>NC_068918.1:72848842-75348842 GCF_023091745.1 Budorcas taxicolor | reverse complement strand
CAAGGTTATACAAAGGTATATTTTGACTCTAAAATAACAAAAAATTTTCCTCCAATTGAGGCTATTGAGAGAAAATTTTTCTCCAGGTTTTGGCTAGCCCAGTTCTGGTTGAATACACAGGTTGAGACTTGTTAGCATCCACCTGTTAGGGATGCTATAAAGAGAATTCCTGTATCAGCTTGGAGGCTACATTAGAAGAATTTGAAGATCCCTTCCTACTTGGTGATGCAATAATTCTATAATGAAATGATCCTTCTTGATTCAACACATAACTCATAACTCTTGCTGGAGGGCTGGCATGTGCTGTGGGGAGCACTGGTTCCTGATCGGAAGGAAAAACACTTGATTTTCAGGTACAGACTGATACAGTCCTTTACAAATCAAAAACTTAAAGACTCAAATTATTAATGTGAATAGCAATTTTAGTCATTTGGGTTTTAATACATATATTTAATTCCTAAAAAGTATAAGGTGTTTGGCCATAGATGAGAAAGACCCTGGTTGAAGTGCTGAGTGCCCAAATGGGTTTGACACCTATGGCTTCTCTTCCCCCTTCCCATAACTTGTTTTACCTGCATGGAAATCTGCTCAGAGACAAAGTTCTATTACTCACCTTGAGTGCCAAGTGTGAGTTGAAAGCAACATGTCACCATTCCCAACCAGTTTTAAAGCTTTATTTCTAACTGGAATAAATATACTTATTTAAAAAATAATTCCTGATAAATCAGGAATGAAAGAGCAAATATTACAACGAATGCCACAGACATATAAAGGAACACAAGAAACTGCTACGAACTATTATGTGCCAGCAAACTAGACAAGCTAGAAGAAATGGAAATTTCTAAGAAATGTAAGGCAAATTTCCTATAAATCTACAAACTTCCAAGGCTGAACAATAATGAAATAGAAAATCTAAACAGAATGATGATTAGTAAACAGATTGAATCAGCAATTAAAAACCTCCCAACAAACAAAAATCCATGAATGAATGGCTTCACTGGTGAATTCTGCCAAGCAGTTGAAGAAGAATTAGTAATAATTCTTCTCAAACTCTTCCAAAAAATAGAAAAGGAAGAAACATTTCCAAACTCATTTTAAGAAACCAGCATTACCCTGATACCAACCATACAAAGATATCACAAAAAAAGGGAAAATTACAGTTCAGTATTCCTGATGTCCACACTTAGCCAAGGTAATCTACAGATTCAATGCAATTTCTATCAATATTCCAATGGTGTTTTTCATAGAATTAGAACAAACAATACTAAGATTTTTATGGAACCACAAAAGACCCCAAAAAGTTAAGGCAATCTTGAAAAAGATGAACAAAACCAGACATATCACACTGTTTGATTTCAAACTATATTTCAAAGCTATAGTAATTATAAACAATATGATATTGGCATAAAAATAGACACATAAATCAGTGGAACAGAATACAGACCAGAAATTTATGACAAAAAAGTTAAGAATATACAATGAGATATGACAGTCTCTACAATGAATGGTGTTGGGAAGAATGGACAGCCACATAAAACAGAATAAAACTGAACCAGTATTTTATACCATACAGAAAAATTAACTCAAAATGGATTAAAGACTTGAACATAAGACCAAAACCATAAAACTCCTAGAATAAAACAGGTGATAAGCTCCTAGACACAGGTCTTAGTGATGACTTTCCAAATCTGACGCTAAAAGCAAAAGCAACAAAAGCAAAAGTAAACCAATGGGACTACATTGAACTAAAGAGCTTCTGCGCAGTAAATGAGATCACCACCAAATAGAAAAGGCAACAATGAATGGGAGGAAATTATTGCTAATAATATATCTGATGAGGACTAATATCTTCAATATATATATATTTAAAAATATCTCACACAGTTCAATAGCAAAAATCCCCATACAATCTGATTTTAAAAATGGACAGAAGTTCTGAATAGACATTTTTCCAAAGGAGGCATATAGATGGCTAATGGGTACATAAAAAGATGCTTATCATCACTAATCATCAGAGAAATGCAACTCAAAACCTCAATGGACTATATCATCTCACACCTGTTAAAATGGCTATTATCAAAAAGACAAGAAATGACAAGTGTTGGAGAGGGTGTAGAGAAGAGGAAACCTTTGTGCTCTGTTGGTGGGAGTGCATATTGGTGCAGCTGATGACAAAATCTCGCTCCTCTGTATACTAGTGCCAAAGTGAATCTCAGAGACAGAGTTTTGGGTAAAGTAGAAGAGGACAGCTTTATTGCTTTGCCAGGCAAAGGGGAACACAGTAGGTTCCTGTTTTGAAAAAGTATGTGTCCCAATTTGGTAAGGATAGTGAGCAGTTTTCCAGTAATCATTCAAAGAGGGTGTGAAAAGCTTGTGAACATTCTTCTGATGGGTTGGTGGTGAAGTAAGTAGGAGTCAGCATCATCAACTTCAGGTTCCAACTGGTCTGGGGTCTATAAGCTTGTGGGCAGCATACCATCCTTAATCATTAACTTTTCTTTCTTGTGGCTCAGCTGGTAAAGAATCTGCCTGCAATACAGGAGACCTGGGTTCAATCCCTGGCTTGGAAAGATCCCCTGGAGAAGAGAAAGTTTACCCACTCCAGTATTCTGACTTGGAGAACTCCATGGACGGTAGAGTCCATGGGGTTGCAAAGAGTCGGACACAACTGAGTGACTTTCGCTTTCTCCCACCTGTAGGAGGTTTCAGTATCTGAAACCTCAAAGATATTGTTGTATATATCTGTTGATGGGGAACCATAGCCTTGTCTCAAGGCTGCACTGCTGTTTCTCTTGACCATTTGTTTCCTTCCCTTCCCTAATTAACCACTGCTTGAATCTGCCCATTGAAACTCAGGGGAAGTCATGGAGGCTGAAAGAAGGCTATTTCCTGTAATCAAAGAAATGGGGGATGCAAAGGCTTTGTGCCCAGGAGCACCCCCAGGGTCCTGCTCAGTATCACAGCCACTATGGAAAATATTAGGGAGGATCCTCAAAAAATTAAAGATAGAATTATAGTAAGATCCAGGAATTCCACTTTGAGGTATTTATCTGAAGAAAATAAAAACACTAACTCAAAAGATGTATGTACCTGCCTGTTCATACAGCATTATTTACAATAGCCAAAATATGGGAAGCTACCTGAGTGTTCATCAATAAATAGAGTGGGTAAACAAGACATGTGTGTGTGTGTATATATATACATACATATACACACACAAAATGGACTGTTATTCAGCCATTGAAGTCCTCATTAAAAAATAAATCTTGCCATTTGTAGCAACATGGATGGATCCACAGTGTTTATTTTGCTGCTGCTGCTGCTAAGTCGCTTCAGTCGTGTCTGACTCTGTACGACCCCATAGATGGCAGCCCATCAGGCTCCCCTGTCCCTGGAATTCTCCAGGCAAGAACACTGGAGTGGGTTGCCATTTCCTTCTCCAATGCATGAAAGTGAAAAGTGAAAGTGTTTATTAGGCTAAATGAAGTATCAGAAAAAGACAGCTGTATGATCTCTCCTATACGTAGAACCTAAAAAAATAGACAAAAAAAAAAAAAAAAAACACAGAAGATCATGTACAAAGAACAGATTGGGTGCTGTGTGCTATGTGCTAATTTGCTGCAGTCGTGTCCAGCTCTTCGCAATTCTATGGACTGTAGCCCGCCAGCCTCCTCTGTCTGTGGGGATTCTCCAGGCAAGAATACTGGAGTGGGTTGCCATTTCGCCCCCCAGGTGGTCTTCCTGACCCAGGGATCAAAACCACTTCTCTTATGTCTCCTGAATTGACAGGTGCGTTCTTTACCACTAGCGCCACCTGGGAAGCCCAAATTGGTGGTTGCCAAAAGTGGGGGGTGAGAAGTGAGATAAATGGGTGAAATTTTTTTTTCAGTTTAAATAGAATAAAATTTTATTATTATTATTATTTTTAAACTTTACAATACTGTATTGGTTTTGCCACACATCAACATGAATCCACCACGGGTGTACACATGTTCCCAATCCCGAATCCCCTCCCACCTCCCCCCACACACCATCCCTCCGGGTCATCCCAGTGCACCAGCCCCAAGCATCCTGCACCCTGCATGGAACCTAGACTGGTGATTCATTTCTTATATGATATTATACATGTTTCAATGCCATAAATACAATAAAATTTTAAATAATAATAAAGAATTGCTAGTGTCAACAAATTAACAGGGTGAGGGTTGAGGTGGATGTTCTGAAATGACACAGTATAACTAATCCAGCTGTTTGGTGATTCCAGAAACGAACCACATGGTCTATATCAGAGATGATCAGGAGTCCTGCTGCTCAGGCTGAAGGTGACTGCCATCCAGGAACTCAGTGTTAGCCTTGGTTGAGGGAAACCTGAATGAATGGTTCAGGGAAAAATAAGTGCTGGACTTCCAAAGATCTGTGAGTCCCTCCTGTCCCTAACATTGCTATTAGCTTCTCTTTCTGTAGTTGTCAGTGACACTTTTGCTTTATTGATTATGCCAAAGCCTTTGACTGTGTAGATCACAACAAACTGTGGAAAATTCTTCAAGAGACGGGAATACCAGACCACCTTACCTGCCTCCTGAGAAAGCTGTATGTGGGTCAGGAAGCAACAGTTAGAACCAGACATGTAACAAAAGACTGGTTCCAAATAGGAAAAGGAGTATGTCAAGGCTGTATATTGTTACCCTGCTTATTGAACTTATACGCAGAGTACATTACACAAAATGCCGGGCTGGGTGAAGCACAAGCTGGAATCAAGATTGTCAGGAGAAATATCAATAACTTCAGATATGCAGATGACACCACACTTATGGTAGGAAGTGAAGAGGAACTAAAGAGCCTCTTGATAAAAGTGAAAGAGGAGAGTGAAAAAGCTGGCTTAAAACTCAACATTCAAAAAACGAAGATCATGGCATCTGGTCCCATCACTTCATGGCAAATAGATGGGGAAACAATGGAAACATTGACAGACTTTATTTTCTTGGGCTCCAAAATCACTGCAGATGGAGACTGCAGCCATGAAATTAAAGATGCTTTCTCCTTGGAAGAAAAGCTATGACCAACCTAGACAGCATATTAAAAAGCTGACGTTACTTTGCTGACAAAGATCCATCTAGTCAAAGCTATGGTTTTTCTAGGAGTCATGTATGGATGTGAGAGCTGGACTATAAAGAGGGCTGAGCACCAAAGAATTGATGCTTTCGAACTGTGGTGTTGGAGAAGACTCTTGAGTGTCCCTTGGACTGCAAGATCAAATCATGCAATCCTAAAGGAATCAGTCCTAAATACTCATTGGAAGGACTGATGCTGAAGCTGAAACTCCAGTATTTTGTCCACCTGATGCAAAGAACTGACTCATTGGAAAAGACCTTGATGCTGAGAAAGATTGAAGGCAGGAGGAAAGGGAGATGACAGAGGATGAGATGGTTGGATGGCATCACCAACTCAATAGACATGAGTCTGAGTTAGCTCTGGGAGTTGGTGATGGACAGGGAGGCCTGGAGTGCTGCAGTCCATGGAGTCACAAAGAGTCAGACACGACTGAGCAACTGAACTGAATGGAACTGAACTAAGTGACATGAATCTCAGCTCCATTCTACATGGATTATTTCTGATCTAGTTCTCATAGCCCCTACCTTTCAAGAGATAGACATAAAGATCAGATGGATATTGCAGGAAAATTGGATTGTTCTGCAGTGAGTGAGATATGAAAAAGCCTTTTCCCAACCAAGCAGTAGACAAAATTGTCATAGTAACTTGTGTTTCAAATAAAGTGGTTCATAGATCAAAGGTGACATTGCCTTTTGTAAAGTGTGAAATTGGTCATTCTGTTGGGCAGATTGAGGATCAAAAAAGGAAAAAGAAAGAATACACATAGTTTACTGTCTATTTATTATGTTATGATCTGTCTCAATTCACAAATATCTACCAATACCAATATCTATAAATACAGTGATAAGAGTCTTCGGAAGGCTACATATTTACTATATTTTCATGCTTGGTCCAGAGCAAATCTGGTTTGAACCTGCAGACAAATCATCTCCAGCTCTAGAATGCTAAAGGGTTGACTTTAAATAGGCACCTGCTAGATTTCCAATGTGACAGATGAAAATGTCTTGCACTTATTACTCCGTTATATCTCCTCTTTTACACTTGAGACTATATACTGTTGCACCCTTGACATTGTTTTTCAGTTCACTCTTCCACCTTCTTTAATCATTTTGGCACTTTATGTTCTGCCAAGATCCGTGGTGTCCCAGTCAAGTCTATGACCATTCAAGCACCTTACACTTTAGCACATAACACTTTGTATTGGAGTTTTATAATATATAAAATATTACATAAAATTTTATACAGATATATAAAAATAATTTTTATCCCTCTGAACATTGTAACTATAAGAAACTTTACATTTCCCATACACAGACCATAGTGTTGCACTGCAAAAATTTAAGCATAACCAATATTTGCTGTGACCCAATGTGTGTTGGGGGCAGCTTTTATCTCACTTTCAACCTTCTCACCATCCCTGTCACCTTTAATCCTCCCTAGAGTCTAGTATCTATCAAGGCTATGATGGTAGAAGAGAGCTCTAAAAATGCAGTCAGGCTGAAAAGATGCACTTTTAGGAAAATTCATGAGAAAACTGTCAGGGAGCTCTTCTCAGTGCAAAATATCTGCCTATCCCTTTGTCTCTACAGACCAGATCACTTCAAGGGATCCACCCTCTTTGCTAGTGTCTCAACTTTCAAAGGCCTCTCTTCAACAGTAGACCAAATACCCAGTAACTCACCCAGGGGCAGAGGTAAGTAGAGGAAGTCATGATTGTTATTTACTTATTTTTGAAAGGCTGTAAAAGGCTTCTAGAAAAGGGTTTGCAGTGTGAAGACCGGGGGTGTTCTCTGTGAAAAAATGCGGCTCAGTAAGGCCCTTTGACTGTGGATGGAGCTAGAGGGCAGGTTGGAATAAGTAAGAGAGGCTATTTCCAAATTGCCATCATTTTGTGGACTTTGAATGTATTATTAAATATTATTAAAGATCCTCTATGATTCCACATAAATGCTTAGCCAGCTAGCAGGTGAATCTTTAAGTCCCACAGCAAGTGGTGAGTGCTGGCATTATACTTAGGAATGGTACAGTCTCAGGGTCCAGGTGAAGTACAACTTTGGATAAGAAAGGACAGAAAAAGGGAGAGGAGTCATTTCCAGAAGAAGGTGCTAAAGCATGGCTCTGGGCCAGTTTGTTGAGAATCAATTCACTACAGTTAACGTCATGA
This sequence comes from Budorcas taxicolor, assembly GCF_023091745.1. Taxonomy (NCBI): domain Eukaryota; kingdom Metazoa; phylum Chordata; class Mammalia; order Artiodactyla; family Bovidae; genus Budorcas; species Budorcas taxicolor. The sequence continues at coordinate 75,341,566 of NC_068918.1, read as the reverse complement.
ATGATCTCCGGATTCATGGGGGCTTTGTTTAAGTTTTGATAGAGTTCCTACCACTACTTCTGCCTCTCCTTGACCCTGCCTCTGAACTTGACCCTGCCTCTCTAACAAAGCAGCCTGGGTAAAACTCAGACAGGGCAAAGGAAAGCAGAGCTGATGATAACAACGAAAACTTTTAAAAGATTTTCCCAAGTTTGGCCAACTGGGCATTTGACAAGCTGTTTTGCATAAACTGAGTTTCAGTGCAAGTTGGTGGTTCAGTCAATGAACTTGCTTCCCCAAAGTAGGATTATTTCTTAATTGTCCCTTTCTTTCCTAGCACGGCTTTCTGTCTCTTCCATATTCAGTTAAAATAAACAGAGATGAGATCTGCGAAGACACGCACACCCAACTACGCACACATGCACACCCAGCTACACACACATGCACACCCAGCTACGCACACACGCACACCATGAGATGACACGTGCACGCCTGGATGTACAAACCAGTTATAAAATCTGAGTCCTGAGGTGAAGAAAGACTTCTCAAAGGCCATCGTTTTCCCCACTGCTACCATCTTTCCTGATTGTGATGCAAAAATTGCCAGAAATCTTGTGTTTAGTCTTTCTGACTACGGTGGGATTTTAGTTATTAAAACCGAGTAATCAAATTTGAGAATTATTCTAACCTGGATCCCCAGGCACAGTTCCTGTCTAATTTTCCTGGTTGTGAATCTTTCCTGCTAAGGATCCTTAGTCTCTATCAAAGCATCTATCTATGCAATGTCATCAAGTCTCACGTGTCTTAAATGCCAGTGTCTCCCACTGCATGTTCCTTGATTATTCACCCTCTACACACTCCTTTGTTGCTTCCACCAGACCCTAAGTCTGTTGGAAAGGTCCTTAAAGGAAATCTGAGAAATTCAAAAGTGGCAGAGAAATGCCAATTAGAAAAAACAACAAAATACTACTAGTAACCTGTATAACTGGCAGAGCATATAAAGGAACTATATTTGTGTTGGCTCATAATTGTTGGTGAATGTACAAATTAGCATCATGTTTCTGGAGGGCATTTGCAAATACACAGACTGAGTGTCTTAAAATATCCACTGATCTTCAATTTCTCTTCCAGGATTTTTCCTAAGGAAATACAAATGTACATAAAGAGTATTATCCCAGTGAAATATACCATTGTAAAGAATGGAAATATCTTTAATTTCCATCCCTATGGGATTAACTGAATATATTACACTACATTATATGATATATGATAAAGAATACTATGTAGGTATAAAAAATGATCACAAAAATTAAATAAGGAAAATAATAGATTTTTAACCACCATGTATAATATTATAATGCTTTGTATGATAGCATACACAACATTAAAGGGGAAAAGACAATTAATTCATATACTGAATTAAATGACAGCATTTATCTCTAGGTTAAGGGAATATGGGTGAATTTTATCCTCTTTATTTCTAGACCTATATTTTCCAAACTTTCTACAATTAAGATGTTTTCAATGAAGTAAGCTTGATTTTCATCTCTTTCTTGTTTTTCTTTAAAAAATAATTTAATGGTTTTCCTATATGGAAATAATTAAGAAAAGAAAGAGATTAAAAAGATGGCTCTAGTTCCTTACTAGAAAGAACTACATAATACCTTTTCTCTCCCTTTTAACCGGTATTTTTTTGGTAGAATACAGTATTAAAAAAGATCATGACACATTTGAGGGAAATTAAAAACAAAATGCATGTGCATACACACACACACACACGTGTGTGTGCATGTTCACCTTAAATGGTAAAATAGCAACAAGATGCAACCGATTTCAGAGGAAAATCAACCGATATTCAATTTCCTATTCCTTCTCTAAACTGCCTGATAAGCCCAGTAAATTTGAGAAGCGATGGATTTCCTCTCTCTTTCCCATCAAGAAACAAGTTGTAACTATGTTTTATATTATGTGAATTTTTACCGCAATAAAAAACATTAAAAGAAACAAACCAAAAAAAAAAAAAAAAAAGCTGTATTTAACGCAGCAGCACGGTCTGAAGTAAGGCGCTGACAGGACCCCTGGCTGCTGGATGAGTGGATAGAAAACGCTGAGCAAAAAAACATTGCCGCACAGCGCACATCAGGCGCCTTGCTCGCTTGAGATCAGCGCAAGGAGAAGCTGCTTATGGAAGGGTCCTATTATAACTGTTATCATTTGGTCTTAAAAAAAAAAATCAGGACAGCCCTTTTTGGAAAACAAACAGGAACACTGAGCTCGTGTCACCGGTTCACAGGCAGCTGACAGCTGTACGCAGCAGCAAGTCAACCAGAAGAGCTACTGAGCCGTTTCCAGGGTTTCATGGGAAGGGGGATGAGTCCCGAGAGTCCGTCCTTCCCCCTGGGGAAATGGGCGGCTGGGTCCCCAGAGGCGCCTCTCTCCCGGAGTCAGACCCGCGTCAGCATCGCCAGGCCGGGCGGTCAAGCGGCCCGACCGTGAGCTCTCCCGGTTGCATAACCGTCCCGCGGCGGTCTCCCGCCCGCGCCCTTGTCGGAGGCGCCCCCTGCTGGACAGACAGGAAAATGACGCTCTCGTTGACAGGCCCTCTTCAGTTCAGTTCCGTCGCTCGGTCGAGTCCGCCTCTTTGCGACCCCATGAACTGCAGCACGCCAGGCCTCCCTGTGGACGTCCCCGGGCCCCAGGCTTTCTCCACCTTCAGGAGACCGCGTTTTCTCACTGTGCTCCACCACAAGTGCGTCGACTGCGGAGAAAGAGAAGCGATGAACCTTCATCCCGCAGCACAAACATCCCCTGGAGCATTAGTACGTTGACAGATTCCGTGGGAGGAAGGGGTCATTCTCAGCAGTTTCCTCACAGGGCTTCAGCTCTCGCCTTCAGCTGGAACACTGGAGGACGGAGAGGCCAGGCCTCCCTCTGATAGAGCCTATAAGGGGCCAGGCAAGATTTCTTAGTGTCCAGGGGAACCTGAAGGGGCAGAGTTGCAGCTTTCTCGTATCATAGAAACAGAAAGACCCTCAGATCACAGGGATGTCCTAAAGCGGCTTTCTTTTCCCTTTACTCCAATCTGGACAAACCGTTTGTCCCTTCTGTCAATCACAAAAGTCTCTCTAGAATTCTAAGCTGTTGCCCTCAGCCAGGTATAAGAATATCAGAGGAATTCAGTTTTGCCTCTTAATCATCTCTTTTAAAAGTTTCATGACTACTAACTTGGGTGGGCCGTTGTTCGGGCGCTAAGTCCTGTTGGATTCTTTGCAGCCCCATAGACTGTAGCCTTCCAGGCTTCTCTGTCCATGGGATTCTCCAAGCAAGAATACTGGAGTGGGTTGTCATTTCCTTCCTTCAGGGGATCTTCCTGACCCAGGGATTGAGCCCCCGTCTCCTGAACCTCCTGCATCGCAGGCAGATTCTTCACCGTTGAGCCTCTGTAACAGCACACAATTTCCCATACCCTGTATGCTTTCCCTAGAAGAAGGTGGCATCGTTATTGTTCAGCTGAGCAAAGGCTAATGATATTGTCATCTGCCCTTTGCTCAGCTTGTGATCGACGTGACGCACCTCTCTCCGCAGCTGTGGCTAAAGCGTGGCTGGGCTGATCAGAGATGGTGGGACCAGCAGGGTTGTGCCAGAGCAAGACTTGGGCCCCCAGAGTACTCTCTGAATTTTTAGGTAATTCTTGCCATTTAATCTTGGTCCAAGTTATTTACGCTCCTGTCTTCTCATAGCTCTCAATCGTGACTGCACTTTAGAATCACCCAGGGAGTTTTTAAAAAGCACTGACACTCAGCCCTGAAATGATTTAATTAGACTCTCTGGGAAGTAGAACCAGGGTATCTGTATCATTTTTTTAAGATTCCCAGATGACTACAAGGATCACTAAGGCTGAAAACCACTGCCTTAGTCTATATCTTCCCAGCTTGTAGGACATGGTGTTATACAAAATGGGAACTCAGCAATGTTTGATGAATGAATGAGTGAGTGAGTGAGTGAATGAAGTCTGAGAAGGGCAAATACAGGTGAATTTTCCTTTATAACAAATATGCTAAAATGTTGTGGTTACTGAATCATACGGATAGTAGATCAAACAATAAAGGCAGACCCAAAACTAGGTGTGAAAAGCTCCAAAGACAGGCTTAAGAGGATGGGTCTGGTGGTTAACGCTGTAGAGGGAAGCCCTTAAAGTGTATATTGTCTGTATTTGTCTAGTAAAATCCTCCCTTTCTCCTTGGAGGGTAAGGATGACAGGACAGGAACTTTCTCAGACCTGTTCTGAAAAGTTTCTAATTTCTCAAATATGTGGGAAATTGGCTCCAATGTATGGAAAATATGAGTGGACTTGGCTTCTCAAGTGAGTGCAAGCAATAGGGGAACTTACTAAAAAATTAAGGACAGAATTAAAATTCAGTGGGATTGTGTAGCGGTTAAAATTCAGGCAGCGAAGGGTGGGGCAGGTGCATCACTAGAGAAGAGCCAAGTGCTTAAGAAGGAAAATGGGTCTCGGGCTGGACAAGGATGGTCCTCAGAAACTACATCTCCAGGCTGGAAGTTGATCAATTTGCCTAAACAACCAAGGCTATTTCTTTTTTTTCATTTTCAGATTCTTCATATTCAAAATAGAATTAATAGCTTAGAGTTTCTCTTAAGGGTTGGGGCAGAGCAGTGTGTCTTGCTGCTAAGTAGCTTCAGTCATGTACGACTCTGTGCAACCCCAGAGACGGCAGCCCACCAGGCTCCCCCATCCCTAGGATTCTCCAGGCAAGAACACTGGAGTGGGTTGCCATTTCCTTCCCTGCAGTGTGTCTTAAGACTGACTTTAGAATGATCTGCTTCATAATTCTGAGGAATTCATTCTTTTCCAGAGAATTCCAAATACATCTGGTTTATTTAATGCAATGGAGTTGGTAGGTAACTGGGGAGACTTTTAGGTAAAAGTGGAAGGAAAAAGTTCTCATCCCATTCTGGGATGAGGGAGGGTGCTTTGGTGAGGTCTCGGACACACAAACATTCTCTGGCTTGGCATTCAAGAGCCTTGTCCAGTCTAATCATGACGTGATCCACTGTGTAATACAAACGTGAACACTTAAAGTACCTTCTTTCTCCCAGCTTGGGCCTCAGCCAGGCCTGGAAGAGCCAGAGGGATAGCTGAGAACTCTGGAGCCCGCTCACTTGCTAGTTGCTGTTATTTCAAGCCCACTGAGTTTAGGGGAGAATGGATACATATATATGTGTGGTTGAGTCCTTTCGCTGTTCACCTGAAACTATCACAACATTGTTAATTGACTATACCCCAATACAAAATAAAAAGTTTTTTTAAATAAAATATTTAAAAAAAAAGTCCACTGAGATTGGGTCCAGGGGAATAGATGGATGAATAAGGTTGGGGTGAAGGGTTAGAAGCTGGCACAGTTGTCACCTCTGGTCAACGCTAGATGTTTGAAGCTCTCTTGGGGCATGTTTGTGAGTCTTTGGAGGTCCTTCCTCTGGAGACCCTGACCTGAGCTCCCTAGAAATGGGCAAAGCCTGTCGTCTCTCATCCGGCAGTCAGCTGTGACTCCCAGCTCCGTCCCTGGAATGAGGCGGGGGGACTTGCCCTGCTTACGAGAGGGGGAACTAGTCTGAAATGAGGTCTGGCTCCTTCTTCCACTCCTGAGGCTTATCACCTCACCTCTGACTTCAGTCTTTTCAAACGTATTTCAGAATTTAGACCTTACATTCTAGGACATACTTGTCAAACTCTCCTAAGAGTCCCCATAAATCCCCGCTCATTTGGGCTTAAAATATGGGGGCATCCATCCCTTTCCCCATATTGGAAGGACTCAGGGATCATAACAACTGACTCCAGATATGTTCTCTGGGCACTTCTACCGTAATCTCTTATAAAGGTTGCAAGTGAGGTTGAGCACCTCCCTTTAAAATACACGGATGCTTGTCACCTCTTGCAGTTTTAAAATATACCTATAAATTCTTTTGGACTTCCCCACTGGCTCAGCAGTAAAGAATCTTCTTTCAGCGTAGGCACTGCATGAGACATAGGTTTGCTCCCTGGGTTGGAAAGATCCCCTGGAGGAGGGCAGAAACCCACTCTGGTATTCTTACCTGGACAATTCCACGGACAGAGGAGCCTGGTAGGTTTGCAAAGAGCAGAAGCAACATAGCATGTATGCAAACATAAATTCTTTTATACTCCTCCCTTTGAGAAATGGAGCTTAATTCCCCTGCCCTTGGGTATGGGCTGGACTTACTGACTTGTTTCTGGTAAATAAAATAAAGAAGTGATGTTATGAGAGTTCCAAGATAAGGTCATAAAAAGGCACCGTGGCTTCCTGCTCACCCTGTTCTTCCCCTTGGATCACTTGCTCTGGGGGAAACCCGCTTCCATATCACAAGGACATTCACACAACCCTCTGGAGAGGTCTGTGTGGCAAGAAGCTAACCTTCCTGACAATGACCACCTGAGTGAGCTGAGGAATAGGCATCCTCCAGCCCTGGTCACCTCCAGGAGCAGCTCTCCTCTAAAGATGGAAAAGGTTGGTGGAACCATCTCAGCTGCTTCTCCTAGCAGGTGGGACAACTTGAAGACGTGCTCTACTCAGTACCTCAGGGTCTCCAGCGGGATGGGCCCCCATGTCCACAGTAGTAAGTAGCCCGTTTACGGCCTACACTGGCTTCCTCCCCTTATAGGTCTCACTTTCTCACTCCACTGCCAGTGTTTCCTGAGTCATTTTCCAGGAAGCATTAATTATTTGTACTCAAATTCTGTCTCAGGGTCTGCATGTGAAGAAGCCTAGGTTTTGTTTCTTCCACCCCTTTCCTCTTTGTCCCCTCCCCTGGCCTCCGTACTCTCTTCCTTTGGAGAAGATGGACTGAACTGATTGGTGAGTTTTAGAGAAGGTGTGGAGAGTGGATATCTCAGCCAAGACTAGATTGTCTCATCAGAGATAAATGTGTCAAGGTCAGTGTGTGTCCTGTCTTCTTGATGCCCATAGTCTCTGCCGCCAGTGCTCCAATTATCAGGATAGACTCTGCCTTTGCATGGAGTATCTGAGATTTGAGGTTTGCAAGTTCAGTGGGGATTAGATATTTTAGATAACTTGATTGTGGATAATAGATCAGTCTATAATTTTCAATTCAGTCCTCTCTCTAATAAACTACTGTCATTCTCTTTCCCAAATTATTTTAGTATTCAGGAAGGGTAAAAAAGACTGTTTTTTATTTGTGCCCTAAAACTTCAACTCCATGAAAAATACAGAGGGGTGAAATGTCTTACTTATGAGCATTTTCAAATAACTTGCAAAATTAATTGTAGAACATTATACCAACTAGCTGTTCTTTGTTTATTAAACAAGCTCAATCTTTAGTAAGCTCCCATTGTCAACTGTTTATCTCAGGTAATCAGACCTTTCAAAAGTCTGAAAGGGGAAAACAATGTGGCAGGAAGCAAGTTTCCATCTAACCCTGCTGTAGGGTTCTAGAATGATGTGGGGATTTTAGCTTCACAAAATGAAATCTCTCTTTGCTTACTGTGAATTTGTTTCTGGCACAGTTGGAAGTCCTTAGTCATAAGCTTCTGGGTATTTTCTAGTCAAGATGGTATTTAACATTTACTTTTTAGCTGCATTAAGCTGAATTCCATTGCACCCACACACATCCCTACCATTCCCTAAGAAAAAAATAATTAGAAAATGATAATTTTTTTTAATAAAAAGGATGTGGCCCACTCAAATTTTAAATTTTTTTTTGAAAACAAAAACAAAAAAGGACAGAAGCACACAGTAGAAAGTAGAGCTAAAACTGTGGATGTATCAACTTGCAGGAACAGAAACAGGCATTTTGACTTCTGTAGGATGATGGAAACCAAATATATCCCATAGACAAACAGATGAACCAGAGCCAGGGTCAGGGTGTAAAACTGGCACCTAGGGTGGTATTCTCCCTCCAATAAAAGGAGACAATGAGTCTGCTCACCGCCAAGTGCTGTGACTTGTCTAAGCTGCACAAGGGGAAGAAGAACACAACCAGTACTTGAGCCAAGCCACCTATGAGCAAATATGGAAGCCAGAGGTCAACGATCTTTAAAATGCTATATGAATTTAACTGTCTCCCCAGAGCTCCCTTTGCAGTCAAACTCTGCCAGTGGTGATAAATGCTCTAAGAACGTTTGCCATTGTGGTCTCTCACTCTAATTTTTAAAGGATGTATTTATTACTACAAGAAAAAAGTCAGCCCAGAAGAAATAAGCAGAATTCCAGACAATGCAGCCAGTTTAGAAAAACTGTTAAAGTCTGTCAGGAAAAGTTGAGCTGTCTGTATTCATGAGTTTTGTTAGTCTGATAAAATGATGTGTGACAGATAACCTTCATTTATATATCCCTGGGTTTCTTTGACCTTCCCAGGTGGCTCAGCGGTAAAGGATCCACCTGCCAAAGCAGAAGATACGGATTCGAAACCTGGGTGGGAAAGATCCCCTGGATGCAGAAATGGCAGCCCACTCCAGTATTCTTGCCTGGGAAAGCCTATGGACAGAGAAGCCTGGCGGGCTTTAGTCCATGGGGTTGCAAAGAGTCAGACATGACTGAGCATGCACAAACCTCCAAGTGTCTTTAAGAAAAGGAAGTCAGTCCCTTTGATTAAAATGAAAATTCATACAGGTGGCTGAGGCTATATCACGAACAATAGTGACAGAGAAATACAAGCCTATTTGTGCTTCTGTTTTTAAGAAAAAGAGAATAATTTTATCCTACAGTTGTGCCATTTTCCCCCCATAATACGAAAGACCATAGTGAATAAAAAAAACTTAGAAAGTGTATTTTACTTGGTTTATAATACCTACATCTGCAAAAAAAGAAAAAAATGCATAAAATATTTAAAATTTTGGAGAACAAAATTTTGAACAAATGTGGTTTAATGGTAATGAATCTCCCTGCAGTGCAGGAGACCTGTGTTCAATCCCTGGATCGGGAAGATCCCCTGGAGGAGGATATGGCAACCCACTCTAGTATTCTTGCTTGGAGAATTCCAAGGACAGAAGAGCCTGGAGGGTTACAGTCCATGGGATTGCAAAAAGTTGACTGAGCAACTAACACTTCAATTTCAAGTTTAACTAAATTTATGTGTATTGACATACATACAGCATACATCTGAGTGAAAAAATCATTTTGTAGAATATTTAATAATGACATCATATAAATTCAGTTTTAAAACCATGCTGAACATAGGCTAATACTCATGTGATCATCACTTATGTCCAAAGAGATTAATATATCATCTCACAATTTCTTCTCTTGTCCCCTGACAAACTCCCTTTCCTAAAGGTAACAACTATTCTAATACTACAGTTTTGTTTTCAAACATTATATTAATGAAATCACTCAATATTCATTCTGTTATATCTTCATTCTTTTGTTCAACATTACTTTTGTGATATATTGATTTGGGTTTAATTATTTATTTGGAGGAAAATTCTATGTATAATCTGTTCATTCGGAAGTCGTATTATATCACATTCTATTAGTTATGATACATTTTGCTTATGTTAGTAACAGTAGTAAAACACCCATAAAGTCTCAGTGGATTAACACAAAGTGTTTATTTCTTGCTCCTGCAAAATGCTCTGCAGGTCAGATGAATCTCTGGAACTATCTTCCTCTACACACAACTCAGAGACCCAAGCTACTTGGGTCTTTTGACCCTGATATTTCAATACATGGCTTCTACACTTGCTACCAACAGGGAAGCAAAGGAGGTGAAATCACAGAGTGCCCGTCTTCTATTCCAGCATGGAAGTGACATATTGGCACACATCCATTTGTCACAACTAGTCATAAAGCACTTCTCACCTGCCTGAACCTGGAAAGTATCATCTTCTGGATGCCTAACCAAGAGAAGAGAACCAGATAATGGTGGGCACTAATGAAGTCTATCACATATTCCTTAATAAAATAACCTTTTAGATATATCTAACATAAATTATATATTGTAACTATGATAGAAGAATTTTGGCTGCTGTTTGTAATAAACTAATGATGGATGAAACTTATTTAAGCAAGATAGGAAATTCAGCTTCAATAAAGGAAAAAGTGACAAATTTAACTACAAAATATGTTGAAATTATTGTGTATTAAGGAACATAGTAAATAAATTAAAATCTAAACAAATTGAAATGTAAGTAGCAAAAATGTTCCATTAAAATTGTTTGGACAGAGGTTCGTGACACTGTACAGGAGAACAGGGATCAAGACCATCCCCATGGAAAAGAAATGCGAAAAAGCAAAATGGCTGAGTGCAGAGGCCAAACAAATAGCTGTGAAAAGAGAGAAGTGAAAAGCAAAGGAGAAAAGGAAAGATACAAGCATCTGAATGCAGAGTTCCAAAGAATAGCAAGGAGAGATAAGAAAGCCTTTCTCAGCAATCGGTGCAAAGAAATAGAGGAAAACAAGAGAATGGGAAAGACTTGAAGAGATCTCTTCAAGAAAATTAAAGATACCAAGGGAACATATCATGCAAAGATAGGCTCGATAAAGGACAGAAATGGTATGGACCTAAGAGAAGCAGAAGATATTAAAAAGAGGTGGCAAGAATACATGGAAGAACTGTACAAAAAAGATCTTCATGACCAAGATAATCACAATGGTGTGATCACTCACCTAGAGCCAGACATCCTGGAATGTGAAGTCAAGTGGGCCTTAGAAAGCATCACTACGAGCAAAGCTAGTGGAGGTGATGGAATTCCATTTGAGCTATTTCAGATCCTGAAAGATGATGCTGTGAAAGTGCTGCACTCAATATGCCAGCAAATTTGGAAAACTCAGCAGTGGCCACAGGACTGGAAAAGATCAGTTTTCATTCCAATCCCAAAGAAAGGCAACGCCAAAGAATGTTCAAACTACCGCACAATTGCACTCATCTCACATGCTAGTAAAGTAATGCTCAAAATTCTCCAAGCCAGGCTTCAGCAATACGTGAACCATAAAATTCCTGATGTTCAATTTGTTTTTAGAAAAGGCAGAGGAACCAGAGATCAAATTGCCAACATCTGCTGGATTATCAAAAGAACAGGAGAGTTTCAGAAAAGCACTTATTTCTGCTTTATTGACTATGCCAAAGCCTTTGACCGTGTGGATCACAAGAAACTGTGGAAAATTCTGAAAGAGATGGGAATAACAGACCACCTAACCTGCCTCTTGAGAAATCTGTATGCAGATCAGGAAGCAACAGTTAGAAATGGACATGGAACAACAGACTGGTTCCAAATAGGAAAAGGAGTACGTCAAGGCTGTATATTGTCACCCTGCTTATTTAACGTATATGCAGAGTACATCATGAGAAATGCTGGGCTGGAAGAAACACAAGCTGGAATCAAGATTGCCGGGAGAAATGTCAATAACCTCAGATATGCAGATGACACCACCCTTATGGCAGAAAGTGAAGAGGAGCTAAAAAGCCTCTTGATGAAAGTGAAAGAGGAGAGTGAAAGGGTTGGCTTAAAGCTCAGTATTAGAAAACTAAGATCATAGCATCCGGTCCCATCACTTCATGGGAAATAGGTGGGGAAACAGTGGAAACAATGTCAGACTTTATTTTGGGGGGCTCCAAAATCACTGCAGATGGTGATTGCTGCCATGAAATTAAAAGATGCTTACTCCTTGGAAGGAAAGTTATGACCAACCTATATAGCATATTCAAAAGCAGAGACATTACTTTGCCAAAAATGGTCCGTCTAGTCAAGGCTATGGTTTTTCCAGTGGTCATGTATGGATGTGAGAGTTGAACTGTGAAGAAAGCTGAACACCGAAGAATTGATGCTTTTGAACTGTGGTGTTGGAGAAGACTCTTGAGAGTCCCTTGGACTTCAAGGAGATCCAACCAGTCCATTCTGAAGGAGATCAGCCCTGGGATTTCTTTGGAAGGACTGATGCTAAAGCTGAAACTCCAATACTCTGGCCACCTCATGAGAAGAGTTGACTCATTGGAAAAGACTCTGATACTGGGAGGGATTGGGGGCAGGAGGAGAAGGGGATGACAGAGGATGAGATGGCTGGATGGCATTACCCACTCGATGGACATGAGTCTGAGTAAACTCCGGGAGTTGATGATGGACAGGGGGGCCTGGCATGCTGTGATTCATGGGGTCACAAAGAGCTGGACATGACTGAGCGACTGAATTGAACTGAAGAACATTAAGTATGCTTATATATAATGATATGCAAGGTTTTCTATGATTGCTAAGTGAAAAAAGCGAAATTACTGAATATTTTATGTTATTACCTCTGTTTGGCAAAATGATTGGGAATGACACTATGAACAGCGATTGTGTCTGGGCTCATACAGCACACTAATTACTAGTTTTAAGATCCTGAGGCAATGCAAAGGATCACATCCCAGCTCCACAACCTACTTTAAAACCTTGGGTAATATAATCTCCTCCTCTTTAGTGTCACATTTTTTAAAAAGTGAATATCTAGGATGCTAATTATTCTATTTCACAGGGAGGTTATTATAATTAAATAAATAGACTAATTGTCAGACAGTATATAAACTACACACTGCAGCTCTTATATATGTTGTTATTATCTGTATTATTCAAATTTATTTTAAAATGAACATGTATTAGCTCTGTAAAAATTAGAAGAAATCTGAAAGGTGCACTGAACTTTTCGAATAGGTTTTCCTATACTACATATGACTGCTCTTTCCTGAATAATTTGAATACATGCATAAATTTGAATAAATCTGAGTGTTTATGGGTGCCATCTCTTGATTCCTGTGGCTAGTACTGGCTCCATTTCCACCTTCCTGCTACTGACTGATTGAGATGATTCTCTAGTTTTTGACTCCTAGATAAGGCAGGTTTTTTCATTTTGAGTACCATAATCAAAAATTTTTATCATCTTTACCTATTTCTCCTATTCATTTGGAGCACTGTAATTTTAAATAACAAATGAAATATATATTTTTTCACTTAAGGTATAAATAGCCACCATTCTTTTGTCCTTACTTAGTCTTGTTGCTTCTTGTTTTCATTTTTTGAGGGGAGATGAGACTTTAATGTAGAAACCCTGACTCCATTGTTCCCACTTACCTGCCTTTTGGGGACTGAAGATTGGGGCTGGGAGAAGTTATGGAGCTCCTAGCAATGTGATAGCAAACTTTGAGGGTTAAGGAAAAGCAAAATCCTAGACTCAGGCTATCTACCCAGTGACAATATTTTTCAGAAGAGTGTGGTCTATGTATGAAGTATTCCGAGCATGAACAAGCCTTCTTTCCCTTAAATTATAACCAAATGCTTTGTTGTTGTCATTCAGACACTCAGTCGGCCCCATGGATTCTTTGTGATCCCATGGACTACAGCTTACCAGGCTTCCCTGTCCTTCACTGTCTTCTGAAGTTTGCTCAAACTCGTGTCCATTGAGTTGGTGATGCCATCCAATCATCTTATCCACTGTCGAACCCTTCTCTCCTGCCTTCAATGTTTTCTAGCATCAGACTCTTTTCCTTTGAGTTAACTCTTCGCATCAGGTGGCCAAAGAATTGGAGCTTCAGCTTTAGTCCTTCCAATGAATATTCAGAGTTGATTTCCTTTAGGATAGACTGGTTTGATCTCCTTGCTGTCCAAGGGGCCCTCAAGAGTCTTCTTCAGCACCACAGTTCAAAAGCATCAACTCTTCAGCACTCATCCTTCTTTATCTCTTGTCTCTTAGCGATTGTGAGATGGAGGACGGATGGGAGGTTGAAAACTAAAAAAGGTGAAGACTATGACAAAGCTGAGGGAAGGACATTGAATCAGTGTAGATATATAAAGATGTAATTTTTTCCCCTCTGCTTCATTATGAGAAAATTTACATAATGAACTTTAATTTTGTTGGGAATTGAAGCGAATCAGTTTGAAACATCAAACTTCCTTCCCCTGGCCTTCCTTAGTTTTAGGTCATCACATATTAGGAGTTATTCTGGGTGTTCTATTATTCAGCCTTGTATCTGAGGCTTGGGAATCATTTCACATTTCAGCAGATCTTTAAATGTGGCATCAAGTTATCTCATAATTGACTCGTCACCACGTGGTGTTTTAACACACAACATTTCAGCCAAATTTAAGTACAGCAGATGGGAAAAGTCACTTGGAAAGGAACACTAGTGAATCAGTTTAACTTGCTCTTGGCAAGCTAGGATTAATATACTGATTTCAGATACCTAAGGATTCATTTCAGATCCTTGGTGTTTGGAACATAGGTACGTAGGTTGAAAATCCAAGCAACATTTAATGCTTATTTTGAGCCTGTAAGAAAATCTCCCCATTTCAGCTGGTTCTTTATCATAGTCATCTTGTATCATTGTCACCACCATAGGTATGGAGCTCCTGTTTGAGCATTGCACTGCTGCTCACTGCTTGTGAGATCAGCCAACACTACTGGCATCATCTTGGTGCTTGTCAACACTGTTCACAGACAGAAATAAAGCAAGAAAATCAGAGCTAGTCAGGACAACTCTAAACAAAGCCCCAAACACAAAGCTCTCAATGGCATAGTCTTCTGCTGTAATATAATGTCCCATTTAGGATATTTGCCCTGATACAATTCACCAGTCTTATTCAGATTTCTGTAGTTTCACTTGTAGTTATCTCTTGGTGTGTATTTATTTTTATGAAATTTTTTCACTTGTATAGCTATATGTGTCTACTACCGTAGCCAAGATGCTGGGTACTTTCCACACAACAAGAGTACCCAGTGTTGCCCTTTTAAAATTAAACCAAGATCCTCTCTCCAAATCCTGGCAACCATGAATTTGTCCTCCACTTCTAAAATGTTGTCATTTCTACAAAGGTATATAAAGGGAATCATATAGTATGTAACTGGGGGATTGGTTTTTTTCACTGATTGTCATTCCCTAGAAATTTATCTGCATCATTGTGTATGTGTTTTTTTTAATTGCTGAGTAGTATAACCATGGTATATGACTAGCACCATTTATTTGCTTAATAATTTACTTATTGAAGTACATTTGGGCTGACTCTAAATTTTGGCTATTGTGAATAAAGTTACTATGAACACTCATGTAAAAGTTTTTGGGTAAAATATAAATTTTCATTTCCTGGGATAAATGCCCAAGAGTTCAACTGCTGGATTATAAGCATGGGAATTGAAGCACGTCAGTTTGCAACATCAAGTTTCCTTCCCTGCGGCTTTCCTTAGTTTTAGGCCTTTACAGATTAGGAGTTATTCTAGGTGCTTTCTCATTCAGCCTGTAGCTGAGCTTTGAATGATTTCGTTTTTTTGAGAAACCACCACATTGGTTGCCAAAGTGGCTGTACCATTTTATATTACTACCATATAAATATATGGGTGATCTAGTTTTTTCTTATCCTCATTGGCATTTGGTGGTGTCAATATTTTTAATTTTAAGCATTCTAATAAGCTATACAGTGGTATCTTGTTGTGGCTTTACTTTGTGTTTCCCTGATGGTTAATGATGTCAAACAATTTTTGTTGTGTTTATTTGGTGTCTCTGTTCTCTTCAGTGATGTCTCATGTCATTTGCCCATTTTCTAATTCCTACTGCTGAGGTTTGAGAGTTATTCACATAAATACAAGTTCTTTGTCAGGTATGAGGTTTGCAGATATTTTCTCCCAGTGTGTGGTTTGACTTTTTCTTCTCTTCATATGATGCTTTGCAGAGCAAGTTTTAAATTTTGATGAGGCCCAATTTACTGATTTTTCCCTTTAATGGATTGTGATTTTGATGACAAATCTAAGAATTCTTTGCCAAAGATCCCAAGGATTTTATGTTATGCTTTTCTAAAAGTTTTATGTTTCCAATTCAAATCTATGATCCATTTTGAGTTAAATTGTGTTTGAGCAAAGAGTTTTAGGCTGAGATTCTTTTATCTTTTTCTCTTTTCTTTTTTCTCCTCCTCCTCCTCCTTTTTCTTGTCTATGGATATGCAGTTGCTCTGGCAACATTTATTGTAAGGCTATCTTCTTTCCACTGCACGAGTTTTGCATCCTAGTAAAAAATTAGGTAGGCATACTTGGGTGGGTCTGTTTCCTGGATTCTTTATTCTGTTCCACTGACTTATTGCCTATCATGCTACATATATCATATTGTTTTGATTATAATAGGTCGTTAGTTAGCCTTAACATTGGGTGGAGTAATCCCTCCTTTGTCAATGTTATTTTGGCTACCCTAGGGCTTGTACCTTAGAGAATCTTTGGTCCCTGGGGACAACAATGCTTCTTTGACCAGGTACCAGCTGAAGCTGGGTTTCTCCTGATGGATCACTTGACCTGCCTCGGTATCTCAGTGAAAAGGGGGAGTTGCAGACCTGGCAAGGAAGCAGAATGCTTTCTCTAGCTGCTGATCTGTGGTGGGGCTACCATTTGATCATCCTTGCCTGTGATGTCAGCTTACCTGATATTTTCAGAAAGATTCCCATTCTAACTGGGAGAACATCAACCTATTTGATTGCCTTCTTTTGCTACTTTCGTGATCAGAAAACAATGAGTCTAGGTGGTCTTCCCTTGTTGTGTGTGCATTAGTTGCTCAGTCATGTCCAAGGACTTGACTCCAAGGACTGTAGCCTGCCAGATTCCTCGGTTCATGGAATTCTCCAGGCAAGAATATTGGAGTGGGTTGCCTTCCCTTCTCCAGGGAATCTTCCTGACCAAGGGATCTAACCCAGGTCTCTTGCATTGCAGGCAGATTCTTTACCGTCTGAGCCATCAGGGATGGTTTCTTTGTTGTGTGGGGAGGAGAACTATGGCCCTGCTTCTGTGCTCTTCCTGCAGTCCTGGCATCCCAAACCAGCTCACTCTCCTACAGTACTCCAGAAGTCTCCTTTGGTTGTCTCTGCCATCATTTCCAGATTTTATGGGTCAGCTTAGTGGGGAAGACCAAGGATAAGACTGTAAGTCAGTGTCTATCAAATAGATATTTTAAAAAGCAGATAGATAAACAACTGCTTATTTAAATAAAAAAAGATGCTGGTGTGTCAAGAGCAACACTTCAAGCTTTATGCAGAATTAAATAGACATCTCAGAGTTTGGAAAACATGTGCCCTATCCCCAATCAACCAATGTTCTTGTGCTTTATTAAAATGCTCAAACTTTTATTCTTTTCTCTTTTTCCTTTGATAAAAATAGAGTCTGGGCTAAATTCCAATTTGAATAAGTATACTGATCTTCCAAATTCCCCTGGCAGGGTAAATCACATGCAGTTTTCTTCGTGTTCTGTCTTTAACTAGTGAAACAAGACGGCTGTGCACACTGAGATAGATGCCGGGTTCTACTGAGAGCTGCCTGGAGATGAAACATCTTTTAATTAATTATCCCACCAGATTTGCAATAACACCAAAGCCCACCAAGATGAGTATTTGAATCAGCACTCTTTCTCTCAAATTGAAACCCTCTTATTTTTCTTGCCATTGTTTTTGAACCTGATTAATGCTTTTATGAAAATAAAGAGATCTGTTTGCTGAAAAAAAAAATCATGTTGACATTTTCAAGTGCAACATTTGGATGAATGTATTAGGTCCTGCCAATGAATCTGTACACAATCCAGTTATTTTCCTTCCCACATGATAATTCTGCTGTGGGAAGAATCTCCAGCACTATGTCTTAATTGAACATCTTCCAGTTAAATCTCTTTGCTCTTACTTCCTTCTTTTATAACAGCTCTGACATCATATAGTATTTTGTATTAGATGTCATTCTTTTTTTTTTGAAAGACAGAATCTTATAAAATTAAGGTTGGAAAAGGTTAAAAATTCACAAGATGTCCAACTCAAATCTTTATAAGGAAGATACATTTAAGCTAAACAATTTACACTATATTTAAGAACCTCCAGAGAAGGCACTTTCATGATACCTAGTGCAGACCCATTCTAATATTGAATAGCTTTACTTCCAAATGAATGTGTCCAAGTTGACTAGATATAAAGCCATTCTTTAAAGAAAAAATAGTTTGCACTAAAAGAACATATTTAATTATTTTACTATCCCTTATGCTAATTGAAAACTGCAAATAAATTTCTAGAGCAGTAGTTGTTAGAATTTTATGGGATATAGGCTTCTTTAATAATCTGATGAAGTTGTAGATTTCATCTAAGGAAAATACATATAATTGCAAGAGGCTCGGGAGTCACCTAAAGCCCATCCAAAGTCCCCAGGCTAAAGAACCCTTACTCTGGAATGTAAGTCATTGTTTTTTAAAAACTTCTAAAGTGTATCTTCTAAATTTCAGAATCTAGCTAATTCAGAGAGTAGAACCCCAAATGAGCTTTAAGTGTATGAGTTATCGTCCTTCAGTTATGTATAAAAGAAACAAACTCTGGTTAACTTAAGAAGAAAATCACTGGAGTGATATTTGAATAGCTCATAGTTCTGAAGAAAAACCCAGACTAGAAAAGATATCAAGTGAGGCAGCAGATACTAATATAATGGACAGTCCTTCAAGATGCTCATGACTCAGCTTTAGCTTTTTTATTGATGCTAACACACACATGCACACACACACACACACACAAACACCAATAGAGGAGATTTGGGGCAGGCAGGAACAAGAAATTAAATGTACATTATAGTATCCACAGGCTCCTAGGAAGATAAGAGTGGAAACTACTGCTCTTATTTAACTGCCTTTTCTATTTTTATTATGGCCACAATTATTCTATTCTCAATAATTTATACCTACTTACAAAATATCTATAGGAATTTTGAGGAACCAGGATACAAACACTGGTCAGTTTTCAAGAAGGACATACTTTCAAGCAGCTACTTCAGATATAGCTAAAGACTATAGTAGACAAGCAGAAATTCAGAGACCTTGGAGCTCAAATGAACAGATAGGTGTTCCTAAAGTGAAAATCAGACTTGATCAAGGATCTTCTGCACTGTTTGGTGGAGGCTTCACAAGTCTACCCAGAGGAATTTCAGAGTTGCTATGATACAGTGATGGGTGTGTCTCCCGTTATTCCCCTTTCATTCACTGCTTATCCTGTGATTCACACTTGTATATACTTGTATATTAGAGTTGTCAACTACGAATTGGCACTTGCCAAGAGCACTGCCAGGTGGCACCAGTGGTAAAGAACTCACCTGCCAATGTAGAGACATGAGATAGAGGTTCGCTCTCTGTGTTGGAAGACCCCCCAGAGGAGGAAATGGGAACCCACTCCAGTATTCTTGCCTGGAGAATCCCAGGGATAGAGGAGCCTGGCAGGCTACAATCCATAGGGTCACACAGAGTTGGACATGACTGAAGTGACTTAGCACAACCAAGAGCTCTGTCTCTTTGGAGCAGTCTCTCCTAGCTATCTGAGGTGCTGTCTCCTGGGCTACAGTCCTCATTTTGCCCCAAATAAAACTTAATTCAGAGCTCTCAAGTTGCACATCTTTTTTTAGTTGACAGAATTGTGTGAGGGGAAGGGCCAAGAATCAAGTAAAGAGATGCTCTTCTAGCCAAAGTCATCAGTAAAAGGTATACGCTGTCATCAGATTGGAATGTTCTCATTTCAGTTGCATGGATCTGAGCTCTCTGGTTGCTTTAATGGTATATAATTTAAGATCCTATCTGAAGAATGAAGCTGTCTCAACTAGACTATGATACATGTCTCCTGTGAATGTTGCAAAATACCATTGTTGACAGCCTGCCATCTGGTGTTATCACAGTCTCTTAGTGGTGTAAATCCCTTTCTAAAGCTCTGTAGATCGTATTTTTCAATATTTTCACTTGAAGGCCAGTACATTTTTGAAAATGATCATAAGCACTTATATAAGCCTATTTTCACATCAGCTTAATAACCCAGATAATACAAATCTATTCAATATAATCTACTGAGAGCCTACTCTGTGCAGTTCTGTGCTATAAACTGAGGATAATTAAGATGCATAAGATATGACAATTTTAATGAGGCCCTGACACTCAAGTAGACTATAAACCATTACATAACAGAAAAAGTCTTCATACAATGCATTATAAATTATTCTAATGTGACAAACTAGTTAAATAGTAATGAGACAGCTGAAGAGATCAAGTTCATCAGCCAGATTGGAAGTATCCAGGGTACTGAAGGGCCAGGGTTATTGAAATGCACGGATGATAGATGAGCTTCTCATGAAGGAATCTTTACTTACCTTCAGGAAATTTTTAAATCATTTCTGTAAACCACACATGAAACTCTTTGGTTTTCTATTGCTTTCTTCTTCTTTGCCAGAGACGACTAAAATGTTGATAAATGGAAAAGGAAGAATAAATAGAAGTCTGAATGGATCATAAATTGGAAAGTGTCTTTAGATTTCAAGTTGACTATTCTAAAAACTAGTTTCATAGAGTGTTACTTTAAAAATTTGATGACTTCCAATGATTTGCCATGGAAATGAGGGTCCTTATACAAACTTAAACAAAGTTTAAGTCTATTTGCCAAAGGTTGTTTTCCATACATCCTAATGTAAAAATATGCAGACTTTGAGCACATGCTACTTCAGGAGCAATGAGTTAAAAGTTAGCTGAGTTCATGGAGAAGTACATGAAAACTTCAAAGGTCTTTGAAAGAAAAATATATAATCATGATTTTTATTAATCAATGGAATAGTCTTTGATGAAGTTGTATTTAATACAACTTTGACCACTTGCACAAGTTTGACCTAATCTTCTTGGTGAAAGCAGCATGTAAAATATTTTTCAAATCCATAAAATGGTATAAATATGTTAACTAACATAGCCCAATTTCACCCAAGAGCTACAATCATGGTATATATTAGTTAACCTTTTAAAGATTAACTGATAAGTCTTTAGTGAGTGAAATTTGCCCAGTTGCATCAGACTCTTTGTGACCCCATGGACTGTATAGTCCGTGGAATTCTCCAGGCCACAACACTGGAGTGGGTAGCCTTTCCCTTTTCCAGGGGATCTTCTGAACCCAGGGAGCAAACCTAGGTCTTCCATATTGCAGGTGGATTTTTTACCAGTTGAGCGGAAGGGAAGCCCAAGGACACTGGAGTGGGTAGCCTATCCCTTCTCTAGCAGATCTTCCCGACCCAGGAATCAAACTGTGGTCTCCTGCATTGCAGGCAGATTCTTTACCAACTGAGCTATCAGGGAAGGTCATAAATATTTATTTATTTGTCTGTGGCAGGTCTTAGCCGCAGCATGCAGGATCTTTAATTGCAGTATCCAGGATCTAGTGCCCTGACCAGGGATGGAACCCAGTCCCCCTGCACTGGGAGTTCAGAATCTTAGCCACTGCACCACCAGGGAAGTCTCTACTATGTAACATAATTTGAGGGCTTCCCTGGTGGCTCAGTTGGTAAAGAATCCACCTGTAATGCAGGAGAACTGGGTTTGATCCCTGGGCTGGGAAGATCCTCTTTCCTGTGGCTCAGGCGGTAAAGAATCTGCCTGCAGTGTGAGAGACTTGGGTTTAATCCCTGTGTCTGGAAGGTATCCTGGAGAAGGGAATGGAAACTCACTCCAGTATTCTAGCCTGGAGAATACCATAGACAGAGTCACTTGGCAGGCTACAGTGTACAGGGTCACAAAGAGTGGGACACAACTGAGTGACTACCACTTACTTACTTACATTAATTTGATATAGTTTTCACTATAGAAAACATCATTTTTTATGAGTTCTTTTGTATCAGTCTAAATATATCAACCACCTACAGTGAATGAAAGAGACAACCATATGCTATCTGAATTGGTGTTTCTGAATCAACAGTTTGATAAACATTGAAAATAAAGATGGTCATTATATTATATACCAGATAGGAAAGTGATTTACAGGTTAGTGAATTTTTATAATTTACAAAGTGTATTAGAAGTGTTGAGCTTATTTGAATAAAGTTAGAATTGTTTAAGGACTTCCCTGGTGGCTCAGGCGGTAAAGCGTCTGTCTACAATGCAGGAGACCTGGGTTCGATCCTTGGGTCCAGAAGATCCCCTGGAGAAGGAAATGACAATCCACTCCAGTACTCTTGCCTGGAAAATCCCATGGACAGAGGAGCCTGGTAGGCTACAGTCCACGGGGTCGCAAAGAGTTGGACACTACTGAGTGACTTCACTTTTGTTTAAAGAATTGTTTAAAGAGAATTGTTTAAAGTTACAGGTTGAATATATGTATCTATGTATATTATATATATACACATACCATATATATACATGGTAGAGTGATTATACAGGTTCATTTCAAAGCAAATCATACCATTCATGTGGTGATGATGCCATCTGTGCTCATACCAAAAACAAGGATGTTAGCCTTAAGTTCCAGGCACTTGCAAAACCTTGAATATGTAATGAAGCTCTTACAAGAAAACACACCTGCCTGTGGCTGGAAACTATTTTATCTAAATTAAGATGAATAAAATCTGTTTTATAATTGAGTAGACAAAAAATACAGTGAATGGAGGCTCAGTCAGTAAAGAATTCACCTGTAATGTGGGAGACCTGGGTCCGATTCCTGGGTTGGGAAGATGCCCTGGAGAAGGGAATGGCAACCCACTCCAGGATTCTTGCCTGGAGAATCCCATGGACAGAGGAGCCTGGTGGGCTACAGGTCATGGAGTAGCAAGAGTCCGATATGATTTAGCAACTAAACTACACAACCACCACAGACAAAAATTATTATAATGATCTTTTCGAGATAAAGTTCTTTTATAATGTTAATTTCAGAAATGTTCTGTAAAGGTCTTTGAAGGTTTTCATTAGGCTGGTATAAATAATCCCACCCGAGATATGGCCCAAGCTAGGCGTTAAGCGTGGTATCACAGTGTTTCTCCTTTGAGGTAAAGTTCATTACTGCCTGGCTCTTCCTGCCACATCTCCCCCTGTTTTTCCTTTTTCAAGAGTCAGTGGATGCAAGGATTTCTTTTGAATGAAGAGACACAAGGTAAATATCAGTTACCATATCAGGATATATGCAGAATTTCACATGCAGAATATATCTTCAATGTGCAAATAGTTTATATTAACAGGGAGCTTGAGACTAAAAATCAATGTTTTATTGTTTTGGAAACTTGATTTCTAGAAGGCAGTTAAACGTTTTTTGAAGTTAGCAATTTTCTGACCCACTTGAATGAAGGCTATCTTTTGTTACATTTCAAAAAACACTTTAGTGGACACTTTGATTTTGCAAATGGAAAAATCACAATTCTATTTTTCAGTGGAGGTGTTGGAGGCACTGAGGAGTTAAATTGCTTTTGTAATGATGTTTCATTATCACCTGAATTGCACCCTGGGGATTATAACCATTGACTCAGAGTTGAACTTTGGGGGTAATAACTATAGACTCAGAGGCAGGCCTATGACTGCTGAAGAGGAAAACTAAAGCTGTCTTTTCTGCTTTTACAAGAGGCCTTGAGAAAGGAAGAGTTTGTTGACCTTGAAGTATTTGGTGGGGGGTGGGTTGGTTGTAAAGAGGTAGATAGTAGGAAACTAGGGAGGAAGAGATTAAATGGGAAGCCATACACTTTATCAAAGACAACAGCCTAGGGACTGTAGGAGCTATGATACGCCTTATAGTAATAGCTCTACCCCGGTTAACTCAGTCAACACTTTGGAGAATGTTTGTATGCCCCTGATGGCTCAGCAGGTAAAGAATCCTGCAATGCAGGTGACGTAGGAGACCTGGCTCGATCCCTGGGTTAGGAAGACCCCCTGGAGAAGGGAAAGGCTACCCAATCCAGCGTTCTGGCCTGGGGAGTTCCACGGACAGAAGAGCCTGGCGGGCTACAGTCCATGGGGACAGAGTCAGACATGACTGAGCACAAGGCACATGTTCTTAGAGAGTTATTTGTTTGCTATGATCCACAGATATTACTGTCTTTAGCTTCCTGGCCATCTGCACTGTTTTTCTACTTGAGGGTGATCTCAGTATGGAAAACACCACCTCTAGAGAATATTTAGGAAATACGAGAGGGTGGAGGGCATTTCAGATGGTCCCAAAGCCAAGGAGGTTAGACATCTTTCAAATTTTTAGAGAGTTACATGGAACAAAGAATTACCTTTCCTCCTATAAATGATTTGAATGGTCCAACATTCATGTAGTCTAAAGGCAAATTGGTAAACCAAGAACCTAACTTGGTAAGATATGAAAAACCTGAGTATAATTTGTGCAGGTATGAAGTTCACTCTTCAGTGAACTTTAGTGAATTTCAGGAATACAATCATTGTACACAATAAGGGCAGAAAAAGCCTCTTGATGAAAGTGAAAGAGCAGAGTGAAAAAGTTGGTTTAAAGCTCGACATTCAGAAAACGAAGATCATGGCATCTGGTCCCATCACTTCATGGGAAATAGATGGGGAAACAGTGGAAACAGTGTCAGACTTTATTTTGGGGGGGCTCCAAAATCACCACAGATGGTGACTGCAGCCATGAAATTAAAAGATGCTTACTCCTTGGAAAAAAAAATTATGACCAACCTAGATAGCATATTCAAAAGCAGAGACATTACTTTGCCAATAAAGATCTGTCTAGTCAAGGCTATGGTTTTTCCTGTGGTCATGTATGGATGTGAGAGTTGGACTGTGAAGAAAGCTGAGCACCAAAGAATTGATGCTTTTGAACTGTGGTGTTGGAGAAGACTCTTGAGAGTCCCTTAGACTGCAAGGAGATCCAACCAGTCCATTCTGAAGGAGATCCACCCTGGGATTTCTTTGGAAGGAATGATGCTAAAGCTGAAACTCCAACACTTTGGCCACCTCATGCGAAGAGTTGACTCATCGGAAAAGACTCTGATGCTGGGAGGGATTGGGGGCAGGAGGAGAAGAGAACAACAGAGGATGAGGTGGCTGGATGGCATCACGGACTCGATGGATGTGAGTCTGAGTGAACTCTGGGAGATGGTGATGGACAGGGAGGCCTGGCGTGCTGGGATTCATGGGGTGGCAGAGTCGAACATGACTGAGCAACTGAACTGAGCAGAAACATTGTTATCTTTGAAAAGGGTTATTCACTGTTAAGGAAACCGTGTCACTAATGGCAACCTCATTTCAAATATTTGAGTCACAGTTACAAACCATCTGTACATCAGTCTGCAGTTGTAACAGTTGCATTTTCAGTGACTTCAAGTTTAGGTATGAATATCAGTAACGAGTGTTCCATGTACCATATATTTCTAGTGTAGTCTCTCCAAGCATTTATACATTGATATTCATATCTTATTACAAAATATTTTGGTTTTGGTTTTCTTTTATTTTAAAGATTAGGCTGTGTAATTATTTTTATTTATTAAAAATACTCTGTTTAAACTACCATCTTGCCATTTATTCTCTGTTCTTACCAGTTTTTTGGATATATTTTCTGATTAATTGAATTATTTTTATTATTTAATTTCAGTAATAACTTATTATCTTTGTTTTATTTTTTATTTAAAGATTTAAAGTTAACAGTATACCATGTGGACTTGTTGGAATCTTCATTCAAATAGTATTCTAACAGTTTGAGTATTATTTAAGACCATCACATTAGTGCATTTTATCTCCCTGTCATTTATGATGATTATATATATGTTCACATATAGTGAAATGAAATGATAACCATAATCAAGTTAATTAATGTATCCATCACCTCACATGGTTACCTTTGTTTTTTTGTTGTTTGGTGAAAACACTTAAGATTTATTCTCTTATCTCTTAGTAAAGTTCAAGCAGGCAGTCCAATATTATTAACTATAGTCACCATCTATACATTAGATTATATTCATGTTATAATTAAAATTTATATCCTTTTGATCAACATCTTCCTTTTTTTTTTTTTTTCTTTTGCCTCCCAGCACCTGGTAACCACAGTTTTACTTTCTGATTCTATGAGTTTGGCCATTTTATATTCCACATGTGAGTAAGATCTTGCACTATTTATTTGGCTTGCTATGTCTAGCATAATGTCTTCTAGGTTCATGTTTTCACAAATGGTAGAATTTCCCTTTCTTTAATGGCTGAAATATACCTATTACATGTATTTTCTTTATCTGCATGTCCTTTTATCTATCTGTCCTTTATCTATCCATCTGTTTATGAACACTTCAGTTGTTTCCTTATTTTAGATATTATGAATAATACATCAATGAACAAGGGAGATGCAGATATCTCTTTGAGATTGTGATTTTGCATTTTTGGGGGGAGGATATATACCTCAAAGGTGGATTATTGGATACCATGGTAGTTTAATTTTTAATTTTTTTGCAGAACCTCCAGAATGTTTTCCATAGTGGTTGTATCAATTTACATCCCAATCAACAATGCACAATGGTGGGGGATCCAGAGTACTATCGCAGCAAAATGAAATATCTAAACATGAGAGTTCTACCTTGAAAACCAAGGTTTATAGAGAATTAGGCAACAGAGGTGTATTGGCAAAGACCGAACCAAGCCAAAACAAAAAACTTTCATGAACGAAGATTATCTTTGAGACAGAGAAATATGGCTGGATGAAAGGCCATATTTGATTATTACAATAGGGGAGGGTATCCTTCATCCATTAAGCTGGGTAAGTTATTCTTTACTATTCATCATACATGGGCAACTTTTATTAGCATTTCATAAGAACAAATCTTTTTAAAATAGTGAGTAAAATCGTCTAACGCCATATAAGTTATTAAAGGTAATGAGGAAAGTGAAGCAAATTATGTTTAGGTAGAAAATAAGAACATACCAGACAAGTGTTCATTAATCAGAAGAAAAATGTTGCATAGTAAAAAGTTTTTAGGTTTCAGAGCTTTGGATAAATCAGAAATAGAAAAAAATAGAAAAGCTCAGAAAAGTAATAGGTTTAAAAGTATATCAGAGAAGTAGAGAACAAGGAAGAACAAAGGCAAAGAAAATTTAAAAATCAAACAAATGACAGCAATAAAAAATATTTGACAGAAGTGATTGATGATTAAAGATACATATTTAATTTATAAGGACCAGATATGCTTGCAGGTGAATTTCATCCAACTTGAAGACAACTTACTACAACCGAGCCTTGAACAATGTGGGGGTTAGGGGCACCAACCTCTACCCATTAAGTAGAAGTAGATTATCACAAAGGTCTTCATCCTCATCATCTTCACAATGAGCAGTCTGAGGAGAAGGAAGAGGAAATATTGGTCTTCTTGTATCAAATGTGGCAGAGATAGAGAAGGTAGAAAGGAAGGAGGAAGAAGAGGAGGGGAAGCAGGCACACTCGGTGTAGCATTACAGAAATACATCATAATTTTTCTGACTTTTTTGCTTTTTCATCCCTTTAAAAGCTTCTTTATGGTTCCAATCCTTCTTCCACTGTTCCCTCTAGTTTCAGTGGCTGTTATTATAGAAAGGTCCACGTTGTAAAATAAATCAGAAGCCATCTTGAATAATTGGAGACCTTCCACCAGATTATCTCATTTCAGTTCAGTTCAGGCACTCAGTTATGTCCGACTCTTTGCAAGCCCATGGACTGCAGCATGCCAGGCTTCTCTGTCCATCACCAACTTCCAGAATTTACTCAAACTCATGTCCATCGAGTCAGTGATGCCATCCAACCATCTCATCCTCTGTCATCCCCTTCTTATCCTGCCTTCAATCTTTCCCAGCTTAAGGGTCTTTCCCAATGAGTCAGTTCATATCCGGTCGCCAAAGTATTAGAGTTTCAGCTTCAGCATCAGCCCTTCCAATGAATATTCAGTACTGATTTCCTTTAGGATGGACTGGTTGGATCTCCTTACAGTCCAAGGGACTCTCAAGAGTCTTCTCCAACACCACAGTTCAAAACCATCAATTCTTCAGCACTCAGCCTTCTTGACGGTCCAACTCTCACATTGATACATGACTGCTGGAAAAACCATACCTTTGACTTGATGGACCCTTGTTGGTGAAGTAATGTCTCTGCTTTTTAATATGCTGTCTAGGTTAGTCATAGCTTCTCTTTCAAAGAGCAAGCGTCTTTTACTTTCAGCCTGTCTAATGTCTATCTGTTCTCCAGCACTGCTTCTGTGTCTTCTTCCTCATCATCTGGCACAGGTTTGGAAGCTCTCATCTCCTTCAAGTTATCGTCTCTCAGTTCCTCTGGTGTGTTGTCTGTTAGCTTCAGAGTTTCTCCAAGATTCTTATCTTGGGACCCTTCACTCTACTCCACCACTTTGCTTTTCTTTTTTTTGCCGTATCCACAATTTCAAGATTTTCTTGATTGACGCCACAGTAAATCCTGTGGAGTCAGGCATACCTGCTGGATCTGCACATAGTTTTCTCCAGTAGAAATTTGTTGCATTGGGTTTGGATGGCTTTCACAGCCTTTCCCTATAACAACGATGGCATATTCAATGGTGTAATTTTTCCAGACTTTCATAATGTTCTCTTAATTGGTATTCTTTTCCATAGCATTAATAATCCTTTCCCTAGTGTTCTGTGTGTAATAAATCTTAGAGTTCCTTATTGTTACCAAGTGTAAGTTAGTACTACTCACTTCATGACAGGCCGATAAGTTGAGAGACAAGGTACTGGGGCAAGACATAGTGACTTTATTTGAAAAGTCAGCAATCTGAGAGGATGGCGAAATAACGTCTTAAAGAGCCACCTTCACTTGGAGTAGATTCAGGTTCCTTTATGCTGAGGGGAAAGGGGAAGTGGGAAGGTTCAAGATTAAAGGGTAAAGGCAGATTGTAGGGTTTGGGGAGTCACTTGTCCTCCAAGGGAAGCATAACATTTGTTGGTTCTACTTGCTCATATAGGCTAGATCACAAGGCTCCTGCAAAATGAGTTGTTAGCAGTTATTTTTACTTTACCATTCTTTTCTCTACTTACTTGTACGGTTTCTAGGCTGAAAGTGAGCTTATCTACACCATGTAACTAATAAGGACAATGGGATGGGAACTTCTTCTCAGAATTTAATGAGCTATTTGGGCACAAGCAACATTTCTCTGGGGTTTCCCACGTGGTGTTAGTGGTAAAGAACCCATCTGCCAATGCAGGAGATGTAAGAAACATAGGTTCGATCCCTGAGTCAGGAAGATCCCCTGGAGAAGAGAAAATGGCAACCCACTCCAGTATTCCTGCCTGGAGAATCCTATGGACAGAGGAGCCTGGTAGGCGTCATAGGAGTCCATAGGGTTGCAAAGAGTTGGGCATGACTGAAGTGACTTAGCATGCATGCATGCCCAACAATCCTCTAATGTTTGACATGCAGGGCTAAAGTAGTAGAATAATTAGGGCTCAAGAATGAGGAATGGAGTTTCAACATGGTGTTAGCACTGCTCTTCTTCTGTTACATTATGACCCTCTCATCTAGAGGCAGCAGTAGAGCTGTTGTGTTTAGGGGGCAAGTAGGCCATTTGTACCTCTTTGATGCTAAGCTCAAGGGATTCTGGGTGGCCAGGATCATTGTCCAATATAAAAAGAACTTTAAAAGGCAGCCACTATTTCCTGACTGACCAATGAAGAGATTGGGTTCCATTGTCCAGACCTTCCTGAGGTACAATCAAGACTGGCAACTGGTGCTGATCTTTTCATTTCAAGACTTAGAAGTTAGCAGCTTTATTGTTAAGGGTTGTTCTGATCATAAACCTGACTGTATTTGCACAGAACGACAGTGTTAGCCTATTCCTTCCTACTTTAAAGCTTGGCGCTTGCTTCTCTTCCTTACTAGTAAATGTCCTTTGTGGCTTTATTTATTTATTTTTTTCTAGAATAGGCACTTTTGTCTGCATTAAAAACCTGTTCAGGTAGGATACTCTTTCAGAAATATTATTCCTGTTCAGAAAGATACCCTTTCTCATCATTTTCTTAATGGCTTTTGGGAAATTGTCTGCTGCCTCTTGGTCAGCAGGAGCTGCTTCTCCTGTAATCTTGACATTTGTTAGGCCAAATCTCTTTCTAAAAATTATCAAACCATTTTTTTGCTGGCATTAAAATTCTCTAGCTTTAGATCCTTCACCTTCCTTTTGCTTTAAGTTGTCACTTAATGATTTTGCTTTCTCTTGAATAATATTAGAGTGTATAGATATGCCTTAGAGCAATCCTGTGCCCACAGAAAAGCTACACTTTCAATACAAGATAAAATTTTGTATTTCTCACAAAGTGCAGAGTTTTCCCACCTGCTGGCATAGTTCCAGTGATGGCCTCATGATTTCCTTTTCTTTTTC
Organism: Budorcas taxicolor; assembly: GCF_023091745.1. Taxonomy (NCBI): domain Eukaryota; kingdom Metazoa; phylum Chordata; class Mammalia; order Artiodactyla; family Bovidae; genus Budorcas; species Budorcas taxicolor. The sequence goes on along the minus strand of NC_068918.1, from coordinate 75,311,492 downwards.
TATTATGGTCCTTATGCTAGATTTATTTATCTTGAAACATTGGGCAGTCGCAGAAGCAGACCCCAATCTACAGCACCTATCAAGCAATTCAACTTTTTCTTGTCATGTCAGGACTTTTCTCTGTTTCTTGGGAACACTTTCGGCATCATCTGTGATACTTCATATGGGTCCCCTGGTGTTACTCAAGATTTTCAGTATTGCACTGAACACAGTGAAAAATAGTTGAGTACCACAGGAGATCATTTTTTTACTGCCATATGCGTTTTACTGGAGAGGTGATTGTTCACAGGGAGATGATTAGCATTGCATGGCATTTTAAGCAGATATTTATAACACTTGGGTGGGTGCTAAGTTGTTCCAGTCGTGTCTGAATTGGTGTGACCCTGTGGCTGTAGCCTGTCAAGCTCCCGTATTCATGGGCTTCTCCAAGCATGAATACTGGAGTGGCTTCAAAATTATTACAGTAAATACTGCAGATAATTTTACTGAGTTGTGATTTAATGCTACCTCTTTATGTTTGTTTATATTTCTCTTGATTGCCGACGGTACCACATATGATCGTCATGTGTTTGCTTTGATACATTGTAGCTTTTTATAATGGATTTGTGCCATTTTCTTGGTAGTAAATGATAAAACAGATTAGGATCTACATGTATTTTATGCACTCATGACATATCTGACTTTTAATCTTTTTTTTTTTATTTCTAGGCTACATAGTTCATCTGTGAACTTTTTAAATTGTTGCAAATCTCCAAACTTTTTTTCAAATATATTAAAAAATGATATTTTTGTGTAAGTATGCCTGTACAGTTCAAACCTGTGCTGTTTAAGGGTCAACTTGAATATCCTGATCCATACCCATACATACACATTTTCCAATAGATAGCTTGTATAGCAAATATCTAAAAACAAAGTAATTAACTGGCTAAATTATGGTATATTTATGCTGTGGAATGTGCTGTGCTGTGTCTGGTCACTCAGTTGTGTCCAACCCTTTGTGACCCAGACTGTAGCCTGCCAGGCTCCTCTGTCCGGTGATTTCCCAGGCAAGAATACTGGAGTGGGTTGCCATGGCCTCCTCCAAGAGATCTTCCCAACCCAGGGATCGAACCCAGGTCTCCTGCATTGCAGGTGGATTCTTTATAGTCTGAGTCACCAGGGAAGGCCATACTATGGAATATTGCACAGCAATTAAAAAATAATATATTACTTTTGACTAGATTTTTTATTATCTAGTGAGAAAAATCAAGATTTTAAATGTATAATAAAATGTCAATTTATAAAACAAGCCATAATATAACATAAAATATTGATATATAATTATAGGAGATGAGTCAAAAATATGGTAATATCCATACTAGATTGTTCCCATAGATTATTTGGGAGGGAAGCTTGGTAGATCATAGGGCTATAAAAGGAAGTGTAGGCAAAGAGTAATAGAGAAAACATGCATGCATTTGCATATTTAATTAAGTAAATTTCCAGTACATATGTATAAAGAATTACTTGTATACAGAATTATATGTATTCTGTATACATATATGTATAAAGAATCACATTTTTAATAATACTTAAATGAAAAATATAAAACCATTTATTGAGGTGGAAGGGCTTCCTTGGTGGCTCAGAGGTAAAGAAGCTACCCATAACCCAGGAGACCCAGGTTCAATCCCTGGGTTGGGACGATCCCATGGTGAAGGAAACGCAACCCACTCCAGTGTTCTTGCCTGGGAAATCCCATTGACAGAGGAGCCTGATGAGCTACTGTCCATGGGATCGCAAAGAGTTGGACATGACTGAGCAATTGAGCAGACAGGCGTTGAAGTGGAACAATTTTGACTGGTTCAAAAATACTGCGGGAGTCTTTTATCACAGAAAGTCATGAATTGGAAATGTGTATTTGGGCAAGTCAGTTTCTAGTGTGTCTCAGTTAAGGCATTCACTGTTTTTTGGAAAATAGCATACAAGAACATGTCTGTGTTACAAAATCTGCAATGCTGGTACACAGAACAAGAGATGAGTGTGATCACATTCTCTATGCCTGGGTTCCTCTGACTCATTATTAAGTGTCCAAACTCCTAACACTTTGAGTTTGTGTTTAACCCACAAATGTTCTTGTCCAATGAAGGAGGTTTGTTGATGTTCTGCTTTGAAAGATTTTAAAAAGGGTACAAGTCTGAAGCAAATAGTTTTATTAAAACATTTCTTTTAAAGTTTCATTTATTTGGTGAGTTTCTTTCTTTTTTGAGTGTGCTTTTCCATGCTTGCATCTAGACTCATATTGTCATCTCCATCCTATTCAATGCTTTCAAATCATATTTAAAAAAATTTTCTATTTGAAAGTCTTTAAAGTTACAGAAAAACAATAGCCATGTTTCTCATTGTTGAATTTTTCAAAGGCATTACAAGCCTATTCGAGTACTAACTCGAAGCAATTCAGGGTGAGACACATACATTTTATTACATTCCAAATATTCTGAGACTATTTTTTATTGAAATTAGAAAATTTTACACTCAAATAATATCTTTCTGGGAAAAACCAATAAATTATCATCAAAACACAGAAACTACTTCTAAGGTGGGAAAATGTCTATTTTTCAATTGACCTAACCTCTTATTTTTATCAACAGGCAAACTTAGAGATAATGAAAAATAGGTTTTCTTCTCAAGAAGAAAGGTGGTGTTGGGCATGTCCTGGTCACTTTTTCTTCTCTTTCTTTTTTTTGTGTGTGTCGGGAGCTGGGACCTTCTTTTCTGGCTCCACTCTGCTCGCGGCTTCCTCCGCAGCCTGAGCCTCCAGCCTTAGGCGCTCAGCTTCCAGTAATTTGTTCCTATATTCTTCCCGGATGTTAAAGATCTTCTGCCGGGCTTCGTCTAAGGAGTCCTATTCCAAAATGAAACAAAATGAATCGACAAAAACAACAGCATAAACAAAAACAGCACCCAAGTAAATAAGATCCACGGGTAGAGCCTTATTAAGGTTCCAGAAAACAAAACAAAACAAAACACTACCCTCCCTTGCCTCATGCCAATAGAATCATGTAGGAACTTACTGAAGGAAGATGAAAGTTAGGGTATGATCTCAAATGTTTATTAATGAATAAAACATGAGATAACAAAGGGCACGTGAGGTTTTACAGAATGGTAAATAAAAGCACGAGTAGGAGAAAAATAAAGAGAAAAGTGAAGAAAGAAAGAGATTTTGACAAAGCAACTGCTGCTGCTGCTAAGTCGCTTCAGTCGTGTCCGAATCTGTGCGACCTCATAGAAGGCAGCCCACCAGGCACTCCCATCCCTGGGATTCTCCAGGCAAGAACACTGAAGTGGGTTGCCATTCCCCTCTCCAATGCATGAAAGTGAAAAGTGAAAGTGAAGTCGCTCAGTTGAGTCTGACCCTCAGCGACCCCATGGACTGCAGCCCTCCAGGCTCCTCCATCCAAAGCAACTAGCTGGTTTAAATGAGTTCAGATATAATCTGTATAAAATATGCAGCCCAGCGTGTCTCTCACAGTAACTGTGCTCAGTAGATGACTAGTTCGCCACACATACTCTGCTGCTGCTGCTGCTGCTAAGTTGCTTCAGTCGTGTCCAACTCTGTGCGACGCCAAGGACGGCAGCCCATCAGGCTCCCCTGTCCCTGGGATTCTCCAGGCAAGAACACTGGAGTGGGTTGCCATTTGCTTCTCCAATGCATCAAAGTGAAAAGTGAAAAAAGGGAAGTCGCTCAGTCCTGTCTGACTCTTTGTGACCCCATGGACTGCAGCCTACCAGTTTCCTCCGTCCATGGGATTTTCCAGGCAAGAGTGCTGGAGCGGGGTGCCATTACTCTAGCCCTGATAAAATGTCTGAATTGTACTTTGGGAACTTCCTAATAATACCACTTGTTTTCTTCCTCTTCACTTCTTAAGGTGGATGGTGGCACCAATTTCTGAGCTTTTTAGGGATTCTGTGGAGCAAATTAGACTGATTCTTTGTTGTTGTTGTTTATCTTTTAATTTATTTTTTAATTGGAAGAAAATTGCTTAATAATGTTGTGTTGGTTTCCGCCTTATGACACAAATCAACCATAATAATACATATACCTCCTCCCTTCTGAGCCTCCCTCCCCTCCCCTCATCCCACTCCTCTAGGTTATCACAAACCACCAGGCTGGGCTCCCTGTGTTATGCAGCAACTTCTCACCAGCTATCTATCTTACGCATGGCAGTGTATATATGTTGACGTTACTTTCTCCATTCCTCCCACTCTCTCCTTCCCCCAGCATGTCCACAGTCCATTCTCTGCATCTGTGTCTGCATTCCTTCCCTGCGAATATGTTCATCGATACCATTTTTCCAGATTCCAGGTATATATGTGTCACTATATGATACTTGTTTTTCTCTTTCTGACTTACTTCACTTTGTATGACAGGCTCTAGGTTCACTCTTAAGAGTTTTTGTACTGCTGGTTTAGGATTTGGCTGCCTCAAATCTGTTAATGCCATCTTCCTTCAGCTACGTTCCAAATTCACAGATGTTTTGCTGTTGTTTTCTCTCCCATTCTGCCCATTTTTGTGGGTAAGTTTCTAGTACTGTATTTAAGAGGGATTTCAGGGAATGAGTAAATTAGATGTATAATTAACTTGCCAATTTTCTGAGAAGTTGGGAATGATTTTCAAGACTTCTTTCTATCTAGTTAAAATGTGATTCTATGATATCATTTTAATATTACAAAAGAATCTGTCAACCGTGATCCACGTGTATGCACTTATACACTCACCCGCATTTCTCCATACATTTCCAGCACTTTATCTTTCTCTTTAAACCTTTCTTCTTTCTCGATATCACGAATGCTAAGGAGTCTGACCCGATACTGTCGAAACTGGTGGACTTCCTCTGCCTTTTGCATTGCCTGTTGCTGGTTTAGCTCATCTGTTTGCAGCAGAGGCTCAATATTTGTTTTTCTTGATATAAAAAAAAATCAAAAGAAAACATGTCATTTGAGAACTCTGGAATGACCTTTAGCGCTCAAATAATTTAAAATCTTACCAACAGAGTAGTGATCTGAATCAAATCAAATATCAGAAACGAAAGAATAAACCACTATTTTTTCATGGACTAGGCTCCATTTATTAAATCACTAATATTTTAGAAAAATAAATTAGATGTACTATTTGAAGAGGTGTTTGTGGAATTGGTGTTTGAAATTATGAGAATATTTTGTAGGTTTTTTCTTTTTAATTTATAAGCTAGGATTGAAAGTGTTTGTGCTTTATAAAACTTATAAATGTGCTTGTACAATTACCTATATTAATCTTATTGTTTGGTTCCTAAGAAAATTCAATCTAATTAAATAACAGTAGCATGTATGATGGGGTTTTTCCATAGCTCAACTCATCTTAACCAGGCTACAAATTAAGTCCTTACAGAAAATATTTAAGTCCTTCTATAACTGACTTAATAAAACATTTGCTAAATTTAACAAATAAGCTATATATTTCAAAACATTCAAATGCACTGAAAATATATTAAGCATTTAATTTCAAATTTTCAGTTGTTTAGCAGTTGCCTATTGACAATATGTTCAAAATTCTATGAACATAGATGTCTACATTAATCAAATTTATTAAAACTTACCGTATATATTGATTTACGTCTACACATTCTAATTTCTTTCGAATAAGCTGTGGAGACATTTCCAAAATTGTTGGGGATCGTGAACGAGGCCCTATTTAAAAAAAGAAAAAGTCCTGGGCTTTCAAGAAAGAACCAACAATGACTAAGTAAATGATTGTATGCTGCTGCTGCTGCTAAGTCGCTTCAATCGTGTCCGACTCTGCGCGACCCTATAGACGGCAGCCCACCAGGCTCCGCCATCCCTGGGATTCTCCAGGCAAGAATACTGGAGTGGGTTGCCATTTCCTTCTCCAGTGCATGAAAGGGAAAAGTGAAAGTGAAGTCGCTCAGTCTTGTCTGACTCTTTGCGGACACCATGGACTGCAGCCCACCAGGCTCCTCCGTCCATGGGATTTTCCAGGCAAGAGTACTGGAGTGGGGTGCCGTTGCCTTCTCCAAATGATTGTATATATTATTTAAATTGAAATATGTTGGGCTTACCATGTTTAATGTGATTTAAAGACTTTATTGAAGTATAATTATGTTTTATGCTTATCCTCTAGCTGGTGTTACCATACTTGTAGTTGAATAGTGATAACAAAATTAATATAGAAAAAAATGAATGTGCTCTATAAGAAGAGTTACAAAATCACTCTATTTTAATTAAATGAAAACAGAGACCAAAGAAGGTCATACTGTGTTACAAAATTTCATTATAAGCAAGTTAAATAATCTAATATTTAAAAAGTTTGATCTATTCGTGCAAGCTATACTAAGCACTATGGGGGTAGAATACAAAACTGTTTTTAAGACAGTAGCCAGGAAATGGAAACAACTGAAATGTCCAATGACAATTGAATGGATAGAGATGATGTGGTGTATATATATATATATATACACACACATATATATACATATATACACACATATATATGCACACACACATATATACACACACATATATGCACACACATATATATACACACACATATATATATACACCACATCATCTCTATCCATTCAATTGTCATATATATATATATATATATATATATATATATATATGGAGAAGGCAATGGCACTCCACTCCAGTACTCTTGCCTGGAAAATCCCATGGATGGAGGAGCCAGGAAGGCTGCAGTCGATGGGATTGCTGAGGGTTGGACATGACTGAGCGACTTCACTTTCACTTTTTACTTTAATGCATTGGAGAAGGAAATGGCAACCCAGTCCAGTATTCTTGCCTGGAGAATCCCAGGGATGGGGGAGCCTGGTGGGCTGTCGTCTATGGGGTTGCACAGAGTTGGACATGACTGAAATGACTTAGCAGCAGCATATATATACACACACACAATGGAATATTACTCAGTCATAAAAGGAACATAATTGGGTCATTTGCAGAGATGTGGATGGACCTAGAGTCTGTCATATAGAGTGAAGTAAGTCAGAAAGAGAAAAACAAATATCATTTATTAATGCATATACGTGGAATCTAGAAAAATGGTGCAGATGAACCTATTTCCTATTCCAGAGCAGGAATACGGATGCAGACATCGAGAATGGCCACGCGGACACAGATGGGTAAGGGGAGGGGGGAATGACCTGGGAGATCAGGACTGACATATATCCACTACCATGTGTAAAATAGACAGTGACAGCCTGATGTATAGCACAGGGGGCCTAGCTTGGTGCTCTGGATAATCTAGAGGAGTGGGGTGAAGGGTGGCAGGGAGGTACAAGAAGGAGAGAATACACTTATAAATAGTATAAACATGTAACTGATTCACTTCTTTGGATGGGTGGGAATGCTTTGGGCTATAAGTCTCAATATACTAAGAGAGCTGCTGCTGCTGCTGCTAAGTCGCTTCAGTCGTGTTCGACTCTGTGCGATCCCATAGATAGCAGCCCACCAGGCTCCCCCATCCCTGGGATTCTCCAGGCAAGAACACTGGAATGGGTTGCCATTTCCTTCTCCAATGCATGAAAGTGAAAAGTGAAAGTGAAGTCACTCAGTCGTGTCCGACCCTCAGCGACCCCATGGACTGCAGCCCACCAGGCTCCTCCGCCCATGGGATTTTCCAGGCAGGAGTACTGGAGTGAGTTGCCATTGCCTTCTCTGGTATTATGAAGCTAATAATAATCAAAACATAATGACTTGACAGTTTCTTAAAAATTTAACCATAATTTTTGACCCCTGTTTGCATAAAATATCCAGGAATGGCAAATCTACATAGACAAAAAGACTGAGGCTGGTGGTGGGAATGCAGAGTGACTTTAAGAGGGCACAAAAGAATTTATTTGGATAAAAGGAATGTTTTGAAACAATGTTTGGTACTGGTGGCACAACTCTGTAAATTACTAAAAAGTATTGAATTATACTTTCAAAATGGGTAATTTGAAAGTATGTAAATTACACTTCAGTATTTTTTTAAAAGAGATTAAATGGTCTGGAAAGGCTGAATGGTTAATATCTTAGTCTGTAAAGTTTCTTTCTTGAATCTATTCTCGTGTGTTCACATGAGTCTGTGGGGGTAAAAAAAAAAAAACAGTTAGTTTTGATTTTCAGTGTTCACTTGTTATACATTATCTACCCTACTGGACTAAAAGATACTTTATCTTTTTTGTTTTTCTTTGAGAATAATTGCTTTACAATGTTGTGTTGGTTTCTGCTGTACAACAAAGTGAATCAGCTATATGTTTATACTATTTATATATGTGTTCTCTCCCTCTTGTATCTCCCTGCCACCCTCCATCCCACCCCTCTAGATGATCACCAAGCTAATTTCCCTGTGCTATACCTCAGGTTGCCACTAACTGTCTATTTTGCACATGGTTAGGGACAGGGGAGCCTGGTGGGCTGCCATCTATGGGGTCGCACGGAGTCGGACACGACTGAAGTGACTTAGTAGCAGCAGCAGCAGCAGTGGATATATGTCAGTCCTAATCTCCCAGTTCATTCCCCCTTCCCCTTACCCATCTGTGTCAACATGGCCATTCTCTGTGTCTGCATCTGTATTCCTGCTCTGAAAATAGGTTTATTTGTACCATTTTTCTAGATTCCATGCTGCTGCTGCTAAGTTACTTCAGTAGTGTCTGACTCTGTGCGACCCCATAGACGGCAGCCCATCAGGCTCCCCCGTCCCTGGGATTCTCCAGGCAAGAACACTGGAGTGGGTTGCCATTTCCTTCTCCAATGCATCAAAGTGAAAAGTGAAAGTGAAGTCACTCAGTCATGTCTGACTCTTAGCGACCACATGGACTGCAGCCCACCAGGCTCTTCCATCCATGGGATTTTCCAGCCAAGAGTACTGGAGTGGGGTGCCATTGTCTTCTCTGATTCCATGTATATGCATTAATAAATAATATTTGTTTTTCTCTTTCTGACTTACTTCACTCTATATGACAGACTCTAGGTCTATCCATATCTCTGCAAATGACCAATTATGTTCCTTTTATGGCTGAGTAATATTCCATTGTATATATGTGTATATACATACATCATCTTTATTCATTCATCTGTTATTGGACATTTCAGTTGTTTCCATTTCCTGGCTACTGTCTTAAAACATTTTTATATTCCACCCACATAGTGCTTAGTATAGCTGGAGCAGATAGATCAAGTGCAAGGATAGCTCCCCCTCCCCCCAAAAAGAGAAATTACACTGAATTTATGGGTAAATTTAGGAAGAATTGATATCTTAGTATATTGAGTCTTCTAGCCCAAAGAATTTCCACCTTCTAACCCCCACCCCCAAAATACCTCATGTCTAAAGGCAAAGGAGAAACCCCAGTAAGATGGTAGGAGGGACAAAATCATGTTTAGAATCAAACCCCAAACCCATCAGAGATGCTCAGAAGGCTCAAATGAAACCTTGGGCACACCAGGATCCTGAGACCCCACAGAGACTGAGCCAGACTTGTGTTTGAGTCTCTTGCATAGGTACAGATCAGCAGTGGCCTACCAAAGGGGCAGGGGTTCTGGGTGCAGCTACCTGGTCACACAGCCTGTGGCATAAGCCCTCTTGGAGGAGGTCGCCATTAACTCCACCATAGAGCCGCCGAGCAGATGACCCACAAACCACAGAACAATTATATCAGAGAAATTCTCGCACTGTTAAGAAAGTTCTAGGGCCCACAACAGATTTCCCAAACTAGGGATCTGGCAAAGGAACTGAGAACCCCCAGGGAATTTGATTTTGGAGGCCAGTGGGATTTCATTACAGAACGTACACAGGACTGGGGAAACAGATGCTGGAGAGCACAAACAAAACCCTGTATGCACCAGGACCCAGGAGAAAGGAGCAGGGACCCCACAAGAGACCAGACTTGCCTGCGAGTGTCCAGGAATCTCTGGCAGAGACATGGGCTGGCAGTGGCCTGCTGCAGGCTCGGGGCACTGAGTGTGGCAGTGAATGCAGGGGACCTTTTGAAGGAGGTCGCCATTATCTTCATTACCTCCACCATAGTTTGGTCTCAGGTCAAACAACAGGGAGGAAACCCCATGCATCAACAGAAAACTGGGTTAAAGATTTAGAGTATGGACCCCATCAGAAAGCTTCCATAAGCCTCTTATTCTTATCCATCAGAGGGCAGACAGACTGAAAACCACAATCACAGACAACTAACCATCTGATCACGTGAGCCACAGCCTTGTCTAACTCAGTGAAACTATGAGCCATGCCATGTAGGGCACCCAAGACAGATGGGTCATGGTGGAGAGCTCTGACAATATGTGGTCCACTGGAGAAGGGAATTGAAAACTACTTCAGTATTCTTGCTTTGAGAACCCCATGAACAGTATGAAAAGGCAAAAAGATAGAACACTGAAAGATGAACTCCCAAGGTCAGTAGGTGCCCAACATGCTACTGGAGATCAGTAGAAAAATAACTCCAGAAAGAATGAAAAGATGGAGCCAAAGCAAAAACAAAACACCCAGTTTTGGATGTGACTGGTGATGGAAGTAAAGTCCAATGCTATAAAGAGCAATATTGCATAGGAACCTGGAATCTAGGTCCATGAAGCAAGGCAAATTGGAAGCGGTCAAATAGGAGATGGCAAGAGTGAACATCAACATTTCAGGAATCAGAGAACTAAAATGGACTGGAATGGGTGAATTTAACTCAGATAACCATTGTATCTACTACTGTGGGCAATAATCCCTTAGAAGAAATGGAGTAGCCATAGTCAACAAGAGTCCAAAATGCAGTAATTGGATGCAATCTCAAGAGTGAGACAGTGATCTCTGTTCGTTTCCAAAGCAAATCATTCAATATCATAGTAACGTGGCTCAGAGGTTAAAGCGTCTGCCTGGAATGCAGGAGACCCAGGTTCGATCCCTGGGTCAGGAAGATCCCCTGGAGAAGGAAATGGCAACCCACTCCAGTACCCTTGCCTGGAGAATCCCATGGAGGGAGGAGCCTGGTAGGCTATAGTTCATGGGGTCGCAAAGAGTCGGACACGACTTCACTTTCACTTTCACTTTCCAATCCAAGTCTATGCCCCTACCAGTAATGCTGAAAAAGCTGAAGTAGAATGGTTCTATGAAGACATACAAGACCTAACATCTTTGGGGGGTATTATAGAACTAACACCCCCAAAAGATGTCCTTTTTATTATAGGGGACTGGAATGCAAAAGTAGGAAGTCAAGAAATACCAGGACTAACAGGCAAATTTGGCCTTGAGTACAGAAGGAAGCAGAGCAAAGGCCACTAGAATTTTGCTGAGAGAACACACTGGTCATAGCAAACACTCTCTTCCAACAACACAAGAGAAGACTCTACACATGACATCACCAATGGTCAATAATGAAATCAGATTTATTATATTCTTTGCAGCCAATGATGGAGAAGATCTATACATTCAGCAAAAACAAGACCAGGAGCTGACTGTGGCTCAGATCATGAACTCTTTATTGCCAAATTCAGACTTAAATTGAAGAAAGTGGGGAAACCACTAAACCATTCAGATATGACCTAAATCAAATCCCTAATGACTATACAGTGGAAGTGAGAAATAGATTTAAGGGCCTAGATTTGACAGATAGAGTGCCTGATGAACTATGGACTGAGGTTCGTGACATTGTACAGGAGACAGGGATCAAAACCATCCCCAAGAAAAAGAAATGCAAAAAAGCAAAATGGCTGTCTGAGGAGGCCTTACAAATAGCTGTGAAAAGAAGAGAAGTGAAAAACAAAAGAGAAAATGAAAGATATACCCATTTGAATGCAGAGTTCCAAAGAATAGCAAGGAGAGATAAGAAAGTCTTCCTCAGAGATCAATGCAAAGAAACAGAGGAAAACAATAGAATGTGAAAGACTAGAGATCTCTTCAAGAAAACTAGAGATACCAAGGGAACATTTCACGCAAAGATGGGCTCAATAAAGGACAGGAATGGTATGGACCTAAGAGAAGCAGCAGATGTTAAGAAGAAGTGGCAAGAATACACAGAAGAACTGTACAAAAATGATCTTCATGACCTGGATAATCACGATGGTGTGATCACTCACCTAGAGCCAGACATCCTGGAATGTGAAGTCAAGTGGGCCTTCAGAAGGATCACTACGCAAAAAGCTAGTGGAGGTGATGGCATTCCAATTGAGCTATTTCAAATCCTAAAAGATGATGCTGTGAAAGTGCTTCACTCAATATGCCAGCAAATTTGGAAAACTCAGCAGTGGCCACAGGACTGGAAAAGGTCAGTTTTCATTCTAATCCCAAAGAAAAGCAATGCCAAAGAATGCTCAAACTACCACACAATTGCACTCATCTCACATGCTAGTAAAGTAATGCTCAAAATTATCCAAGCCAGGCTTCAGCAATATGTGAACCATGAACTTCCTGATATTCAAGCTGGTTTTAGAAAAGGCAGAGGAACCAGAAATCAAATTGCCAGCATCCACTGGATCATCAAAAAGCAAGAGAGTTCCAGAAAAACATCTATTTCTGCTTTATTGACTATGCCAAAGCCTTTGACTGTGTGGATCACAATAAACTGTGGAAAATTCTGAAAGAGATGGGAATACCAGACCACATGACCTGCCTCTTGAGAAACCTATATGCAGGTCAGGAAGCAACAGTGAGAACTGGACATGGAACAACAGACTGGTTCCAAATAGGAAAAGGAGTATGTCAAGGCTGTATATTGTCACCCTGCTTATTTAACTTAGTACATCAAGAGAAATGCTATGTTGGATGAAGCAGAAGCTAGAGTCAAGATTGCTGGGAGAAATATCAATAACCTCAGATATGCAGATGACACCACCCTTATGGCAGAAAGCGAAGAAGAACTAAAGAGCCTCTTGATGAAAGTGAAAGAGGAGAGTGAAAAAGTTGCCTTAAAGCTCAACATTCAGAAAACTAAGATCATGGCATCTGGTCCCATCACTTCATGGGAAATAGATGGGGAAACAGTGGCTGACTTTATTTTGAGGGGCTCCAAAATCACTGCAGATGGTGACTGCAGCCATAAAATTAAAAGACGCTTACTCCTTAGAAGGAAAGTTATGACCAATCTAGACAGACAATGAAAGAGAGATTACTTTGTCAACAAAGGTCCGTCTAGTCAAGGCTATGGTTTTTCCAGTAGTCATGTATGGATGTGAGAGTTGAACTACAAACAAAGCTGAGGGCTGAAGAATTGATGCTTTTGAACCATAGTGTTGGAGAAGACTCTTGAGAGTCCCTTGGATTGCAAGGAGATCCAACCAGTCCATCCTAAAGGAGATCAGGCCTAAACATTCATTGGAAGGACTGATGTTGAAGCTGAAACTCCAATACTTTGGCCACCTGATGCGAAGAGCTGACTCATTTGAAAAGACACTGATTCTGGGAAAGATTGAGGACAGTAGGAGAAGGGGACGACAAAGGATGAGATGTTTGGATTACATCACCGACTCAATGGACATGAGTTTGGGTAGGCTCCGGGAGCTGGTAATGGACAGGGAGGCTTGGAGTGCTGCAGTCCACGGGGTCGCTAAGAGTCAGACATGACTGAGCGACTGAACTGAACTGAACTGATATCTGCAGTAAGTTTGCATTATTTTAAGTCACTAAGTTCACGATTATTTTTACAGGGTAGGAAAATCATACAATTAAGTTAATTTGTTTTTATTTTTGTTAAATATTTTGCTTAGTTGTACACCTTCAGCATTTTGAAATGTTTCTTAATCAATCTTTTCCATTTTATCATTGCTTTTTGGGAGAGTCAACTTTTCACTGTGCCATGCAAAAAATCCTAATCTCCCATTGACCATTTAATCTTGATTTTCACATGTGGTTGTAAAAGTCTCCAGGAATATTATAAAGTTATTAATTCATAAAAACTTTTTTAAAGGGATTATTCATTCATAAATATAATCTGATGCAAAATTTTATAAGCATAAAAAACAATATCATCAAGTTAGTTTTTCATTTTTCAAAAGTATGCCTTTATCAGCAGGATACAAGTGAGAAAAAAGAATACCATACTACAAACCCCAACTTTGCTCCATCAATAAAACAGAAATTCAGTTATGTTTTTCACTTTGTAACATTAAATAAAATATTCCTAAAATATTGGCATCTATATACAACAGGACTCTTCTAGAAACCAGTGGTTAATAACTTATTTTTTCATTATGGTTGCTCTGTGATCTTAGATTTCTGAAGTTCAAGTGTTTTTCTTAGGAACATATCTACTTTTGTTGTATGTATTTTTGGCATTCAAACTTGAATTGTTTCTATGACACCAACTCTGCTCACTTTGATTGAAAAGAAAATGTTTTTGATTAATTAGATGTCTGTGTCCTTTTACATCCTGCCAAATAATATATATTTTACAGAGAGCGTGTAAAGGGGCCAAGAAGATTAATCTTCCTGTTCATCTGTAAAACTGTTGTATCAGAATAAAGTGTATCCGAATAAGGGGCTTCCCATGTGGCGCAGTGGTAAAGAATCCACCAAACAGTGCAGGAGATGTAGGAGACATGGGTTTGATCGCTGCATTGGGAAGACCCCTGGAGAAGGAAATGGCAACCTACTCCAGTATTCTTAGGTGGAAAATCCCATGCACAAAGGAACCTGGCAGGCTACAGTCCATGGGGTCACAAAAGAGTTGGATGCGACCGAGCATGTGTGCACAGAATAAGGTGTAAGAGAGTATGGACTTGGACCTCCATAACAGTGTAGGTCAAAGAGAGAGAGAGAGAGTGTGTGTGTGTGTGTTCATGCATGTGTGTGCTATCGTGTCTACAAACAGGTACTCTATGGGATAAGTCCTGAGAGTACACATTTAGAAATATTTTTATAGCAATTACTCATCACTGGATCATTTTACTGTATCCTATAAAAGTTTCAGTTTGCAACAGAATCAGCAGAAAACTTTTCATTGTAGATAGTAAGAAAATAACCATTTAAAAGGCATGGTGAAGAATGAGTGAGTGAAGTTGCTCAGTTGTGTCCGACTCTGGGACTCCATCGACTGTAGCCTTCCAGGCTCTTCCATCCATGGAATTTTCTAAGCAAAAATACTGGAGTGCATTGCCATTTCCTTCTCCAGGAGATCTTCCTGACCCAGGGATTGAACCCAGGTCTCCTCCATTGTGGGCAGACACTTTACCATCTTGAGCCACCAGGGAAGATCCATTGACTTATTGTAAAGCCTGGAGAAAAGTTTGGGAATAAAGACCACGGCACTTTCCAAGGCCCCCAGAAATAATAGGGAAGTTGAAAGCCAAGTTGGCACTTGAACTTGATGATGGCTTGGTGTTGCAAAAAAAAGTGCTTGGATGTGAAATCAATAATGATATTCTTTACATGTCCTCTGACATTATGGAGGAAGTTGTTGTAAGTTACCTATTATATATGAAGATAGTAGCAAGAGTAGGGTAGTATTTAAAGAGTCACGAACAAATGAGTAAATAAATATACATATATGTATATGTATGTTGCTATTTGGGGATTCCCAGGTGGTGCTAGTGGAAAAGAACCTGCCTGCCAATGCAGGGGACATAAGAGATGTGGGTTTGATCCCTGAGTTGGGAAGATCCCCCCAAGTAGGGCATGGCAACCTATTTCAGTATTCTTGCCTGGAGGATCCCATGGACAGAGGAGCCTGGTGTGCTATAGTCTACAGGGTTGTAAAGAGTTGGACACAACTGAAGCAACATGGCACGCACATATATTGCTGTTCAGTCGCTAAGTCGTGTCTGACTCTTTCGGGCCCATGGACTGTAGCCCTCCAGGCTCCTCTGTCCATGCAATCCTCCAGGCAAGAATGCTGGAGTAGGTTGCCATTTCCTTCTCCAATGTATGTGTGTATATGTATACAAATGTAAAGCCCAGAGCATGTAAAGCTGTCACAGGGTCTACAATCTCCTATGGGTAAGGTGTCTTCAGGAGTGAGGGCCAATTTGTGATGCACCAACAACAGAGGTGGGAGCAACACACGAAGTTCTAGAGAACAGCTGGATAACTGGACCTGTGATTCTCAAGCAGGATTGCTGCTACAGCGGCAGCATCCGGGGTATCCAGCAGAGTTTCAGCGCCATATGATGTACTAGAACCACACAGTACTGCCATGTAATGTAGTAGAACCACACATCCCTTTTTGGTGGGAGGGTAAGTAAACTTCTTTTTGATGGTACATAATTAAACTTATTTTATATTAAAATAAAATGATAATAAGACATATTTAACAGTGCTTTGAGGAATTTTTTGCTTGAGGACAGGCTGCTTTGGTTGCTTCTATATTTTGACTATGGTAAATAGTGCTTTATGGAACATGTGCATTTGAGGTGCATGTATCTTATTTGAAATAGTGTTTTCATTTTCTTCCATCCCTACTCATTTTTACCTGTCCTCACTGTTTTGTGACCCCTCCTTATTACCGCAAACCATACCCTCATAAGGGGTTAATATCTAAAATATATAAACAGCACATACAATTCAATATCAAAAAAATACCAATCTGAATGGACAGAAGACCTGAATATACATTTTTCCAAAGAAGACATACAAATGACAAATAGGCACATTAAAAGATGCTCAACATGCTAATCATCAGAGAGATGCCAATCAAAACCACAATGAGGTATCACTTCACACCTTTGGAATGACTATTGTCAAAGAGACTATAAATAACAAATATTGGCAAGGGTGTGGAGAAAAGGGAACCCTTGTACACTGCTGGTGAGTATGTAAATTGGTGCAGCCACTGTGGAAAACAGTCTGGAGGCTCTTTAAAACACTAAAAATAGAGCTACCATATGATCTACTCCAGGGTATATATCTGAATTCCACTCTTGGGTAGATAGCTGAAGAAAATGAAAACACTATTTCAAAAAAGATACATGCACCTCAAATGCACATGTTCCATAGCACTGCTATTTACCATAGTCAAAATATAGAAGCAAACTGAGTGCCATCAGCTAGGGAATAGATAAATAAGATATGTTGTGTACACACACGCACACACACACACACATATTTGGCCATCTGATGCAAACAGCTGATTCATTGGAAAAGACCCTGATGCTGAGAAACAGGGCAGGAGAGCAGGAGAGCATGGGGTGGCAGAGGATGAGATGGTTGGATGGCGTCATTGACTCAAAGGACATGAGTTTGAGCAAACTCCAGGAGATGGTGAAGGACAGGGAAGCCTGGCATCGTGCATTCCATGCAGTTGCAAAGAGTTGAACATGACTTAGCAACTGAATAATCAATCTGTCTATCTCTATATATATAATATAATGGAATATATTGTATATATATATATATATATATATATAGTGGAAAAATTTGTGTTAGAATAGAGGAACACAAATATTTAACATTGGTTATAAAAGATGTAGGATACTATAGATAAAGCAAAAAGAATCTATATTTAGTGACAATTGTATATGCTATCACTGCAAAAAGAAATTCTCACTTTTATCTTTAGGTTAATTGTTTATTAATCAGGTCCTTGAGCAGATTACCACTCTAGTAATTAAAATGAAGACCTATGAATCCTGTATACATATTTTTCCGTGTTCAGCCTTAGCCATCATATATGTTAAAATAATATCTTGTCCAGAATCTCTATTTCAAAATATGGATTTATCTTACCAATAAGGGCAATACTTACTGATATTTTCCCTCCGTAAGCTCTGATCTCGCTCTTCCTTCCCTGCTGGGGAAGATCCTCCACTTTCACTGTTTGTTGACTTTGCTAGATCCTTCATGCCCTTGCCTACTTGCCACTTCTTCCACAGCATGCTCCCTGATGGGTATAGACTCTTTGTTATCAAAATTCATGGAACTCTTTTTATCTGACTCTTTTATGGCACTCGAAGATGTTACTACTAAACTTTATACGACATATGCAGCACTAAAAAAAACCTTGCATTCTATGAAATCACACACACAAAAATAACAAGACATATAGAACACATAAATATGTAAAGTTCAAGAATGGGAAAAATCAATTCATCATGATAGAGATCAGACGAATGGTTTTTTGAGGAAGGAAAAGTCTGGGAGAGAGAATGAAGAGGACTACTGGGATGTTTTATTGTGATCTGAACAGTGGCTCCTGTGTATACATGTATGTGAAAATACACCAAGCTGTTCAATTAAAATATGTGTCTTTATTAACTGTAGTTTACATGATAAGGTCAGCCTTCTCTGAGCTCTATTCTCCACTTGGCTTTGTCCTTAACCGGTGGTGAATCCCAGTTTTAGCAAAGAATCCAGCTAAACTAGTTTGTTGAGAATCTCCCCACCACTGATATCCAATTAAACGTCTTATCTTCCTTACTTGATATTTAATCAAATTTCTCTTCCCTGACCCTTGATACCTAGCCAAATTCATAGAGGTATTTTTCATTAGTTCCCTGCTTGTTATAAATCTTCACTGGTTTCTGTTGTGTTCAGAATTGAGTTCAATCTCTCTCCTCCTACAATGTAATGGCTTTCTGGTTAGCCAGGCTTCCCTGTCCTTCACCATCTCCTGGAGTTTGCTCAAACTCATGTCCTTTGAGTCAATGACACCATCCAACCATCTCATACTCTATCACCCCATGCTCTCCTGCTCTCCTGCCCTCAATCTTTTCTTGAATAAAATCTTCTCTGTCATTTTTAACAAGTATTCAGTGCAGTAAATTTTCTTTTACATAAACTTAACATAACTTTAAAAAACTTAATAATAAAATCTAGAACTTAATGAACAAGGACTGTATTCTATTCACCTTTATATTCCTAACATTATATTGAAAAAAAAAGTGAAAGTATTAGTCACTCCATCATGTCCAACTCTTTATGACCCCAAGGACTGTAGCCCACCAGGATCCTCTGTCCATGGGATTCTCCAGGCAAGAATACTGGAGTGGGTTGCCATTCCCTTCTCCAGGGAATCTTCCCAACCCAGAAACGGAACCCAGGTCTCCTGCATTGCAGGAAGATTCTTTACTGTTTGAGCTACCCAGAAAGCCATTACATTAGACTCTACTTATTACAGGAATGAGTACTTTAAGAGTTAGAAATATTTCAATTTTTGTCAATTTTTAGATATATGATGTAGGAAGAATAAGGTGACCCTCTGAGTTTTTGTCTCTAAATGCTATAAAATAGGAATAAATAATAAGGTCTACCTCATAGTTGCCGTAGGTTAAAGTCAGTTAGTGAACAAAAGCACTTTGTGCCCACCCCAGAAAAACAGGATTAGGATGAAATTTATTGTTTATACTTTTCATATTAAAAGTTATGGAACTTTACTTTTATAACAGTTGAGTTATACTCCTGAAGATGTGCAAGTGGAAAAGCACAATTTGTGAAGTGAATGTCTTTAGCCTCCCTGGACAGTGCAGTGTGGTGGGTAATGAAGAGCACTGTCTGCTTGCTGGCTCTGTTTCTAGGTAGCTTGTGAATTTAGAAAATTATTCTGGGTCTGTGTCCTGGTAAGTTGGAAATAATATTATATATCAGTGGGATGATATGAGTATTAGATGAGATAGAGGTAAAGAATCTGTCGGCCAAAGCAGAAGACCCATGTTTGACCCTGGCTAGGGAAGATCCCCTGGAGAAGGAAATGGAAACCCATTCCAGTATTCTTGGCTGGAAAATCCTATGGTCAGAGGGACCTGGTGGGTTACAGTCCATGGGGTCACAAAGAGTTGGACATGACTTAGCAACTAAACAATAGCATAGTATTTCATAATCCTAGACCCAAGCAAGTCACTCAATAAAAGTAGTTAACTTCATTACTATGATTCTTATTGCTATTATTTATTGTTATTGGGATTAGAAAAGTGCCAGATTTATAGTTGTATCCCTGCCTTCAAGTCCATATACTGCTACTTTCTAACCAGACTGCACCCTTATTTCTGGTTTCATCTTTTCTTAAGTGGTGAGAATCATATCTACTTGGGGACAAAGTGAACATCTGCTTGGTAAAAAGAAAATGCTTCAGAACTTATTTTCTTATTGAACAGTCCATGACTTTACAATCCTATAAGGAAATAGATTCTGAATTTTTTTCTTTTTAGCAAGCATAACTTGTTGACTAGCTATTAAGAAGTGCAGGTAACGGCTCCATGCTTGGGGTAGCTGGGACAGGGCCCACTGACCTTCTTCCCCTGCTTTGGTTTGGCTTTCAGACACAGGCACGCACTCAGCATCAGGTGTTTTCCTAATGAACTGGCTGAGATAATGGAGACGAGCCTGGGCAGCCTAAAAGACAGACAGCATCAACACATAGTCCAGGAAACACCATCTCAACAGTACTCATGATAAGGGAAAATGTCAATGAATATGGCAGTCTGGTCCAGGCCAGCTGTTACGAATCATCAAAGAAAAAAAATTCTGAACTGTTCATGATTTTGACAGTGATTTGTGAGAACTAGTGAAGAAGCAGTCCTAAAACTTAAACACTGGGCAAGCCAGCTCAGATCCAGTTGCTGCTGAACTGTTTTCCTCTGCCTCAATAACCCTGAGCTGGGGATATGAAACATATATAATAACAATGTTTCACTATGACAATGACTCATATAAAATAGAGAGAGGAGGAATCATGAAGTACATGTATTTCACAAGGGCAGTGCATGCTTCTTTTTTATCTAACGCGTGTTCAGAATACTTGAAAGCATGTATTAGACATTTTTATGCTTTTTTAGTTGGCAGTGTTAAGGACACAGTGTTAATCCCAGATGATGTGTAAGAACAAGGTGACCTAAGGTTTGGGCCGAAAGTGTTACCATAACGTGCTTTGCTTTCACAAGTCATCTGGGTATCCAGATAGTATTAATAACATTTCACAATGTGTCCAAATGTGGTCTTAATATTTAGTTAGTTGATGTCTGACAAAATTTCAGATATTTCCTAAAGTAAAGACTACGTGGTTTCACTAATATGGCTCTTCCTTCAGACCACACCCAGGAATGAAAGGTAAAGGACAATTTTTCAAACTCAGATAACCTTGATTGATCTTCCTGGCTCCGTCATCTCCCAGGCTTGCTTCATGGCTCGGATTTCATCTGTTCGTTCTGTATCTTTTTTCACTTCAAAAAACTCCGCTTCATTGTGCTCAGTGACCAGCCTC
This sequence comes from Budorcas taxicolor, assembly GCF_023091745.1. NCBI lineage: Eukaryota > Metazoa > Chordata > Mammalia > Artiodactyla > Bovidae > Budorcas > Budorcas taxicolor. The sequence continues at coordinate 75,290,343 of NC_068918.1, read as the reverse complement.
AGAATCCAGTAGGGTTTATTTGGGTCTTCTTGTTGAGGGTGGGCAGCGTACATCTGACAAAGCACAGTAAAAAAGTTTGGGTCAGATGCTTTCTTCCTTTCAAGAGGGTCTAGATTTTACTTTATGATCCATAATTTCGCTATAAAGTATTTTACCCAAGAGAAATGAAAACATGTACTTGCAAAACGACTTGGAAAAGAACATTTATTATAGCCTCATTCATTACAGCCAGAAAATGGAAAATGATATAAACATCTGTCAATTGATGAATGGATAAACCAACTGTAGTATATTACTTTGTTGTTGTTGTTTAGTTGGGAAGTTGTGTCAGACTCTTTGTGACCCTATGAACAGTAGCCCACCAGGCTCCTCTGTCCATGGGATTTCCCAGGCAAGTATACTGGAGAGGCTTGCTATTTCCTTCACCAGGGGATCTTCTCAATCCAGGGATCAAACCTATCTCTCCTGCTTGGAAGGCAGATTCTTTACCACTGAGCCACCTGGAAAGCTCACATGGACTGCTACTTAACATTAAAAAGTAATAAACTATTAATGCACACCATCGTGTGATTGAAGTTCACACAGACAATATACTGAAATAAAGAAGGTGAACATGGAAGAGTACATCTTGTATGATTCATTTGTATGAAATTCCAGGACAGGCAAAACTTGCATCGGGGAGAGGTGTGGGAATGACAGAATCCACTGTGGAGAGGTTTAGGGGAATTGCTAAGCTTATGGAAATGGGCTATAACCTAAACCTTGACAGAGATATATGGGTTACATGATGAGTGCACTTGGCAAAATTCATCTCACTGAAGTGTATATTTAATATTGCTGTATTTCACTATATGCAAATTTTAACTAAAAACTATAAATAATTCTAAATTCCACTTAGGCTCATTCATACCATCTGTTTACATGAGGGCAGAAATAGTTATTTCCAAGTCCGTATATATTGATATACATTTATTATGAAAGATGACATTTTGATGTCTTGTAGGATCACTTTCATGCACCTTAGGCTGGGAGCTGATTGTCTTAGGGCTTGAAAATGTCTAGAAAATTGAGACTTATGGGTAGCAATCTGGTAGGGAGAGGAGCTTGAATCTGATGTGGTTTCTAGCACTTTCCATAAGCCTGCTGCTGCTGCTGCTGCTGGTAAGTCGCTTCAGTCGTGTCTGACTTGTAGCGACCCCATGGACTGCAGCCTACCAGGCTCCTTCATCCATGGGATTTTCCAGGCAAGAGTACTGGAGTGAGGTGCCATTGCCTTCTCTGCCATAAACTGAGACAATGGCAATTATCCATATTATATAACGCAGACGGGGAAGTGGAGATTGGGGGCGCCACTGAATAGTTTTTATAAGCAGTTTGGTTTTAATGTTACCAAAAAGATCTAGCTTTCTACAATATTCCCTTACTACTCTGATGAAAATTTAAATCTCACAGTTGGAAATTCTTTTATTTGTTCTTTCTAAAGCACAGCACATAAGCTCTTGCCATCTTTCATACTGCTTGATAAATAAGTTTTTAAGAAACTTCTCCAGGATAAAGTTTTGATTAGGGAATGGAACACTTTGAAGAACTAAGGGAAGGCCCCATGTCTGTAAGAATTTATGGATTGAATTTAGCTTAATTGCTTTAACTTGGAATGGTTTCGTTGTAGTTGTTAATGATAGGACTATTTTCTCAGAAAATTCAAATCATTGATTATATATCAGTGAGTGATAAACTGGAGCTACATTTAGAAAAGTTAACACTCAACATTATCTTGAAGTTTCAAGGCAAAAAAAGTGGTTGAGTGGAACTTCATCTATATTTTTGAGCCACACAATGTTGCAAGAAACACATTTTGAATAGAAAACATCATCTGATTCTTTCACGTTTCAAACATAATTGTAATTTGATAGAGAATGTACCATTTTTCTGCATTTTTTAGATGATATTACACTAAAAGGCAACACTTGGACTGTAGAATACAGCTAGTGAGAATGTAAGTAATGTAAATTTAGGAAGAGAGTAGCTTCTTCAAATGAAATAAGATCAGTGATCAAATACATTCAACCTGATTTTGGTGACTAAAGCAAAAATGCAAAGTATATGATGTTTGGTTCATATGTTAATAAATTTTCAAACAACCAACAATATCATACCAAAAGCTACTAAAATCAGCTAGCACGATATTAAGATTCCTAAAGCTTAGTTCATTATTAATGTCATAAAACCCAAATCCCGTATGAATTCTGAAAGCAAACATACCCTTTGTACTTTGCATGATGGTCTAAACATCATCTTTTTCAGGATTCCCTAGAACTTTTGGGTGTTTGAAAGTTAACCTCATGCTGAATCCCACAATTCCATACTAAACTTGATATATCTTCTGAACAGACTTTCATTTTGGAGAATATGCACGCATTCCTCACAGTTTGGAAAAGAACAGAAGGCTTTCACACATGTCCATTTTTAGTTTTACCCGATCATTAGCTTTCTGAATAAATTTTTTGGACAATATTTTTGCAAGTTTTTCTATTTTTTCCTTATTTTCTTTCTATGGACTTCAACCCTTTTACCTGAATCTTATCCAGCTTTTTGTTTCAGCTTTCATCTGGAGTTAAGTGTTTACACATTATGGGATTGAATCCAAAATAGGTAACAGGAAATAACAGAACATCAAGTATTATGTGGGTTTTTTTCTGTATCTGTAGCACTGTTGATAACTTCAGTTTGGTTTTCAAGAGTGTGTATGTCACAGTGTTTCTTACATCACTCTCATAATGTCCAATGCCCAATATTCAATGTCCTAGGCATGCTAATGGGATGTCTGACCAAAGACATTTACACTCATTCATTGCTAATACTGAGGGGTTAGTTGGAAGCAAACTTCCTTCTTGATGAAGATCATTTTCCAAATGCACGCTTTGCAAAGTAGCCTGGAGCAGCAGATGCAGCTCTGGTGGCCTACCACATCTTATACTGACAGCCTCCCAACTACTAAGAGCTAGTAATAAAAGCTGTTGGCATTATCCCTCTGTTTACCATGGTACCTACTGCAGCTACCTTAAGACTTCTGGGATTTCTTGCTATTCCTGTCATCAGTGTGTATCCCATTTTATCCTTAAGAATATTTCCCAAAGTTTGACTATCATAAAATGCTGGGCTTCAATTCATTTGGATGGTTCCAACAATGACATTTTGTGAAAACACATCTTATCTTCATTTTTGACAGAGTTCCTTACATTCACCCAAGGACGTATGAAACGATTCCAACATGAAGCTAATATGGTGCTTGTACTTCCACCGCAAATGCAGTCAAAGAACTGATAAACTGGCTGTGTGTGAGTTCAGCTGATTTGCACAATGTCTGATGAGTTGTCACATCCCTTATTCCTCCATCACCAATTGTGCAAAGTCTTCCTTTCACTGGATTCATGTAGCCAAAGTGAAGCCAACATTTTTCTAAATGCAGTCTGAAAAATGCCATCTTCAATTTGTCTCAGCCCTAAAAAATATGGGATAATTATTTCCTTGGCAGCCACTCCTTTTCCCTCAGGAAATTTCTGAAGATGAAAGTCACTTCTTCAATACATTAACACAGAGCTTTGGGTCAGTTGTTCTTAATGCTTGAATGAATGCCCAGGTTCTGTCATCAATACTTATCCTGGCAGTTTTTCTTGTTGAAGAGATAAATGTTTTTTTCTGCTCTCCATTTTTGTCTTTGCTGCTAGTCTTGCTTACTTTTAACTGCCTCTTCCTGGAACTGAATCATACTTTAATTTGGTAACGAGTACACCAATATAACTATCTACACTAAAGCTCATCCACCTTCATTGAAATGAGTAAGAGAGTTCGCAGTACTTTGTTTAGTATTAATAGAAACTAGAGGAAGCTCAGGTGACCCACTTGGACTTATAGGCTTGTCCACAGCATATAAAGAAGATTCTGAGTTTAGCTTCTTACAAGTCAGGACACCAGTAACTGAAGAACTGTATTTTCTCGTTTCAGTGTTTCTATTTTCAATTTATGATTTGTCTTGGAAATGTCTATTTCCTTTTTTGGAGACTTTTCCCCTCACCTTTCAGGTATGAATTAATATGATTTGATGAAAGGTAGAATGACTCTCCAAATTTTGTGGTTAAACCATTTGTGCTATGACAACGACTTTGTTTACTCTTCCTTCATCTTAATTCCCTGACTTCTCTTTTCTGCTGATTTAACACTGTTTTTTCAGAGATTTGGCAGTTTGCTTAACATTTACCTGTTTTCATTGGCCACTGTAGGATACTTTTCTTAATATTTGAGAACTTGCCTTATTGAGCTAAACATGAAATCATTTCATTCTGATTGCCATAACACCCTTTGAAACAAAGTTCAATGGTGACATATGAATGCTCACTTTTCTAAGTCCCTTAGGAGCACAAATGCTAAATTTCAAGTTTCTAATATATAAACCTTGGTTGCTTGTAGAGTAACCAGTGTTACTTGAAGTATGTGCTTCATTTTGGTCTGTTTACACTTCATTTTGCTTATACGAAATCCTCTTTGTAGGCTGATGTGGCTTATTCTCCAATAAAGCTGAGGTGGGCCTAAGAAACACTGTTGCTTGCTTCTCTACTTCTTCAAAAGACCATTTGCATAATGGGATGCAGGCTGAAACTGCTTCTGTAACAGTGGCAATTCTCCTCTTCCTGGCATTGACATTGGACTGGAGCTGGCTTGCAACAGCTGAGCTTTCAACACAAACAGAAGAGCAACACCCTAAGCACCACCAGCCCCTCAGTTTCCCCTTGCCACCAGTGGAAGTTAAGTTAAGGTTATTTACCTTTCAATGTTTCCAAAGGTATACTCCAAGAGCTAAGAAATTACACCTTGAAAATGCAAGTGGACATGTATTTCTCTGACTGGAGTATGGGAAAATGGAGTCATCATCTTTGAATCTGTTCATTTTTCTTTAGTGTGTGTTTTACTACCAATATACTATTTGGTTAACCAAGCTGGGAGATATCCTTTGTTCCTTCTTGCTGTTTGTCATCCCCTTTGGATTAATAACTACATACTGAGTTTGTTTCTTAGCTAGTTCTTCATTTGTCTTCTTCTTCCTTTCTTTGACTTGTATCTGAAACAGCTTGTACCCTTTTGTCTGGACTATTACACTGCTTTCTGATGGTCTTCCTATCTTGTCTTTTTGCTTTTAATTTCATACCCTTAAAAGTCATCAAGGTATCTGAAATGTAAATCTCATCATGTCAATACACTTCTTAAAGGCCCCACCTTCCACTCCCAAGCCCTGCATAGCCTAAGCTGCAAGCACCAATGATGGGAAGATTTTGTCCTTACAGATAATTTGTCTTGAGTTCAGTGTTTAAACAGCTTGAATCTGAGTATCTTTAGGATTGTACTTGTACTCCTCAGATTTCCCACCCACATACTCCTCCTTACCCCTAATCATGGGGATTACTTAACTGGCAGTGAAAAAATTTGGAATCAGGATCCCTGGCTTATATAGTCCCACCTTTCTAACCAGGCTTGAAGGCTCCTCTCCACTTGACCCTTACTTAACCTCATAACTTAGTGACTAAGAAACCAGATTGTGTTGGATTTCGCCTCAGCACGTCTTTGATCACTGACTCAGTTCAGGATTCCTCTAGGCAGAGGTACCTATCCTTTCTACCACTGTGCATATCATATGTAACATCACAACTCTCTTTTTACCTTCAGTCTCCTCCATTAGACTGTGAGTTTTTTGAAGGTAACATCAGAAATCCAAGTCCCCAAAACATCTTACATATTAAAAGCTCAGTTAATGCTTTTTGATACTAAACTAAAGAAGACTGCTTACAGAAGATGTCCAAGGAATTGGGCATTTAAAGTATTTAAAGTATCCAGATGATTGCTGGACACAAGGAGATGGAATTTTTCAATTTTTTCCTTAAAAGATATGGTATTTAACCAATGACCCAATGAGCCTAAAGCTATTAAGCGATTCTGTTAAGAAAGATAAGAAACAGCATCACACCCACCTGAGGCTCAAAGCGAGGTGCTTGTTTTTCTTTGGCTGTCCTTTCTTTCTCAGAAGACTTTTCTTTACCTTTTCTTGTTCCTTTGGAAGTTCCTGAAGATTTTTGTCCCTCACTGATGGTGTGGGCATCTGGACTTCCTAAGGTAATTAATTCCTCATGTTTCTCCCCATGTGCTAGCAGAAAAAAAGGAAACCAGTGAGTCATGATATAACATATCATATAGGAAAAAGGGAAGAAGTCAAAGAAAACTGTTTAGTACAGACCTTTGGAATTTTTTTTTCTTTTTTTAAACAAACAAGCAAATGAACAGAATTTTTATAAAGACCTATGAGACTCACTTTTATACAATCGAGAGATAATTCACATACTATAAACTCCCCATTGAAATTATAAATCTGTAGTTTTGGTTTATTCATAAAGTTATGTAATGATCACTACTATCTAATTTATTCCTGATCTGGATGTTCTTAGGTCCTTTTCTTGCCTAATTGCCTTGACTAATATCTTCAGTACAATGTTGAATTGATTTATCTCTGTTTTAATATTTATTAATCCCTTCCCACTGCCTATTTTGGGTTTAGTTTTTTAGTTCTTTTCCAGTTTTCTAGCTTTTTATTTTTTAAGGTGGAAAGTTAAGTGATTGATTTGAGATCTTTGTTCATTTTAAATGCAAGCATTTATAGCTATAAATTTCCCTCCTAGTACTGCTTTCATTGGGCTTCTCAGGTGGTGTTAGCGGTAAAGAACCCACCTGCCAACGCAGGAGACATAAGAGACATGGGTTCAATCCCTGGGTAGGGAAGATCCTCTGGAAGAGGGCATGGCAACTCACTCCAGTATTCTCGTCTGGAGAATTCCATGGACAGAGGATTCTGTTGGACGATGGTCCACAGGGTCACAAAGAGCTGGACATGACTGAAGTGACTTCTGGAGAAGGCAATGGCACCCCCCTCCAGCACTCTTGCCTGGAAAATCCCATGGACGGAGGAGCCTGCAGTCCATGGGGTCGCTAAGAGTCGGACACGACTTAGCGACTTCACTTTGACTTTTCACTTTCATGGACTGGAGAAGGAAATGGCAACCCACTCCAGTATTGTTGCCTAGAGAATCCCAGGGACGGGGGAGCCTGGTGGGCTGCCGTCTATGGGGTCACACAGAGTCAAACACGAGTGAAGCGACTTAGCAGCAGCAGCAGCAGAAGGGACTTAGGTACGTTTTGCTATGTTGTTAACTGTTTTTCATTCATCTCTAAGTGCTTTTGCATTTCCCTTATAGTGCACTTCATGTGGATACGAGTTACTGCCTACTATCCTTTGATTTCAGCCTGAACGACGTCCTCTGGTTTTTCTCATAGCAAAGATTTGTTGGTAACATTTTTTTCAGTTTTTGTTTTTCTGGAAATGAGGCTTTGAAAGAGATTCAGTCCCATTTTCCTGTACCAGGAACACAGATTGTTAGATTTCAAAGACACTGCTTTGCTGGAGACCATCAGATGAGACTGGGGCAAGTAAAAATCCTATAAACCTTCCTGTCCTTAAAGAGATACAGTCATTTTTCTGGAAAAGAGCCTTTGGTAATTTCCAGAATTCTAAAAGTTGATTCTGATAATCTCTGCTAGTTTTTTTTTTTTTTAATTTTATGGAGGATTTAATTTTTTGAATCCTTTTTTTCTTTTTCTGGTATTTCCATTGATGTTCTGCTGGATTTCTTTTCTTCTTTTAGGCTTCTGAGTTATCTCTGCACGATGTTTGTCTGGAGCAGAATCCTGAGAGAATGGAGGGTTCACATAGGCCAGATTTCTCACAGTGGCCTGGAGACCTTGTCATAAGTGCATGAAATAGCAAAAAGCTCTGTGGACGCAGGTGAGATTCCATCCCAAACAGCTCAGCTCTCGGATGTGATGAGTAGGCAAAGCAAAAAATGGACTGATTTAACTTGTGTGCAGAAAAGTGAAAATAATAAGGCCACAGAAAGAAAATAAGGTTACTAAAATGAGAGTAAGAGTGAGGCACAAGGGTAGAGAAATGATGGATCATGGTAACTGAACCAAGGGACAAAGAAGACAGAAAGACAAAGACTTTTATAGGCAGCCACACAATAATCTTTTATCAGAAACCCAGGAGAGAAGGCGGAGCCACTGCAAAGGACATATTTTCTCTTTGGTTTTTTGAGCCCCTTGGTTAGCCAAAAACTTTGAGGGTGAAAAAGCACTACTTGCCCAGAAATGTGAGCCCATGTATTTCAGCTCTGCTTCCCTGCAGAGCTCCTCATGGTGCCTTTGGTACACACAGATGGTGCAGTATCAGCTCTCCACCTGTAGCCCAGGTATGAGAAAACTGGGCCTTGACCAGCCTCATTGGCTACAGCTACCGCCTCAGTTTCTTACCCCAGTAAAATGCAGGTCCCAGAGGTCTCAATGGCAGCAGAGTCAGGATTTAACTATATGTTAGAGATCTCTCTGTGGCCAGTGCTACATAACAGGACTTCATAAAAGCTGGAGTAGAGGAAGTCATTCTTTTTACCTAGTGCTGCCAGACAACTCTGTTACCAGTAATGCTATGCTTATCATAAACCAGCAATTCACAATTGTAATGAATGTATGAATTACTCAGTTCAGTTCAGTTCAGTCGCTCAGTCGTGTCCGACTCTTTGCGACCCCATGAATCGCAGCATGCCAGGCCTCCCTGTCCATCACCAACTCCTGGAGTTCATTCAGATTCACATCCATCAAGTCAGTGATGCCATCCAGCCATCTCATCCTCTGTTGTCCCCTTCTCCTCCTGCCCCCAATCCCTCCCAGCATCAGAGTCTTTTCCAATGAATTACTCAAGAAGACTGAAAAATGTAGATCTTGAAGCCCAAACCTCAGAGAGTCAAACCCTTTAGAGTTTAATATTGTTGTTGTTCACTTGTTCAGTTGTATCTGACTCTTGTGACCCCATTGGACTACAGCACACTAGGCTTTCCTCTCCTTCACTATCTCCTGGAGTTTTCTCAAACATATGTATTGAGTTGTGGATGCCACCCAACCTTCTCATCCTCTGTCACTCCCTTCTCCTCTTGCCCTCATCTTTCCAAGCATCAAGGTCTTTTCCAGTGAGTCAGTTCTTTGCATCAGGTGGCCAAAGTATTGGAGCTTCAGCTTCAGCATCAGTCCTTCCAATGAATATTCAGGATTGTTTTTCTGTAGAATTACCTGCTTTGATCTCCTTGCAGTCCAAGGGACTCTCAAGAGTCTTCAGTCTTCTCCAGCACCACACTTCAAAAGCATCAATTCTTCAGTGCTCAGCCTTCTTTATGGTCCAACTCTCAAATCTGTACATGACTACTGGAAAAAACATAGCTTCGACTATATAGACCTTTGATGACAAAGTGATGTTTCTGCTTTTTAATACACTGTCTAGGTTTGTCATAGCTCTTCTTCCAAGAAACAAGTGTCTTTTAACTGATATGGAGCCCAGGAATGTACAGTTTTAAAACTACCTCAAGTATTTCTGAGTCATACTTGAGAGACTTTTAAGCAATATATACAGCTTTCCCTTTCCATCGAAGCAAATGCTGCGAAGAGTTGGGCTGAATGGAAGAATACCACTGAGTGAGAATTCAATGAAGCTGAAGGTACCTTTGGTTTTTATTTTTTTAATTATTTATTTTTTTACTTTACAATACTGAATTGGTTTTGCCATACATTGACATGAATCAGCCATGGGTGTACATGTGTTCCATATCCTGAACCTCGCTCCCACCTCCCTCCCAATCCCATCCCTCTGGTTCATCCCAGTGCACTAGCCCTGAGCACCCTGTCTCATGCATTGGATCCTTTGTATTTTTGTGTTGTCTGTTGTGATTTCTCCATTTTCATTTCTAATTTTGTTGATTTGATTCTTCTCCCTTTGTTTCTTGATGAGTCTGGCTAGTGGTTTGTCAATTTTATTTATCTTCTCAAAGAATCAGCTTTTAGCTTTGTTGATTTTTGCTGTGGTCTCTTTTTTTTTTTTTCTTTTCATTTATTTCTGCCTTAATTTTTAAGATTTCTTTCCTTCTATTAACCCTGGGGTTCTTCATTTCTTCCTTTTCTAGTTGCTTTAGGTGTAGAGTTCGGTTATTTATTTAACATTTTTCTTGTTTCTTGAGGTAAGCCTGTATTGCTATGAACCTTCCCCTTAGCACTGCTTTTACAGTGTCCCATAGGTTTTGTGTTGTTTTGTTTTCATTTTCATTTGTTTCTATGCATATTTTGATTTCTTTTTTAATTTCTTCTGTGATTTGTTGGTTATTCAGAAGCGTGTTGTTTAGCCTCCATATGTTGGAATTTTTAATAGTTTTTCTCCTGTAATTGACATCTAATCTTACTGTGTTGTGGTCAGAAAAGATGCTTGGAATGATTTCAATTTTTTTGAATTTACCAAGGCTAGATTTATGGCCCAGGATGTGATCTATCTTGGAGAAGGTTCCGTGTGCACTTGAGAAAAAGGCGAAATTCATTGTTTTGGGGTGAAATGTCCTATAGATGTCAATTAAGTCTAGCTGGTCCATTGTGTCCTTTCAAGTTTGTGTTTCCTTTTTAATTTTCTGTTTAGTTGATCTATCCATAGGTGTGAGTGGGGTATTAAAGTCTCCCACTATTACTGTGTTATTGTTAATTTCCTCTTTCATACTTGTTAGCATTTGCCTTACATATTGTGGTGCTCCTATGTTGGCTGCATATACATTTATAATCGTTATATCTTCTTCTTGGATTGATCCTTTGATCATTATGTAGTGTCCTTCTTTGTCTCTTTTCACAGTCTTTATTTTAAAGTCTATTTTATCTGATATGAGTATTGCTACTCCTGCTTTCTTTTGGTCTCCATTTGCATAAAATATCTTTTTCCAGCCCTTCCCTTTCAGTCTTTATGTGTCCCTTGTTTTGAGGTGGGTCTCTTGTAGACAACATATATAGGGGTCTTGTTTTTGTATCCATTCAGCCAGTCTTTGTCTTTTGGTTGGGGCATTCAAACCATTTACATTTAAGGTAATTATTGATAAGTATGACGCCATTGCCATTTACTGTGTTGTTTTGAGTTTGACTTTATACCCGCTTTCCGTGTTTCCTGTCTAGAGAAAATCCTTTAGCATTTGTTGAAGAGCTAGTTTGTTGGTGCTGAATTCTCTGAGCTTTTGCTTGTCTGTAAAGCCTTTGATTTCTCCTTCATATTTGAATGAGATCCTTGCTGGGTATGGGTATAGTAATCTGGGTTGTAGATTTTTCTCTTTCATCACTTTAAGTATGTCCTGCCATTCCCTTCTGGCCTGAAGAGTTTCTATTGAAAGATCAGCTGTTATCCTTATGGGAATCCCCTTGTGTGTTATTTGTTGTTTTTCCCTTGCTGCTTTTAATATTTGTTCTTTGTGTTTGATCTTTGTTAATTTGAGTAATATGTGTCTTGGGGTGTTTTGCCTTGGGTTTATCCTGTTTGGGACTCTCTGGGTTTCTTGGACTTGGATGACTATTTCCTTCCCCATTTTAGGGAAGTTTTCAACTATTATCTCAAGTATTTTCTCATGGCCTTTCTTTTTGTCTTCTTCTTCTGGGACGCCTATGATTCGAATGTTGGGGCATTTAACATAGTCCCAGAGGTCCTTGAGGTTGTCCTCATTTCTTTTAATTCTTTTTTCCTCTCTGCTTCATTTATTTCTACCATTCTATCTTCTACCTCACTTATCCTATCTTTTGCCTCCTTTATGCTACTGTTGGTTCCCTCCAGAGTGTTTTTGATCTCATTTATTGCATTAGTCATTGTTGATTGGCTCTTCTTTATTTCTTCTATGTCCTTGTTAAACATTTCTGGTATCTTCTCAATTCTTGTCTCCAGGCTATTTATCTGTAACTCCATTTTGTTTTCAGGATTTTGGATCATTTTCACTATCATTATTCTGAATTCTTTTTCAGGTAGACTCCCTATCTCCTCTTCTTTTGTTTGGTTTGGTGGGCACTTATCATGTTCCTTTACCTGCTGAGTATTTCTCTGCCTTTTCATCTTGTTTAGATTGCTCTGTTTGGGGTGGCCTTTCTATATTCTGGCAGTTTGTGATTCCTCTTTATTGTGGAGGTTCCTCCCTGTGGGTGGGGTTGGACGAGTGGCTTGTCAAGGTTTCCTGGTTGGGGAAGCTTGTGTCAGTATTCTGGTGGGTAGAGCTGGATTTCTTCTCTCTGGAGTGCAATGAAGTGTCCAGTAGTGAGTTTTGAGATGTCTATGGGTTTGGTGTGACTTTGGGCAGCCTGTATATTGAAGCTCAGGGCTATGTTCCTGCATTGCTGGAGAATTTGCATGGTTTGTCTTGCTCTGGAACTTGTTGGCTCTTGGGTTGTGCTTGGTTTCAGTGTAGGTATGGAGGCTTTTGGATGAGCTCTTATCGATTAATGTTCCCTGGAGTCAGGAGTTCTCTGGTGTTCTCAGGTTTTGGACTTCAGCCTCCTGCCTCTGGTTTTCAGTCTTATTCTTACAGTAGCCTTAAGACTTCTCCATCCATACAGCACCAATGATAAAATATCTGGGTTAATGTTGAAAAGATTCTCCACAGTGAGGGACACCCAGAGAGGTTCACAGAGTTACATGGAGAATAGAAGAGGAAGAAGGGAGATAAAGGTGACCAGGAGGAGAAGCGGGGGACTCAAAAGGGGAGAGAGCAATCTAGCCAGTAATCATTTCCCTATGTGCTCTCCACAGTCTGGAACCCTCAGAGAGGTTCACGGAGTTACACAGAGAAGAGAAGAGGGCGGAAGGAGATAGAGGTGACCAAGAGGAGAAAAGGGGGAATCAAAAAGAGAGAGACAGATCCAGCTAGCAATCAGTTCCCTAAGTGTTCTCCACAGCCTGGAACACACAAAGAGATTCATAGTTGGCTAGAGAAAAGAAGGGGGAGGGAGTAGATAGAGGTGACCTGGGGGAGAAAAAGGAGAGTCAAAAGGGGAGAGAGTAATCAAGACAGTAATCACACTCCTAAGTAAAAATGGGTACTGAAAATTGGATTCTTAAAGGTACAAAACTGATAACAAATACCAAAAAGTAAAGGTGAAAAATCTAGAGTAGAGGTTAGATTCTCAAAAATACAATATTAAAAAAACAAAATCACAAAAATTATTTAAAAAATATATGAAGTTTGCCTTAAAAATAAGGTCTTTTTTTTTTGCAAGGTAATAGTAGGTTATAAAAATGAAAATTAAAGGAGTAATAGAGGACTTCAGTTCAGTTCAGTCGCTCAGTTGTGTCTGACTCTTTGCAACCCCATGAATCGCAGCACGCCAGGCCTCCCTGTCATAGAGGACTTAAAAATTAAAAAAAATTTAATTAAGAAAATATAATAGTAAAAATATATCTAGGAATTTCTCTGGTGCTGTTGCAGGCAGGGTGGGGTCAGTTCAGTTTCAGTTCCTTGTTCCAGCTTGCACTTCTCAACATCTATAGGCCCCTTCCAACGTAGTTGGTGTTAACTACAGGGTTAACAGGGTTTTAATCTGTTGCACCTGTCACTTCCAAAGCAGTTCCCTCTGTTTATTTTGGCTTCTTCTGTTTGCAGGTCTCTTCAGTGTCTAATTTCCACCCTGACACAAGGGGGTGAAGGTGGTCACTTATCTAGGCTCACTTGTTCAGTCGTGCTGTGGGGAGGGAGGAACACTGCAAGCAAATTTCACTGGCATGTGTTGGGAGTGCTCGCAGTGTCTCGCCACACTGGGTTTGCCCCCACTCACGGCGTGTGTGCTTTCCCGGTCTACTCTGCACAGGCTCCAGGTTGCTCTGCAGAGGAACTGTCTAAAGTGGGCCCTGGGTTGCCTGCACTTCCCAGGTCTAAACTGTTCAGGTTCCAGTTCTCGGGTACTCCACACAGGTGCAGACTCAGTTGGGCCTGCGTTTTATGCCCTTCCTGGGTCAGAGCAGTTCAGGTGACCAGGTGCTTGGTGAGCGCACTCTCCCCAGGTGAGGGGTGCATCTTACCGCCTCTCCTATCCCAGCCGCTCTGTTTCCTGGGTGCGCAGTGGGCGCGCTGTCTCAGGTGTGCAGTGTGTCTCTACTGGGGAGCTGGTCTCTGGCTGCGACCCTCCCAGAGGATGTCAACAATCCGGAATCCCAGGAAGTCTTGGTTAGCAACCGGAAGCCTGCTCGCAGTTTGGTAGAGGATACTGTCTCAGGGCCAAGATGGCCCCTTTCTGGTTCTGGCTGCTGCCTGCCTGCCTCCCTGCCTCTGGCTAGCCAGCTGGCTAGCTTTCCTCTGGTATTCGCTCAGTCCTTTGTTGTGTGAGCAGGCCCAGCAGTGCCTTATGTTAGAGCTTTTTGCGGGATAGTTCTCTCTCTCTTTTTTTTTTCCTTTCTCTGGCTATCCCGCAGTTTGGGTTTCTATCTCACCTTAGCTCCCTCAGATTGCCCTCAGGGCATTCAGGCCTGGTTCTTACCCTAAGCAGTGCAGCCCTCGCCTCCCTGTTCAGCCCATGCTTACTGGTGGCACATGTGAGCATCTGGGCTACTTCTCTGCTGGGAGTTGCTGTTAAGGCACGTAATCTGTGGGGTTTATTTATTTATTTATTTTTCCTTCCATTTATGTTACCCTCTGAGATTTCCAAACTCCCACAGACCCGCTGGTGAGAGGGTTTCCTGGTGTTTGGAACCTTCTCCTCTTTTAAGACTCCCTTCCCGGGATGGGTCTCCATCCCTAACTCTTTTGTCTCTCTTTTTATCTTTTATATTTTGTCCTACCTCCTTTCAAAGACAATGGGCTGCCTTTCTGGGTGCCTGATGTCCTCTGCCAGTGTTCAGAATTTGTTTTGTGGAATTTTCTCAGCCTTCAATGTTCTTTCAATGAATTTGTGGGGGAGAAAGTGGTCTCCCCATCCTATTCCTTCACCATCTTAGGACTGCTCTCCTATATTTGGCTTTTAGTCGTGTCTGATTCTCAGTCGTGTCTGACTCTTTGCAACACCATGGACTGCAGAACTCACTGCTACTCTGTCTATGGGATTTTCTGGGCATGATTACTGGAGTGGATTACCAATTCCTACTCCAGTGGAACTTCCCAACGCAGGGATCGGATCAACGTCTCTTAGTCAGTTCAGTCACTCAGTCATATCCAACTCTTTGCTACCCCGTGGACTGCAGCACACCAGGCCTCCCTGTCCATCACCAACTCCAGGAACTTATTCAAACTCATGTCTGTCGAGTCAGTGATGCCATCCAACCATCTAATCCTTTGTTGTTCCCTTCTGCTCCTGCCTTCAGCATTAAGGTCTTTTCCAGTGAGTCAGTTCTTGGCATCAGGTGGCCAAAGTATTGGAGTTTCAGCTTCAGTATCAGTCCTTCCAATGGATATTCAAGACGGATTTCCTTTAGGACTGACTGGTTGGATCTCCTTGCAGTCCAAAGGACTCTCAAGAGTCTCCTCCAATACCACAGTTCAAAAGCATCAATTTTTCAGTGCTCATCTTTCTTTATGGTTCAGCTCTCACATTCATACATGACTACTCATTGCAGCACTGTTTATAATAGTCAGGACATGGAAGCAACCAAGATGTCCATCAGCAGATGAATGGATAAGAAAGCTGTGGTACATATACACAATGGAGTATTACTCAGCCATTAAAAAGAATACATTTGAATCAGTTCTAATGAGGTAGATGAAACTGGAGCCGATTATACAGAGTGAAGTAAGCCAGAAAGAAAAACACTGATACAGTATACTAACACATATATATGGAATTTAGAAAGATGGTAACAATAACCCTGTATGCAAGACAGCAAAAGAGACACAGATGTATAGAACAGACTTTTGGACTCTGTGGGAGAGGGAGAGGGTGGGATGATTTGGGAGAATGGCATTGAAACATGTATACTATCATGTAAGAAACGAATTGCCAGTCTATGTTCGATACAAGATACAGGATGCTTGGGGCTGGTGCACTGGGATGACCCAGAGAGATGATATGGGAGGGTGGTGGGAGGGGGGTTCAGGATTGGGACTCATGTATACCCATGGCAGATTCATGTCAATGTATGGCAAAACCAATAGAGTATTGTAAAGTAAAAAAAAAGAAAAGAAAAACCATAGCTCTGACTAGACAGACCTTTGTTGACAAAGTAATGCCTCTGCTTTTTAATATGCTGTCTAGTTTGGTCATAGCTTTTCTTCCAAGGAGCCAGCATCTCTTAATTTCATGGCTCAGTCCCCAACTGCAGTGATTTTGGAGCCCAAGAAATAAAGTCTCACTATTTCCATTGTTTCCCCATCTATCTGCCAAGGAGTGATGGGACCAGATGCCATGCTATTAGTTTTCTGAATGTTGAGTTTTAAGCCAACTTTTTCCTTCTCCTCTTTCACTTTCATCAAGAGGCTCTTTAGTTCTTCACTTTTTGTCATAAGGGTGGTGTCATCTGCGTATCTGAGGTTATTGATATTTCTCCTGGAAGTCTTGATTCCAGTTTGTGTTCATTCAGCCTGGCATTTCTCATGAGGTACTCTGTATATAAGTTAAATAAACAGAGTGACAATGTGCAGCCTTGAAGTACTCCCTTCCCAAAATGGAACCAGTCTATTGTTCCATGTTCAGTGCTAACTTCTGCTTCCTCACCTGCATACAGATTTCTCAGGAGGTAGGTCAGGTGGTCTGGTATTTCCATCTCTTTCAGAATTTTCCACAGTTTCTTGTAATCCACACAGTCAAAGACTTTGGTGTAGTCAACAAAGCAGAAATAGATGTTTTTCTGGGACTCTTTTGCTTTTCCGTTGATCCAGCAGATGTTGGCAATTTGATCTCTGGTTCCTCTGCCTTTTCTAAATCTAGCTTGAACATCTGGAAGTTCACGGAAGCCTGGCTTGGAGAATTTTGAGCATTACTTTGCTAGCATGTGAGATGAGTGCAATTGTGCAGCAGTTTGAACATACTTTGGCATTTCCTTTTTTTGGGGATTGGAATGAAACTAACCTTTTCCAGTCCTGTGGCTACTGCTGAGTTTTCCAGATTTGCTGGCATATTGAGTGCAGCATTTTAACAGCATCATCTTTTAGGATTTGATGATTCCAACTGGAATTCCATCACCTCCAATAGCTTTGTTCATAGTGCTGCTTCCTAAAGCTCATTTGTCTTCACATTCCAGGATGTCTGGCTCCAGGTGAGTGATCATACCATCGCGGTTATCTAGGTCGATACGATGGTTTTTTGTATATTCTTCTGTGTCTTACCACCTCTTCTTAATATCTTCTGCTTCTGTTAGGTCCATACCATTTCTGTCCTTTTTGTGCCCATCTTTGCATGAAATATTCCCTTGGTATCTCTTATTTTCTTGAAGAGATCTCTAATCCTTCCCGTTCTATTGTTTTCCATTTCTTTGCATTGATCACTGAGTAAGGGTTTCTTATCTCTCCTTACTATTCTTTGGAACTCTGCATTCAAATGGGTATATCTTTCCTCTTCTCCTTTGCCTTTCACGTCTTTTCTTTTCTCAACTATTTGTAAGGCCTCCTCAGACAATCATTTTGCCTTTTTGCATTTCTTTTTCTTTGGGCTGGTCTTGATCACCACCTCCTGTGCAATCTCACAAACCTCCATTCCTAGTTCTTCAGGCACTCTATCAGATCTAATCCCATGAATCTACTTGTCACTTCCACTGTATAATCATAAGGGATTTGATTTAGGTCGTACCTGAATGGTCTAGTGGTTTCCCCACTTTCTTCAATTTAAATCTGAATTTGGCAATAAGAGCTCATGATCTGAGCCACAGTTGGCTCTGGGTCTTGTTTTTGCTGACTGTATAGAGAGTTTCTCCATCTTTGGCTGCAGAGAATATAATCAATCTGATTTCAGTATTGACCATCTGGTCATGTGTAGATGTCCATGTGTAGAGTCTTCTCTTGTGTTGTTGGAAGAGGGTATTTGCTATGATCAGTGTGTTCTCTTGGCAAAACTCTGTTACATCTCTAGCATAACACGTTTTTACATCTCTTTTATTGGCAGGAGAATTCTTTACCACTAGTGCCCTCTTGGAAGCTCTGACACCATTCCCATAGACTTTAAATAATCAATAAAGAACATATGAAATAAGATTATACCTATGAATAGTATCATACACTCTATGTTTTTAAGATGTTAACAAATGTCTGATGAAATGGAATCTCAAGCTGCCCCATTAGGTATTTCTGGGGCATTCTTTTCCTACTGCTCATAGTTTTTAATGAGTCATACAGTAGGCATATTTGATTCCACTCAAATGAGCATATTCTAAGGAGGAGGGCATGGCAACCCATACCAGTATTCTTGTCTGGAGAATCCCCATGGACAGTGGAGCCTGGTGGGCTACTGTCCATGGGGTAACAAAATCTGAAACGACTGACTAAGCACAGTACATATTCAAGTTGACATACGTGAGCATTACATAACTATATATATTTATATATTCATATATATATGTATGGTATTTCTATTTATATATACCAAGTTTGATTGTAATTGTATTGGTGTCTGTGTGCTACATATATATATATAGATAGATAGATAGATTGATCTACAGCATTTGGTTTCTTCAGACTCTGAACTGAAAATATACCACGCATGTAGGTTTTTCTGTTTATATTTACCATGTGCGATTGTAATTATGTTGGTGTGTGCATGTGTTACATACATATATGAATATATAAATATATATAGTATCTACAACCTTTGGTTACTTCAAAGACCCTGAACTGGATACACCATGCGTGTATTGTGCCTAAGAAAAAGCAACAATAATATTTATTTGAATTCAGGAAATTATTTTATATTCTGCTAATAAAATTAGCACTGGGACTTGAAATCAAATACTTTTGAGAATGATAAAGCTTATGTTTAATGCAAATAGATTAGAACTTCAAATATGTAGGACAGGAACATAAACAAAGGGCTTCCCAGGTGACTCAGTGGTAAAGAATCTGCCTGCCAATGCAGGCCATGTGTGTTTGATCCCTAGGTCAGGAAGATCCCCTGGAGGAGGAAATGTCAATCCACTCCAGTACTCTTGCCTGGGAAATCCCATGGACAGAGGAGCCTGATGGGCTATGGTCCATGGGGTCAGAAAAGAGTTGGACATGACTTAGTGATTAAACAGCAGCAACAAACATAAAGACTTTAAAATAACAAGACTGTTAATTATTATGCATATAAAGGCAAACAATATCACTAAATATTACCTGCTCAGGATTCTCCATTTTCTATTTTCTTAAGTGAAAGTAAGCAATTTTCACTAAAACGTAAAGTACTGAAATATACTAAAGGTGGTGCTGTTGCTTCATGTTAACCAGAAGCCAAGCTTTCTAAAGTTTTATAATAGTTTCAGGCGTTACATTTTATCATGAGTTGTAACAAAGTAAATCTTTGAAAAAAATTAAATTAATATATTTTATTTCTCATATAAATTAGATATTGAGTTTAAATCAATTAATGGGGCAACATTTACATTTAATTTACATATAATTTTAAATTGGGTCACCAACGTATTAATGAAAGAAAAGTTTGACCAATTTATATTTGATATATTTATCATTGAAAAGTAAGCTAATAGTTTCAAGACATTGATAACTTAATTACTCAAAAATATATCTCACTCTTAAGGTTTTAGTTTGTAGGCTATGGGTTGTAAATATTATTGACAAATGGAAGTGGACACATTGGCATATTTTAATTTAAACTAATTTATAAGCATGAAATTACAGAATGATTATTCTGAATTCAAAAGCTATGTAACTTTCAAAAAAATTGTCCAACATATTTTTTCAAATAAAAAAATTTCCTAGCTCATTCTAAATACAATTCAATCCTGAATTTCTTTGCTACTTTCAGCAAAGGTGATACAAGGTGTCATTTAATTTTAGCAGCTGATCATTCACACTTAAAGTTGTCAAATGTGATGTCAAAAAAGAAGACATGTAATTACTCCTAAAGACATTTTCTAGTTGGAACACACAATAATGATAAAACCATTTTTTGAAGTGCTGCTGGGTTCTAGGAACTTTATATATATATTATCTTGGATCTTCATAACAACTCTGAAACAGAGGAGTTATTATATAACACAGAAGTTGTTCTAATTTTACAGGTGATAAATAACCCAGTTTCCACTACTCAAATGTACAGTAGCTTAGCCACTTTACTGTATTTCCTTATTTAATGTTAACTTCATTTAAAAAATTTAATTCATACTATTAATTTGTACCATAACCAAGATCTACATTTTACATTATTCTAGTTCTTAAATTATACTACTGTGTTCAGATACTGAAAATCCACCTGTGCTGGATTTTGAACTTAAGAAACATACACACTGTACATTACATCCCTGGTGGTTATTTGTCTTATAACCGGAAGTTTGTGTCTTTTGACCACATTTGCTTATTTTATATATCCCCCAGCCTCCTTTTGGCAGCCACCAATCTGTTCAATGTTTCTGTGAGTTCTCTTATTTCAGATTCTGCATACAAGTGAGTTCATATAGCATTTGGCTTGCTCTGTCTGACTTTTTTTCCACTTATCATAATATCCTCAAGCTTCATTCAAGTTGTTGCAAAAGGCAGATTTTCCTTATTTTCATGGCTGAGTAATATTCATATCTCTCTCTCTCTCTCTCTCTCTCTCTCTCTCTCTCTCTCTCTCACTATGTCTTTACCCATTCATCCGTCAATGGGCAATTAGGTTGTTTGCATGTCTTGGCTATTGTAAATAATGTTGCAATGGAAATGGAGGTACAGATATCGCTTGATGATAATGATTTAATTTCCTTAGAACATATACCCAGAAGTGGAATTGCTAGATCTTATGGCAGTACTAGTTTTAATTTTTTGAGGATCTTCATCCTCCATCTATAGTGGCTGTACCAGTATACGTTTCCATAAGTGTAATAATGGTTCTGCTTTCTCCATATTCTGTCCAATACCCGCTATCTCTTATCTCTTTGGTAATCAGTTTAGTTCAGTTCAGTCCCTCAGTCATGTCTGACTCTTTGCAACCCTATGAATCGCAGAACGCCAGGCCTCCCTGTCCATCACCAACTCCCGGAGTTCACTCAGACTCATGTCCATCGAGTCAGTGATGCCATCCAGCCATCTCATCCTCGGTCGTCCCCTTCTCCTCCTGCCCCCAATCCCTCCCAGCATCAGTCTTTTCCAATGAGTCAACTCTTCGCATGAGGTGGCCAAAGTACTGGAGTTTCAGCTTCAGCATCATTCCCTCCAAAGAAATCCCATGGCTGATCTCCTTCAGAATGGACTGGTTGGATCTCCTTGCAGTGCAAGGGGCTCTCAAGAGTCTTCTCCAACACCACAGTTCAAAGGCATCAATTCTTCAGCACTCAGCTTTCTTCACAGTCCAACTCTCACAACCATACATGACCACAGGAAAAACCATAGCCTTGACTAGATGGATCTTTGTTGGCAAAGTAATGTCTTTGCTTTTGAATATGCTATCTAGGTTGGTCATAACTTTTCTCCCAAGGAGTAAGCGTCTTTTAATTTCATGGCAGCAATCACCATCTGCAGTGATTTTGGAGCCCCCCAAAATAAAATCTGACACTGCTTCCACTGTTTCCCCATCAATTTCTCATGAAGTGATGGGACCAAATGCCATGATCTTTGTTTTCTGAATGTTGAGCTTTAAGCCAACTTTTTCACTCTCCTCTTTCACTTTCATCAAGAGGATTTTTAGTTCCTCTTCACTTTCTGCCATAAGGGTGGTGTCATCTGCATATCTGAGGTTATTGATATTTCTCCCGGCAATCTTGATTCCAGCTTGTGTTTCTTCCAGCCCAGCATTTCTTATGATGTACTCTGCATATAAGTTAAATAAGCAGGGTGACAATATACAGCCTTGACATACTCCTTTTCTTATTTGGAACCAGTCTGTTGTTCCATGTCCAGTTCTAACTGTTGCTTCCTGACCTGCATATAGGTTTCTCAAGAGGCAGGTCAGCTGCTCTGGTATTCCCATCTTTTTCAGAATTTTCCACAGTTTCTTGTGATCCACACAGTCAAAGGCTTTGGCATAGTCAATAAAGCAGAAATAGATGCTTTTCGGGAACTCTCTTGCTTTTTTGATGACCCAGCAGATGTTGGCAGTTTGATCTCTGCCTTTTCTAAAACCAGCTTGAACATCTGGAATTTCATGGTTCATGTATTGCTGAAGCCTGGCTTGGAGAATTTTGAGCATTACCTTACTAGCATGTGAGATGAGTGCACTTGTGCGGTAATTTGAGCATTCTTTGGCATTGCCTTTCTTTGCTAATACCCATTCTAATAAAATATCTCATTGTGGTTTTGAATCACATTTCCCCAGTGATTAGTGATGTTGACCATCTTTTCATGTGTCTGTTGGCCATCTCTATGTTTTCCTTGGGAAAATGTTATTCAGATCCTTTGTCCATTTTTTTAATTGGATTGTTTCTTTTTTTGATACTGAGTTACACGATATCTTTGTATATATATGTTTATATATGTGTGTTTTATGTTTACATATATATGTTTATTAACCATCAGATATCTGGTTTGCAAATATTTTCTCCCATTCCATAAGTTGCTTTTCATTACGTTGATGGTTTCCCTTGACATATTATTGTCAGTTTACACAATCCAGATCTAAGCATCATCCTAGCCCTTTGCACCATCAAGAAGGAATGTCATCTTTTAGGAGTTGTCTTGTAGATGCTAGCAGAATGCTGTTTTTTATGGCAGAGCAGGTATTTCTGATGATGGAAGAAGCTTGGTAGACGCATAATGCAGATACATAATGCACAGCAGAGGAGAGTCAGGAAGACACAGGACAGAGAAATCTTTATATTTCAACTTATCTAGTCTTGCCATAAGTTGTGAACTTTATTTCACAGTAGTTAGTGCATTTTTAGTTTTGTAAGAAATTGAAACTCTTTCAACTTGACTGCACCATTTTGTATTCCTGTCATCAGTGTGTGAAAATTTCTGTTGCTCTGCACTCTGACCAGCTTTTGGTATTGTATTATGCTTTTTTGTTGTGTACAATTTTATTTTTAAAATAATGTACATGGGTTAATTTTATGATTGGGTAATCTTGCTTGATATTTGAAAAGAGTATACATTGAAAATATTCATTCCTTTAGATTTAATTATTATACTTCATCAGGGTGGCTTAGTGGTAAAGAATCTGCCTGAAATGCAGGAGATGCAAGTTCTGTCTCTGCACCAGGAAGATCACCAGGAATGGGAAATGGCAACCCACCCCACTATTCTTACCTGGAAAACTCCATAGACTGAGGAGCCTGGCAGGCTGCAGTCATGGGCTCGCAAAGAGTCGGACATGAGCACACACACATGCAATATATGTTTAAGAGTAGAGGCTGTTTCAGATTTTTTAAAAATCTAAAGCATCAATCTATTTTTTCCTGCTCAGAAATATTGAGAATAGTTTACTTTTTGAAAAAATAAACCTGAATTCTCTTTCAGTGGAAGATTCTTTTTCTCTTAAGTATTTTAAAAACATATCTTTAAAGTTATTTTTTTAATAACTTGGACAAAAATAATTTATAATTAGAAAAGTTTAGAGTACCTTTGTTAGATAATCATCAAGTAATTTTTACTAACTGGACACAATTTATTTAAACTTGACTAAACAATCATATATTTTTTGGTTTTCATAACCAAATAATGAAAATGTTGAATCGCATGATCAGTTGATAGAACAGGAAATGCCACCGGATTAAAGCACAAATTGTAAGCAATAATGTTTTAGTAATTACATGACAAATTTACTGTTAAATATGTATAGATGATATAAAATGCAGGAGTAATATTTGGAGCGACATACCTTTGTTATCATTTTTCTCTAAGTCTTTTAGTGCTTGAACAAACATCTGTTGACTTTCAGTGAGAGGCCAACTGTTATATAACACCAAACACTGTATAATATACTTGTATACCTGGAAAAATGCAATATTTAAGTATAAACAATAAAAATAAACATAGTATATGCTTAATCATTTATTATTTTAGGCACATAATAAAAGCATTTTTTTCTGGATCATACAATAGTGATTTAATTAAATACTGTTAGATGTTCTCCAAAATTCTGTAATACCACAGTCTATAATATCCTCGTATCCCCACCAATACTATCATATATTTTAGTATTCATAATTTTTGCATTCATGTTTATAAGTTAAATTTATTTTACTTTTGTTACTCAGTTTTGGAATCTGAATTACATTAATCTCTTAAAAAATACTGGAAGGTTTGTATCGTTTTTCTACTTTCTAGAATAATTTACTCCTCAAAAGTCTGTTAGATCTCTTTTGTAAAGACGCTAGGCCTATGCTTTTTGGAAAGGTAAGACTTTGATTATTATCTATTATTCTTATTATTTCATATTTTCTGCTTTTTGTGGAGCAGCTAGTCTCTTCTTCCTCCTACCCCAGGAATTTTACATTTTAAACAATTTTTCTAAGTTTTAAATTATCTAGTATGTGTGTGTGTGTGATCAGTTGGTCAGTTGTGCCCAATTCTGTGGCCCAATGGACTGTAGCCTGCCAGGCTCCCCTGTCCATGGAATTTTCCAGTCAAGAATACTGGAGTCAGTTGCCATTTCCTCCTGGAGGAGATCTTCCCAACCCAGGGACTGAACCTGTCTCTTGTGTCTTGCATTGGCAGACAGATTCTTTACCACTAGCACCACCTGGGAAGCTCTAGCTAGTATAAAGTTGTATATAATACTTAAAAAAAAATTTAAACCTGTTGTTTGCATTTATACCTTCATCCTATTTTTTGTTCTGTATTCGATTCATTTACATTTTCTTTCTTTTTTCTTAATTGATTGGTCTTACAAAAAGCATGTCATTTTTATTAATCTTAAAAAGCTTAGAGTTTAATTGTTGTAGACTTTGTTCCCCGTTTCTTAAATTTTATTCTCATTTTATCAATATTTTTTCTTCTTATTTTTGAGTTATTATTTTACTTGTTCTTTCACTTTTTTGTTTCAATAGCTTAGTTCATTTGTTTGAATTAATATTTTCTGATGAATTAATTTAAAAAGTCAACATTCCACTGAATGCTACTTTAGATGTGGTTTACAAATTTTGATTTGTAGTTTTCATTTTTATTGAGCCCTTTGTATATAATACTTTCTTTTTAAAGGATTTTTAAGCTAAAAATTATTTAGTATATTTACATGTTTTCACATTTATGTGATTTTAAGCTGATAATTATTCATTTCTATATTATTAGAGTATGTTCAGATAACAATTGCACAATATAGTTTAGGTTTTTTTGAGGCTTCTTGTGTGTTCTATGAAAAAGTATATTTACTTTTTATGAGGTGAAGTGTTCTATGTAGATATCTGAAAGATTAAGCTTATACTTAATGTTTCAAATCCTAATGATCAAATGTATTTTGTTTTTCAACTTAATTTCCTCTTTTCTGAAAAGTATGTGTTAAAATATTCAAGTATTAATTGCTAATTGATTTTTCTATGTAATTCTGTGTATGCTCAGTTGCTCAGTTTTGTCTGACTGTAGTCATGTCCCATGGACTATAGCCCACCAGGCTCCTCTGTCCATGGAATTCTCCAGGCAAGAATACTGGAGGCTTGCCATTTCTTTTTCCAGGGGATCTCCCTGACCTGGGGATCAAACTCTGGTATCCTACATTGGCAGGTGGATTCTTTACTGCTGAGCCACCAGAGAGGCCCAATTACTGTCATATTAGGACTTGGTTTTGACATTTTGTTTTTATTTCTTTTAATTAATTTATTTTCTTGATCTCCAATGGATAAATCATATTTTTTATTTGCTGCCTTAAATGATATACATTGTTCTTTATTTCTTCAATTTTAGGAAAATACTTGGTATGATTTATGTTAAGCTTTTAGGAGTAGTACAATTGAATAAATCTTCTAAATGTTAATTACCTGCTGTGGTGTGCTAGCATTTTCATCTATAGTGGGTATATAACTGGTTTCTTCATCCATAATAGGCTGACCAGTGTCTACTATTGCACTTCCAGGCCTTTTATAGGATTTCTGACCTACTGCAGATTTTTTCTTGATGTATAAATCTTGCTCTTTCTTTAAAGTAGCATGAGTTGAAAGAACTTGCTTGCTGGCTGAATATGAGAAATATTGTTTATGTTAAAATATGTGGAATACATAATCATTACCGTGTTATTTATCATATCCTTATAAAACACACTCAGAGGGACAGGTCAATTTATTTTTTCATGAGATAAAAAACATCACTGGCTTCTAGGAAATATCCTGGTCTTAAAGAAACACTGTAATGGTATATGACTTGGATAGAACAATGCATTTTCTGAGCAACCACTGATTGCTATAAGAATGTACAATTCAACAAATTCTCATTCATGTACCATTTGAATGACAATAAACTAATACCACATGTTCTGACTACTTCAGTGTTTAATACTATGCAGGTGCATGTTATTGTAATTTTTAATGTCTATATTATTTCATAATTGACAAATCATATAAGTACCATTACATTACTCACATGATTTGTTAATTAAATACAGCTATCAAATGATATAATTTACATAAGTTCTTAGTCTTAGATGGAGTTCCCATAAAAATAAATTTCTTACATAGAAATATAATAAACTAGTTGTAAAATCTGTACATTGAGGATACAAAACATTGTTGAGAGAAATTAAAGATATATGTTCGTGAACCAGAAAACTCAGTTTTGTTAAGATGCCAATGCACCCCAAGTTTAACAAAATTCCAATAAAAATCTAAAGCTATAAACCATATGGTATACCCATACAATGGAATAACACTCAACAATATAAAAAGGAATGGAGTAGCAACAACATAGATGTATCTTAAAAACATTATGTTGAGCGTGCTAAAAGAGTGTTTACTTTTTATGAAGTTTTAGAAGATGCAAACTAGTTTATTGTGATGGGAATGTGAACAGTGCTTGCCTCTTTGGGTGCTGGGAAATTGAATAGAAATAGCCTGAGAGAATTTTTCTGGGTAACAGAAATGTTCCATATCTTGTTAAGAGTGTAGGTCACACTGATAGATAAACTTATCAAAACTCATCAACTTAGATTTATTTTTTTGCTCTATGTAGATTATACTTCAATAAAAAATTAAAAATGAATCACACAAACTCCCTATCCTTTCCTTCATTAATTCCTTCAAATGTGTACTTAATCATTCATAACCCACTGTTACGAAAAATATTTGAAACAAATATAAAATAAAGAAAACATTTTCCTTAATATATGATAGTCTACACATAAATTAGAAAAAAAACAACTAATTCCAATTAAAAAAATGGGCAAAGCACTCAAAATTGTTTTCAAAGAAGAGAATATTAAAAGGTGATATATAAAATATATAAAAGTATGCTTAAACTGCTCTAATGGTAAGCAAAATATAAATAAATTTTTAGCATTCAAATTGAAATCAGAAATATGAAGAACCAAAAAATATGATAACCCTGTCATTCAGGGGAGTGGGTAAAAGAAGATAAACTTATGCAAACTCAACGGAGGGTAATTTGACAATATATACCAAAATCACTACTGTCTGTACCCAGTGACTCAACAGTTCTACTTCTAAGCATTTATCTAATATATGCATATTACATGTTTAGAAAAATATCTATTCAGATTTCTTTAAAAAATTAAGTACTGTTTATATAAACTAATGATTAGAATGATCACACATCACTATCAGTAGGAGACTGCTTGCATTAATTATGATAAATCATCAACAAATTTGAACCTTATACAACTATACGAAATAAAATGTGTTACTACTACTCATACATATTTCTTCCTCAAATCCTCAATTGTTAGGATTTGAAGGAAAGTTGTGACCAACCTAGACAGCATATTGAAAAGCAGAGACATTACTTTGCCAACAAAGGTCCATCTAGTCAAGGCTATGATTTTTCCAGTGGTCATGTATGGATGTGAGAGTTGGACTGTGAAGAAAGCTGAGCACCAAAGAATTGATGCTTTTGAACTGTGGTGTTGGAGAAGACTCTTGAGAGTCTCTTAGACTGCAAGGAGATCCAACCAGTCCATCCTAAAGGAGATCAGTCCTGGATATTCATTGGAAGTACTGATACTAAACTGAAACTCCAATACTTTGGCCACCTCACATGAAGAGCTGATTCATTGGAAAAGACTCTGATGTTGGGAAAGATCGAGGGCAGGAGGAGAATGGGATGACAGAGGATGAGATGGATGGATGGTATCACCCACTCAACGGATATGTGTTTCGGTAGACTCCGGGAGTTGGTGATGGACAGGGAGGCCTGGCATGCTGCGATTCATGGGGTCGCAAAGAGTCGGACACGACTGAGCGACTGAAATGAAGAAAATTTTGTGGAAAATTATGAATTTTATATTACCTTTACAGCATGAGTACTGATGTAAAATATTATTCCTAATAAGTATATGAGATATACAGACATGCTTTAAAAATTTCCACGAGAGAGCAAAAAACCTAAAGAGGCTCAAGATTTTCGTTCCTAGCTCATTTCAAAGCCATCCATATATTTGTAATGGAATTTATTTCTTCTTTAGTACCATATAATGTTTGTTTACAGGCTTCCCTGGTGGCTCAGATGGTAAAGAAACTGCCTGCGATGTAAGAGACCTGGGTTTGATCACTGGGTCTGGAAGATTCTCTGGAGAATGGAATGGCAACCCACTCCAATATTCTTGCCAGGAGAATCCCATGGAGAGAGGAACCTGGAGGGCTATAATCTGTGGGATCTCAAGAGTCAGACATGACTGAGCGACTTAACACTTTACTTTTCTGTGTTTGCTTATAGAATATATAGCTTAATCTGTCATATCCCATTTCACTACAAATATAACACACATGAACACATTTTTTTGCATGTATTTTTGGTGGGGGCCTTCCAGAAATACATACAGCAAAAAATTCATAAATGGATCTGTTTCCAAGAGAAGCACCTTAAAAAACGTTTAGAAAGGAAAAGAAATTTCATATCTGCTTATATGATTCATAAACATAAACTAATAGCATTCTTTAAAAATAAGAGTCTGTCTGACATCTAAATAAAGAAAATATCTAATTTATGATAGCTAATCTATCAGCTTCTATGGAGAAAATTTTCAATCTTTTCTGTGAACCATAAAAGAAGTCCTGAATAAATGGAAATAAATAGCCTTTACTTGCATAGAAATTCAATACTATGAAGGTATAATTAATCTATATATTCAAAGCAATCAGAAGGAAAATGCCATTTTTGGTTTCAGGGGAAATTTAAAATTTAAATTTTAAAGTTTAAGTTTATTTAGAAATACATTTATGAAATAGAAGCTTCTTGTAAAAGAAGAACATTCTTGGATAATGGCTTGAATTTGGGGTCAATTTCTGAATTATGTTCTCATTATCTTTCTCCTCCATTGCTGTCACTTTCTTGGCCAGAAGTAAAAAAATACCATTGTGTCAAATGTTTATGTGTGATTCTCTTGCTAAAGCTACCTTTTAAAAAAATTAATTTTTTTGAAGGATAATTGCTTTATAGAATTTTGCTGTTTTCTGTCAAACCTCACCATGAATAGGCATAGGTATACTTATATCCTCTCCCTTTTGAAACTCCCTCCCACGTCCCTCCCTACCCCACCCCTCTAGGTTGATGCAGAGCCCCTATTTGAGTTTCCTGAGCCATACAGCCAACTCCCATTGGCTATGTATTTTACATATGGTGATGTAAGTTTCCATGTTACTCTTTCCACACATCTCACCCTCTCTTCCCCTCTCCCCATGTCCATAAGTCTATTCTCCATGTCTGTTTCTCCACTGTTGCCCTGTAAATAAATTCTTCAGTACCACTTTTCTAGATTCTGTATATATGTGTTAGAATACATTATTTATCTCACTCTTTCTGATTCACTTCACTCTGCATAATAGGTTCTAGGTTCATCCACCTCATTAGAACGGACTCAAATGCGTTCCTTTTTATGGCTGAGTAATATTACTCAGTCGCAAAGAGTCGGACAAGACTGAGTGACTGGACTGAACTGAATATTACTCAGCCATAAAATGCTAACTTTTAAAGTGAAATAATGATAAGCTATATGAGCAGGAGGAGAAGGGGATGGCAGAGGATGAGATGGTTGGATGGCATCCCTGACTCAATGGACAGGAATTTGAGCAAGCTCCAGGAGTTGGTGATGGACAGTGAAGCATAGTGTGTTGCAGTCCATGGGTTTGCAAAGAGTCAGACACGACTGAGCAACTGAGCTGAACTAAACTGATATGATAAACTACAGTGTTTATCATACAGTGTTTATCATTACAGTGTTTATGACATATGATAAACTGCATTACAGTGTTTATGATATATGATAAACTACAGTGTTTATCATACAGTGTTTATCATTACAGTGTTTATTGCCTCTATGAATATAAATAAAAAACTTTGGAGAGTAATGTTAGGGGCAACTAGTTACTTAAAGAAAAGATGTTAAGGCTGTAAATAGGATAGGAGAATCGCCCACAGGACCTGCTAAAGTTTTGGAATCACAGTATTCCTACATGAAGTAAAGAAAAAAAAAAAAATCTGTACAACATGGATTAGAGAAAAGAAAACAAATTCATCTTCAAGAGTAAGAGTGGAATTTGGACCAGCAAAACCTAATAGTACCCTTACTGGTCTTAACATACTTGAAGAGAAATATGTATAAATACTATATTTTGTTATTTGGGCTTATCCAAATAAGTATATAGAGATGGTGCAGGCAGATTGGCATGAAAAGCCACAAAGCAGAACTATGAACTAGTACTGAAGACGATCCAGAGGATGTTCAGGGCTAAAGGGAAAAAGGTGGGAGGAAAGGAGACATGATCTGAATTAATTTGCTGTTTTAACTAAGTTCATTGTATTACTATAGGGAATTTCCCACCTTCCTGTGTCTAAAGCATGACATCTGTGCCCTAATTGTGTCATTACAAAGTAGTGTCTTCTCAATTCTCTGCTCCTTCAGATTTTCATTCATATTGGAAAGGAATGCCCCTGGGCTGCAATAACAGTTTCCAGGGTCAATAACAGAGGAGAAAGAGTCTTGATTTGGTTGCATTTATTTTAAAAAGGAGAAAGAAAAGAAACGTATGACTATTAGAAAATAGGCAACAGGTAAATTCTTTTTAGTAATTTGCTTATATACTTGAGATAATCAGCATAAATGCTATTGGGAATAATGAGAGATCAGGAAGTATGCCAGCCACCACATAGTTATGCAAAGATCAGCTAGACAGTATAATCAATTTTAAAATAAAACATGAAGGCAGAAATCAGAAAAAGCAAGCTTATCAAAATAAATGTAAGTGGATTACATCACCCCATTTCAGAGATTAGAATCTTAGATTTAGTGGAAAAATTACTCATTTATAAGAGAAAGGTTGAAAAGCTAAATGTGTGAACCAAAATGAACAGGCAAATGATAACAAATGAAGAACCAGCATTACTATCATAAAATCTATTAAAGTTGAAAAAATACTGCTTTATATTCATTTAAAAAATACAGCATATCAATAAATATAAAGCAAATGTAGAACTTTTTGCAACTAACAATGTAACATATAGATATGTAAACTGGAAAATATTAGAGATAAATTTGTACACAGTTTACAATTAAAATAGATCTTAACATACTTTTTTCAAAAAATTACAAGCCAATAAGATAAAATGTAAATGACAATTGAGATTTTAAATATTGCAACTAGCAAGTTTTCTTTTTATTATATATACATAGCGAGAATATGTGTGTGAGTGCACATATATTTAGACATCAAATCATTTACCTCTAAAATAGAGAATAAGTGTTCTTTATAAACCTTAATGTAATATTAATCAAAACTGATTTGAATTAGGTTGCAGTGAAAATATCTACCCAATGCTCAAAATGAAAATATATAAATCACACTAACTCCAAAAGTTTAAGTAGATATTAACAACAGAAGACCAGCTAAAACAGTTATTTGGAAATTATGAAAATATTATAATAGTTAAAAGTTAAAGGGAAAATATAATCTAACAAACCAAATAAAATAGTATATTCAAAACATAGGATTGTATTGAAACATCATGGATAAATAAGTTTTATTTCAAGAATGTATTCCAAATTAAAAATTAATTTATGAGACACAAAGGGATAAAATTTGATGATTTTTATAAACAAAGAAGTAACCAATAAAGTTTCAAACCTATATTAAAATCCTTAGTTATCAATAGAAAAAAACTTTCTTAAATACTATAAAGGGCATTTATCAGAAGTCAACAACAAACATCATACTAAATGGTAAATGCTCTAAGCCTTCATATTTAAGAAAAAGAAGTATATAATCATCACTCTTATTCAACATAGGTTTGAAGACCCCAAGCAATGTCACAAACAAAAAAAAACAAATATCAATTACCAAAACTGGTAATATTCTACTTTTGTTTAAAATGAGAATGTAAAAATGGACAGTAGAGGTGTAAAAGCTAATATGCTAACAGTATTTCTTTTTTCTGGGTTGTATGATTACAAAGGATTTCTTCCTGCCTTGTTTATAATTTTCAATTTTTCAGCTTTCTACATTGGGCATGTGTTACTTTTATAGTCATAATCAAGTTATTAAAATAAATGAATATATCTTACAGTATCACTGTTATCCCTTATTTCAGAAATAATTTTATTAGTTAAAAGCTCTTGTGAATATTACATTGCAGGTAATAATTTCAACATTTTTATTAATTTTAACAAGTAGAATATTATCTAAAAATGATGAATTTGGAATAAAAGTAAAAAAAAAAGAGACACAGATGTAAAGAACAGTCTTTTGGACTCTGGGAAAAGGCAAGGGTGAGATGATTTGAGAGGGTAGCTTTGAGACATGTATATTATATGTGAAGCAGATCGCCAGTTCAGGTTCGATGCATAAGGCAGGGCACTCAGGGCTGGTGCGGGGGGATGACCCTAGGGGATGGGATGGGGAGGAAGGTGGGGAGAGGGTTCTGGATGGGGAACACATGTGCACCCGTGGCTGATTCATGTCAATGTTTGGCAAAAACCACTACAATATTGTAAAGTAATTAGCCTCCAATTAAAATAAATAAATTAATTTAAAAAATTATTTCAAAATAATAAAAATCTATTTCTTATTTGAAAATTTGATAGGGCTCAAGTAATAAAGTCTTTAAAGTGCAATTATAACAAATCTATTGCTCTTCAGGGATTAATGTCATGCACAAATGCAGTAGTTTTCTAAAAATACTATGGTATCAAATTTTACTGATTTTACTTGCTATTTTATCTTAAAACATTTTAACCATCAGTTACATAAATATCTGTTTATGAATCTATATATGACCAATTTTAAAAACCAAACTTACACTGGGAGCTTAAGGCTTTCTCATTCCCCAAGAAGTTAATTGCTGGTATGATAGCTTGACCCTTCCCAGTGGAGCTCACGATAACTTCTTCGTTTTCTAAGATCTGTAGCTTGATGAATACATCTGGTTTGGATGTGCGTACGTGTATTGTAACAGGATGTGGCAATGCAACTTTAACTGAATACCTGTAAAGAAAAACATTCATCTTTATCAACAGTCCTTTCTTCAAATCACTAAGGAAATTGTATTATTTACTGATATGATAATCTACAAGTAAACCTACTTTACACAGTCAGTTAAAATCCTGGAAATATTAGTGCTGTTACAGACTTTGGCAAAAGATCCCAGTATGCTCGAGTAAAATGAAATTACGTATGAGGTGTTTATTACTATCACATCCCAAGCAGAGATATATAACGTTTTATTTAGATATGACAGTTGCACTCATCTCACACGCTAGTAAAGTAATACTCAAAATTTTCCAAGCCAGGCTTCAGCAATACGTGAACCGTGAACTTCCAGATGTTCAAGCTGGTTTTAGAAAAGGCAGAGGAACCAGAGATCAAATTGCCAACATCTGCTGGATCATCAAAAAAGCAAGAGAGTTCCAGAAAAACATCTATTTCTGCTTTATTGACTATGCCAAAGCCTTTAACTGTGTGGATCACAGTCAACTGTGGAAAATTCTGAAAGAGATGGGAATACCAGAGCATCTAACCTGCCTCTTGAGAAACCTATATGCAGGTCAGGAAGCAACAGTTAGAACTGGACATGGAACAATAGACTGTTCCAAATAGGAAAAGGAGTACGTCAAGGCTGTATATTGTCACTCTGCTTATTTAACTTCTATACAGAGTACATCATGAGAAACGCTGGGCTGGGAGAAGCACAAGCTGGAATCAAGATTGCTGGGAGAAATATCAATAACCTCAGATATGCAGATGACATCACCCTTATGGCAGAAAGTGAAGAGGAACTAAAAAGCCTCTTGATGAAAGTGTAAGTGGAGAGTGAAAAAGTTGGCTTACAGCTCAACATTCAGAAAACGAAGATTATGGCATCTGGTCCCATCACTTCATGGGTAATAGATGGGGAAACAGTGGAAACAGTGTCAGACTTTATTTTTTTGGGCTCCAAAATCACTGCAAATGGTGACTGCAGCCATGAAATTAAAAGACGCTTACTCCTTGGAAGAAAAGTTATGATCAACCTAGATAGCATATTGAAAAGCAGAGACATTACTTTGCCAACAAAGGTCCGTCTAGTCAAGGCTATGGTTTTTCCGGTAGTCATGTATGGTTGTGAGGGTTGGACTGTGAAGAAGGCTGAGCACTGAAGAATTGATGCTTTTGAACTGTGGTGTTGGAGAAGACTCTTGAGAGTCCCTTGGACTGCAAGGAGATCCAACCAGTCCATTCTGAAGGAGATCAGCCTTGGGATTTCTTTGGAGGGAATGATGCTGAAGCTGAAACTCTAGTACTTTGGACACCTCATGTGAAGAGTTGAGTCACTGGAAAAGATTCTGATGCTGAGAAGGATTGGGGGCAGGAGGAGAAGGGGACGACAGAGGGTGAGATGGCTGGATGGCATCACTGACTTGATGGACGTGAGTCTGAGTGAACTCCGAGAGTTGGTGATGGACAGGGAGGCCTGGCGTGCTGTGATTCATGGGGTTGCAAAGAGTCGGACATGAATGAGTGACTGAAGTGAACTGAACTGATGCACTCACTGATAAAATTTGATAGATTGCAAACTACTGCCACATCGCACCTTTCCATCACTCCCTCCTCTCCAGTGGAACAGAGAGCACAACTGGCAGTAGCTTTCAAAACTTCAGTGTCAAGTGTTTTCTTTGAGCCACAAAAATAGAAATCAAAAGTATTACTTATCACCTGTGCTCTCACCCTTTAACCATGCTGGTTGGGAACCTCTTGGAAAAAGAATGAAAATTCCTGACTCTGTCCCTTAATGCAGTCTAAGATTGCTCGACTTTTTGTTGGAGTTCTTTCCTACTTTAGGTGAATCCTTGCAAATGCTCAGGATTCTATAAACTTTCAGTTTCTCTACAAATTTGCCTTTCTCTCTTCTCTCTTCTGTATCTTGTTTCCTCACTTTACTACTTGATTTTGGCTTTTGTACCCATGGAGGTCTCACCTGTTTAAAAACAGATCAAAACAAGACAAAAACCAAACTGAAAAATATCTTCAATCAACCCTGCTGTTCAGCCTCAGCTCTATTTTACTCCCCAGCTTATAGTCTAAGAAGAGTTGCCAACTTCTACTGTCTCAGCTCATCACCTTCTACTCACTCACAACACTTCACTCTGCCCCCAACAAGGTGCTAAACTTGCTCTTGCTATGATTTCAAGCAGCTTGTCACTACCCTACAGAAATCTCAGTTCTCATCTTCCTTGATCTCTCAGGGGAATTTGACAGGGTTGAATCAACCCTCATTTCTTCTTTCTTCAAAAACCTTTCCCCATGGGCATAACAGTTTTTGTAACTCCTAATTCAGGGGTGTTTTTTTAGACTTCTCTCACATCAACATTCTCATAAATATGACATTCTCATAAATATGCGGACAACTGGCCAGAGTGCCCTGACCGGTAATGAACAAGAGACTTTATTGACTTTTCTCCCCTTCCCTCTCTCTTTCCTCTCCTTAACCCTTCCTATCCTTCCCCGTTTTTCTAGTCCCCCGGTCCTGGACACAGGAATCTGGTCAAAGGGCCCTCAGCCTGAGCTGAGGATTAGAGACTGATCACCTCCTCTTGGCAGAGAACTCGAATTCTGGTTCTGGTCTGGTCTGACTTCCAGTCCTCCCTTCTCTGGAGGCCCAGGGAAAAGTCCCATAACGCCTGGGCATCTGTAGGTGGCAGGAGACGTCTGTAAGTCCACCCCTTTCCACCCCCCTCCTCCTCCCCCTTCTTCTTTCAACCTGGCTTCCTTTCCTCCCTTGAAATCTTTGATGTTAGTACTTGGATTCTCTCATTTGAGGGCTTCCCTGGTGGTGCAGAAGTTAAAGCGTCTGTCTGCAATGCGGGAGACCTGGGTTTGATCCCTGGGTTGGGAAGATTCCCTGGAAAAGGAAATGGCAACCCACTCCAGTATTCTTGCCTGGAGAATCCCATGGATGGAGGAATTTGGTGGGCTACAGTCCACGGGTCGCAAAGAGTCGGACACAACTGAGTGACTTCACTTCCACTTTCACATTTGATATATTCTGTCCAGTATCTGACTCTTTTTGTACAAACTTCCCCAGCCACTTTAATGGGCAGAAATAGAATGATCATTTCCAAATCCATGTTTCCAACCCAGCAACCCTATGCAATATCTCTCATACATTTCACTGGCCTACCAAGTGTAACATGTAAAAATGAATTAATCGTCTTTCTCTTGCCCAATCAGCAAATAGAGTCCTCTTCCGGGAAACCTCTATTTAAATAAACAACACTTACTCTCCAACAGTTTCCCAAGTCAAACCATAATCAACCAAGATTGTCCATTTCACTTCCTTGTCCTTTATTTTCCCTCTATATTCACTGTCACTGTTTGTTATAGGTTAAATTGTTTCCTCTCAAAAACCTGCTGGAGTCCTAAACCCTAGCACTTCACCATGCCCCCATTCTTGGAGATATTATCTCCCAAAAATCCTCAAGTTAAAATGAGGACCTTATGAAAAGGAGAAATCTGGAAAGAGAGAGACACAGGGAGAATGATGCACGAACAGGAATACAAAGACCAGGGTTTTAAATCAACAAGCCAAAGGATGTCAGTGACCAGCAACCTCTAGAAGATGGAGAGAGCATGGGGTATTTCCTCCCTCCCAGCCATCAGCAGGAATCAATTCGGCTGACACTTCGATCTCCCAAATTTCAGTGAAAGGGAATCATATATTTAATCATGTGTGTTAGGTTACTATTCCAGTAGTAAAGGATGGGTATGTAATGAATAGGGGCTTCCCTGGTGGCTCAGATTGTAGAGAATCTGCTTGCAATGTGGGAGACCCAGCTTTAACCCTGGGTCAGGAATATCTCCTAGAGAAGGGCATGGCTATGAACCCCAGTATTCTTGCCTGGAGAATTCCATGGACAGAGGAGCCTGGAGGGCTACAGTCCATGATGGTCGCAAAGAGCTGGACAAAACTGAGTGACTAACACACATGTAATGAATAAGGTGGTAGAGAAAGAGAGGGAGAAATAGAGAATATAAAGAAAAAGTGAATATAATGGAGACATGTATTCCAGAAACACAGTGTTTCTGTAGATAAAATATAATGAGACTGAAGTAGTGGAGGACACTGAGAATAAAGAGGAGGGCACAAAGATGAGAAGTGTGTGGGAATTAAAACCAAAAGCTCTGATAAATGAAAGGGAGCAGAGTCATGATGAGGACTACTTATCTATGTATTCTCAGGGAGATATGAGAATGTATAGATAAGTATGAAAAGAAGGATGAGTTGGCAGATAAGGAGAAATCTACACAAGAGAAAGTGAAAGAGGAGAGTAAAAAGTTGGCTTAAAACTAAACATTCAGAAAACTAAGATCATGGTATCCGGTACCATAACTTCATGGCAAATAGATGGGGAAACAGTAGAAAGAGTGGCTGACTTTATTTGGCTGGGGGTGGGGGTGAAAATCACTGCAGATGGTGATTGCAGCCATGACATTAAAAGACGCTTATTCCTTGGAAGGAAAGTTATGACCAAGCTAGATAGCATATTCAAAAAGCAGAGACATTACTTTGTCAACAAAGGTCTGTCTAGTCAAGGCTATGGTTTTTCCAGTGGTCATGTATGGATGTGAGAGTTGGACTACAAAGAAAGCTGAGTGCTGAAGAATTGATGCTTTTGAACTGCGGTATTGAAGAAGACTCTTGAGAGTACCTTGGACTACAAGGAGATTCAACCAGTCCATCCTAAAGGAGATTAGTCCTGGGTATTCATTGGACGGACTGATGCTGAAGCTAAAACTCCAATACTTTGGCCACCTGATGCGAAGAGCTGACTCATTGGAAAAGACCCTGATGCTGGGAAAGATCAAGGTCAGGAGGAGAAGGGGATGACAGAGGATGAGATGGTTGGGTGGCATCACTGACTTAATGGACATGGGTTTGGGTGGACTCTTGGATTTGGTGATGGACAGGGAGGCCTGCCGTGCTGTGGTTCATGGGGTCACAAAGAGTCGGACATGACTGAGCAACTGAACTGAACTGAACACAAGAGAAGCACCAGAGATGGGACAGAACAAGGAGAGAGTAAAAAGAAGGAAGAGTGTTATGAAGGATGTTTAATGAAAGTCAAATAGGATAACTAAGAGCCTCTCGAGGAAGGTGAAAGAGGAGAGTGAAAAAGTTGACTTAAAACTCAACATTCAGAAAATTAAGATCAGGCATCCAGTCCCAACACTTTATGGCAAATAGATAGGCAACAATGGAAACAGTTCAGTTCAGTCTCTGAGTCGTGTCCGACTCTTTGCAACCCCATGAATCGCAGCACGCCAGGCCTCCCTGTCCATCACCAACTCCTAGAGTTGACTCAGACTCACGTCCATCGAGTCAGTGATGCCATCCAGCCATCTATTCCTCGGTCGTCCCCTTCTCCTCCTGCCCCCAATCCCTCCCAGCATCAGAGTCTTTTCCAATGAGTCAACTCTTCCCATGAGGTGGCCAAAGTACTGGAGTTTCAGCTTCAGCATCATTCCTTCCAAAGAAATCCCAGGGCTGATCTCCTTCAGAATGGACTGGTTGGATCTCCTTGCAGTCCAAGGGACTCTCAAGAGTCTTCTCCAACACCACAGTTCAAAAGCATCAATTCTTCAGTGCTCAGCCTTCTTCACAGTCCAACCCTCACAACCATACATGACTACTGGAAAAACCATAGCCTTGACTAGATGGACCTTAGTTGGCAAAGCAATGTCTCTGCTTTTGAATATGCTATCTAGGTTGGTCATAACTTTTCTTCCAAGGAGTAAGCGTCTTTTAATTTCATGGCAGCAATCACCATCTGCAGTGATTTTGGAGCCCCCCCAAAATAAAATCTGACACTGTTTCCACTGTTTCCCCATCTATTTCCCATGGAGTGATGGGACTGGATGCCATAATCTTCGTTTTCTGAATGTTGAGGTTTAAGCCAATTTTTTCACTCTCCTCTTTCACTTTCATCAAGAGGCTTTTTAGTTCCTCTTCATTTTCTGCCATAAGGGTGGTGTCATCTGCATATCTGAGGTTATTGATATTTCTCCCGGCAATCTTGATTCCAGCTTGTGCTTCTTCCAGCCCAGCGTTTCTCATGATGTACTCTGCATATAAGTTAACAGTGAGACTTTATTTTCTTGAACTCCAAAATCACTGCAGGTGGTGACTGCAGCCATGAAATTAAAAGATGCTTGCTCCTTGAAAGAAAAGCTATGACAAACCTAGACAGCGTATTAAAAAGCACAGACATTACTTTGCCATATAGGTGTGTATAGTCAAAGCTATGGTTTTTCCAGTAGTCATGTATGGATGTGAAAGCTGGACCATGAAGAAGGTTGAGCACCGAAAAATTGATGCTTTTGATGTGGTGTTGGAGAAGACTCTTGAGAATCCCTTGAACTGCAAGGAGATCAAACAAGTTAATCCTAAAGGAAATCATTCCTAAATATTCATCGTAAGGACTGATGCCAAAGCTGAAACTTCAATACTTTGGCCACCTGATGCAAAGAGCTGACTCATTAGAAAAGACCCTGATGCTGGGAAAGATTGGAGGTAGGGAGAAGGGGATGACAGAGGAAGAGATGACTGTATGGCATCACTACATGGATGATGATGGACATGAGCTCAAACTCAATGGACATGAGTTTGAGCAAGGTCTGGGAGTTGCTAATGGACAGGGAAGCTTGGTATGCTGCAGTCTACGGGGTCGCAAAGAGTCCGACATGGCTGAGTGACCAGACAACAACAAAAATAGGATGAGAACTAAGAAACCACACATGCAACATAGGCTGGATCTTACATAACATTTATATAATCTTATTGCTCTCTGTTTTCAAAAGCATAAAACTGAAGTTCAAAATTATGATTTTACCAGAAGATTTATTATTTTTGATATCAATATTTAAATAAAATATTTAAATTTAAAGTCAACTATTTAATACAAGATATTGATATTTTACAGGAATGCATTTCCTTTCTGTTACATACCTGAATATAATTTTCTTATCATTGGGTATGTAATAATCTCTGATTTCCTTTATGGCAAAGGTATTACATGGAGGGTCTCGAGACAGGCACGGGAGTGGATGACAAGAACCAATGAGGCGCAGTTTCCATCGTGAGGATGACACATACATGTCACCAGTATATGCTTCAGCCACGAATGTATAGCCTTTCTACAACAAAGAAGAATTACACTGAAGTAAGTAATATTGTTACTAGTTTTCAAAGATACAATATATGCTTTCACTAGGGTTGGTAGTATAGTGGTAAGCATAGCTTCCCTCCAATATATGGGTGGTGCTAAGTCGCTTCAGTTGTGTCTGACTTTGTGCGATCCTACGGACTGTAGCCCACCAGGCTCCTCTGTCCATGGGATTCTCCAGGCAAGAATACTGGAGTGGATTGGCATACCCTCCTCCAGGGGATCTTCCTGACCCAGGGATTGAACCCATGTCTCTTATATATCCTGCACTGGCAGGCAGATTCTTTACTATTAGTGCCACCTGGGAGGCCCCTTCCTATATACGGCTTCACAGTACTAAAATGCTTTATCTTAATATACATAAAAATCTTCAAATTTCTTAATAAGTGACAAATCACTTAGTATTTTGTTTTGAAATCCCTCTTAAAAACTTCCATCTTACATGTTTTTGGAGAAAATGGAACAGTCTAATATTTCTGTTTGTATGTTTCCCTAGCCATTAAAAAATGCTTAACTGTGGTAGATGATTACTACATTTCCTTCTAATTCTTCTAATGCTACCTAAGGCAAGTTACTATTATTATTATTTTATCATTGCCTCCTGGATTAGCCCAATAGCTTCCTACTTGATTTTCTTGTCTTTTCAGAATCACCTTTCTAAATATGAGATGAAAAAAAGCAGAAGAGTTTATGGAAATATTGTTCCCTTGGTATGATGAGTGGCAAGTAAAGCTACTGAATTAGCAGAGGTCTGGTTCCATGGAGCCCAGTTGTGAGCCTGGAGATGAGCTCTTTAAGTTGGAGAAAAGAAGCAATTAAGGAACCCGGGAAAGTGACAACACACAGAAGTTCAAAGCAATTCTGAGTTTATAATTCCAGACATTTCTGACAAGGCAG
Organism: Budorcas taxicolor; assembly: GCF_023091745.1. Lineage (NCBI taxonomy): Eukaryota > Metazoa > Chordata > Mammalia > Artiodactyla > Bovidae > Budorcas > Budorcas taxicolor. The sequence continues at coordinate 75,248,634 of NC_068918.1, read as the reverse complement.
GAAAATACAGGTTTTGTATGCTAGTTGCTCTCTGATGCAGAGAAAACTCTCTGATGTTTACGGTGGTTTAGTTGCTAAGTTGTATCTGACTCTTTGCAAACCCATGGACTGTAGCCCACCAGATTCCTCTGTCCATGGGATTCTCCAGGCAAGAATACTGGAGTGGATTGTCATTTCCTTCTCCAGGGGATCTTCCGGACGCAGGAATCAAACCTGGGTCTCCTGCATTGCAGGCAAATTCTTTACCAACTGAGCTTGAGGGAAGCTGATGTGTTTAGATATCCAGAAACAAAAATTAGACGTACACAAGACAGAATGAATTCATAACACTCCAATACATGTCTCCAAATAGTAACTAAAATCCCAATACCTGTAATAAGCTCAGAATTGCAACACCCATAAAGACTTTCGATATTATGTTTGGGGCAAGTAGAAAAGGGAGATAAATCATGTATGCTAAAATATTTTTACCTGCAAAGATTTACTGCTGCTTATATTATTTGAGCTTATGGGACTAATGTATTAAAGAAGTCAAACAAAATTACACGACTCATTTCATGTTTGTCTAGACTCAGAGAACAATTTTGAGAGAGAATAAAAGATTTATAAAATGGTAGGATAGATATATTGATAGGTGATAATCTAAAGCTAAACTAGTGATAGGATTTGAAGAGAGAATTTGGCAATTTTAAAGGATCTCAAGACTCTGGAATAAAAGTGTAACATAACAGAGTACCAAATACTGAGAAACCATGCAGATTAAGTACTTCACATCACAGGTTATGGTCTTTGAAAAATTATGAAAAAAATGTCAAATTATTCTGAAGGACTGACTGTGTAACCAGATTTTTTTTTTTTTTAATTTAGACCCTAGTTCTATGGATATACATTAGAAAAGGTTGACCTAAAATGGTCTACATTTATGTCAAATGCCTTTGCAGTGCCAAAATGCTATTGCTATCATAGACTAAAAACAATGGGGCAATGATTATCCTTTAGGTGGGTTGGAAGTCTTTTTCAAGGCTGTTCTGTTCAAGGCAGTTCTGGGAACTACATTGTAGAAGAGCTTAGTAACTTGGAGAAACATTTGAAGACCAAGAATTGTGATGAAAGGAAAACCATACCACAAAAAGGATGACAGAAGCTATGTTGCTATTCATACAGCACTATATTTTCCTCCACATTCTCTCTATTTTGTTCTAGAACAAACACAAGATGAGAGGGTAGAAGACAGGAAATATTTGAGAGATGGAATGGCTATGTTTGTTGCAATCCCAAATTTTGGAGAAGGCAATGGCACCCCACTCCAGTACTCTTGCCTGGAAAATCCCATGGACGGAGGAGCCTGGTGGGCTGTAGTCCGTGGGGTTGCGAAGAGTCGGACACGACTGAGCGACTTCCCTTTCACTTTTCACTTTCATGCATTGGAGAAGGAAATGGCAACCCACTCCAGTGTTCTTGCCTGGAGAATCCCAGGGACGGGGGAGCCTGGTGGGCTGCCATCTATGGGGTCTCACAGAGTCGGCCATGACTGAAGCGACTTAGCAGCAGCAGCAGCAGCAGCAGTGTGTTCTCCTGAATAGTGACTCAATGGCATCGTTTAAACCTACCCCCAAAATTTAAGTTTACTTGAGGAAGGGAGGTTTACAGTGGAGCTACTAAGCAAAGCTAAACCAAACCCAAAGTATGCTACATGTGAATAAGAATCAGAGTCTTGTGCAGTTCTAACTAAATACCCAACTAAAGATCTCTACCAAAAGTAGGTATCAATGACTAACATGATCAGTATTAGTATACTTATCTGGTGAAGTAAGGAGCTCATCTCTAGAATTTAATGACATCTGTGAACTGAGTAGAATCTCCCTTTGAATGAAATCACCTTTTTCTTATGGATCTTTGAGACCTTTGATTTCCAATTACACATGTAAGAAATTTTTACATTCAAAAGAAAATCTAGGCCAAATTTGGTGAGTGGCTGTGTAAACACAATCTGCAAACATATTGAGGAATCAAACAAAAAACCCAGTGGGAAACTGAGGTAACCTGATGATGATTTGGTTTAGAGATAAGACTAACTGTAGTCTTTACCTCCATTTTCATTTTAAGGGTTTGTATGATTTTATAATTTTAATAATGGAGATTTCTAACATTTTCCTTTTGCCATATTTTCTTTAGAGAAAAGATAAGAAGGGGACTAAAAGGCAAATGTTCTGGCACTCACATTAAGTACCTATTGCTGTCAAATACACGAGACTTCTCTGCAGAAAGACCAGGGCCTAATTATGGACTGAAAACACATCTGTTCTACCTTCTGCTGGAAACTCTCAGGGTGCTGGCTTCTCACTGTTATTCTTTCAAATGAGGAGAATCACTTTAAACCTACCTTATTCTTGGTATAAAGATAAGGCACCACTTTTTGGAACACTTTTGGCACTTGTTCCATTGTGTCATTGTTAACAATGTGGAGCATACAGACTGGAAGTGTAGTATATACTTTGGGAACCAAAATCATATCTTGAGGAACCAAAAATGTTTCTCTGAAATTACAAAAGAGTGAACATCCCTTGGCATGAACATCATAAAGAAAGTTTGAAATTAGGTTTGAAGCCAAGAAATAAGAAAAAATAAGTTTAAAGTTGCAAATAACTGAAAGGTACACATAGTTTTCCTTTAAAATTCTAATTAATACATTATTTTTTCATGCAAATGCTAAGCTTTTAAGAAATCCTATTTATGAATAATTTGTGATTCTAACATGCTATTGCTTGGAAATTAAATGATTCATTTCTATATTAAAATCATATCAGTTTAATTATGTGTGCATGCATAGTTGCTCAGTCATGCCCAACTCTTGAGACCTCATGGACTGTAGCACACCAGGCTCCTCTATTCATGGGATTTTTCAGACAAGACTACTGGAGTGGGTTGCCTTTCCTCCTCCAGGGGATCTTCCCAACCCAGGGACTGAACCTGCATTTCCCGTATCTCCTGCATTGCAGGTATTCTTTACCTCCTGAACCATCAGAGAAGCCACATTCATCGAAAGATCTAATAGCTAACTTCATATTCTTCATATTTTGTTTAATGAAACATGGATAAAATTTCTATAGTATCTCATTTATGCACATCAGATATGGAAGGAATTTTAACTAAGTTCCAAAAGGAAGTTAAACGTTCATGCTATTACTACTATCACAAAGAAAACTCTCTTTATATGAATATTTTATACCACTTAGGGGTGATATTACTTGCCAATATATGATAGCTTCACCTGAAAACTATAAACCAAGTATTTGGTGGCTGGTCTGTGTAAGTCACAGTATAGTCAGCAAAAGCAATCTTAGTTTCTTCATCTTGATAGCATGGATAAGATTCCATAGATTTGCACTTGCTTTTAAACATAAGCCTGGAAAGATAAAAATAATTTAAGTATTAATGGCAAAGCAATTTTTGAAATAAATTCTATTTATAAATCCCTCCCCCAAAACAAACCCAGCATAAAATATTGTGGTCCACTGTTGGATGGATTAAGTACTTCATCAAATGAAGGCTCGTGTGTGGCTCAAAGGCAGAGGTGACCATATCAGGTCAACCATGATGTCTCTCGAAAGTGCCCAAAGTTATCTGAAGTTCTTAGTTGAAGGAGAACCTAATTCATGACTCTGGGAGTAATAAAAATTAACAGATGGGAAATCAGCACCTAAGATCAAGCTATAAGGGTGAGAAAATTAGAAGCAGGAAAACTAGCAATAAAACTGAATAAGAGCCACTGAAAGTCTGGGGATTCAATGTAGAGAATAAATAATAGAATGTAGTTTACAGTGAGGAATTGATTTCCAAAAAAAAGAAAAAAAGATTTTAAAATAAACCCTAAAAGCAATGGCCATGAACAAGGGGAGAGTGCCAGAGTTTTCCTTGTACGTGATTTCTAGTGCAACTAGGTTTTTCCATGATTGCCCCGCTGGAAGGCTGTGGTATATTCCAGAACACAATGGAAATGATCAGGGAGATCCTGGGTCCTGTAGCTCCCACCCAGCCAGGAGCCAGAACCAGCCTCAGTAGCACTAGGAGCCTCAGGAGTCAGTTCAGTTCACTTCAGTCGCTCAGTCGTGTCCGACTCTCTGCGACCCCATGAATTGCAGCACGCCAGGCCTCCCTCTCCATCACCAACTCCCGGAGTTCACTCAGACTCACATCCATCGAGTCAGTGATGCCATCCAGCCATCTCATCCTCTGTCGTCCCCTTCTCCTCCTGCCCCAATCCCTCCCAGCATCAGAGTCTTTGCCAATGAGTCAACCCTTCGCATGAGGTGGCCAGAGTACTGGAGCTTCAGCTTCAGCATCATTCCTTCCAAAGAAATCCCAGGGCTGATCTCCTTCAGAATGGACTGGTTGGATCTCCTTGCAGTCCAAGGGACTCTCAAGAGTCTTCTCCAACACCACAGTTCAAAAGCATCAATTCTTTGGTGCTCAGCCTTCTTCACAGTCCAACTCTCACATCCATACATGACCACAGGAAAAACCATAGCCTTGACTAGACGGACCTTAGTCGACAAAGCCATGTCTCTGCTTTTGAATATGCTATCTAGGTTGGTCATAACTTTTCTTCCAAGGAGTAAGCGTCTTTTAATTTCATGGCTGCAGTCACCATCTGCAGTGATTTTGGAGCCCAAAAAAATAAAGTCTGACACTGTTTCCACTGTTTCCCCATCAATTTCCCATGAGGTGATGGGACCAGATGCTATGATCTTAGCTTTCTGAATGTTGAGCTTTAAGCCAAATTTTCACTCTCCCCTTTCACTTTCATCAAGAGGCTTTTTAGCTCCTCTTCACTTTCTACCATAAGGGTGGTGTCATCTGCCTATCTGAGGTTATTGATATTTCTCCCAGCAATCTTGATTCCAGCTTGTGTTTCTTCCAGTCCAGCGTTTTTCATGATGTACTCTGCATAGAAGTTAAATAAGCAGGATGACAACATACAGCCTTGACGTACTCCTTTTCCTATTTGGAACCAGTCTGTTGTTCCATGTCCATTTCTAACTGTTGCTTCCTGACCTGCATACAGATTTCTCATGATGCAGGTCAGGTGGTCTGGGATTCCCATCTCTTGAAGAATTTTCCACAGTTTATTGTGACCCACACAGTCAAAGGCTTTGGCATAGGCAATAAAGCAGAAATAGATGTTTTTCTGGAACTCTCTTGCTTTTTCCATGATCCAGCAGATATTGGCAATTTGATCTCTGGTTCCTCTGCCTTTTCTAAATCCAGCTTGAACATCAGGGAGTTCATGGTTCATGTATTGCTGAAGCCTGGCTTGGATAATTTTGAGCATTACTTTACTAGCATGCGAGATGAGTGCAATTGTGCGGTAGTTTGAGCATTCTTTGGCATTGCCTTTCTTTGGAATTGGAATGAAAACTGACCTTTTCTGGTCCTGTGGCCACTGCTGAGTTTTCGAAATTAGCTGGCATATTGAGTGTACCACTTTCACAGCATCATCTTTCAGGATTTGAAACAGCTCAACTGGAATTCTATCACTTCCACTAGCTTTGTTTGTAGTGATGCTTTCTAAGGCCCACTTGACTTCACATTCCAAGATGTCTGGCTCTAGATTAGTGATCACATCATCATGATTATCTGGGTTGTGAAGATCTCTTTTGTACAGTTCTTCCGTGTATTCTTGCCACCTCTTCTTAATATCTTCTGCTTCTGTTAGGTCCAGACCATTTCTGTCCTTTATTGAGTCCATCTTTGCATGAAGTGTTCCCTTGGTATCTCTAATTTTCTTGAAGAGATCTCTAGTCTTTTCCATTCTGTTGTTTGCCTCTATTTCTCTGCATTGATCGCTGAAGAAGGCTTTCTTATCTCTTCTTGCTATTCTTTGGAACTCTGCATTCAGATGCTTATATCTTTCCTTTTCTCCTTTGCTTTTCGCCTCTCTTCTTTTCACAGCTATTTGTAAGGCCTCAGGAGTCTTTCGTATAATGTTGGGTATTAGCTGGGACCGAAGCTATAATGATCATAGACCGTGGTTCTCTGTAGAGGTCTAGACAGAGCTAGAGTTGCTCTTGGTTTCCACATGGTGGATGGCTTGACTGTACTGTCAGTGGGAAGCAAAGCCATAGAGATCCTCAGGGAGGACAGGATTCACCTGCTGTTTCTGATGGCCGGTCTTCGGTAGTGGAAGGAAAATGATAGGTTTATATTTGCACACCCGTGTCTTAGTTGTGTCCACTCTTTGCGCCCGTTTGGACTGTAGTTTGCCAGCCTCCTCTGTCTATGGGGTTTTCCAGACAAGAATACTGGAATGGGTTGCCATGCCCTCCTCCAGGGCATCTTCCTGACCAAGAGATTGAACCCACATCCCCTGTGTTTCATGCATTGCTGGTGAATTCTTTACCCCCTGAGCCATCAGGGAAGTAGGATATTAAAAAGCTTTTAAAAATAATTATAAGAACAAAGACCAGGTTGGTTATATCTTCTGGTTCATGTGGCATTTTTTTGGTACTTTCTATATAAACAACCATATTGCCTGTAAATGGTGGTTTTATTTCTTCCCTTCAAATTCTACTGACACTTAAATTGCTTTATTACCTTTTTGCCCTTTTCAGAATTTCAGGATTACCTTGAGGCATCTTTATCTCATTCCCCAACTCAAGGAAAAGCTTTCAAACTTTCACCACTAATTATGTTTACAGTAATTTAAAAAATATACTAGGTACCATAACACATTAAGGAAAATCTTCTCTAAACTTAATTAGCTAAAAATTTGTAAATTTTGAATTTGCGTTGCTTATTTTCAAATGTTTTTTTCTGAACCTATCTGAAGGACCAAATGATTTGTTCCTTTTCCCTGTTAATGTGCCGAATTAATGCATTTCCTAATGTTAAACCACCCTAGCATGTCTCATAGTGGGAAACCCACTTAATTAAAAGATATTATCTTTTTATATCATTTCCAATTTTGATCTGCTACATTTTTTCATCTAATTTCAAGAGGGTGACTGGTTTGCAATTTCAGTTTTTTGTTTTCTTTCTTTCTTTCTTTTTTTTACTATGTTTGCTGAGATTTTAAAATCAAGGTTTTGAGTTGGTAAATGTTTCCTCTTCTTTTCTGTTCTCTATAAGATGTGTAGTATTAATCTTATTTCTTAAATTCACTAGTTGATCCACTTAGCACATTGCTAGAGAATATATTATGCATCCTTGCCTTATTAGCATTTCATCTAGATTATTACTTTTACCATTTCTGCAGTAATGCCAGAACTTTGGATCTCTGTAGCTCCATTTACCCGATTTCTGCATTTTACATTGCTAAGGTTAAGATTTTACTCCTACATGTAGCTATTAGTCTAATTGTCCTTTGGAAATAATATGTCTTATTTCCCTGGTAACTTTGAAGATTTTTCTTCTGGCCTTTGGTTTCTAGCAGTTTGACTATGATAAGTCTAGGTATGGTTTTCTTTGTGTCCTTCCTGCACAGACTCTGCATGCAGAACCTCTTGAAAATGCAAGTTGATGTATTTTATCAGTTTTAGAATTGTATCAGCTATTATATTTTTATATTCTGGTACTATAATGATATAAATACTGGACTTTCTAAGTATGCCCCACATTTTTCTTAGTTCTTTCCTTCTTTTCCACTATTTTTCTATTGACCTATCTTTCAGTTCACTAATTTCTTCCTCTATTCTGCCTGATATGCTGTTAAACCAAAACATTTTAAATTCAGTTGTTAGAAATTGTATTTATGTAATCTCCATTTAACTGTGCTTTATTAATCTAAACTTTTAATTTATTTTCTCTTTATTCTTTATTTTCTTGAGCATTTCCATAATAGTTACTGTTAGAGATTTGGTCTGCTAGCTCCTACATCAAAATGGTCTGTTTCTTTTATATATTTGTTGTTGTTCAGTTGTTAAATTGTGTCTAACTCTTTACAATCCCATGGACTGCAGTGTGCCAGGCTTCCCTGTCCTTCACTATCTCCCAGAGTTTGTTCAAACTCATGTTCGTTGAGTCAGTGATGCCATCCAACCATCGTATCCTCTGCTGCCCCCTTCTCCTCCTGCCCTCAGTCTTTCCTAGCATCAGATTCATTCCAAGAAGATTAATGGTTAAAATGCAGTTTTCCTAAGGCCCAATTTATCTCACACTTGTCCCTGTTTTTAGAGTGCTGTTCACCAGGGATTTCAAGTGATGGCTTGCACTGCTGAAGCCTGGTGTGCTACAGTCCATGGGATTGCCAAAGAGTAGGACATAGATTAGCAATTGGACATTAAAAACAACAATACTCTCCCCTGGCAGGTCCTAAACTTTTAACTTTTGTCTCCTGAGCACCAAAAGACTTCAAGAAACTCTGCTTTGTTTCTCAGAGTTTTCCTGCTTAGAATATTAGATAAGTGCAGTGAAGACAAATAAGAAGTAGTAAGTGGGGAAGTTCAGAAGCAATGGTATGTTTCTAGCAGCAGTGATTAGGGGAAAACCCTACAAATATGGTGGCATTTGAACTGGAACTTGGAGGATACCAAGATACTGCCAAAAAAAAAAAAAAAACCCTCATTACACTGCTTTACCTTAAGAGAGAAATGGCATACTGTTCCATATTCTGTTCCAACACAGCCCAAACTTTCTGAAGAGTATCTGCAACACTGGCATTTTCCTTTGTATCTAAAAATAACAATATAAAAACTGTAAGGTGCCTGAAAAATCATCTTGTTCTAAGCCCTCCTTTTACAGGTGAAGCACTTGAAACTCACAAGTAAGGTGATATCCAGAGTCAGAAGCTTTACTAGCAATAAAACCATGTTTAAAATACAAAGCTATGAACCTCTAGCTGAGAGTTCTGATCATCATTTTATGCTGTTTCCCTTCATCTCTAGTTAAAAAATCATAAAATGCTCTTTGATCTAATTGAATATACTCATCAAAGAGTTTACAACAAAAGACCACTTATCACAGCAAAAAAGTCCTTATGAATGCTCTTGTATTAGAAACTATAATCCATCCATTTTTTTCTAAAGAACAGTGGCTAATGGGATCTCACTGAAGCTTAACCTAAAACATAATCCACAAAAGGCTTAAGAGGAGATGATCTGACAAAAAAATGTGAATACATCATAAGCGTGTCAAATTTAACATGTCAGAAACTGACTTTTTTTTTCTAATTATCTTAATTTCTTCATAGAACTTACTGGTATCTGAAATCATTATCTTAATATATTTACTTTCCATTGCATGCCTGGGACCACTATAACACAAGATTCATCAGAGCAGAAACCTTGGAAGTTTTACTAATCTCTTTAAGGCCAGAACATAGAATAGTTCTGCATACACAAGAATTATTCAATAATTATATGTTGAGTGAGAACACAAATATTATTAAAAAGCTGCTCATTTTTGTCTTTATAAAGAGAAAAAATTATTATATGAATATACTTTTTACAGTATATATGGACAAACAACAGGGATATTTTTCTATCACAAATCTATGCAATGCAGCTTGTTTAACATTTATGGATCTATAGTTTTTACTGCTTTGATGAACATTTTGATATTTCTCATTGTTTCAGATACCTTTAAACAAAATGTTTCAAAATACTCAAAGAATTCTATAGGAGGCAAGGCTTTTCACATAAATATGTCAACAAAATTTACAGAATGAAAACAATTGAATATAATTTTTTTGCCTTTTGCAGTGTTTTATTTTGAGCTGATAAAACAGATATTTTCACAAACAGTTTCATATACAAAAACATATTTGATTTGATAAATATAATAATACATTTTGAATGTGTTTTATGCTAAGTGTATGATACCATGGACATATGTGGAAACGTCTTCATTTAGTTCATTCATGCATTCACTTTGAAAAATGGCCTAGAAATGTAAAATTATCTATGACTTAGCTGAAACTGACTGCTGTGCATTCGGCTAGGCACTGGGGATGAATGGGAAAAAGGCCAGTTTCCTGTTTTTGAAGAACTCACAAAAGATTAGGAAAACACAGCTGATCATTCATTCAGCCAGTATTTGCTGTGTGCTCAGTCTGTGTCAGACACAGACTAAAGCCACATTGCATTAAACTGCAGGAACAAGAGCTTGAGCGTACCTACCTACACCCTGAACTCAATAAATTTCAATATTTATAGAATTAAAAACAATTAGCTGAACCATAGAGTTGAATGAACCTAAAATACTTTTTGTTAGCATGTAAGCAAATATTCATCTTTATTTATGCAGGGGCTTCCCTGGTGGCTCAGATGGTAAGGAATCCTCCTGCAGTGCAGCAGATCTGGGTTCAGTGCATGGGTTGGGAAGATCCCCTGGAGAAGGGAATGACTACCCACTCCAGTATTAAGGCCTCCATGGACAGAGGAGCTTGGCAGCCTACAGTCCATGGGGTTGCAAAGAGTCAGACACGATTGAATGACTTTTACTTCACTTATTTATGCAAGTTCATTTTATAAATGATTGAAAGAGCATACCTGGTGTTCTCGCTTTCATAAGCAATCTGACATATGTTCCTCTCCACATGGCTTGAATTTTAATTGCCGCTGCTGCTTCCTCTGGAGAATAGTCTTTATCGCTTGTTGGCACACTGTACTTAGCATCTACCCATTCCGCTAGAAAGAGAAAAACAAACTTTGGACTGAAAGGTAATCTAATCTCTACTTCAGTTTTCACTGCGTTTAACTTTCGAGGCCATCTGATGTGTCTTCCACAATGATAGGTTTGTTCTTATATATTTAACATTGCCTTCTGCAGGTGGTTCCTTTTTAGAATGTAAACATTCTGGAGAAGGGAAATGCTAAATATTGATACTTTAGTGAAATATTGTTGAATTCCTCTGTGAAAATAGCAAGAAGGGTCTCTTTAAGTTGAAAAAAAAAGTTAAAATCATGGGAATAGAGCATTGGAAAAGGAAGAAATGAGGGTTACTGAGATCAGAATATCTTCAGAATTCTTCAAGTTGTACTATATAGATAGGTGACGGTCTGCTTTTTAAGGTCAGGAACAAATAAAACTGGGATATTCTGGGCTTCCCTGGAAATACGTGGAACAGGGGACACATGTCAGATCTATGGAAACTTGAGCTTTCTCAGGGCAAAGCTTGAACCCTACAACTGTCAATACTGACATATTCTACCTAGGTCACAAAAATTTTGGGTGCATTTTCCTCAAATTATGTATCCTTTATAAAGCTAGGAATTTCTTGGTCACATAAACACCTAAAATTAATTAGTACCTAAAGAAGCCTCTTCCAAAGAAGAATCGAGTAAATCCAAGTCCAAAACCACAGCGCGGAATGCAAATTTGGTGTTGGGTGGAGGTTTTGTTATTTGAGCTTTTTTCATTAAACGCCATAAAGAAATATGAAAAACCTGAAAAAGATTAAATGTATTAGTATATTTTCTAAATCAAGAAAATACTCTTACGTAGTCAGAGAGGCTCTGAAAAACTTTCTGTTTCTCAGATATACACACCATCTAACAGAAGACTCTTTGAAGACTCCCTCACCTGGTAAGAGACCAAATTTATTTAACATCTGACAAATTTTAACTTAATAAGATTTGGCTTCCCTAGTGGCTCAGAGGGTAAAGCGTCTGCCTGCAATGCAGGAGACCTGGGTTCGATCCCTGGGTCAGGAAGATGCCCTGGAGAAGTAAATGGCAACCCATTCCAGTATTCTTGCCTGGAGAATCCCATGGACAGAGAAGTCTGGTGGGCTACAGTCCACAGGATTGCAAAGAGTCGGACATGACTGAGCTTAGAATACCTCCAGGGCGACATTAGCATGACTGGGCAACAAGAGACCAAATTTATTTAACATCTGATAAATTTTTAATAAGATTTAATCAACACAATGTTTATAATATATGTTTAACCAAAATTAATATTAAATTAATTGAGGTGATACAGTGTAAGATAAAAAATAATGTTCTTATGCCTAAGCAACTTAAATACCAGGTTTCTCTTATTCTGAGATGCCATTTATTTTAAGATACACTATTAATTCATGTGCTTCAAGAAAGAAAATATGCCATTCAAGATTTTTATCACTTTCTATCACCTGTGAGTATTTATTTCCTATTCAGAGATCTCTTTTAAATTTATTTAGGCATAACTTTTTCATCACATGTTACATTTAAACATATATGAAAAAATAAAATAAACTACATATATTGATACCAACCCTGGTGGCTCAGATGGTAAAGCATCTGCCTGCCGTGCGGGAGACCTGGGTTCGATCCCTGGGTTGGGAAGATCCGCTGGAGAAGGAAATGGCAACCCACTCCAGTAATCTTGCCTGGAAAATTCCATGGACTGAGGAGCCTGGTGGGCTACAGTCCATGGGGTCGCAAAGAGTCGGGCATGACTGAGCAACTTCACTTTACTTCATTGATTAAGTATTCAAAAAATGTATTCATACTCAGACTCCTACTCTTGCAAATCACTTTTTGCAAGCACTTAACATGTGTGTTTTCTGTACAGTTATGTTCTTTGTGTTGTTGAAAGATGCACCAGGGCCTAAAGAGCATTCTTCTTTTGTCCCTGAGTATTTTCTTAAGCCACTGACTCTCATTCAGGAAGTGTTGATGCCAATTCATTCTTTATTTCACCAAAGAGGACTGATGGAAGGTTTCTGGACTACAACCAGAACACATATTCCTTCTTTCATGTTCTTTTTTTCATGATTTTTATCCTGAACTGTTGACAGATTCCACATATTCAATCATACTATCAGTGATGATAACCATGGCACATTTCTGCTTGTTTACTTGTAGCTATTTACATGTTCACAGGAAGTAAAGCACTTGATGGATTGGGTAGGGCTGAAGTGAAATAGAGTGAAAGTTGCTCAGTTGTGTCTGACTCTTTGCAACCCCATGGACTGTACAGTCCATGGAATTCCCCAGGCCAGAATACTGGAGTGGGTAGCTGTTCCCTTCTCCAGAGGATTGTCCCAATCCAGGGATTGAACCCAGGCTCCCACATTGCAGGCAGATCCTTTACCAACTGAGCCACTAGGGAAGCCCTCAGTAGGGCCCGCTGGGCACTATTTGTGGTGACTTTCACCCAGTCATACTTCTCCCTCTCCATGAGCTCTTAGGAAGTCATTCTGGTCTCAGGAAAACCCCTTTCCCTGCATGCACATGGTCACCCCAAATGCCAGGTGAATTTAGGATTCACTATGTGTAATAAATGGTGCCATCAAATCCTTTTACTTAAGCACTATTTATCATTTATCTTGAGAATATGTATGTAATGGACTCTATCTGATGAACTATACAAATGAGAAATTTCCTTGGGTCTTTGCAATCTCTTTAGCAGATTGCCCTTGATGTGTATCACATTCTAGTTTAAGGTTTATGCAATGATTTTCTTTTTCTTCTCCCTTTGTGGAGTTTTTCTCGGTTTGAAGATTGTTCTTAATTATCTTTCCTCAACAACACCTTATGCTCATTTAAAGTGGAATGACAGGGAAATTAAATTTCTAGTATAAATCATTTCTAATATAATTGTATCTTATATATTGTACATACTGTTTTTCTTATATGAAATTAAAAATTGGCTGAGTGAAATGATTCTAGACAGAGACCATGCACCCTTCACAAAAGTTAACTCAAAATAAACAGTAAAATGTACCATGTAAAAGTATAACATTTCTAGAAGATAAGTTAGGAGAATATCTAGATGACCTTGGGTAGGGCAGTGCCTTTATGTATTCATCACTAAAGCCACGACACGCAAGAGAAAGAATTGATAAGCTGGACTTCACTAAAATGAAAACTTCTGCTCTGTAAAGAAAACTCCAAGAGAATGAGAAGGCTTTGACTTCTCTAATGACTTCATAGACTGGGAAAAAATATTTGCAAAAAGAATACTTAAAATGCAATGATAAGAAAACAAACAACCTGATTAAAAATGGGCCAAAGACTTTAACAGACACCTCACCAAAATAGATATACAGATGGCAAATAAGCATATCAAAAGATGTTTCACATTGTATGTCATCAGGGATATGCAAATTAAAATGACTTACCACTGTGCTTTAGAAGAGCCCAAATCTGGAACACTGACAACATCAAATTCTCACTAGAATATGGAATACCAGAAACTCTCAATCATTTTGATGGGAATGAAAAATGGTACAACCACTCTTGAAGAGTCTGATGATTTTTATAAAGCTATAGTACTCTTGTTATATGAACCAGCAATTACACTCCTTTGTATTTACCTGAGGGAATTGAAAACATATGTCCACCCAAAAACTTGTACATAGTTGTTTATAGCCACTTCATTCATAAATGCCAAAACTTGGAACCAACAAAGATGTTCTTCAGTAAGTGAATAAATTAACCGTGCTATATCCAGACAATGGAATATTGTTCAGAACTAAGAAGAAATGGGGCTTCTCGGGTGGTACTGGTGGTAAAAAACCCTCCTGCCAATGCAGGAGGCGTAAGGGAAGTGGGTTCAGTCCCTGGTTGGGGAAGAGCCCCTGGAGGAGGAAATGGCACCTCACCCCAGTATTCTTGCCTGGAGAATCCCATGGACAGTGGAGCCTGGTGGGCTACAGTCATAGGGTCTCAGAGTTGGATATGACTGAAGCAACTTAGCACACAAGAAGAAATGACTTATGAAGTCATGAAAAGACAGGGAGGAAACTTAAATACCTATTTCTAAGTCAAAGAAGCCAATCTAGAAAGACTACATTGTGACATTTTGGAAAAGGCGAAACTATGGAGACAGTAAAGAGATCATTGTGTGCCAGGGCTTGGGGGAGGGGAGGGATGAGTAGGCAGAACACTTCGGACTTTAAGGGCAGGGAAATTACTATGTAAGATACTACAATGATAGGTCTATGTCATTATACATTTGTCCAAGCCCATAGAATGCATGCCAAGAGTGAGTTCTAATGTAAATTGCGGACTTTGACTGGGCTCATCAGTTGTAAGAAATGTACAACTCATGGGGGGTGCTGGTAAGTAATGGGGGAGGTGTGTGTGTGTGGGGTAGGGGATATATGGGAAGTCTCCATGGCTTCTGCCCAATTTTGTGATGAGCCTGCAACTACTCTAAAAATTGTCTTTAATAAAACAAATTTTAACTGGGTATCCTGTGTTTTAATTTCTAACTCTAGGAACACTACTCCTCAGGGGCTATTTGACAATATCTGAAACCATTTTTAGTTGTCACAACTGGTGTTTAGAGGGTATAGGCAAGCCATGATGCCACTGACAGTTCAGGACCACAACAAAAATCCACTGAAACGTCAATAGTGAACAGGGTTACCACTCCCTGTTATGTATCACTCCTTTAAGTCTTTCAGTAAAGGAAGATGGCAAAAGTAGGAAGTCAATAAATACCTGGAGTAATGGGCAAATTTGGCCTCGGAGAACAGAATGAAGCAGAGCAAAGACTAATAGAGTTTTGTGGAGAGAATGCACTGGTCATAGCAAACACTCTCTTCCAACAACACAAGAGAAGACCCTACATATGAACATCACCAGATGGTCAATACCGAAATCAGATTGATTATATTCTTTGCAGCCAAAGATGGAGAAGCTTTGTACAGTCAGCAAAAACCAAACTGGGAGCTGACTGTGGCTCAGATCATGAACTCCTTCTTGCCAAATTCAGACTGAAATTGGACAAAGTAGGGAAACCAACTAGATCATTCAGGTTTGACCTAAATCTAATCCTTTACGACTATACAGTGGAAGTGACAAATAGATTCAAAGGATTAGATCTGATAGAGTGTCTGAAGAATTACTGACGGAGGTTCGTGATACTATAGAGGAGGCAGGGATCAAGACTATTTCCCCAAGAAAAAGAAATGTAAAAAGGCAAAAAGGTTGTCTGAGGAGGCCTTACAAACAGCTATGAAAAGAAGAGAAGTGAAAGGGAAAGGAGAAAAGGAAAGATATACCCATTTGAATGCAGAGTTCCAAAGAATAGCAAGGAGAGATAAGAAAGCCTTCCTCAGTGATCAATGCAAAGAAATGGAGGAAAACAATAGAATGGGAAAGACTAAAGATCTCTTCAAGAAAATTAGAGATACCAAGGGAACTTTTTATGCAAAGATGGACACAATAAAGGACAGAAATGGTATGGACCTAACAGAAGCAGGAATACACAGAAGAAATATACAAAAAACATCTTAATGACCCAGATAATCACAATGGTGTGATCACTCACCTAGAGCCAGACATGCTGGAATGTGAAGTCAAGTGGACCTTAGGAAGCACCACTATGAACAGAGCTAGTGGAGGTGATGGAATTCCAGTTAAGCTATTTCAAATCTTAAAAGATGATGCTATGAAAGTGCTGCACTCAATATGCCAGCAAATTTGGAAAACTCAGCAGTGGCCACAGGAGTGGTCAAGGTCAGTTTTCATTCCAATCCAAAACAAAAGCAATGCCAAAGAATGTCCAAACCACAGCATAATTGCCCTCATTTTCAGTTCAGTTCAGTCGCTCAGTCATGTCTGACTCTTTGCAACCCCGTGAATCGCAGCACGCCAGGCCTCCCTGTCCATCACCAGCTCCTGGAGTTCACTCAGACTCACGTCCATCAAGTCAGTGATGCCATCCAGCCATCTCATCCTCTGTCGTCCCCTTCTCCTCCTGCCCCCAATCCCTCCCAGCATCAGAGTCTTTGCCAATGAGTCAACCCTTCGCATGAGGTGGCCAGAGTACTGGAGCTTCAGCTTCAGCATCATTCCTTCCAAAGAAATCCCAGGGCTGATCTCCTTCAGAAGGGACTGGTTGGATCTCCTTGCAGTCCAAGGGACTCTCAAGAGTCTTCTCCAACACCACAGTTCAAAAGCATCAATTCTTTGGTGCTCAGCCTCCTTCACAGTCCAACTCTCACATCCATACATGACCACAGGAAAAACCATAGCCTTGACTAGACAGACCTTAGTCGGCAAAGCAATGTCTCTGCTTTTGAATGTGCTATCTAGGTTGGTCATAACTTTCCTTCCAAGGAGTAAGCGTCTTTGAATTTCATGGCTGCAGTCACCATCTGCAGTGATTTTGGAGCCCCCAAAAATAAAGTCTGACACTGTATCCACTGTTTCCCCATCTATTTCCAATGAAGTGATGCGACTGGATGCCATGATCTTCGTTTTCTGAATGTTGAGGTTTAAGCCAATTTTTTCACTCTCCTCTTTCACTTTCATCAAGAGGCTTTTTAGCTTCTCTTCACTTTCTACCATAAGGGTGGTATCATCTGCATATCTGAGGTTATTGATATTTCTCCCAGCAATCTTGATTCCAGCTTGGGCTTCTTCCAGCCCAGTGTTTCTCAAGATGTACTCTGCATATAAGTT
The DNA here is from genome assembly GCF_023091745.1 of Budorcas taxicolor. Classification (NCBI taxonomy): domain Eukaryota; kingdom Metazoa; phylum Chordata; class Mammalia; order Artiodactyla; family Bovidae; genus Budorcas; species Budorcas taxicolor. Next base: position 75,231,292 of record NC_068918.1, on the reverse strand, counting down.
AAATAAGCAGAGTGACAATATACAGCCTTGACGTACTCCTTTTCCTATTTGGAACCAGTCTGTTGTCCCATGTCCACTTCTAACTTTTGCTTCCTGACCTGCACTCATCTTGCATGCTAGCAAAATAATGCTCAAAATTCTCCAAGCCAGGCTTCAACAGTATGTGAACTATGAAATTCCAGATGTTCAAGCTGGATTTAGAAAAGGCAGAGGAACCAGAGATCAAATTGCCAACATCCATTGGATCACCAAAAATAAAGAGAGCTCCAGAAAAACATCTACTTCTGCTTTATTGACTATGCTAAAGCCTTTGACTGTGTGGGTCACAATAAACTGTGGAAAATTCTTCAAGAGATGGGAATACCAGACCACATGACCTGCCTCTTGAGAAATCTGTATGCTGGTAAGGAAGCAACAGTTAGAATTGGACATGGAACAACAGACTGGTTCAAAATCAAGAAAGGAGTATGTCAAGGCTGTATATCGTCACCCTGATTATTTGACTTATATGCAGAGTACCTCATGAGAAATGCTGGGCTGGATGAAGCGCAAGCTGGAATCAAACATTGCCAGGAGAAATATCAATAACCTCAGATATGCAGATGACACCACCCTTATGGCAGAAAGTGAAGAGGAACTAAAAAGCCTCTTGATGAAAGTAAAAGAGGAGAGCAAAAATGTTGGCTAAAACTCAACATTCAGAAAATGAAGATCATGACATCTGGTCCCATCACTTCATGGGAAATAGATGGGGAAACAGTGGGAACAGTGTCAGACTTTATTTTTGGGGGCTCCAAAATCACTGCAGATGGTGACTACAGCCATGAAATTGGAAGAAAAGCTATGACCAACCTAGACAGCATATTAAAAAGCAGAGACATTACTTTGCCAACACAGGTCTGCCTAGTCAAAGCTATGGTTTTTCCAGTGGCCATGTGAGAGTTGGACCATAAAGAAAGCTGAATGCCGGGGGCCAGTGTGAGGAACTCTGCCCATGGCAAAGGTCATGAGGAAGGAGGCTTGGCATATGCAAAGGCATGATCAAGCCTCAGGAAACCCCCTGTTCCCAAGCATCTACCCCAAAACCAGAGTGTATTTTATGCTCTCACCTACACCTCTGACTTTAAGGGGCGCTCTCCACCATAGCCGTTTCTCTCGGAGAAGGAGTAAACGTGCAGCTCCAAGGCAATAAACATTCCTGGGCATGACAAGAGTGTTTCAGCTTACGGACTCCTCTGAAGGTTATCTAGCCCAACTGTATAGGTTCGTTCAGCCACATGTGATTGTTTACAGCCTCCCAACCTGAGAGGCACGAGATATTTTAGACTTGCTAAAGGCAAATTCCTTTGGGAAGTTGGAAATTGTCAGTATAGTGGGTTGGTTAGGAATTATATTGGTGAAGGGTTTTTTCATTTGTTGTGCCAATAATTGCTCCTAATTCCCTGCCCTGGGTGGGACAAGGGTGTCTCAGGTCAAACCTCTCTGCTGGCAAACTAGCTTGTGTGACAGGATTATCCATACTCCTGCCACTACGCACATGATTGTTTACTACCTCTCAACCATAAACAGCACAGAGAGTTTGGAGTATTTTGAAAGTCTTAATTAACATAGGGCTTTTATCATTGTTGAGTCAATGATTGCCACCAGGCCTCCATATCCTTAGGCACCTGGGAATATATTGATCAATGTATTTGGAATATAGAAAAGGAAATATAGTAGTTTTTAAGGTTAGCAATACTAGACTTTTTGAGTTAATGGATTTTCTGTTTTGTAATAGATCACTGTACTTTGTTATAAATCACTGTGTCCTTGCTATGTAAAAATGTAACTTTATCACTATCTTAAGACTAAATAGATCTTAAGGGGAACACTGGGGAAAGGATTTTCATTTGTTGGGCTGATGTTTGCTGCTAAATCTCCATGTTCCCTGCCCTTATAATGAATATAACTAGCATACAGGAGAAATAAGTAATAACCTTTAAGATTAATCATGTTAACCTTGGGTTAAATAAATTCCTTTCTTGATTGTAACTCGCTACACCCTCACCCTATAGGAATGTAACTATTTGGAGGGTGGTGCCTGGTTTAAGAAAAAACACCCTTGGAAGAAATAAGTTTTTTGGTTATCAGAAAGAAAGAATCATAAAATGTCAGCAGGTCTCATAGCCAGAAGATGATGTAAAATCCTTAAGACCTTTTTATGTGAAGCACCTGATTTTGTAAAGGTCAGGACTGCTGACCCCCGCGTGACTCTGTATTCATCCCTATGTGTAACAAAAGTTATATAAGCAAACCCAAAAATAAAGAAATTGGATCAGTTTCCAGAAAGACTGATTCCCCCATGTCGTTTCTTTCTTGCTACCCCCTTTTTCTGGCTGAATTCCCATCTGGAGCATGGATGCTATTCCACGTAAACCAAGTTATTCAGCCTCTTTTTCTCCACTAATTTTCCTACTACACTATCCATTTCTAATCTCTCTATATATCTGTAATTAAATATGTATTTTTCCAAGGACGCCGACTTCGTCCCCACCTTTGAATCACCCTGGATCCACCGGGGCTGGACCCCGGCAGCTGAATGCCGAAGAATTGATGCTTTTGAACTGCGGTTTTGGAGAAGACTCTTGAGAGTCCCTTGGACTGCAAGGAGATCCAACCAGTCCATCCTAAAGGAGATCAGTCCTGGGTGTTCATTGGAAGGACTGATATTGAAGCTGAAACTCCAATCCTTTGGCCACCTGATGTGAAGAACTGACTCCTTGGAAAAGACCCTGATGCTGGGAAAGATTGAAGGCAGAAGGAGAAGGGGACAACAGAGGATGAGATGACTGGATGGCATCACTGACTCAATGGACATGAGTTTGAGTAAAGTCCGGGAGTTGGTGATGGACAGGGAGGCCTGGCGTGCTGCAGTCCATGGGGTCGCAAAGAGTTGGACACAACTGAGTGACTGGACTGAACTGAACTGAAAGCTAGGATGCTGCTTAGCCCTAAAAGTGTGAGGAAATACTGAAACCTCGAGAGCATCCACCTATCAGTGGGGAAGGAGTGTGTGGATAAAAGTACAGTCACCTCATCCTTTAGTAGGATGCTTCTGAGGGATACCCTCCACAGTTCACCAGGATCCCCTGGAGGACTGAGCCCCAGTAACCCACAGCAATCATTATCACACCCTGTAACAAATACGCTTTTCTTTCTCATTTCATTCTTCCTAGTCTCTCATTTCTGCTTGCTGTCTTCACTTTCCAAGTTGTCTTCATCCAAAACATTTTCTCAGCTCTGATTTAGGGGATCTTATCAAATGTGAGCTATATTATTACAAATAGAACATGTTCTTCTAGGAACTGTATAGCCTGAACATACTTACCCTGAAGTGCTGTGCAGTTAGATCTTTATTCTGGAGGGGGATCGGGTAGTGAGCTGTTTGCAGATCCTTCAGGGCTGCAGGAAGTTTAGCCTTATCTTTGAAATTAGCAATCACATGTCCAACAGCTTTCAAAATTGTTAAAGCCTGCTCTGTAAATCGGTAGCTTTCCTGTGAAGACCAAGCATAGTACTCAGCTTCATTTTCATTTATTTAGGTGTAATTAGGTTTACAAAGATTTAGTTTCTGTTAATATATTAAAAATCTGTTATGCGACTGACTCAACAGTTATTTATGGAGGGTTTACTTGATCAAAGTATTTCACCAGGAGTCATGATCAAAGAGATGTTAAGCAAGGAACCTGATTCTTGCTCTTGTAGGAACACACAGAAAGAACACTAACCCCACTGGGGGCCAGAGACAATTTCTCCACAGTATTAATATCCAACCTTTGTTCTGAAGAACGTCTAGGAATTAGTCTGACAGCTGTGTGGTATCTGATGGCTGAAGGGCAGAGAAGAGTTCAGGGAGAGAGCAATTAAAAAAGAAAAAAGAAAGAAAGAAAGGGCAAGAGGGTGAATGAGCACAGGCTTCTGACTTCCTTCTGCTCTAACCTCTGAAGAAACAATAAAGCAAGAAGGAGACAGGGATATCAGGAAGGAACTTATCTTTAAAGATGGAGAAAACCCTGAGGTGTTGCAGATGACGGAGAAGTTGCAGAGCAGACGGTGCTTACAGGCAGCCTGGAGAGGGTCATGCAGGGGGAAAACTTTGCAAGGTCTGTTTTTGCCCCTTTCCTTAGGGGCAATAGCATCACTCCACAGTTCCCTGTAGAAATTCTAAGGACTAGTCCAGCAGGAATAGCATGAGAATGGGGCGAGAAGCTGATGAAAACAGGCAATTGACTTGCCATATTAATACATTTACTTCCCCCTGACCTTCTCCCAATCCCCTCAAAGCTTTGGAAAAATCTCTTCTTAATAGTTTCTCCCTGAAATGAAACCATGACCAGAAAAGTCACCTGGTTAAGTGGTAGCACTGGGAGTGATCAAGGATGGCTCTCAGAAGCTTGAGTCTCTCTGCTTTTGAACCAGTCTATATCCCCCTTTCCTTCTTGATTACAAGTGAAGACTACTGGGGCCTAAAAGTCAGCCCTAATAACTTTTATAAGATGGAGGAGTCGATAATCCCAGGAAAATATGAGTTCACAGACACAAATAGTTAATTAGGGAATTAAATCACCTAAAAATACAAACTGCTTCCATTTCCTGGCTATTGTAAACAATTTTGCTATGAACATTGGGGTGCATACATCTTTTTGAATATAAGCCCAGGACATATGTCCAGGAGCTGGATTGATGGATCATACGGTAGTCCTCTTTTTAGTTTTTTAAGGGCTTCCCTCGTAGCTCAATTGGTAAAGAATCTGCCTGCAACAGGAGACCCAGGTTCAATTCCTGAGTCAGGAAGATCCCTTGGAGAAGGAAATGGGAACCCATTCCAGTAGTCTTGCCTGGAGGATCCCATGGACAGAGGAGCCTGGCAGGCTACAGTCAATGGGGTCACAAGAGTTGGACATGAATTAGTGACTAAAGCACCACCACCATGGAACCTCCATACTGTTCTACATAGTAGCTGGATCAATTTACATTCTAACCAACTGTGTAGGAAGGTTTTCTTTTCTCCATACTCTCTCCAGCACTTATTTTTTGTAGATATTTTGATGATGGCCATTTTGACCTATGTGAGGTGATACTTCATTGTGGTTTTGCTTTGCATTTCTCTAATAATTAATAATGTTGAGCATCTTTTAATATACCTGTTAACCTTCTGAATGTCTTGTAATGTCTATTGAGGTCTTCTGCCCATTTTTTATTAGGTTGTTTTTTGACATTGAGTTGTATGAGCTGTTTGTATATTTTGGAAATTAACCCCTTGTCAGTCACATCATTTGCAAATATCTCCAATTCCATAGACTGTCTTTTCATTTTGTTGGTTTCTTTTGCTGTTCAAAAGCTTTTAAGTTCCATACATGCACCCCAGTGTTCATAGCACTATATATAGTAGCAGCCTAAATGTCTATCAGTCGATGCATGGATACAGTACTGGAATATTACTCAGCCATAAGAAGAATGAAAAGATGCCATTTGCAGTAACATGGATGGGCCTACAGAATATCATAGTGATTAAGTACATAAAGACAAATACTGTGTGATATCACACGTGGAATAAAATAAATAAGTACAAATGGATCTATTTACAAAACCGAGAGACTCATAGGCATAGAAAACAAACTATGACTAACCAAAGGCAAACAGGTAGAGGAGGGAAAAATTAGGAGTATGGTTTTAACGGATATACACTGCTACATATAAAATAGATAAGAAAAAAAGGCTTAGTATATAACACAGGGGACAAGGTTCAATATCTTCTAATTAACCTATAATGGAATATAACCTGAAAAAATATATATTAAAACTGAAACACTTGGCTGAACAGCTGAAATTAACATGATACTGTAAATCAATTCTACTTCAGTTCAAAAAATAAAAAAGGAACAAACTAGATAAGCCATACTATGTAAAAAAATTTTTTTTTGTTTATTTGTTTGGAGTTTGAAGCAGAGAAAGGTTTATTTCAGGGCCACGCAAGGAGATGGTGCCTCATTCGCTAAAAATCCCCAAGTTCCCTGAAGGTTTTTTTTTTAATATTATAATATCATTATGCATGCTCAGTCACTCGGGCTTGTCTGACTCTTCGAGGTCCCATGGATTGTATCTCACCAGGCTCCTCTGTCCATGGAATTTTCCAGGCAAGAATACTGGTGTGGGGTGCCATTTCCTCCTCCAGGGGTCTTCCTGACTCAGGGACTGAACCTGCGTCTCTTGTGTCTCTTACATTGGCAGGAGGATTCTTTACCACTTAAGCATATTTATTATTCATCTAAATCATATAATGGTGGCAGTTAAGTTGGCTGCCTTTATTTTATAGTTATCTTGAAGAATCTGACATGACTGAGCAACTAACACTTTCACTTTATACAGTTTTATTTAGTACAATTTCTTTTAGATAACACTGATTTATTCAAGTAAAAATAATTTTTTTAAAAGAAGAGAAAAAACAAGAATTTAAAATAAGCAGGGTAAATCTAATTAAGGGTTTAAGGGACATAGAAGATGGGCTTGATGATCATCCCTCTGTGTCTACCGAGCAGGAGTTAGGTCTAATGAGAGGTGATGCAGGAAGAGAAGAGGCAGCCATAGCGCATCCTTCAGGACCACTGCCTGCAGAGGGAAGAACGCGCGACTGGAGCGTAGCATCCTTCAGGACCACTGCCTGCAGAGGGAAGAACGCGCGACTGGAGCGTAGCATCCTTCAGGACCACTGCCTGCAGAGGGAAGAACGCGCGACTGGAGCGTAGCATCCTTCAGGACCACTGCCTGCAGAGGGAAGAACGCGCGACTGGAGCGTAGCATCCTTCAGGACCACTGCCTGCAGAGGGAAGAACGCGCGACTGGAGCGTAGCATCCTTCAGGACCACTGCCTGCAGAGGGAAGAACGCGCGACTGGAGCGTATCTGGGCCATGAAAACATGAGCACGGAGTTGGTTCTGAGCCATCCTGCTACTGCTCTGGACAAGAGGTTTCCTGACTGGCTAAGTGGATCTCATCTCACGAATATGAAGTTGTGATATATGGAGATAGATTGGAGGGGCAGGCAAAGCTGAATTATGCAGTAGAAAGGCCCTATAAATACTTGTCTCCCAAAATGCATATGCGTATGTCTAAAGATGTCCTTGAGAGGACGTCTAAACCAAGACAGGACCTGAAGGAAGATGTATTTATCTCTATTTTCTTTCAGACCCTGTCAGAGCCAAGGAGCTAGAAAAAACAAGAGGTTAAAAGCAGATGAAGAAATGACTGACCCTTTCGTGGATCCCTCTCTCCCTGAATCCAAGTCCCTTCCTCAGGACAAAGAAGGAGGAAAGGAACATATAAAATATCAAACATTTAACCTGCATTGAAAAAGTCTGTACTGATCCTTTATGTTTCTCAACGGAACAATAATATTGATACTATGGGGTCTGCCTTATGTGTTAACAGATGTGTAAGGGAATTCAACAGAGCAGAGGTGAGTAAATAAAATTAAATGAAATAAAAATATTAATTATTTTTAAAATAAAATGATTTTATTTGTATCCCTACAGAGTTTAGACTGCTTATTAACATGTCATATTTGATAACTTCTTACAGAATATACTTAATAGGTTTAAAAAGTAAAAAATTGAGTAAGTTGAATAAAAAAATAGAAATATGATTTAGTTCAAGATCTTTGAAACTAAAGCACGCACACACAAATCACAGTTGCTAACCAATTTACCGGCTCAAAGTTGGGTAGCACAACATCTTCATCCCCAATGACGAAGGTCACCATGCTGCAGATGTGTATGGAGTGGCCCACGGGGGAGTATGCAGTGAAGAGCAGCATGTGTCTCCTAAAAAGAGTGGGCACTAGACACAGATCGAGGCTCTCCTTTGTTGTAGTCCTTGCCTCTGCTAGCTTCTTGATGATACTTTGTGCTCAAATGAAGTCAAAGGTTAGTATGGGCTGAATTTTGTAACACAGATGAGGTAATGACCGATGAATTTTTACTCTGAAAGAACGCTCAGAGAGCATGGAATCTACATTTCACTAATTATGTTGGATGAAAGTGGTCACACTAAATGACAAAGTTGTACATGTTGGAGACATCTCCCATGCACTGCAGACATATTGCAAAACACTGGTCCCGATTTTCCCCTCACAACAGTAATAATTCACATTGGCCAAGCGCTTTGTCGATTTCATAGTCATTTTCTCACAAATGCATAGCTTCATGTATGTTGCTTATGTCCCTCCTACCAGGTTGTAGCACCATGGAGAGGACTGAGAGCATGTCTTAAACCTTCCTGGTGGCTGCTTAGGTCCCTGTTGGGGGGAAATGTAGATAGGAGTAGTAAACTGTGAAAGCGTTTAGCTGCTCAGTTGTATCCTACTCTTTGTGACCCCATCGACTGTAATGTAGTCTGCCAGGCTCCTCTGTCCATGGAATTCTCCAGGCAAGAATACTGGAGTGGTTTGCCATTCCCTTCTCCAGGGGGTCTTCCTGACCCAGAGACTGGACCCAGGTCTCCTGCACTGCAGGCTGATTCTTTGCTGTCTGAGCCAGCAGGGAAGCCCAGATAAAAGTAGATTGTTTATCAGTTCTCCATCTTGGTCATCTTGATGAATGAGCACTCAGACAGAATAATGATTTTTGGAAGAATCTTTCCATACTAGAGTTTTTAGGGGAGATGTAAAAAATATAGTATTTTTAAAATTCATTATTCCTCTAGGAATATTTGATGCTTGCCCATAGATTATTTTAGCACTTTATTTTGTTGCTTGGGTTTTGCTTTTTGAATAAGAGCCATAGCTTTTCATTAATCACATAGAATTATCATGATTGATCTTGGGAAATTCAGCAAAATATTTATCTTATCTGAAATATGATGTAATATTTTGAACTTTACTTATCAAAAATCATGAAAACTTTTCAATTATATATCTCTTCTTTAAAATGGAAAATGTGATGTGTTTAACCTATTATATTTTAATTTAAAATAAAGCTACAGGTAAAATTAAAAATACGGTTAAACTATAGATTTATAGAAAAAAATGCTGTTTTTCAGCCTGTTTTTAAATAAAGTCATGGTCCTTATTAAGAACTATGGCATAATAAAACAAAAAGATCATTTTAATAAATTAATTTTAGGAAATACTGGGTTAAACACATTTAAAATGTACTCTTTACTAAAGATGTTTCAGATTCTTTGACAATTATGCATCTTCCAAAAGATACAGCGTTTCTTCAGTTTATTCATTCCCAGAATTATTTTTCTCAAGAATCATGATGATAGACCTATACTTTGTGAAATCACTGTAGGAAACAACATATTAGATTCCATATTGTTTCATTATCTAGTAGTCAAAAGTTTACAAGTCATCAAATAATTCTTAGTATGGGAAAAATAAAGTCATTCCATACCCAACAGGCAGGCGAACCACTGTAGCCTTGGTAGCATAGGTGTGAATTGTCACAACAAGATCACGTGGTTTCAGAGATTTCCAAGAAACTGTCTCAACTGTAAGTAGTCCAGGCTCTATGGGAGGGCTGTTCTTTGTTAAAGCTTTAGGAAAAGTTAAAAAAATTATATATATATAAAACTCGATTGTGAGAGTATAGTTGGCCATCACTAATATTGCTTTTTTATCAATATGACATTAATAATAATATAATTATAATAATATTAACAACAACCAACAATTAGACATATTCTGGAAATGCTCATAAAACATTAGAAATTATGCTGGGTAAATAGTTATGGGAAATAATACTTGAGAGGAAGCAAAATCTTCGTTCCTATTCCTACTTTTCTCCTCGTAGTCATTCCCCCAGCTGAAAAAACCAGGAATGGAAAAGTTAGGAAAAAAGAGGTCAGCCAGGGATATTTCATTGTAGTATACCACTGCTTTTCTTATGTAGAGCAGTAATCACAATATCCTGCTGGATGCAATTTTAAAGGAGGAAAATTACTACATCTGGGGAAATGAGAGATTTTCCTAAGAAAGTGTCAAAACAAGGGCAAAATATGCTACATTTTATCTAAGTTTTTTACCTTTGATTCTTAGCTTTAAGTGTGTGGAGAAATAACATAATTAACAAAACTTTCATTTCAATTAAATTAACCTTTTAAATTTAATTGTATTTTTTAAATTAATTAAAATAGTCTAATTAAACTTTAATTAACTTTTTAAAATCTGAAAATGGGTAGAAAATATTATTCTTCATTGGTAGCTGAGGGCAAAATACTTCTTACCTTGTTTTGCAGCTAACCCTCAAGCTAATGTTACAGGCCACCACGTGATCTGAAACACTTCCATGCATTTGGAGTTTCAATGTTCTAGGATGTGGTGCAGCTTAGGAACTGTTGGTTAGGTAGACATACTAAACTCACACCACTGAAGTCTCGAAAGTTTATTCAACAAATGCTTATTGCCTACCTGCTACATATCTGATACCACTTAAAACATTGGGTATATCTCAGTAGGAAAACCATAGTCTCTGCCATCAAGGTAGGCACGAAATTCAATATTAAGCATGCAGCAAATATTTATACCTGTGCAGGGTCAGAGCTGTTCATTTGAGTTACATATAAATGCTTTAGTAAAACAAGTCAATCAAAGAATACTGTTTGGTGCATTTGTGCATGTGTTCACAAGAAACCAGCCCTAGAGAAGAAAAGAAACAGTCTCTCTGTTAGAATAGGAAGGTAAGGTGATTAGAGCTTCAGAAAGTTCGATATGAGGAGAAGAGTAGGTCATTTCTGATCTCTTCTATCTCTTCAGTGAAAACAATAGCAAGGTCATCACCTGAAAAGGAGGAAGGGTGGACTGGGAATTGGAGATTTGAAGATGGCGAGAGATCTGCAGGTTTGCAATAACCATCCATAAGAATGAAAGTTTGGAGGATGAATGAACTTGGGGAATGTTGACAGTGCTCAGGTCATTTTTTTGTTCGTTCTTTTCGAGGTTTGTGCTCCTCCATTTAAAATGGGGCTAGGTAGCAGGAACTTTTTTCTTCAGTCACACTCAGCTGCTCTGATGCAACCCCAGCTCAGGCACAGAGATATTTTCAACCAGTATTAGGGTTTTCTCAGGAACATAACTTGAAAGGGTAAGAAAGCACTTGTGTTGAGGGCACATGTGAAGAAACACCAATAAATACAATGATGGCCCATGGAAACTGTGTTGGGACTCAGAGAAATAAGGATCTGATGAGGGTGGACACAGAAAACGTTGTCAGGTTGATGAATGGTGGTCCCCATTCAGCCTAAGAATTGTAGGGGTGGGAATTCTAGAGAGAGTGAACTGGAGCTTCAGGTGGGGGTCAGAGAGCTTAAGATTGATTGAGATAATACAGCTATTAGTACAATAAAGTCTAAATAAAACCATGATAGTAGGGGCCCAGGGCAGGATGAGATAAAGGCCTTTGGAAGAGTCAAATCGAAGAAGAAAGAGCTTGTGATTTTTAAAAGATTTTGAAAGAACCAATAATGATGACATATATAAGGGGAAAGAGAAACAGAGGGACTGGGTGTGCATAAGAGGTGATCATATGACCGTAACAAAGAGAGATGGGTGGCAAGAGTGAGCATACTCCTCGATGTCAGAGGAGCAGGAAGGTCTTAGGAGGTCTAGAGGGGGAATAAGTTCCTTCATTCGGTGTCTAAAACTTGTAGTATACATTTCCCCTGAATAGAAAGTGAGCTGGGCTTTCAGACTGTAATTTTCTCATGGCCCTCTTACCTCCAGATTCTCCCCAGCGTACCAATGCAGAAAAGCAGATCAGCAGTTCAATGGGCTTTAAACTGTCCATGAATAGGTGATAGGACACACGTTCATCTGAAAACTGCAAGAAATAGACTAATTGTTGCATTTCATATCAGCCTGTTCCTGCTGGTATTTCCCAATTCTAATGAAAGTACAATACCTGACATTCATAGAGCATGTAGTGTGTTCTAGACACCACAACAAGTACTTTACAGATTTAATGAAAGGAAGAAAATCACACTGGTGCATGCTGGCAGCAGTCCATGGAACCCATGTCTGCAGACACTGAGACCGGCCACCATATCAGAGAGAGCCAAAGCTTTCCTCGGTGAGTAAAGAAAGGGGGTATGTTTGTTCCAGAAACGACAGTAGAGGAAGAAATTGAGCCTATAGCTGAGCAGTGCTCAAAAAATAGGTCCCTGATAAGTAAACAGGGAGAGAATAGAAATGTATTAATGTAGACTACTTGGGCTTCCCTGTCTGCTCAGATGGTAAAGAATCTGCAGGCAATGAGGGAGACCTGGGTTCAACCCAATGGTTGGGAAGATCCTTTGAAGAAGGGCATGGCAACCCACTCCAGTATTCTTGTCTGGAGAATCCTCTGGACAGAGGAGCCTGGCTACAGTCCTTGGGGATCACAAAGAGTGACACACAACTGAGTGATTAAGCACATGCTACTTGGTGGTTTTTGCTGTTACTCCTTCATTCTACAAGGTCTTCAGAACTATGCCCATTGCATGCTAATGAACCAAACTGGGGGCTTCCCTTGTGGCTCAGCTGGTAAGGAATCTTCCTGCAATGTGGAAGACATGGGTTTATTCCCTGGGTTGGGAAGATCCCCTGGAGAAGGGAAAGGCTACCCACTCCAGAACTAAGCTGGATTTTTGCTTGAGGCATGCAAGAAAGTATTGAGCAAAACTGGAATATCTCTTAGTGGACAGGCACATAAGGATTACATGAGTATGATTTCAATCCATCTTTGGTAGGTACTATTAACATCTATAATTATGGATGAAGAAACTGAAATACAGAGAGGGTAAGTAATTTGTCAAAGGTCACAGAGCTTGCAAGTAGCACAGCTTAGATTCAAAAGTAAGTCTGTCTATCTACTAATACCTAACTCCAATGTTGGCCTTTCAATTATTGTGCTATTACTGCACTTCAATTTCCCAGTGCTTCAACATAATTTTGACTGATGGTGTATGGTAAATGTGTTAATTTAATTGTCATTATACTTTAAGGCAATGGCACCCCACTTCAGGACTCTTGCCTGGAAAATCCCATGGACGGAGGAGCCTGGTGGGCTGCAGTCCATGGGGTTGCGAAGGGTCGGACATGACTGAGCGACTTCACTTTCACTTTTCACTTTCATGCATTGGAGGAGGAAATGGCAGCCCACTCCAGTGTTCTTGCCTCGAGAATCCCAGGGACGGCAGAGCCTGGTGGACTGCTGTCCATGGGGTCGCACAGAGTTGGACACGATTGAAGTGACTTAGCAGCAGCAGCAGCATAATTTAAAGGCTTTCTATATTATTTTACAACAATATTTAAATAACAAGTTGAAATGCAAAAAAAACAAGCTATATTGTGAAAAAGAAATCCTTAATAATCAAGTATAATAAGATTCCTAGAAATGTTTGATGCAATGTAACTATTTAAAATGATTGCATCACTCAGTTTTCCAATAGTTAGCATTTGACACTTTATCTTAATTTTCTTTTGTTTTCTTCCGTCTGCAACATGGTGATAGAGGCAGTTGTTTCAAATACTCCCTGTCTAAAACTCTGAAGGACCTTGGATTTGCCAGTGTAGCCTGTGTGAGCAAGGAGGAGGCTCTACCTATAACTCATTTGCCATCATTTTAAATTGTCTGAGAATTTGAACATGAGGTGGCCCTGGAGGCCACATGAAGGGAATCTTCTCTGGTGCAGGCATGAGACGTCTTTGCAAGCCCCTGCCAGCTCCCATGACATCACCCATGGGGACAGCTAAAGGGTGTGCACAGGACAAGCCTCAGACTCTGTGTTCCTAGTTCAGCAGGCAATGCCTGTGGCCACTAAAATCAGGACTAAAAGTGAAAGTGTTAGTTGCACCCTCATGGACTGTAGCCTACCAGGCTCATCTGTGTGTGGGGTTCTCCACACACATCTGTGTGTGGGGTTCTCCAGGCGAGAATACTGGAGTGGATTGCCATGCCCTTCTCCAGAGGATCTTTCCTACTCAGGTATTGAATCTGGGTCTCCTGCATTGCAGGCAGATTCTTTACCATCTGAGCCACCAGGGAAGCCCCTAAATCACGACTGCCTAGCCTCAGACCATGCGCAGTCCAAACTAAAGGCCGTTAATTTTGGGTACTAACAATATCCTCTAAGTCGTCATTTTCTCAGACCATTGATGTTAAAAAGAAAAAATTCAGGGGGATGAAGGGACTCATAATGGATGCTGTCATTTTATTTTGCCAAGCTGGAACTTTAAAAGGAAAATAAAATTCTGTATTTACCATCACTTCATAAAAATGTCCAAACACACACACACACACACACACACACACACACACACACACACACACACATACATATTAGGGTGGCAATGTATAACAAAAACTCATGTGCCAAATGCTCTCGGTAATAATAATGACAGCTAGCATTTCACTTACTAAGTATTAGGCATTCTTCTAAGTGTTTTACACAAATTCTCTCATTCCTTTCTCAACTCTGATGTAGGTCTCTCACTGCCATTGTATAAATAAGTAAACTGAGGCAAAGAGTCTTATCCCAAGTGAAATCTGCATTCAAAACCAGGCAGTCTGGCTCCAGAGCCATGGATCTGCTTCCTCCAAAGGTGCAGTAGTGAGAAAGGCACAGGCTTCACTGAGGACAAATCTGGTTCTCCTGATGTTTGTGCCACTTACTAGTTTGGTGGTCTTGGGCATTTTACCCAAACCTGGTCTGCCTCAGTTTCCTAACCTTAAAATTGATAATAATAATAGTTTTTTCATTGGGTTTGCCTTGAAGAGTTGATACAAAAAAGAACCTAGTTCAAGGCTGGGAACAGAGGGGGCACCTATAAATGACTATCATTTAATTGTTGCCAGTAATTTGAATCTGATGACATTCCTAAATTAACTGTAAATGGTGAATACATAGCATACCACACACTGGGTTCTGCTATTCTCAATTAACAGTTTGGGTTTTGTTTGTTTGCTTTTGCTTTGTTTGTTTTTTAATCTTCATAAAGTCAAAGCATTCCTCTGGGTATTTTTTGTAGACAGATTACCGAGCCAGGTCAGTCATTCTGCCAGCCCCAGTCACTAGTACAGAGCTGATTGTACTTTCAGAGCATGCAACCAGCTACAAAGTACCTCTTAAGGGATGCTCAAAAAGGTTTTTTTTTCTCTGTCTGCATTTTCATTTAGTACAAGTGCAAAGGAAGAAGTCATCTCCAAGCCTTCTTACTTCCCCAACTCTGCATTAGCTCAGTGAGATGTTAAGTTATCACTGGGGGCTTGCATGGCCCCATACAAGCAACAAGCACGTTTCAGTGTAATTTAGTTTCCCAGGATACATTTCATCATCTTCTCCAAAATTCTACTCCATATGAGACTTGCTCATTAATTCATTCAACAATTTTTTTTTAAAACCAAGTTTCTACTTCATGCCAGGGCCTGTACTGCAACAGTAAAGACAAGGACAGAGTCCTCCTTAAGATGCTGACATGAAGTGGACAGGTAGGTGGAGGAACACAGAGGAAAGACCATACAGTCAGGATGGAGGGAGGAAAGTGTTTGAGTGTGGACAGTCACACGGAATGCATGGAGAGAGCATACTTGACTCGGACTCTATGGCCAGGGAAGGAGGTCTCATGGCATCCGTGCTGCTCTGAGGGACTTGTAGACACTGGCCAGAGGAAGGGGAATGAACTTCAAGCGGTGGGCAGGACTAACGTGAATTAATTTCAAGGAGAGGCAAGAATGTGGGCTGATATAGCAAAAATGATAGTGAAAATGTGCTTATGTTTTAGGAATTGTGTGCAAGTTAGTGAACATTAATTAGCAGAAGACATATGAGATTTCGGTTTGATCCCTGGGCTGTGAAGATCCCTCGGAGGAAGGCTTGGCAATCCACTCCAGTACTCTTGCCTGGAGAATCCCCTGGACAGAGGAGCCTGGTGGGCTACAGTCCATAGGGTTGCAAAGAGTTGGACATGACTAAAGAGACCTAGCATGCAAGCATGCATAGTGAATTTTTTGTGCTTTTCCTCCCTTTATTTATAAGTTAAAATTTCCTTAGCGTGAATTTATAGAATAATGCATCTCAGGGTTGAACTGCTGCAACATCATCAGATGGATCACGGTTGGAAATACCAGGTAGCAGAATTTTGCTTATTATCTGGGTAAGCAATTAGTAGAAGACTCTAACAATTTTTTAAATACAATTATATTAGAAGTTTAGAAATGCTTGATAAATTTGAAAGTGTTTTTCAGTAGCATGATTCCATCAAAAATGTAAGAAGTGAAAGAGAAGATATCATAATGTATTTACCTTGAATTCTGATTTTTGAAAGTTAAGGCAATATGAACTTGGTTTGTGGAAAATATATAGAGTCCTGAAAAACATTTATAACAGGTTATTGTCATTATATGCAACAGACTAGTACTACATATTAAGTTTCTCAGACATGAATAATTATAGGCAAAACAGGTAAAGATAGATGAAAATTACAAGAAATGATAACAACTCAGAGAGGGAAAACATGGTTGCCAGGGCTGAGGGTGGGGAAAACGAGAAGAGATTGGTAAAAAGAGTACAAATTTTCTGTTACAAGATGAATTAAGGTTTGAAGATCTAACGTAAAATATGGTGAGTATTGTTGATAACACTACATTGTATAATTAAAATGTGCTCAAAGAACAGAACTTATATGTTCTCACACAAAATAAGAAGGTAAACATATGAGGTGATAGATATGTTAATGAAATGGATGGGGGGATCTTTCATAATATGTATGTGTTTTAATTCATCACCATGTACACATTTTTGTGTGTGTGTATAACTGCTTTACAAAGTTGTGTTAGTTTCTGCTATTACAATGAAGTGAAACAGCTATATGTGTACATATATCCCCTCCTTCTGGAGCCTCCCTCCCACTTCACCCATCTAGGTCATCACAGAGCACTCAGCTAAGCTCCCTGTACTATATAGCAGGTTCCCACATCTATTTTACATATGGTAGTGTATATATGTCCGGAGAAGGCAATGGCACCCCACTCCAGTACTCTTGCCTGGAAAATCCCATGGACGGGGGAGCCTGGAAGGCTGCAGTCCATGGGGTCGCTGAGGGTTGGACACGACTGAGCAACTTCCCTTTCACTTTTCACTTTCATGCATTGGAGAAGGAAATGGCAGCCCACTCCAGTGTTCTTGCCTGGAGAATCCCAGAGACGGGGGAGTCTGGTGGGCTGCCATCTATGGGGTCACACAGAGTCGGGCATGACTGAAGTGACTTAGCAGCAGCAGTGTATATATGTCGATCTTAATCTCCCAGTTCATCCATCCTCCATGCATACTAAGTATTTATAATTTTATCTGTCAGTTGTACATAAATAAAGATGGGAAAAATAATAACTAGTTGCCTGACAGGGACGCAAATGATCTCTCTTGGTGAATAAACTTAAACAAAAAATAAGTCTTTGAGAAGAGGCTGAAATTGGCCTGAGACTGGTTTGGCTACTCATGCTTTGTGTGGACAATCAACTCACCCATATTTCCTTCTAATATTTTTGTTTACTATTAGATCAACACCAGACTAACACTGGTTTAACTCTTTTACATGAAAGCTAAAAATCAAAGGCTTATATATTTATTATATTGCACACACACATACAATTTATACTTACTGAAAGCATACACAGAAGTCTTCAAAATCCAACCATATTTCTTTAGAAACACTGTTATTTATTGTTGTAAGTTCCTCCTGCGATTTTTCCTGTGTTGCTGTTGTCTGGCTGATCAAATCTTTTTCCAAACTGACTCCTTCAGCTGGATGGACTGTGTCATTGACTCCATAGTCTGCTGGTTCATCTGTGCAGAGCAGAAGACAACAGCGTCAAACACACCTAAGGTGTGAAATACTAAGTTATTAAGGTATGGAAAACAGTAGAGGGGAGCTCACGTACTGAAGTCTGTTTTTGAGAAAATATTTCCTGAGATAGTCATTTCCATGTAGGCCTCAGATTTGTAGAGGTCCATGCAGAGACCCATTTTCATACGCTCAGGAGAATTTAATCCTACCTTGCAAGAAGAGTGTCCAGAAAATCTGAAAACCCTTTTATACTTTTGTGCACATATTCTTTAGAGATTGTAAAGTTACAACAGGATTTAGCTGCTTATGCTTTATGTATGATCAAACCAGTCACTCTTAAAGGAAATCAACCCTGAATATTCACTAGAAGGACTGATGCTGAAGCTGAAGCTCCAATATGTTGGCCACCTGATGTGAAGAGATGACTCACCAGAAAAGACCCTGATGCTGGGAAAGATTGAGGGGAAGAGGAGAAGGGGACAACAGAGAATGAGATGGCTGGGTGGCATCACTGAGTCAATGGACATAAGTTTGAGCAAACTCAGGGAGATAATGAAGGATAGGGAAGTCCGACATGCTACAGTTTATGGGGGCACAAAGAGTCAGACACGACTTAGCAACTGAACAATGCATGTAAAATCTGCCATAAACTGACATTAAGCGATGGGATGACCCAGACAATAGAAGAAGAAACAAAAACTTGAAAGATCTATGGTGACTGTCATCTTTCTATAGGACAACTGATCTCCATAGTCAGTGATTCTGCAATCTTTTTATGTTTATCAAGGCCATAAATTTCCTGTACACTTTCTGGAACCACAATGTTATATATACACATGCCACACAACACTGTTTTTGGATTTGAGCCTTGGGAGTTCGCTCCCTGGGTTGGGAAGATCTCCTGGAGAGGGGAATGGCAACCCACTCCAGTAATCTTGCCTGGAGAATCCCATGGACAGAGGAGCCTGGTGGCACTCCATGGGGTCACACAGGGTTAGGCAAGACCGAGCAACTACAAGTCCATGGGGTCACAGAGTCAGACGTGACAGCAACTCACACTTTTACACACACAAGTCATTATTCAGGAACTGAGGAATCTGCAGTGGTTTTAGTGCTTTGATCCAACGTGCATGCATTAAAACACATGAGCATGACTCATGGGGCTTTAATCAGATTGTCTTTCATGTTGACTTTAAGCTTGAATTTAACGAGTGTGATCATCTGATTTTTCTAGCCGGGAGCAGATTAGACTCTACACATCAGAGGAGACCTTGGGGTGAGGGGTGCTGGGAACAGGAGAAGGGAGAGCAAGAAGCTGTCAGGAAGCAGAGACCCCTTTGTATTGTGATATCTGAGAAAAAAGTCATGAAGAGATTATTGATTTACCTTTTCCGAGTACAGGTTGTGAAGCAACATTTCCCTGTGAATTGAAAGGAACACACTGAGAAATCATTTATCAGTTCAACAAAACATGACTGCTCTCTAAAGCACCACCGTTTTTAAAAGGGTTCATACAGTCTTCTAAACACTGGAGAAATCGAAATTTCTCTAAATCCTTACTAAAACATAGAGCAAAATGGAATTTTTTTTCAACCTTAAAATCCAAAAGATGTGAATTTGAGTGCGAGTTTACATTTGTGACATTAAAATACTACTTGTATGAGCTTATTACCTGTTTGAATCTTATAAGAAAATTTAAATTAAAACAATAATATCCCTGAGTAGATATGTTAGATGGTATGAGGCACTGATAATTTATAATTTATACACCAATAATTTATACTGATTGACTAAAATGAGATTATGATTAATGGTTACTATACAGAAACTAGTGGGCCTTCCCTTGTAGCTCAGTCAGTAAAGAATCTGCCTGCAATGCAGGAGACCTGGGTTTGATTCCTGGGTCAGGAAGATCCCCTGGAGAAGGAGATGGCAACCCACTCCAGTATTCTTGCCTGGAGAATCCCATGGACAGAGAAGCCTGGTGGGCTACAGTCCATGGGGTTGCAGGAGCTGGACACAACTGAGTGACTAAGCACACATACAGAAACCAGAGAGGATTATTTCAAAGTATTAAAAACGGTTTCTCAAACTTTTAACAGGGAAAATACATTGAATGCACATGCACTAATCTGCTATTTCTAAAACACAATGAAAATAATTTGAAAGATAAAATTGTATAAATTTATACAGACTAGTGGTGGGTGATGCTAACAATATTTTGGATGATGTAAAGTGGGTGGAGAAGAAAACAGAGTAGAGATAACTGAATATGAAGTGTTAGTGAGAAGCAAGCCCATCCAAGCCTTAAAAGCCCAGAAACAATTAGCAGGCATCTGAGAAGGAGAATACTCCAGTATTTTGGCCACCTGATGTGAAGAACTGACTCATTCAAAAGACCCTGATGCTGGGAAAGATTGAAGGCAGGAGGAGAAGGGGACAACAGAGGATGAGATGGTTGGATGGCATCACCGACTCGATGGACATGAGTTTGAGTGAACTCCAGGAGCTGGTGATGGACAGGGAGGCCTGGCCTGCTGCGGTCCATGGGGTCGCAAAGAGTTGGACACATCTGAGTGACTAAACTGAACTGAAAAGGAGGAAATGAGATACAGGCTGAAAATAACGGGGTGGGTTGAATGTCTATATAAGGAACAGACAAGTCCCCACTTCTCCCTAATCCCTTCTGGTTTAGCATCTATTCTTCTTCAGCCTAAATAGGACATTGGAGCTTGATTTAAGTGGAGAAATTAAATGAAAAATCTCCAGATCTGGGTTCACAGACAGCGTGGGAAGCAAGAAAGGCTACTACAAAGAGAGGAGAGGAATTAAGTGAACATCCACATGATGAATTTTGAGACTCTCAGGAACTCTGCTGCTCGGCTTTAATAACTCTGGTGGATAAAAGTATGACAATCCTTACCACCACATTCCACCCCAGCAGGGAGATTAGAGAACCCTTAACCTATGAAACTGAACAGAGCTGGAGGAAAACCTCAGGGAATCTCATATTTGGAGCCAGTCCCACCCCCGGATGAAGCTCATTTATCCCCAATTATCTCAAGTTAAAGCTACCAGCTGACAAGCTCTATCCATGCCGTAAAGCTTCTTCTAATCAGCAGCCCTTTAATGTCATAAACTCCTGATATGTGTATAACAAAGTGCTACCAGGCAATTGAGGAAAGAGCCCCATATAAAAGAAAGAAACTAATGGATGTGGCTAGAGAGATTCATAGGAACCAGAAATAATCATATAAGGAGATGTTTGAAAAGTTAGTATTATCAGAAAGTTAAGAAGATAGTCATTTATCAAATAGTAAACTTCTATAAAAATACATCAAGAACAAGGTAGAGCTCTTAGAATCTAAAAATAGGAAAGTGAAATAAATTCAACAGGAAGTTTGAATGTAAAGCTGATTTTTAAAAAAGAGACTAAAACTGAAAACAACTTTTCAAAGAAAACATAGGTGAAGAGCTTCGTGACATTGGATTTGACACTGGTTTCTTAGATTTGACAACAAAAACACAGACAACAAAAGTAAAAAAAAAATGGACTATGTAGAAAATCTTCTGTCATTCAAAAAGAGCTAATCAACAGTGAAAATGCAGCCTACGGAATGAGAGAAATTATTTCCAAATCGTATGTGTAATAAAGGGTTAACATCAAGAATATACAAAGAACTTCTTGCTCTCATAATCTTCACTTTCCATGCATCTTCTCTCAGGGAGTATTAGAAGATGCATGCCATTGAAATTAAAGTATAAAGTAGGAGGACAGCATAGTTTCCAAAAACTAGAAAATGCATCAGAGGAGAGAGAGAAGAGAAAGTCCCAGGATGACAATTGCAGGTTTCTATCAGTCTGAACAAGAGCAAGAGAGCAAAGTATCCCAGGGGTGATATTTCCAGGAAAATAGTCGACATTGATAGAGTTATCTCACATGTTTGTGTGGTGAAGGTGTTCAGAGGGTGTTTTTTTAATGGTGTTTCTTTAAAAAAAAAAATTGTTTGGGACAGCTTCCTAATGTGTCATAGAAAAAATAAGCAAGCGAAAAAAAAAAATGAAGCAATTAGTTGTACATAAAGTTGTATAAGAAAAAATACCTAATCCTTCCACAGCTAGAATATTTTTAAAGAACGAATATTTTTACCCCTTATCATCTTTCTTCCATTACAGCTGGAAGTAATGATGAAGGTGGAAGAAGAAACAGGTAAATAATTAATTCCTGACTTGTGCTAAATCTCAACTCTTAGGGAACATCTGAAAACAGTCATGTTTTCCCTATCATAAAATTTATATCTATTTTAAGAGGCAAAGGTAAGGCAGTTTTGCTGTTTAAAAACATGAACCATATAAGGCTGACTAGTCTGTGATAACAAACCAGTCCTGAAATCTCAATGGCTTTAACACATGGGGTTAATGTCTCTCTCAGGTTCAGTTCATTTGGGGGGACCCGATTTAAAGGGTTCCTTTCCCAGCTCAGACATACCAATAAACCCTTGTATTTTGTAGCCCTGCCCCTGGGACACATACTTTCCTGATTATTGTGAGAGGAGCAGAGGGGTACCTGTGTGGGGTACCTGTGGGGGTACTGTGAAATAGGTACATAAGAAGCTTATTTTCAGTATTATTTATTGTGCACAAATACATTTATATACATTTCATAGTTTAAGGGGGAAAAAAAACTTTCATTGTTAAGAACTGGGCTAATAATAAGAGTAACATAGTTACCTGAGATATAATTTTTGTCAATTGGTTTAAGTCTATCTGGCTAAAGGTGGCAGTTTCATCATTTTCAGTAAGGGAAGATAAACCAGATCCTGGAACCTGCCCTTTCTTAATAAAAGATCGTACAAAATGACTAAAAAAAAAAAAAAAAGAAATAAAGAAAAATTTCTGTTAATCTTAACTTCTTGTTTAAAGGTACTAATAAATAAGTGCCGTTTTTATTGAGATATAAGTGACATACAACATTATTATTAGTTTCAGGCATTCAACATAACAATCAGTATTTGTATACATGGCAAAATGGTAATCAAAACTCTAAGAAATGTACATCACCACACATAGTTACAATTTCTTCCCCTTGTGATAAGAACTTTTAAGGCCTACTCTCTCAGTAATTTTCAAATATATAACACAGTGTTATGAACTATGGCTTCCCTGGTCACTCAGCAGTAGAGTCCACCTGGGTCGATGCAGGAGACACGAGTTCAGTCCCTAGGTTGGGAAGATCCCCTGGAGGAGGAAATGGCAACCCACTCCAATATTCTTGCCTGGGAAATCCCATGGACAGAGGAGCCTGGCAGGCTACAGTCCAAGGGGTTGCAAGAGTCAGACATGACTTAGGGACTAAAGCACCATCATTATTAACTATAGTTCCCATGCTACACATTGCATTCCCAGGACTTATTTATTTTATAACTGGAAGTTTGTATCTTTTGGTTTCCTTCACCCACTTCATCCACCCTGACCTCCTGCCTCCGGCAGCCACCAGTCTATTCTCCTGTATCTATGAGTTTGTTTATTTGCTTAGATGCCACAAAGAAGTGAGAATATATGGTATTTGTCTTCCTTGTCTGCCTAATTTCACTTGACATGATATCCTAAAGATCTGTCTATATTGTCACAAGTAGCAAGATTTCCTTCTTTTTATAGTGATTGAATAATATCCCTTTAATGTTTTGTCAACAATAGAAAGTCCTGATTTTGTTCATTTTATCAATCTCCTTCTTCCACAACCAGTAGTATATATATTTTTTTGATTTGTGTTAAAAACATTTAATTGCTTTCTATACTACTGAAGCACTAGTCTCTGTCCGTCACTGCAATGCTGTAAAACTTTCCTGGAACACGGTTTATTTTAAAGCTATGGTGGTCATCTTTGTTGATGATCAGAACACACAGGAATCTTACATTTGGAATTGACTTAATTGAGTATCAGAGCAATGTATCAGTGAAATAGGAGTCAAAAGTTTAATTATGGGTGTGTGATATTTATAGTAGCTAGCCAAGTACACTGTATTTTCTTTCAGGTTATTACTGACATGACCCTCAAATCAACACTGCCAAAGCTAGAAGTTTATGGGTACAATATGACAGCATCACTGATTCAATGAACATGAACTTGGGCAAACTCTGGGAGATGGTGAGGGACAGGGAGGCCGGGTGTGCTGCACTCCATGAGGCTGCAGAGTTGCACACGACTTAGCAACTGGACAATAACAACAGAAATAGATTTGTTATAGTACAAATATTTTAGGTATGTGTGTTTCAAAGATAAAATTAATTTTCATGTATATAGAACTTCCTTTACTTTTGGATTTTTCCTTGCTGCTGCTGCTGCTAAGTCGCTTCAGTTGTGTCCGACTCTGTGTGACCCCATAGATGGCAGCCTACCAGGCTTCTCTGTCCCTGGGATTCTCCAGGCAAGAATACTGGAGTGGGTTGCCATTGCCTTCTGTTTGGTAAAACTTGCTTTACCTCGTTTTAGCTTTTGCCTCAGATTTACCTGAAACTGCCACTAGAGGGTAGCACAAACACTTGTGAAGCTCTGATTCTTGCAGACAAGGCCAGGAGCCAGGAACAGGCGAACCAGGCATATGGTTGCTACAACGACAATGTTTCAAGGAAAAGGAATTGTGTAGCAGTCACACTCCAGGGCTCATCAAAAACAAACCAACCGACCAGCTTTCTTTTATGCTGACCTGAGAACTCTGACTATCTAGCAGTCAGGTAGGATGAAATGCCATTCACACATATTTTTTGCTTTTGTCTAGGCCAGTTACAATGGATATACAAGGAAATCCCTAACAGGTTCAAGCAGTGAATATGTTAACTGAATCCAATCAAGTGTTGAAGTCACCTAGACCCAGGTTACAGAATTTCATCCACCTTAATTAGGTAAAAAAAACTGAAAGGAGGAATAAGAAAATCAAGTAAGGGAGTCACATGGGAAGTTCAGGCTGTGAAACCAACCATTTGTGGTCCCTCTTAGCATAGAGATTCTAGAGGTCAGTGTGTGACACTTTGAATCCTGGAAAACTTAGTCCTGATGGTCTGCAACTCTGGTTCATACAGTCCACAAAATATTTGAGAAGTATGCAATCTCAGTGAGTTAATAGATAATCAAAAACTATTTGGAATGATAAAATTATCATAGTGGGTAACACTAACTATAAAATTAAGTAGAAAAATTACAAGGTTTACTATTTTTATGTTTAAGAAAATTCTGTCTCTACATGGTATTTTGTGTTTGCAACAGATAAAAAAATGTAGCATGTTACATAATCTAACAAATTAGGCCATAAAATATAGCTTTATATTTAATTTTAGGCTTATAATGAAGTTATGGAGGCTTCCCTGGTGGCTCAGTGGTAAAGAATCCGCCTGCGATGCAGGAGACTCAGGTTCGATCCCTGGGTTGGGAAGGTCCTCTGGAGAAGGAAATTGCTACCCACTCCAGTATTCTTACCTGGAGAATCCCATGGATAGAGGAGCATGGTGGGCTACAGTCCAAGGGATTGCAAAAGGTCGTATACGAATGAGAGTTATGGGTATGAGAGAATTTTTGGTTCGTAAAATCTAATAGTTCAGTTCAGTCGTTCAGTCGTGTCCGACTTTTTGTGACCCCATGGACCGCAGCACGCCAGGCCTCCCTGTCCATCACCAACTCCCGGAGTTTACCCAAACTCATGTCCATTAAGTCAGTGATGCCATCCAACCATCTCATTTTCTGTGGTCCCCTTCTCCTCCTGCCTTCATCTTTCCCAGCATCAGGGTCTTTTCAAATGAGTCAGCTCTTTGTATCAGGTGGCCAAAGGAATGGAGTTTCAGCTTCAGCATCAGTCCTCAATGAACACCCAGGACTGAGCTCCTTTAGGATGGACTGGTTGGATCTCCTTGCAGTCCAAGGGACTCTCAAGAGTCTTCTCCAACACCACGGTTCAAAAGCATCAATACTTATGCATAGGAAAAACCATGGTTCCCCAGAAACATCATTTTGATTATTTGAATTTTTAATGATGATTTATATAATTGGTAAGGGATGTCCCTGGTGGTTCAGACAGTAAGGAATCTGCCTGCAATAAGGGGACCTGATTTCAATCCCTGGTTCGGGAAGATTTCCTGGAAAAGGGAATGGCAACCCACTCCAGTATTCTTTCTTGGAGAATTCCGTGAACAGAGGGGCCTGGCAGACTATAGCCCTTGGGGTCGCAAAGAGTCGAATATGGCTGAGTGACTAACATTTTCTTCTTTCTCATATAATTGGTAAGAGTTTATTTATTATTCTTTTTGGCTTTTAAAGTACGTAAAGAAAATCAAATATGCCACTGTTGTAAATGCAATTTAAAATGTTTAAATAAATTCAGCTAACTTTTAAAACTTATTTAAGATTTGTATAGAAATTAATAGTTTATTTATATGATTTTTTACAGGTTAAAATGAAAGTTTGAGGAAAACTAGATTTGCAAATATATAACAGAACAAATCTTTCAAACCAAGGTAGCAGCAAATTGAATTTTCTGTGTATAAGGTTCACATGGCTAACTATGTCTGCTTTGCAGCCTAGCAGTCTCTCCTCACCCGCTTTTCACTGTTTAATCGTTGATGGCACAGAACTGCAGGAGCCTTAAAAGTAAGATATTTCAATAATATTCCTAATATTTTCAACTTAACTAGAATCCAAAAATTGTAGATTGACTGGCTATGATGCAAACAGGCTCTGGAAGTAGGAAAGTACAATGAATAGACTTCTGATCTAAATTCTGACTGCTTTTATTCATCAGTTTATACTCTTAGCATGGATTTTAATATATCCAAGGGAAGGATAAACCATACCTAGTGGTAATTGTATTTATGACATATATAAGCCTATCATATATATATAAGCCATTCAAAAATTTTAATGATTTAAAAAATTAGAATAAAGTACACACATCATAAATGTAAAACCTGATGAAAACCTACCAAGTGAACACGGCCATATCACCATTATTCAGATCAAGAGGTATTATCAGGCCCCACAAATCCTGCCCTTGCCCATCACAGCCAACACTCCTCCCCATGGGTAACTTCCCGACTATTGAGTTCCAGCACCATATATTGCTTTTATTAAAAAATTGTCTGTATTAGTAAAATAATTAAAAATAAACCATATACAATTTGTACCAGATTTCTTTGGTCTAATATTTTTGTATGTGACATTTATCCATGCTGATTTTTGTTGCAGTATTTCTTTCACTTTATATCTATATATTATCATATTATCAGTCTTAGGTTTTACTATGATATCCAGCTGCAGTTTTCTCTGCATTTATATTATGTGACTTTTCTTAGAAATT
Organism: Budorcas taxicolor; assembly: GCF_023091745.1. NCBI lineage: Eukaryota > Metazoa > Chordata > Mammalia > Artiodactyla > Bovidae > Budorcas > Budorcas taxicolor. The sequence continues at coordinate 75,204,091 of NC_068918.1, read as the reverse complement.
CCTGAATCTTGATTTAGTTTTTTAACTTTTTGGAAAATTTTCCCATTATATTTTTATTTCATGATTATTCCCCAAACTCTACCCTGTACTTCTAAGGACCCATATACAAGTATGTTGATCTTTATCAACTTGTCTTATAAGTCATTTACTGTACTTTCCCTCATTTTTTTTTTTTTTTGTTTTGTTTTGGTCTCTGAACATCAGTCTGGATGTTGTCTTTTGACCTGTTTTTCATTTTTCTAACTTGTCTTTTTCTTGTTTTACCTAATCTGTGATTAAGCACATCCACTGAATTCTATATATCAGTTATTTTGTCTTCCTTGGTTCTAGAATCCCATTTTGTAAACCATTTTACATATTATTACTATTGAATATTATTTATTTTTATTTTTTACAACTTTATTGAGGGATTATTGAAAGATAGTTAACTGCACAAAGAATAAATTTGATAATCCTTGATATATGTACATATCCATGTGTTAGTTATCAATTGCTTCATAACAAATCACCACACTTTTAATGGTAAAATCATATCACCCACTGCTCCCTTTCATCTCTGCTATCTGTAGACTTCATTTTCACCACGATGAACTTCCCAGGTGGCACTAGTGATACAGCATCTGCTCGCCAGTTCAGAAGATGCAAGAGATGCAGACTCAATCCCTGGGGGAGAAGAGCCCCTGGAGTAGGAAATGGCAACCTGCTCCAGCTCCAGTGTTCTTGCCTGGAAAATTCCATGGACAGAGGAGCCTGGCAGGCTACAGTCCACAGGTTCACGAAGAGTCAGACACAACCGAGTGACTGAGCACATAGACATGAACTTGTTAAAAACATGAGATCCAGGATCACAGGTTTTATTTCTATCCCTACTGTCACACTCAAATATTAGCAAATTTGGATTCTTCCTTCCCTTCTTTTCTTTTTCTTCTTCATTGTCTTTGCTGTTATATTTAGTTAGCTCTTTTTGTTTGTTTGTTTCCTTCTAAGAGTGACGGACTTCATCTCCCAGGTATTTATGACAATCATTTGATCTTGTGATTTAATTTACCAGGTAATAAAGAGCTGACTCATTTGAAAAGACCCTGATGCTTGGAAAGATTGAGGGCAGGAGGAGAAGGGGACGACAGAGAATGAGATGGTTGGATGGCATCACCGACTCAATGGACACGGGTTTGGGTGAACTCCGGGAGTTGGTGATGGACAGGGAGGCCTGGCGTGCTGCGGTTCACAGGGTTGCAAAGAGTCAGACACAACTGAGCGAGTGAACTGAACTGAATCAAAAACATTTCCCAATGCTAACTTTTAAAGTAAAACAATACTGTAAAGTAATTAACCTCCAATTAAAATAAATAAATTTATATTAAAAAAATAAAGTAAAACAAAATACTGTGTCTCAGTATTTGGCTTCTCAGACAGAAGCCAAAGCTGTAAAACCTGACATATTTAGGCCTTATTTTAACCAATTCAAAATTTATCTTAAATGTTTATTACTGTGAAATAGAACCTACATTTTCATTTTCCTATAATCACTGCATTTACACAAACTTAAATACATTTGCCACCAAACCATACATTTTTAACTACACAAATCACAAAATACTTTATCTGTTAACAAGAGGTATTCATGGGAAAGACTGTTAAATACTTACGTTTCTGCTGGAATTGTAAATGGAGTCATTCTATAATTCAAAAATGGACTTGAAATCTCAAGAAATTGGTCAGGCTTCTTTATTACTATTTCTAAAAAGAGAAAGGCAGTGTTCTACACTTGTTAAAAGAAATATTCCAAGATTATACGTAGAATTTAACATTTAATGCAATACTGATTAGATTATCCATTTACTCAGCAAATTTCAGTAGACTTAAATAGAAATGTATGTGATACATAAAGTTTCATACTAAAAAGGCTTTATAGATTCTGCCAATTTGAGATTTCTTTAGTCTTCCTTCAGTTGCTTTCCAGATTTACAACATGAAACAATGAAATCTCAAGGGAGAAAGTCAGTCATGTCTTCTAGAGTTATTACTGTATTTGGCATTCGCTGCTTTTTCAAGTACAAGAAAGACTTTCTATAAAAATCTTTTACTAAAAAATGTTTTCTTTTAGTTAACCTCTAACAACACAATTGCTCAAGACATGAAAAAAAAAGTGGGCTAAATACATGAAGTTAGTAGTAGGAAGAACAGAAAATGTAACAAGTAAAGGTCAGAAGTAGAAAAGAAAGCAATAGGCCAAGAAACTAGTTATGGGTATTCCTAAAGGTGTCTGAAGATGACAAAGAAGTAACTTCTCAATAGATAAGGCACACAGCCCATGCACAAATATGGTGAACAGTAAATTAAACATTAGGCATGATTATCTTAACAAAAGCTCCTATAGCAGTGGAAAAGATGCCCACAGGATGAAAAGAAGTGAGAATATGACACAGTGCATTTGACTTTTCTGTGCTTCTTCTGTGATCATCTCTAAATTGATCTCTTTCTCTGTTTCCTGTTATTTTCACTTGAAATACTAAACCCAGTGGAGAGAAGACAGCGATGTGGTAAGCCTCGAAGTGGAAGACCTCAGTTCTGGAATCCCATCAAGCCTGAGGTTTTCTTCCACAGCTTATAACAGAGACACAGAGTTATACAACAGTCAGTAGCAAAATCAGAAAATAGCTGTAATATTTTTCAGCTATTTAAAATGTTAAAAAATATTTAATATTTTTCCTTTCCTTCCTCTATTTCTGATATTCTGAAAGAACTGTTTTAAGTGTGCCTCTATGCAGTTAGGGTTTCCCAGGTGGCTCAGTGGTAAAGAATCCGCCTGCCATTGGAGGAGATGCAGGAGACAGTTTCAATCCCTGAGTCAAGAAAATCCCCTGGAGGAGGAATTGGCAACTCACTCCAGTATTCTTGCCGGGAAACTCCCGTGGACAGAGAAGCCTGGCGGGCTACAGTCCATGGGGTCACAAAGAGGAAGGCACAACTGAGCACAACCACCTTCGCATTTAATTAAAATATAGCTTTTAATTAAATTACAATATACCAAGATTTTTCTCTCAAGCATCATGTGAATTCTGATCTTTGGAAAAACGAAAGTGGACAGGAAGGAAAGAGGGAGGGAGGAAAGTTGGAAAGTTCCTGGAATCAAAATCAACAGTTGGCACTGGAGTGGCATCAAAAGCCTGTTGCAGAAACTCAAGGAATGTAAGGAAATAACTGAAATAATGAAGCAGGTGGGAGAGAGACAGACAAGGTTAGTAAAATAAATAAATAAATAAATAAAAATAAACTGACCGTTTCTCCTTTACATCTAAGCCAGATATTTCTTTAATCTTTGTTCTTTTCTGGCAAGGATAAAACATGTTGTGCTAGAAAATTTTTGCCACCAGCTGTACTGGTTGTATCAATGTAGGCAGAAAGCAAGTGTGAGGAAAATTACATGGTTAACAGTTGTTATTTATATCTTAAAAACATGTAAATTATGGTTGGACGTAGGAGGCAAGGAACAGGTAAATACTCCAATCTCTGTGGCTATTGTAGTTTTAGGATCCTGAGTACCACTGTACCAGTGGTACCGTAAGTACCACTGAGACTTATGTATTACTCTGTGGCTGAGATACAGTTCTTTTGTCCCATGCACTGAAGTATCAGCAGTACTTGAACTGGTCGCAGGAACACAGCAAGCACCATCATTAAGAGTATAAGACATGGTTCATGGGACCAACCACTTAAAGCTTATTTACATGCTTCTTAGGGATGCCTTTAGTAAACTGGCACTAGGTATGTTCGCTGTGGCTTTGTCTTCATTGTTCATTCAAGGACAGGCCTAATGCAATAACCTCTAGAATGTGATGACCTGTTACTGGATCAATACAATTAGAAAATAATGAGGTACTGGAAAAGAAAAAGGAAGAAAATGAGAAAGCAAGGAAGAGAACACAAACATAACAAAAAAGATAATTTAAGCTTTTTGGAATAGGAAATATATATACCCACACACACACACACACACACAGATATAAACCACAGCACTCCAATTCTTTATCATCGTTCATTAAAAGCTGCAAGTGTAAATTAGCTGCAGAAAGGCCATATGTTTACTTTGAATCAACATAAACAAACTGAGCTATTCTGTTAGGCCATAATTTTTTAATTTTTAGTTTTCGTTTTCTAATCCCCTCTGCTCATGATATTTCATTTATGGTCTTGCTCAACTCTTCTCTTGCCATGTTGGTCTCTCTTCCATTCAAACATGGTACTCACAGAAGGAGTGTAAATGAAGACATAGAGAAATGATTAAAGGAATAAAAAATTAGACTTCGATTATAAGGAATTCAGAAATAAAAGACAAGAATAAGAACCAGGTGGGAACAGACTCCTTAGCATATTCTCAGCCTGTGTGAACCTGTGTATTTCCAAGTACAACTGCTGTTCATTGGCTACACGACGATATTGACAGGAGCCAGCCCAGGCAGAAGTCGTACTCCTATAGCAGTTTCAAATAGAATTCAGTCAATTAAAGATGATGTCCTACTGGGCACCACAGAATGATCCCCATGTTTGAAATCCACACCAGTGGGTTAACATATATGCTATTTATGTGCTCCAAACCACTTTTCTATCACAGTTATAATCATAGTGCCATCACCCAAAGAATGGCCTGTATTTATCTGGTCAGTTTAGATGTGAAAACCAAACTAATCAGAGTCTGAGATGTGCAGAAGTCATCCTTTCAGACATAAAATTAGATGAAGGCTTTAAGTGTAATGTTGGATTGCTTTTTTGATATATCTCTCACATTACAAATAGAACAATTAGAACTTCATAGAGAGAAATGTTGATTGATTTTTGGACAATATGAACCATACCTTGAGCTTCATCTGTTATAACAGCTTCTTTTTTTTGACGAAAGAGTTTCCAGGGAGGTACAGGAGGTGGTTTTGGTGGTGCTATAAGGGGGCAGGATCTAGTTCTTGTGACCAGCACAGGATGGCTACAGATATGGGAAAGCCCATATTCTCTAAGCTTCTCAGCAGAATCAGCCTAAAAAGTGGAAGGCAGGGTTATAAGGATTTTTGTATCTGCTTTATGCATTTAAGATAACACTTTTCATCATTATAGAAATATTATCACCACTATTCTAGAGAAAGCGATATAATGGTAATATTTCTGCATCCTTTAGTGTAAGCACTAGGGCCTCCCTGGAAGCTCAGATGGTAGAGAATCTGCCTGCAATGCAGGAGATCCAGCTTTGATCCCTGGGTCAGGAAGGTGCCCTGGAGAAGGAAATGGCAACCCACTCCAGAATTCTTGCCTGGAGAATCCCATGGACAGAGGAGCCTTGTGGGCTACAGTCCATGGGGTTGCAACGAGTCATGACACGACTGTTACTAACACACACACATAGTGTAAGCGCTATTACTCTCTCTATTTCTTTCAGTCTTTTAGGGTATGTGGGGCTCCCTTTATTTATTTACAAAATGAGGACTAGAACTAGAAGTCACTTTTCAGTTCTAAGATTTTAAGATTCTTTGACATTGCAAAAGTCTCAGAATAGCAGTTTTGGTCCAAAATTAATCAACTATTATTTTTGTTGGGCTTCCCTGGAGTCTCAGATGGTAAAGAATCTGCCTGCAGTATAGGAGATCCAGGTTTGATCCCTGGCTAGGGAAGATCCCCTGGAGAAGGGAAAGGCTACCCATTCCAGTATTTTTGCCTGGAAAATTCTATGGACAGAGGGTCACAAAGAGTTGGACACAACTGAGTGACTAACACTTTCTTTAAAGGTTAAAGATTTGATACAAGTACTTAACATATAAAGTCTTTGTCAGTTTTTTTTTTTTTTTTTAAGCACCAGCAATTGCTCGATAGTTTTCAAAAAATTCCACTGCTCTTAGTGTGTTGGGTCCGTGAGGGTAAGCAGTTGCCTTGTCTACAGTTTATGTCCTCAGGCTTCCCTACACAAAATCCCCATGATCACTCCTGACAAAGGAGGCATTCACAGAAGGGCAGATGGTCCAGGCAAATCCAAATCAAGTCATTGGAAGAAATTCAAGTCATTGTAGAAATTCAGCTACTGACTGATGGCTGAAAGATGCGACAAGAAATCAAAAGGTATGTGAAGGTTAAAATAACATACCCTGTAGTCAAATTCTGATATTATGGTCTAAACGCTGACACATCTAAAGTAAAATAAAACATTAACTACATTAGAGTCAGTTTTGCCAGTAACTGTTTTTCTTCCTAGTGGTTTTATATCATTGATTTCTATGCAAATAGCAATGTTTGAAAATGAAAATTTACAAAGTAGTAATCTGAATTAGGATCAGAAGCTCACCTGCTAGCCTATTGGAAATTACTGCCTCAGCTAGAACATGTATTATTAAGTTCTGCTACTGCTGCTAAGGTGCTGCAGTCGTGTCTGACTCTGTGCGACCCCATAGATGGCAGCCCACCAGGCTACCCCGTCCCTGGGATTCTCCAGGCAAGAACACTGGAGTGGGTTGCCATTTGCTTCTCCAGTGCATGAAAGTGAAAAGTGAAAGTGAAGTCGCTCAGTCGTGTCCGACTCTTAGCGACCCCATGGACTGCAGCCTACCAGGCTCCTCTGTCCATGGGATTTTCCAGGCAAGAGTACTGGAGTGGGGTGCCATTGCCTTTTCCTTATTAAGTTCAGTAGAGTCATTTAAAAGCTTTATGAATATATGGAATAAAGAGAAAAGTCGCTTCAATGTTTTAAATTTTTTTTTAAAGCACTAATTTAAGGAGAGGAAATTGTCATGCCCCTTTTATCCCATCTAAATGTTGGCAATTCATTGAAAAAGTTCAGAAACCTCTGAAATTATGCTTTAATAATTCAAGGTCAACTCTTTTCGACCCTTTGAACTGTAGCCTGGTAGGCTTCTTTGTCCATTGAATTTCCCAGGCAAGAATACTGGAGTGGGTTGCCATTTTCCCCCTCCAGGGGATCTTCCTGACTCAGGGATTGAACCGGCATCTCTTGTATCTCCTGCATTGCAGGCAGATTCTTTACCCACTGAGCCACTGGGAAAGCCCTAAGTAGTATTTATAAGTTGAATAATTTCTGGATAGTTCATACATTTGCTCTATATATCTCAGTTCCTTCTTATAATTGCAACCAAAATTGTAATCCACTTGCTTTCTCTTTTGAACAGTGGAACACCAGAAAACAAAACTATTCAAGGCATTCAGAAGATGTAAGATATAGTATTCAATAATTATGTATGGTATTTTCATCTATTTTATTATTTAAATAATTCACAAAAGTATTAGCTTGATGTGGAAAGGATGTGGAAAAGACTCTGATGCTGGGAGGGGTTGGGGGCAGGAGGAGAAGGGGACGACAGAGAATGAGATGGCTGGATGGCATCACTGACTCAATGGACGTGAGCCTGAGTGAACTCTGGGAATTGGTGATGGACAGGGAGGCCTGGCGTGCTGCGATTCATGGGATCGCAAAGAGTCGGACACGACTGAGTGACTGAACTGAACCGGACTGAAAGTATGTAAGCCAGTTTCTCATACTTCACTTTATTTCCAACATACTACACAATACTTCTGAATAAGGTAAAGTAATGCTTAATAATTGTCATAGTTTGATATTGAGAAACTTTGTTCAAGGGTTCCAGATTTCCTTATATTAGAATTAGGGACAGAGAGTAATTTAAAATAGTGAAACATTCTAGTGAAATACTTAATAGGCCTCTTCAGGAAATATTTTTGAATAATTCATGTTTTTGTTGTTGTTTAATCACTAAGTAGTATCTGGCTTTTTGCAACCCCATGGACTGTAATCTGCCAGGTTCCTCTGTCCATGGGATTTTCCAGGCAAGAGTACTGGAATGGGTTGCCATTTCCTTTTCCAGGGGAATCTTCCTGACCCAGGGATTGAACCCGCATCTCCTGTACTGGCAGGCAGATTCTTTACCACTGAGTCCCCAAGGAAGCCCAAATGTAAGACAAACCAGAAGTTTCCTTGCCCATAACACCCTTTCACTCCCTTACTCAGTCCCCCTCAGATAGTCTAAAAGTAAGGGTTTGAGAAGGAAGAGGAGGCTTTTTTAGAACTCCCAGTTAACCCATTTAAATAAAAAGGAAATAATAAATAAACAAATAAAACTAAAATTGCGAAGACCCAGAAGTAACAAGATGGGGGGATAAGGTAGAGTAATTCGTGAAACTGTTTCTTTCCATGTTTTGCTTTGTTTTCTTGCATTCTTTACCAATTCCTCACATAAAGGTAAAGTGTCGATTTTATTTTACATGTTGGTCTTCTTGTCTTTGGGGCTAGAATTTTTTGCTATGTGCTCCATTTCATAAAATTCCATTAGAAAGAATTTTCTTCTGTAGATTTATCTTCAAAACATGATATCATCTTTATATTCTGATCTCTACCAAGAGACCCTGCTTATCCTAATAGGTAACGTAAAAGAAACAGCAGGAGACTGTAATGTTGGAGGCAGCTCATTACAGCTTGGAAGCTCATCTCATTACTGTTACAGACACTGGGCCAGTTCCTGAACCACTGGAAGACATTTCAACCCCCACAGTGAGGATTTATAACACTCTGCATGTCCAGGCTCCCCCCCACACCTCAGACTGCCTCTAAAACTTCTCCTTTTGCAGTCTATTCAAACTCCAGTAGTCCCTTGAACCCAGTGGGTTATCCTTCACCTCCAAACTTTCCAACAAAAGCTTCCTTCTGCTTCACGCATATGCTTTTTCCTACTTTCCAGGCTAACTTTAAAGCCACTGCTTCAACAATTTTCTTTTTATTCCTTTGGGAAGACTTCCCTCAGTTCAGTTCACTTGCTCAGTTGTGTCTGACTCTGCAACCCCATGGACTGCAGCACACCAGGCTTCCTTGTCCATCACCGACTTCGGGAGCTTGCTCAAACCCATGTCCATAGAGTCTGTGATGTCATCCAACCATCTCATCCTCTGTTGTCCCCCTCTCCTCCTGCCTTCAATCTTTCCCAGCATCAGGGTCTTTTCCAGTGAGTCAGTTCTTCGCATCAGGTGGCCAAAGGATTGGAGTTTCAGCTTCAGCATCAGTCCTTCCAATGCATATTCAGGGTTGTTTTCCTTTAGGATTGATTGGTTTGATCTCCTTGCAGTCTTCTCCAACATCACAGTTCAAAAGCATCAATTATTTGGTGCTCAACTTTCTTTATGATCCACCTCTCACATCCATACATGACTCCTGGAAAAATGATAGCTTTGACTAGATGAACATTTGTCAACAAAGTAACATCTCTGCTTTTTAATATGTTGCCTACGTTTGTCATAGCTTTTCTTCCAAGGAGCAAGCGATTTATAATTTCATGGCTGCAGTCACCATCTGCAGTGATTTCCCTAGTCACCCACTAGACAGAAAGATGTGTCTCTGCTATGTGTTCCATATACATTTTTTCACTCCTTCATTAATTCATTTATTTGGTTACTCAGTCAATGCACTTCATTTAAATGCTACATCTACCATATTCCAAGCAACTTCTATTATGCTAATATTCTAACTTTATTACTGCTTGCTCGTCTGTTTTTCTCATCAACTCTAAACTTTGCGGGAAAAGTCCTTATTAATCACGCTCAACATGGTGTCTTCCTCAGATTCCAGCTAGCTGTTTAGCAAAGAATAATTAATTAACATCTATTGAATTAATGAATAAACACGTGCTTTTTTTGGGGCTTTTAAATTTAAAAAATTTTGTTTACCGGTTTTTCAGTCAGAAAGACAAAAGTTCAAGTGAGTTTTTCTGTGCCTTCTTTTTTGTGTAATTATGATGTCAATCTTATCTTTTTGTGTTTTAATTTTAAAAAGTACTTAAGTACTTCCCATGGAACACTCCACAAAGCATGGCTCATGGTCTTTTGCAGTCCACAGTATTAGAGGGTTTAATATCTCTGGAATAGCTAAGGCAATGGCCAATGTCAGGTAATAAGATTAAGAAAAAATAAAATCAGGGCTGATGCAGCCATCCTAAAAAGAGACTTAAGTTGAGGGGGGACCCTGAGAAGCACACTTGAATTTAGCCATGACTAAACTTGAATAACTTTTAAATAAAAACAGAAGAACTGCCCTTTTCTCTATATTCATAATAGCACATTTTGTCCTATTGTCTTGACAATATTACCCTTCTTACATTGCAGACTTTTGCAGTAAGGAATGTTTCCTATCTAAAAAAGAGAAGGAGAAGGTGGAGGCAGGAAGAAGGAAAGAAAAGGAAGAAGAAATGATAACATTTAAGCTCCTTGGTCAAATCATCCAGAAGACAAAGATAAGTGCAATAATCATACAATTGGTGTATTTACATTTCAACCAAATTTCCATTCAATTTTTAAATAGTAAGCTGTTTCTAATTAATCAAATTATTTATTACTGTTTTCTTATACTTTAATGTAATGATTTCAGTCAATTCAGTCGCTCAGTTGTGTCCGACTCTTTGTGACCCCATGAATCGCAGCACGCCAGGCCTCCTTGTCCATCACCAACTCCCGGAGTTCACACGATTTCAGACACATGGAATTCTAGCAATAAAGTGCTGGATGTTTAAAATTCCCCCTAGAGGGTTAGGGATCAATACAAATGCAATAAGATGTTTGTCTAAATAGATTGAAGAATAATTTAGTGAGCTTTACCCTTTAAAAGGGAAGGAGAAAAGAATGATTTTTTAATGTCCAAAACCCAAAAATAACAAAAATTATGGCAAATCCACACATCTCATGTAACTATTAAATATTATGTTGTCAAATGTTTAACATCACAGGAAAATGTTAGTGATACAGTGTCAAGTGAAAAAGCTCATTTCAAAACAGGAAGTAAAATAGAATTTCCCTGAGTAAAAAGTTTATACACATATACATGTAGGAAATATGCAGAGAAGAAAAAAAAAAAAAAAAAGCAAAGTACATAGGCCAAAATGTTAAACAGTGCCTATGACTAGGCATTTATATTACAAATATTTAAATTTTAAACCCCTTTGTCCATATTTTCTAAATTTTCTATAAGTTGTTAACTTTCTAAGAAAAGAGCAAATAACATTTTTGTGTATATTATTTTAGCATTCATAGCAGTGGATTACTAGATATGAATTCATTTAATTTGTCTTAGATTAAGAAAGTATGTATGATCTGTTTATAGAAAAGTGATGTACTATTACTTAGAAATGATTTACACAATTCTCACTGAAATACATGATTTGATGCCCTTTGTTTACAATGAAGAGAACTGATAAACTATATAAAACTACATCTTTTTTTTTTCTTTTAGATTAAACTATTGCAATCATCTGGGCTTCCCCAGTAGCTCAGCTGGTAAAGAATCTGCCCGCATTGTGGGAGACCTGGGTTGGATCCCTGGGTTGGGAAGATCCCCTGGAAAAGGCCATGGCAACCCACCCCAGTATTCTTCCCTGGAAAAGCCCCATGGACAGAGAAGCCTGGTGGGCTATAGTCCATGGGGTTGGTCTCAGAATGGGACACAACTGAGGGACTAAGCACAGAACAGCATTAAGAAAACTTTGCCTGTACTGAGTCCCTGTACCGAAGTGTTTAATTACAGAGACAAGACTGAAATTCAAGAATAAAATTGTAATTGAATAATGGTATATTTTCTACTTTCATTGTTGCAAAAGAGTGTTGACAAACTTTGGAAAATTCCTAAAGAGATGGGAGTATCAGACCACCTTACCTGTCTCCAGAGAAATCTGTATGAAGGTCAAGAAGCAACACTTAGAACTGGACATGGAACAACAGACTGGTTCAAGATTGGGAAATGAGTAGACAAGGCTATCTACTGTCACCCTGTTTATTTAACTTATATGAGAGTACGTCATGCAAAATGCCAGGCTGGATGAATCACAAGCTGAAATCAAGATTGCTGGGAGAAATTTCAACAACCTCATATATGCAGATGATACTATTCTAACGGCAGAAAGTGAAGAGCGGCTTCTTGATGAGGGTGAAAGAGGAGAGTGAAAAATCTGACTTGAATCTCAACACTTAAAACTAAAGATCATGGCATCTGGTCCCATCACTTCATGACAAATAGAATGGGAAAAAGTGGGAGCAGGGACAGATTTTCCTTTTTTGGCCACCAAAATCACTGCAGACTGTGACTGTGGCCATGAAATTAAAAAATGCTTGCTCGGTGGAAAGAAAGCTATGACAGATCTGGACAGTGTATTAAAAAGCAGAGACATCACTTTGCTGACAAAGGTGCATTATAGTCAAAACTATGTTTTTTCCTGTAATCATGTATGAATGTGAGAGGTGGACCATAAGGAAGGCTGAGTGCTGAAGAACCGATGCTTTTGGATTGTGGAGCTGGAGAAGAATCTTGAGAGTCCCTTGGACAGCAAGGAGATCAAACTAGTCAATCTTAAAGGAAATCAACCCTGAAAATTCATTGAAAGGACTGATGCTGAAGCTGAAGCTCTAATACTTTGGCCACCTGATGTGAAGACCAACTAACTGCAAAGAACCTGATGCTGGGAAACACTGAAGGCAAAAGAAGGGGATAGCAGAGGATAAGATGATTGGATGGCATCTCAGACTCAATGGACATGAATTGAGCAAACTCTAGGAGATAGTGGAGGACTGGCTTGCTTCATTCCATGGGGTTGCAAAGAGTCAGACATGACTTGGTAACGAAAAAAAACAACACTTTTCTACAACAAAGGACCACAGACACACACAAACACCATAAATTATACCAAGTTTCTCGGCCTTGAGTGCTTACCATCTTCTCTAATAAAAATATCTTCTTTTCAAACAAATAGAGAGGTGTGAAGGTTGCATATACTACCATCTGAGGGGACTGTATTGCTGAAGAACCTGTAAATCCAAACATATATTGTGTCATGGGAATTCTAGCCAAAATGGGTCTGGCAGGTCATGGTAGACCATTCAAATTTCTTAATGACCTTATCTTTGCTGATGAAAAATAGGTAAACGACTTGACATGCATTTAAAAAATGTTAACTCTTAAATGTACATCTATAGTATAGAATGTCTCATTAGTTTTACTTTCATAATAGTACCATATAATTCATTAAGGAATCACTTTATTTCAATGTAAAAAAGTTACTACATAAACTCACTCTGGCTATTAGCCTATGTAACTTAACTTTCATAGAATCTTTCATTTGAATTTAAAGAAGTTTGGGAGTTTCTATGTCATTTCAAGGAGAAAAAAAAACACAAATTAATCCTCTCATGAGAAAGGGAAACTAAGAAGGTAACTTAGTTTGAAATGTATAATGCTTGTAGATTTGCTTCTGAGAATCAATATTTATTCCCTAATATCCCTGAAATTACTACATTTGATTCATGGTGTTTTTGTCCTTTAAAGATTCTGGTCAAAACAACAGAATTTATTTTCTTCTTGTTTTTATTTTTAATTGAAAAGTTTTGTTTTATTCCTTTAAAGTTTAAGCAGTTATCTATAACTGCACTAAATAATGTTTATTGAAGAATAATATCTTTAAAGCCACATTATGTAAATTAGATGTGAGCCCTGGCTCACTCCAGAATGGATTAAGATGTGAAATATGCCAAACTTATAAAAATATGTTTTCACATTTAAAAAGAAAATTTGTATATGTACGCGAGCAAAATTTGTCATCCCAAAATGTATCTCCTTGGCATGAGGATTATTTTAGCCTGATGTTTTTTAAGAACTTACCACCCCTCATAACTGTCTAAAAGAATTTAAAGGCCTGGTCCAGGCAGAGTATTGTCACCAAAGAGACTATAAAGAATGTGGGCCAGGTGTGTTTGGGGGGCACTCAGCATGGCCTGGAGACCAGAGTCCTCTCTGTATTCCACTGTCTCTGCCTGGCAGAGCAAACATTTGTTTTGTAAACATTTGTTTTCCCATCTCCAGTGAATTGTTTTCCTCTCATTTTAAGTCACAACCCCTACCCCCTTTCTCCTTCTCTCACATGGTAGATAAGCCTCAATTACCTAACATCTCTTTGGGTCTTATTTTTCTTATAAGGTCCCATACGTAGTAATACATAATGATTATTATTTTTTTCTTCTGTGAATATGCCTTATATCAATTTGATTCTTATACCAGCTAGAAGAACCTGGAGAGACTAGAGGTAAATTTTTTCCTTCTCCAATACATATTTTTCATGGAGCAGAGATCTGAACCCAGGCAATTTTAGTCCACAGTCCAAACTTTGAACTACATACTGTTTCTTGAGGTTGACCTTAACTATGAGTTTGGTAGAGAAAAAGGCATTATTACCTTCATTTTTACAAAGAAACTCAAGAAACGGTTTTGCAATCTCACAAATATAAATAACTATCAGTAAACTGGGGGATGTTATGTCATCGACTATCAAAAAAGATTACTTAAGATATCAATATAACAAAAAAAATGTTTAATAGGAAGTTAAAAATACAAAAAAATGACTAGTGTTTGTATTTTCTTTACCAAAACACCAAATATCTTTCTGCAAAAATGCAAAGCCATAGCTATGAAGCTGTTTTCACAAAAAAACACAGCAATGTATTCAGAAAAGACAAAATGAAAAAAAATGATAAAGCATAATACTGGGCGTAAATGGACATGTTTTCATGTAAAGAGGAGTGAACTGAGAATTATGCATTCTGGAAGCACCAAGATAGATGACTCAATGTTAGGACTATAAAGTTTTTTAGAAAAGATTTTATATATACATATATATATAGAACCTATATAGAAGAGGACATATACTAATATATATTAATATCTAATAAAATATTTATGTAAATATACTAATATATTTTGTAATGTAAACTATGTTATATACACTATAATAATATATATTAGTATATATCTTCATTCATGTAAACACTTTTGTGACTGTTGCACCATAAGTACTTTGATAATTTTGGCTTCTGTCTCGTATGTAAGATCTTGCTTCATTATGCACAACCATCTGAGAGCTTAACAATTATGGGCAACTCTGAAAAGCTCATTTAGATATATCTGAACAGGAAATACATTTCTGTGCTCCAATGTTCTCCAGCATTTTAGGAAATGTGTACAATAACTATTATTCAAGGAGACTGAGAGCTTACAATCTGACAGAGACTGTAGAGAATATTGTACATCTGATGAGGGTCTTGAACCATGTATTGACCATTTGAATTTTTCCTTTTCTCTTTCCTTCTCTCCATCTTTGCTCCTCTTCTTTCCAAGGTCTTTTGCATCTGCTTTGTCTGACATGTTAAAAAATACAATAAAATCCTTTAACTACAAAATCTCAATCTATATTGCTTACTCAATTAGTGTTGAAAAAGAAAGCTAAAACAATAGTATTATTTAAGTGTAAAAAGAAAAATAACCACAAACTTCCCCAAACACTACTCACCTCGAATTAGTAACATCAAAACAAAACAAAAAGCTTTAAAAATCGACATATATTGTGAAAGACATGTCATTAATGACTACAAATAATTTTATGCTAAATGTAATCAGGTGAATATCATTTATCTGTATAAAATCATGGTGTCAGGCTAGTCTTATTTTGAAAAGAAAAAAAAAATCAAGAAAAAATTTATTTAAAGTTGAGTCCTAAATGTGGAGCCCTCTTAGATTTTCTTTATTTGGGGTCTGCATTTCAAGAAATTCAGCTTTCTTCCTCTAGAATATCTTCTGGTGGAGACTGGCCACCAACCAACATCCACACCAACACCTTATTGTCAACAAGGTGTGCATAGTAAACCCAGTACCCAGAACCATCTGCCACTTGAATTTCCATCCATATTTATATTTCTGTCAAACATGTTTTCCTTCACCTTAAAAAATCCCCTGAGATTTTTTATTTCCTAATAAATCCCTTCCAGTTCTAAAACAGAAATTTCAAATTTCTGCCATTCATTCTTTTGTCATTTGCTAAATCTATAATCAGTATTGATCAGGTTGTGTTTTTAAAAATTTGTATATATAAAAAATCTATAATATTAACATCATGTGCTGTTTCTCAGCCTCTAAAATAAAACTATCTTGGCTTCTAGCTTTATAGTAGATTTAACATCTATGTTAGATACAAAGGCAAAGATAACTATAAGTGTAGGATGAAAATTTAATTTGGAAACAAGTATAAAAATAGACAATCAGAATTTTATTTTGTGGTTTTGACCTAAAACTAGTTACAGGTAATAATATATGACTTCATGTATGATTTTTAAAATAGGCTTCCCTGGTGGCTCTGACAGTAAAGAATCTGCCTGTAATACAAGATACCTGGGTTTAATCCTGAGTCCAGAAGAGCCCCTGGAGAAGGGAATGGCAATCCATTCCAGCATTCTTGCCTGGGAAATCCCATGGACAGGGGAGCCTGGTGAGCTACAGTCCAGGGGGTTGCAAAGAGTCAGAGACAACTGAGAGACTAATACTTTCACTTTCACTAAAAGCTTATTCAAAACCCATAACTTAAAATAATATATAATAAAATCTGTAAATAGGAAAAACACACTACATCACATAGAAATTTGGAAAGTATGCAAAAATGTGTACCAAAATGTGTTTTTGCCAATACATGAATAAATTTATTGTTCCTCTGTTGCTTCATTTCACCCATCTGGCCAACCCCTCTGAGTACAATTAGCAGCTGAGTCCTACGTCCTACTGGAGACAATCTTCCTCTAGTTCTGCAAGCTTCTGTCCTATTTTAAATAATCATGATCTGTATCATAAAATCTAACAGAGAAATTTGAACTCCCATCATATTTCAACTCTCAGCACTATCTGGAACAGACAATCTCTCCGATTCTTGAAACATTCTTTTCCTTTGATTTTCAACAGTGACCTGCTCTGCTGATCTTCCTATTTTCCTGGCCATTCTTTAACCTTGTTTGCCAGCTCGTTATTTTGTACCAGCTCTCAGATATTTAGCTTCTTTCAGGCTTAGTCTTAAGGTTCCTAATCTTCTCACTCTACACCATCTCATTGGGAATATCATTCATCATTTAATTTAGCATGCATTTGTCAATGATTCCCAAGGGTATATCAACAGCCTGGAACTCCTGACATGAAAAGTACACTTGATTTCTTAAAGGCACCTCAAATTCGGTATGCTCTAAATCATTTTGTGATCTCTCCTCATAAAGCCATTCCTTTTTTTCATTACCCATTAAACATACTACCATCTATCCAGTTCTGCAAGTAAGAATTCTACAAATTATCTTTGCCACATCCTACTATTTTTTACTTCATAAGTATCTCTCAATAATTTACTGTATCTGCTTCTCCACTGTGAGAATCCTATTAACCTACTCCAAGCGACTGTCATCTCTAACATGAGCTGATACAACAGTCATCAAATTGTTTTTTTCTGTGACTTCTCGTGCCACTGACCTTCCACCTCCACCTGCCTTCCAAATTTTTTTTCCAGAGAATCAGATTATCCTTTTCAAAATGTGAAATCGATCATGATTCAACTCTCAACTCTTCATTAGCTGTCAACGGCTCTTTGGTAAAGATCAAATATCTTAGCATGACCTAGAAGTTTTGACATGATCACTCTCCTACCTACTTCTTCAGGTTCTTTTTAAGCCACTTTCTTCCTCACATCCTCTCTTCCAGCTGAGAACATCTACCAGATCTTCCAAGTCACTGTCATTTCTGCTGCTGCCTCATAATCTTTATATAAGCTCTCTCTTCTACCTAGAATTCTCTTCCCTCCACAGTCCACCATCTTCCCCCAGATACCCTTCTAATTTTTGTGAACACAGCTCCAAATTCCTTAAGGAATTCTTCCCTGGTGCCCCAGACTAGGTCTCCCATGTGAATGACATATAGTTTCCTGTATTTCCCTTCAAGACTCATGTCTTCGTATGTATTTATGATTTTTAAAATTAATGTCAGTCCTTCTCACATTACCTAAGCTCTAAGAGGTGAGATCCACATCTGATTTTGTTCAGGTTACTGCTAATTCCTGGAACACGTTACAGGTATTCTCAGCAAGTAGTACATTGATCTTTGTGACTCCATGGACTGTAGCCTGCCAGGCTCCTCTGTCCATGAAATTCTCCAGGCAAGAATACTGGAGTGGTTTGCCACTGCCTTCTCCAGGGGATATTTCTGACCCAGGGTTTGAACCCAAGTCTCCAGCATTGCAGGCAGACCTTTACCAACTGAGCCACCAGGGAAGCCCAGGTACATTGAATGAACGGTTAATTGGATGGATGGATGCTGCTGTTGTTAAGTTGCTGCTGCTGTTGCTGCTGCTGCTGCTGCTAAGTTGCTTCAGTCGTGTCCAACTGTCTGTGACCACATAGACGACAGCCCACCAGGCTCCGCCGTCCCTGGGATTCTCCAGGCAAGAACACTGGAGTGGCTTCTCATTTCCTTCTCCAATGCATGAAAGTGAAAAGTGAAAGTGAAGTCACTGAGTCGTGTCCAACTCCCAGCGACCCCATGGACTGCATCCTACCAGGCTCCTCTGCCCATGGGATTTTCCAGGCAAGAGTACTGGAGTGGGGTGCCATTGCCTTCTCCGTGTTAAGTTGCTAAGTCATGTCAAACTCTTAGCAACCCCATGAACTGCAGCCCACTTTTTTCATTTTTGCTTTCTTTTATAAACTAATGCACATTAGATTATTTTAAGAGGGATCTATGATGGGGCAGATATCACACATACTTAATTTTTTTTGCTTATCTTTGAGGAACATTTACAGTAGTTATTTCAGGGCAGTATATGATTGGAAATGCTGATGTGCAAGATCTAAATAAGAACAAAACATCAATATCTTCTAAAGCATAAATATCTGAAAGACCGTTAGAGATGTTATCACAGTTATACAAAAAATTTAGTATTTTCTAGTATATTCAACTCTACTTGCAAGCATTATTGTTCATATGTACGGCTATATGAAATATTTTAGAAAGCATAAAATGACCACTTATTAAATATATTTCTCACTTTAAGAGAAACACTTCTACACTTTGTAAAATAACTTGAAAAATATAATTTCTAGATTTTAACTTTCACCTTATAATAAACAACCTGCAAATCACTGTCTCATCTGTGTCCATTTCACATTTTTTGAAATAGGACCACTTTTCAGGTTTGGTATTTTGGCCCATTCCACTCTACATATGACATATAAGAAAGATGTGTTTAATGAAGGGAAACTGAAAACTTAATGTCTTTTTTTCTATACTAATACTATATTAATTTAATATCATTAAAATATATAATTACCTTTGATTACAAGGAGAGCAAAATATAGTGAAATAATTAACATAAACACCACTGCAAGCTGTAATATCCAGGAAATAGAGAAACTTGAATGACTGTTTTCACAACACATAATAAATGACAATGCTTATAAGTAGTCGTTAAATTCAGCAATGATTATAAAGCATTTACATACAATATTCATACTGAATAATATTGTGATATAATTGTCTTACCCTTTAAAGCCCTTTCACTTTTCTCAGGCAATTTTAGTGCTGTTGTTGAATTTTCAGGCTTGAATTCCTTGCCATCTTTCACTTCTTTCCCATCCTTCACTTCTTTTCCTTGTTCTTTTAATTTGGCATCTATGTCAGTTATTTTGCTTTCAGAGCTGGACTCAGCTGACAGCTTAAACTCGGGCAATATTTCTCTCAAGAGCTCCCAAACTTTGTCTGTATATCCTGGGCTTAGGTGAAAAACAAAATTAATTTCCAAATTAAACTTTTTACTCCACATCAAGAAATTACTGACAGAAAAAACATGAACTTGCAATTTCACAAGATCGATCAATAGTTACTTCACATTTTAATTAGAAACACCGTTATGTATTCATTCATTCAATAAGCATTGATTAAGTGCCTACTTTATGCTGGGCTTTGCTGATGCAAAGAGACCAAACACAGAGTTCCAGTTAAGATGGTGATATAGGAGGATTCTAAACTCACTCCTTCCTGGGGACACAGAAAATTTACAGCTACATGTAGAACAGTTTTCTTGCGCAGGGGGTGGTGGTGGGGCAACTAGCTGAGGAATTCCCACATATATGGCAAATGAGAATGGATAGGAGAGGCTGAGACACAGTCTTGCCATAAAACCCAGCCAGTGCAGTGACCCACAACTTGGAGAGAACTCACATTCTGAAGATTTTCCCTGAGGAGGCAAGGGTTTGCACCCTGCATCATCTGGCATTCCAACTTTTAAGACCTGCAGATCAGAGAGAAGTTCCCCAAACACAGTTTTGAAAGCCAGCAGGGTTTGCATCCATGAGGCCCACAAGGTTATATAGCAAACTGAGAAAGTGAAAGTTTTAGTCACTCAGTCATGTCTGACTCTTTGTGACCCCATCAATTCTGGCCTGCCAGGCTCCTCTGTCCATAGGATTCTCCAGGCAAGAATACTGGAGTGAGTTTCCATTCCCTTCTCCAAGGGATGTTCCTGACCCAGGGATCCAAACCGGGTCTCCTGCATTTCAGGCAGATTCTTTACTGTCTGAAACAGTTCTTAAAGGGCTTTCATGGACTCACCAATCCCAAGGCCAGTGTATAGAAGAGCACTCAATAGGAGACTTTAATACCCCACTTTCTTCATTAAATAGATCTTCCAGACAGAAAAGCGATAAGAAAACATTGATCTTGTGAAAGTCGCTCAGTCGTGTCTGACTCTGCAACCCATAAACTGTAGCCTGCCAGTCTCCTATGTCCATGGAATTCTCCAGGCAAGAATACTGGAGTGGGTAACCTATCTCTTCTCCAGCGGATCTTCCCAACCCAGGCATCGAACCGGGTTCTCCTGCATGCAGGCGGACTCTTTACCAGCTGAGCTACCAGGGAACCTCATTGGTCTTGAAAAACACATTAAATAAAATGGACTTAGACACATACAGAACATTCCATCCGAAAGCAGCAGAATACACATTTTTCTACATGGAGTATTCTCCAGAATAGATCATGTTAAGTCACAAAAAATAGTTTAATGAATTCAAGAAGATTGAAATCATAGCACCCACCTTTTCCAACCACATCTTTTCTAGTATGAAACTAGAAATTAATTACAAGAAGAAAACTGGGAAATTCACAGCTATGTGGAGATTAAACATCATGCTACTGACCAACCAATGGGTCAGAGAAGAAACCAACAAAATGCTTTGAGAAAAATAAAATGGAAGCACAACACAACACAAATACAACAGACGCAGCAACAGCACAACAGATATAACAAGACAAAAGTAATTCTAAGAGGTACATCACGAAACAAGATCTTAAAAAAAACTACCTAACTTCACACCTTAAAGAACTAGAAAAGAAGAACAAATGAAGCCTAAAGTTAGCAGGAGGAAGGTAATAACAAATGTGGTGGTGCTAAGTCACTTCAGTCATGTCTGACTCTTTGAGACCCTATATGGACTGTAGCCCACCAAGCTCCTCTATCCATGGGATTCTCAGGCGAGCGTATTGGAGTGGATTGCCATGCCCTCTTCCAGGGGATCTTCCCAAATAACAAATATCAGAGTGGAAATAAATGATTGAGAGACTAAAAAGACAATAGAAAAAATCAAAGAAACTAAGAGCTGGTTTTTTGAAAGGACAGACAAAACTGAAAAGCCCTTAACTAGACTCACCAACAAAAAAACAAATAAATAAAATCAGAAATGAAACAGAGATATTGTACTTAATACACAAAATACAAAGAACCATTAAAGACTATGAGAAACAAATATATAACAAATTGGACAACCTAAAAGAAATGGATAATTTCCTAGAAACATACCATTTACAAATACAAAGAAACAGAAAATCTGAACAGAGCAGGTTTTAATTTTAACTAATTCAAATTAAAATCTGAATTAATCAATAAAAAGATAATCCAATTAATAAATGGGCAGAGGATCTGAACAGACATATTTCCAAGGAAGATAAACCGATGGTCAACAGGTACAACAGAACATGCTGAACATCACTAAACATCAGGTAAAATGTAAGTCAAACCCACAATGAGTTACAACCTCACAGGCATACTAGTTATCATCAAAAAGACAAGAAATGACAAGCATTGGCAAGGATATGGAGCAAGAGGAACCCTTGTACACTGTTGGTAGGAACATAAGTTAATATAGCCAGTATGGAAAACAGTATGGAATTTCCTCAAAAAATTAAAAATAGAACTATCATATAGTCCCACAATTCCACTTCTGGGTGTTTATCCATAGGAAATGAAAGCACTAACTCAAAAAAACAGAAGTTTGTCAAAAAGAACAATCTTATGTTCTCTGCAATGTTATTTACAATAGCCAAGATGTATGTGTCTATGGACGGATGAATGAATAAAGTGTAGTATTCATATGCACAATATAACATTGTTTAGCCATAAAAAAAGGAAAGAAATCTTGCCATTTGAAACAATGTGGATGGATTTTGAGGATATTAGTAGAGGTGGTTTAGTTGCTCAGTCATGTCTGACTCTTGCAACCCCATGGACTGTAGCCGGCCAGGCTCCTCTGTCCATGGGATTTCCCAGACAAGAATAATGGAGTTGTCATTTCTTTTTCTAGGGGATCTTTCTGAACCAGGAATAGAACGTGGGCCTCCTGCATTGCAGATGGATTCTTTACTGACTGAGCTACGAAGGAAGCCCCTTTACTAAGTGAAAAACATCAAAGAAAGACAAATACTGTATGATTTTTTTCACTTATATATGGAATCTGAAAACAAACACTCATTGATATAGAGAATAGATTTGTGGTTGCCAGAGGCAAAGGGTGGCATTTGGGCAAAATAGTGAAGGTATTCCAAAAATACAAATTTCCAGTTATACAATAAATGAGTCAGAGCATTGTAATGCACAGCAGGGTAACTGCGGTTAATAATACAGTAGCGTATGAGTAGATCTTAAAAGTTTTCACCACAAGAAAAAAAAATTATAACCATGTGTGGTGATACCTGTTAACTAGATCTGTGCTGACCATTTCTCAATATATAAAAAACATTGAATTACTATGTTGTATGCATTCATGCTAAGTTGCTTCAGCTGTGTCCAACTCTGACCACATGGACCGCAGCCTGTCAGACTCCTCTGTCCATGGGGATTTCTCCAGGCAAGAATTATTGCAGATGGTGACTGCAGCCATGAAGTTAAAAGAAGCTTTGCATCTTTGATTGCAAAAAAAGCTATGACAAACTTAGATAGCATATTAAAAAGCAGAGAAAGATTTTCTCTTCTTGGGCACCAAAATCACTGCAGACTGTGACTGCAGCCATGAAATTAACAGAAGCTTGCTCCTTGGAAGAAAAGCTATGACAAACCTAGACAGCATATTCAAAAGCAGCGACATTACTTTGTCAACAAATGTCTGTCTAGCCAAAGCGATGGTTTTTCCAGTAGTCATGTATAGATGTGAGAGTTGGACCATAAAGAAAGCTGAGCACTGAAGAATTGATGCTTTTGAACTGTGATGTTGGAGAAGACTGCAAGGAGATCAAACCAATCAATCATAAAGGAAAACAACCCTGAGTATTCATTGGAAGAACTGATACTGAAACTCCAATACTTTGGCCACCTGATGGGAAGAATTGACTCATTAGAAAAGACCCTGATACTGGGAAAGATTGAAGGCAGGAGGAGAAGGGGATGACAGAGGATGAGATGGTTGAATGGCATCACCAACTCAGTGGACAGGAGTTTGAGCAAGCTCCAGGAGTTGGTGATGGACAGGGAAGCTTGGCATGCTGCTGTCCATGGGGTCACAAAGAGTCGGACACGACTGAGCGACTGAACTGACCTGAACTCCATAGTTCTCCTCAGTATGCTCTTGCTATCCTATATCCTTTCCTCAGTGAGTGAATAAGCACAATCACATTTTGGGTTCATCTGTATGTATATGTAACCCTCAGCTCATAAGCTCCAGCTCAAACCTCTCTTCAGATAACCAGGCTCATGTGTACAACCATCTAATAGACATCTATCCAAAAACAAATCAATTGATCAACCAACAAAAACATCCTGTTACCAGCCTCTACTTTTCAGTCAACTTAGAAAAGTGAGAATGATTAAGTCTATTTCCATGAAACTCTCCTCAAATAAAAAAATATATCCCATTGATCCTTCTTCCTCCTACTGCAGTAGACAACCCTTTCAACATTCTTTTTTTTTGAACGTTTTCTTTTATCTTTTCTTTTTTAAACATTTATTTATTTGGCTGCACCGGGTCTTCGTTGCAGCACTTGGAATCTTCCATCTTCATTACGGCATGTGGGATCTTCAGTCGTGGCATATGAACTCTTAGCTGCAGCAGGTGGGATCTAGTTCCCTGACCAGGGATCAATCCAGGGCCCCCTGCATTGGGACCGTGGAGTTTTAGCCTTAGGACCACCAGGGAAGTCCCCCTTTCTCCATTTTTATCAGTTTTTTCCATAGAAGCTCTTCTGCAATGCTGCACAAACCAGTTTCCCTGCTCCAGTCCTCATATCTGTCCTCCTGCTCTGAGCAAGCCTCCAAACTCACAAGCCTGATCGAGATCATCCTCCTGTATAAAATCTCTCAGCAACATTCTGTTGTGAATTTCTTAACTTCGTCTGTTTTGTTCCCGTACACTTCTCCACCCTCTACTCATCTCTCCTCTAGAATCCAGCAGCCATAATCCACTCCTGCAGATTCATGTGCTTTTCTGGGAGTACACCATGCTGTCTTGCACTTCCACGCTATTCTTTCTTCTCTGAGTTGGCTTCCCTGCCCCAAAAGCCTCACTAGTTTCCACTAACTCTTTGAAATCAATTTAAGCATTGCTTTCTGGGGAAATTAAGCTACATGTTCCTGCACTGAATTACCAAAGAATCTTTTGCACACTTCTAGTTTAGTCTTTTAAAGTATTTTTTAAATTACTCTATCAACAAACATTCATTCAGATCATACTGTGTAACGGTCATGCAGTGTCATTTTTTCTAAGCACAAGAAGTCTCAACATTGACAAAGACAAAAAAGAGTTCCTATTCTCACACACTGTACCACCTCAGTGGAAGATGGAAGGCAGTGATAACTTCTCAGTGGAAGGTAGTGATAACTTTCATAATGAAAATAAAATAATAAACAATGGGCTATGGAATCATTTGGGAAAGGAATTATTTAAACCTAGATGGCTGAAAAGGTTTTTCTGAGGAGTTGATATTTAAGCCTGGTGAGATCTAAATGTTATGACTTATCCAGCCAAGTAAATATCTGATGGAAGATCATTTAAGGCATAAAGAAAGAACAGTTCAGGCTAAGACCCTAGGGGATAATGATTTTAGAACATTTGAGAAGCAGAATGAAGATGTGGGTGGTCAGGTAGGGTTTTTTTGTTTGGTTTTGTTTAATGCATTTAATCCCCCAAAGGCTCTGCAACCTAAGTTGTGCAATCATAATTGAGGTATAAGAGAAGGTTGCAAATTTTATGTAGTCACAAATGATAGACTAGGAAATACTAAAATCAGGATTAAAACGGATCTTTCTGAATCCAAAACCATGTGTTTTTTCCACCTACAGTGTAACAAATGTTATACTGTGAAAAAGAAATATTCAAACTCCACAGGATGAGACTATACAACTTCTTGGACAGTTAGAATTAAGTATGCGATGGCGGAGTGTTCCATTCTCAAACGAATTACATCAAGATCAGACAAATTTGTGGAGAAAAACATCACCTCTTCATCTGAAATTGCTAGACTTCTAATATCCACTCTGTGTTTCTAGTATAATACAGAGTTACAACTTTGTGTTTCTTGTTTTCAAATGATAAGACAGTGCTAACTGTAGGAAAACATGAGGCAAGGTCAACAATTGCAAATCTAGCAATGTCTCCCTTTGGTGCTTCTATGTGAGAGGGAAGGGAAAGGCTGTCTGTTGAAGACATCACAAAACACTTTTCACCCTATTGATTTTCATATGGGAAAAGTTAGTAGTGAACACAATTTGAAACTTCAATATTCCGATTCTCCTGGAATGACCAATGAAGGCCCTCAGGGGCTGTCTTGGCACACGGAATCCTTCGTAGTAACAGAAACATCCAACTTCTGAACAGATCATGGCTTTGATCTTATCGTTCTCCTGCTTTCCATGCCCTTTTCCTCCCTTCCTCTCAAATCAAACCCAGCCAACAGTAGAGGCTCTGATCAAATCAGAACTTTCTCCAGGAAGCCATGCCGGACCTCTCCCTGGATCCTTGGCAGACAGTGATATCAAATTAAACTATTTTTTAACAATCATTATTACAGTTCCATGACATTCTTCTCATTTAAAATTATACACATATATACACATGAATTAACTTTGTGATTTTATAGTATAATTGCAATTTTAAATTATATGAATAATGTGGCAGAGTATTCATAATAAAAAATCCTACACATTACGAAATAAATCAAAGCGAGTACATATCTTTTACTTTTCGATTATATTTAGAAGTAAAATGATAAACTTGAACATCTGAGTCACTCTCACTTATTTGTTTAGACTTTTCTCTGCTTCCAAAGGTTGATCATTAGCTGTCATACATATTTCTGTATAATATTAAATAATCCAGAGATATGCATTAGGGGCTTCCCTGGTGGCTCAGAGGTTAAAGCATCTGCCTGCAATGTGGGAGATCCGGGTTCAATCCCTGGGTTGGGAAGATTCCCTGGAGAAGGAAATGGCAACCCACTCCACTACTCTTGCCTGGAAAATTCCACGGACTGAGGAGCCTGATTGATAGGCTACAGTCCATGGGGTCACAAAGAGTCAGACATGACTGAGTGACTTCACTTTCACTTTCAGTGATATGCATTAGGAGAAAGAAACTAGCACTAATTATGTCTCTACCACACATCAGCTACTTTTTCCAATACTCTCACCTTTTCAATCCCCAGAGCAGCCATATAGGATAGGTAATTTTTTACCCCTATTTTACATATGGAAACTCTGGGCCTCCAAAATTATATTACTTGTAAAATTTACATAGCTTGAAGTAGGAAGTATAAAAACATAAATCTAGATATACAGTTCTGAATCCAAAGCTCAAGCTTCCCTCTCTTATATCATTTTCATAGACATTTTATAAGCAATCATATATTCATGCAAATTGAGCATCTAAAATACTGCAATTTAAAAATTTAATTTAATTATTAAACTGGTCTTATAATCATGAAAGTATATGAACATTGTTTTCAATTTTCATGCATAATTTCACTCCATGATTCTAGCAAGAGACTATTCACAATTTTTAATTTAATAATTTTCTAGTCAAGAATTATTTTGATCTCCTGTTTCTTTACCACCCTCTGATAGATGTCTGATGTTTTCATGTCTCTGGTATCTTTATTGCAGGAAAAATTAATGGGAAATTATAAGTATTCCATCAACATTGAAGATAAAAAATTAGTAAAGTCTGTTTATAAATTCCACCCTCTCTCTACTTCTCCTTACTAACACTGACAATATTATGCCAATAAATACTCTATTAGGTATCAGAAAATAATTTTCCATGAGAAGATATAAAAGGCTGCCATCTGGACCTTTCTGAAGGCAAAAAGCAAGGTCAGTTCTCTACCAAGAAAAGGCGTCAAGGAGCTTGTCTACCCTCCTAATTTTTGCCTACAAATATTTTTATTTGAACAAAGCAATGGCTAGTTTATCCTGCTGAAAGGATGTTTTAAATTATGGAATCCAAGTGACTAGAATCTGTCTTCATCTTCTTTAACCTGGACCCTGGAAATGCTAGTTTTCTAACATCAAAGATCAGAGATGATCCAAATTGATAACTGTACTATGGATTTGATCTTGTAAAAATCAGCATTCTGATTGATGGTATGTTTAGATCTATTGATATAATTATTTTCTAGCACCTTAGTCTGATTAATTTTCAGTGTCAATGATAACATGATCAAATCATATGTCTACAATCTTTATGTATGAGACAAAAAATATTTGTGAAATTTTAAGTAAGCTTTGCATTAAATACTCTCTCTTTATACATAGGCAAACAATTTTTATATATCTAGAATCATATGAGAGAAACACTATGTGCTTTGGCTCCAGAAATATTTAGACTCAAATTTTACCTCCAGGTACAATGTACACTGCTTTAGGGAATTCAGCCACTATGAGCTTCAGTTTTCTCATTTCTAATGATATACAACACTGAGCTGATAAGGTCATATGGATGATCAAATAAGATCATCTTTTCAGGACTGTAAGTTTTAACTGGAATAACATATTAAAGTGCCTAAGGTCTAATAGGCATTTTAGTGTTATTTCTTCCCTAGTGAAGTGAAGTGAAACTGAAGTCGCTTGGTCGTATCCGACTCTTTGCGACCCTGTGGACTATAGCCCACCAAGCTCCTCTGTCCATGGGATTCTCAGGCAAGAGTACTGGAGTGGGTTGCCATTTCCTTCTCCAGGGTATCTTCCCGACCCAGGGATCGAACCCAGGTCTCCCGCATTGCAGGCAGACGCTTTAACCTCTGAGCCACCAGGGAAGCCTTGGGTAGCTAATTAAAAGTTGCTTTCATTTTTCTGTACTGAATAAATGTATGAGTATAAAGGGGTCACCTGTAAATATTTAACCATATAAATAATTAACATTGTTTTAATATTTGTAATTCATATATTTAAGGATTAAATTTACTATATATAAGGAAAAAAATTAATCCTGCAATTCTCAATTAGTTTTATATAATACTATAACATGTTATTTTCCAAACATTTCGTAAAATGTGGCAATTTTTGAAATTTTCTTTAAGACTAAGAATATTTTAGTTAAAGAAACTTTACTGGGGAAGAAACAAAAAAAATGTATGAGTAATTTAATGGTCAAACATACTGGAGAGAAATGACTTCTGGTAACCAACCCGTGAGTGCATGAATCACTGTGAACTCTCCCAGTTCTCTCCTCTCTGCCACATGGATGCTGAAAAAGCAAAAACACAATATTATAGTCAATAACATTTGAAAACAGGGAGAGGTCTATAAAAGACAGGACTCTCTAACAAGCAGTAATAAAAGAATAAATGGGCTCTCATAAACGGCTACCCACTCTAATATTCTGGCTTGGAAAATTACACAGGAGCAGCCTGGCAGTCTACAGTCCATGTAGTTGCATAGAGTTGGACACAACTGAGCTTTCACCTCACTTTACTTCGTATATATAAATAATACATAATCTCTTCTGTATATTCAACATATTATCATGTTCTTTTAAAAATAGGGCAATGTCTTTCCTCTTTCAAGTTTCAGTAATTATAATACGATTCCTATGAGCCTGTATATTAAGCCAGTCTCACACATGGCAGGGCAAGATGGGGATCAGACATTTTTGATAAAATCCTTAGATAATTTTAGAGAAGCCGGAAACATCCATTCTATCTTGTACAAAAGAGTGGATCTGCCACTATGGCATAAAGTCAATGAGACTGTGATTGATTAAATATCACTCTTGTTATTTTAATCCTTTACTTTTAATATTTTTCTGAAGTGATTAGTCTATTTTCAGTAACACACACAAATGCTATATCTATATTTTGCCCAGGAACCAGAGCTTCAGTTCCACCTTATGCCAGTGGTGGTGACTGATGGTATTGATTGGTATACATGTTTTTTAATTCAGAAAGAAGTATTAATCACACACTCCATCATTTAGAAATTTATATTGGTTTTTTGTTTGCAGATTATAAACTGTGATGTGTCCACATATCTCCAAGATAACAAATATCTACTGGAATAGATATTAACAGTCTAACCTCCTCTTTGAATAATCATATTTAGAATGTGACTGTGCGAAGCTCATAAAAGTAATGTTTTTTCCTCTGCACATGTCAGAGTGATATTTAAATAACTACTAAACATTAATTTTTAGTGTAGAAAGCTAAAACTCACATTAAAAAATTCACTATCTACTGTAAAATCTGAGAAAAACTTTTGGACAAATATAAATTGGACCACATAGTGATTTTCACCTCAAGGTCTAAGAAGCATCCTGCATTAAGCCTGGTCCTTTATTTATAAGTTGGATTTGTTTGTTTTTCAAAAATAACCATAATGCCATTTCTCAAGTTGCTTTAAAATTCTACTGTAGCTTTAAGAAAGATAAAAATGCCACTCCAATTATCCGGGTCATGCATTTACTGCTTCACTGGCCTGGCTGCTCTCATTCTCAGGACTTCAAGTTAGATCTGAGAATTAGGAAGGTTATTTCCTTTCAAAGATAAACAAACATAGTTGTTACCATTTTAAATACTTAGTAGTATTCAACTATCTAAATGCTCTGAGCTGAGCTTTTTAAAATGATTGAAATTAAGGGTTGCAAACTGGGTAACACAAATTCCGGATAGAAAATTGAGGGTTGGTAACAGAAAAGAGAGATGAAGAGGGTGGCAGCAGGAGGGGCTGTTTTTGTTTGTGTGGCTTTGGGAGAGAAAAAGGAAGCTGAGCCAAAAGAAAACCACAAAAAAACAGACCAGGCTTCTGACTGACATGGCTGTGTATAATAATAGAAGGGGAGGGGGCTGAGCTTTGAGCCAGTGGCTGGAGTGGCCTGTTAGAGCAAGTGGGTGTGTTCTGCTGAAAAGGACCTGCTGTGATAAACTGCAGGAGGGGGAAGGGTAGCAAATTCAAGCTGGTGCATTGTGTGTGAGAATTCTTCCACAGATTGGAGACACACAGTTGCCTTGCACTGGCAACTCAGGTATCAAAGCTTTTTCGCATCACTCAGGCCTGAATAAAGCACTAGTGGTAAAGAATGCGCCTGCCAAGGCAGGAATATAAGACATGCAGGTTCAATCCCGGCCTCAGGAAGATCCCTTGGAGAAGGAAATGGCAACCCACTCCAGTATTCTTGCCTGGAAAATTCCATGGACGGAGGAGCCTGGTGGGTTACAGTCCATGGGGTTGCAAAGAGTCAAACATGACTGAAACAACTTAGCAATGGAACAATGACCAGAATAGAAGGACCACAGTCTGCAAGTGGAAGCTAAGACATGTCTCGCATAGGTTGGTGCAGGAATATAAGACACAAGCAGATTTTCCAGGAATATTGAAGGAAACATGATAGTTTTCATTGTGAATGTATAAAAAGGACCAGTGTTACCTAAACCATGAGGAACACATGGACATTCTTCAGAAGAGATCAGATTTTCAAGATTAGCAAATGATGGCTGCATACCCAAAGCCTAAGACTTTAACTGGATCCAGGATACACTGGAGTAAGAAATGGCAACCCCGCTCCAGTATTTTTGCCTGGAAAAATCCCACGGACAGAGAAGACTGATGGGTTACAGTCCATGGGGTTGCAAAAGAGTTGGACACAACTTAGCAACTAAACAGCAGGACATATATTCAATAATTAGATGAACCAGTATTTTCCTCTACAAAATAACTTCTTTCTCTCCTTAAACTGAAACTTTACTTCCATGACTGACTTTTCCATTCATCATAAGGAAACACTGGATACAGAATCAGTTTTGAGCATTTTTCTTGGGGGAATTTTGTCTCATTGCTGGCTAACACAGCACTTCAAACCAGTGGCTTTGAAATGTTTATTGTTATATTAGAAAGTTTATACTGTTTGGAGAAAATGCTTTTTAAAAATGATTTTTTGAAAAATAAACCTATGCAATATTGGTGCATAGTTGTTGCTGCTGTTTGCCATTTTGTCTTTATACAAGTGAGTGATAATTCTTTATTCTACTTACTCAACATTTGCCAGCTTAATGATAGCTTTACACAAAAGCATTGGCCAAAGTTCAGATTCATAGGTTGTAGCTGGAAGCAATAGATTATTTTCTTCATCAAAAGGCAGAAAGTCATCAATAGTTATCTTTCTCCAGCAACCCTAAAGATGAGAAGAAAGGAATATACCATTAGTGATTTACATTATTTTTCGCATACATTCTTACATACTGCTGACATTATTATTTACAATTTTTACAATTTTATTTTATTTTATAAAATTTATGATTTCATTTTATAATTGTTATTTTATTTTAGCATCTTATGTCTAATGACTGACCTACTAGTATTGTATACTACTCTGAGAATTTTAGCTTATTATTTTATTTATTGTAATTAAAACATGTGTATATCTATATCTACAGTGTCATTATTTATGAGGTATTTTAGCATATTCTTGGATGCCTCATGCTACATAATTGAATAAATTGAACTATTTCAAAAAGCAAAACCAAAACATCATGCAATCATGGATAAGTTTAGGCACAATTAAATAACTTATTTGTAGACATAATGCAAATTCTCTGAAAGTAACTTTAATGATAATTTTTTATCCTCATAGGCTCAGTGAGTTATACTTCCAGTTACCATATTACTCTTACTCCTAATTAAAGATCTATTTTGAACTTAAAATTAGTTAATTCTTTATCTAATAAAATCATGATATATTTACATATATATATCACTTCATAATTAAAAGTTTGAGATAAATGATAAAATTAATGATTGTGAGCTCAAACTCCTTTAAACTTTGGTTTTACATGTGAGATTTATTTTTCAGCAGTGATGCAAGCCTTGTGAACTCAAAGATCTGCATAATACATGGGTTATACCTATACCATTGAATTGTTTATAGTCTAGAGAGGGAGGGCATATAGGAATATGCAAAATACAAAATGTAATATGTTTCAAATGCTCTGGAATAAGAAAGGAAAATGTGACTAATTTGCTCAGGGGATGTCTTCACAGGAAGTTGATATTTGAATTCAAGCCTCAACGAACAGTATACTTGTCCTAGGTGGATAGGAACAGTAGGGTGAAAATGTCTTCTTTTTATGACACGTGTAACTGAGCTCATACTACATTATTTAGTGGTTATGTGACTTTTTATTTCTTTCTTTGTGGATAATGTAGGGCAAGACAGGTTTGAAGGAACAGTTATTCAGCTATTCTCTCTTCTAACTTTAGGTGAAAAAACTCAAAATAATACACAGTAAAATTGACTGGTTTGATCTCCTTGCTGTCCAAGGGATGAATACATAAATGAAATGTTATGTAATATAAATATAAATAATTTTTGCATTTGGTATTTTTGGATCTAACATTTTTTGCATTTGGTAATTTTTGGACCTAACAAAAGCAGAAGATATTAAGAAGAGGTGGCAAGAATACACAGAAGAACTATACAAAAAAGATCTTCATGACCCAGATAATCACGATGGTATGATAATTCACCTAGAGCCAGACATCCTGGAAAGTGAAGTCAAGTGGGCCTTAGGAAGCATAACTATGAACAAAGCTAGAGGAGGTGATGGAATTCCAGCTGAGCTCTTTCAAATCCTAAAAGATGATGCTGTGAAAGTACTGCAATCAATATGCCAGCAAATTTGGAAAACTCAGTAGTGGCCACAGGACTGGAAAAGGCCAGCTTTCATTCCAGTCCCTAAGAAAGGCAATGCCAAAGAATGCTCAAACTACTGCACAATTGCACTCATCTCACATGCTAGGAAAGTAATGCTCAAAATTCTCCAAGCCAGGCTTCAACAGTACATGAACCATGAACTTCCATATGTTCAAGCTAGATTTAGAAAAGGCAGAGGAACTAGAGATCAAATCGCCAACATCCACTGGATCATGGAAAAAGCAAGAGAGTTCCAGAAAAACATCTACTTCTGCTTTATTGACTATGCCAAAGCCTTTGACTGTGTGGATCACAATAAACTGTGGAAAATTCTGAAAGAGATGGGAATACGAGACCACTTGACCTGCCTCTTGAGAAACCTGTATGCAGGTCAGGAAGCAACAGTTAGAACTGGACATGGAACAACAGACTTGTTCCAAATAGGAAAAGGAGTACGTCAAGGTTGTATATTGTCACCCTGTTTATTTAATTTCTATGCAGAGTGCATCATGAGAAACGCTGGGCTGGATGAAGCAAAAGCTGGAATCAAGATTGCTGGGAGAAATATCAGTAAGTTCAGATATGCAGATGACACCTTATGGCAGAAAGTGAGAAAGAACTAAAGAGCCTCTTGATGAAAGTGAAAGAGGAGAGTGAAAAAGTTGGCTGAAAGCTCAACATTCAGAAAACGAAGATCATGACATCTGGTCTCATTACTTCATGGCAAATAGATGGGGAAACGGTGGAAACAGTGAGAGACTATTTTTTGGGGCTCCAAAATCATTGTAGATGGTGACTGTAGCCATGAAATTAAAAGACTCTGTTCCTTGGAAGAAAAGTTATGACCAACCTAGATAGCATATTAAAAAGCAGAGACATGACTTTGCCAACAAAGGTCTGTCTAGTCAAGACTATGCTTTTTCCAGTAGTCATGTATGGATGTGTGAGTTGGACTATAAAGAAAGCTGAGCACCGAAATATTTATGCTTTTGAACTGTGGTGTTGGAAAAGACTCTTGAGAGTCCCTTGCACTGCAAGGTGATCCAACCAGCCCATCCTAAAGGAAATCAGTCCTGAATGTTCATTGGAAGGACTGATGCTGAAGCTGAAACTCCAATACTTTAGCCATCTGATACAAAGAACTGACTCATTTGAAAAGAGCGTGATGCTGGGAAAGATTGAAGGCAGGAAGAGAAGGGGATGACAGAGGATGAGATGGCTGGATGGCATCATCGACTCAATGAACACGAATTTGGATAAACTGTGGGAAATGATGGTGGATAGGGAGGCCTGGCGTGCTGCAATCCATGGGGTTACAAAGAGTTGGACACAACTGAGCGACGGAACTGAACTGACTGAATTTTTGTCATTGCATGTAAATGATGTATATAGGACATTTTTTATTGAGTTTACTCTGCTAGTGCTGCATAATTTTAAAAGACCATCAAAATGTTTAATTATAGAATCCTTGTACAGAAAGATGCCTTTTTGTTAAGATAAACATAAGTTAATAAATCTACTTTAGAATAGTCATGCTCAAATTTTAACATTTTCCATAGCTCAATTCCAGGTCATGATAACTATCGGCTATATATATCTATACCCTCTTTCTCCTATGACCAAGCTGAATAGAAAATTTAAAGTATGTTGTATAAATAATAGTTCAAATCACAGTTATGAAAAAAATCAAGCAAAGTGTAATCAGAGATGAGAGATTTCCAAAAAATCTGAGTGGTCATAATTATATAAATGAGACTATTTTCCCCTATTTTCATATTTTCTCCTGTTATATAATTTTAGTTTCCCTTATTTCTACTCCAGTAACAGGTGTGTGCTTCCCACTCAGGGCAGAGCTCTGACTTCCACACTTGATCTGAAGTAAACAAAGCAGTTTCTCTCCCCAGCAGAGTCAAAGAGAAGAACTGACTTCCATCCTCCTTCAGGAAACAGGAGATGTCTGGCCTGGAAGAAACTATTATTTCCACCTCCTACTCATGCAGCAGTGCACACCTCCCCTTCCTCAGGTGGTAACAAGCAGATTGTGAGATGGTTAACACAACAGCACTAGTCAGGTTTTATAAATTAAACTGAGATTTGGAAAAAAGCTCACAAAAGTGATCCAGGGTGTACATTACAAATCTAAACAGGTTGGCTACCTTCTAAAACAGAAATTTTAATTAGAAACCAAAGTCATTAAGGTATAATAGTGATAGCATCCAGGAAACTGTCCAAAATGTCTCCTCATACTAAAACCCAGGATTATTTTAATTTCAGTGAGAAAATACAATCTACAGACCAGAAAGTCAAAATGACAGAGAAACTGGAATTTTTAGGCTTGAACTATAACTCTGCTGTTCAAATATGCTCCAACAAGTAATCATGAACACTCCTGAAACAAAAGAGAAAATAGAAAATCTCAGCAAAGAGATAGAAAATATAAAAGAGGACAAAATAGAAAATTTGAACTTAGTATTAAATAATAAACAAACCTGTTAGTAACAGAAAGCAAATTTCAGAGAAACTAGTGAACAGCAAGTTAAATCAATAGAAATTATGAGCAATAAGGGAAATAGATTTAAAAATTAATATGAGCTTCAGGGACCTGTGAGATAATGGAAAATATATAACATGCTATTGGTGTCAACACACACACACACGGTACAAACAATATGAATATGAAGCTGCAGTAGGTTTGAGAAAAAGTTGAAAACTTCCGAAATTTGTCATGAAATAATCTGATAGATTTAAGGGGCTCAGAATGTCCAAAACAGGATAATGTCAAAGAAATCAACACTGAGGAATCTATACACATCAAATTCAAGCTTCTAAAAACTCAAGAAAAAGGCAAAAGCTTGAAAGCAGTCTATGAGAAGACATTGCCTGCAGGAGAACAGCAGATTGCTTTCCAGAAACAACAGAGGCCAGAAGAAAGTAGCATACTTAACGCTGAAAGAAAAACAATTGTCAACCCCAAATTCTGCACTGAGTGGAAACATTTTTTAAGAATAAAGGTGAAATAAAGATGATTTCAGATAAAGGGAAGAGAGAATAATTTGTCACCAGGCACCTGGCTGAAAAAGAATGGCAAAAGGAAATTCCTCAAAGGTAAAAAAAATAAAAATAAAATGGAACATTAGGAATGAAGAAAGAGTAAAGGAAAGAGTAAGCATATGGCTAAATTATGAAGTATTCTTTTCCCCTTGAGCTTTTAAAATTATATTTGACATTTAAAAGCAAAAGTTTTCATGAGGGTCTCAACATATGTAGACGAACATTTAAGACAACTATGTTATAGATAGAGAGGTGTAAAGGAGTCTAAAAGGTAGGTAAAATTATATCCCAATTTAAGCGGTAAAATGATATTACTGGACTGTGATAAGCTATGTGTGTATACTTTAATCCCTAGTGCTATCACTACAAAAAAGAAATCCTCAAAAACACTAGGGATAATAATTTAAAAAGACACATGCAGCCCAATGTTCACAGCAGCATTATTTATAATAGCCAAGAAGACGTGAAAATAGTCTAAGTGTCCATTGACATATGAATGGCTAAAGAAGATGTGGTATACATATATGCAACAGAATATTATTCAACCATTAAAAATGAAATATTGCCATTTGCAGACATAGATGGACCTAGAGATTATTATACTAAGTGAAGTAAGTCAGACAAATACAAATATCACATGATATCACTTATATGTGGAATCTACAAAATAATATAAATGAACTTACTCATAAAACAGAAACAGACTCACAGACATAGAAAAAAAAAAAAAGCAAAAAACTTTTGGTTACCAAAGGGGAAAGAGGGTGAAGGATAAATTAAGACTATGGGAATAATAGAAACACACTACTGTATATAAATTAAATAAGGATTTACTATATAGCACAGAGAACTATATTCAATTTCTTGAAATAGCCTATAATGGAAAAAAATCTGAAAATAATATAGATATGTATATATATATATATATATATATATATATATATACATAAAACTGAATCACTTTGGTAAAACAGTGGTCATAGCCTGAATGTCTGTCAATATGAAATTAGCAAAATATGTATCCAATTGTCACCTGCTATCTGTAGGGGAACTGGTTCCAGAATCAGTCACATGTACCAAAATCTGGACGTACTCAAGTCCTACAGTTGGCCCTCCTTCCTTATCTGAGGATTCAACCAACGGCAGATCATAAATATATGACTGTATTTATTTTTAAAAAGTAGACTTTTAAGTGGACCTGGACAATTCAGACCTATCTTATTCCAAGATCAACTGTAATTATTGTTATGTTCAAGCAATGGAGTACAAGGTAGATCAACAAACATTAGCATGAAAATGTCCATGGTTAAGGAAAACATACAGAATGATGAATACTGTATGATTTTACTGTTGGTACAGATTATATATAGTGTGTTTACATATATACTTTTAAGAAAAAGGTTTAAGAGGATAAACAGAGATAATTTACTATGATTGTCTGGGTAGGTAGACTCATAGGGACATTTCATTTACTAATTTAAACATTTTAATAGTGTTTGAATGTGTTTTAATAAAAGCATATATAGAGCCAATAATGGGTTTTCCTGGTGGCTCACTGGTAAAGAATCTGCCTACAATGCAGGAAACCCAGGTTTGATCCTTGAATTGGGAAGATCCCCTGGAGAAGGGGATGGCAACCCACTCTGGTATTCTTGCCTGAGAATCCCATGGACAGAGGAGCCTGGTGGGCTGTAGTCCATGGGGTCGCAAAGAGTTGGGCATGACTGAGTATGTTTTAATAAAAGCATATATAAAATTAATAATGATGAATTGAGAATAAAAAATTTCCATTTTGAAAATAAAAGTAATTGAATAATGGGAAAGTAATTTGTCAAGGCATATGCCTTGAAAACACTGTTTAAAGAACAAAAATGTCACTGGGTGTGAGAGACGTTGTTTCAAATGCTGACTGCAAACTCTACCCAGACTGTGGGTTGGGATATGAAAATGCAATAGACAGGGTTTGTGCAGGTGTGTCCTGCACCCACAGTTGAATAAACTCCAAATTCTATAATAATACTGTGCTTAAAAAGCATAAAAGTTAATCAGAAATAAAAACTATAATGCTTTTGTATGGAAAGATAGATGATGATTGGGGAAAACCACTGGTCTCAGTGTGTGTGTTTTCTTGCTTATTCAGAGCTAAATGAAAGCACTCAGAGAAAGACTGCCAAGAGCAATACATATTTCAAGTGGAGAGCAATAATGTGATTGCTTTTTTCAAGGAGCCCAAGGAATGCTGACATCGGAAAGTACCGAGGAGACCATATGCAGCTCAGTAGCAGTGTTATCACTGCCAGGTGAAAGAAAAAAGAAAACTCTGTTTTATGATACTGTTCTTCATGCTACCTAATAAATTTTTATCTGGTTGATGTCAAAGAACTTTGAGGCTATTCTCTTAGAATCCAAACTGGAAAAAAATGGGAATATTTTATGGGAGAAACAATACACTGGTATAAAAACCTGCACTTTAAATGCCGTGCCGAAAGGTTCTCATTGGTTAGTTTACTTTGAAGAAGTGATTAAAAGAGAAAGTGTTAATCACTCAGTTGTGCCTGACTTTGCAACCCCATGGACTGTAGCCTGCCAGGCTTCTCTGGCCTTGGGATTCTCCAGGCAAGAATACTGGAGTGGGTTGCCATTCCTTTCTTCAGGGGATCTTCCCAACCCAGGAATCAACTTGAGTCTCCTGCACTGCAGGCAGATTCTTTACCGTCTCAGCCATATAAATGCTTCAAGGGGCAATAAGAAAGAGGGAGGAGAATACATGTAAAAAGGCAGAAGGAGAAATCAACATCCAGTAAGAAACAAATAAGAAAGTGTCTACAAATGGAAGGGGAAAAAAAGCGATTTGGAGCAGCCTTAAGGTGTACAAGACTGCACAGGGGAAGGAGAACTGAGGTAGGGCAGAGGGTACATCTCCAGTAAATCATCTTGAATCAAACAGTAGGAGGTAATAGAGAATGTATGTATGAACACGTTTCTGAAATATTTGCAGTGAAAACTGAAGGATAGACACATAAATACTGAATTAGAATTGGAAGAGGAAAAAGCCAGAAATTAAACTGTGTATGTCCGGAAAAGGACATACATAGTGAAAATAACAATCCATTTTACCTTTTCAGAAATAATTTCCTCTAGTTCTGTACTACACCTCATCTGGAAAGAGGTGTTGGCTCAGCCCTACCACCTGGGAATTAGGGGGAGAGAGGCAGAAATGTTTGCTCTTAGCCCAGAGAGAATAGATATCTACAACTAGAAAACCAGGCAGCCATCTCTATTCCATGGACATGGTCTCTCAAACAGCAAAGTTCTTGTTTCCGTCTCTTTAAAAATTGCCTCTGTCTATCTAGTCACTTCGCTGGTGGCTCAGACTGTTAAGAATCTGCCTGCAGTTCGATCCTGGAGAAGGGAATGGCTACCCACTCCAGTACTCTTGCCTGGAGAATTCCATAGACAGAGGAGCCTGGCGGGCTACAGTCCATGGGGTCACTCACACAGAGTCGAACATGACTGAGAGACTTTCACTTTCATCACTCAGTATTTTCCTATACCCTCTAGGGCTACAGTCCAATTTTAAAGAATGGATCAAAGTAGAAGAGAACTAGCAAGAGGTTACTGTAACTTGGCTTCTGTATTTACTTTACCAAAAGAACTGTAGATTGGGCCAATGGTGAAAATAAGAATATATGTATGAATAAAAGCCTTGGGAAAAGCATCAAGAAAGCAATAGATTCATATTCATATATATATATATATACATACACATATATATCCTTATATTAATGAACGCACTAAGTGGATACTTCATACTCAGCACTATAGAGAAAAGTGAAGCAGATTCAGGGAAGACGGTATCAGGGTTTCAGGTAGGGTGGAGAGTGCTCAGAATGAGTGCCTGAAGTGTTAAACACAGGAGATACTCAGGCATTGGCTGTTATATTCTCAAACAGGTTATCAGCTACTTTTTCCATATGTAAGCAAATGATCATTCACATAATCATGTATAAAGGAAAATAGACCTCAATATTGTCACCCCCAAAATTCACATATATATTCTAAGTAAATAAAATTTTGGAATGCATATTCCTTCTGAATGAAAGATGAATCAAAATAAAAAGTTCAAAAGAAGGGAAGCTATAGTGAAAAAAAAAAAAACAATGATGAGGATTAAGGATTAACCCTTTTGTATGTAGAATAAGGAATAAACAATTATAATATGTGTTCAAAGATAAATACTAGTAAAAATGTTTACCCAGAAATGCTAAGAAAACATTGAAATGAAAGTAAGAAATGCATTTTATTCTAAAAAATCGAAACAAATTTAATTCCTTATAATTAAAGTAATATGGTATCTGAAGAGAACAAGGAAAATAGTGAAAGAAAAGAGAGCCCCAAATCCAAATCAAACATAATTTAAATTGGAAATTAGTGTATGATAAAAGCAGGTTTTAAGATCAATGGGAAAAAGTAAAACATTGACATAAAATGCTGGGACAACTGGCTGAGGTTTTTAAGTAAAAAAAATAAACCAGTTCTTCATTTCTCACAGTAGATAAAACAAATGATAGATCTAAACATTAAAATAAAACTAAAGGGAAATATTTTTTCTATTCTTGAAGTTGTACCTTGTTTAAATGACAAATATCCTAGACTCTGTAAAGAAATATAATGACAAACTTGACTACATAAAAATTACAAATCCCAGTCAGGTGGAGGCCACATAGCTAAAAAGACTAATTTTAAAAGTACTTCCTTTACATTCACATTTATTATTACCTATAATGTATAAAGCCTTCCCAAGTAGCTCAGTGGTAAAGAATTTGCCTGCAATCAGGAGACAGAAGAGATATAGGAGACACAGGTTCAATCTCTGGGTAGGGAAGATTCCCTGGAGAAGGAAACGGCAAGTAAAGTTGAGATGTAAATTGCCTAGGAGAGGAGCCTGGAAGGCTATAATCCATGGGGTTTCAAATACTTGGAGACAGCTCAGCAACTATACAATAGCAATGTATAAAAGAATACACTTTCATAACAAAACTTTAAATAACCTGTTTTATAAGTAGGCAATAGGGGGATACCAGAGGAACTAAGCAAGTTTGGGCAACTGAACCACAGCAAGGTCATATTGTGAGAGAATCGGGTAGAGATTTGCCTGTGATCATTATATCCCCTCTATTTTTGCACCTGGACTCAAGATGGGCAGGAGAGCATCTGGGAAGCTGATCGTGTGCTTCTCTCCCTGACTCTACCAAGGGGTTGGAGGAAGAATGATCCATTCCTTTGGCTTCCACAATAGTAGGCAGCAGTGGGGAAAGAAAGGAGCAAAGAAAGAATACAGGAAAGAGGGGAGGAAACTAATAGTGTTGAGAATCTACTATTTGTCAGGACCTTCAGAATCCTCCAAGCCAGGCTTCAGCAATACGTGAACTGTCAACTTCCTGATGTTCAAGCTGGATTTAGAAAAGGCAGAGGAACCAGACATCAAATTGCCAACATCCGCTGGATCATCAAAAAGGCAAGAGAGTTTCAGAAAAACATCTATTTCTGCTTTATTGACTATGCCAAAGCCTTTGACTGTGTGGATCACAATAAACTGTGGAACATTCTGAAAGAGACCACCTGACCTGCCTCTTGAGAAACCTATATGCAGGTCAGGAAGCAACAGTTAGAACTGGACAGAGAACAACAGACTGGTTTCAAATAGGAAAAGGAGTACGTCAAGGTTGTGTATTGTCACCCTGCTTATTTAACTTCTATGCAGAGTACATCATGAGAAACGCTGGGCTGGAAGAAGCACAAGCTGAAATCAACATTGCCGGGAGAAATATCAATAACCTCAGATATGCAGATGACACCACCCTTATGGCAGAAAGAGGAACTAAAAAGCCTCTTGATGAAAGTGAAAGAGGAGAGTGAAAAAGTTGGCTTAAAGTTCAACATTCAGAAAATTAAGATCATGGCATCTGGTCCCATCAGTTCATGGGAAATAGATGGGGAAATGGTAGAAACAGTGAGAGACTTTATTTTTTTTTGGCTCCAAAATCACTGCAGATGGTGATTGCAGCCATAAAATTAAAAGATGCCTATTCCTTGAAAGGAAAGTGATGACCAACTTAGATAGCATATTGAAAAGCAGAGACATTACTTTGCCAACAAAGGTCCATCTAGTCAAGGCTATGGTTTTTCCAGTAGTCCTGTATGGATGTGAGAGTTGGACTGTGAAGAAAGCTGAGCACTGAAGAATTGAGGCTTTTGAACTGTGATGTTGGAGAAGACTCTTGAGAGTCCCTTGGATTGCAAGGAGATCCAACCAGTCCATCCTAAAGGAGATGAGTCCTGGGTGTTCATTGGAAGGGCTGATGTTGAAGCTGAAACTCCAATACTTTGGCCACCTCATGCAAAGAGTTGACTTATTGGAAAAGACCCTGATTCTGGGAGGGATTGAGGGCAGGAGGAGAAGGGGATGACAGAGGATGAGATGGCTGGATGGCATCACTGACTCGATGGACATGAGTTTGGGTGAACTCTGGGAGTTGGTGATACATAGGGCGGCCTGCCGTGCTGTGCTTCATGGGGTTGCAAAGAGTTGGACATGACTGAGCAACTGAACTGAACTGAACTGTCCTGTTCTTTTACATAATTACCACGTTATCATTCCCTGTATTTGTTCCAGGACATATTGCATGCCTATTCTCTTGAGGGAGATGGTCTCTTTGCCTTTATGTGCAAGGGACCCTGAGGGGCCCATGTGGCCCTAAGAATGGATTTGGAGATACTGAA
Organism: Budorcas taxicolor; assembly: GCF_023091745.1. NCBI lineage: Eukaryota > Metazoa > Chordata > Mammalia > Artiodactyla > Bovidae > Budorcas > Budorcas taxicolor. The sequence goes on along the minus strand of NC_068918.1, from coordinate 75,160,939 downwards.
GATGAGAAAAGCTTTCTGTCAAGTCTCAGTGAGCACAAATAAGACCATGCCCTTCAGAGACGAGTGCCAGCAAGGGGCCTACAACATAATTCACATGGAGCTAGTCATACCTCAGTGCTCAGCAGTTTAGGATCATTTCCCACACGCCATTCCTCAGCTGAAACCAAAGGGCGACCGGAAGTCACTGAACATGAGGTTGTCTTTCTGATTCCTAGCCCTCTTTCCCAAGAACTATACCATCTAAAGAGGCAGGTTAAATGACTGTGTCAGACTGACATTTCCAAATTGGACTAAATTCATTTTTAAAAAGTTTCTGAATTCAGGAAGGTGTAGGTTTCTGAGGAATCTGTACAGTTAAATAGAAATCACATTTTCTTTGCAAAATGGTATATAGTGTTAAAAATAAAACATTGACCCCCATCCAGGAGGAAATTAGAAAAGATGGGAGGATATCAGTGAGCAGAGAGAGAAAGAAGCTAACAGGGTTGGTTTAGTGTTCTGCTGACAGTGTTTTGCAATTCTTGATAATTTTGAACTTTGTCCCAACTCAAGTTTAGGCAAATGTGCAGAAGTGGGGCTAAATACTCAGGCATCCGACCTCCTAACTCTTGCTGTGTTTACTTTCTTTCTATTATCCTACACTGTACTCTGTGTATCCACATTCTTAATGGCATATCCTCCCTTTCACTCCTCTGTACACATGTAATACTCTGAAGTCTACTCTGTCCAATCTGCCTCCTGATTGGTCAACATAGAAGGATAAAGGAATTTAGGAACTTATTTTTTCTAATAACACTTTAACTTTCAAGGTCTTGAAAAAAAGGTCTTATAAAAAAAAAATAAACCCAAACTCCCATTTTGGATATCAAAGGCTAAGCCTCCCTTAAACCTTCATACTGTGCATGCTCAGTTGCCAGGTCATGTCTGACTGTTTTGCAACCCCATGGACTCCTCCATCCATGGGATTTCTCAAGCAAGAATACCAGAGTGGGTTGCCATTTCCTTCTCCAGAGAATCTTCCCAAAGTGAAAGTGAAAGTGAAGTTGCTCAGTTGTGTCTGACTCTTTGTGACCCCGTGGACTATAGCCTAGCTGGCTCCTCCATCCATCCATGGGATTTTCCAGGCAAGAGTACTGGAGTGGGTTGTCATTTCCTTCTCCAGGGGATCTTCCTGGCCTAGGAATTGAACCTGGGTCTCCCATGTTGTAGGCAGACGCTTTTACCATCTGAGCCACCAGGGATCAGACCCTCATCTCTTGCACTGGCAAGCAGATTCTTTACTGCTCAGTCACCTGGGAAGCCCCTTCCTATGTAATGATCCTATTGATTCCTAAGCATTGGCCTTTCAACATTCCTCACCCCAGGAAGAATAGATGGCTCCGGTTCATTAAGGAGAAAGCCATGTTCTTAGAAAAATAAAATAGCATGATTTACTTTCCTCATTGCCTCAAATGTTCAAGAATACTTTTCCTCTGTTACCAGGCCCAACTTCATGGGTATGTGACCTGTGCAGTCACATGGGACCCCACACTCTGAAGGACCTCATGCTTTGCTTAAAGTGCTGATATCACCATCTTGAAATGGCTAACAACTTTTGAACAAGAAGCTCTACAATCCCATAGCTGGGCCTGCCTATGGCTCTGGGCCTTTAGAAAAGAGCATTCCACCATGATAAACCCAAAGGTGTTTAATATAGTCTAGCATTGCTCAGTGGGGTGTGAGTCTACTTTGTTGTGTTAATTAAGGCGGTTTGAATTCTCTACCTGTGCTTCCAACTTTCCCATTTGTTTCTTTTCAGGTGAAGGTAAAATATTTCCTGTGTCAAAGTGAGATTTGTTAACATGAAAACAAATATCAAGGTCAGGGCAAAAAATGGATCAGATCAGGCCCTTCAGTAGTAGCAAAGAGAGGACTGGATCAAGAAAGGACTGGATCACACTTAAGCTCAAACCCTGTTTCCTGCCCATGACCCTGATACCACGTCAGAGAGGGCAGAGCCCTATCTATGCACCCACCTGCCTACCCAGCGTGCCCTCCTGGAAGGTCACAGGCAGCAGAGGACTGCCCCTCAGTGGTCCCAGCAGCACTAGTTTTACAGAGTGAAGTAAGTCAGAAAGAGAAAGACAAATATCATATATTAAAGCATATATGTGAAATCCGAAAAAAAACGGTATAGAAGATCTTATTTACAAAGCAGAAACAGAGACACAGGCGTAGAGAACAAACGTATGTATATCAAGGGGGAAGGGGCGGGGTGGGTGAATTGGGAGATTGGGATTGGCATATATGCACTATTGGTACTGTGGGTAAAATAGATAACTAACGAGAGCATACTGCACAGCTCAGTGCTCTGTGATGCCCTAAAACGGGAAGGAAATCTGAAACAAAGGAGATACATGTATATGTATTGCTGATTCATTTTGCTATACAGTGGAAACTAGCACAACATTGTAAAGTAACTATACTCCAGACGCCTGGCTCTCAGGTTGCAACAGTTCTAGGTAGGATAGGGCTTCCCTGGTGGTGCAGAGGTTAAAGCGTCTGCCTGCAATATAAGAGAACTGGGTTCAATCCCTGGGTCGGGAAGGTCCTCTGGAGAAGGAAATGGTAACCCACTCCAGTATTCTTGCCTGGAGAATCCCATGGACAGAGGAGCTTTGTGGGCTGCAGTCCACGAGTCGCAAAGAGTCAGACACGACTGAACGACTTCACTTCACTTCATAAACATTTAAAAAATAAAAAGCACAGGGAACTGGTATCACAGAGGATGCAACTGTGTTCTTTTAAATCTCAAACTAAATCTGTAAGACTTTTCCTCCAGTAGGTACACAGTTGACAGCCTTTATAAACTGTCTCATCTTCTATTAGCGTCTTTAAAAACAGGTAAGAGAAACATATTGCAATATGACAGATACACAAATGGTAACAAGAACTTACCATCCAGTAAAGCTTCACCACATACTTTCCATAGCTATTAAACAAGGGCATGTGGCCCTTCACAGCCTTGCACAGAGAGTATATGTGTTCCCAGGGCTTCCAGACCAGAAGAGGGGGGTCCCCTGCTGTTCCTTTAAAATAATTGGCCAAAGCACTCCCATTGAATATCTTCCACACGGCATAGATTTCGCTGATAATCCATCTCATTAGCTAGAGGTAAAAACCAGTAGTGTTCATTAGTTATTCTTCAGTTGTTGGCACTGTAATTTTGGGAGTGGGTGGCAGTTGAAAATCTACTTCCAGGAGTACGATTAGATCCTACATGTAATATATTCTACATTTTTATTTCTGACCTACAGATTAAAGTCATGTATCTTGCTTTTGTTCTCAGAAAATATAATCATAATACAAGCTAAAAATCTTTATCTAAGAGCTGTCTTTCAGAGTAAATGGTCAGTGATTTGACACTGATCGCCATTTTAGCTGTATGTGTGTGTGTGTGTATGTATGTGTGCGTGTGTGTGTGTGACAGAAAAGGAGAGAGAAAGGAGGAAGACTGAATGCTTCTGAGAGCAACGATGGCTTTATTATGGAAGTTTTATAAAAGACTGAGCTGTGAAAGTGAACGTGTTAGCTACTCAGTAGTGTCCAACTCTGTGTGAGCCTATGGACTGTAGTTCACCAGGCTCCTTTGTTCACGGGATTCTCCAGGCAAGAATACTGGATTGGGTTATCATGCCCTCCTCCAGGGGATCTTCCCAGCTCAGGTATCGAACCCAAGTCTTTTAAGTCTCTTGCATTAGCAGATGAGTTCTTTACCAATAGTGCCACCTTATTGAGCTGCTATTCTGTAAATGTGAGAATTTGAGAAGAAAATGATCCTTCTATGTCAATAAGATCAATTAGACAAGCAATGAGACATGAGAAAGAAGTAAAACTCAGCACACAGTTAAATACACTCTAATTCCCATATTCACGTATTGATCGGCAGGTAGAGCAGAGCTCCAAGTAAAACTCCCACCTGCAAGGTTTTCATCAGGCAGCAAGGCATAGTGAAGAGTTGAACTTCAGAGTATGTTTCACTGCCTGGTTTGTAAGGAGATTCAATATTTGAGTCTGAAGTCATAAGATTTATATTTTTCTTAATTTGGTTATCTAGAAAGCTTCTTGGAGAAGGCAATGGCAACCCATTCCAGTACTTTTGCCTGGAAAATCCCATGGACAGAGGAGCCTGGTAGGCTGCAGTTCATGGGGTGGTTGAGGGTTGGACATGACTGAGCGACTTCACTTTCACTTTTCACTTTTATGCACTGGAGAAGGAAATGGCAACTCACTCCAGTGTTCTTGCGTGGAGAATCCCAGGGATGGAGGAACCTGGTGGGCTGCCGTCTATGGGGTCGCACAGAGTCGGACACAACTGAAGCAACTTAGCAGCAGCAGCAGAAAGCTTCTTAAAGGTAGGTTAAGTTGAAAAAGGCAAATCAGATATCGTCCTATGTACCTGGAGATTTTACTATAGAATTATTTTATACTTCCTTTGTGGAATCCAAAATATGACACAAATGAACCTATCTACAAAACAGAAATGGGGTGATAGACATAGAGATAGCCTTGTGGTTGCCAAGAAAGAAGGTGGGGGAGAAATGGACTAGGTGTTTGGGATCAGCAGATCCAAACTATTATGTATATAATGGATAAATAACAAAGTCTTACTGTATAGCTCAGTGAACTATATTTAATATCCTGTGATAAACCATACAGAAAAAATATACAAAAGAATGCAGATATAATATATATGTATATATGTAGAATTGAATCACTTTGCTGTATAACAGAAATTAAAACAACATTGTAAATCAACTACACTTCAATAAAAATAAATAAAACATTTTACACATCCATGGAAAATATGCTAAAGTCTTTGGAATTCATAAAATATAAAACAATTCAGAGATAATTTTATACTACTCAGTATAACCTGACCGAAAAAATAAATATTTTGATTTTAGTATTAGCCAAGATGTTAAAGATAAGGACAAAATGTTTGAATGGATAATAACTACACCCCTATGACTGGGCCTTCAGAGACAATAATGAAAAAAAAAAAATCCCTGTTTCTGATCTAACTACCTTAGGGAAGTGGAACAGGTCTACATATGATGGATAGAACCCAGGGTGGAGAAGGAGAAGGTGAATTCCCACAGGCTGTAGGACTGCTGTGCTGAAAATCTGTCTTGTATAGGTGAGGTATTGTATTTGAAATGAATCTCCTGATTCCTCCACATTGGCAAGTCAAACACCACCAGACACCCTACTCTTGGGCATGATGTAGGCTCAGACTGGCAACAATGTTATGTTAATTGCCAGGTACATGGATCCAGAAGAGAAATGGCCAGATGGTGAGAAGCTGACTACCCTGGTCCATGGCACAAGCAGTGCTAATATTAACATCTCCTCCACTGACTCTCTTGCTAAACTCAATTAAAGAACTTCTCTTCCTCTTTGAGTGTCTGGGCATGAAATATTCAGTTATACTAAAATTTAAAGGTGAGAAAGAGCACTGAAATTGACCACCCAGGAGTTGTTTAAGCGGGTCCAGAAGGCATTCTTCAAGGAGTTTTTGGTTCATACTCCCCAGCCTACCTCACTGCAGAGTAAATGTTCATTCGCTGAAAACAAGTCAAACAGGATTTCATTTTTCACAACCACCGGAGCCTGAAATAAAAATATATATAGAGAGATATCGCTCCTTGGGAAAAATAAAGGAAATTTAGTTTACTGATATAATTCCGTGTGCTACATACAGGCCAAATTTGATTTCTTTTCTCACAGAGGAATTGGAAGAAATAAAAAAATAAACATTCTATAAGAAAACCTCTGATAGAGCTGTGACATTAATTTAATAATGTAATGCCTATAAAATACAATTTTAACATAATAAAATGTTGTAAGATGTAACATATGCAGATAAATTTAGCATGCATACACACACACAGAGTTTAAAACCCGATTTGAAATTTAAATAAACCACTCAAGTTAAACCTGAAGCTTAGTTAACATCTGGTAGCTAGAAAAATCTCTTCATCTTGGATGAAAAATATTAACTGAGACAGCTTTTAAAAATCTTGTTTGACTTCAAATCTTGTAATTTTGCAGTCATTATTTAATTTGTATATATTTAAAGTTGCATTTATATATGAAGGTCAGTAAAGGAAAAAGATAATAGGGAAAAATATGACTTGTAGCAAATTTTTTAAATTAGTTACAATTAATATCAACTTTACATATTTAACATACCAAATTAACATGCAAATGACTTTAATTAGCAAAGTAGATTTTTATAGAAACTCAATCATCTGTATAACTAGCACCTTGAAAACTCTATAAAGTACTTTCAAATGTCTGAGAGAAATTTACCTATAACTATCTTGAATTGACTCTTAAGTTCATAATTTACAAGCACAATTTATAAAATTACATACATATAATGTGTCGAGATCACATATATATGTATGTGTGTATATCTATATATATATATATATACACACACACATATATTCAGTGGCTTCCCTGGTGGCTCAGCAGTAAAGAATCTGCCTGTCAATGCAGGAGACACAGGAGATGTAGGTTCAATCTCTGGGTCAGGAAATGGCAATCTACTCCATTATCCCTGCCTGGGAAATCCCATGAACAGATGAGCCTGGCAGGCTACAGTCCATGAGGATGCAAAGAGTCAGGTATGACTTGGTGACTAAACAGCAACAATATATATTCAGTAAGTTTTATATAGAAAGGTCATTATTATTTTACAATATTTTTGTCTAAACTTTATGTATGTCCATATTTATTGGCTCAGAAGGTTAAGAATCTGCCTGCAATGCAGGAGACCCAGATTCGATCCCTGGGTCAGGAAGAAACCCTGGAGAAGGGAATGGCACCCCACTCCAGTATTCTTGCCTGGAGAATCCCGTGAACAGAAGAGCCTGATGGGCTATAGTCCATGGGATCCCACAGGGTTGGACACAACTGGGTGACACTTCCACTTTTTCTTGTCCATATTTAATGTCTCAAAATCAAATGTGTTTATCACTGTGGACTCAGACAATACAACTTGGCCAGCACTATTCTAAAACTTTACTGCTTGGCAGGACTTTTTGTTCTGGCTGTTCTGGTCCAGTCCCAGCACGACAGACTGAGAGAAAGGGTCAGTGCAAAGGGAGAGAGGTACGGAGATGGATGACAGTATTTCAGTAAGGTGGAAGTGTCATTGTCAACAATGAATTCATTTATTTTTAGTACAAGTGTATCTCTCAGACGTAAGGTATGCTAAAAGGATAAAAAGGTAGAAAGCTTTCTTACTTATCCAAACTTACAACACTCTCACTTCATGGAATTTATATTCTTCATTTGCTTAGAATGTAAATTTCTGTACTTAGAGTGAGTAGAGCCTGAGTATTATTAATAATACATACATATGAAGTGAATTGTATTAACATCACAGAATTTGCATTGTTCATTTCAAAGTCACCTAACAACATAACTAATTTAAAAATACAGTTTGTATAAATTTGATTTATTTTATTTAAAGTGTTTTACAGACAGGCATTGAAAAAGTACTCTGATGGACAAAGATGTACTTTGTTATTTTCTTATTTTTATAAATATTTAAGGTTTATTGTTTCTGACTTTCTTAACTAATAACAATAATTGAAAATATGATGGATAAATTATATTTTCTTCATTAGTAACAGTGCTTCTAGAAGCTAAAACTCAGGAATAAAATCACTTTGCATAGAAACAGAGATGCAATGAATTCCATAATCACAGAGGAATCTGCTCCATTTTAATCTTTTGACTAGCATTAAGTACCTAATTTAGCCTACTAGTTTTCTATGCATTAAATGAAAGTGGGAGATTTAAGAAGAGAAAAAAGATATTAGTGATAATTAAGCCCTTAAAAATACCAAATATATTCAAACTAACATAACTATTAATTAGGAAGATAGATCAATGTGTCTAAAGCTTTAATGTATATAAGCACTATTTAAAATGAAGTGCTATTTAAAATGAAGTTTTCTTGGGTGATGTCCACATCAGAAAAAAAAACCCAAACAAACAACAACAACAAAAAAACAAATGGAGTTAGATATGAAAGTGGCCCTTGGAAAATGCTTCAAAAATTCCTGGAACAGACAAGTCCAAGTGCTATTCTCTTGGACTGGAAAATTAATGCGAATGAACTCTAACCTAAAAAGACCTTTACATAAGAAGCAGAGAGGAGAAAGTGTGTCAAGATTTAAGGAAAACTTTGTGCAACATTTTAGGTTATAATCATTCAGAGAAGAAGGAAACTTGAGGCCTTAAACAAAATGTCAATATTCTTTTGGAAACCAGTACAAACTATATTGATAAATATTTATTTCTAATATAAATGCTAAAAAGTAATTACATTTTCTTACTAGATACCACAGGAAAACTATCTTAAATTGTTTTTAAAATGCAAATTTTCAAAACTAGGATATTATATCTCATAGCTAATACAAATTTTGTTTAATAGTAAAATTATCTCTTACCTGATTGATTAAAAAATCCTGTGGACGTTTCCAGGAATAAATTTTCAATGATGATGGTAACTCAATTTTTCCTTCAGGGTCTTCAAAAAAATGCTACATAAAAAAATGTGTTAAGTTTTTTCTCTATATAGCTTTATTAAAATAAAAACAACTCTATCCCAATAAAAATGAATATATCAAATGAACCTGAACAATAAAGAAGCATTTATAGAGGAATTTGTGTGACTGTTCTCACAGCTAGTTCATAAAGTACCTAGAGAATATTGAATTAACATTGCTGTAATTAATTAATGAAACCTTGGTTATTAAATAGCATTTTGATTGCAGAGGAAGTAGTCTGAACAAGCATGAGCTGCTTTGGAGTGTGAATTAGGTATGGTAGGGAGACAATTTTGAATGGGCCAGTAAGGCCATTTCTTCCACTGAAAATATTGGGTTTTTTTAATCTAAGTAAAGAAGATTTAAAAAATATTTACTTATTTTTCAATGGTTAGAATCATAAAAAGGATTGCATGTAAATGAAATTTGTACCTTTGACCTGACTTTGATTTATTAATCATTTTAATTAAACTTGTTATTTTGGTGTAATCATGATTCATAAACCATTGTATGAAATGATACAGAGAGTTCCTTGGTTCTCCATCCAATTTTTCCAGTAGTAACACCTTAAAAAACTGTAGTACACAATCAGGATATTGACACTGACACAGACAAGATTACAGAACAGTTCCACCAGCACAAGGAGCCTTGTTATACCTTTGTATAGCCACAGGGACCCTCCAATTCCCCAGTCTGTGTTTAATCCATACCAGTCGGCAATTGCTAGTTTAGTCTTGACTTTTATAATTTTGTTATTTCAGTAGTGTTATGTGAGTAGAACCATATAGTCTGTAACCCTTTGGATTTATTTTATTTCTCTGCCTAATTCCCTGGAGATTCAATCCATTCAAGTTTTTGCATGTGTCAATAGTTGGTTGTTTATTGCTGAGTAATATTTCATGCTACAGATATTTGTTTGTTTACCATCTGCCCATTGAAGGACATCTGAGCTGTTTCCAGTTTCAGGCTGTTACTAATAAAGCTGCAATGAATGTTGTGTACAGGTTTGTTTTTTGTGTGAACGTAAGTTTCCATTTTTCTGGAACAAATGCACAAAAAGGCAATTAATTCATTAGTTTTTGACCCCCAACTATGGATCAAGTGGTGAATTCTGGAGAAAGAATGGTGCCCAAATGCAAGCAGTCTAGTAAGTTAGAGACACTTCAAGTAACTGCTATGCGAAAATTCTTGGCTCATGAGGTGGTGGGTGATGGGGGATCTTTATGAGAAATAAAAATTTATTGAGATTTTTATGAAAAACAAAGATATGAAAATTTCTAGGAGTACAAACAAGATGCTAAAGCAACATAATCTGTGGTGAGGGCAGAGAGTAAATTTCCCCTCAGTTAATGGGGACAGATCAAATAAATACTGTTTTGATTTTCATTATTTATTTACCTAACACTCATGTGTCTTGAGAAATAGGTTATATTTGAGGACATTGTCTGAGAGTTAAACCTAATAAATTTCTGTGTATCTGAAGCATATGGTTTATTGTCACACTTAACATACTGGAATAATTCAAATGACGACAAAGGCAACTCCGACATCTAGTGAAAATGATAGAAGAATGAGTTTAAAAGATAGACTGATGTTTTTCCAAGAGAAGTACTAGACTTCTGGGATTCCCTCACTTTGCTTTTTTCCCCTGAAAGCACTAACTTCGAAATTTTAAAGTGCCCCATCTGAAAATTCTCAGAGTTCCTTCTAGATCTGTTTCTATTATCTATTTTTCCCCCTTGATTTTTAGTCACTTGGTTCTGTTTCTCTTCCTGTCTGGTAAATTTTCAATCTATGCTATATGCTGGATACAAAAACATATACATGTTCTAAATGGTGATGTCTTCCTCCCAAGAGGAGGATTTTATTCCCTTCTGACAGAGTGCAAGATAAATTTGACCTAGTCAACATTGGGTCTTAGGATTTGGTAGGGCTGGTGTACTTTTTCCATACTTATTATGGAATGCTGTAGCCATGTTGGGGCACTAATGGAAAGTCTGGAGTGTTTATCAAGCTAACTTGGTGTACATGAAATTCCAATCTCTAGCTATCATTATGAAATCTGTTCTCAGTTATTTAGCTTCCAGAAGGCTGTTTTTTTTTTTTTTAATTCATTTGCTCTGCAGCAAAAGCTTCACATTCATAGCTTATGAGGTACATAGATGTCTCAAGATAAAATTGTATGCAAAATTTTCAGATCACTTCTCCATAATTAGCCCTGGGATCTGGGTTCAAGGTCTGCTTTGGCAGCTTCAGACAATATGCTACTTCATTTCAACCCAGAAAAACTGACACAAGCTCCAGGCCACTGCTTTCTTCTTGGTCTCTACTTTCCATACCTTGAATTAATAAATGATTTTGAGGAAGAAATTAGTGGGGCTCATCCCATTATGATTCCCTTTTCTCCAGGATTTGAGCCTCTTCTATTGTTAATGGTACTCTTCTCGTCATGTTGCTTTAGGTATATTTCTTACATCTACCTTACAGTACTTTATCATATAGTTCTCCATTTGGTTCACTCACCATATCCTTTCTTTGTCATCACTTAGGTGAAGAATTGAGACCTAACTCTGGACTTACAGGAAATGGTCAGATCATCTGATACCAATTTCCTGATCACTAGCCTCACATTTCAAGAAGTGGCCTTCTGTAACAATCCAAGGAGAACTGCCAGGGTCATATGCATAAGGCAGTTTCTTCTGGTAAAACCTGTAAGAGTTTAGCTCAGTTCAGTCACTCAGTCGTGTCTATTTGAGAACCCATGAACTGCAGCACTCCAGGCCTCCCTGTCCATCACCAGCTCCCGGAGTTTACCCAAACTCATGTCCACTGAGTCGGTGATGCCATCCAACCATCTCATCTTCTGCTGTCCCCTTCTCCTCCTGCCCTCAATCTTTCCCAACATCAGGGTCTTTTCAAAAGAGTCAGCTCTCACATCAGGTGGCCAAAGTATTGGACTTTCAGCTTCAACATCAGTCCTTCTAAAGAACACCCAGGAATGATCTCCTTTAGGATGGACTGGTTAGATCTCCTTGCAGTCCAAGGGACTCTCAAGAGTCTTCTCCAACACCACAGTTCAAAAGTATCAATTCTTTGGTGCTCAGCTTTCTTTATAGTCCATCTCTCACAGCTATACATGACTACTGGAAGAACCATATCCTTGACTAGACAGACCTTTGTTGACAAAGTAACGTCTCCACTTTCTAATATGCTGTCTAGGTTGGTCATAACTTTCCTTCCAAGGAGTAAGCGTCTTTTAATTTCATGGCAATTACTGCAATCACCATCTGCAGTGATTTTGGAGCCCCCCAAAATAATGTCAGCCATTGTTTCCAGTTTCCCCATCTAATTGCCATGAAGTGATGGGACTGGGTGCCATGATCCTAGTTTTCTGAATGTTGAGCTTTAAGCCAACTTTTTCACTCTCCTCTTTCACTTTCATGAAGAGGCTCTTTAGCTCCTCTTCACTTTCTGCCATAAGGATGGTGTCATCTGCTTATGGCAATCTTGATTCCAGCTTGTGTTTCTTCCAGTCCAGCGTTTCTCATGATGTACTCTGCATATAAGTTAAATAAGCAGGGTGACAATATACACCCTTGACATACTCCTTTTCCTATTTGGAACCAGTCTGTTGTTCCATGTCTCACTGTCACTTCCTGACCTGTATACTGGTTTCTCAAGAGGCAGGTCAGGTGGTCTGGTATTCCTATCTCTTTCAGAATTGTTCACAGTTTATTGTGATCCACATAGTCAAAGGCTTTGGCATAGTCAATAAAGCAGAAGTAGATCTTTTTCTGGAACTCTCTTGCTTTTTCAATGATCCAGCAGATGTTGGCAATTTGATCTCTGGTTCCTCTGCCTTTTCTAAAGCCAGCTTAAACATCTGGAAGTTCATGGTTCACGTATTGCTGAAGCCTGGCTTGGAGAATTTGGGGCACTACTTTACTAGCATGTGAGATGAGTGCAATTGTGTGGTAGTTTGAGCATTCTTTGGCATTGCCTTTCTTTAGGATTGGAATGAGTTTATGTGCCACCATATTTCAGAAATGCAGTCACAAGGCTTGGAGTGTTCAGGACTCACTCCAGTGGGAAATTGTTGCTCCCTGAGCCATGAATGCTGAGCTTGTGGAACAGAACTGGGGGGGTGGGGGAAGCAGGGTTCTATCTCAGATGGCACCACTTTGCATTGCCATAACAATTGAGATTTGAGCTGTGCTTTCCTACCTTCTGAAATTTGCATTGGAAGAATGGGGTATTGGATAGGTTCTGAAATGTCAAGTTCCAGTGGAATAGCCTCTATTCACAACAGTAGTATGAGGGGAGTGCTTCCCAAAGCATGCAGTTTCATACAGCATCCAGCAATAGCCCAATGTGTTACCCCCAAATAAAATGAACATCAAGTGACCAGCACCCTTATTATCACTTGAGTCTCAGGGGTTTTCTTCCAATAAATATTCTTCCAATAGACTTACCCTTGTTTCAACATCACTGAAAAGTTCCAGAATTTGATACCCAACCTTCCAGAGATTTGCAAGAACTTTTCATAATCATCTGATAAAAGCATGCTTGGATTGTAAGGTCCTTAAAATATTATTTTGTATCTCATTTCCTATTTCAGAGTTTTCAGGTACTCTGTTCTTCTCTTCCCAGTTGCTTCTTTATAATTTAAAGTGACTTATCTCTGAATCTTTTCCAGAGCTCAGCTGCTCAACTGAAAATTTGTAAAATCTATTTTTTTTTTTTGCTGATGAAAATTCCCAAACAATCCCTATAAGATCTGAATTTCTATTAAAATATGTAAAACATAACCAGTTTCATTTGAACCCAGAGAGTTCAAAAGTCCCTTGCATCTAAACATTTCATAATTACCTTAGGTATGGTACGAAGATTACATTGTCTCACATACTGTTATTTGAAATTGTTCAAATACTAACAATGTCAGAAATTAATTATACTTACTGCCTTTTGCGTAAACAAATTACTGATACAAATCATGCAGCTTGTGATTTTGCACCTTGTGAACAAAATGCAAATGCTAATAAGTACAATTTCTGAGAGTTCTTTGCAAATAAAGACAATAGAGTTCAACCTAGCCATTACGGCAATTTTGTGTTTTGAAAATTGTACTGTGTTCTAAAAGTACTTCTGTTGAATGAATTACTGCATCAAATAAATGGACCATATTTAAAATGAAACCCAGACTAGTATTTTCTACAAAGAGGTTTTTGGAAATAAATATTCTTAAGTAAGCAGTTTAACTGGAAACTGTAGGAACTCAATTCTCAGCTTCAATCTCAGGGATGCGCCATGTTTAAAAGTCACAGGTAGGAAATTTATTGGTGGTCAGGGGTTAAGACACTGCCTTCTAATGTATGGGGTACAGGTTCGATCCCTGGTTAGGGAGCTAAGATCCCACATCTCATGGCCAAAAAAAAAAAAAAAGCAAAAAATAAAACTGAAGCAATATTGAAACAAAATCAATAAAGACTTTAAAAATGATCCACATTAAAAAAAAAACTTTTATAAAATGTCACAGGTAAATGAAGAATGACAAAGATTTTTACCGAAATATCTTGGGGTACAGATATAAGAGGGATTCAATTCTTACCTCGTAACATCTCTTAAAAATTTATCTTTCCTATAATCTTTAAATAACAGCTCACAGTTTTGTGGAGACTTCTCATTTCCTAAACCAACATCTCTAAATAGCTGGTTCTCAATTCTCTCGAAATCTATTAGCTAGCTTATTCTATCCCTTTCATTCTTATGAATTTTTGGTCATTTCTCTCCTCCCATTTACTTAAATGCAGTTCATCAAAGCTCAGGACTAAAGACTTGGAGAGACAAGGTAGGATGAGGGGAGTTAAGGTGGACAAAGGCAAAATTTCTCTTTTTAATGGAGGCTGTGGAGAAGAGTGAGCATGCACACATGTTAACAAATCCTATTCCACTTACAATCAAAAACCAAACTGAAGTCTAGTCACATTCAAGCCTACTTACAAGTACAGGGCTCTTCCCCATTTTGTCCTTTTCTTTCGCACCTTTCCCTGCATCCCACTTCTCGGCATTTATGTCTGCTTCGCTCCATTCTGGCCAGATTGGAAATTTCCCCTTCTTCTGTTCAGACGGTTGTACATTACTGCCAACAGGGTACTGACTAGAGACAGACAAGGGAGGTGGTTTGAATTTAAATCTCTGAGGTAAAATACTAGATAATTTCATGGAATAAATTTAATTATCTTATTAGTAAACGTATCAAACATATTTTTCAATATAGTCATACCTGTAGATAGACAACTTCCACATGTTAAGGTTTTAAAGACTGAAATACCACAAAGAGATTATTCTGTAAGCTAATTTTGAGTATTAGCTCTTATATAGCATCACTGAATCAATGGATATGAATTTGAGCAAACTCTAGGAGATAGAGAAGGACAGGGGAGCCTGGTGTGCTGCAGTCCATGGAGTTGCAGAGTCAGATACGATTTAGCAACTGAACAACAGGACCTTACTTTCTGAGGCGGGACATTCATCATCAACATAGAAGAGGAATAACAGTGAAGGGGAATGGTGGTTGTTTAGTTGCTAAATCATGTCTGACTCTTGCAACCCCATGGACTATAGCCCACCAGGCTCCTCTGTCCATGGGATTTCCCAAGCAAGAATACTGGAGTGGGTTGCCATGTCCTTCTCCAGGTAAGCTTCCTAACCCAGGGATCGAACCCAGGTCTCCTGCATTGCAGGCAGATTCTTTATTGACTGAGCCATCAGGGAAGCCTATCAAGGGGAATTTTTATATATAATTCATACCCCCCAAAATCCTCTACTTGTATAATAGTAATACATTAGCTATAGTAATAGCTTTCTGAAGAAGAGTGCAATTATAATTTTGATTTTTCCCAATATAAAAAGTCCACTATGTTCATCATTTTAAAAGAAAATTTAGAAATACAAATCAGATAAATAAGAAAGGCATACTCATATCATTCTAGAAACCACATCATTCAAAATTATTCACCCCCTTAGATTAATGTATAAGGATCTACATCTTTCTTTAAAAATGACATTATTCATCATGTTCTCTTTTATAGATTGCTTTTTTCCACTTATCAGTACACTGTTCATAGTTTCCATGCAAATAAGTGTTTACAAATCTAAATACTAATTTAATGATTGCATAATATTCCATTGTATGGTATATTGTCTTTCAGTTAACTAACTTTCTATATTTGGAAATTTGAGGCTTTTAATTTTTAAATTATTCCCAGTTATAAGCAAGGCTGTGATGGCTGCCCTTTTGCCAAATCTTTGCATACATTATCATTTCCTTGGGGCAAATTTTAATAAAGAAACTTACTGTATCAAAATACTTGCATGTTGAAAATTTGTGATATATATTTTGACTACTTTTCTGCAGGAAAGTTGGACTTACACTCTCATCATTAGTATACTGGAGTTTTCCTATCTCTAAACCTCTGGTTTTGCTTTTTCTACATTTTAATGAATTGTAAAGTCTAAAAAAGGCATCGCTTTATTTGAGATTTAGCTACTTGTGGGGCTGGAACCCTGCTCTGGACCCTGGGATAAGCAGTGAACGAACCAGACTTAAATCTCTGCTCTTATTGAGTTCAGACTCTAGCAGTGGAGACACATAATGAAAAGTGTAAATTGAGTAAAATAAACAGCAAAGTGAAAACCACTAAAAAGAATTATAAAATAGGAAAGGGGACCTGAAGAGTTAACTTGCACAATTATTAATATGGTGGTTATGTAAAGTATCTGTATTATAATGTTTAAGAAAATAAAGGATCAAGCTATGTGGATACCCATGGGGAAAATGTTCCACAAACAAGGAAGAGTATTCCAGATGCAAAGAGCATCCCAGTTTATTTGAAGAATAATGAGATCAGTGTGACTGAAGAGGGATTTAGAAAGAGAAGGTTTCTGAGCGGTCACAGGTGGGGCAAAGATGATAAAGGGGATCCAAACAAAGGCAAGTGCATGGGTTTTTAGTCTGAATGAGGCAGGAAACCAAAGGAGGACTTTGAACAGGGGCATGACATGACATAACTGAAATTTTCTAATCACTCTCATCGCTATGTTCAGAAAAGACTAAAGGAGACAAAAGAGACAACTCGGCAGGCACTGTAACAGGTAAGAGCTGGTCGTGGTTGGGACCAGGTTGGTAACAGTAAAGGAGGCAAGAAATAGTCCCTAGTGTGTATTTTAAAAGTGGAGCAAGCTGACTGAATTGATATTTCCTGAAAGACAAAAGACTATGGGATGGGACAAAACTGGGGTAGGAAATAAAGCAATATTTCACTTTTGAATGAGTTGCATTGTAGACGTTTATCATACATCCATGGAGATGCTGAATAGGTAGGTAGATATAGCATTCTGAAGTTTGGGAGAAAGAGAGTAAAAGTGAAAATTTGAGAATCATTAGCATTTCCTTGATATCTAACGTTTTAAAACTTGGTGAAATTACCAAATCATACACAAAGAAGAGGCACTCTCAGGGATGCTATTCAAAATGCCTAACAATTGGGAAGGAAATGAGCATTAACTGATCTAAACAGATGATCTCTGCACTGCTGGATCAAGGTCTTCAAAGCCAGCGGCTCTGACAGACATTTATTCTTTAAGTAGAAGAGTGGGGGACATAAAGTCCACAGGTGGGACAGGGACCCAGGGCAAGAATCAGAGAAGTCTGGGGATCAGGGCTATGGGTGAGGTTATTGTTAAGGCTACTCACCAATCAATATAAAAACATTCCAATATTCTATCAGTTACTGCAGCTGTTTACCTGCCCTAGTACTCCATGTACAAAGAAAGAAAAAAAAAAAAACACACCAGAAAACTGAGAAAACTGAGAAAAGCAGTCAGTATGTGTGGTTGTTGTTCAGTTGCTAAGTCATATCCAAGTCAGCACCTCCACGGACTGCAGCACACCAGGCTTCCCTGTCTTCACTGTCTCCTGGAATTTTCTCAGCCTCATGTCCATTGAGTTGATGATGCCATCCAACCATCTCATACTCTGTTGCCCACTTCTCATCTTGCCCTCAATCTTTCCCAGCATCAGGATTTTTTTCCAGTGAGTTGGCTCTTCACATAAGGTGACCAGAGTATTGGAGCTTTAGCTTCAGCATCAGTCCTTCCAATGAGTATTCAGGAATGATTTCCTTTAGAATGGACTGGTTTGATCGCCTAGCAGTCCAAAGGACTCTCAAGAGTCCTCCAGCACAGCAATTTGAAAGCATCAATTCCTTGGCATTCATCCTTCTTTATGGTCCAACTCTCACATCTGTACACGACTACTGGAAAAACCATAGTTTTGACTAGACAGACCTTTGTCAGCAAAATGATGTCTCTGCTTTTTAATAAACTACCTAATTTTGTCATAGTGTTTCTTCCAAGGAGCAAACGTCTTTTAATGTCATGGCTGCAGTCACTATTTGCAATTTGGGATGATGTAGATGAACCCACTCTTTATGTTAATTAAAGTTAGTAATCAGCACTAATTCTCTATATCAGTCTCTCTGTGCCTGGGTGGATTTTCTCATTCACCTTGTTACAGAGGATTAAACTGGAAAGCCATGCCTTTACCTAAGGTGGGAGCATTTCCTTTCCTCTGGGGATCAAGATCTTACCTTACATCTTTTTAAACAAAAGGTTCCACTTTCATAAACTGATAAGCCTTCCCTGGCAATCCGGCCATCATTCTGACTTTCAGTTCCCTTCTTATTTCTGGATGCTGAACATTTTTATTTCTTTATGCCTGTGTTTCTAGGTGTTATTATTTTTATAAATTGGAATCCACCATCTTGCTGGAAAAGAAAGTCTGATAATACGTACATTGTAAAGGGGTGGTTCTAGGTAGCATGTAAGAAAATATAAAAAGGATGACTAGGATAGTTATCAGGGAAAAGGGGCAATTTTTCACAATATTCATTGTTAAAAATCAAGGTATAAATTAGTGTATTATAGTACCTGTTTTACTCAATGTTGGTATAACCTTACGGATAAAAAGAAATTAGCAATTTTTTATCCATTAAAACCATGGTAAAATTACCTCATTTAAGAAGTTAAAAAACCCTAAAAACTCATTTTGTAAAAGGAAGATTTAATTTACAAAAATAAGTGTTCTATTGAGACTATGTTTTGCTTTCCTCTTCATTCTGTCAAGTGTAAGTAAATATATACTGGCTTCCTCCCTTAAGCTGTTAAGCCTTATCACTAATTGGCCTACTTTCCTTGTAACAGGTCAAATTTATTTCCATCTATATTGAAGATCACTTAGAAAGAATCTGATTAGAGATATTTTATACCAGCTCAGTAGCTCCCCTATTGTGCTAAACACACAGTACAAGCAGTGGTCAAATACAGCCCAATGTCAAATACACCACAGACTTTGAATGATTGCATACAATTGTTGCTTTTGAAACTTTCAGCACAGTGTGCCTTTGAATATCATTGCCAGAATGTACCTACTGTTCTAGCATAGTTGGTATCCTTTAAAATATTCAAAGTCCATTATTCCTGACTTCATCATTTCTGAGAATAAGATAATCCCTCTCCAGTACTCTTGCCTGGAAAATCCCATGGACGGAGGAGCCTGGTGGGCTGCAGTCCATGGGGTCGCTAGGAGTTGGATACGACTGAGCGACTTCACTTTCACTTTTCACTTTCATGCATTGGAGAAGGAAATGGCAACCCACTCCAGTGTTCTTGCCTGGAGAATCCCAGGGATGGGGGAGCCTGGTGGGCTGCCATCTATGGGGTCGCACAGAGTCGGACACAACTGAAGTGACATAGCCGTAGCAGCAGTACACACAGAAGTAACCCAGGACTTTTGAAGATTTAGGAATTGATACTTTTGGGAAATAAATTTAAAAAAATTGAAACATGCAAAGAAATCAAACCTGCCCCTGAAAAATCAGGGGTATATGCAGAGTTACTCTATTCATATAGCAATATACCCAATACTAGTAAATGATTTAATTCACTAGAATTACAAGTTGTATAAAAGATTTTGAAGGTATTTTCTTTAGTTATATGACTAAACGCTTTCTTCTACACAGTTAATCTAAATATGCTATTAAGATAAGTGAACCATCCTGACCCTTTTAGGAGAGGCTAGTAATTTATAAACAAAACATATCTGTGGAAATTTATTGTTTTAAAAAATAAATTAGTAAAAGTCAACAAGGATTATTTATAATATAAAATATGCTCAGACACTTAGTCGTGTCTGACTCTTTGGTACCCTATAAGGAAATGGCAACCCACTCCAGTATTCTTGCTTGGAGAATCCCATGGACAGAGGAGCCTGGCGGGCTACAGTCCATGGGGTCGCAAAGAGTTGGACACGACTGAGTGGCTTCACACACATATATTCCAAATGCCAAATGATATTCCAAAGGAAACCAATGTTTAGAGGGAAGAAAATTCTAGAAAGCCAGGCAAGGGACTGGTTTCCAGAGCAGAAATACAAAATGTAAAGGTTCTCCTGGGGAAAACAGAGAAAGCACAAAAGAAGCAAATTTACAACAGAAGGCCAAGTGAGACATCTGACATGAAAATGATATATAAAGTGGGAAACATATACAAAGGTGTTAAAACATTTATATATTTCATTACTAAAATGAATTGATCACAATTGAAAGTTATTAAAAATGTGAGTGGCTGGTTGCCAGAGGCAGAGTGTGAGGGATAGGCAAAATGGATGCAAATGATCAAAACGTGCAAACTTTAATGATTAACATAGTGACTGTAGTTAATAATACACTGCTGTAGCTTTGAAAGTTACTAACAAAGTAGATCTTAAAAATTCACATCACAAGGAAAAATATGTGCAACTCTGTACTGTGACATGTTAACTAGACTTATTGTGGTAATCATTCATAATGTATACAAATATCAAATCATAATGTTCATAGCTGAAACTAATATAATATTACATATCAGTCACATCTCAATTTTTTAAAAAAGTTAATGGGCTAATTACAGAAAGAACTTCTAGTGGTGGTTTGGGGGCTGGAATAGTGTAATCCACAAGCAAGTACTGGGAACTGGAATTGAGTAAGCTTAAAAGTTTATTTTGGAAAAAAAGCTGAATTCATCCTGCAAATGTCAGGAGACCAGAAATGAGCAAGTGGCTAGAGTGGGCTTCCCTGGTGGCTCAGTGGTAAAGAACATGTCTGCCAATGCAGAAGACATGGGTTCGATCCTTGGGTCAGGAAGATCCCCTGGAGGAGGAAATGACAACCCACTCCAGTATTCTTGCCTAGAGAATCCCATGGACAGAGGCACATGCTGGGCGACAGCCCACAGGGTTACAAAGAATCAGACACGACTGAGCAACTGAGCATGCAGGCACAAGCGGCTAGAGTATTCATGAGCTCCTAGCTTTGAACTAAGTCTGGAATAACTCCCCTACGGTTTATGGTGTAAGAGGCAATACATCAATTTCCTGTGATTCCACAAGGAAATAGGCTGGCCAAAAAGGAAAAAAATGGGGATGGAGTGGCCCTCTACCTCTATGGATGGAGTACTAGGAATAGCACTTCATGCATGGGAGAAAAGTCTCCCTATGTTAAGACTTGACTGGAAGCAAGGGTACTGTAAAAATGTTCCCACTGATCAGAAAAGAGAAATATTCTTCAGGGAATTCAGAAAAGCAGCTACTTGCCAATTGATGGAAAGTAGTTTAATAATATAGCAACTATCCTGTCCTTTTCACTAGAGCATCCCTGCAGAATGTTAGAATGGGTAGGAAGAGACTCATCCTAAAAACCATCCAAACCTAATGGCAGAAAATAGCATGCATGAGCTTAAAATATCTACAAAATATGAACATTACAAAGCAAAAAATAAATAAATAAATAAAGAAGGAAACTTAAAACTAAAAGGACAGTCAGGAAATCACACTCAAAGAAAGATAAATACTGTAACAGATTTAAAAGATATTTATAATGAATATATTTAGAGTTACCAAAGAGATAAAGGAAGAAATGTTTCTGCTTTACAGTGAGAACAAGAAGATACTGAACAAGCAAACAAAAAATAAGACCAATATAAAAAATAGACATTGGAAAATTTTAGTAATTAAAACTTCAGATATTGAAAGAGTAGACTAAATTAGGCTGAAGAGGACTAATGATTTAGAAGGTATAATTTAAAAAAAATCAATTCTTGCATAGATAGATAAAGAGAAAATGTGAAATGACAAGTAGATCATTCTCAGAAGGATGAAATGGTTAAAATGGTGGGGGCTGGGGGGGTGTTTGGGAGAAATATTTTATGATATGACTACTGAAAAATGCTCCGAATTGAGAAAGACATGTCTTCAGATTGGAAAAAGCACATCAACCAGTAACAAAGCACAAGTGAGAGGTCAGGAGATGGGATTCTGAATCCAGGTTTATCAGCTGGAAATTATAGGCCAATACTGAAAATGAGAATCGGAAGAATTGAGCAGTTACCTAAAAATAAAGTACAATCGAATTGACAGCCAAGAGCAGACAAGATAAAGCGGTGAAGTGATGTCTTCTAAGCTGAGGTAAAATAACTGTCAACCTTGGAACTGAGACCCAATTCAGCTCTTAGTCAAAAGTGAGAGAGAAACATTTATTTTAAATTAGATGAAAACATTTTTAAAATGTGAATTTACCATAACAGATTCTTGTCCCCCCCCACCCCCCCCCCAAAAAAAACAATGAAGGATTTATCTTCAGGAAAGTAGGCTCGAATCTAGAACTAAAGTGTGGAACACAAGTCTACAATGGTAAATAAATGAATCACTGTTACATTTTGGTAAAATTCTACAAAGTTATTTCCTGTGAACAAATAATGATAATAACAACTTCATGCTTTTGAAAGTATCCAAAATAAAAGAGACGGGAAAGGGAGAGAATTCTGACAGACACCAGTGGGCCTGAATGTTCTTTAGGAATAATACTAACTGTGGACTTTGTAGGAAAATACTTAAAAATGAATGTATTTTAAAAGATTAAGGATTGTTGGGATTTCCCCGGAGGTCCAGTGGTTAGGACTCTGCCTTTCCCTGGTAGGGGAATTAAAATTCTACATGCCATGCAGTGTGGCGGGGGGGGGGAACAAATTGAGTAATGTCTTAGTCAATTTGGGCTGCTATAACATCATACCATAGAATCAGTGGTTTATAAACAATATAAATATATTTTTCACAGTTCTGGAGTCTAGAAGTCTGACATCAAGGTGCTAGCATGGTCAAGTTTTGATGAGAGCCTTCTTGTGTTTTACAGATGACTGACTTTTCATTGTGTCCTCATACGGAGCAAAGAGGTAGATAACTCTCTGGCCTCTTCTTATAAGGGCACTAATCCCAAGCATGAGAGCTTCACACTTATGACCTTATTACTGCCCAAAGCCTCACCTCCAAATAGCATCACACTGGGATGAGGGTTCCAACAAATGAATTTTGGGGTACACAGACATTCAGTCTATTGCAGGGATATTTCAAGGAATAAAATATAAAACTTCCAAACTAAGAAGAGAACAGAAGGAGTAGATCTGACATTAGGGAACAACTCACTATGCTTTGGGCAGAAGGGAAATAGGGAATACAGAATTTTAAAAACTAAGATCAAATGAACAAATATGACTGGAGACTAAAACATTTTAGAAAAGTCACTATTTGAGGATGAGAAAGGAATCTCAGACAACAGTTTGCTTATTTTGTTAAAAATAAATGTGAGTTATCACATTTATTGAACACCTGCTATATGACAAGCACTAAATGATGGGGTTACAGACATGTAAATATATATCTATGTTCTTGAGTTTATTTTGTAAGGCAAGCAGGTAAACAGTAAATTTCAGAATAATGTGGTATGTGCAGAGATGGAAGTATTCACAGGTGGTAAAAAACATGCCCAATATGAGGCAATTAGGAGAAACTTCCTGCAATAAATAGCATCTAAACTGTCTTGAAAGATAACTACAAATTTTCCAGATTGAAAAAGGAGAAAGGACATCACTGTGAAAGGAAAACAGCATACAAGACAGAGGCAAGAAATAGCAGTGTGGGTTTAGAGAATTACGAACTCTTGAGTATCTGCATGAGCATGTAGCGCAAGGCGACGGGAAATCAGGTGGGAGAGAAACACAAGGTAAGCAGGCTGCCTCCATTAAGGATTTTGTTGAGGCACTTGAACCTTAGTTTTTAGTTTTTGGCGAGTTGGCCCACTATACCAAGAAAATGCTTTATTTTAGAGACATATTATTTAGCATTTACTCAGACCAGTGTATAGGACAGGAAGTTTAAGGAAGACTGAAGTTGCAATACAACTCAAAAGTGAGCACAATACAATTATGAACGTCTTTTTTTGAGATAATCTCCATAATATCTGGAAGTTGCATTCTTTCAATTAAAACTTCTGTATCGTGATGTCTCCATTACATCAAAAACCAATTTTAAAAAATATAATATCTTTGTGATCCAATGGACTATAGTGCACCAGGCTCCTCTGTCCATGGAATTTTCCAAGCAAGAATACTGGAGTGGGTTGCGATTTCCTCCTCCAGGGAACTTCGTGACCGAAGGATTGAACTCATGTCTCTTGAGTCTCCTGCATTTACAGGCAGATTCTTTGCCACTGTGCCCCTAGGAAGCAATATACACTGGTAATTATAGTCAACTTGGAATATTGTTTTAAAGTAAAGAATTCTATTCACATTTACAATATATTATTTGTGGATACATCTCTATCAGTTCAGTTCAGTCGCTCAGTCGTGTCCGACTCTTTGTAACCCAATGAACCATAGCATGCCCAGCCTCCCAGTCCATCACCAACTCCTGGAGTCCACTCAAACCCATGTCCATTGAGTCGGTGATGCCATCCAACCATCTCATCCTCTGTCATCCCCTTCTCCTCCTGCCCTCAATCTTTCCCAGCATCAGGGTCTTTTCAAATGAATCAGCTCTTCGCATCAGGTGGCCAGAGTGTCAGCTTCAACATCAGTCCTTCCAATGAACACCCAGGACTGATCTCCTTCAGGATGCACTGGTTGGATCTTCTTGCAGTCCAAGGAACCCTCAAGAGTCTTCTCCAACACCACAGTTCAAAAGCATCATTTCTTCTGTGCTCAGCTTTCTTTATGGTCCAACTCTAACTCCATACATGACTACTAGAAAAACCATAGCCTTGACTAGACGGAACTTTGTTGACAAAGTAATGTCTCTGGTTTTTAACATGCTATCTAGGTTGGTGATAACTTTCCTTCCAAGGAGTAAGCATCTTTTAATTTCATGGCAATTACTGCAATCACCATCTGCAGTGATTTTGGAGCCCCCCAAAATAAAGTCATCCATTGTTTCCACTGTTGCCCCATCTATTTGTCACAAAGTGATGGGACTGGATGTCATGATCTTAGTTTTCTGAATGTTGAGCTTTAAGCCAACTTTTTCACTCTCCTCTTTCACTTTCATCAAGAGGCTCTTTAGCTCCTCTTCACTTTCTGCCATAAGGGTGGTGTCATCTGCATATCTGAGGTTATTGATATTTCTCCTGGCAAACTTGATTCCAGCTTATGTTTCTTCCAGCCCAGTGTTTCTCATGATGTACTCTGCATATAAGTTAAATAAGCAGGGTGACAATATACAGCCTTGACATACTCCTTTTCCTATTTGGAACCAGTCTGTTGTTCCATGTCCAGTTCTAACTGTTGCTTCCTGACCTGCATATAGGTTTCTCAAGAGGCAGGTCAGGTGGTCTTGTATTCCCATCTCTTTCAGAATTTTCCACAGTTTATTGTGATCCACACAGTCAAAGGCTTTGGCATAGTCAATAAAGCAGAAATAGATGTTTTTCTTGAACTCTCTTGCTTTTTCGATGATCCAGCGGATGTTGGCAATTTGATCTCTGGTTCCTCTGCCTTTTCTATAACCAGCTTGAACATCTGGAAATTCACAGTTCACGTATTGCTGAAGCCTGGCTTGAAGAATTTAGGGCATTATTTTACTAGTGTATGAAATGAGTGCAATTGTGTGGTAGTTTGAACATTTTTGGCATTGCCTTTCTTAGGGATTGGAATGAAAACTGACATTTTCCAGTCTGTGGCCACTGCTGAGTTTTCCAAATTTGCTGGCATATTGAGTACAGCACTTTCACAGCATCATCTTTCAGGATTTGAAATAGCTCAATTGAAATTCCATCACCTCCACTAGCTTTGTTCATAGTGATGCTTTCTAAGGCCCACTTGACTTCACATTCCAGGATGTCTGGATCTAGGTGAGTGATCACACCATCATGATTATCTGAGTCGTGAAGATCTTTTTTGTATAGTTCTTCTGTGTATTCTTGCCACCTCTTCTTAATATTTTCTGCTTCTGTTAGGTCCATACCATTTCTGTCCTTTATTGAGCCCATCTTTGCATGAAGTGTTCCCTTGGTATCTCTAATTTTCTTGAAGAGATCTCTAGTCTTTCCCATTCTATTGCTTTCCTCTATTTCTTTGCATCTCTATAAATATTGTTTTAAAACTTCTCATCTTAATAGTTAAAAATAAAATGTAGAATTTAAGTAATAAACCTGAGATATATGTCCACTTTAGTTGGAGTAACAGACTTAAAGTTTGCAATATTATTTATTGCATTAAATGTAAATAGTCTAGATACCAAAATTAAAAGGGACAGATTATAAGATTAGATATAAATCAAGATCCTACTATATTTATAAGAAACACTTCATATATATATAAACAAATAATAAAGGGATGGATGAACATGTTCACATTAATAAAAACAAATGCTTTAAAAAGATTTCAGAACAGAGAATATTATCAGGGATTGAAAATTTTAATTTCATAATGATAGAAAAAGAAAATTCATTGAGATGATGTAATAAACCTAAACTTTTGTTAATACATGAATCAAAATCAGATAGACCTATAAGAATCAAAAGATAGATTCATATAGTGGAAATTAGAACTATCATTCATAATATCTGATAGAACAAGCTGATCAAAAATCAGTAGGGCTGTAAAAGATATAGGATATAGAATGCTATCAACTGAAATTGCCTTAATTGACATTTATAGAACACTTCATCACAACAGACACATATTCTTTTCAAGAAAATATCATTTGTCAAATCAGACCATAACCTGAGACATCAAACAATTCTCAATAAATTTGAAAGAATTCAAGTCATACAAAGTATGTTCTTTGGCCAATGGAAATTAAAAACCTGGAAACTTTGAAGATATTTGGAATGTAGATAAAATGTTTGTGATTAAGCAATGTGTTGGAGAAGAAACCAAAAAGGTAGTTATGAAATATCTGGATTGAATAAAAATGAAAATATAACACATTCAAATGTACAGGATGCCACTAAAGCAATAGGGGAAATTTATAGTACAAAATATCTACGTTAGAGAAGAGCCAAATCTTGGAACAAAGTACTATTTCCACCTTAAGAAATGGGGAAGAAGTAGGCAAGTTAAATCTAAAATAAATTAACAAAAAAACATGAGAGCAGGTTAATAGAATTAAAAAACAACAAAATGATCAAGAAAAATCAGCAAATCAAAAAGCTAATTTTTTGATTGATTAAACTCTAGTCAGATTAATCAGGAATATAAGAAAGAAGATACAAACTACCAATCAGAAATGGAAAAAAGGACATTACTACCAACCCACAGACATTTAAAAGATAATAAGGAAATATTACAAACAACTTTATGTCCATATGTTTGATAACTTAGACGAAATGGATCAGTTTCCTGAAGAATACAAACTAAGAACACTCTGTAAAAAGAGATAGATTGGATTGGAGATGTTGAATATCCCTGTATATATTTATTAACAAAGTGAATTTAGCATTAAACATGTTCCCACAAAGAAAACTCCAAACCCAAATGGCTTCACTGGTGAAGTCTATGAAATATTTAAGAAAGACATAATATTAATTTTGTACTAATTGTTGCCAATAACATGAATGAATATCAGAATAATTATGATGAGTGAAAGAAGCCATACAAAAGCCATATAAAAGGAGCTTTATAATTCCATTTATATAAAATGCCAGAAAATGCAAACTAATTGACACTGACAGAAAATAGGACAGTGATTGCCTGGGGACTGAGGATAGGGAAGGACAGAAGGAAGGAATCACCAAGAGATCAAGGAAAGCTTTTCAAATCATAGATCTGTTCATTATCTTGACTGTGTTGATGCTTTCGTATGTGTGGATGTACGTCCACATTTAGCAGAATGCATTCTTTAAATATGTATGTTAAATACAGTGCAATTTATTGGATGTCAAAGTTATATCAATAAATCTGTTTTTTAAACAGAAATAAAAAGAAAAGCCTGGGAATTTTAAGAGGTAAATTTAGCAAAATCCAAACATCACTTTGTAATAGCAATATTACCTGTTATTATAGTCATAACATATAGTTAAATTAAATCTTGATTCTGTGATATATTTGACTGCCAAGTCATATGCAACAAAATATATTTTGTCTACATATTCTGTCTTTCATGTATACTGTTCCTGGCAAATTAAACCTTATATAATTTGGAGTTGGGGAAAAAGTCAAAACTGTCCTTATATGTAATAGAAATAGTTCATACTTGCATTAATATATATTTGATAATCTGGTTATTAATAAAATGCCAACAAAACAACTTTTTAAAACTTAGAAGCACTTGTTAATCACCTACCTAGCAAAGATGACAAAATGATTAAAAAATTCCTAGGTCACTTAACAAGATTATTTAATATAATGAAACATGTATTAATACATGAGTTGAAAACCAAAGAAAACTTTAGCTGACACAAAATCATTAAAGACTTCTAAGACAAAAAGTTTGAAAATAAGCAGTATCTTATTTACATGCAAGCGGATACATTCTCCTATATATGTTTTATTTAGATTACTTCCACTGTAAGGATGTTAAAAGTTCAATAATGTGTGAGTCTGGAATTTTGCTATTATTTTCTTCGAGCATGCTGTTCAAGGTAAAGACATGATTTGATTCATACTGGGAGGTAGTTTATTTATGCAATGTGCAATCAGCATGCCTTATTAAGTAGGATCAGGTAATACCCTGAAGAAATCAGAATATGAATAGAATACACAATTGACTTAATTTGCATTAGGGGCATTCTGAGCCATATTCTTCAGAAATATTAAATACATGAAGAAATAAATTACAACCTCTAAAAAATTTTTAAATTAAAAATAGTTAAAGCCAGATTTTTATGTCATCTTTAACTCACTTGATTTGATGAAAATTATTTAATTGGACATTTAACCTTAAAACTTTAACATTTATCTATTTTTTAATTCACTGTATTTGTGTATATATGAAAATAAATAGATGAGGGAAATTGAGATACAAACTTTCAATTACAAAATACATGAGTCAAAGGTAAGAAATGTATAGTGTAAGAAATATAGTCAATAATTATGTAACAATAATATCTCTGTATGGTGACAGCAATTAGACTTATCATGGTGATCATTTTGAAATATATAGAAATAGCAAGTCACTACTTTGTATACCAGGACCTAATGGGGGTATTGCAGGTCAATTATACTTCAAAATCAAAGAAACAAACAAAACTCATAGAAAAAAAGGTCAGATTTGTAGCTACCATAAATGGGAGTAGAGAGATAGAATTGGATGAAGGTAGCCTAAAGTTATAAACTTCCAGTCATAAACGAATACTAAGGATATAAATTTCAACATGATAAATATTCTTAATGCTGCTGTACATCATATACATGAAAGTTGTTAAAAGAATAAATCCTAAGAGTTCTTATCACAAGAAGAATTTTTTTTCTATTTCTTTACTGTTGTGTCTACATGAGATGACAGATGTTCACCAAACTTATTGTGGTAATTATTTCATGATGCATGTAAGTAAAATCATCACAAAATGAATTCTGAGCCAAGGTAGAGAAGCAATTTGAAGGGAAACTCAAAATAATATGGAAACCAACTAGACATGATGGGCAACGGTGGGTGAAGATCAAAGATGACTACTCCTGAAACTCAAGGTCACACAGAGGATGGTAATAAGATTCTCTAAAATGAACAGGGGAAATCTACACATTTGGGAGAGATAAAGATGACCTCCATCTTGGACATATTTAACGTGGAGCAAGAGAGTACATTCAAGTGGATTTGTCCCCTTGAACTTGAGCTCAATTACATGATAAGAACCACAGGTGTTAATTCAGTCATCGTTAATCATCATCGTTTTAGATGATCAAAAGGGATAAAGGAGAAGAGAGTGAAATAAGACCATAGGAGAATGACTTAATCTGGGGGCGGGGGGTGGTGTGGAAGAAAGAAAACAGCAGGTCAGAGAGAAAGGAGAACTCTGGGAAGGGGTAAGAGAGGGTAGATTTAGGTGGAGGGACAGATGTTCCTATGAGCCCTCTTAAGAGATGGGGAGAAACAAAGGGAGAGAGAGAATCGGAGGGGGCTGTTTCTGCTGTTTTGATCCCAGTGTACACAGGATCCCGAGCTTCTGCCGCTTCCCAGTATCTAACATGGTTGAGCAGCAAAGCTGATATTTTAAAGAGAAAAGACAAAACATGGTATGAAAATACATGAAATAATGTCCTTAATGACTTTAGCCAAAATCCATGAGAGAAACAACAGGTTCATAGTACCCATGGCCTAGTACATGCACAGACTCCAGTGAGCCTTGTTTTATTCCTTCCCTTTTAAACAACTCCAATTATTTTCTTCCTGAACTCATTCTTTGTCTGTGGTGCAAAGCAATCCAAAATCCCTTCTAGACTTTGACCCAGGGTGGAGTGAACATGTGCTGTGTCCTAAATTTATAGTTAATTCATTACAACTGTGAGCAGTTTGTACAGTACAGCCTTCACCTTCGACTGTGACCTCACCTGGTTAAACTCTCACTGTGTTTCTGGCTCAGACCTGGGGCAAAAGCAGGCAAAACAGAACATAATCCTTCCTGCTTCCTCTCCTTTTGCCTGTGTATCCACAAGGTTTGGTGAACTGTAGTAATCTTTTACATTAATTTGTAACTAAATTAGACACACGTTCCTCCTGAACTCAAGACTGAGTGGTAAAGAAATGGGAACAGAAAGGGCACATTAACTGAAGCAAAATATGTAATTTTGATATTCATCAGGTCAGAAGAATGAAATAAAAACAATCACAAAATATTTGGACTACGGTATTCATTCGGCATCAGAAAAAAAGTATGATTATATATATATTCACTTCCTATAAAAAGCTTACTTTTAATATGTACCGTATGTTAATTAAGCCATACAAATCAGCATAGCTATAACCCTAAACCCTCGAATTAACTAGCTTGAACCTACCTTAGGGAAGAATATAACAAAATTTCAAAGCACCTAGTTGAATACTTCTGACAACATATACATGTCTTATTTGCAAAGAGTCAAAGAGAGAAAGATTAGTAATATTTCTACCCAATATTTCATACTATATAAATTATATGAAATTACACAAATTATATAAAAGTTATATTTCTGATGTCTTAGATACAGATTTTAGTCATTTTTATCTCACATTAATAGTTTATAGATTATTTAATTCCTTAATTTCAATAATCTTTTACCTGTAAATGTCAAAATAATAGTAAAGCCAACTAAAATATTTTTCAATAACCACTTTTGATTGAGGTAATATTACTTTGCTCATTTAGAAACACTAGCGACAGTGTTGTAAGTTTCAAAGTACAAATTTGATCTTGTTTTTAGGTAACCCTGAGGTACAAATTCCATGAGTTTGTACATTTAAAATCTTTTTAATCCAACGTCTTCTACTCCTCTAATAATGGTATAAACTGAGAAGGAACAATTTCTCCTCCAAAGCTAAACAAAATAAAAACTGATTGATTAAAAAAAAAAAAAAGGCCAGAAATGATTGTTCACCCATGTCAAGTTTCAACAAATTATTCAACAAATGCTCAGATTAATATTATTCAAAGGAGAACTAGTGGCAGATCCCACTAAAACTAACAGGGTATTCCTATCCTCATTGAGCAGGGCTTTTTAGCTGAGATGCTTATATCTTAAAAATATACAACAGATATGTATATAGTACCCTAATCTGTGCCGAGGGAGTGTTGCCCTGTGTCCCTGGGATAACTGACAGGGCCTCTTCCCTCTGGGTCTCAGAGCCTCTGA
The DNA here is from genome assembly GCF_023091745.1 of Budorcas taxicolor. Lineage (NCBI taxonomy): Eukaryota > Metazoa > Chordata > Mammalia > Artiodactyla > Bovidae > Budorcas > Budorcas taxicolor. The sequence goes on along the minus strand of NC_068918.1, from coordinate 75,129,140 downwards.
TTTTGAGTCAGAGGCTTTATGGCCAAGCTGCCACAGCAGATTTCTAGTTTAACTAAAAGTTCACTCACGAGTGCTGTGCTGTGCTTAGTCACACAGTCATGTCTGACTCTTTGCAACCCCATGGACTGCAGCTCATCAGGCTCCTCTGTCCATGGGGATTCTCCAGGCAAGAATACTGGAGTAAGTTGCCATGCCCTCCTCCAGGGAATCTTCCCAATTGAGGAATCGAACCTACGTCTCACTTATTGCAGGCAGATATTTTACCATCTGAGCCACCAGGGAAGCCCCCTGTCACCAAAGGTCACCTTTTAAATTGCGAGTCCTTAAAACTAGCTGGTGAGGTCCTCAGAGGTGACCTGGGAACCATAAAACTCACTGTGAATCTTGAGCTGTTTTCTTATCTGCTTCTCTTCCATATCTGCCCTTTTCTGTGGAGCTATAGGACCAGACCTAGAGTTATAAAAACCATCTCTCTCTCTCTCTAGTTCTCGCACACACATTTTTTTTTTCTTTTTGATTTCTGGTGGTAGAAGAATAGGTTATCTATTGTCTATCAACCACTATTGCATGGTTTAATTTAAGCAGCTCTTTCTTGGACTTGGTATAACCAATAATTCACTTAATTTAATCCTCAGTAAAATATGTATTCTATTTTATGTTGCTTTCATGGTATTAATCATAATTCCACTCTTGTAATAGTCTTGTTTTCAATGTTTTCCAGGCAAGAATACTGGAGTGGGTTGCCATTTCCGATCCCCTGGAGAAGAAAATGGCAACCCACTCCAGTATTCTTGTCTGGAAAATTTCATGGACGGAGGAGCCTGGTAGGCTACAGTCCATGGGGTCGCAAAGAGTCAGACATGACTGAGCAACTTCACTTTCGCTTTCACTTTCATGGTATTAATCATAATTCCACTCTTGTAATAGTCTTGTTTTCAATGTTTTGTATAAACACATATGTTGATCTTTTTTTGAGAATTCTATGAAATTTAAATGCACACTTCTGTAAGTATAGAAAAATTTGAGCTTTTGAAACATATTTCACCCTGTTTTGAAAAGAGGTCTAACTATATTCAATACCCTATGATAAACCATAATGAAAAAGAATGTGTATATATATGTGTGTATATATATATAAAACTGAATCACTTTGCTGTACAGCAAAAATTAATGCAGCATTGTAAATCAACTATACTACAATAAAATACATTTTTTTTTAAAAAAGGAGTCTAATGATATATCATCATCTGTAAGAATCTGGAAGGTTGCGTAATTCTTGTTACTTCAACAAATTTTGTTGGCTTGATCTTGGTTTTGGTGTTCTATTGGAAGTGGAACAAAATTATGGAAGTGTAAACATCAAGTTGTATCCCTATCTCAAACTTCTCGTTAAAGTTCTAAATATATTAACATTTCAAGTGTAAGCATTAACACTTCTAATAACTTTTAATACTTGAATTGCATGGCTTCTTCTCCTTCTTTTCAGTTGTCTGTCATGTACACCCAGACTTATATTCAGTACTTCTAAGAAGATCAAATGTTTGGCTTCTGTCACTACAAATCCTTCCAGTGGCATCTAAGCAATGAAAGTAACTTTGCAGGGCATACTAGTTTTCATACTAAGCTTCCCAGGTGGTTCTATTAGTAAAGAATCTCCCTGCCAATGCAGGATACATAAAAGATGTTGATTTGATCTCTGGGTCAAGAAGATCCCCTGGAGGTGGAAATGGCAACCCACTCCAATATTCTTGCTATAAAATCTCATGGACAGAGGAACCTGGTGGGCTACTGTCCATAGGGTCCCAAAGAGTTGGACACAACTGTAGTGACTTAACACATCACTAGTTTTCAAATTGATTAATTTAAGTTGGTTTGTAATTTCAAACTGTTATTAGGTACTAATAATGAAAGACATGGAAACCACTCCAGTGTTCTTGTCTGGGAAATCCCATGGAGAGAGGAGCCCGGTGGGCTACAGTGCATGTAATCGCAAAGAGGTGGATATGACTGAAGTAAATTATCATGCAAGCACACAGAGTTTTAAAAAATCTGAAAGAATCATAGAAGTTTGGAGTTAGAGAAGAAAAAAGAGCAGGGAGGACAGGGGATGTTGAAATGGTAGCAATTTCAAGTAGATGGCCCTTCACGTAAAGGAGAAAAACTTGAATACTGGAAGAGAAAAATGACACATCCAATGTCAGAAAAAAATGGTCCAAAGGTGAGTCTTATATCAGAGATTTTATTCTTGCTGATACAAAGAAAAGGGGAGTACATAAAATAGAAATAAGTTAATCTAATGTAAAAACTGACAGCTTAGTTACCTGGCATACTTATTCTTGGTGATTCAAAGTCATATTTAATGAATTTGGTGACAACTGGACATACAATGTTCTGCTTTTACAGTTGAAACTTTTCAGTTTTTGAATTTTGCCAACAGTAAACCAGATCAGAAAGGGAGGGAGAATTGGGGTTCAATCAAATTTAAAAGGAATGAAACCAAGCTAGGTAACTGAACTATGAGCTCATTAATAAACAAATGGCAAATGGTTATTATGCGCTAGCCACTCAGCTAGGCAAAAGCCAGACATGGTCCTGTCCCCAGTTTAACACATAATTTTAGAGAATACAAGAAATTTGTTACAGATGGCAGCTGTAGGACAATAAGGTTTAATGGGACAGCCATTTTCAAAGCTCTGAATACACCTTCTCTCACTTTTGTGCTCGGGACCATGTCAGAGTTAGTTGCATTTATTGGATGTATAACCATATGGTGTGGTGAAATAATAGCATATAAAAACTTACACTGTCACCAGTATATTTCAAGTGACAATTACATTGGAGCCTTGCTAGACTTTGATCCCTGGGCTCCATACTCCTGTGTGCTTAGTCGTTCGGTTGTGTCTGACTCTTTGTGACCCCATGGACTACAGCCTGCCAGGGTCCTCTGTCCATGGGGATTCTCTAAGCAAGAATACTGGAGTGTGTTGCCTCTTCCAGGGGATCTTCCCAACCCAGGTCTCTAGCATTGCAGGCAGATTCTTTACCAATGGAGCCACCAGGAAAGTCCATGCTAGGTGACACCTAAATCTATGACTTGTCTTGATGTCTATCATTAGTTCTTCAGTAAAACTTAGAGGATAACCATGATTTACAATGGACTTCACATCCTATTATACAATGTTATAGCAAAATCTAATGATTTAATGTTTAACACATGATAGCTAGTTTCTAGCAACGCCTAGATATTGTATAACTATTTGCCCTTACCTTTATTTTCATAAATATATATATATATATTTATGAACTTTTATTGCTATAATTCAATTCAGATATATTCAGGAAAAAATAAGCATCATCTAAAAAAGAAATGGGATGCCCCAGTAAGGAAAGAGTTAACAGGTTATCTGCAGGGACCTTATCTCTATCACGTGATAGAATCACCACAAAACAAGGCCAGGTACTGTGTTTTATGATATCTGGTTTGAACAGTTTTTTTGTTTTTGTTTTTTTTTTAAATGGGAGTTAACAATCTCATCTCTTTTAGCATATAAACTCTCTAAAATCAAAGCTCCTTAAGAGCTGTGAGACTTTAATGTGCATTACTCCTTGGAAGAAAAGTTATGACCAACCTAGATAGCATATTCAAAAGCAGAGACATTACTCTGCCGACTAAGGTCCGTCTAGTCAAGGCTATGGTTTTTCCAGTAGTCCTGTATGGATGTGAGAGTTGGACTGTGAAGAAGGCTGAGCACCGAAGAATTGATGCTTTTGAACTGTGGTGTTGGAGAAGACTCTTGAGAGTCCCTTGGACTGCAAGGAGATCCAACCAGTCCATTCTGAAGGAGATCAGCCCTGGGATTTCTTTGGAAGGAATGATGCTGAAGCTGAAACTCCAGTACTTTGGCCACCTCATTTGAAGAGTTGACTCATTGGAAAAGACTTTGATGCTGGGAAGGATTGGGGGCAGGAGAAGAAGGGGACGACCGAGGATGAGATGGCTGGATGGCATCACTGACTCGATGTACATGAGTCTGAGTGAACTCCGGGAGTTGGTGATGGACAGGGAGGCCTGGCGTGCTGCAATTCATGGGGTCAAGGAGTCGGACACGACTGAGTGACTGAACTGAACAGAACTGAACTGAATTTTAATCATCACTAAGTTTGCTTTCTTTTTTTGGTGTATTCAAAAACTCATTTGCAATCCTGTTATTGTTTCTTATTTAATCACTGCCATTTACTCATTCATTAAATATTTTTGAGTGCCTACTATATATGACCCAAACATCAGTCTAGGTACTTAGGATTCAATAGTGTTTAAAACAGAAGAGAAATTATTGCCTTCAGGGAACTTCTATTTTTATTAGGATGACATATGAATAACCATAATTTTAAAGCAAAATATATAGCATGCTAATTAGAAAAACAATTAATGACAAAATAAAGCACAAAGGAAAAACAGGGAGTTCTTGGTTTTGTCAGAAAAGTGGGGATTGCAACTTTACAGCTGGCCAAAGAAGCTAACATGAACAAATGGCACTGAGCTAGATATCTAAAAGACGTGAGGGAGAAAGCCATAAGCAAATGGCTTTCTAGAAGAGGAAATAGCCAGAGCAAAGGCCCTGGGGTACATATTCCAGGATGTGAAAAGGACAGGATGTGAACAAGGGGGAAGTAAAGTCAGAAATGAACAGGGCAAAAGGGAAAAGACCCTGATTCTATATATAACAGTGTAGGACTGTCCTACACTGGTTATGTATCATGAGAGCAATTCTGTTAAAAATGACTTATGTATGTCAAATAATGACTGAAATTTAAGTTACTAATAAAATGAATGGATTATCTGCCAGGAAGCTGGAAGCCTGCTTATGAGAGAGAACAGAACTAGGAACTAGAGGATCTCAGACATGGGAATGAACGTGGGAGAGGAGTTCAGGGAGAGGAAGAGTTTAAAGAGAAGGCATCGGTGAACAGAAGTGCAACGCGGGATTCTTCAGGTGAAGACAGAGATGAAGAACTGCTGCTGCTGCTAAGTCACTTCAGTCGTGTCCAACTCTATGCGACCCCATAGATGGCAGCCCATCCATGGGACTCTCCAGGCAAGAAGACTGGAGTGGGCTGCCATTTCCTTTTCCAATGCATGCATCCATGCTAAGTCGCTTCAGTCGTGTCTAACTCTGTGCGACCCCATAGACGGCAGCCCACCTGGCTCCTCTGTCCATGGGACTCTCCAGGCAAGAAGACTGGCGTGGGCTGCCATTTCCTTCTCCAGTGTGTGCATGCATGCATGCTAAGTCACTTCAGTCATGTCTGACTGTGCGACCCCATGGACAGCAGCCCACCTGGCTCCTCTGTCCAGGGGATTCTCCAGGCAAGAATACTGGAGTGGGTTGCCATTTCCTTCTCTGAGATGCAGAACTAGGCATCCAAAATCTAAGAGTCCAAGTAAAAATAATCTACAGCCCACCTCTCACAGGCACAGTGGGGAAAACGTGAATGATCCCCCTGAAGTAAGTTTAGCAGCTGGCGCTCTCATAAATAGTGTAAGTTCAAAGGCGGGGGTAGGGGGAAGGGGGGGACCAGAGCAGGGGAAAACATAATAAGGAGGTACATACACAGCAAAAACCACCCCAGATCAGAGAGGGATCATTTAGATTTCATGAGCTAGGGTCTGTATACTTTATCGGAGTAAACGTTAGTAACCTGAATTAAATATTTACATAGTTTTAACTTTTGAAAACCATTTCATGTCTGATAGAATCTGACTAAAGCTCTTCAGTTGTTAGATGAGGCAAGTACGAACTAAGGATTCATCAGTGAGGTGAAAGGTCTCTCTGCTGAGACTGGGCCCATGCAGATGTGGTCCTAACCTTGAGCCTCGCCTCTCTGGTCAGGAAGCCGCAGCCCTTCCAAGTGCCTGGGTGGAGCCTGAAGGAGAGGAGCGGCAGGAAAGGGTGGGAGGTTCGTGGACTGGAGCAGGAAGTGCAGCCACCCCGCTAAGCAGCTGAAATAGGGAAATCAGGGGCTCTGAAAGTGGATCCAGGCAGGCATGGACGAAGAATGAGGGCAAGAGTCTCCCAGATCCGGGTTCTTGCAGACGGTAAAGAAGATGGAGGAGGCCATCTAAACTCCTGCCTTGGCAGAGTTTGCTACAGGGAAGCAGAATCGGGACAAGGGGAAAGGACAAAAGATCAAGCCCGCGGTGGAATGGCCAGACAGAGTTCCCTTACTCTTTAGATTTATCCGATCCGTGCGCCGAGTTGATACGATGCACTTCTTTCTTCTTGGCTTGTTTGGTGGTCATGGCAGAGGTAGCCCCAGGCAGGAGCTGAGCTCTGAGCTCTGAGCCGCCTCTGTGGCCCTGGCTACGCGTCTGCCGTTGCTAGGAGACGGCCAGTGCGCGTCCGGAAGCCGCGGTGCAGGTGCTGGTCAGGTTTTAGCTGGGGCGGCCCTAGCGAAGGTAGCTCTGAGGTTGCAAAGGGACGGCGAGTGCCTAATAGCTCAGGTCTTCCCAGCGCGGTGGAAATCTAGGGGTTGGGTGCCCGGAGGAAGCCGGCCCGGGCGTGGATCTGACCGTAAGATTGATAGATTCTGATAAACTGGAGTTTTTCTATCAGGCTGACTCTGCCAGGCTTTGCTCTTCGGAAGCATATACCTCGATTAACTCTTTTGGATTTGAAGACATATACTATAAAAGTCTTCCAGGTGGCGCTAGTGATAAAGAACCGGTCTGTCAATGCAGGAAACTTAAGAGTCCAGGGTTCCATCCCTGATTTGGGAAGATCCCCTGGAGGAGGAAACAGTAACCCACTTCAGTATTCTTGTCTGGGAAATCCCACAGGCAGAGGAGTCTAGCAGGCTACAGTCCATGGGGTGCCCAAGAGTGGGACACAACTGAAGTGACTTAGCACACACTGCAAATCCCCTTTCCCCAGGTCTTCTCTCCTTTGAACAAGTTCCTCTACTAATAATTAAGGAGACATTATGAACACAGTGAATTTGTCAATGGCTCAGTCAAGGTTTCAATAATGAATACAGTGGGTGCAGGGGGATCTCTGCAGGGAAGGCAAGATTATGATCTTAGTCGCTTAAGGTTTGATGATGATGTCTGTGATTGAATAAGTTGGGGGTCTTGTGAGAGTTGGACTATAAAGAAAGCTGAGCGCAGAAGAATTGATGCTTTTGAACTATGGTATTGGAGAAGACTCTTGAGAGTCCCTTGGACTGCAAGGAGATCCAACCAGTCCATCCTAAAGGAAATCAGTCCTGGGTGTTCATTGGAAGGACTGATGTTGAAGCTGAAACTCCAATACTTTGGACACCTGATGAGAAGAGCTGACTCATTGGAAAAGACCTGGATGCTGGAAAAGACCCTGATGCTGGGAAAGATTGAGAGTAGGAGGAGAAGGGGACAACAGAGGATGAGATTGGTTGGATGGCGTCACCGACTCAATGGACATGGGTTTGGGTAGACTCCAGGAGTTGGTGTTGGACAGGGAGGCCTGGCGTGCTGTGGTTCATGGGGTCACAAAGAGTCAGACACGACTGAGTGACTGGACTGAACTGGGTTTTTCACATGAAAGAATAAATTCAGGTCATGGAATGGAGTGGCCTTTGATAATTTATTTGAGAAGATGCTGGAGCCAGAAGACCCAAATTGAAGCAAACCAAGATCAATTAAGTCTCTGGCTTAACGGTCATTCAGTCCTGCTGATATCTGTAGTTATCTTGCTTTGGGCAAGTTCCTCCTTTTAAGCCTCCAGTTTACTTACTTGTACTTACTTGGGTTTCCCTCATAGCTCAGTTGATAAAGAATCTGCCTGCAATGCAGGAGACCTGGGTTTGATCCCTGGGTCAGGAAGATCCCCTGGAGGAGGAAATGGCAACCCACTCCAGCAGTCTTGCCTAGAGAATCCAACAGAGAGAGGAGCCTGGGAGGCTATAGTCAATGGGGTCGCAAGAGTCCACGAGTCAGACACGACTTAGTGGCTAAACCACCGCCATATTTTCAGGCACTGATTTACTTACTTGTAAACACTAGATGCTAATACCTAACACAAGTCTCTCATGAGCATAAATGAGATGTATTTAAAATGCTTAGCACACAATGAAAACACAGAAAATAGGGGCTCCTGCTTCAAAATGCCTTCAAAGACCAGGCAGTTAACGTGAATGAATGAAGTTGAGAAATGCTTAGACTGGGAACACTTTTAAGGGCATTAAAATAAAACTAAATATTACTCTGGCCCAACATACTCTGTTTAGAGAGATTTAACCATCCACAGGCCTCAGTTTTAGAGCCCCTCATAATAGATGGCCTCTTCCATTAACCTAGAGATAACTGTGTGTGTGTGTGTGTGTTTAGTCCCTCAGTCATGTCCAGCTCTTTGTGAACCCATAGACTGTAGCCTGCCAGGCTCTTCAGTCCATAGGGATTCTCCAGGCAAGAATACTGGAGTGAGTTGCCATGCACTCCTTGGGGGATCTTCCAGACTCACAGATTGAACCCAGGTTTCCCGCATTGCAGGAGGATTCTTTATTGTCTAAGCCATCTGCAGTTCAGTTCAGTTCAGTTGCTCAGTCCTGTCCGACTCTTTGTGACCCCATGAACCACAGCATGCCAGGCCTCCCTGTCCATCACTAGCTCCCGGAGTTCACTCAAACTCATGTCGATTGAGTCAGTGATGCCATCCAGCCATCTCATCCTCTGTCAACCCCTTCTCTTCCTGCCCTGAATCCCTCCCAGCATCAGAGTCTTTTCCAATAAGACAACTCTTCACACGAGGTGGCCAAAGTATTGGAGTTTCAGCTTTAGCATCAGTCCTTCCAATGAACACCCAGGACTGGTCTCTTTTAGAATGGACTGGTTGGATCTCCTTGCAGTCCAAGGGACCCTCAAGAGTCTTCTCCAACACCACAGTTCAAAAGCATCAATTCTTCAGTGCTCAGCTTTCTTCACAGTAAAACTCTCATGTCCATACATGACTACTGGAAAAACCATAGCCTTGACTAAACGGACCTTTGTTGGCAAAGTTTCTGCTTTTGAATATGCTGTCTAGGTTGGTCATAACTTTCCTTCCAAGGAGTAAGCATCTTTTAATTTCATGGCTGCAGTCACCATCTGCGTGATTTTGGAGCCCCTAAAAATAAAATCTGACACTGCTTCCACTGTTTTCCCATCTATTTGCCATGAAGTGATGCGACCAGATGCCATGATCTTAGTTTTCTGAATGTTGAGCTTTAAGCCAACTTTTTCACTCTCCTCTTTCACTTTCATCAAGAGGCTCTTTAGCTCCTCTTCACTTTCTGCCATAAGGGTGGTGTCATCTGCATATCTGAGGTTATTGATATTTCTCACAGCAATCTTGACTCCAGCTTTTGCTTCATCCAGCCCAGCATTTCTCATGATGTAATCTGCATATAAGTTAAACAAGCAGGGTGACAATATACAGCCTTGACGAACTCCTTGTCCTATTTGGAACCAGTCTGTTGTTCCATGTCCAGTTCTAACTGTTGCTTCCTGACCTGCATACAGATTTCTCAAGAGGCAGGTTAGGTGGTCTGGTATTCCCATCTCTTTCAGAATGTTCCACAGCTTATTGTGATCCACACAGTCAAAGGCTTTGGCATAGGCAATAAAGAAGAAATAGGTGTTTTTCTGGAACTCTCTTGCTTTTTCGATGATCCAGCGGATGTTGGCAATTTGATCTCTGGTTCCTCTGCCTTTTCTAAAACCAGCTTGAACATCTGGAATTTTACGGTTCACGTATTGCTGAAGCCTGGCTTGGAGAATTTTGAGCATTACTTTACTATCATGTGCTGCTGCTGCTGCTGCTAAGTTGCTTCAGTCGTGTCCGACTCTGTGCGACCCCAGAGACGGCAGCCCACCAGGCTCTGTCTGGGATTCTCCGTCCCTGGGATTCTCCAGGCAAGAACACGAGTGAGTTGCCATTTCCTTCTCCGATGCATGAAAGTGAAAAGTGAAAGTGACACACTCAGTCATGTCCGACTTTTAGCGACCTCATGGACTGCAGCCTACCAGGCTCTTCCGTCCATGAGATTTTCCTCTAGCGTGTGAGATGAGTGCAGTTGTGCAGTAGTTTGAGCATTCTTTGGCACTGCCTTTCTTTGGGATTTGAATGAAAACTGACCTTTTCCAGTCCTGCGGCCACTGCTGAGTTTTCCAAATTTGCTGGCATATTGAGCGCAGCACTTTCACCACATCATCTTTCAGGATTTGAAATAGCTCAGCTGGAATTACATCACCTCCACTAGCGGTGGAGTCAGCGCATGTCCCTCACAGAAGCATGGCTGAGAAGAGCTCCCCCTCACCCAAGTTCAGGGTTGTCTGCCGAGAGGAGCTACCCCACGTCCGAGGTCAGGGCCGGCGGCCGAGAGGAACAACCCCACGTCTGAGGTCAGGGGCGGCCAAGAGGAGCTACCCCACACCTGAGGTCAGGGCCGGCAGCCAAGAAGAGCTACCCCACGCCTGAGGTCAGGGCTGGCAGCCGAGAGGAACAACCCCACGCCCGAGGTCAACCGCACGTCCGAGGTCGGGGGCAGACGAGAAGAGCTACCCCATGTGCGAGGCCAGGAGGAGCTACCCCACATCTAAGGAGCCGCGGCTGTGCAGGCGCAGGAGGGCCGAGAGGAGCTACTCCACGTTCAAGGTCAGGAGGGGTGGCCATGAGGAGATACCCCTAGTCCAAGGTAAGGAACAGCAGCTGCGCTTTGCTGGAGCAGCCGTGAAGAGATACCCAACGTCCAGAGTAAGAGAAACCCAAATAAGACGGGAGGTGTTGCGAAAGGGCATCAGAGGGCAGACACACTGAAACCATACTCACAGAAAACTAGTCAGTCTGATCACACGGACCACAGCCTTGTCTAACTCAATGAAACTAAGCCATCTTACCCATCTTTAAATAAAGACATTCCCTCTGTTCTTGGAACTGTTCATTGGCCCCGCTCTACAGGAGAGAAGCAGATTCCTGAAAAGCAAATCTTTGAACTGCTCTGAGGAATCAATGCCTAGACTTCTTCATTCAGCGTGGCTTCTGCTTTGTCAGACTGTGTTAGTCTTATTGGGGTTTACATAGGCGACAATCAGACAGCAACCTCTTTGTATTCCGTCTGCGAGGTAAATGGCTTCTATCAGCTGTGCTAATATTATGAGTGCAGAAATACCCTACGAACAGCTGTATATGTGAAGAGAATGAAGACATCTTGAGCACTCTGCCTCATTTATCACAGGGCTGAGATTTCCAGAGAGCTCTCCTGATTGAAAGTAAAGGATCAAGCTTCATGAAAATAGTATTTTAATACTAAATCTGATTAGTGTCATCTGTGCAAAGCCATAAGCATATACGAAGACTATTGGGTAAAAATAGCACAGTTTTAAGCAACCAACCCATGAATGGGAGAGTTTCCTCTTGAGCAAGGGCCGTCCCTGAAGCCATAGTTAGTGGCTGCAAGATGCCAAGGTCATTACAGGAGAGTCTGTCCTTTAGTTTGAGATCGGATGATCTGCAGCCCACGCATGTTCTACAGATGAAGAACCCCAAACCAAGAGAAGAGCAAATGTCCTACATAAAGGTGCTTGGCTTCTGGGTAGCAGAGTGTGAACAAGAGCAAATAAATGGAGGAGCCCTGGTTTAAGCCAAACATATCACTACTCCACCCAGAGACTGTTTTCTTATCTATTTTGTGTGTGCGGATTAGTCAGTCAGTCACGTCCGACTCTTTGCCACCCCATAGACTGTAGTCTGCCAAGATCCTCTGTCCATGGGACTCACCAGGCAAGAATACTGGAGCAGGTAGCCATTCCCTACTCCAGGGGATCTTCCCAACCCAGGGATCAAACTTGGGTCTCCCCCATTGCAGGCAGATTCTTTATTGTCTGAGTCACCAGGGAAGCCTTTTCCTATCTATTAAATTACGATAAAAATAAAGGAGTTGATATCAGAATGGAATGAGATAATAAAAATCTATTTTTAAAATATAAAGTTGTGCTTTACTCCTTTGTCCAATGTTCTTTCTCTTTTATAATATTATGTATGCAGCAAGCATAAAAGGAATTTTGCATTTTTTCTGAAGCCAAACTCTGGTCAGGTCATGATTTTAAGAGGCAAATATGCTCCTCTATAAATCGTAAGACAGTGTTTGTATGTGCCAGTGCAAAAAGAACAATTAGCCCTACCTATATCTTTTTTGCAAACCCGTATTCTGGTGTGTAGATGGTAATCATGTTCAGTGTCATTTTGAAATATTAATAATACCTGTGATTTATTGAGTTCCTGTGACTTGCCAGGCTTCGGGAGGGGAGCTAGCTCCTTAGAGTATAGACGGTAGACATAGATCTGAATTTAAACACCGACTCTTCTTAGCTGACTTGCCCTGGGTAAGTCATTTAAACTCCCTGAATCCCATTTTCTTCATTTGCTGAAAGGAAAGAGTAATACTTCCCTGAAATGTTGTGCTTGGACCATTATCAACACTCAAGTCATGACAGGTAACGCTTCCCTATCTGACACTGAAGTGCAGAGAGGTAAAAGGACTTTGCCTCTGACATAGGGCCAGTGGCAGAGCAGGACTGGCCTGTCTCCATGGCCTTGGCCTCTGAATCCTCTGACCAACTACACAGGCTATGGTCTTTCAGAGATGCTCCTGAAAAACAGCAAGTCCAGGCGACTGCCCTGCAGCTCAGCTTAGGGGTTTCCAAGTTCTCTTGCTGTTTAACAACTTTCAAGAAACAGGGCTTGTATTGCATTAGAGCTACCCTTTCTTCAGTCTGTACTTAACTTTTTGAGGAAGAGTTACAACCTCAGACAACAGTAACCCTGGCTCCATAGGGAAGTGGTTAGAAATACTTACTTCCTCATGCCTGCGGAAACAGACCAAGCAGGGGTCTCTCTTTGGACTGCATGGGGAAGTGAGTTTCAGTAACCACTTCTCTACCCCACACTGGGAGCCCAGATGACAGGAACTGAGCAGGGAGAGCGGCAGCTTTTCTGGTTCTTAGAGCCATAGCTCTGGGCAGCTTCCTACTTGGTCCCATGGCCACAGGACATGACAGAGAGGGCGCTGGTCAGCCACCTCTTTGCAATTAGGTCAATTATCAGCTTGCTCACCTTTAACCAAATCAATGAGGAAGCATAAATTCTACATGTCCTGCTTGGAATTTAGGTTAACTGCCCTTTCAAGTTCTGTTCTTCAGTAATCTCTTCTCCTTAGAAATCAGTATCCTTCTCCTTTATTTTCCACAGAGCTTTATTATTTTTTTTTTAAATATCCAATCATGTTGCATCTCATTTTTATCATTACTTAGGCCCTGGTCCTTCTCACTTATAAACTGTAAGGGCACTTCGAATTTGGTGAACCAAACTCACTTCAAACTCTGCAAACCTCTGCAACACTTCATAATCAGAACTTAACATTTATTGAGCACTGACTATATGCTTGGCACTGTACAAAACTGTTGTTCTATAGTAATCCACTTAATCACCATAAACACCCTAAGGATGTGCTAGTATTACAATCTCTCTCTTGTAAATAAGAAAACAAGCAGAGGCTAAATTAAATTAGTAAGTATCAGGCAGCATTCAGGCCCAAGCAATCTGGGGCCACATCCATGCTTTTTATAACCACGTTTTCTGCTTCAGACTCCTTCAGTAGTTGCAACCCTATGAAGTGTTGCTATCAGCCCATTTTGTAGAGAAGGAACATGAGTTTTAGAAAGCTCAACACCTTGCCCAAAGTCCAAAGCACAGAGAGGGTGGAGCTGGAATGTAAATGTAAACAGTCTGGTTTCAGAGTGCAGGCTTTTATTTTATTTCATTTCATTTCACTTCATTTCATTTATTGTTGTAAGCAAGCAATACAGAATCTACGTATCTAATAATTTTTTGGGTGCATAACATAGTGTTGCTAATGGCTCAGTTCTTCGGGCACTCTGAAGTGTCTGAAGAACTATAGGTGGAGGTTCCTGACATTGCACAGGAGGCAGTGATGAAGACCATTTCCAAGAAAAAGAAATGCAAAACGATTGTCTGAGGAGGCATTACAAATAGCTGAGAAAAGAAGAGAAGCTAAAGGCAAACTAGAAAAGGAAAGATATACCCATTAGAATGCAGAGTTCCAAAGAATAGCAAGGAGAGATAAGAAAGCTTTCCTCTGTGAAAAATACCGTTGGTAGCTTGATAGGGATTGCATTGAATCTATACGTTCGATGCAGGATACAGGATGCTTGGGGCTGGTGCACTGGGATGACCCAGAGAGATGGTATGGGGAGGGAGGTGGGAGGAGGGTTCAGGATTGGGAACACGTGTATACCTGTGGTGGATTCATGTTGATGTATGGCAAAACCAATACAATATTGTAAAGTAATTAGCCTCCAATTAAAATACATAAATTAAAAAAATAAACAAATAAATAAACAATGCAGGGTTAAAAAAAAAAAAAGAAAGCTTTCCTCAGTGATCAGTGCAAAGAAATAGAGGAAAACAATAGAATGGGAAAGACTAGAGATCTCTTCAAGAAAATTAGAGATGCCAGGAGAACATTTCATGCAAAGATGTGCTCAATAAAGGACAGAAATGGTATGGATCTAACAGAAGCAGAAGATATTAAGAAGAGGTGGCAAGAATACACAAAAGAACTATACAAAAAAGACCTTCATCACCCAGATAACCACGATAGTGTGATCACTCACCTAGAGCCAGACATCCTAGAATGTGAAGTCAAGTGGGCCTTAGGAAGCATCACTACAAACAAAGCTAGTGGAGGTGATGGAATTCTAGTAGAGCTCTTTCAAATCCTAAAAGATGATGCTGTGAAAGTGCTGCACTCAATATGCCAGCAAATTTGGAAAATGCAGCAGTGGCCACAGGAATGGAAAAGGTCAGTTTTTATTCCAATCCCAAAGAAAGGCATTGCCAAAGAATGCTCAAACTACCACACAATTGCACTCATCTCACATGCTAGTAAAGTAATGCTCAAAATTCTCCAAGCGAGGCTTCCACAGTATGTGAACTATGAATTTCCAGATGTTCAAGCTGGTTTTAGAAAAGGCAGAGGAACCAGAGATCAAGTTGCCAACAACCGTTGGATCATCAAATAAGCAAGGGAGTTCCAGAAAAACTTCTACTTCTGCTATATTGACTACACCAAAGCCTTTGACTGTGTGGATCACCACAAACTGTGGAAAATTCTAAAAGAGAAGGGAATACCAGACCACCTTACCTGCCTCCTGAGAAATCTGTATGCAGGTAAAGAAGCAACAGTTAGAAGCAGACATGGAACAACAGACTGGTGCCATATTGGGAAAGGAGTATGTCAAGGCTGTATACTGTCACCCTGCTTATTTAACTTATATGCACAGTACATCATGAGAAATGTCAAGCTGGATGAAGCACAAATTGGAGTCAGGATTGCCGGGAAAAATATCAATAACCTCAGATATGCAGATGAAACCACCCTTATGGCAGAAAGCGAAGAGGAACTAAAGAGCCTCTTAATGAAAGTGAAAGAGGAGAGTGAAAAAGCTGGCTTAAACTCAACATTTAAAAAACTAATATCACGGCATTCAGTCCCATCACTTCATGGAAAATAGATGGGGAAACAATGAAAGACTTTATTTTCTTGGGCTCCAAAATCACTGCAAATGGTGGTTGCAACCATGAAATTAAAAGATGCTTACTCCTTGGAAGAAAAGCTATGACCAATCTAGACAGTGTATTCAAAAGCAGAGACATTATTTTGCAGACAAAAGTCTGTCTAGTCAAGGCTATGGTTTTTCCAGTAGTCATGTATGGATGTGAGAGTTGGACTATAAAGAAAGCTGAGTACCAAAATATTGATGCTTTTGAACTGTGGTGTTGGAGAAGACTCTTGAGAGTCCCTTGGACTTCAAGGAGATCAAACCAGTCAATCTTCAAGGAAATCAGTCCTAAATATTCATTGGAAGGACTGATGCTGAAGATGATACTCCAACCCTTTGGCCACCTGATGGGAAGAATGGACTCATTGGAAAAGATCCTGATGCTGGGAAAGATTGAAGGCGGGAGGAGAAGGGGATGACAGAGGATGAGACTGTTGGATGGCATCACTGACTTGATGGACATGAGTTTGAGCATGCTCTGGGAATTGGTAATAGACAGAGATCCTGGTGTGCTGCAGTCCATGGGTCACAAAGAGTTAGACACAACTCAGCGACTGAACTGAACTGAATGGTTTAATGGTAAAGAATCCACCTGACAATGCAGGAGACAAGAGTTTGATCCCTGGGTCTGGAAGATCCCCTGGAGAAGAAATGGCAACTCACTCCAGGATTCTTGCCTGGATAAACTCATGGACAGAGGAGACTGGCGGGCTACAGTCCATGGAGTTGCAGAAGAGTGAGACATGACTAAGTGACTAAACAACAACAATTGTAGGCACAATGTTGAACAGCAGATTTCTAGAGCTTCTTCTTCTTATTTAACTGGAACTTTTTACCTGTGTAAGCTCTCAAGGTGGGTGTTATACTGTCTGTTTTAAACAGAATGAGTACAGAACATTCTGTACTACATGTCCTCAAAAAAATTGCTATAAATTGCAACTTAGATCCAGGTTTGAACCCTAACATCCAGTCTCTTTAAAGCCCACTAGTTCTGGAGGACCTGGAACTGGCAGAAATGAAACCAGTTGTCCCTGCCAGAGAAAGCCTCATTATTCAGGACAAACCTTAATGTATAGTTTTGATTGTCTTTGAAAGGAAATTCTGAACAGAGATTCTTAACAAAAGTGGGATAATAAAGAAATGATATTTTCCTGAAACTAGCTGAAAAAGAATTTTCATTTCAATAAGCTGTTTAAAGAAGAAACAACAGTTTTTCTGACTGTAAAAAGTAAGAATTCATTAGGATGCAAACTGACCTGCATTAATATGAGGCTGCAATCACCTATTAATATGAGGCTGCAATCATCTATGAAGGTGGTGGTTCTCAGACTGGACTGAGGCATTTCCTCCCCCACCAGAAAAAGGTCCTCACTCAGAGCATCCTGAGAGCATCCTGCATGTCAGTGGTGTGTATAAGGAGAGAGATATATGGGACAACTCTGACATCTTTTTCTCTTCAGAGCTCCCTTATTATTGTTAGAGACATATCTCACCATAGCATTGCAGTTCAACCTCTGCTGCCCAGTTCTTCTTGCCTTACCCTCAGAGAGAGGCTACTGAGAACCCTTACTAATAAACGTCATGCACATAAGTCTGAGAGTGTGGGTCTGTTTGCTGGGAACTCGCCTAGAACAGTCAATAGCAGATATGAAAGGGAAGTCTGTAGGAAGCAGACTCTAGAATGAGATATGGGAAGCCTTTTGCTTCCAAACAAGATGAAGGAACAGGGAGTGAATTTACATTCTCACAGGCAATAGTAAATACTGAATAAAATATATGAGGACATTGACTTTGAGGCAATGAATCAGTGATCCCAGAGATGAAAAACAAAGGTGAGTTTTTCAGAAATAAACCATGCTTTTATGGACAAAGGAGGAAAGAATATACAATGGAGAAAAGATAGTCTCTTTAATAAGTGATGCTGGAAAAATTGGACAGCTACACGTAAAAGAATGAAATTAGGATGTTCTCTAGTACCTATACGAAAATAAACTCAAAATGGAATAAAGACCTGCATATAAGCCTGGAAACCATAAAATTCCTAGAGGAAAACATAGGTAGAACAGTCTTTGACATAAGTCATAGCAATATTTTTTTATCTTTATTCTAAAGCAAAGGAAATAAAAGCAAAAATAAACAAACGGGACCTAATTAGACTTAAAAGCTTTTGCACAGCAAAGGAAACCATCAACAAAATGAAAAAAACAACCTACTGAATGGCATAAAATACTTATGATATGACTGGTAAGGAATGAATATCCAAAATATATAAACAGCTCATACAACTTAAATCAAAAAGCAAATGACCAAATTAAAAATGAATAGACATTTTTCCAAAGAGGACATGCAGATGGCCAATAGGCACATGAAAAGATGCTCAACATTGCTCTTCAGGGAAACCAAATATAAATCACCATATCATTTACACCTGTCAGAATGGCTTCAATGAAACAGAACAGAAATAACAAATGTTGGCAAGGATTTGGAGAAAAGGGAGCCCTCCTGCACTGGTGGTGGGAATAGAAATTGGAACAGATGCTAAGGAAAACAGTATGGGGGGGGGGGGTTCTCAAAAAACTGAAATAGAATTACGTTATGACCCAGCAATTTCACTCCTGGGTATATATCTGAAAAAAATAAAAAGACCGCTAATTCAAAGGGATGCATGCACACCAATGTTAATGGCAGTATTATTTACAATTGCTAAGATAGAGAAATGACCTAAGTCTCTATCAACAGATGAATGGATAAAATGTGGTGTTTGTATTTATCTATCATCTATCTATCTATCTGTCATCTGTCTATCTATCTCTATCGGCATACACATACTGGAGTACTACTCAGTCATAAAAGGGATGAAAATGTGCCATTTTCAGCTACATGAATGGACTTGGAGGGTATTATGCTACATGAAATAATTCAGAGAAACTCAGATGCTCTACGATATTACTCATATGTGGGATCTACAAAATACAGCAAACTAGTGAATATAACAAAAAAGAAACAGACTCAGATATAGAGAACAAATTAGTGGTTACCAGGGGGAGATGGAGGGAGGTCAATATAGAGGTAGAAGATTAAGAGGTACAAACTGCTATGAATAAAGTAAGCTACATGGATATAATATACAACAGGAAAAGTATAGTCCATATTTTATAATAGCTATAGACATAGCATAAACTTGACAAATTGTGAATCACAATATTGTACACTGTAATTTATATAATGGGACTTCTTTGGTGGCTCAGTAGTAAAGAATCAGCCTGCCAATGCAGGAGACTCTGGTTTGATCCCTGGGTTGGGAACATCCCCTGGAGGAGGAAATAGCAACCCACTCCAGGATTCTTCCCTGGGAAATTCTATGGACAGAGGAGCCTGGCAGGCTATAATCCATGGGGTTGCAAAGCGTCAGACATGACTTAACGACTAAAAAACACAGTTTATGTAATATTGTAAATCAGCTATACTTCAGTTAAACAGACAGCAAAAAGATGGGCTTTATAACTGCCTCAGCTCACTGTGAGGGCCTGGCACAGGGTGGAGACCTCATGCAGAGCCCGATGGTGTCCCTGATTTGGGGAGATGAAGCTGGAATCCAGGAGTGCTAGCAGGCTGAAGCTTCTAGATGAGAGTCTGTCGAGGAGAGAGCAGTGCAGAAGAGAGCCTGAGAATGGGTCCTCAGTGTCTGTCAGAGTGCAGGTCTGACCAGCTGGAGCACAGGTGGAACTGCCCTGAGGCATGCAAAGAACCCTGTGAAAGGGTTAGAAACATGAGCTCACATGGGGCCTGTTCCCACCAGCATGATGGCATAGACCTTGGCATTCACTGGAGATGGAATATGGAGTTTTGTTCCCTCAACAGTGGTGAAAATTTCACCCTAAATGAAACTCCTCGCTATTCCCACCTAACAAAACTTAAAAGCAAGACCTGAAATGATCAAACTATTTCCAAGGAGGTTAACAGATTCCCTGAACAAATTTAAGGCTATTTATAGGAGTGCAAAAATAACCAGGACCCAACAGGTAAAATTCAAAAAGATTGGTATCCAATAAAATGTACTGAGCATGAAACAAAAAGCAGGAAAATATGTCTCATTAAAAGGAGAAAAAAAAAATCAACCAATTGAAAATGACTCAGAAAAAAAAACATGGATGATAGAATTAGCAAACAGGACATTGAAATAGCTGTTATCATGGTGTACCACATGTTCAAGAAGCTGATTAACTACATTGAATTCTTTAGAACCCCTAAAACTGCACATTCAATGTCTATGTTGAAAAAATACACTGATTGGGATGAATGGCAGATTAGAGATTGACGAACAGATCAGTTCATTTGAAGACACATCAACAGAAACAATCCAACATGAAACAGAAGGAAAAAAAGAATAGGATTTTAGGGAGCTGTGGAACAACTTTACATAGACTAACACACATGCAGCAAGCATGTGTGTGTGTGTGCTAAGTCACTACAATCGTGTCCGACTTTGTAACCCTGTGGGCTAGCCCTCCAGGCTCCCCTGTCCATGGGATTCTCCAGGCGCGAATCCTGGAGTGGGTTGGCATGCCCTCCTCCAGGGGATCTTCCTGACCCAGGGGTCAAACCAGCATCTCTTATGTATGCTGAATTGGCAGGCAGATTCTTTACCACCAGTGTTACCTGTGAAGCCCCACATGAGACTGGAGTCCCTGAATAAATGAGCAAGGAGGGCAGGTGTGGGGGTTGGGAGAAGAAGACTCAGAAAACATTAGATGGGAAAATAATGATGAGAATTTTTCCAAATTTTGTCAAAGCTGTAAATCTCAGAAACTCAATAAACTCTACTGCAAAAAAACAAACAAACCAAAAAAATCGTGGAGAAAGCTACACCCAGGGACATCATAACAAAGTTAATTAAAATCACTGTTAAAAGGAAGATCTTGAAATGGAACTTCATGGCTGAGCAACAGGTAATGTGGAGCCCGTCACTGGTGAGAACTGGCGCACTGGCAGCTCCTATGTGGGACTGCAATGCAATTGCTCAACATCAACTTGCGGTAAACTAGGGCAGGAAAATAGTGGAAGAGAATGCACCAACAGATATGTCTCAGGCCTATGGGAGGTCCAGGGAAATATTACTTAGAAAGACTAAGAAACTGGATAGCTTTTACCATCTTAAAAATATTACATATAGTTACAATAACTGTTTTAAGAACTTATTATTAAACTTGCCATCTATGTCATATGAATGTCATATATATCTAGGACAATTCCAGTTGACTTAATTTTGTTTTTTCTCCTAATGGGATATAGTTTTCATTTGTTGTGTTTTTATTAGCATTTTGTGAATTCTACTTTGTTTGGTGCTGGCAATGTATTCTCTGAAAAATAATGATTTGAAACTAATTGTGTTTATTTGGAGGTTTAATTTACCCGGACATTTCATTTTATGCATCGGGTAATGGCAACCCATTCCAATATTCTTGCCTGGAAAATTCCATGGACAGAGAAACCTCGTGGGGTACAGTCCATGGGGTCACAAAGAGTCAGACATAACTTAGTGACTTAATAATAATAACAAATTTCTAAATATATGAAGAAAATTTGGTTCCTGCCGCTGAAAAACTAATAATCTTGTGGGGTGAACAAAAACTGGAATGATATTTATAAGACAATGCAATGAATTCTGTACAAAAGTTGTGAATCAAGCATGGAGGCAACCCCGAGTGAGGCTATCCAACAGGATGTCCTTAGGAAGTTCTTTTGGAAACAAGTATCTAGCTGAGGTCAAGGCCACGTGGACTCAGGCAAAGGGCAGACACCTGGTGATAGGGGTGGAGTGACAATTGAGATCAGGATCACGGAGTAGCCCTGGGTGACATACTGCAGTAGGAAGTTCTGGATAGTGAGAGATGACACATTGAGGAGCCTAAGAGTGAAAGATTAGGATAAACATCTCCATTTTCTCACTTGTGTGAAGAAATGCCACCACAGTAATATAGTAAATATTAATATTTGCTGTGAATATTATAGTATCTAAATATTACTATAAATTATTAAATATAATATATAGTAAAATATTCTATATAGATGACTGGATTAAAAAGATATGGTATA
The DNA here is from genome assembly GCF_023091745.1 of Budorcas taxicolor. Lineage (NCBI taxonomy): Eukaryota > Metazoa > Chordata > Mammalia > Artiodactyla > Bovidae > Budorcas > Budorcas taxicolor. Next base: position 75,107,392 of record NC_068918.1, on the reverse strand, counting down.
CATATTATATATATACATGTACACACAACACAACACATACATACATACATACATACATACACACAAAGGAATATTACTCAGCCATGAAAAAAGGAACCCTGCCATTTGCAGTAATGAAGATGGACTTTATTTCACTTATACTAAGTGAAATAAGTCAGACAGAGAAATATTGCATGATATCACCTATATGTGAAATCTAAAAATAACATGAATGAACGTATGTGCACAACAGAAACAGACTCACAGATATAGAAAACAACTTGTTACCAAGGAGAAGAGGGAATGGGGAAGGGACAAACTTGGGGTGTGAGATTAACAAATACTATGTGTGAAATAGATAAGCAGCAAGGCTGTATTGTATGTATATATTGTGTATAGCAAGAGGATTATAGCTATAATTTATAATGGAGTATAATCTTCAAGGATAGTCAGTCACTATGCTGTACATCTGAAACTAATGAAATATTGTAAATATTTCATTGCAAAAATTTAATAAAAATAAAATATAATATTCTGTATAAACAGTATTATGTGAGTTTATGGACATGCAGACTTGCATTTCAACCTAGCTCCATGACCTCCTAGAGGTATGATGCTAGGCAAGTTATTTAGACTCTCTGAAGTCATTTTACTCATCTAAGCAATGGTTATAAACTGGTTTTTGTGAAGACTGATTGAGATGCATATGCTTCGAGGAAGAAAAACAAAGTGAAATAAGCATAATCATTCCATGAAGATTCACTATTTTTCTACATGAAAGTTCTAAAATAACTTGGCAAAAACTGTAGTTGCAAAGAAGAGACTAACAGGATTTCATGCTATGATGATTTATAAAGGTTTCAAATAATTTTTAGTTTTTGGATGGTAAGAAAATAATTTTGCATAATAAGGAAGTATAATCTTTAAACACAAAAATTAAACAGAAAAAGTAAGGCTTCCTGATTATAACTAGCTATATTATTCTCCTCCCCAAACCTTCACCTTATATACCTGTTTCAAACAGTTAGAAATCATTTTCTATTTTGACCTAACTGCTAATAATTCTATACATCTATGAAATTTGTTGAATTTTCCATACATTTATGCCTCACATATATCTTACACATGCTATTTATATAAGAAAAGTTAACACATAGACATATATTTCATTGTTTAAAAATGCACACCTTAAAGTTCACTGGATGTGTGATGCAAAGAAAACTTCAAAATGGATTTTTATTTAAATGCATTTATTTTGAAATTATGAAAGTGGAAAAACAAGTTTAAAAAGTTTCTAATCCCATCTTCCAGAAGTAACCACTGATTTTTTTTATGTGTAGAGCCTTCTCATCATTTACACAACTATTTTATATAATTGAGGTTATACTTTTTGTTCCGCTTAGCTATGCTGCCAATACTTCCCATGTTATTTAATGACTTTCTACATGATAATTTTTAAAGCTGTGTAGTGAGGTATCATATGAATATGTGTCACCATTGTTCTGTTGTTGAACTTTCAGGTAATTTCCTGTATTTAATCAACATGAATAACAGGTTGATGAAATACATTACAATATAGATTTATAGGGGCTTCCCAGGTAATACTAGTGGTGAAGAACCCGCTTGCCAATGCAGGAGATATAAGAGATGTGTTTTCAGTTCCTGGGTCAGGAAGATCCCCTGGAGAAAGAAATGACAACCTACTCCAGTGTTCCTGCTGGAGAATGCGATGGATCGAGGACCCTAGATTAATAGGAATGGGGAACTGGAGACTTGGACTCTGGGGCCATATCTGAGTAGTTTTGGATAAGTCATTTCACTTCCCTGAGTTCCAGTTTCCTCATGTAGACAACTGTCAGGCTGCACTAGATGAAATTCCAGATCCTCTGTAGAGAATGGCACTTCTGGGATTAATGAGCTCTTCGGTGGGGAAGGTCTTACACAGGGTGTGGCCCTGGAGAATGCTGAACAACAAGAAGGTTGTATAAGGTATATACTCTACGGTTTGTTTGTAGAACTAAAGCAGCAAAAAGTGATTAGTGCACTGGAAAAGTGGGAAAGAACCAATACATCTCTGATTCTGCCACCCTTTCCCTCTCCCATGGGAGCTAAGAAAGGTCGACATCCAACCTTGCCATCCTTCTAGACTCCAAGTGTGTGTTGCTCAGTTGGAGGATGATGCTTATGTTATAGGGCATTTTACACTATTTGCATTTGTGCATATTCTCAGCTTCATTTTCCAGCTGGATTTAGAAAAGGCAGAGGAACCAAAGATCAAATTGCCAACATCCGTTGGATCATAGAAAGAGCAAGAGGATTCCAGAAAAACATCTACTTCTGTTTCACTGACTACACCAAAGCCTTTGACTGTATGGATCACAACTGTAGAAAATTCTTAAAGAGAAGGGGCTACCAGATCACTTACCTGCCTCCTGAGAAATCTGTATGCAGGTCAAGAAGCAACAGTTAGAACCAGACTTGGAACAATAGACTGGTTCCAAATTGGGAAAAAAATACATCAAGGTTGTATATTGTCACCCTGCTTAATTAACTTATATGCAGACTACATCATGTGAAATGCCAGACTGGATGAAGAACAAGCTGGAATCAAGATTGCTGGGAGAAATATCAATAACCTCAAATATGCAGATGACACCACCCATATGGCAGAAAGCAAAGAGGAACTAAAGAGCTTCCTGATGAAAGTAAAAGAAGAGAATGAAAAAGCTTGCTTAAAACTCAACATTCAAAAAACTAAGGTCATGGCATCCAGTCACATCACTTCATGGAAAATGGATGGGGAAACAAAGGAAACAGCAAGAGACTACTTTTTTGAGGCTCCAAAATCACTGCAGGTGGTGACTGCAGCCATGAAATTAAAATGATTGCTCCTTGGAAGAAAAGCTATGACAAGCCTAAACAGCATATTAAAAAGCAGAAACATTACTTTGCCATCTAGTCAAAGCTATGGTTTTTCCAGTAGCTATGTATAAATGTGAGAGTTGGACCATAAAGAAAGCTGAGCACCGAAGAATGGATGCTTTTGAACTGTGGTGTCAGAGAAGACTCTTGAGAGTCCCTTGGGCTGCAAGAAGATCCAACCAGTCAGTCTAAAGGAAATCAGTCCTGAACATTCATTGGAAGAACTGATGTTGAAGCTGAAACTCCAATACTTTGGCCAGATGGGAAGAACTGACTCCTTAGAAAAGACCCTGATGCTGGGAAAGATTGAAGGCAGGAGGAGAAGGGGACAACACAGGATGGGATGGTTGGATGGTATCACCAACTCGGTGGACATGAGTTTGAGCAAGCTTTTGGAGTTGGTAATGGACAGGGAAGCCTGGCATGCTACAGTCCATGAGGTCACAAAGAGTTGGACATGACCGATTGAACTGAACTCAGCTTCATAAACAATTTTTAAAACAATTTTTGACCCCACTACGTGGTATTTGGGATCTTAGTCCCCCAACCAGGGATTGAACCCACATCCTCTGCAGTGAAAGCACAGATTCTAAATCACTGGACTTCTAGGGTAGTCCTCAAATTCAAAACAGCTTCAAAACACACATCAATTTAAAAATAATTAACTTAAAATAAGTTAGGTTTATTGCAACAAATTTATAGACCTTATGAACTTACATTCTAGAAGAGGACAGACCAAAAAAAAAACCAAAACACAGAATATATTGTATTGTTCCAGTGTCTCAGGTGGGACTAACTGCTAAGCAGGAAAAAGGAAGTAGGTTAAAGGAAACAGAAAATGTGGGAACTAAAGAGGATGTTGCTATATTATATGGAGGGCACAGGAATGGCCTTTGATAATATGACATTTATGGAGAGACCTAAAGTAAGATATCAAGCCACATAGACCTCTGAGGGGATGCGTATTCTAGGCAAGGTCAATAGCAAATATTTTTTTGAGGTGGGAGGGTATATATTGTGTTCTCTGCCACTGTATCTAGAACAAATAGAACAAGAAGAAAAGCAGAAAAGATGAAGTCAGAGAGCCGGCTGGGTGGCAGATGCTATTGGCCCCTCTCAGAAGCATGGCATCTATTCTGAGTCAGGGAAGCAATTAGAGGAATTGGGGCAGAGAAGTGACATGATCTGGTTTAGGTTTTAAAATGATCTTTCAGGGTGCTTTATTGAAAATACACATGGGTGGGTATTGAGGGAGGGGTAAAGCAGCAGCCAGTGAATGAAAACTAGTTAAGATGTTATTGCAGTACTTCAGACCAATGCAGTGTTGGCTACACAAGGGCAAAAGTGTAAGGGGAGAGAACCAGTCAATTCCTTGGTGCATTTGAAGGAACAGCTAAAAGGATTTGCTGATAGATTGGATACATGGTATAAGATAAAGGAAGAATCAAGAATGACAGCGAGGATTTTAGCCTGAACAATTGAAAAAATGGAACGACCATCCACTAAAGTGAGAAAGACTTTGAAAGCAGAAAGTTTGGGGAGAAAATTAGTAGTTCAGGTTTGAACATGTTTGGTTTGAGATGCCAATTAGAAACACAAGCAGAAATTTCACAAGCATTTGGATAAAGGAGTTAGGGATTCAAGGGACAAGTTTGGTCTAGAGACAGAAAACTGGGGGGTTTTATCATAATTTATGCATCCCATAAGAAATATTTTTTTAATATTACAAGAAATGTATGAAAAAACTCAATGAGGTCAGAAAATGATTAACAAGGATTTATGTTTGAGTCTTTCTGCAAGTTGTCACAAGCTAATTATTTTTAAATTAAATCCATGCTGCTTAGATGAAATTCTGCTACAGAACGATGTCTATGGCTTTAGATGATTATTCTAGCTTATAAAAATCATTGCTCTAGTGTTCTCCCTCTGCACTGTTGGCTTAAATGAAACTTGTATCAGAAAGGAATGAGGTTTTACAAGCAAACATTGTCTTTTAGAACTGGAATGACCTTAACAATCTCATTTAATTTAGGACTTCATCTTATAGAAAGAATAAAAAAATGGAAGTTCAAACAGTTCCCAAATTCATTCATCTAGTATACTTATTATTTACTTAACATGACAAATTAAGTTGGGTGATATTCAATGTGTTGGAGGTAAAACAGTCAACAATAAAAATAAAGACTCTGTCACACAGAATTTATAGTCCCTTTTGGGGAACTAGAAAACAAACCTGTAAATATACAATATGACACATAATTGATAAGTGCCCTGAGGAAATATGAATCTAGGTAAGGACAGGGTGATAAATAATTTATTATTCAAATTAGGATACTTTTTACAATACAAGTGGAGAAGGAAATGGCAACCCACTCCAGTGTTCTTGCCTGGAGAATCCCAGGGACGGGGGAGCCTGGTGGGCTCCCGTCTCTGGGGTCGCACAGAGTCTGATGTGACTGAAGTGACTTAGCAGCAGAAGCAGCAGATTGCTAAAAGGCCTCAAATACTTCCTATTCCCACAGTAATACTCCTTTCCAATGTGATTTTTCATTTCTTCTTATTAAAGGTGGAGCATAGTTTCTCATCTTTTAAATATGTTCTTGGCCACATGATTTTCTTTGGCTACTGGAACATTAACAAACATAAGACAAGCAGAAGATTAGAAAGTGGAAGCGGAATGGAGTTTGTTTTTCCTTGCTGACTTTGTAACCAGCCAGCCATGTGGGTGAGTCCTGGTCAGCCTCTGAAATACACAAGGCCAAGTCATCCCTGTTAACCCAGTTGATGAAGGAGTGATCACCAAATATACAAGTAAGGCTATCCTAAGCCATCAAGTTCCAGTGAACTGGCTCAGATTGGTGTTATTTTCTGGTACCAAGTTATATAAACTATTAGTCACTGATGATGGGAAATGACTCTGGAAAACTGTTTGGCAGTTTCTTATAAAGTTAAGCAAGCACACACCTACTGTAATATCCAGAAATTCCAGTCTTAGATATTTACCTAAGAGAAATGAAAACACACAGTCACATAAAGATCTGTATAAGAAAATTCATAGCACCTTTATTCGTGATAGCAAAAGTTGGAAATAACCTAAATGTCCATCAACAGGAGAAGAAACAAAATGTGACTATTCAGTAATACCACTCAGGAATAAAGAGAAATGAGTGAGAGAGGCATACAAAGATGACTCATGAAAACTTCTGGACTTTGTGAATGGAGCCATATACAATTACCATGGAATTCCACGTATATGAAGTGCCAAGAGAAACATACAAGAAAAACGAGGCAGAGGATTAGTGTGTATGTGACTAGAAAGACAAACCATGGAATCTAACCTGGGTGTGGAGAAAAACTGCTGCTGCTGCTAAGTCGCTTCAGTCATGTCTGACTCTGTGCGACCCCAGAGACGGCAGCCCACCAGGCTCCCCCGTCCCTGGGATTCTCCAGGCAAGAACACTGGAGTGGGTTGCCATTTCCTTCTCCACTTGTATTGTAAAAAGTATCCTAATTTGAATAATGAATTATTTATCACCCTGTCCTTACCTAGATTCATTTTTCCTCAGGGCACTTATCAATTATGTGTCATATTGTATATTTACAGGTTTGTTTTCTAGTTCCCCAAAAGGGACTATAAATTCTGTGTGACAGAGTCTTTATTTTTATTGTTGACTGTTTTACCTCCAACACATTGAATATCACCCAACTTAACACTGGAGTGGGTTGCCATTTCCTTCTCCAATGCATGAAAGTGAAAAGTGAAAGTGAACTCGCTCAGTCGTGTCCGACTCCTAGTGACCCCATTTTCTGTGGCCCACCAGGCTCCTCCATCCATGGGATTTTCCAGGCAAGAGTACTGGAGTGGGGTGGAGAAAAACTGAGGACAGCTTAAAACAACCATTTGATTATGCGTCATGTCCTGCCTGTTAATTGTGATTGCCTGAGTAGTACTAGGCCAGCTGTCACAGTTGGGACCACAGTTATTGGGTGGCTCTATTGGGCTTGAACATCTAAGATGATTCACTCAGCTGGCTGTCAGCTGATGCTGGCTGAAGCCTGGAAGCTCAGCTGGGCATATTGACCGAAGCACCTCACAAAGACCCTTAGGCAGCTTGGACTTTTCACGGATGGCAGTTAGGTTCTAGAAGGAAGAGTTATAGGAATGAGTGTTCCCAGAGGACAGAGCAAAAGCTGCCTGTCAGTCCCCTAAAAGGCTAAGCCTAGGTACTTCCCTGGAGAAGGCAATGGCAACCCACTCCAGTACTCTTGCCTGGAAAATCCCAGGGACAGGGAAGCCTAGTGGGCTGCTGTCTATGGGGTTGCACAGAGTCGGACACGACTGAAGCGACAGCAGGTACTTCCAATTTAGCAGCAACAGCAGCAGGTACTTCCCTGGTGGTCCAGGGGTTGGCAGTCTGCCTTGCAGTGTGGGAGACCTGGATTGCACCCCTCCTTGGGAAGCTAAGATTCCACATGGTGCAGAGCAACTGGGCCGCGCCATGGCAACTACTCAAGCTCTGGCCCTCTGGAATACTTCTGTCACAACCAAAGTGTCCCTGCGCCACAGCAAAAGATCCCACATGATGCAACACATATTCCCAGTGCCGGGGCTAGGGCTCGATGTAGACAAATAAATAAAATTTTAAAAACGGCTAAGCTTAGAACTGGCATGGTGTCACTTCTGCTATATTAGTTATATTATAACAGTCATGGGATAAGACTAGATTCAGGTTGAGAGAAAATAAAATCTACTTCCTAAAGGAAGAGTTATAAAGAACTTGTGGCCATCTTTAATCCACCAAAAGAAAGGGAAAATGTTAGTTGCTCAATCATGTCTGACTCTGTGACACTATGGACTGTAGTCCATCAGGCTCCTCTGTTCATGGAATTCTCCAGGCAAGAATGCTGGAGTGGTTGGCCATTCCCTTCTCCAGGGGGAGTCTTTCTGACCCAGGGATAGAATCTGGGTCTCCCACAGGGAGGTTCTTGTCTGAGCCACCAGCAAATCTCTTGTCAATAAAGCTATTAGTGTTAGCCACTCAGTTGTGTCCGACCCTTTGCAATTGCGTTAACTATAGCCCACCAGGCTCCTCTGTCCATGGAGTCCTCCAGAAAAGAACACTGGAGTGGATTGCCATTCTGTTCTTCAGGGGATCTTCCTCACCCAGGGATAGAACCCGGGTCTCCTGCATTGCAGGTGGGCTCTTTACTGTCTGAGCTATCAGGGAAGACCCTCAATAAAGTTATGGATTACACAAAAGGTGGTTTGAGGAAAAACATTGCTTACATTTTCCATTTCTTCAATCTTTATCTCAATAATATAACAAATACAGGGCAAATAGTACCACATTCATAATCAACCTATAGTTCACATTTTATGTTTTTTAAAAAAATTGGAGATTGTTTACTTATTTCTGTATAGTATAACTTTAAAAGCACAACTTTAGCAACCACATTTATTCCTTGTTTTCCCTATTTAGTTTCATGAAAGTAAAATCAGAGCTACCAGAGTTTCTTTCAGATCATAAAGCAAGATCTCTCTACCACTAGGTTATGTTTCCCCTCTCCACCAGCTACGTCCCACACAGAGCATTAAATGTGAACCTGGATGACCTCCTTCATTATTTATTCGCAATTTCTAGCCTCTGCATGGTAAAATTATAACTGAGTGGGAAGCAATTTCTGTTCAGTTTAAGAATCTGTGGAAGTCATTCAAGTAACTTGCCCATAGCAACAGAGAGAAGCTAATGTCATACTTACAGCTTAATACTGAGCTCTGCACAAATATAATGTTCTTTTCTTTTTTACAAAAATGAGTACTTCAAGTGTCAGAGCAGGTATGTTCATGTATGAGAAAGCTCAATATATAAAGTCATAAAATATAATTCTAAATTAAAGATTTAGTGTTTTTCTTTGCATTAACATTTACCTCATATTGGGAAATTCAATTTTAAAATGTCTGTCAAACTGTTATTGTGTTTAGTGTAGACAAACTTATTATATGACCTGGCATCTACTCTATGACTCTGTACTGAACCTATAACTGTCTTGATTGCTGTAGCTATGGAGTGAGTTTTGAAATCAGAAGGTGTAAGTCCTCCCAATTTTTTCTCCTTCAAGATTGTTTTGGCTATTTGATGTCTCTCTCATTTCCATATGAATTTTAGGATTAACTTATCTCCTTCTGCAGAAAAAAAAAAGGCAATCAGGCATTTCATAGGGATTGCATTTAACCTGGGACCTACTGTCACTATAACAATATTAAAAATTTCAGTCCATGAACACAGGTGTCTTTCTGTTTATTTAGATCTTTCATTTATTTATTTATTTTTTAAAAAAAGGTTTCCCTAGTAGTTCAGTTGGTAAAGAATCTGCCTGCAATGTAGGAGACCTGGGTTCGAACCTGGGGTCAGAAGATCCCCTGGAGAAGGAAATGGCAACTCACTCCAGTACTTTTGCCTGGAGAATTCCAAAGAGACAGGAGCCTGGCTGGCTTCAGTTCAAGGGATCGAAAACACTGGACACGACTGTGCAACTAATTTTCACTTTTCATTTATTAAAATAATGTTTTGTTGGTTTTAGCTTACAAATTGTATACTTCCTTGGTTAAATTTATTCCTAATTATTTTGTTCTTTTTGATGGTATTGTGAATGGAACCGCTTTATTAATTTCATTTTCAGACTGCTCATCACTACTGTACAAAAATATAACTATTTTTTTAAGTTGTGAATTGATCTTGTTAAAGCCACTTTGCTGAGCTAGTTTGTGAAAAACTAAAGCTACTAGTGTTTGGGGCTTCCCTGGGAGGTCACCAGTAAAGAATCCACCTGCCAATTCAGGAGACACAGGTTTAATCCCTGAGTTGGGAAGATCTCCTAGAGTAGAAAATGGCAACCCATCCCAGTATTCTTGCCTGGAGAATCCCATGGACAAGGGAGTCTGGCAGGTGATAGACCATACAGTCCCAAAAAGTTGTATATGACTTAGTGGCTAAATAACAATAACTAGTGTTTTAGTGAATTCTATGGGGTTTTCCATATATAATATCATGTTTTCTACAAATAGAGATAATTTTACTTTCCAATTTAGATGTCTTTTTTTTTCACTTTTATGAAAAATTTCATTATTTATTTATTTATTTTTACTTTATAATACTGTATTGGTTTTGCCATACATTGACATGAATCTGCCATGGGTGTACATGAGTTCCCAATCCTGAACCCCCCTCCCACCACTCTCCCTGTGTCATCTCTCTGGGTCATCTCAGTGCACCAGCCCCAAGCATCCTGTATCCTGTATCCAACCTAGACTGGCTTAATTCTAGTCCTGCCACCCCCTCTGGAGTTACATGAACCTATACCTTCATGAGGCTATTTCATCAGTATTGGTTACTCTTTATAAAGAATATTGACAATGAAGCCCAATAGCTTGGTCTCCTACATGGTTCCTGAACAAAGTCTGATTTATCTTGGCTCTGTTGTAGGCATACTCTTCGCCAGTTCCTTGAGTTAGTGTTTCAAGGAGGATTTGACAAAGGGTAAAGTAATGTTCAAAATTCTCCAAGCCAGGCTTTAGCAATACATGAACTGTGAACTTCCAGATTTTCCAACTAATTTTAGAAAAGGCAGAGGAACCAGAGATCAAATTGCCAACATCTGCTGGATCATCGAAAAAGCAAGAGAGTTCCAGAAAAACATCTATTTCTGCTTTATTGACTATGCCAAAGCCTTTGACTGTGTGGATCACAATTAACTGTGGAAAATTCTGAAAGAGATGGAAATACCAGACCACCTGACCTGCCTCTTGAGAAATCTGTATGCAGGTCAGGAAGCAACAGTTAGAACTGGACATGGAACAATAGACTGGTTCCAAATAGGACAAGGAGTATGTCAAGGCTGTATATTGTCACCCTGCTTATTTAACTTATATGCAGAGTACATCATGAGAAATGCTGGGCTGGATGAAGCACAAGCAAGAATCAAGATTGCTGGGAGAAATATCAATAACCTCAGCTATGCAGATGACACCACCCTTACGGCAGAAAGTGAAGAAGAACTAAAGAGCTTCTTGATGAAAGAGGAGAAGGAAAAAGTTGGCTTAAACTCAACATTCAGAAAACTAAGATCATGGCATCCGGTCCCATCACTTCAATGTAAACAGATGGGGAAACATTGGAAACAATGGTTGACCTTATTTATTTATTTTGGCTCCAAAATCACTACAGATGGTCACTGCAGCCATGAAATTAAAAGATGCTTACTCCTTGGAAGGAAAGTTATGACCAACCTAGATAGCATATTCAAAAGCAGAGACATTACTTTGCTGACAAAGGTCCGTCTAGTCAAGACTATGGTTTTAATCCCTATTAAGCTACCAGCCATATTTTTCACAGAACTAGAACAAATAATTTCAAGATTTGTATGGAAATACAAAAAACCTCGAATAGCCAAAGCAATCTTGAGAAAGAAGATGGAACTGGAGGAATCAACTTGCCTGACTTCAGGCTCTACTACAAAGCCACAGTCATCAAGACAGTATGGTACTGGCAGAAAGACAGAAATATAGATCAATGGAACAAAATAGAAAGCCCAGAGATAAATCCACACACATATGGACAGCTTATCTTTGACAAAGGAGGCAAGAATATACAATGGAGTAAAGACAATCTCTTTAACAAGTGGTGCTGGGAAAACTGGTCAACCACTTGTAAAAGAATGAAACTAGATCACTTTCTAACACCATACACAAAAATAAACTCAAAATGGATTAAAGATCTAAATGTAAGACCAGAAACTATAAAACTCCTAGAGGAGAATATAGGCAAAACACTCTCCGACATAAATCACAGCAGGATCCTCTATGATCCACCTCCCAGAATTCTGGAAATAAAAGCAAAAATAAACAAATGGGATCTAATTAAAATTAAAAGCTTCTGCACAACAAAGGAAAATATAAGCAAAGTGAAAAGACAGCCTTCTGAATGGGAGAAAATAATAGCAAATGAAGCAACTGACAAACAACTGATCTCAAAAATATACAAGCAACTTATGCAGCTCAATTCCAGAAAAATAAACGACCCAATCAAAAAATGGGCCAAAGAACTAAATAGACATTTCTCCAAAGAAGACATACAGATGGCTAACAAACACATGAAAAGATGCTCAACATCACTCATTATTAGAGAAATGCAAATCAAAACCACAATGAGGTACCACTTCACACCAGTCAGAATGGCTGCGATCCAAAAATCTGCAAGCAATAAATGCTGGAGAGGGTGTGGAGAAAAGGGAACCCTCCTACACTGTTGGTGGGAATGCAAACTAGTACAGCCACTTTGGAGAACAGTGTGGAGATTCCTTAAAAAATTGCAAATAGAACTACCTTATGACCCAGCAATCCCACTGCTGGGCATACACACCGAGGAAACCAGAATTGAAAGAGACACATGTACCCCAGTGTTCATCGCAGCACTGTTTACAATAGCCAGGACATGGAAACAACCTAGATGTCCATCGGCAGATGAATGGATAAGAAAGCTGTGGTACATATACACAATGGAGTATTACTCAGCTGTTAAAAAGAATACATTTGAATCAGTTCTGATGAGATGGATGAAACTGGAGCCGATTATACAGAGTGAAGTAAGCCAGAAAGAAAAACACCAATACAGTATACTAACACATATATATGGAATTTAGAAAGATGGCAATGATGACCCGGTATGCAAGACAGCAAAAAAGACACAGATGTGTATAACGGACTTTTGGACTCAGAGGGAGAGGGAGAGGGTGGGATGATTTGGGAGAATGGCATTCTAACATGTATACTATCATGTAAGAATCGAATCGCCAGTCTATGTCCGACGCAGGATACAGCATGCTTGGGGCTGGTGCATGGTGATGACCCAGAGAGACATTATAGGGAGGGAGGTGGGTGGGGAGTTCATGTTTGGGAACGCATGTACACCCGTGGTGGATTCATGTCAAGGTATGGCAAAACCAATACAGTATTGTAAATTAAAGTAAAGGAAAAGAAAAAAAAAGAAAAGACTATGGTTTTACCAGTAGTCATGTATGGATGTGAGAGCTGAACTATAAAGAAAGCTGAGCACCGAAGAATTGATGCTTTTGAACTGTGGTATTGGGGAAGACCCTTGAGAGTCTCTTGGACTGCAGGAGATCCAAGCAGTCCATTCTAAAGGAGATCAGTCCTGCGTATTCATTGGAAGGACTGATGTTGAAGCTGAAACCCCAATATTTTGGCCACTTGATGCGAAGAGCTGACTTATTTGAAAAGACCTTGATGCTCGGAAAGATTGAAGGTAGGAGGAGAAGGGGACGACAGAAGATGAAATAGTTGAATGGCATCACCAATTCCATGGACGTGAGTTTGGGTAAACTCAAGGAGTTGGTGATGGACAGGAAGGCCTGGCATGCTGCAGTCCATGGGGTCACAAATAGTTGGACACAACTGAGCGACTGAAATGAACTGAACTGAAAGTTATCAGGTGTTATCAGGGCCAGAAAAAAGGCTACCAAACCAGTGTTAACCTTTTGCTTCTAAAAGTCTATGCAGTCAAATGAAATTTTTACAAGTATTACATTAATAACTAGGCTGCCTCATATTACATTTTTCATAAACACAGTACTTTAAAAAGGACACAGACTTTTTATGTAAATATAGTCTTTTGATATTGGTCTCAACCGTCAATCTATTTCTATATTTTAAGGACATTTATTTATAAATGTTTTGTCCATAGAAGTGTTTTCACAGTAACTAGGTATGAGATGTTTAAGCAGGACAGAAGCTAGTACATGTTCTCAAGGGAAGTTGAATGAAAACCACCAAAAAAGCCTTAATTATTAAGTAAAGTACGTTTTTCTAGAAGTCAATAGAATGCAAAGAATGTAATCAGTTAGTTGGAACCTGCTGAAGAAGTAACCAAACTAATATCTTGAGAGTGCATACATGTCTTACATGATATTTGCTCTAACAAACATTTGATCTATCAACTTCAGGAAAAATATCATTTTTCAAAATAATAAAATTATCTCAATTTTTATCCGCATCTCTAATATTTTGGATCCCACCAGTGTAAACATTTTCCCAGGTGTTAACTTTAGGGCACAGTAGTTTAAAAAGCCATATTCAGGAAGTATCTATTTATTACTATTTTTTAAAGTTGCATCTGAGTTTTTTATTGAATGAAAGGTTAATTACACTTAACTCTTATACAGTCTTTTTCAACATTTACAGAAAAATAACATAGTATTTTGATTTTTCCCATATTAAGTATCATTAATAGCTCTCCTAATAATTCTAATAGTAAACAACTGTATAAACCCATCCTGGGCATCTTATGTTGGTCTTTATTATACTGTTGGTTTCATTTATTAATTATTTATAAAGGGTTTTTGCCTCACTTTAAGGTTGGTAGCTAGTTTGCTACTTTTGTGCACCCTTGTCAGGTTCAGTATAAATATCATGCTAACTTCATTTATATATATTATTTAATCCTGGAAAAAAAATGTTTTGGTCATTTTTATTATAAAGGGCTTTCGTCTAACAAATAACATTTCTTGATGGTTGAGAGTTTTGATATTTATGTAATCATCAATTCACAACAGTGGGCTGTTTCATTCTTAATAGTAAACTTGGAATTATAATAAAACACCAGCAAGACTGAATTGGAATTCATAGAGTTTGTTCCTCTGTCTTCTGTGCATGCTGTCACTTCAGTCATGTCTGACTCTTTGCGACCATATGAACTGTAGCCCCCAGGCTCCTCTGTCCTTGGAGTTCTCTAAACAAGAATACTGAAATGGGTTGTCCTGCCCTCCTCCAGGGGCTCTTTCCCACCCAGGCATGGAACACTGGTCTCCTGCATTACAGGCAGATTCTTCATCACTGAGCCACTGGGGAAGCCCCTTCTGTCTTACCCTTCCATTTCTAGAAAGCCCATTATTACCTCTGATTCTGACATTGTACGGTAAGTGTGGGCGTGCAGGAGGTCAGTGTTCCTCAGGGCCCAAGGGACACACTTTGCATTGCCAAAATTACCTTGCAGTACTTCTCAGATTTCTTAATCACTAGTAACTAGTCATTTTCTA
The DNA here is from genome assembly GCF_023091745.1 of Budorcas taxicolor. NCBI lineage: Eukaryota > Metazoa > Chordata > Mammalia > Artiodactyla > Bovidae > Budorcas > Budorcas taxicolor. Next base: position 75,092,380 of record NC_068918.1, on the reverse strand, counting down.
GTTACAGTCTAGTAGAAACCTTCCACAAACTGGCTGGTAAGTTAGTGTCATCACTTGCTCAACTTTAGTCAGCAACAAGGTATTTTTCACGCTTTCAAAGCTAATTTCCTTTAAAATAAGGAATTTTCTTTGTTCTACACTTTGGAACAGTTTAAATAGTTTTGGAAAGACGAGTTGCTTAAAAGTTTCATTGAGTTCCCCATGATATATTCTAGAATTGGTGTGGTTTTTGGTGATAGTAGTTACAAAGAAGGCTGCCTTGATAAGTTAGATTTTTTTGACCATTTATTTCTCAAATATAAAAATTGGATTATTTTTCTCTTTGAGGAAGTTTAAGAAATTTTTTTCCTTTTAATTCACTTGCATAGGGTTGAACAAAATTTTCAATTGGGATCTTTTACTTTCTCATTTAAATTCCATTATTTTCTTTATACCATAATTTTTAGGCTTATATATTTTTACCCTCTCCCTTCAAAAAACTTTTCTTACAGAAATTGTTTTCTAGTAAACAAATATCTGCTATCAGTATTATTTTCTTCCTTGACTCTTCTAAATTCTTGTATTAAAGGTTTATTCCATTCACTTTTATTAAAGAATAAAAGAATTAAGCATAATTCTTTAATTATGGTAATTAAGGTAAGCATTTTGATTTTGGAAATGTTCTCTGAAGTTTGGTGGTTGCTATATATGGTGTCTTCATCATAGTCACTTTCTAGACAGCCTATAATAATAGGTTTGATTTGCTCCTTGGTCTGAGATATATGTCCAGGTTAATTTTTGTTTAACTGACTTGTTTAGTTGGTTGTGTGCCTTCTGCTGTTTTCTGATCTAATTGCTTTGTGATGAATGTTGTCAACTCTTTTTTTGAGAATTAGAAGTTTCTTTATGGGTAGTCCAATGATTTTTGTGATTGATTTTTCCATGATTACTGGAAAATAAGATATATCCTTTTGTGGGAGTGAGGAGTATGTGTGTTTGCAGAGAATCTTTCTTATATTACTTCACAATTGATTGAGGAAAGTTTAACTGAATTCTTGTACTTCATTTTTTTCCCTGAATACTTCCTAGAATTTGTTTTATGAGTGTTGATGATAAACATATTTATCATTGTTAGATTCCCTTTATGGATTCCTCTCTGTAATAAAATGTTCTCTTATGTCTCATTTGGAGCATTTGCCTAACACCTTGATTGATATTTGTGTCTTTTTTTTTTTTTTGGTTTGTTTGCATTGCCTTATCATGTCTTTAACATCTTATTATTTTCAAACTGTGAATCACTTTACTTTAGCATACTCTGAGCATGCCAATTGTTAGAGCGCCGTTGCCCATTTCCATTCCTTTTCTCTGATTTTTAAAACAAATTTATTTTAATTTCTTTTGGCCTTGTTGAATTCTATACCCCTTACCATGTTTTCAGCATTTTGGTTTTTGTATTGCTTCCAACTTGACTTTCATTTTTCTGAGTTTTCCCACTTTCAGTAATTTCTCTGACTCATGAAGTAAGTACAGCTGGTATTAGAGTGTATATTCATTTCCTAGGGTTACTCTAACAAAATACTCCAAGTTGGGTGGCTTTAAACAACAAAAATTCAGAATCAGAGTTCCAGCAGTACCATGCTCCCTCCAAAATCTATAGATGAATCCTTCCCTTATTCTAGTTTCTGGTGATTTTTCTGGCAGTCTCTGGTGTTCCTTAGCTTGTGGATGTCAAGGAACTCTAATCCTGTGTCTTCACGTGAACTTCTTCCTAGTTTTCACATGTCCATCTTCTTATGAGGATGCCAGCCACATTGTATTGGGAGCCCACCCTACGCTAGTACCTCATCTGAACAAAATTATATCTGCAACCATCCTGTTTCCAAATATGGTCACCTTCTGGGGTGCTGGGGGTTAGGACTTCAACATATCTCTTGTGGGGGACAGAATTAAATGGGTGACAGGATGCATTCTGCCATAAGTTCCTAATTCTGATTCATCTCTTATTTTTTTAAAAAAAATCTTGGAAATATGGTTGATTATATAGATGGTCTTTGGTAAATTTTCACTCTTGGGTCCCATTTGTATCTTTTTTTCCCTAGTATCTTTGTATAAATTCTGATCTGGTTATAAAGCTGTGGCATACTTAATGAAGTAATTTTTCTTAAAGATATCAACTTATCTTGTACATCAAAATGCTTTTTAAGAAGCAAACAATCATGGTTATTAAGAAGGACAGTAATTTTGAATTCAGCATATAATACCTCATTTTTATTTCAGATATTTTTTTTCAGAGCTAAGGTTAATTTCCTATATACTAATAGTGCTTTAGAAATAATGAACTCTACCATTTTAAAATGACTTAAAAATGAATATTAGAACACAGTTAACCAGCCATGACATACTGGATATTTTATTTAAAACATGAGAACTAGGAAAAGAAAGAAAATTTTTTAAAGGACCCAGTAGGATTTGGCTAAATTTCCTTTCTAATGTAAGCAGACTGAGTGGGTGGAGAAGCTCATAGGTAATTCCATTTGACAGACATGTTTCATTTTCTCTTTTAAGTTCACCATTAACCCTGGTTTGAAAAGAACAAGAGGTCTTCAAAAATGTACTTACAAATATGTCATTTAGTAAGGTTAAAAAGACAGACTAACGCTTTCATAATGTGCAGTTCCAAAAACATCACTACTAGAAGCAGTCATCTGGAAGCTTGTCCAGCTCATTACGAAGAAAATAAATATCGGTTCCCCTTCTTTACCTGTTGATTTAATATATTACATGAGGAATTAAAGGAGAGCAGAAAACCTTTACTTGTCTCCTTTGAATTATAAGTAGAGGATTCTGATGCTGACATTCCAATGGTAGCACATGCTCATGTATGACCGCTGACTTGAATAATGTCTTAGTTACCGCATTGGATTATGTCTGGCACCCACAGTTCAAGATAGTCTTAAGTAACAATGAGTTAAAGAGCTGGGTACAGGAGTCAATTTCATATACTCTTGATTCAGATTAGTTTGGTTCATCCTAGAGCTATCTTAAAATTTACATGAAGTAAATTCTTATTTGTAGTCCTTCATTGAGTCATGAAATGCCTTAAAAGTCTGCTACAGAATGAAGTATTTATTTCATGTTCCCTTTACAGTTTAAACAAAAATGTATGGTGAGAAAACATTGAAATATTATAATATATAAATTCAAAACATAAGAATGTAATATTTTACACTTAACACTGACTTAACCCATCTTCATCTTCTACCAAAATGGGTCTTTAAATGTTTGAATACAAGTGGATTTTTGTTTAACAATGACCATTACTTTAGAATATAATATGCTTAGCTTTGCATGTATTTGAGGAGTGCTTGTATATCCATCTTGTCATCAGTTCCTATTTAACTTGTAATTCATTTCTGTGGAGAGACAATTGTTATACATATTACATATCAGTTGCAACATGCAATGAATTTATCATTAATCATCTTAGACAGAATTGAAAGGAAACATGCTCAGTTAGTAGCACACAAAAATATATCTAGCGTATATATATGCAATTTTAAAGCTGTTATGCTATGAAAATTAGATTCTAATCCCAGCTGTTATAGTCATTCTGAATCACATTGGCTAGAAAATACTGTAATATTTTACAGTACTAACTTCCCATAAGAGAAAAAAATTGGAGAGTATTTCAGTTTGTAATCAATAAAACAAATCCTCAGAATTTCATCTTTTAGCCACAGACAGACAGTGAAATGGTATGTTGAATTGAAATTGAAACCAGTTTCAACCAGTGTTATTATGGCTTCACTTAAAGCCATTATTGTATTTCTTTAAAGTGCTGTAGGCTCTCAAATTACAATTTAACAGCATGACTAAAGCTATACTAAAAACTCAAAAGCAAGGTTTTCTTAAAGGGAGGGAAATGGCAGGTATAAATTTAGTGCAGTTCAAAAAAAAATCAGGAAAATAATCCTACCACTAAAAAAGAGCATTACATGTTAACTTAGAGTGAACATAAAATTCATAACATATGAACACTCAAACCTCTAGAGCAGGCTTGGCAGTGAGAAGAAGATTGAAAGATAATTGGTTTGATTGGGAAATGATGCACTTGCAGGACAATGCCAGATGGTATTCAGGGGACTTTTCAGAGGCAATAGTTTGATCTACTAATCTATACATATTTCTTGCAGTATCTAATATGTAACTCTAACCAAATCACCTACATTCTACCTCCTCATCCCACCACACATAAACAACTTGGAGAATCAGAAATGAAAAGACTGGTGATTTTCTATATTCATATTTCAAAAAAAAATCCTGTTTTGGAAACAAAGTGGGTGGTTCTTATGATTTCACGTACAGATAAAGCCTGTTCTTTAAATGTCACAAATTGTTTATTCTTGGACACTGGCTAGAGTGAGCAACAAAATTTCACTCCATGCAAATGTTGATGTACATTTTAAACTCTGAACTGAATAAGTCAAGCTATTAATCTTAGGAAAATTAACTGGTTTAGTAAATAAACTAATATGTGTAAGATCCAAGAAGGGCCAAATCATAAAGGATTGTATTAAATGTAGCAAAAAGTAAAGGTTTCAAAGGTAATTCAAAACAGTATTTTTTTTAAGTATTATGGTTTAAATGGAAATATTCCTTTTCATTTCAGTAGTCACATAGGAAACATACTGACCAATGTAAAGTAAACTGTACCAGAAAAATGTAAAGGTTATCTGAACAGCTCAAGTCCGCCTTGACCAAATTCCCCAATTCGAACCCTTCCCTGAGGCAATTATAATCAGGAATTTGGCATTTAGCTGTGCAAAGTCTTTAAATCTTAATACATCTTTTTATATAATTGTTACTGTAAAGAATCTGCCTGCAATGCGGAGACCAGGGTTCAATCATTGTGTTGGAAAGATTCCCTGGAGAAGGTAATGGCAACCCACTCCAGTATTTTTGCCTGGAGAATTCTATGCACAGAATCCTGGCAGGTTACAGTCCATGGGGTTGCAAAGAATTGGACAGGACTGAGCAACTAACACTTTCACTTTGTCACTATACGGCTGTACAGTATCTCCCTGTATGGGTATCCATTCATCCATATCATTTTTCCCCTATAGATAAGCATTTAGATTACTTTTTTTTTTTTTTTTGCATGTTTATACAGTCAATGCTGGGCTTCTCAGGTGTCAGTGGTAAAGAACTCCCCTATAATGCAGGAGATGCAGGTTCAATCCCTGGGTTGGGAAGATCCCCTGGAGAAGGAAATGGCAATCCACTCCAGTATTCTTGCCTGGGAAATCCCATGGACAGAGAAGCCTGGTAGGCCCACAGTCCATGGGGTTAGAAAGAGTCAGACACTACTTAGCGACTAAAGAACAACAACAACAAAGCAATTTCACTGCTGCAGTGAACAGACTCCTCTATATTCTCCTTTGTGCATATAAGCAAATGTTTATCCAGAGCTGACAAGAAAGGCATATACACATTAGAAGTAAAAGGCTTAATTCTCCCTGTGAAAAATAAGGAAGGGACTCCCTGCCGCTGCTTCCCCTTATTCTTTGTAGTATTTACATTTGAAAACGTAAGTTTTTTCTCTGTGTCTTTGAAATGTATGTAAATCATTTTTAAAGATAATAAGACTCTCATCAGCTTGCTCAAGGACCCAGGAGCCATCTCTCTGACATGTGATCATCAAGGAATATAGGGTTCCATCTCCAGGTTTCTCTGGAAGAGGAGAAGCCTAACTTTGTTGGGAGCCTCACATCAAGTTATGAAACTACTTCCTGCCATGAAGACATATGAAACTTATTTTTCCTTTGGATAAACCCTGTTAGCTAATGCAAACGGTCATCCCAGTTATTAAATGATTTTGAATTCACTACGTGTGTGGCTGATAAGCCCTCTTGCCTGAGGACCAATTTTGCATACTTTGAGAGCACCATGGAATGAGTTGGATCTGTTGGCTATGTGAAAGGGTAAAATTCCTTTCTGTCTTTACCGTCACTTAGTATATTGCTTGTGATGAGCAGGTTCTAGTTTCATGCTTATTCAATAATAACTGCTTTCTTTCTGTGCTACCTTTGTGGAGGGGTTTTCTGGGTTGGGAGGAGGTTTTGTTCTTAATTCTCTTTCCCCAACAATAGCAGTTCCACTTCTAGGCAAGATATGGGACTAAGAGTCTAAAGTGAACAACAACCAGGAAGAAAAACTTGGAGGTGTCTATAAATCTAGTTAACAGTGGATTACGAATATCTATATTCCTGTATGTTCATCCAGATCAGGGATATAATCAAACTCATACACTTTTTGCTAATTTTCCTGGACACTAAGATTTGACACATGAATTGTCTCTTCTGTAAGTGCTGGTTTTATATTATTTGCTCATTTTTACTTATTGGTTTTTGAGAATTTTTGCTATTATTATTATCCAGTTTATTAATCCTCATCCAAGTTGAAAATATTTTCTTTGCTATATTTGATATAATTTTACTTACATCATTTGCTATCCAAGATATATTGTTGTAGCCACGCGTTCCAAACTGAGTTGTAGCCAAACTCACTCAGGACAATGCAGATAGTGGAGTGCAGTTTATCACACTGGTGGGCCCAAGGCAGAGTCTCCTCTTAGCCAAGGACCCCGACCAGCATTTGTGAAAATCTTTTATACCCCATGTGTACATGTCTGAACCCACCACTCCAAATTCCCTGAGACTTACATAAACCAAGGAAAATCCCAATAGCCCCATGACTCACGTGCTATGTGCTCATGTGCTCAGTCAAATAATTAGCCAATAATCAATACACTCGAGGTTACACTCCGATAGATACAGAAAAACTTATGGCCTGTCTGGAGGAAGGGGTGATTAGTGTATGTTTTCTCTTAGGCGATGAGTAACTTAGATATGATCTTCAAGGTTCCCCGGTCTGGAGAGGGTCTTATCCTTCTGTTGTTTTCATAGGCACTAAATACAGAGTTCAGAGTCCATTGGAAAGGTGGTTGAGCATGATCAGCATGGACAGGCCTAAGATGGAGTCCAGGCCCTGTGAATTCCTTCTTCAATAATACTGTAACAAAAAACACCTGTTTTCCTCTTTGGCTTAAGGAATATGAAGATTTAAGGATTTTCTTTAGCCCAATGTCAAATTTTTTTCATACATGCTAAAGCTTTTGTAGTTTTATTTCTTGTTTTCACACTTATGTTATTAATTTACAGATTGCATCATTTTAGGGAACAGTGTAATAGAGGTAGGAACAGAGATATGACTTCCTTTTTCCAAATGGCTACATTACTTGTAGATTAGTCCAGCCTTTCAAAACCCTTAGGTCTCCATTTTGTGTGGGGGATGAAAGCAACTTTATTCTGCTGGTCCACTGTTTATGGGGTTCAGACTTTCAAGAAACACTAATTATAAATGAAAATGGAAGTGTTATATTTTGGGCATGCTCATGGTTCATGTAAAACCATAGATTTCAAACTAAATTACACTTTAACTGTTGCTACCCAAATGATAGGGTTTTCAAGATGAACATCACCATTTTTTTAAAAAAGCAAATTTCTGAGTGCTATCCTCAGAAAATTAAATCTGAAGTGAGTGCAGGCATTTTCAATTAGTGATTAAGTGAATAAGGAATTTAAAATATTCTCTTAATCATTTATGTAGCTTACCCTTGTAGGGGAGCAAAATTTTCCACCCCAAAATATCTCTCTTTGACATGAGGATTAGATTAGGCTGATTATTATTAAGAAACCCTAGACTCAGGAAGTCTTTTTTTTTCCACCTCCACCTTAACTGCCCAAAAGCATTTAGATAAAAGATCTGATCCGGAAAGAGCAGTCACCAGAGATACCTACAAAGAACTTGGGTCGGGTGTGGTGGCAGGGCACTCAGCAGGGCCTGGAGACCAGAGTACTCTGTGTCACTGTCTCTGCTGGCAAAGCAACACTTCTTTACCAAACATTTGTTTTTCCACCTCGATGTGAACTGCTTTCCTCCCTTTTGAAGTCACAACCCTCACACTCTTTTGTTTCTCTCAGATGGTAGGTAAGCCTCAATTTCCTAAATAGTCCTTGGGTTTCCTTTTCCTGTGGGGCCCTGTTTGTATACAATTGAATTTTATTTTTTCTTATTAATGTCTCATGTCAGTTAATTCTTAGACCAGCCAGACGAACCTAGAAAGGGTAGAGGACACCTTTTATTTCCCTGACACCCTAAATTCAAGCTTTATGGATAAGTTGCAAAAACAAATTACACTGAGAATTTAGGAGTTTAACTTCTACAGTGTATGGAATAATAAATAGAAAACTACCTCACACTTACATATAGAACCCTGCATGTTTGCAGAAAAATAATTTTTTCAAGGTGCTATCAATCTTCAAAAGATTGATGGCAAATAGATGGGGAAACAATGGACACAGTGACAGACTATTTTCTTGGGCTCCAAAATCACTGCAGATGGTGACTGTAGCCATGAAATTAAGATACTTGCTCCTTGGAAGAAAAGCTATGACAAACCTAGACAGCATATTCAAAAGCAGAGACATCACTTTGCTGACAAAGGTCCATCTAGCCAGTTACCATTTTTCCAGTAGTCATGCATAGATGTGAGTTGGACCATAAAGAAAGCTGAGTGCCAAGAATTGGTGCTTTTGAACTGTGGTGTTGGAGAAGACTCTTGAGAGGCCTTTGGACAGCAAAGAGATCAAACCAGTCAATCCTGAAGGAAATCAATCCTGAATATTCATTGGAAGGACTGATGTTGAAGTTGAAGCTCCAATACTTTGGCCACCTGATGCAAAGAGCTGACTTATTTGAAAAGACCCCAATACTGGGAAAGATTGAAGGCAGGAGGAGAAGGGGATGACAGAGGGTGAGATTGTTGGATGGCATCATGAACTCGATGATCATGAGTTTGAGCAAGCTCTGAGAGTTAGTGATGGAGAGGGAAGCCTGGCATGCTGCAGTCCATGGGGTCACAAAGAGTTGGACTCAACCGAGCAACTGAACTGACTGAATCTTTAAAATTATTCTAAAAGAAGAAAACAAATATGAAAATGGGCAAAGAAAGTGCTATACTCATGATGTTGAACTTACTGCTAAATCAATTTACACATGATCAATTTCCTGTAAAAAATAAGTCAATACATGAAAAAAGAATATTTCAAGCAGACTTGTCTTTCAGTGACTGTCTAGAATAAGTTTTATATTGCTAATGTTTTGATTTTGGCATGACTATTTCATAATACTTATACTGTTGGACTCTGGAACTTAAGAAAGCTTAAAAAGTTGAACTTTGTGCCTAGACTTTCTAAAGTATGACACGTATGTTTCCTAGAAAGGAAGACTTAAGGGTTGTATTAACTAAGTAGTGTTACTTAAATCAGGGTCTGCTTTCTATTCCTTGGCCTAAGGAAAATCTGATTCTGTAAAGAATACTTGTCCAAAGAGGTTAAGGATTTGATTTACTTAAATATATAACATATAAATCCATTGGTAATTCCTAGCCAAGGCTCAGGTTTAACACAAAAGAGCAAGCTACACTGTACTGCTCACAACAATGACTACTTGTTCCCAGAATACACCTGTCAGAGCAAATGCAATTTGCTAGTTTTCCCCTGCTAAATAAATGTATAGCTCTTTCCTATTTGAGCTCAAGCTTAATATACAAGGCCTCATTGTGCACTGGTTTTGGGATGTCATAGATAACCTTTAAATTTCCTTTGAAAGAGATAAGTTGAAACTTTCATATGATACCACCTCCCTTAAAGATAAAGGGCAAAAGAAAAGTAAAGGCAAAAGGAACAGACACAGACTTTTCTAAGGCAGAAAAGTCTACACCAAATGACCTTTCTAGAACTGCATGAATTCAAAACAAAAGTTTCAGTCAAAACATTTATTCTTTTCCTGAATTGGGTTAAATGACAACACAAATATTGTGACCCTGCTTTTAAGTTTCTCATGCACTATAAATGTTCAAAACTTCGTGTAAAACCATGTGACCCAATTTCTTTCACAATGCCTGCTATAGAAATCTTAATTTAATTGTACACACTTAGAAATAAATTCTCTCCTAAAGCATTATTACAGATTTGAAAGGACTAGTTAGAACTACAATAGTAATGTCAGTCGAGTTCTTAGTTATCAACAAACACACAGAAAGAAGAGAGGAGAGAACTGACAAAGGAGAGAGGAGGGATGTTCATTTATATTGTTTCCAACTGGTGGCAACCAGATCAGAAAGCCAGGGTGGTGGGAGTGCTTCTTGAGTCCTTAGGAGGGGATTTTAAGGTATTTAAGGGGAATAATCACATGCTTACACTAGCCAGGGCTAGTTAAATTATAATATTTTAAGAATAACAATTTTACATGAAGTACCAAAGTTCTGGCTAGAAAAATAGATTGCTAAACAGAAACTTCCAGCTTTCCATGGCTGAGTCTAGAAAGTGATAGTTGCTCAGTCGTGTCTGACTCTTTGCAACCCCATGGACTGTAGCTCACCAGGCTCCTTCGTCCATGGGATTCTCCAGGCAAGAATACTGGAGTGGGTAACCATTCCTTTCTCCAAGGGATCTTCCTGACCCAGGGGTTGAACCCGGGTCTCCTGCATTACAGGCAGATTCTTTGCCATCTGAGCCACCAGGGGAAGCCCTAAGAGTCCAAAAGCCTCTCTCAAATATGAGGATGGGACAAAAATATAGACTCATGAAACTACAGTGAGGCTGCAGGAAAGTTTATTACCATCCAGCTTTCACACTGAAAGTCACAACTTGTAAGTCTTAACAAATACTGAGCAACTGTTATTTTAAAAGTTGTTGAAAAGGACGTAAACATCCTGAATATGATGGCAACAACAGCAGATGCCTAAGTGTTCAGGGTGAAGGGGAGGAGCCATTGGCAGGACTCCTCGGCCAGGGTCCTTTTCAGAAAGTCTCAGGCTCCCAGGGTGGCGTCATTCATTTTCAGGCACAGCCCTGGGCAGATTTACAGAGCAGAGCATCCACCATCTGCAATCCAGTTTCAGGACTTTGCTTCCAGTCAGTCAGGCCGCACCCGCAGGAGAGAAGCAGACGCCAAGTCAGCAACACTGGGTCTTGCCCTCTTTTTTCACAGTCTCCTCGTCCAGTTTAATTCTGCCATCGTTTTCTTCGTTAGGGAAGCTTTGGTGGTTGGCAAGAATGTTCTCCACCAGGAACCGGGCTGCTTCATCGATGTTGACATTATCCTACAGGGCAGAAACAAGGATTAATTCTTAGAGGAAAGCATTAAGAGTATTACTAGAAACTAGGAAAGTGTGTCACAGAGGCATGGTAAGGACAGCTCCATCTCCTGCTCCAATATTAAAACTGTTTGCTGAGAGTCAATACTATTGCCTAACAGGTCTAGAGAACCCTCTTCTTCCTACAAAGGATCCCTCTTTCTGATGTTCTTGTTTTTTAATGTTTTAAACTTTGGCGCTGAGGTTCAATGAACTATCTCCATGGCTGAAGATGATGAATCCTGCTCTAGGCTGCCAGCCACATAAGTGAAAGCACAGATATAAAAGGGCTATCCTGGTGGCTCAGAGGGTAAAGCATCTTCCCGCAATGCGGGAGACCCAGGTTCGATCCCTGGGTCAGGAAGATCCCCTGGAGAAGGAAATGGCAACCCACTCCAGTATTCTTGCCTGGAAAATCACATGGACTGAGAAGCCTGGTAGGCTACAGTCCATGGGGTTGCAAAGTGTCAGACATGACTGAGCCACTTCACTTTCACTTTTCACTTTACAGATATCAAAACAAAACTCAATAATCTGTTCTTGAACATCTACCTCCAGTATTTGGGATACCTTGTGGAAAAAAATGTTAAAGGGTTCAAACCACATTAAAATATGATAAATGCAGCATATCACTTCCCCATCCCTGCCTGCAAATTATGACTTTTAGTTGATGTGTATAAACTGAGCTGAAACAATGTTGTGGGTGAGATGTTAAGGATGCTCTAAGGAATCACTAGCTATCATATTTGTATGACTGATTCATATGCTGTCATCGCATATATAATAAGTAACACATAGCAAAAACTGTGCTTATTTATAAAGTAGAGGTAGTAGTAACTGATAGACATTTCTAAAGCTATTGTGGAAAATACGTAAACATATACTTATGAACTTCCCACATGGCTCCACGGTAAAGAAACTGCCTGGCAATACAAGAGAAACAGGTTTCATCCCTGGGCCGGGAAGATTCCCTGGAGGAGGAAATGGCAACCCATTCCATTATTCTCGTCTGGAAAATCCCATGGACAAAGGAGCCATGGGGTCGCAAAGAGTCAGACACGACTGAGCGACTAAACCCAATGTGCTCTTTTCAGCGGCAGAGGAGGCACACTTGTTTGAGTTCATGTCTGCCAGCCTTCTCCACTGAAAAGGGACTATTTTTCACTTTGTACTTAGTAAGTACAAATGTGTAAATACCCTGTTTTTCACCATATCTTTCCCTACTCATTTTGACGTCAATTAATTTTCTCCATGGAACAAGTATTACTGTTATATTTAATGGTGACTTTCTATCTCCATCATTTCTTCATTTATGATTTGGAATTCTACAGTTAGGAAGAGTTTTTTCTCTTCTCTCCCATTTAGTCACTTGTTTGTTCATGTCACGGATTATTACTTTATTCTATGGATTAGATCCATAACAATAATCATTTACTTTGTTGTTCAATCTCATCTTAGATTTTGGAGCTCTTACAAGCAGGGGCCTGTGTCTTTTTGACATGTTTCCATCATTGTGTTTCCTGAGCTTCTGGCACCACAGAACACCTCAGGCACATCTTTACTTTCCTTGTTCCACTAGTTACTGGATAACTGTATTTAAAAACCAGATTCTGAGGACTTGTAAATTCATGAGTTCTGTGTCATTATGGCTTCTAAACATCTTCAGCAGACACACCCAGGAAATATGTGATGTTTTTGAATTGTGATGCTGGAGAAGACTCTTGAGAGTCCCTTGGACTGCAAGGAGATCCAACCAGTCCATCCTAAAGGAAATCAATCCTGAATACTTATTGGAAGGACTGATGCTGAAGCTGAGGCTCCAATACTTTGGATACTTGATGTGAAGAGCCACTCATTGAAAAAGACCCTGATGCTGGGAAAGACTGAGGCTAAGAAGAGAAGTTCATTCTAAAGGAGATCAATCCTGGGTGTTCTTTGGAAGGACTGATGCTAAAGCTGAAACTCCAGTACTTTGGCCACCTCATGCGAAGAGTTGACTTATTGGAAAAGACTCTGAAGCTGGGAGGGATTGGGGGCAGGAGGAGAAGGGGACGGCAGAGGACGAGATGGCTGGATGGCATCACTGACTCGATGGACATGGGTTTGGGTGAACTCTGGGAGTTGGTGATGGGCAGGGAGACCTGGCGTGCTGCAATTCATGGGGTTGCAAAGAGTCTGACATGACTGAGCAACTGAACTGAACTGAAGAAGAGAAGGGGATGACAGAGGATGAGATGGTTGGATGGCATCATCGACTCAATGGACATGAGTTTGAGCAAACTCCAGGAGACAGTGGAGGACAGGGGAAGCCTGGCGTGCTGCATCCATAGGTCTCAAAGAATCAGACACGAACTAAGTGACTGAACAATATATATGTTGGTATCTGCCTCTATGTTTATCTGTTTATACATATATGTGTGTATGTGTGTATATGCACACACACATATACACATAAACACAGAATTTATATACATATGTATGTGTATATATATGTTAAGTTCTTATGGACATTCCAACTCAATACCACAAGGTTCATTCTAGGCTTCTCCCTTATTTGTTGTAACTTTCTCAGACAGTGAGAACTCTGTCTGAAAAGTAAAGACCTGTGCTATTTATTCAGGTATCTGTTCTAGCACCAACACAAGCTTTTTTTTTTTTTTTTTTACCTCTACTCCTAAGGTAAGCATCAACTTTAATTAAAGTATTGATCTTTAAATGCCCTAATGTCCCTCAGTCTCCACCATCCCCATTATACCAAATAATTAAAACATTCTCTAATTGCATCTAATTGTAACTCATTAAGAACAGAAAGTCCCATGCTATAGTGTAATTAGTCACACACTTTCATATTGGAAATCCATTATTTGCCATAAAGGTGAAGAGATGAAGCTCATGAATTTAAACTTGCCTTTTGGCTGTGTTCCTATCAGAAATTCAGATCCCTGCAAGTCTAGCAGAAATCATTTTGAAGCTATTTGCTGGTCAGCTCAGAATCAGAGATGTTTAGTGGCGTGTAGGCAGTACTTTAAGCCTTGACTAAAAATTTTAACAAAATTTTATATTATATTTCTCTTGAAATACTCATCACTAAGGAAATCTGTAGGAAATATATTTGTAGGAAGGCACAGAACATATGAATATTTTCCTTTTTACTTCTACAAGCTACCCTGTCTATACATATAATGAAGCTGATGACTTACAGTCTCAGGCTACATGCCACGTGATGCTATTGTTTATGAATCTTCCATCTAGATTCTGGGGAGAAATTTGGATTTATTACCTGAATGATTAATTTTTAAAAAAAAGAAGAGGAATTTTTATCTGTAATGCATGCATCTTCTCTGTCAAATCTCTTGCTCTAGTAAACATTTACACACACCACTAATTTTTTTCCAACAAAGCTGGGAAGTAAAGCAAATCCCTTGACAGATGCAGAGAGAAGACAGAGGGCATGGCTCCCAGAACAAGTGCTTCTATGAAAAGCCGTCCCTTCTGCAATCTCTTCCTTCCTGTTTGGCTGAGTGCTCATGCAGTACACCTCTGGGCTTCATCTCTGTTCCACCACTACTTTTTAAATATGAAACTAAATTTTAATTTATAATAGAGTAGATTTATTATATAATAAATAGCCTTTAGCTTAGAAGTAAACACTTCTGCCTCTAGCAGACACTGTTCTTCCCAATGACTCCTCCATCACAATATTTTCAGAGCACATTTTGTGTAGTCTCCCATAGGTTTGCTTTCATTATTCTCATCTTCAGTGGCAGCAAATAATCTTCCACTTTTAGGGTGGGTTTCTAATAAAGCTAAAAGTAACCTGGTAAGTAGGTGATTTGGAGGGGAAAATATATATATATATATATATATATATATATATATATATATATATAAACTGCTTGGGTAAATCCATCTAAATCCTCTCTATACCTAAGAAATTCACTGAAGTACGCTAAAAGCTGAAACTGGGTTAAAATTATATCAGTTTGGTTTCAAGTTTGTCATCATCACAGAATTTCACCAACATTTCATCATTCTTCCATGTCTGATTGTTATTGGACCTCTAAAGTGAAACTTGCAATGCATATAAATACACTCCAGCACAAAATTTTGTGCTTGAGATTTTCACTTTTGATTTCCAGTATATCTAGACTATTAAGATTTTCATCAGCCAATCTGTATTTTTCTTCAAAAAATATTTTATCCAGTTTTCCATCATGGTTGAAAGAACATCTTATTCTACTGTTCATGACAAAATATGTCATAATTGTTGATGCTTCCCTTTTGCTCAAATTTTTCATACACATTTGATCTACAGTTGCTCCAACATCATCTGAATACATCTTGTCTCTGACCTTTTCAATGTCTTTGTTAGTCCTGCCCACGACTTACATCTTCACTAAGGACGCCTATGTCCCTACGTTTTGTTAAGTCTTCTGTAAAAATCAAAATTAGTTGTACTTGACAATATACTTCGTACCCCATAAACTCCAGGGTGCATGAAAAGCACTTTGTTTAAGGACTCAAACTCACCGAAAATGTCATTTGCTCTTTGCTCTAATAATACTGATTTTTATTTTAATGTAAAATCTGCCCTTCTATTCACCTCCCTAGTAGCCAATTCTGAAAGCCTTCCTGCAGCTGACTGAAATAAGCTGTAACATATCTATGCTTCACCTTTCACTAGGCTTCCGAAAAACACTCGGGTAAATCTGTCTAAATCCTTTACAGTTACAGGTCAGATGTATGAGTTAACTGCAGAGCAGATACAAACACACAGCAGAGCTCACCTTCGCAGAGGTTTCAAACCATCCTGTGAAGCCATGTTCTTTGCAGAACTGGTCCATCTGGGAAGGAGTCTGGCCACTCTCCTTTTTCTGGTCACATTTGTTAGCTAAAAGGACAGCGGGAATAGGGCTGCCGTTTGGAAGATGTACTTTACTATCCAGATCACTTTTCCATTTTAAAACAGCATCAAACGTGGAACCTCTCGAAATATCAAAGACAACGAAGGCACCAACAGCTTCTTTGTAATATACTCGGGTCATGTTGCCAAAACGCTCCTGTCCTAGAAATAAATGCAGTGAGACATCAAAAACTTAAAATTTGGTCAGAGGCTATATTTAGATATAACCCTTTTTAACCCTAAGAATAATGCTGTAAATGCATCTGTCATTCCAGAGCAACAGAGATGGGTGGGATCAAGGACACACACACAGAACCACAACCCATAGGGCAGAAGTGGCTGATCACCTGCTTTCAGGACACAGTTACCTTGTTTTATGTCCTCTGTGCATGTACACTACATTCTCCATAAGCATCAAGATGTCAGTCCTTACAGCTACAGAATCCATCATGTCCCCCCTCACTCGCCTTGGTCTAAGAGAGGTACTAAAGAAAAAAAAGAAAGTTGGGTGTGGAGGGAAGAGACAAGAATAGAAGCAAATAGACTTGCAGGAAGAAGATAAGAGTGGTGGGTAAAACGCTAGTCAAAAAGATTAGGCCTGGACCTGAGATAAAGAGGCTCATGTTCTTAACTCCTCTTTTTTCACATCTCCAGCAAAACCCACTTTCCTTTTCCTTTTTAAATTTTTTTTAAAGGAGGATAATTACTTCACAACTCTGTGCTAGTATCTGCAGTACAACAGTGCGAATCAGTAATTATACATATACTCCTTTCCTCTTGAGCCTCCCTCCCTTCTCCCATCCCACTTCTCTAGGAAGTTACAGAGTGCCAGGCTGGGCTCCCTATGATGGACAGCAACTTCCCACTAGCCATCTTTTTAACACCTGATAGTATATATATATATAAATGGTACTTTCTCACTTTTGACTCGAAATGCAAGACTGTTCTCCTCTAAGAAGGTAGATGTGCAAAACCATTACTTTAGTAAAACGTGGTACAACTGTGTTGTTAAAAGAAGGATCAACTACAGAGCTCTTAGGATATCATTGTACTTTTAAAATAGCTTAACATGTTAAACACTTTTTTTTGGAAAAAAAATCTACCATCAAACATAGCATATAGGTCTTGGCAAAGCATTCACTTATGATCTGATATTGATTTAGGAAGAATTCTTTTCTTCATCTGACAGATAGAAAAACATGCAAAGGCTGCTTGGCCAGGACTCCAACAGCTCCAACTAAAGAAGATGGGACTAAGACTGGATCTCCTGACTCCCACATGTGTGTGCAAACATGCCTGTCATTCTGACCTATCCCGCAGCTGCCCTGACTTCTAAAGCTCTTACCTTTAGTGGGGCAAATTACTGACTATAGTGCTAAGGGAAAATGACTGCAGTCACTACAAATCTAAGATTTATAACTCTTTGTCTAATGATAAAAACATGTGTTATGATGGAACATTTTCCTATTAAAACATACAATGAAAAACAAGCTTTTATCTAATTGTACTGGTAGTGAAGAAAGCAAAGCTGTCCCCTAAATTAATCATTTTTCTCCTCCAAATTCTATGCCATCATACATTTTTAGATATTATTTAATGGAATAATTGAAGAAGAATGCAATAGTCAAGCTTAAATGGATAAACAGAGTTCATCTAGTTTATGACTGCTCCCCAGAGCGGCTTATCTAAAGCTGTACTGTGATAGTTCAGAGTTCCAAATTTTGTTATAATGAACAGTCACATGAGAAATGTCATTATTGTGTTCATATATTATTAGTGATGTAAATCTGACCAGCCAACTATTTAGTTTATTTGCTCACAATGCTGACATTTATAAAAAGCTCATGTTGTATCCTTTTCCATTAATGTACATTTAATTATCACACAAGGCATGCTGGCAGAGAACAGGCCAACCATTCAAGGTCAGTATCACCATTTTGTAAACACTGCGCAGATGCATTAAGGTGCACCTAATTTCAAACAGAGAGCACACACTACCAATGATTTTGATTTTTCTCAATTTTAATTATTTTATATGAAACTACAGCAATAAGAGAAATTAGTACTACTAACTTAGTCCCGATAACAAGATAATTACATAATTATATAAAAACATTCCTTTGGGTTACCCTTTCATTTAGAAGAGGGTAAGGTGCCAAACTAACAAACGTATATAGAAATCCAGAAGTTATGAAGAACTATTGCGGTCTAGTGACTTTTGTTTCTAGAATCATCTGTAAATTCCCGCCCCAAATATTTCTTTTTATCAGCTGTGTTAGTGAACATACAAGTTTATATTCATATAAAATTTCTGGTTAAACCATAAGAAAACAAATGTTTGAGACAAGGCATTTTTGAGGAGGATCTTGTGACTTAAAATACCCATTCTAGTTCCAGGGCCAGGATTCAATCCTCCTTGACATGCTCACAGCAGACAGTGTGCTTTCTAACACCACCATATATGACAAATCTAAACGGTGCCAATTACACTGTTAAGCATTCCATGCAAAGATAAGATGGGCAACGTAAAGGACAGAAACAGCAACGCCCTAACAGAATAATGTTAGTCACTCAGTAGTGTCCGACTCTTTGCAATCCCATGGATTGTAGCCTGCCAGGCTCTGTCCATGGAATTCTCCAGGCAAGAATACTGGAGTGGGTGGCCATTCCCTTCTCCCAGGGATCTTCCTGACCCAGAGATCAAACCTGGGTCTCTTTCACTGCAGGCAGATTCTTTACCAACTGAGACATCAGGGAAGCCCAAATACAAACAAAACTGGTGGACATGATGGAATTCCAGATGAGCTATTTCAAATCCTAAAAGATGATGCTATCAAAGTGCTGCAGTCAATGTGTCAGCAAATTTGGAAAATTCAGCAGTGGCCACAGGACTGGAAAAGGTCAGTTTTCATTCCAATTTCAAAGAAAAGCCATGCCAATGAATGTTTCAATTATCGTACAATTGGGCACATTTCACATTGCTAGCAAGGTAATGCTAAAAATCCTTCAAGTTGGGCTTCAGCAGTATGTGAACCAAGAAATTCTAAGTGTACAAGTTGGATTTAGAAAAGGCAGAGGAACCAGAGATCAAATTGCCAACATCCGTTGTATCATAGAAAAAGCAAACAGAAAAACATCTGCTTCACTGACTACGCTAAAGCCTTTAACTGTGTGGATCACAAAAACTGTGGAAAAGTCTTAAAGCAATGGGAATACCAGACTACCTTACCTGCATCTTGAGAAACCCGTATGCCGGGCAAGAAGAAATAGAACCGGACACGGAACAGTGGACTGGTTCCAAATTGGGAAAGGAGTATGTCAAGGCTGTATACTGTCACCCTGCTTATTTAACCTATATGCAGAGTACATCATGTGAAACGCTGGGCTGGATGAATCACAAGCTAGAATGAAGATTGATGGGAGAAATATCAATAACCTCAGACTCTCAGATAATACCACTCTAATGGCAGAAAGAGAAGAGAGCTAAAGAGCCTCTTGATGAAAGTGAAAGAGAGTGAAAAAGCTGGCTGAAAATTCAATATTCAAAAAATTAAGATCATAGCATCCAGTCCCATCACTTCATGGCAAATAGATGGGGAAAAAGTGGAAATAGTGACAGACTTTATATTCCTGGGCTCCGAAATCACTGTAGACAGTGACTGCAGCCATGAAATTAAAAGGCACTTGCTCCTTGGAAGAAATCTATGATAAACCTAGACAGTGTATTAAAAAGCAGAGACATAATTTTGCCAACAAGGGTCCATATAGTCGAAGTTATGGTTTTACCAGTTCAGTTCAGTTGCTCCGTCATGTCTGACTCTTTGCGACCCCATGGACCACAGCACACCAGGCTTCCCTGTTCATCACCAACTCCCAGAGGTAATTAAAACTCATGTCCATTGAGTTGGTGATGTCATCCAACCATCTCATCCTCTGGTATCCCCTTCTCCTCCTGCCTTCAATCTTTCCCAGAATCAGGGTCTTTTCCAATGAGTCAGTTCCTCACATCAGGTGGCCAAAGTATTGGAGTTTCAGCTTTAGCGTCAGTCCTTCCAATGAATATTCAGGACTGATATCCTTTATGATGGACTGGTTGGATCTCCTTGCAATTCAAGGAACTCTCATGAGACTTCTCCAATACTACAGTTCAAAAGCATCAATTCTTTGGTGCTCAGCTTTCTTTGTAGTCCAACTCTCACATCTGTACATGACTACTGGAAAAACCATAGCTTTGACTAGATGGACCTTTGTTGGTTTTACCAGTAGTCATGTACATATGTGAGACTGGGACCATAAAGAAAGCTGAGTGTTGAAGAATTGATGCTTTCGAATTGTGGTACTAGAGAAGACACTTGAGAGTTCCTTGAACTGCAAGGAGATCCAACCTGTCAATCCTAAAGGAAATCAACTCTGAATATTCACTGGAAGGACTGACGCTGAAGCTGAAACTCTAATACTTTGCCACCTGATGAGAAGAGCCAACTCACTGGAAAAGACCCTGATGCTGGGAAAAACTGAGGACAGTAGGAGAAGAGGGCAATAGAGAATGAGATGGTTGGACAGCATCACCAACTCAATGGACATGAGTTTGAGCAAACTGTGGGAGATAGTGAAGGACAGGGAAGCCTGAGGTACTGCAGTCCATGGGGTTGCAAAGAGTCAGTCAGGACTGAGCAGGCTGAACAACAACAACACTGTTAAGCAAATGAAAAGTAAAGGCACAAACTTGGAGAAAAAAGTAGATATATATTATATCTGATTTAAAAAACATACTTAAAATACACAGAATTCTCAGAACTCCAAAATAAGAGAACAAAAAAGAATTTGATAGAATAAGCAAAATATTAAAATACTTTACCAAAGAATTTATATGATGATAAATAAGCCAAAGAAATGATGCTCAAAATTATTAAACATTGGTTTTAAACCACAATTAAGTTGATCCTTTATACCCACAAGAAAGGCTAGAATGAAAAAGTCTGACTATACCAAGTGCTGGTGAAGTTGTGGAGCAACTGGAGCTCTCATACAGCTGGAAAGAATAATACTTAAAAATAGTGTGGAAATGTTGGAAAACAATTTGATACTTTCTCAAAAATGTAAGCATATATCTAGCATACAACCAAGCTATCCCACTCCTAGGTATTTGCTAACAAAATCAAGGTGCACATCTATACAAAGGCATGCTCACGACTGCTCAGAGGAGCTTCATTTTTAATAGCCCCCAACTGGAAGCAACCCAAATGTCTATTCACATAGCAATGAATAAACTATGGTATATTCATACAACGGACCACAACTCAACAATAAAAAAGGAAAGGAACAAATTATAAATAAATATAACAACATGGATGAATCTCAGAATAATTATGCTGAGTCAAAATAACCAGGCCAGAGGAGGAGGAGGTAATGCTGTGAGTCTACTTATAGCAAATACCAAAAAATCAGAAACTACAGTAATACAGTAAGAGAAAGCAGATCAGTTGATTATGTTGGACAAGGGTGGGGAATGGATTAGAGAAATTATATTTCAAATGATAAAAAATGCTTGCAGTCTTGACTATGGTGATATTTCCCCAGTGTAAAACTTATAAAATTGTACCGTTTACTCTATGTCAACTATATCACAATAAAGCTATAAAAAATACCTACTTTATATATGGTCAGTGGGAAGTTAAATGTAAAATGCCTTGCTGGGAGTATATTCAGGGCTGAGTTTGGCAGAACTCAGCTAAATAAAGTTTTATTGGAATATCACCCTCATCTATTTACATATTATATGCCTGATTTCATTCTATAATGGTGGAGTTGAGTTGTTGCAATAGAGAGTAAATGGGTCACAAAGCCTAAAATAATTACTATCAGGAACTTTACAAAAATAGTTTAATGATTTCTGTGCTAAGGGTTTAGGGACAGTCTATACCTTTACTAGGAGTAGTATATAAAATTCATGAAGCTACACCCTTAACTTCTCTGCGTGTAGGTTATACTTCAAGTTCAAAGAGCGTAAAACGCCAGGTCCATAAGTGAGCGCTGAATAAATACTAGCTAAGTACTATCACTGGGCTTCCCTGGTGGCTCAGAGGTAAGGAATATGCCTGCCAATGCAGAAGACGCAAGTTCAATCCCTAGGTCAGGAAGATCTCTTGGAGAAGGAACTGGCAATCCACTCCAGTATTCTTGCCTGGAGAATCCCATGGACAGTGGAGCCTGGCAGGCTATAGTCCACAGTGTGCAGAGATACGACTGAGCAGCTAATGTGTTCACTTTCACACATGGCAAAGCCTTAAATTATTAGGTAGTTAAGTGTTTTACCTCAAAGTGGTGAAAATGGTTTGCAAAGGAAAATGAACTTGAGAAAAGTACAACCATCCTAGAGAATGAAACATCAAGCACCAGACGGTCAAGCTACCCCAGGAAATAATGTTGTCTGTTTAAATTAGCCAACTGTCTCTAGGGACCTTTAGAGACCATCAAAGTTCCTCCAAGCTCTCACTTCTGATATTTTAGAATATCAGAATTCTATGCTATAGATCAGAAAACTATGCTATAATATTAATGTTATATGATTTTCTGACAATTGTGCAATCACCAAATCCAGAAGACAGCAATGGGGATCAAATGTAAATGACCCACCATCAAAAGGCCAAGTCCATCCATTTATGGGAGTAGCTTATTCTCCAAAAGAATAAGAAAAATATACTTCCTACTGTACTGGGTTCATAATCTCTTTTTAAAAAAAAAATTCAAAAGTGCTTCAGAGATTTTCCTGAACTGGTAAAGACAAGTGAAAAACAAAAGTTTCTAAAACACATGTCATTGAATTAGGGAGTGAAGAAAGATAAAAGGAGTTCATTTAGAATACTAATCTCAACATAAAATTAATGGAACTGTTCTCCAAAAATTGAACAAGGTGAAACTTAGATTTAGCTCTCTTGTTTTAAAGGTTTAAATGCACAGGGTTGCTAAAGCTCTTTCGGTTGTTAAGCTGGAAAGTAAACTTTCCTACAAGAATTGCAGCTTGTATCTTTGTTATGACTGCTCCTTGGGTGATTTTAGCTATTCCCTTATTACTATCTAAAACAAAGGAGACCAGTGGAAAACACAACTAATGTTCACGAATAATCCATTTTCCTCCACTTTTGAATACATGGAGGACCACACTGTCCTGCCCCGACTAAACCAGCTGTGTTCACGGAATGTGGACAGAAGTGTCCCTGCCCAGCAGAATCACTTGTCGGGTGGCAGCAAGGTTACCCCTCCTTTGAGGTGATGGTATCAGATGGTAGGGCCTCTTTTAGCCTGGGTCTTCAAGGGGCTCCAATGAAAAACCACCCTCACATTCCTCACCATCCCCCTACTTCTGCTCCCTACTAAGGACATGTAGAAAGAGTGTGAAAGTGTGTCAATCACTCAGTCATATCTGACTCTTCGCAATCCCATGGACTGTAGCCCACCAGGCTCTGCTGTCCATAGGATTCTCCAGGTAAGAATACCGGAGTGGGTTTCCATGCCCTCCTCCAGGGGATCTTCCTCACTTTAAGGCTGTTGGCACCCTACCACAACCTAGCTTATCTTGACTGGTACAACTCCCAAATATCTTTTTACTTCTTATAGCTAGATTTGATCTCAACTAGAAAACACGTATTAGGTTCCTCCTACATACCAGGCACTGTGCTAGACCCTGGTGAAACAATGAATAGGATCCTAAGAATCTCAGGCTATCTGAGGAAAGAAAACAAGTGATGCCATGATGTGTTAGGTGTAATCAGAGATACAAAGAGCATATTATGGTATTCAACAAGGGGATGTCATTCACTGAAGTGAGTATGCTAATCTTACTAGTCTTTTTGAAAGATACATCATCAAAAAATGCCTTTCAAATGCTTATACTATGAAAATATAATATCTTCATAAACTTTACTTCTTTACTTCCATGCTGTGACTTTCAGTTTGCATGCCTCGGGGGCAGCCAGCCACTCAGAGCCATGCTCACCATCCATGGACTAAAAGGCTAAATTTTAACTGCTGGAGGCAGTTTCCCAGAAGCACTGCGTCATCACAAGGAGAAACAGGTGTTCTTCCCCTTTTACAGCACTGCAGAAGCCAGCCCTTCCTAGCTTCAGATAAGGGCTAAAGGATCAATAAGGGCTAATAGGTAAGACTGTCATATGCAAACTAGAATTGCATTAGAAATCCATGGAATCTTAACAATTTTTTTTTTTTAAATTTTGGAGGGTAGCCAATCAACCATTTTAAGTTTATTCTAAGAAACTTTTATTATTCTAGGACTCTTCTTTCCACAAGTACATAAATAAAAGCAGGACATTTCTGCCATGCTGAACGCTGAATGCTCCTGGATTGTGTCCTGTGATGGAAGTGGACCAGTTAGAGGAGAAAGTATGCAGTTATCAAATGTAAAGACAGCTGCATGTGTCTTGTTTCATGGTGTGTCTGTGTGTGGAGTGAAAGTGTACAGCAATATGGAAACTCAGCAGAACCTGGGAGATCTTCCTCTTACGTGGTCTGTAGTAGTAGTACAGATATGGTGGGGAGAACTCTGAGCAACAAACACCACCTTCCTAGACCAGAGCTGTAATCTCCTCTTACAGGAAGGAGAGGGGCCACTTTATGCTTTTCTGAGAAGATGTTGCTCCAGATTATCTCATCCAACCTCCCTTATTTTTAAAGATGAGAAAATAAAATCTTAGCGAGACAACATTACTCAAGTGTCTTAGGTTGATGTGTTATCCAGTGTTGCCTGATCTGGTAGACAAGCATTTTCTGGAGTATACATTGCTCCCCATGGCTCCGTGTCTCCAAACAGATCCAAAGTAGCATGAGCCCGGCAAAGACATTCCTGAAGGACACACAGCCCTGCCACAAAAGTTACAGGCTTGCTCTGTGTCCCCAAGTGCCTGACGACAGCAGCTAAGGACATGCCTCACTGATGACTTCATTAGCTAGGCTGATACTGGGGACAGGCTTTTTCAACCATATTGCTGTGGGCATATTGCCTGAATATTCCAAATGGCTTCTAAAATGTGTTATCCTTTAAAAAGATGTGTTACTTCCTTCTCTAGCGGAAGGAACCCTGATTATAGCTAGATATCTTGGCGATGAGAAAGGGAAAAAAAGAGCACAGTGCTAGTCATCTAGGCTCAAAGACATTTAAGATGCACGACTTGGTAATACATACTCTAATGGATGATGACCTGTAAGGTACACATGTTGGCAAAAGGATTAAAATGCTTCCCCAATATCTGGAGTACCCAACACTAATGACTTTGAGAAGGAGTTGAGACAACTTGATACATTTCCAAGAATATGTATTCTAATCAAGGAAAAGAAAATCACAAAACGGCTTGCCTTCTCTCTTTTTAGTGTAGGCAAATTTTCCAAAGGGAAATGTTTGCTCTCAGATTTGAAAGCAAAATACTGCATTTTGAACATTTATCAGAAATACAGGCCAGAGATGCCTTCTCTATGGTTTTAATCACTATTTTTTAATGTTTGTCTCAATACTTTATGTTCATGTACCCATTTGCCAAAAAATCTAAATATCTCTAAATGCTATTTGAAATTCAAAATATAAGTCAAACAATGAAAATTAAATCAGAGCAATAAGACAATCAGTGCTTAGCTTTCCAGGTATAAATGCTTATCCTTTCCCATCCATTAAGAATTATTGGGCTTCCCAGGTGGCTCAGAGGTAAAGAATCCACCTGCCAATGCAGGGAACATAGGGTTAGATCCCTGGGGCAGGAAGATCCATCCATCCTGCTCATCCAGAGTTCTTGCCTGGAGAATGAAAAGGCAACCCACTCAGTATTCTTGCCTGGGAAATCCCATGGACAGAGGAGCATGGGCTACAGTCCATGGGGCTGCAAAAGGGTCGGACACGACTTAGCAACTAAACAACAAACAACAAGAAGTACTGAGCTACATGTTCTTGCTTAAGGTGACTGGTCAAAAATGTAGTTTCTAGTGAGTGCATATAAAGTTCTTTAAAAACACATCCTTAAAGTTCAGTACGCATTTCAGAGATGAAGCATTTTTAACACGTTTGTGTGGTTGGTGGGTAACAGATCAAGATCCAGCCAAAATATAAGTCCAGTCACTGGTTCTAGAAAGATATTTATCTAGCCATTAAAAATTTTTATAGCTTGATATAGATAATATGGTGATGTCATAATGGGTCTTAGGTTTTATATGTAAGAAGCTATATTTCACATAGGTTTTGTCATTTTTAGGGCATCTATTTAATGACTTGTTATACTACTACTTTATAAAGCCCTTATAAATGTTCCCCAGAATTACACTTAAATATTTAACATGCTAAAATTATAGGCATTGTTAGAAGAAAAAAAATTCCTTACATTAAAAAACTACCATAATACTGACCAATAAAACAATGTAACTAAAAACCCATTTCCCCACTTGTTTACACAATTTTTCATAAAACAAATGACTGTATTACCCTCAAATAAAACAGGTCTAAAAGCTAATGCATCAAATTAGCACCGTATGAGGCTGGATTCAATAATGTACTGAATTTCATATTTTAATACTGTACCATGACGAAGGTAAAAGGAGTCATGTGATTTTACACAATGCCATTCATTTGTCTGGTTTTCTTTTCTATCATGTGTAAAGCAGAAAGAGAGATAATATAACATGACCATAAAACCTTTGCAATAATATCTGGATTCATGCCCTAACTCTGCAAGTTACAGATGTACAGACCTTGGGGAAATCCCTTAACCTTATTGAGTCTCAGTTTACTCAACTGTAATTTCCCCAGAAACATATATATTAACATATGTAAAACAGATAGCAAATGGGAATTTGCTGTGTGACCCAGGGAGCTCAATCTAGCGCTATGTGACAAACTAGAAGGGTGGGGTTGGGGGAGGTAGACAAGAGAGGGATTCAGGAGGGAGGGGGACATACATATACCTGTATCTGACCCTGAAAGATGAACTCCCCAGGTTGGTAGCTGCCCAATATGGGAAACAGTGAAAAAATAGCTCCAGAAAGAAAGAAGGGGCTGAGATGAATTGAAAACAACGCCCAGTTGTGGATGTTACTGGTATTGGAAGTAAAGTCTGATGCTATAAAGAACAATATTGCATAGGAAACTGGAATGTTAGGTCCATGAATCAAGGTAAATGGCTAGTGGTCAAATAGGAGACGGCAAGAGAGAACATTGACATTTTAGGAATCAATGAACTAAAATCAGAAAACTAAGATCATGGCATCCAGTCCCATCACTTCATGGTAAATAGATGGGGAAACAGTGGGAACAGTGGCTGACTTTATTTTTGGGGGCTCCAAAATCACTGCACATGGTGATTGCAGCCATGAAATTAAGAGACACTTATTCCTTGGAAGGAAAGTTATGACCAACCTAGATAGCATATTCAAAAGCAGAGTCGTTACTTTACCAACAAAGGTCTGTCTAGTCAAGGCTATGGTTTTACCAGTGGTCATGTATGGATATAAGAGTTGGACTATAAAGAAAGCTGAGCACTGAAGAATTGATGCTTTTGAACTGTGGTGTTGGAGAAGACTCCTGAGAGTCCCTTGGACTGCAAGGAGATCAACCAGTCCATCCTAAAGGAAATAAGCCCTGAATATTCATTGGAAGGACAGATGCTGAAGCTGAAACTCCATTATTTTGGCCAACTGATGGGAAGAACTGACTCATTGGAAAAGACCCTGATTCTGGGAAATATTGAAGGCAGGAGAAGGGGATGACAGAGGATGAGATGGTTTACCAACTCCCTGGGCATGAGTCTGAGCAAGCTCCAGGAGCTGGTGATGGACTGGGAAAGCTGGCGTGCTGCAGTCCACCGGGCTGCAAAGAATAGGCCACGGCTGAGCGACTGAACTGAACTGATCTGATTCATGCTGCTGTGTGGCAGAAACAAACACAATGTTGTAAAGCAATTATTTTTCAATTAAAAAAAAAGTAAATTGAGAGACAGTGACTAGAAAGCAGCTTTTCATAAATGTTAGCTGTGATTACATGAAGGGTTTTTTTTTACCAAAACTTCCTACCTCTGAGATTCTATGCTTATATTTGGAAATATAGTTCCACTTGGAAAAAAGAGCATTATAGGGGAAGAAGCAAAGTTGCTATTTAAATCATGTACAAAGTACCGTTTGCGCCCATGCCACCACCACTGAGGCTGAGATCAAACCCGTCTGTCAAGCCAGAGAGTAACAAAACTGAACACAGATAAATACCTAAACTAAAAGAAAAACAAACTCCTTTTGAGATGGCAGCAGCAGTCTCGATAAGGAGCCTTCAAATTACCTATTCCCAGATACACAACAGTTCAGAAACTGGATTTTTCTTTTTGCTAATTAGAGACGAGCAAGCTTTTGTGGTATTTAGGTCACAGTGTAAGGTCTGTTTATTCAACTATTTACATCTTCTGTGGTCACTGTAAAAAGAACATCTGACTTTAATCAATTTAAAGAGAGAAATAAAATCAAAGTACCCTTTGGGTTCGTGTCCAAAGTCAGAATAGTTTTGGAAGTTCGAGATATTGGCTTTTTCCTTTCTTAAGTACAGCATTCAGTGAGAGCAAGACATGGCCCATCTCTGTCGTGTGATTTATCGTGTCTCCTTACATCACCTCTTGAGACGGCAACAGAGATAAAGAGCAGGTGACGCAAAACAGACAGGAACTTAGGGGCCAGGAAAGGCGGGTGTCAAGGAGCTTGTTCAGTGGAGTGAACAGAGGATGGGTCTGCTGGCATGGGCAGCACAGGCAAGATAGAATCATCGCTCTCAACTTGAGCATGAACCAGGTCACCCATGCTGTGTGTGCCCAGTTGCTCAGTCGTGTCCGACTCTTTGTAACCCCATGGACTGTGGCCTACCCGGCTCCTCTGTCCACGGGATCCTCCAGGCAAGACTACTGGAGTGGGTTGCTGTGCCTTCCTCCAGGGGATCTTCCTGACCCAGAATCGAACCAGTGCCTCTTATGTCTCCTGCATTGGCAGGTGGGGTCTTTACCACTATTGCCACCTGGGAAAGATTACCCCTGGTGCCTGGTAAATTACAGGCCCTCTCCCTAGGAACTCTGACTTATTAAGCATGGAAAATTGCTAGTTGCCTCTGCAGTATCCCCTTCACAGAATTCTATTTGGGGAAGCAGTGTGTCCAGTTTGAAAACAAACAGAAAAAGCCCTAGGTTTCCCAGCTGCCCTTGCAACAAGGCATGGGCGTCTGAATGAACCAGAAAGGCAAAGAATACAGCCAGGGAGTGGTGAAATGTCAGCTTTGGTCCATGAAGAATGAATGGTTCTGTTCACCAGCTGTGACTGCTCAACCACAGACTTACTAGATGAGCGACTTAACTTTTCTCTTGTTAAACCATGATTTATGGGGATGTTTGACAGATGAAGCCAGTTCTGCTTATAGCTGATGCTAAGGAAGATACATTTAAGCACCTCAGATGAGTCTGACGGAGCAGGCCCCATACAGTCATACAAAAAAAAAACACAAAAACCCAAAACACCCAATATATATTTAGCTTAATTTCAAAGCAATCAAAAATCACTACATAAAATGCTTAAGGAAAAGTATCTGGATAGAAGTGAGTGAAAAAAATGAGGAAGAAGAGTAAGATCTCCTGTCAGAAAGACCAACACAAAGCCTTAAACCTCTGCTATCCATTTCTTTTTATGTGGTTTGTCGCTCTCAAAATAAGAGTAAAGAAATCACATGTTTCTAGCCTCTGTGACTGTAAAAAGTGCAAAAAGCTCTTTTGAAAATATAGAATAAAATTCTGAACACCTTTTTCTTGATCATTTATCTCACCTCCAGAAATCTCCTCACATAGGTCAGCACTTTCTCACCACCTCTTCATCTAAGAGAAGGACTCTACAGCCATAGTGCAACTTAAACTTGTCGACTGAGCCCACTCTCCACTACTTAAGTGTTGATTAAGTGTGAAATCTTCACTATTTTGAGGATACGCTATTCCTGGACTCAAATCTAAGGCCTTCAAAGTTTCTTTTTCCTTTAGAAGATTACGTTTTCTCATCTCTTAGTCCATTTTAATAAATGCCTAGAAATATGTGTACATCAGGGTTTTTTAAAAAATATATTTTAGGATTACTTTGACATCTTGGGGTCTTGTAGGCCAGGGAAGGGACTGCCCTCCCCGCCCCCCCCCCCCCGCCCCCGCCCCCGCCCCCTGCCCAGGGTTATCTAGTTATTAGAGCAAACAACTTGCTAAGAGCGCCTCTTCAATATTCAAAACAATCAGTCCCGAGTCCTTCCCCTCTACTTGCTCTCTTTGGTCAGGCTCTTGGAGTCTTGGTCTGAGACAACTAGGGACCATCCCTACAGACCTCAGCAAACTGAAATCTTTCAAACTATCCAATCATAAGCTTGCTCAGCTTGCCTATGCTGCGAGGTCCTTTCCTTTCTTCAAAAATCACAAAAAAAGGCTCTGGCCCTTGCTCTGCTTTCTCCCAGCTCCTTCTGCCTCCTAAATGACCTTGGTGCTTCCCTGTGTGGTCCTGCATGGTGTGACATGGTCCTTCCTATCAGTAACAAACTATCTCTTTTAATGGCAATTGTCTCCTAATGTGGTGATCTCATTTCACTTGAATAAAAACAAAACCTTGAGTACATGTTAAAAGGGAATAAGAAGCTGTCTACGGTAACACTGTTAGTTAATCGGCTATACTCCAATACAAAATAAAAATATCTTTTAAAAAAGAAGAATCATCATTGAAATTCACATACCAAAAGCTTAAGAAAGCTGGAAGGTCAGGATGCTGCTGCTGCTGTTTAGTCACTAAGTCATGCCTGACCCTTGGCAATCTGATGGACTGTAGCCAGCCAGGCTCCTTTGTCCATGGGATTCTCCAGGCAAGAATAGTGGAGTGGGTTGCCATTTTGGAAGGTCAGAATACCATATACATAAAGCTGAAATTCCTAAGATATATTTGAAAATAACACTGCACCTCTGGAATAATGCATGGCATACAGGTTTAATCTGTGAGATCACAGAATAGTCCAGACAAACAGCTGTAATTATTGCCTTGTTTTCCAGGATGTGCTCTATACCAAATACCAGTAAAATAGCTTCATTAACTTCAGAGAAGTCCACAGTTTGGAGTGTCTTTCCAAATGTACAAAAAAAAAAAAAAAAAGAGAGAGAGAGAGAGAGAGATGCAGCCAATCAAAAAGTGTCTGCCTTGGAAGCAGTATGCTTCATAATTAAGTATAAGAACTAGAAATTCTGGACTGATGACATAAAGAGATGGTAATGATTATAACAGATATGAAATATGAGTCATATGCTCCAAAACAGGGCTAACCAGAACATTTGCAAATTTAGACAAAAGTTTATGTCACAAAAATCCATTCTGCTATTAGAGACCTGAGACCTGTGCCATGGATTACCTGTGTTTTCTTGGTCAGCTTACCACACCTCCCTGGGTTTATACCATAGGGTCTCTAAAAGCCTTTAACCCTATTCGAACAATAGACTGATTAGGCAAATGGCTTGCAGCCAAGTCAAATTTTAGTACTTCTTATCAGAACCTGGCTCTCTGTACCTCTAATCTGAGCAACTTTTACCTCACCTGGGCTAACTGAGGCCGATTAGGAATAGTAACATATTCAAAAGAAGGAAAAGCAACAGACTCGACATTACCAGTGGGATTTTCTTCATGTCAGTTACACAAATATGCTGTTACGTTGAAATTCCTGTCTGGGCATTTGTGAAAGCACAGTCCAGACTGGAGAACCCAAAGGTGTGTCAAGGCTTATGAAATAAGAAAGATTTGAAGATGTAAAATGGGATAGTAGGCTTTGCTTGGAATTCAGCACAAAACTGAGCCAGAATAAGGCTGAAGATGGCAAGAGTGTACAAGTCAGATGTAATAAAAGACTTTATTTCAATCCTTTTAAATGAATTATTAAGTAACTGACCCACAATAAGTCCTATGACAGTAACTGCAGGGCTAAGAGGCTACATATAACAGAGACTAATTCATCAAAGAACGGCTTCTTTATATTTAGAAAAAACTTGAACATTAATAATCCTTGACTGATAGACACTCTGAAGGTCAAGAAAGCATGAGATAATAATCCAGGCTCTTGCTCATGAAGAGCTGGAGCGTTATCAAAGAAAACAAGAAGAGACCACTAGTTATAGCAATTGGCAATATGCGAGAGAGAACAAGGAAGACAAGATCAACATTTTATTTTCAGATGGGAATCAAAAAACTCGAAACTGAATCTAAGTATGGCTCAAAAGTGAATCTAAGGATGGTTTACGTAACTTATAAGGTCTTCCAAGCATGAATTTTATGCTCTGATAAATCTTATTTACATGAATTTCAGAGTACATTGTTTCTGATTTGTTCTCTGGCCCAAAGGAAGATTTTTATTAAGAAATTTTGACACTAAAAACTGAAGAGAGGTAGAATAGGCTCCCTGCCTACTCTAATGCCACTATGGCCTAAGTATTATTTGAACTAAAGGCACTTGAAAAACAAGGGCAAGATGAGTACTCCAACCGCCCCTTCTTCTTCCTTAAATCAGGAGATAAAACTCCCATGTGAAAGATGTCCTCCCCATAAGGAAGGAAGGAACTGCGCCCATCACCAGAGATGATCAAACAGAGAGAATTCTGCGGAAGCAGATCTTGTTAAAACAGCTCTTATCTTCCTTTAGCATCCCACAGAGTTTGGTTATTTTTCTACAGCTGCCTTTCCTCAACCTAGTATAAAAGCATTTATAGTTTTGTACTTTTGGGGGTCCTTCCTTTCATGAGGGCTCCGGTGTCACATAAAGCTTCCCTGATAGCTCGGTTGGTAGAGAATTCGCCTGCAATGCAGGAGACCCCGGTTCAATTCCTGGGTTGGGAAGATCTGCTGCAGAAGGGATAGGCTACCCAGGCTCTTACATTAATTTCATTCTCAGGACCAGCTGAACATTCTAAGAAGGCAGAGATAAAATTTGGCCTTCCCTATAAAAGCAAATCACTGCAATGAATGCATGCAGACTAAATTATACTAGATCTAAATGGACAAGCTTAAAAAAAAAAAAAAAGATTTAGCCTGGACGAGCCATTCAGCCTACTTGGAAAATTCTCCAGTTGCTAATAAGCTTATAATAAGTAGTGAGCCAAATACTCATTCATAATACATGTTAAAAGGAAGATCAGATACTGCATCTTAATTTAGTATATACACTTATTAAACTCTCTTTAAAATCTTCTCAAAGACTTCAATATTTCAGTATATTTCAGTAATGTGTTGAGCAGCAGTCTCAAAGCAGATATGAAATAAAAGAAAGGA
The DNA here is from genome assembly GCF_023091745.1 of Budorcas taxicolor. Taxonomy (NCBI): domain Eukaryota; kingdom Metazoa; phylum Chordata; class Mammalia; order Artiodactyla; family Bovidae; genus Budorcas; species Budorcas taxicolor. Next base: position 75,058,898 of record NC_068918.1, on the reverse strand, counting down.
ATTGCCTAACACAAAATTGTGTAAAATTGCATCTGTACTTTAAAACTGCATTCATTTGATTTAATAAGGATTTATGAGGCCTGTATCCATGAGTCACTATGGTTCTCAATTTGAAGGTTTTAGCTTAAACTGCTTGGCTACATTTACAGAAAACATTTGGGTAATTCCTGCCGGTCACGCTCGCCAGAGCTTTCAAGTATAGAGACCTGACATAATTTCTTTACACCTTTCCCACTTCTAGAGCAGCAACTAAAGTCTAACCAGTAATAACAGCACACCTTAAGTTAGTCATGTCGAGTGGCCAGCTCCACCTACTATTTTGCAATCAAGGAATACCTCCCCCCTTTGAGAATTAAATATGATTCAACTTTGTTGCTACACAAGGCAAATATGTTTAGCCATGGGGAACTATTTGGAGTGACCTTCACTTTGCCTCCATTACATCATAACTACTGAATTCAAATGGTATGAGCCAGGATTCACTAGTAGCTCAAATATTCAAACCAAACCTTGGTTTGTTAATGACAGAGATAATGATAGAGCTCCCTAAACCTTAAGTTAAAGCCACATTATTTTTTGCTCTTACTTTCCTTATATGCTGAAAACCTTACTTAAAAGATGAACCGTATAATTTCCAATCATCTCATAAGTTTACCTCTAATCTTGTTAACTGTTGGTGTGTACTTGCTGGATGGAATCTCTTTTGGAGATTCTGAAAGGTCTGCTCTCCTTCCTGGAAAGGCTCAAGCTTTGGATTTCGGCAAAACTGCAAGAAAATTCCACCTAAGCTGATATGTACCAGAGTCTGGTAGAGACTGAATACGTTCGCCTCCTGGTAAAATAGGTCTGGTTAAGCAGGATGAAAAAGGGGAAGAAAACTCTAACTCATGCTTCTGCTTTCCCAAGTCTCCAAATATAAGCATTTTTCCTTGAAGCTTAAAAAAACACAACTGTGCCATAAAAAAATCTTTTATTTACTTGCAGAAGGACGCAATCACAATTTAACTGCTAAACACCACACTATTTTACATGAAGAATAAAGCAAACTCAACTATTCTCCTAGGCAGAGATTTAAAATCATCTTCATGGAAATTCACAGCTACACTGAAGATTTCGGTAGAATGATTATCACATGGTAAGGCAACCTTTAGAATCCATGACTTTGTCAAGGAGCAATACTCTTACTTATAAGTGCTCTGTGAAAAAGCAGGAAGTGTTTCGAAAGAAGCCTCTGGCTTCAAAAGATGACTTTTCAAAACTTTTCAAACGAACATTTTGTTTTCTGTAACCAAAAAAACCAAAACAAAACAAAACACACAAGCTGAGCCCAAAGGCTGCCTATCCCCCTTTCTTAGAGGTGACATACATCATTTATATTTTCCTATCAGAGGTAGAGAAGCCTAGTCTTAAATAAATAAGTATATATGTGATATTTCTTCAACATCATCTCATATGTAATAAGCTGTTGATGAAAAGAGCCTACCCAGCAGACAGACCTGGGTCCTTGACTCTTCACCAGTTGGGTGACCACACCTTTTACAGGCTTCAGTCATACAAGTGGAGGATTAAGGATGGTCTCTTTAACTCTGAACATGCCCCCATCTCGAAGGCAGACTGAGCTTAACACTCACAATGATTGAACAGAGTAATTCCTGGTACCACTTCCATATTTCAACTTTCCCAAGTTAATGGCTTATTAAATGCACACAGCCAACCCACCACACCAGCCAGAGTTCAAGTTTTCATACATTAGAGTGAGGAGAATCTGTACCCTCCTCAAACAGGGATAATATGCTCCAAAATGACAACGGAAAGCAAATGCCAGGGAAACAATATATATTGGGTGTGGGGAGGCAGGAGTGGGGCTCGGTGTGTTGGTTCAGGGGAGAAGAGGAGCATAACGTTTCAAGAGAAGTTTTCTCAAATCTTTGCCTGGGTGGCCTGCCCTAGGAATGCGAGCAAGGCGTACAAAGAATGGGGTTTCGCTCCCAAGGAAGCGTCTCAGACTCAAAGTGGATGATGAAAACCCTTCTGAAAAGAAACCCTGGTTTCCAGTCTTGGGGGTGTCCCTAACTAGGAATGTAACTTTGGGTAAGTCGTTCAACCACTCTGAACCTCTGTTCTTATCTGTAAAATGTTAAAGCGAATGAGAGGAGCCAGCCCCTTCCCCTCCCTCTTTCTCGTCAAGATTTAGAATTAAAAACTCGGGAAAAGCCTCCGTGGCTTTCTCACCTCTGGTCAGGTGAGAGCTCCAAAAGAGAGGGCCTCCTATCTCTTAAAAACACCAGAGCTTTCCAAAGACCGAGCTGAGGCGTCTAACCAGGGTCATTTTCTCTACGCATTTATTTATCTTGTTCTGCTTTTAAATTCTTCGATTACCAAAGCCTGTTCCACTGTGCTGATTCCCCCTGGAGTCCAACATCCCCTTCCATCTTTCCAGGTGGTTTAGCCCCTTTCTTGTAAACTTACTCCGGCAGGCAAGTTCTGGCAGAGGACAGAGAAAGAAGCAAGGAGACCGAGGGCAGCCAAGCGCCGCGTCCCCCACCCCGCGCCAGGCTTCCGACGGCGGGGAAACCCCGCGGGCGCCCCCTGCCCGGAGGCCGCCGCCCGCCCGCCTCGGGGTCCCCGCACGTCCCCGGCTCCCGCCATCCGCTTACCCGCGATGTCCCATAGCTGCAGGCGCACCAGCGTCCTGCTGTCCCAGTTGAGGACCTTGAGGGCGAAGTCCACCCCGATGGTGGCCCGGTAGTGCTGGGAGAAGAGCTGGTGGACGTAGCGCTTGATGATGCTGGTCTTGCCCACGCCGAGCTCGCCGATCACCAGCACCTTGAAGAGGTGCTCGCTGGTCTCCGGCGGCGCCGCGGCGGCGGCTGCCCCCCGGTCCGGGTCCCCGGCTCCGCCGCCCGCCATGAGCGCCCCCGACCCCGCTCCGCCGGCCGGCCGCTCTCGGCGAGCTCGGGGGCCCCGCCCGGCCGCGCCCTCCCCGCGGCGCCCCGGGTGCTCCGCCGGCCGTCGAAACTTCTCCGAGACCGGCCGCCCTTCCCGCCGCGCTGCCGCACTGCCTGACCGGTCACAGGACCCGGAACCCGCCGCCGCTGGCAGCCCGCGTGGGGCGGGGAAAGGCCGGGGGGGACTGGCCTGGAGGGGGAGGCCCGGGCGAGAGGCCGCAGCTCGCCGCCGCCTGCGCTCCGCGCGGGCCGGGCCAGAACTCGCGGCACTTCCTCTCCCCGGGCGTCCCCTCCTCGCGGCGCCGCCGAGCTCGGCCGCCCCCTGGTGGCCGCAGAGGGTAGCTGAGCGCCGACGGCGAGGGGGACCAGGCGGGTCAAGGTCAGACCACGCAGCCAGGTGGTGAAAGCCCTTAGAGCGCACGGAGGGGCGAGAAGCGGTTGTCCAGGAGGGACCCCAGCCTGGAAGGCGCGGGTCTGGGAATCGATCTCCCTCCCTGGCTCTGCCCCGTGGGAGTTTAGCACGTGGAGGTGCTTGCCTTTGATTGATCGCCAGTGGTCCACTTTAGAAGTGGAAAAGAGTGGACGGATGACTCTGAACTTGACAAAGGACTGAAAACGCTTTTGTATCGATGAATCTGAGGAAGAAGACACATGGCCACGAAAACGATCTTATTTTAATTCCCCGACAAACCATGAATGTCTTAATTTTTAGTGTTTCCGTAGTAGGGACTGAGATAGATGCTAGAAATTGATTGAAAAACAGTACTGAGGGCTTTTATTTAAAAAAAAGAAAAATAGACGGCCTTACCTTGCCTGCTGTGTTTGTAAAATCGAGGGTTGTCCTCCCCCTCCCCATAATATTTAGAAACACCTGGGACTGAAATCTTCGGGTAGCTTCCTTAAGTAAACTAAAGCCTGCCACTCGGCCTGTCCTCTGACAATCACTAAAAAATGTTTTCCAGAAGGGGAGGAGGTTTAAAATTGACTTCTAAGTCAAGGTGGAATAAAATCTTCAATAGAATAGCTACTGAAAAATCATGGCTATGTCTCTAAAGATGTTTTATGGCCAGCTCGCTTACGGCTTTTATGTTCACTCAACTGAGAGCCCTTTCAATAGTCTTCAGCTTGACGAAAGAGAAATTTTCTCTTACTGCCTTAGTACAGTATATTGTTTCATACTTACAGATTACCGTAGGTTTTTGAGTTTCTGTTTTCTTTCACCTTCCTATGTTTCCACTGGCATTAAAAATAGAATTGTGCTAAAAAAAAAAAAAAGGCACATGTAAATGATTTAAAATTAGAAGTGGTCCCAGCTAAAGGAAGGATAATAGCTTGGATCTGGTGGTTCTCAATCTTAAGTGAACAGGGTTTGTTAAAACAGATTACACACTAGGCCCATCTCCAAAGAGATTCTGAGTCTTGTGACTGAATAAATAAAACTCTGTTTTAAACAAGCATTTCCATTTACTGCCTAAAGGAATGGCCTCTTTAGAAAGTCACCCTGTAATACCCTCTCACATCTACTCACATTTGGTACCTACTACACTCCCCATCTGGCTTCCCTGGTGGCTCAGAGGTTAAAGCATCTGCCTCCAATGCGGGAGACCTGGGTTCGATCCCTGGGTCGGGAAGATCCCCTGGAAAAGGAAATGGCAATCCACTCCAGTATTCTTGCCTGGAGAATCCCCTGGACGGAGGAGCCTGGTAGGCTACCGTCCACAGGGTTGCAAAGAGTCGGACACGACTGAGTGACTTCACCTTCACACTCCCCATCTGGAATATATTCTAAACCTTTACCCCACTCCAGGCTCTTCCAAAGGTTTCTCCAAGTGGTGCTAGTGGTAAAGAACCCGCCTGCCAATGCAGGAGACAGGAGAAATGGGTTTGATCCCTGTGTCAAGAAGATCCCCTTGAAAAAGGGCATGGCAACCCACTTCAGTATTCTTGCCTGGAGAATCTCCATAGACAAAGGAGCCTGGTGAGTTACAGTCCATAGGGTTGTGAAGAGTCAGACATGACTCAAGCAACTTAGCACACAGGCTCTCCCAAGTAAACTCTGTCTCAACATTCAAATGCCAGATCAAGGGATTACCTGCTATTTTCATTCCAAATTTCTCTGGCAGATTAATGAATTCATTTATTTATTAAAAAGCTTCTGATGGTGCCAAGAAATGTTCTAGATATTCCAAGTACACTGGTTTGAGCAGAACAGAGAAAATTCTTTTTCTCAAGGACTTTATGCAGTACTGGAAACAAGACATAATTAAAAAGCAAATAAGTGAAATAATTCAGATAGTTATAGTTTATTTTGTGAATAAAATAGGAAAATGCCATTTAGCAAGTAATCATTGAATGAACAACAAAAACTACACTAATTAGCTGGCCTACTCTAAAGGAAATATTAAAGTAGGTGCCAAGATGCATTTGTTTACCATGGGGATAACCAACGGACCCAGGGCTGTTTATTGAAAAGACCATCCTTTTCTCATTCCTCTGCAGTGCCGCCTTAGTCTTAATTCCAAAGGTCATATAAGACTGGGTTTGTTTCTGCACTCTTGTCTCTTCCATTAGTCTATGTCTGTGCTTACACCAATTACTTCCCTTAGTTGTTGTTGCTTAGTCACTAAATCATGTCCACCTCTTCTGGGACCCATGGACTACAGCCCACCAGGCTCCTCTGTCCATGGAATTCTCCAGGCAAGAATAATGGAGTGGGTTTCTGTTTCTTTCTCCAGGGGATCTTTCAGACCCAGGGCTCAAAGCCAGGTCTCCTGCATTGCAGGTGAATTCTTTACAGCTGAGCCACCATAGAAGCCCTCACCTGCCTTAGTTATAATGTTTTCAGGTTTTTTGTTATAGCCTTTCTTGTTCCTTTGGATTTCCATATTCATCTTAGAATCAGCATCTCATTGTTCACAAACATGCCTGCTGGGACTTGCATTGAAATTATATTGAGTCCCTAAGTCAATTTGAGGAGAACTAAAAACTGAGTCTTCAAAAATATTTGCATGGTGTATCTATCATTTATGTAGGTCTTAACATCTTTCAGTCATATGAAGAGGTTTTGAATTGTGTGTAGCTGGCTTATAAAAATAAAGTTGATTTGTGTAGAATGAATTTAGATTCAAAGACCCTGATAATTCTAAAATTTTATAGAATTGCATTTTCTATGTATAGAAACATATTTTTTTAATTACTTTTCAATAATGCATCTTGTTTTTCATGTTTTATTTCACCGACTAGGGCTGCCAATAAAATTTTGAATAAAAATGGAGGAGTAGGAAAACCCAGTTTTTGAGGGGAGGTTTTCAACATATCAGTATCACGTTTTAAAATAACTTTTTATTTTAGAATAGCCTTAGATTTATAGAAAAGTTCAAAAATAGTACAGTGAGTTCTTATGTACCTCATATCTGCTTTCCCCTGTTGTTAATATCTTACATTAATATTGTATGTTTGTTACAACTAATGAACCGATATGGATACAATTAACCAAAGTCTATATTTGATTCAGATGTCCTCTGTTTTGACTTAATGCCCTTTTTCTGTTACAGAATCTCATTCAGGTTACAACACTCTATGTAGTGAAAGTGTCTTCTTAGGCTCTTTTTGGCTCTGATAGTTTCTCATACTTTTCACATTTCTGATGGCCTTAACGATTTTGAGAAGTACTGGCTAAGTATAAAGAAAGCTGAGCACTGAAGATTGAACTGTGATGAATTTTGAACTGTGACGTTGAAGAAGACTCTTGAGAGTCCCTTGGACAACAAGGATATCCAACCAGTCCATCCTAAAGGAGATCAGTCCTGGGTGTTCACTGGAAGGACTAATGTTGAAGCTGAAACTCCAATACTTTGGCCACCTGATGCAAAGAGCTGACTCATTTGAAAAGACCCTGATGCTGGGAAAGATTGAGGGCAGGAGGAGAAGGGGATGACAGAGGATGAGATGGCTGGATGTCATCACTGACTAAATGGACATGAGTTTGAGTAAACTCCAGGAATTGGTGATGGACAGGGAGGCCTGGCGTGCTGTGGTCCATGGGGTCACAAAAAGTCGGACACTGCATGTAGATTTGTCTTTTCTCCCATTTATTTATCTATTCAGTTATTTATAACAATATCAGGAATTAATAATACCATAATTCTGAACTTATAGAATGGGCTTCCCTTTAATGGGTGTTAATGGTAAAGAACCCACCTGCCAGTGCAGGAGACATAAAAGACGTGAGTTTGATTTCTGGGTCAGGAAGATCCCCTGGAGGAGGGCATGGTAACCCACTCCAGTATTCTTGCTACAGTCCATGGGGTCTCAAAGAGTCAGACACAACTGACTGACTTGTTTTGACCCATAGATTATTTAAAGTATATTAATTCAGAAATATTTTGGGATTTCCCAACTATTCTGTTACTGATTTCTAGTTTAATCCTATTATAGTCTAAGAACACAGCTGAATAATTTCTCTCCAATATGGCAGCCACTGGTCATAAGCAGCAATTTAAATTAGATTAAAAATTTTAAAGTATTTCCTTGGTCAACAGCTATATTTTACATTCTCAATAGCCATACGTGGTCTAGTGGTGACCATATTGGTTAACACAACTAAAAAACTTCTATGTCATTGCTGAAACTCCTTTAATTTTTTCCCAGCTTTATTGAGATAAAATTGACATTGTGTAAGTTTAAGGTATACACTTACATACACTGCGTAATAATCACCACCATTGCCTTAACTAACATTTCCATCACATCCTGTAATTACACTTCTTTTTTGTGGTGAGAACATCTGACTTTCAGCAACTTTCAAAAATGTAATAATAATTACAGTATTGCTAATTACAGCCATCATGTTGTACATTAGATCCCCAGAACTTATCCACCTTAGCGGGGAGTTTGTATCCTTCAATTGACATCTCCCCATTTCTCCCGCCCTCAGCCCCAGTAATCACCATCAGATTCAGTTTTTATGAGTCTGGCCTTTCTCGATTCCACATGTAAGTAACACCATGCAGTCTTTCTCTGTCTGACTTATTTCACTTAGCATAATGCCCACAAGTTTCAGCCATGTTGTCACAAATTACAGGATTTCCTTCTTCCTCAGGTCTGAATCGTATTTTGCTGTATGGATACCACATCTTTGTCCACTCATCCACTGATGGACACTTAGGCTGTTTCCAGTCTTGGCTCTTGTGAATTATGCTGCAGTGAATATGGGAATGCAGGTATCTGTGTGTGATATCCTGTATCCCATATGGTCGTTCTATTTCAGACTGCACTGTTATAGAACATGACATAGAAAAACATCTTTATGATTTCAGAATAAGTTAGGATTCTTAAAGCATTCACAAAAACCATCATGGCAAAGGACAATAGGCTAAGTTGGACTACATAAAACTTAAAAAATTTCCCTTTAGGAGACTGAAAGTTAACAGAATAGGGAAATACATGTACTCTACAATTTTTAAAAAGCTCAGTTTTGAAGCATATAATTAATAAAAATTGTTAAGAAAATACATATGACAAAATAGAAGAATGAGAGAAAAGACTAAAAAAAAAGATGTTTCACAAAAGAGGATTCAAATAGCCCACAAACATATGCCAATATGACCAGCCTCATTAGTCATCAGGGAAATGATAATTTAAACCATAAATCAATGTGAAATCTTTTCACACCTTCTAGATTGACTAAAATTAAAAAGTGCTGACAAACACCAATCACTGGGAAAGATGTGGAGCAATTAGAGCTCACATACACTAAAAATATAAAAAGAGGGAGAGACATTCCTAAATTTAAGAAATTGCCTTATATCATGATTATAGAGGTTGGCAAGTCCAAAATGTGTGGGACAGGCTGGCAGGATAGAGACCTGGAAAGACTTGATGCTGCAGCTTAAACCTGAAGGCAGCCTGTTTTTAGAATTCCCTCTTTCTCAGGGGAGGTCAGTCTTTTATTTAAGTGTTTTAACTATTTAAATGAGGTCCAACTACATTATGGAGGGTGATCTGCTTCACTCAAAGTTTACTGACTTAAATGTTAAGTTCATCTAAGAAATATCTTCAAAGCAACATCCAGATATGTTTGACCAGTATCTGGGTACTGTAGCCTCTGCAAGTTGACTCATAACATAAACCATCACACCTAGTAATCCAATATCTATGCTAAAAACAAAAACTAAAGCCATAAACAAAACAACTTTTTACAAATGCTCACAAGATCATGTACAATGCATCATCTTTGACTGTAAGAGGGAAAAAAGTAGAAACAAAGAAAAGGGAAAAATGAGCTGTGATTTATATATTTAAATAGTGGGGTAGCTCACTGGAGAAAAAGTAAATGAATCCTACCTGAATACACGGAGAAATCTATAAAATATTGGTAAAAAACAGTTGATTTTAAAGTTATTTTGATGAAGTCTTTTGGGCTACAGAAGGCAGTTTGCAGTTGCTTTTTGGTTTCCCTTGTTTTGTGAGCTTTTCTTTCCTCTCACCTCCTTGCCTCCATGCCAGTGTCTCCTTCACTTTCCAAATAAACTACTTACACTTGAAACTATTTTTGAGTGAATTTCTGAAGAAATCAAACTAAGTCATGTAGCATGCATAATTCAAATGTGAAGTAAAAATATTGTGTGTGTAAATATACTTAACGGAATGCAGTATATTTCCAATGGGCTTCCCAGGTGGCACCAGTGGTAAAGAACCCATCTCCCAATGCAGGAGACCTACGAGATGTGGGTTCGATCCCTGGGTGGGGAATATCCTCTGGAGGAATAAATGGCAACCCACTCCAGTACCTTGCCTGGAGAATCCCATGGACAGAGGAACCTACAGTCCATAAGCTTGAAAGAGTTCAACACGACTGAAGTGACTTAGAACACATATTTCCAAAACAGTCCTTTCAAAAGGACCTTAGTTTTCTTTTTTTCCTTATAAGTAATAATTTATTGTTTCTTCTTTATGTTCTGTCTTTGTTCTGATATCTCCCCTAAACTCTCAAAAAGACCTGTAAAATCTCTCATAAAATAGTACATCAGGTAAACTATTAGCTCCATGATTTTCCGTGAAGATATTCATGCTGGATATTCATCCTTTCCCTAATTTGGACTGAAAGCTTTTAGACTGGCTGCACAACTATTGTTCTGGAATTTTCCTTTGCTGTTATTCTGGAAACCTCCTTCATTTCTTTTATATGTTGGAGCTCTGACATCTTGGACCCCAAGTCTACCTCATCTTAACTGGAGCATGTTTTTTAGTAACTTCTGAGAGAAGGTCCTTTGAAAGTAAATATTTAAGTCCTTACATGCCTGAAAATGCTATTATTCTACTCTTATCTTTGATTTAATGGTTGAACAGTTATGATTCTAGATTAGAATTTTTACCCTCTCAATTTTAATTTCAAAGGCATTTGTTTATTGAATTCTTGCTTTCAGCATTGGTTTATCAAATCCAATGCCCTTCTGCTCAACCTTTTTTCTAATGTAAACTATTTATTTTGTATGGGAAGTTTTAGCCTCCTCTTTATTCTTGATTTCTGAAAATCCATTTCTGCGCCAGTGTGAATATTTTTGTAATTATTGAGCTCTTTCTTTTCTTTTCTTTTCTTTTTTTTAATTTTGAGCTCTTTCAAGATGGAAATTTTTGTCAATCAGTTCTGGAAATTTTTCTTGCATTATTTCTTTTCTAAATTCTCCCCTTTTATTTTCTTTGTTTTCTCGTTGTGAGACTTTTAGTATTTGGCTACTTAAAATCTTAGACTGAGTCTTTTTTGTTTCTTTTGAATTTTGTATTTTCATCTTGTGTTAGTTATTACTATGACAATAATATGACAATAACAAACTTCTTTAGAGCTCAGTGTTATACAAAAACAAGTATTCATTTGCTTGCTCACTAGGCTGTAATTGGCTGGGGCTCCATAAGGTTTGACTGGAGTTGGCTGGACTTGGCAGATCTTTTTATTTAAAAAGAAAATAATCCTGTTATAAAATGGAGCAAAAAGCAAAGGAGAATTTCTTGGAAATAAAAAATATGATTGCAAAAAATAGAAATAGAAAATCACCCAAAAGAACCCCCTGAAAAATGAAATATAGCATAAGTGTGAAAAATTAGATTTTATTTTCAGAAGATACTTCTTCTTTCCCCCCTGGAAAGTAGAGGATATTTTCCCACTTCATTGATGTTGGACTTGGACCAACATCAAGAATGTGTGACCTGGGAAAAAAGAGACCAAAAGAATGTGTGCCTGGAAAAAAACACATGCACCCCAATGTTCATAGCAGCACTATTTATAACAGCCAACACATAAAAGCAACCTAAATGTCCATCAATAGATGAATATATATCACATATGTGTATGCTCAGTTTTGTCTTTGCAACCCATGGACTGTAGCTTGCCAGGTTCCTCTGTTCATAGGAGTTTTTAGGCAAGAATAGTGGAGTGGGCTGCTGTTTCCTCCTCCAGGGGATTGTCTCAACCCAGGGACAGAACTCATGTGTCTTGCATCTCCTGCATTTTCAGGTGGATTTTTCACCACTGCACCACCTGGGAAGCCCTTACATATATATATATATATATTTTGTATATGTATATATAAAATGTATAGCACAGAGAAATATATTCACTATCCTGTAATAAACCATAGTGGAAAAGAATATGAAAAAGAATACATGCCTGTATCACTGAATATTGCTGTATACCACAAATTGACACAACATTATAAATCAACTATAATTCAATAAAATATTTTTCATGAGTCAATATTGAAAGGCCACTAGACCCTATTCCTAGACTTGAGTTCACATTTTAGATTTCTCCGTTGACTAAATTTGTGATCTTGGAAGAAATAAAGACAGGATTTAGAGAGATTTCTAGCTGTGTCACTTCTTAAGTGATCTCAAAGATCACAGCATCTCGGTCTATATTCTCTCAGGTGCAAGTGGAGTTAAAAATATATGCTCTGCTTTCTGCACAACATGATATAAAGATAATATTCATAAATATGCAGTACATTTGATAAATGTATAGAATATACTAAAAATAGATTTTACTTTAAGAAGCTATTGAATAGCTGGTACTGTGTTCCTTTCTTGTCAGTTTCTTTGCTGTGCGTGTGTAAGCAGTTTTTATGTCTGCACTTCCATTTAAATTCTCAGTCTCTCATTTTTCTTAAATGTCTGCAGTAATATATGATTAGAACAAAAGCACAAATTTCCCTTATTATTAGCATAATTTTAAGTTATTGTAAATGTAACAAATATTTTAGGTGTATCAATGAAATTTTTCACTGTTTTCCCATAGGTTATATACTGCATGTAACAATTATAATTTTAATTCCATGTTCCTTTCATATAATTTTCAATGGTTATTGTAGAATAGCTTGGCAAAATATAAATGAAATTCTAGCTAGTTTGGACAATTCTCCTTACTGCATTCTGTTTCTATATTGTGCAGGATAATCTAATATTCATGAGATCATAGAGCCAAATGCAATTATAATCTTTTCTCAGTTTGTAGGAGATTTCTGGTACTTTACATTGAAGACTCTTGTGGAGGCCCTACAGTTGTGTGGGGGCAGGAATAAACTTTTAACTTTCTTCAGAGTTAGTTGACACAGTCTTCCAGGGAAAGTACCACCATCAGCTTTATGACTAATCCTTATATTGAATTGAATATCCACTTCGAATCCACCAAAGGCCATTTTTAAATCAATTTATCAGCTTTTTTATTTTCAGTATGATTTTTCATGTCTAAACTAGTCATTCCAATTTTTTATTTAATTGCCTGGAGATTTTATAAGGAAATGGAAATGATAGGAGAAAGAATATCAAAAGCCTCTTTTCTGGCATTTTGCTAAGTATTCTGAACCATTCATTTGAGAAAATATGAATATACAACTCTTGCCTTCTCCTGTATGGTTTAATAGAAAATTTTACAACAGAAAAGGCACATTTCAACACAGATGATGCCATGTTTTTAAACTCTTTATCTTTTGAATACATTTTGAAATGTTCAGTTGGTAAAGCATAGAACCCCTTTGAGAATAGTAATTGCTTGTCTAGTTAATGCATGAAGCACTTTGAAGAAACTATTTGTGGATATTAGTTCAAAGTCATTGTAGATAATGTAAGTTCACCTTGATTGAACATTTGCTCTTGACAAATATTATTGGAAACCATATCACACCTATTTGGGTCTTCCCAGGTGGTACAAATGGGTAAAGGATCTGCCTGTTAATGAAGGAGACAAGAGAGACCCAGGTTCAATCCCTGGGTTGGAGAGATCATCTGGAGAAGGAAATGGCAACCCACTCCAGTATTTCTTGCCTGGGCAATCCCACGGACACACGAGCCTGGTGGGCTACAGTCCATGGGGTTGCAGAGTTGGACATAACTGAGTGCACACACGTATAAATAACTATTTAGCTGCCCAGCTCTATAATATGGGTACTCTTATTATCCATATTTTACAGATGAGGGGATAAGCCCATGATACAGTAAGAGGTGGTAGGTTCCAGACATCTGATTCCAGAATCCCTGCTACTCACACTTCAGTACTACAGACGCCAGCCCTCATCAGTTAGTAGCTTAAAGGGGACAAGTAAACAATCCTCTGGGAATATCAGATCACCTGACCTGCCTCTTGAGAAATCTGTATGCAGGTCAAGAAGCAACAGTTAGAACAGGACATGGAACAACAAGACTGGTTCCAAATAGGAAAAGGAGTACCTCAAGGTTGTATATTGTCACCCTGCTTATTTAACTTCTATGCAGAGTACATCATGAGAAACGCTGGACTGGAAGAAACACAAGGTGAATTCAAGATTGCCAGGAAAAATATCAATCACCTCAAATATGTAGATGACACCACTCTTATGGCAGAAAGTGAAGAGGAACTAAAAAGCCTCTTGATGAAAGTGAAAGAGGAGAGTGGAAAAGTTGGCTTAAAGCTCAACATTCAGAAAACGAAGATCATGGCATCTGGTCCCATCACTTCATGGGAAATAGATGGGGAAACAGTGTCAGATTTTATTTTTTTGGGCTCCAGAATCACTGCAGATGGTGACTGCAGCCATGATATTAAAAGACGCTTACTCCTTGGAAGAAAAGTTATGACCAACCTAGATAGTATATTCAAAAGCAGAGATATTACTTTGCCGACTAAGGTCCGTCTAGCCAAGGCTGTGGTTTTTCCTGTGGTCATGTATGGATGTGAGAGTTGGACTGTGAAGAAGGCTGAGTGCCAAAGAATTGATGCGTTTGAACTGTGGTGTTGGAGAAGACTCTTGAGAGTCCCTTGGACTGCAAGGAGATCCAACCAGTCCATTCTGAAGGAGATCAGCCCTGGGATTTCTTTGGAGGGAATAATGCTAAAGCTGAAACTCCAATACTTTGGCCACCTGATGCGAAGAGTTGACTCATTGAAAAAGACTGATGCTGGGAGGGATTGGGGGAAAAAGGAAAAGGGGACGAAGAGGATGAGATGGCTGGATGGCATCACTGACTCAATGGACATGAGTCTGAGTGAACTCCAGGAGTTGGTGATGGACAGGGAGGCCTGGCATGCTGCGATTTATGGGGTTGCAAAGAGTTGGATGCGGCTGAAGGACTGAACTGAACTGAACTGAAAAAATCCTCTATCACCCATAACAACTGAAACTGTTTTGCTGCAAGAGAGCAAGCTTTGAGAATTCCTTCCAACTCAACAGGGACAGAAATATATCCTGGAACTCATAACTAATTAATCCAGGAGTTTTCTTGTAGCAAAAGACACTGAAGTCTCAGCAGCAGATTGTCCAGGATCTGCAGTTATGGCATTTTGAGTCAGTGAGAATTTCAAGGGACTTTCAAGATTTGCTACACATTATTTAAATATGTGTTGGTAGTTGAAGGATTACATATCACAAAATATTTTAGTCCAAATTTCTAGACTCTGACCTTTGAAAACAAACCATGAGTCTGGAACTAGTGTATTTGACATAACTGGACATAATTGGGGCTTCCCTGGTAGCTCAGACACTAAAGAATCTGCTCTGCTTACAATGCAGGAGACCTGAGTTTGATGCATGGGTTGGGAAGATCCCCTGGAGAAGGGAATGGCTACCCACGCCAATATTCTTGCCTGGAAAATCCCATGGACAGAGGAGCCTGGAGGGCTATAGTTCATAGGGTCACAAAGAGTCAGACATGGCTAGTGACTAACACTTTAACTTTTCACTTTCACTCTGAAAAGCAAGACCATGGGACAATGATTTTCTTTTTCTTTCTTCCAACAATTATGCATTAAACTATTGAATGAGGTCAAGTTCTATTCCAGTAATGGTTCAAGTTGAGTATAAAGTGCTCAATGCAACCAAAACTGTTCTCCGTTTCATTAGCGTAGTAGTCATGTGTCTCTGAGTTAAATTTCTTTAACAAATAAGCCTCAAATGGTGGTGGCTTAACCTAGAAAAGGTTTATTTTTGCTCATATAAAATCTGATGTGGATCTGGGTGAGTTTCTAGGCAGCTGTCTACCATGGGAGGTTCTGGAATCCAGGCTGCTTCTGTAATCACCAGACCAGAGCAGAAGAGAAGAGGGTGGTTTTGTAACAGCTGTTCAATGCTTTGGCCCTAAGGGACTCACATAACTTATATTCACAAAGCATTGGTTAAAACTAGTCAGGAAGGCCTGTCTATGTATAAGGGGACTAGGAAAGTATAAGCCCATTGTGAGCTTAAAGAAAGAGAAAACCAAAAGTTTCTCCCATATGTAGATTACTGTTTCTAGGAGACTAAACAAAGAGTAAGCAAACACATTTATATTATAAAAGATAGTTGTAAATAGTTATAAATACTTTAATATGAGGAGTCCTATTTATGCATAAGAAAGCTAAAACTCAGGCAATTGTCTAGCAGCAGATATATTAAGAAAAGTGTTTTGCCTATGATATGTTTTGAAGTTTGACCCAGGGTTTCTCAGCCTTGGCCCTTTTGACAATTTGTGCCTGATGACTCTTTATTGTGGGGGCTTTTCAGTGCATTGTATGATGTGTAGCAGCATCCCTGGTTCCTAATCACTAGGTACCAGTAGCCAGTACTCTTCCCTCACCCAGAAATGAGAACCAAATATCCCTCGACACGTTCCCAAGTGACCCTGTGAAGGCAAAATCACCCTGGTGTGGGAACCACTGGTTTGCACTATTCCTTGTATTTTTTTTCCCAACATCAAACCTAGAGTTAACACAGTAGCATGCTTGTTTATATATTTTATTTACATCAGGGGCCCCCAACCTCTGTGGACAAATGCCTGATGATCTGAGGTGGAGCTGATGTAATATTAATAGAAATAAAAGTGCACAATAAATGTAATACACTTGGATCATCCTGACCCACTCATCACCCTGTCCGTGCTGTGAAACCAGTCCCTGGTGACAAAAATGTTGGGGACTGCTGCTTTACAGTATACAAAGCACTTTACACAACTTCATCTCAATCAAAATAACTGCAAGAGAATGTGAAGAAACAAGTTGGAAAAAGGCTAAATGCTTTGTCCATATCACAAGGGAGGCAACTCCACCAAAGCCCTTTCACTCTGGATTCACAAATGTTCCTAAGCGTTCATTGCTAACCTCCTGTGTGACAGCATTGTTCCAGTTATAGAGGATATAAAAATAAAAGATCGGCTCCTGCTCTCAGGAGACTCACAGTCTACTGAGTCAAAGAGACAATTTAATATGAAATTACATAGGTGGTAATTAAACTAAGTGCTCGATAGAAGGGCTTACAGCTCTTCAGAGGGAGGTACTTCACGCACTGAACTATCAGAAAAGAGATGGAAATCCTGCAACAGAAAGGAAGGAATAATAGGAAGCTATGGAGCAGAGACTGCTGAATTTCATTTGAGTCACCATGGGGGAGAAATGAACTAAACTATAGAGAAACACATAGCAGATGAAGAGGAAAGAAAATAATATTGTGAGCTACAAGGAGGGAAAAATTGTGAAAAAGTGCCGCTGAGTCCTCAACCTGCAGGCAAGTGTTCTCTGAATGGTTGCAAGACCCAGAAACACCCTCACCTTGGAGGTTTTCTACAATGCTGATCCAAATGAATCATATCAAACCCAAAGAAGAAATCCTACTATAGGAGATCATTAAAAATGAAAAAAAAAAAAAAAGATTAAGCTTAAACACTACATTTCTGAAGCAGAAAAAAAAAAGTGAATGATTAAGATTAGGTTTAAAGAAGGGCATCTTTCATATAAATGACAAGCAATATAATTTCTGAAAAATGAAGCCTCATGGAAGGTCATTAGGCAGGTCATTCATTCAAGATTTGAGCTGTAATCACTTGGAATGAACTTGTTCTAACCTTCTGATTTATGTCTTAACATTTAAATGTCTCAATTGTTTTTCAGTTTAAGACTAATATTTTTTAAATGTGTATATTCATTAGCCTGAGTCTGATTCTCTGTCAGTGTGTGATCTCATAATTTGGCCAAACAAATGACTATAAGCTACATAAAACATGCTTATTCTTTAGGACACCCACTCATGATACTGGGGATAATTACTGAGTTTAACATGTTTTAATTCCTCGTTGGGAAAGCAGAGAGGGTGCAAAGCTTACTTTCTCAAACAGAAACATCTAGGGCCTCAGTGCTCTTTATGCTTCCCTTTCAATCAGCTCCCTTCTCTCTTAGCCTTTACTCTTCTCGAGTTCCTTCTGCCATTACCCTTCACAACTAGCAAACAGTGAGTCATCTGTTTTCCTGTCCCTGTATAATCTCACCACCTCAGCCTCACTCTACCCTCTAGTCATGTTCTGCCTGTTACCTAGTTTGAAATTATACTCCTGTTTCATCATCCTGAACAAATTCTTACTCCTGCTTGCAACTTTTTCTGATCTGAGACATTAAAATTAGTCCCCACTTTCTGCATTCAACTCTTTATGCTGGGGTTACTACTGGAAGTTACAGCATTCCTTGTGTTGGTTGAGGGTAATAATTCCTCACTCCAATTCACTACCGCCCCCAGTTTCCCCACTTGCTCCCTTAAAGAAAAATATATAATGTGTATAACGGACTTTTGGACTCAGAGGGAGAGGGAGAGGGTGGGATGATATGGGAGAATGGCATTCTATCATGTATACTATCATGTAAGAATTGAATCGCTAGTCTATGTCTGACGCAGGATACAGCATGCTTGGGGCTGGTGCATGGGGATGACCCACAGAGATGTTATGGGGAGGGAGGTGGGAGGGGGGTTCATGTTTGGGAACACATGTAAGAATTAAAGATTTTAAAATTAAAAAAAAATAAATTAAAAAAAAAAGAAAAAGAAAAATATATAATGAATAGGGCATGTGTGCTAAGTCGCTTTAGTCATGTCTGACTCTTTGAACTTTATTTAGGCTGCCAGCTTCCTCTGTCCATTGAATTCTCCAGGCAAGAATACTGGAGTCAGTTGCCATTTCCTACTCTAGGGGGATTTTCCTGACTCAAGGATTGATTGACCCACATCTCTTACATCTCCAGCATTGGCAGGTGGGTTCTTTACCGCTAGTGCCACCTGGGAAGCTCAACAAATAGGGCACAATCTGCAAACTTGGTTGGAAAAATCTTGCAAAAGTAAAATTTGAAAGAACAGTAAAAAGGAAAAATAAAATCTATGAGGAAGAGAGCAGTTTAAAGAGAGGTAGATTGAAGGAAAAAAAATAACACTGTAAGAAATAAAAATACATGGAAGTTAAACAATATGCTACTGAAGAGAGGTGGAAATCTGGGGGAAGAACTGAGCGGAGAAAATGTCAGTTTCTTTATAATTTAGGTAGGGAGGAAGTAGAGGTGTGTAATTCGAGGTGGACAACAGCTTCTGGGTTGAATTCCCCAGAGGCACCCCCACTGAGTGCCTGGAAGTCCTCAGGAGACTGGCTTCCTGTGATACTGAGATTTATAACAAGACGTGTACATTTGGTCTTCTTCCCAGTTTCTGGAACAGACATCCTGAAACCTTTGGAATTTCTTAAGTGATAAGAGCAGTAAAATGTCTATTGTTAAATTAATGAGATGACTTTTGGAAAACTCCTAAGGTTGAGGGCTGGTTGCTTGGGGAGTGAACCAAAAGATTAGAGGACTGGAAATTTCCATTCCAACCCAACCTCGTGGGAGAGAAAGAGGCTGGAGATTGATTTCAGTCATCAATTGATTCAATCAATTATGTCTATGTAATGAAGCCTCTGGACTTCCCCAGTGGGTCAGTGGTAAAGCAGCTGCCTGCCAACGCAGGAGACAAAGGTTCGATCCATGAGTCAGCAGGATCCCCTGGAGAAGGGCCTGGCAACCCCCTCCAGTATTCTTGCCTGGAGAATCCCAAGGACAGAGGAGCCTGGTGGGCTACAGTCTGAGGTTGCAAAAGAGTCCAACATGACTTAACGACTAAAACAACATCAAGCCACCATAAATACCTCAAAGCACAGTGTTAGGAGAGCTTCAGCACTGGTGAACAAGTGGACAATTGGAGAGAGTGTTGAGCCCAGAGAGAGCATGGAAATCCGTTCTTTCCTGTGTGCCTTTCCCTGTCTCTTCCATTGGGCTCTTCCTAGTTATGTCTTTCTATAATAAACCAGTGACCTAATAGGTAAAATGTTTCTCTGTGTTCTGTGAGTTGCTCTAGCAAATTAATTGAATTCAAAGAAGGAGTTGTTGGAACAGAGCCAATCAGTCAAAAGCCCAGGCTGTCACATGGGCTTCTGACCGGCATCTGAAGTTGGGCTGAGGACAGTCTTGTAGGACTGAGTTCTTAACCTGTCAAGCCTGATGCTGTCTTCTGGTAGACAACAGTCATGTATGGTTGTGAGAGCTGGACTGTAAAGAAGGCTGAGCACTGAAGAATTAATGCTTTCAAACTGTGGTGCTGGAAAAGACTCTTGAGAGTCCCTTAGACAGCAAGATCAAACCAGTCAAGCCTAAAGAAAATCAACCCTGAATATTCATTGGAAAAACTGATGCTGAAGCTGAAGCTCCAATCCTTTGGCCACCTGATGTGAAGAGCTGACTCATTGGAAAAGACCCTGATGCTGGGAAAGATTGAAGGCAGGAGGAGAAGGGGACGACAGAGGATGAGATGACTGGATGGCATCACCAACTCAGTGGACATGAGTTTGAGCAAACTCTGGGAGATAATGAAGGACAGGGAAGATTGGCATGCCACAGTCCATGGGGTCACAAAGTGTCAGACACGACTCAGTGACTGAGCAACAACCACAGCTAGTGTCAGAAAATTGCTTGGTCATGAGGGGAAAACCCTCCAAAACGTATTGTTACTGATCAAAACCCTTTCTTCCCCTGCATCCAGAGAAGGGAAGCCTTGAGCTATTATGGGGATGGAGGTGGGAAAGACCTCAGCCTTAGTGTCTAAAGTCTCACTGAATTGTCCTTGTGAGCCTAGGGTTGAAATTTCAGCTCTGCGACTTCTGGCTGTGTAATCTTGAACAATTTACTTTCACTCTTTAAGCCTCTGAGTTTATCCCCTGAAAGTTTAATAAGCATCTTGTGAAATAAAAGAGATTGAGCAATTGCACAATTTCTGATATGGAATAGATACTCAGCAGAGGACAAGCTCCTGCCATTTCTTGCCATGACAGGCAACTTGAATGGTGGGTAGAGCACTGAGTTAGATAAAACTAGATTCAAGTCCACACTGATTTAGACCTAGGCCGTATTCAAACCTATCCCTTGCAAATGTGGAATCTTGATCATGTTAAGTAATCTTTACTACCCTCACTTTTCTCCGTTTTAGAAGAAACTTAATAAAATACAGCTCCAAGAGGTCTTGTGAGGATTAAAGTAAGGATCAGACATACTGTTTATATAGCCCTTAGCATAGTTGCTGGCCTGGACTAAACTGAATAAATTCTAGCCAATATTATCAGTACTCCAGCAATTATTTAGGTTTCTTGTCCTTCATTAAGCTTTCTCAGGCTGATGATCAATGAAATAATTTAGTTCACAAAAATACATTTCATTCTCATTATGGGAGAGGCACTAGGCCAGACCCTGAGGGGAATCACAGAAAAATAAAACATCGTGCCTGTCTTCAAAGTATTCACAGTCTCATGGAGTGAACAGACATGTACTTATTAGCAGGAAAATGATAAATAGTGGCAAAATGAGAGGAGAAAGGGTTAATTCTTAACATAGAGATCCAAAGTTCCCCAGAAAGCTGTCTGTAAAGGCTGAGTAGCATTCCAAAGACAGAGGGTTAGAGAAAGGGTGACTTAGTAATTTTTAAAGACTTTGTAGCAATACTAAATATGAAATGCTTGATGTGTTTGGAGAGTAACTAATTCTTGGGGTGTGTGTATCTGTTGCAGGTTGTTGTCAATAATCATATACTTGGTTGTTTTCTTTTTCAATGGTGGGAGCTGTTTCTTATTCAATTATATATTTCACACAACCCCTCATGGTATCTTGAACAAATGAATTAAATTGTGCAATGAATGAATTAAATTGAAGATATTTTCACATTACATTTTAATTTCCCAAATATCCTAAAGTTTATTGCCTTTTTTTGCATAATGTTTATTTTATAGAGTCATCCCAATTAATATGCTTAGGTATCTCTATTGAAAGTGCTTCAGAAATAATGACAGCAAGAACTTTAAAAATTTCCTAGCAATTTACTTGACTCGAAATTGTTCAGCCTTCATACTAACATCTGTAAAAAAAAAAATGCAACAATTTAGACACCACACTGGCTTTTGATTCATGCTGACAATTATGAGGTTTCTTCCAGTCAAGGAGCAGTAACCAAGGAGTACCGTCTCTTTGAGCGAAGCACCTGGAGGTGGAGATGGAGAGAAGCGGTCATTTCCCTAGCAAAGAGGTGGCTTATCCAGAGATGCACAAATGTCAAAACAGGAGTGAGCAAAAGACCAGTGAGCCATGTCCTCATCCAATGAGCTCAGCCGGATGATTCACTGCTGACCTACCCTACCTATGAATGAGGGGGAGGAGGGAGAAAAGAGAGTGAAAGCAAAGAAGGGCTTGGTAATGCTGTTTGTTTTGCGTGTCACACAGGCAAGAACACACTTTAGAATTAGGGGTATTGTCAGAGGCAATCAATCCTCAAATGTATTCGAATCAATTTTGTTTGATTAAGAACATAATTTCAAAAAAGGATTATGAGATTCCAAGGATTATTATTTCAGTGTTTACTTTATATTACGCGTAAAATACTACCTTGTCAGCCGACCTTGAATTTTATCTAGCGTGTCCTTCGAGCATCAAGTGTTTCCTCACTCCTGGACCACACTCTCCTCCAGCTACCACCTTTCTTCTCTTTCCATTTCCTCCCCTCCCCTGCTCATTTATAGGAAAAAAATGACAAAGTTATCTCTCCTTAGTTCTCTTCCGCTGATAAAGACAACAGTTTTCTTCCCAGAACTGGTCCACTGGGCAGCTCTGTGTTCTCATCTCAGTGGCTCTCTCACTGATACACTCTTGTCTCTTCCTACTGAGCTCTTTCTCTCTGGTTGCCCTCCTCCCTCTTCAGTTGCCCTTTTTCAGACTTTTGTGATTCTCCATCACCCTCAATAACCACAATATGGTGATTTTCTTGGGGATCCTGGTTCTCTTCTTTACTTGCACGACTCCCTAGGTAATATCATCAAGACTTATGGTTTTATAGGTTGTCTGTATTTTTTTTTTTTTTTGACTCTGAAATGTTCACCCTTGATGTATCTCTGAACTCCACTCTTTTATATCCACCCACCTACTTACCATGGCTTAAACCAAACTCTCAATTCCCACCCACAATTTGTTCTTCCATAGTGTTTCACCATCTCAACAATCATCTCCACTTCTCTGTTGTTCATGCCCCAAATCTTGGAGCTATCCTTGACTCTGTGCCTTTTCTTACTCCCCCCATTTAGTCTGCTATTCATTACCTTTACTCAGTATTTTAAAATATTTTCTAATTGCCTGCTGTATATCCGGTACTGTTCTGGGAGCTGCAGATACAGAAGACAATAAAGCAGACAAAGCCCTGCCTTCAAATTTCAGTGACTTAAAAGGAATCCACAGTCCAGTCAACCTTTGTCTCCCAGACATCACCATCACTATCACCCTAGTCAAAACCACCCGCCTCTCCCTGTTAGTACAAGAGCCTCATGTTTCCACTTGTGTGGAAGTGTTCTCTGCTCTTCTCTCCATACTAGTCAGAATGATCACAGGGAGTGCTCAGTCACTCAGCCGTGTCCAGATCTTTGCAGCCATATAGTCTGTAGCCCACCAGGCTCCCCCCCATCCATGAAATTTTCCAGGCAAGAATACTGAAGCTGGTTGCCATTTCCTATTCCAAGGGATCTTCCCCACCGAGGGATGGCACCCTCGTCTTTTGCATCTTCTGCATCGGCAAGTGGATTCTTTACCACTAGTGCCACCTGGGAAGCCCAGTCAGAGTGATCATTTGGAGGCATAAATCACATGATGCCTTTCCTCTTCTCATAACTCTCTAGTGGCTCCTCATCTCCTTTAGACAAAAATCCAAAGTCCATCACAACACCCACAAGGCCTTCTGTGACCAGAGTCCTGCTATTGTTCTGATGTCCCCTCCCTGATGTTGTTCCAGCCACATCAGCCTCTTTGCTCTTCCTTTCAACACTTTAAACCACTTACTGCACGTGACTTTATTCATGCTGCTTGGCACATGTCTGCACTTCAGATGGTCCCTAAAGCATCACCTTACTGAGCAGGCCTTCCCTGATCTTTAATATAAAAGAGCATTCTTACCTTCATCACTCTGTATTTCCCTCTCCTATTTCATGTCTGTCTGCATGAATGTATGTCTTGGCAGCCTCTTCCATCTAGAATGTAAGCCTTTGAAAGGACTTTGTTTAGCTCACTGCTGTATCTCCATCTCCCAGAGCAGTGCCTGGAAAATACTATGCACTCAGTAAATATTTACTGAATTATCTTCGGTCCTGGGATTTTACAATTTGTTAATTTACGAGTGTGTTAACATAAAGTCCCTTTGGATCAAGTGTCTGCATTTGCGAGTCAACAGACACCGAATAAGTGTGACGTCCATGGCACAGGAGCAGAGTGACCCCATAACATTTAGCTCTATCAAAATTAATCATAAACTTTCAAATCTGGAAGTGAAAGTATCCCATCGCTTTGTTATGACTAGTTTCTCATATTTGCTAAACTATGAAACAGAGAGCCTATTGTAAATATGCAGTGACAAAAGTCCCTGGGAGGTGGTACAGGTGATTATCAGTCAGTGATTTATAATCCTTTGTATCAAATTAATCATCTGGAAATTAGGCATGTGGATACACAATGAAGACAGCTGATCTATGTAGAAGGGGTGGGGGTGGGGTAAAAGCGTGCACTTTGATTCTTAGATAGTGAACTATGTAGAACACTATTTCTCTATCATGAAGGCAACAGCACTTGAGAAATCCTGGATAAAAGGCCCATATGCAGATACTTTCAGGAAAAAAAAGAAAAACCAAAACAGTAATGTGGGTGCCCTGAAAGGGCTAATTTAAATAAAAGACGAATATTCGTGCAATCAGACCATTGATCTCTTATTCAGCTTCTACTATCTGATTCACCTCCACCTCAATCCAGCCATGCGGAATGTTTTACCATTCTATGCTTTCTTTGGGAGCTCCAAGCTTTTATATGTACTTTCACATGCTTAGTCTGCCCCATAAACTGCACACCCCAAATTCTGTCTGTAAGATCCAGTTCCAATTCAAAATTCTTGATAAACTCTCTTCTGAATCTTATGATCAATTTCATTGCTTTTTCTCCTCTATCGTCACATCCATTTGTACAATGGGGTTACAGAACCTCAGTGCATTAACTGGCTTGTGGCTTTAGCACATCTCTGTTGGCTTCTTGAAGATAAGAAATATTTTCATTATTGTTGTGCCTCTAGCACCTAACCTAATGTCCTCTTATAGTGAAATACCTTCTCATAACTTTGTTGAAATTAAGAAAAGAGCCTTAAGTATTATGCCTTCTACAAAGTGTATTTTAAACTTTCAAAGAAGCTACCATAATACAAACCTATTTGTATAAAACATGATATATAAAAATGATCTTTTTAAATTTATCTCAGAAACACAGACTAGTGTAGTAGATCATAATTTTTTTTTTAATGTTGGGAAGCACCTGTTTACAATAACATAATGCCTTTTCATTGCTTTTTCTGTAAAAAAGCATCAATTCAGTCATCCTCCTAAGATTCTTTACTAAATAGGAAGAAAATGGTGATTTCCAGATTAATTTTCATCTTATGTTGGGTTTATAAATGCTAAAATTAAAGCATCGACTGGTAGAATGGCTTAGTTCAGTTCAGTTCAGTTCAGTCACTCAGTCGTGTCCGACTCTTTGTGACCCCATGAATCGCAGCACGCCAGGCCTCCCTGTCCATCACCAACTCCCAGAGTTCACTCAGACTCGCGTCCAAGGAGTCAGTGACGCCATCCAGCCATCTCATCCTCTGTGGTCCCCTTCTCTCCCAGCATCAAAGTCTTCTCCAATGAGTCAACTCTTCGCATGAGGTGGCCAAAGTACTGGAGTTTCAGCTTTAGCATCAGTCCTTCCAAAAAAATCCCAGGGCTGATCTCCTTCAGAATGGACTGGTTGGATCTCCTTGCAGTCCAAGGGACTCTCAAGAGTCTTCTCCAACACCGCAGTTCAAAAGCATCAATTTTTCGGTGCTTAGCCTTCTTCACAGTCCAGCTTTCACATCCATACATGACCACAGGAAAAACCATACCCTTGACTAGATGGACCTTAGTCAGCAAAGTAATGTCTCTGCTTTTGAATATGCTATCTAGGTTGGTCATAACTTTTCTTCCAAGGAGTAAGCATCTTTTAATTTCATGGCTGCAGTCACCATCGGCAGTGATTTTGGAGCCCCCCAAAATAAAGTCTGACACTGTTTCCACTGTTTCCCCATCTATTTCCCATGAAGTGATGGGACCGGATGCCATGATCTTCATTTTCTGAATGTTGAGCTTTAAGCCAACTTTTTCACTCTCCTCTTTCACTTTCATCAAGAGGCTTTTTAGCTCCTCTTCACTTTCTGCCATAAGGGTGGTGTCATCTGCATATCTGAGGTTATTGATATTTCTCCTGGCAATCTTGATTCCAGCTTGTGTTTCTTCCAGTCCAGTGTTTCTCATGATGTACTCTGCATAGAAGCTAAATAAGCAGGGTGACAATATAAAGCCTTGACATACTCCTTTTCCTATTTGGAACCAGTCTGTTGTTCCAAGTCCTAAGTTGTTCCAAGTTCTAACTGTTGCCTCCTGACCTGCATACAGATTTCTCAAGAGGCAGATCAGGTGGTCTGGTATTCCCATCTCTTTCAGAATTTTCCACAGTTTATTGTGATCCACACAGTCAAAGGCTTTGGCATAGTCAATAAAGCAGAAATAGATGTTTTTCTGGAACTCTCTTGCTTTTTCCATGATCCAGCAGATGCTGGCAATTTGATCTCTGGTTCCTCTGCCTTTTCTAAAACCAGCTTGAACATCTGGAAGTTCACGGTTCACGTATTCCTGAAGCCTGGCTTGGAGAATTTGAGCATCATTTTACTAGCATGTGAGATGAGTGCAATTGTGTGGTAGTTTGAGCATTCTTTGGCATTGCCTTTCTTTGGGATTGGAATGAAAACTGACCTTTTCCAGTCCTGTGGCCACTGCTGAGTTTTCCAAATTTGCTGGCATATTGAGGGCAGCACTTTCACAACATCATCTTTCAGGATTTGAAATAGCTCTACTGGAATTCCATCATCTCCACTAGCTTTGTTCGTAGTGATGCTTTCTAAGTCCCACTTGACTTCACATTACAGGATGTCTGGCTCTAGGTGAGTGATCACACCATCATGATTATCCGGGTCATGAAGACCCTTTTTGTACAGTTCCTCTGTGTATTCTTGCCATCTCTTCTTAATATCTTCTGCTTCTGTTAGGTCCAGACCATTTCTGTGCTTTATTGAGCACATCTTTGCATGAAATGTTCCCTTGGTATCTCTAATTTTCTTGAAGAGATCTCTAGTCTTTCCCATTCTGTTGTTTTCCTCTATTTCTTTGCATTGATCTCTGAAGAAGGCTTTCTTACCTCTTCTTGCTATTCTTTGGAACTCTGCATTCAGATGCTTATATCTTTCCTTTTCTCCTTTGCTTTTCGCTTCTCTTCTTTTCACAGTTATTTGTAAGGCCTCCGCAGACAGCCCTTTTGCTTTTTTGCATTTCTTTTCCATGGGGATGGTCTTGATTCCTGTCTCCTGTACAATGTCACGAACCTCATTCCATGGTTCATCAGGCACTCTATCTATCAGATCTAGGCCCTTAAATCTATTTCTCACTTCCACTGTAAAATCATAAGGGATTTGATTTAGGTCATACCTGAATGGTCTAGCGGTTTTCCCTGTTTTCTTCAATTATTTCAGTCTGAATTTGGTAATAAGAAGTTCAGGATCTGAGCCACAGTCAGCTCCCGGTCTTGTTTTTGTTGACTGTATAGAGCTTCTCCATCTTTGGCTGCAGAGAAAATAATCAATCTGATTTCGGTGTTGACCATCTGGTGATGTCCATGTGCAGAGTCTTCTCTTGTGTTGTTGGAAGAGGGTGTTTGCTAGGACCAGTGCATTTTCTTGGCAGAACTCTATTAGTCTTTGCCCTGCTTCATTCTGTATTCCAAGGCCAAATTTGCCTGTTACTCCAGGTGTTTCTTAACTTCATACTTTTGCATTCCAGTCCCCTATAATGAAAAGGACATCTTTTTTGGGTGTTAGTTCTAAAAGGTCTTGTAGGTCTTCATAGAACCATTCAACTTCAGCTTCTTCAGCGTTACTGGTTTGACATAGACTTGGATTACTGTGATATTGAATGGTTTGCCTTGGAGACGAACAGAGATCATTCTGTCATTTTTGAGATTGCATCCAAGTATTGCATTTCGGACTCTTCTGTTGACCATGATGGCTACTCCATTTCTTCTAAGGGATTCTTGCCCTCATTAGTAGATATACTGGTCATCTGAGTTAAATTCACCCTTTTCCAGTCCATTTTGGCTCGCTGATTCCTAGAATGTCGACGTTCACTCTTGCCATCTCCTGTTTGACCACTTCCAATTTGCCTTGATTCCAGACCTGACATTCCAGGTTCCTATGCAATATTGCTCTTTACAGCATCAGACCTTGCTTCTATCACCAGTCACATCCACAGCTGGGTACTGTTTTTGCTTTGGCTTCATCCCTTCATTCTTTCTGGAGTTATTTCTCCACTGACCTCCAATAGCATATTGGCCACCTACTGACCTAGGGAGTACCTCTTTCAGTATCCTATCATTTTGCCTTTTCATACTGTTCATGGGGTTCTCAAGGCAAGAATGCTGAAGTGGTTTGCTATTCCCTTCTCCAGTGGACCACATTCTGTCAGACC
This sequence comes from Budorcas taxicolor, assembly GCF_023091745.1. Taxonomy (NCBI): domain Eukaryota; kingdom Metazoa; phylum Chordata; class Mammalia; order Artiodactyla; family Bovidae; genus Budorcas; species Budorcas taxicolor. The sequence goes on along the minus strand of NC_068918.1, from coordinate 75,030,513 downwards.
TCTCCACCATGACCCACCCGTCTTGGGTTGCCCCACGGGCATGGCTTAGTTTCATTGAGTTAGACAAGGCTGTGGTCCTAGTGTGATTAGATTGACTAGATTTCTGTGAGTATGGTTTCAGTGTGTCTTCCCTCTGATGCCCTCTTGCAACACCTACCATTTTACTTGGGTTTCTCTTACCTTGGGCATGGGGTATAAGTATGATATAATTACCTATCTATTTTTTTATTTCCCTTTTAGAACTTCATCCTTAGTTTTGTACCTCTCTTAGTAATATCTGGATATTGAAAAAAATTTATAGTTTCAAAACAACAATCATTAACTGTTCCTCAAATGTGTTAGAAGTAATCTCTTCCATATCTTTTTTTCCCCCTTTTTTTCAACAATGACTAGATTGTGCTTTGTATTATTATTATTACTATTAGCTTTTTAACTCTTATCTGTGAATCTGGCCTCATTTTTAGATGTTTACAAATCTGACCCTGGAAGAGAGAGCTTTCAGGAGAAGGACTGTTGTTCATTTTTATAAACTCATAATTCTAGAAGGTGCTTCACCTTTGTAAGCTGCCTGTGTGAGATGTCCATTCTTGGATTCTTTCGGATCTTGATGAGACAGAAATGCCAGGACATTAAAAGAAAAACAAAGGCCTATATTCTCCTTTTATTGCCCATTAACCATGATGCTAAATACTCCACATCCAGCGCCTGCAATGTTGTCAGCCCCCTGTGTGGGTGAGATTTTTCAAAGTTCACATGTGCTTAGACACCTCAGGGTGGGTGGAGCTGCTGTGGATAAAGCTGTCGCTATGTTCTCAGTCTGTAGCCAAACCCACAGGGAAGCCCACTAGTAGATCCAGCAGGGGGAAGGTGTTCTCCTCACTTCTACTTATAGCTCCCGAGGTAGGATCTGGGCTTCCATGGTAGCATCCAGTTCTAATTTCTGATTGCCTTATAGGAGCTACAAAGGGACACGCTTCCTCCTCCTACTTGCAGAACTGTAAAACACCAGCCAGCGTGATGTCTCAACAACAACAAAAAATATTCCCACAGCTTTGCACGCACCCTTTTCTTCCCTCACAGCAGATAGAAAAAACATGAGGACATATTTGTGCATGCTAAGTCGCTTCAGTCATATCTGACTCTTTGCAATCCTATGGACTCTAGCTTGCCAGGCTCCTCTGTCTGAGGGATTCTCCAGGCAAGAATGCTGGAGTGGGCTGCCATGCTCTCCTCTAGGGGATCTTCCCAACCCAGGGGTGGAATCCAAGTTTCTTATGTCTTCTGCGTTGGCAGGCCAGTTCTTTACCACTGGCGCCCCCTGTTGTTCAGTAACTCAGCCACGTCCAACTCTTTGCAACCCCATGGACTGCAGCACACCAGGCTTCTTGTCCATCACCCACTCCTGGAGCTTGCTCAAACTCATGTCCATCAAGTCAGTGATGCCATCCAACCATCTCATCCTCTGTCATCCCCTTCTCTTCCTGCCTTCAATCTTCCCCAGCATCAGAGCCTTTTCCAATGAGTCAGTTCCCCCTGGGAAGCCTGTTAACCTCCTGGACTCCTATGAGAAGGGAAATCATTTCATACCCTGGCAGGGGCCTCAGGTCTCAAGTAGAGTAGTACTCACAGCATCTCCCCAAGAAAGCATTCAATCTATATTTACAGAATTAAATTATTATTTCATCCCTTGCTCCTTTTGCTTCACCATACAACTGAGTTCACCACAGCACACAACTCAGGTGCTTAAAGATGTTAAATAAAATAAACTTGTTAACCACTTCTAAAGAGCTGCTGAAATTAGTGACTGGAATTCCCATTTTTGTCCATCTGAATTTTAGGGGGCCTGGTCCATTTTGGCACAACAAGTCATATTTGGTTGCTGTTTAGTCGCAAAGTTGTGTCCGACTTTTTGCGACCCCATACTCTGGGACCTCTGACTACTAGGGGACTGACATGCAGTCTGCAAAGCCATGTCCACCAAGCATTGTGTATACACTGGATCATGGTTCAGCTATCATCATATCGAAGGTTTCTGCAGTAATTTTTAACATTAATGTACAAAGCAAGCTTTACAAGACTGAAGTCAGCAAAGAGAAAGGAATTACTCATTTAATCTCCAATTAGGGCTCCTATAATCAGTTTTTGATTCCTTTTAGGAAAATTTCTTTCAGACCGAAATGGTGTTAAGGTTTTAAGTAAAGACTCAATTATCATCAAATCTGAGTACTTTAAATTTGTAGTGCCATGCCTGGGCATTTATGGGCTTTCTTAGTAGCTCAGATAATAAGGAATCTGCTTGCAATGCAGGAGACCCTGGTTCAACTCTTGGGTTGGGCAGATCCCCTGGAGAAGGGATAGGCTACCTACTCCAGTATTCTTGGGCTTCCCTTGTGGCTCAGATGGTAAAGAATCTGCCTGTAATGAGGGAGACCTGGGTTCCATCTGTGGGTTGGGAAGATCCTCTGGAGGAGGGCATGGCAACTCACTCCAGTATTCTTGCCTGGAAAATCCCCATAGACAGGAGCCTGGCGGGCTACAGTCCACGGGGTCACAAAGAGTTAAACACAACTGAGCAACTAAACACACACGTGCTGTAGCCTGCTAAGCTCCTCTGTCCATGGGGATTTCCTAGGCAAGAATACTGGAGTGGGTTGCCATTTCCTTCTCCAAGGGACCTTCCTAACCGAGGCTGACTTCACTGCAGTTTGCAAAAAAATAAAAAAGTAACTCATTCTTTCCCCTGAAGATCCACTTCTCTAAGAAGCCTATGGCATGTCTTAGGGCTCCTAGCCACTGATATCTCCCTTGGGGATCCACATTTTCTTGCCAGAATTTATGAATATATTTTGATAAACTTTTGACTTTTTCATTTTGTCCTTGTCTCCCACTGCTGCTACTATTTTTGTTGTTCTTGTTTTGTTTGTTTTTTACTTTACAATATTGTATTGGTTTTGCCATACATCTGCTACTGTTAAGTCGCTTCAGTTGTGTCCAACTCTGTGTGACCCCATAGACAGCAGCCCACCAGGCTCTGCCATCCCTGGGATTCTCCAGGCAAGAACACTGGAGTGGGTTGCCATTCCCTTCTCCAACGCATGAAAGTGAAAAGTGAAAGTGAAGTCACTCAGTTGTGTTCGACTCTTCGCGACCCCAAGGACTGCAGTCTACAGGCTCCTCCGTCCATGGGATTTTCTAGGCAAGAGCACTGGAGTGGGGTGCCATTGCCTTCTCCGCTTGTCTCCCACAGCAGATAGAAATTTGTTTCAGCCAGACTCTAAATATTTTTTTAACTTTTTATTTTGTATTGGAGTATAGCTGATAATGTGATCATTTCAGATGAACAGTGAAGGGATTCAACCATACATATCAGTTCAGTTCAGTTCAGTTGCTCAGTGGTGTCCAACTCTTTGTGACCCCATGAATCACAGCACACCAGGCCTCACTGTCCATCACCAACTCCCAGAGTTCACCCAAACCCATGTTCATCAAGTTGGTGATGCCATCCAGCCATCTCATCCTCTGTCATCCCCTTCACCTCCTGCCCCCAATCCTTCCCAGCATCAGGGTCTTTTCCAATAAGTCAACTCTTCGCATGAGGTGGCCAAAGTATTGGAGTTTCAGCTTCAACGTCAGTCCTTCCAATGTACACCCAGGACTGATCTCCTTTAGGATGGACTGGTTGGATCTTCTTGCATGTATACACATATCCATTCTTCCCCAAACTCCCCTCCCATCAACTGCCACATAACATTGACCAGAGTTCCATGTGCTATACCGTAGCTGCTTGTCGGTTATCCATTTTAATTAAAGCAGTGTGTACATGTCCATCCCAAACTCCCAAACTATCTCCTCCCCACATCCTTCCTCCCCTGTAACCATAAGTTCATTCTTTAAGTCTGTGCAGACTGTAAATATTAATGTGGTCTGGAGATTGGGGGAAACAAGACAACTTTTATCCATGGGCTATAACCTAGGGAGAGCTAGGTTATTTTGGGGGAAAATTACTGCTAAACAGAATTTAATGTCATTGCTTTGGACAAATGCACTAGATGAAATCAGAGTTGTTAACCCCTCCGCTCTCTATTTACCAGAATTCCTGAGAAGGCCAAAGTGGATTGTATAGAAAATAGTCATTTCCCCAAACTTAACTTTTTACATAACATTTCCTGAACCTATTTGTGACCCTAATCCTACTGTTGACATGAGACTGTAGAGGTGACTAGGCTTGGATGAGGCTATCAAATTCTGTCAGTGATTTATTGTTCTGTAATGTTCTTTGAAATCCTTACTTGATTCTTTGAGAAAAGAGCATCCCAACCACCCCTTACCAGCAGATCATTAATTTAAAATCATTCTTTCATCTTTGGGGAAATCTGGGTCTCTCCCTGCCTATAAATAGTAATAGCAATGTTGGACAGGTTTTTCATCTAGTATCCTTTGAAGTGGAGGACAGAGAAAAGTGCCCACAATTTTTTATCGAATTTAAATCTTAATACAATATAAAAACAAAAACAATAAACTGTTGCAGGATATTCTGAGACAGCTGTCACAATCATTAAAGTAGAATTTTTGTTGGAAGTTGTTAAGGCATAGATCTCAATTGATTTGTGGAGTGAGGGCTGGAGGTATTTTTCTGTTTTAAAATCCAGACAACTGTCCTCAAAGTAAATGTTACTCACTTTGATGAAAAAGGCTGGGATTTTTTTTTTTTCCCGAACTATCAAAATTAAATTAACTTTACTTTATGAGTTTAATTTGTAAAATCATCTGAATTACATTAACTCCAAAAATCATTGGATACTTTATCATATGAATTAATTCCCCTAGAAGATTTTAGGAAATGACACCAAAGTACCTCCAGCTTGAGGCTTTCAATAAATTGTGCTAATTGCCAAAATAACCCCATCTATTTTAACTGATTTGGGTTATGCCTGGTTAATGATGGTTTGGGCCTCCCTTGTGGCTCAGCTGGTTAAAGAATCCACCTGAAATGTGGGAGACCTGGATTCAATTTCCTGGGTTGGGAAGATCCCCTGGAGAAGGGAAAGGCTACCCACTCCAGTATTCTGGCCTGGAGAATTCCATGGACTGTATAGTCCATGGGGTCACAAAGAGTCAGACACGACTGAGTGACTTTCACTTCACTTCACTTCAGTGATGGTTAGTGTTCTTTATTTAGAGCTTAATTTAGAATTACCCACAAAGATCATAAGGGAGATAGGACAGTTTTTCAACTATCCTAATGTGATGAAAGTGGAAGGCTTTGTTTCATGGTTTTGTGTTCAGAAGAACCTAGGCTGGGGTATATTTAGACTGTTCCTGCTTCCTGCTGTGAAAGGAAGTCTCAAGGCAAACTTTTTCCTTTGTTATGGCACTGACATCATCAAACTGTTCAGCTAGGAATTACATGTTTTGCAATTAACATGTTTTTCCTGTTTACAGTATAAATTGTGGTTTAATTAATGTGGTCTTACACAAATCCCCTGGATATTATTTTTTATGCTTTAAGAATCATTTAGTCTGTCTCTTTCTTAATATTAAGCTATCCAAGGGTGACTTTCAGACAATCTTGTCAATATCTTTGAATGTTTCTGAAACTTGTTCATTTTATTGGTGGGAATAGACAACATGCGGGGCAGTTGGACTGAAGAGTGTTTCTTGCATCAGCTCTGGCAGCTGTTTGTGCTCTGTATCCCTCACTGATTCTTCTCCAGATCTCAACTACAAATATTCTGCTCCCTCTCCTATAGCTCTGTCCAGAGTGCTACTCACTATTTGTCTTAAGAGTCATATTATTTTTAGTAGCTCAGTCAGGGATTTAGGGATACAGTTTGAACAAATGCTACAAATCAAATAAAGAAATCCCAAGTGTTTCAGCCTCCCTGGCTTCTGACACTGCAGCAGAGAAGCAGATGAGGAGGAAGGCAGTTCAGATCTCACGAGCATTTGTAGCACGTGGCTCAGGGGGGCTCCTACATCTTCTCTCTTACTGGATCCTGAATGTCTCTCCTCATGAGTGTTCTAGCACCAGCCCTCCTTTTTTTTTTCTTTTTTCCTTACGGGAGATTGATCACTCTTCACATGATGTATCTCCACAAGAGAAGATGCTTCAATACAGAGGTTTTCTTCCTCAGTGATCTCCCAGATACACTTGGAGGTGGCAGTAGATTTGCTTTCCAAACAGCAGCTTGTCAGAGGGCATATCATAGAGCCAGCAGAATCTTTCTTTTTCTTTGAAAATAGAAACATTTCCTCTGAAACCTATTTTAATGTACTCTAGTGATTCCCTTCAAAACTTCTATTTAAGAAAATGAATAGCCAGTGGAGCCAATGAAATATGTGGGTGATGGAGAGGTGGAGACTGCTGTTTACTTCTTCAGGGGACAAAACCCCATGATCTGCAGTTAGAACATAGGGTCCCAACATTCTGACACATAGTGTGTTTGTTGGGGAAAAACTGTTATGAACTGTATTTCTGTGCCCTGCACCATAATTCTTAGATTGAAATCCTAGCCTCTCATGTGATATCTTGGAAGCTGAGGTCTTTGGGAAGTGATTAAGTCAGGAGGGCAGACCTTCATGGAAAGAATTAGTGCCCTCATAAGAGACCCCAGAGAGTTCTCTCACCCATCTCTACCATGTGAGGATACATTGAAAAGACAGACATCTAAGAACAAGGGAGAAGGCTCTCACCAGATCTGCCAGCCCCTTGATCTTGGATTTTCCGCTCTGCAGAACAGTTAGAAACAGATTTCTGTTGTTTATAAGCTACCCAGTCTGTGTTTCTTTGTTGTAGAAGTCTGAACAGACTAAGACAAAAATAATTTCATGTACTGCAGCATCTCAGTATTACTCCCAGAGCTATCATGTCGGCTGAAACCAACACAGTAGCAATCTCCTTCTCTTCTTTCTTTCTCCTTCTCCTTTCACACACACACACACACACACACACACACACACACACACACAACACTCAGACATATATATATATACTTTCTAAAACTAGATTCAGAAACTGTTGCTTTTAATGGAGAGCCCTTTGATTAAGGACAAGATGTAACCAACTTTCTTCATCACTTTTCCCTGTTTTAGTGTTTAAGACGTGCCTCCTTTAGGGAATCCTCTTTATTTCCTATTCATTTAGCTACGTGCATTCATTTAATCACCGGTTTGGAAGTGTGGCCACATGCCAATTTTAATGTAGAATAAGATTCTTCCAACTCCTACGCTATTCTTGGTACTTAGACCATAGCCTAAGTCGAATACGAATAGAGAAAGTAGAGTCAGTATTTCATCTTAGAGATTAGCATGGGGTCTAAATAAAAGGCAGGTTAAGGTACACATTCCACTTTAAATATTGGTGATTTAAAAATCCAGTTTTGTAATAAAAAGATCTTAATTTTTCTACTTGCTAAAGATGATCAAATACAGCTGTTCAATTAATAGGCAAAGTGAAGGAAAGTATGCAATTTTGAAAATCTGTTGGACAGTTTACTCATCTTTTTAATAACCTAAGTAAGGTGTATCTAGCACCTAGATGTGTCCCTTTCTATTTTCTAGAATAATTGCTCTTACAGTTGTTAGATTGAATTATTGGTTTCTCCTCCTCCTTTATTATTATTTTTTCTATAAATCTTCCTGTAACAGCTAGTATTTCTGCTTCATTGACTATGCCAAAGCCTTTGACTGTGTGGATCACAATAAACTGTGGAAAATTCTGAAAGAGATGGGAATACCAGACCACCTGACCTGCCTCTTGAGAAACCTGTATGCAGGTCAGGAAGCAACAGTTAGAACTGGACATGGAACAACAGACTGGTTCCAAATAGCAAAAGGAGTACATCAAGGCTGTATATTGTCACCCTGCTTATTTAACTTCTATGCAGAGGACATCATGAGAAACACTGGGCTGGAAGAAGCACAAGCTAGAATCAAGATTGCTGGGAGAAATCTCAATAACCTCAGATATGCAGATGGCACCATCCTTATGGCAGAAAGTGAAGAAGAAATAAAGAGCCTCTTGATGAAAGTGAGAGAGGAGAGTGAAAAGTTTGCTTAAAGCTCAACATTCAGAGAACTAAGATCATGGCATCTAGTCCCATCACTTCATGGTGAATAGATAGGGAAACAGTGGAAACAGTGGCTGACTTTATTTTTCTGGGCTCCAAAATCACTGCAGATGGTGATTGCAGCCATGAAATTAAAAGACACTTACTCCTTGGAAGGAAAGTTATGACCAACTTGCTGCTGCTACTGCTAAGTCGCTTCAGTCACGTCCGACTCTGTGCGACCCCAGAGACGGCAGCCCACTAGGCTCCTCTGTCTCTGGGATTCTCCAGGCAAGAATACTGGAGTGGGTTGCCATTTCCTTCTCCAATGCATGAATGTGAAAAGTGAAAGTGAAGTCGCTCAGTCATGCTTGACTCTTAGCGACCCCATGGACTGCAGCCTACCAGGCTCCTCTGTCCATGGGATTTTCCAGGCAAGAGTACTGGAGTGGGTTGCCATTGCCTTCTCCATGACCAGCCTAGACAGCATATTCAAAAGCAGAGACATTACTTTGCCAACAAAGGTCCATCTAGTCAAGGTTATGGTTTTTCCAGCGGTCACGTATGGATGTAAGAGTTTGACTGTGAAGAAAGTTGAGTGCCGAAGAATTGATGCTTTTGAACTGTGGTGTTGGAGGAGACTCTTGAGAGTCCCTTTGACTGCAAGGATCTGGACTGGATCTAACCAGTCCATCCCAAAGGAGATCAGTCCTGGGTGTTCATTGGAAGGACTGATGTTGAAGCTGAAACTCCAGTACTTTGGCCACCTGATGTGAAGAGCTGACTCATTTGAAAAGACCCTGATGCTGGGAAAGATTGAGGGCAGGAGGAGAAGGGGACGACAGAGGATGAGATAGATGGATGGCATCACTGACTCAATGGACATGAGTCTGGGTAAACTCTAGGAGTTGGTGATGGACAGGGAGGCCTGGCATGCTGCAGTCTATGGGGTCACAAAGAGTCGGGCACGACTGAGTGACTGAACTGAACTGAGCTGAACAGCTAGTACAATCTTCCCTTTTGCTAATTATTGCAATAAAAATTGAAAAATTGAGTTTCATTTGAAAAATACTGAATTGGGACTTTCCTGGTGATCCAGTGGTTAAGACTCAGAAAGTTAACTTTCACTGCAGCAAGGCACAGGTTCAAACCGTGATCGGGGAGCTAACAGTTACATGCTGCATGTTGTGGGCAAAAAAAAAAAAGTACTGGCTTACTAACATATTATGTTACTGGCTTAGTAACATAATAAAATTTGATGGCAGTTATATCTAGATAATTTATGGAGGCCTAGGAATTGAAAAGTAATAACATTGGAGAATTGTTGGAAGTTTGTTAAATAAAATTTAGCATGAAATTAAAGTATTGTATTTCAAAATTAAGATAAATTATGGGCATACTTGTGTATGTATACACATTTACAGACATTTTTCAAAAGATTTAGGCAATATATATTATGTTAAGCCTCCTTTTTATTGAAAGTTTATCATATTACACATTTTTTAGGGGATACTGTGATCACTTTGACCATTATTATTATTTATTTTTTTATGTAAAGCCGGTAGTAATTTTTGTGTCAGAGCTGTATCTAGCATTAAATTTCCATATAAATATTTGCCATTTTAATTAAATGTGGGTAAATTCTTAATAGGCAAACATTTATCATGTGCTTTTTCTGTGCCAGATACACTGATTCTCAAATGAAAAATGACTTAAGGACTTGGGAATGCCTAGCCTATAATAGGCAAGATTGATGCAGGCCTCTATGACATTGTTCGCGTATTTGAAGAACTGGCTATAGATAAGAGATTCACTTTACACAGTGTAGCTCCAGAAGCAATAATATTCATTTTTCATTCAGTAGACGTTTATGAGAAACTTCCGTGTGCCAGCCTTTATCATAGATGCTGGAGATACCAAGGTGAATAAGACATTTTCTGCTCTCAAGAAGCAAACCTGTTGAAACTCAAATAGGTGAAAGCTTAAAGGAAGATAGTTTCAGTTCAACACAAAAACTGCTTCCCTAAAAATTAGAACTACCCACAAAGGTAACTTGGGAGTTCTCACTCTAAGTTCAGCTTTAATACTCCAGGGGAGTATAGTAGGAGCAGAGACCAGGGCAATGGACTTTATAACTGTTTCATACTGGACATGAGTGAGTGACAAAACATCACCATGGCATGGACATCAGTCCATGGCCAGTAGTGGAAAAGCAAGGGAGCCCTAGGACCTAAGGGGAAACCCAGAAGTTGGGGCAGTAATAAAGGAACAGGTGAGTCAGGCGAAGAGCCTCAGCAGTATAGGAAGTGCACGATGAAGGACTGTTGGCAAACATGAGTACCTTTGAAGCCTGTGGGAAATGCCTTAATAGTATGAAATAAAAAGATCTTCAAAGTCCCTGACAAAGAACTAAACAAACGTGAAAGTTAATGAGGTGGCCATTTTTAGCAAATAAAAGTAACTATCTTCCATTACCTTTGAATTTTAGGTTAAAAAAATATTTTTTTAGTATATGCGTGTCTAAAATATATAATTGGACACATTTATACTTGACTCTGAAGAGACAAGCTATTGGCTCTGTCTGGTCAAGGAGCCAGTGCGTAGTTCTACTTGATTCTGAGTTGTAATGACTGTAGAACCTGTTCTTTGACTTCTCCCTTTGGCAGGGGAGCAAATCTGAAGTCTTGTCTATTTCTGAGCACAAGGCCTGGTCCAGCTCTACGGGGCAGCCTGAACAAAGTACCGAAGATGCTGCACACCCCAAACACAAAATAGACAAACTTTAGCTAGACTTGCCAAGAGAAAAAGAGGAAGAACCTGGATAAATAAATTATAAATGAAAGAGGAGACATTATAACTGATATCACAGAAACTTGAAGCATCATAAGACACTAATATGAAGAATTATATAATACTACAATAAATTGGGCAATCTAAAAAATTGAGTAAAGGACTAGAAACATACAACCTACCAAGAAAGAACCATAAAGTAGAAAAATCTGAACAGATTGATAATGAATAAGGTGATTTAGTCAATAAAATTAAAATTAAATAGTGGCATTAACTAGTGCCATTCTTTTTCAAATTCTTCCAAAAATTTGAGGAAGAGAAAAAACTCCCAATTACATTTTACAAGGCCAGCATTAACCTAATACCAAAGTTATATAAAAAACTATAAGAAAAGAAAGCTATAGACCAAATATCCTTGAAGGATACAGATGCAAAAATTATCGACAAAATTCTAGTAAGCCAAATTAAACAGCACATTAAAAGGATCATACACCATGATCAAGTGAGATTTATCCCTGGGATGCAATGATGATTCAACATAAGGAAATCAATAAATGTGCTATATCATATTAATAGGATGAGAAATAAAAATATTATCACTTCAATAGATACAGAAAGGGCATTTGATAAAATTCAACATCCACTCATGATAGATATTCTCAACAAATTGGACACAGAAAGGAATATACTTCAATAGAATTAGGGCCACGTATGACAACCCACAGCTAATATCATACGGGTGAAAGCCTGAAAGACTTTCCTTCATGTCAGGAACAAGACCTGGATGCACACCTTCACCAGTCAGTCCCACTCAATATAGTACTAGTTGAAACAATTAGGCAAAAAAAATAAATAAATAAAAATATAAGTCATACTGTCTCTGTTTGCATAGAGCATGATCTTTATACAGAAACCCCAAAAGACTCCACCAAAACACTGTTAGATCTAATTAACTAGTTCAATAATGTTGCAGAATACAAAAACCAATATACAAAATTAGTAGTATTTCTGTATATTAACAAGGAACTGTCTGGTAAAGAAATAATGATCCCATTTATAATAGCATCAAAAAATACTTAGCTATAAATTTAATCAAGGAAATGAAAGAATTATACGACATTGATGAAAGGAATTAAAGAAGACAACCATAAATGAAAAAAATTCCATGTTCATGGAACATAAGATTAATATTATCAAAATATCCATACGACACAAAGCCATCTATAGTTTCAACACAATACCTATCAAGAATCCAATGGTATTTTATACAGAACTCAAAAAAACATTTAAGAAGCCAAATGAATAGGAAAGTATCTAGGTTGTGTGTTAAGATAGAATAAGGAATCAAAGTTATTTCTAACTTTAATGGTTCTATTTTTTAGTTCTATCTGAAATTTTCTGTCTATAAGATAATTGATAATGACTTCCCTGGTGGCTCAGATGATAAAGAATCTGCCTGCAATGCATGAGGTATGGGTTTGATCCCTAGGTCAGGAAGATCCCCTGGAGAAGGAATCAGCGAACTAAAATGGACTGGAATGGGTGACTTTAACTCAGATGACCATCATATCTACTACTGTGGGCAGGAATCCCTCCGAAGAAATGGAGTAGCCATCATGGTCAACAAAAGAGTCTGAAATGCAGTACTTGGATGCAATCTCAAAAACGACAGAATGATCTCTTTTCTTTTCCAAGGCAAACCATTCAATATCACGGTAATCCAAGTATATGCCCCAACCAGTAATGCTGAAGAAGCTGAAGTTGAACAGTTTTATGATGACCTACAAGACCTTTTAGAACTAACACCCAAAAAAGATGTCCTTTTCATTATAGGAGACTGGAATGCAAAAGTAGGAAGTCAAGAAACACCTGGAGTAACAGGCAAATTTGGCCTTGGAATACAGAATGAAGCAGGGCAAAGACTAATAGAGTTTTGCCAAGAAAATGCACTGGTCATAGCAAACACCCTCTTCCAACAACACAAGAGAAGACTACACATGGACATCACCAGATGGCCAACACTGAAATCAGATTGATTATATTCTCTGCAGCAAAAGATGGAGAAGCTCTATACAGTCAACAAAAACAAGACCAGGAGCTGACTGTGGCTCAGATCCTGAAATCCTTATTACCAAATTCAGGCTGAAATTGAAGAAAGTAGGGAAAACTGCTAGACCATTCAGGTATGACAAATCCATTATGATTATACAGTGGAAGTGAGAAATAGATTTAAGGGTCTAGATCTGGTAGATAGGGTCCCTGATGAACTATGGAATGAGGTTTGTGACATTGTACAGGAGACAGGGATCAAGACCATCCCCGTGGAAAAGAAATGCAAAAAAGCAGAATGGCTGTCTGGGGAGGCCTTACAAATAGCTGTGAAAAGAAAAGAGGTGAAAAGCAAAGGAGAAAAGGAAAGATATAAGCATCTGAATGCAGAGTTCCAAAGAATAGCAAGAAGAGATAAGAAAGCCTTCTTCAGTGATCAATGCAAAGAAATAGAGGAAAAGAACAGAATGGGAAAGACTAGAGATCTCTTCAAGAAAATTAGAGATACCAAGGGAACATTTCATGCAAAGATGTGCTCAATAAAGGACAGAAATGGTATGGACCTAACAGAAGCAGAAGATATTAAGAAGAGGTGGCAAGAATACACGGAAGAACTGTACAAAAGAGATCTTCACGACCCAGATAATCATGATGATGTGATCACTAATCTAGAGCCAGACATCTTGGAATGTGAAGTCAAGTGGGCCTTAGAAAGCATCACTATGAACAAAGCTAGTGGAGGTGATGGAATTCCAGTTTCAAATCCTGAAAGATGATGCTGTGAAAGTGCTTTACTCAATATGCCAGCAAGTTTGGAAAACTCAGCAGTGGCCAGAGGACTGGAAAAGGTCAGTTTTCATTCCAATCCCAAAGAAAGGCAATGCCAAAGAATGCTCAAACTACCACACAATTGCACTCATCTCACATGCTAGTAAAGTAATGCTTAAAATTCTTCAAGCCAGGCTTCAGCCGTACATGAACCGTGAACTCCCTGATGTTCAAGCTGTTTTCAGAAAAGGCAGAGGAACCAGAGATCAAATTGCCAACATCCGCTGGATCATCGAAAAAGCAAGAGAGTTCCAGAAAAGCATCTATTTCTGCTTTATTGCCTATGCCAAAGCCTTTGACTGTGTGGATCACAATAAACTGTGGAAAATTCTGAAAGCTATAGGAATACCAGACCACCTGACCTGCCTCTTGAGAAATGTGTATGCAGGTCAGGAAGCAACAGTTAGAACTGGACACGGAACAACAGACTGGTTCCAAATAGGAAAAGGAGTACGTCAAGGCTGTATATTGTCACCCTGCTTATTTAACTTCTATGCAGAGTACATCATGAGAAATGCTGGACTAGAAGAAACACAAGCTGGAATCAGGATTGCCAGGAGAAATCTCAATAACCTCAGATATGCAGATGACACCACCCTTATGGCAGAAAGTGAAGAGGAGCTAAAAAGGCTCTTGATGAAAGTGAAAGAGGAGAGTGAAAAACTTGGCTTAAAGCTCAACATTCAGAAAACGAAGATCATGGCATCTGGTCCCATCACTTCATGGGAAATAGATGGGGAAACAGTGGAAACAAGTGTCAGACTTTATTTTTTGGGGCTCCAGAATCACTGCAGATGGTGACTGCAGCCATGAAATTAAAAGATGCTTACTCCTTGGAAGAAAAGTTATGACCAACCTAGACAGTATATTCAAAAGCAGAGACATTACTTTGCCAACAAAGGTCCATCTAGTCAAGGCTATGGTTTTTCCTGTGGTCATGTATGGATGTGAAATTTGGACTGTGTTGAAGGCTGAGCACTGAAGAATTGATGCTTTTGAACTGTGGTGTTGGAGAAGACTCTTGAGAGTCCCTTGGACTGCAAGGAGATCCAACCAGTCCATTCTGAAGGAGATCAGTCCTGGGTGTTCTTTGGAAGGACTGATGCTAAAGCTGAAACTCCAGTACTTTGGCCACCTCATGCGAAGAGTTGACTCATTGGAGAAGAGTTTGATGCTGTGAGGGATTGGGTGCAGGAGGAGAAGGGGACGACCGAGGATGAGATGGCTGGATGGCATCACGGACTCAATGGATGTCAGTCTGAGTGAACTCCGGGAGTTGGTGATGGACAGGGAGGCCTGGCGCGCTGTATTCGTGGGGTCGCAAAGAGTCAGACACGACTGAGCGACTGAACTGAACTGAACCCACTCTAGTATCCTGGCCTGGAGAATTCCATGGACAGAGGAGCCTGGTGGGTTATAGTCCATGGGGTTGCAAAGAGTCAGATACAACTGAGCAACTAACAATGATGATTCCAGATGCTTTGAAAGGGAAGATTAGGGGAAACTCATGACGAATGAAAAACAGACTTTGAGGTTCTCTGACAAGAGAAGTCTCATGCAATTGTATTTACTGGCCTGGAGCTTCTGAGGAAGTTTTATTCTCAACATACAGTTTTGGGAAGTATAACATACTCATAGCAATTGAAGTCAGAGGAAGGGAATGCTCAAAGAAGTTGGGAAAATGACATCATTTTAGGGAAAAGGAGCATCAATAATGACAATGGAGAATAAATTGAACATCTGGAGAGTCAATCAGTTGTGTGACATTTGACATGCTTTTTCTTTTTTTCCTTTCTATTTATCTATCTCAGGCCTCACTTTTATCATTTATAAGTTGGGGAATACAACTTATAAATGTTAAGTTTATAAGTTGACACAGGTAGGCAGTTAATGAATTCATGCATCATAATCTGTGTTCAGCCATTGGCTTCCCTTCTCACCTGTTCTACATATAAAGTTCAGTCTGTTTTGCACTACAGTGGTTCTTAAAATTTTTGTTTTGATTGAGCTATAGAAAAAACCTTGTGCAAGCATGGTCTCACTTTATAGGAAGGATGCATATGATGAGTGCAAAAAAAACTTACATGCAATTTCAAGAGGATCTTGGATTCCCAAAGTCCATCCACGACTCCCTCTCTGAGCATTATTTGAAGGAGGGAGACATCCAGATTACGTACGCATTATTTCCACTTGGGTTATGGGGCCTCAAGCCTAAATCCATTCTAACTTTGTAGGCTGTGGCACAGTCTCAGGAGTTCTTAGTGTTCTTCCATTTAAGACAGACATAGTGTTCTTGTTCTCTGTGGACATATATTGGGTGAGAAGAGGTAAGGTGTGAAAAAGTTCTGCATTCATTTTTCAATTGCCCCATACAGTAATCAAGCAAAGCACACACTGTGTTTTCATCTTCCAGCACCATCTGTGATATGACCTCACCTTCTTTCAGTGTCCAGTAGCAATCCCCTCTTCATCCACAAGTGAACATGTATTGGCTTTTCCTTTCCCTGCTTTTCTTTCCCTCCCCCAGCTTTCTTTCATCTTTTCCCCTTTTATTCTAGAATTCTTCAATTCTTTCATTCAACTGAATGTGATATGGAAGAAAAATGTGATTTGTGTTCTCTGACGTCTTTACTTTACATTTTATATTTCTTATTTGGAATTTTACATAGTCACACCTTTATATCTTCACTTTGATCTCTCCTTTCCCTTCAGAAAGAGTGGTTCCAATTTAAGCAGACATAAATTACCCCCCCCCATAATTTCTATCTTCTGTATTAAAATTGAAAAGTTCTTATCTCAGTTTTATACCTGGATTTCCCTCTATATTCTCAAAATCTTCTATTAAATTATCTCTTAAAAAAATCAGGTATTTACTCTGAAAGCTGTCTCGTGTTATATGCTTTTCTGTTTTCTAATTTTTCAGTTTGTATTTTATTTTATATTTCTGTTTTTGTTGCTCCAAATTGGAAAGAGTTTGCTGGGGCTGATTCAGCCCAATAGTCACCAGAACATTTTTTTTAAAGATAAATGTCCCTCGTTATTTCCTTCTTCATTCGTCTATTTTAGAAGTTGGTGGCTGATGTCTCATAGCTCTCTCCAGATTGTATTTTCCATCTATCAGTAAAGCCAATATCTTTATGACATATGGTAAAGAATGACCTTGAGTTTTTTTAATAGATGAAGTGAAGTCTTCATTTATAAAATTATATTAACACGTCTGCATATTTTTAAGCCTGTTGACTTTCCTCTGTCATCAGAAGCCATGTTCAGGGAACAATAAAGACTGTCATTTTAAACTGTGTATACACAAAGCACTGGTAGTGTGCAGCAAGCCATCTGCTCTGCCCCCCAGTTTATTTCTTTTTCTATGCAGAATTATGCAAAGGCTTTAAAATGATAATGTTTTATGCTACCCATTTAATCTGCTATGATTTTCATTAACTTGTCTTATGAAAAGATTACTTCTGATGAACTAGGTGTAAAATTCCAGTGTTAGATTGATTCCCTTCCACATTCGCCTGTCATTTAAACCAGCAGCTCTTCTTCAAATGTTATACGATACATGTAGCACCTGATTATTTCAAGAAGATGGGCTATTCTATTGCTGCTTTATGCAGGGTGAATAAAAGGGCACAGTAGTAACTTTTAACAATTTTGATTCTGAATGGAAATGAATACCTAGTTTCATTATATGGACTTCTCTTTAGTCCCCACATTCTTCTTTCTCTCCTCTCCTAATCCTGATTATTGACCAGAATTAGACAATGTTTACTGGGGCTTCCCAGGTGGCACAATAAAGAATCCAGTGCCAGTGAAGGAGACGAGGGGTGGATCCCTAGGTCGGGAAGATCCCTGGAGGAGGAAATGGCAACCCACTTCAGCATTCTTGCCTGGAAGATTCCATGGATAGGGGTGCATGGTGGGCTACAGTCCGTGGGGCCCAAGACTGACATGGTCAAAAAGATCTGTTCTTTTGTGAAAAGCCTTTCAGGAAAATCCCACATCTATCATCCTGATATTAAAACAAAAGTAATAGCTTTCTTTCAAATGATGAATATCAGAAAACTTAGGTTATAACAGAATCCATGTTTTTCATATGAAGCAAATGTATAGGGGTCAGCAACCTTCAGAACTCATGGTCAAGAACTATGAAGAAATTTTCAAAGATGTGGAACCCTCCAACAACTAGAATAAAGATGTGGGGAGGATTTGGGGGATGTTATATCTGGGGTCCACAGAGACTGGGGAGCCTGACCTCTGTTCATTCATGGCTCTTCCTGTCTTCAAATGCCATCAATTCTCTCTTTCCCCTATTTCCCTCATCTGTCAAAACCACTTCCCTGATATGGGTAGAGATATATCGAAAGAGTTGTAGTAATATGCAACTAATCAGAAAATTTAACCTTGCCTAGGACTGTTTGCATCATAGAAGAGAAGCTCCTATAAACGAAAAGAGTTTTCAGGGATAGCCCTGGAGGAAAGCACCACTAAAAGGATTTCCAATAAACAGAATGAAGGCCAAGGAGGCCAATGTATGTAAATGGGGTATTTCTGCCAGTACTTTATTTTGACTTTGGAGACTATAGAAGGTACTTGGCATATAAAGTAATGAGTCACTTGTAGACCTGCAGTTCCTGAAGACTGCAGCACTGAACTTCCTATGATTTTATTATTATAATTTCCTTAGAGAAATTTCTACCATTAAGATCTTGTTTTGATGAAGTCATGGGATAAGAAGGCTTAGAAGAGGTCTTTTTTCCTGTCTTCTGACTACTCCATGTTTAATGATGATGGACAAAAGAAAACTAGCATGCTAGACATTTTACTTTTTGTAAAATGTATTTGCTTTCATTCTTAAAATGTCCACATAAAGTAGGTTCTATGGTCATTTCGTTTTACAGACAAATTAAGCTAAGATGAATTAAGCAATTTGTTCAAAATTCTTTAGGGATAAAAACCTATATAACTCTGTGAGTTGCTGTAGCCTGAGCTGATCTTGCCTGAAAGTGCTCAAAACAAGAAAACTGCATTTCACTTTATCATTGACTAAAAAAGCTTATAGCTGGATATGATTTTTTTTTCACTCATTAGTCCATTCCTCTCACCTGACAGGTAAGGCCAGAGTCAGAAATCACACAGCCGAATATCAGGCTCAAATTAGACCACAGAAAGCTTTATATGTCAGATACTGTGGCCAACGGAACATTTTTCTCCATTTCTTTATAGGGGCCCAGGAATTCTGAAACTCTGAATGATGAGAACTGAAATTCTCAGACACTCTTTAAGAAATTTAAGATAATTTGAACTAACATTTTTGGTCTGCACTCACTTCAATGGGGTCAAACTGCGTGGATGCATGTCCTAGTTCCATCATTTAATGCTGTGGCTTTGAGCAAGTTACTTGATCTCTCTATGCCTCTGTTTCTTTATGAAATGGGAATAATAGTAACCTGTTTTTTTGGGCGGGTATTGTAAGGATTTAACAAATTAACAAAAATCTACCAAGAGCTAAAACATAAGATAGAATTAGCAGACAAGGACCTTAAAATAAATTACTATTAATACAAATATGTACTATGCATTAAAATTTTTAAGTAGAGACATGATGACTAAAGTTAATGTAGTGTCCTGAAATAGAAAAAGGACATCAGATAAAAACTAAGGAAATCTGAATGAAATATAGACTTTAGTTAATAATTATATGTCATACTGGTTCATTAATTATAACAAATTACCATGCTCATATAAAATTTCAGTATTAGAGGAAACTGGGAATGAGGTACAGGAAAACTGGATGTACAACCTTCCCAATTTTTCTGTAAATCTAAAACTGTTCTAAAAATAAACCTATTCTGTAAGTGAGACTAATGAACAAAACCCCAGTAGTCATGTATGGATGTGAGAGTTGGACTGTGAAGAAAGCTGAGCACCGAAGAACTGATGCTTTTGAACTGTGGTGTTGGAGAAGACCCTTGAGAGTCCCTTGGACTGCAAAGAGATCCAACCAGTCCATTCTGAAGGAGATCAGCCCTGAGATTTCTTTGGAAGGAATGATACTAAAGCTGAAACTCCAGTACTTTGACCACCTTTGACTGCCTTCTGTACACTGTCACGAACCTCTGTTGATAGTTCTTCAGGCAGTTTGTCTATCAGATCTAATCCCTTGAATCTATTTGTCACTTCCACTGTATAATCATAAAGGATTTGATTTAGGTCATACCTGAATGGTCTAGTGGTTTTTCCCACTTTCTTCAATTTAAGTCTGAATTTGGCAATAAGAAGTTCATGATCTGAGCCACAGTCAGCTCCCAGTTTTGTTTTTGCTGACTGTATAAATCTTCTCCATCTTTGACTACAAAGAATATAATCAATCTGATATTGGTATTGACCATCTGGTGATGTCCATATGTAGAGTCTTCTCTTGTGTTGTTGGAAGTGGGTGTTTGCTATGACCAGTGTGTTCTCTTGGCAGAACTCTATGAGCTTTTGCCCTGTTTCATTCTGTACTCCAAGGCCAAGTTTACCTGTCACTTCAGGTATTTCTTGACTTCCTCCTTTTGCATTCCAGTCCCCTATAATGAAAGGGACATCTTTTTTTTGGTGTTAGTTCTAGAATGTCTTGTAGGTCTTCCTAGAACCATTCAACTTCAGGTTCATCAGTATTACTGGTTAGGGCATAGACTTAGATTACTGTGATATTGCATGTTTTGCCTTGGAAACAAACATAGATCATTTTGTTGTTTTTGAGATTGCTTCCAAGTACAGTATTTCAGACTCCCTTGTTGGCTATGATGGGCACTCCATTTCTTCTAAGTAATTCTTTTCCACAGTAGTAGATATAATGGTCATCTGAGTTAAATTCACCCGTTCCCATCCCTTTTAGTTCCCTGATTCCTTAAATGTCAATGTTCACTCTTGCCATCTCCTATTTGACCACTTCCAATTTGCCTTGATTCATGGACCTAACGTTCCAGGTTCCTATGCAATATTGCTCTTTACAGCACTGAAATTTACTTCAATCACCAGTCACATCCACAACTGGGTGTTGTTTTTGCTTTGGCTCTGTGTCTTCATTCTTTCTGGAGTTATTTCTCCACTGATCTCCAGGAGCATCTTGGGCACCTACTGACCTGGGGAGTTCCTCTTTCAGTGCCCTATCTTTTCACCTTTTCGTACTGTTCATGGGGTTCTCAAGGCAAGAATACTGAAGTGGTTTGCCATTCCCTTCTCCAGTGGACCATGTTTTGTCAGAACTCTCCACCATGGCCTGTCCATCTCGGGTGGCCCTACATGGCATGGCTCATAGTTTCATTAAGTTAGACAAGGCTGTAGTCCATGTTATCAGATTGGTTAGTTTTCTGTGATTGTGGTTTTCATTCTGTCTGCCCTCTGATGGAGAATGATAAGAGGCTTATGGAAGCTTCCTGATGGGAGAGACTGACTGAGGGGGAAACTGGGTCTTGTTCTGATAGTGGGGTGGGGGGGGCGGGGAGCCATGCTCAGTACCTCTTTAATCCTATTTTTTATTGATGGGTGAGGATGTTTTCCCTCCCTGTTGTTTGACCTGAGGCCAAACTATGTTGGAGCTAATGAAGATAATGGCAGCCTCCTTAAAAAAGTCCCGTGCACACACTGCTGCATTCAAAGCCCCTAATCCTGCTACAGGTCACTGCTGACCCATGTCTCCACCAGAGACCCCTGGACAGTCACTGGCAAGACTGGGTCAGTCTCTTCTGGGGTCACTGCTCCTTTCTCCTGGGTCCTGGTATGCACAAGGTTTTGTTTGTGCTCTCCAAGAGTCTGTTTCCCAGTGCTGTGTAAGTTCTGGTGGCCCTATGGTGGGGTTAGTGGCAATCTCCTCCAAGAGGGCTTATGCCATGCCCAGGTCTACTGCACCCAGAGCCCCTGCCCCTGCAGCAGTCCACTGTTGACCGATACCTCCACAGTAGACATTCAAACACAGTTCTGTCTCAGTCTCTGTGGGATCTCTGGGTCCTGGTGTGCACAAGGTTTATTTGAGCCCTCTGAGCATCTCTGATGGGTATGGAGTTTGATTCTAAACATGATTTTGCCCCTCCTACCATCCTGCTGAGGCTTCTCCTTTGCCCTTGGACGTGGGATATCTCCTCAAAGTCGCTCCAGTGCCATGCAGCCACCACTCCAGTGCTGCACAGCTGCCGCTCCAGTGCAAGAGCATTCCCTTTTCTCCACACTTTCTCCACAGTTTATTGTTTTTAGACTTTTTCATGATGACCATTCTGACCGGTGTGAGTTGAAATCTCATTGTGGTTTTGATTTGCATTTTTCTAATAATGAGCAATGTTGAGCATCTTTTCATGTGTTTGTTAGCCATCTGCATGTCTTCTTTGGAGAAATGTCTGTTTAGGTCTTTTCCCCACTTTTTGATTGAATTGTTTGTTTTTCTGTTATTGAGTTGTATGAGCTGTTTGTATATTTTGGAAATTAATCCTTTGTCAGTTGTTTCAGTTGCTATTATTTTCTCCCATTCTGAGGGTTGTCTTTTTACCTTGCTTATAGTTTCTTTTGCTGTGCAAAAGCTTTTAAGTTTAATCATGTCCCACTTGTTTACTTTTGTTTTTATTTTCATTACTCTTGGAGGTGGGTTATAGAGGATCTTGCTTTGATTTATGTCATCAAGTGTTCTATCTATGTTTTCCTCTAAGAGTTTTATAGTTTCTGGTCTTACATTTAGGTCTTTAATACATTTTGAGTTTATCTTTGTATATGGTATTTGGAAGTGTTCTAATTTCATTCTTTTACATGTAGCTGTTGTTTCCCCAGCACCATTTATTGAAGAGGCTGTCTTTGCCCCATTATATATACTCGCTTCCTTTGTAAAAAATAAGGTACCCATAGTGCATGGGTTTATTTCTGAGCTTTCTATCTTGTCTCATTGGTCTATATTTCTGTTTTCATGCCAGTACCATACCATCTTGATGACTATAGCTTTGTAGTATAATCTGAAGTCAGGAAGGTTGATTCCTCCAGCTCCTTTCTTCTTTCTCAAGACTGCTTTGGCTATTCGAGGTCTTTTGTTTCCATATGAATTGTGAATTTTTTTGTTCTAGTTCTGTGAGAAATGCCATAGGTAATTTGATAGGGATCACATTGAATCTGTAGACTGCATTTGGTAGTATAGTCATTTTAACAATGTTGATTCTTCCTACCCAGGAACATGGAATATCTCTCCATCTGTTTATGTCATCTTTGATTTCTTTCATCAGTGTCTTATAATTTTTGGTGTACAGTTCTTTTGTCACCTTAGGTAAGTTTATTCCTAGATATTTAATTCTTTTTGTTACAATGGTGAATGGGGTTGATTTCTTAATTTCTCTTTCTGATTTTTCATTGTTAGCATATAAAATGCAAGTGATTTCTGTGTATTGATTTTGTATCCTGCAACTTTGCTAAATTCATTGATTAACTCTAGTAATTTTCTGATATCTTTAGGGTTTTCTGTGTACAGTATCATGTCATCTGCAAACAGTGAGAACTTTATTTCTGCTTTTCCAATCTGGATTCCTTTTATTTCTTTTCCTTCTCTGATTGCTGTAGCTAGGACTTCCAAAACTATGTTGAATAATAGTGGTGAAAGTGGCCACTCTTGTCTTGTCCCTGATCTTAAGGGGAATGCTTTCAGTTTTTCACCATTGAGAATAATGTTTGTGTAGGCTTACTATATATGGCCTTTACTATGTTGAGTTAGGTTCTTTCTATGCCCATATTTTGAAGAGTTTTAATCATAAATGGGTGCTGAATTTTTTCAAAGGCTTTTTCTGCATCTATTGAGATGATCATATACTTTTTATCTTCCAATATGCTAATATAGTGTATCACATTGATTGACTTGCATATATTGAAGAATACTTGCATCTCTGGAATCAAACCAACTTGATCATGGTGTGTGAACTTTTTAATGTGTTGTTGCATTCTGTTTGCTAAAATTTTGTTGAGGATTTTTGCATCTATGTTCATCAGTGATATTGGCCTCTAGTTTTCCTTTTTGTGTATGTGTTGTCTTTGTCTGGTTTTGGTATCAGGGTGATGGTAGTCTTGTAGAATGAGTTTGGAAGTGTTCCTTCCTCTGAAATTTTTTGAAAGAGTTTTAGAAGGACAGGCATTGGCTCTTCTCTAAATGTTTGATAGAATTCTCCTGTGAAGCCATCTGGTCCTGGGCTTTTGATTTTGGGGAGATTTTTGATTATATCTTTGATTTCAGTGCTTGTAATTTGGTTGTTCATAATTTCTATTTCTTCCTGGTTCAGTCTTGGAAGATTGAAATTTTCTAAGAATCTGTCCATTTCTTCCAGACTATCCATTTTAATGCCATATATTTGTTGATATTAGTCTCTTATAATCCTTTGTATTTCTGCATTGTCTGTGGCAACCTCTCCTTTTTCATTTCTAATTTTGTTGATTTGATCCTTTTCCCTTTTTTTCTTGATGAGGCTGGCTAAAAGTTTGTCAATTTTGTTTATCTTCTCAAAGAACCAGCTTTTTGTTTTATTAATCTTTACTATTGTTTCTTTTATTGCCTTCTCATTTATTTCTGCTCTGATATTTATGATTTCTTTCCTTCTGCTGATTTTGGCTTTTGTTGTTGTTGTTCTTCTTCTTCTTTTCCCAGTTGTTTTAGGTATAAACTTAGGTGGTCTATTTGATGCTTTTCCTTGTCCCCTGAGGTAGGATTATATTGTTATAAACTTCCCTCCTAGAACTGCTTTTGCTGCATCGCATAGGTTTAGAGTTGTCGTGTTTTCATTGACATTTGTTTCTAGAATTTTTTTTTGATTTCTTCAGTAATCTGTTGGTTATTTAGAAATGTATTGTTTAATCTCCATGCATTTGTGTATTTTACAGTCTTTTTCTTGTAATTTATTTCTAGTCTCATAGCACTGTGGTCAGAAAAGATGCTTGATACTATTCCAATTTTCTTAAGTTTACTGAGGTTTGATTTGTGACCCAAGATGTGGTCAACCCTGGAGAATGTTCCATGTGCACTTGAGAAGAAGCTGTATTCTTCTGCATTTGGATGGACTGTCCTGAAGATATCAGTGAGGTCCATCTCATCTAACGTGTATCATTTAAGACTTATGTTTCCTTATTAATTTTCTGTTTCGATGATCTGCCCACTAGTGTGAGTGGGGTATTACAGTCTCCAACTATTATTGTGTTACTGACAATTTCTCCTTTTATTATCTGTTAGTGTTTGTCTTATGTACTGAGGTGCTCCTATGTTGGGTATATAGATATTTACAGTGTTACGTCTTCCTCTTGGATTGATCCCTTGATCACTATGTACTGTCCTTTCTTATCTCTTTTAATATTTTTTATTTTAAGGTCTTTTTTATCTGATATGAGGATTGCTACTCCAGCTTTCCTTTACTTTCTATTTGCATGGAATATATTTTTCCATCCTTTCACTTTCAGTCTATATGTATCTTTAGGTCTGAAGTGGGTTTCTTGCAGACTGCATATATATGGATCTTGTTTTTGTATCCTTTCAGCCAGTCTGTATCTTTTGGTTGGAGCATTTAATCTGTTTACATTTAAAGTAATTGTTGATATATATGTTCCTATTGCCATTTTCTTAATTATTTGGGGTTCGATTTTGTAGATCTTTTTCTTCTCTTGTATTTCTTGACTACATAAATCCCTTTAACATTTGTTGTAAAGCTGGTTTGGAGGTCTTGAATTCTCTTAACTTTTGCTTGTATGAAAAGTTTTTGATTTCTCCACCAATTTTGAATGAGATCCTTGCTGAGTAGATTAATATTTGTTGTAGATTTTTCCCTTTCAGTACTTTAAATATATCCTGCCTTTCCCTTCCAGCCTGCAGAGTTTCTGCTGAAAGATCAGCTGTTAAGTGTATGGTGTTTCCCTTGTATATTACTTGTTGCTTTTCCTTTGCTGCTGCTAATATTCTTTCTTTGTGTTTAATTTTTATTAGTTTGATTAGTATGTGTCTTGGCATGTTTCTCCTTGAGTGTATCCTGTCTGGGACTCTTTGTGCCTCTTCAACTTGATTGACTACTTCCTTTTCCGTGTTGGGGAAATTTTCAACTATAACCTCTTCAAAAATGTTCTCATACCCTTTCTTTTTCTCTTCTTCTTCTGGGACCCCTATGATTTGAATATTGGTGCATTTGATATTGTCCCAGAGGTCTCTGAAACTATCCCCAGTTCTTTTCATTCTTTTTACTTTATCCTGCTCTTCAGAAATTATTTCCATCATTTTATCTTTCTGCTCACTGATTTGTTATTCTGCTTCAGATATTCTGCTATTGATTCCTTCTAGAGTGTTTTTAATTTCAGTAACTGTGTTGTTTGTCTCTGTATGTTTATTCTTTAATTATTCCAGGTTTGTTGATTGATTCTTGCACTTTCTCCATTCTGTTTTCAAGGTTTTTGTTCTTTATTCTCATTATTCTGAATTCTTTTTCAGGCAGTTTACCTATTTCCTCCTCATTTACTTGGATTTCTGTGTTTCTAGTTTGTTTATTCATTTATGCAGTATTTCTCTGCCTTTTCATTATTTAAAAAAAAAATTGTTGTGTTTGAGGTCTCTTTTTCCTAGGCTTCAAGGTTGAATTTTTTCTTTCTTTTGGTTTCTGCCCTCGTAAGGTTGGTGCAGTGGTTTGTGTAAGCTTCGTTTAGGGTAAGATTTATGCTGAGTGTTTTGCATTTTTCCTCCAATGGGCAAGGCTGGGTGAGGTGGTATTCTTGTCTGTTGAGGATTGGGTTTGTATTTTTGCTTTGTTTGTTGTTTGGATGAGGCATCCTGCACAGAGTGCTACTGATGGTTGGGTGATGCCAGGTCTTGTATTCAAGTGGTTTCCTTTGTGGGAGTTCTCGCTATTTGATGCTCCCTAGGGACTGCTAGGAGATCCAACCAGTCCATTCTGAAGGAGATCAACCCTGGGATTTCTTTGGAAGGAATGATGCTAAAGCTGAAACTTCAGTACTTTGGCCGCCTCATGCAAAGAGGTGACTCATTAGAAAAGACTCTGATGCTGGGAGGGATTGGGGACAGGAGGAGAAGGGGACGACAGAGGATGAGTTGGCTGGATGGCATCACGGACTCGATAGACGTGAGTCTGAGTGAACTCCGGGAGTTGGTGATGGACAGGGAGCCCTGGCGTGCTGTGATTCATGGGGTCGCAAAGAGTTGGACACGACTGAGCGACTGAACTGAACTGAACTGAGGGATAGTTCTCTGGTAGTCTGTGGTCTTGGAGTCAGTGCTCCCACTCCAAAGGCTCAGGGCTTGGTTTCTGATCAGGAACAAAGATTCCACAGGTGGTTTGTTATGGCATTAAGTGAGGTTAAACATATATCCCAAAATGAGAAACCAAAGATCAACCCCAGACAAATGGCAGTTATAAAATCAGGCAAATAATAACTAAAATAATGGAATATATACATATATGTTCATAAACAAAATTGAAACAACCCAACAAAAATAAAGTACAATAGATTGATTGACCCAATAAACAAAGGAAACCAAAAATTATATCTACCAGTTAAGAATAAAACTAACTAAAGCACAAATTGGGAAACAAAACTAAAGCAAGGTGCCAAGTGGGGAATAAAGCATGAAAACAAAATTAACAAATATGTTGAGAGGAAAGGAAAGAAGGAAAAGTAAGAAAGAATAGATATGCAAAGTTAAATAAAGGTAGATAAAGAAGATTTATTTATTATTTATTTAGTTAATCATTAAAGATTAACTGAAAGGGGAAAAGAACAGTAAGAAAAGCAAACAAAGGAATACATGTAGAACAAAACAATAATAGGCTTAAAATTAATATTAAAAATTTTAAAAAGAGAAAAAAGTGAAGAAGAAAGAAAAATAAAACAATAAAAAGGAAAACTCCACAGAACTACAAAAGCCTGACATAGAGGCAGAGGTTTATAACAACAATAAAAAGTGTGATTAAAAACAAAAAAAACTCAAAAGCTTAATTAGATTTCATAGTGCCAATAAACCAACAACTACAGCCAGGGGGTAGGGGGAAGGAAAAAAGAATAAAAAACAAAAAAACTTCAGAACAAGTCGAAACATAAGAATAATAAATGTTTTTCTTGAATCACTGCTGTCAGGTTCCTTTTCTTCACTGGGAGTCACAGTCCACCTCACCTCCCTAGGATGCCCTCCAACACTGTGCTGGTCTCTAGACCTGCTATGGGGCAGCTCATATTCTAATCTGGCCCCACTCCTGTGTGTTCTTGCCTCCAATGTCCACAGCTTTCAGAACTAGTGCATTTTCTTTTGTGGGAGCTCTCAATGTCCTTTTCTATATTTTGTAGACACAGAATCTGCCTAGTTGAGCATATTAATTTAATCTGCAGCTTGTACAGCTGGTGGGAAGGTTTTGGGTCCTCTTCCTTAGCCACACTGCCCCTGGGTTTCAACTGTGGTTTTATTTCCACCTCTGCATGTGGGTCGTTCACTGGAGTTTGCCCCTGAGGCTGCCCCTGGAAGACCTGGGTCTGCCCCAGTGAGGGCCAGTTGTGGAGGTGGTGCAACTGCTTGGGTTGCAAGGGTTTTGGAAGCACCAGATACTCAAGGGAGTTGGCAGTTAGGGCAGAAGGAAATATAGTGCTCTGGAAGGGTATGGCAACCAGTATTGGTCAATACACTCCAGTATTCTTGCCTGGAGAACCACCCCCCGACAGAGAACCCTGGCAGGCCACAGTCCACAGGGTCACTCACAGTGTTGAACACAACCGAAGAGACCCCAAGTGCATAGTCACAAGACTTTTTTTTTTTGCCTGTGGCAGCTCTGCTCCAGTGAGGGTTGAGTGTGAAGGTGGTGCAGCTGCTTGAGTCGCAGGTTACCCTGGCGGTGCCAAGTGTGCAGGGATATAGATTGCTTCCACTGCAGGAGTTACGGCCCTATCAGAGTCTTTTTTGAGCCTCTGGTAGCTGGCGATCAGAAAGCCTCTTTGGCTAGTTTTTCTCTGTAGCTCTGCCTGTTCAGGTACTTAGAGGGCTCCCTTGCCTGGGGCCCTTTCCTGTTGTTCAGCATGTCAGGCACATAGAGGAACTGCCCTGGCTGAAGTCCTACTCTGTAGTTTCCTGTGTCAGGTGCTTAACAGGCCAGCCTCTCTATTGTTCAGCTGGAGATGCTGGCATGTGGGAAAAGAGGCTATGATGATGCTACGTGTGACTCAGCAGTATTGCCTTGCTTCCACGGCTGCCTGGCTTTCCTCCACAGACATTTCCCACCACATTCTCCTCCTTCACATCCCCTCAGTCCATTTCTCCATAGTCAGCAGCAGCCCTCACCCTGGGATTGCTCTGCAATCCCTAAGCTCTAGTTCCCAGACACTGCGCCTTCTAGGGGACCTGCATTCCTGTCCAGGGTATGTATGGCTGCGGCAGGGACTGTCTGATTCTCATTCGATTTAGGCTGTCACAGATCAGCTGTTTCACTCTCAACCTTCAGTGTTTCTCCTCTGACTCAGATAATTGCCCCGCTGTGGGGATCAGACCCCTACTACAGTTCCCCTACCTGTCAAGGGCAGGTCCAGTCCTAGTAACAGTCCTGATTTTCCCCCTAGTTCCTTTGTCCTACCAAGTTTTGTGAGGTTCTATATATTCTTTTCCACTGGTCAGGCACTCCTGTCTGCTCTCAGCTGGTGTTATCCATGTACTTCTGTGTCTGAAAGTGTATTCCTGATGTATCTGTGGAGAGATGTACTCCATATCCATCTACTTCACCATCTTGTTCTCTAAACTCTTATCCTCTTAAAGAGATTTCTTTATGCCCATTGCTATATTTTAAAATATTTTATTTTCCTATAGTTCAATTTTTGATTGATTTTCTCCATCTTGATATTCCCCATTTGTCAGTTCAGTTCAGTTCAGTCACTCAGTTGTGTCTGACTCTTTGTGTCCATGAGTGCAGCACACCAGGCCTCCCTGCCCATTACCAACTCCCAGAGCTTACTCAAACTCATGTCCATTGAGTTGGCAATGCCATCCTACCATCTCATCCTCTGTCGCCCCCTTCTCCCACCTTCCATCTTTCCTAGCATCAGGGTCTTTTCAAATGAGTCAGCTCTTTGAATCAGGTGACCAAAGTACTGGAGTTTCATCTTCAACATCAGTCCTTCCAGTGAATATTCAGGACCGATTTCTTTTAGGATGGTCTGGTTGGATCTACTTGCAGTCTAAGGGACTCTCTCTCAAGAGTCTTCTCCAACGATTCTTCAGTGCTCAGCTTTCTTAATAGTCCAACTTTCACATCCATACATGACTACTGAAAAAACCATAGCCTTGACTACATGGGCCTTTGTTGGCACAGTAATGTCTCTGCTTTTTAATATGCTGTCTAGGGTGGTCATAACTTTCCTTCAAAGGAGTCTTTTAATTTCATGGCTGCAGTCATCATCTGCAGTGATTTTGGAACCCCCCAAAATAAAGTCTATCACTGTTTCCACTGTTTCCCCATCTATTTGCCATGAAGTGATGGGACCGGATTCCATGATCAAACTTGTCACTGCCTTGTAATCTTGCATTGAATACATTGACCAATTATTTTAATGTTTTAAAATGATAACTCTGGATAGCTATGTCTCTTATGGATCTTTTTTTTTTTATCATGGTCTTTTCCTCTTGGTTTTTAGTCAGTTATTCTTGTGGTATGCTTGATCAATTTTTGATTTAATGACAGATAATTTTTATAAAAATATACCCTATGTATATTGAAGCTCTTGTTGACGTTATCTTTTTTCATAGAGAATGAAATTTTGCTTTCAGGAAAGCTATTAGAGTAGGGGCAGGTCATACAGGATTCAAAACTGGATTTCACTCTTTTGTGAAGGCTAGTCTATTTCTAGTTGGATCTTATTCTTACAGTGTAGACTTTTCAGGCTCCAAACTGGAAGCTAGGATATGCTTGATTGGTCTTAAGCTGTAGTTTTTGTTTTTATGGTCCCTCAAGATTGCCAGACTCTCTGCTCATCTTGCTAATTTCTTACCCACCACATTCTGTTTGTCCTCTTAGCCTCTCTAACACAATGTGCTTAAAAATGCCTTAAGGAGTTAAGTATTTTAAGTGGACAGCTCTAATGGGAGCTCTTTCCAGTTTGTTTTCCTTTGTTTCAGGGTCCTAACTGTTGAAGCTTTGGCTTCCTTGATTTCTCTTCAATGGTACCGAGCAGACTTTTTTTTTCCAAGTTTTTGTGTTTTTTCACCAGCCATTTATTGTGGAGGTATTGATCGGTAATGAGTTATACCAACGTCACAAGTTAAACAACTCTGAAGCAATTTTTATTTTTCAGCTTCCAATATCTTTGTTTTTCTGGAACTGGACACAGTTAACTCATCAAAGAAGGCCATTCCTCACTATCTTAAACCTTTTAATTTCAGACTATTTTGTTTTAACAAGTTTTACATCATTTATAAATATGAAAATGCATTTTAAAAAGGGAAACAAATTTTAAAAGATTTTGCCAACATGTTTATTCAATATTAATAGAACTACAAAAATTAAATACTGTGTGTAATATATGAGTTTTAATATTGCAGAATTATAACCCTCTATAAGGTACGTCATGTAACAAGCTACTCTGCTTTTCTATCTTAAGCAACATGAAGTATTGTAAATGATAGATCACACCAATAACATTTCACTGTGTATTGAAATTAGCTTAAGAAACAATTCTTTTATTGGATATAGGTAAAAAAAGAAAGAAACAGTGCTTCAATCCCTACCCTGAAAATAATCAGGGTAATTAATTAATCAAATTTCAGAACATCAGCTATAGGTCACAGGCAAATTTTTCCTAAGCAATTTTATGGAAAGTTTTGGTGTTGGTCAAAAGAAGATACAGGTTTATTATTCAACTTCATTTTAACGTGTTTCAATAGTCTATGACAGATTTTGGTTAAGATAGTTCCATTAAAAGCACTGATTTAAAAATCTAACAACTTAAAACTACTACATCAAAAAAAAAAAGTGGTCTATGAAATGTTCCTTTCTTTCTGAAGATTTTACAATGCAATTATATGATTAACCAGGCTTTTACTATTAAACTTAAATAGCCAAATGAGACAAACAGTTCTGAGCTATTCTTCCACAACCAATTAAGACAGTGCAGAGTTCTGTCCATTTAGCCATCTGAGTTTTCTGAGGAGATCTGTTGACCTTGCCAGCTCCTGCAGGCTTCTTGCCTGCTGTTGTGATGACAACCATAGTAACTGATTCATATCATGAACAGCAAAATGACCCAGAGGAGGGTACTCAGAGAAACTCTCAGTATACATAGTTTTGTCTTGAATCCCCTTAAAGATGGCAGCGTGAGTAGATTTCAAAAATTTGGGCCATCTTCCACTATTTACCAGAAAAGCAATCAATCTTCTTCTGCCTGGGAACCTTACAAGCAAGGTAAGCAGTGTGGCAATCCAGCTTCAGTGTGGAGCCAGCACTGATTTGGCCTGGATCAGGATAATACCTGAGCAGTGAAGCCAGCTGCTTCCATTAGCAAGTCATTTTTGCTGTCACCAGCCGCATTGTCACAATAAATATCTTTGACAAACATGTGTGACACAGAAGATCATGTTTTCCCCAGGCAAAGCATCACTCAAAGTTTCAAGATGCATTTCAACACACTTTACTTCAGTTTTTATGTTGACTTGGGCAAAGTGGTCACTATATCCAGTCTAGTCTTGACTTGGCTCACAGGGGTTTAACCAATAAGCCCAGTTTTGTAGACAACCTGGAGAGACAGACAAAAAGACTTGTCAGTTGCATGAGCTGTTGACAGGATGCAATACAGAACTTCAAGCGATGTAGTTCCCCTGGCACTGTCGTCCTTATGGTGACTGTGGATTAAGAAACCCTTGAGGTCCATAGAGTTACTGCAGGAAGCTGAGATGTGGACTGGTCCACATATCATAATTTTTAGACTGAATAAAAATAATCCACCCATTTTCATCTTTATTTTGTTCCAAATGTAACATATTCTACACGTTTATTCTCAATTATTATTTTCTCAGTCAACAAACACAATACTTATGACTTCTTTTGAGGTGGTCTGTGATGTTTTTATATCTTTGAAAAGTTTCTTATAATTGGAAAGTTTAGACAATCATCACGATATTAAAAATGTTGTTTTTCCTCACTGAGTCTAGGTTTTCTTCTGTATGAATAGAAATTTTACCCTTCCAGCACATAGAATGTAGTGAATGTTGAGGGAATTCAACAAATGTTAACTTCCCTAATAGTCCTTGCACACATATACCAGAAAATGTGGTTTGGCTCTACAACATAAGATATCAAGTTAAAATCAAATTGATCAATTCTCAATTCTGACTTCGTAAAAAAATCAGTAGGAGGAGGGCTAGTCAAAAAGTTTAACTGCTAGTAGAAATTACTATTGAAGAAGTGTGAAAGAATGACAGACTTGTAGTTCAGGAATATAACAGAATTATAATGCTAAGCTTAGATTTTAAGTGAAAGTGAAAGTTGCTCAGTCACGTCTGACTCTTTGCAACTCCATGGACTATACAGGAATTCTCCAAGACAGAATACTGGAGTGGGCAGCCTTTTCCTTCTCCAGGGGATCTTCCCAAACTAGGAATCAAACCCAGGTTTCCCACATTGCTGGCAGATTCTCTACCAGCTGAGCCACAAGGGAAGCCCAGGAATACTGGAGTGGGTAGCCTGTCTCTTCTCCAGCGGATCTTCCTGACCCAGGAATCGAACTGGGGTTTCCTGTATTGCTGGTGGATTCTTTACCAGCTGAACTATCAGGGAAGGCCAAGCTTAAACTTTAAAGAAGTCATTTAAAACAAGCTAATTTATGGTTATTTATACTAAAAATACAATCAACCATAAAAGTAAGAGCCTGAATGAGACTCTAAGCTTCATGCACATCCTTTAATTCTTACAGCAAACTTTTATGCTGTAAATGAATGCTAGTATTATTCTCATTTTATAGAGGAGGAATGTTACAAAATTTGTGTAAGGTTACAGACCAAGTATGTGGTGAGGCAGGCTTTAACTACACTAAGGAAACCCTGTCCAAATCTGCTGTGAGACATTACCCCTGAATTGCTTCAGATGCATTCTGGACAATAGTATGATCTGGAATTTGAGGTGGAAGGAGGCAAGGTCCTGACTGCTCTCCTCCCTTTCCCCAAGAAAACATGCACTTCTTTGCTTCCTTGTTTCTTGAACTTGAGCATTAAGCATTTCCTCTCTTCTCTTTCATAGTGAACAGCTTCCTATGAATTTCCCCCAGCCCCATTGTTCTGTGAATGTTTCCATTTGTAGAGACAGCAATTCAAGGGTATCCAGACAGCTCTGGCTTTTCTGTTTTTGTCAAACCATCTGATTCTATGCTTCCTATGAAAAGTTTATTTGAAAATAGCAGAGGGAAACTTCCCAGATGTGTAGAGAGAACTAAGACTACTAAGGCACATTTCCCAGCAAAATTCTCTGAAGTAAAAATTGATCTATGATGGAGCCCTGTAATTAAGTGGCAATTACATTGTTAATTCCTCTGAGAAATGTCAGTGGCATAGCCTAAGTTGGTGAAAAATAAGTTAGCAGAGTCAAGACTAGTGCAGCCTAGACTCATCTCTTTTCTTCTTTGACTTTCAGCTTAGCTGGTTGTCGTGGTTGAATAGGTGGACTCAGGTCTGAAAGAGTACTTGGTCTTATGTTTTTCCTAATTAACTGTCTTAATAGCACATTCCTCTCCTGAGAACATAATTGCTTCTTGGAGCCAAATTCTGCCACTTTTGTGAGCATTGATTAACCATACTCACTTAGTAATCATGTGTGCATGTAACTGAGCAGGACTCATGAGGCCTTCCCAGAATAGACCTCCATCCATGTCCTCCGCCCTCCTTTCATTCATAGAAAAACTTGAGTCAAAGAATAAATTTAATCAGCGATGTGAAAACATACAGAAAAGAAGACAGTCAAGCAAGATAAAAATAATAATACTTTAGCCATTAAACAAAGTCAAGGACCTTTAAAAGTTCTTCCTCAAGGACTTTAGATAATATTCTGAGCCATATCCTTTGAGCTGTTTTGCAGGTACTGAGACACCCCTCCCCCACCCCCCCACCCATCAGGAGGAAGAAGTTAACTGTATGCTGCCCACAAGCACAAAGAGCCTAGACTACCTGGAA
The DNA here is from genome assembly GCF_023091745.1 of Budorcas taxicolor. NCBI lineage: Eukaryota > Metazoa > Chordata > Mammalia > Artiodactyla > Bovidae > Budorcas > Budorcas taxicolor. The sequence continues at coordinate 74,995,623 of NC_068918.1, read as the reverse complement.
CCAGAAGGCTGATGATACTGACTTCCAATTACCTCACCACCATCCAGTCAGAAGAATTTCCGGAAGCTGATCACACCCTGCTCTTTGAACACTATAAAACTCCTCACTACCCCCTCCAGGGTGAGTCACATAGTCTTTCATTTTTTGGCCCTGTTGCATGGTATGTGGGGTTTTAGTTCCCCAACCAGGCATTGAACCTGTGCCCCTTGCATTGCAAATGCTGAGTCTTAACCATTGGACCACCAGGAAAGTCCTGTCACACAGTCTTGATGGCATCAGCCCACTGTGGCCCCCTTTGCCTGTCAAGGCAATAAAAGCTACTATTTTCTACCTCACCCCAAATCTTTTCAGCACCCAATTTCTTCAGCAATTTCTATTCAGCAACTTCACCCAATTTCTACTCAGCACAGGTGAACATGGGCCGAGTTTCAGCAACATATACAACAGTTTACTGAATAAACCTATGACTGAGGATAACCATGTATTTGCATAGGCAAAGGATTTCAGGAATCACTGGACCCTGAAACCATATCTGCCAATGCAGAGAAGATTTTGGGAGCATGGACCATCCAGGGAGGAATCTTTGTTGATTAAGAGCTGCTCATCTCAGTTTCATTCTGTGTTGGTGTCCCTTGGCATTAACATTCAATCACTATTGTTCAAGTAGTCAATTCTTTTGTTACTGTTTGGGAAATGGTATAGATATACCATATGAATCACTTCTAGAGCAGCTATTACTGGTATATGAATGATTCATTTCTACTGTGATATACTTAAGAAAAATTCTTCCTCTCACTGTATTGGTCTTCCCCCCTACCCTACCTCTTTTCTTCTTTCAAAGTAAAAGGGAGAGAGAGAGATTCACAGATTTCATCTGTGATGATGTCCTTTCTTTCATTTCTGTAGGTAAGTGTAAGAAAAGTGTGGCTCAAACTCCTCTAACCAAATGGCCTTCACACTTTAAAAGTATGGTCCATTTATTCAGGGCCCTGGGGTTCTGTTATAAACTTCAAGGTGCAAACGCCAGGATGTATGAAAGAAGAGGCTTGAGAAAAGACTGGAGGATACTAAATATAATGATAAAATACAAAAGCCTACAAGTGAAGTGGAGCAGACAACTGCAGGCATCAGATGTGAAAGAGATGTGATGGACCCAATGAGTCTCGCTGTGTGTGAAGGAGAGAAACTGGGTTTTGAAGTCACGAGCTAAACCTCGCCTACATCAGCCAGTTAAATAGCGTGGAAGTAACCTGAGTGCCTGGGCTTCCCTTGTGGCTCAGCTGGTAAAAAATCCTCCTGCAATGTGGGAGACCTGGGTTTGATCCCTGGGTTGGGAAGATCCCCTGGAGAAGGGAAAGGCTACCCACTCCAGTATGCTGGCCTGGAGAATTCCATGGACTGTTTAGTTCATGGGGTCACAAAGAGTTGGACAGGACTGAAAGACTTTTGCTTTCAAGATGAGTGCCTGGGTCATCAAACCTGGGGTGGAACTCTGTGATGGAAGACCCTATTCTCCATCCTGAGTGAATGCCCTCCACCCACACAGAGGAGAAAGAGTACAGATTCCTCACCTCACCAGATGTGCTCATACCTGTAGAGATCACATTCATAAATGGGCCAGTGTTTTCTTCTTATTATCTGTTTCAGATCCAACCACTTAGACAAAAAGAATATGCAATTTATATGTAGCTTTCACCACTCTGTTTTTTTTTAATTCAACAAATGAGCTGAGAAGTGGAAAGGAACCCTTACTTTCCGCATGGGATTAATCAGTTACAGAGGATATAAAACAATCCAGCTGTGCAGAAAAGGATGTAATCTATTTATATGACTCTGAGTACTTGGAAAAGAAAAACATGCCATGATAACAAGAACGTGTTTGCCATTTTTCTAGTCCTATACATAGTGTGTGATAGTAGGTTATTTATGTTGTTTTTTAGGTACTGAAACTTATAATAGAGTCCATTGAATTTGTGGTCAGGCTTTAACAATCTTGCAGTTTTAGGATACTTACTACTTCTATAAATCAATAGTATCAGTATGTTCATATTTCTTAGAGACAGAAAGTTTGATTTTAGATTCAGCTGTAAAGTGCATAGATAATATAGTGTTCCCTGGGAGAATATAAAGAAGAATTTAAGTGGCATACGTTATAGAGTAAAAAAAAAAAAATGTGTTAATTTGCATCCCAGGAAGGTCAAAAGGTTAGGGTTTAAGACACATAATTCATTTAATGCTTCTAATGATCAGAAAAAGTGCTCTAATAGTGACAATGGAGAATGATATTCTCTCTTTAAACTTGAAACAAAGGACATGGAAACGTATCACAGCTTTTCTTAAATTGTGACCTAAATAGAATCATTTGGCACTCTTGCAAAAAGTACAGGCTACTGAACCTTGCCCCCAAATTATCAACTGTTTCTACTAACTTATAAAGGAAGAGATCACAATACCTAATACCAACTTCTTTAGCTTGGTCTCATACATTCCTGAAAGGACTTTCACTTCCAAGTTTGGGAAATTTTGAGCATCAAAATAAATAACCATATTTATTGGTTATAAATTATTGAACAAATGAAAGTAAATACATACATAAATAAGGATAAGAGAAACTATTCTTTACAAATGAATACCAAATAATAAATATATTAAAAAGTGTTATAACTTGAAAAACCACTACTTACTCCTATTATAGAAATTATTATTTCAATAAATGCTGAATCTATTGTGGGCTGAGGAGTGAAATACTTTCATGGCCCAAAGTATCTTCATTTTTCATGAAAAAATATATATTAACACCAGAGAGGCTAGATCATCAGGCAGAATAGCTGGGCAGTGCGTATAGTGGACTTCAAGGCAATAGCTTACACTTGGACCCTGAGCCAAATGGAAAGACAAGAACCCTGCATTTTTCTCAGGAGCCCACATCTTTGTTTTGACTGAGAGGCATCCAGGGAGACTCAGGAAGATGTAGGACTTCAACAACTATGTCAGGACCTCAGAGCTCAACACTGAAGACTGTTGTTGTCAATTTCTCATCCTGCTAAACAAGGACCATGGGAATTCCTGCTCTTCCTCTTCTAGGACTGGCCCAGGAATCAGGTGACCTCAGGCTGGGTCTAGACGCACAGATCCGTGGAAGCCATGAACCAGGGTGGAAAAGCCTGAATTGCCAAATAGCTTATCATCATCATACTATAATATTCACTTCCCAATAGTCACTGAGGGCAGCTGGGATCCCCAGTTTTCCTCAAATATGCAGAACTTTTTCATCTTGGTCTGTCTGAAACCCTTCTGCTCTTGGGACTCTCTGGGGACATAGCAATAAAACAGAATATTTTGGTTATTGGGGTTTTAAATCATAATCATCAGCTTTCTTTTGAATGTCTCTCTCTCTCTTTTTTTTTTCAGAAAGAATAATTTGCACAGATAGGCAGTATTAAGAGCCCTGTATTTCTCCAAATATTCAATGTTTGTCCATGGAGATAAGCAGACTACAGTAAGTTCCCTATAAACAAATGAGTTCCATTCCAAGAGCGTGTTCATAAATCTAATTTGTTTTTAAGCCCAAAAAAGTTAGCCTAGGTACCCAACTAATGCAATTGGTACTGTATTAGGTTTGCAAAATAAAAATAACTGTATTATCTTTTCACACAGATAATACATAAATAAAGAAAACATTTTTAATTTTACAGTCTAGTGCCCTGAAAAGTACAGTTGTACATTACAGCAGCTGGCATACAGGGCCTGGCATTGAGTTAGCAGGAAGAAGAGTTACTGTCTGGAGGAGGGAGAGGAGGTGGGAGACGGTAGAGCTGAAAGATTGTCAGCAATAGGAGACGGAGGGCAAGCTATAACTTCACTCATGCCTGCCATTGATGGCACAGATTCTGGTTCCTTGCTGGATTCAATTCCATCTACTCTCTTGAAAAAATGATCCAGTGATGTCTGGAGAGTAACTCTTTTTTTTTTTTTTTGGTTATAGATGGCACAGCAGCACTGGATTGTATTCTGAAGGTTGTATTCTGAAGGTTGCTACTTCAACCTTCTCGAACAGATTGGGTTCTGTGCCTCAAAAACTAACAGTGACTCCTCAGACAGAACCAGCATACATGACTGGACAGACAAACATACATTCACGTTTTGAAAGTTTGCAACTTGAAGGTTTGTATGGAGGGGACATAATGTAATCCTAACTGAGGCCAACACTGGACCCCATCACAGCCACTTCCCATGCTGTTTCCCACACCATCCACATCACTCTCCTCTTTCTAGCTTCCAGATTTAAATCAAAACAAAACAGCAATTTACAGTCTCTGAATGGGTGAACTCACCAGAGCTCAGTAGCATATATATTGTACTTCTTCCTCATTAAAATTTCCCTTAGGAATGATGAAATAAAACAAGTGCACAAGACAAAGGTATAAATCGAAATAGATGGGCTTCCCCTTAAGCCTAATTTCTATAGATATGTACAGCCAACATGGACTTCCCTGATGGCTCAGCTGGTGAAGACTCTGCCTGCAATGTGGGAGATCTGGGTTCGATGCCTGTGTTGGGAAGATCCCCTCAAGTAGCTATGCAGTCCAGTATTCTGGCATGGAGAATTCCATGGACTGTGACTTAAATCAAATCCCATATGATTATACAGTGGAAGTGACACGTATGTTGAAGGGATTAGTTCTGATAGACAGAGTGCTTGAATAACTATGGACAGAGCTTCGTGAATTGTACAGGAAGCAGTGATCAAGACCATCTCCAAGAAAAAGAAATGCAAAAAGGCAAAATGGTTGTCTGAGGAGGCCTTACAAATAACTGAGAAAAGAACAGAAGCTAAAGGCAAAGGAGGAAAAGAATGATATACCCATTTGAATGCAAATTTCCAAAGAATAGCAAGGAGAGATAAGAAAGCCTTCCTCAGTGATAAGTGCAAAGAAATAGAGGAAAGCAACAGAATGGGAAAGACTAGAGATCTCTTTAAGAAAATTAGAGATACCAAGGGAACATTTCATGCAAGGATGGGCTCGATAAAGGACAATAATGGTATGGACATAACAGAAGCAGAAGATATTGAGAAGAGGTGGCAAGAATACACAGAAGAACATTGGGGTACATGTGTCTCTTTCAATTCTGGTTTCCTCAGTGTGTATGCCCAGCAGTGGGATTGCTGGGTTGTAAGGCAGTTCTATTTCCAGTTTTTTAAGGAATCTCCACACCCACTCCATAGTGGCTGTACTAGTTTGCATTCCCACCAACAGTGTAAGAGGGTTCCCTTTTCTCCACACCCTCTCCAGCATTTATTGCTTGTAGACTTTTGGATCGCAGCCATTCTGACTGGCGTGAAATGGTACCTCATTGTGGTTTTGATTTGCATTTCTCTGATAATGAGTGATGTTGAGCATCTTTTCATGTGTTTGTTAGCCATCTGTATGTCTTCTTTGGAGAAATATCTATTTAGTTCTTTGCCCCATTTTTTGATTGGGTTATTTATTTTTCTGGAATTGAGCTGCAGGAGTTGCTTGTATATTTTTGAGATTAGTTGTTTGTCAGTTGCTTCATTTGCATTATTTTCTCCCATTCTGAAGGCCGTCTTTTCACCTTGCTTATAGTTTCCTTTGTTGTGCAGAAGCTTTTAAGTTTAATCAGAAAGAATACATTTGAATCATTTCTAATGAGGTGGATGAAACTGGAGCCCATTATACACAGTGAAGTAAGCCAGAAAGAAAAACACCAATACAGTACACTAATACATATATATGGAATTTAGAAAGATGATAACAATAACCCTGTATGCGAGACAGCAAAAGAGACACAGATGTATAGAACAGTCTTTTGGACTCTGTGGGAGAGGGAGAGGGAGAGGGTGGGATGATTTGGGAGAATGGCACTGAAACATGTGTAATATCATATATGAAATGAATCGCCAGTCCAGGTTTGATGCATGATACTGGATGCTTGGGGCTGCTGCACTGAGACGACCCAGAGGGATGGTATGGGGAGGGAGGAGGGTGGGAAGTTCAGGATGGGGAACATGTGTATACCTGTGGTGGATTCATGTTGATGTATGGCAAAACCAATACAATATTGTAAAGTAATTAACCTCCAATTAAAATAAATAAATTTATATTTAAAAAAAAAATACACAGAAGAACTATACAAAAAAGACCTTCATGACCCAGATAACCACGATGGTGTGATCACTCACTTAGAGCCAAATATCTTGGAATGTGAAGTCAAGTGTGCCTTAGGAAGCATCACTACAAAGAGAGCTAATGGAGGTGATAGAATTCGAGTTGAGTTATTTCAAATCCTGAAAGATGATGCTGTGAAAGTGCTGCACTCAATATGCCAGAAAATTTGGAAAACTCAGCAGGGGCCACAGGACTAGAAAAGATAAGTTTTCAGTCCAGTCCCGAAGAAAGGCAATGCCAAAGAATGTACAAACTACTGCACAATTGCACTCATCTCACTCCAGTACTCTTGCCTGGAAAGTTTCATGGACGGAGGAGCCTGGTAGGCTGCAGTCCATGGGGTCGCTGAGTTGGACATGACTGAGCAATTTCACTTTCGCTTTTCACTTGATGCAATGGAGAAGGAAATGGCAACCCACTCCAGTGTTCTTGCCTGGAGAATCCCAGGGATGGGGGAGCCTGGTGGGTTGCCATCTATGGGGTTGCACATGACTGAAGCGACTTAGCAGCAGCAGCAGCAGCAGCAGCACACGTTAGCAAAGTAATGCTCAACATTCTCCAAGTGAGGCTTTAACAGTATGTGAACCATGAAATTCCAGATGTTCAAGCTGGATTTAGAAAAGGCAGAGGAACCAGTGATCAAATTGCCAACATCCACTGGATTATAGAAAAAGCAAGAGAGTTCCAGAAAAACATATATTTCTGTTTAATTAACTATGCCAAAGACTGGAAAATTATTAAAGAGATGGGAATACCAGACCATCTGACCTGCCTCTTGAGAACTCTGTATACAGGTCAGGAAGCAACAGTTAGAAGTGGACATGGAACAACAGACTGGTTCCAAATAGGAAAAGGAGTACATCAAGGCTGTATATTGTCACCCTGCTTATTTAACTTGTATGCAGAGTACATCATGAGAAACACTGGACTGGAAGAAACACAAGCTGGAATCAAGATTGCCGGGAGAAATATCAATAACCTCAGATATGCAGATGACACCACCCTTAGGGCAGAAAGTGAAGAAAAACTAAAGAACCTCTTGATGAAAGTGAAAGAGGAGAGTGAAAAAGTTGGCTTAAAACTCAACATTCAGACAACTAAGATCAGTGCATCTGGTCCCATCACTTCATGGCAAATAGATGGGGAAAAATAGAAACAGTGTCAGACTTTATTTTGGGGGGGCTCCAAGATCACTGCAGAATGAAATTTCACTACAGCCATGAAATTAAAAGATGCTTGCTCCTTGGAAGAAAAGCTATGACCAACCAGACAGCATATTAAAAAGCAGAGACATTACTTTGCCAACAAAGGTCTGTCTAGTCAAAGCTATGAGTTTTCCAGTACTCATGTCCTTCTCCAGGGATAAAGAAAGCTTAGTGCTGAAGAACTGATGCTTTTGAACTGTGGTGTTGGAGAAGACTCTTGAGAGTCCCTTGCACAGCAAGGAGATCCAACCAGTCCACCCTAAAGGAAATCAGTCCTGAATGTTCATTGGAAGGATTGATGTTGAAGCTGAAACTCCAATCCTCTGGCAACCTTATGCGAAGAACTGACTCATTTGCAAAAACCCTGATGCTGGGAAAGATTGAAGGTGGGAGGAGAAGGGGACGACAGAGGATGAGATGGTTGGATGGCATCACCAACTCGACGGACATGAGTCTGAGCAAGCTCCAGGAGTTGGTGAAGGATAGGGAAACCTGGTGTGCTGCAGTCCATAGGGATGCAAAGAGTTGTACATGACTGAGTGACTGAATTGACTGATGGTGTAGTCCATGGGATCGCAAAAATTCGGACACGACTTTCACTTTTTTTCACAGCCAATATAATCTCTAGACAGTTAAGTTTTGTTGAGACTAGCAATGATTTCTATGAAAGCCTTTTAGATATGAGGTGCAGTGAGCCCACAATGTAATAACAATCTGGAGACCTTAAAAACATGAATTAATAGCCCCTGGAATGTTTTGCAAGAGAAAGAAAGCCAAAGGTATTGAAGAAAGCACTGGGAAGTAAAATGAATAGATCAAAATCTTGTTCTAAATCAGCTTTCAGATTTAACAGGTATGGTTCACACAATTCTCTGTTTCACAGCATTGATATGATTTCAAAGGTGAGGGGGTGGCTTTAAGATATTCCACATAATCCTTGTATTTCCAACTGTTTTCATGTTCATAAAAACTTGCAAGCTGTCTGCATCCTCTCTTTTGGGAAAGTCAGCACAGGTTTGTTCGTCATAAAACTGCAGAACACAACATCCTTAGAAAAATGTCAAATCTCCTGGTTGTGGGGTGTAATCTTGCCCTATTCAATTAAATGACTTTTCTCAGTGTTGAGATGCATTGCCGAAGGGGAGCATGCATTTCCTTAATTTAAAATGGCTGTGAACTGACAGAGTCATTTAATCATGTGGAACTAAGTAGAGAGACTAGGTTCTGTTTATCTCTAGTAGAATAACAAGCTGCAAATAAATGTAAAACATTTCAGTGCATAGGTAAACCAAGGATGGTTTCTCAGAATAACATATCAGGGTTCTATTTCATAAATAATATTTATATTGTTAGTTACTGAATTGTTTGCAATCTGTATGCCTCGGCAGAGAAACCCCAAATCTTTCCCAAATAGATCATTTTCTTAAAAGTTGAAGTCACATGGCATTCAGAAATCAGAGATTTTTGATTGGTGAATTTTGGGTCTGCCCCTAACTAGGAGACAATAAGCAAACCACAAGAGCTTTCTAAGTATTATTTTCTGTAAATGGGATGTAAGGATTAAGATAATTTTGTCCATGCATAAGGCCAGAAGTAGATTTCTTCTCCCACCCCTTCCTGCTACTGCTACTGCTAAGTCACTTCAGTCGTGTCCGACTCTGTGTGACCCCATAGATGGCAGCCCACCAGACTCCCCCGTCCCTGGGAGTCTCCAGGCAAGAACACTGAAGTGGGTTGCCATTTCCTTCTCCAATGCATGAAAGTGAAAAGTGAAAGTGAAGTCGCTCAGTCGTGTCTGACTCTGTGACCCCATGGACTGCAGCCTACCAGTCTCCTCCGTCCATGGGATTTTCCAGGCAAGAGTACTGGAGTGGGAGCCATTGCTTTCTTCAACCCCTCTTTCTGGCCAAAGTTAACTCCCACATTGGTCTGCCACCCTGGATGACAAGCCACCCTTCTGATGGCTCATGCTAGAATTCCAGGTGTGATGCTGATCTTGAGTGGCCTTGGCCTGCAGCAGCTTGAGGCAGAGTTTCAGTTCCTGCCCAGAGTTTGAAGTCAGGTTACAGCAGTGAGAACTCTGAAATCCAGTCACTAGACTACCAGGGACCAGTGGGCCCTTCAACTTTGTAGAAATGAAACAGAAAGAAACAAGTGTTTATAATTTATGGAGGAAAAAAGAATACATGTGCATATACACACGGGTGGGCTCAGAGACAGAATCACACCCTCGTGGTAGTTTGAATCACTTACATGGGGCATTTCTTCCCAGTTTCCTCTGGCCAATCATCTTGCTTTGCCTGGTTCTGAGTCTGTGTTTGGTATATCTCAGAGTCCTCCCATGTGTGCGTGTGCATCTCTTAACCAATTTGGATTCTAGCAAAAGGCCTCTGACTTCAGTCCCCTTTTTGATCTCCTATGACCCTTCTGTGCATGTATAGTTGAGAAGCTCTTCTTGACCTCTAGAATGAGAAACATGTGATCTCTTTTCTGGGTAGGGCTAGCTCCTCCTCTTCATTTTGGAGTATGTGTTCACATGGGACAAACTCCAGCACTTCAGCCGAGGGCTCATCTGTCTCCCCTACCTCAGGGCCTAGAGGGAAGCAACTTGTCCCACAAGACTCTGTATGATCACAGAGTGTTTGTCTGAACTCACTGGAAAGGAGCTGTCCTTCAGGAGAGCAAGGAGACCTACTGATATCAAAAGGCTTGTTAGGGATCTCTATGCTAGGCAGCTTCTAAACAGTAAGATTCCATAGATAAGTACAATTTCAAATAAAATCAGTCAGTTCAGTTCAGTTCAGTTGCTCAGTCATGTCCAACTCTTTGCGACCCCATGAATCGCAGCGCGCCAGGCCTCCCTGACCATCACCAACTCCCAGAATTTACCCAAACCTCATGTCCATCGAGTCAGTGATGCCATCCAGCCATCTCATCTTCTGTCGTCCCCTTCTCCTCTGCACCCAATCCCTCCCAGCATCAGGGTCTTTTCCAATGTGTCAACTCTTCACATGAGGTGGCCAAAGTATTGGAGTTTCAGCTTCAGCATCAGTCCTTCCAATGAACACCCAGGACTGATCTCCTTTGGGATGGACTGGTTGTATCTCCTTGCCCTCCAAGGGACTCTCAAGAGTCTTCTCCAACACCACAGTTCAAAAGCATCAGTTACTTGGTGTTCAGCTTTCTTCACAGTCCAACTCTCACATCCATACATGACTACTGGAAAAACCATAGCCTTGACTAGATGGACTTTTGTTGGCAAAGTAATGTCTCTGCTTTTGAATATGCTATCTAGGTTGGTCATAACTTTCCTTCCAAGGAGTCTTTTAATTTCATGGCTGCAGTCACCATCTGCAGTGATTTTGGAGCCCAAAAAAAGAAAGTCTGACTCTATTTCCACTGTTTCCCCATCTATTTCCCATGAAGTGATGGGACCAGATGCCATGATCTTAGTTTTCAGAATGTTGAGCTTTAAGCCAATGTTTTCACTCTCCTCTTTGACATTAATCCAGAGGCTTTTTAGTTCCTCTTCACTTTCTGCCATAAGGGTGGTGTCATCTGCATATCTGAGGTTATTGAGATTTCTCCCGGCAATCCTGATTCCAGCTTGTGTTTCTTCTAGTCCAGCGTTTCTCATGATGTACTCTGCATACAAGTTAAATAAGCAGGGTGACAATATACAGCCTTGATGTACTCCTTTTCCTACTTGGAACCAGTCTGTTGTTCCATGTCCACTTCTAACTGTTGCTTCCTGACCTGCATATAGGTTTCTCAAGAGGCAAGTCAGGTGGTCTGGTATTCATTCCCATCTCTTTCAGAATTTTCCACAGTTTATTGTGATCCACACAGTCAAAGGCTTTGGCATAGGCAATAAAGCAGAAATAGATGTTTTTCTGGAACTCTCTTGCTTTTTCCATGATCCAGTGAATGTTGGCAATTTGATCTCTGGTTCCTCTGCCTTTTCTAAATCCAGCTTGAATCTGGAAGTTCACGGTTCACATGTTGCTGAAGCCTCACTTGGAGAATTTTGAGCATTACTTTAGTAGCGTGTGAGATGTGTGCAATTGTGTGGTAGTTTGAGCATTCTTTGGCATTGCCTTTGGCATTGGAATGAAAACTGACCTTTTCCAGTCCTGTGGCTACTGCTGAGTTTTCCAAATGTGCTGGCATATTGAGTGAAGCACTTTCATAGCATCATCTTTCAGGATTTGAGATAGCTCAACTGGAATTCCATCACCTCCAGTAGCTTTGTTCATAGTGATGCTGTCTAAGGCCCACTTGACTTCACATTCCAGGATGTCTGGCTCTAGGTGAGTCATCACACCATCATGATTATCTGGGTCATGAAGATCTTTTTTGTACGGTTCTTCTGTGTATTCTTGCCACCTCTTCTTAATATCTTCTGCTTCTGTTAGGTCTGTACCATTTCTGTCCTTTATCGAGCCCATCTTTGCATGAAATGTTCCCTCGGTATCTCTAACTTTCTTGAAGAGATCTCTAGTCCTTCCCATTCTGTTCTTTTCCTCTGTTTCTTTGCATTGATTGCTGAGGAAGGCTTTCTGATCTCTTCTTGCTATTCTTTGGAACTCTGCATTCAGATGCTTATAGCTTTCCTTTTCTCCTTTGCTTTTTACTTCTCTTCTTTTCACAGCTATTTGTAAAAACCTCCTCAGACAGCCATTTTGCTTTTTTGCATTTCTTTTCCATGGGGATGGTCTTGATCCCTGTTTCCTGTACAATGTCATGAACCTCTGTCCATAGTTCATCAGGCACTCTATCTATCAGATCTAGTCCCTTAAACCTATTTCTCACTTCCACTGTATTATCATAAGGGATTTGATTTAGGTCATACCTGAATGATCTAGTGGTTTTCCCCACTTCCTTCAATTTAAGTCTGAATTTGGCAATAAGGAGTTCATGATCTGAGCCACAGTCAGCTCCTGGTCTTGTTTTTGCTGACTGTATAGAGCTTCTCCCTCTTTGACTGCAAATATAATCAATCTGATTTCAGTGTTGACCATCTGGTGATGTCCATGTGTAGAGTCTTCTCTTATGTTGTTAGAAGAGGGTGTTTGCTATGATCTGTGCATTCTCTTGGCAGAACTCTATTAGCCTTTGCCCTGCTTCATTCTGTACTTCAAGGCCAAGTTTGCCTGTTACTCCAGGTGTTTTCTTGATTTCCTACTTTTGAGTATAAATGTCTGGTTGCCAATTTTTATAATTAAAATACATAATCAAAAACCCAAACAAAAAAACCCAAACATCTTGATTGGTATTTCATAATTGTTCTGTTTGGTCACTAAGTTCTGTCCGACTCTTTGCCACCCCATGGACTGTAGCCCACCAGGCTCCTCTGTCCATGGGATGTCTCAGCAAGAATACTGGAGTGGGTTGCCTTTTCCTTCTCCAGATATTCCCTAACACAAAATCATTTTAATACCAATAACATTTGGAAGACATACATTTGAAGGAAAAAACTTTATTTTGAATGAAATAAATTTAATTATATAGTAATGGTATTGCATTGCTTATATTTGATTTATTTTGTTGCAGACTAATGGAAAACCCCGTGTGGGAAAAATCAGGTCTGTCCATAGTCATTTAGAAACCATTACTTTAATGAGCCTTACAAAGCAAAAGCTAGCTTACTGATGGAAATCCCTATCAGTTTTTAAGCTTAGTTATAAATGGAATTTTAAAGCCTGTTTATTTATCCTGTAAAAAACCTCCTTCTTTTGTTATTATCTGATCTTGGTACATAGCATTTGTTGCTGATAGTGGTAGACTTATCTTCTAAAACATTAGAAACACTTAAGCTGGCTTCCACATTTGTGGCTGTGTCTGGAGATGCAAAAAAAAAAAAAAAAAGAAGAAGAAGAAACCAATACTGATTGAAACAAAATGCAGTCTAAAATAATGTAATCTTCTTAGAAATAGAAAATCTACTGTGTAATATGCAGTCAGTTCTTACAAGTCTAGCCACAGCCTCATACAACACCCTAAATATTCTACTATACTTATTTGGGCAGCTGTCTCAATGATTTCACAATTTGATTGATGTTCTTGACTTTATTTTTACTTGCTATAGTTTTCTTGTTAATAAGATTGCTATACAAATGATACACATTACAAGCCATGGTTCAAAGTATTGCTGCCATCCTATGACCATCTAAAAGAAAAAAACAATGATAGAGAAAAAAAAATTGAGAGAAAATAGCTTTATAAAACCACCAAATACACCTTCTACAGAAAATTTTTCATTAGAAGGTAGATGCTGGTCAAGAGAAAGATGAATCTTAGATACTATAATTTAGAATATCAATAACATGGGAGTTAATCTCAACTCTACAAAAAGTATGTGGGGATTCATAGGCATTTCTGGAAGGTAATGTGTATCACGATTATAATATCTTCTGTGCAACATAGATTTTAAGTCTCTTTTCTATTGCAAGGATAAAATATAATATTATAAGGATATATTAAAATGAAGAATGGGGCTAGTGAAATTTGGGCATTGGGATAATATTCAAATAGTGTTTAATGAAACTAACTTTTACAATTTCTGTCTTATTTATTTGTTCTATTTAGTGTATTTTGTTTATTCAATACACTGCTACTTCTCTTTTTCCTTCCAAGTTATATGTCATTCTGCAAATACTCATAATGCATAATTATTCATTAGTGAACACTCTGAAATTACTTACTTACTTACTCTAATTACCACTGAAAGACAAATCCTAAATGTCTAGTGGAGAGTAAGTCTGCTTATTATGTACAATTATATTCAGTTTCACCTGAATGATTGTAATTTAATGTCACTAAGTAGTATATGATATTACTCCTTTTCTCCTCCAACTCTACTCTGTGCTAGTGGTTTATCTGTATTATGGCCTATCCAACAGACAGATTTATTGTTGCACAAAGCTACTGAGCAATGGTTGAACAGAATTTAAATCTTAATTAACTGCTAATTAGAAAGAAAACATGGAGTGTCCCCCTCCCCCTAAAATAAAATCCACTTTTTCCCTAATAGGTTTTAAAAGGCATTTCCTAAACCATACGTCTTACAAAATGAATAGGTATTATCAGGAGACAGCTTGCATGTTGAAGAGCCAAGAATCTCGTGGGAGAAGCCTGTTGAATCACTGCTACTGTATCATTTTTTAAAGCAGTATGGAATGAAACTTTAATTTCTATGAAGGAAACACTGCTAATGAAAAATGAATTCTGCTAAGCCAATTTCATTTCCCTGAACACTGCTCTCATTAGATGAAAGAAGTTTCGCTGAGAGCTCAGGAATTGAACACTGAAACAGTAACATGAGTTACAATAAAAGAATATGGTGGAATCTGTTGCTTTGAGTAGCTACAGGCCAGTGGTGATGGTTATGACGACTTCTGTCTCTAAACTTCCACAAGTGTGACTTCACTGATTATCCCAGGCTTCAGTTCCACATTCCAATTTTCTATTTAGTCACTGTCTTACCATCATCTTAAAATCGATATACCTAATGCTGAACCTATCATTTTCCTCCCAAATCAGGAAATTTCTTCAATTTGCTTTCTAAAGGACCTGTGCTATACTTTTAATTAAAAATGAACATTGTACCCTGACATTCAAGAACTTCGACATTAGCATCCAAAACTTTTTACCATGTTGCTCTGTTCTAGTCACGGCTACTTTTAGTTTTGTTTTGTTGTTTGTTACTAATATCTTTAACAATCTGTGGACTTTTCGCAGAAGGATACCCATGTCTCTAAACCTGGTATTTTTTTTCAACTTTGTAAGGGGCTCAAGGATATCTGCTGCTGCTGCTGCTGCTGCTGCTGCTGCTGCTGCTACTAAGTTGCTTCAGTCCTGTCTGACTCTTTGCAACCCCATAGATGGCAGCCCACCAGGCTCCATCCCTGGGATTCTTCAGGCAAGAACACTGGAGTAGGTTGCCATTTCCTTCTCCAATGTACGAAAGTGAAAAGTGAAAGTGAAGTTGCTCAGCCGTGTCCAACTCTTTGCGACCCCATGGACTGCAGCCTACCAGGCTCCTCCATCCATGGGATTTTCCAGGCAAGAGTACTGGAGTGGATGCCATTGCCTTCTCCCCAGGATATCTAAAAGGCCACAAATAAATCTCTTAGAAGTCTCAATATCCCTTTGTTTTTCCTATAAAATTAGGCTATTTGATGTTTCCTTCATATTCACTGTATTTTCCTGATACTGAGCTCTAGTTATGTTATACCTGTCACCAGTAACCTCCTCTCTCATACCTATCTATTCTTCAAATGAAAGTGAAAGTGTTAGTTGCTCAGGCATGTCCGAGTCCTTGCAGCCCCATGGACAGTAGCCTGCCAGGATTCTCTTTTCCATGGAATTCTCCAGGCAAGAATACTAGAGTGGGTAGCCATCCCCTTTTCCAGGGGGTCTTCCTGACCCAGGGACTGAACCTGGGTCTCCTCCATTGCAGGTGGATTCTTTACTGTGTGATCCACCAGAGAAGCCACCTGGTCTTTGAAGTCTTGCTAATGTTGCATCCACAAGTAGGTATTTCTTGGGGGTTTTGACTATCCAACACCCATCCTCTTTTTTGCTGGCAGTAGTACCCTTATCTTGGATGAATACTCACCCCTCCCTCATAGAGTCCATAGCCCTCCTCTCAAAGTGGTTCCTGATTGACTCCAACCCACTAGCACTTTCAATCTCTTTGGTCATAAAGACTGACACGTCTGAGAGGCTAGCAGATGTCTGATGGGGGTTTCTGGGAAAGTAGCTTCATTATTTTTTGGTGGAGATTCTCTTTTCCTCTTGAAAATAGAAAGGAGGCATATAATTCCTCTGCATTCTGACTATTCTTGTAATTAGAAGGAGTGCAGATTTAGGCTTAAGCTGACATACTAGAAGAAGTCAAGAGAAATTTGGAGAAACTAGGCATTGAGTTACACTGTTGAGCCCCTAGACCATGACCATCTAGAAGCCCACCTTTTATATTATTCAATACATTTTCTATGCCATTTGAGCTAGTTTGAGTTAGGTCTTCTAGCGCTTGCAAACTAAAAATTTCTAAAGTATACATTACTCAAACAGTCTTGATTTTCCTTCTTAGTACATTGTGACATTTTGTTGGTTCAATTTTTTGTGTCAGTTGGTCTAATCTATGTGTAATGGTATATGTGGCTTATTTTCCATCTGGTAAGAAGTTCAAGCTTGAAAAACTACACATCAAGCAAGTCTTTAACCTTCATTTCACCTTGCCTGAGACCTTTCTTTATATATGATTATACATGTTTCCTCATATATTAAATGTTAACTTTAGAATGCTTCAGACACTGTGGTAAGCACAGAGAACAGGAGCAGAAAGGACAGAGGGTTGTCTATTGGTAGCAAGCCATCCGAAAACTTAGTGGCTTAAATTAGTGGTCATATATTTTACAAGAACAAAATATTTTACTGATAAATGTATAATTTCACCAGGATTTTTCAAGGGCAATATGTCTCCCCTTTCCCTGGTAGCAGCTGAACTCAAGGGATCAGTTCCAAGATGATGGTCTTATGTGTCTGGCAAGTTGGCGCTGTCTGTGAGTGGAGAGTATAGCCAGCCTGGATTTCTCACCATGCAGATTCTTTCACGGCACTCCTTGGGCTTCTTCATATTATGGTGGCTTGGCTACAAAAGCAGGTCTTATAAAAGACAGGAAGTGGAGGCTGCTAGTTTCTTAAGGCTTAGATCTGGAACCTGAAGCAATTTTACTTCTCTAACACATTGGTCCAAATAGTTGCAGATCCTGTCAAAATCCAAAAGGAGGAATAAATAAATCCCATGTCAGAGTAGAAGTATTTGTGGCCATCTTTAATGGACAGCAAGGATACATAGAATATGGTCTTTTACTTTAAAGAAATAAGCTCAGTGGGTATGAGAATGAGACATGAGACAAACAGATGTGAGAATAAGAAAATGAAATAGTAAATGCTGAAATATTCATAAATAGTGATATAGAATGATTGGTATTCCTCCAAAATTCACATATTGAAGCCCTAACTTCTAATGTGACTGTGTTTGGGGATAGGGCCTCTAAGGAGGTAATTAAGGTTAAATGAGGTCACAAGAGTAGGGACCTAATCCAATGGGACTTGTGTCCTTATGAGAAAGAAGAGGGGACACCAGAGATCTCTCTATCTTCTCTCTCCTCTCTCCCCATGAATGCACAGAGAAGAGGCCTTGTGAGCAAAGAGCAAGAAGACAGCCATCTACTAGCCAGGAAGAGAGATCTCACCAGAAACCAACTCTAGCAGGACCTTGAATTTGTTTCACAGCCCCCAAGACTGTGAGGAAATAAATTTCTGTTGTCTAGGCCACTCAGCCTGTGATATTTTTTATAGAAGTCCTAGGGAACTAATGATAATAGATAGAGAGAGAGATTTTGATAGGATAGATATTAACAGATAGATGGATAATATATCCTACCCAGACTTGCCTGAGGAGGTCAGAGGAAGGCTGCCAAGTTGCACAGCTCCAAGGGACATAATTTATGTAAAGTAAGTGTGAATTGTGAATTATCTGAATGCTGCAAAACTGGGAGAAAGGAGATAGTACAGAGAAGGAGAAATTTGAATTAAGACTGGAAGTTTAAGTAAGTCGTTCATGGAAAGATAAGGAAAGAGAAGCATTCCAGGCAGAAGGTAGAACTGGTGAAAAGTTATAGGTACATGAAACTGTGAGGCATTTTCGAGAAACCAGGCTCCTTTCTCAGTTGAGAGCAGAAGGCATGTGGGGGTGTTTCTGCAGGCAGCATCTGTGAGCCAGATGAATGACCTGTTGCTGTTTTTATTATTGCTTTTGCTCAAAACAAAACAAAACATCACCAAGGTGATTCAGGTTTCCTTCTTTTCCGCATTGTCTGTGCCAAGCTGGTTTCTAAGTCTTTCCATCCCTTACTTTTTAACAGCCACCATGTATCATGTTCCTTTCAATTCTTACCAGTACTTTTTAGTCACAGTTGGAATTTTGCATAACTCCTAAGTAGACAGCATTTACTCCTCCTACTCTGTCCCCACTTCTGACCTAATTCAAAGAATATAATTAGTTGGGTTGAGTATTTTAAAAACTGTTTTGGCAGTCACTGTGATTATGGCTGATTAGTAAGTGGTCTGATAGGGTTGAAAATCAGTTTACCAAGTCTTGAATATGAAATGAGGTTTTAAGCAGAAGATGATTTAAATGGCTGTATTTGTTTTAAATGAAATATGGCAGTAGATTGTTATGGTCCAGGGCAGGCTGCTCCAAAGTATGACTCAATGGCATATGGATTATTTTGAATTAAAGTCATCTAAGAAATGGCTGATGAGAGAGGGGCACTTTGACCTTCCTCACTGCCCCTCAATAAGCAGGAGAGAAATGTCCCATGTGACAGGTACACTCTCCGCATCTAGAGGTAGAAGGACATCTTTGCTGCCACAGACAGGGAATTTTGGGGCAAGAAGCTTTATAAATAAAATATGTTATATTACTTCCTTAATTTTCTATACCAAGCCCAAACTGTTCAGATTTTTCCACTGGTTCAGTGCCCAAAGCCTAGGTTTCTTTGTCCTCTCAATTTGTCAGAAATATATATATATATGTATATATATATATATATATTTTTTGGGCTAAGGTCCCATTGCTATGAGACCTCTCTTTGCACAAATTAAAATTTGTTTCCTTTTCTCCTGTTAGCCTATCTTGGGTCAATTTATTTTTAGTCCCATCCTAAGAACTCAAGAAGGGTAAGGCAGAATTTTTCCCCTCCTCAATAAGGTAATTTTGATTTAGCTGTATTTCACAGACTTAAGTAGAGGTATGCTAGAGCTATGCCCTCTCATATACTTTTTTGGTTCTTCTCTGGGAGACTACACCTTTTTCATACGTGTATTTATTCTGAACAATATGAAAATGCTGTTCCAGTTATTGAGCCATTTTCTCTTATGCCAAAATTCCCTCTGGAACAGATGAGCACATTAAATCAAGCCTTCTTGATTGACAGAACCGTAATCAACCTGAATCTTATTCATCTTTATCTTTCTGACTGTTTGCATTAGCTGCAAACCACAGTTTTGCTTTGTCAACTCAATCCTTATTAATGTCCAACAACAGAGAGTACTTGAATGAGCCTGGAGAGCTGCAGGAGAAACAGCAGACATGCCTCTCCTGCCTGCTTCCTACTTGTCTGCTATGCTTCCTGTCTGTGCTTCCCCTGATATCGCCCTGGCCTTGAGTCTTCATTCTGGCACTAGCTGCACTGTCCTAAAGCAGGAGTTATAGTGAATTTGTGGGCTTCCCAAGTGAGGCTAGTAGTAACGAACCCATCTGCCAATGGATGAGACACGAGAGACGCCAGTACAATTCCTGGGTTGGAAAGATCCCCAGGAGGAGAGCATGGCAACCCACTCCAGTATTCTTGTCTGGAGAATCCCATGGACAGAGAAGCCTGGCAGGATACAGTCCCTGGGATCACAGAGTCAGACATGACTGAAGCAACTTAGAACACACGCATAGTGAACTTGTCGTTTTCCTCCGTTCTCCAAGTCCGTCTTACCATGCCTTCCCAGAGACACAGCACGTCAGCGCTCTCATTCTCCTCAGAGTGCTGTCCCAGGCCATAGCCTCTCTCTTCCAAATTGCTGAACTGTCATAACTCCAACCTCTCTGTGTCCTTTGTGTCCTGAGCACTAGAAGTGATAACCGCTTCCTTCCTTTGCCAGTTCATACTTCAGAGTTCTCTTTTTACCCTTCATTACCTAGTTACTAACTTTTACCCAGTTAGTTATTTACATTAGCTGCTTGTTGTTCAAATAACTGGCATATGAGTCAAGGTTCAACTAAAGAAGAAGAGACTTCAGAAGATATTATATATATAAAATAAGGAATTGGTTTACATGAATATGGATGCTGCCTGGGCAAGTCTGAAGTCCACGGGGCATGATGTCAGGAATGGCAGGCAGAAACCCTTGTACATGGGCTGAAATTACTGTCAACAGCCAGGATTTCTTCTTCATCAAGAAAGCCTCAGCTCTTTGTTTAAAACCTTTCAACAGGTTGGATCTGGTCCACCCAGATTTAACCTGTTTCTCAAGGTCAGCTGATTATGGTGCTGTGTGTTTAGTCGCTCAGTCGTGTCCAGCTCTTTGAGACCGCATGGACTGTAGCCCTCCAGGCTCCTCTGTCCATGGGGATTCTCCAGGCAAAAATACTGGAATGGGTTGCCATGCCCTCCTCCAGGGTTTCTTCCCAACCCAGGGATTGAACCTAGGTGTCCCACATTGCAGGTGGATTCTTTACCATCTGAGCCACCAGGGAAGCTATCTTCATCCACAATAACTTCACAGCCACATCTAGATTACTGTTTGATTGAATGAGTGGTGATTATAGCCCAGCCAAGTTGACACAGCCAAAGACCTCACAGCTGATGTGGTCTTTGTTTCCATGCCAGCCTCTAACTCATACAGACCCTCATCCATGTGTAGACAGCTGGGTTTTCCTGACTGAACGATAGCAAGAAAGAACTGCTGTGAGAACTTATTACAAACCTAGATCACATGGATGCAAAGTGTGGCTCCAGCTCTCTTTATCTTAGAATGTTATACAAAGTGATCAATATTTAGGAAACCTGATTTTATTCCTGCCTTTGACTTCTTATATTTAATTATTATCCACGAATTATGAAGAATACAACTTAAATTTCTATTGAACAATGAAAACATTTTTGATAAAAGAGTGCATTAAATTGTCTACTTGATTGAAGGTCTATATAGTCAAGGCTATGGTTTTTCCAGTAGTCATGTATGGATGTAAGAGTCGGACTATAAAGAAAGCTGACCACCAAAGAATGGATGCTTTTGAACTGAGGTGTTGGAGAAGACTCTTGAGAGTCCCTTGGACTGCAAGGAGACCCAACCAATCCATCCTAAAGGAAATCAGTCCTGAGTGCTCATTGGAAGGATTGATGCTGAAGCTGAAACTCCAATATTTTGGCCACCTGATGTGACGAGCTGATTCATCTGAAAAGACCCTGATGCTGGGAAAGATTGAGGGCAGGAAGAGAAAGGGACAACAGAGGATGAGATGGTTGGATGGCATCACCGACTCAATGGACATAAGTTTAGGTAAACTCTGGGAGTTGATGATGGACAGGGAGACCTGGCGTGCTATGGACCATGGGGTCCCAGAGAGTTGGACATGACTGAGCGACTGAACTGAACTGAACTGAATTTGCCTTTATCTTTCTAAATGCTGCATCAAATTCCTATATATAAGAAATTCTATAAAATTCAACTTTTGTCTCTTCACTTACTGTTTTGATCTTCTTTTGTAGGCAAAATACTTGATGACTTCTCATACTTATCTTTTCTGTTTATCTTGTGTTACTGTGAAGTTTGAATGGGGTTATATATATGAAGAGGCTTTGTGTATAATAACTGGCATTCTCTTTACTTCAGGAACATTCAGCAGGATTTTAAAAAAGAAGGGCATATATTTCTGCCTTCTCTGCTCTAATCATTTAAGTTATTTTTCTATTTCCATCTTGAAAGGCTTTAGTGCAATACTGAATTTATTTATTGGGCCTAATTTTCCAATCAAAATTATTTCCGAAATTGTTTCTTTTGGAAAGTGAAAGTGTTAGTCAGTCTTTGCGACCCTATGGGCTGTAACTCTCCAGGCTCCTCTACCCATGGGATTCTCCAGTTAAGAATATTGGAAAGTGTTGCCATTTCCTTCTCCAGGGGAATCTCCCAACCCAGGGATTGAACCCAGGTCTCCTGCATTAAAGGCAGATTCTTTATCGTCTGAGCCAGCAAGGCAGCTATAAAGTGATTTACAGCTTTGGTTTTCTAGATTCTTTTTCAAAATTATAGACTAGATGAGGAGAGATTGTTTAGGCTCTATTAAGTACTTGGTGTTCCTAAGTGGCTTTTATAGAGTTGGTGAACCAAAATTAAACCCTAGAGACCAAAGGGAGATTTCACCTTTACTCTTATCCCATCCTTTATTAATGCTCTGAACATAAATGAACATGGACTCCAGGTCCTGATTTTATTCCATCTGATCCCATGTTTACTTTATCATGGTTTCAGGGAATATTTTCCTTCATGCTGATATTTGTGTCAAGGAAAGTAGAATATGAGTCTATTTAAAATATTCTCATGGAAAAAAAAATAATTATTTTATGCTCTTCTAGGGTTTGTTTTGGAAAGCTCAACTCTGGAGGCCCAAAACTCTGTGAGGAAGACACATCTTTTTTTTTCATGATACAGTCCTCTACTTATACACACATAGGAATGAAGGATTAGTGGAATAAGAAACTAAGGAAGGGACAGCTTTGACATACATGTGAATTGGTTTGCCAGGGCTTCTGTTAAAGTAGAACAGACCTGATTGTGTCAACAACACAGATTTGTTATCTCACCTTCAGTTCAGTTCAGTTCAGTTCAGTTCAGTCACTCAGTCGTGTCCCACTCTTTGTGACCCCAT
The DNA here is from genome assembly GCF_023091745.1 of Budorcas taxicolor. Taxonomy (NCBI): domain Eukaryota; kingdom Metazoa; phylum Chordata; class Mammalia; order Artiodactyla; family Bovidae; genus Budorcas; species Budorcas taxicolor. Next base: position 74,972,731 of record NC_068918.1, on the reverse strand, counting down.
GAATCGCAGTAAGCTAGGCCTCCCTGTCAGACACCAACTACCGGAGTTCACTCAAACTCATCTCCATCAAGTCAGTGATGCCGTCCAGCCATCTCATCCTCTGTCCTCCCCTTCTCCTCCTGCCCCCTATCTCTCTTAGCATCAGAGTCTTTTCCAATGAGTCAACTCTTCGCATGAGGTGGCCAAATTACAGGAGTTTCAGCTTCAGCAACATTCCTTCCAAAGAAATCCCAGGGCTGATCTCCTTCAGAATGGACTGGTTGGATCTCCTTGCGGTCCAAGGGACTCTCAAGAGTCTTCTCCAACACCACAGTTCAAAAGCATCAATTCTTCTGCACTCAGCCTTCTTCACAGTCCAACTCTCACATCCATACATGACCACAGGAAAAAACCATAGCCTTGACTAGATGGACCTTAGTCAGCAAAGTAATGTCTCTGCTTTTGAATATGCTAACTAGATTGGTCATAACTTTTCTTCCAAGGAGTAAGTGTCTTTTAATTTCATGGCTGCAATCACCATCTGCACTGATTTTGGAGCCCATAAAGTCTGATGCTGTTTCCACTGTTTCCCCATCTATTTCCCATGAAGTGATGGGACCAGATGCCATGATCTTCGTTTTCTGAATGTTGAGCTTTAGGCCAACTTTTTCACTCTCCTCTTTCACTTTCATCAAGAGCCTTTTTAGTTTCCCTTCACTTTCTGCCACAAGGGTGGTGTCATCTGTATATCTGAGGTTATTGAGATTTCTCCCGGCAATCTTGATTCCAGCTTGTGTTTCTTCTAGTCCAGTGTTTCTCATGATGTACTCTGCATAGAAGTTAAATAAGTAGGGTGACAATATACAGCCTTGACGTACTCCTTTTCCTATTTGGAACCAGTCTGTTGTTCCATGTCCAATTCTAACTGCTGCTTCCTGACCTGCATACAGATTTCTCAAGAGGCAGGTCAGGTGTCTGGTATTCCTATCTCTTTCAGAATTTTCCACAGGTTATTGTGATCTACACAGTCAAAGGCTTTGGCATAGTCAATAAAGCAGAAATAGATGTTTTTTTCTGGAACTCTCTTGCTTTTTCCATGATCCAGCAGATGTTGGCAATTTGATCTCTGGTTCCTCTACCTTTTCTGAAACCAGCTTGAACATCAGGAAGTTCACGGTTCACATATTGCTGAAGCCTGGCTTGGAGAATTTTGAGCATTACTTTACTAGCATGTGAGATGAGTGCAATTGTGCAGTAGTTTGAGCATTCTTTGGAATTGCCTTTCTTTGGAATTGGAATGAAAACTGACCTTTTCCAGTCCTGTGGCTACTGCTGAGTTTTCCAAATGTGCTGGCATATTGAGTGCAGCACTTTCACAGCATCATCTTTCAGGATTTGAGATAGCTCAGCTGGAATTCCATCACCTCCACTAGCTTTGTTCGTAGTGATGCTTTCCAAGGCTCACTTGACTTCACATTCCAGGATGTCTGGCTCTAGATGAGTGATCACACCATCGTGATTATCTGGGTCATGAAGATCTTTTTTGTACAGTTCTTCTGTGTATTCTTGCCACTGCTTCTTAATATCTTCTGCTTCTGTTAGGTCCATACCATTTCTGTCCTTTATTGAGCCCATCTTTGCATGAAATCTTCCCTCAGTATCTCTAATTTTCTTGAAGAGATCTCTAGTCTTTCCCTTTCTGTTCTTTTCCTCTATTTCTTTGCACTGATCGCTGAAGAAAGCTTTCTTATCTCTTCTTGCTATTCTTTGGAACTCTGCATTCAGATGCTTATATCTTTCCTTTTCTCCTTGCTTTTTGCCTCTCTTCTTTTCACAGCTATTTGTAAGGCCTCCCCAGACAGCCATTTTGTTTCTTTGCATTTCCTTTCCATGGGGATGGTCTTGATCCCTGTCTCCTGTACAATGTCACGAACCTCATTCCATAGTTCATCAGGCACTCTATCAGATCTAGTCCCTTAAATCTATTTCTCACTTCCACTGTAAAATCATAAGGGATTTGATTTAGGTCATACCTGAATGGTCTAGCAACCAGAGGAACAGTGGCTGCGTGGGCGCAGGAGAGCCTAGAGGAGCCATCCCACGTTGAAGGTCAGGAAGGGCAGCGGTAAAGAGATACCCCTCGTCCAAGGTAAGGAGCAGTGGCTGTGCTTTGCTGGAGCAGCCACGAAGAGAGACCTCACGCCCAAGGTAAGAGAAACGCAGGTAAGATGGTAGGTGTCGCAAGAGGGCATCAGAGGGCAGACACACTGAAACCATACTCACAGAAAACTAGTCAATCTAATCACACTAGGATCACAGTTCAGTTCAGTCACTCAGTCGTGTCTGACTCTTTGTGACCCCATGAATCGCAGCATGCCAGGCCTCCCTGTCCATTACCAACTCCTGGAGTTTACCCAAACTCATGTCCATTGAGTCAGTGATGCCATCCAGCCATCTCATCCTCGGTCGTCCTCTTCTCCTCCTGCCCCCAATCCCACCCAGCATCAAAGTCTTCTCCAATGTGTCAGCTCTTCACATGAGGTGGCCAAAGTACTGGAGTTTCAGCTTTAGCATCATTCTTTCCAAAGAAATCCCAGGGCTGATCTCCTTCAGAATGGACTGGTTGGATCTCCTTGCAGTCAAAGGGACTCACAAGAATCTTCTCCAACACCACAGTTCAAAAGCACCAATTCTTTGGCACTCAGCCTTCTTCACAGTCCAACTCTCACATCCATACATGACCACAGGAAAAACCATAGCCTTGACTAGATGGACCTTAGTCAGCAAAGTAATGTCTCTGCTTTTGAATATGCTATCTAGGTTGGTCATAACTTTTCTTCCAAGGAATAAGCGTCTTTTAGTTTCATGGCTGCAGTCACAATCTGCACTGATTTTGGAGCCCAAAAAAATAAAGTGTGACACTGTTTCCCCATCTATTTCCCATGGAGTGATGGGACCGGATGCCATGATCTTCGTTTTCTGAATGTTGAGCTTTAGGCCAACTTTTCGCTCTTCTCTTTTACTTTCATCAAGAGGCTTTTTAGTTCCCCTTCACTTTCTGCCATAAGGGTGGTGTCATCTGCATATCTGAGGTGACTGATTTTTGTCCTGGCAATCTTGATTCCAGCTTGTGTTTCTTCTAGTCCAGCGTTTCTCATGATGTACTCTGCATATAAGTTAAATAAGCAGGGTGACAATATACAGCCTTGACGTACTCCTTTTCCTATTTGGAACCAGTCTATTGTTCCATGTCCAGTTCTAACTGTTGCTTCCTGGCCTGCATACAGATTTCTCAAGAGGCAGGTCAGGTGGTCTGGTATTCCCATCTCTTTCAGGATTTTCCACAGTTTATTTTATTGTGATCCACATAGTTAAAGGCTTTGGCATAGTCAATAAAGCAGAAAGAGATGTTTTTCTGGAAGTCTCTTGCTTTTTCCATGACCCAACGGATGTTGGAAATTTGATCTCTGGTTCTTCTGCCTTTTCTAAAACCAGCTTGAACATCAGGAAGTTTTGTGAAACCAAGCCATGCCCACGGGACAACCCAAGATTGGCGGATCATGGTGGAGAGGGCTGACAGAATGTGGTCCACTGGAGAAGGGAATGGCAAACCACTTCAGTATTCTTGCCTTGAGAACCCCATGAACAGTATGAAAAGGCAAAATGATAGGATACTGAAAGAGGAACTCCCCAGGTCAGTAGGTGCCCTATATGCTACTGGAGATCAGTGGAGAAATAACTCTGGAAAGAATGAAGGGATGAAGCCAAAGCAAAAACAATACCCAGCTGTTGACGTGACTGGTGATAGAAGCAAGGTCCGATGCTGTAAAGAGCAATATTACATAGGAACCTGAAATGTCAGGTCCCTGAATCAAGGCAAATTGGAAGTGGTCAAACAAGAGATGGCAAGAGTGATCGTCGACATTCTAGGAATCAGCGAACCAAAATGGACTGGAATGGGTGAATTTAAGTCAGATGACCAGTATACCTACTACTGTGTGCAGGAATCCCTTAGAGGAAATGGAGTAGCCATCATGGTCAACAGAAGAGTCCAAAATGCAGTACTTGAATGCAATCTCAAAAACAACAGAATGATCTCTGTTCGTTTCCAAGGCAAACCATTCAATATCACAGTAATCCAAGTCTATGCCCCAACCAGTAACGCTGAGGAAGCTGAAGTTGAACGGTTCTATGAAGACCTATAAGACCTTTTAGAACTAACACCCAAAAAAAGATGTCCTTTTTATTATAGGGTACTGGAATGCAAAAGTAGGAAGTCAAGAAACACCTGGAGTAACAGGCAAATTTGGCCTTGGAATGCGGAACGAAGCAGGGCAAAGACTAATAGAGTTTTGCCAAGAAAATGCACTGGTCATAGCAAACAACCTCTTCCAACAACACAAGAGAAGTATCTCACCTTACTGGAGGCTAGACTTCCAAGATCAAAGTGTTGTCCCACCAGATTTCTTCTGAGGCCTCTGTTCTTGGCTTGGAGTTGGATGAATTTTTACTGTGTCCTCTCATAGTTTCTTCTGCAAACCAGCATCCCTGGTGTCTCTCTCCTTATAAGGACACCAGCCGATTCAGTTAGGGATAAGCCTAAGGGGCCTCATTTTTACTTAATTGCCTCTTTAAAGATTCTGCCTCCAAGTAAAGCCACCTTCTGAGATACTGAGGATTAGGGCTCCAACACAGGAATTTTTTTCAAAGACTAAATCCAGCCTATATTTTCTACAACATGCAAATAGTTCAGCATGAGGTAGTGGGATAATGCATTTTATCATGTAATTTTAATATAATTTTCATGGCTCTATTATTTTCCTTACTGTAAATGTGAAAAAATTCATGCTGAATAAAGTTAAGTGTATTTTGTGGGGTTCAAGCTTTGTGAGGGGGGAAATGATCTCTGGTACCAAAATAAATATGAGAAAGTCATTGACTTGGAGAAGTTCCTTTCCTTGGATTAGGGAATGTAACAAGATGACAAGGAAACAAGTTGTGCTTCAACTTCACATAGACTTACTGAGACCATCCTATAGTTTTGACTGAACTAGGATCCTATTCCAGAGAAGCTGATCATTGCAAATAATCAGGAAAAGCTCTTCTAATTCAGATTTACTTCCTATAGTAGCCTTTCAGAGGGTGCTCCTGGGTTCCCAGAGCTCTGTCTCCAACATATGCAGAGAGAGGAAGTTCTTCAGAATATATGTTCCCTCCACTTGGGATGACCTATTTGCCAGAGGGTGATTGGAACCTAATTTAGAAGCCCAGCTGGACAAACCACAATGCAATTTACACTTCTGACTCTTTGATAAAGACTCTGGTACTGGGAAAGATTGAAAGCAAAAGGAGAAGGGAGAACCAGAGGATTAGATGGTTAGATGGATCAGATTCCAGGAGACAGTGTAGGACAGGGAAGACTGGCATACTGCAGTCCATGGGTCACAAAGAGTCGAACACAACTTGGCCACTGACAACAATTTATACTTCTGAGTCCCTCAGAAATCAGGTTGAGACTGGGGCTTTGCCCAAAACCTCTCCCTTGTTTGGCTTCTTCTATTCTGCCCTGGGTTCCCCTTCTCTTGTCAGTGGCATGTCCTCACTAAATTATTTCCATATAAAGTTTTGACTTCAAGTATGATTCTGGGTCACCTTCTATGGCTAAATTACCTTCTGTGGCTAAATCTTGTTCCAGTTTGTTCCCATTCTTTAGAGATAGCAATAGATTAAATCAAACCCCAGTACTGTTTGTAAAGGGATCAGAGTGGGAAAACCTGGGTTTAATTTCTGATTGAGCCATGTATCAGCACAGTGATACTGAAATTCTTCATTCATTCCAGTGCAAAAGACAGAGCCAAACCAACAGACTTATAAAAAGGAATTTGTTCATGTTGAGTCCTGCCCCAAGTCCACAGGCGTGAGGCCCGTGAGGCCTGTGTACCAAGGCCATAGATGTGGAAACCAGAACCAAGCCACCCCCGAAGCTGACTGAGCCCCTTTGTAACCATTGCCAAAGCTATCCTGATCATCGTCAACAGGCTTCCTTACCCATGTTAGGCAAAAAAGCCCACCCGGTTGCTAAAGCTATACCACCCTAACCAATCACCCAATGCCAACCTTCTAGCAGGAATTTTCTTTGTCTTGAGGCTTTAAAAATTGGCTACTAACCCACAAAATCTGTTGACTCTCCCTGGTCTGTCAGGAGGTCAGTCTGCTGCTCTTACAGAACCCACTTTATCTCTGCTCTTTTTTCTTAATAAACTCACTCCCTTCTGAACTGCTATGTGTTGGAAATTCTTTTCCAACCTGTGCTCAGACTGCTACAGCAGTTTATTTATATAACTATAAATCCAGAAGTAACTCAGACTTCAGGCATACCCATGTCACTAGGAATTTGTCTCATTACTTTTGATTTTTCCTTGCACCAAGGCAAAAGTGTCACCATGAGCTCCAAGTTTATATACCTTGCCAGTTTAGCAATCTCCCCAGAGTGAGGGCATCTCTTTTCTCAAAGCAAACCTCATGGGGCCTGGGGTGTACTCAACTGGCCCAATGTGGGTTAGGAATTAATGCTTGAATCAGTTAATCTTTCTGGCCTTGGGCAGATTTCTTTCCTCGAGCCAGGGCAGGATCAGCTTCAACTCAGTTTGACTGACTGAAAGTAGGGATGACTTGTCTGTTCTGAGTAGACAAGATTAACTAGTTCCTCCAGTGAGCTTAATCAATATAATTAACATATATGAACCACTCCATTTTCTCCTCACCATTAATTGGAGATAATTATATATTATCTATCACATTAAATGACATAGGAAAATTTCTCAGTTCAGTGCTTGGTACAAAATAGTTGTTCAATAAGTGATAACTATCAGTAGTACAACATTGATAGAGTTGTGTTTGGCCATCTCAAGGTTCCTTCTGTTTAAATCATTTCATTTTTCTCTTTTAGGTGTTTGAGTAATGAAATCAGACAGAGAGAATAAATGAAGACAGAAATACTGTCTTAAGGATCTGTGCTCTGAATTGGCAAAGACTTCTTCCTAGAAGTCAGGAAGTACTTAAAGTTATAACAGAAGGCAATACTAATGTTAAATTTTATTATGAATAAAGTGTGGTATTATGTCACTATAAAGATCACAAAGCACATTTTATTCTTTGGAGAAGAGAGAATTATTGGGGAGAAAAAAATATAGAAATATACAAATATTAAAATTTTATATTTTTCTACTTGACATAATTCTTGTTAAGTTGATGAGTAAATGGTAGAAAAATACAACATATATAGTTTTTTCTGATTTTTATATGTGTGTGGGGGGATCACAAGGAATGTTATATATGACTCAATAGAAAAAAAAAATTTCCTTTCCTTTGCTTTATAGTGAGGTCTACTTTATCACTCCGTATAACAATGTGCTGCTGCTGCTGCTGTTAAGTTGCTTCAGTCGTGTCCAACACTGTGCGACCCCACAGACGGCAACCCACCAGGCTCCCCCATCCCTGGGATTCTCCAGGCAAGAACACTGGAGTGGGTTGCCATTTCCTTCTCCGATGCATCAAAGTGAAAAGTGAAAGTGAAGTCGCCCACTCGTGTCTGACTCCTAGCAACCCCATGGACTGAAGCCTACCAGGTTCCTCCATCCATGGGATTTGCCAGGCAAGAGTACTGAACAATGTGCTAGGAGATAGTAAAACAAACTTTTTCATGATGTATTAGTTCTGGTTGAATTCCTGGGTGTTATTTAATCATTTTCCTGATTGAATGTAAATATATTTAAGCTACAAAGTATAAACTGTCCTTACAGTTAAACATTTAGCATTCTTTCTTAAAAATAATCTTAACAATGTTTCATATTTCAAAATTTAGCATTTAAAAATATTTCAGTGGTGAATTATTGCTAACTTAGAAGAAAATAGAAGGAAAGAGGAAGTCAAACTACAATAATAGCTTTATCTTTGTTATTTTGGTTCCAAACCTATGACAAATCTGCATTCCATTCTGAAAGCTATTTTGTATCTATAATTTTTTATATAATACAAATTCTTTTAGTCTTTAATTTAGAGATATCCCTTTCATTTCATAAAAATGTATTCTCATCTAAAAATATTGTCCCCATCTTCTTACTGAATAATAACATTTCACTCATTTTGAGAAGGAAAGAACATGTTTAACAGATACCCAGCCATACCCATGTACATGTAGCATTTGATGTCCCATAGCATCAAGAAGGGATGAACATGTGCCAACTCTTCCATTAGTGATGAGCTTCTAGCTAAAAGCCCTTTTTCCTTGCCTTGGTCAAGCATGTATCACGAGAGACTGGGAAAAAAATATTCCCATTGATTTTTTTTAACCCCGAAGTCATTTACTCTATTATGCATATGAATGGACAAAACAACATTCCTTAAAATTGTGAGATGGAATCACAGGCAGACATTAAGAAGCATGACATAGTTCTATATGTAATAGAACTTCTATATGTAATGTAACTTAAGGAAGTTCCCAAGATAGCTGAAAAAACAGAGTACAAAGCAGGGGTGGATTGCATGGTTGCATACATAAAATAGATAGTAACATAACTATCACTATGTAGAATAATTCTTAAAAGATAACAAGATCTTGATGAAATCGATCACCTTCAGGAAGAACTGTAACTCTGGGCTCAGTGTTTACTGTGTACCATTATCACAGTGTTGATAATGCAACATTAGAAAAACTGTAACATGGAAGTATAGAGTGGTGTAATAATCATCTATGATTTATCGTTCATAGCCAATAAGTTGTTTCAGTCATGTGCGACTCTGTGACTCTATGGACTGTATCTTGCCGGACTTCTCTGTCCATGGGATTTTCCAGGCAAGAATACTGGAGTGGATCGCCATTTCCTCCTCCAGGAGATCTTTCTGACCCAGGGACTGAACCTATGTCTCTTATCTCCGCTGCATTGGCAGACAAGTTCTTTACCACTATAGTCACCTGAGAATAGTTGTCAGAATTTTCTATGCTTGCTCATGTTTTCTCTATTTAATTTTTAAATTATTTAAAAATATATTTTCCAAACCTTATGTCATTTTTTGGTATTTCAATGTACATTGTTAAAAATACAGATTTTTTTTTTAAACTTTCATATTCATATTACCATTATCTCTCCTTACACAATATTTTTTTCTTAAGGCTACTGGGGTTTTCTTGCTACTTTTTAAGGTCAGTTTTACATTCATAGCAAAATTGAAATGAAAGTACAAGATTTCCCATATTCTCCCAGCCCCTATACATTCATAGCCTCCCCCACTATAAATATCCCCACCAGACTCAGACACTTGTTATAGCCTACATCGATACATCATAATGACCTAAAGTTCATAGCTTACTTAGTGTTCACTCTTGATGCTATACATTGTATGAGTTTGGACAAATGTATAATGATGTGTCCATCATTTTACTATGATACAGAATATATTCACTATCTTAAAAATCCTAGCTTATTCAACTTACATGAAGAGTACATCATGTGAAATGTGCTGGATGAAGCACAAACTGGAATCAAGATTGCCGGGAGAACTATCAATAACCTCAGATATGCAGATGATACCACCCTTATGGCAGAAAACAAAGGAATTAAAGAGCCCCTTGATGAAAGTGCAAATGGAGAGTGAAAAAGTTGGCTTAAAACTCAACATTCAGAAACTAAGATCATGGCATCTGGTCTCATCACTCATGGCAAATAGATGGGAAAACAATGGAAACAGTGACAGACTTTATTTTCTTGGGCTCCAAAATCACTGTAGATGGTGACTGCAGCCATGAAATTAAAAGATGCTTACTCCTTGGAAGAAAAGCTATGACCAACCTAGGCAGCATATTAAAATGCAGCAACCTTACTTTGCCAACAAAATACCCTCTAATCCAAGCTATGGTTTTTCCAGTAGTTATGTATGGATGTGAGAGCATGGATGTGCATGGACCATAAAGAAGGCTGAGCACTGAATAATTGATTCTTTTCAACTGTGATGCTGGAGAAGCATCTTGACAGTCTCTTGGACAGTAAGTAAGGTGATCAAACCAGTCAGTCTTCAAGGAAATCAGTCCTGAATATTCATTGAAAGGACTGACGCTGAAGCTGAAACTCCAATACTTTGGCCACATAATGAGAAGACTCTGATGCTAGGAAAGATTGAAGGCAGGAGGAGAAGGGGACAATAGAGGATGAGATGGTTGAATGGCATCACCAACTCAATGAACATGAGTTTAAGAAAATTCCAGGAGTTGGTGATGGACAGGGAAGCCTGGCATGTTGCAGTCCATGGGGTTTCAAAGAGTTGGACATGACTGAGTGACTGAACTGACTGAACTGAAAAATCCTCAGTACTCCACCTGTTCATCCTTCCTTCGCAACCCAGAAACCAGTGATCTTTTTACTATCACCATTCTTTGCCTTTATAAGAATGCCATATAGTTGAAATCATATAGTATGTAGCCTTTTCAAATTGGCTTATTTCACTTATGGTATGTATTTAAGATTCCTCCATGTCTTTATATGGCTTGATAGTTCATCTCTTTTCAGTCATGAATAATATTTCATTGTCTTCAGGTACTATTTTCTTTATCCATCTACTTACTGAAGATATATCAGTTGCTTCCATATTTTGGAATTTATGAATAGAACTTCTTTAAAACACTCACATGCAGGTTTTTGTGTGGACATATCTTCAGTTCCCATAGGCAAATATTTAGCATGATTGCTAGATTTTATAGAAAGAGTTTCAATGTTTTGTTTTGCAAGAAACCATCAAACTGTCTTCCAAGGTGGTTGTACCATTTTCCATTTCAGCTAGCAAAAAAATGGGCTTCCCTTGTCGCTCAGCTGGTAAAAAGAATCCACCTGCTGGTGCAGGAGACTCAAGAGATGCAAGTTTACCCTGGAGAAGGAAATGGCAACCTGCTCCAGTATTCTTGTCTGGAAAATGCCATGGAAAGAGGAGCCTGCAGGGCTGCAGTCTATGGGATGGCAGAGAGTCGGACACAACTGAGCACACACACACACATACACAGCAATGAAGGACATTCTTGTTGCTCCACATTCTCGCCACCAACTGTTAGTGTTTCAGATTTTGTCCATTCTAACCGCTCTGTCATGGTATCTGTTTTTTTTTTTAAATCACATTTCTCTGATGACATGTGATGTGGAACATATGTCCATGTGCTTATTTGTCATCTTTATATCTTCTTTGGTGAGGTGTCTGTTAAGATCCTTGACCCATTTTATAATTGGGTTGTATATTTTCGTATTGTTGAGTTTTAAGGATACTTTGTGAATGGGATAACAATTCTTTTTCAGATGTGCTTTTGCAAATATTTTCTCCCAGTCTGTGGTTTGTCATAATTCTCTTGACATTGTTTTATGCAGAGCAGAAGTTTTCATTTTAATGAAGTCTAGCTTATTATTTCTTTCATGAGCCATGCATTTGGTGTTGTATCTAAAAAGTCATTGCCATACCCAACATCAATTAAATTTTCTTCCATCATCTTCCAGGTGTTCTAGAGTTTCAGATTTTACATTTAGGTCTATGATCCATTTTGCATTAATTTTTTTTGAAGAGAATAACATCTGTATTTAGATTTATTTGTTTTTCATATCAATGTTCAGTTGTTCTAGCACCATTTTTTGAAAGATTGTACTTATTTTGTGTTAATTTTGCTTCTTTGTCAAATATCTGTTGATTATATTTATATGGGCTTATTTGGGGGCCTTCTTATTCTGTTCCACTGATCTGTTGGTCTGTTCTTTTGCCATTACCACAGTGTATTGAAACTGTGGTGCTTGAGAAGACTCTTGAGAGTCCTTTGGACTGCAAGGAGATCAAACCAATCAATCCTTAAAGGAAATCAACCTTGAATATTCATTGGAAAGACTGATGCTGAAGCAGAAACACCAATGCTTTGGTCACCACTTCACCTCTTCTTTTCATTGGAAAAGACCCTGATTCTGGGAAAAATTGAAGGCAAAAGGAGAAGCGGGCAGCAGAGGATGAGGTGATTAGATAGCATCACTGACTCAGTGAGCATGAATCTGAGCAAACTCCAGGAGATAGTGTATGGCTGAACAGCCTGGTGTGCTGCAGTCCGTGGAGTTGCAAACAGTCAGACGTGACTTAGTGACTGAACAATAACAACAATGACATGTCTTGGTTTCTAGTAAGCCTTGAAGTTCGAGGACTGGTGTCATTCAGTTGTTCTCAATACTGAATTGGCTATTCTGCGTCTCTTGCCTCTCCATGTAAACTTTAGAATAAGTTTGTCTATAGTGACAAGGTAATTTTCTGTTTTTGTTCTTTTTTTGTTGTTGTGTTTTGTTTTGTTTTGTTTTTGAGATTACAGTGAATTTAAAGATCAAATTTGGGAGAGCTGACATCCATACAGTATTGAGTCTTCTATCCATTACCATGACCTATCTCTCTAATTTTTTGATTTCAGTTATCTGATTTTTGTATTTATCCTTGCATAGGCCTTGTACATATTTCTGTAAGAATTACACGTATGTGTTTCAGTTTTTGAGATGCTAATGTAAATGACAGTTTTATTAAATTGAAAATCCAAATTTTCCTTGCTGGTATGTAGGAAAGCATTTGACTTCTGTGTATGAACCTTGTATCTTGTAAACCTTTTATAATCACTTATTAGTTCCAGGAAAGTTTTTTTTCTTTTTTCCCCTGCTCAATTCTTTTGATTTTCTACATAAACAGTTACTTCAGCTGCAAAAAAAAAAAAAAAAAAAAAAAAGACAGACTTCACATGTGCTCATGAAAATAAAAGAATTCTGGAAGCTATGAAAATTAGGTATCACAATCCAGCTTTTTGGCAATATGTTTTAGATCAAGTTTTTTTCAAATAAAGTTTTCACTGTTTGCTTTTATGTGCAGAAATGTTTAACTGCTAGGAATTGCATTTATTCTTGATCATTATCATAGGGAAACTTGGAGATCTGAAAGTCCCTTGTCTAATAGATATTAACTTGAATAATTGAGAGATAGAAATAAACTCATGGGGCTTCCCAGGAGGTGCGAGTAGTAAAGAATCCTCCTGCAATACAGGAGAGGCAAGAGTTGTGGGCTCAGTCCCCAGGTAGGGAAGATCCCCTGGAGGAGGAAATGATAATCTTGCCTGGAAAATTCCATGGGCAGAGGAGCCTGGTGTACTACAGTCCATGGGGTCACAAAGAATTAGATATGACTGAGCACACTGCAATAAACTCCTAGAAAACATTCAAAATAGCAATGTTAAAATGTATTCACTTATTCATGGCTGCTCTTTCACTTTGCAAATCTTATTTCCTTCAATTCCCTAGACTTCACTAAATAAATTAGTTTCCCTGGTAAGTACACTCACTATTCAAAAAAATTATGTATTTATTTACTCAGTCAAATGTTTATTCATTCATTAATAATGGTTGAATACCCACTTGACACCAAGCAGTATTCTAGGCATTGGGATAGAGATAACAAATCCTACAACTGTTTAAATGCTTTTACAAGTTAAAATTATTCAGTGTTTAATACATGTATATAACATACAAGACACTGAAAAATTCTTTGCTCCAATATAAAGATGTGTCAGGCGTATCTCAGTCTGCCCTCCTGATATCTTAGTCTAGTGGTTGTGACAAAAACATCATGTTGTTCTAAAACAAGCTGTGCTAGAACAGAGAAACAGATGAGACTATTGACATAAAGGGTGACTGAGACACTTTCTAGCTAAAGGTTCTGAGCCTTTCCTTTCACTAAAACTTTCATTTGGCTACGATAAGATGCTTGAAGTAACTGATAATGTGTTTTGTGCACATCTTGAAAAGTTGGATTTGGGTTGTGTTCAAAATGGCATTCATCACAAAGTTAAGAGCATTTATTTATTTATATGGCTTAAAACAACTGAAATTTATTCTTTCACAGTTCTGGAAGCTGTAAGGCAGACATCGAGGAATTGGCAGGACCATATTCCCTACAAAGCCCATAGGGGAGGATCCTTCCTTGCCTCTTCCATCTTTCGGTAGCCTCAGGTATTCTTTCGCTAATGATAACATCATTTCATTTTTAAAGTATTAAGAATAGTTTTTATTTAAACCCTTACAGGCAGATGAGAAATCTCTAGTCTATCCCTCCATTTTTGATACTCAATGTTTATTTAAAGAGGAAAGGTAAAATAAATAACTCCATTCTTTTCTCCCATTCTGTTGTTTTCCTCTACTTCTTTGCATTGATTGCTGAAGAAGGCTTTCTTATCTCTTCTTGCTATTCTTTGGAACTCTGCATTCAGATGCTTATAGCTTTCCTTTTCTCCTTTGCTTTTCACCTCTCTTCTGTTCATAGCTATTTGTAAGGCCTCCCCAGACAGCCATTTTGCTTTTCTGCATTTCTTTCCATGGGGATGGTCTTGATCCCTGTCTCTTGTACAATGTCATGAACCTCAGTCCGTAGTTCATCAACACTCTGTCTATCAGATCTAGTCCCTTAAATCTATTTCTCACTTCCACTGTATAATCCTAAGGGATTTGATTTAGGTCATACCTGAATGGTCTAGCGGTTTTCCCTACTTTCTTCAAGTTGAGTCTGAATTTGGTAATAAAGAGTTCATGATCTAAGCCACAGTCACCTCCTGGTCCTGTTTTTTGTTGACTGTATAGAGCTTTTCCACCTTTGGCTGCAAAGAATATAATCAATCTGATTTCGATGTTGACCATCTGGTGATGTCCAAGTGTAGAGTCTTCTCTTGTGTTGTTGGAAGAGGGTGTTTGCTATGACCAGTGAATTTTCTTGGCAAAACTCTATTAGTCTTTGCCCTGCTTCATTCCGCATTCCAAGGCCAAATTTGCCTGTCATTCCAGGTGTTTCTTGACTTCCTACTTTTGCATTCCAGTCCCCTATAATGAAAAGGACATCTTTTTTGGGTGTTAGTTCTAAAAAGTCTTGTAGGTCTTCGTAAAACCATTCAACTTCAGCTTCTTCAGTGTTACTAGTTGGGGCATAGACTTGGATTACTGTGATATTGAATGGTTTGCCTTGGAGACGAACAGAGACCATTCTGTCATTTTTGAGATTGCATCCAAGTACTGCATTTTGGACTCTTTTGTTGACCATGATGGCTACTCCATTTCTTCTGAGGGATTCCTGCCCACAGTAGTAGATATACTGGTCATCTGAGTTAAATTCACCCATTCCAGTCCATTTTAGTTCGCTGATTCCTAGAATGTCGACGTTCACCCTTGCCATCTCTTGTTTGACCACTTCCAATTTGGCTTGATTCAGGGACCTGACATTCCAGGTTCCTATGCAATATTGCTCTTTACAGCATCGGATCCTGCTTCCATCACCAGTCACATCCACAACTGTGTATTGTTTTTGCTTTGCTTCATCCGTTCATCCTGAAGAGGTGGCAAGAATACATGGAAGAACTGTACAAAAAAGATCTTCACGACCCAGATAATCATGATGATGTGATCACTAATCTAGAGCCAGACATCTTGGAATGTGAAGTCAAGTGGGCCTTAGAAAGCATCACTATGAACAAAGCTAGTGGAGGTGATGGAATTCCAGTTGAGCTGTTTCAAATCCTGAAAGATGATGCTGTGAAAGTGCTGCACTCAATATGCTAGCAAATTTGGAAAACTCAGCAATGGCCACAGGACTGGAAAAGGTTAGTTTTCCTTCCAATTCCAAAGAAAGGCAATGCCAAAGAATGCTCAAACTACCGCACAATTGCACTCATCTCACATACTAGTAAAGTAATGCTCAAAATTCTCCAAGCCAGGCTTCAGCAATATGTGAACCGTGAACTCCCTGATGTTCAAGCTGGTTTTAGAAAAGGCAGAGGAACCAGAGATCAAATTGCCAACATCTGCTGGATCATGGAAAAAGCAAGAGAGTTCAAGAAAAACATCTATTTTTGCTTTATTGACTATGCCAAAGCCTTTGACTGTGTGGATCACAATAAGCTGTGAAAAATTCTGAAAGAGATGGGAATACCAGACCACCTGACCTGCCTCTTGAGAAATCTGTATGCAGGCCAGGAAGCAACAGTTAGAATTGGACATGGAACAACAGACTGGTTCCAAATAGGAAAAAGAGTATGTCAAGGCTGTATATTGTCACCCTGCTTATTTAACTTCTATGCAGAGTACATCATGAGAAATGCTGGGCTGGAAGAAACGCAAGCTGGAATGAAGATTGCCAGGAGAAATATTGATAACCTCAGATATGCAGATGACACCACCCTTATGGCAAAAAGTGAAGAGGAACTAAAGAGCCTCTTGATGAAAGTGAAAGAGGAGAGTGAAAAAGTTGGCTTAAAGCTCAACATTCAGAAAACGAAGATCATGGCACCTGGTCCCATCACTTCATGGGAAATAGATGGGGAAACAGGGAAAACAGTGTCAGACTTTGTTTTGGGGGGCTCAAAAATCACTGCAAATGGTGATTGCAGCCATGAAATTAAAAGACACCTACTCCTTGGAAGGAAAGTTATGACCAACCTAGACAGCATGTTAAAAAGCAGAGATATTACTTTGCCAACAGAGGTCTGTCTAGTCAAGGCTATGGTTTTTCCAGTGGTCATGTATGGATGTGAGAATTGGACTGTGAACAAAACTGAGCGCAGAAGAACTGATGCTTCTGAACTGTGGTGTTGGAGAAGACTCTTAAGAGTCCCTTGGACAGCAAGGGGGTCCAACCAGCCCATCCTAATGGAGATCAGTCCTGGGTGTTCATTGGAAGGACTGATGCTAAAGCTGAAACTCCAATACTTTGGCCACCTCATGCAAAGAGTCGACTCATTGGAAAAGACCCTGATGCTGAGAGGGATTGAGGGCAGGAGAAGAAGGGGATGACAGAGGATGAGATGGCTGGATGGCATCACTCACTCAGTGGATATGAGTTTGAGTCAACTCCAGGAGTTGGTGATGGACAGGGTGGCCTGGGGTGCTGCGATTCATGGGGTAGCAAAGTGTCAGACATGGCTGAGCGACTGAACTGAACTTAACTGAACTGAACTAAGGATTATATAACAATAATATCCTGCTTGAGGACAGTTTCTCCTTCCTGGAAACATTCTGACTAATCCTGTTATCGGAAAATATTTATTATGGGATTGGGTTTGTTAAGATCTTTTGATTATTATGGCTTCCCTTGTAGCTCAGTCGGTAAAGAATCTGCCTGCAGTGCAGGAGCCCTGGGTTCGATCCCTAGGTTGAGAAGATCCCCTGGAGAAGGAAATGGCAACCTACCCCAGTATCCTTGCCTGGAAAATCTCATGGACACAGGATTCTGGTAGGCTGCAGTCCATGGGGTTGAAAAGAGTTGGGCATGACTGAGCGACTAACACTTTGATTGTGAAGGTCTAGTCCTGTTATCTTAAAATGTAAATTGTGGGAGTGGGTCTGGTAAGATCTTTACAACCTTGAGACATTCTTTTTATTTATTGTAATAACTAACTGAAAAAGTAGATAGCTCCCTTGCTAAGACTAGAGAGGGGGGCACTCTCTGTCCCCCTTCTGATATCTATGTCAGAAGCTTTTTCTGCCCCATTTTATACTTTAATAAAACTCTGCAATACCAGAGCTTTGGAGTGAATAAACCTGGTCCCTGGTCCCAAAGCTAAATCTTCTTTGGAGATCACAAATCTGACAAATCCATCATCATTCACTGTAAGCTATCAAGTACTGTCTTGCTAGATTCTATATATATGCATTAATATACGATTTTTATTTTTCTCCTTCTGTCTTAGTTCACTCTGTATAACAGGCTCTAGGTTTATCTACCTCATTAGAACTGACTCATATGCATTCCTTTTTTGGTTGAGTAATATTCCGTTGTATATATGTACCACAGCTGCTTTATTCATTCATCTGGTAATGGACATCTATGTTGCTTCCATGTCCTAGCTATGGCAAATAGTGATGCAGTGAACATTGCGGTACGTGTGTCTTTTGCAAGCATGGTTTCCACAGAGTATATGTCCAGTAGTGGGATTGCTGAGTCATATGAGAGTTTTATTTTATTCCTAGTGTTTTAAGGAATCTCTATTCTGTTCTCAATAGTGGCTGTATCAATTACATTTCCATCAACAGTGCAAGAGGGTTCCCTTTCCTCCATATCCTCTCCAGCATTTATTATTTGTAGATTTTTTTTTATGATGCCCATTCTGATCTGTGTAAGGTGGTATCTCATTGTAGTTTTGATTGCCCTTCTCTAATAATGAGAGAGGTTGACCGTCTTTTTGTGTGTTTACATCTATACGTCTTTTTTGGAGAAATTTCTGTTTAGTTCTTCCGCCCACATTTTGATTGTTTTGCTGTTTTTCTGGTATTAAGCTGCATGAGCTGCTTGTATATTTTGGAGATTGAAAAGATCAATTTTCATTCCAATTCCAAAGAAAGGCAAAGCCAAAGAATGCCCAAAGCACTGCACAATTACACTCATCTCACACTCTAGCAAAGTAATGCTCAAAATTCTCCAATGCAGACTTCAACAGTACGTGAACCATGAACTTCCAGGTGTTCAAGCTGGATTTAGAAAAGGCAGAGGAACCAGAGATCAAATTGCCAACATCTGTTGGATCATAGAAAAAGCAAGAGAGTTCCAGAAAAATATCTACTTCCGCTTTATTGACTACACTAAAGCCTTTGACTGTGTGGATCACAACAAACAGTGGAAAATTCTTCAAGAGATGGGAATACCAGACCACCTGGCCTGCCTCATGAGGAATCTGTATGCAGGTCAAGAAGCAACAGTTAGAACTGGACATGGCACAACATACTGTCACCCTGCTTATTTAACTTCTGTGCAGAGTACCTCATGAGAAATGCTGGGCTGGATGAAACACAAACTTGAATCAAGATTTCCGGGAGAAATATCAATAACCTCAGATATGCAGATTACACCACCTTTATGGCAGAGAGTGAAGAAAAACTAAAGAGACTCTTGATGAAAGTGAAAGAGGAAAGTGAAAAATTTGGCTCATAACTCAGCATTCAGAAAACTAAGATCATGGCATCTGGTCCCATCACTTCATGGCAAGCAGAAGGGAAACAGTGAAAACAGTGACAGACTTTATTTTAGGGGGCTCCAAAATCACTGCAGATGGTGACTGCAACCATGAAATTAAAAGACGCTTGCTCCTTGGAAGAAAAGTTATGACCAACCTAGACAGCATTTTAAAAAGAAGAGACAGTACTTTGCCAACAAAGGTCTGTCTAGTCAAAGCTATGGTTTTTCCAGTAGTCATATATGGATGTGAGAGTTGGACTATAAAGAAAGCTGAGCACCAAATAATTGATGCTTTTATTTATTTTTTATTTTTAAAATATAAATTTATTTATTTTAATTGGAGGTTAATTACTTTACAACTGAACTGTGGTGTTGGAGAAGACTCTTGAGAGTCCCTTGGACTGCAAGGAGATCCAACCAGTCAATCCTAAGGGAAAGCAGTCCTGAATATTCACTGGAAGGACTGATGCTGAAACTGAAACTCCAATCCTTTGACCACCTGATGCAAAGAACTGACTCATTTGAAAAGCCCCAGATGCTGGGAAAGATTTTAGGTGGGAGGAGACAGAGATGACAGAGGATGAGATGGTTGGATGGCATCACCGACTTGACGGACATGAGTTTGAGTAATCTCTGGAGTTGGTGATGGACAGGGAAGCCTGGTGTGCTGCAGTCCATGGGGTCGCAAAGAGTTGGATATGACTGAGCAACTGAACTGAACTGAGTCCTTTGTCAGTTATTTCATTTGCTGTTACTTTTTCCCATTTTAAGGGTTGTCTTTTCACCTTGTTTATAGTAGGAATCAGTTTTGATTACCTGCGCACTGTGAAATGACCACCACAATCAAGGCAATTAACATATATACCACTTCACATAGTTGCCTTTGTTTTTGTTTTGTGTGGTAAGAACGTTAAAACCTACCCTTAATAAATTTTAAGTCTTCAGAAATTCTAGATGTAAAGAAATAATATAATGAATGAAATAAAAAATGCCATGAACATAATTTTTTGATTGGAAGTGGTTTCTCTTCCAATGGTGTTTTAATATTTAATTCAATGCTCTTCAGAGGTAAATGATGCACTTTCCCATTTATTATTTGTTCATTTTGTTTTTCTATTGCATGCAGGTCTCTTCTCTCCTCCCTGCATTCTATGCTTGAAACATTTCAGTGAGAGGTGGCAGGCTGGTGAGCCTGTGGGAAATAGGTAAAGTTCAGGTCAAAAACACACTGAAAGCTCATTATCCAAGCAAATATTGCAGTGGTTTTGGAGAGAAGTCTGACCATGGACTAGTAAATTTTTTAATGAAAACAAAATTTCCTGAAGGAAGATTCAAAACCACAGATCTCTACTTCTTGTTTAATGTAGAACTTCCAAGCCAGAGAATCATGTCTTGCTAGGCCTGCCATGATAATTAGGCAAATGCAGAGAGGCACAGCTCATAGGCTCCTGTTTTATTCTCATTAGTTGGCACTGCCTGACACTGGGTTTGAGCAGTCACATTCTGGACCTTCTGACTTGAAGTGTGGTGTGATAGAAGTAGACTGAAATATACCAGAAGGTAAGTATCTAAGACCTGGCTTCACCAGTGACTAGCTCTGAGGACACGGGCAAGTCATTTAACTCCTCCTCATTATATATGAATGCTTGATGGGATTTAGAACACTTAAAAGGACTGTTGTAAGATTCACATGTGTTCATGAATGTAAAAGAAGTCTGAAAGCTATAAAAATTTGGTACCATGATCCATCTTCTTGGTAATGTTTTAGACAAGCTTTTATTTTTTTAAAAAAGCTTTTTTAAAATAAAGTTTTATTGTTTGTTTTTATGTCTAGAAATGTTTGCCTACCAAGAATTGAAATAGGTATAGACCTTTCCCTTTAGCAGATCTGAAGGTAAAGGATATAAAATGAAGGTGGTGTAGATGAGGCTGTATGCAGAATTAAGACAATTGCAGGGGTGGGGGCTTATCTAGGAAGTGACCAAAGGTTGAGTTTGGAATACCAGTTTACCCTCTTTCAAATGAAGGAGTTATCAGTGCTCAAGTTAGAGTTCAGAATCTGAACATAAGCAAGTTTGAGGGAAAAAGAAGCAAAAAAATTGGAAAAGAAAATAGAATCTGGCTGCAGGAAGAAGAGAGAGTGAAAATGAGAGCTGCTCAGCTGTGTCTGACTCTTTGCGGTCCTATGGGCTGCAACCTACCAGGCTCCTCTGTCCATAGAATTTTCCAGGCAATAATACTGGAGTGGGTTGCCATTTCCTCCTCCAGGGGATCTTCCCTTAGGGATAGAACCTATGTCTCCTGCATTACAGGCAGATTCTTTACCATCTGAGCCACCAGGGAAGCCCAATAAGAAAAGAGAGGGAGAAAGAAATAGGGAGATACAGAAGAGAGTAGGAGAGAGAGAAAAAGTGAGGCTGACCTAGAATGAGAAGCTTGAGGTTACTGGTAAATCTCTAAACCTAAAACAATCTCTCAACTTTAGCTGTACTATTGCCCTTGGCACTCTGAAAATACTGATGCTTGGGTCCCATTACCAGAATTCTGATTTGATTGGTCTGGGATCAATTTTTTTAAAGCTGTTTTCAGGTGATTCTAATCTGAGCAAAGCTGACAACCCAGAATGGAAGCAGCTCCTAACTTAAATGTGTCTGTAATTCACCTTGAAAATGCTGATCTGGGGTGGAGCTTGGGATTCTGCATCCCTAGAAAGCTTCCAGTTCCTAACAGGGTCCTAACAAGCTTCCTTTAACTTCTGGACAGTTGCATGAGTTAATCCAAAAAGTAACAAAATGATGGAGATGATGCTAATAATGAAGAAGGAGGAGGTGGAGGAAATGGCAGCTAACATTTAATGACTATCAAATATGTGACAGGTACTGCACTGGATGTTTCCCAGGGTTAAACAGTTAAAATCCTTAGAGAAACCCTATAAGGGCTGGTATTATTAACTCTGACAAACTGAGTCTTAAAAAGTCTCAGGTATCTTACTTAAGTTTATAAACCTGGTTAATAGATTTGAATTCTGGCAGTCTGACACTGAGCCTGCTCTTAATAGCTTTATTATCCTGATCCTGTAAAGCTTCTATAGGTTTAGTTTTAAATGATAAACACACCACAAGAGAGAAAATCTGAAAGAAGGAGGCAAATCTGGAAGCTTCTGTGATACTGGCCCAGACATTAAAAAGGTGAAAACCTATACCTGATTATGGCTTTTGACTGTGGGAACAGCTGAGGGGTGTCACCATGAGAATTTTTACAGAGAAAGCATTGTTTTTATTCTGGATAAGGCAAGTCCCAGACTTCTCAAGAGTCTCAACCTTGACTGTTCATTATATCACTTGGTCAGATTTAAAAATCCTGATGTCTGGCCTATACCCCAAACCAGATAAATCAGACTCTCTGGGAGTCGGACCCAGAGATTAACATTTGTTAAAGCCTCCAGGTGATTCCCAATTGCAGCTAACTCTGCTGATCACTGGGTTTTGAGAGTGGGATCCTGGGAGGAAACTGATACCACTGTTGATAAAGTCCAAATGTCACATTTCCTGAGCAGTCTGTTCTAACAGCTGGAAATATTTTCCTTTTTACCCTGAACTGCCCTGGCTTCTATCTCTTCCTGTCTGAGAGCACTGACCACATCCAGCCTTTAAGATGGGTATTTGTGCCTTTATTCAATGCTCTTTGGAGCCTATGGCTTCTGAGAGCAAATAATAGAAGGCTGTACTCACACAGACGGTTTCTCCCTAGATAGTGTTGCCAAGAGAAGTCATCCTAACAATGCTTTCTATGGTCAAACTGGTTGAGTTCACATCGTGTGCTTATCACTCTCTTAGAGAGTTCCAGTGAATATTGGATTAAAAGCTCTGAGACGTTCCCTAGTAGAGAAGCATCTTTATTTAACTAAGGGTTTCCAAAATTATTTGACCATAAAATACTCTTGATATTCTGCTTTTATACACACACTTGAGGATAAGGTAATCCTGGTATATAAAAGAGAATTGGCTACCAATCTAAGAAAAAGTAATACCAAAACTCATAAGGTTGTTGTGAAGGATTAATCAAATGAGATAATAAATAACAAAACAGTAAGTAATAATAAATTGGATGATATCATTTACGTGGCATGTCTGTTACAGTTCCTGGTCCTGCAGGCTTCTATCTTTTTCATCTTTGTAGTCACAAGAGTATCTAGGACAGATCTTATGTTACACACCCACACACAAAACACACACACACACACACACACACACACACACATATACAACCAAAAACAGCCATGAGCCATGAATCTAGCTATATTTCTTCTTTCAAAACAGTAAGAAAAATTCACAATTCATAGGTAGGTGTCAGAAGCATTAAATGCCACCTAAGTTGACAATCTCCTCCGTTTTTCTACTACTAATGGTTTTAGAAAAAGAAGAAATTATTGATGAGAATCTCCCTTTGAAATTCAGCATTTGTTATTTATTGACTGATTTTATGGTCTGATTATGGACTGACTGTGGTGCCTCTCTTCCCTCTGAGAGCCAGGTGGGTGACCAGGCAGCAGACCCAGGCAGCGATGATCATGACTGCTGAGCAGAAGGAAGGCTCGGAACACCACCAGAACCGATCACTCCTACTCTTGTGTTGCTGGACACTTTTTTACTTGTCTGGTTTTTGAATTGCCAGTGAGTTCTTGAGCACAGAGTGGAGTGTCTGGCTTTCAGTTCTTTATAACCAGTTCTTTAATGAGTCACATATAATGTGCTTAATCATTTATATAAAAACCATAGGGAGTCCGATAGAACATAGGTTCAAAGTATCCATGTCTGCATGAACTGGGAAATATAAAGAATAAAGCTGGTGACTTTGTGGTTGCTGCACATAGAGTTTATCCTCCAATACTATCTCTCACATTTCTACCCTCCTCGTTTGGTATTCAGTCCAAATCCCTCTCTTTCCTATTGGAGGATGTTACTTCCAGCTGGAACTAGATGAAGAGTAATGAGGACAAGAGGAGAAAGCTCCTTGTCTCCCAAGGTTGTTCTTTAGTATTTACTGTAGCTTTTCTGGGCTGCCTGGACCATGAAAGGTGAGCTGTCAGTTTGTTATACACAACGTGGCCAGGGTTTTAGATAGGAGCATGATTTTTAAAAACAAATTTTTCTATTGATGCAACCCTTGAGGATTGTTTCTCCTTTTTAAAATCCAGTGTCTATTCTTGCTACACTTGATACAATGATTCTCGAAACTTGCTGCACAATAGAAATACTAGGTCATTAGACCCAACAATGTTTTATTTTTCAAGCTCCCTGGGTACTGCTAAAGTGCATTGCATGTTTGAGAACCTAGAGGCCTTAGAGTAACATTCATTATTGTTACCAGATTTATTTAAAAGCTGGGGGCTTGAAAGATTCCTGAGATGCTGATTTTCTATTTTGCTTCCAACCATGAAGGTTGGCTTCCACTGGAAGAAACACAGTTGACAACCATTAGATTGTGAAATTCCCGTCCTAATCCCTGATTCTTAGCAACAAACTACTAAACATATGAACTCCTGGGATACTCATTTAACCATAAAGGATTCAAGAAAGAAAAGAATCTCCATCCTGTCTTTGGCCAGGTGACACAATGAAGCTGTTGACAGTTTATTTCAAATCTTTGAAAGAAATTGTAACAACTCTTTGAGCACCAATATGGTCAAAGTGGGCAGTGTTATACTCATAAATAACTTTTCTAACTTTACTTTTAATATAAAGAACAATGGTATTTGCTAAGGGATTAAATTCACCCATATTTTAGGTTTAATTCCTGGTGTCTTGAAGGATCCAGTGATTTCCAAAATGTGAAAAGATTTTCCTCTCCTTTCTTTCACTTTGGCTGTGGAGGTAAAGTTTTTAAAAAATATTCAATAGCGATTTAAGGTTGTTTCTAGACAGCAGTTTAAAGAGAATCAGCTTGAAAATAATGGATTTTTAAAAAAATTTATAAGTATATAGAGATGATGTTTCTTATTAAGCTTTTGATAAACATTTTTGGAATTAAATTTAAACCCATTCATGTTGGTTGTAAGGAAGAGGAATATAGATATTATTGATTTGAAGTGAAGTTGCTTTATACAGTATACATAATGACCTGCAATATCATAATTTTTTTCATACACTGGCACCAGAAAAAATGAGATGTCATTCAATTTTATCTGTTTATGTCAACAGAACTGGTAAACAGGAGAGACTACAGTCAGAGAAAACGAAATCTTCATGAGTGCATATTTTCCCTTTCAGTTCAGTCGCTCAATCGTGTCTGACTCTTTATGACCCCATGAATCACAGCACGCCAGGCCTCCCTGTCCATCACCAACTCCCAGAGTTCACTCAAACTCCCATCCATTGAGTCGGTGATGCCATTCAGCCATCTCATCCTCTGTCGTCCCCTTCTCCTCCTGCCCCCAATCCCTCCCAGCATCAGGGTCTTTTTCAATGAGTCAACTCTTCACATGAAGTGGCCAAAGTATTGGAGTTTCAGCTTCAGCATCAGTCCTTCCAATGAACACCCAGGACTGATCTCCTTTAGGATGGACTGGTTGGATCTCCTTGAAGTCCAAGGGACTCTCAAGAGTCTTCTCCAACACCACAGTTCAAAAGCATCCATTCTTCTGTGCTCAGCTTTCTTCACAGTCCAACTCTCACATCCATACATGACCACTGGGAAAACCATAGCCTTGACTAGACGGACCTCTGTTGGCAAAGTAATATCTCTGCTTTTAATATTCTATATAGGTTGGTCATAACTTTCCTTCCAAGGAGTAAGCATCTTTTAATTTCTTGGCTGCAATCACCATCTGCAGTGATTTTGGAGTCCAAAAAAATAAAGTCAGCTACTGTTTCCACTGTTCCCCCATCTATTTCCCATGAAGTGATGGGGCCAGATGCCATGATCTTAGTTTTCTGAATGTTGAGCTTTAAGCCATGTTTTTCACTCTCCTCTTTCACTTTCAACAAGAGAATTTTTAGCTCCTGTTCACTTTCTGCCATAAGGGTGGTGTCATCTGCATATTTGAGGTTATTGAAATTTCTCCCAGTAATCTTGATTCCAGCTTGTGCTTCATCCAGTCTGGCATTTCTCATGATGTACTCTGCATATAAGTTAAATAAGCAGGCTGACAATAAACAGCCTTGACGTACTCCTTTTCCTATTTGGAACCAGTCTGTTGTTCCATGTCCATTGTTTAGTTTAGCCTTTATATTCAGGCAAATTTAGAATGGTGGAGTGTGAATGTGAAAGTGGATAGTATTTATTGAATAAAATCTCTGGACTTTCAGATTTAAGATCTGTAGAGTCAAACTTGGAGAGTCATTGCAACAAAGTAATGAGTTAAGCTCTCTGTGCTACTTTGCAGGTTCCCACTAGCTAACCATTTTACAGGTGGTAGTGTATATGTGTCAAACCTAATCTCCAGTTCATCTCAGCTTGATGCTCTCTGGTGATCTAGATGAGTGGGATGGGAAGGTGGGAGGCAAGTCCAAGAGGGAGGGAATAATATGATGGTTAGATAGCATCACCGACTCAATGAACATGAATTTGAGCAAACTGGGTGAGATAGCAGAGGACAGAGGAACCTGGCATGCTACAGTCCATGGGATTTGCAAAGAGCCGGACATGTCTGAACAACAACAAAATAGCTAATTCACTACATTGTAAAGGAGAAACCAATTCAAAAGCAGAGACATTACTTTGCCGACTAAGGTCCGTCTAGTCAAGGCTATGGTTTTTCCAGTAGTCATGTATGAATGTGAGAGTTGGACTGTGAAGAAGTCTGAGCACCAAAGAATTGATGCTTTTGAACTGTGGTGTTGGAGAAGACTCTTGAGAGTCCTTTGGACTGCAAGGAGATCAAACCAGTCCATTCTGAAGGAGATCAGCCCTGGCATTTCTTTGGGAGGAATGATGCTAAAGCTGAAACTCTAGTACTTTGGCCACCTCATGTGAAGAGTTGACTCATTGGAAAAGACTTTGATGCTGGGAGAGGTTGGGGGCAGGAGGAGAAGGGGACGACAGAGGATGAGACGGCTGGATGGCATCACTGACTCGATGGAGGTGAATCTGAGTGAACTCCGGGGGTTGGTGATGGACAGGGAGGCCTGGCATGCTGCGATTCATGGGGTCTCAAAGAGTCGGACACGACTGAGTGACTGAACTGAACTGAACACAACATCGTAAATTAACTATCAAGCTGAGTTGCTCCATCATGTCCAACTCTTTGGAACCCCACGGACAGTAGAGCCTGGTAGGCTATTGTCCATGGGATTATCCTCATAAGAATACTGGAGTGGGTTGTCATTTCCTTCTCCAGGGGACCTCGCCAACCAGGGGATCAAACCCAGTAACCTGCATCTCTTGCAGTTCCTGCATTGGCAAGCAAGCAAGAATACTGGTGTGGGTTGCCATCTCCTTCTCCAGGAGATTTTTCCCAACCAAGGGATTGAACCCAGGTCTCCTGCATTGTAGGCAGATGCTTTACCATCTGAGCCACCAGGGAAGTTACTAAGCCACCTTGGAAGCCCCAAAACAACTATACTTCAATAAAAATAAAAGGAAACAATGAGGATTTACAGTAGTTCTGTAGGTAGAAGAGGCTGAAACAATACTTTTGACTAGTATTTTACAACCTGTTAGAATGAGAACTTCTCTGAAAATCTATGCAGCAAACACCCCAATCAGAAAGGTGAAAGTAAATATGCCATAAAGTGCACCCTCTTTGTATCTTGGGAAGGGACATGTCAACCCACAGGGGTCACTGCATGCCTTGCGAATGTGGGTCAGTGATCAGGGGTCCTTTATCACTTCCATCTCTCTAGGTCTCAGGTACAATGCCCCCTGAGGCTGTCTTTTGCTGAAGAGGCTGCAGCCACTCTCTCCATTAAGTAGAAATAAAACATATCTAATCAAGGAATAAAGGACACTTATTTCTCCAGGAGCAATAGATTGTATTTTGTCAGATCAGATATCATCAGCCTGAGTGGGCAGAAACTGCTCACTAATTAAAAGTTCTCTCTCCTAGAAAAGTATTTCATCCTATCACTAGGGTTCTACAATAATTTTGTAAACGTATGAATTTCATATCTTTTTATCTCAGAATGTTTTAACCAGTTATTTAACAAGTCATGTCAAAATCTTTGTGACCCTTGGGACTGTAACCCTCCAAGCTCCTCTGTCCAAAGAGATTTCCCAGGCAAGAATGTTGGAATGAATTGCCATTTCCTCCTCCAGGGGTTCTTCCCAACCAGCGGATTGAACACAGTGTCTGCTCCACCTCCTGCATTACAGGCAGATTCTTTACCACTGAGCCATCAAGGAAGCCTTGACACTAACAAGTTAGGCAGTAAGAAGTTAATTTTAGCTAAAAGTCATTTAGCTGAAAGTTATGAAGAAAGAAGTTTAATGTTTTCAACCACGTAAAAAGGCTGCCCCTTGATCATCACTACTTATGGTGAATTAAGTTTCCCATTACAGAAGGATGAAGGTTATTCTGAGTCACATCTAGCTACCTGAGGTAGCAGAACCTTCCCTGAAGCACTGGTTGCACTCTTTGCCATCAGCCATCAGACTGGGTTTTGATAAATGGAAAGGATTGGTGATGGAAATTTGTGCTAAAAATGTCTGCCATGTGTTAGTCCTTGTGGCTACATGAAAGCAGATTATATTGTAGCGAAAACCTGAAAGAAGATAACAAATCAAGAATCTACACTAGCAAATATTCTGTGTGCAGTCAGAGTGGTGACAGTGTGGAAAAGGCCAGGAGACTTAGGGGTCTGCATCGTTTGGTGATCAGTAGGTAAGCTGATCTGGATTCTGGTGATCCTGTGAACTTAGTCATCAACACTTATTAGCCCTGTGACTTTAGGCAAATTACTTAGTATATCTGAGCGCCAGTTTTCTTACCTGTAGATTGAGGATAATGGCTGTGGTAGAGACGAGGAAACCTGTTCACCATTGACCTTAGGCATTAGGATGACTGCATTTTCCAGCCTCCCTTGCAGTCAGAGATCAGGGGACAAACCTCCAGCTCATGCATTTGCTTTACTGAAATAACTTAGAGACCAAGTTCAAGTTGCTACCAGGATGAAGGGGGAGGGGTGTGTGGCAAATTTTATGTGAACATGAAATAAACACTATTTTCTTGAGGCATTGAAATTTCAGTCCTCTCTCTCATCTTTCTTTCCTCTCTCTTTTCTCCCTCAGCTCCCCCTGCTTCCCCCTTCCCTCCCTCCCTTCTTTTCTGAGACTGTAGCACAGTGTAGCATATCCTGATTAATACAGATCACACCTACTTGCAGAATCAGCACAATAGAGTTGTTAAGAGCAGGCTCAGTGTCAGACTGCCAGAATTCAAATCTGTTTACTAGGTTTCTAAACTTAGGTAAGATACCTGAGACTTTTTAAGACTCAGTTTGTCAAAGTTAATAATACCAACCCTTATAGGGTTGTTCTAAGGATTTTAACTGTTTAACCCTGGAAAATATCCAGTGCAGTGCCTGTCACATATTTAATATTCATCAAATGTTAGCTGCCATTTCCTCTACAGATGTAAAGCATCTAAACGTTTCTTTCGCTAAAAGTGATACATCTGGTTCAGCGAAAGATGAAATGTATTGAAAGAACCCTAGATTGGAAATCTTTAGCTACATCCAAAATTAGCTGTTTGCTTGTGGGTAAATCACTTCACTCCTTTCCGCCTCAACATTTTTAATCTCTAAAATGATGAATTTAAAATATATAAAATAATAGCAAATGTTTAAAAGACTTATTATATGGCCCTATGTCCCTAGCTTTATATCTTTGACATTGTTTAATCTATAGGTTTAATTTTAAATGACAAACACACCACAGGAGAGAAAATCTGAAAGAAGGAGCCAAATTTGTAAGCTTCTGTGATACTGGCCCAGGACATAAATAAGGTGAAAACCTATACCTGATTATGGCTTTTGACTGTTGTTTACCCACAAGCAAACAGCTAATTTTGGATGTAGCTAAAGATTTCCAATCTAGGGTTCTTTCAATACATTTCATCTTTCGCTGAACCAGATGTATCACTTTTAGTGAAAGAAACATTTAGATGCTTTACATCTGTTGAGCTAAATTTATTTAAAGGAGCTAATATGTTGAAACTTTAGTGACATCTGAACAACACTGAGGATTCTTTGGCGTTGCCCTTCTTTGGGATTGGAATGAAAACTGACCTTTTCCAGTCCTGTGGCCACTGCTGAGCAGAGACATTACTTTGTGAACAAAGGTCCATCTAGTCAAGGCTATGGTTTTTCCAGTAGTCATGTATGGATGTGAGAGTTGGACTATAAAGAAAGCTGAGCGCCGAAGAATTGATGCATTTGAACTGTGGTATTGGAGAAGTCCCTTGGGCTGCAATGAGATCCAACCAGTCCCTCCTAAAGGAAATCAGTCCTGGGTGTTCATTGGAAGGACTGATGTTGAGGCTGAAACTCCAAGATTTTGGCCACCTGATGGGAAGAGCTGACTCATTTGAAAAGACCCTGATGTTGAGAAAGATTGAAAGCAGGAGGAGAAGGGGATGACAGAGGATGAGATGGTTAGATGGCATCATCGACTCAATGGACATAAGTTTGGGTAAACTCTGGGAGTTGGTGATGGACAGCGATGCCTGATGTGCTGTGATTCATGGGGTCGAAAAGAGTTGGACACAATTGAGCGACTGAACTGAACTGAACTGAACAACATTGACCGCAATCTTGTTGAGTGGAACTTATTAGAAATTTAATGAATTACTTTTTTATCTACTCATGAAATTTTTCATACTTTTGAGAAGAGGCGTCATTCCCTCCCTAATATATTTTTTTATTCTAAATTCTTTTAGTAAATATTTTGGAAATCATAATTGCCTATTTGAAAAACAGAGTAACTCTTTTAAAAAATTCCCAGTATATTTAATTTAGAATGGTATATCATTTGTTAAATTGCAGAACCATAGAATATGATAATTATTATAATTATAAACTTTTTACTATAATATACTTTTTACTTCAAGTATTTCCTAATACTTTTATAAATGATTATAATTAGACAATGATTTTGGGTTTGTTTGTTTGTTTTATTGGTAGCTTTCTATTGTGAGTCAATATGTGCTGATTCTGCTTGTGGAGTTGAGCAAACCTCCCCAACTCCCTGGAATCCTGAAGCCCTCTGGGAGATGATTCACATCCAGTTCCCAACCGGTGATTCTGCTGCTGCTGCTGCTGTTGCTGTTAAGTCACCTCAGTCGTATCCTACTCTGTGCGACCCCATAGATGGCAGCCCGCCAGGCTACCCCGTCTCTGGGATTCTCCAGGCAAGAACACTGGAGTGGGTTGCCATTTCCTTCTCCAGTACATGAAAGTGAAAAGTGAAAGTGAAGCCACTTGCGTCTGACTCTAAGCGACCCCGTGGACTGCAGCCTACCAGGCTCCTCCCATTGGAGTTTCCAGGCGAGAGTACTGGAGTTGATTGCCATTGCCTTCTCCAACCAGTGATTCTAGAGCAGGCTGTATAAATTTTCCATCATTTTGCTATTCAAACTAAATGTGTTTACTTGTTTTAAGAACTCTCAAAACTAATTCCAGTATAGTATTTTCAATGCAGTACCCAGCATAGTATGGTGGTTCAGAGCATGTGATTTGGGACCCAGGGCACATACTGTCATCTCTATGGATATCCTGTCAGCTCCGAGATCTTAGGCAAGTTACTTCATCTTTTTTGAGCTTCAGTTTTCTCATTTATAAAATGAGAATGCATTCTAACTCAAAGAGTGTTACAAAGTTAAGTGTGATGCAAAATAAACATTGTTTGGGAGGGAATAAATAAAATTATCAAATGTGCTGTGCTTAGTTGCTCAGTCATGTCCAACTTTT
Organism: Budorcas taxicolor; assembly: GCF_023091745.1. Lineage (NCBI taxonomy): Eukaryota > Metazoa > Chordata > Mammalia > Artiodactyla > Bovidae > Budorcas > Budorcas taxicolor. The sequence goes on along the minus strand of NC_068918.1, from coordinate 74,940,815 downwards.
TGCAACCCCACGGACTGTGGCCCACCAGGCTCCTCTGTCCGGGGATTCTCCAGGCAAGAATACTGCAGTGGGTTGGCACTTACTTCTCCAAGGGATCTTCCCAACCCTGAGATCAAACCCAGGTCTCCTGTGTTTTAGGTGGATTATTTACTGTCTGAGCCACCAGGGTGGCCTTATAATCAAATAACTGATAACATAATCTTGGAAACAAACCTAAAGAAATATTGTATATAGAAAAAAGTTTTTGGTGTGAAACAGTTCCTCATATTATTTGTAGGGTTCAAGAAGTTATAAACAATCTAAGTATCTCATGGCAGGGGAATGGTTAAATAAATTGCAAGGTATGCATATAATAAAGATTATGGAGTATCTTTGTTCATGTATGTAAGAAATGCTCTTAACGCATTAGCTTGCGAATACGAAGTAGGTCACTTTAATGATTTACCCTAACTGCCTGCCTGCTCTGTGGCAAATACCACGGCATTTCCAAATTCCGTTGAGTTGCTGAAGGGGGAGAGCCTTGCCCTTGATGTAATTTGCACCCTGCCTGCACCTCTGCCTTCAGCTGCCGCTTTGTGATCTGCTTTGGCTGCTGCCTGCAGTCACCTTACTTGTCCCTGTTGCTGATCCCTGCTTCATTTCACAGCCATCTATCCACATCTTTTCCTGGGATGAACTGCCCACACACATACTGACCCTGCCCCACCCTTGACCTCTAACAGCCTAGGAGGCTCCCTCCCTTGTGGTTGCTAACAGCTCAGTACCACCTGCTCTGATCTGTTATTGATGCCCCCTGTACCATTTCACCAAGCTGCTGTAGGCTGGCCACTGTCTGCTCGACTGTCCCCAAATAGGCCCTCTGCCCCTCAGGATCTCCATCACGTACCTTTCCTGTTGGCCTACCACGAGATCCCTGCCCCTTCTTGTGGCTGAGTCTACATTTTATATGTGGGGGATGGGTGCAGGGGCAAGATGACTTGTTAGACCATAGAGATCCATTCTTGCCATTGAGCCACAGGGCTCTGTCCACTGCCAAGCGATAGGTTCTGATGGGCTTCATCACCGTACCCATCTAATCCAGCCCTATTGCTTTTTCTTGCCCAGATTAGATTTTCCTTTTTCATGACTTTGTTTTTCTCTTTCAGGTCATCTATTGCTCATCTTCATAACCTGCCCTGTCTATCAGCTATGCTGCTATATGTTGTAATTTGCTATATATTTGCACCTCGGTTGGGAACCAGGCATTAATTATACTCTCAAAGTGTTGCTGGATTCAGGCCCAGGGAGACTGGGAACTTTGCCTAACTCTGCTGCTACTGCTGCTGCTGCTAAGTTGCTTCAGTCGTGTCCGACTCTGTGTGACCCCAGAGACGGCAGCCCACCAGGCTCCCCCAGCCCTGGGATTCTCCAGGCAAGAACACTGGAGTGGGTTGCCATTTTCTTCTCCAATGCATGAAAGTGAAAAGTGAAAGTGAAGTCACTCAGTAGTGTCTGACTCCTAGCGACCCCATGGACTGCAGCCCACCAGGCTCCTGCATCCACGGGATTTGCCAGGCAAGAGTACTGGAGTGGGTTGCCAGTGCCTTCTCCATGCCTAACTCTACAAGCAGGTGATTCTTTAGCTCTGATCAAGTGGAGACCCTTGTTTATGTCATATTGTTAAATGAAAAAAAATAGAGAAAAAATATAAATGAAAGATGATCCTAACTGTTAAAACCATACTTACTTTCATAAACATTCCTGGAAGGAAAAATCAAAATGTCTGTAATGTTAGTATTTGGATGCAGTGACTATAGATCATTTTTTTCTTTCTTTAATTCTCTAAGTTTCTACCAGGCAATTTATTTTTTAATGAAAAAAAGACAATTTAAGAAAAATGTTGCAAAGAAATAATCCAGAAGCTAATAAAAAATTTGGAGAAGGGAATGGCAACCCACCCCAGTATTCTTACCGTAGAAGTCCATGGACAGAGGAACCTAGCGAGTTACAGTCCATGGGGTCGCAAAGAGTCCAACATGACTTAGCGACTAAAAATACAACAAGTTTATTTAAAGGACAGCTGCCCTTAAACTTTGTTTTGCGACTTTCCTGTGTTATAAAGGAACAATGGTGTTTTTAGAAAGAATTATTTAATTTTGACAGTGCTGGGTCTTTGTTGCTGTGTGCGGGCTTTTCTCTAGTTCCAGCGAGCGGGGGGCTGCTGTCTCGTTGAGGTTCCCGGGCTTCTTACTGCGTGCCTCCTCTTGTTGCAGAGTGCAGGCTCTAGGGCACACGAGCTCAGGAACTGCGACTCACCTGCTCTAGAGCTCAGGCTCAGCAGTTGCAGTGCATGGGCTCAGTTGCTCCACAGTGTGTGGAATCTTCCCGTAGGAGCTTTCGAACCCTGCATTGGTAGGTGGATTCTTAACCCCTGGGCCACCAGGAAAGTCCCAGAGAAATAGTTTCTTTAAATGGCTTTTTTCAAAGCATTTTTTTCTTCAAGTCCCTCAATACACCTTTTAGTTTTTTTAGAAGCATTTTTTCTTACTTCAAGTCCTTCAATACACCTTTGCCTTGCCTTCCACAGATCTTGTTTTTTATTCCTATCTGTACCAGAGTCTGTATCTGTGAGCATGTATGTTGTTTGCTATCTACCTGTCTATCTATCTATCTCCATATCATATCTGTAGCAAGTATTGTTGGTGCCCTGCTCGGTCTTGACACTCACCTTCCCCCACAGGCCAACTCTTAGATTTCCAGCTGCCAACATCTGCAGCAGCTTTGCCTGAAGCCTTTCTCTGGAGACAGGAATCTGCCTCAGAGACATGCTGGAAGCAATTGGAAGCAACATGCACCTCCCTCCCTAGTGGTCCTTAACCATGACAGGAATCAATGATTCAGTGCTCCCAACTCCTTTGCCCTTTGGGGAGCAGAGACAAGGATGAATCCCATGTCCACTACTGTCTCCCAGAGTTTCAGTGGGACTGAGTCCACACAGGTAAACTGCATGGCCACGCAGCTGTATCAGCTGCCTTATTTTCCCACTCTTCTGCTGGCACCTCCAGGGATCAACACACCACTTTTATTCAAATTCTCTTCACAGGATCTGTTCCAGGGAAATCCAACCAGCTAAAACGTCTTCATTCATATTTATTTCCTGCAGTTTATACGAAAATGGTTTACGGGGTATGACTAGCTCAGGGCTAAGTGTGAGCTCAAAAGGTGGCAAGACTGCCACCAAATTACTATAACACTAGGCATCAAAAAAGCAGGAGAGTTCCAGAAAAACATCTATTTCTGCTCTATTGACTATTCCAAAGCCTTTGACTGTGTGGATCATAACAAATTCTGGAAAATTCTGAAAGAGATAGAAATACCAAACCACCTGACCTGCCTCTTGAGAAATCTGTATGCAGGCCAGAAAGCAACAGTTAGAACTGGACATGGAACAACAGACTGGTTCCAAATAGGAGAAAGTATGTCAAGGCTGTATATTGTCACCCTGCTTATTTAATTTATATGCAGAGTACATCATGAGAAATGCCAGACTGTATGAAGCACAAGCTGGAATCAAGATTGCTGGGAGAAATATCAATACCCTCAGATATGCAGATGACACCACCCTTATGACAGAAAGTGAAAAAGAACTAAAAAGCCTCTTGATGAAAGTGAAAAAGGAGAGAGTGAAAAAATTGGCTTAAAGCTCAACATTCAGAAAACTAAGACCATGGCATCCAATCCCATCACTTCATGGTAAATAGATGGGGAAACAGGGGAATCAGTGGCAGACTTTACCTAACCTGCCTCTTGAGAGATCTGTATGCAGGTCAGGAAGCAAGAGTTAGAACTGGACATGAAACAACAGACTGGTTCCAAATAGGAAAAGGAGTACGTCGAGGCTGTATATTGTCACCCTGCTTATTTAACTTATATGCAGAGTGCATCATGAGAAACGCTGGATTGGAAGAAACACAAGCTGGAATCAAGATTGCCGGGAGAAATCTCAATACCCTCAGATATGCAGATGACACCACCCTTATGACAGAAAGTGAAGAAGAGCTAAAAAGCCTCTTGATGAAAGTGAAAAAGGAGGTGAAAAACTTGGCTTAAATCTCAACATTCAGAAAACGAAGATCATGGCATCTGGTCCCATCACTTCATGGGAAATAGATGGGGAAACAGTGGAAACAGGGTCAGACTTTATTTTTTGGGGGCTCCAAAATCACTGCAGATAGTGACTGCAGCCATGAAATTAAAAGACGCTTACTCCTTGGAAGAAAAGTTATGACCAACCTAGATAGTATGTTCAAAAGCAAAGACATTGCTTTGCCGACTAAGGTCCGTCTAGTCAAGGCTATGGTTTTTCCAGTGGTCATGTATGGATGTGAGAGCTGGACTGTGAAGAAGTCTGAGGACCGAAGAATTGGTGCTTTTGAATTGTGGTGTTGGAGAAGACTCTTGAGAGTCCCTTGGACTGCAAGGAGATCCAACCAGTCCATCCTGAAGGAGATCAGCCCTGGGATTTCTTTGGAAGGAATGATGCTAAAGCTGAAACTCCAGTACTTTGGCCACCTCATGTGAAGAGCTGACTCATTTGATAAGACCCTGCTACTGCTGCTGCTGCTAAGTCGCTTCAGTTGTGTCTGACTCTGTGTGACCCCATAGACGGCAGCCCACCAGGCTCCTCTGTCCCTGTGATTCTCCAGGCAAGAATACTGGAGTGGGTTGCCATTTCCTTCTCTGAAAAGACCCTGATGCTGGGGAAGATTGTAGGTGGGAGGAGAAGGGGACAACAGAGAGTGAGATGGTTGGATGGCATCACCAACTCAATGGACATGAGTTTGAGTAAACTCTGGGAGTTGGTGATGGACAGGGATGCCTGGCGTGCAGCAGTCCATAGGGTTGCAAAGAGTTGGACACGACTAAGTGACTGAACTGAACTGAGGCAGCAACACTAGACAAATGGTTAAAAGAGTCAGGATGAAATAGGAGAGAAGAGGGCAGGGCACAACCTTAAGGATACGAAAAACTGGTTAGAACCAAATAGATCCAGGATGATGGATGACGAGTCAACTTCTATTAGACCGCGAGCCTCAGTAAATGCTCAGTGTAACACATCAGCAAGTTAAAACAGCACACGCAGAGGTGTCATGACAGTTCCAAGTCTGAGCATAAATCCTGAGACCAGGTTGTGCTCTCAGTTAAAAGACGGTGGATTCAAGTCCTAATCTGAGTTGCACAGTTTCAAATATGTCTGTGCAGTATTATGCCTAGTTCTGCATGCAGAATGGATAAAAAGATATTCCAAAATTGGGATATAACCATAGCCTGATTAACAGTTTAGGAATCTAAGAACAAAGCTAACAGTGAAAGAAAGAAAGCAGTTGGCTTGGAGAATAAACCACTAACTAACGGCATAATTGCTGTTTTCATAAGCAATTCCCATAAGTTCCCATAAGTGGCTGAAGGGAAGCCCTGTGCCCAGTGGACTAAATGTATTCAGTCTTCTTTTCAGAAGGCAGAATTTGAACTGGACAGAAGTTGTTGTTCAGTTGCTAAGTCGTATCTTAATCTTTGTGACCCCATGGACTGCAGCACACCAGGCTTCCCTGTCCTATTTTTTGGAGTTTGCTCAAACTCATGTCTATTAATTCAGTGATGGCATCCAACCATCTCATCCTCTGACACGTCTTCTCTGCCTGCCCTCAATCTTCCCCAACATCAGGGTCTTTTCCAGTGAGTCGGCTCTTGGCATCAGGTAGCCAAAATATTGGAGGTTCAGCTTCAGTATCAGTCCTTCCACGAATATTTAGGACAAAAGTTAGAGAAAAGAAGCAAATTTTGACTTTGGAAAAGGAAGGTTTTTCTAACAATTAGAGCCTTTCCTTATTTAATGCAAGATCTCAGTCCCTCGAAATACCTAGGCAGAGGGCAAAAGTCCCCTAAATCCATTCCATCCCTTAAACCAGGTCACAAATATATAAGCCTCTGTGATTCTTATCAAAAGCTTATTTCTGTTACCAGCATTTTGTCTCTGCATTTCCATCAGGCTGCCATCCTGTTGCATATCTTGCTGGTGCTATCTCTTAGTTTTCCTGGTTCCCCAGAGACCTTCATCCTGGATTTGCGCAGTAGTTCTGTTCTCTGACCAGCTTTGGGTATTAACAACGTAGTTTCGGACTTGCATTTCCGGGATCCAGGACCATCTGCTCTCTCTCTGCACAACTGCTGGCCATAAGCCTTGTACCAGCCCTCCCCTTCCTGTCCAACCCTAGTCAATGGTGGCTTCTCACCTGGCCCCTGCCTGACATGGGAAGAAGAACAAGACACAAGGGAATAAGACAGATCTTCACTGAGGTAAGAGTTTAAGTGATTTCTAAATTTACTTCCAACTCTTTAATTCTGTGATGATTTTCCTTTTCAGCTTTTATAATCTTCATTCATAAACTTTTCCTCCTTGTTTATTAAGCTGTAAGCATTGCTTCTTCAGAGAAGGCAATGGCAACCCACTCCAGTACTCTAGCCTGGAAAATCCCATGGATGGAGGAGCCTCTTAGGCTGCAGTCCATGGGGTCGCTAGGAGTCAGACACAACTGAGCGACTTCACTTTCACTTTTCACTTTGATGCATTGGAGAAGGAAATGGCAACCCACTCCAGTATTCTTGCCTGGAGAAACCCAGGGATGGGGGAGCCTGGTGGGCTGCCATCTATGGGGTCGCACAGAGTGGGACACAACTGAAGTGACTTAGCAGCAGCAGCAGCAGCAGCAGCAACTGCTTCTCCAGCTACCCTGAGAAAATCAAGCCAGTTTCCAGTTGAATAGCATCACTTCTTGAATTCTCGAAGTTCAGTCTTCCTTTCTCCCAAGGCTTGGTGACACAATTAGCCTTTCTACTTTGTCTAAAGGAATATACCTCTGTAAGGAAGGAATCCCCAGCGCACACATCCCCATGGATGACTTATTTGCCCTCTAACTGGTGCCTTCTCCAGCAGTCTGTGTCTTATCTGCAGTTCTCCTGAAGAGGACGCTGTTTCCCACACCTAGCACTACCTTGCCAGACCTCTGGCTGGGCTCAGGGAACAGTGAGTATTCCCACCCTCTTCTGCAGGCAGAGCAGACCTGCTGCCCAGTGGGACTGCTCTCTCTGACGCCAAAAGAAGAGCTTGTTTTTCATGGTGAAAACACGTGCTATTCCAGTTGGCAGATTTAGGATCAGTAGGTAGAAATACAGAGCTCTGGACCCCATAAGGATCTTGGAACAAATTTTCAGAGAACTGGGCTGGGAAAACGATATAGTGTTATACAGTAAATACTCATTTACTTTCTCAGCAAATACTTATTGAGTGTCTGCTTTGTCTTGAAGACTCAGAAATCAGGCATTAGAACACAAAAAAGAACTAACAGTCTCTTCAGGGAAAGAGCCATGTAAGTTAGAATGTAATCTGGGATGTGAATAAAATATGGGAATATGAAGGGGAAGTGAAGTTGCTCAGTCATGTCCGACTCTTTGTGACGCCATGGACACCAGGCTCCTCCGTCCATGGGATTTTCTAGGCAAGAGTACTGGAATGGGTTGTGTTTTCCTTCTCCAGGGAACTTCCCGACTCAGGGATCGAACCCGGGTCTCCCACATTGTAGACAGACGCTTTACCGTCTGAGCCACCAGGGAAGTGCAAGTAATCTGAATTGACAGAGACTCCTGTGTAGTATCCTGGGTTCTGGAGCAGAGCATGGATTCACAGGCTTAGTATGGGGATCAATGCTCTGCTGAGCCACTTACTCTCTAGGAGATTTTGGGCAAGTGCAAATTATTCTAGTTCTTCACAATATTCCTTATGGCTGTAGTACTGGGAAGATTAACTGAGAATGAACGCAAAGGAGCTGCAGGGCCTTCTCTGGCCTTCCAGCGGTTGAGACTCCATGCTTCCACTGTAGGGGCTGGGGGTTCCATCATTGGTCAGAGAACTAAGATCTCGAGGGGTGGAGGTGGGAAGAGGGGGGGCCACTGCAACATTTCTGGCCCAGAATAGGTTTAAAAATACGTTGCTTCTCTTCTCTTTGGTGGCTTCTCAGGATAGAAAGTGTTGGGGGTAGTTCCTCATACAACGTTTGTAGTATCTGGATTCCAATTTCACTATCTCCAAATGTCTCCGTTTTGATGAAGCTTCTGGACTCTCCAAGCAGAGGCCTTAATGACTCACGATGATATATGGCTGCTTCTTTGGATTAAACATCTGAAATGTTACCATTTTCTCCTTTTCTTCCCCATTCTTTGCTTCTCCTTCTCTCTCCTATGGGTTTTCCTCATCAGACACCAAGCCCCATTTCATAACTTTTCATGCTATTTTCTGGGCCCAATGCAGGTAACCCCAGTGTCTCAGCTCCTGATTCTGGTAGTTTCTTCAACATCAGCCTTTCTGGATAGAGGCTGCTCTTTCCATCTAAATGCACCACGATATCATGGATGTGGCCCTGGTATCACCAAGTTTTCTCTTCGAATGACACTTGGTAGATGCCTTACTTTGCAGGTGTCTCATTCAGAGATGTGAATAAAAGAGGCTCCATTGCTTTGAGGACCAGTGAAGTCTCTGTTGAAACGCAGGGGAATAGAAGTTGGGACGAGCAGGAGGATATCAACACGGTGAGAAACCAGGTGCCCCTAAAGAGTGAGCCAAGGGGAAAAAGGCTGTGGGGGGCACAAATGAAACAATGATGGGGCTTTCGGATGCCTCTGTCTCTAAAGCTTTCCTGGCGATGCAGGAGTTTGTCAACCTCATGTATTCTATCAAAAAAGCTAGATGACAATGTCTGTCACACTACTGAAAATGTAAATTCTGGAGTTCACTTTAAACTGATACATCCTTCCTCATAATCAAATTATGCTCTACTTTGTCACCTACCTGGTCTGTAGATTTTGTGTGGTGATCTCCAGCTTTCACCTAAAAGAACCATTGAAATTATTTTTTATGCCAGTCAATTTCTGCCATTGTCATGCTTACAAACTAGAGAGAGGGAACATACTCGTTTAATAAATAGAAAATATTTATTATACAGCATTATCAAGATTATTTGACAAAAGGCAGTAACGAGCCAAAGGAAAACACTTTCACAAGAAGCTAAACAACTTGTATAAGCACATACATTAAGGTAGAAAGTTTCTGCCCTTTTTGTATAGGGTATGTATGTGTACATTTCCAATTTTGAACAATTATGATTTAAGAGCTAATAATCTATTGTACTCAGGAAAACTTTTAATCATGGTAATTGTAGGCATTCAGAGTAATAATGTGACTGGTGTTGAATGTTTTCACCAAATATCTGAAACTAAAACCTCAGGACAAACTGACATAGTATTTTAATAGCAGAAGTTTTTCTGATCTATTCTTACTTTAAAAGTTTCTGAATGCACAAGTTCTGATGTTAAGAACAGATGTCAATGACATTCAGATAAAACACGTTTCACTAATATTACATTGTGTACTTTCCCTTGCTAGTTTGCCAATTAGTAGATCATATATCAAGCACTAGAACCATCCATTTTCCTCCTTCTGCCTCATGACAGTGAAAATGGAACTGAAATTACATTTCAGTCATGAGTCTTTCTACCAAAGGTGTAATAAAATAATTTTTTAAAAAGAAAAGGCAGTCTTTTCTTCAAATAAAACTGACTAAACTTGACAGTAGGATATGGGAAGACATAAGAAATATGAGCCTCAAACATTGGAGTGGATGTTAAATTCTGAACAAATGATGCAGTGGGTATTTAAAGAGTCTAAGATAATTTTTGGCTGAGAAAGCAGCAGCTTTAACATGAAGGGAGCACATTGAACGACTGAACATAAGGCATAAACAAAGATATTTAAGGGGATAAGATTCATTCCCAAATAATACAAGAATCAGAACAGCAAGAAAAATCTCTTTTATTGGGGGGAAAGGGAGGAGTGAAAATGAAACAACTGGATTACACAGACATGGATATTACACACCACAAATAACAAAAAGAGGAAAAGCTAGGGCAGTGAAATATATGAAGGAAAGGACATGGAAGCAAAAATGAGAAGAAATAAAAAAGCGAGGAATAAATAAATTAAAGAATTATGACAAGACAGTGGCTAGTGTATGCTTTAAGCACATAAAGCTCAAGTAGCAGTGGAAAATTAAAAAAAAATCATAAAGGAAACAGAAATAATGTAGATACTATTTCAATCTTATGTTTTAATAATGATGTGTACAATTATATAAAATCTTCCTTTTTACTGTTACCCAGAGTTTTTGTGAACTTTTAGTATAACAAATCTTCAAACCACTTCATTAATAACATATTTCCACATCATAAAATATCTGAAAAATATGTTCCCTCTTAGAAGAAAGACCATCTAAGCAGCATATGAAAAACATTGGACCACAGGACTCCAACCTTCAAAGAGCTCCCATAGATATTGATGATAATGGTATATAAAGCATTACTGGAACATAAAAATATCTATACTATATCAGAGAGACAGTCTTCTAGTTGCAGTTAGATTGACATTACATTGCACAGTTTTTATTATCACGGATATACAAGGACACAGGAACACATTCACTTGCTAGTTACAAGGACTTCGGTGACAGTTGAAAAGAATTATTTGTCATTGAAACCAATAATAGCTGCTATGAGTACACCATTAAGTTCAAAGATAGATTTGTTTCTGTAGTACATAGGAGAAACAATGGCACCAAATACATACTGCATCTTAGAAAGTTCAACTGGTAAGTATTATTTGCTACAGTAAATGGAAGGTAACGATTTTGCCATGTGGCTTGTTCTCTTTAACGTAAGGGCGAAGGAGAGCCCCCTTGGCACACAGGTAAATCCGCAAAAGTCTTCTGCTACTCTCAAAACAATCTCATCTGGCCTTTTTTTAATAATGAAATCACCAATAAGCGAGCATCAGATATGGGAAGCTGATTTTGCCGATTTAGTTCAAAGCCCCAAGCCTCTGCACTGTCCTGTTTCTCCTTCCGCCCTCCCTTAGCACTGCTGATGAAGCGCTTTTGGTTGATGATTTTGCCCCTATTCCTGTTCTCCTAAATAGAGGAAAATCCCAGAGCAGCAAGGTGTCCACGCACCGTTCTCCAAGTGTGACAGCAAGGCTGGCACTGGATGGGCGTGCGGTTGGTGAAGACAGACCCCTTTTGGGGCCAGTTCCCCCCAAGGGTGCAGGATACCAGGGTTCTGTGGGCCCAGTAGGGAGAAGGGCTTGAGAAACGAGCTGCTGTCCATCACCGTTCTCTGGGTGGTTCCCCTCCTTCACCCACCTGCTCCACCTGGCTCCACCAAACTCGTTGGACACACCAGGATGACGAGCTAATGATTAACTGAGCGGTCCTCCCCGCTGTCCCCTTTCAAACGAGCCAAGTGGGTGGGCGTGTACATCTACGCGCAATGGTCCAAAGAGATTATGTGGGTTGGTTTTATTTATTTGTTTATTTTTTGCGATAAAAGTTACATACTATACGGGATTGTGCTTTGTCGGAATTCCCTTTCTTCCCAGAGAAGAGTTTTGAAAAATTCAAGACTCGGAATCCTCGCCTGGATCCCTTCTGGCTTGCGGAGTCCAGCACCTCTGGCGCTGGCCTTGCTAAGGCGGCAGCCGCCGTCGCATCCTTGCTCCTGACTCCACCTCCAGCCTTGGCTCCCCGCCCAGCTGCCCGCACGTCTCTCCCGGGCAGGTGCTCAAGCTCCCTGACCGACCACCTCTGGCCTTTCCTCCCATGGACACCTGCTCCCTACAGGGTGGACGAGCTCTGCTTATAGTCCCTCAGGATGACCGAGGCGTAGGTCACATTGGGAGGGGTGCAGAGCACCGACTCGGACACGGGGGAGCTGGGCACCGAGCTGCCCGAGGCCACCGAGTCGCGGAAGGGGGACGGGGGCGTCAGGGCGGGCGAGGCCTCCGGGGTGGGCTTGCTGGGCGCCGGCAGGTCCCCCTCCTCCTCTTCCTCCTCCAGCTCGTCCTCCTCGGTGTTCCCTTCCCGCTCGGACAGGTACTCCTGCAGCAGCTTGAACCTCTCGCTGTCGTCCTCGTCGTCGTCTTCGCCAGGCGGCGAGGCGGGCTCCTCCGCGAAGGGGCTCAGCGGCAGCGGCAGCAACGGCAGGTGCTGCGGGGGCGCCGGGGGCGGGAACAGGGACCGCCCCCCGTTCCCCACGGCCCCGGGGACGGCGAGCACCGAGCTGAAATCCGGGATCCCGGCGCTGAAATTGTTGACCACTCCCTGCAGCTGGTCCAGGAAGGATTTCTGCGGCAGCGGCGGCTGCTGGAGGGGCGGGGGCAAGCCCTTGGGGATGGCCGGCTCCGCCAGGAAGAGGGGAGTCTCCTCGGCCGGAAGGTGGGGCGGCAGAGGCGGGGTGCTGGCCGCGGTCGGCACGCGGCGGGGCGCCGCCCTGGAAGGACTGCTGGGAGGGCTGAAGCCCGCCGGCTGGGCGTCCTCCTCCTCCACGTTGTAAAGGGTCTTGGTGCTGGCATCAGAAAAGGTCAGGCTCTTGCCGGAGCCTTGGTAACTTTTAGTGAGGGGTTTGATGACGGCTGTTTGGTTGCAGGCCGTCTCGCTGGTCTTCACGTGCACCGAGAGCCGGTGCCACGTGTGCTGACCTTTGGGCACCTGTCTTCCACCTGGTTCAGACCACGACACAGACTTGCCATTAGAACTATGAATAGAACAGAGATGGGTTTATTTGCGGGCATCTCACGCACGCGGGATAATATACACAAAGAACATTTGCAAGCCTAGCTCAAAGCAATTTGACTCCCTCCCACTGTATGTCTGCCTGTGACACACACTCCCACCCTCTCCTTTTTACCCATCAGACTCCAAAAGCTGCAGCGATCGCAGGTTGCCTCTGAAGCTGTGGCCAGGGATGCCATCCACCCGAACACAAGGCAGGACATTTTGACCCTGAGAAAAACTGTAGCGGAGAAGAGCTAGCTTGTTGTAGAAGCAGCTATTTTCATTTAAGTCTGATTTCACAGCTATTACATACACACACACACACACACGCTCAAAGGCGGTGAAAAAATTGTTGCTCAGTGCAAGCTTTTGAAAGATCCCAAGATTGACAAATTAAAAATAAAATCTTAGTCACACACAGACAACAGAGCATAATGACCATAGCTATTGTCTCCCTTTCTTCTTAGTCCCTGGAACAAATTAAGACCCACGTATAAAACTACTCTCATCGTCCTGTGAGGTTATAAAACACATCCTCTCAGATGCCCATTCTGATATGTAGGTATTTCATGTGGTACAAGATGCAGCTCAGTCATGCACATGGCACCTGTGCAGAAGGGAAAAAAAGGAAATGACAGAAAAACCCAGACCTACGCTCCACTTAAGTTTCCCAGCTTTTGAGTTTCCTTTTATTTCAAAGCATTATTCCTGATGCATATGGTGGATCACAGTTCACTCATAGCAGATAGCTTGGGATTTTCACACTGGCAACATTTAAGTAGGTGTGTTTGAAAGAGCTGGAACTGGAAAGCCCAGAAAAATATGAATATCCATATCCTGTCTTAGTCTACATGCATAATTGATGCAAAAGGATAAGATTAAGATTCCGACAAAGCAGAAGTTACTGAGATCAAGACCTCTCCAGGGCCTTTTCTTCATTGATCATTGAGGAAAAAAAGGCTTAGGGCACCAGGGGTCCTACACCCTTCATGGGATCCTCATAAAGCCAACCAAATAGAACACATCTCTGAAAAAAAAAAAATGATATGTACTGTGTGCATATATGCACATTCTATTCTGTCTGTTCTAATAACTCTGGTCTTACTTTTGGACTCTTGTTTATTTTCTGTATAATTTTTAGCAGATGGTGGTACCTTACCATAGCATACTATTAATAACAACAGTGTTAATACTTAAATCAGGAAATAATTTTTTTTCAAGATTTTGCTTTTTCTTTGTATCCATGAAAACAACAGAGGAGGTGGCACAATGATGACACATTTTTTGACATTAAAAGAAAAAACGAAAATGCATATATTTTCTTAGGTGGAGATGTGAAATAGACTTTTTCATATCATAGTCTTTAGTTTGGGAAACAGGAAATGATCAATGGTTAACATAATGGTTTATTTAATCATTTTGAAAATACAAGAATGAATACTTTAAAAATTATGTGTGAGTGCCACATATATGATGATGGTAATGTTTTGACATTTCAAATTTTATAATCCTGAAAAGTCAAGCGAATCAAATAAGGACAGATTTGTGTAGAAAGTCTGATATCAATTCTAGAAAATTCTGCATATAAAAGTTCTAAAATAGATATAATAGCTAAATTTTCTTATTATTTGGGAAGAAACTAGTTCCTCCATATAGCTGATAATCTATGCTATATTTTTAATTGTCAGATAAAAAATCTCATCTCCAAAATATGATATCAAAGTTAATATTTCATGCAAGTGTATGCTTAATGTATTCTCTAAGGGTGTCTAACTGCTTATGAATGTGAGATTACCGACTTATTAGGTTCTATACAATCTTGTTAGAATAGCTAACTCTCTCCCGAGGTGAGCAAACTAAAGAATAAGCTGGTGGTGTTCCTGCCAAGAACAGCCAACCAACCAGCCAAAGCCAAGACCAGAATCCACAGTTCCTCCTCTGGGTTTGAAATTCTGGGCAAGCTCACCTCCCACTTTCCTCTTTCCCAATTTCCTCCATCTCCCACTCTACTTACACTGTTTCTCTCTTTATCCATTTAATATGCCTCTTCCAGAAAGTATAAAATTGCCTAGTTGCCTAGTTGCCTCTTGCTTTGCTTAAATATGCTTTAATATACTTTCCAATGGCAATGCTTTGCAGCCCTTTCAATGGCAATGGAAACATTTTTTCCTTCTCCAAATGCTTGCCTCTCCATGTTCATTAAGAAAATCACTAAACTAAAAGGCTGCTCATGTCTTCATTTATTTGTACATGTGTATGTGTATGTGTGTGTGTTTTAAAAACCAGTTCCCTCCAGAGCTAGTCTGATCTAATTCAATCAGTAGGCTTAGATAAACAAAACATTGTCCAGTTTCCATATATGCTAACAAAAACGACAACATTGTATTCCTGGGACTGAGTTCACCCCCTTGTTCCCTGACTTGCCTTGTCTTCCTCCTTGTACAGGAGTCCTCTATCAGCTTCTGTTTAAATCCTTTGAAAGGCATTATTAATCATCTTGCAGACAGAGATGATCACAGTTCAGTTCTGTTTTATCCAATACAAATTTTTATTCTTCTGAGGGGAGATTTCCACCCCAGCAGTCAAAGTTAGCAGCTTTCCTTCCCCTCAGAGTCTTGCTCTAGATTTTCTGTAAAGTACTGTTTAATTAGGAAACAGTCCTAATGCCCTACGGAATTTATCAGATTAAGAAAATTAGATCAACCTTTTTTTTTCCCCAAGGACAAAATAAATTGCTTCCTAAAAACCAGAGATATTGGAGGAAAAGAATCATTTCATAGAAACTACAGCACAGGGGATAAACTTTGGTCCTTCTGCATTAGTTATCTTTAACCTATGGTCAGCAGACAGCTTGAATGGTCCATGAATCTACATGTGCATTAAAGCATTGTTTTTAGGCTAAATCAATATTATGTCCTTGTAGATTATGTGCTGCTATTTTTAAATGTAAAATGCTGTTATTGATAAATTGTACTTTTAGATATAAGTGTAACTAAGTTCTGAGAAGCTGTTTTTGGTGTGTTTTGTGTTCAAGCTAATAAAGGTACGATTACTATCACAGGTTCAGGTGAGTATTTGATGACTGTTTGGTGTGAAAAGTGATTATCCTATTTGAAAAGGTTACGAACTCATTGCTGTGATATTAAGAAGAGAAAAATGTATAAAATATGGGGCAGCAAAAAGCAATAAATACATTATAAAGATGCGATATTATTATGAAATAATACTTATATTTAATCCAAGGTAGTTTTAATACCTTATCTTTCAAAGCCACCGGCTTCTTTCTTCTATTATTTAATGTTACTTGGTTCCTTAATCTTAGGAAAAGCAATCTGATTTAGAAACACCACAAAATTGTCAGAAAGCACCTTGTCAGAGGATACCTTGAGTGGCTAAATATATTTACTGATACTGAAGTAATTGGAGGAAATTGCTGTTAGGCCTGGGAGGGACTAGAGACACAGAGGATGAGATACACGGAGAGTCACGCAGAGCTACAGGGCGGAGGGCTGCAATTCCAGCTCCAACCGGCTCAGGATCTTGCTTTGGTTTTTCTTTCATTAGATAAGTATCACAATTCCTGCCCCCCCACCCCCAAACAGAAGACTCACAATTTACAGCACTTTAGAGAAGAGTTGGAAGTGGGTGGTGTAAACAGATTAGTATATCTTTGGCATTCAGAGTGATCCTGTCTGTTTTATTTGTTTCGGTAAGTACTAGTTACATCTGCAGAGTACGATGCTCTCTGCTCCGGAGAGGCCTAAAACAGGAATACCAGTGGGTGGGTGTTTGAGATCCGGAGGAAAGCATCCTGCACAAGCTGCCTGAGGGGGAAGCTTGCTCAACACCTGTCTCCCTTATGTCCAACTCAAGTCTCTGCCACTAGGCTTAATAGCTGCACAGCAGACAGAAGGATGGCTTCCAAAGAGCCCAGGCAAGGCGAGGTCTTCCCTTGGGGAGGGAAGTCTCAGTCCTGGGAACCTGAGCAGGGTAACATTTGTTTTCTTTGAAAATGAAAATGGAAGCAGGAAATGCCACTGGGTCATAGAGTGAAGAGAATGGCTCACCAAGAAAACAAACCACAGCCACAGGCTTATGGACAGCTCCGCTGTGACCCAGCAGCTGTGGCCGGGACATGTGGCCTTCCAAGGAAAGGCTGGTGTTGCCCTAAGGGAGACCCACCTGGATGGGAAGCCAGAGCTGCCCAGTCCAGGTATCTCACCTCCATGTTCTTCAGAAAGCTGGTACCATAGTGCAGCTTGAATAGTGATCCTTGTAGCATCTCAGGCATTGGGAACTGTTTGAAACCATTTGAGTCAGACTCCCATTTTCTTAGGCAACCCCAAGCTAGTCTTCAATACAAAGAACTCCCACTAACTCCAGCTTCCCTTCTTGAAAGCTTCCCCCACTAAATTTGCATATTCAATATATATTCTCTGGAAGCTTCTCTGAACATTCAATATTCAGAAACTTCTCTGAACTTTCAAAATTTCTCATCTTATTGAATCAGCATTGCTTATAAGGTAGAGGATTTCTGAATGTGTTGGTGAAGACAAATGCTTTCTAATATTATGAGAACATGGAAGTTGCTGCTGATATGAAGCCTTAAGTAGCATTGTGAATTTTATCCCCTCTCCTTGCTGATTCTAACTATATCCTAAGCTGGTCAGAAAATCATTTGACTTGCTGAAATTTACAATATTACAAAGTCTAAGTGTACAATCCTCCTTTGAGAATCTTCAGATCAATCACGTTGAATATCGTAAAGTTATATGATTTGGGATAAAAGACAACATAAATAAAATCAGTTTGCTTTTATTAAGCATTGTGCCTTCACCAATAAATTAATAAAGAAAAACACATCTACAAATGAAATTAGCTCATCAAGGTCAACAGAGTATGCAAGAGCCCATAAACTTTGTCCAGGTTTAGGGTCTACTGTCTCAAGAAAACTGACAAATATATTTCCAACTGAAGAGTAGAATTCTGATGGTTTCTAAACTTTTTCTTTTTTTAAGACTTTTTTTTTTAATGTGGACCATTTTTAAAGTCTTTATTAAATTTGTTAAAATATTGCTTATGTTTTGTTTTGTTTTTTTTGGCTGCAAGACACATAGGATCTTAGCTCCCTGACCAGGGATGGAAACCACAGCCCCTGGCATTGGAAAGCAAAGTCTTAACTGCTGGACTGCCAGCTAAGTCCTTAGATTTTTTCTAAGTATATTTTAAACGGCCTTTGGCCAAACATAATCATGATTGCTGGCTGAGGAAAGAAATTCTGGTGCCAACGTTTATTTATGACAACATATTGGTACAGCAGTGTTGTTTTAGTGGAGGTAAACTAGCTGCAGTTATATTCTTCCAGGAAGTATAGATGAGCCTAGATTATGTTCCTTTTGAAGAAAGTTCAGATGAAGCATTATAGTTTATTCTATGCTCCATGCTTCCAGACTTATCACTTTAATAGCAAGTCCCTTGATGCTCTTTGGCAGTACCTGGAGTCCTCACATTTGCCCTGGAAATACAGGGCAGCTGCATTGCTCTGCAGGGCTTATTTCTCAGAGGCGGGGGAGATCTAGGCAGACCTTAAAGATCCAGTAGGCAGCTTTATTTCTATCACTAGTCCTTTTGCCTGGCTTGTTCACAAGAGCTGTGGAAATCGAAGGTCACAAAAAGAATATATATATATATATTTTTTTTTTGGTGGGGGGGACAACTAGGGCTAAAATAGCCAGTCTTAGTCTATGGTGCACAGCTTGGAAGCTACTAGTTTCTTCCTTATCCTTTATTGTCTCCAGGAAGCTTGAATAGTCTTATTGCAAAATTTCTTTCTAATCAACCTGTTTGCTTTGCTGACTGTCGCACTATTTTTTGTCACCTGGATGGATCACTTTCCACCTTTGTTGTTTTTAGGCACTCACCTTAAAGTCATGAAATGTTAGGTGCCTCTCCTCTCTCTTTGGCCCTGCTGTCATGCCAGGACAAGCACGTCTCCTAGACCCATCAATTCCTTTTGACAGGCAGCCAGCAGCTGTCATCATCAGGATGTCTTTACTGTGTCCTTGGTCAGACTCAACCCTTGATGCAAGAAACACTCAGTGCTTTTGGACTTGGGAGAATTAGAGAGAATGCATCCTGGAAGATGAGAGAGGCTCTGATCTCACTGTGCAGAGTCCTCCCAACCGCACCTATTTCCCTCTAACGGTCAGTGTGATTTGATTGAGACCACACTCGTTCTATTGGGGCTTTTCCAGGGGACGTCAGAACACAATTTCCCAATGCACTCCACTGAGTGAAGAGAAGAGCCGCTAGGACCCCATTCACTGGGCTCCATGGCCAGGCTTAGTAGCAAACATTTGAACAAACTGGGCTCTTCTCGTCTGAAGAGCTATTTGAGCCACAGACACCTCATCAGGGAGCTCCCTTCTGCTGCAGGAATGTGTACCTTTGACTCTCCCAGGAGTTTGAAGGGCTGTAAAGGAACAGCTGAGAATGACCACAGACTCCGTGCACAATGAATTGAACATGGTTTATGTTCTTTTGTTGACTTAAAGAGACACTGTCAAGATCTAAAGGTCAAAAATTGGACCAAACATGCACCGTTTTTATCAGATGGAGAAAATCTGATAAAAGCGCTCCGAATTCTGGGAAAATAATTCCTTTCCTTTTGCAAAACTCACTTTTTTGGGGGGACTCACAAAACTTTTGTGCTCCCCGGGGGATAGGAGGCACCTAACAGAGATTCATCTTGGTGCCCACTGACCCCCTGCTCCAACTGACATTATGGAATTCTTCCATCCAAATTATGGCTTTACTTAAATGCAGACAAGATCATATCAAACATTTGTGCAGCAGCGAAAAAAAAAAAAAGAAAAAAGCAAAGAAAATAAAAGAAAAGAGCTCTGTTTGCCCAGGAAAAGCTGACAAATTTGTAAAGGGGGAAAATTCACTTTCAAGCTTGTGAGTGGGAGTCACAAACAAAAGTGAACCTCTAGAATGGGAAAAGTGTTGCATCTTGCATGAAAATATAAGAAATAAAAGCAGAAAGACTAACAACTTGACAGTGTCCCTTTAAGAACGATGGACAAATTAAGGCAGTCGTGCAAACCATGGCACGTAAGGGCTCCTCGTCCTCGATGGCATGCACCACTTGCTTCCGTGTTAGAAAGTAGAAAAACCCAGGAGAGAGAAAGCGAGGGGCAAACCACTCTATTTTCCATGCAGCTTCTCTTACACATTCACTGCAGTGTGGGGCTTTTCAAAGCTGCACATGTGCCGACGGACACTGGCTGGTGGGCGAGAATTCTGGCTGCCTCTTCCTGAGGATTGAAAAGAAAAAGATACCCAGTGAGTGAGTGGTTACACACGTACATAGAGATGGTGATCACACCGCTCAGGCGGTGCCTGGGCAGGGGCAGGGCCGAGCCTGCCTCCTGAGCCTTTCTCTGGGTCACTCCGCCTCCACATCCTGCACTTTCCTTGTCCTGCCCAGGTGCATCTTACTGCCAGGACCAATTCTGAAAGTCACATCAGTGGAGTGCATTCTTTCCTTTACCTGGTGGGACCATCTCTTTTCAAGTGGCAGATGCTTTATTTTTTTGCCGTGTGTATGTCTCTCCCAAATTGGCTCTTTTCCCTCCAATCTTGATACCCTCTTTTATTCTTAGAGGCAGTGGATTCCATCTGAATCTTCCAACCCACCACCCGTCTTAAAGAATGCTTACAGATTTACATCTTACACTGTGACGTTTAATTGTAGTGCTAATTTGACTCCATATTATGTTATCATAAAAGGAATGCTGTTACTTCACGTAAAGTCATAGGTATCTCTTGGCCCTCACAAGATGGAACATATCCAGAGATGGAAAGAAGGGAAGTGGCAAGAGACTGGATGAACCTCCCCCCAGGGAAGAAATTCATCTCAGGCCCTGGTTGGATGTCTCTTTATATAGCACAGTGTGTGGGTCTGGTAAGTGGAGAAGATCCTTTATTAGACATGTCAAGGCTTATGTGCCGGCCATGCACAGATGGCCTTTTCAGCATTTGTTGGAGTGAGGCTACCTGGATTTCCCACAAGTTAAGGAAACATGAGCTTCCCTCTTTAGAAGCTGATGGGACAAAGCCATTTTAGTCTCACTATATATTAAGAGGGCAGCCAATCACAGAAAAGAATTTAGGAAGAAGACGCTAAAGGAGAACCATCAGCAGGTGCTATGAGTGGTGTGGACAAGACTGCAGTCATGAAGTCCCCTATAAGGCTTTCTCACAAATGTTCTCTGCCAATCATCCTTGGGCCAATCTACCCAAGATCCCGGTGACAATTATCCAGTGTTAATCAGAAGAGGCCCATAACAGCTCCAGGCAAATCAAAGGCGTTTGCCAACCTTCCTATCTCTCTTTCCTATCAAAGCAGGCAGAAGAGGGGAAGTTCAGAAGAGGGAAGGAAGAGGCAGAAAAAGATTTCAGGCTGAGGCCTGACATTGTTCTGGGAAGGAGAGATGTGAGTTTTGAGATCTGAAACAAGAGCACTGTGAAATGTCTCTTTAATACCTGTAAGCAAGGACTTTAATCTGAATGTAGAAGGTGAGCAAAAAGATTTTTCATAGCGCAGTTGAAGGTGAAGGAGAAAAATAAAACTGATCAATATATACATTTCCATCAAGTTTAGACCATTCAGTAAACCATTTGAGAGTACACCATCTATCCAGAAAGATCTGAAATTCTGATCCAGAGATAAGAACTTGAAACACTTTGGTATAATTTCATTTGTACCACACTAGTCCATTTACTCAAGAAAATTAGACAAAGAGATCATGTTTGCTATTGAATAAGTCAAAGCAATATGACACTTACTGTGCCCATCTGCAGTCATAAAGGTCATGAAAACATTAGTGGTAGATGCCCAGAAACAAAAATATGATGTTTGAATGTATAAATGAAGTTATTGGCAGAAAAGGGCATTTCACCTGTAAAGTAATATTAAAACAATTTCATTCCTCATGAAGACAGAAAATACACTCAAAGCATTTGGCTTTGCCTTGCTAAATTGCCTGATCCCCTTGAAGCCTCCAATTAGTTCTTCTTTAGATAATGTCCATATGTGGCCTGGTCCAATGGTACAGAGAAGACAGGACCCTAGCAGAGCTGATTTCCTAGCCCGTGACCAATACAGACACCGGTGGGTCTCTCATGCGAAGGACTCTGAACTCAGGGTTTAGTGTTCTCAGTTCATCTTTTTGAAATTCACAAATAATGTTATCAGTTAATTTGGGTTTTATAAGTGATGTTGCATGTGGAAAGTTAATGCATAGGGAGGGGCTTAGAGCCTCACCTCATGCATAGTCCTGGCTCCCTGGACAGGTTTTCAGCTTCTTGCTTCCCTCCCTACCCCACATTCTTCTACTCTGCCTTGGCGACCAGAACCCATCCAGCCTCCCACTACCCACCCCTGCCCAATGATCACTGCCACCCTCCTCCCCTGCCAGGCAACCATCAGTATGGATGTGGGAAGATCAGATCAAGATCTGGCAACAAGGTCTTTTTACCCCACAGCTTCACAAGGGAGCAAGTGGCCACGGCCACCTCCTCCCTGTACTGGCACGTCCTCTGTGCATCTGGCAAGTAACAGGGCAGGGATGAGCCTTGTACCCCTCCTCCACGCAGGTACCTTGTCAGTCTCTGAGGTGGTGTTGCAATATCCTTGGGGGTCCCCAGTCCACCATGAGTTGGGGCAGGGGGCACTGGAAAAGGGGAGTTGCCCAGGTTTAGTTTCTGCATGGCATCCACCCAGTAACTGGCTGGAGGGGAAGCTCGCTGAAAAGAAATGGCTTTGTATTTTAGTACCGTTAACATTTTTCCTTCTACGTGTTCAACAGGGGCTCCAGGTCTTCATTTTGCACTGTTGCTGCTGCTGCTGCTAGGTCGCTTCAGTCGTGTCCGACTCTGTGTGACCCCATAGACAGCAGCCCACCAGGCTCCGCCATCCCTGGGATTCTCCAGGCAAGAACACTGGAGTGGGTTGCCATTTCCTTTTCCAATGAATGAAGTGAAAAGTGAAAGTGAAGTTGCTCAGTTGTGTCCGACTCCTAGCGACCCCATGGACTGCAGCCTACCAGGCTCCTCCATCCATGGGATTTTCCAGGCAAGAGTCCTGGAGTGGGGTGCCATTGCTGCAAATGATGTAGCTGGTCCTGTCTGCTGAGATGTATGGATGATGATAAAAAGCACAGGGAAACATCCTGGCAGCTTAGAGGCTCGCCCTGCTGACATTAGCATAGGCGCACACAGTGTGGCATGCCTGACCAGATCAGCAGTGGTGTCTCCTGGAAATTGGGGCAGGAAGCTCCCGCCTGCAGCTGACTTGAAACTACCCTTGCAGCTATAGATAGCTCCGTGATTCCTCTGGGGGCTTCAACCATATTGACAGCTAAACTTCACGCAGTTATTCCAAACAATACCAAAGCCGTCTTTACTATTGATTGACATACCTGAAAAAAATGACAACTTCTCCTTCATGGTGCCATTTCTTTAGTTTTCAGCTTTGACTTTGTGTTGAAATGTAAATGACCCATGTATACAGATGTTACTTTTATGTAAGAGGTGGATTATTAAAGGCTACAAGTCAAAAATTGAAACATCTGATTCCAATGTGGCCATTTTACCAACTGCATAAAATCTGAGTGAAGGAGCTGGACTTCAGGGTATTTTTAGCAACTGTAGAACCACATATTCAACCAACCCCAGGGTCCGCAAGCCAGAGTAAAAGCTTGGAGGGAAAATGCAGCATATGGGGGCTTGTCAAATATAAGTCCCAAATCTGTGCTGAATCTTTTGGCAGAAATTGCGGATTTAATGAAACCCCAGAAGTTTAGTTAGAAAGATTCATCTTCAGTTTCTTCTGAAAGTGAATTCTTTTCTTTTCTTTTCTTTCCCCTTCCATGCTTCTTTTCTTCCTTCCCTTCTTTTCCTCCTTTCTTCTTTCTTTCTTCAAATCCCTTCTAATTCTGTGTATAGCTTCTCCCATCTGTTACCATTGTCCACATAATCTTTCTGGTAAAGATTCTTGAGAGTCTCTTGGACTTCAAGGAGATAAAATCAGTCAGTCCTAAAGGAAATCAACCCAGAGTACTCACTGAAAGGACTGATACTGAAGCTGAAGCTCCAATACTTTGGCCATCTGATGTGAAGAGCTAACTCATTGGAAAAGACCCTGATGCTGGGAGGGATTGGGGGCAGGAAAAGAAGGGGATGACAGAGGATGAGATGGTTGGATGGCATCATCAACTCAATGAACACGAATTTGAACAAACTCAGGGAGACAGTGAAGGACAGGGAAGCCTGGGATGCTACAGTCCATAGGGTTGCAAAGAGTCAGACAGAACTTAGTGACTGAGCAACAGCAACAACGTCACTCTTTGAGTGTACTTACTCCCATATGCTTTGCTTTCATGTGTTATTTTCTTTACAACAAGTCACCCATACATTGGTTCCTATGCTAAGAACTATTTTTTATGTCAGCTTGAGAAGTTGTTACAGACAAGTCTTATTCATTATAATATAGCAATAAGATTTCGGGCCAAGGATTCAGGAGACCAGATACTTTCCAACTGTGTATTTGCCTCTTTCAGACTCCGTTTTTCATCCATAAAGAAGGATTGTTGATACAGTACATGTGAAAATGCTTCCAATAGCAAAATGCCATCCCTGCTTAAGACGTTACTAGAAATGTCCATGTAATTCTCCAGGCAAAAATGCTGGAGTGGGTTGCCATCCCCTCCTCCAGGGGATCTTCCCGACCCAGGGATCAAACCTGCAGCATTTATGCCTCCTACATGAGTAGGTGAGTTCTTTACCACTAGTGCCACCTGGGAAGCCCAGAATACTGGAAGAATAAAATACAGATAAAAGGTAGATATTTTAAGTCTCAGTGTGTATTTAAGTTAGACTAACTCAGAGTATCTCAAACTTCACTTTGTTTTACTCATAAATTTTAACCACTTGCCTTATTCAGGAATTTTAATAACTTCTAGTATAAAATAGTTTTCTCTCTAGAATTTTTTTCCCCCAAGAAACATTAGCAAGATTGAGTGGATGTATCTGGAGTGGGTAAAAGCTAGGTACAGAGCCAAGCTAGCCGTCTGTGTCTGAATCTGCATGTCTATGACAGGTTTGGAGGTGAGTCTTTTAGCAGAGATAAAATGGTCTATGCAATTCCAGATGGTCACCATGGAAATAATGTGGCAGCTGTCCAAAGTAATCATAAAGATTGACAGCAATCACTCAAGACCATTTTTGTAGAAGATATCTATCTTTTTTTGTTATAAATAAATGGGATAATTTCTACCTCTGACTGCTTTCCAAAGTCAAATGCATTTTTCCATTATCTGAATTTAAATATGTTATTTTTCAGCATTCATGCATCAGAGTGGAAAATAGAGCTGACTGTATATATAGACCTATTGTAACTGGTTATTGTTTTACTCTTCCTTATAATACCTGCACATCTAATTTAGTATAGTAAGGTTTCCTATAAAAACAATAATGTAGTATAAAATATTGTTCTATTTTAAAATCTTTAATTGTAAAGATTTCTAAGTTAATAAGAAACTATAGAAAATGAGCTAATAAAATTCAACTCAATTACCATCATAGGTTTTTCAAATATTAACATTCTGTTTTATTAGGGTTCCTTTTCTTTTGAAAATATCAGGGATAAATTTGAAGCACTCTGTGTATTATTCTTAACATCAATCCTCTTCTTTTCAAGAGAAAATTTGGTATATATCATACTTGGCATATATTACTACCTTTTCAACATGTATAGATTAAGAAATATTATTATCATTGCGATATGACTTAGCATGTTATTAGATTTCACATTCATAGCATCACACAATATTTCCATTCAGCAATCTGCACTTTTTGCACAGTATTATGTTAATATACATAACTCTAGTTCATTAACTTAAACTAAATTGAATAAATACTTCATTATCAAGAATATAATCAATTCTCTCACTGATGGCCATTTAGGTTACTTCTTACTCCCTGCTATTTTAAGCAATATTGTAGTAAACATTCTTGGTTATCTCTCCTTGCACATATATGAGAAAGCTTTTCTCTGGTGTGGGTTGAGAAGTAGAGTTGATGGATTTTTGCAAATGCACAGTATTCTTTCTTATATACTGCCAAATTGCTCTGCAAAATGCTTGCAAATTTTACAGTGCTATGTGAGAATCCCTGTTATTCTTTCTAATTCAGCTTGCTTTTCAGACATCTTTAAAATTGTCTCTTTATTAAGAAAAATGTTTTAAATATATGAACATGGAAAAATTCTAAAATGAAACCCATATCCCTATTAGCCAGCTTCAATAATAGTCAATATGTATGTGAATCTTGTTTCATCTATACTTGCCATTTATTTACTTTAAAGCAAATCTAAAACAGTGTCATTCCATCCATAAAGAATTTAGTATATATGCCTGCCATACAGGTACACAATTTTATAATAAAAGGAAAAATATTTCCCAAAGTACATTAATTGGAGAAGGAAATGGCAACCCACTCCAGTATTCTTGCCTGGAGAATCCCATGGGCAGCGGAGCTGCGGTCCATGGGATTGCAAGAGTCAGACACAACTTAGTGACTAAATCACCACGAAAGTACATTAATAGTGATTCTTTAATATTTGATATTAGGCTTTCCAGGTGGCTCATTGGTAAAGAATCCTCTTGCCAATACGGGAGATGCAGGAGACTCAGGTTTAATCCCTAAGTTTCCTGGATCAAGAAGGTCTCCTGGAGCAGGAAGTTGCAACCGATTCCAATATTTTTTCCAGGGAAACCCCATGAAGAAAGCAGGCTGGTGGGCTTCTGTCCATAGGTTTGCAAAGAGTCAGACATGACTGGGCACAATATTTGATATTAACATTTTTATATTAAATAATAAATATTTTAATTTCCTGATTGTCTCTATATTTTTGAAGCCTTTATTGAATTTGTCACAATATTGTTTCTGTTATGGCTTGGGATTTTTTGGCCAAGGGGCATATGGGATCATGGCCCTTGGCTTTTGGCTCCTGGACCAGGAATCGAACCCACACTCCCTGCATTGGAAGGTGAAGTCTTAACCACTGGATCACCAGGGAAGTCTCATCTCTATATTTTTATTTTACTTTTGATTTTCAAATCATCATAGAAAAAATATTTACGTATCATATTTTCTCTGTGAGTCTTATGTCTTTTATAATCTATGGATGTTCCCTCATCCTTTTTGCTTGCTATCTATCTGTTGAAGAAGCATCCAGATTATGAATTTTATGGATTGAGTCTCTATGTGTCATTTAACATGTTTCTCTATTACCTGTATTTCCTAGGAATTATAGTTAGATCTGAATTCTTGATCCGCTTCATGATCAATTTTATGGAGAGAAGAGTTCATTAGAGGTGGTGTTTTCTCTCTGTTATACCATATGGGGAAGAACATAAACTGGGTTTTCTAGTAATCACATTAAGACTGTCAGTGGATTTAAGGCTGTCAGCCTGATGTATAGATTATAAAACTCCCCATCAGTCTTTTATCTAATTGTTTTAATGGTCATTGGTGACATTATATAGATCAATTACTTTTTTACAAAACAATAAAATAATGCAATTATCATTCTATGACTCTTGAGAGTCCCTTGGATTGCAAGGAGATCCAAACAGTCCATTCTAAAGGTGATAAGTCCTGGGTGTTCTTTGGAAGGACTGATGGTTAAATCTGAAACTCCAATACTTTGGCCACCTCATGCAAAGAGTTGACTCATTGGAAAAGACTCTGATGCTGGGAGGGATTGGGGGCAGGAGGAGAAGGGGACAACAGAGGATGAGATGGCTGGATGGCATCACTGACTCAATGGACATGAGTTTGGGTGAATTCCGGGAGTTGGTGATGGACAGGGAGGCCTGCTGCTGCTGCTAAGTCGCTTCAGTCGTGTCCAACTCTGTGCGACCCCATAGACAGCAGCCCACCAGGCTCCCCTGTCCCTGGGATTCTCCAGGCAAGAACACTGGAGTGGGTTGCCATTTCCTTCTCCAATGCATCAAAGTGAAAAGTGAAAGTGAAGTTGCTCAGTTGTGTCCGACTCTTAGTGACCCCATGGACTGTAGCCCACCAGGGAGGCCTGGCGTGCTGCAATTCATGGGATTGCAGAGTCTAACACGACTGAGCAACTGAACTGACTGACTGATATCTTCTGTAGATGTTAATTAGATTTCTCTGTAAAAGAAAAAAACTTATCAGTTACTTAATTCCTCTGAGATAACGTTCAAACAGAAAACACAAGCTATATGGATGAGTCTTATTTGTCAATGTTCAGAGTATGATTTGGTTTCTAACACCTCCAACAGTGATCAGTGTTTCACCTGTGGGTCTCTTTCTATTGTCTGTTTCCTCTGGGGCATTTTTGTTGTTGTTGTTTTATGGCTCTCA
The DNA here is from genome assembly GCF_023091745.1 of Budorcas taxicolor. Taxonomy (NCBI): domain Eukaryota; kingdom Metazoa; phylum Chordata; class Mammalia; order Artiodactyla; family Bovidae; genus Budorcas; species Budorcas taxicolor. The sequence goes on along the minus strand of NC_068918.1, from coordinate 74,912,652 downwards.
CTTTTCCATAACTAAACATATTTTATAAGATAAGACATTATAAATATATAAAATAAGATTCTATAGATGTTCTAAATGTCAGGGAATGTTTAACAGGAGGATTCAAGAAAGGGGGTCGAGACTAAGCAGTTTTGTCAGAAAGAGAATGTTTACTAAAGGAGATTCAAGCCTGTCTCACATAATGACCTCAGTTTCTGGGAGCAGCACTGTCCCCCTTAGAAAGAAACAAAGGACTTGTGAGAAATAGCACGTTGGAATCCTCCTGTTAAACATTCCCTGACATTTAGAACATCTATAGAATCTCATTTGTCTCCTGACCTTGTGACTGTTATTAATCCCGTGTTCCCTTGGTAACAGTTGCTGTACATTTGGTTTTCTGATCTTTATCATTGTGGAAAGAAATTTCTTGTACCACAGGCTTTATATACTCACAGAGAAATCATTTAAACACCTTTGCTCCATCAGAGCTTGGGTCCCTGTGTCTTTCTTTCTTTCTTTCTTTCTTTCTCTCTCTCTCTCTCCCTCCCTCCCACTCTCTCTTTCACTTTCTTATCATTGAATCCGGACCGCCAGGTCTCAGTCCATTAAAGGACCCCAACAATAAATATATAAAATAAGATTCTATAGATGTTCTAAAGGTTCTGAGTTATCTCTACCAGAGTTGCTTCACCATTTTTTTTTTCCTGCTAAGTAGAGTGGGACATGTGTGCATGCAAAGTCACTTCAGTCATGTTCAGCTCTTTGCGATCCCATGGACTGTAGCTTTCCAGGTTCCTCCATCCATGGGATTCTCCAGGCAAGAATACTGAAGTGGGTCACCATGTCCTCCTTTAGGAGATCTTCCTGACACAGGGATTGAACCCACATCTGTTATGTCCCCTGCACTGGCAGGCTGGTTCTTTACCATTAGCACCACCTGGTTAGCCCAAATAGAGTGGGACAAATCAACCTAATCCAATCAGGAACTGAGCTGAGCAAAGTTGCTTTGCAGTTTGTATAGGAATCAGTCTATCATAGGGTATATCCCTTCAAGATTTTTAACAGAGCATCTTCACAAATTTCCCCTAGAATTCTAAAATGTTTAACAAGATCTTGATTAGACTGCAATCTGTATTATATCTTTGCATCTCCCCTGTGATATTTTTCACTTATTATGTAACTTATTGATTTTAATTCTTATCTCCAATAGTAGACAGGTCATAGTTTCTAAGGGCAGGATCCATGATTGATTTACCATTGCATGCTACTTTAATCCCCTTTTATCTGTCTCAATTTTTAAAATAAAAGAAAACCATGTAATTTTGCATTCAAACCGATTACTTTTAAGAATGAAGGCAGTGCTCTTAAAAATCATGGAAAAAAGCATAAACTGGGACTTTCCTGGGCATATAGAGACATATGATCATCTATTTGCAGTAAGTATTGAATGAATGGTTGAATAAACAAAACAGGATGAAATATTCCTTATATGAAAATAATACAGAAATAATCCTGAGCTCCTTTATCACTTTGGTAATTGCAGGAATATCAAAAGCATGTATTATTTTTGGTAGTAATTCCTAAACCAATTCTCATACTTAACATCAACTGTCATAAAATTTCCAGCAAAATCTCCAGCAAAATTTACATTAAAAAATTAGTAAAAATAATGTGCATGTGTGTGTGCAAAAACTAAACTATATATAAAAATGTTAATGATAGTTTTTCTCTGTGTATGGGTAGAATTGCAGGTGATTTTTATTAGCTGTTTTGTGTTTTCCTGTATTTTCCAAATTCTCAATTAATATTTATCACTTATTAAAATATGTAAAATAAGCTGTAACTGTTAGTACAAAAAGAAATTTATAATACATAATTCAGAAGTATAATTCCCTCTTCTTTTAGCTTTATCCCAATGAACTAAGGTATTATATGAGAATTTTGAATATATTTTCTTTTGCTGAAAAAAGGTAAAAATCCTAAATATATATTGAAATATATGAGGAGCTACTAAGTGGAAATCCCAGAAATTTGAGAGAATTCCCTGGCAGTCCAGTGGTTGGGACCCTGCACTCTCAGTGCTGAGGGCCTGGGTTCAGTCCCTGGTTGGGAACTAAGATCCCACAAGTCAGGTGGCCAAAATAATTAAATAATAATTGAAAACAAATGACAGCATTTGGAAATTCACACTAATATTTTGTAGGTCCTGAAGTCTTTCTTAATTCAAAATTCTGGTAAATTTAGTCTTTATACTGTAAATAACCTGCTTTATTTTATATATATTCTCAATATTTATTTTCACATATAGGCATCTTTATTAATGAAAAAGTAAACGCTCAAAATTAGAAAAAAATTACAACTTAAAGTACATAAAAGGAAAAAAGAAAACCCTGGTATATTTCCAGATAAACTTTAGCTGCCAAACTGACAAAGTGAGTCTTTGTATTATTTTGCTCTGATTTATCACAGGGAGTGAGAGAAAGAGATGATGAAAACAACTTGCCTAAAACTAAAATTGTCACCTCAGGATGTTGTGAAACAAGACAGAAGACAAAATTATTACTTTCGTAAGAAGCTTAAAATTAATGATAACTAAAAAGAACTTAGTTCACTTAACTTTGTGACGTTTTGAATATCCTTGATTACAGCATTAATATTAGACATAGTTTTCATTATATCTGTTTAAGCAGAGGTGTTAATGTCATCATGCCATCACCCAGCAAACCTGAAAAGACACTGATAGACAATTATCATAGACAAATGGACAACAGACTACATAGACTAATAGACAAGTATCATGTAATTTCTTTTACAGTATTAGACGTAGTCACCATAGCCCTAAAAGAAATCTTGGCAGTATCATAACCTGATAAAGATTATGATAAATCTCATAACTTGAAAAAGATGAAGGGGAAATATTAAAATTGGTATAAGAGAACTTTTGTTTCCAGGTAAGATATAATTCCTTGGGATAAACTATAGCTCCCCCACTGAAAACAACTATCAGAAAACAGGTAAAATATTTTGAAAAACCATTTAAAGACATCGAGAAGCTCTCATGGCAACCAGAATCCAAGAGACTAAGTCAGGAAGAAGAGAACTTCAGAGAGGTAAGGAGATAAATCTTCAAGTTATTTTTTTCCATTGGAACATTCAATGATTCTTGATACAGAAGAACAGATTCAAAGAACAGGTTCAGAGTGGAAGCAGAGGTTCTTAACTAAGAGGTAATGAATAAGTTTCAGAAACACTTGAAGATATTAGAGAGAATCTCTGAAAGTTCCCTTTGGACAGAAAGTCATGTGAAGGTGGGGCAAACTGGGAGAGAAGGATTGACATGTATACATTACCATGTGTAAAAAGCAGATAGCTAGTGGGAAGCTGCTATATAGCGCAGGAAGATCAGCTTGGTGCTCTGTGATGACCTGGAGCAGGGGATGGAAGTAGAGGAGGCAGGCTCAAGAGGGAGGGGTATATGTATACATATAGCTGATTTACTTAATTGTACAGCAGAAACTAACACAACATTGCAAAGCAATTATACTCCAATAAAAAATAAAATACACAGCTATAGTAGGAAAAAAATATACAATTTCACATTTATGGAGTAAGATCAGGCAAGACTAATCTATGGGGATGGAAATCAGAATAGAGGTTGTCTCTACTCTGGCGGGTTACAGTTCATGGGGTCACAGAGTCAGACACGACTGAGGGACTAACACTTTCACTTTTGTAGATAGTGGAGGTCTTCCCTAGTGTATCAATGGTAAAAAATTCGCCTGCGATTCAGGAGACGAGCGTTCAATCCCTGGGTCAGGAAGATCCCCTGCAGAAGGAAATGGCACCCAGTCTGGTATTCTTGCCTGAGAAATCCCATGGACAGATGAGCCTGGCAGGCTACATTCAATGGAGTCAGAAAAGAATCAGAGTTGAACGCAACTTAGTGACTAAATAGCAATAGCTAGACAGTGGGACAGATTAGAAAGGAACATGAGCAAGCTTTCCAGGGTGATGGCAATGCTCTGTATCGACTGATTTTTAGTTACAGAATTGCAATTGCATTTTCAGGAAATTGTGGAAAATTATGTATAGGACTTTGAATATATACAGTTTATAAATATATAATATATTTATTATATATTATATATTTATATATAAATAGGAAAATATAGTAATTAATAGTTACTTGCTCTCAGGGAATCAGAAGAAGGGGTGGAGAGTTGCAAGTTTCAGTATTAAAACATTTGATGGCATTAAGCCAATATAGTTTGCTTCATCCTTTTAGTCCTGGGACTCATCTTATCATTTGGACCTAAGTTTTCAAAGCCCATGGGTCACCATCTCCTTCCCTCATCTCCTCATCAGAGAGCTCTATGGCCATTCCCAATGCTTGTTTGAGTAATGCTTTTCTCTGCTTTTGGGTCTTATCAGTCTCCCTCTCTTATAGAACAACCACATCTTGGGTGTGATAACACATTTAATCTGGTAACAGTTCATGTATTATGGGCTTTGGAGCTAAACTACCCTGAAGTGACTGCACAGCTCCACCTACTCTGAATTTCTGTGAACAATCTTTCCTTCTATTTTTACCTCTTAAGCAATTCTCTATGTTCACTCTCTTTACCCACAACTGTCAAAACCCTAGGTCAGGTCACTATAATTTCCTATGAGTCTCCTCCCAGAGCACCCAAACCTGCACCTTGCTCTCCCTTGTCCTCCACACTGAGCGTGAAGGGCTAGCTGTAGAGCACACTTCTCACTAATGACAGTGCCCCGCTGCATGGTGACGGGGGTGGCCTTCCCTTGCTCAGAGGACAAGAACCACACTTTTGAGGTCCTTATGGAGGCCCTGCATGATCTGGTCTGAGCTGACCCTTCTCATCTCCTTATCATACTTCCTTTTATTCTCACCTCTGACATCCTGGAATTGCTTGACGTCCTTCAGCCATCAGTGGCTTTTGTATTTTTGATCTTTTAGCTCAGAGCCTTTACACTCTGATTCCTTGACTTGTCTGCCACACTAACTCCCTTCCTGTCCTACCTAACCCCCTTTCTCCTTCAGAAGTCCTAACCTAAATAATCCTTCATCCTGGGAGCATGTCCAGCTTCTACACATCAGGACTGGTTAGATCCTCTTAATAACACTCTTGTAACACCTTGTATTTATCCTTACAAACATTTACTACACCTGTAATTACATGTTTAATGTCTGTTCTCCTGGCCAGGATCTAACTTTCCACAAAGACAGGGGCTGGATCTGTTTTGTTCACCATGGCACTCCCTGCCCTTGTCTCAATGGCCAGCACACATTAGGTGTGTGAGTGAGTCATTATAGCTTTTCTTCCTAATGTGTGTCAGGCCTTGAGCCCATTCTAACCATCAGAGCAAGAGTAAGTTTATACTAGGATAGGCCCTGTAATAACTTTTGACTTTAAACAGTTGGAGCTAAATACAATCTTACTAAAATGGCTTGCAGTTCTCTTTCAATAAGACACTGACAGAATCACTGGCTAAAGTCCCTAAGCTGCCCAGGGATGGATCTATAACCATCCCTCCTGCTCCCTCTCCTCTCCCCTTGCTGCCCCATTATCATAATTTCTTTTATCCTACGTTGATCATGTTAAGTCTTCATTTTTTTCCTTTGTTAACACTTTTCCTACTCCCCCATCCCACACCCACCTAAGCCAAATAACAAGCAGTGCAAAGTTTAATCAAGTAGAAAATGACATTAATTCCCACAGTGTCTTAAGAGGATTTACTAAGGGCAAGCTCACAGTATATATTTTTACAACTGAGAAATCAGAGACAGGAAAGCATTTTGTATCGTTATTGATTTCTTTTAAGCAGTTGTTTTTCAATATCTTTAGCAGCATCACTAGGGACTCGACCTAATTTTGTTAGCAGGAGACTTCTCATTTATCTTGAAGATAATCTGCATAAAGGGTGTTATTAAGTTGCCTTCAGTTATAGTAGATTTCCTTTACCCTTCTGAGATAAAATCAAATTATAGACACTTTTTTGGTTAACTGGATTAAATATTTGCTGATTTTCTTTTACTATTCTATCAACCAATGTCAATAATAAGTAATACTTTATCATTGGCCTGTAATTTACGATGTATTTTAATTCATTCAGAGCACAATATCCTAATGATCCATAATTCCTTCTTAAAAGACAGCTTTTCCCTTCCTCTCTGTTCATCTTGGGACTTCCCAAGTGGTTCAGTGGGTAAAGAATCTGCTTGCAATGCAGGAGATGCAGGAGATGTGGGTTCAATTCCTGGGTCAGGAAGATCTCCTGATTCCAACATTCCAATATTCTTGTCTGGAGAATCCCACGGACAGAGTGCCTAGCGGGCTATAGTCTATAGAGTCACAAAGAGTCAAACACAACGGAAGCCACTTTAGCACACACATGCTCTGTTCATCTTCAGGCAACTTAGGGGTATTTTATAGCCAGGATCCTCTAGAAGGTAGCAAAGACAAGGCCTGGTTTTTACATTTGTCTGATTCTACACTTCCTACCTTCATAAGAAACGCTATAGCAGAGTGATACATTTTCTCGCCCCTCTATTGGCATATCTGCTGGAGTGTGTAATAGTCACTCACATACTGCACAGATAGGTGATTATTTGGCTGACTGGTTACCACCTGCAAGTTTTAGAGTCTTTTTCCATCATACTTTCTAAATATAAAATGCTGGTGCTTAGAAGTGACTTATTCAGATGCTGAAGAAGAAAGGGGGGTTGGTGGGATGGAGATGGAATTACTCTTGTGGAGATCCTTGTAGGGCTTCTGCTTATGTTATAATTACACGGCTTTTCGGAGAACTGCCTTCCGGGAGTGATGGGCCCCTGGGAGATGGTTTTATACTCTGTGACTCCATCCTTTGTCCATCATCTCCTTGACCTGGGATAGACATCTTAGTCAGGCTGAAGCAATCAGTTTCTGCCTGTTTTATGTAGAGGCATGTGGGTCAAGGGAATTGAAGCAGTGTCTTCAGTAACTGGACCTATAACAAAAGGTAAAGTCAGGGGCACTGGGATGGTTGTCCTTGGACTGATCGAGAGGGCCCAGAAATGGAGAAAGCATATGTATGAGGAGAAGAAGGAGGCATGGAGGGAGCCAGGAGATTACACAGAGCACTGAAACCTTTGTTTTCAGGAGACCAGTCCACGTTGTGGCCCAGAAGCATTCCAAACTTTGTTACCGTAAGATATCAGAAATTATTCCTTATATTCTTTCTATTTGATACCCCACCCCCTTTTGCTTAGACTAGCTTAATTTGGCTTTTATAACTAGCTTCGAAAGAGCTCTAGTGAGCCTATCGGCACTGTTCTCGACATGAAGCTTCCAAATCCTCTGGTCCTTTCTTCTCAGTTTCTTCATTGTACAGGCTGCTAATATTTCTGCTCCTGAACCAGCTTTACAAACATGTTGCTCACATGGCCTGCTTCCCCTTTGAATAGATAACACTTTACTCTGGACACTGAGGCTAACAGATGGAATGCAAATGATCTCATCTCTCTTTAGCTGTGGCCAAGCATGGACAGGGTGCCAAGTCATGTCAAACAGGGTGTCCTTCCTTGCACACCTCGCATACTGAGTAACACCCGCATGCCTGGACTCTCAGCAGACACACAGCTCCTCCATCCTGTCCAGTGTGGATATTGTAAAATGACAGTAATGATGCACATACCCAACTTTCAGATCTCTCTTCATGTGAAGGGGTAGTGCAGAGTTTTACGTTAGCATACAAATTTTCATACCTCCTCCCCCATTTTCATAACTTTAGTGTCACTAGCTAACAGTTATTGAGGTTTTACTGTGTGTTAAGCACTGCACTATACTCTGTATAGATTTTTCCATTTATTTATACAAAGGGAAAATAAATTTGCTTAGGCCAGCTTAGTTTGGCTTCTGTAACTTGAAGTCAAAGAGTTCTAATTAATGAGCCTATAAGGTTTTTCTTATGATCTAAGAACATCGGTGATCATATTTAGCCTATAGGCCTCCAGTGTCTCCTCCGATAGTTTTTCTCATTTAATAGGTGACTGTTACATAGAGTGGGAACAAGAATAAAAATTATCTGTTACATAGAGTGGGACCTTGCAAAAATAAGGAGCCCAGACTCAGTAACCTTCTGACTCTAAATTTATACACCCACCTAAATCACCACATTGTACCGTTTCCTATTATTTCACTCACTGGATTTTATTGTAATGGGGTTTTGTACCATTAAACTGTGAACTTCTTGAGGGCAAACCCCATGCCTCATTCATTTTATTGAATGCAGGTGTGAATGAATGCATTTTTGAGATAACAAACATAAAAGTGATTAAAATCATATTTTAATTAAAGTTATAAAATGATTTTAGTCCCATTTATTCCTCTCACAAAAATGGCCTTGAACTTCCCAAGTCTTAGTTTCTTTACTTACACAACAATGTTCCATGTTCCTACTTTGGGTCATTACAGATACCATCTGGAATGCTTTTGAATTCAGTTCAGAAATTACACATTATAAACATAGGAGAATAAAATATTAAGTTTGAGAACTTGAATATGTATATCAGGCAAGTTCATTTGAATTTGAAAGAAATATAAAAGTTGGCCTATATTGAAAAAGGAATATGTTCTCTTTGAAGCTGTAGCAGAATCTGTGCCCCATGGTCTCAACAAAGAATTTGAAAACATAAAATATGAGTATTGAAAGTAGCTATTTCTGTGTTATTTGCAAAATGAGTATATTATTCAGGAGAGGGGGAAAAGTAAACAATACTGACTGCAGATTTGCTGCACCTGCTGGGAACAAGTTGTATCCATCCCCCCATGTGCCCATGCCCTTCATCCCTCCCGCTGCACTTAAGCCCATGGTCTCTAAAGACGGTCTCTCATCAAGGCCGCTCCTCAACACACAACTTACTCACTAACTTATTTTCATCTTAAATTTTGACTGATGTGCTTTTAGGTCATAGTGTTACTTACTTCAGAGAGTAAAGGCATTTCAGCTTGCTTTTTCCAGGGAGCATGAGGCTTTACCCCAAACAAAATATCCTCTCTCTGGCAGGCTCGGGCACTATGACCGGCTGTCAGGAAGAGAGCCGAGGGTTTGGATTTCTAGCCCCGTCTAATTAGAGCTGAATGAAGGGAACTCTTTCATTCTCATCTGAGTCTGACTTTGAATACACCGCACTCTTCTTTCTTCTACAAGCAGCCTGAGCTTAGGAGCTGTGACTCCTCCAGCTCCACTCACAAGGCCGGGACAGCACACCTTTCTTTTCAGATTTTCCACATTTGTCCCAACTCAACTCTTGGAATGTTTGTATCCCCGGAGGCCGGATAAGATCAGTAGTAAAGGTTTGTATTTTCAGATTTTATTTAAAATTTCTCTAATTTCCCAGCTTGATTCTTCTTTTCTAATGTCAGGCAACACGCATGTAACTAAATGAGAACCGGCATCAACCACAATCAACATGCTCTTCAGAGCTGGTGCTTCATTATGACACTTGTCAATTGATGTCAAATAGCTCTTTTGCAAGGGCACAGTTCTGGGTCAGACTGCCCAGCATAAACTGTAGGCTCTCTATATTTTTATTTCTCCTAGTCTGTCAGTTGCTTTCTCATATACTATAAGTGAGCTAACATTTCTCCTGTATTATACCACTCCTCCCTCTTCCCTGGCCTCCTTAGATACTGTCTAAACTTCTTAACTCCTTTAATGATGAGCTCCTCAATTTACTGCAATAAAAATTCTACTCACATCACACCGCTGAAATCACTCGAGGATAACCATGGTGTCTCCATCCATGGAGATCGCAAGTTCTATCATCCTGAAACAGTCTGTTATGGACTGAATGGTTGTGCTTCCCTTAAATTCATCTGTTGACATCTTAATCCCTCAACATGATGGTATTAGGAGGTGCAGCCTTTGGGAGGTGATTAGGGTTAGATGGCAGCTGTCTGCAACCCAAATGGGAGAGATCTTACTGGAAATCAGCCATAATGAAACCCTGATCTTGTACTCTCAGCCTCCAGAACAGTGAAATGATAGATGTTTGTCTTTTAAGCCTCCAGTCTGTGGGATTCTCCTATGGCAACAGAGTGGATTAAAATAGTCTCTTGCTTGGTTTCCTTGATAATGCAAAGTTTCTCTGCCCCACCCCCCCCCGCCCCACCCCGTTGTATTATGTGTTGTTTATTGCTTTCAGTTTTTCCTTATTTATCTTCTCTCTTAAATGTAAGTAAGTGTTTCTTAATGTTCTTCCTCTGACTTTCTTCTAGTCTCATATCACAATCACTCTTTTGGCCACTGACACTGACAATTAATCCTTAAATCTAGAGCTCTGGCTCAGACCTGCGTCTTAAGCTCCTGACTTAAATTGTTAGGTAATCTTATGGGTGCCTCTGTTTGAATTGCTGTAACAGGACTTTCGATTGGTTAAGTCTGAAACCCAGCTTAGCGACATTTCCCCAGTCCTATTCCTGTACTCCCTATCAGTTTTCATGGCAGATGTACTTTTCTACCACCAACTGCTACATGGTAGTTGTAGTTGAAATTATGAGAGTTGTTCAAACAATAATTTCTATTGTTCATGCCTTTCTTCCTCTCCCAAAATCAATATTTCAGTTCTAATGACTTAAGCTCAGAAAACTTCTTCATATGCATGCCTTAGATTTGACTTTTCTTTCTTTGCTTTCATTTAAACCTTTTATTTTTAACCTGTCCTCTGGATTATTGTAGCACTCTATTAACTAGTCTGTCTACAGTCGATCTATTCCCATAAAGCTCACACATGATCATAAAATTCCACAAAAGTCGTTAATGCATCTTGTGGTCTCCATAATAAATATCCAAATTTCTTCTTAGAACATCGATCACTATCTGTAATCTGTCCTCTTTCTGTATTTACAAATTTTCCCACACTACACCTGTCCATGTACTTTACTCAACAGATCCCATATTTCAAACCAAAATACACTAACATTTCTGAATTCTTTGCTTGTATTATTTTCTGCATGTGAAATGGTCTCACCATTTTCTCTTGTTGAAAAGCATCCTTTATGGTTAAGTTCAAATGCCACTTTTATACTTTTATCAAGAAGTCTTTCCTCATCTTTCCATAGACTCCACTCCATTTAGCTGGGCTGAATGTCTTTCTTCCCTGAACACACAAAATGCTACATTGGTCTTCTATTATGGCACCTAACCCAGCATATTTAGTTGTCTTTTTTTGTGTTTCCCTTACTATATTGCAAGACTGGTGCAGTCTGTGCCCATCTCTTAAATCTTTTTTTATCCTAAATATTAACTAGCACCATACCAAGCACCTAAGTGCTTTTATGAAGCATATGTTACTGTTTACACACTTGTTGATTAAATAAGTGGATAATTAACAGTATATCCACCATAAATGTTGCTCTCAAGTAGTAAAATTCTATGATAAGTACTTCCATAATATCTTCTGAAAGTTACTATAAAACCAAGTAAAGAATCACAATGACTTTTAAAGCCATTTATTATATGATCAAGGGAAAAATAATTTTAAAATGACAGATTTTCTCATTTACAAGCTAGAAGAGTGAATGAGTTCTTTTTATGAAAGAGAACATGTTATCTCTATTTGATTTTGATGTCTTCTGGCTAACAGCCATCATTCCTTTCATAATAAAGGAGGAAAGATTAGAGCATACACACTAATGCTGCAGGCTTCTTTACCTTTTCTTATGGACAAAACAATATGTTTTTAGCAGATCAAGAGGAAGATGTCCTCAGAGCATCATTCCACTTGTATTTCACTTAGAGCTTTTGCCCTCATTAAAAGCATATATACAGATGCTTAAGAAATAATCACAAGAACATATTAATACACCATTTACTTAGAAGCCTATGTTTTAAAATTACCTCCTTGCATCAATCTAATGCATTTTCCTGGTGATTATCATTGTTTTTAGTTTTGCTTGCAATTACGCACCCCAAAAAGTCACAGGAGTGTGTTGTCACATTTCAGCTCCATGTGCCCTCAAACTATTTGGCACTCATTGAGGTTATTTATTCAAAAAATGACTGGAAATGTTAGTTTGACATTTAGCCACTGATATAATTATTTTTTTTAAAGAAAGCATGTCATTTACATAATGTTTTAAGCTTTTAGTTGCATAATGCTAATTCATTTTGCTTTAAAAGGAAGTGACAAGTAACTCAGACCTAAATAACTTAATTACTCATATCTATGGATTTCTATGTTTCCTCTCCTGCCAAGAAAGAGAATTTTACCAATATCTTTATATTAAGTCAGGGCCTGAATATGTTCTCATTCAAATACATTAGCAGCTTAAGATATTAGCCTGGTCAAAGATAATTATGTTATTCAGTTGATCTTCCAGGACAGGATTATGCCTAGTAGGACTTCTAACTATAAGCAACTTAAGTAATCCAAACACCCAATGTATTGATTAAACTCCTCCTAAATTTTATTTCAGAAAACATAAAGGCAAGTGCCCAAACCTTTGATTGTGTCAGATATATGGCTGTGAACAAAACAACAAATTGAAGTAAACTTTGCAAAAACAGACACACAACATCAGCCATTCCCTCTATCTCAGAAACAGCCTGGTATGAATATAGTCGGACTTGCAACTCCTCAGAATAATATCAAAAAAGATAGATCAGTTGGAAGCTCTTCATTACAGCATCTGTTCTGTGTTTATAGCTACATATGCAGACTGCTGAACACCCACAGTGCACCATAAACGTAGAGATTACACATCCAGAATGGCAATTCACTCATTGGGTGATGTGTTCCCTAGAGTTTGCAGCCCCTTGCTTCAGTTGGCAAAACTCTGCTAGATTTTTATTGCTGTAGAAAATATTAGATTGTTTGTGATTTTTGCAACTTTGGAGACAAACCGGGAAATCATAAACCAGCAATAAAAAGGTAAAAACAGGCCCTGAGATTATTGTTATATTTTAAAAGTACAGTCTCATAGAGAGTTACAAGAGAAGTAACAGCAGAATAAGTGAGAAAAATGAGTAAATAAATGGTTGCTTTCTATGGAAATTTAACCTCAAATACCCTCTGTGGGTTAGCTCAGCTGTGTGATACCCTTTGGAGGAGTTACCAATTGTACAAAGAAAGCTGTGTATTAGAGTTACTGATTAGAAGTATTATTTCTTATTGTCAGAATCTAATAACATGTAATAAATAAAATATAGCCAATAGTTGAGCAACGAATTGAGTGCTGAAAGCAGTGCTTCCTAGACAACCAGCCCGACTTAGACGAAGGTGATTTTTCTCTCTAAAGTGTGATTCCAATGAAATTAATTTCTAAATTTATAATAATGCTGGGAATATTCTCCACTCCTAATGAAAGCAGTACCAGGTGTGAGAAGGTAATCAGAATAAGCACAATACCTGGGGACTGTATACATGGTAAGCTAACTTCACTTTATCCCAGCAGTGAAGCAATGTGTACTAACGATTAGTCACTGCTCTCTTGGACAGGTGCCCGTATCTGTCTCTCACAGAATCACTGAGAGAGCTGTCAAAATGCATAATCCTGAGTACCAACAAAAGATATCTTGATTACATAGGTTCCTTCTTTCCATTAAATGGTTAGAGGAGCAGCTTTCAGAAATGACTCATGACCAAAAATCATAAGAGAACTTCTGAAGAACCGCAACGAAGGCAGTTAGAAAACATGGAGCTGAGTAATGGTAGATGGTGGAAGGGAACACTCAAAAAGCCATATGGGCTGCAACAGAAGTCTCTTAGTCTTCACCAACATTTGGATTTAAAGTGTTTTCTCCCTTCTTTTCATTTGTTTCCCTCTCATTCCTTCCATCTAAATGATAATTGTCATGATGCCATTGTACATCTGGACTCTGTAGCTATGGTCTTTTTTTTTTTTTCTTCATTTCATGACACTGTTGTTTTGCTTTCATGCTCACTGGAACTGAGGGGATGTTGGTTAGAATGAAAAATCAGGGCAAGGGAAGAAAACAAATTTGTGGCTTTAATAATCAGAATTTCATGAAGAAGTAGATGTAATGACTTCATCCTTAACACTGAAAAAAACTAGGGATGCTTTGTTTGAAGTAATAATAAAACTTGGTGGACTTCAAAAATATTTATTTCCTAGAGACTCCCTCATCTGAGCCTCAAACCAATTATATGGTTTCTGTAAAAGAGACCCATGGTGTTGCTTTGCAAGCAAAGATATAAAACCCAGAAATTTAAGGCATGTAGATTTTTTGACATATGTTATGATGAGAAATTTCATGCCAGTTAAGGCCTAGGCAAAGAATAGCTAACTAAACGGAATTTACTTAAGAGTCGCACAAATTCACAGTGGTTTGGTGTCCTCCCTTAACAAAAGGGGGAAAATAACACCCATTTCTCTTACCTTGCTGACTTATTCAAGTGCACAGAATAGTTCTAAAACAATTACATAACTATTACTATTAAAAGCCTTCACTTTTCATAGGATTGTTTCAAAAAGTAAAATTAATACTGCTACTGGGGGAAATAGTTTCATTTTTGGAAAATTAAATTACTGTTAGAACATTAAGCATGCATGTTATTTTAAATGTTGTAAATGTGACATGAAATCTGTTTTCATGGGTCTCAGAATGAGATGACACATGCAAATTTTAGCATATGCTTCCCTGCAAAACAGAGTCAGGAAAAAGACAGGAATGTGTGTATTATATAAACTGCTCAGAAAAATTACCAAAATAGAAATAAGCTGGACTTTGATGTTCACACTGACTCTCAAGTTTGAGCTCTTTATCTTAATCTGGTTTCCTGTTTCATTTGGTGCTTGATAGCTAGAAATCATTCTGATCATAACCTTGTAGTAGAGATAGGTCAATTCATGTGTAGCATTATGAAGTTTACAGTACACATAAAATAAAGAAGAGGTGCCTGGTAAGATAGTTGGATAAGGAACTTATTTCAGGATATATTTGGTGCTTAACTAAACTCAAATTTTGAAATAGGCCAATTCCCTCAGGTGCTAAATTTCTTCCCTCTCCATCCCAGGTGAGTAATAGTATGGCTCAAAAGTGGTAAAAAAGTAAATCAGAAACTATCTCAACCATAATCTAAACTAGAAATTAGAACTAGAGATTGCATCTCTGCCCAGACCCCAGAGATGTACTGATATTCCACAGAAGGACCCATGCAAAAGGAAAACATTAGGGGCAGAACAGAAGCTGTAGATTCCAGGTAAGAGTGAATATGCGCTCAGCTGGTTGTTGCTTCACACTCCTTGCTCTTTCAAAGAAAAAAACACTGAAGACCTTTAGTACTAACACATTCCTACTGCAACAGAATGAGAGATTTGGGGGGGAAAAAAGAAAAGATTAAGAAAGGACATGGAAAACATTGGGGAAATGGAAGAACATGCTTTAGTCAAATAGAAGAAAATAGAAAGGGAGAGGGAGAGACATAGAGAGAAATAGAAAAGGCAAACCCAGGCCAGACAACTCACTTGGCATTCCCTGCCCCTGGTTTCTTTCTTCGGAAAATGCTGAGTAAAGTGTTGGAGCGGCAGGGCAGCTTGCCATCACCAACGTGCATGCGGACCACGTCCGAGGTGGTGAAGGCACTGCGGACATTCCTCTCGGGTTTGGCAATAATGATGTACATCTTGGGGGTGAACATGCACCCCAGGGCCACCGTTACACTGAGGCTCACTGCAAAGCAGGTAGTAATGATCTTGTAGTTGCTCCCAAAGTAAATGGGCACGAAAGCCAGCCAGATGATGCAGGTGGTGTACATGGTGAAGGCAATGTATTTGGCCTCATTGAAGTTGGCGGGCACATTGCGGGTCTTGAAGGCATAGTAGGTACAGCTCATGATGAGGAGCCCATTGTAGCCCAAAGGGGCCACCACCCCCAGGTTGCTGGTATTGCAGATAAGGTAGACTTCTTTGATGCTCGGGTAGGACAGGATGGGCATGGGGGGCTCCATGATGATCAGGGTTATCACCAAGGTTAGCTGCACGCTGATCAGAATTGAGGCAATGATCACCTGGGCCCAGGCACTCATAAACCTGGGCTTCCGGGTGCAGATCTTCTTCTTGCTGCCAGCCAAGATGCGTGCGATGCGGTTGGTTTTGGTCACTAAAGCAGAGTAGCACATGGCAGAAGAGAGGCCGACCAGGAGGCGCTGTAGGTAGCAGGAAGTGATGGTGGGCTTGGCAATAAGGGTGAAGGGACACACGTAACCGAGGAAGATGCCAGCTAGGATGATGTAGCAGAGCTCCCGGCTGGAGGATTTGACCACAGGTGTATCTCGGTATAGCACGAAGATCAGGGTGACAAACAAGGTAACAAGGATGCCCAAGCAGGAAAAGGCGATGGCTATGATGGACTCGATGTTGCTCCACTCAAGATAGCGCACAGGAATGGGTTCACATCCTGTGATGAGAAAGATAGTTTTAAAATGAATCCAAGATTTTGCTGATCAGTAACAACAGTGCTTACTAGTTGCAGGGGCATAGCTATATTCACAGCTTCCATGATGTATGGTGTTTTCATTCCTTTTTAAAAAATGCCTCCTCATCACACAAAGATATACCATTGTTTTCTCTGGACAGTCATGCTCCCAAATCTAATCTTATCGCAAGCCTAATGTGACATACTTAAGCCTATAAAAATAGTCTTTTCTTAAAGTGTTATAAGTGGATGCTGCTTTGTGGATGGAACTCAGTTCTACACTGTCAGAAAATGAAAGGGGAAAATGGAAACTAAACTGCGTTTCCATTGAAAGTTAGATGGTCACAATGTAACAGAATAAGTTACTAAGAAATAAACGGACACACTCTTTATTTTTATGTAGCTATTGCTCAGCGACAAATCCAGCTCATAGACACAAGTCCAGCTCATTAGAAAAGCACTTTCTTTCTTTCTTTCTTGCCAGCCAGAAAGCTGTTTTAAGCATAAATTTCATTTGAATTCCTTAGAAGAATCTGTTTTCTCTTATTTACCACATATTATATTACTCACTTTAAGTTACTTACTTTAAGTCTTAGTATCTCACCCCTTTAGTAATGTATGATCTGTATGTGGCATCTGAGGGCCTTTGACTTATCAGCCTCTAATAGACGTACTAAGGAAGGATGAAACCTCCCTCACCCACCTCTTGAAAGGAGAGACAGCCCTGTTTCTAAATGCCTGGCTTATCTTTTCCTTCCAGAATAAAGTCTGTTTTGTATTTCACAGAGAGAAAAACATTTGTCAAGTCTTGGCAAAAACCCTTTCACATGGTTTTGTGTTTGGTCTGGGCTGTTATTTCCCGAATTGTGAGAATAAAAACATATATTTCCATAAATTTAGGAAAAGATTCGTTGTTCTAAAGCCATGAGAGCAAGGAACCACCAGAACCTGTTTCAGATCTGTTCAGTCATTCAACAAGCACTGCTGTCAGTGAACACAGCTTTTACATGTTAACCAGTCAGTGTCAGTCTTGGCTTCTGATAATCACTCAATCAGGAACAGCCTCATTTTAACACATAACTGTCGACCACTTACAAGCACATGCTCCTGGCTGACCAGAGTGGCCTCCCTCTTTTGTGTGTCTGTATTTTTGGCGTTTGTCTGTATCAAAGTCTCAGCTCATCCTGGAAGAACTCCTCCTTCCAAAATAAGTCACATTTTAACTCTAAATCGTTCTGTTTCCTTGATAAAGTTTAGAAAGATGATTTGATAGAATAATAATGACCATTTTGGGGGACAAAAGCAATAAATTAAAATATTTAAGAACAGCTTGGAGAAGGAAATGGTAACCCACTTCAGTATTCTTGCCTGGGAAATCCCATGGACAGAGGAGCCTGGTGGGCTACAGTCCATGGGGCTGCGAAAGAGTCAGACACGACTTAGTGACTAAGTAACAACAGTAGGCAAATTAGGAGATAAAATGCTTAATAGTCAATACAGTAAGCCCCCTACATATAAACACGTTCTGTTCTGAGAGCATGTTTGTAAGTTCAATTTGTTCATAAGTCTAATAAAGTTAGCCTAGGTACCCAACTATCATAATCGGCTATATACCACTGCTTTTACACTTGCTTCTGGACATCCTGGCCTTGAATAAAGATACTATACTACTGTACTCTGTACAATACTGCACAGTACAGTACACAAAAGCACAGCCACTTGCACAGGACGCACTCTGTGACAGTGCATGCCAGACACCAGAACTAACTTACACGCTTGGACATGTGAACACACGTTCGCATCTTTGAAGGTTCAAAACTTGAAGGTTGGTATGTAGGGGACTTACTGTATTCAGCTCTTTTAATTGGCATTCTGAGGCTGCTAAATAAAATTCAAATTCCAACGGAGTCTTTGTCAACGCCTTTGTAACATTCCAAAAGCTACTCTCTTTGCATTTCTCTTTTTGTATGCAACCTGGTTTTATAAATGAGCTATTCTATCTTTAGAGTTTTTATTAGCAAAGTATACTGCACTTAAAATTTTTAGAACCCAAGTCAGATCCGCTGAAGTCGAATGAAAACCCTGGTCTAGAGCCAAATTGAGAGATATAATTAATGATTTTCCTAAACTTCAGGGGTACAGGCAAAATATTTTGGGCAGAATTCAGGATTTTCATTAGACACTTATTGTCCTGAACTGCAGATATGTACCAATTAACTCAATTAATTGTTAGCCTCATGCGGCAAAATATTTTTAAAGGAGTGGATTAGAAAAGGGAAGATTTAAATAACTCAGCGGTGTAAAATTTTAAAATAGAAAATATATTACATAAGAAAATTTCAGAAGTTTTTCTTTCACTAAAAGATTCAAAACAAAGATGAAAGATAGATTTTAGGAAACCAGCAAACATCTTAATTAGGAGAATCAAACATAAAATGAAATGTTAAAATTAAAAATTACCAAGTTACAAAATATCTAATATTTGATCAGATATTTTCAGATAGACTTTAAAAGTAAATAAGCTAGAAATCAATATAATACATTTGAATCAGTTCTAATGAGATGGATGAAACTGGAGCCAATTATCCAGAGTGAAGTAAGCCAGAAAGAAAAACACCAATACAGTATACTAACACATATATATGGAATTTAGAAAGATGGTAATGATAACCTTGTATGTGAGACAGCAAAAGAGACACAGATGTATAGAACAGTCTTTTGGACTCTGTGGGAGAGGGGGAGGGAGAGGGTGGGATGATTTGGGAGAATGGCATTGAAACATGTATAATATCATATAAGAAATGAATCGCCAGTCTAGATTTGATGCAGGAAACAGGACGCTTGGGGCTGGTGCACTGGGATGACCCAGAGAGATGGTATGGGGAGGGAGGTGGGAGGGGGGTTCAGGATTGGGAACACGTGTACACCCGTGGCAGATTCATGTTGATGTATAGCAAAACCAATACAGTATTGTAAAGTAAAATAAAGTAAAATAAATAAAAATAATGGATCCTTAGTTAAAACAATTAAAAGGGCCTCTATTCTCTGTGATTTGGGAAGCTACAGATAAGAAAAGGGCTTCCCAGGTAGCACTAGTGGTAAAGACCCAGCTTGCCAGTGCAGGAGATGTAGGAATTGTGAGTTCGATCCCTGGGTTGGGAAGATCCCCTGGAGGAAGGTGTGGCAACCCACTCCAGTATTTTTGCCTACAGAATCCCATGAACAGAGGAGCCTGGCAGGCTATTGTCCATAGGGTTGCGAAGAATTGGACACGACTGAAGTGACTTAGCATGTAGCATGCAGATAAGAAAGCATACAGTTATCACAAATAAAGGTGTCATTTAAAGAATCATCCAGGGAGAGAGTGGGATGATTTGGGAGAATGGCATTGAAACATGTATACTATCATGTAAGAAACGAATCTCCAGTCTATGTCCAATGCAGGATACAGCATGCTTGGTGCTGGTGCACAGGGATGACCCAGAGAGATGTTATGGGGAGGGAGGTGGGAGGGGGGTTCATGTTTGGGAACGCATGTACACCCGTGGTGGATTCATGTCAATGTATGCCAAAACCAATACAGTATTGTAAAGCAAAATAAAGTAAAAATAAAAATTAAAAAAAAAAAAGAATCATCACCCTAAACTAGAGCCTGTTATACAGAGTGAAGTCAGTCAAAAAGAGAAAAACAAATATCATATATTAATGCATATATATGCTTCCCTGGTGGCTCAGTGGTAAAGAATCTACTTGCCAAGCAGGAGACCTCGGTTCGGTCCGTGGGTAGAGAAGATTTCCTGGAGAGGGCAATGGCAACCCACTTCAGTATTCTTCTCTGGGAAATTCCATAGACAGAGGAGCCTTGTGGGCTACAAGCCATGGGGTCTCAAAGAAGTTAGACATGACTTAGTGACTAAACAACAACAACGTATATATATATAGGGAATCTAGAAAAATGGTACTGATGAACATATTTGCAGGGCAGAAATAGAGATGCAGACATAGAGAACAGATTTGTGGACACAGCAGGGGAAGGAGAGGAGGGGACCAATTGAGGGAGTAACATTGAAACATATGCATTACCACGTGTAAAACAGATAGTTAGTGGGAAGCTGCTTATATAACAAAAGGAGCCCAGCCCAGTGCTCTGTGATACCTAGAGGGGTGGGAGGGAGGCTCCAGAGGGAGAAGACACATGTATACATATGGATGATTCACAATGCTATGATGAAGAAACCAACACAACATTGTAAAGCAATTAACCTCCAACTAAAAAAAAAAAAGAATCATCACCTCATATTGGTAAAACTCAGGACAACTGCCTAAAATCTGTCTAATGACTTAACTCTGTGGAAGACAGTGGCACCCACTAAGTCCCTGTCTGTCCTCTGACCTCCCAGAAGAAATAATATTTCTTTGTTATTGATATAGATGTCTTTAATGTCTACCAATAATTTTGCTATTAATAGAACATCAAATACCTTGGTTTAATAAAATAGTGAAAAGCTAATGCACCAACACATAACTGGGACTTTGAGACTATTATCATAAGAATACATTATTCTTGGTGACACAAAACCCCACAATTCTAACACGTAGGTAGGGTTCACTGTCAGACAAGATGTGCTACAGTTCTTGCGCATGGTCAAGTTATAGTTGACTTAATCATGAAAATACCTGTTCAGCTCAGTTCAGTCATTCAGTCGTGTCTGACTCTTTGTGACCCCAAGAATTGCAGCACGCCAGGCCTCCCAATCCATCACCAACTCCCCGTTCACCCAAATTCATGTACATGGAGTAAGTGATGCCATCCAGCCATCTCATCCTCTGTCGTCCCCTTCTCCTCCTTCCCCCAATCCCTCCCAGCATAAGGGTCTTTTCTAATGAGTCAACTCTTCACATGAGGTGGCCAAAGTATTGGAGTTTCAGCCTCAGCATCAGTCCTTCCAATGAACACCCAGGATTGGTCCCCTTTAGGATGGACTGGCTGGATCTCCTAGCAGTCCAAGGGACTTGCAAGTGTCTTCTCCAACACCACAGTTCAAAAGCATCAGTTCTTCTGTGCTCAGCTTTCTTCACAGTCCAACTCTCACATCCATACATGACCACTGGAAAAACAATAGCCTTGACTAGACGGACCTTTGTTGACAAAGTAATGTCTCTGCTTTCTCATATGCTATCTAGGTTGGTTGTAACTTTCCTTCCAAGGAGTAAACGTCCTTTAATTTCATGGTTGCAATTACCATCTGTAGTGATTTTGGAGCCCAGAAAAATAAAGTCAGCTACTGTTTCCACTGTTTCCCCATCTATTTCCCATGAAGTGATGGGACCAGATGCCGTGATGTTAGTTGTCTGAATGTTGAGTTTTAAGCCAACTTTTTCACTCTCCTCTTTCACTTTCATCAAGAGGCTCATCAAGAACTAAAGTTCTCTTCACTTTCTGCCGTAAGGGTGGTGTCATCTGCATATCTGAAGTTATTGAGATTTCTCCCAGCAATCTTGATTCCAGCTTGTGTTTCTTCCAGCCCAGTGTTGCTCGTGATGTAGTCTGCATATAAGTTAAATAAGCAGGGTGACAATATACAGCCTTGACGTACTCCTTTTCCTATTTGGAACCAGTCTGTTGTTCCATGTCCAGTTCTAACTGTTGCTTCCTGACCTGCATATAGGTTTCTCAAGAGGCAGGTCAGGTGCTCTGGTATTCCCATCTCTTTCAGAATTTTCCACAGTTTCTTGTGATCCACACAGTCAAAGGCTTTGACATAGTCAATAAAGCAGAAATAGATGTTTTTCTGGAACTCTTTTGCTTTTTCCATGATCCAGCGGATGTTGATCTCTGGTTCCTCTGCCTTTCCTAAAACCAGCTTGAACAAATACCTGTACTATGTGTAATTAAAGACATTATCCAAGTAATGCCTTGTGCCCTAGAATTCCTATGGAGAAAACACTCCACAGAAATAGGAAGATGAATTGAAACCGAGCACATAAGCATGCAGATTATCAGAAATATCTAGATCACCACAAATCTTTAATTTTTGTATACATATGAAAATGCTACACTATGTTCTAGATGTATTAACAGTATGAAAGAAAGAAAAGTGAAAGTGAAAAAGTGAAATGTTAGTCTCTCAGTCAAGTCCAGCTCCTTGCAGACCCTATGGACTGTAATCACCAGGCTGCTCTGTCTATGGAATTCTCCAGGCAAGAATACTAGAGTGGATTGCCATTCCCTTCTCCAAGGGTTCATCCCAACCCAGGGATCAAACCCAGACTTCCTGGACTGCAGGCAGATTCTTTACCTTCTGAGCCACTGAGTAAATGAAATTAACAGTACGGCAATATCAAATAATTATTGTTCATTGTGGTAGGTAGTTTTAAGATGACTCAGACTGATCCCCACATCCTGGGATTCATGTCTATGTGAACTTGAGTGTGAACTAGGCCTATGACTTGCTTCTTTTCTATAGAATATAGCAAAGTCGATAGGATGTCTCTCCCATGATTAAGCTATATAAGATGACAGTCTTCATCTTGTAGCAGACTCTCTTACTGGCTCTGATGAAACAACTCCTATTTTGCTAATGTCCACATGGCAAGGGACTGAGAGCAGTCCTCATCCCCAAACCCCAAAACAAACAAACAAAACTGAAGCCCTAAATTCAAGTCTTTGATGATTGTATTCTGCCAATAACTAGCTAAGGGAATTTGGAAGTGCACCCTTCCACAATCAAGCCTTCAGATTAGACGCCATCCATAGCTGATGCTTCAATTTTTAGCTTTGTGAGAGATTATGAAGCAGAGAACTCAGCTAAACTGTGCCCATATTTCTGACCCACAGAAACTGTGAGATAATAAATGTGTATCACTGTATGCTACTAAGTTTGGAGGTAATTTCATTGGAAAAGACCCTGATGCTGGGAGGGATTGGGGGCAGGAGGAGAAGGGGATGACAGAGGATGAGATGGCTGGATCACTGACTTGATAGACGTGAGTCTGAGTGAACTCCGGGAGTTTGTGATGGACAGGGAGGCCTGGCGTGCTGCAATTCATGGGGTCGCAAAGAGTCGGACATGACTGAGTGACTGAACTGAACTGAACTGAAGTTGTTACACAGCAATAGATAATGAATTTACCTTTTAAAGCCAACCTCTTAATTTCATAGCCAATGCTTAGCCTCTTTGCCTAAGGATAGTTGCAGGCATAAACTAAGTTAGTCAAAATATCTTTAGGTTTTGTACAAGGTCTTTAAGTCCTTGTACCACCTGTAATAAATCCCTATTATTAACTGAAATTGTCTAACATTTTCTGCTAATTAGCTAGTTATGAACTGCTGCTAATTCTCCCCATATTACTATTCACTGATGTAATAAGTGAGCATAATAAAGCTCTATAAACAAAGGAGGAGAATCTCAAGATTGTGCTTATGTTATTCAAGGAGTGTCCTTGTCAAATAGAATTTTGAATACCCAGTACTAAATATTAACATTGTTTCACCATGAGTTATACTAAAACTAAAAAGAAAACCACTAAGTTTAATACATGAGTAGTCTAGCCAGTATTATAAAATGCAATACTCTACCACAATATAAATATTTTTGATAATTGAATTTTGGGTTCTCTGTACCCTATCAAATTTTAAAAGAAAAGAGGCATATATTAAGCTAATAACTGTTATGATTTCAGAATAATCCATTTACTTAATACTATAAAGACACATTTTAAAAATTCTTTAAATACTATAAAAACACATTTTAAGTTTTCAGTTATTTTTAAAATAAACAATAATATCTTGATGTGTTGATGTTATATAAAATAATTGCTAAATAATAAAATAATAGAAGTTCAGACCTGTAACATTAAAAAAAAGGTACTATAGAGGCTAATACTAGTACCGTAAAATATAATATAAATATTTTAGAGATGATTATACTATACAGACTACTCTAAGAGTCCTTACACAAGTCTCATATAAAACAATAATGAATAGTGTATATTAATGACAACAAAACAGGACAAACAAGTGTATTACCTCATACATGTGGACAGGATGGATATTTTGTATAATAGAGAATTTCAAGAATTCAGTTATAGGAATACAAAATCTAGCCAGCAAAGAAATTCTTAAAAGAAATGCCAGATCTACAAGGATATTATCTGGCAAAGCCAGAATGGCTGTCTGGCAGCACCACATGAAGTATCCAATAGACACTAGATAAAATTCTGATGGAAAAAAATTAAAAAATTCATTTCAGTAGAAACAAATTGGCCACAAAATTAAACACTAATGGGAAAACATTTCCAGGATAGCAGATGCAGCCAGTTCATGCTTCATTTGTAATTAAATTAATCTGGGAAAACTGTAAAGGTGGGGACACTGACTGACACAATTGTAAAAGAATCCTGTGAGTAACTCCAAATGCATTGCCTGCAGTTATCTTCTTCATTGGTTTATAAATATGTATTAGTTTCAACACTGTGAATATTTTCTAAAGCATTCCCATGTTGACAAACCACAACACTTATAATGTCTAAAATACAATCTTAGCAAGCATGTTCCAACTTACCAATCTAGGGATATGAAAACGTTTCATTGGAACATTTATCCATGAATCTAAGTTATATGAAGCCATCCTCATTCTCAACCTTTTGAACAAATAAAAGGGAACCTTAATACTGCTGGAGGTTGCATTCCTAAGTGATTTTAACCTGAGGATTTTCAGAGCACCTGCAGAAGCTGAAGGCTCATGGAAGCTAATGAGCTAATGTAACAACTTTGAAGCAACATGATCATTACACATGGTCTTCTGTGCAGGATTATCTTCATATTCCTACATGTATCATACTTTTTTTTGTATTCTCTTGCTTATTAATACTTTTCTTCTTGACTGATTAAAATCTATACAATTTTTGTCCTTAATGTTCTCCTTACTGGTAATAAGTATTTGTCTAAACCTAGGTTTTACTAGAGACAATCATACTCTAACTCAATAATCCAAGTACTATTGTTAACTACAGTATTAGGATAATCTTTGCATATGCAAAAATTTTACAAGTTCAAATACTTGGAAAGATTCAGAAGACTCACAGAACATGCTCATGTAATGTCTTCATTCAAAGGCAAAAGGAAAAGTACAGTGAGAGAAGGACAGTGCAGGTTAGCAGCCAGGGACTGAGAGGTATCCAGGTACCCCTGGAGGTTGGCTAACCCTCCTCCTTAAACCTAAAAACAGGACAAATAAGTGCATTACCTCACATATGTGGACATGATGGCTATTTTGTGTAATTCTCTCAAGATATCAAAACTAGCACTTCTCAAATTTAAGATGGGCTGATTCCAACAAGGTCATGCTTTATCAGTGGATTGAGCTACAAAAATCTGCACAATGAACATTAATTTTGAGACAGCACAAGATAGAAACTCTCACTGAAGTCTTTCATGGCCCTCAAGTTGTATAGCCAAGTTGGCCTGTCTAATAAAATATGCGTCAGTAAATGAAGTAACGTTCGTTGTCGCTAGTGGAGTCTTAAACTTTAAACCACATATCATAAATCCTAGCCCTCTTAATGTAATCAGTTTAAAGTTTAAAACTCCACTGGCCTGGAGAAGAAGATGGCAACCCACTCTGGTATTCTTGCCTGGAGAATTCCATGAACAGAGAAGCCTGGCAGGCTACAGTCCATGGGGTTGCAAAGAGTTGTATACAACTGAGCAACTAACACATACACTTTAATGTAACCAGAAACTAAAGACTAACATTCCACCATCTCCATAGGTAATCAGTCTTCTGAGTCTAGCTGTTAAGTTAAGCCTACCTTACCCAGTGTACTATACACAAATGAAGAAAACCACCCTTCTGGTAGAAGCCTAAGTGTTCTTGTGTTGCAACAGTAAGCAGTTTGGCATAACAATACCCCAACGCAGTATACCTACCCCACCGTTCTGTCAGTTCAGTTTAGTCACTCAGTTGTGTCTGACTCTTTGCGACCCCATGAACCACAGCACGCCAGGCCTCCCTGTCCATCACCAGCTGCCGGAGTCTACCCAAACCCGTGTCCATTGAGTCGGCTATCCAACCATCTCATCCTCTGTCATCCCCCTTTCCTCCTGCCCTCAATCTTTCCCAGCATCAGGGTCTTTTCAAATGAGTCAGCTCTTTGCATCAGGTTGCCAAGATATTGGAGTTTCAGCTTCAGCATCAGTCCTTCCAATGAACACCCAGGACTGATCTTTAGGATGGACTGGTTGGGTCTCCTTGCTGTCCAAGGGACTCTCAATAGTCTTCTCCAACACCACAGTTCAGAAGCATCAATTCTTAGGCACTCAGCACCATTAAGATTGCTTTATCTCCCGTGAAGATCCTAGATTCTTTTTTTCCATGTGAAAAGCAAGATTTTCAATGCCAATCCAAGACCACCCAAAACAGAATCACATAGAGATTGGGACTGACAATTTACATTTTGAATAAGCTTCTTAGAAGTTGTTTTTTCTTGTTTCTTTTCCTTTCTTTCTTTTTTTTTCTTTCTATTTTTTAAGACATCCTAAATTTGAGAAGGGCTAGCTTTGATATTTTGTGGAAATTAGACAAAATATCCATTGTCCATATATGTTATGTGATGCAATGTACTTTATTTATCCTGTTTTTTTTTTTTTTTTTTTTTAAGAGAAGGGTTTCCCCACCTCCATTGGTTAGTAATTCTAAGACTAGAAGGGGTGGTGGTTAAATTCAATCAGTGGTTTAGAATGAGTGCCCTGAGCCTACCGGGCACCCACAAGGAGAAGACTTTAATAGGAGTTGTGCATACTATATCTAAAGCGCTGAGAACTTAAGGACCTGGCAGTGTTCATGGGTAGAGTTACCCCAGACAAGTCAGTTTCCTTCTAGTAGACTACAAGTTACTGAGCAAAATCCAAGAGAAGTGGTAATAATTCTAATCTGAGGACAAGGGTTAACTTCTAATTTTCAAACTAAAAATTGGCTCACTTATAACATCCAAATGCATTAGAGGAGGTTAAAATTTAATATCTGAATTCTTTCCAATTAAGTAAAGACAAATTTAATATGAAATAAGAAACAAAGATAGGCCACAATTATTCCACCTAACTTGTGTTGGGACATTTAATAACATTTACAATACTGCTTCACAAATGCATAAGGCTTCATTGAAATGCTTTCTCTGATATTATTATGTTAATACAAATTACCTAAAAGGGGAAATTCTATTTATTATTCAATCTTTAAGCTCAAATGTCCCTTCCTCTTTCTCTTGCCAGGGAAAACATGATGGCTTTTTTCTCTGTACTCATATGAAATTTTGTACATAGTCCTATTCCAGGACTTATAATTGTCTGCTTACATGTCTAGTTTTATATTAAGTTTGTCTTCTAGGATATAAACCTTGTGTCATTCACCCATATGTCCCAATATCCCAAAAAAATATCTGGCACAAAGAAGGTGGTTGTGTATAATACAAAAGTAAATAAATAAATAGATAACATGAGAGGTGGCTACAACTGTTAGGTAGGGGAAAATAGTTAAAAGTTAATTTTTATAACAGTGTTTTATATTTTTATTGTAAGATTTAGGGTAGTCTGACTTTATGAGGAATTATTTTATACTATTTGACTTTTTAAAAGGAATAAGCAGCATTGGGTTTCTTATAATTGGTCCATGAATTGTTAAACTATTATCAAGTTGTATATCATGGCAGAAGAAATCTCTGTTTATGCACCATAAGAAGTAAAGTGTGAAATTTAAATGCTGAATTAAAATGTGCATTTTCCCAAGAAGAAAACATGAGATGCTTATTAACAGCTTCAGAAGACACTTCCTCTAAGAAATATACTTTTTTTTCCTTCATAGCCAAAAAGCAACATATCCTAATGAGAATAAAAACTCACTTGTTAACATACTTTTATTCATTAATTTTAGTCTTTGGAGCGTATATGCAAAGTATCTCATAAAATGATTTTAAGCATATTTTAAACAAACTTCACTTTCAGTAAAAAGCACTATTTTCCAAAGAAGAATGATTTCTCATTTTAACTAAAGTTCAGTTCAAAAAATCCACCCATGAAAATAAAACACTTACTTAAAGGCAATGTATGTACTCCTCTTAGTATTTTACTGATTTTTGTTTTTCTCTGCCTGTGAGTCTTCTCTTTTCACAGCTACTGCTATCATGGCAACAGCCAAAAACACACTGCCAGGAACTGTGCCCTTGCTCTGAGCCTGACATGGCACCCAGTAAGTGACAAATTAGACCTCATTTTCCATTCATGTGAAAGAGTGGAAGGGATGCAGAAACAATAGGTGCCATTAAAACTAAGTATAAATGAGGATGAGAGATGCATGTTCTGAAAGATCTTAAACATAAGAGTTGTGACATAATTTGGATATATGATCCAAATTTAGCCACTTGCCTGTTGTTACAAGATAAAGGCAGAATGGGCTGTTGCTTGGCTCAACTTTTTTGAATGTTATTGATTTTTACATATATGATGGATGATAGTAGATTTACTTCTCTAGAAAGATAGTTGCATTAAAATTATAAGTTGCTTTTATAATTAAGGAGGATTGTTTTAAATTGTTGCTAATCTAGGATGGTCATTGCTTGGCAGTGGACAGACAATATATCCACAATGGAAGATCTCTAAGGGATAAAACATATGACTTTGAGTTCCGTTATTATATTAGATCTTTAAAAAGTTTTTTTCTATTTTAATATTGGATAGAAGTTCTTTTCATGTATGAGAGAAGCTTCAATTAAAGGGAAGCTGAGACAGTAGGAAAAGTCTGGGGAAGCTCCAAAAATGTAGACAAGAGGAAAACTTGTACCTCAAAGCCAGGACTTCAGACATTTAAGATTAATCTTAGAAAGGGGCTAGTTTTGTCTTTGATTCTCTTTCTTGTCAGCTGTGGTCTCAGTCAAAAAGCAGAGAGGACTGACTCTGAAGTCAAACCTAGTTTTCAAGCACAAGGATGATCTAAGGAGACTACTTTCTCAAGATAAACAGGACAGGAAGCGCACACTGACTAAGAAGATCAGTTCGTGAAGATGTGAACCTGTGCGGGAGGAGGCTTATGTCCAGAACAAGGTTGGAAAAGCTTCTTCAAGTCAGTCCAATGCATGCAACCATGAGATAAATTCAGAGTGAAAGAAAGCGCTTTAGACCCAGAGACAAAACCTCTAGATTCTCTAGGCGGCTTCTCCTATTAACTATCTGTATTGACCTAGATGAACTTGGGTAAGTTCCTTCTCTCGAATTCTCTCAATAGAACTAACATTTATCAGGCAGCAATTACATATGTTCAAAGCACCAGGCTGTGAGACAGAGTTTCCCAAGGGATGGGACAGGGACTAGAACCTGATGGGTCCCATCTCAAAATTAGTGAGTGGGGATCTCTGCAGATGAGTAATTCCTGGGTGATTTTTAGGCATATTTGAAGTTGAAAATCAGCTTTCAGCCAGAGAATTAAAAAATGGGTGAGACAGAATTTGTACCTTCAAAAGCATTCTAATTTCTTTTCATTTTAAAATGGCCTTTGTACCAGGTGATTGATAAAAGCTTTGATATTCAGTTTATTTTCTAACTGTATTAACATTTTACATGTCTCTTACTTTAAAAAGTATAATTTTAATTATTGACCTTTTTCTACTCAGGCAGCCATTTTTGATGTTCTCTGAATATGCCACACAATTTCTTAGTTTTAGAGTCTTATTTGGGAAGAAGTGAAAACGTAAACAGCACTTGTGAATGTTACCCTAATGATTTTCAACAGCACACAGGGAAGCATGGGGTCAGCAGCCAATGAACTAGGACCTGCTTCTAACTAGTTATGACCCTGGGCACACAAGTATGCCTCTCCAGGCCTTAGCTTTCATGTTCTAAAATGAAGGATTGTGTTACTCAGATGATAAAAGTCTCTATGAACTCAAAGTTCCTATGGTTCTCTCACTCTTAAAATTTGTGAACAACATCTGTGACACACGTGTCATCTGTAAGCTCATATCAGAGTTTTTGGAAATCTAAACTCATATGTACATACTAAGTCGCTTCCGTCATTTTCAACTCTGTGGGACACTATGGACTGTAGCCTGCCAGGCTCTTCTGTCCCTGTGATTCTCCAGGCAAGAATACTGGAGTGGGTTGCCATTTCCTCCTCCAGGGGATCTTCCTGTCCCAGGGATTGAACCTGTGTCTTCTGTCTCTTGCATTGGTAGGCAGGTTCTTTACCACTAGCGCCATCTGGGAAGCCCCCAAACTCACATACCTGAACATTACTATTGGGAAGCTTATAAACTTGGGTAATCCATCCGCAGGAATCCCACTGATTCTACGAGTAAATCATCTCCTGCATTCATTTATTCCTCTCTACTCCCATGTAGCTGCTTTGTTCACATCCTTCAGAATTACTCATTTGGACCAACACAGTAGCTTCCTCACTTCTCTGTTTTCAGTTTAGGTTCACTATTCT
Organism: Budorcas taxicolor; assembly: GCF_023091745.1. Lineage (NCBI taxonomy): Eukaryota > Metazoa > Chordata > Mammalia > Artiodactyla > Bovidae > Budorcas > Budorcas taxicolor. Next base: position 74,881,753 of record NC_068918.1, on the reverse strand, counting down.
TGTCCACACCGCCATCATGGTTATCTTTCTGAGACACCAATATCATGACATTATTCACTACTTTAAATGCTTCTGTGGTTCTCCTATGCTTAAAGCCAAAATCCAAACATTTAGCATAAGTTCTTACAGAAGTTCCTTACCATTTGCTTCCAGTGTCCTCATCTAGTCTCATTTCTGACCATATCTCTCCCAGGCCCTTGTATTTACCAAACAACCCCATATAGTTCCATGGTTTTCCCCAAATGTACTACATGCTTTCATGTTCCCCATGTTCTACTTTCTATCTGGATTTTTTTTTTTTAATCTCTGTGTCTGCCTAACAAACTTTACAACTACTGTAAAATTTGTCAGGCAGATGAGGAGATGAAAGAAATTCCAGATAGAGAGTAGAGCATGGGAAACATTTATTAAAATAGAGGCTTCCCAGGTGTCTCAGTGATAAAGAATCTACCTGCTAATGCAAGAGAGACTGGGGACTCAGGTTCAATCCCTGGGTTGGGAAGATCCCCTGGAGGAAGAAACGGCAACCCACTCCAGTATTCTTGCCTGGAGAATCCCATGGACAGAGGAGCCTGGTGGGCAACAGTCCATAGGGTTGCAAAGAGTCAGTAATGACTGAGTGACTAATCACACTATTAAAATAACTATTTTGTTTTATATCTTTACATGTTTCTTCCCTGATATATTTTCAGATAAAAATTATAGAAAGAAAAACAGAAACAACTGGTATACAAGAATACCCTTTGAATACACTTTTATTTATATTTAAATAAACTTTCAATGTGGATGATGGAAAATTTTTAAGAGCTTTAAGTGTACCTTTGACATGAGCAGTAACAATGTAAATAAATATTGAAAAAGACGTGAGTCAATCACTCACATTTTAAACAGCAGGCACATTGCAGAGGCCAATGTTTGGGATAAGGTTGACAAGCGAGACAGTTCCTACCTGTCAGATCTGCATTGGGCCACCATCCCAAGTCACAAGCCTTGCAGGTGAACTCATCTTGCACATACTCATTCTCTTTGCAGGCAGTGCAAATCCAGCAGCAACTGACTTCCCCTTTCCGTATGACCTATAACACAGGGATATTTCATATGCCTTAAGCTTAGTTTCTCCAGAAAGCCTTTCTTTTTTTCAGATGAGGACTTGCTTTCATACTGTAATTTTTTTTTGAAGACTAACTCCCCCCCCCCTCAAAATTGTACATATTGAGGAACCTCAAATACATAGATTGAAGTATACTTCACTGCATTAGAGTTCAGATGTGAATTTCAATTCACTCCATGTTGGATTTGGAGGCTTTTCAATAATCATTTCTTTTATAAAGGGAATTAAACAGTTGAATGTTATCATTATATATATATATATATTAATATGCATTAATAGTTCTCAGAAAAGTAAAAGTCCATTTCTCTTTTTTATACTGTTATGTTGTAAGCTCCCTGATCTTTACTACCATAATGTCTAATATGTTGCTAATCCTATTGTTTAAAATATCATTTCTAATACCCTTTGTTTTTCATTGTTTGAAATCCATCTCCATGTATCGTCTCATGATATGCATGTTTTCTTTTAAACCCTTTGGTATGTATTTATAGTAGGCATTTTAATTAGACTATTAATTCCATCATCAATATAATATCTAGGATTGTTTCTATCACTTGCTTTTCTTTCTGGTTATGTGTCACATTTTCTCATTTTGTCACAGGTCTAAAACTTTTTAACCAGATGCTGTACATAAGGTATAGAGTGCTGGATTTTTTTCTTGAAGTATTGGCCTTTGTTCTGGCAGGCAGCCTAGTTGCCTGTGGCTCAGTTTTGGCCTTGTTTTTCATCTTTTAGGGCAAGTCTAGAATATTCTCTAATCTAGGAATAGTTTACCCCTATTATAAAGTGTGACCTTGCTGGGCTCTCTGCTCAGGTCTGTGTATTCAGCAAGGTATCTCTACCCTGGCTTATGGAAACAGGGAAAATTCTTGGCCTTGTGGGGCCTCTGAGAATCCAGCACCCCAGTAATTTTTCTTTCCTTGGACTTTCTGAATTGTACTATACTCATGCAGGGGACTTCCCTGGTGACTTACATGGTAAAGAATCCACCTGCAATGCAGGAGACCAGGGTTCAATCCCTGGGTGGGGAAAATTCCTTGGAGAAGAGACTGACTGCCCACTCCAGTACTCTTGCCTTGGGAATCCCATGGACAGAGGGTGCCGGTGGGCTACAGTCCATGGGGTCACAAAGAATAAGACACAACTGAGTGACTGACACTTTCACTTTATACTTATGCTGCTGCTGCTAAGTCGCTTCAGTCGTGTCCGACTCTGTGCAACCCCATGGACAGCAGCCCACCAGGCTCCTCTGTCCACAGGATTCTCTAGGCAAGAATCCTGGAGTGGGTTGCCATTTCCTTCTCTATCATACTTATGCAGATGGAGTCAAATACTGATGGGAACTCATATGCCAACTGCTGGAACTCTTTTTCTGAATTGATTCATTCTCTTTCTTTCTCTGCACTACTGATTCTATCTTCCTTGGCTCTCCTAAACCTTGGTTTCTGTCTTCTTAAATTATCAAGATAGCCAAACTCTGCTTGTATTCTTTCTCACTAAATAACAACCAGGAAATTGCCTCCAGACAGAATGCCTGAATGATTTTAGGGTTCACTTCTCTGTTTCCTTTCAATTCTTTGAAATCAAGGTCATACACTCTTTTCCAATGTCTGAACACAGTTATTTCATATATTGTGTCAGGTTTTCTGATTGTTTACAGCAGAATGCTGTCTGAACTTTTTTATTCTCTCATGGCTGGAAACAGAAGTCTTTCCCTAACTTGTTCAGTCAGTTTAGTCACTCAGTTGTTTCTGACTCTTTGTGACCCCATAGACTGCAGCACACCAGGCTTCCCTGTCTATCACCAACTCCCAGAGTTTACTCAAACTCATGTCCATTGAGTCGGTGATGCCATCCAACCATCTCATCCTCTGCCGTCCCCTTCTCCTGCCTTCAATCTTTCCCAGGATCAGGGTCTTTTCAAATGAGTCAGTTCTTCACATCAGGTGGTGAAAGGATTGGAGTTTCAGCTTCAGCATCAGTCCTTCCAATGAATATTCAGGACTGGTTTCCTTTAGGATGGACTGGTTGGATCTCCTTGCAGTCCAAGGGACTCTCAAGAGTCTTCTCCAACACCACAGTTCAAAAGCATCAGTTCTTTGGCGCTCAGCATTCTTCATAGTCCAACTCTCACATCCATACATGACCACTGGAAAAACCATAGCCTTGACTAGACGGACCTTAGTCGGCAAAGTAATGTCTCTGCTTTTGAATATGCTATCTAGGTTGGTCATAACTTTTCTTCCAAGGAGTAAGCGTCTTTTAATTTCATGGCTGCAGTCACCAGCTGCAATGATTTTGGAGCCCCCCAAAATAAACTCTGACACTGTTTCCACTGTTTCCCCATCTATTTCCCATGGAGTGATGGGACCAGATGCAACATGTTAGACATTATCAAATGTTCTCATATGTAAAGTCAGAAATCAAACAGTAAATATTGCCATAGCTTAAAGTCATATAAACCTTATCCTTTGTGAGGATAAAATTATCTTCTTGTAGATCAGGTCAAAATGTATTAATGAGCCACTATTTTAAAATTACATGAAAAATATATCATGACTATATTTTCAGAAACTGTAAAAGGCTTTCTTTTTCTTCTTTTACTTTCAAATAACTTTAGAAAGTATACTCAAACTGTTTGTCTGAAAATCCACATCTATTCTCAGAGTAAGCATGACAAATTTATACTGTATTCTAAACTATAAATTCTTCTAATGCTATGGAGAAATTTAAAAAGTAATGCTTTATTATTTTAATTAGTATAAGAAGTACAAAATAATGTCTATCTCTTCAATCAGCTTTATCTTTTTCCTAACCATAAAATGAATACTACAAATTAGACAAATTCCAAAGATAATAATTCTAAACAAATATATTTATGCAAGATAACTAGTGAAAAATAGATCCTATGGGTAACTGCCACATGGAAATATACTTAAAATTAGGTTTTGAATGACTGAATAAGTGCATAAAAAATGATTAGCTTATACATTTATCAAATAATGAAAAAAGAACCGCTCAGATGGAATTCATTTGTTACTCCTTCTTATTCGGCCACCAAATATGTGCACTTTTGACATATAACATCTAAATTATGGGACTTGTCTTTTCAGTCTCTGAGCTACCCCTCCAGACTTGAGATTCCCTGGTGGCTCAGATGGTAAAGAGTCTGCCTGCAATGCGGGAGACCCACGTTCCATCCCTGGATTGGGAAGATCTCGTGGAGAAGGAAATGGCATGCTGGTTTTTGGTCCCTGACTCTAATCCTGTAACATGGCTCTAACTTCTTCTCACTCCAGAGTAACATACACCCAACTGCCAAGACTATTACTGTGGGCTGTGGGCTCCTAAGGGAAGGGAATCATGCCTTACTTTCACTGTTTTCAGATCACAGTCATCAAGAAATGTACCAAGAACACACAGTAGGTGCCCCCTGAATAAGGGTTGAGTTGAATCTTTTTTAACAATGTAATTAAGCCACTCAAGGAACTTTAGTGCCTTCCTTTTCTAATATCTTCAAAACATAAGCTCTTTGGTCAGGCGTTTACTTAGACCCCGGTCCGTGTTTCTGCCTGAGAGTCTGACTGCTAATAATTTCTTACATAAGTCCACCAAACAAACATTATGTCCTCAGTAGTGTCTATATAACTGTTTGTTTTGGAGGGAGGCTTCAAGTAGGGCAGACACATCATCTGATTTATTTTTCATCTGACTTTCTTTCTACCATTTGGAGAAAAGATTTTCAGGAGGGCAAGAGAGAGAGAGAGCATATGTTGTTTAATGCATGGTTTTAATATGCAATAATAAAGTAAAGAAATAAATATATTTCAATAAAAGAAAAAATATTCTTTTCCATTCAGAGAACTCTCTTTCTTCCATCAGCTCATCTATGTCACTACATTTGAGTCCTGACACAGGCTCCAGGAAGTATGTCTGGTGCAGTGAACCCTTTGAAACATTATCTTACTTAAAATCCTCTGTAATTACTAATAAGGTATAGTTGGTATTCTATTACAAGTTAGTCAACTTTTGTCCACTAATTGTGTCACTTGTTATGATAGAAGTAAGTAGTGTTAGTCACTCAGTCGTGTCCGACTCTTTGTGAACCCATGGACTGGAGCCCGCCAGGCTCCCCTGTCCATGGGATTCTCCAGGCGAAAACACTGGAGTGGGTTGCCATTTCCTCCTCCAGGGGATCTTCCTGACCCAGAGATCGAACCCAGGTCTCCTGCATTGCAGGCAGATTCTTTATCATCTTGGCTGCTGAGAGGACCCACCCGTATATGATATATATGCTTCATTGGGATGGTACGGGGAGGGAGGTGGGAGGGGGTTTCAGGATGGGGAACATGCGTACGCCTGTGGTGGATTCAGGTTGATGTGTGGCAGAACCAATACAACATTGTAAAGTAAAAAAATAAATAAATAAAAGGAACAAATTCTTAAATTATTGTCTCATGTTTTCATCTCCTCATATCACAAATATTTTAAATTATTTTTATATTTTTATACTAAGTGATATTTCTTTTGCATGTAATATATAGTCAATAACTGAATAAAGTATTGTTTCATTTTTGTTACAGTAAAGCACTTTTACGACAGCGCTCAGTCATGATAAGAGATTTAATGTTTCACTGAAATTTTCCTTGAAGGAGCAAAACTTCCTAAGACACAAGAACAGTTTTGATTCCTTTTACATGCTATGTACTGGTGCTCTGTTTATTGTTAGCAAGACTAGACGACTTGCTGCTTCAAACAAGGCTATGATTCAACTCCATATACACTGTAGGAGTCTTGTTTATGCCATAGGAAATCAAGTGTTCTTTTCATGAATATGTTTCCGAACAACTTGAAATGGATTTTTTTTTTTGAGCTTTGTTTAGCAAAAGGATAAAAGAAAGTAAACAGCATCAGGAGAATATAATGAAGGAAAAGTAACAATACATTAAAGGAAACAGAGACATTTTCTTCAGGAGGAAAATGCCTGGAAAACTAAACAGAATAAAGACTTGGGTCCTACCTAATTAGGTCTGTAGGAAAACCAGCTGATGTTTAGGTTTCCTTTGCATTCACAGTGCTAGCACAGTTCTTGGCACATATTAATTATTCAATGATTATTCAATAATGTATGTGAAAGGAAAGAGAGAAATAATAAGGAATAGGACATAAACAGGAGAAATTAAAATGAACAATTTAAGAAAACAAAAAATAGGAGGGATTGAAAGCTTGGCAAGGACTATAGAAAAATATCAGTTTAGGAAAATCCCCACATTGTAATTTATTACAGGGGAAATGTAACAAAAATCATATAGGAATATAAAATGATCACAAAAATGGACATATATTGAACCAGCCCATGTGTGAGGAACTCTGTACAGAATTACACTAATGCTCACAACCGCTCCACGGAGTGAAGTTAATTATGTACGTTTTGCAGGTGAGGAAACAGCTGCAGAGGGGTCAGCAGCTTGTGCAAACCTCAGTCACATCATCTCCAGTTATTATCAAGATCTAGGCTCTTCCTAGTGTAAAAACAGTTATCACAGTTATGATATGTTATACAAGAACCAAAACTATATCTCAGAAGTTGGCAGATATTTATTCACTTATCCAACCTTTATTTAGTGGCCCAATGTGCCAGACATGGTACGACACATGGGGACAGATAAATGAAAAGACTTGACAATCACTGAGGTTAAGAAGCTCAAAACTCTGACAGAGTAGAGTATACCGATATAAGAAGGAATGAAATGCTTCTGCAGGGCATATGCAGTGATTTAGCCATTCATTCATTCTCATTATGTATGCAGAGTGCCAGGCGCTGCATTAAGGGTAGAGACCATCAGTGAATAGCTCATGTCCTTATCTTTGAGAAGTTCTCATTCTAGAGAAGGGCTTTGAGAAAAACACAGCAAGAAAGAGGAATAGGGTTCAGGACAGGGATCAGAAGGAGGCAAGAGGCCTAGGAATCAGACTTTAGAGGCACTTAAACCTTTCAGTATGTGGTGTCCACCCTGCACTTGCAAGATCTTGAGTGGAGTCGGGGTGGGGGTGGGCAGATCTCTTTAGTGTATGTGCAGTAGGCTTCTGACTTGCCTCATCTTAGTCCCAGTCCTGTTAGGGAGAAGGCACATGGAACTGGGGACTGCAATTTTTCATGTGATGGTCAGGTAAGGCTTCACTAAGATAGGTCATTTGACTCCATTAAAATTAACTTTTTAAGAAAGATATGCCATTTGAGTAAAGACTGAAGAGCAGGAAAGGAGGAAGCTCTGAAAACATCTGGTGAAAGAGAGTTCTAGGTGGTGGGATCAGCTAGAGCAAAGATTGGAAATAAGAGCTCTCTGCATACTTATGCTATTGCCTTCCTCTTCTACTTTTCTCTATGTGGGTAATGTGCCAATAAATGTTTACTTTAAAAAGAATTTGGGCCCTGCTTCAGCCACAGCCACCTGCAAGACACAGGAGATCTGCTGGGCTCCTTCTTTGCTCCATGTCACGTGAGTCAGCGGCAGCTCCTATCAGCACCTGTCTCCAAAAGTGGCAGACGAGCTAGATCTGAGGCCAAAGTGAAAAGAAGAAAGTGTTAATCGCTAAGTTGTGTCCGATTCTCTGTGACCCCATGGACTATAGCCGGCCAGGCTCCTCTGTCCTTGGGATTTTCCAGGCAAGAATACTGGAGTGGGTTGCCATTCCCTTCTCCAGGGGATCCTCACCACCCAGGGATTAAACCTGGGTCTCCTGAATTGCAGGTGAATTCTTTACCATCTGAGCCACCAGGAAAGCCCACCAAGGATAAAGCGATCATCAAAAAGTTCAGTAGCCAGGAGACCAGCTTAAATACTGGTCAAACTTGAGAGATGAAGCCATCAGAGTGACTGTGAATAAATTAATGATGATTCCATAGAATTTCTCATCATAACCAGTAAAGTTTCCTCTTCACCCAGAGAGGCTATAGTAATTTCATTATTTCACATACATAATAAAACCCGCAATATTTTGTCTTCAACTTTTTCCAAAATTTCAGCCAATATGGTTTTAGTAGCTGGGGCAGATCACATCATTATTATGCAATCATAAGCTTCTCAGATAAAGAAGTTTTTATATTTCTGTGTGCAATTTTTATTGAGACTCTGTCATCCTGCAGCAGACTTTGAAAGATATTATGCAATGAAAGAACCATGTCTTTATTTCATTGGTTACATTAACTATAAGTTCAGTTCAGTCACTTAGTCGTGTCCGACTTTTTGTGACCCCATCGACTGCAATACACCAGGCTTCCCTGTCCATCACCAACTCCCAGAGCTTACTCAAACTCACGTCCATTGGATCGGTGATGCCATCCAACTATTTCATCCTCTGTCGTTCCCTTCTCCTCCTGCCTTCAGTCTTTCCCAGTATGAGGGTCTTTTCCAGTGAGTCAATTCTTTGCATCAGGTGGCCAAAGGACTGGAGTTTCAGGTTCAGCATCAGTGCTTCCAGATGAATATTCAGGAGTGATTTCCTTTAGGATTGACTGGTTGGGTCTTCTTGCCATCCAAGAGACTCAAGAGTTCTCCAACACCACAGTTCAAAAGCATCAACATTAACTATGAACAACTTAAAACTTATGGGTAGTTTGTTTTGATTCACAGAAAGAGGAGGCTGAGGAGGACAGGACAACTGTAGTTGATTATGTTATTGTAGCTATGTGAGAATTGCCCTTATTCTTAGAAAACAAAAGCTGAGGTATGAAGTTTCATGATATTGGCACCTCACTTTCAAATGGTTCAGGGAAAAAATAGTTAACTCAGTACTGAAGTATACAGTCTGTAAAAATAGGTGTATTGGGGCTTTTTTTTTTTTTTCATGTGTATAAGGTATATTTCACTATATGATAATATGGCATTTGTAATGAAGAACCACATATGATATAGTCCATGTTCACATAATGTCTCCGTAATTCTATCTTGATTGGCCAGGTCAGAAGAGGGGGAAGTAGAGGTATCTGCTCTCCATGGTGAAACTCCCAAATCCAGTTCAGTTAAGTTCAGTTCAGTCGCTCAGTCATATCCAACTCTTTGTGACCCCATGGACCAGTAAAGAATCCAAAAACAAACTTAAAGGAAGAAAAAAATAAAAGCGAAGAGAAGGGAAAAGAAAGAATAGGAGGCTAGTGGGAGCAAACTCCAGGACCATTTCCCTAGGATTCTCTGCCAGTTTCCCCATCTCTGTCAGAGTCTCCCAACTGCCTTCTAATACTTCTAATACTGCCTATCTAATCCTGAACTCTAGATTCTGATTTCCCTTAGCATTTTCAAAGTGGGTCTCTATTTATAATTTTGTGAACTATTGAGAAAATAAGCTTCAGCAATTGAAATTTGTAGGAATTATGCCAGTTCATATAATGAAAGATGGTTGAACAACATGTGGCTGTGGGTTGATAAGAGCTTTGGGTTGGCTCTAAGCCCAGCTTGGCATTTGCTACCTGAGAAAGCTTGGGACAAGTGACTCAAGCCCTCTGGGCCTCTGATTTCTGATCTATAAAATGGGGTGATAATACCTCCTTTAAAAGCGTTGTTTTAAGAAGAATTGAAACGATGTCAGTAAAGCATCCATTATTGTACTTGCACAGGGATACGCTTGATAAATGTGAGTCCCCCATCTCTACTGCCTCTCTGCTCCTTTCTTTCACTTTCACTTCCTTTGCCTCTCCACCCCTTCTTGTGTCTTTCCTGCCTTCCCTACACAGAGGAAAAGAGTGGCAGGCTTGGTGTGGGAGACCAACACACAAACCAGGCCCTTGCTGTTCACTTGCAGACCCGTGGTCCACGTTTTATGTGCTGCTTCAGATTCTTTTTGCCTGACCTGTGTCAGGCCCTTGGCCATGTTCTTGGGCATTCTGGACACTTCTGCAACTCCACCTCAGTTTCTGCCACTACTGTGTCATCTTAAGGCATCTCCAGGTGGCTCTCTCTCCCATGGAGGAAGCACTGGGGTCCAGAACTGCGTCCACTGCACTCAGCACCGCAGGAGCTGTAAGACCCATAGATGCGTCCCCTTCCCTCACTGCTTCCAAATCTGAAGAAGGTCCACCTAACAGGACAGAGACTCCGACTGCCCCAGTAGCCGCCTAGAGGCGTCAGGTGATGTCACTTCCTGTGAGCAAACATTGATCGTGGGAAGCAGAAAATAGAGTAGCAGGAGTGTATACATTTTTCTCCTTTCTTTGCTCCAATAAACAGTCTGAGAAGTCCAGAGATCTGATGAGGCTGAGGTGTGCTCCATGAGGCAGTGTCCTGTCCAGTGGTGCATAACCTCAGTGGGGGAGGTGCTTTTCCATGCTCCCATGTCTCCATTCCATTTTCCTCTCACTCCTGCTTCCCTGGGATTCTGTCTCCCAATAAAATATTAGCACTTGAGCCTTGCTTAGCTTTCAGGGTTCAAGAGAACCTGAGCTACGGACCTGTGTTCTACATTTTCCAGGCTCTCTTTCCAGTGTCTTCTCCATAGGGTTGGAAGAGTGGGAGGACCTAATGGGAGACGGAAAAGCCAGAGAGAAGAGAAGCCTCGTATTGAGGCATCTCCTCCCTCCAGCTCTGGCCGCGTCTCAGGTAGTATCTACGACCTTCCTTGTGTCGCTTTGGCCCTGTGGTGGGAGTAATTCCTGCCGCTGCTCATCTCTGAGTTGCATCAGTGCCCCCTCTTACGTTTATAACCAGTTTTCTTTTTTTTTGTTGTTTATAATGTAAAACTCCCTCTGTTGAACCACCTAATGTGGGTCCTTTCTTTGCTGACTGTACCCATAAAACACAACAATGAAAGTTTGATTTTATTCACCTCTGTTTGCGGTATGACTGAAATCAATTTCTCCTTCCTAAAATATTATATTTGTAAAATATTTCTATTTCTAAGAATCAATAGCATAAGAAAACTAGACTTCTAGCTACTTCAAAGGAAATTACCATAAGAAAGCTTTATGGGTTACCATAAAACAAGTTAAATGACTATTTCAGCATTTGAAGTGACATTTGACATTTAAAATGAATAATCCTTTCCCAAAGGTTATGCTTCTCAGTTAATACAAGTGCAAGCCCTACCATCACCTTTTACGCTGCTTCTTTCCAGTCTCTGCAGTGGCTACTGAGAGACCTCGTTCTGCATCCTGAATCTGCTAGGTGGCAAATTGACAATGGAAGAATATAAATGCTATTACTTGGCAAATGGGATTCGAATATCATTTGTTTCTGTACCTCCCATGGTGCTTATTGGAAACAAACAAACATCCCCCCTCTCCTCCACTCCAGATGCTATTGAGAACGGGCATACTTTCATCCTGCAGGGTACATGGTATTACAAAAATTGGACCCCAAGAGATTTTCATTTATAGCTAGTGCTCTGTAGTGACTCAGCAATGATTTCTGGGATCTCTTTTGATAACACTGCATGGGTGTAATGCAAATGTAACGCCAGAAATACTTGAGCATCAAGCTAAGCAATGCATGCAGACAGCCTTTCCTCTGAACTGGGGCCTGGGGGAAGGGTCTATCTCTGGAGCATACAAATGGGACTACACATGGCAATGTGAGCTCCCATTCACGGCCTGCCAGCAGTCAGAGTAACAGGAGGGAATTCTAAAAGGGAGCTGGAGTGCAGAGCATCTTCAGAATGATTTGTTTTCTCTTGCCAGGGTTTTGCTTATTTGTTTGCTTTTGTTATATTCTGAAAAACCAAGCTTTGTAGTCCCATAAACTTTTTTCATAGTAGTTTTCTACACTAAAGATGAAGTTCTGTCACCCAGGCTGAGAAGGAGGTCTGAGATGAACATGTGACCTCCTGTAGGTCATCAGTCCACCATCAGTGAAGCTGCTCAGTCATATCTGACTCTGCGATCCCATGGACTGTAGCCTACCAGGCTCCTCCATCCATGGAATTTTCCAGGCAAGAGTACTGGAGTGGGTTGCCATTTCCTTCTCCAGGGGATCTTCCCAACCCAGGTCTCCTGCATTGCTGGCAGACCCTATTTACCGTCTGAGCTACCAGGGAAGAAGAGCATAAAACCCAGGACTTCTGGGTTGTTCCAACCATGAGACTAGGTCACAGAGGTCCTGGTTTTCCCAACCATCCAGAGAAGAGGACGAACCCAGAATCCTGTGGTCTGACATCCTGTGGCAAGAATCAAGGGCAAGTTTTAGGTTTCTCTCGATTTCAGAGGATATATTCCTAATACCACCAGAGAGCCTCATGTGGAAAATTCCACCTGCATAAGAGTCAGAAGTGGATTGTTGGGGAGAATCTGCACTGACCTATGGCCCACACGCACTGGTTTGGTTGGAGCCACTCTAACTCTACTGACATGCTTCTACAATGGGTGGAAACCAGTGGTGTCTCCAAGCCTACTGATTGCCTCATACTACCCTATTCAGGTAGGAATCCTCACCTAAATCTTCCCACGATACAACAACTCAAGGATTAACCACGGACATGGCAGGCGACCTCCAGCACCCTGTCATAGCGCTAAAATAGAGTTCATTCTGATTGGCTAGTTCCTGTCATAGCATTAAAATAGAGTTCATTCTGATTGGCTGGTTGTCATGACAATTATTGTTGTTGTCCAGTTGCTCAGTTGCATCTGACTCCTTGCGACCCCATGGACTGCAGCATGCCAGGCTTCCCTCTCCTTCACTATCTTCCGGAGTTTGTTCAAATTCATGTTTTTTAAGTCGATGATGCCATCCAACCATCTCATCCTCTGTTGCCCATCTTCTCCTCCTGCCCTCAATCTTTCCCAGCATCAGGGTCTTTTCCAATGACAATTATTAAATTTTTTAATATCACATCTGCAGAGAAGGTGCTGACGTTTGAAACTAGAGTGAGTTGCCTCAGGAGTTCTTTACGTACTCAAAGTGACTGATTCCCTTGAGAGTTTGAGTCCACCTGCACAGCTCTTCTTAGATGTTATAGGTCCCAGATCCTCCACCTTCTTTGATCAATAGGGATAAAGTGGTGGATCCAGCAGCTGCAGCAACACTATTAGACTCTCGCTCTAAAGACCCCTGAGTATACTTCTCAGGGTGAATTCCATGAATGGCATAGCAGCATGAGGGCATGGTGGGAGAGCACGTGCCTCCCACAGTATCCATACAGCCCCAGCTGTGCTTTGTGACATTTACGTGACAGTCCTGTCTATTCCCAGAGATGAATCACAGAAAATTAGAGACGAGAAAGACCTATTAGGTCAATTAATCCACACTTCTGCCAGTTCACAATCACCCCTCTATGCTCCATTTCCTACTGCATCAGCCAGTTAGGTTTTTAAATAGCATGGGATACAGAGCGTGCTCTTTCCATGCCTTCTACCCTAAGACTCCTCTCTACCTCCGTTCAGTCAAATGCCCAATATAGGATGTTTATTTACTCTAGTTTTAAATACACAGTGATATCAGTTACTCCCTTGCCCCAACCTGGAAAGTTTCTGGGAATAATTAGAAAGTGAGGACTCTCTTTTGGTTGGAAAATAGTTTCAGGAAAATGAAAGAACTTGGTAGAGAAAAGAGAAGTGGTAAGCAGTGCTCCTGTGTTACCTCATTTCAACTTCTTTTATTTTAGTTTTACACTTATTTGCCATTGCTCAGCTTCTGCTTTCTTCAATAATAGCTAGAACTATGACTAAGCAGTATCATTGGCTTTGGCTTCCAAGCTTGCTTCTGTTTCAATTTTTAATTTGATTATTCATATCCCCTTGCTTTCTATATTGTATTTAAGATCACAGCTCATCATTGCAATGCAAATAAAGACTGTTTTAAATATCCCAATGGTTTTCCTATTTCATTTTCCAATCTTGGTTTGTCTTCTCAATTTTTGCTAAACACAACAGAAACAATAAGCCTAGCACACCCTTTCTTGTTAAAGAAAAATGTATTTCTCTTCACTTATGCACAGGCAAGAGGTCGCCTCAAGGACACTGTCCAAGAATGCATCGGTGATTGGCTTACCTTGATTTGACCCTTTAAGCAAGGCTCACTGCATACAGACCGTACCATTCCACTCTTGTTCATTTGGATTTTGTAATCATCGATGTTCAAGACCCCTTCATGCCAAGTTCCAACGTGTACATAGTCATAGCGATTGGCTTCTGTGTACTGCAGATTCATAATATCATACCTACAAAGAAAACAACATGTGTGTCTCGGAGCATATGGACATGATGTAGAAACTAAAGGAATTTGGTAAATAATAATAGAGAGAAGAGAAATAAAAGTTAGAAACACCCCATGTCCTAACATGAGCTACTGTCAATATTTTAGTTCATTTAGTTTAGCTATGTGTCCTGTGATTTTCCAAAATGTGTATTCCATTCTTCAGCCTCTGTATCATCCATGTTTATTAAAGAACATATTATTCTTGTACTTTTCTTTCTGTGTATTCTTGAAAATAATTCTGTGTGTGCTGGGTTGATCACCATATCCTTCAAATCATTCACCAGATTATTCTTTGATCAAGTAACAATTCCTCAGAACATTAATTTTTAGCTTAAATACTTTTATTCCAAATTTCTTTTTCACATTCATTTGCTACTTTAATTACACTGGATTAAAAGAGGTGAGTCTTATCAAGTCTGGGGTCTTACCTATTTTTGGTGCTAATAGAGCTAGAAATATGAGAAATGCATCTTTAATTAGCAAGGTTGTTGAGGATTTAACATTTTGAGCATTGACATTTAAACTGGTCTCTTCCTTGATTAGGACAAACATTTCTGAATCCAAATAATCGGTGTCAGCTATTTCAGTTATTTGAATGTTGCGATGCTACACAGCGGTAACGTCTACATTTAGAAATCTTCTGTGTGTGTTCTGGGGGCCAGATTCATTGTTTCCCAGTGACGGAAGTAGAGAGTATTTTCCAGTTTGATGGAAAAAGCACAAGATTTGATGTTAGAATGTATAAGCTGAAACCTCTTTTCTAATATTTTACCAGTAGATTGCATGACTTTGGAATGTCAGTAAACTCTTTAAGGCTCATGGGCTTCTTGTGGGAATTTACTTACATAGAATAGGTTAAAAAAAAAAAACTGCTTCACAATTGAGAGAAATGTATATAAAAGACAATATCACTATATCATATTCACATTTGTAGTACTATTATTATTATTTCTATGCTAAAATACTCTTGTTATTTCCATTCTATAAGAAAGTGGAAACATCTTTGTGTTGTCACAGCAATTTCCCTTTCTCATCTCTCTTCCTCCTCCCCCCTATGTCCCTATCTATGTCATGTCATCCTGGAATTCTATCCCTACAAACCTGATTCAGACTCAAAATCCTCCTCAGCCCAACAACCCAGGAAGCTACTACCGGTCAGCCTTGGTTGTCATCTGAAATCTATTGGCTCTATCTGGCTTAGTTCTTTATTTTGTCACTGTTTAGTCACTAATTCGTGTTGGCCTCTTTTGCGACCCCATGGACTGTAGACTGTCAGGCTCCTCTATTCATTGGATTCTCCAGGCAAGTGTGTTGGAGTGGGTTGTCATTTCTTTCTCAAGGGGATCTTCTCAACCCAGGGATCGAATCTTCATCTCCTGCTTGGCAAGCAAATTCTTTACCATTGAACCACCGGTTCTTTATCTAGACAACTAATATATTTTCATAGCTTTGCTGCCTGTTTTTAATAATGTGCAAATGTATCCTGTTACCCAGAGGGGTGCTAGTGTCTTCTCCACAACCAGATTCTGGCAGTTTCTATAATAGCAACCCCTTAAAGGAAAAGGGGATTCTAGGGGAGTAAAGAAAGTCTTTGCTCCACTTTTCCAGATGAACAAAACTTACCTGGAGTAAGAAGAGAGAATGGCCACCTGGAGGGCCTTATTCATGTCTCTGCTTTCTGATTTTTGGTAATAGAGGGTTCTCATTCCTCTGGTTTCTGAGACAAACCAGAATGTTCTCAGAGTAGCTCTCTGACTGATAACCACATGGGTATTAACTGCAGGCTGACAGCTCGCACTCATCCGGCTGATCAATGATACTAATCTATACCTCCAATATTTTTCCATTTTTTACACTCCTTATGGTAGGTAGCTGGGTTGGTAAAGAATATGCCTGCAGTGTAGGAGACCTGGGTTCTAATCCTGGGTCAGGAAGATCCCCTGCAGAAGGAAATGGCCACCCACTCCAGTACTCTTGCCTGGGAAATCCCATAGACAGAGGAGCCTGGTGGGCTACAGTCCATGGGGTTGCAAGAGTCAGATGTGATTTGAGTGACTAAACCATCTAAACCACCAACCATGATTACAGAGCCTACTGTGAGTGCTTTATAAGAGTAGTTTCCTTTTTCATTTCCTTTCATCTTTATGTTTTACTCCATATTACATTGTTAAATCTCTTTATATACGTTCAATGAAGGCTTAGGTGTAATGCTAGCTTTAGAATATCTTTTTCCTATAAATCGGTTGCTTAAAACTTATATTTCACCTTTCCCATTTCAATGGAAGAAGTCAGTTCACACTTTATTAGCATTTAGAAACTGAAAAATTCACAATATCTTGGCATGAAAACATATTTTGAAAAAGTCCCCAAAACTATAGGAAAAAAAATAAACGATGATACCAAGGGGAAAATACTGACGTACTAAAAAGAGGCCTTCCCCTGGGCAGTGTGTGTTAATGAACACTGCTCCTTTCTCTTGGCCCCACAGTCCCTTTTCAGCATGTTGGTGGTTATTTAGAATATCCTTATGCTGTAAATTACAAGTTTGTAGCATCCTTTCAATGCATTCAATTTCTGTTTCATGATGATTAACTAAAATAATTACAAGAGGGACCAAAAGCATGAATGGTGGTGTGACAGGAGATAGAAACAGAGGGAAGTGGTTGAAACAGAAATTGAACACAGATTAAGCTGACCAGTTTCAGACATGAGGAAATGATCCTTGAAAAGGAACCCAGGGGGAAACTCATGATTTAAACACTTAATTAAAAATGAAGGAGAAACAAACTAAAATTGTGGGTCTATATTTTAGATGATTTACAAATAGAGAGAGGAGGTGGAAATTTATATCTCTGCAGTGGGGTAAATATACCAAGCCCTGTCCTAGGCACATTATGTATGTTATAGAATCATGAAGGAAGGTTTCCATCCCCAATCCAATCCTTTACAGAGCTGGTTTGAAGTAGAAGCCAGGATTACAACCATGGGTTTAAAGGTGGGTGGGAGGAGGTGGTCAGTGTTCTGCATCTTAGACCCACTTGTGCCATCTGGCACCACTTCTTAAGGTGCTCAGCTCCTGGATGCCTTCCACATGCCCAGCCCCTGCATCACTCCATCCTTCTCACTCTCATCTCCACCTAAAGTTGTTCCCACCTAACTAGCAGCTTGGAAGGAATCTGATACATCCATGACTTTAATTGCTATTACTTATATCATTTATCCTTCCTGGAGCTGTTGGATTTTAGCAGGGAGAATCCACTGAGGCCCCACAAGGCATTCGCTAAATGTAGAACTTTAAGCTTCCGTGAAAGGAAAGGGTATGTGGAGAATTATTTAGGGTCAAATAGTCTCTTACAGTCCCTTTGAAATGACATTAAGAAAGTTGTCAGCGACTTTGCCTAATTTTCAGTTCAGTTCAGTTGCTCAGTCATGTCTGACTCTTTGCAACCCCATGAATCACAGCACGCCAGGCCTCCCTGTCCATCACCAACTCCAGGAGTTCACCCAAACTCATGTGCATCCAGTCGATGATGCCATCCAGCCATCTCATCCTCTGTCGTCCCCTTCTCCTCCTGCTCCCAATCCCTCCCAGCACCAGGGTCTTTTCCAATGAGTCAACTCTTCACATGAGGTGGCCAAAGTATTGGAGTTTCAGCCTCAGCATCAGTCCTTCCAATGAAGTAGCTAAAAGGCAATGTGATGTGGCAAAAAGATTACAAGTTTCAGAATCAAACGGCACTGCCTCTACCAGCTACTCTGTGGGTGACTTTAGGGGAGTTTCTTAGTTTCCCTGACACTCAGCTTTATCATCTGTAAAAGAAGATAATAATACGCCTGTGGCAATGAGGATTAAATGATTTGCTGTTCCATTTTATCACAACATATGCTTTTCTAAAATCTCCCATTCTGCAAGCTTTCATACTGAAAGATAACAGGGCTTATGAAGAAAAAAGAGAGAGAGATTGTGGGCATTCTGTGCAGCAGCCAGACTGAGGGCCTTTTTTCTTTCCTGTTGTCGGTTTTAATTTTTATCCCACTATTCTGATCATCCTTTGCCTAAGAAAATCCCTATGAATGAACACAACTACTCTTTATACTGATATCATCTTCTATATACCAATTACATAGGGACTAACTGGTGTTATAAAAGCAAGTACTGCAGAGGAGACAGTATATAAAATGACTTAAGGGAAAAAAATATATACATATATACATTTAGTTAGATTTAATTTTCCTTTTCCTCTTGATTAATTCTTTGGAAGCCATAGAGACTCAATACGAGGCAGAAAATTCTTTTCTTTCTTGTTCCAAGAAACTTGTTAGTGGGAACATAAGGTAGCCTGAGAAAAAGGGACACATATGGTTCTCTTCATATATTAAGCTCTTTGAGCAGATAAGATTAAAATATTCCACAAGCAGTATGGCATTGGGATTGGTCAATCAGAACATGCTGACCAGATGCTGGCAGTGCCAGGGAGGGTTCTGCTGTTCGGGTATACTCACTCTGGTTTCTTGGGCTTGCAGGAAGGGGCCGGGCCTTCTGGGGGAAGACCAAAGATGATAGTGGAGAGTGTTTTATAATGCCATTTCCATCTAACATTAGCCCCATCTTTTTAGCTATCTAATTGTATCTACCCTCATGACACCCAGAAAACATGTGACCAAAAGGAGGCAGAGTGGCCATCTGTCTGGCTTAGAGAGGATCACAAGGTTCTTTGGATCCATTACAGAAAGGTCTGCTTTACCTTCCAGGAGCATCCCCTTTCTCATCAAACCACACCTCCTCTCCAGACACACCGATGAACGTGGACTTGATGAGGAATTCCAGGAGTTTGCTGCCATCGATGGGCTTCATGGCGTCGCAGAGGCCCACGTGGCCAGGGCAGAGGGCCTGATGCATGTTCTGTAGCCCGTGCGCCATGGCATAGATGGCATTGATGACAAATCCCATCTTACTGTCCTGGACATAGTTCTCTTCTAAGCTTTCATTGCCTGTAACATAAAAACAGATTACTTCCAAGGTTGCAGTCATGAAGTCTAAACCTGCATGTTTAATTCTCAAATGCTTTTCAGGCTCTCAGAAGAAGGGAAAGCCAAACATACCTGTCTAAGCTTTGTATTTGTGACTAGCTCTAGAGAGATAGTATATTTTATCTTCAAATAGTTTATTCAATTTTGTTTTCTGAATTCAATAATGGCTTTATAACATATAAAACAAACACCATAGAGGTAAAAAAAAGAACATTCTCATATTGCAAGGAAATCCTTAAGGAGCAATGAAAATAACTCTTATTTCCTCTGGGTTCACAGAGATTTATATTAAAAGTCTCCCTATATCACAGTCCCTCCTACATCACAGTATCTTTTGTGACAATCCTCAATCCATCATAAATCAGTTTGTGCGTTATCTAAACCTCAATATTTTCTTTTGATGATTCCACTAATTTTATCATCTCTAAGATCACAAAAACCAACAGTGAAATGAACTGGTTAGTATGAATTTCTTCTTATATATGATTTGCTATACAGAAATATTTGAATAAGATTTTCTAGTTATGGAGATCCAACCAGTCCATTCTAAAGGAGATCAGTCCTGGGTGTTCTTTGGAAGGAATGATGCTAAAGCTGAAACTCCAATACTTTGGCCACCTCATGCGAAGAGTTGACCCATTGGAGAAGATTCTGATGCTGGGAGGGATTGTGGGCAGGAGGAGAAGGGGACGACAGAGGATGAGATGGCTGGATGGCGTCACCGACTCAATGGACATGAGTTTGAGTGAATTCTGGGAGTTGGTGATGGACAGGGAGCCTTGGCGTGCTGTAATTCATGGAGTCACAAAGAGTTGGATACAACTGAGTGACTGAACTGAACTGAACTGAACTGAATTATCAGAAACTCAGGCAAAATGCTTCTTGGTGGAAGAGTCACACTACATCTTTAATCTAAACATTTAGTTTTATCTCTGAATTTCAAAAACTCTGCCATTATTCTCACCCATGTCACAGATGACAGCCTAAATAGGTCATTAGACTCTAAAGTGCCTGGGCTGGATAATAGCAGAATATTTTAGGAACTCAGAGAACTTGAAATGTTTAAAAGAAATGGTAAAGAGTTTTGACTTTGATGTTGAGCTTGAGATTAAACAAGACATTTATAAAGAGTTCTAAGACTAATCTTTTTAGGTACACTTGAAAATGTAAAACATATACATTTGTACCTATCCTGTGAGTGAGATTTGAAATACCCAGGCCAGGTTGAGGGGGGAAAAATTCAATTTTAACTCATCTTCCAGTGTTGCTTAATGGGAAATTGTTAAAAGTGTGATTTTCTAGTTTTCCTAATTGAAAGAACTAGGAGCAAGAGAGGCAGAAAGGGCATTTTAGAATCAAACTGTGCAGAATAAGTATAGAAGTTATATAAAGCAGAAAACAAACATCCTCCCTCCAAAAACTAAAAAGCCATTGAAATAAGGTGATTATTTATGTCACCCAGAACCCCTGGATCTTAAATGTTAGTTTGCTTTTCTGTATATTATATCAAAATATAAAAGATAAATTAATACCATATATCTGATAAGTTTTAAATGGGCCTTTAAAGACTGTTCGAAACCTCCAAGTGTTAGAGTTAAATGTTTAAGCTGTTAGAATTGGAGAAATTACCAGCAGTTAAAGAAGAAGAAAAAAAAAGACAAAAATTAGATGACAAAATAGCCTTCAATGTAAGAGTCACTTAAAGAGTTCTAGCAACTATTAACTGAGAAGGCAATGGCACCCCTCTCCAGTACCCTTGCCTGGAAAAGCCCATGGACGGAGGAGCCTGGTGGGCTGCAGTCCATGGGGTCACTAAGAGTTGGACACAACTGATTGACTTTACTTTCACTTTTCACTTTCATGCATTGGAGAAGGAAATGGCAATCCACTCCAGTGTTCTTGCCTGGAGAATCCCAGGGATGGGGGAGCCTGGTGGGCTGCCATCTCTGGGGTCGCACAGAGTCAGACACGACTGAAGTGACTTAGCAGCAGCAGCAGCAACTATTAAAGGAAAGTTCTACTAAAACCATCCAGTTGAAGTGGCTGCTATTAAAGTCAACCCTGGGAGCAAACTATAAGAAAATATGTGTTCTTTACCAATTGGAAAGTTTTCTACTGGGGACAAACCTTATGACCACTGAGTTTGCTGTTTTGTTTGTTTTGATAACTACTATTAAGATGTATATAATGCACCTTTAACAATAATCATCATGTCAAAACAACCTGTATCTACTTACTAATGTTATGAGTAAGGTGAGTGAAATCACTCAGTCATGTCCAACTCTTTGCAACCCCATGGACTGTAGCCTACCAGGTTCCTCTGTCCATGGAATTTTCCAGGCAAGAGTACTGGAGTGGGGTGCCATTTCTTTCTCCAGGGGATCATCCTGATCCAGGGATCGAACCCAGGTCTCCTGTATTGGCAGGCAGGTTCTTTACCACTAGCTCCACTCCAATTAAGATGAAAAAGCCCATCCTGTCAGTATTTATCATACAGAGAACCAGGAGACTAAGCACATGTCTTCAGGGAATATTTGTTATGCCAACCCTTTTCCAAATAAATACAACCAGCTGTGTGCTTGGGTAAATCGAAAGTGACACATGTATTCCCTACCACCAGTCCAGTCGGTCTGCACTTGAAGGTGATGTGCCTGCTGTCAGTAAGAAGTCTCTTTCCAGCTTCTACCCCAGCTCAGAATGAACCAGCATTTAGAAACGTTTGGCATTGAGTTAGAAAAATCACATGGCCTTTATGGGACCATTTTCTTTGCCATAGCAATGGTCCCAGATGATGTTGCAAGACTTCATCAACAAACAAACAGAATATGTGACAGGTTTTCCTGCTGTCCAAAGATCCTCTATTTTCATGACCAGTGAATACAGAATCCAAACTGATAATATTGTCACTTAGTGGGAAGGCGAAAACACTCTGACTCCCGGGAGTTTAGTGCCTTTTTAATAACACTAGTCTCAGAGTTATTAGTGAGAAGGGGATTTTATGATTCATTTTCTGTGGTGCGTTAACTATTACAGGCCACTAGGGTATCATTAAACCATTACTTTTTCTAATATACTAAATGGAATCAAATAATCGTGGTTGATTGTGTTTATTTACCTTCAAAAGAATACCTGCCTAACTACTTCACAGTGGAATGTGAAAATAGCTACCTTGATTCGAAATAGTAATCTTGTTCTTATTGCAAGAACACAACAAGGGCTATAAATTGCTGCCTGAGTGCCGCAGCACACAGAGCCTCCACAGGAGAAGAAACAGACTGTATACTCCCTGAAAACAGGAAATGCACGGCGGTGGGACAAAGGCTTGGCTATTCTATCTCTGCCTAATTTAGGATGGCTACCCAGCAGAGTGGTATAGCAGAAACAGCTCTGGGCTATGCACTTAAACACCTGGAACCTAGTGAAAAGGAGCAGGACCCTGTGAGGCTCTCCCAGGTAGAAATCCTTTGTGTGTCCCCAGTTTCTTGTTTTGGGCTTCCCTGGTTGCTGAGATGGTAAAGAATCTGCTTGCAACGCCGGAGACCTGGGTTTGATCCCTGGGTGGGGAAGATCCCCTGGAGGAGGGCATGGTAACCCACTCCAGTATCTTGCCTGGAGAATTTCTATCGACAGAGGAGCCTGGTGGGCTACAGTCCATGGGGTCACAAAGAGTCAGACGGGACTGAGTGACAAGCACAATTTCTTGTTTGTAGGAAATGGGCTTCATTAGGCCTCTTCGACCATCCCGAGTTCCAAAGTGCAGATTCCAACAGTTGCTTATGGGGAAGAGAGGGAATGCAGGAACAGAGACGGAGCAGTCAAAAAACAATAGTACATGTTGATGTATGGCAAAACCAATACAATTTTGTGAAGTAATTAGCCTCCAATTAAAATAAATAAATTTTAAAAAAAAGAAACAATGGTACAGCCAGGGGGCTATACTGATTCTTCCTTAAGGGATGAACATAACGATATCTTCTAGTTCTTTTGTAGGAAGAAAGGCCCTCACCCAGGTGGAGGACAGTAACCTCAGGAGCCCTGGAAACTGTCCTGTAAACCATCCCTGATCAATCAGAGAAAGCCATGCACCTTTCAGTCCTCACCCCAGCTTGACTATAAAACTTCTCCCTGTTGAGCCATTAGGGAGTTCTGGTTTTCTTGAGCATGAGCCACTCATGCTCCTTGCTTGGTCCTGAAACAAATCTCTGCTCTAAACTCTGACATTTCAGTCTGTTTGGCCTCCCTGTGTGTTGAGTACATGAACTTGTGTTCAGTAATACTAGAGGCATTTCTGCTGTAAAATATCAACAATACATGTCCAACAAACTCTGGAACTTGGACAAGGGTCTGGATCTCCTAGAGTCCAGTTTCTTAGAAAGCTAGAGTCTCAGTTTCCTGACCTAAAAAATATCACAAGTGTATTCAGATTATCTTCCTGAAGATGTCTTCCCCCTTCTAAAGTGCCTATGTTTTGCTTCTCCAGTTCTTCCTTTATTGGTACGTAGCAAAGTCCTTTACATATATTATCATTTTTTAATCCTTAAAACTGTATGAGTTTCGGTCTATTATCACCCTTTTACCATTGAGAAGGTTAAAGCACAGATAAGTGAAGTCTCCACTGGGGAGAAATGCCTTCCTTTCTCTTTACTTAATGCTCCTTTGTAAAGAGACTCCTACTGAGCACCACCTCAGACCTCTTGTCCTGCCCAGTGGGAAGGGAGGGATGACTCATCTTTTTGCAGTACAGTGGAAAAGAAATGCATGCTCAGCTCAACCTCTTTCTCTCTCATCTGGAGGATGCCACTTGACAGTTCTCAATGGTTGTGGTTGATTCTCCAGCCTTTGGTAAATATGGGCTATAGCTGTCCAGTTGGTAGGCTGTGCGTGTGTTGGTCTGTCAGTTGTGTCTGACTTTGTGACGCCATGGATTGTTGCCCGCCAGGCTCCTCTGTCCATGGGATTCTCCAGACCAGAATACTGAAGTGGATTGCCATTCCCTTCTCCAGAAGATCTTCCCAACCCAGGGATTGAACTCTGGTCTCCTGCATGGCAGGCAAATTCTTTACTGTGTGAGCTACTGCTTGGTTAATCTATCTAGTACTGCACATATCTTGTCCATGTCCCTAATCCAGTTTAGATTTTTGGTTTTTCTGTTTTTTCTGTTGACTTTTAGAAACTTTTTCAACGAGATATAACTCACATATGGTGCGGAAATTTTTACTATACAGATTAATAAATGTTTACATATGGAGTTGGTGATGGACAGGGAAGCCTGGCATGCTGCAGTCCATGACGTTGAAAAGAGTCAGACATAACCAGTGACTGAAATGAACTGAACTGACATATGGACATACCCATGTACCTGCTCCCCATATCATGTTATAGAGCATTTCTAGAGGCTTCCATTTACTTACAGCTTCCTTAATTTATCCCAGCAATGTTCTATGATTTTTCAGTATGCAGGCATTTGATTTTTATGGCACTCCTACAACTGATTGGATGGCACCACTGACTCAGTCAACATGAGTCTGAGCAAACTCCAGAAGATAGTGAAAGACAAGGAAGCCTAAAATGCTGCAGTCCATGGGATTACAAAGAGTCAGGCATGACTTAGTGACTCAACAACAACTACAATTGGTGTACTTGAAAAATATTTTAATTATTTTGTTGCCTATATAGAGAAATACTATTGATATTAATATTTGTATTTTGCTCTTGTATTCTGCAAGCTCTCCAAATGTACAAATTAATTCTAAATTTTTTAATAAATTCTTTTGAGTTATCTATGTATGCAATCACTTTATTAATAAAGCATATTTTATCTCCATCTGTTTCACTCCTGGGTCTATTCCTTAGTTGGATTCAGATTTGAGAACGAAGCACATTGGCTGGGTCACTGAAATCCCAGGGGTTCTGCATTCAAGGTCACACAGCTACCAAGGACAAAGGCAGTGGTCTTGAGTGCTGGATCTGGTCCCTGCCAAGTGGCACTATGCACACAAGAACAGCCCCATGCAACTGATGGAGCAGTTCTAGAACAGATGAGACATCAGTTAGCAAAAAACATTAGTTTGACTTTAGTTGTTCTAGGTCTTTAGTAACACTGTCCTAGTGTTAATGCCCAAAATGGAAAAACTGAAAATAATTTAAAAGAATGCTAAGCTCCAATGAAGTACTTTTGTTGATGCCCGTTCTTTCCATTGAATTAGTACAACCTTCCCACTATGCATGTAGATCTATTTATGCTGCTTTTTCAAATGGCATTAAATTCCAAATAGAATCAAAGCAAACATTCTTTTTTCTCATCATAACAAGGACGTGTTTGGAGAAATATTAGTAAACATAACTATTCCTGGAGAAAATATTCTTCTGATTTCTTGGCCTTTTATCTCTCTGCTGCCTCTTTTTTTACTGGAGAGCACTAAATATCCAATACATGCTTTGATACAATCTCTATTCAGATTGAAACACAAAGAATTGTAATTGTTTTATATTGTTAACGTATCAAGAAAAGAAAGTGAAATTGATGTTCTTTTAAATGAACTGAGTATCAGATTAACTGAAGGAAAATTAATCAGGTCATTTTTAAAATAATGACTTCAAAGGATGAAAATGCCCTCAATTTTTCTTGAAGGCCTGGGCTGTTAAGTTTTCTTTATGCTTTTTCAGGAAGACTTTGTGGTAAGACAACAGTCCAGCCTTTTTCATGCTTGAGTTTTAAAATTTTGAATATTTTGTTTCCTCTGACTCTATTTTCCTCTTTCTCTAAACATTTTCTCTGTTCCCATAACAGAAAAATATGACCCTTCCATTATTTTCTATCCAATTTACTAAAATGTACATGAATTTCTATGTAGGATTGATAAAAGAAAATAGGGATCATTTACTTGAGTGTGTGTTTTTATCACTGTTATTAGCTGAATTTCTATTACTCAAACCCAACTGATCTTAACATATGTGAACAATACAGACATATTTAAAAATACATCATCACAATCTATTGTTAAGAGAAAAATCTCCCGGTTACATGGCACATAAACAGCAGGCTCCTTGTAAACTGCTGGTAATGTATAGTCAGCCTTCATGTCCCTGAAAATACAATTGCATTTTAGCTAACTCATATTTCACAAGATTATAGTGTTATGTGAAAAACAAATGAGGACAATCCCTGGTGTGTTAAAGTGATGCTGAGGATTAGTCAGTAACATTCAGTTTAACTGTAGGGCTCTTTGTTTGTCTACAGAGAGAAAATAAGGGCAGCCTGTCGTGTGCCTTTGCTTTTATTGATCTGGCACAAAATCATGTCATGGAGTTATAAACCACTCCCTCTGGAGTAACTAATCTTTGCAAGTCTGCAATAAGCATTTGGCAGGTAATCACAGAGATGGAGTATGTTACTGAGAGCTGGCTGCTTTAGCCAATGTGGGAAGTTGGGGTATTGTTAAAATTCATCAGGGGCTAACCCCCTTCTCAGCAACCTGCTGGGTCAGAATCCTTGGCAAGCCTATTCATCTTGGCTTTTTCCAAACTCTAAGGAGGCATAATATGCTCAAAGCTCCACTTAACTTTTTTATGGATGATAGAAACATGCTTTCCTTTACAAATGTAAGGGAATTCCATGATTTAAAGCTATTCGAGTTCTTGTCAACCGTTTGCCCTTTTGTAGTATCTCGAGTTTCATACTGCAGTGTTTAGATTGAGCTAATAAGTCAGGGTGCATTTTGCAGAAATATAAGAACTATTTGCGAAAGTTCTACTTTACCATTTTAGAGTCTAACAGCATCTTCTGGTAATCAATATAGGGTCTTGTTTATCACAAAAACAAAACCTTAAAAGTTACATGGCATTAGCCTTGTAAATCCACTTTTATGATTGACTTCTGGTTAATACAATACAGTCTTTATGACTTGACAAAATGCTGTACATAGAAAGTCTACATATTAAGGATATCTTATACTTCAGCTTCTTTCCTGGAATTCACATGCTGAGTGATAAAATGGAAGCTTGGAATAGAAACCTTCCTTGTTCTGCATAGGTTCTGGTGTTTATTTATTTATTTTTTGAAATATAAATTTATTTTAATTTGAGGTTAATTACTTTACAATATTGTATTGGTTTTGCCATACATCAACATGAACCCACCACAAGTATACATGTGTTCCTCATCCTGAACCCCCCTCTCTCCTCCCTCCCCATACCATCCCTCTGGGTCGTCTGAGGCTCTGGCATTTAAATATAGGCCATAAGGTTTATTAAAGGCCCCTATCACCTACAAATGGGATATACTCTGGATTTCCATATGAGGTTCATTTCTGCAGGGCACTATTAGTTGATATTTTACAGTGACATTTTATCTAGATTTAATGATCCTTTTAGACCACAAGGCTACCTGTTCCAAAGTTGGTTGGGATTTCTGGAATGATATATTGCCTTTTATGTGGTATCTCCCAACAGCATCTCTAGAAAAAACCAAACTCAGAATTCCTAAGGGCTTAATAAGAACTCATGGCTAGTGAGACTTCAGGCAATATCTGTCACAGAATTAAAAGAACAGCTCCTAAGATTAGTGTTGTCAAGGGTCTATGGCTAAAGCACATACAGGATTCAGACTTCATGCAAATCTGCTTCAATGTGTCAATCACTCTGCTCAGGTTGTGAAAGGCATACAGACATAAGAATGCCAAATATAGATTCTGTAACAGGGACTCCCTGAGGGTTCATGGGCTGATCCAAATCTATTAAAATTATATTCAGGAGTAGAATATAAGCACTATATTCTAGTTGGTAAAGTTGTTAGGGTATGGGCTAACAGTTCTGAAATAGCTGTACACACATACCAAGGTTGAGAAAATGAATGAAGAAATGGATGACAGAAGACAGAATCCAAGTTTATTACACCTGGAGTGGGGAAGGTTACTGATAAGCAAAAGGAAAAAGCTAGAATAAATCATGTGCCACTGGAATCAAGGTAAAGGTATCAGTATGAATTTAAATTTAGCTCAGTACATGCACTGATGGGTCAATATAGAAATAACCATGCTTATGATTACATGCAGATTGGTATACATATACTTTCCAGCTCTGTCCTTGGACGCATCAAAGTCCCAATCTTAACAAGCATACCCAGTGCCCAGATTTTGGATTCTAATACCACTCACTAATAAGGAGGATTAGGATGCTTTTGGAGAAATAAACAGTTGTAGGGCTGGGGCAGAAAGTATACAGGATGAGCCTGAAATATTATGCAGTGACAGAAAATAAGGGAGTACTTAAGAAATAAAGCAATAGAGATATGTCAAAGGAACACTAGAGTCAACTGAAAGAACTCCCAATGGCCAAAGCTGAGACAATTTGAGCAAGAAAATCGGTAAAATAGCATTACATTATAAACCAATAATAAAATATAAATATTCTTGAGTCCAAACTGATATAAATAAAGGATTAAATAAAAAATAAATGAGGAAGAGGAAAATCTCCTATATATAATTCCAAACAATTTATGTAGCTACTCTGTCATCAAGAAGCTGGAACATAATTCTGACTCCTTAAGTGTGGGGTACTCTTAGCAATTGGCTTTCAAAGAGTACAGTACAGAAAAAAATAAGATATAGAAACTAAAAACCTAGTATATGCTACCTTTGCCAGGGGATCAATGTTAATATGGTCAGTGATAAATTGATGGGGTGTACTCTTGATACGTTGAATTGAGAAAGACACTTCACCTCTGTGGTCTTCCTCCCAAAACTCATAATCTCAGTCTGACTATGAGAAATACATTAGGCAAACTCTACAAAATATCTGAGAACTGTCAAGAACTGCCAAGATCATCAAGAGCAAGGGAAGTTTGACAATTATCACGTCTGAGAAAAGCCAAAGAGATACAAAAAATAAAAAAATATCCTGGATGGAATCCTGGAATGGAGAAAGGAAAACTGATGAAATACAAAAAAATATGGAGTTTAGTTAATATTAATGCAACAATGTTGACTTATTAATTGTGGCAAATGTCTCATAACAGAATAAGATGCTAACTATAAGGGAAACTGAGTGTAGAGTATGTGAGAACTTCTTGATATATCTTTTTTTTATTGTGCTGGGTCTTCATGTGGCACATCAGCAAGAATTCTCTGATATATCTTTGCAACTTTTATTTAAAACTATTCTATCAGTAAAATACAAACTAATTTTTTTAAAAAATATACAAGAATTAGTATCCAACCTGGACTAGTATCAGGTAGTAAGAGGTAACATGATTGAATGCTTGCAATGCGATGAGAATTGATCAGGTGCTTTGCATATATTATCTATTCACCTCACAATGACACAAACTGGGTGATATTACTATGCCCAAGTTATTAATGGAAAACCCAAGGACTTGTCCAAGAACACACAGCTGAACAGTGTGTGACAACTAGCCTGACACCCAGCTGACTCTAGAGCTCTCTCTCTTAGGTACTGTATTGCTCTACGTCTTGCCTAATTGTAGTCCAAGAGTATATTCCACTCATTAGGCTCATGGAGAGATGTGGTATTTGATGATATATTACTAAATATTCATGCATGCAGAATGAAATTTGCCCTTGATTGTAGATTATATATAATCTGTAAAGAGAACATCCATATATTTCATCAGACAGTGACACTGTCCTAATTTATTTCACATGGATGATGTTGATATAGAGACAGAATTTTTTTTACATGACTTTTTCCTATAGATGCTTCATTCAATACTCCACAGAAAAAGCTAAATCCAACAGATAAAAATCTTTTGGAAGGACACCTGCCACTAAGAGTCAATATTCTAGATTCTCTGACCCGAGATGCTCCACAGAGAAGGCTAAGTCCAAAAGAGAAAAATCTTTCAGAAGGAAACCTGTAATAAAGTCAATATTCTAGATTCTCTGAGCCTCAGACTCACCTAACCACAAGAAGCTATTAACAGGTTCCCCAAGGTTTTAATTGACTTTCCAGACTGCTGCAGGGGCAATCCTTCTGGGCATGATTGCTGTCCATGCACTTAAAATGTTCAAAGCGCACTTTCTTCTAGCAGGAAATACCCACAGAAAGGTAACTGAAGAATCTAATTAAACAAGTGGCCCTTCAGGCAAGCATATAGTCTTGCTTGGTGATATCAGTTTGGAAGACGCAACATAAGAACAAACTTTGAGGAGGGCCCAAAGTATCACAAGGAACTCTCTCAAGCAGCATCCACGCTCTGTGCATGTAGTTAATGTATACTGGGGTCAAGTCTTTGCAAATTGACTTTGCTCAAGCTTTTCAAAACACACTCATCAAAAATGCACTAGGGGAACATGGGATTTAACATCTCTGACAGCATATTTCTGTTGACTGCTGGATTTTTAGTGCATTCTAGGATGCCAGGTGTTAGAGTCTACTTCCATGGTGCCTCGGTCATGGAATTCAAGTCCATTGAAATAACTAAACAACACATTCAGATGTTTCCCTTGTGGTTTCAAGTTATTATTAGATCGGGATATGAAACAAACACAAATGTGGTCAAGATGATTCTTTTTCTACACTTATTCCTTGTTCATTTGTAATCAGATTGAACTTGTTCTAGTGTAACAAAGATAGTTACCTTCAATTAGGACTTGGAATTTAGACAAAATAGGTGTGTCTCCTCACCTTTCAATGTTATCTTATTTGATTCTCAAAAACATAAACAAGTAGCCAACTCTAGAAAGAAAAAAGAGTGCAGAGAACTTGACAACTGCTAAGATTCAAACTTATATAGCAGAAATGGACAGAATTAGCCAAAACCAAGGCTAGATGGAAGAAAGGAACAATAGATACCCGTAACTCATCACGAAGTTATAAGAAGCCTAGGCTCCTAAACTACATTTATACCAAAACCTGTGTTATTTGAGGGCATTTCTGGTGCTGAGTGTAAAACTCAATGAGAGTAGATCTGTTTATTGCCGTGTATATGTGTATGCACATGTGTGTACGTGAATGTGTGTATATGGGGTTCAAACAGCTGTATGTGTGCATTCAAAGCACTGATCTATTTTGAGACCTGATATTTTGCAGCACTCTTTAAATGATCTTAACATAGATAAAGGAAGCCTCCTACTTCACAGAGGGCATGCTGGGTTGTCACAACACTCTGAGTGAGGTTAGAGCTGTGGCATTGGTACTCCTTCACTCATTGCTTACACAGCTAGAAGAAAAAGGCAGCATCAGAGGTGAATTCTACCTTAAACTAGAGATCAGAAGACCAATGCAGAGATTAGTTTGCTGAGAAATAAGCACTGGAGCCAGGGCATATACATTCACTCTGTCTGTGCTCAGAAATATTTGGGAAGAAAAAATCAAGAAAGAGATTGACCAGGATGACACTGTCACATTGATCGAATATAATAGATTCTGATAGTGATGAGGTCAACAGGAAAACCATTAAAAGCATCTTCTCCATGAACATTTGGCAATGACTTTTCAGTCGTGCCCACAGAACTATAAAGGCAGCAATGATCTCTCCACATTCACAACTCTGAACTGGAATCACCAGATACACTCACAACTGCTCACATAGACGGGAGCAGCATAAAAATTCACTGGTGGATTTTTCTAGGGGAAAAAGCATATTTTGTGTACCAACGGATATTGTGGTTTATTGGTGAGTTGCTATTTGCCTGGCCTCCTGAATGCAATGGAGATACAAGTCTTAGAAACCCAGATCAGCCTGTGATGCAGAGAAAGGATGGCTGAGGGCCATTTTGCTGCAAGAAATCCACCATAACACATTCCCTGTGTTGTGTATTCAGCTGCTCAGTTGTGTTTGACTCTTTGTGACCCTTAGGACTGCAGCTCACTAGGCTTCTCTGTCTATGGGATTTTTCAGATACGAATACGGAGAGGGTTACCGTTTTCTCTTCCAGAACACATTCCCTGCTCCTACTGAAAACTGCCAAACCACCATCATCTCATCAGAAAACTCCACCCACAATGAGAGCATGCCTTTCTCACTCTCATGCAGTCATAAGAGGTATTTAGACAATTGTCATCTACATAATGTCAATTGTTCTCAGAGTAAATGACTGACAGTTCAGGAATAGGATCATGATCTAACTGAGGCTTAATTATTATTGATGGAGACTAGCATACATTTAAGAACACTCAAAAGGAAACCTGATATGATGACTATAAGCCATTACTTGAGATTATGAACACAAACTAATATAAATGAAGTGTCTATTTAACATATTAGTCAAATTAGAAGCTCTAAATGTCTGTAACAATAAAATAAGAAGCTGTATTTAAATGGAACAAGAATGAAGGAGGGAAGTTCAGGCAATTATTTCAGTCTAAATCAGTGAGAAAATTCTTCAAATCTCTTAAAAGGTAGAACCAAAATCATACCATATCTAATCTTGGGAACTGAGTGCTGTTGGAAGAGAGCTGTTTAAGTTTCATAGCCATTTGGTTCTCTGATGGGATGAAGAGGAATGAAGATGTCAGTACCTGGAATAATAGAGACTTCATATAGCTTTTCGAATAAAATTACAATGAGAGATGCCAGCTCATTCACTTAGGCTACTTAACAAAATAAGAATTGAATACCCCTGTGATGGCATTCTCATTTGGAAAATCATTCATCCAGCCATCCATGGCATACATTCCATGTCAACCTCTGTGTGTATATTTTGAAGACTCAGATTGTGTGAGTCCTCCAAGACAGAGATTGAGGAAAGAAATCAATCACTGTGGAATTACAAGGAATCTTCATGCAGGAGAGTGGACATAAGGCTGCTGCTAAACAAAGGTAGGACATAGAGTAAAGAAAAGAGAAAGACAAAGAAGGGGCTTTTCTGTAGCAGAAACTGGAAAATCTTTAAAGCCAGAAGCTCAAGACTAGGAGGAGTAAGGTTGCTTCTTGCTGAGTCCAGAGATGTAGTAGATACTCCAGGTGCCCTGCTCAGATCACCTTTACCAGCCAGAATACAGATGCCACAGATGCTGCAATGTGACTGATGACTACCTATAGCTGCTTTTTATGAACACTTGCTCTCAGACAACCTGGAGATGTCTCATCAAGAAGAGCACCCACCTCCCCCGGCAATACTCCTTATAAGAACTCAGCCAATGGCTGACTGACTCTGAAGTTCAAAAAGCTGGCCTCCTTGCTAATTCTGTGGTCAATCTGTATTCCAGAGTACGCAGGTGCGATCAGACTCCAGTTCAGACATTGCCAACTTATTTCCCAGCCCCATCCCGATCCCTTTCCTCTTCTCTTGAGAGCACACCTCAGTATATTATTAGCAAAAGATACTTTGCATCTGGCTCTGCTTCTCAAGAACTCAACCTAAAATAGGCCAAACAGCCGTAAAATACTAGACCATAGCTAACAGGCTTGAGACTTTAAAACTCTTCCCAGATTTTCACTCCACATCAGGATTGATTGTGAGACACTTCTCTCAGTTATTATCAGCATTGGACTCTTTTAAGGTATCTCCTAAAAGGAAGGTTCTGGGCTCCAGTCTAGACCCATTAAAAAAGAATCACCATTGCTGAGGCTGGGCTTCCCTGATAGCTGAGTTGGTAAAGAATCCTCCTGCAATGCAGGAGACCCTGGGTCGATTCCCCGGTTGGGGAGATCACTAGAGAAGGGATAGGCTACCCACTCCACTATTCTGGCCTGGAGAATTCCATGGACTGTATAGTCCATGGGGGTGCAAAGAGTCGGACACGACTGAGTGACTTTCAATTCATTCAGTTCAATTACTGAGACTAGAGCACTCTGGGAGAGTCTCATGCACTTTAAGGATTAAGAATGATGCACTAGGACTTGGAGGAGGATGTTATTGATGGAAATAAAACTGGTGGGCAAATGAAGAGGAGAGGGACATGGGAGTTGGGACTAAGACTGAAAGAGGGGCTTCCCAGGTGGTCCAGGGATTAAGAATCTGCCTTGCAATGCAGGGGGCATCAGTTCGATCCCTGACCCAGGAGGATCCTTCATGCCATGAGACAGCTGGGCCCATGAGCCACACCTTACTGAACCTGCACTTTGGAGCCTATGAATCACAATTACGGAGCCCATGTTCTGCAATTGCTGAAGCCTGTGAACCTAGAGCCCAAGCTCTGCAACAAGAGAAGCTCAACTACTGAGCCCACATACTACACCTACTACAGTCAGCCCCTAGAGCCTGTGCTCTGCAACAAGGGGGGCCACTGCAACGAGAAGCCCATGCACTGCAGCTGGAGAGTGGCCCTTGCTCGCTGCAACTAGAGAAAGCCTGCACACAACAACGAAGGCCCGGTGCAGCCAAAAATAATAAATAAAATTTTTGAAAAGGCTGAAAGAGAAGTGGAGATTTAATGAAGAATTATAGCAGTGTAATGCAGTTAAGCTATTTCAAATCCTGAAAGATGATGCTGTGAAAGTGCTGCACTCAATATGCCAGTAAATTTGGAAAACTCAGCAGTGGCCCCAGGACTGGAAAAGGTCAGTTTTCATGCCAATCCCAAAGAAAGGCAATGCCAAAGAATGCTCAAACAACCGCACCATTGCAGTCATCTCACACACAAGTAAAGTAATGCTCAAAATTCTTCAGCAGTACGTGAACCGTGAACTTCCAGATGTTCAAGCTGGTTTTAGAAAAGGCAGAGAAGCCAGAGATCAAATTGCCAACATCTGCTGGGTCATTGAAAAAGCAAGAGAGTTCCAGAAAAACATCTATTTCTGCTTCATTGACTATGCCAAAGCCTTTGACTGTGTGGATCACAATAAACTGTGGAAAATTCTGAGAGATGGAATACCAGACCACCTGACCTGCCTTTTGAGAAACCCATATGCAGGTCAGGAAGCAACAGTTAGAAATGGACATGAAACAACAGACTGGTTCCAAGTAGAAAAAGGAGTATGTCAAGGCTGTATATTGTCACCCTGCTTATTTAACTTATATGCAGAGTACATCATGAGAAACGCTGGGCTGGAAGAAGTACAAGCTAGAATCAAGATTGCCAGGAGAAATATCAATAACCTCAGATATGCAGATACCACCCTTCTGGCAGAAAGTGAAGAGGAACTAAAAAGCCTCTTGATGAAAGTAAAAGAGGAGAGTGAAAAAGTTGGCTTAAAGCTCAACATTCAGAAAATGAAGATCATGGCATCTGGTCCCATCACTTCATGGCAAATAGATGGGGAAACAGTGTCAGACTTTATTTTTTTAAGATCCAAAAAAATAAATCACTGCAGATGGTGACTGCAGCCATGAAATTAAAAGACACTTACTCCTTAAAAGGAAAGTTATGACCAACCTAGATAGCATATTAAAAAGCAGAAATATTACTTTGCCAACAAAGGTCCATCTAGTCAAGGCTATGGTTTTTCCAGTGGTCATGTATGGATGTGAGAGTTGGACTGGGAAGAAAGTTGAGTGCCGAAGAATTGATGCTTTTGAACTGTGGTGTTGGAGAAGACTCTTGAGAGTCCCTTGGACTGCAAGGAGATCCAACCAGTCCATCCTAAAGGAGATCAGTCCTGGGTGTTCATTGGAAGGACTGATACTGAGGCTGAAACTCCAGTACTTTGGCCACCTCATGCGAAGAGTTGACTCATTGGAAAAGACTCTGATGCTGTGAGGGATTGGGGGCAGGAGGAAAAGGGGATGACAGAGGATGAGTTGGATGGATGGCATCATTGACTCGATGCACATGAGTTTGGGTAAACTCCGGGAGTTGGTGATGGACAGAGAGTCCTGGCGTGCTGTGATTCATGGGGTTGCAAAAAGTCGGATACGACTTAGCAATGAACTGAATGCAAATGGTGCATCTTAATAGTAAAAACAACTTCCCCAAAGAGAGATTCAGAGCTGGAAAATATGTAACAGAGAATTATGTGTCTTTTGTCCATTGGTGCCACTTCTTTGACCCTTAGGGCTCTTCCTTATAAAATGGGAATAATGAAGCCTCCACTGAACAACTTACATGCCTATTATGGAGACAGATTGAAACAATATTCTAGTTGCTTTAAACCAGTTGGAAGAAAGGGTGTTACATAAATACAAATTCTAACAACTGTTAATACCTTCCTGGCTGAGTTTCAAAACCACAGTCAAGATTTAAAGCCTTACAATATTCATGAAGCTATAATGAAGTTCAAGAGGCTTCAGATTTAATCTGCAAGATGTCAGTCAATGAAAGGGATTTCTTATTCAATTTCTAAATTATTCCTAACTGAAGGCAGATAGCACCTATAAGAATTCTGCAATTGGAGACTTATATTTGCTCTAAGAGTGAGACTGCATAATAGATAATTTTTCTCATTAAATTTTGGCTCAATTCCAAAGAGAAAAAGATTTTTAAATGAAATTATTTACATAGGAATTCACTCAAGGGTGAGATCTAGCCCTGTGGCACTGGGACCATGCAATGATCTTGGCCTGAGAGAAAATAAGGTTGTCAAGACAAAGGCCTCAAGCTTATGGTGATTTATTAGTGAAACAAAAGACATCATGGCACACTAATAGCGTGTGAAGATGCAGATAATGATCCATCAGGTGCCTTCCCCCCTATATAACCACTCTGTTACACCACACCTGCTTTCCCTGGGACTTTTCACACCTGGCAGACATAAGCAGACAGGAAGTATATATGGAGATAGAATGGCAGATTTGCATTCTGGTCTTAGCCTGTTCATATGAAATGATACAACTATAAGTCACTAACACATTTTGGCCTTGGCTTCGCCGTATGTTTTCAGAAGGATAATAAGGTCAGATGTACATGTATTTTTGTTGTGAGAAAATTTACATGGTATTTGTGTTGTATGGCTATGCACAACACAGTAAATCTTTCTGGGTCAAGGTTCTTCATCTTGTAAAATAAGAAAGGATGATCTAGGTAAATGTCTACATTTCCAATCTGGATTGGAATTATGTGCACATCTCCACCCTAAAGTTAATCCACTGGCTGAGAATGAAGCCACCCATTACCCATGATTGACAGTGGCATTCTGGGGACTAGCACGGAAGACTGAGGAGCCTCATTCTTTCTGGTCACTGTTTTTCAATTTATTTCCTAAACCTTCAGTTCAGTTCAGTTCAGTTCAATTGCTGAGTCGTGTCCGACTCTTTGCGACCCCATGAATCACAGCAAGCCAGGCTTCCCTGTCCATCACCATCTCCCTGAGTTACGTTGGGGCTAATAATTAAGGTAAGTTGTGCATAAGTTTCACTTTGGGGCTTCCTAGGTGGCGCTAATGGTAAAGAATCTGCCTGCCAACACAGGAGATATAAGAGACACAGGTTCAGTTCCTGGGTTGAGATGATCCCCTGGAGAAGGAAATAGCAACCCATTCCAGTATTCTTGCCTGGAGAATCCCATGGGCAGAGGAGCCCAGTGGGCTGCAATCCATGGGATCATACAGAGTCAGACATGACTGAAATGACTAAGCACACACATGTTTCACGTCTCTGCCACTGCTTACTTCCTGGTAGAAATTCTCATTAGTAGTGAAGTGGCTGAAGGACAAGTAAGGCAAAGGGAGGAGAAAGAGAAGATCAGACAGAAAATCGAGGACTTTATAATCATAGTATGTGGCTGGATATTTTCCCATTGTATCTTTCTAGAATTGAAGGAACTATATATGGTTGGGGGGAGAGAATATCATTTCTTTTTGCTTGAGCTGGGCAAAAAAATATGATACATATTAAAACATGGATGTAAGAATCAGCAGCTCAGGATTTTATCTTAAAAATTTTACCTTAAAGATTTTATCTTTAAGGTCTTGAAGCAGTCATTATTTGCACTCGTGTGGAGATTAACTTCTTCCTGGGAGCAGCATATCCTGAGTGACAGGAACAGTCTCTTATCAGGTAGTCAGAATCTCTCCTACCAGCTGAATCCTTTCAAATGATGCCATATGATTCAGCATCTATGCCTGCCCACATTACCACCAGGACATAATAAAATCCACATGTAATTTCATCCCTGATCATTGTCCTGAAGAACCAAAACAGAGATGGAACAAAAGACTTAATACTCACTTTAGGCGAGAATCCAAAAAAGAAAAATTGAGGTACATCAGTGTTGTTCAAATGCCAGCAACTACTCCCTAGAGAGGTCATATTTCATGCATGTTACAGCATATTAAAAAGCAGAGACATCAGTTTTCTGACAAAGGTCCATCTAATCAAAGCTGTGGTTTTTCCAGTAGTCACGTACGGATATAAGAGTTGGACCATAAAGAAGGCTGAGTGCTGAAGAACTGATACTTTCGAATTGTGGTACTGAAGAAGACTTCTGAGAGTCCCTTGGACAGTAAGGAGATAAAACCAGTCAATCATAAAGGAAATCAACCCTGAATATTCATTGGAAGGACTAACGCTGAAGCTGAAGCTTCAATACTTTGGCCACCCGAGGTGAACAGTTGGCACACTGAAAAAGACCCTGAAGCTGGGAAAGATTGAGGGCAAGAGGAGAAGGGGGCGACAGAGAATGAGATGGTTGGATGGCATCACTGACTCAATGGACATGAGTTTGAGCAAACTCCAGGAGATAATGAAGGATGGGGAAGCCTGGCGTGCTGTAATCCATGGGGTCACAAAGAGTCAGACACAATTTAGTGACTGAACAACAAGGTAAGTTTGCCAAGATAATTTAACTAAAATTTTACAAGTGCCTTTTATGAAGATGATATGCTCTGATAATGAATAAGGAATGATAGCTTTTTAAACATAAACTTATTTATTTTAATTGGAGGTTAATTACTTTGCAATATTGTATTGGTTTTGCCATACATCAACATGAATCCACCACAGGTATACACATATTCCCAACTTGTGTGTTAGGCAGAAGGCCACTCTACAGATGTCCACATGTCTGGAACCTGTGAATGTTCTGTTGCATGGCAAAGGTACATTGTAATTATGGTTGAAGAACTTAAAAATAAGGGAATTATTCTAGATGATCCAGATTGATCCAGTCTAAACTGCTTAAGTCTTGGATATAGAGAGCTTTGGCTAGGTGAAACAAAAAGTGTGTCAGGAAACAAATGGGAGGATTTGAATTATGAGTGGAATTTGCTCCCTGCTGGAGCAGTCATATGGGAAACAGGAAAAAGTGAGAAACTTATAGGAACAACTGTTGGCTGACAGGCAGCAAAGAAACAAGGACAGGCTTCAAAGAACCGATTTCAGTCAACAACCTAAATGAGCTTGGGAAGGATTCATCTCCACAGCCTTGTGAAACATGACACATGACTCAGTTGAGCCAGTTATGCCAATACTTGTGACTTACACACTGTGAAATAATAACTGGGTGTTATCTTAAGCTGCGGTGATCATTTGTTAAGGCAGTAGTAGAAAATGAATGGGCTTCCCTGATTTGGCTCAGATTGTAAAGAGTCTGCCTACAATGCAGTGAACCAGGTTTGATCCCTGGGTCAGCAAGATCTTCTGGAGAAGGGAAAGGCTACCCACTCCAGTATTCTTGCCTGAAGAATTCCATGGACAGAGGAGCCTGGCGGACTATAGTCCCATGTGGTCACCAAGAACTAGACATGACTGAGTGACGAACACTTCCACTTTCAGAAAACAAACATCCCTCTCACTGACTGATATACATGGTGTATTAGTCTCCAGCCAACTGCAGAGGAAATTTACAAGGACCCTCAAGGAGAAGATACCTAGCTTTTATATTTCATGAAATCCACCACCTTATTGGTGGTGGTCTAAGGGTACATCTCTCTGAATATTTAAGAAATAAAGAAATGCTTTTTACTCTGAAATGATAACCAGACTGTATTCAATCTCCATTCTAGTTCTATGATTTTTTCCAACTTCCAAGTT
The DNA here is from genome assembly GCF_023091745.1 of Budorcas taxicolor. Lineage (NCBI taxonomy): Eukaryota > Metazoa > Chordata > Mammalia > Artiodactyla > Bovidae > Budorcas > Budorcas taxicolor. The sequence continues at coordinate 74,841,620 of NC_068918.1, read as the reverse complement.
GTTGAACCCATGAAAGCCCATCTTTTTCCTATCAACCAGTTGATTTTAAGGCCATTTTTCAAAGGCAGTTGTCAGCCAGACTGTATTTTTTTTACTGTCACAAATGCTCCAAGTCATCTTTAAAAATAAAAATGTTTGAGGTTAGAAAGCTTTCTTTTAAAAGAAAATGGGGGAAAAAACTGACATCTATTTGTACACTGCTTGCTTTCCTTCAAACCTTCTGAAGAGGGTATGAAGACTCTCATCCTGGAGTTGAAGAAACTAAGGTGGCTCCCTACCACATAACTGGTGAGAAACACATGATATAGAAATTCATTTAGTCAGTTTTCTAAGCATGGAGTCTTAAAAGGACTTTCCCAGTTAATCATTAATTATATCTCTTGCTTATGACAAACTTCTGAATTTACTAATAGGATTTGAAATTATACACACACACACACACACACACACACACAACAGTGAACTAGATTCTGTACTTTGGTTTGTACAATACCCTTTCCCATTGTTTCCTGTTCATTATCCATTTTTCCCCTAGCTTAAAGAAATAAGTATATAAACACAGTATCTTTGATTCTACAGAGATCAATTCTTCATCTCCTAGTGCCTTCTCTCCAGGCTGGGGCAAATCCTTATGGCCCTGGCTGCAGTGGAGGGAGTTCTAAGTTAAGATGAACATATTCTGTCATAATTCCAGGACAGCTGATGGAACATTCCTGGTAGTTCCCTGAAACCCATTCCTACCAGTGCCTAAATTCTGCAATGGTGGCGCCACCATCAATTTCTCTGCTGAGAGGTATGGCTTCAGGGCCATCTCTTCCTGCAGGAATCTCAACTTCACAGCACATTTTTTATAGCATGGGCTTTTCTGTCCTGTCAGTTACTAAACCTCGTATCAGTTTCCGTATCTCATAATTTAGTACTTCATTATTTTAGCCTGTCGTGCTGTGATACATGCTTTTAGGTCATGTTAGTTAATTGAATCATGTGAACATGTCCATCACCTCAGTCAGATAATAAATTTCTGTGAGCACAGGTATCATTTTACTAATCTTGTGCACCCCATTACATGCTCACACAGCATTTGGGACATAATAGTTGAACTGCGGTGTTGGAGAAGACTCTTGAGAGTCCCTTGGACTGCAAGGAGATCCAACCAGTCCATTCTGAAGGAGATCAGCCCTGGGATTTCTTTGGAAGGAATGATGTTAAAGCTGAAACTCCAGTACTTTGGCCACCTCATGCGAAGACTTGACTCATTGGAAAAGACCCTGATGCTGAGAAGGATTGGGGGCAGGAGGAGAAGGGGACGACAGAGGATGAGATGGCTGGATGGCATCACTGACTCAATGGACATGAATCTGAGTGAACTCCGGGAGTTGGTGATGGACGGGGAGGCCTGGCGTGCTGCGATTCATGGGGTCGCAGAGTCGGACACGACTGAGTGACTGAACTGAATTGAACGGAGTATAGGATAAGCATCTAGTAGATTTACTGATATGTACCTGGCAACGGCACCCCACTCCAGCACTCTTGCCTGGAAAATCCCATGGACACAGGAGCCTGGTGGGCTGCAGTCCATGGGGTCGCTAAGAGTCGGACACGACTGAGCGACTTCACTTTTATTTTTCACTTTCATGCATTGGAGGAGGAAATGGCAACCCACTCCAGTGTTCTCGCCTGGAGAATCCCAGGGATGGGGGAGCCTGTTGGGCTGCCATCTATTGGGTCGCATAGAGTCAGACACGACTGAAGTGACTTAGCAGCAGCAGCAGCAACTTAGATTTAATTCAATAGTTGCTGGATGTTGACCTTGTTACAGAGTGTATGTATTATGCCTTTTTTGTTTTTGTCTAAACATCAGGGGATTTTAAGAAGCAGCATTGTAAAATAAAAGTAACTGGTAGAGTGGGGATAACATCAGGCTGACAGTGCAGTGTTTAGATGTAGGCTTCTCTGATGGCTCAGACAGTAAAGAATCTGCCTGCAGTGCAGGAGATATGGGTTAGGAAGATATCCTGGAGAAGGGAATGGCTATCCATTCCAGGATTCTTGCCTGGAGAATTCCATTAACAGAGGAACCTCCTGGGCTACAGTCCATTGAGCTGCAAAGAGTTGGACACAACTGAGAAACGAACACTTTCAAGAAAAGGAAACAAGGATAAGAAAAAGAAAGACATTTTTTTTTAATCTAAGATAAAATAGAAAACTTAAATATTGGATCAACAATATCACTATAATATGTAGAAATTAGTTATGTATAAAGTAAAGCTTATACTATAAAAAGATAACTGAAAATAAATTTGATAAGGTAATGGGAATATAGAAAAACAGATTTCCCATAGATTTCTGTTGTTATTTTAACATTAGTAGTAGTAGTGTGGCGTTAGTTGCTCAGTTGTGTCTGACTCTTTCTGACCCCATGGATGGTAGTTTGCCAGGCTCCTCTGTCCATGGAATCCTCCAGGCAAGAATACTGGAGTAAGTAGCCATTCCCTTCTCCAGGGGCTCTTCCAGACCCAGGGATTGAACCTGGGTCTCCTTTATTACAGGCAGATTCTTTACTGTCTAAGCTACAGGGAAACCCCTATTTTAACGTTATCTTCCTAATAAAAACTTTTTGAAAGTACATGAATTCCAATGGAGATAGTACAAATATCAGTAGTTACCAGTGCCAGGAGTTGGGGGCAGGGGGTGGGGAGAAGGAGGAATGACAAGGAGGAGAGCAGTGTATTTTGAAGGTAATGAAAATACTCTGAATGATACTATAATGGTGGCTATAGGTCATTACACATTTGTCCAAACATGGAAAGAACAAAAAAATTTAAAAAGTGTGATATATAAGATAAAAGTCACATGTCATGTTTAGGTAAAGTAAAATGGTTTTAAATGTGTTATATTTATGTATATACATAAAGACAATATCATCAAGACTATTTACAATTTAAATATTTGTGTAAAAGCATCACATAATTTATTTCACTTTATTTTAATATTTGTACTTTAACATTGGTATATACTTCCCATGTTACAGATGAGGGAACTGAGGCCTCAAAATATTAAAAAAAAAATTTTTCCCAAAGTCACACATATCAAGGAATAAAGCCAGAAATCAAATAGTGATCTACTAACCCACATGTAGGCTAGAGCAGGACTTTGTGTGTATGTGTGTGTGTGTATGTGATACTGAAATTTTTTTTTAATTAATTAATTTATTTTAATTGGAGGCTAATTATTTTACAATATTGTAGTGGTTTTGCCATACATTGACATGAATCAGTCATGGGTGTACATGTGTCCCCCATCCTGAACCCCCCTCCCACCTCCCTCCCCATCCTATCCCTCAGGGTTATCCCAGTGCACCAGCCCTGAGTGCCCTGTCTCATGCATCGAGTCTGGACTGGAGATCTATTTCACATATAGTAATATACATGTTTCAATGCTATTCTCTCAAATCATCTCACCCTCACCTTCTCCCACAGAGTCCAAAAGTCTGTTCTTTACATCTGTGTCTCTTTGCCGTCTTGCATATAGGGTCATCATCACCATCTTTCTAAATTAAGAGCTTGAAGTCAGTAGGTCACACTTTTGTTTTAGTTGCAGCAGTACTTCAATTAGCAATACTGTTCACAGAGAAATTTTAAGCTAGAGAACAATATAAATAATTGCAATTACAGAAAATCTTACCTGGTTTCTGGCATATTATAAATTCCATAGAGATGGTACTTTCAAACTTCTGGCAACTTTGCACATAGACATGATGTGACCAAAGAAAATATGATTCATTTTTATGAGTAGATGCCCCTGGCCAAGATGAGCACACACAGTGTGAAGTAGGGAGAGATGAAGCAGATGGCCATTCCGCAAACTGTGGGGTACCTAGAATACCTGCCTGTCAAAATCCACCCTTCATGGTTCTACCAGCCTCAACAACCTTTAGTCTTCCTTGTCAGATGCCCCTACAGAGTACCTATGTTTAATGTCTTTTGTTTGTCTTTCATCAGAGAAGTTTGCGAAAGGTGGGGTGAGAAAGAGTCAAGAGGGTCCAACCTGAAATCATCAATATGACATCCCTGAGTTATCTGGTTGTCCCTGGAAGCCTTGGGAAGAGCCCTAAGGAACAGCTCTTTAAGGGAAATGCTTAATCCTCCAATGAGCTTGAGTAGCTCACTTCAATGACCCCATTGCCTTCCCTCCTCACACTTGAAATGCAGGCAGCCATCATGACCTTGGCCTACCTTAAAGATGCTATAGGGATTAGCCCTCATAAGACATTTTTTATTCTCCATAGAAATGATATTAAGGGACTTGTTTAGAACATTACAAAGTGGTCTCTCAATCATGGCTTCAAGACAAAGTTATCTCAGGACTCCATACCAGGAAGAGCTTCATTTCTCTGAAGGATGGTAAGCAACTTGTGTGTTTGTGTCTTTTGGACACTGTGGTTCAAAGATAGAGCTGTTACCCATCTCTAGCCAAGGAACATAATCTCATGACTTGTATTTTGTCTTTAAAGGCAACTTTGACTTTTTCTCTTTTTTTTCCTCCCTTTTTTACCTTGCCTTTAATCTACAAAATTTCCATATTGTATAAAGTCATATTGTAAATGTCACAACCAAGAGGAGCCTAAGGTGACAACATGGCTAAATGTAATGTGATAGTCATTGAATGGCATACTGGAACAGAAAAAAAAGAAACAAAGACAAGGATAACAATTAAGAAAATTTGGATAAAAAATGAATTTTATTTAATAAAATGTGTCAATATTGGTTTATTAATTATAGCAAATACAATACACCAATGTTAGTAATGAGGGAAACTGATCATGGGATATATAGACTCTCTGCACTATCATCATAATTTTTCTGTAAATCCAAAACTATTCTAAAAAAAGTTTATCTAAAAAAAAAGCAAGACATATATGTCATCTTATATTATACTATAGCTAACTTTCCAGAATATTTATTTTCTATTCATTTCACTAAAAGTCATATTTGAAACTTTCATAGTTTTTGCCTTAAATAATTATTAGGAAACAGATAGGTATTAATACATAAAGTACGTACAGACAGGTATATAAAAACCTTTAGTTAAATAGTCTAGCCTTGTGCTGAATAACTGAAAGACTTCTACACACTTCCTACATTCTAAATCCTGATTCATTTATTATTTATTATGTTTATTATTTTTTATTATGTGAACCTGTAACATCTACTTGCTTAGCAATTTTCAAATATACAGTAGAGTATTATTAATTATAGTTACCACACTGTACATTGCATTCACATGACCTATTTTATAACTGGAAGTTTGTATATTTTTTGTTTATGTTTTTATTATTATTTATTCATATCACCTATTTAAAAAATGATGATATATAGGTGTATCTTCAAAAATATTATTTGACTTTTGTTTGTATTTTTTATTTTCAACAAAGTTAATTCTAAAAGCTATATAACCACACTTCTAACTTGTTCACATCACTTTAGAGTCTAGAACTTACTGTCTTATGACTTAAACTTACCTGAAAATTGCATAGGTCATTAATGACATGACAGATTTCCTTTATTGTGCAAAGATTTTAAAATGAAAAAGTTCAAGTCTATAATAAGAATTTTAAAATACAAACAATTTTAATTTCAAGAAAGGGCCTTCTAATAAAGGGCACAATGAAGGAGTCCCAGGAGATATTTTTTCTTAATTATGAAATCTGAGAAAATATTCAGCCTCAGTGATAATAAGAAAGATAAAAATTAAAATGATACTAATTTTCACATTTTATTTTAGGAATTTAAAAAGTATAATGCCTAATCACACTGTGCCAGGGACCTTTGGATAACATTGTGAAGAAGGTTGCAGGTGAGAATTCCTAGCCTTTTGCTACATTACAATATCTTCTTAACCTGTGAGTACAGAGACTTGGAAAACTGTTACTTAAGAGAGGATGAGTAATACTCCATTGCGTATATGTACCATAGCTTTCTTATCCATTCATCTGCTGGATGCTTGGGGCTGGTGCCCTGAGACGACCCAGGGGGATGGTACGGGGAGGGAGGAGGGAGGGGGGTTCAGGATGGGGAACACGTGTATACCTGTGGCGGATTCATGTTGATGTATGGGAAAACCAATACAATATTGTAAAGTAATTAACCTCCAATTAAAATAAATAAATTTATATAAAAAAAAAAAGAATGAAGGAGTGATGCTGAAGGTGAAGCTCCAATACTTTGGCCACCTGATGCGAAGAACGGACTCATTGGGAAAGATCCCGATGCTGGGAAAGAATGAGGGCAGGAGGAGAAGGAGGTGACAGGATGAGATGGTTGGATGGCATCAGAAATCAATGGACCTGAGTTTGAGCAAACTCCCAGAGATAATGAAGGACAGGGAAGCCTGGCATGATGCACTACATGAGGTCGCAAAGAGTCAGACATGACTAAGTGAACAATGAGAGAATGATGCAGCCAGGCTGATGCCATTTAATGCCTAGGAGTTGATGTAAATAAATTGTTTTGGAAAGGGGGAAGCATAGCTCTGAGACATTCAAAAGCCTTTGTAGTATGTTGTAAGAATTTGTACATGCTTGTTATTTTACTAGAAACATCTATGTTGCTAAGAGGTAATATTGATCTCGCTTCCTTGGTAGCTCAGAGGTAAAGAATCTGCCTGCCAATGCAGGAGATGCAAGTTCGATTCCTGGGTATGGAAGATCCCCTGGAGAAGGAAAAGGCAACCTACCCCAGTATTCTTGCCTGGGAAATCCCATGGACAGAGAAACCTGGCAGGCTACAATGGGGTCTCATAAAGAGTCAGACATGACTGAAGCGACTAACAACAACAAAAGATGAGAATAAACTCAGTTCCAGAGCCTTTAAATAAAGACTTCTCTAGTGGAAACAAGGAAACTCTGTACAGTAATACCTAATTATTAGTCTATCTTACCTTAATTAGAAAAGAAAGGGAGTTGCTGACAAACCCTTCTGACCGATGTCTCACTGTTTTGGTGTCTTGAATCTTTCATTCATTGACCTATAATTAATATAGTCCCTGGTAAAGAGGAAGGGAATTTTTCTCTATCTTCAGCAAAAGTACTTCAATTTTTTTGACTTTGACACAGTAATTCTGTCAATTAAAGTTTTGAGTTTAAAATTCTAAACATTTTAACCATATATTTTAGATATATGAGATTCACTCTCATGAATAAATGACTGCAGTTTAGTATTGGTTTAATAGTTATTATTAAATATTATGAAATAGTTATTCTTCCTGTTATAAGACATTAAGTTAGGTATCATTTATTATAATAGCATATCCTAGCCTATTCTGACCAAAATTGATATCTAAACTAGGAGCATGATACAATAGCAACAAAAATGACTGTGAATCATAAAATATGAGGTTTATAGAAATAGGTTGCAAATGGCAAGGAAACTATGACTAGGATCTAAAAGGATATAAATCATTATTATACAGTGACATAGCATTCAGTAACATTGTCAATCTATAATAACTTGGAAGAAAGATATTTTATCAAATGAGCTTGCATATTTCAGTGAGGAGGTAGGAAAATTAAATGTACAGAGATGAAAATTAAATCAATTTTCATTTCCAATCTTCAAGACAAAACTGAGAAGATCATTATGGTACAAAGGACAAATGAAAATTCAGCTTCATGACAAAGACCAAATCGAAACTCATGCTATTATAAAAAAATCTCCAAAGGAATTAATTTGGCACCCACAATTGCTAAGAGAACAGACAAAGACTGGTTTTTCAATAGAAGTCAGTTAGGCTCAAGGTTTCTAAAATTAAGTCTAGAAGGTGAGGACTCTCTAAAAAAACTGTAGGCAAGCCTATTGGCACATGTTGTGATGGAAACTTAGTTAAAATGAAAGCTACATTCTTGGGGAAAGTTTTGATAAGGAAAACAAAAAGGTTACCAGCCTAGACTAAAAGAAATTGTGACAATTGAAGACTTAAATGGTCCTTGTGCCATAACCGTTAAGGCCAGGAAGCAGACTGAAAAAGTTACTTGGCCCCCAAAGAAGGCTATGCCCAGTGCTTCATCAGAAGAGACTGAAAAGGATTATGGGAAAGGAGGGACCTTACAGGGGTTGGATACAAAGTCCATGAAGAACATGAGACTGGGAGCTTCTCTGAGGGAGCATATCAGAGCCCATTCAGAGAACATTTCTCAAGCTAGTAACAGAAGCTTGGGATATCGTCCCAGTGGAATTTTAAGTTTTCTGTGGACCAATCACTGCTGTGTATCTCTAAGACTATAATTCTTTCATTGCTCCCCTATTATGCAGTGGGTATGGAGGGACTTGTCTCTCTCTCATACAAAACCATGAAAGAAGAAGAGCCATGTTCAGCCTGCCTTAGAGAATATTATATGATCCAAACATTGAGGCTGATCATTGGATGGGTCTCTTGTGTTTTCTCTGTTGGAGAGTAAATGAATGCATTTTTTCAGGAAGAAATTAGATTTATCTAAATAATATCAATCTGAAAGACAGGGTATGGTAGACCTGTTGTTCACAAAGTATTTGCTGCCTTTTCCTGGGAAAGTATGATACTTCTCCACTCCCTGCTGTCAGGCCAGGCCAACGTAACTTCCTTTCATCAATGAAGCATTATTAAAAATAGCGGATGTCAATTCCAGGTAGAAACTCTTACAGGCCAGCATAGGATTGGCCGTACTCTATTCTTCGACTGTAATAATGGGCAGTATTCCAGACCAAATCTTCACTGTCGGCTTAGTTTTGGAGTAAAGATGACCTGGGAAAAAGGCATAGAAAACCTGTGGTGGAAATGGGACATGAGACAGAACTAAGTCTGTACTTTGAAGGTACTGGAATTTTGGGGGGCATTTGTTACTGTGTAGTCTATCCTAACTGGTTCGTATTCCTGGTTCCATTTTGTATTTTATATTTCAATTCTTGATACCTGAGGGAACTTTAAAAATGTGGAGTGATAAAAGGGGGCACCCCAAAAAATCCTGAAGGGAAGTTTACTTTGCCCAAGAAAGAAACTCAGGATCCTCTTACACTTACTAAGAGCTACACTTGTGGTCAGATATTAAAACTAGTCATCATGTAAATTGGAAATCTAAATTTAATATGGAATGCAGAAAAACACAATATATAGGCACAAGGGCAATAAGCCCAAGTAAGCTTGATTAAATGGACAGTCTTTGGCAGAGTCTGTGTTGCTAATGGCTACAGCTTTAGAAGATGACCATGAAAAACAAATATAATTTTATATTACTCAGCAAACAAACCCTGAGATAATTTTGGATTTGAAACCTGGGACTTGAAGATTGAAACAGTACAGTCTTCTGGGTATAAAGGCAAAAAATCAAGAAGAACAGAGCTGAGTGTGGCTGACACCTGTTAAGCTCAGGATCTCACTGTGTATGCCTCTCTGGGACTTTACAGAATGAAATGATCTGTACATTTTCTTTAAACCAACTCACATTCACTCAGTAATTAATAAAGAGATGAATGAAAAACTATTGGAGAAAGCACAAACTATAATTCACCAGGCTCTAGCTCTCACAGACAGCCAGGCTCCTGGAGGATATCTGATATCTTGGTGTATATCTGTGGGAGAAAGATGGAAAATTATTTACATGGAGTAAATTGAGGTATAAGAGACAAAGAGTATTTGTAAGGACATTTCTCCAATTGTGGCTTTAGAGGAAGTTGAATTATCTAGGAAATTAGTTCTTTGTTCTCTGTGGTAAGAGCATAGTGTTTATGATGTTCTCTAATTTGTGGCTGTGTAAGAACAACTCCACCAATGGGAAACCAAGAAATGGGGATCAAGAAAGTGTGAAAGAAGGGTTGCCACGCATTCAAACACCATTCTGGTTAGCCAGAGGCGCATATTCTCAACTGCCTGGAGGCTCTACCAAAATGAGACAGGGCTGAAGCAAGAGAATGAGCTAAAGAATCAGGCTGTAAAACAGACTTAGAGAAGTTAATCCCTTGTCCTGTCTCAAAGTCTACTGTGCTAGGCAGAATAATAGGCCCATAAAGACATCCATACCCTGAAGTCTGGAACCTGTGGATAAATTAGGTTACATGGCAAAAAGGACTTTGAAGATATCATTAATCGTCCCTTAAAATGAGAATATAATCCTTGATTATTTGGTGGGGATAATATAATCGCAAATCAAAAGTAGAGAACATTCCTTGGCTGTGATCAGAGATGTGACTATGGAAAAAGGGCAAGAAAGATGTAACATTGTTGATTTAGAATAGTGATAGCTCAGCTGCTAAAGAATCCACCCACCAATGCAGGAGATGCAGAAGTCATGGGTTCAATCCCTGGGTTGGGAAGATCCCCTGGAGAAGGAAATGGCAACCTATTACAATATTCTTGCCTGGAAAATTCCATGGAGAGAAGAGCCTGGCGAGCTCTAGTCCATGGGGTTGCAAAGAATCAGATATGAGTGAGTATGCATGCACACACACACACACACACACACACACCAAGAAATGCAGGTGACCTCTAGAAGTTAAAAAAAGAAAAAAAACAGATTCTTAGCTAAAGCCTTCATAAAGGAACACAGCTCTGCTGACACTGATTTTAGCCCAAGAAACCCTTGTCCTTGCTCTAACCTACAGAACTGTATGATAATAAATTTGTCTTGTTTTAAGGCACCAATTTCATGGTAAGTTGTTATGTAGTAATATACAATTAATAAATGCAATAATTGTTCAGTCTGGACATAGAGAAACATAGTATTTAGCCATGACTTACTGGCTTTAGAATGCCAATGTTTCAAACAAGCATGCCAATAAATAAATAAAGCAAAGAGATGAGACTGATTCAACATTAGAAATTACAAAATTCTCATTAGCTATCACAGCTGCCACAGCTAGGGCCAAAACCTTGGCAAGCTCTCAATTTGGACAGTGATATATGGTTCCAAATTTTGAAAACTGGAAACAAAAGACAGACAGAGAGTGAAATTATTCACAAATTTTAAGTATAGGTTTTTCCCTGTCCTTAATATAAATATTTGATTCTACCTTAGAGGTTCTGACTTAACTGGTATTGCATATTTTTAAAGAAGCTTTCTTGATGATTTTAATAAACCAAAAAGATCACAAATAACAAATATTGGTAAGGATGTGGAGAAAAGGGAATCTTTGTACACTGTTGAAGGGATGAAAATTGTTGCAACCACTGTGCAAAACATTAGGGAGTTTCCTCAAAAGACTAAAAATGAAAATTACCATATAATCCAGCAATCACATTCTTGAGTATACATGTCTGAGGCAAGTGAAAACACTAAATCAAAAGGATACATGTACCCCGATGTTTATAACAACACTATTTGCAACAGCAAAGATACAGAAGCAACGTAAGTGTTCATCAGTAGATGAATGGATAGACTATGTGGTGTATATTTACAATGGCATACAACTTAGCCAGAAAAAAAGAATGAAATTTTACCATTTGTAGCAATGTAGATAGACCTGGAGGGCATTATACTAAGTGAAATATAAGCCAGAGAAAAAGGCAAATACTGTATGATAACACTAACACGTGGAATCTAAAAAAAAAAAAAAAAAAGAATAATACAACAAAAATGATGTAAAGCCACAGATAGAGACAATAAAGAAGTGGTTAGCAGTGGAGTCAGGGAGGGGCAATATGAGGGTGGGGAAGTAAGAGGTACAAGCTTTTAGGTATAAGATAAGCTGAAGGATGTATTTTACAACATGGGAAATATAGTCAATATTTTGTGATAAATGTAAATGGAATGTAAACTTTAAAACCTGTATAAATTTGGAAAACTCAGCAATTGCCACCGGACTGTAAAAGGGGAGTTTTCATTGTAATCTAAAAGAAGAGCAATGCCAAAGAATGTTCAAACTACTGCACAATTGCTCTCGTTTCACATGCTAGCCGGGTAATGCTCAAAATCCGTCTAGCTAGGCTTCAACAGTATGCAAACCAAGAACTTTGACATATACAACCTGGATTTAGAAAAGGCAGAGGAACCAGAGATCAAATTACTACCATCCATTGGATCATAGAAAAAGCAAGGGAATACCAGAGAAAGAAACATCTACTTCTGTTCCATTGACTGTGCTAAATCCTTTGTGTGGATTACAACAAACTGTGGAAAATTCTTAAAGTATGGGAATACCAGCCCATCTTGCCTGCCTTATTGAGAAAACTATATGCAGGTCAAGAAACAACAGTCAGAACCAAAGATGGAACAATGGACTAGCTCAAAATTAGGAAAGGAGTATGTCAAGTCTGTATATTGTCACCCTGCTTATTTAACTTATATGCTGAGAGCATCATGTTAAATACTGGGCTGGATGAAGGACAAGCTGAAATCAAGATTAGTGAAAGTGAAGTCACTCAGTCGCGTCTGACTGTTTGCCCGTGGACTGTAGCCCACCAGGCTCTTCCATCCATGGGATTCTCCAGGCAAGAATACTGGAGTGGGTTGCCATTTCCTTCTCCAGGGGATCTTCCCGACTCAGGGATTGAACCCAGGTCTCCTGCATTGCAGGCAGATACTTTAACCTCTGGGCTACATTTAACTTATATGCCGAAGCATCATGTTAACTACTGCGCTGGATAAAGGACAAGCTGAAATCAAGATTGCCAGGACAAATATCAACAACCTCAGATATCACACTGTAATGTTGTAAAACGACAAAATGATCTCTGATCATTTCCAAGGCAAACCAGTCAGTATCACAGTGATCCAAGCCTATGCCCCAACCAGTAACGCTGAAGAAGCTGAAGTTGAACAGTTCTATGAAGACCTACAAGACCTTTTAGAACTAACACCCAAAAAAGATGTCCTTTTGCTTATAGGCGACTGGATGCAAAAGTAAGAAGTCAAGAAACACCTGGAGTAACAGGCAAATTTGGCCTTGGAGTACGGAATGAAGCAGGGCAAAGGCTAATAGAGTTCTGCCAAGAGAACACACTGGTCATAGTAAACACCCTCTTCCAACAACACAAGAGAAGACTCCACACATGAACATCACCAGATGGTCAACACTGAAATCAGATTGATTATATTCTTGCAGCCAAAGATGGAGAAGCTCTATATAGTCAGCAAAAACAAGACCAGGAGTTGACTGTGGCTCAGATCTTGAACTCCTTATTGCCAAATTCAGACTTAAATGGAAGAAAGTAGGGAAACCACTAGACCATTCAGGTATAACCTAAATCAAATCCCTTATGATTATACAGTGGAAGTGAGAAATAGATTCAAAGGACTAGATCTGATAGATAGAGTATCTGATGAACTATGGACGGATGTTTGTGACATTGTACAGGAGACAGGGATTAAGACCATCCCCAAGGAAAAGAAATGCAAAAAAGCAAAATGGCTGTCTGAGGAGGCCTTACAAATAACTATGAAAACTCAGCAGTGGCCCCAGGACTGGAAAAGGTCAGTTTTCATTCCAATCCCAAAGAAAGGAAATGCCAAAGAATGCTCAAACTACTGCACAATTGCACTCATCTCACACGCTAGTAAAGTAATGCTCAAAATTCTCCAAGCCAGGCTTCAGCAATACATGAACCATGAGCTTCCAGATGTTCAAGCTGGTTTTATTTTATTTATTTATTTTTTATTTTTAAAATTTTTTTTATTTTACTTTACAATACTGTATTGGTTTAGAAAAGGTAGAAGAACCAGAGATCAAATTGCCAACATCCACAGGATCATGGAAAAAGCAAGAGAGTTCCAGAAAAACATCTATTTCTGCTTTATTGACTATGTCAAAGCCTTTGACTGTGTTTATAACAAGATACTGTGGACAATTCTGAAAGAGATGGAAATATCAGACCACCTGACCTGACTCTTGAGAAACCTATATGTAGATCAGGAAGCAACAGTTAGAACTGGACATGGGAAAACAGACTGGTGCCAAATAGGAAAAGGAATACGTCAAGGCCGTATATTGTCACCCTGCTTATTTAACTTATATGCAGAGTACATCATGAGAAACGCTGGGCTGGAAGAAGCAGAAGCTGGAATCAAGATTGCCAGGAGAAATATCAATAGCCTCAGATATGCAGGTCATCACCGTTATGGCAGAAAGTGAAGAGGAACTAAAGAGCCTCTTGATGAAAGTGAAAGAGGAGAGTGAAAAAGTTGGCTTACAGCTCAACATTCAGAAAACAAAGATCATGGCATCTGGTCCCATCACTTCACAGGAAATAGATGGGGAAACAGTGGATATAGTGTCAGACTTTATTTTGGGGGGCTCTAAAATCACTGCAGATTGTGATTGCAGCCATGAAGTTAAAAGACACTTACTCCTTGGAAGGAAAGTTATGACCAACCTAGACAGCATAGTTAAAAGCAGAGACATTACTTTGTCAGCAAAGGTCCATATAGTCAAGGCTATGGTTTTTCCAGTGGTCATGTATGGATGTGAGAATTGGACTGTGAAGAAAGCTGAGCGCTGAAGAATTGATGCCTTTGAAATTGAGTGGCTCTAGGAAGACCCACAGTTTATTGTGATCCACACAGTCAAAGGCTTTGGCATAGTCAATAAAGCAGAAATAGATGTTTTTCTGGAACTCTCTTGCTTTTTCCATGATCCAGCGGATGTTGGAAATTTGATCTCTGGTTCCTCTGCCTTTTCTAAAACCAGCTGGAACATCTGGAAGTTCACAGTTCATGTATTCCTGAAGCCTGGCTTGGAGAATTTTGAGCATTATTTTACTAGCGTGTGAGATGAGTGCAATTGTGTGGTAGTTTGAGCATTCTTTGGCATTGCCTTTCTTTGGGATTGGAATAAAAACTGACCTTTTCCAGTCCTGTGGCCACTGCTGAGTTTTCCAAATGTGCTGGCATATTGAGTGCAGCACTTTCACAGCATCATCTTTTAGGATTTGATATAGCTCAACTGGAATTCCATCACCTCCATTAGCTTTGTTCGTAGTGATGCTTTCTAAGGTCCACTTGACTTCACATTCCAGGATGTCTGGCTCTAGGTGAGTCATCACACCATCGTGATTATCTAGGTCATGGAGATCTTTTTTGTACAGTTCTGTGAATTCTTGCCACCTCTTCTTAATATCTTCTGCTTCTGTTAGGTCCATACCATTTCTGTCCTTTATCGAGCCCATCTTTGCATGAAATGTTCCCTTGGTATCTCTAATTTTCTTGAAGAGATCTCTAGTCTTTCCCATTCTGTTGTTTTCCTCTCTTTCTTTGCACTGATCGCTGAGGAAGGCTTTCTTATCTCTTCTTGCTATTCTTTGGAACTCTGCATTCAGATGCTTATAGCTTTCCTTTTCTCCTTTGCTTTTCACTTCTCTTCTTTTCACAGCTATTTGTAAGGCCTCCCCAGACAGACATTTTGCTTTTTTGCATTTCTTTTCCATGGGGATGGTCTTGATCCCTGTCTCCTGTACAATGTCACGAACTTCATTCCATAGTTCATCAGGCACTCTATCTATCAAATCTAGTCCCTTAAATCTATTTCTCACTTCCACTGTATAATCACAATAAACTGTGGAAAATTGTGAAAGAGATGGGAATACCAGACCACCTGACCTGCCTCCTGAGAAATCTGTATTCACGTCAAGATGCAACAGTTAGAACTGGACATGGAACAACAGACTAGTTCCAAATCGTGAAAGGAGTATGTCAAGGCTGAATATTGTCACCCTGCATATTTAACCTATATTCAGAGTACATCATGCAAAATTCTGGGTGGATGAAACACAAGCTGAAATCAAGATTGCCAGGAGAAATATCAATAACCTCAGATATGCAGATGACACCACCCTTATGGCCGAAAGTGAAGAAGAACCAAAGAACCTCTTGATGAAAGCGAAAGAGGAGAGTAAAAAAGTTGGCTTAAAACTCAACATTCAGAATACTAAGTTCATGGCATCTGATCCCATTGCTTAATGACAAATAGATGGGAAAACAATGGAAACAGAGACTTTATTTTGCGGGGGGCTCCAAAATCACTGCAGCTGGTGACATTAGCCGTGAAATTAAAAGACCTTTTGCCTTGGAAGAAAACTATGACCAAATTAGACAGCATATTAAAAAGCAGAGACATTACTTTGCCAACAAAGTCCATCTAGTCAAAGCAATGTTTTTTTCAGTAGTCATGTATGGTTGTGAGAGTTGGACTATAAGAAAGCTGAGCACTGAAGAATTGATGCTTTTGAACTGTGATATTGGAGAAGACTCTTGAGAATCCTTTGAACAGCAAGGCGATCCTACCAATCCATCCTAAAGGAGATCAGTCCTGAATATTCATTGGAAGAACTGATGCTGAAGCTGAAACTCCAATACTTTGGTCACCTTATGTGAAGAACTGACTCAACTGAAAAGACCCTGATGCTGGGAAAGATTGAAGGTAGGAGGAGAAGGGGACAACAGAGGATGAGATGCTTGGATGGCATCACCGACTTAATGAACATGAGTTTGAGTAAGCTCCAGGTGTTGGTGATGGACAGAGAAGCCTGGCATTTTGCAGTCCATGGGGTCCCAAAGATTTGGACATGACTGAGTGACTGAACTGAATGTTATATCAACAACCACAGATAATACTCTAATGGCAGAAAGTGAAGAGGAAGTAAAGAGCCCCTTGATGAAAGTGAAAGAGGGGAGTGAAAAAGCTGGCTTAAGATTCAACATTCATAAAATGAACATCATGGCATCCAGACACGTCACTTCATGGCAGATAGATAGGTGAAAACTGGAAACAGTGACAGATTTTATTTTCTTGGGTTCCAAAATCACTGCAGATGGTGACTTAAGCCACAAAATTAAAAGATGCTTGCTCCTTGGAAGAAAAGCTATGACAAATTTTAACAGCATATTAGAAAACATAGACATCATTTTGCCAACAAAGGTCTGTACAGTTTCCAGTAGTCATGTACAGATGTGAGAGTTGGCCCATAAAGAAGGTTGGGCACCAAAGAATTGATGCTTCTCAAATGTGGTGTTGGAGAAAACTCTTGAGAGTCCCTTGGACAGAAAGGATACCAAACCAGTCAATCCTGAAGGAAATCAACTGTGAATATTCATTTTAAGGACTGATGCTGAAGCTAACTGAAGCTCTATCCTTGTCCATCAGATGCGAAGAGCCGACTCATTGGAAAGACTTTGATGCTGGGAAAGATTGAGGGCAGGAGAAGAAGCGGGCAATAGAGAATGAGATGTTTGGATGGCATCACTGACTCAATGGATGTGAGTTTGAGCAAACTCTGGGAGATAGTGCATGACAGGGAAGCCTGGTATGTTGCATCCATGGGATTACAAAGAGTTGGACATGACTTGGCAACTGAACAACATCAACTAAAATTTTAAAAAGAAAGGAAATAGGCAGACAAAGACTATGCTTATAGTACAAGATTATTTTCAGAACTTCATCTATGTGTAATAATGAATGAGATATGCCTGAGTCATTCTAATATCCAGATGCAAAACAAGATCATTTTATTTTCATTCTTCCAACCAAAAGATATAAATACATGTGCTATGGACTGAATGTCTGTTCCTCCTCAAAATTCTTAGGTTTAAACCTTGATTTCCAATATGATGGTATTAGTATTTGGAGACAGGGATTTGGGGAGATAATTAGATCTTGGGTGTGATGTCCTTGTGATATGACCCTTGGGATAAAAGGCCTTGCTTCCTGTCTCTATTGTTCAGGGAAACCAAGAAAAAAACCTTCACGAGAAACTGATCATCTTGGCACCCAGATTTCTGTTTCTAGCCTCCAGAACTATGAGGGGAAAAAAAATGCTTTCTGTCTTAAGGCACCCAGTCTGTGGTAATTTGTTATAACAATTGGAAAGGACAAAGAACATCTAAGACTTTTGAAACATATTTCCATAAGGCAACTTCTACCTGCACGGTCCAAGAATCTATGACTGTTTTGTCTTAAGGGTGTTTATTTGGCTTAGCTGTAACTGTGCCCTATTTGTCAGCACTGTCTGTAAACTGAATTCCTAAGTGGAGAATAAGTTTACTGCCTTGGATCAGGGGGCTTTGAAATCTTCATTGCATTATCTACAAAAATGTTTAGCTTTGTTCCATGAGATACAGAGCACAATATTGTACTATTCTTCTTACAGTAGGGTAAGACAGAATTGTAGCATTGGTTTGAGAAATTCTGCTCCTCAGTTTAATCAACCCAACTATTGCTCCATGTGAAGTTCATGGAATATAATGCAATGGAGACCGTTTATTGGTTATCTATGGCCACAATAATGCTGCATAGCAAACTGCCCCAAGGCTCAGTGGCTTAAAACAACAATATCTATTTAGTTCATGAGTCTGGGGGTCACCTGGGGTGTTCTGCTGCTCTGGGTTGTACATGACTTATCTCAGCTGGGGGCTTTTCATGTGTAGACAGTAAGCTAATGGCTTGGCTGGGAACTGGCTTATCCAGGATGACCTCAATAGAGAAGTTATCCTATTTCTACTCCATGTTCTCTCCCATCTTCTAGAAGGCTAACTTGGGCTTGTACATTGGGCTGAGGGAGTACTCCAAGCAGGAGAATGGGAGTAGGTCAAACCTCTTGAGACCTAGATTTGGAACTAATAAGCTGTGAGGTCAATCTAGATTCACAAGGTTATGGATAAAGGCCGATGATATTCTCCAGCAGTGCGTATTGTTATTTGGGCCAAACTCACAAAAGGCAAAAAGAAATTATTACTTGTCCTACTGGGCTGAAAGAAATTGGAACTTATTTCAGTTCATAGATCATCTTAATCTGAATCAAATAGTAATGAGCCAATTTCATACAAACTTACATAATAAATTAACTCAAAATAGAAAGTTCGTAAAGTGTAAAACCTGGTGAGGCAAATAGTTTATAAAAATTAGTAACCAATCTAGAAATTGTGAATGGCAGTCTCCAAGTTCCTGGGCAAGAATACACAGGTTCAGAAGCCTTGAAATTTTGTTATATCAGACTGTCATTAACTGACTAGTCTTCAGTTGTTGGTATGCATTACAGATGTCTTTCATTATGTTTTGGATAATAACCAAGTACAAGGATATACTAGCTTTAAAAAGCATTGTGACCATCTGTTCTTGACTGGTACCAAGAATAAGAAGAGAAAGTAAAATTTTGGCTATAAATACACTAGATTATAAAAAAAGCTGATGGCAACATAGTGAACCCAATATATTCATACAGTTAATATAGTTAGCCACAGTAAATCTTAATATTGCCGTATTTCAAGATAATGATAATATTTGTTTTCAAGGAAACTCCAAACTATCATGTTCTTAGACCAATAATTATATATTCAGAAATCTACAGTGAGGGAACAATCCAAAAATAGTAACAACAACAAACATGAAAACTTTCTGTACCATACTGAGTTGATTTTTTAATAAGAAGGAAAATTGGAAGTGACCTAAAGACTCAACTATGTGAGAACGGCTAAGTAATTATAGTATAATCATTGAATAGAATATTATGGAGCTATTAAAATGGTGGTTATAAAGGCCACACAGCAACATCAAAAAAGTAAAGCATGATCCTAAGTAAATAAAGATACAGAATTATACACACACTATGAGTATAATTATGCAAAACAAAATGTGCTGGTAGGAGTTGCCTTTTGGAATTCCTTATTTTAGAAAGGCTTATAAATGTTCATGTCTTTTGATTGAGTAATTCAACTTCTGGAAATGTATCCAAGAAAATTATCTGATATGCAAAAAGGAAAAATTTAGAAGAACTTGTATTGCATCATTGCAGTTTTAGTTTCAATTGTGAAGATATGAAAAAGAAATGATTTTAAACAAATTATAGCTCATTTGTTTGCAGAATGTTATATAACCATTAAGAATGAAAGAATTTAATGACAAAGAGAACTTCGTAAATTTTTTTAAAGTTTGCATTCATTTTTAAAAGCAATATATAACAAAAATTTAACAGTGTATTTAGTAGAAATACATCAAATATTTAACAGTAATTAACAATGGCTATATAAAAGAAAATTTTTAATGCTTTTTATGTTTATTATGCTTTTATATATTGTCAATTTGCCTATACTAAGCATAGTAGTATGTACTGCTTTGGTGATCAGAAAAAAGCATAAAAGCCTACATAGAACAAAATAAACAAAAGAAAATATTGGATTGGCCCAGAAGTTCATTTGCGGGAAAACCTGAATGAACTTCTGGGCCAATCCTATATATATATTGGCACTGTGTAAGAGTAACTAATTAAGGGTTGTGTGCTTGTTTTTTCTAGTTTACATATCCTGAAATGTAGTTATATTAAATTTGTAATTTCAAAAACTGTATATATTAATGAAATGACCCATGCCATAACTTATTTGTTATATGATAAGACATGACAGTAATGATGTCTTTACATTTATGTAATGATTTACAAGTTGCAAAATATCTCACTTACATTATTCCATTCAATTCTCACACCTGTGTGAAGTAGAAATTGTTACCATGTTCCAGTTGTAGAAATTTAGCCTCAGAGGTTAAGCGAGGTCCTCCAAGTCACATGGCAGATGCCTGACTGAACCAGTGTTGGACCCAATGGTTTAACTTCCAAGTGCTCTCTCAGCTTCCATGGAATCATTTTAGTACTTCTTATGGGGAATGATAAAGCACTTTCACTGCCAACACCACACAAATGCTGCAGGCAACTAAGACACTTACTGGAAGACAGTGATGTTGATTTGCTTTGTACCTACTTTTTCCACTGTCCTGCAATGATTACTTTTTTAGAAATTAGACTTTGATGTTTCAGTTAGTGCTTTTCCAACACATCTCAAATCCCTTGATATACTCAACTAATTAAGCAGTGATGTAGCCCTTGCATGAAGTACTTTTTAATTAGCTACAGTGATTCCCAAATTATTCAGCTTCAGTTCAGGACCCTTAATATTCAAACTGACAATCCAGCACATGTAAACTCTTTATTTAAACAGTGATGTCTGAAATGAAGCTCAATAAAGGTTTCTATGGAAACTAACTTCAATATCAAAACTTTCCAAAACATCAAAATGACCCAATTAGAAGTGGTAAAAATAAATGACAGAAAGTGTAACTATGAATAGTATGGAAAGGTTACTTCTACTTCTTTACATTAATTTTCATAAGTGTGCCTGCATATTGATTAGAAGACTATGCAATTCATTTGATATTTAAGAATATCAAGTAGATAAGAATGTTACATGAAGTGAAATTTGATCTTGCTCTGTAATAAAATTGAAGTCAATTTCATATGGAGATTAAAACTGAAGAGTTAGTTTACATGACTGTGTACATATGAAGATATAGATAAACACTATTAAAGATAAAAGTCTGGGATTTTTCCAGAAGAAAAGATGAATACTTTTATGAATTATTTCCAAGTAGAAAAGTAAATAAGCCCTTCGTCATCCTTACAACTAAGAACAAAGGAAAATATTTGCTGAACTTGACTCCAGAATGAAATCCAAATAAAAGCATATTCATTAACTTTTGTAATCACATAAGAAGCTCTTAAAAGAGGTTTTGCGAGTCAAGCATAATATGAGAACAATTCATGAATGTACCATTTTTTTCCTGCTATGAATGTTCAGTTCAGTTCAGTTACTCAGTCATGTCCGACTCTTTGAGACCCCATGAACTGCAGCATGCCAGGCCTCCCTGTCCATCACCAACTCCCGGAGTTCACTCAGACTCACATCCATCGAGTCGGTGATGCCATCCAACCATCTCATCCTCTGTTGTCCCCTTCTCCTCCTGCCCCCAGTCCCTCCCAGCATCAGAGTCTTTTCCAATGAGTCAGCTCTTCACATGAGGTGGCCAAAGTACTGGAGTTTCACCTTTAGCATCATTCCTTCCAAAGAACACCCAGGACTGATCTCCTTTAGAATGGACTGGTTGGATCTCCTTGCAGTCCAAGGGACTCTCAAGAGTATTTTCCAACACCACAATTCAAAAGCATCATTCTTCAGTGCTCAGCTTTCTTCACAGTCCAATTCTCACATCCATACATGACCACTGGAAAAATCATAGCCTTGACTAGATGGACCTTTGTTGGCAAAGTAATGTCTCTGCTTTTCAATATGCTATCTAGGTTGGTCATAACTTTCCTTCCAAGGAATAAGCATCTTTTAATTTCATGGCTGCAATCACCATCTGCAGTGATTTTGGAGGCCAAAAAATTAAAGTCTGACACTGTTTCCACTGTTTCCCCATCTATTTACCATGAAGTGATGGGACCAGATGCCATGATTTTCATTTTCTGAATGTTGAGTTTTAAGCCAACTTTTTCACTCTCCTCTTTCACTTTCATCAAAAGACTTTTTAGTTCCTCTTCATTTTCTGCCCAAGTTTAGATATTAACCTTGATATTTGCATGTAATGTGACAAATGAAAACCCGAAGTATTATTGTACACAGCTGTAGAGTTCTAACTTTTATTTCAAAAGCTTAAGTCACAAGATATTTCCCTGGGAATTCCTAAATAAAGACATCCACACATATTTAAAAGGTAATATTCTGAACTTTACTAACTAAACAAAATATCACAGTGACATATATAATTGTATCACTAATAGGTTCTCAAATTTAACTCATCTGAAATTTATCTCCTGATCCTTAAAACCTACTTTTCCTGGATTCTTCCTTATCTCAGTCAACAGTGACACTATCTTTTCAGTTGCTCAGACCAGTCTTTCTTCACAATTCTGTCAGCAAATGCCCTTAGCTCTCATTGAAAAGGGCTTCAGAATCAATCACCTCTCTCCATCTTGCTTGCCACAACCATGGCCCAATCCACCACACTCTCACCAGCATTATTATAGCAACCTCCTCACTGCTCTGCTTCCCTTTTGTCAAAACTGAAAAACTGCAGCAAGTAATTCTGTTCAGAAAAAAATAAGACTGATCCCATCTCTGTTGTGCTCAGACTTCCCAGTGGCTTCCTATCACACTCAGAACAAAGCCAAAGTTTTCACAAGGCACAGTGAAGTCCTGCGGGGCTGTTTCCCCATGTGCCTCTCCTACTTACCTCCTGTTATTCTAGGAACTCACTGGCTCTGGCAGCCTGAGTTCCATACTGTTCTCCCACTAACCCAGGCATTCCAGTGCCTCTATTTATTTGCTATTCCCTCTGCTTGGAATGCCCTTCCCAGGTGTTTGCACAGCTCACTATCACGTCTTTTTGGCTGCACCACACGACACGTGGGATCTTAGTTCATGGACCAGGGATTGAACCTGTGCTCCCTGCACTAGATGTACTGAAAGCCCAGAGTCTTAACCACTGCAGCTGGTGCACTGATTTTTTTTTTAAAATTGGGGTATATTTGCTTCACAATATTGTGTTAGTTTCTATTGTACAAGGAAGTGAATCAACTATACATACACATAAACTTCTCTCTTGGACCTCCCTCCCACCCTTCCCATCCCACCCATCTAAGTCACCAAAGAGCACTGAGCTATACAGCAGCTTTTCCACTAGCTATCTATCTTACTCATGGTAGTATATATATATGTTAATTTCAATCTCCCAATTTATCCCACCCCATTCTCCCCCAAACCATCCACATGCCCACTTTCTACATCTGTGTTTCTATTCTTGCCCTGCAAATATGTTCATCTGTATCATCTTTCTAGATTTTACATATATGCATTAATATATGATATTTGTTTTTCTCGATGAAATTGGGTCACTTGTAGAGATGTGGATGAACCTAGAGATTGTCATACAGAGTGAGGTTCTAGACATTTCTAAATAAAATCTTTTCAGCCCATGTCCCATCACTGTGCTACAATCCAAATTTGGTCATAGATAGTCTTAAATTCTCTGGTACTTCCTGGTGGCAGAGAGAAGGGAGACATGCTGTGGAGTTCATCAAGCTCTGAAAGATCTTAGCAATGCCCTGCCCTTCTTGGGCATCCTCTAGTGGTCAGTGCATGGGGGGAGTGGTATCAGTTCCACTGAGAACCATCATTAAATGACTTTCTAATATCAAAATATGAATGTTATTAATGCCAGAAATAATTTGTGTAGTTAGCCGTATTCTTAGATAATTACGAAGATGAAATTACAGACTTTTCCATCTGTAAAACAGAGGAAAGTACTGAGGTTTTTGGTCACCTGTCCACATAAACACCCATGTTGGTGATGTGACCCTGGGTGGCATCTTATCTTCTTTTGGCTTTCATATCAAAGCAAAGTCATAAAGAAGAAAAAGAGATCAAACCAGTCTGCTTACTGATGTCTGTGGGTTAATATCTCCTAAGCATGCCTACAATAAATCTCTTTCCTCTGGCCTGAATACTAAATACTTGAATTCTCAGTTTGCTTTTCCTTTATTTGTTATTTCTTATACATTGTCCCACCAGAGATCAAAGCAGTCTCCATGTTTCCAGAATATGGAAACATGAATCCTTGGGGGAACATACACTTCTTCCTCATTATAGCTATTTTATAAAATAAATTGGAAATTTAGTCTTTGTATTGCCAGCCTTGGCACCTTCTATATTCATTGAAAAAGCTGGAGGAAATGACCAAAATTTGAGCTGTGATTTTGTGAAGATGAGTTACCTGTGCAGATTCTTTTAAAGTTGGGGTTTTCCAGAATGTGTCCTGGTAGGCGGCACTGGAACCGATGTTGCCAGAACTCAGGGAACCAGGGATTCCTTGTATTAGTGTCCAGCCTCAGTTTCAGGAAATAATCATCAAATGACCTGACCTCTGGAGACTGCAGCTTTATCGTGATTCCCCCGTTGGCTTCCACCTCATAACCTTCAATGACTTCATCTCTGTCTGCCCATCCATCACTAAAAAAATGTGGGGATTGGGGTGGGGAGAGAGAAAGACAAAAGTCTCACAAATAGAGCTCTGAGTTATGCATGAAAGAAGCAGTTCAGCAAGATTGAGTTTTTTTAAGCCAATATTGTTATCCATCGATCACTTTTTTTGTAGAGAGTGGAAAATTGTAGAATCATCACATCTTGCTTGTTTTTCACAACAGTGAAAGTGATGATGAAGATGATGACAGTAACAATCACAAGAACTAACCATTGAGCATGTATTAGACATCATATTCTGTGCTACTCACTTTTACTGAGTCAGATGTTCAACAAATAGCTGAAGTCCTGGTGAATCCCAGATATGGGTCCAGGCAGTCTGACTCCCAAGCCCATTGCTGTTTACAACTAGACCACAAAGCCCTTTGGGTGCTCTTCAAACCAGAAGAAAATAAAACCCAGGTACTTAGGTCTTCTCGAAAAGAGCTAAGGTTTCAAGGTTGTGATCAAGACTATTATATGAATTACATTATATGTGGTAGAAAATTAATTTAGCTCAGAAGCATGACAACCACAGATTTTGCTCCTGGATATTGTTAAAATTTGCTTCTCTTAGAAGTGACCAAATTTTTTCCCCCCTAAGTGAAGTCACTTAGTGAAGTCACTCAGTCATGTCTGACTTTGTGACCCCGTGGACTGTAGCCTACCAAGCTCCTCTGTCCATGGGATTCTTCAGGCAAGAATACTGGAGTGGGTTGCCATTTCCTTCTCCAGGGGATCTTCCCGACCCAGGGATCGAACCCAGGTTTCCCGCATTGGAGGCAGACACTTTAATCTCTGAGCTACCAGGGAATTTCAAATTAGCAGCATTAAGAGAAAACAATCGAGTTCCACAAAATAAAAATAATCTTCCTACTTACTAAATGAGAGTTCACTGACACTTCATCTGTATGTTCAAATCTTTAAAATATGTTCCCTTTCTAGAACATTCACATCTCCCATGATTGATGTTCCTGCAGTTTAACTCAAGTGTACATTTGAGCCAGATCAAACCTCATGTGAGTGGCTGTGATCCCTTCCCAAGAACAGGTAAAAAAAAAAAAAATGCATTAGATAGACTTAAACAGGCAAAGAACAGCTTATAAAAGACTATCTCAATAGGCAAAAAATACTGAACTCAATTCTACTGAAACACAACCTGGAAGGGTTTTTAAGGGTGAGTATGAGAACATTTCATGCAAAGATGGGCTCGATAAAGGACAGAAATTGTATGGACCTAACAGAAGCAGAAGATACTAAGAAGAGGTGGCAAGAATACACAGAAGAACTGTACAAAAAAGATCTTCATAATCAAGATAATCATGATGGTGATCACTCACCTAGAGCCAGACATCCCGGAATGTGAAGTCAAGTGGGTCTTAGACAGCATCACTGTGAACAAAGCTGGTGGAGGTGATGGAATTCCAGTTGAGCTATCTCAAATCCTGAAAGATGATGCTGTGAAAGTGCTGCACTCAATATGCCAGCACATTTGGAAAGCTCAGCAGTGGCCACAGGACTGGAAAAGGTCAGTTTTCATTCTAATCCCAAAGAAAGGCAATGCCAAAGAATGCTCAAACTACCGCACAATGGCACTCATTTCACATGCTGGTAAAGTAATGCTCAAAATTCTTCAAGCCAAGCTCCAGCAATACGTGAACTGTGAACTTCCAGATGTTCAAGCTGGTTTTAGAAAAGGCAGAGGAACCAGAGATCAAATTGCCAACATCCGCTGGATCATCAAAAAACCAAGAGAGTTCCAGAAAAACATCTATATCTGCTTTATTGACTATACCAAAGCCTTTTACTGTGTGGATCACAATCAACTATGGAAAATTCTGAAAGAGATGGGAATACCAGACCACCTGAACTGACTCTTGAGAAACCTATATGCAGATCAGGAAGCAACAGTTAGAAATGGACATGAAACAACAGACTGGTGCCAAATAGGAAAAGGAGTACCTCAAGGCTGTATACTGTCACCTTGCTTATTTAACTTATATGCAGAGTACATCATGAGAAACACTGGGCTGGAAGAAGCACAAGCTGGATTCAAGATTGCTGGGAAAAATATCAATAACCTCAGATATGCAGATGACACCATGCTTGTGGCAGAAAGTGAAGAGGAACTAAAAAGCCTCCTGATGAAAGTGAAAGTGAAGAGTGAAAAAGTTGGCTTAAAGCTCAACATTCAGAAAACGAAGATTATAGCTTCTGGTCCCATCACTTCATGGTAAATAGATGGGGAAACAGGGGAAACAGTGTCAGACTTTATTTTTGGGGGCTCCAAAATCACTGCAGATGGTGACTGCAGCCATGAAATTAAAAGACACTTACTCCTTGGAAGAAAAGTTATGACTAACCTAGATAGTATATTGAAAAGCAGAGACATTACTTTGCCAACAAAGGTCCATCTAGTCAAGGCTATGGTTTTTCCAGTGGTCATGTATGGATGTGAGAGTTGGACTGTGAAGAAAGCTGAGTGCCAGAGAATTGTTGCTTTTGAACTGTGGTGTTGGAGAAGACTCTTGAGAGTCCCTTGGACTGCAAGGAGATCCAACCAGTCCATTCTAAAGGAGTTCGGACCTGGGTGTTCTTTGGAAGGAATGATGCTAAAGGTGAAACTCCAGTACTTTGGCCACCTCATGCGAAGAGCTGACTCATTGGAAAAGACCCTGATGCTGGGAGGGATTGGGGGCAGGAGGAAAAGGGACGACAGAGGATGAGATGGCTAGATGGCATCACCCACTCAATGGACATGAGTCTGAGTGAACTCCAGGAGTTGGTGATGGACAGGGAGGCCTAGCATGCTGCGATTCATGGAGTCACAAAGAGTCGGACATGATTGAGTGACTGAACAGATGAGACTTCCCTGGTGGCTCAGTGGTCAAGAATCTGCTTTCAATATAGGAGACACAATAGACATGGGTTCTAACCCTGGGTTGGGATTATCACCTGGAGAAGGAAATGGCAACCCACTCCAGTATTCTTGCCTGGAAAATTCCATGAACAGACGAGCCTGATTGGCTACAGTCCATAGGGTCGCAAAGAGTTAATCATGACTGAGCATACACACACACACACACACACACACACACATACACACACACACGAGCTAGAGAAGAAGTGTTGGAGGACTCAGAGTGGAGCTTGGCTAATGTGATTAAACCATTTGCATTTGATAACTGTCACTTACCTAAATTAGGTTCCCATGTTTCCACGGAAACTGAGATAGGGGTCTGCTATCACTCTTAATAGCACTCTTAATAACTGGAAAAGGTCAGTTTTCATTTCAATCCCAAAGAAGGGCAATGCCAAAGAATGTTCAAACTATTGTACAATTGCACTCATTTCACATGCTAGCAAGGTAATGTTCAAAATCCTTCAAGTTAGCCTTCAACAGTATGTGAACTGAAAACTTCCAGATAGACAAGCTGGATTTGAAAACTTCCAGATAGACAAGCTGGATTTGAAAACTTCCAGATAGACAAGCTGGATTTGGAAAAGGCAGAGGGACCAGAGGTCAAATTGCCAACATCCGTTGGATCATTGAGAAAGGAAGAGAATTTCAGAAAAACATCTACTTCTGCTTCATTGACTATGCTAAAGCCTTTGACTATGTGGATCACAACGAACTGTGGAAAATTCTCAGAGATGGGAATACCAGACCACCTGACCTGTCTCCTGTATGCAGGTCAAGAAGCAACAGTTAGAACTGGACATAGAACAATAGTCTGCTTCCATATTGGGAAAGGAGTTCATCAAGGCTGTATATAATCACCCTGCTTAACTTCTATACAGAGTACAGCATGCAAAATGCCAGTCTGGATGAAGTACAAGCTGGAATCAAGATTGCCAGGAGAAATACTAATAACCTCAGATATGCAGATGACACCGCCCTTCTGGCAGAAAGTGAAAAAGAACTAAAGAGCCTCTTGATGAAAGTGAAAGAGAAGAGTGAAAAAGTTGGGTTAAAAATCAACATTCAAAAAATGAAGATCATGGCATCTGGTCCCATCATTTCACGGCAAATAGATGGGGAAACTGGAAACAGTGACAGATATTATTTTCTTGGGCTCAAAAATCACTGTGGATGGTGACTGCAGCCATGAAATTAAAGGATGCTTGCTCCTTGGAAGCAAAGCTATGAAAAACCTGACAGCGTATTAAAAAGCAGAGACATTATTTTGCCAACAAAGTTTCATCTAGTCAAAGCAATGGTTTTTCCAATAGTCATGTATGGATGTCAGAGCTGGACTATAAAGAAAGCTGAATGCCCAAGAATTGATGCTTTCTAACTGTGGTGTTGGAGAAGACTCTTGAGAGTCCCTGGACTGCAAACCAGTCAATCCTAAAGGATATCAACCCTGAGTATTCATTGGAAGGACTGATGCTGAAGCTGAAGCTCCAATACTTTGGCCACCTGATGCGAAGAGCTGACTCACCAGAAAAGACCCTGATGCTGGGAAAGATCAAAGGCAAAAGGAGAAGGGGATGACAGGGGATGAGATGGTTGGATGGTATCATGAGTTGAGAAAACTCAGGGAGAAGGTGAAGGACAGGGAAGCCTGGTGTGCTGCAGTTCATGGGATTGTAAAGAGTCGGACACAACTGTGCAACTGAACAATGGCAACAACATCACCCTTAATCATCACATTTCAAAGGGATGGATCCTAGGTCACTGAGAAAAAATTTCTCTGTTGTAAAACTAGCCAGAGGTTGGGAGAAATTTTACATTTCAAAGGGACAGAGAAAGAATTGACACTGGCATGATTTTGAAAGTAAAAGCTCTGAGAAAAGGGAACTTAAGGGTCTCAAAGTCAGGAAGAAATGTGTCTAAAGTCTAGTCAAACTTTGAAGAACATTAAGAGTGTCTTGGTCAAGGAGTGGGTATATTCCTCTACCCATTGAGTGGTGCCCTGCAGTTTCTGGAACACAAACATTTAGTCTCTGCCAGAGAAAGTTTTGGTGTCAAACACTTATGACAGACTGTAGCTCACTCCTCTCCTTATTACCTGAGGTGTCCTCCACTTAGCTGAACTAATTGGTATAATTTCATTCCAGAATCTTACCAGTGAACCACATAGGAGCTGCATTTTTAACAGATCAAGGGCTGTAGAAGGTATAGTTGATTTAACATGATTCAGAACTAAAGGAATTTTGAAGTAAGGTATAGTCTAGTGAGTGATCACACCATAGTGATTATCTGGGTCATGAAGATCTTTTTTGTACAGTTCTTCTGTGTATTCTTGCCACCTCTTCTTAATATCTTCTGTTTCTGTTAGGTCCATGCAATTTCTGTCCTTTATCGAGCCCATCTTTGCATGAAATGTTCCCTTGGTATCTCTAATTTTCTTGAAGAGATCTCTAGTCTTTCCCATTCTGTTGTTTTCCTTTATTTCTTTGCATTGATCGCTGAGGAAGGCTTTCTTATCTCTTCTTGCTATTCTTTGGAACTCTGCATTCAGATGCTTATATCTTTCCTTTTCTCCTTTGCTTTTTGCTTCTCTTCTTTTCACAGCTATTTGTTTGTGGAAAATTCTGAAAGAGATGGGAATACCAGACCACCTGAACTGACTCTTGAGAAACCTATATGGAGGTCAGGAAGCAACAGTTCGAACTGGACATGGAACAACAGACTGGTTCCAAGTAGGAAAAGGAGTATGTCAAGGCTGTATACTGTCAACCTGCTTATTTAACTACTATGCAGAGTACATCATGAGAAATGCTGGGCTGGAAGAAGCACAAGCTGGATTTAGGATTGCTGGGAGAAATATCAATAACCTCAGATATGCAGATGACACCATGCTTGTGGCAGAAAGTGAAGAGGAACCAAAAAGCCTCCTGATGAAAGTGAAAGTGGAGAGTAAAAAAGTTGGCTTAAAGCTCAGCACTCAGAAAATGAAGATCATAGGATCTGGTCCCATCACTTCATGGGAACTAGATGGGGAAACAGTGGAAACAGTGGAAACAGTGGAAACAGTGTCAGACTTTATTTTTTGGGGCTCCAGAATCACTGCAGATGCTGACTGCAGCCATGAAATTAAAGGACGCTTACTCCTTGGAAGAAAAGTTATGACCAACCTAGATAGCATATCGTAAAGCAGAGACATTACTTTGCCAACAAACGTCCGTCTAGTCAAGGCTATGGTTTTTCCAGTGGTCATGTATAGATGTGAGAGTTGGACTGTGAAGAAAGCTGAGCGCTGAAAATTGTTGCTTTTGAACTGTGGTGTTGGAGAAGACTCTTGAGAGTCCCTTGGACTTCAAGGAGATCCAACCAGTCCATTCTGAAGGAGATCAACCCTGGGATCTTTGGAAAGAATGATGCTAAAGCTGAGACTCCAGTACTTTGTCCACCTCATGCGAAGAGTTGACTCATTGGAGAAGACTCTGATGCTGGGAGGGATTGGGGGCAGGAGGAGAAGGGGACGACAGAGGATGAGACGGCTGGAGTGCATCACTGACTCAATGGACATGAGTCTGAGTGAACTCCAGGATTTGGTGATGGACAGGGAGGCCTGGCATGCTGCAGTTCATGGGGTCGCAGAGTTGGAGATGACTGAGTGACTGAACTGAACTGCACTTATAGTCTAGTTAGACCAGAGAATGTCTATATGCATCTCATAAATCCACTAAAATACACACTGCAGTATTTTGCATGGATCTTTCTCTTTCTCCTCTTTCTCCCTTCTTCCCTTCTTCCCTCCTTTCTTTCCTTCCACATTTGCTTAGCGCCTTCTATGTACCAGGTGCTCTGCTCTGCTCAGGATTCAGTTGAGAATGAGAAATGTGATTCTCTTCCTCCCTAGTGTTACAGAATTGGGGAAAACAGACATTAAACAAGACTTGCAAATACTATGGAGGTAAAGAAGGAGAGTGAGTGAAGTGAAGTTGCTCAGTCATGTCTGACTCTTTGCGACCCCATGGACTGTAGCCTACAAGGCTCCTCTGTCCATGGAATTTTCCAGGCAAGAGTACTGGAGTGTGTTGCCATCTCCTTCTCCAGGGGATCTTCCCGACCGAGGAATTGAATCCAAGTCTCCCACATTGCAGGCAGACGCTTTACCACCTGAGCCACCAGGGAAGTCCCTGGTGAAGCGACTAGTAATTGGAGAAGGAAGGGCTTCAGGGCCCAATTAGTCTCGTGTGTATGTTAGTGTGGGTGAAGAGATAATTAGGGATGGCTTTCCTGAGCAAGTTATGTCTGAGCTGAGACCTAAAGGATGAGTAGGCATTAGTCAGGTCCAGATGGGAAGACAGTTCAGTAAAGAAAGTTCCTGAAAGGTTATCCAGCATACAGGAAAGACCAAGACTCATTCAAAGAATTTAGGGTCCATTCATTGGAGCATAGAGAAACATTAGCAAGAGATGAGGATGTGGGCAAAATTCCATCCTAGAAATTGTTAGCCTGAGGACTACAGGAGGTCCTTAATGTATTATAAAACTATTATTTAATGAGGTCATTTAGCTCTGCCCCTGGTGGTAAATGACCTGAATATTTTGGGGAACAAATCCTTAGAAAATGATTGCCAGTCAAATAGACTAAAAGAGAAAAAAAGGCCCACTCTTTTATCTTTCCATATCCTCTAGTTAGAAAGGTTTGAACTAGTTTAATTATTTAGATTTATTCACATTTATATCATAACTACACCTATAGCAGTTTGAAGGTGAGAGCTATTGCTCATGTCATACTGTAAAGGAGGGTAAAGGTAAAACCAGTTTAGGCTTTCAAGAAATCCTGCCTATGAGTCTGTATTTAAAATCAAGATGACTTATTACTTGAAGGAAATAATTACTTTTTTTGATGTTAAGCTTAGGGATGAAGTCTGTTTCTCCTAAGTTTTAATATTATGTTAAACTTTTATGTGTGCTTATAGTCCAAACAGGAGAAGGCAATGGCAACCCACTCCAGTACTCTCGCCTGGAAAATCCCATGGACAGAGGAGCCTGGTAGGCTGCAGTCCATGGGGTTGCTAGGAGTCAGACATGACTGAGTGACTTCACATTCACTTTTCACTTTCATGCATTGGAGAAGGAAATGGCAACCCACTCCAGTGTTCTTGCCTGGAGAATCCCAGGGACGGGGGAGCCTGGTGGGCTGCCGTCTATGGGGTCGCACAGAGTCGGACACGACTGAAGCGACTTAGCAGCAGCAGCAGCCTAGTCCAAACAAGAAACCCACAGTTTTTAAAAGAATGAAATGAAATGAGCTTCCTCTAATGTTTACTTGCATTCTTAAAAAAAAATCCTTGAGTTTGTAAAAGCAAGCAGCATGTGTTGGTGCTGGAAGCAGAGAAAGTGTAACCTCCTGACCTTTTATATATCAATACAGAGAAGGACTTCATAAGAGGAAAGCTTTGTAAATGAATATAGACAACCTGAAGTTGGGGAAACTTCAAGAGGTTTACTGGGGAAATCCCTCCATCCCCTTTGCCATTGGACAAAGCCCTTTCCCGCTCCCTGTAGATGACCCCCTTCTAGAAATTAGAATTGGCATTAGATCCAAGAGGTCATAAAATCAAGGACAACCAAAACATGATAGAGAAAATATTCAAACTAAGATTGGTTGGTGAATATTCTTTGAGGTGTTAATTGCTAAAGTTTTGCATGAGGTCTTAAATCTATCACAGGTGAGATGTAAAGGAATACTAACAAATAAAAAGTTACAGCAGAGCATCCTTAAAGCAACTCCTTGTTTGTACATATTTTAAACATTTCTTCTGTATACCACTTGTTAAATACATTTACAGAGACTGTTGAAAAATTTTCATTGTTTAGGTGTAGTATTGGGATTTTTGATGGGGATATTGTTTTGGTGAATTCTCTGTGAAGCACACTTGAAAGCAGCGAGCCAGCAGCTCTCCTGATGCCTATTATTGATTTTTCTTTCCTTATTGATGCTGGTAGGGTGGTGGTGATGGTGGGGATGGTGGGGATGCCGTAGACAGTGCTTGGCCACAGATGTCCTGTGGGCATCTGCTCAACCTCAGGTGTCTGGAATGAATCCTGCCGTGCTGGGTGCTGATCACCCTCAGGTAGTGCTGAACTCTTATGAGGCACATTCACAGCCTCTAGTAGCTTCTGCTGCTCCGCTTCCCAGTTTTGACTTCATTTTCTATCTGGGGTCTGGAAATGGAACTGTGAATGTACAGGGTGAATGTTTAATGGGAAGCTATCTGTCTTAATTATTCCTCACAAGTATACGAGACTCCTTATTTCCCACCTCCCTCAACATTTTTAAACAGCAATCTGTTTTCACAAGGTTGTTCTTCTCACAAAAGCATTGTTCCAGTCCTGCAAAATGCCACAGTCCAAACTTATAATAAGATTCCTTCTACTCGATACATTCTGATATTAATAAGAGAATATTATTTTTGATTCTACCTATTCCAACTTGAAAGGAGCCGTAGAATTGTTACTTTTGCATTATATCAGTTAAAATAATTTAATAAGCAAACTGATGCAATAGAATTCATTTTAAAATCCACACAAAAACATTTTAGAAACTCTTATTTACATTCAATTAAAATAATTACAGTCGAGAGTAAAGCAACTTGATTTGTGTAATGAATTCAAGTGATTGTGTGTACCCAATAATAAAACTATAATTCTTTAAAAGTAATCCAAAGATTATCATATAACCAGGGAAAGAAGAAAAGCATAATAAAAATAATATTTTCAAAAACACATGTGGACAAGCACAGCATTCCATAAATTACAATACTTAACTATATTTACAAAGGTTGAAGAAATGTAGGGTAATGTAATTTAAATCAAGTGATGTCAAATAGGAGAAACATTTTGGAGGTAATGATGGCATTTTCAATAATAACTGAGACTGGTTTTATTCATTCAACATTCATTCACTGGGAGTCTTGCATGAGTTCAGCATTTTGCTTACTGCTGCAGATAAAATTGCTCAAAAGTAGAGGCAAAGCCCCTGCCATCAAGGTAATTATAGGGGTGGGTAGTCTGGACACTAAATACACAATAGCCATAGATTGCAATCACTGAAAGAAAAAGAAGATAGGCTGCAGAAGCACAGAGAAGGAGCAAAGGGGTCTTGCCAAGGGAGATTTAACCCAAGGGGAAATAACATCTAGGATGAGACCTAAAGGAAAAGATGAAGTTGCACAGGTAAAAGGGAAGACTGGAAGAGGGACCAGCTAAAGAGGCAACAAAACTGTCACACAACAGTGAGGCTTTCAGTTTAGAGCGTACAAGGTAAGGAAAGAGAGGACAAGCAAGGGTGAGATCTAGAAGAACCCTAAAATCTTTGTTAAGGGTTTTGGGTTTCATTTAGGATGATGAGAAGCATCATCCTTCAAGCCCCCGCTTCCCTGGTGGCTCAGACGGTAAAGTGTCTGCCTGCAGTGCGGGAGACCCGGGTTCGATTCCTGGGTCGGGAAGATCCCCTGGAGAAGAAAATGGCAATCCACTCCAGCACTCTTGCCTGGAAAATCCCACGGATGAAGGAGCCTGGTAGGCTACAGTCCATGGGGTCGTAAAGAGTCGGACATGACTGAGCAACTTCACCTTCACTTAGGATGATGAGAAATAACTCAGATTTTCAGCAGGAATGTGGCATGATTAGATTTGCTTTAGAAAGGTTGTTCTAGAAAGTACTAGATTTGAAGTACCAACACAAGTTGGTACTTGTGAAGATTCTTTGGTTCTAGAATTCCCAGAAAAAAAAAAAACTGTAGAAACAAACATAGACATGTACACACACGTGTACGCACAGCCTAATTACATTGCATTAAAAGCAGAGACATTACTTTGCCGACAAAGGTCCGTCTAGTCAAGGCTATGGTTTTTCCAGTGGTCATGTATGGATGTGAGAGCTGAGCGCCGAAGAACTGATGCTTTTGAACTGTGGTGTTGGAGAAGACTCTTGAGAGTCCCTTGGATGGCAAGGCAATCCAACCAGGGATCCTAAAGGAAACCAGTCCTGAATATTCATTGGAAGGACTGATGCTGAAGCTGAAACTCAAATAATTTGGCCACCTAATATGAAGAACTGACTCATCTGAAAATACCCTGATGCTGGGAAAGATTGAAGCCAGGAGGAGAAGGGGATGACAGAGGATGAGATGGTTGGATGGCATCACTGACTCAATGGACATGAATTTGAGTAAGCTCTGGGATTTTGTGATGGACAGGGAAGCCTGGCATGCTACAGTCCACAGGGTCGCAAAGAGTCAGACACGACTGAGTGA
Organism: Budorcas taxicolor; assembly: GCF_023091745.1. Taxonomy (NCBI): domain Eukaryota; kingdom Metazoa; phylum Chordata; class Mammalia; order Artiodactyla; family Bovidae; genus Budorcas; species Budorcas taxicolor. The sequence goes on along the minus strand of NC_068918.1, from coordinate 74,805,602 downwards.
CTGAACTGAACTGATGAAGGCTTAGTTGACAGTGCTGATGAATCAAGAACTGGGGTAGGGGTCACAATTAGTTTATATTTAGTTTTAAAATTAGTTATTGCCATGATTAAAGAACCGAGAAAAATGTAGGTATCTTTAATTATCTAGGACAGGCATTTAGAGATCACTCAGCCTGCTGAAAAGCAAAAGAGAATGAGGGGATAGTGTCACTTTTTACTGTTCTGTCCAGATGGAATTAGAATTCAAACAGAAGTCTTATTTCTAAAGTTATGATGTTTCAGTAGAAAAAGAAGGTAGGGGAGAAAACTGGAAGATATCGAAAGACAAAAGAGGAAGAATGAAAGGAATTAATTCTCAAGCAGCTGAAGCTGATCAAGGTCAGATCAGGTATCCTTATTTTCTCATCTACCCTTCACTCCAAGACCCTAACCCACCTCTGTCATCCTGAGCCTGGAATTATCTGCCACCTGGAGACTTGCGATTATCTTCTTCTCCTAGCAAAAATGTAGGGCAAAAATGTCTACTGATAAACATTGCACACAGCCTTGCAAATGTGGAGGCAACTTCTCAAACCTTCTGAAGGCCATTTCTCATGTATTAATGACAGTTTCAAGCCAGTGTGAAAGAAAGGTGGGCCTGTGGGGGACTACTGTGGACAAATAGGTCTTTTTTTCTTCCTTCAAATTCTAGTACCGAGGTAGCATCATAGATTGTCTCATTCAACTAATATGAAGACATAATGTGAGAATAGGGACTGGTTAGTTAAACTTTCTAAGCCTCTGTTACTCCACCTATAAAATGGGGATGAAAATGATGTCACCCCCATTAAGAGCTGTGTGAGAATTAAACTAGATAATCCATATAAAATACTTATCACCATATATAGGTCATGATGAGGTCTTACTAGATATAGCAGTTCTTTATCATCAGTCTCATGATGTAACCAATGTACTGGACAGTATCAAGGTGTGGGAAAGACTTTCCTACAAAAGTGCTGCTCACAGTGTGATCCAAATATTGGTGCCAGTTCATGAGCTATTTGTTACCAATTGATGAGGAGATACTGACAGTAAGCATTTAGAAAAACCTATAGCAGTTCGACATTGTTGCAAGATCTAAGAACCTGATGGGTAGACTCATATCTTAGAATAAGGTTTAACCACTTCCTTTTCCAGTTCATATGGTGAATTGCCTGTGACTCAAGCCTATGAACAGCCATATGCAGTAGAACTCAGTTACAATGTGTGGCCTTTTGAAGTTACTTTGCCAAATGTAACCCCAAATTATATAAAATCTGAGAATAAATAGACACTTATTTTTATCAGTTTGTTTTTACAATCACATAAATTTTAATTGACTGTTTTATGACTTATCATATAAGATTACTTTCTATTTCAGAGAAATAAAATTTTCATTATTTACTTTAATTCCAGTTGTATGTGGTCTCACAAGCTTTACCAGAATTTTTTCTTACATGAAAAGACACAATTTGCTGAGTGTGGCAATTGTATTTGAATGCGGACAATGTGGACAATTTAGATTTCATAGAAACAAGGCAAAAAGAGTTCCAGTGAAATTTACCTGAAAATATCTTGGCTTATATGTTGAATTCATCCCTAACTGATGATGAAATGCTGAAACCATAATGCATTATTTGGGAGGCTATTTTAGCTAACAAACTTGTGAAATCATCAAAATAGTTGTTTGTAGTACTCACTCCCCCACGCCCCACTCCCACCACCCCCAGCACCCTTTTCTAGTTTTGCTTTCCCTTGTTTCAGTTTTCCACTGTCAAACATGGTCTGAAAATACTAAATGAAAAATTCAAAAAATAAACAATTTATAGGTTTTAATTGCATGCTGTTCTGAGTATCATGGCTTCTCGGGCTAGTGCTAAAGAATCCTCCTGCCAAGTGTAGGAGATGAAAGAGATGCAGTTTTGATCCCTGGGTCCAGACGATCCTCTGGAGGAGGAAATGGCAGCCTACTCCAGGATTCTTGCCTGGGAAATCCCATGGACAGAGGAGCCTGGTGGGCTACAGTCCATGGGGTCGCAAACAGACATGGCTGAACACCTGAGCAGAATGATGAACTCTCTGGAGGTCCTGCTCCATTGAGCCCAAGGTGTGAATTACCCTTTCCCCAGGATGTCCTACCTGTTAGTCACTTAGTAGCCATCTTGTCTCAGTTACCAGATTGACTACTGAGATATTACTTGTGTTCAAGTGACCCCTATTTTACTTATTAATAATACTGGCCTTGAAGTCCAAGAGTGGTGATATTGGCAATTGAGATATACCAAAGAGAAGGCATAAATTGCTTCCTTTAAGTGAAAAGGTGAAAGTTCTCAACTTAATAAGGAAATTAAAAAATTGTATCGTGAAGTTACTAAGATCTAAAGTAAGAACATATCTTCTTTCCATGAAATTGTGAAGAAGGAAAAAGAAACTTGTGCTAGTTTAGTTAATGTACCTCAAATTCAAAATCTGATAAAAGCATATGTTCAATATTCCATGTATAAGTATTATGTTTCATGGGTTTTATATGAAATGGCATTTGCAATTGCCAAAAATTATCTATGTATATAGTTGATAAGACATTAGTGAATGACTGCATTTGCTTAGAAATGTTCAATGACTCTGGTAAAGAAGGTAATTCAGGGTCTACTTTCTGATACCATCATAGCTGGATGATTTCCCAAACTGCCTAATGATGTGGAAGACTAACTCCCTGAATAAATAAAACTGGCAAAGCGTTCTTTCACTGTAAGTTGATGAATGTGCAAATACTGTTTTTTTGTGGCAGTTCTTTTAGTATATGTGTGGTTTGAAAATGATACAAATTAGAAGAAAGAAATCTCTTGTTCTGATTTAAATTCTCTTTCAGCTTTATGGCTGAGAAGTACAAGTAGCTGTAAATTTTATAAAATATGAAAAATTGTTTTATCCACAAATGTGGTTGACAGTTTATGCTTTATATAAAGGTATGTTCTGATGCTGTAACTGTCAGCATCAGGAAAATATTTGGAAGTACTTACCTAAGTTATGTCCCTTGTGAGAGAATGCAAATCAGTGCAATGCTTCCCTCATTGAGAAAGTCTTGATTTTAAAAAAAAGTCAGCTGAAGTAAACAATGCTTGTGACATAGCATAAATTTTGAGTTATGTAAGAACCTATATTGGCTTCTCAGAACTGACTGTTAGCATTTCTCTTCTGAAAACTGTCTTCATAGACTAAAATCATCAACAATGGTGATACATACTTCAAGTAAACCAGTAACTACTACAAACTGGAGATTTTTTTATTTTTTCCCCACACAGCCAGTTATGATAACATGGAATCTGACCAGAAACAGCTATTTTTGATACTGAAGAAAAAAATTGTGTCAGGAGTGTCTAAACTGCAAAATATGCACTTTGTTTCTTCAGGATAAAAAATAAGGTTTGTTCTGACATTTAAACATATTAATAGGAAAGTCTGACTTGCTGTATTGACTGATACTTTGGATATACTTAGTAACCTTTATATTTCTATGAAAAGCAATAATTCAATTATTTCTCCAAAGGAAAGCAAAGATTAAGGAGCAAAATTAAAAGTTAGAAACTGTAAAGAACAGGTGTTTTTGTAGATTGCTGTGTTAGCCGTTCAGCCGTGTCTGACTCTTTGCAACCCCATGGACTGTAGCCCGCCAGGCTCCTCTGTCCGTGGAATTCTCCAGGCAAGAATACTGTAGTGGGTTTCCATTTCCTTCTCCAGGGAATTTTTCGGATACATTTTTCTGATTTTTCTGATACCTAGGAATCGAACTTGGGTCTTCTGCATTGTATCACGCTTTTAACTTTAAAATAATGATCAGTGAGTAAAAAAATGATTGATATTATCATCTGCAAAGTGTTGTCAGCAAACACTATGAATTTGATTGCTTTATTCTCCTTGGACTACCTAACAAAATACCATAGCTGGAGACTGATGGCTTAAACAACAGAAATTAATTTTCTCACAATTCTGGAAAATAGAAGTCCAAGATCAAGGTTCCAGTGGATTCAGTTTTGCTGAGCGCCCTCTTCCTGGCTTGCTGACTAAGTAATCACATGGACTTTTCTTGGCATAAACAGAGACACGGTGAGAGGGAACAAGTTTTCTGGTGCTTTTTCTAACAAGGACACTAATCCTATTGGATCAGGGCTCCACTCTTATAACCTTATTTAACCTTACTTAAATCGCTAAAGGCCCTATCTCCAAATACAGTCACATCAGAGGTTAGGGCTCCAAGAGATGAATTTGCAGATATTCAATTCAGTCCATAGCAGATGGAATAATACTAAAGTTATCATTCATTTAAAAATCTTCATGTAAAAAATTAATGTATCCAGAATTCACATATTTCAACAAAAGATAATTTAAATTGAACCAAAAAATTATGGAGTAAATTATTGGAACTGGCTACTGATAAAGGATTAAGAATGACCTTTGAAAATACATCATCACTCACTTTACTCAATTCCAAAATTTAAAATAAATATTCAAAACTTGCTGAAATTGCTATAAAATTTCTTATTCTATTTTAATCAATACACTTTTGTGAGGCTGGTTATTCTACAAGGAATTGTATTAAAACAAAATAAAGAACATTGGGGTACACGTTTCTCTTTCAATTTTGGTTTCCTCAGTGTGTATGCCCAGCAGTGGGATTGCTGGATCATAAGGCAGTTCTATTTGCAATTTTTTAAGTAATCTCCACACTGAGAGATGATATGGGGTGGGAGGTGGGAGGGGGGTTCAGGATTGGGAACTCATGTACACCCGTAGCTGATTCATGTCAATGTATGGCAAAACCAATACAGTATTGTAAAGCAAAATAAAGTAAAAATAAATAAAAAATAAAGAAGCAATTTATACATGCATAATCATATGGAAGCATCTTTGTTTATCCAACTGAGATTAGATAATTTAATAAACTCATTTACCATTAAAATTTTTTAAATATTGATATGCATGGGTTTTGTTCAAAGTGTGCACATAAGAATTTAACATATGGAGTCTCTACTTTGCTTACAACTTCTTGTTTATTTATAATTATAGAATATTAAAAGTTACAAGTATAATAGTAATTTTCTCTACTAGTCATCTAGGCACACACTTTCAATGAATAACAAATTTTTCTGTAATTCTTTATTTTCTAATTTATTTTATTTTATTTACTGACATGATATTTTATGCCTGTTGAATTTAATCTAATACGCCTGGCTTGTATTCGCATGTCTTTATGCTGTGTTGGAGATCAGTCCTGGGTGTTCTTTGGAAGGACTGATGCTAAAGCTGAAACTCCAGTACTTTGGCCACCTCATGAGAAGAGTTGGCTCATTGGAAAAGACTCTGATGCTGGGAGGGATTGGAGGCAGGAGGAGAAGGGGACAACAGAGGATGAGATGGCTGGATGGCATCACCGACTCGATGGACGTGAGTCTGAGTGAACTCCAGGGGATGGTGATGGACAGGGAGGCCTGGAGTGCTGTGATTCATGGGGTGGCAAAGAGTCGGACATGACTGAGCGACTGAACTGAACTGAACTGATGCTGTATTTAATTTCTTAGCAATTTATCTTTTTTGTATTTTATCAAAGTACAATCCATACTAGATTGGGGCTTAAAAAAAAAGGAAGAGAGTTTGAGAAGAACTGTTCTAGAAGATCTCTCTATCCTTTATGCTTTGGAAAATGTTAAGATATAGACTTTGCTATTGCAACAGTTCCAAAAAAGGACACCTCAGAAACTCCATCTCAATGCTTATGGTAAATGAAGCCATGACTGTCAGCAGAGTCTTTTCATTTTGTTGGGAAGCTTGCAAAATTCTACAGAATGAAACGACAATTCTTTGTTTCCTGTTTTAAATCCCTGGCAGTGTTACTGCTGCTGAATCTTCTTTTTTTGGTTCCTATGCTGTTTGAGTGAGAGGCTTCAGTTTCCCAGATAATTGTTAAGAACCAACTGAAGGGAGGCAAGAGATTTAGAAAAAGAATGCAATAAGAAGGCAGACTGATTCTGATTAGAGCATAAACCAGATCTTGGCACTCCTCTGCTTACAGCAAACCAGTGCCTTTTCATCTCACCCCAAACCTTTTAAAGAGTACCTTAAAAAACCCTGCTTATTCTGAGCCCTGTTAAACTTTCTCATTTCCACAAGTCTACCTTTTATTCTATTCTAGCCACATGGGCCACCTTGCTGTTCTTCAATGAGCCAGAGATATAGCCTGGCCTTAGGATCTTTGCTCCAGCTTTGTTTCTGTCTGGAATTCTGGAATTCTCATAACTTGAATATTTGCATAGCTTCCTCTTTCAATTTCTTCAAGTCTGCTCATATATCACATTCTCATAGAGGTCTTTCCCTATTTAAACTTGGGATCTTTCTCTCTATTCTTTTCTATTCCCCTTTTCTCCTTAAAATATCACTATCTGACATACCATATAAATATATTTTCTATGTCCTTCCAGTAAAATGGAAGCGCCACATAGGCAGAGAGGTTATTTATCTTTTTTGTTCACTTATATCAATATAATCCCAGAATTTAAACTAGTTCTTGGTTCATAGTAGTGTTCATTATACATTTGCTAAATGGATTAATGGATAAAAGCCTCTGTGAACTAATTTATATTCAAGAATCCATAGAAAATGCTATGATCAGTGGTATGCTAGAGGTTACTCATACCAGCTGGCAGAAACCCACTGTCAACATCTTTTCCTAGATCTGGACTAAATGACTTCATGTCACTAGGTTGAAATTGGCCATAATGAAAGTACTTACTTCATGCATATTTCAGACTCCACAAGAAAGTACTGTAAATTAAGTGGCTTAAAACAACAGAAATATATTCTCTCAGAGTTCTGGAAGCTAGAAGTCTGAAATCATGGTCCCCTGTAGCCATGCTTCCTCTGAAACTCTAGGTAGAATCCTTTCTTGTTTCTTCTGAGTTTCTGGCAATCACCATCAATCTGTGGCATGCCTTAGCTTGCAACTGCAGCATTGCAACCTCTTCCTCTGCTATTCTCCTATGCGTGTCTGTGCTTCTGTGTTTCTTCTCCACTTATAAAGTCATCAGTTATATTGTACGAAAGGCTACTCTCAGTTCAGTTCAGTTCAGTCTCTCAGTCATGTCTGAATCTTTGCAACCCCATGAACCGCAGCACGCCAGGCATCCCTGTCCATCACCAATTCCCAGAGTCCACCCAAACCCATGTCCATTGAGTCATGATGCCATCCAACCATCTCATCCTCTGTCGTCCCCTTCTCTTCCTGTTCCAGTATAAATTCACCATCACTACACACTTGCAACAACTCTATTCCTAAATAAGGACACATTCTGAGGTATTAGGGATTAGAATTCAACCTATTCAACAAATCTTTTAAGAAGGCACAGTTCAACCCTTAACAATGGGCAACCACTACAAATCAAGACTTTATTGTTTTACTTTGTTTCATTTTTTTTAAGAGAAGCAAGCGGAAATGTTAGTCACTTACTCGTGTCTGACTCTTCGCGAACCCACGCACTATAGCCTGGCAGGCCCCTCTGTTCACGGAATTCTCCAGGTAAGAATACTGGTGTGGGCTGTCATCCTGGATCTCCCAACCCAGGCTCAAACCCGCGTTTCCTGCACTGCAGGCAGACTCTTAACCATCTGAGCCAACAGGGAAGTCAGTTGTTAATTTACCAGCCACTAACTACAATATGTGTGAAATTCAGGATTAGTTCTGAACTTCCGACCTGTTAGATGAGCTAAAGGTTATTTAAATGATTATTGTTTAGTTCTAAAATATCCATAATTGCAATTAAATGCTATTATTTTGTAAATAAAAAGTTATTTTTTATGAAAGTTATTGTTACATGGTTTATATATTTGAATCACTTTACTTTTTCTTTCTCAAGAATAGATAATCACATGCTAAGAAGCATCAAAAAGTACAAAACATCCCCAGGGCAGACCAAAATACTTTTAATAAATACTATGAATTTTAAAACAGATTTATAGTTTATATTTGCAATTATTTGAATTTGAGCAGTATATTTGCTGATTTTACACTATAATCAGATGTGTATCTGTGAAGGGACTTTAGGTCCCTCAGCTTCAAGTTCTTAATGATATAGTAATAAGTTGAGTTATGTCTATAATTTAGTAAATCATTCCAATAATATAAGAAAATTAAAACAAAGATAGTATATATTTACAGAGTACTTTCAATTTTACATTCCATGTACAGTAGTTCATTTAGAGTACATTTGGATTCATTGAAACATAAATTCAGATCTTTTAATATTAACTGATTCAAATCAGTTGCATTATTTCATTTAATAAATATTTGTGATATCCTACTTAGTGTCAAGCACTATCAGATCCTGAGAGAACATTAATTAATAAAACCAGAAATGTTCTTATTCTTCAAATTAAATTTAAATTTAAATTCATATGTGGGGCTCCTACTTCTGGCCACACTGGAGTAACAAGTAGCAAATCTACTCTTATGTCTGAAAAACCCAAAACATTGGACCAAATATATAAAACAATGGCTCTCAAGACATTTTTACATTGGATTATGAAGGACAGTGGTCTCTGGAAAGTGAACACCAAATGAGAGGAGCCCTACAATTGTTTGGTCTTACTGCCTGGAGGTGTCCAAATCACAGAGGGAGATGGGGAGGGGAAAGGAATGGACTCATGCACAGTCCAGGGGAGACACTGAGTTAAGTGGAAAGAGCTGGGAGTCAGGGGAACCAACATGGCCAGAGTTCACAGAGCAAAGTACTGAGAAGGGAGAGTTGTTGGGATAGAACACTCTGCAGTGCTTTCCCCAAAAGCATTCTGTTGGGTATTAGAAAGCCCGTGCAGGTGATAAAATTACCTAAGGCCAAAGAAACAACCAAAAGGATTGGAGGGATAGTGCCTGGAGGTCACACAGAGTTGGGAATAGTAACTATTCCCAGTAGCTAGAATAGAACACATCATGGTTCACATGGAGTCGCCTAAAGTACTAAGAAAGTTCTTGCCTCAGTAGTTAACAGAAAATTTGCTGTAGACTAAACGTTATTCTGGTCTCGTTTACCGAAGTTTAGAAGCAAGGTCCAAAAGAGCCCCTCACGACCATTCCCAACCCCCAGACTATTTCTAAATGACTTCACCTCCTCCAAGAACTACAGCAAGAATATTTCTAGAAATAAGAAATACTCTGTAATCAACAAGACAGAATTTATATCTGTTATCCAATACATATTACTAGGAATATAAATTCATGTGTGGAGTGAGGGAGAAAAAGGATACTCAAATGACAAAGAATAACAAAAAATTATCATGTGGTGATGCCGTTTAGGCAGAGAGGTTTTGAAGAATCGTATGATATGAATGAATAGGTCACCATTTTACTTTGGGTAGTCAGAGAAAGCATTGGGTTGCCAGGGAAACATCTGTGAGGAGACAACCCTTACGCTGAGATCTGAGCTGTGTGAAGACCAGAGGGGAAGAAGGCTTTAGGTAGCTGGCACAAAGGTCCTGAGGTAGGAGCCAGCAGCTGTGGCTGAATGGCACCCACTTGCCAAAGAAAATGTAGGCTCAAAATCTTTCCATTTATCAGATCAGAAGAGACATGAATAGATATTTTTTGTTCTTCAGCTGCCTACTGTATACTTGCTATATAGGAGAAGAGGGAAGCAGGGGATGAGACGGTTAGATAGCATCACTGACTCAATGGACATGAACCTGAGCAAACTCCGGGAGACAGTGGAGAACAGGGAAGCCTGGTGTGCTGCAGTCCATGGGGTCTCAAAGAGTCGGACATGATTTAGCAACTGAAAAGCAACAACATATATTTGCTACTGTCTAAGATATCATAAAGTTTGACATATTTTCAGTTTTCTTAAGTCCTTATTAGGAAATAAAGTTGATATGAAGGTGGTCTCATTTTGATTACCTAGGCTGATGAGTGACTCCTGAGAGCAAAACTGGAGAAATCAGGGATTTAGAGCAAGTTGTGGCTGCTATTTGTACCTCATCTAGAACACTGTCTTTTTATGTAACTGTGAGCCTAAAAATACACCACTGTTCAAACCACAGAGCTATCCCAAGTGCCTCCAGAAAAATCTTAGAATCATGTTCTGAGGAATCTCAGTATGGCTCCAAAATTGACTTGTGTTACCGCAAGCTATTGGCAATAGGATTCCAGGGGACTAGATCAGAACAGAGCCATTTGTAACTTCAATTCTGCAAGATTTGACTGGAATCTGGAACGTTGGTTTCTTACTTTACTGGAGTTAAGAGTCAGCTTATCCAACAGGTTCCCTCACATCACTAAAATTTTCATTACCATTTATTAATAGTGGCCTCTGTTTCTAAAGCCATTCTGGGGTTGTTGTCTGCTTAGAAACTATGGGCTGAAACAAGAGCTATGCACACATCTGTGGAGGAAAGAAAAAAGAAATATTCCCTGATGGAAGGTAATGGATACTCCAATCACATTTGATGTAATAGCACATGGGAAAGGACCCATGAGTATACATGGTGGCAGAGAAATAGGTGTAACAAATAATAATGAGTGAGAAGTTTATAAAGTGGGAGGAAAGAATGAATGAGTTATGAAGATCTTGGGTTACTCTCAGCAGTTGTTTTTGGGTAGGCTGTTTCTTGAGTTGCAGGGTCATGGGATGACTAGAATGGAATTCCCAGATGAGACACCTCAGGCAACAAGAATAATTATCAGTGCTACAGGTAATGTAACTTTGTGTCCTCAGTAAATATTTGTGGAAGGAAAGAAAGAACAAAAGAGAGAGAGGAAGGGAGAAAGAAGGACTAAGAAATGAACATAGGAAATCCACATTGTTGGGAAAGTGAGCAGTACACATATAGAGGGCTAGTTTTCCAGCAGTGCTTTCATATAGTCTGAGCTGAAAGCATGCTGTCAGGATCTCTTGCAGATCTTTTTGAAAAAAGGATCTATTTTTCTTACTTGAACAAAAGGTCAAAGCACACCAATTGGTGGCTTTTCAGAAGCAAGTCCAGTGGTTTAGTAGCTTCAGTAATGAATTCTTTTAACAGACCAGTGCAAATTATCCTTATCTAAAGTTTCTAGATTCTACAATGTGAAGGAAAGAATGTTCTTACTAAATTTGAATCAATAGCTATATGACTTGCTAATTCACCCTAGGTTTTTCAAACTATGACACATTTTTTTTATCATTAAAGTAGTTTTTTTAAAATTTAATTGCTAAAATTCCATACAATGTGGTCAACTAATTTGATATGGATATTTGTCTTACTGCAATGATCTAGAAATACACAATAAAATGAAACCAAAAAGCAAAAAGTAATTCTCAGATGCTAGAAATGATGAGAAGAATCAAAGCTGAATGATACACATGTGGTAATGAGCAGTCCATAGGATTTGGCCTCTGTAAATGAGGGAACTGAAAGTCATTTTCAACATCCATTTGGTGATGTAAATGATTGTTTCCTGAACCATGCAAGTCAGAGTTTGAAGCTGACACCCTAGCATGAAGCTGGGAGCTTAGCTTTGATGGGCTGCAAAATCCCACAGAGGGACTGAAAGTTTTGCACACCAGACTGAGGAGACTTCAGATCAGTCCAGGGCCTACAATTGAAAACACAACAGGGAAAAGTCACATTGCACATGTGTGATGTCTAAATTTACACAGCCTGTATGGTACAGGAGCCATAAGCACAGAAATTATCATAAAAACTGCCTAAGATTATTTAAAACCCTTAGACTCCAAATGGAATGCCATGGGAAGTCAACATTTGAAGATCCTTTCAAAATATAGGGAACTCTGAATCCTCATCAAAAAAAATAAACCTACCGAGATCAGCTCATAACACACATATACGCGCGCACACACACACACACACACACACACCCCAAGAATACTAAATTTACATTAAATACACATTAAATTTTCCCTTTAAAAGACAGTTATTCTAAAACTATATTTAAAAACCTATCTTTATGCTATTAGAAATTCTAAAAAGTGTGATGACATAAAATGATTGAAAGCAAAAGAGTCAAAGATCCTATTCTGAGGAAAATGATAGAAACAAGATTGCATGAATGCTAAGATGTTTCACTTGTGTCTGACTCTTTGTGGCCCTGTGGACCATAGCCCAATGAGACTCCTCTGTCCATGGGATTCTCCAGGCAAGAATACTGGAGTGGGTTGCCATGCCCTCCTCCAGGGGATCTTCCTGACCCAGGGATGGAAAGTGTGTCTCTAACATCTCTTGCATTGGCAGGCAGATTCTTTACCACTAGTGCCACCTGGGAAGCCTAGAAACAGGATTCAATACTCTTTCAAAAAAATCAACTCCTAAGCAATCTAATAGAAGGCAGAAAAGCGGGATCAAGGGAGAACATTGGAAAGGTAGGACAAATAGCAAGCATAAAACAAAGTGATGGCACTAATTCCAAATACATCAGTGTTGTTGTTCAGTTGCGTCCAACTCTCTGTGACCCCATGTACAGAGCACATCATGTACAGAGCATGCCAGGCTCCTCTGCCCTCCATCATCTCCCAAAGTTTGCTCAAATTCATGTCCATTGAGTTGGTGATGCTATGTAACTGTCTCATTCTCTACCATGCCCTTCTCCTTTTGCCTTCAATCTTTCCCAGAATCAGAGTCTTTTCCATTGAGTCAGCTCTTGGCATCAGGTGGTCAAAGTATTGGAGCTTCAACTTCAGCAACAGTCCTACCAATGAATACAGTGTCAAACTTTACTTTTAACACTAGACACAACCACAGTTGAGCATCATTTCTGCTTTAGCCTAGCCACTTCATTCTTACTGGAGCTATTAGTAATTGCCCTCCCCTCTTCCCCAGTAACATATTGGATACCTTCTGACCTGGGGGCTCTCTTCTAGCATCATATCTTTTTGCCTTTCCATATTTTCCCTGGAGTTCTCCAGGTGAGAATACTGGAGTGGGTTGTCATTTCCTCCTCCAGTGGACCACATTTTGTCAAAACTACAAATTATGACCTACCCAGGTTGGCTGGCCCTGCATGGCATGGCTCATAGCTCCACTGAGTTACACAAGCCCCTTCATCATAACAAGGCTGTGATTCATGAAGAGGAAGCATATTAGTAACTACAACTAAATTCACATCATGTTAATTCTGGTCTCATAGAATGTTAGAAATTCATTCAATTTCAGAAGAGTTTTGAGAAGGATTTGGTGTTAATTCTTTTTTAAAGGATTGGTAGAATTCATAAGTTAAGCCATGCTGTCCCAGACTTTTCTTTGTTGGGTAGTTTTGACTATTGATTTAATTTCTTTACTTACTATAGGTTTGTTCAGATTTTATATTTCTTTTTGAGTCAATTCCAGTAGCTTGTATGTTTCTAAGAATATTTTTCATTGCATCTTGGTTATCTGATTTGTTAGAGATGGCTTAAGTTTTGAAAAGCGATCAGTGTAATACACCATAATAACAGATATAGGGAGAAAATTCATATTATTATCTAAATAGATGTTGAAAATTTTATTGCATAAAGCTTAATATTTGTTCAAGATTTAAAATGCACACATAAACAGAAAATGGAATTGAGAAAAAATACTTTTATTGATAAAAGCTATCAGGAAATTACACATAAAATCTTATACTTGAACATATTTGTAAACTACGCAAAAGAATTTACTCACAGTTACACACTCAACTGAAGTGTATACATATGCGCATCATAAGAAAGGAACAAGAATGTTCTCAACAAAGTGTCTCTAAGAGTCAAGAGCTATAATCATCCTAAGTGTCCATCAAAAGTAAAGGAAATAAATGCTATTAGAGCTGTACAAGTGAATCCCACAGAGCAATGAGAATAAGCCAACTATTCTATGTGCAATAACACAGATGAATCTCATAAACATAACTGTGAACAAAAGGACATAAAAGAATAAATTCTATATAATTCAGATTATGTACAATTCCAAATAATCAAAAATGATCTATGATCCTAAAAGTCAGAATCATAGTTATATTTAGAAATGTGGTAAAAAATTGGAGAGGATATAAGGGGACTTTGTAGGTGCTAGGACATTCAATTTCCTCAACTTGGCAACAATACTGAGCTGTGCTCATCTCATATGTTCTTTTATATATAGGTCATACTTGAAAATATAATTAAACTTTAGAAATAAAACCAAAATCAACTCTTAAAATAATGATGGAAACTTTCCTAAATATCAGAACTGCACACGCACACCCACATACACACACCCACACTAAAAAAATCAAAGCAAAGAAAACACCCAGTGAGAGGATTTAAAAAGTATAAAATGACAACATAATAACACGGCATAAATTGGACTAAATATATTTGTCATTTCAATTAAAGGAATATTGACTTCACCCACAGATTATAATAAAAATAATATATTAAACTGAATTCCAAAGAAAGAATTAAAATTATGTTAAATAACACAGATTCACCTAAAATATTTTTTTTAAAAACTGAAAATAAAAAGATGTGCAACAGCACACCAAATAAACATAAACAAAGAAATGATGTAATGTAATTTTAATATTAGAGAAAGAGTGATTTAAGGCAAAAATCTGATCTTAAATTCATCTGATTGGCAACTTTAATTCCATGTGAAATATTAATTACCCTTTGCCATGTGACATAATGTATTCACAGGTTTAGGAGATTTAGATGTAGGTGTTATTAGGGGGCCATTATTTTGTCTAACACAACCTGCCTTCTGGTACATATTAATGAAACTTCACATCAACCCACATGTAAAATTATCCACTCCATTCTACCATCTCCAAAAGTTTCAGCCCATTAACAGCATCAACTTAAGTCCAAAATCTCATATAAATCTCATCAGCTCAAAATTCCCAGTTCTGGTCATTTAAGTCATCTAAATCAGGTATGAATAGGAACTGATCCATTCTGGGGCAAAATTCCTCTGCATCTGTAAACCTGTGAAATTAGGAAACAAGTTATCTGCTCCCAAAATACAATAGTGGGACATACATGGAGTAGCAGTCACAACCATTCCCATTTTTAAAAAAGTAGAGAGAAAGAAAATGGAAGGAAAAGCAAATTCAAAATCTAGCTGGTAAACCACACAGGTCTCAAGGCCTGAGAGTAATCCTTGGTGGTTCAAGGTTCTGTCTTCTTGTCTTGAATCTCTTTGCCCTCAGAGATATCGTTCCTTTTGTATGAAGTACAGCACTTGTTTGCAGCTGGAAAAATTGATCTGCCTATTTCCTACCTGTTAAATTTTGTCACCTTGACAATTTTCTTTCACTTTTTACTCTCTTTGTCTCTTTTAGTAAAAGATGTCAGTATTTTATGTCAGTTGAAAGTGAAATTATTAATCACTCAGTCCTGTATGACTTTTTGCAAGCCCATGGACTGCAACCTGTGAGGTTCCTCTATCCGTGGTATTCTCCAGGCAAGAATACTGGAGTGTGTTGCCGTTCCCTTCTCCAGGGGATCTTCTCAACCCAGGGACTGAACCCGGGTCTCCTGCCCCTGCATCAGATGCTTTACCGTCTGAGCTACTAGGACAAACTCAAAAATCTTGTGGATTTCTTGTGTATGTCAAGGATATTCGTCCCATTAGACATGAAGCTCTTTCACAGACCACTTCTAGAAACCCAGTTAAATCACTCAGACAAACCAGAATAATCCATCTCAAGATCCTCAACTTAACAACATCTGCAAAGTTCCTTTAGACATGTTAAGTCATATACTCATAGGTTCCAGGGATAGGACAGGGACTTTATATATTTTATTAATGTTTATTCTGCCTATCACAGAAAGCAAGTGAGAGGAGGTTACTATCAGGCTGGGTCTTGGAGCGAGAGTATGAATCATCTAGTCAGACAACTTAGGGGGACATACAAGTCAGAAGGAATGGATAGTATAGATAAGCTATGTAAAGGAAAAACATGGCTGGGTAAAGTTCTAGGAGAGGTTATAAAGCTGAGAGGCCAACATTATACTGTAAACATGGGCTAGGACAACATAATCAGAAGGGTAGCACACTAGGCTAGGATGCTCACATTTTATGCCAGGTGCAGTGGGAGACTGAGTAAATTTTGAAGAATAAGAGCAACATAACAAAATGTATTTTAGAGATAGTGTACAATAAAATCTATTTTAGCTGGTAGTACAGAAAATAGAGAAGTCAGAATATCAAAGCTTACACAAATAGTTGTAAACAGTTTGATTTATAAGCTGAGCTAATTGAAGCAATGTGATTTTGTATGTGTACCTTAAGACTACACTACTCCACCATGAGTCAAGCTAATTGAAGTATGTGATTTTGTATGTATACTTTAAGATCCTCTTAAAATGTGATAAAATAATTTAATGCCAAAATGGTTAAATGAAGTAATAAAGAGTAGAATAAGCCAAGGGGGATTGTACTGGACTGGTTACATAGAGCTCCAGCCAAAATTCTGGGAAGAAACTTTAAAATTTTATTATTGCAGAAAACTTCTCTTTTCATTAAAAAGAAATTCCTCTTGGCCAACAGCCAGTGCCTTTATACCAAATTAAAATGATAATCTAGATTATTTCAGCAAAATTTTTCCTAAAAGTTTCTGATGCTATATTCTTTTTCTTCTGGGTTAAATTATTGGACTGCCTGTCCATGTTAATCAAATATAAAGAAAAATCATTCACTTCACCATTTCACTTAATGTTAATACAACACTGAAACATTTGATTTTCATTACATTTTCCCCTAGAGAGATAATATGCTTGCCATTTAACATTATTTTCATTTGAGGTTCTTTACTATTTTTCATAAATCTATACAAGAGGCTGTCAGTTTGGGGCTTTTTTTTCCAGGAACAGTACATTCTGCCAGGACATTTTTTCATTATGTTTTTTGTAACTAGCAGAGGCCATCAATGTCAGTTGAGTTTGGTTGTTAAAATCCAATTTTTAAATCCCTTCCAGCAAAGACTTGTTAACAACTGAGCTTTCCGATCTTTCTGTTCCTTCTTTATATCTAAACATGAAGTCCCCTCAGTCACCTCATTGAAAACTTAACTGAAAGCTGATACATTGGCAAAATCAAAATATTCATTCTTACAAATATTTCAATGATTCACTTAAGAACTTGAATTTACTGGAGTACTTTGATTTATTTTATATATAAAATCCTAAAAAGTTATCCTTAAATTGTTTCTAAAATATAAGCAAATAGAGATGCTATCTTGAAGTAGCATGATATTTAAATGTAAAGCTCTTTTAAAGCAAAATGTCAACTGGTAAATTTTTTAAAAGACATATTCATTAAGCTCTTTTTCATTTTGTACTTTTGTATATATTGATTTTTCTCAGACTAGGCAACTTTTAGAAATTTGGAAATTTAGATGACAATAACTTTTTAAAATAATTAGAATGTACAGAATTTTTAACATCTAAAACAACTTAAACTCAATATTTTCACAAGAGACATTGATCAATGCAATGTTGATTTGGTTGTGAGAGCAAAGACACATTAAAATGGATACAACAATCTATAACTATATGAAAGAATATAACTTAGTTTATACATCCTAAAGTTATAAAAGGATAACTTTGTATAGGTTAGAATTCTCTAAATATGGAATTGTTCAGCATATATTTAAAATATTAAATACACATAGCATATTTTCCAGGTATTGTATTGTGTTATGAGCCATTGAATGAAATAATATGAGCCCTGCTCTCAAATTCTAACAAAGGATCAAGTCTAAAATAAATACACAGCATTATATCAACTAATTCTTAAACAACTTATAGTGGTAATGGGAATAATATACAATGCAATCAAAGAAGGTCATCATAGGTAAGCACTGTACAAAGAGATGAGACTAGCAGAGGATGCAGGGCTCAAGTTTATAGCTATTTCTAAATGCAGCATGAAGCTATTGAAGGACAGAGGGTTTTACATAAGAGAGTAAAAGATTTGATTTACACGGAAGGGGAGAAAAAACACTCTGACTTGCAGGTATACAGATTAAAAAGCTGTGGGGACAGAACCAGAGAAATTAGTGAGAGGCTATTGGATCAGTATGGATGATACATTATGGCGCCTGGGACTCAATCTGTGATAGGGAAGCAGGCACATAGGCGTGTTAAGAAAGAAATCCATGAGATATTTGGAAACAGAGTCAAAAATACTGGGTGATGAACTAGATGTGAAGGATAAAGGGGTGGGACAAGAATGACTCTCTTTCTGACTTGAGCAACAGGTAGATGGAAGTGATATCAACAGTGACGGGGAAAGTCAAGAAAAAAGAAGTTAAGAGTTTGCTTTATGTGTTAGATTTGAGATAGTGAAGCAAATGCATGATACATAGATTATTTCCCAGAAATACAAAAATTTTCCATCAGATAAAATTCAAGAATTGAATAGACATTTGTCTAGATGACTTGAAAATCTCTATAAAATTTTATAACTATGGAAAGTGGAAAAGAAAACGATTTGAAAGAAGCATTGTGAATAATAAAATTTCCTTTCATTAGGTGAGGTGCTCAGGACCATGACTTTCATATCGTATTTGTTCCCACAAGCTGATCCATCACTAAGAAAAAGGCAGGTTGTGTGTGCGTGCATATGTGCTCAGTCGTGTCTGATTCTTCACAACCCTGTTGACTGTAGCCCAACAGGCTCCTCTGTCCATGGGATTCTCCAGGCAAGAATACTGGGGTGGGTTGCCATTTCCACCCTCAGGGGATCTTTCCCACCCAGGAATCAAACCTGTGTCTCCTGCATCTCTTGTATTGGGAGGTGGATTCTTTGCCACTGAGCCACCTTTGAAGACCCAAAAAGTGGATGAGCTGAAGCTAAAGTTTCCAGTATCTACATACATTTTCAATCTACATCTACAACCCCTTCCAGTACTCTTGCCTGGAGAATCCCTGAACAGAGGAGCCTTGTGAGCTACAGGCGATAGGGTCACAAAGAATCAGACACAGCTGAAGTGACTTAGCATGTTTGTGTGTATCCACTAAAGAAAGTAATGCCTTTGGAGAAGCCATTTTTTTCCCTTTTTAAAAATAAAAATGTCATTGCCACCTTTATTACTAAAATTCTGTGTTCACATTATTACCATAATAATTCTATTATTTTTAAATCATTTCCTGATCAGTTATGAAGAGGAGGTTATATATATGATGATTAGATTTCTCAAGCCATCCCCACCCACATCACTTTCAGGCTCTGAGCCCCCAAATCCCCATCTCCAACGTGCTGATCATTGATCTGCTGCCTTCCCTGTCCTCATGGACAGAAGCTCAAACAGAACATGGAGACTCAGTGTGAGCAGACCCCCTCAGAACACCTGCACTTAGCAAACCTTAAATTGCCAAAACTGCAGTACTTAAAATCAATTTTGAGCTATTTGTAATTTTTGAAGGAAACGGTACTGAGAAGCCAGATGTGTCTGTATCATATGTGAGTAATACATGAGTCATGGGCCAGAAATACTCCAAGTTTGCATTGTGTTAAGTGTGTCTATCCTGGAACCATGTTGCTAGAGTGGAGTTTCATCTATGTCCCTATCTAGCTTTATAAGACCTTCCCTGTGGCTCAGATGGTAAAGACTCTGCCTGCAATTCAGGAGACCCGGGTTTGAAGCTTTGTAACCTTGGACAAATCACTTAAGGGACTGGAATCTCAATTTCCTTATCTATTAAATCTGATTGATATCTCTATCTCATATCTTTACAGTGTCTTAAATGAATGATGAACTTTTGGAACTCTGCCTGTCATCACTTGTGTCCAATAAATATGCATTACTATAATTTTATCCCAGTCTTTTTCTAAGGATGCATGATTTAATACAGGAGATGAAAACCATAGGCCAACTCAAAGCTCTTCAATAACATGCTAAACTAACTTTAAATTACAAGGCAAATATGACAACTGAGAGTAGAACCTGCTCCTTTTCTGGCATAAAAATGCTGTAAATTCCACCTTCTTGTGCCTTTTTAGCCTAAGGTCCATTTGATGTTTTTTCCTCATCGCTTCTTGGCCTTTTGGCTAAAGATCAAGTGTGATATTTTCCTAAGTAACTTCTATCTACCCAGTGGCACAAAACCAAGAATCACTTGTATGTTTAAATTTTTCAACTCAAGAGTTCAAAAGTACTTTGGGACTTGTACCTGGCTGAATTTTACATTCTGGTAGATGTAAATCATAAATCAAAATGAACCACCTGAAAAATCAGTGGCTTAAAACTGCAATCTTTTTCTCTCATTCATATGTCTGCAGGTGGGATGGGTTTCACTGATTTAGGCCCAACTCTGCTGGGATGCTCTGCTTCAAGCTGGCCTTGTTGCTCAAGTCTGCTCCTTATGTATTCATCATGGACATGGTCTGAGGGTAAGGCAGTTGTGCTATTTGTCAAAGCTCTCTTTGTGGTGATGGCAGAAGCACAAGAGAACAAGCCCAACAGTGCAAGGAGCTCCAAATCTCTTCTGGTGTTACTTTGCTAAAGTTTCATTGGCCTAAGCAAATAATATGGCTGATCTCCAAGTCAAGAGACAGAAATACATAACCTTTTCTGGTGCAGAAAAGGAGGTAAGTGAACATGTCTCTCAGTTATCTATCTAAATTAATTGTTCAGCTCAGTTCAGTCGCTCAGTCGTGTCCGACTCTTTGCGACCCCATGAATTGCAGCATGCCAGGCCAGTTTTGTAGATAATTGTAAATAGTTGAAAAGTAGTTTTAGGTTAATTACATTACGGGCTTTCCAGGTGGCACAGGGGTAAAGAATCTGCCTGCCAATTCAGGAAAGCCAAGAGATTGGTTTGATCACTGGGTCAGGAAGATCCCCTGGAGTAGGAAATGGCAATCTACTCCAGTATTCTTGTCTGGAAAATTTCATGGAAAAGAAGCCTGGCAGGTTACAGTCCATAGGTCTCAAAGAATCAAACATGGCTGAACATGTACATGCACTACAGAGATGAGACTCCTGTGGATGAGGCAAACAGGGAAGGCCTTAAAGAAGGTGATATTTGAGCTGAAACTTGGATAATGGAAGAAGCCAACCAAGTGAAGATACAGAGAAAGAGTACTCCAGTCACAGGTATAACTCTGAGACAGAAAAGAGTTTGGCCTATTTGAGTCCAGAAAGAAGCCAGTGCCTAAAGCATTCTTAGCTCTAATCTTGAAATGAAAAATCCTTTCAAATTTCTTAAATTTGACTTCAGGCCTTGATTCCCCAGTACCTTGTGTGCTGATCACCAGGATATATTGTTATTGGCTACCCTGTCAATCCTCTCCACTGAAACGTCAGCTCTTTTGGTGTAGACATTTGCATCTTGGCAATTTCTTGTTCATAATACAGAGCCCTACTCAACCCACAGTTGGCAGATGCACACATTAACAAAGGCCAGTTTTTTACACATGAAGAATAAGTGTAGGTCCAAAGTGGGATCAACTCACAATCCAGATGAAATAGACAGAAGGTGCCATGAGAGTCTCAGAAAAGGTCACATTTGGAAGCCATATTTCTTTTGTAATATGAAGTGATTCAGCCTTCATTTTCCTTTTCCAGACATATAAAAATGTGAAAGAGTCAAGATCTATCATGTATAAGGTACACAGAAACATAAAAAAACAAATAAGACCATATTCTGCCCCCTGAATTATAATATAAAATTATATTACTAAAGCTATGATAAACCTAGACAGCATATTACAAAGCAGAGACATTACTTTGCCAACAAAGGTCCATTTAGTCAAAGCTATGGTTTTTCCAGTGGTCATGTATAGATGTGAGAGTTGGACCATAAAGAAAACTGAGCGCTGAAGAATTGATGCTTTTGAACGGCGGCGATAGAGAAGACTCTTGAGAGTCACTTGGACTACAAGATCAAACCAATCAGTCCTAAAGGAAATCAGTCCTGAATATTCACTGGAAGAACTGATGCTGAAGCTGAAACTCCGATACTTTGGCCACCTGATGCAAAGAACTGACTTCTTGGAAAAGACCCTGCTGCTGGGCAAGATTGAAGGCAGGAGGAGAAGGAGATGACAGAGGATGAGATGGTTGGATGGCATCACCGACTCAATGGACATGGGGTTGAGCAGGCTCCAGGAGTTGGTGATGGACAGGGAGGCCTGGTGTGCTGCAGTCCATTGGGTCACAAAGAGTCAGACACAACTGAGTGACTAAACTGAACTGAAATGAAATGAAAGCACTTTAAACATTTTCTAATTGCTTTCATTCTTATCACATTTTGTCCTTTGCTGACTGTAGTAAAAGGGCATTTTCAATAACTATAATTTCTTTTGGAGCCTGAGTTGGCTAGCTTGGGAGAAGAGAGATATTCCAGGTGCCTTTAAGATCCTCCGAGATAGAATTTCGAAGTTCGAAGGGACATTTGAGAGCATCTGGCCCATTAAGGATTTGGAGGCTGAGACCAAATGTATTAAGTAAATTGCTAAATGTAATATAACTAGTCAGGAGTTGGACTGTAGCTGGAACCCTGGTTCCTGAGCCTTTTATTACTTCACTCACTATTACACTAGTCATAAAAAAGTAGCTGAGAATTTGCTTTATGATGAAATAGCTTAGTTCACTTATATTACCCTAGTCATAAAAGAGGCTGAGTATTAGGCTTATGATGAAATTAACAATCACAAAAGATAGATTAAAAAAATCATAAGCAAAAGTAATGTAGGAAAACAATACTCATTCAGAAATTAATTCTTTCAAAGATTGTTGTTGTATTTTTTTAATTGAGTGCTATCTACAAATGTTAATTAATAAAATAACTGTAGTCAATAAAGTAGCTTTTTTAGTGTAAAGTTAATTCCCAAAGGCAAAAAAAGATGAGTGATGTTGGTAATAAAAAATAAATAAATGTGTAAGAATGTAAAGGAAGTAGTGAGTTAGATTAAGGTAAAGTGATACAGTCCATTACATAGAACATGTTCATGTGTTCAAGACACAGAAATCATGTAATCCAGGGTCCATGATTCCCTGAGTATATCAAGGGATATAGCTATTAATATAATAAGGCTGGCAAAGAAACACTGTCAGTGACATGGTATGACGCTTTGTCAACCTGACAACAAACAAACAAATAGAAAAGCCCTTGAGACCATGTTAGCAAACTAGAAATATTCAGGTTCCAAAGAGAGTGACAGCTATGAGAACAAATTGTGAAAGATTCATAGTCATCCTGTGTTAAGTTCTCACTGTAAACAATAATAAAACTGGACAAATATACATAGCAACTGTTTTCAGGCATAGGAGAGAAGATAGCTCAGGGATATAGTCATTGAGACGTGGAGCCACATAAGACAATCTCCGCAATAATGTCAGTTTCCTGTCTGGAATCATTATGCAAATCACCGCACTGGGCAGTAGAACCCAGAGAGCTGATGTCTTGGTGAGTGGAAGAAATAAAATTTAAAATTCAGGATAGCAGGTGCTGATGGAATCTGCAAGGCAGAGTAACATAGATGAGGGAGCTGCATTGAGATGGAGCTCCACAAATCTGCAAAGAAATCCTCCTGAATACCAAACAGAAAATGCACTAGGCAAGATTCCATGAGGCTAACAAAATATGGCTACTGGGGGGATATGAACTGAACTGAAACCACACAGTGCTGGAGTCTTAAGAGTTCTGACTAACCTGAGTATAGATACCTCACTAAATATCCTGAGCATTCTTTTGGATGCTCACATAGAAGAAGGCTATTCTGATCTCATATAAATGGCCACTCTAGATCAGTGGTTCTTAGCTAGCATAATTTTTGACCCTTTACCTGGGAATCTTTAGCAATGTTTGAGACCTCAGTATTTGTTATGTTTGGTAGGGGAGAATGACTGGAAGCCAGTGGGTAGAGAACAGGGATGTTACAATGCACAGGGATGCTATACTGTACAAAACAAGTGATTTCCCAATCCAAAATGTCAAGCCTGAAAGCAAGCCTTAAAAGAATAAAACTGTAAATTACCTAGCTGATAGAGCAACTCAGAGACAAAATCCAGACCTTCAACAATTTTGCTGTTTAATTCAACAACATTTGAATTAAAAAAGTAATGTTTAATAATGACCTGCTTACACTAATAAAGAACAGAAAATACTAGGTATGTGCAGAAATGGGAAAATTTGACTCACAAGCAGAAGAAAAGAGTCAATAGATATAGACCTTTAAATGACACCAATATTGGAGTTTGTAGACAAAGGCCTTAAAAATATTTAAAAGAAAAGATGAACATAATGAGAAAGCACAAGAGGAATTTCAGAAGAGAAATGAAAACTATAAAAAAGAAACAAATGTAAATTATAAGACTAAAAATGCAATACTAGAATTTTGAAAACTCATTGAATGAATTTAACAGAAGATTAGAGATGATGACAACAGGGAAGAAAAAGTGAACTTGAAGACTGAGCAATAGAAACTGAACTGTAAAGCTCAGAGAGAAGGAAGACCAAAACAAATAAATGAAATAGCTTCAGAGAAATGTGAGATAATACCAAAATGTCTAATATACAAGTAACTGAGGTCCAAGAAGGAAATGAGAGAGATGAGAATGGAAAACATACTTGAATAAGTAATAATGAAAATTCTCAAATTTCATGAAAAAATTCACTCAGACTTCCAAGAACCTCAACACAACACAAAGGGTAAATACAAAGAAAACCATATCTATCTAAAAGAAAACCATATCTAGTCACATCAAATTGCTGTAAACCAAAACAAAGGAGAAACTCTTTAAATAGCCAGAGGGGAAAAGACCCATTATATATTGGTGAACAATAATAAGAATGAGCATGTCAATATCATTAGAAAATAACACAAGGTAGAAGATAAATAATAAGAAAAAATCATAGATTTCTATATCCAGTATAAAAAGATAAACTGAAGCTGTTTTCTCCCAACTTTTATTTTGAAAAAAACTTCAAACTTACAGAAGAGTTGCAAAAATAGTACAATGAACCTTCAATACCAATGCTCTTCATCTAGAATCACCAGTTGTCAGCATTCTGACTCATTTGCTTTATCTGTTTTCCTCCTGAACTAATTGAGTTGATTGCAGATATCGTGACACTTTATCCATAAATATCATGTCTCTCTGGAAATAAGAGCATTCGCCTTTGTAACCAAAATACAATGATCAGAAAATTTAATATTGACATTTTAGCAAATAATAAATTTGAAATGCAATTTAAATTTCCCCAACTACATCATTTTAAACTGTTTGTTTTAAACCCAGGCCTAATCTAGGATCACGCATTGCATTTATTTTGTTTTTAACTTGTTCAGCTTCATTGATGTATAACTGACAAATAAAATTGTATGTACTTAAAGTATACAGTGATGATTTGACACATGTATACTTTGTGAAATGATTACCACAATTAGATTAATTAACACATCCATCGCCTCACATAGTCAGTCACCTTTTGTGTGTGGGTATTAATAATGCCTATAATTATCCCAAGAGCTTACCCTCTTATAACTAAAACTTGTACACTTTGACCAGCATCTTTCCATCCCTGCCCACCCTCAATATAAAATAAATAACCCTTGTTCCACTTATCTAAAAGACCTTTAAGAACTTTTAAATTTATTTATTCTGATAATCACCATTCTACTCTCTCTGAGTTCAACTTTTTTTTTTTAAACAATGCACACATAAGTGAGATCATATAGCATTTGTCTTTCTCTGTCCTGCCAATTTCATTTGGCATAATGTCCTCTAAATTCATCCCTGTTTTCAGCAGGATTTCCTGCATTGTTGTGAATAAACAATATCCACTGTATATGTACGTAACACATCTCTTTTATCCCTTCATCCTTTGATAAACACACTGTCTTCATATATTGTATATTGTAAATAATGTTTCAATACATATTGGGGTGGAGATTTTTTCAAGGTATTGATTTTCTTTCTTTCAGATACATACCTGGTAATGGGATTGCTGGATCATATTGTATTCTTCTTCTTATTTTTTTTTTGAGAAAACTCCATACTGTTTACATAGTCACTATATGAATTTACATTCCCACCAACAAATGGTTAATGGTTCCCTTTCTTCCATGTCCTTGCCTTTATATCTGTTGTCTTTGTCATAAGAGTCATCCTAAAAGGCATGAAGTGATATCTCACTGTGGTTTTGATTTGCAGTTCTCTGATGATTAGTGATGCTGAACACCCTTTCACATACTTATTGGCTATTTGAATCTTTCACAAATAAATGGAAAGATATTTCCTGCTCATGGATTAGAAAAATTAATATTGTTAAAATGCCCATACCACCAAAAATGATACAGATTCAATGCAGTCCCTGTCAAAATTACATTGGCATTTTTCACAAAAATAGAGAAAACAATTCTAAAATTTGTATGTAAACAGCAGACACCAGATTGCTAAACCAATCCTGATAAATAAGTACAAAGCTGAAGGCATCATGTGTTTTGATTTCAAACCATATTATAAAGTTATAACAATCAGTATGGTATGGTATCAAAATAGACTCATTGAATATTGGAACAGAATTGAGAGCTCAGATTTAAATCCACACATATATCACCAACTAATCTTTTACAAGAACCCCAAGAACACATAATGGGGAAAGAGTAGTCTCTTCAATAAACAGTATTATGAAAACTGGATATCTTCATGCAAAAGAATGAAACTAGAACTCTAACGTATATCACTCACAAAAATTAATTCCGAATGGGTTAGAGATTTACATGTATCATATGAAGCTGTAAAATTCCATAAGAAGAGATAGGAGGAAAGCTCCTTGACTTTTGTCTTGACAATGAGTTTTTGGATATGACACCAAAGCACAGTCAACAACAACAACAACAAAATAAGCAAGTCAGACAAAATGAATTTAAAAGCTCTTAAAGGTCTTTTAGATAAGTGGAACAAGGGTTATTTATTTTATATTGATGAGAGAACTTGTCACCAACAGACCTCAATCACTAATAATGTTAAGTGAAGCTCTTGAGGCTGAAATAAAAATAATTAAATTACTTGGATATATACAAATAAAGATTTCCAGAGATGGAAAAAAATGGAAAATTGTATAAGGCTTTTTTGTGCATCTTTTATATCTTAAAGAAACAATTGACTATGATAACAAAAATACTAATAGCAACAATGTTTTGGATAAAGTCATAACACACATAGGATTTGATTATATAACAAATGAATAACTGGGGCATGGAAAAATAGAAATATACTGTCTTAAGGTTCTAAGAGTATACAGGAATTGATATAAAATTAAATTAAGGTAAAGTGTGACAAATTAAATGTGCAAATTTTAATCCCAAGAGCAATATTTTAAAAATAGCCATAGCAAAAGGTCAATAGAAGAGATAAAAATGGAATGCAAAAAAATATATTTCATTCAACAGAAGGAAGTTTGCTGCATAATTGATTCTTCCTTTTAGGTATGATTTTTCAGTGGCATGCAATGCTATTTCTCTTGAGTTCAGTTCAGTTCGGTTGCTCAGTCAGATCCGACTTTGCGACCCAATGGACTGCAGCACACCAAATTTCCCTATCCATCACCAAATCCTGGAACTTACTCAAACTCATGTCCATCGAGTCAGTGATGCCATCCAACCATCTCATCCTCTGTCATCCCCTTCTGCTCACACCTTCAATCTTTCCCAGCATCAGGGTCTTTTCAAATGAGTCAGTTCTTCCCATGAAGTGGCCAAAATATTAGAGTTTCAGCTTCAGCATGATTCCTTCCAGTGAATATTCAGGACTTATTTCCTTTAGGATTGACTGGTTGGCTCTCCTTGCAGTCCAAAGGACTCTTAAGAGTCTTCTCCAACACCACAGTTCAAAAGCATCAATTCTTCAGCACTCGGCTTTCTTCACAGTCCAACTCTCACATCCATACATGACTACTGGAAAAACCATAGCCTTGACTAGACAGACCTTTGTTGGCAAAGTAATGTCTCTGCTTTTCAATATGCTATCTAGGTTGGTCATAATTTTTCTTCCAAGGAGTAAGTGTCTTTTAATTTCATGGCTGCAGTCACCATCTGCAGTGATTTTGGAGGCCAAGAAAATAAAGTCTCTCACTGTTTCATTTGTTTCCCCATCTATTTGCCATGAAGTGATGGGACTGGATGCCATGATCTTAGTTTTCTGAATGTTGACTTTCAAGCTGACTTTTTCACTCTCATCTTTCACTTTCATCAAGAGGCTCTTTAGTTCTTCTTCACTTTCAGCCATAAGGGTGGTGTCATTTGGATATCTGAGGTTATTGATATTTCTCCCGGCAATCTTGATTCCAGCTTGTGCTTCATCCATTCTGTCATTTCACATGATGTACACAGCATATAAGTTAAATAAGCAGGGTGACAGTGTACAGCCTTGATGTACTTTTTTCCTGATTTGGAACCAGCCTGTTGTTCATGCCCTATTCTAACTGTTGCTTCTTGACCTGCATACAGATTTCTCAGGAAGCGTATCAGGTGGTCTGGTATGCCCATCTCTTGAAGAATTTTCCACAGTTTGTTGTGATCCACACAGTCAAATCCTATTGGTGGCATTAACTTTCAAAATTGCAGTCCATCCTCTCAAATCCTGCCACTGCTTTATCAACTAAGGTTTATGCAATATTCAAAATCCTTTGTTTGTCATTTCAATAATCTTAATAGCATCTTCACCAGGAGTAGATTTTATCTTAAAAAATCACTTTCTCTTCTCAAGCATAAGAAGCAACTCTTCATCCATTAAAGTTTTACCAAGAGATGCAGCACTTCAATCACATATTCTGTCTCCACTTCTAATTGTACTTCTCTTGCTATTTCCACCACATCTGCAGTTACTTCCTCCACTGAAGTCTTGAACTCCTCAAAGCCATCCATGAGGGCTGGAATCAACTTTTTCCAAACTTTTGCTAATTTTGATCGCTTTGCATGAATTAGAAATATTCTCAATGGCATCCAGAATGGTAAATCCTTCTCAAAATGTTTTCAATTGACTTTGCTGAGATCCATCAGAGGAATCACTGTCTATGACAGCTATAGCTTTATAAAATGTATTTTTTAAATAATAAGACTTGAAAGTCAAAATTATTCCTTGACCTATGGGCTGCAGAATGAATGCTGTATTATCAAGCATGAAACCAACATTAATATCATTACACATCTCCATCAGAGCTCTTGGGTGACCAAGGTGTATTGTCAATGAGCAGTAATGCTTTAAAAGGAACTTTCTTCCTGAGCAGTATTTCTGAATACTGGATGGATGGCATCACTGGACATGAGCTTGATGAAGGACAGGGAAGTCTGGTGTGCTACAGTCCATGGGGTCGCAAAGAGTTGGATATGCCTGTGACCGAACAGCAACAGTGTCTGATTAGTGGGTTTAAAATATCCCATAGGTACTTCCCTGGTGGTACAGTAGTTAAGACTTCACCTTCCAATGCAGGGTGTGGGTTCAATCCCTGGTCAGGGAACTAAAATTCCACATGCCTTGTGGACAAAAATAAAATAAAATGAAATAGAAACAATACTATAACAAATTTAATAAAGACTTTAATAATGGTCAGCATAAAAAATATTTTAAAAAATATTCCATAGACCATGTTGTAAACAAATGTGCTATCATCCAGGTTTTGCTGTCCCATTTACGTAGCACAGGTGAGTAGATTTAGTATAATTCTCAGGGGCCTTAGGATTTTCAGAATGATAAATGAACACTGACTTCAACTTAAAGTCACCAGTTACATTAGCCACTAAGAAGACAGTGAGCTTCTGCTCTGAAGCTTTGAAGCCAGGCATTGACTTCTCCTCTCTAAAAAAAATGATAGATGGAAACTTTTTCCAAGAAGGCTGTTTTGTCTATGTTGAAAATGTGTTGTTTAGAGTAGGCAACTTCATTAGCTATCTTAGCTACATCTTCTGGATAACTTGCTGCAGTTTCTACATCAGCATTTGCTACTTCAACTTGCCCTTTATGTTGAGGAGATGGCATCTGTCTGTAAACCTCATGAACAAACCTCTGCTACCTTCAGACTTTTCTTCTGCAACTTCCCCACTCTCTCAGCCTTCATAGACTGAAGAGACTTAGGACTTTGTTCTAATGTAGGTTTAAGAGACTATCCCGACTGGTTTGATTTTCTGTTCAGACCGCTAAAACTTTCTCCATATCAGCAATAAGATTCTTTGTTTTATCATTCATGTATTCCCCTGGAGGAGGGCATGACAACCCAGTCCAATATTCTTGCCTGGAGAATCCCATGGACAGAGGAGCCCGGCAGACTACAATCTACAGAGTTACAAAGAGTCGGACACAGCTGAAGTGACTTAGCATGGAAGCACATTCATGTGTTCACTGGAGGAGCACTTTTAATTTTCTTCAAGTACTTTTTATTTGCATTCGCAGCTTGGCTGTTTGGTGCAAGATGCCTAGTTTCCAGTCTTTCTTGGATTTTGATATGTTTTCCTCACTAAGCTAAATCATTTCTAACCTTTGATTTACTGTATGAGATATATGACTGTTTCTTTCACTTGAATTCTTTGAGACCACTGTAAGGTTTTTATTTGGTCTAATTTTAATCTTATATTATATATTAGGGAATAAGGAAGCCCCAGAAGAGGGAGAGATGCTGGCAATAGCTGATCATACAGCAGTCAGAACACAAACTATTTATCAGTTAAGTTTGCATTTTACATAGGCACAGTTTATGGTACTCCAAAACAATTACAATAGTCATATCAGGGTCTTTTAAAATGAGTCAGTTCTTTGTATCAGGTGGCCAAAGTACTGGAGTTTCAGCTTCAACATCAGTCCTTCCAATGAACACTCAGGACTGATCTCCTTTAGGATGGACTGGTTGGATCTCTTTGCAGTCCAAAGGACTCTCAAGAGTCTTCTCCAACACCACAGTTCAAAACCATCAATTACTGGAAAAACCATAGCCTTGACTAGATGGACCTTTGTTGACAAAGTAATGTCTCTGCTTTTTAATATACTGTCTAGGTTGGTCATAACTTTCCTTCCAAGGAGTAAGTGTCTTTTAATTTCATGGCTGCAATCACCATCTGCAGTGATTTAGTATCAACTGTAAATAAAGGTTTAACAAATATTTTAAGGCAGCTCTAGGCTGATTATGTACACCCATGGTTGATTCATGTCAATGTATGGCAAAACCAATACAGTATTGTAAATTAAAATAAAGGAAAAAAAAATTATTACCAAAAAAAATAATAAAATATTAAAGAAAAAGAATAATAAGAATAAACTCGAAATAATTTTGGCATGTTATGTCTTCAGCATAGATTCTAAAATATTTTAAAATGACTGAACTAACATTTAAATGTTTACCTCTATTGGAAAATAAAAAGATGTATAATCACAGTCCCTGGTCTAAAGAGGGAGACCTCTAAAGAGGGAGTCTCATCATAATTGATCAGAAGTAAAAGCCTACTAATGTATGAAAACCACAATACATATTTTAATAAATTTCATGAAATTATTAATTATAATACTTATGCATTATAGTTATTAATAATAGATATTAATATAGCTAAATAGCTATAGAATTTTAGTGGCACCTGAACTGAGTCTTGAATTAAACTTCAGTAATCATAAGCAGCATGAACAGCATGACAAGAAGAAGAAACAAAATGGAAAGAAAAAATTCAGTGCAGAAAAAATGAATTTTGTTTATGAAACAGTGGAGTTTTTGAGCAGAGGAATTATCTGGGCTTTGGAGACTGGTCTTCCTCTTCTGGAGTCCCTGCATGTACAAGCTGTCCCACCAATGTGTCTGGCTTCCACCAGCTGTCATTCACTCACAGCAGTGTCCTTACTTCTTCCTTCCTCCATTTCAAATTGCAATTACTTTAAAAGTTCTAACTGAAGCCTGTACAAGAACTCATAGTGCCATCTCCTTCTTCTGAGTCTCTATACTATTAGTACTTGTATTCTTTTTCTCCTTCAGTTTAGCTTTTTGAAATAAATATCCACTTCATTTAGTTCTTTACCACAGTGCCCACAGAAGACCTTTAACATAAATGATTCAGTGAAGTGTTTCATGACTGGATACCAATTTCTTAGAATAATTAGGCACTAAGGTCCTGGTCCTAATGCATTTCAGTCTCAGTAACTATTAAAGCAAAGGGTCTTCTCATGAGCCAAGCCAAAGAGTCCTCTGTTTCTTTATTCATAAAGCAGGCACCTTTTTATTATTTTAAGTGGCTATCATAGAAGTGAAATACAGACTAATTACTACTGTATATTCAACATTCTGAAGCACGCAAATAAGCTTCATAATAGCATTGACAATTTTTATATTTACTTTTAAAATAATTGAAAACACTTTCCTCTTTGGCAAAAAAAATTTTTTTAAATACTGTGTAAGAATAAAAATGAACTAGCAACAGTTGACAAGAATTTGTCCTACTCAGAGATTTTTATAGCTACATGTGATATCCTGCACATAAAATGAAATTAAACTTCACTTCCATAAATTACTTTATTTCTTATGGTTACAGAAGATATACTCTTTTCAATAATTTTCAAAAATTGCCTAGAGAGATTGATTTTTATTGAAAATGGACAATCTGTCACACATCTGGACAATAGGTATTACAGGTATGCAATTTTAAAAAATATTTTAATGTTAATCTAATTTAAAATATTCAGGTAAAATAGAAAAAACTTAGTAACATAGGTTATTTGCCATTAGTTTTTCCATAAGTTTTACTTATTCAGAAGATATGTTGGTAACATTCCTGTGTTTGTTTCCTTTCTTTGAGTGAGTGAAATATCAATAAAATTCATGCACATGCATACCTTGAACAATTCAAAGGCCACATCCTTATTGCAGTTACATGAAGAAAGAGACTTCCTATTTGTCATAACAGAACACTTACAGAGAGACTGATTTTGTAATACAAGCTTTTCTATATATCTGCATAATCATATATTATTGAAATGCATTTTAACAAAAGATAAAGGGTTGAATTCCATTACCAGGAACACACAACAAATACTGTGAATGCTTCAACATTCAAATAGAAATGAAGGCAGATTTGTCCATAGAGTGCTCATAATTGCTTTTTCATTTAGCTACTTCTAATAACCCTCTAACAATCATCCATCTGGGGAAAAAAAGAAAGGGCAAGTTCCAAAACATTGAGTCCAATCCTTTGTACCGCTGAGCAATCTCTTTTGAAAGGGGCATTTTGCATATACTCTCTGATTGATGAAAGGAGCCCTTTCTAAGTCTTGATCGGGGGAAATTAAAAGAGAGATCATGTGACTACCATTAAAAATCTGTGAAAATGGTACATCATAAGCCCCGGATACCACTTATAATTTGTAAGGGCAAGAATCAACTAAGTAGGTATTTCTGTTTTTTTGACAATTTGAATCGACTTAAAAACATTTAGCTGAGATTTTAGAAGTCACAGGGCACAGCATTAGCAAAAAGATCATGTAAGACAAAATCCCAGATTCGTTTGCCATGTTCTTGCTTCATGTTTGAAGAACATCTCCTTCAAGTCACTTATTTTGTTACATTAACAGACTATGGAGCTTTTCTCCTCCCCTGGGTCTACATTCTTCTCCCAGGGCACACACAGGCCATGAGCTGAAGGTTTTCACCATATGAGTCCAACACCAAGAAAGACCTATACTATCCACAGGACCATCTGAATATAGTTAGCAATGTCTAAAAATTGTCTGCAATGCAGAAGACACAGGAGACATGGGGTTCGATCCCTGGGTCAGGAAGATTGGAGAAGGAAATGGAAACCCACTCCAATATTCTTGCCTGTTGGGCTTCAGTCCACGGGGTCTAAAAGAGTTGGACACAACTTAGTGACTAAACAGGGCTTCCCTGGTGGTGCAGAGGTTAAAGCGTCTGCCTGCAATGTGGGAGACCTGGGTTCGATCCCTGGGTTGGGAAGATCCCCTGGAGAAGGAAACGGCAACCCACTCCAGTATTCTTGCCTGGAGAATCCCATGGACGGAGGAGCTTGGTGGGCTACAGTCCACGGGTCGCAAAGAGTCAGACACGACTGAGCGACTTCAGTTTCACTTTCACTTTAGTGACTAAACAACAACACTAAAAGTGCCAGAAGGCCGAGAAGAGGAGGGCACCAAATTTTGGCACAAATGTAAATTTGGCACAGAAATAAATTCATATGTAGACAGCTTTCAAACAGTTTATGCAATGTTCAAACAATTAATGCAATGTCCTTGGATTCATTGAGCTATAAGCCAACTTCCTCAATTTGTGCAGTAGGCAAGACCTGTATTTTGTCTCCAAACCACATTGCATTTTCTATTCATCCCACGTACTCAATGATCTCATTTCATTACATGTTCAAGTAGCTCCTTATTTGCTGATCTTCAAAATAACATCTAAGCTCCTTTGCAAGGCTTTCCTAGGATTCCATTCATGGTCACAAGCCTTGTATCTCTGTTTTCAGTCCCCACCCCATGCTTCATTAGAGGAACTCGTCAGTCCCCCAAAAAGGATCTACACTTTAATTTTTAATCTCTGAGTCTCAGTCTTTACTGTTTATGCAAATAAAATTTCCACATCCTTTTCCCATAAGCTGTCTAAATTCTACCAACAATCAAGGCATGAAACATCCTCTATGAAGTATCTATTTATCCTCTTCTCTTTGCCAAAAACACTTTAAAATTTTTTTAAATTGTTCTTGCTTCTACTTATTTATTTTTGATTGAATTGCTTTACAATATTATGTTGGTTTCCTCCATAAATCAACATGACTCAGCCATAGGTATACATATGTCCCCTCCCTCTTGAACCTACTTCCTACCTCCCACCCCATTGCATTCCTCTAGGTTGTTACAGAGCCCTAATTTGAGTTCCCTGAGCAATACAGAAAATTTCCACTGGCTATCTATGTTACAAATGGTAGTGTATATGCTTCCATGTAATGCTCATAATGTATACTACAGACCATAAGTATTTGCAGGCATGAGGAAGCTACTGGAATTATTCAGTGATATATTGAATAAATATCATTCATTTATTCTACCATTCTAAACACTATGGTTTTTCCAGTGGTCATGTATGGATGTGAGAGTTGGACTGTGAAGAAAGCTGAGCACTGAAGAATTGATGCTTTTGAACTGTGGTGTTGGAGAAGACTCTTGAGAGTCCGTTGGACTGCAAGGAGATCCAACCAGTCCATTCTAAAGGAGATCAGTCCTGGGATTTCTTTGGAAGGACTGATGCTAAAGCTGAAACTCCAATACTTTGGCCACCTCATGCAAAGAGTTGACTCATTGGAAAAGACCCTGATGCTGGGAAGGATTGGGGGCAGGAGGAGAAGGGGACGACAGAGGATGAGATGGCTGGATGGCATCACCAACTCGATGGACATGAGTTTGGGTAAACTCTGGGTGTTGGTGATGGACAAGCAGGCCTGGCATGCTGCGATTCATGGGGTCACAAAGAGTCGGACATGACTGAGCAACTGAACTGAACTGAACTGAAGCATTATAATAGACACACTATCTTTAAGCAACTCACAGTTTGGTGATCTAACAAGTATCCAGGTGAAGGCATATCTCTTTATTTGTTTGTATCCCCAAAAGTAAATAACTCTATATTTCAAACATAAAATGTTGCTGATAAATGTTTGCTGACTTGAAACCCATGTAATAAAATCAATCCTAGCTAAAGTATTAGGAAATTATTGTATTAATTTACTAAGGAGAATTGGTATTTTAAAATTAATAAGTTCAAAAAGAGATGCCAAGTACACTCCAATGATGTTTTAGGAATATAGATTTATTAGAAAATCTCAAATTATAGAAAATAGTCAAGTATCTACATCATACATCCATCATATTTATAGGGAAGGTATTCATATATATCCATGAGAGAAGATAGAGCTAATTTTACTGTATATTTGGACATAGCCTTAGCTATGGTGACATAGCCTTAGTTTAGCTCAGTCATGTCTGACTTTTTGTGACCCCATGGACTGCAGCATGCCAGGCTTCCCTGTCTATCACCAGCTCTTGGAGCCTGCTCAAACTCATGTCCATCAAGTCGGTAATACCATTCAACCATCTCATCCTCTGTCATCCCCTTCTCCTTCTGCCTTCAATCTTCCCCAGTATCAGGGTCTTTTTCAGTAAGTCAGTTCTTTGCATCAGGTGGCCAAATTTTTGGAGCTTTAACTACAGCTTCAGTCCTTCTGATGAATACTCAGGATTGATTTTCTTTAGGACTGACTGCTTTAATCTCCTTTCAGTCCATGGGACACTTGAGTCTTCTCTAACACCACAGTTCAAAAGCATCAATTCTTTGGCACTCAGCTTTCCTTATGGTACAACTTTTACATCCATACATGACTATTGGAAAAACCATAGCTTTGACAGTATGGACCTCTGTTGGCAAAACAATGTCTCTGCTTTTTAATATGTTGTCTAGGTTGGTTATAGCTTTTCTTTCAAGGAGCAAGTGTCTTTTAATGTCATGGCTGCAGTCTCAATCTGCAGTGATTTTGGAGTCCCAAAAATAAAGTCTGTCACTGTTTCCATTGCTTCTCCATCTATTTGCATTGAAATGATGGGACCAGATGCCATGATTTTAGTTTTTTGAATGTTGAGTTTTAAGCCAGCGTTTTCACTTTCCTCTTTCACCTTCATCAAGAGGCTCCTCAGCTCCTCTTCACTTTCTGCCATAAGGGTGATGTCATCTGCATATCTGAGGTTACTGATATTTCTCCTGGAAATGTTGATTCCAGCCTGTGCTTCCTCCAGGCCAGCATTTTGCATGATGTACGTCAAGAATGCTCAAACTACCGCACAGTTGCACTCATCTCACACGTTAGTAAAGTAAAGCTCAAAATTCTCCAAGCCAGGCTTCAGCAATACATGAACTGTGAACTTCCAGATGTTCAAGCTGGTTTTAGAAAAGGCAGAGGAACCAGAGATCAAATTGCCAACATCGGCTGGATCATGGAAAAAGCAAGAGAGTTCCAGAAAAACATCTATTTCTGCTTTATTGACTTTGCCAAAGCATTTGACTGTGTGGATCACAATAAACTGTGGAAAATTCTGAAAGAGATGGGAATGCCAGACCACTTGACCTGCCTCTTGAAAAACCTATATGCAGGTCAGGAAGCAACAGTTAGAACTGGACATGGAACAACAGACTGGTTCCAAATAGGAAAAGGAGTACGTCAAGGCTATATACTGTCACCCTGCTTATTTAACTTCTAGGCAGAGTACATCATGAGAAACACTGAGCTGGAAGAAGCACAAGCTGGAGAGAAATACCAATAACCTAGGATATGCAGACGATACCACCCTTATGGCAGAAAGTGAACTAAAAAGCCTCTTGATGAAAGTGAAAGAGGAGAGTGAAAAGGTTGGCTTAAAGCTCAACATTCAGAAAACGAAGATCATGGCATCTGGTCCCATCACTTCATGGCAAATAGATGGAGAAACAGTAGAAACAGTGTCAGACTTTATTTTGGGGGGCTCCAAAATCACTGCAGATGGTGACTGCAACCATGAAATTAAAAGACGCTTATTCGTTGGAAGGAAAGTTATGACCAACTAGATAGCATATTGAAAAGAGAGACATTACTTTGCCAACAAAGGTCCGTCTAGCCAAGGCTATGGTTTTTCCAGTTGTCATGTATGGATGTGAGAGTTGGACTGTGAAGAAATCTGAGTGCTGAAGAACTGATGCTTTTGAACTGTGGCATTGGAGAAGACTCTTGAGAGTCCCCTGGACTTGCAAGGAGATCCAACCAGTCCATTCTAAAGGAGATCAGTCCTGGGATTTCTTTGGAAGGAATGATGCTAAAGCTGAAACTCTAGTACTTTGGCCACCTCATTTGAAGAGTTGTCTCATTGGAAAAGACTCTGATGCTGGGAGGGATTGGGGGCAGGAGGAGAAGGGGACAACAGAGGATGAGATGGCTGGATGGCATCACCAACTCGATGGCTGTGAGTCTGAGTGAACTCCGGGAGTTGGTGATGGACAGGGAGGCCTGGCGTGCTGCAGTTCATGGGGTCACAAAGAGTTGGACACAACCTAGCAACTAAACTGAACTGAACTGACTCTGCATATAAATTATATAAGCAGGGTGACAATATACAGCCTTAACATACTCCTTTCCCAATTTGGAACCAGTGGTTGTTCCATGTCCTGTTTTATCTGTAACTTCTTGACCGGCATACAGATTTCTCAGGAGGCAGGTCAGATGGTCTGGTATTCCCATCTCTTGAAGAATTCTCCAGAGTTTGTTGTAATCCACACAGTCAAATGCTTTGGTGTAGTCAATAAAGCAGAAGTATATGTTCCTCTGGAACTCTCTTGCTTTTTTGATGATCCAACAGGTGTTGGCAATTTGATCTCTGCTTCCTCTGCCTTTCCTAAATCCAGCTTGAACATCTGGAAGTCCATGGCTCATATACTCTTGAAGCCTGGCTTAGAGAATTTTGAGCACTAC
The DNA here is from genome assembly GCF_023091745.1 of Budorcas taxicolor. NCBI lineage: Eukaryota > Metazoa > Chordata > Mammalia > Artiodactyla > Bovidae > Budorcas > Budorcas taxicolor. The sequence continues at coordinate 74,767,134 of NC_068918.1, read as the reverse complement.
TTTACTGGCGTGTGACATGACTGCAATTGTGCGGTATACATTGTTTGGCATTGCCTTTATTTGGGATTAGAATGAAAACTGACCATTTCCAGTCCTGTGGCGACTGCTGAGTTTTCCAATTTCCTGGCATATTGAGTGTGGCACTTTAACGGCATCATCTTTTAGGACCTGAAATAGGTCAGTGGAATGCCATCATATATCTGGATATAGCCTTGGAATGCAGCAAACACTGATAGAACGTAAGTATGGATGATCACTGGGAAAACTGGAAAGGAACTGCCTTTTTAAAGATTTGGACCATAAAGAAACTGAGTACTACAGAATTGATGCTTTTAAACTATGGTGTTAGAGAAGACTCTTGAAATTCTCTTGGACAGCAAGGAGATCAAACCAGTCAATTCTAGAGCAAATCAACCTTGAATATTCATTGGAAGGACTTATTATGAAGCCAAAACTCCAATACTTTGACCACCTGATACAACGAGCCAACTTATTGGAAAAGAATCTGATGCTGGGAAGAATTGAAGGCAGGAGGAGAAGTGGGTGACAGAGGATGTGATGGTTGGATGGCATCATCAACTCAATTGACATGAGTTTGAGCAAACTCTGGAAGATAGTGAAGGACAGGGAAGCCTAACACGCTGCAGTCCATCGGGTCACAAAGAGTTGGACACAGCTGTGTGACTGAACAACAACAAAATAGCCACAGGCAGAAATATACACCCTGACAAATGCTGCAATTATCAGTCACAAAGAACTATTGAATTTTAGAAATAAGGTCTTATCTGTCCATTGAAGACATGTTTCTAGCATATAAAGCATAAAGCAGTGATAAATGTGAATTATGAAATTCATTTGAAAATGGCCATTTAATGGGCCATAGCCTCACACAGAGAAAATTTAGTCTCTTGCTTTGGCAGCTGCCTGTCATTCTTTTCTACAAACAAGGCAAGCAGTTTTTAAGCTGACAAATAGCCTACATTTAGGCAAATGTAATACTATGCTTACAAACCTTAATGGCAGGCAAACCTCTAAAGACTCAGACATTTGGTTTGAATGAGATAAATGTGCAAAGGACCACCCACCTAACAGAAGCCTTTCTGAACTCTTGGTTCTCCCTCTCCTCTTCAGGATTCCCTAAGTGGCCCCTTTATCTTCTTTCCCTCTAGTCTCCTCCTCCACCCTCCTCCATCAGCTTCCCTACAAGGCTCTCTAGAAAGCCAGAAGTCACCCCCACCTCATTAGTCACAGTATGGTTCTAGGCTTTAGGCCAGGGCAACTTATCAACTGGATGTTAGTAGAGCCTTATTAAAAAAACTCTTCATTGAGTATAATATTAAAACCCCAGCAATGAAAAGAATCTGTAAGTATGCTCTTCCCCAAACGGTGCTCACAAAAGCAAGTTTGCAGTTTTAATTTCTATGTGGTTCAGACTAGTTCAGTTTCTCCTGGATCAAGACTGTAAGCAAGGATCTCAGGCAACATGAAGAAGGAAGCAGGAGGCAGTTTCCAGAAACACAAATTTTCTGCAGTCATCAGTAACCCCTGCTCTATGTCCACAGGACAGCACATCCTTCAGAAGGATTTTTTTTTTTTTTCTCCTTCTGTTCTGGAATTCTTTTCCACAAAATTTGATTAGGGAGAAAAACTATTGAAAAGCAACATTTTTTCCCCATGTTGTCCTTAAAATATTGACATGATGTAGAAGCTTTTTTTGCCTAAGTAAACAGGCAGTTTTAATGAAGGATTTAAAGGTACTGAACCAGATAAAAACATACTGAGTTCTGCATTGCACTTTATTTTCAAAATATTTTGTACGTCCAGCATGTCTTTTTGAAAAAACAAAGTAAAGAAAAAAAGTGTGGCATCTTGAATCCCTTATTAGGAAAGCAATTTTAGTAAGTGCCTCTTTGTTCTATTTTTCTGTTTTGAGTTCTTAAAATGACATACTGTTTAGGAAAGAGTTCCTCCACCTAGGTGTGATTTACCCAACTAGTTTATCTTGTGATGGATTAAAGCATAAAGCTTTCTTTTACTATATGCAAATAATATGTAATTATTAATTACATATTGATATCCTGTTGATATTAATGATATTAATATCCTCCTTAATATCATTTCATGTCTGAATTCCAGGCAAATTGCTTTTCTACCATCTCTTGGTTCCTATTTAAATAGATTAGTTTCCTACATTACATTATTCCATTTAATCCAGTTGAGCAAAGATTTCTTGGGCACGAGCTTCAACCATATCACATTGGTTTGGGTTCCCTCACCATTCTAGTTTTCATATTCTGAAACAAGTTTGGATCCAGATTTCCTTATCTGTGAAAAAGTGTATATATACATGACCTCTATTGTTTCTTTCAGTTTTTACATTTTTGCTAACTTCTAATGTGAGAATTAAATGAATATGAAGCATGAACCCACTTTGAAACTATAAAAGGACATGCAAATATGAATTAGAAACATACAAAATTACACAGCAATAATTTTATATAGTGGTAACAGGGAATCTAGCTTGATGCACCTTTCAGAATGATAGGCAGCATTTATCTAGAATCAACTGATGGTATCAAAGGGTTATCATTTACATAACATTTCAAGTTAACTTATTTCACCTGGCCTGCTTTAGAAGGTATGTCGGTGGTAGAAAAGAAGATTCTTTCCTTAACGCATATTTGTTTTGTTTTGTTTTTCCTTGTTTGCCCTATACTTACTGACCTTGAATAACTTTAGTAAGTCAAAAAAAAAAAGAATTAGAATTTTAATCAACCTTAGCATAAATGATAACGATGCTTCTTATCTGTTATTTTTACCCTCTCAGACATAACAGGGAGAAGGCAATGGCACCCCACTCCAGTACTCTTGCCTGGAAAATCCCATGGACGGAGGAGCTTGGTAGGCTGCAGTCCACGGGGTCGCGAAGAGTCAGACATGACTGAGCGAATTCACTTTCACTTTTCACTTTCATGCATTGGAGAAGGGAATGGCAACCCACTCCAGTGTTCTTGCCTGGAGAATCCCAGGGATGGGGAACCCTGCTGGGCTGCCGTCTATGGGGTCGCACAGAGTCAGACATGACTGAAGTGACTTAGCAGCAGCAGCAGCAGCAGCAGCAGACATAACAGAGTATTTTTATTAATATCCTTTTTTAGATTGCTGTAGACTATATTGGCTGTAGCAGTCTACAACAAACCTATTTTTCAGATTATTCTAGCTAGTTGTCAAGTGGCTACCTCAGAATGTGATGACTGTTACATCTGTTTAGTATTCTAGCCTAACTATAGGTGAAGATTTAATGTAATTGTGCGGTTATAAATATATTATTATTATGAAGTTACTATGATATTTTAAAATGATGTGTAACAGAATAGCTCAACTATTTTGTGAAATAATGCAGAAATATTCAGTTGGAACTATATGCCATAAAAAAGTCATGATCAGGCTGTATTTTAACTGTATCACAAATTTTCAAATAAATAAAATTTTCTTTAGAAAATGATAAAATTGCAGGTATCAAAGATTAGTGAATTTTTAAGAAATAAGCATTTTACACTTGATTTTGCAAAATAAATCACTATACCAATATTATGAAGTGGCCCAAACTCTTAAGCCACTCTGTCTAGGTTGAAATCTCTATAGTTATCTCTGTGCTTAACTTCTCTATTCCTCATAGGTAATAAGATGGAATATTCAAAGCACTCACCAAAGAACATGCACTCAACAGAAGCACCAATTATTATATTATCCCCATACTGCTCACTTAAGAAAGACAGTGCAGAAAAGATACCTGTGTACATGTCCATGTTAGACAATATGTAGCAATTTTTAATGTAATTATTGAATGTATATGAATTTGTACTATCTGCCAGAGTAATTCTGGCATTTTTTATCATTATTTTTTAGTAAATAGAAATGAAAAATGAAAATTGTATATATTTAAGTTACATGGTGAAAGTGCAAGTGTTAAGTCACTCAGTCATGTTCAACTTTTTGCTACCCCATGGGCTGTAGCCCACCAAGCTCCTCTGTCCATGGACTCTTCCAGGCGATACTGGAGTGGGCAGACATTCCCTTCTCCTGGGGATCTTCCCAACCCAAGGATTGAACCTGGGTCTCCTGCATTGTGGGCAGATTCTTTATAGTCTGAGCCACCAGGGAAGCCCCATTTGAAATTTTCGTAATGTATGCTTTCAGAACTGTATACATTTCCAGCTTCAGTAAAGTAGTAGAAGTGAAAAGTAAAAGTCGTATACATATATATTTGAGATATACCATTTGATATTTTGATATATATTTTTACATCATGAAATAATCACCATAATCGTTATTCTATTCTTTAGTGGTGGGACCATTTTAAGATCTACCTTCTTAATACATTTCAAGTATATAATACTGTATTGTTAGCTATTGTCTCGTTGCTGTATGTTAGATCTCCAGCACTTATTTACTTCACAGGACTGGAAATTTGTATCCTTTAACCAACATCTCCTCATGTTCCCCTCCTCCTAAGTCCCTGCTGCTAGATCGCTTCACTCATGTCCGACTCTGTGCGACCCCATAGACGGCAGCCCACTAGCTCCTCTGTCTCTGGGATTCGCCAGGCAAGAATACTGGAGTGGGTTTCCATTCCCTTCTCCAATGCATGAAAGTGAAAAGCGAAAGTCAAGTCGCTCAGTTGTCCCGACTCTTAGCGACCCCATGGACTGCAGGCTCCTCCGTCCATGGGATTTTCCAGGCAAGAGTACTGGAGCGGGGTGCCATTGCCTTCTCCGCCGAAGTCCCTAGGAACTACTATTTAAAGAGAGAAGAGTAAAGGCAAAACTTTTGTAGCATAAAATTTTATAAATATTGTGGTGTAAATTAGCACCTTCACAGACTGTGCTTTCAAATACTCAGCATAGTACTTCACCTATGGTAGGTTTCAATAAATGTCTGTTAAATGTAATAATAGTCATAATTATGGTGTTGGAAAGAGCACAATACATTGTGTTCTATGATGACTTCTGATTGTGCCTAATGCATATCATCTGTTCTTTCAAGTAAAATTGTTTAAAATTTATTCAAAAATTAGCCTTTTCTCTATAAAATGGTGTGAACATCTAACAAAACTCTTACTTTTCAGACTGCCTGTAATAACTGTGACTCAATCAACTCTTGATGGCATACAATAGAATCTTGATAGAAGTTTCTGAGAAAATTTCAAATTTAGAACAATGTTTCAGTGAAGACTGCCTGATATTTACCCATATCATTAGTATCAGTTCAGTTCAGTCACTCAGTCATGTCTGACTCTTTGCGACCATGTGGACTGCAGAATGCTAGGCTTCCCTGTTAATCATCAACTCACAAAGCTTGCTCAAACTCATGTCCATCAAGTCAGTGATGGCATCCAACCATCTCATCCTGTCTCATCCCCTTCTCCTCCTGCCTTCCATCCTTCCCAGCATCAGCGTCTCTTCAAATGAGTCAGTTCTTTGCATCAGGTGGCCAAAGTATTGGAGCTTCAGCTTCAGCATCAGTCCTTCCAATGTATATTCAGGACAGATTTCCTTTAGGATTGACTGGTTTGATCTCCTTGCAGTCCAAGGGACACTCAAGAGTCTTCCCCAACATCGCAGTTCAAAAGCATCAGTTCTTTGACACTCAGCTTTCCTTATAGTCCAATTCTCACATCCATACATGACTAACAGAAAAACCACAGCTTTGACTAGACAGACCTTTGTCAGCAAAGTAATGTCTCTATAATATTCTGTCTAGGTTGGTCATAGCTTTTCTTCCAAGGAGCAAGTGTCTTTTAATGTCAAGGCTGCAGTCACACTTTGAAGTGATTTTGGAGCCCAAAAAGATTAAGTTTGTCACTGTTTCTGTTGTTTCTCTATCTATTTGCCATGAAGTGAAGGGACTGGATGCCATTATCTTAGTTTTTTGAATGTTGAGTTTTAAGCCAACTTTTTCACTCTCCTCTTTCACCTTCATCAAGAGGTTCTTTAGTTCTTCCTTGCTTTCTGCCATAAGAGTGGTATCATCTGCATATCTGAGGTTGTTGATATTCCTCCCAGCAATGTTGATTCCAGCTTGTGTTTCATCCAGTCCAGAATTTTGTATGATTTACTCTGCATATAAGTTAAACAAGCAGGGTGACAATACCCAGCCTTTACATACTCCTTTCCCAGTTTGGAACCAGTTGGTTGTTCCGTGTCTGGTTTTAACTGTTGCTTCTTGACCTACAAGTAGATTTCTCAGGAAGCAGGTAAGGTGGTCTGCTATTCCATCTCTTGAAGAATTATGCATAGTTTTCTGTGATACACACAGTCAAAAGCTTTGGCATAGTCAACAAAGCAGAAGTAGATGTTTTTTCTGGATCTCTCTTGCTTTTTCAATGACCCAACAGATGTTGGCAATTTGATCTCTGGTTTCTCTGCCTTTTCTAAGTCCAGCTTGAACATCTGGAAGTTCTCAGTTCACATACTGTTGAAGCCTCACTTGGAGAATTTAGACCATTACTTTGAAGGGTGTGAGATGAGAGCAAATGTGCAGTTCTTTGAACATTCTTTGGCATTGCCTTTCTTCAGGACTGGAATAAAAACTGACCTTTTCCAGTCCTGTGACCACTGCTGAATTTTTCAAATTTGCTGGCATATTGAGTGCAGCACTTTAACAACATCATCTTTTAGGATTTGAAATAGCTCAACTGGAATTCCCACCTCCACTAGCTTCATTCATAGTGATGCTTCCTAAGGCCTACTTGACTTCACATTCCAGGATGTCTGACTCTGGGTGAGTGATCACACCATCATGGTTATCTGAGTCATGAAGATCTTTCTTCTACATAGTTCTTCTGTGTATTATTACCACATCTTCTTAATATCTTCTGCTTCTGTTAGGTCCATACCATTTCTGTCCTTTATTGAGCCCATCTTTCCTTGGAAGAAAAGTTATGACCAACCTAGATAGCATATTCAAAAGCAGAGACATTACTTTGCCGACTAAGGTCCATCTAGTCAAGGCTATGGTTTTTGTAGTAGTCATATATGGATGTGAGAGTTGGACTGTAAAGAATGCTGAGCGCCAAAGAATTGATGCTTCTGAACTGTGGTGTTGGAGAAGACTCTTGAGAGTCCCTTGGACTGCAAGGAGATCCAATCAGTCCATTCTGAAGGAGATCAGCCCTGGGATTTCTTTGGAAGGAATGATGCTGAAGCTGAAACTCCAGTACTTTGGCCACCTCATGCGAAGAGCTGACTCATTGGAAAAGACTCTGATGCTGGGAGGGATTGGAAGGAGGAGGAGAAGGGGACGACAGAGGATGAGATGGCTGGATGGCATCACTGACTCGATGGATGTGAATCTGAGTGAACTCCGGGAGTTGGTGATGGACAGGGAGGCCTGGCGTGCTGGGATTCATGGGGTCGCAAAGAGTCGGACACGACTGAGCGACAGAACTGAACTGAACTTGCATGAAATGTTCCCTTGGTATCTCTAATTTTCTTGAAGAGATCTCTAGTCTTTCCCATTCTATTGTTTTCCTCTATTTCTTTGCATTGATCACTGAGGGTGGCTTTCTTATCTCTCCTTGCTATTCTTTGGAACCCTGCATTCAGATGGGTATATCTTTCCTTTCCTCCTTTGCCTTTCACTTCTGTTCTTAGCTATTTGTAAGGCCTTGTCAAACAACCATTTTGCTTCCTTGCATTTCTTTTTCTTGGGAATAGTCTTGATCACTGCCTCCTGTACAAGTCATGAACCTCTGTCCATAGTTCTTCAGGCACTCTGTCTATCAGATCGAATCCCTTGAATCTATTTCTCACTTCCACTGTATAGTCATAAGGGATATGATTTAGGTCATACTTGAATGGCCTAGTAGTTTTCCCTACTTTATTCAATTTAAGTTTGAATTTGGCAATAAGGAGTTCATGATCTGAGCCACAGTCAGCTCCTGGTCTTGTTTTTTGCTGACTGTATAGAGCGTCTCCATCTTTGACTGTAAAGAATATAATCAATCTGATTACCGTGGTAACTGTCTGTTGATGTCCCTGTGTAGAGTCGTCTCTAAGAGGGTGTTTGCTATGACCAGTGCATTCTCTTGGCAAAACTCTGTTAACCTTTGCCCTGATTCATTCTGTACTCCAAGGCCAAATCTCCCTGTTACTCCAGGTATCTTTTGACTTCCTACTTTTGTATTCAAGTCCCCTGTGATGAAAAGGACATCTTTGGGGGTGTTAGTTCTAGAAGGTCTTGTAGGTCTCCCTAGAACCACTCAACTTCAGCTTCTTTGGAATTATGGTTGGGGCATAGACTTGGATTACTGTGATTTTGAACTGTTGTTTGCCTTGGAAATGAACAGAGATCATTGTCATTTGAGACTGCATCCAAGTACTGCATTCGACTCTTTTGTTGACTATGATGGCTACTCCATTTCTTCTAAGGGATCGTTTCCTACAATAGTAGATATAGTGATCATCTGAATTAAGTTCACCCATTCCAGCCCATTTTAGTTTGCTGATTCCTAAAATGTTGATGTTCACTCTTGCTGTCTCCTGTTTGACCACTTCCAATTTACCTTGATTTGTGGATCTAATATTCCAGGTTCCTATGCAGTATTGTTCTTTACAGAATCGAACTTTACTTCCATCATCAGTCACATACACAACTGGGCATTGTTTTTGCTTAAATATCATTAGTATAGCCATCAAGAAACCATGAACAGTATTTGAGAATATTCTAGGAACTCTGATATTGATTTCTTAAATGTCATAAAATAGTAAATTATTTATTATTGAATATTTTGTTTCTGACATTTTTGTAGGAGCTTTAGATCAATTCACCACATCATTCTGACTTTACATTGCTGTTTTATGGAAATACAGTCTACTGCTTTATATTGAGGATTTATTATTTTAATAGAATAGTTTAAGCAACAAAAGTTTTTTTTTTTTTTTCAATTAGATCTAAAATATGACTGGTATGTGGTCTTGGCTATCTCACTGGGGTCTCACTAGGATATGTCAGTCAAATAAATTCAAGATCCAGTGAGCATATATTAATTCCCTGTCATAGAGAACACAGGTTGGTTCCAGGTATACAATGAGGATGAGGATTTAGGATCTGCCCTCAGAAGGTATTAATAAAAGTTGTAGTTGGAAAGGTAGGACAAAGATACATATGCTCACAAATTATACAAGGCCAAATAACATGAGCAATAAAAGAAGAATATCCCAAAGGAAAGAAAATTCATAGCCAACTAACAGAGGGAGAAGGGTCTCAAAAGCTCAACCTAAGAGGAGATTTATAAGCTGAACTTAGACGATCAGGGATGAATTTGATAGATTTTTAAAATATAAATCTCTACAAGAGAATTCAATTTTTCCATTATCAACAAATATTTACTGTGCATCTACTATGAGCAAGTATGTGATTGTCATTGAGGATACAAATATGAATAATTATTTTTATCAAAGAAAGTGAGACAGACAAACAAGTAAACAAATGATAATATAATGCAATCAGTGAAGATGGAGAACTAACCTCCTTATTTGGGGCAAAGAGGAAATGGAGATTAAGAAGCCTTTGGGGAAGAAGAGATGAATGAATCAACTTCTTTAAGACAAGGGATCATCACAGGACTCAGTTAGATGAAGTGCTAGGAGGTGATAATGGGTTTAGCATCTTTATATATTTGATCATCAAAAACCGTTTGTAAGTTACATTTTACCAAGTATTTTTTTTTTTAAGTCTTGAGTTAAGAGAAAACATGAGAAATTCTGAGAAATCTTGTCAGATTCATATGGCTGGAGAGCAAAGTGGTGAGCAAACGTCATCAAAGAAAGTGGCAAATTGGAAGTAGGGTCAGAATCCTAAGGGTTTTAAATATTTTGCTGCGGAGTTTACTCTTTATCTGGAGTACTTGGAAAGCTATTCAACAGGGAGACATGAATAGAGAGACATCAAAAAATATAAGAAGGGGAGTGACATGAGCAAGGTTGTTAAAATCTAAAAAGATCTCTCTGGCAGCACATGGAGGATGGATTGTTGGAAGAGGACATGTTGAAGAGACTGTTATAAGGAAAGCAAGTTACAAAGAGAGTGTAGTGCAAATAAGAACTGATAAGGTTCTAGGTCAGTGAGAATGTGGTTGAAAATAAGTGAATGATTGGACAGGTATGAAAAAAGGAGATTCCTGTAGAACTCTGTGATTAATTAGATATTGGTAGTAATGTAAGGTCTTTCCTGGTAGCTCAGCAGGTAAAGAGCTATGTGATGATCCCACTCTGGGAAAATAGGAACTGAACTAACAGCTAGTAAGGAAAACAAAGTAACCCTCAAATATAGCTACAGTTGAAAAAAATGATAATTTGCTAACATTTGTTAAATATGAGTGGTGGATGCATGGATATTATATGGTTCTTTATTCTATAGTTTTGAAACACTTAAATTATTTTGAGGAAATGTATTAGTAGCACTTGCCTGGTTTTTCCCAAGTTTGCCTTTTGTGCTTTTGTTCTTTCCTGACTTTGCTCTGTATACTTTCATTACAAAAAAATCAATCTCTCTTCTCCATTCTCCCCCAAGGTATATGTATGACTGAGTCCCTTCACTGTTCACCTGAAACTATTACATTGTTAATCACCTATATCCCAGTACAAAATGTTTTTGGTGTTAAAAAAATAAAATAAATCAAAGCTGTGAGGGTTACTAGATACTGAGTCCTATGAGTATATCAAGCAAATTATTGAACCTGGATCTGGTCTCCAGGACCTCCAGATGTACCTGGATTCCAGGTACTTTCTTTTGGAAAAGTCTCTGAGAGAGTCTGAAGATACACAGAGCAATATAGATGAAGAAGTCTACTGACAACTAACAGGTATTTAAGTCCTTGTTCAGCTTCTTCATGTTCATCTCTAAGATGCTGACTTTGACTGACAGAAATGAAAGCCCAAGGAATCTTAATGAAAGAAACTCCAGTGAACCTCAGCTTAGACATTCAAAGTGGTAAGCTAAAGAAAACTGCTACAGGAAGATCAGCACATTTTTGAGAAAGTTGATTAAGGCCTTTTAACAGACACAGGGTAGGTAGTTTATCAGATGAAAATGTTGATATGTATATTCCATTTCTTAGTTCATGTTGTAAGCTTTGGAGTCAGATGTATCTAAGAACAAATTCCAAATCCATCATTAATAATCTGCAGTTATGTCCCTTTGGGAAAGTAACTTAAACTATGAGTTTTAACATGCTCATCTGTGAAATGATTTGCTCTCAGTATTAAATAACACATGGCCCAAGGGCTTCCCTGGTGGATCAGAGGTAAAGAATCTACCTGAAATGTGGGATACTGGGGTTCAATCCCTGGGTCACGAAGATCCCCTGGAGAAGAGAATGGCAACCCACTCCAGTATTCTTGCCGGGAGAATTCCATGGATAGAGGAACCTGGTGAGCTATAGCCTATGGGGTCGCAAACAGTCAGACACGACTGAGCAACTAACACACAAACACACACAGAATGACCAGCACAGAACTTAGCAAATGATATGTATTTAACAAATACTATTCATACAATATTTTTCATATATTCCTAAGCACTGTATATTCTGCATTCTGATTTAAGAAGGCAGAACAAGGACGGTACTCAAAAGTTCAAGGCACTAATCAAGACCAAGAGAGTGTCTAGAAGTTCAAGAGGAAGAAGAAATAAAAGGATAAACATTTCTGAGGGCCTTGGAAACTAAACCTGAATGAATGACTCAGTAAAACATGTAACACACACATATGCCACTAAGTGATTTGGGTAATTATTATTACTCGACCTAATACCTAATATGGAGAAGGCAATGACACTCCACTCCAGTACTCTTGCCTGGAAAATCCCATGGACAGAGGAGCCTGGTGGGCTGCAGTCCATGAGGTCGCAAAGAGTTGGACACAGCTGAGCGACTTCACTTTCACTTTTCACTTTCATGCAATGGAGAAGGAAATGGCAACCCACTCCAGTGTTCTTGCCTGGAGAATCCCAGGGACGGGGGAGCCTGGTGGGCTGCCGTCTACGGGGTGGCACAGAGTCGTAAACGACTGAAGCGACTTAGCAGCAGCAGCCACAGCAATACCTGATATAAATTATACTTCAAGATAAAACATTGCATCAGTTCAGTTCAGTTCAGTTCAGTCACTCAGTCATGTCCGACTCTTTGCAACACCTTGAATCGCACCATGCCAGGCCTCCCTGTCCATCACTAACTCCCAGAGTTCACTTAAACTCACGTCCATCAAGTCAGTGATGCCATCCAGCCATCTCATCCTCTGTCGTCCCCTTCTCCTCCTGACCCCAATCCCTTCCAGCATCAGAGTCTTTTCCAATGAGATAACTCTTCGCATGAGGTGGCCAAAGTACTGGAGCTTCAGCTTTAGCATCAGTCCTTCCAAAGAACACCCAGGACTGATCTCCTTTAGAATCGACTGGTTGGATCTCCTTGCAGTTCAAGGGACTCTCAAGAGTCTGCTCCAACACCACAGTTCAAAGGCATCAATTCTTTGGTGCTCAGCTTTCTTCACAGTCCAACTCTCACATCCATACATGACTACTGAAAAAACCATAGCCTTGACTAGACGGACCTTTGTTGGCAAAGTAATGTCTCTGCTTTTGAATATGCTATCTAGGCTGGTCATAACTTTCCTTCCAAGGAGTAACCATCTTTTAATTTCATGGCTGCAATCACCATTTGGCAGTGATTTTGGAGCCCAAACAAATAAAGTCTGACACTGTTTCCTCTGTTTCCCCAACTATTTGCCATGAAGCGATGGGACCAGATGCCATGATCTTCGTTTTCTGAATGTTGAGCTTTAAGCCAACCTTTTCACTCTCCTCTTTCACTTTCATCAAGAGGCTGTTTAATTCCTCTTCACTTTGCCACAAGGGTGCTGTCATCTGCATATTTGAGGTTATTGATATTTCTCCTGGCAATTTTGATTCCAGCTTGTGCCTCTTCCATTGCATACATATTTTCAAATTTTATTTTGAAGATTCTTTGCTCACTTTATGTTGGATTTCCACATTTACCAACATATATGGTATTTTTTAACTCTTCAATATGCATTATTTAGAAAAAAAAACTCACACTAAGGCCTCAATTTCATTGAAAACTTTGAAGTCATGTGGATTAAAATGTTTATTTGAAAATTATTCTCTAACTCATATTGTATGATAAGAATTTTATTGTCACCTTTGTAGTTAGGCTGAATCTTTTAAATAAATTAAATTTCTTTTTTTTTACTTTATTTTACTTTACAATACTGTATTGGTTTTGCCATACATCAACATGAATCCGCCACGGGTGTACACGTGTTCCCAATCCTGAAACCCCCTCCCACCTCCCTCCCCATACCATCTCTCTGGGTTATCCCAGTGCACCAGCCCCAAGCATCCTGTATCCTGCATCGAACCTAGACTGGCAATTAGTTTCTTACATGATATTATACATGTTTCAATGCCATTCTTTCAAATCATCCCACTCTCCCCCTCTCCCACAGAGTCCAAAAGACTGTTCTATACATCTGTGTCTCTTTTGCTGTCTCGTATACAGGGTTATTGTTACCATCTTTCTAAATTCCATATATATGTGTTAGTATACTGTGTTGGTGTTTTTCTTTCTGGCTTACTTCACTCTGTATAATCAGCTCCAGTTTCATCCATTCTGATAGAACTCTTATTCAAGATCTATTACCTGGGCAATACCGTATATAACTATCATATTCTATAACTGAACTGAATTATCTCATGACTCACTTAAGAGCATTGAATACACCTATCTAATTTGTTCTATAGGCCAATAAACAAAACTGCCAAACCATACATATTCAAACCAAAATGGATACATCTTTTTAATAATAATGCTCTCTAAATATTGGAGAGTACAGCAAATGCTGGGGCTTCCCCTGTCTTAATGTAAAGAATCCCTTCTAAAGGAGAGGCAAAAGATGTGCATTCAATCCGTGGGTCAGAAAGATCCTCTGGAAGAGGACGTGGCAATCTACTCCAATATTCTTGCCTGGACAATCACATGGACAGAGTAGCCTGGCAAGCTACAGTCCGTGGGGTCGTAAAGAGTTAAGACTCGATTGAGCAACTGAGCATGCATGCATGCACAGCAAATGCTCAGTTGCCACACAGTACTTTCTAAGACAGTGATATTTGGTTAGTGAAAATTGAATCCCTTGATTTACTGGAATTAAATTAGGAACAAGAACAGTATTAATATACAACTTTCATTAAGATGCTAATTTATTTAACATTACTTAATTCTCCAGCGAGTACATATTCTATAAAGAATTGCATTCTGAAGCAATGTAATTGCTGAATGTTCCCAACAGTATAAGAACTCCACGCATTCTCTCAAATTGATTTGTAATGGCATTATAGCAAAAGGCTAAGACTTATGCATAAGCCTACTTCTTTTATTCCCATGAGATAATTAAAGATTCAAATTTAAATGAAATTCTTGATTGTTCCATAACTGTGCACTTAGTTTTTGTATAATAGATTAAACTAGCCATTCTGTTACTTTGTCTGGAAAAAAACTGTAGAGATTTTAGTCATTGAGATGCAAATAAAAATCAAGTTGCAAAAAATTATAGTGCTAGCATACAGATATACATAGAAAATATTGTGTTAAAACAATAAATACATTTTTGATATGTTCAAAGTCACAGATGAATCTAATTTGGATTATTTTTAAGTTACTATTTATCAGCATATTATTTACTGAAAACCCTTATCCTACTATTGCGTAATTTTTTCATATATTCAAAATTATATATATATATATAAATTTATAAAGAAGATTATATATATCACCTATAATCCCACTATCTAGAGAATCATAGTACTATGTTTGATTAAGTCTTTCCAATCTTATTTTACATATATTTTTCTTTAAAAAACTCAAATCATGCTAGTAATTTCATGTCCAGAATTTCATTTATGATTATATAATAAAATGTTAACCACATAATGAAGTTATTTAACATATTTTTATAAACAATAACAGGAATATTTTCTACTGCCCAGTAACCAGACTTTTCAGCTGTTTCTAACATTTTTTTCTATTGCAAATGAAGTGAACATTCTTTTGCTTACATTGTAATTGATATCCTTGAAATTTTTCTAAGAAGGAACTCAAGAAGGGGAAGTAAAAAAAAAAAGAAAGAAACTTTTTAAAAGTTCTTAATCCATAGCCCTAGTTTGCTTTTCAAAATGTTACACCCATTCACATCCAGCAGTTTCTGAGTGTTCATCCACTCAGAATCTCCAGCATGGAGAAATATCATGTAATTATTTGGTTAAAACTTTGGTAATTTGATAGGTAAAGCACTGTATCAGACCATTAATTTAATTTGTCTTTCAGTTCAGTTCAGTCACTCAGTCTTGTCTGACTCTTTGCGACCCCATGAATTGCAGCTCGCCAGGCCTCCCTGTCCATCACCAACTCCCAGAGTTCACTCAAACTCACATGCATCGAGTCGGTGATGCCATCCAGCCATCTCATCCTCTGTCGTCCCCTTCTCCTCCTGCCTCCAATCCCTCCCAGCATCAGAGTCTTTTCCATTGAGTCAACTCTTCACATGAGGTGGCCAAAGTACTGGAGTTTCAAATTTAGCATCATTCCTTCCAAATAACACCCAGGACTGATCTCCTTCAGAATGGACTGGTTGGATATCCTTGCAGTCCAAAGGACTCTCAAGAGTCTTCTCAACACCACAGTTCAAAAGCATCAATTCTGCAGTGCTCAGCCTTCTTCACAGTCCAACTCTCACATCCATACATGACCACAGGAAAAACCATAGCCTTGACTAGACGGACCTTTGTTGGCAAAGTAATGTCTCTGCTTTTGAATATGCTATCTAGGCTGGTCATAACTTTCCTTCCAAGGAGTAAGTGTCTTTTAATTTCATGGCTGCAGTCACCATCTGCAGTGATTTTGGAGCCCAAACAAATAAAGTCTAACACTGTTTCCACTGTTTCCCCATCTATTTGCCACGAAGTGATGGGACCAGATGCCATGATTTTCGTTTTTTGAATGTTGAGCTTTAAGCCGACTTTTTCACTCTCCTCTTTCACTTTCATCAAGAGGCTTTTTAGTTTCTCTTCACTTTCTGCCATAAGGGTGGTGTCATCTGCATATCTGAGGTTATTGATATTTCTCCCAGCAATCTTGATTCCAGCTTGTGCTTCTTCCAGCCCAGCATTTCTCATGTAATTTGTCTTTAGTAGTACTGTGAAATATATATTTATATATACTATATATATGTGTATATATATGTTTGAAGAATGTCTTCAGCAACATGGCTTAATAAAATGCACCTTGTTCGTGTCCCCTGTTAGCAACCAAACTTCAGCATTCACCCATGTACAGAAGTGCCTCTGTGGAAGTGGTGGGATGCAGCACTATACACCAAGGACTGGCGAAGAGCCCTGCCCACCTGTGCATCCAGTAATAACCAAAGAGACCTCAGTCCTGGCAGTGGGTCCTCCAATGGCCCATGAATTGACCCCAGTTCCTCTTAGCTGTGGTCCAGGAGACCTCAGAAAAGAGTTCTAGTTACCCCTGGATAAGAGAGCCTTTGTGGAAGTCCAGGTTTCTGGCAGAGAAGTTTCAGCACCTCACTGGAACAAAAAAACTAAGAATCTGAATGTGTTGAAGAGGGGTAAAAGGAACAGTTCAACTTTACCTGCATCAGTCCTCTTCCAAAGTGGCACAGCTCATGGCCAAAAGGGATCTTCTCAGCATATGATTTCTATGATAACAGGGGAAAGGAAAGGCATGCAACTGAGCCTCTAGCTTCCCCAGCTGTGTGGGATGCTGCCAGAGGAGTCCATTTCACTCTTAGTCTCAGCAATGATTTCTTGGATATGACACCAAAAACTAATGCAACAAAAGCAAAAATCAACAAGTGGGATGACATCAAACTGAAAAGTTTCTCTGCAGCAAAAGAAACAATAACCAAATGAACAGGCAACATATACAATAGGGAAAATATTTGCAAATGACATACCTGATAAGGAGTTAATATCCAAAATATATAAGCAACTCATACAACTCAGGAGCAAAACAAACAATCCAGTTAATGAGCAGAGGAGCTGAAATGTCATATTTCCAAAGAAGACATACAAATGACCAAGAAGTATACAATAAGATGTTCAATATCGCTCATTATCAAGGCAACACAAATTAAAATCATGATGAAATAATACCTCACATCTATTAAAATGGCTATTACAAAAAAAGACAAGAAGCAAAAAGTGTTGGTGAGGCTGTGAAGAAAGGGAACACTTGTGCACTGTTGGTGGAAATGTAAACTGATACAGCTACTATGGAAAATAGTTTGAAGGTTCTCAAAAAATTAAAAACACAACTACTCAATGATTCAACAATCTTACTTCTGAACATATATCCAAAGGAAATGAAATCAGTACCTAAAAGAGGTATCTGTACTCCCCTGTAGCATTATTCAGAATAGCCAAGATGATGGATAAATGCATATAGAAGATGTGGTGTTTATATTCAGTGAAATATTATTTGGTCATAAAAGAAGGAATACTGCCATTTGCAACTGCATGGATGGACCCTTAGGGCATTGGGCTAAGTGAAATAAAACAGAGAAACAAATACTGTATAGTATCACTTATGTGGAATCGAAAAAGTCAGACTCATACAAAAAGTAGAACAATGGTTGCCAATGGCTAGCAGGTGGAGGAAATGGAGAGATGTTGGTCAAATGGAGCAAACTTCTAGTTACAAGATAAGTTTGGGGGCTGTAATACAGCCTAGTGATTATAGTTAAATGACACTGTATTGCTACTAAAAAGTTTCTAAGAAAACAGCTCTTAAATATTCTCACCTCAAAAGTAGAAATGATAATTATGTTAGAGGTATTGATTAAGCCTATTGCACTAATAATTTTGCAAGATATAAATGCATCAAATCAACACACTGTACATCTTAAACTTACACAATGTCAATTACATCTCAATAAAGATAGGAAAAAATAACATTTTTGACTTACATATTCACTCAACAAATATGTATTAAACAAATTTTGTTCTGTAATTACCTATTCATGTTATCAGTTTCATATCTGTTTCATATTTGTTTACATGTTACATCATTATGGTGTGTGTGTGTGTAAAAATATGTGTTGTTGTTCAGTCACCCAGTCATGTCTGACTCTTTGTGACCTCATGAACTGCAGCATGCCAGGCCTGTCTTATATGTACATATAAATTACAACCCAGGTATCGAACCCTGGTCTCCTGCATTGCAGGCAGATTCTTTACCAACTGAGCTACCAGGGAAGCCAACGTACATATAAATACATATATGTATGTATACGTGTATATATATATATATACACATATACATACAGAGTCTAATACTTGTGTTCAGAATAGATTTCCAACTTGTTGTTTTCTTTTAAATTTTATTTATTATGATTTCTATTAGCAAAAAATGTCAAAAGAGCCAATTTTATAAATAATTTCCTTTTAGATTTATACCATTACCTTGAAATGTTTATATTATCTTTCAGTATACTGCTAAAATAACATACATAAAGTAAATTAAAAATGTAGACATACACTATGGTTTCATCTTTCTAAGATATATTTGGTTTATGTTGTGAGATGAAAATCTAATGACTATTACATCTAGTTAGATGGAGAATATACTTGTATAATTTTTCAACTTGCTGTTAAGATCTTAAAAATGGTTTCTTCTTTCATTTACATGAGGACATCTTGACTTGTTACAGACAACAAACTGTCCTCCACAGAATTCTGTGAACAATTTTTTTCCCCTTTCTTTTAGTCATAAAAATCTGAAGTTAGTCCAAGTTTATACCTTTATGACAAGTTTTCTTTATTTTGTGATGTCATCTTTGTTTGCAGATTTATAAGACTATTTTACATTTTTGAAACTCATAGATATTGCAAGAACATGTCTCAGTTCAGTTCAGTCACTCAGTCATGTCCAACTCTTTGCGACCCAATGGACTGCAGCCTGCCAGGCCTCCCTGTCCATCACCAACTCCTGTAGCTTGCTCAAAATGATGTCCATCGAGTCGGTGATGCCATCCAACCATCACATCCTCTGTTGTCCCCTTCTCCTGCTTTCAATTTTTCCCAACATCAGGGTCTTTTCTAATGAGTCAGTTATTCAAATCAGGTGGCCAAAGTATTGGAGTTTCAGCTTCAGCATCAGTTCTTCCAGTGAATTTTTAGGACTGATTTCCTTTAGGATGGACTGGTTGGATCTGCTTGCCATCCAAGGGACTCTCAAGAGTCTTCTCCAACACCACAATTCATAAGTATCAATTCTTCGGTGCTCAGCTTTCTTTATGGTCCAACTCTAGCATCCATACGTGACTACTGGAAAAACCATAGCTTTGACTAGATGGACCTTTGTCAGCAAAGTAATGTCTCTGCTTTTTAATATGCTGTCTAGGTTGGTCATAGCTTTTCTTCCAAGAAGCAAGTGTCTTTTAATTTCATGGCTGCAGTCACCATCTGGAATGATTTTGGAGCCTAAGAAAATAAAGTCTGACACTGTTTCCATTATTTCCCCATCTATTTACCATGAAGTGATGGGACTGGATGCCATGATCTTCATTTTCTGAATGTTGAGCTTTAAGCCAGCTTTTTCACTCTCCTCTTTCACTTTCATCAAGAGGCTATTTAGTTCTTC
Organism: Budorcas taxicolor; assembly: GCF_023091745.1. NCBI lineage: Eukaryota > Metazoa > Chordata > Mammalia > Artiodactyla > Bovidae > Budorcas > Budorcas taxicolor. Next base: position 74,747,399 of record NC_068918.1, on the reverse strand, counting down.
TTCCCTTTCTGCCATAAGGGTCATGTCATCTGTATATCTGAGGTTACTGATATTTCCCCCAACAATCTTGATTCCATTTTGTGCTTCATCCAGCCCAGCATTTTGTATGATGTACTCTGCACATAAGTTAAATAAGCAGAGTGACAATAAACAGCCTTGATATTCTCTTTTCCCAATTTAGAACCAGTCTGTTGTTCCAAGGACATGTCTAGATGCTTTTTTAAAACTGATTTTATCTTAAGCTTAGCATGTCTTTTCAATGGGTCCTTTCTTTGAAACTGAAGCCCTTTTAAAATTATGCTGTATATTACTACTTCTGTTTGAATGGTCTTAGCCTCTCTCATGAGAATGTCTGTCATTCATAGTTTGCATTTTTTTTTTAATTTTTCCCATATGTAGTCTGTTTTCTCATTACTTTTATTTGCTTTCTTATGAAATCTTGCACGCTAGTAGTTCTCAACACTGCTTTTTTGTTTGGATCACTTTTGAAACTAAATAAAAAAATAGTAACAATAATAAAGATGGCTGGGCCTAGGACTACCCACACTGCACAATTTATGAGCTATCCTAGCTCTATTGGCAATGACTGCTGGAATTACACAAAGACGTGGAACTGTGTGAGTCCTGTTCTACATCAATTAGATCAAGGTGTATGCTAAAGCACTGATATTTCAATTTTTCCCCCCAATGATCTGTGTGCAGCCATGATTAGGAAGATGGGAAGCCAACAGCACGTGCATAGGGCTTAGCACATGTCCTGAAACATATTAAATATGGTATGATTTTATTGTACAAAGGAAAATAAAATAGTCTCATTATAAATTAAAACAAGGAGATATGTATTCCATAAGAAAACTGAAAAATACATGCAAAAGAAGGAGTAAATCATATCAGGTTGGGGAAAATCAAGAAAATCTTTACTGTAAGATAGTCTCAGGATATGAAAAGAATTTCAAAAAATAAAGATGGACTATTCTTGGTGGAAGAAACAATATAAGCCAATGTGCAGAAGCAGAAAACTCTCACTCTTCAGGGAAATGATCTCACTCATCTGGAGCACTAAGTAACACAAAAGCAGCATGAATATCTCAGTGAAATCCACACACAATTCTCTAAATAACACAGAACTACTGTATTTTTGGTAAAAGAAATTACATTATAAGAGCTTTTCATTAGGAAGATTATAGGCAGAGATGTGTAGGATGGCTTATAGCACGGAAAGGTTGGAGTTTAGAATCAAATGTAACAGGCAAAAAGAAAATGAGTTTTGAGGTGTAAAGGGACCCAAAGAGTGGCCACTTTCCTCTGATGAAGTTCTGCATCAACTAAAATTGATAAAGCAGATGACAGATGAAACTAAAAAGTGTTGAAGATCATGGTTTAGGGGTGCAGCACAATGAACTTACTAATATGGAAGCATTAGACAGACTTTTCTACAATCAGATTGAGCTACAAAATTTAGATATGAAGGGAAATCAGAAAGGCAAAAACAAAACAAAAAAAAAATGGAGAGGTTAAATTAAAAGCTCGGGGAACATTTTCCAAAAATACTAGGAGAGGAGAGAGGGAAGGGCCAGGCCTAGAGTAAATAGTGGAGGAGCTCTCCCTACAGGAAGTTGACAAAGGTGTTCCTTCATCCCCAACAGAAGGGCTTCTATTTTCTTGGGAGGAAAAAAAATGATAGCTCACATTTACTGCCAGTGAAGGATTTTCGAAGTGCTTTACTGATACTGATTCATCTAATATTTTAAGAACCCTGGGATATGCATGTGTATGTGCTCATTTGCTTCAGTTGTGTCCAGCTCTTTGTGACCCTATGGGCTATAGCCTACCACGCTCCTCTGTCCATGGGATTCTCCAGGCAAGGATGCTGGAGTGGGTTGCCGTACCCTCCTCGGGGGGGATCTTCCTGACCCAGGGATAGAACCCAGGTTTCCTGCATTGAAGGCAGGTTCATTACCACTGAGCCATCAGGGAAGCCCACCCTGGGATATAAGCACTGACTGGATTGCAAAGTAGGAAGTCAAGAAACATCTGGAGTAACAGGCAAATTTGGTCTTCGAGTACAGAATGAAGCAGAGCAAAGGCTAAGAGCTTTGCAAAGAGAACGCACTGGGCATAGCAAATACCCTCTTCCAACAACAGAAGAGAAGACTCTACACATGGACATCACCAGATGGTAAACACCAAAATCAGAATGATTATATTCTTTGCAGCCAAAGATAGAGAAGCTCTATACAGTCAGCAAAAATAAGACTGGGAGCTGACTGTGGCTCAGATCATGAACCTCTTATTGCCAAATTCAGACTTAAATTGAAGAAAGTAGGGAAAACCACTAGACCATTCAGGTGTGACCTAACTCAAATCCTTTATTATTATACAGTGGAAGTGAGAAATAGATGTAAAGGACTAGATGTGATAGACAGAGTGCCTGAGGAACTATGGATGGAGGTTCGTGACATTGTACAAGAGACAGGGATCAAGACATCCCCAAGAAAAGGAAGCGCAAAAAAGAAAAATAGCTGTCTGAGGAGGCCTTACAAATAGCTGTGGAAAGAAGAGAAGATAAAAGCAAAGAAGCAAAGGAAAGATATACCCATATGAATGCAGAGTTCCAGACAATAGCAAGGAGAGATAAGAAAGCCTTCCTCAGAGATCAGTGCAAAGAAGTAGAGGAAAACAACAGAATGGGAAAGACTAGAGATCATTTCAAGAAAATTAGACACACAAAGGAAACATTTCATGCAAAGATGGGTTCAATAAAGGACAGAAATGGTATGGACATAACAGAAGCAGAAGATGTTAAGAGGTGGCAAGAATATACAGAAAAACTGTACAAAAAAGATCTTCATGACCCAGATAATCATGATGGTGTGATCACTCACCTAGAGCCAGACATCTTGGAATGTGAAGTCAAGTGGGCCTTAGAAAGCATCACTACGAACAAAGCTAGTGGAGGTGATGGAATTCCAGTGGAGCTATTTCAAACCCTGAAAGATGATGCTGTGAAAGTGCTGCACACAATATGCCAGCACATTTGGAAAACTCAGCAGTGGCCACAGGACTGGAAAAGGTCCATTTTCATTCCAATCCCAAAGAAAGGCAACACCAAAGAATGCTCAAACTACCACACAATTGCACTCATCTCACATGTTAGTAAAGTAATGCTCAAAATTCTCCAAGCCAGGCTTCAGCAAATCGTGAAGCATGAACTTCCAGATTTTCAAGCTGGTTTTAGAAAAGGTGTAGGAACCAGAGATCAAATTGCCAACATCCACTGGATCATGGAAAAAGCAAGAGAGTTCCAGAAAACATCTATTTCTGCTTTATTGACTATGCCAAAGCCTTTGATTGTGTGGATCACAATAAACTGTGGAAAATCCTGAAAGAGATGGGAATACCAGACCACATAATCTGCCTCCTGAAAAATCTGTATGCAGGTCAGGAAGCAACAGTTAGAACTGGACATGGAACAAGAGACTGTTTGCAAATAGGAAAAGGAGTACGTCAAGGCTGTATATTGTCACCCTGCTTATTTGACTTACATGCAGAGTACATCATGCAAAATGCTGGGCTGGATAAAGCACAAGGTGGAATCAAGATTGCCGGGAGAAATATCAATAACCTCAGATATGCAGATGACACCATCCTTATGGCAGAAAGGGAAGAAGAACTAAATAGCTTCTTGATGAAAGTGAAAGAAGAGAGTGAAAATGTTGGCTTAAAGCTCAATATTCAGAAAACGAAGATCATGGCATCCAGTCCCATCACTTCATGGCAAATAGATGGGGAAACAGTGGAAACAGTGGCTGGTTTTATTTGTTTGGGCTCCAAAATCACTGCAGATGGTGACTGCAGCCATGAAATTAAAAGACACTTACTCCCTGGAAGGAAAGTTATAACCAAACTAGACAGCATATTAGAAAGCAGAGACATTACTTTGCCAACTAAGGTCTGTCTAGTCAAGGCTATGATTTTTCCAGTAGTCATGTATGGATATGAGAGTTGGACTGTAAAGAAAGCTGAGTGCCAAAGAATTGATGCTTTTGAACTGTGGTGTTAGAGAAGACTCTTGAGAGTCCCTTGGACTGCAAGGAGTTCCAACCAGTCCATCCTAAAGGAGATCAGTCCTGAGTGTTCATTGGAAGGACTGATGTTGAAGCTGAAACTTCAGTACTTTTGCCACCTGATGCGAAAAGTTGCCTCTTTGGAAAAGACCCTGATGCTGGGAAGGATTGAAGGCAGGAGGAAAATGGGATGACAGAGGATGAGATGTTTGGATGGCATCACCTACTCAACGGACATGAGTTTGGGTAAACTCCGGGAGTTCGTGTTAGAAAGGAAGTCCTGGCGTGCTGCGGTCCATGGGGTTGCAAAGAATCATACCTGACTGAGTGGCTGAACTGAACTGAACTGAGTTTCAATTTTATGAGGCTGAAAGAATAAATAAAGTGGGTAATGTGGCACAGCTTACAGTGTCAGGTCCTGAATTGAACCTAAGGCATTGTGATTCCACTGTCCATGTACCTAACCTCTCTGCCAAAAGATGGCAAAGGAAGACTTTGGGAAATGCCTACTCCCTGGGGAATAGCTTGAAGACAAGGATTCCAGAAAGGCATAAAACAGGAATTTTGCAACATGAAGGACCTTGAGTAGAAAAAAAGCACCTCTTAGATCTTCTTGTCATGAGGACCCAGAGAAGAGTTCCGGTAGCCTCGTAGAGGCAGAAGCTTTATTAGAAACACAAACCCATTCATGAGTATGAGGAAGTAGAAGTAACAAGTATATATGTTCAGGAAACGTTAATATCATCTGAAGAAAAGGGGAGTGAAAGTACGATCACTTGTGAGACTAGAAAATGAGCCAAGGTGTTTCAGGTAGTTTGTTAGGGTATCTGAGAACATTTGTAAAAAGAGAAGAAACTTCCAGGGGAGAAGGACAACTTGAAGATGCCAATAACAAGGGGCAAGATTAGGGGGTTTGGGTTCCAGAAGAGATACGAGGGAATGAGATTGAATAACAGGAGAAAAAAAATATATACCTTGAAATCAGAGGTTTCTTCTGGTGGAAAGAAAACACAGCGTTATTGATATTTGAAGGGAGAGAAATAGAGCAGTCCTAATGAGGCAGGCCTCAAATCCAAGTCTGAGAAATCACTCCACGGTTTGACAAGGAGAGATTAAGGACCAAAGGCTTGAATACAGGCGGATTGTCAGAGTTCTCTTTGGAAATGGGATACAGAATCAGTAGAAAAAAAATTAAACTGCTGAGAAGTGAGGACCAAAGGAGGCAAGCTAATGTGGATGTACAGTGGATCCTGTCAGTTGGGGAAGAGGCCCTGCTGAGATGGCTTAAATAATATATGGAGAGCAAAATGTAATTCACAATATTTTAAACCTGTAAATTCTCTGATTGTCTATTTGAAGCATATGAATACAGACTCAAGTCCTTTTGGTGGAACCCATGATGAGCCTAATGCTTTGGGGATAGTCTCACTGCCTTTCCCTTCCCAACCGCAACCCCCCACCACCACCATACACATACAAATTAAAGAACGGAACCAATTATTTTACAAATTCCAGCTCCTAACCTCCAAAACCAATTAACTCAATATTTTAGATCAAAATATATTTTTGTTCTGAAATAAAAACAAATATCTCTTTCAATGTGGGGAAAGTTAAGAAAAGATGTGCCTAATCTTCCAAGTCTTATTTATTCTAGAGAGCAGTAACAGATGATGTGTGTGTGGAATAGAAAATTTTCTATGGTATTTCAAGAAGGGAATCTTAGTTTTGCTGAGACTTAAGTCCCACCTTATTCTCTTAATTTCACTATTTCTTTCTTCAGTACTGCTTTTCTTTAAACTCTATGTCACTTAAAAATCTTGATTCTTTGGTCTAATCAATTCTTTAGGGAAATATGATTAACATTAGGTCACTGGGTCAATAAAAATGAAAGAGGCTTCAGATATCTTTGTCATTCAGCCACTGTCTGCAAATTTTATTTGATGGGCGAGCAGGAGGTAGAATAAAGGGGGAAAGATGGTATGAGAGAACTTGACATTTACAAAGTATCTATGATTTGCTAATATTATACACACTGTAATAAAATGTTTACAGGCTGCACATTGCAGCACAATCATAAGTCATGAAGTCAACTTAGTAGGCCATGACTTGGCTTTTAAAAAGTGGAATAAATAAAGAAATAAAAAACAGAGTATAACACATACAGTAGGAATAAGTACAGTTTAGAGAAAATTTTGTCCTGGTTCTGTATAAATACATATGTACATCTGTAAACCCTAGATCATGATTTAAAATATATTCTTGCTGTAGATGATGGTCAAAATAGCTCCACAGTCATCAATTTAATGTTTTTGGCCAGCAAGAATCCATTCCACTTTCCCCAGCATCCTAAATTTTTAGAGGGCTTTTAGGACTGGAAATTTCTAGATTGGCTCCCTTGTAGAGAAGCTGCTGCTGCTGCTAAGTCGCTTCAGTCGTGTCCAACTCTGTGCGACCCCATAGACGGCAGCCCACCAGGCTCCTCTGTCCCTGGGATTCTCCAGGCGAGAACACTGGAGTGGCTTGCCATTTCCTTCAAAAATGCATGAAAGTGAAAAGCGAAAGTGAAGTCGCTCAGTCGTGTCCGACTCTCTGCAACCCCATGGACTGCAGCCTACCAGGCTCCTCCAACCATGGGATTTTCCAGGCAAGAGTACTGGAGTGGGATGCCGTTACCTTCTCCTAAAAGGGGCCAAATCAGCCAATTGAATACTCTATCCTAGGACGTAGAGTCCTGACGAGGTGATGCAAGAATGAAAAACATAAATAGCTGGCATACTTTTTCTAATGTTTGCATCCAGACAACTCTGTTTAGGCTATGAGGCCATTTCTGTGAGTCCTGTTGCCTTAGTTTCTGCACATTACTGCCCATTTTCTAGCTTCATGTCAATATGTTAAGTCCTAATTTCCTTCTGATAAGTCCTTTAGGTGTTCATTAGCCAGAGTTAGCTTCTGTTAGTCTAATTAAAGGACCCTCGACTTATACACGGTTTGTTTCTTTTAAACCTCAAAATTATTCTGTGATGTAGGTATTGTTTTTATTTCATTAGTGGGAAAAGTGAGATTCATAATGATCTGGCAATTTTGCCAAAGGTTATCATGCAGGTATGGAATTCAGACAGGTCACTGTGACTTTTAAAGTTTATATGTTTTCTACTAAATAGTGTACATTGAACTGGCAATAGGAGACAGTGATATATTTCACATGCAGAATAATTTTCTGCAGAGGACTTGTCAGGGAATAGTTATTTTATTTGAGTGAATCAAAATCAATTAGTTTCTATTAACTTCAACATAAAGTTCAGCAGTCTTGATATTTTACAGAGGGTGTTAAGATTGTGTATGTTGAGAGAAAATAGAGCTTAGACTATTTCACTGATATTTTCATTGAGTTTAAGAAAAAAAATCATATCATCTTATTAATTGCACCCCCTTAGCAATAAACCAGAGTTCTGGAACTCTCAGGATCTATGAAGTGAAGGTGAATAGCTCAGGAATTATCCAAAGAAATGCATCAATGTCAAGAAAAGAGAGAGACTGGATAATTCAGTTAAATAATCCTATTTTTCATTAATGTTGTGAGTTCAGCTCCTTCACCCTTCTAAACCTACTCTGTACACACACGCACACACACACACACACACACACACACACCAGTCAAGCATTTATTCATATTGATTCCTTTTGTTATTGTACGCCCATAACAGTGCAATCCTCCATTTTCTTTCGCTTGCACTGCTGCTGTCTTTTAGCTTGTATCCCTAAATCAAGCCTCAGTTTCCTCAAATCCAGGCTTTCCATTGCTGCTGGAACAGAGCATAGTTCTCTATCATTTCTGCTTAAAATGTCTCATGAACTTTCCATTATTTAAAGGATAAATTCCATCATTATTTTGACATATAGCAAAATTCATCAATACTTTAAAGCTGACTTTCCCAAACAAATTATATGGTTTTGTATCTGTGCTTTTGCATACATTATTTCAACTGTATGGAATGTCCTTTCTCAAGTTGCCTTACTGGAAAAATCCTGCGCATCTCCCAAGACCCAATTTTGAGGTTATCTCCCACAAGAAGTTGTCTCAGATATTTTCTAGAACCATTTTAAAAGTTCATTGCATTCCCCTTTATTATCTCTGTGAAGTGAAAGTTTTGCAGTCATGTCTGACTCTTTGTGACCCCATGGACTATACAGTCCATGAAATTCTCCAGACCAAAATAATAATGTGGGTAGCCTTTCCCTTCTCTAGGGAATCTTCCCAACCCAGGGATCGAACCCAGGTGTCCCGCATTTCAGGGAAATTCTTTACCAGCTGAGCCACAAGGGAAGCAAGAATGCTAGAGTGGGTAGCCTATCCCTTCTCCAGGGGATCTTTCTGACCTAGGAATTGATCCGGAGTCTTCTGCATTGCAGGCGGGTTCTTTACCAACTGAGCTATCAGGGAAGCCCTTTATTATCTCTGTGTCTTGCATATATAGTTTGCTGTTCATCCATTTATGCAATAAGTATTTTACTAAGACACTGTTCTAGACTCAGGAGATACACTAGGTGAAAAATACAGGCAAAAAATATCTGCCTTTACAAGGCAAAATAATCAATGAGAAAAATAAGTAAAATATATCAAATATAAGATGGGCTTTCCAGGTGGCTCAGTGGTAAAGAATCTGCCTGCCAATGCAGGAGACACAGGAGAAGCAGGTTCCATCTCTGGGTTGGGAAGATCCCCTGCAGAAGAGAATGGCAACCCACTCCAATATTCTTGCCTGTAAAATTCCATGGACCAAAGAGCCTGGAGAGCTACAGTCCATGGGGTCACAGTCAGACATGACTGAGCATGCATACATCAAATGTAAGACTTCTTAGGGACAAAAGGAAATATCGAGGGAGAGGGTGACAAATTATGAGAGTGGTCAGGGAAGGCGTCACTGAAATGCATTTGAGGAAGAACATAAAGCAGATGAAGGTGTGAGCCTTGGGAATGTCTGAGGATGTGTGTTTCAGGCAGAGGGAACTATAAATGCAAAGGAATCTAAGAAGGAATGCATTGGCAAAATCAAGAAAGATACTGGAATTAGGGTTAAAACATGCAGTCAGAGAAGAATAGCTCATGGAGGATGTGGCAGGACCTTTAATGAGGTAGAAAACTGTCAGAGAGATGCAAACAGAAAAGGGATACGATCTGAGTTGATTTCTAAAGATCACTCTGCACAAATTCTGTCCTCACCCATATGACCAAATCAAATGCTGAGGTCAGATTAGACAGACAAGGTGTCTTTACTTTCTTGAGATGCTTGGGAACAACTGTGAAAACAGAGCATCTGCTGCTTTTGGCCTAAGGTAGTTTCCAACTACAAACTGCCAGATAAATAGAGCAAGTCTGTCCCTCACTTCTAATGTTTGAATTTTATTAATAGGTCACAAATAACTCAAAGGAGAATAATGTATGATCTACTTTCTCTAGGGCTGCCCGTTTACAAATGTGACACTCAGATCTGAAAATAAATTTTGTGCAGGAAAAACATAAAAAGGATCTTGGGGTGAGAAAAGCACTATGCAAAGAGGATTGGGAAACTAATTTGGAAGTTATTTTGTGATGGAGCTTTAGGGATTTAAGCCAATTAAAATTAGAGAGGGAGAAAGAAGGGCTAATGCCATGGAGTTGATATTTAAGATGCCCATATGTGAGAAGGTTAAAGAAAGAAGTTCTAGATCATATTTTTATAGTTTTAATGTAGACAATTACGTGTCTGTGATCATTTAAATGACCCTATTTGGAAAGAGATTCATAGATGTTGAAGTTTCCACTTAGACTTATTAAATATTTTTCCAAGGATCTTGTTTTTAGTCCTGAAAATCAGAGAAACTCAAGCCAGTACTTCTTTAATCAAATGATTGCATCTGCACTGAAAAGTGAAATGTTAAAAACCCTGAAGCTCTTTAAAACATTCGTCTTGCTAAAACAGTCCCATCTGTCACCTTTGAGTCAAGAGAAGTTCAGGAAACTATGGTTGGCTTTTCTTAACCTTTGTATAATGTCATAGTTTCCATTTGCTAAAATATTTCCAGTAATATGTTCCTTAATTTTATCAGCTACATAACTTATCATACCACTGTACATGCACAGAAAAGGTAAGTGAAGTTTACATAGACTGCATAACAAGGTGAGCTCTGGACCCAGATGCGTCCGGTACTGCCTCCACACACATCATGTGTTGCTGGTCACATTTGTTAACATCTCTGTGACTCAGTTTTCTACTCTATAAAAAGAGACTTACAACCTACTTTATAAGTTATTATGTCAATTAAATGGGATGGTAAGTAAAATGCTTAGAACAGTGCCTAGAACAATATAAGAACACAACCACCATATTAAATATAAAGAAAATACATAGAAAACTGGATGATACCACAGAAAATACGATATAGTAAATGTGCCTATCAATTCTCCAATGCCTGAAAACAATTTTTAAAAACACACTTAATCCTTGGTACATCTGCCTGCCTCTATTCTATTTATTGCCAATTCAATTTACCTATCCTGGAAGTAATTTATACAACTTTGCTCATATCTTTGCATTTCTTTTCATTCATGAGGCCCAAGTTCTTATCAGCAACAGAGCTTTTTAGAATGGAAGCCGCCACGTTGCTGTGGGTTAACCTAAGGGAGGAGAAGAAAAGAATAGAGGGAGGTAGAAACAGAGGGAGAAGAGGGCCTTTATTAACCAACAAGCTCTGTCTGAACACCTAACACTTCACCAGAACAAATGATCCACTCCCTATCCAATTCATAAGACACAGCATCCAACAATTATCAGGGAAACAGCTAATATTTATTTTCCTCTTTGTACAGCTTTACCAAGACTAGGATGAGTCTCTAAAAAGTAGGTTGATGTTATTATATATGAAAAAAGTATTGTATGTTATTACATAAAATGTGATATATTTAATATACTTCTCAGTGATAAAGAATCTGTACACCAATGCAGGAGATGCAACAGATGGGCTTGATCCCTGAGTCAGAAAGGTCCCCTGGAGTAAGGAAATGGCACCACACTCCCATATTTTTGCCTGGAAAAGTCCATGGACAGAGGAGACTGGCGGGCTACAGTCCACTGGGTCACAAAGAGTCAGACATGACTAAGCAAGTGAGCATGCACTTCGATAATACAATATATAATTGATTATATAGTATATGGTATATAGTATTATATGTTAAATAATAGTATATATAGTGTATATATTTTTATATAACAACACATATTTAGATATGTTTGCATATACATGTATATTTTAAGCTGTTGTAATATTGATTCCTCTAAAGTACTGGGCCACCTACTCATTTCCAGCAACTAAAACTTGTTTCTCCCATTTATGCAGCTATATCACTGGGATACAGGCAGCCAGGGGACCCAAGACCCTTGCCAGATATGAAAGCTAGATCCCAAGTTGCAATGAACAACCTCCCTTCCTGGAGAATTTAGCACTGGGGGTGAGAAAGAGATCTCTCTTCTCACCAGAATATTGATCTCATATCATGCAAATGTGAGTGCCACTGACAAGCATTCCTCCATGTGAGCTGAAGAAGAGAAAGCTGGTCTGCAGAGGCAGAAGAAAGTATTTTGAGAGGAGCAGAGACAAGAAAACATGCTATTGACATTTATTTGCCTGGTCCCAGTTGTTTTGCTGATATGGAGGTGATTTTCCCCTATCATAAATTATAAATTCATCTTTTTCACCCATAGGTCAGTTTGTTCAAATAGGTTTCTGTACCTTGTAGCCAAAAGTCTTTATTAATATGTCCAGTTTAATCAAAGTACAATATATATCAAGTATTTATCGTCTTTCTTCTGCTGTGTATACAAAATGAAAAAAATATGGTTCTGGCATTTTAGATGTAGCATCGATCAAGAAATAACAGATAAAAAATACACACTGTGACCGAACATAGTAAACATAGTAAACGGACCCTTTCATGGAATGCAATCTAAGTAATGCTATTAATAAGCAATACTTAATCCTTGGTCCCTCAGCATAATTCCTCCTGAGGTATCCTCGTTAAAAAACAGATTATTTATTTTTGGTTGCACTAGCTCTTTGTTGCTATGAGCAGGCTTTCTCTAGTTGCCATGAGTCAGAGGCTGCTCTCCAGTACTGATGCGCAGGCTTCCCACTGCAGTGGGTTCCCTTGTTGCAGAGCACAGGCTCTAAGGTGTGTGGCTCAGAAGTTGCAAGCACATAAGCCCAGTTGCCCTGTGACATGTGCAACCTTTCTGGACCAGGGACTGAACCCATGTCCCCTGCTTTGGCAGGTGAATTCTTAACCGCTAGACCGCCAGAGAAGTCCCTTTGATCTCCTGTTTGTTGAATGTGTTCATCCACAGATTGACTCCCATATATTATCAGCTCCAAAGCTACTACAGTCATGTTTAGCAGGTAGATGTGAGCTCTTCACTGAGCCCTTCTCCTCTGAGAAGCATGATCTGGGAATCCTACTGACTTCCCAAGCCAAAGAATCTCATCAAGTCTATTTCTCTCAATAGCTTCCCAGGTGGCACTAGTGGTAAAGGGTCCACCTGTCAATGCAAGAGATGTGAGTTCCATCCCTGGATCAGGAAGATCCTCTGGAGGAAGAAATGGCTACCCACTCCAGTATTCTTTCCTGGAGAATCCCAAGAACAGAGGAAGCTGACGAGCTACAGTCCATGGGGTGCAGAAGAGTTAGATACAACTGAGCAACTGAGCACAGCAAACTACTCTGAGAGTCTTCCAGGCACCAGATCGTTGTTGCTGTTGAATTGCCAAGTCATTCCAACTCTCCACAACCCCATGGACTGCAGCATGCCAGGCCTCCGTGTCTCTCACTATCTCCCAGAGGCATCAGGTACAAACCCAGATAATGCTAAGTTGTTGAAGTGATACATATCCCTGCTCCATCCTAATGATTGAGAATTTTCTCCTGCAATGTTATGAAATAAGACTCCAAACACAAAGATATTATCCTGATCCTCTGTTGTTGTTGTTGACTGGAATATGTGTAACTGTAAACATAATTTAATTCAGCCTTGCTTAAAATTAAAAATTAATGTCAGGAGTTGCTTCAGGAGGTTGGAAAATGTTTAGCTGAAACACCAAAACAGGGCTTGCAGAAAACAATTCAATGAGCTGACCACTGTACCTTGTTATATCTCTAAGATAAATACAAGTCACATCTTTGAAGGCATTAAGACCATAAATACTAGGCAGTTGAAGATGAAAGCTCTTTCTTGTAAGATTTGTACATTTGGCTCACAGATATTAGAAAAGCACTTCTCTCCTTGGGGGTTTCTTTTTTTTTTTTTTTTTTTAGTTTTTCTTAATTTAAATTTATTTATTTTAATTGGAGGCTAATTACTTTACAATATTGTATTGGTTTTGCCATACATCAACATGAATCTGCCACGGGTATACACACGTATTTTACTTTTAAGAGTAATGACAAATTGTCCCATGAATGTTAATCTCAAGACTATGAAACATAAGTACTCTAGGAAAAGGAATGCATTCACTATATGTTTATAATAGGAAAACAAAGGCTTTGAATATTTAAGCACTCTCTATTACTGTGCTATGGCTATCTCAATCTTGTATAAAATCAGGTCATATTCTCTTCGACTTTAGAAACCAACTATTTCAATCTTTATGTCATATTTGATAACAGTATAAATATATAACTATGATAACAGTAACTATGATAAATATCTTAAAGCACATAGAATATTGGTTTCTTCAACATATTTATAATTGAATTTTAGAAAGCATCCATTCCATTTCCAATGATTTGCTTTGTACAGCCCTTTGCACAGAGAAGTCACTCATATTTGAATAGCTCAGAAAGAATAGGATTATAGATGTCTCTTGGTAGGGCCATAGCTCTTCTTTCCCTATTGTTCTATACATTTATATTATTAACACTATTTCTGCCCCTAAACATAAACAAATTTGTGTTCTTTATTTTAGACTACCTACCTTTTCAATTACATATATGTTTTCCATCGTTTATTTACTTGTTCCCATTAGGAAATGTTAAAGCATTAATAGGACACAAGAAACTGCAATTAACCTTAAGAACAAGAGTAATTTACTATCCTACCAAACAATAATGCTGACTTTTATTGTTAATAATTCATAATAAAAGCAGCAGCAGATCAATCCAGGAAAAAACAAATCAAATTGAGAATAGAGGTGGCAAAACAGGCATAGTTATTAAATTTGCAATTGCTAGTGGCTTTAAAGTGGAGAAGGAAATGGCAACCCACTCCAGTACTCTTGCCTGGAGAATCCCATGGAGGGAGGAGCCTGGTAGGCTACAGTCCATGGGGTCGCAAAGAGTCGGACACGACTGAGTGACAAACTACTACTACTAGTAATGGCTTTAAAGTATCGGTGACGGCTGATCCACACCTAAAGATATGGCCACAGCACAGAGGAACCATTAGTGAATCCACGGCTGCACTTCCGGTTCTTCTCCTATGCCCCATATGAGTAAGTATATTATGAGAGCTCACTAACCAGACCAATAGGGGTTCTTAGGAAATAAAACAGGCTGTCTCCAAACTAGAAAGGAAGTTGATCTAAAAGTCCTATTATTGACTGTTGATTAGAATTAAAAACAAACATTAATTTTAAAACTTATCAGTACTGGACCAATTCCCAAACTACCCAGAAAAACCTTCATAGCCAATGAAGTAGTTGGAATATAATAAAAAATTAGCTTGTTGCCAATTCATCTAAGATCTCTTGAGTTCTTTTCACTCTTAAGAGTGGCCTTTAAAGATCTGAAGTGCTTAAGGGTTAGCTACTTCTGCCAGATACATAGATAATTATTGAATAAATGTTCATTAGAAAGGAGGCATAAAATAGGTCATATATCATTCTTTAAGTCAAAACATTCTTCAATTTTCTGTCTTTTTAAAGTGCTCTGACTATACTTGATCTGAAAGGATTACTCAAGGCAAACACAAGAATATTCCAGAGCTATAATTATGTTATCCCTATGACTTCCATTAGGAAAAGTAGAAAATCTCCTAAACCAATGTCTAGACAAAATGCCATTTAGAAACTGAGTCTGGAAACTTTTCTGAGACTACAGACTCTGGCCATTGCTACATTCTGATCCCCTAGTTAGAGTATCTTTAAAATATTTTAGCCAATCTATATATCTTGAATACATTTTATTTCACCAATGAAAGTCCATTACTAGCACTCATCATGCTATATAAGAGAAGAGTTTCACTAATATAAATCCACTTCTGACATTCAATATGCCTTTTAAACTTTCTGCATTAATCTAGGTCACAGAAAAGTTTGTTGTCACTGTCTCTGGATTATCCCTGGCCCTATGTCTGAAGGTCAGGTGACCTTCCCAGGACTAAGCATGACCACATAGAGTGCCTGAAGTAGTAGATGAGTTAAATAGAGGATAAACTAAATAGCCCACAAATAATATCATATGCTTTCTCCATAGATGAAGAATGCTGGTATGGCCCCACATAATGTTTTTTCTCTACCTTAAGCAATTCCTACACCTCAGATGGCATCATCTCAAGGCTTCTCATGCACAATATGCTGTAAAAATTTTCCTGAAAGGGTAGAGATGAGAAAGGGACAATATTCCAAGCCTTCAGATATAGAGCCATTAGAACGAAGTGCTTGGAAGACAAAGGAAGACAGAGTAGAAGTTGACTGTTGATCATTCCTTTTTATCCCTACTACTTCTCAGGCAATGGATAGAGGAAAATAATCACCAGATTTGTAAAAGTTTGGGCAGAACACAGGAATTTCATGCAACTGACTTTCGAGTCACTGATCTAAGCTGGTCCAGTGGCTAAGCCTCCATGCTTCCAATGCAAGGGCCTGAGTTTAATCCTTCATCAGGGGACTAGATCCCACATGCAGCAAGTAAGAGCTTGTTTGAGGTATCTAAAGATTCCACATGTCACAACTAAAAAGATCCTGTGTCCCAAAACTAAGACTCAGCACAGCTAAATAAATAACTAAAGGCTTTTCAGAGTCAAAAGAAAGAAAGAAATATGCTTAGCTGCTTGAGAATCTTTGGAGGTAGGTTGAGATCATTTCAGAAAATGTTCTTCCATAAATGATGTACATGAAAATTGATGTCTCATAGCTACCAGATCTTTCCCATACCCTTCACTTTTGGTTCCTAAATGATTTGTGATAACTGGTCCTCCTTCACCAATTCTTTTTATACTTATTAGAAAAAGACAGCATATAGGGTTTGGAGGCATACAGAGCTGCATACCTAACAGGGCTTTACAGCTTGCTAGCTGTGTGACAAAACTTTCTGTGTTGTGAGGATCCAGTTTTGTCTTAGTTTAAAACTAAAAAGCCTCCTGATGAAAGTGAAAGAGGAGAGTGAAAAAGTTGGCTTAAAGCTCAACATTCAGAAAACGAAGATCATGGCATCCGGTCCCATCACTTCATGGCAAATAGATGGGGAAACAGTAGAAACAGTGTCAGACTTTATTTTGGGGGCTCCAAAATCACTGCAGATGATGACTGCAGCCATGAAATTAAAAGACACTTACTCCTTGGAAAGAAAGTTATGACCAACCTAGATAGCATATTCAAAAGCAGAGACATTACTTTGCCAACAAAGGTCCGTCTAGTTAAGCAAGGCTATGGTTTTTTAGTAGTCATGTATGGATGTGAGAGTTGGACTGTGAAGAAAGGTGAGCGCCAAAGAATTGATGCTTTTGAACTGTGGTGTTGGAGAAGACTCTTGAGAGTCCCTTGGACTGCAAGGAGATCCACCCAGTCCATTCTGAAGAAGATCAGTCCTGGGTGTTCATTGGAAGAACTGATGCTAAAGCTGAAACTCCAGTACTTTGGCCACCTCATGGGAAGAGTTGACTCATTGGAAAAGACTCTGATGCTGGGAAGGATTGGGGGCAGGGGGAGAAGGGGACAACAGAGGATGAGATGGCTGGATGGCATCACCGACTCGATGGACATGAGTTTGAGTGAACTCTGGGAGTTGGTGATGGACAGGGAGGCCTGGGGTGCTGCAATTCATGGGGTCACAAAGAGTCGGACATGACTAAGTGACTGAATTGAACTGAAGGCTTATAAAAACTAGAAATTTATTTCTCATAGGTCTGAAGATTGGAAGTCTGGGATGAGAATGTCATATGTTTGAATATTTGTGAATGCCTTCTTCCAGGTTGTCGGTGGTCATTTCTTCATTGTATCCTCATATGGTGAAGAAAGAATGAAAGCACTCTCCAGAGTCTCTTTTATAAAGTCACTAATCCCATCCATGAAGTCTCCACTCTCATGATCTAATTACCTGCCAAAGGTTCTCACCCCTCAAAACCATTATATTGGGAAGAGAGAAGGCAGGGTCTGAATATATGAATTTGGAGAGAAGGACACATACAGTCTGTAACAGAGATGGTATATGTAAGTGATCTGACAGAAGTCTAGACACACAGTAGACACATAGTAAGCAGCAGGTGATAGAATCACATCTCACCAGGAACTCTTCACCCAGGCAGGATGGTGTTGTTACTGTGCCCTGGAGCACACTGTGCTAATAATACCCTGAATATCTGCCTTAGCTGCTCCTGCGAATGCTATCCCTCTTCACTTCCAACTCAGATTCAAGTCATCTGTGAGGTCCTCATTTCCTCTTAATATTGTTATGAGATACATCTTACATGTTTGTTTGTTTTAGTCACTAAGTCATCTCCAATGCTTTGTGACCCCCATGGACTGTACCCCGCTAGGCTCCTCTGTCCATGGGATTCTCCAGGCAAGAATACTGGAGTGGGTTGCCATTCCCTTCTCCAGGGGAATCTTCCCAACCCAGCACTCCTGGGTGCATCTCCTGCACTGCAGGCAGATTCTTTAGCACTGAGCCACCTGGGAAGCCCTATCTCTTACATAAACTGCCCTAAACCTGACTGAATTTTTCATAAGCCAAAAATTTTCCTGGTTCTTGGTCCCAACATCCTGGTTACTGAATAAGGCAGCCCCATCAGGACTGAGCAAAGAAAAGAGCAACAGACATCTACTGTCTGCAGATCCTCAAAAGACACTTTACAAAATTACTGGTTACCTCTCTCCAGCCAGTGGAGGGATGGGGTTGAGGATGCTAGGCAGAGCTAGTACAGAGAAATTTAACATAAAAGGATGAAAAACTGGGTTAGGGAAAATGATGCCCAACAAGAGTGCCAATCAATGGGGAAAGTCAATTTGTTATTAAGGAAAACCAAAGTATGATGTAAATGGTTGGAAAATCCTGGGAATCTAAAAGAAAGCATCATCAGATAGGAGAGGAGCCCAGAGGGACTCCTAGTTAGGATCCTAATGCATTTGAAGTGCAGAAAGAGTGTATACAGATCACAGTTTAAAAACAAAATTTAGATAGATAGATAGCTATCAATAGACTGATACATACAAGAGGAGATTTTAAAAGGATGCTAAAACCTCCACCTAGTATTATCCCCTTTTAAGAAATATTTCATTTCTGATTCCTCCCACAAGACGGTGAACTCCTCAAAGGCAGACAGAGGTGCCTGATTTTCCTCTGATTCTTCAGGTGATTATCCAGAAAGGTTTATTCAAAGAAATGAAACATCAGGTATCTTCTATGGGTCTGGTTTATTGATGCAACTAAGTGCTGGGAGACTGTCTCCTGTTTCGATTTTGCGTGTATGTAGACAGCATTTTTCTTCCATAAGAATGAGCCTCATTTCCCTCAAAACATCTCAGTCTCATAATGAGAAGCAGGTGTTCTTCTCATTTCTTAGATGGATAAATTACAAAACAAAGAGGTGAACAGACGGCAAAGGAAATGCAGGCAGCTGCTGAAGCAGGAGTGGATTTTTTTATTGTGTGTCCCTATCTAGCAGGACTTGCATGCTGATTTCCTTGTGAAATCTGCTCCAATAAAGCAGCCATTTGCCAGAGTGGAAACTGTGTCTGTTCTGCAGAGGACCCACATTCAGTCATCAGGTTCAGGTCTCACTGCCAAGGGGAAGTTTATTTCAGGGCAAACTTGGCGGGTATATATATGAATTTCTGGCAACCAAGGCTCTGCCATAGTGTCATTAATTTTGGGCAGTTTATGTTCAGTTGGATTAGCCCCAAAGCAGCACAATCTTTAATGATATCATGCTCATAAAACAACCAACCTAAGGTAGAAGCCCAGTAATTGCCTGGATACGTTCTGATGGCTTTTCCAGAACCTTCTCCATCCTTCTTTACCCTGCTTTGGGCCCCAGGAGACTAATCCTTATGAATTGCAACTGAGTTTCTTATCCTCTGGCTTAACCACTGTGATCACTAGCAGAAAATCAGAGGACAAGAGAGAGAGATTCATTCCCAGCCCCCTTCCTGCCAGGCTGCAGTGGAGCCCCTAGCTCTATCCCTCTAACTGGGATGCAGCTTCTTTGTTGTTTAGTTGCTAAGTCGTGTCTGACTCTTTGTGACCACATGGACTACAGATGCCAGCCCTCCCTGTCCCTCACTATCTCTCAGAGTTTGAAATTTCTACCAGGGGTACCCCAGGTAGTATCCCTCTAACCTCTTGATCTGGCAGCCCCTTCCTTCATGGTTTCTTGGTGATTCCCTCAACCTTGTCACATCTTTGGGGAAAAGTCTCCTCACTGAATTATTTACCCATTTAGATGCCTCATAGGTTTCCTGTAGGGATCTTGACAGATATATGAACGCTTGCTCCTTTCCAGTATAAACATCAGAACTAGAGAGATCCTGTGCTGCTTTCCATGGCACTGAAGAGTGTGGAAGTCAGTGGATCAAGGTTCTGTTCACATCATGTTTGCAACTCAGAAAAAATTGCTGGGGGAAGCGTCAGTCCTTGGCTTGCTCTCACCAACCACGACTTTAGGCACACTACACATGTCAGCCCATTCCGCCTCCTCAGTCGCACTGCAAGTAAACATGATTATCTCCATTTTATAGTAAGGAACTGATGGCTAAAGTCAGACATTGGCAGGAAAAGCTTGTACTCTTTTCACAACCTCACAATTCTCATTCCTCTGAGGCTGTTTTCTCCACCATAAAATGGGACTGCTGGACCGTATCAGTGGTTCCCAACCCTGGTTCTATAGCTGGATAGCTTTGAAAATTCCACAATTCAAAACTTCAGCAGTTAAATTTATAATTTCCTTTTATGATTCAAATCAAATAAGATCTAAGATTGAGACCACTGAAATAAATGTCCCATAAAGTTTCACTTAATTCTACAAATTTTATAATTTCAGTAGTTTTAACATATTGCTTCAGTTTGGACTTATCATAATTTTACATTGCTGTATTTTCCAATCTCTTTCTTTCTTCCTTCTATATTGCAGTAAGGAAATATTTTTGTAGAAAGAATGTAATACAAACACTCGTATAACACTATTTTTGAGGTATCTATCACACACTTATAGAATGTTGGCCATATAAAAAACCCTTTCCTGTGTGATGAATAAAATGCAGTCTTTGCCCTCAAGAAACTCAATCTAATGGGAATAGATCGCAAACAAGACACTTATACTGTAATGTAACGAGTAGTTAAAGAGACATATACATCGGATATGTCAGTTTCAGAAACTCCTACAGTACAATAATGTCATGACCTTCCTCACAAAATCTTAGGAGAACTATCTCAAAGACTTCATATTTTTTTCAGAGAAGGAGTGGGTCAATTTTATCCACATATGAATATAAACAATTCAGCCCATCTGAGCTGTGAATGCAGGTTGCTTGGCAACAGCTCTTACAGTTGTGTTATTTGCTATGAAATGAAAGGAGCTGGTACTTTTCTCTTTAAAACAAAAGAATATTAATAACAGCAATAATAGTGGGTATTTATAAGTCTTTTGTGTAAGAGCTGCATAATGTTTTAGTTCATGCATGTTTTTGAGTCAAGGTTAGGCAGTTTTTGGAAAGGTAAGGAGGTTGAGGGAGAATCTCATAGTCAAACACCATCATTAGGAGAATATACAACAGTCAGCTGACCTGATTTAATAAATTCAATGAGCATTTATTGAGCATGGTTTTTTATCTTTAACTCTCTATCTACAAAGTGTCTTATGAAAAGTGAGGAGAAACAGGGAAATATGCTAGGGAAGGTGCACACAAATATGGTCAAATGTATATTCCTGGTGATTAAGATATTTTATTAAACTATTAAATCATTTCAACTGACTTCACCTTAGAGAAAAAATACAAAGCATCTCCCAAGTATAGCTGTACCTCTGTAGAAAAATCAATGGGAAGTCATAAGGGGAAAAAGTTTTCACTTCTTAATAAGAATGATTAAGGATATAAAATTCATACAAACCCATCTCTAACTTTAGAGGAATCTTCCTACCACCATATGTCAGTAATTATAGAAGAAAAAAATGTCCAATGAAGAGCAGAGTTTTTCTTTTTTTCTATTAAAAGATTTTAGATTGGGAAAAAAAATACCGATCATACTTCATAGCCACATCTCCCTACACTAACTCAGTTCTCTTTAAAGAAGAAAGCAGCTCCTCTATTCCCTACAATTATAAAATATGACAGACAATTTATTCCATAGCCTTTGAGTCTTTTGAAGAGAGATGAGTGAATCAAGTAAAAAATGCCTAATAAATATGATTGCAAACAAATGTCCATTTAAATATATTACTGCCATCTTGCACATCTCATAAGGATCACCCCAGTTTCAAGGTCCTATCCATCTTTCATTTATTTATCAGCTCTAAATGTTAGCATATCAGTAAAACCAAATGGTAGAAAACAATTTGGATGTCTAAACAATGTTGCCTGTGTTATGTTTGTCATTTTGCTTGTTCCTAAGCAGACAGATGGGATCTAACTTGTCACAGCAAGCTCCAGCAGAAAGCAACATGAAACACACATACAAAATGATGAGTGTCAATGAAGCTGCAGGCTCATAATGTGCATTAGTTAGTAGTAATGATTTGTAACCTGAGGGCACTATAGCAATCCATAGGATAAAAAAGTACCAGAAACAAATTATTCCCAAAGCTTTTTGAACATATATGTTTAGTGCTCAGCATAGATAGATGCTTAAATTTTCAGCATATGGTCTGAGTTCATCCCCCCCTCCTTGTATAACAATGAAATTTATCAACCCTGGACACACAATGACATCACCTTATCAGAAAGCATGGCTTCTCATGCCTGAGAAGATGTAGAGATTGCCACTGCCTCATCTTATCTGCTTACTTACCATGCCACCAATTAACCCCCATTACTCCAGTCACCAAGAAATGTCTGTGTCATTGTTTCTTTATGTGGGAAGTGATAGGAGTGGGCAGTCCTCGCTTTTTTCTGAAACACCATCTTCTCTGAAGGGGCAGTATGATATGAAAAGGGATATTTAACAAGATACTATAATTTACATTTGGAAAACAAACTAAAATATAGTTTCTCAGTATAAAATGAAGCATAACAAAATATGACTTGAAGAGTTCTATAAAAGCTACACTTTACTTTCTGCTTATCAGTGATTTTCAGTGAAGTGCATTAGAGATTGCAAGGGAATTAGAATTATATTTATGAAAAGTAAGCATCAGGAATTCCAGCTTCTGCTTGGAATGTAGTAAGCTGAAAATAGTGTCACTTCCTTCCTTACATTAAAAAAAGGCACAAATCTGTAAAATCACCATGTTTCTTGAATCCATTAGATAGCAGAGTCACAGAACAAGCAAGAAATCTTAAATCTAAGGAAAAAAAAGTGTTTTCAAGGAGAAATAGCACAGTAGCCCTTGATTACCTGAGGCAGATGCTGGATACCCAAAGCCAAACATGAAGGTGAGAGTAATTCTACTAACAGTTACCAGCATGCTGAAGGTAGAATGTGAGCTACTGTGACAACATATGGCTCTTGGGCACGCCAAACAACAAAGAACCACATCCGCTGTCAGACTCTTCTTCACAAACCTCACTGGATGTCCTCACATAAGATAAGATTGTACAGGAAGTGTCAGGAAGGACCTAGAATAGGTAGTGGAACAGCATCCCTTACGGAAAGACACAGAGACCTACCTGGATCCTTTCCCCTTTTATTTCCTATGGACCAAAAACCTCAAGTCTTTGGGGGAAATGGGGGAAAAAACGCCATCACACTTAAGCCACAGGGGAAAATCCATGTAGTTAGGAGAAGTGAACAAATACTATTCTCTAATTATGGGAGCAGGTGCAGAAACAGACATTGGGCCCAGACCATTCGAAAGAGAAGAGTCACTGAGATGGTCCCTACCTTGAGATGTAAGAACAAAGTGCTGCCTAAAAATAAGTCTGAACCAGAACAACAGAGACAGTTGCCTCAGTGCCTACTGACATCCTGAATTAAGTACCAGCAGTGAACTACTAGGGGATGGATAAGAGCATAGAAAAAGAACTTTTTTAAAGCACAGGCATCAAGGGAAACTCTCATGGTGAAGGTGGAAAAGACTTTGGAAGAAGCCTCTCTGGATGGGGGACTTCCTTGGTGGGCCAGTGGCTAAGGCTCCATTCTCCCAATGCAAGGGCCCTGGGTTTCATCCCTGGTCAGGAAACTAGATCCCACATGCAGCAACTAAAATTTCTGCACACCACAACTAAGACCCACTGCAGCCAAATAAGTAAATAAATATTTAAAAAGTTAAAAACCTCTCTGGCTGGAAATTAAAGTGAAATTATGAATCTGAAGATAGAGGATGAATATTAACCACACTGGAACACAAATAGAAAAAGGAATTTTTCTATGGACAATCAAATGGCCTAATACATAGGTAACTGTAATCCTATCACAAGGAAAGAAAGAGAAAGAAAGAAATTTGAAGACATTATGACAGAGAATTTTCCAAAATTAGTGATAAACAACAAACAACAAATACAAGGAGCTCAGAAATAGTGACTGGAATAAACACAAAACGCACAAACAAATCCCAAGACATCTCCCATTTAAACTTCGAAAAGTTAATCACTAAGACATAGAAATACATTACATGCAAAGGAACAAAGATAAGAATTACCGAAGATTTCTCATCATAAATTATACTAGGCAGAAAATGTGATTTAAAGTATTGAAAGACCAAAAAAATCTATTAACTCATAATTTTATACCCAATGAAAATATCTTTCAGAAATGAAAGAAAAATGAAGACATTTCTTTGGGGAAAAAAATGGAAAATCAACTGCCAGCAGACCTTACTATAGCATCAAAGGAAGTTAGGAGCCAGAGGAATACAATGACAAAGAAAAACTTGGCTCCATAAGAAAAATGAAGAGAATTAGTAATGAAGATAAACTTAAGATTCATTTTTTATCATTTTAATTTAGCCTCCAAATAAAATAAATTAATTTTAGAAGAATTAATTTTCTAAATTAAAAATAATTGCAATGAATTTATAAAATATGTAAAAATAAATATATAACAAGTGACATAAATATAAGAGGAAAAAATTGGGAGTTAACTGTTATTATGTCTTATACTACCTGTGAAGTGGTATAAAGTTATTTGAAGGCATATTCTCATTGAATAATCTGAATATTGTAAACCTAAGGGCAACACAAAAATATTTCACATAGATAAAAAAGTAAGATAATAGTGGACATAAATGTATCATCTAAATATTCAAAAGGAAAAAGAGAAATAGAAAAAAGAATAGGTAAAAATACCTTTCAAAAATAAAAAGAAAATAAATATATTTCTCTGGAAAAGAAGTGGAATATCACTTGCCAGCAGAAGCCATTTGAGAAGATGACAAATGTTAATCTGATCATATCAATCATTACAATAGTCTAAACAAACTGATTAAAAGAAAAGAAAATGCTACAGTGGATATAAAAGTAAGACTAAATTGTATACTATCTAAAAGAAACTATTTTAAGTATAAAAATATAAAAAAGTTAAAAGTAAAAGAATGGAACCAACCAAAGTGTCCATCAATGGATGAATGGATAAGCAAAATGTGGTATATCCATGCAAATGATATTATTTATTTATAAAAAGAAATAATGTAATAATAAAACCTACATTGTGGATGTACCTTGAAAAAAGGTGGATGAACCTTGAAAACATTATGCTGTGTGAGAGACACCAGCCATAGTGAGGAGTGTCTTAATGGGTGAATGGTTTCTTTCTGGCTTATTTCCCTTAGCATAATGTTTTCAGTGGTTGATTTTTGAGTTAGTGAAAAATATTCCGAAATTGATAGAGTGATGATAGCTGGACAACTCTGAAAACATCCTAAAAATCATTTAGCTCACTTTAAGGAAGTGAATGCTTCAAAAAAGTTGAGAGAGAGAGAAGTCACTCAGTCATGTCCAACTCTTTGCCACCCCATGGACTGTAGCCTACCAGGCTCCTCTGTCCATGAGATTCTCCAGGCAAGAATACTGAAGTGGGTTGCCATTTCCTTCTCCAGGGGATCTTCCCGACCCAGGGATCAAACCCGGGTCTCCTGCATTGGAGTCAGATGCTTTAACCTCTGAGCCACCTAAAATGGATGCTGAATTAGCAATATAAACTATATAACACAATCAAATAAAGAACAATATTACATAATGATAAAAGAATTAATCCAAATAGAAAATATAGCAATCTTTTATGAGTATGCATCTCCATGCCCCAAAATACATGAAGCCAAAAACTTTCAAAATTGAAAGAAGAAAGAGAAACTACAGTCTTTTATTAAAACATGTCAGCAGCTTCAGTTCAGTTGCTCAGTAATGCCTGACTCTTTGGGACCCCATGGACTGCTGCTCACCAGCCTTCCCTGTCTATCACCAATTCCCAGAGCTTGCTCAAATTCATGTCCATCAAGTCAGTGATGCTAGCATAGCAGGAAACAATTTATGAAAACAATGTCTCAACTAGTTTTTGTCTGATAAACCCATTCACATTGGATCTGATAAATGCATTCCATAGAGCTTCACTATGAGCAACATTGAACTTTCCCAAAGATTCCTATTCATTTGTTTATTCCAAAGAGCAACTGTTATATTTCCTTGAGCTCCTAATGTCTTGCTACTAAGTAGAAAGGACATAGGATTGTAATTAAGAGTATGATTTGGGGAGCAAGCCTGCCTGGGTTGAAATCCTACCTCCTATACTTACATGATCTTAGGTATAGTATCAAACTTACAAGATTGTTGTGAGTATTAAATGATTCATTTAAAGCAGTAATAACACTGGTCCTTGTATACTGTAAGAACTCAATAAGTGACAGTTATTTTTACTAGAAACATATGCTTTTACTCTTAAAACATTTTGCTTCCTCATTATTTTTGGAGAATACTGCGCAGAAGAGATTTCTAGGACAAAACAGAGATTCATAGAATGAGGAAGCTAGAAGACATCTTCAACATCTTTCACTACATTCCTTAAAAAAATCTTGAGGTATCCTTTATTCAAAGCCAATTGTGAAGAGAATCTAATAGGCAAAACTGAGTATGACTCTGGATCCCCAGGTGGCTGTGAGAGCTGGACTATGAGCGCTGAGAGCCGAAGAACTGATGCTTTTGAGCCGCGGTGTTGAAGAAGTCTTTTGAGAGTCCCTTGGATGGCAAGGAGATCCAACCAGTCCATCCTAAAGGAAATCAGTCCTGAATATTCATTCGAAGGACTGATGCTGAAGCTGAAACTCCAATCCTTTGGCCACCTGATACAAAGAACTGACTCATCGGAAAAGACCCTGATGCTGGGAAAGATTGAAGGCAGAAGGAGGAGGGACAACATATGATGAGAAAGTTGAACGGCATCATCGACTCGATGGACATGAGTTGGAGCAAGCTCCGAGAGTTGGTGATGGGCAGGGAAGCCTGATGAGCTGCAGGCCATGGGGTCGCAAAGAGTAGGATACAACTGAGCAAATGAACTGAACTGAACTGAATCCAGGTGGCAGTAGTAATAAAGAACCTGCCTGCCAATGCGAGAGACAAAAGAGTTGCAAGTTTGATCTCTGGGTAGGGAATATCCTCTGGAGTAGGACTTGGCAACCCACTCCACTATTCTTGCCAGGAGAACCCCATGGACAGGGGAGCCTGACAGGCTACAGTCCATAGGGTTGCAAAGAACTGGACACAACTGAAGTGACTTAGCACACATGCACTCTTTGTAAAATGTAGGAAGGAAATGACATTCAACAGCACTTACTGATCACGTCCTCTTTCACTTGGCTCTCTTTCAGTAGCCAAGAGAAAGTCCCTTTGAATCCCTGGGGCTCCTAAAGGCACAAAAGTCACTGATTTACCCACACTTCTAATTTTATAGACCAGGCCCCTGGTGCCCATAACATTCATATCAGTAGAGGTTAATTTAAGACGAGAATTTCTCTCCAGGAAATTTTTATACCTAAATTTCGTCAACATGCAGCTTTAATATGTCAGTTTACATAGAATTATTAAATTCTGACTCAGAGTTTTTAGGTGGTAAGAAATAGAGTCTGACCTGCTAATTAAGCAAAAAAGTATTTAATCTATTGGATGGCTCACATATTAACAAAAGACTTGAGAAACAGGCTCAGAAATGGACTGCAGTCAAGAGAGGCCAGACAGCAAACAGTCATTCACCAGAACAGTTCCTTTCAGATCCTCTGCCAATACTCTCAGATACCACTATCTTACCCTCTTCTCTTGGTGTCAGAGAAAAGGAAGGTCTGGGCCCCTGAGATTCCTGCAACAGAAAATGAAGCCCTAACTACCCTTAAGTCTCACATGAGGAAATGTGTATTATAAACACCTCCTATAAAAGGAGCTCAGTTCAGTTCAGTTAAGTTCAGTCAATCAGTCGTGTCCGACTCTTTGCGACCCCATGAATCTCAGCATGCCAGGCCTCCCTGTTCATCACCAACTCCTGGAGTTCAATCAGACTCACGTCCATCGAGTCAGCAATGCCATCCAGCCATCTCATCCTCTGTCGTTCCCTTCTCCTCCTCCTAGCAACAGTCTTTTAAAAGAGTCAACTCTTTACATGAGGTGGCCAAAGTACTAGAGTTTCAGCTTTAGCATCATTGCTTCCAAAGAAATCCCAGAACTGATCTCCTTTAGAACAGACTGGTTGGATCTCTGTGCAGTCCAAGGGACTCTCAAGAGTCTTCTCCAACACCACAGTTCAAAAGCATCAATTCTTCGGCACTCAGCTTTCTTCATAGTCCAACTCTCACATCCATACATGACCACTGGAAAAACCATAGCCTTGACTAGATGGACCTTTGTTGGCAAAGTAATGTTTGCTTTTCAATATACTGTCTAGGTTGGTCATAACTTTCCTTCTAAGGAGTAAACGTCTTTTAATTTCATGGCTGTAATCACAATCTGCAGTGATTTTGGAGCCCCCCAAAAATAGTCTGACACTGTTTCCACTGTTTCCCCATCTATTTGCCATAAAGTGATGGGACCGGATGCCATGATCTTCGTTTTCTGAATGTTGAGCTTTAAGCCAACTTTTTCACTCTTCACTTTCACTTTCATCAAGAGGCTTTTTAGTTCCTCTTCACCTTCTGACATAAGGGTGGTTTCATCTGCATATCTGAGATTATTGATATTTCTCCTGGCAATCTTGATTTCAACTTGTGCTTCTTGCAGCCCAGCGTTTCTCATGATGTACTCTGCATATAAGTTAAATAAGTAGGGTGACAATATACAGCCTTGACATACTCCTTTCCTTATTTGGAACCAGTCTGTTGTTCCATGTTCAGTTCTAACTGTTGCTACCTGACCTGCTATAGGTTTCTCAAGAGGCAGGTCAGGCGGTCTGGTATTCCCATCGCTTTCAGAATTTTCCGCAGTTGATTGTGATCCACACAGTCAAAAGCTTTGGCATAGTCAATAAAACAGAAATAGATGTTTTTCTGGAACTCTCTTGCTTTTTCCATGATCTAGCGGATGTTGGCAATTTGATCTCTGGTTCCTCTGCCTTTTCTAAAACCAGCTTGAACATCTGGACGTTCACAGTTCACGTATTGCTGAAGTTTGGCTTGGAGAATTTTGAGCATTACTTTGCTAGAGTATGAGATGAGTGCAATTGTGCAGCAGTTTGAGCATTTTTGGCACTGCCTTTCTTTGGGATTGGAATGAAAACTGACCTTTTCCACTTCTGTGG
This sequence comes from Budorcas taxicolor, assembly GCF_023091745.1. Taxonomy (NCBI): domain Eukaryota; kingdom Metazoa; phylum Chordata; class Mammalia; order Artiodactyla; family Bovidae; genus Budorcas; species Budorcas taxicolor. The sequence continues at coordinate 74,718,224 of NC_068918.1, read as the reverse complement.
CCACTGCTGAGTTTTCCAAATTTGCTGGCATATTGAGTGCAGCACTTTCACAGCATCATCTTTCAGGATTTGAAACAGCTCAACTGGAATTCCATCACCTCCACTAGCTTTGTTCATAGTGATGTTTTCTAAGGTCCACTTGACTTCACATTCCAGGATGTCTTGCTCTAGGTGAGTGATCACACCATCGTGATTATCTGGGTCGTGAAGATCTTTTTTATACAGTTCTGTGTATTCTTGTCATCTCTTCTAAATATATTCTGCTTCTGTTAGGTCCATACCATTTCTGTCCTTTATCGAGCCCATCTTTGCATGAAATGTTCTCTTGGTATCTCTAATTTTCTTGAAGAGATCTCTAGTCTTTCCCATTCTGTTGTTTGCCTCTATTTCTTTGCATTGATTGCTGAAGAAGGCTTTCTTATCTCTTCTTGCTATTCTTTGGAACTCTGCATTCAGATGCTTATATCTTTCCTTTTCTCCTTTGCTTTTCACTTCTCTTCTTTTCACAGCTATTTGTAAGGCCTCCCCAGACAGCCATTTTGCTTTTTTGCATTTCTTTCCCATGGGGATGGTCTTGATCCCTGTCTCCTGTACAATGTCATGAACCTCTGTCCATAGTTCATCAGGCACTCTATCTATCAGATCTAGGCCCTTAAATCTATTTCTCACTTCCACTGTATAATCATAAGGGATTTGATTTAGGTCATACCTGAATGGTCTAGTGGTTTTCCCTACTTTCTTCAATTTAAGTTTGAATTTGGCAATAAGGAGTTCATGAGCTGAGCCCCAGTCAGCTCCTGGTCTTTTTTTTGTTGTTGTTATTGACTGTATAGAGCTTTTTGCTCTTTGGCTGCAAATATAATCAATCTGATTTCAGTGTTGACCATCTGGTGATATCCATGTGTAGAGTCTTTTCTTGTATTGTTGGAAGAGGGTGTTTGCTGACCAGTGTGTTCTCTTGGCAAAACTCTATTAGCCTTTGCCCTGCTTCATTCCGTATTCCAAGGCCAAATCTGCCTGTTACTCCAGGTGTTTCTTGACTTCCTACTTTTGTATTCCAGTCCCCTATAATGAAAAGGACATCTTTCTTGGGTGTTAGTTCTAAAAGGTCTTGTAGGTCTTCATAGAACCATTCAACCTCAGCTTCTTCAGCGTTACTGGTTGGGGCACAGGCTTGGATTGCTGTGATATTGAATGGTTTGCCTTGGAGATAAACAGAGATCATTCTGTCGTTTTGAGACTGCATCCAAGTGCTGCATTCCGGACTCTTTTGTTTACCATGATGGCTACTCCATTTATTCTAAGGGATTCCTGCCTGAAGTAGTAGATATAATTGTCATCTGAGTTAAATTCACCCATTCCAGTCCATTTTAGTTCGCGGATTCCTAGAATGTCGACGTTCACTCTTGCCATCTCCTGTTTGACCACTTCCAATATGCCTTGATTCATGGACCTGACATTCCAGGTTCCTATGCAATATTGCTCTTTACAGCATTGGACCTTGCTTCTATCACCAGTCACATCTACAACTAGGTATTGTCTTTGCTTTGGCTCCATCCCTTCATCCCTTCTGGAGTTATTTCTCCACTGATCTCCAGTAGCATATTGGGCACCTACTGACCTGGGGAGTTCCTCTTTCAGTATCCTATCATTTTTCCTTTTCATACTGTTCATGGGGTTCTCAAGGCAGGAATGCTGAAGTGATTTGCCATTCCCTTCTCCAGTGGACCACATTCTGTCAGACCTCTCCACCATGACCCACACGTCTTGGGTGGCCCCACAGGGCATGGCTTAGTTTCATTGAGTCAGACAAGGCTGTGATCCTAGTGTGATTAAATTGACTAGTTTTCTGTGATTATGATTTCAGTATGTCTGCCCTCTGATACTCTCTTGCAATACCTACCGTCTTACTTGGGTTTCTCTTACCTTGGGCATGGGGTATCTCTTCACTGCTGCTCCAGCAAAGTGCAGCCACTGCTCCTTACCTTGGACAAGGGATATCTCCTCACTGCTCCCCCTCCTGACCTTGAATGTGGAATAGCTCCTCTAGGCCCTCCTGTGCTTGCTACACAATTATAATTTTAAAAACTCCTTCAGAGAGGCTATAAGACTATATCAAAGATAAGTCTATATGAATTACCATAATGATACATTTTATGAATCTGAATAATGCCCATATCCTTGAAACTGTAACTCCATGATTCCCCATTAGTATCATAGGAACACACTTCCCCAAAACTAAAAATAAATGAAATCTTCATATGCTATTAAAGTATATCTTCTCTTTCAAGGGCTAACATAGATAAACATACAATGAAAAGATGTGTGCTCTCTACAAATCAACTTTATACTAAAATTTCTTTTCACAACTTTTAAATAATTAATAAGTATTCTAGACTGGCAGATGGAAATTATAAACACATATATTTACTAAAATTGAAGAGGAATGTAAGAAACCATAATAGAGCAAGGATAGGAATATGGGATTGCCACAAAGATAATAAAGTTTATAGATGTGTTTATAGTTTCATATAATTGAGAAAAAGATAAATTGGAGAAGATGAAAGAATCAATAGTTCATATGGCTGGTAGACTGTCTGTCAAAGATCAGACATCTCAAGAGAACCTTTGACAGGGTGCATATTGCAGTAAACTTATGATTGAGTTCTCTTATATGCTCCTATAATGCAATTTATCTCTGTTGTCAGTTGGAGGAGAGTTGTATTCTCCAGAGTTACAACTGTTATTCCACTGTTCAAATTTAAGAACGAAGCATAGGTTTCTGATTAATTATCAGTCCAACTCAGCAAAAGTGAGAGCTAAAAAAAGTAATACAAAAGAGACCAATTACACACAGTTTGGGGTTTTAGTCAACCATTGATAAATGCTTTGCAGATATATCTGAGGTGCTAAAATTTTGTGCTATTTATCACATAAAAGATAAATGTCAGAGAAAAGCTGTCGACTAAGTTTTCAATTCTTGGTTTTACTTGACAACAACAAGAAAAACATAATCTCTAAGTCCAGCTCTCTATAGTCTGATTTGCATGTACAAATGCTCTCTGAAATGGAATGAATTGTTTTGCCAAATGAAATATCCATTACCCTCAAAACAAATGACAAGGCACAACTTCATTGCACAATGATTTCAGTTTAGATGCAATAAATGTGTGGTGCCTCATACTGCCTAAGATGAGCTCCCTTCAAAATAAAAGGATTTCTCATCTTTTAAAGGAGACTGCCCATGTTTCTGTTCACTTTCATAAAAGCTATGGTTGCAATTCTCACGTAATTGCTGCATCTGGGCATTTGACATATTTTATTGCTGTATCTCATCTTCTTGCTCTTTCTAGCGAAAGCACTTCAAAGAAACTACGAGAGTTCAATATATAGCCCTGGACGTTCTTAAGTACTATATTTGAGCTATCTAATAGGCAAAATGCTGGAGCTTCCAGTAAAGGAGCTGAAACAAGAAGACAGAACTCCTACTGTGAGTCAAAGGTACCATGATTTCTGTAGACAAGATATGTATCACGTAAAAGAGAAAAAAGGTTGTATTTTTCTTAGGTTTGCTAAGAAGTGGGATCTAGATGGCCAGGAGATCTTAGCAGAAAGAGATTGGAAATATTTCCAGATGCCCAGGGATGATGTAAGAAACAAGCAACCAGATGAGGAAGATGCATCACCTTGAAGGGGCATGGTGAAGGTCTCCCTAGAATCCGTGAAAGTTCCCCAAGAGTAAATGTCAACTTTGGTCCTTGTAGCTTCCCAGAGGACTGATACCAATTTACCAGTATCAATCAAATAAGACCTGTTCTCTTGCTATTTCTCCCTCCCCGCAGCAGTGATTGGTCGAGGAAATATTACTAACAGAGGATAAAGCTGTTTAATTCGTCCCCTAGTCAGACTTCAAACCCCTACCTTTACCAGGTTCTCTTTAAGGTAAATAGAAGTTTTAAGCATAATCAAAATTCAAAGTTGTTTATTATTACACTGGATTAGACATTTAATTACTGAACAGAGAATTTTTGTGATGAGAAGTGAATGTGGGACTTTCATTATCTAAGTTATGAAACCTACTCTGCATATCATTTAAATGCAGAAGACAAACTAGCAGCCTTTAGTGTAAGACTAAGATTAAAAGGAGGGTTGTATAAAATATAAAGTCTCTTTATGATTGTTCCCTCTGAGTTTTGCTCTTTGAACATAATGACTACAAGTCCCAACCCCCTTCTGTCATTAGGATGAGATGCACAGGACTTATTTAGCAAGTTGTACTTTGTTCTTTTAGGCATTATCAAGATAGTTTTGTCACCAGAATATATTTTCAGAAGTCATTTGCTGCACTGTTTTTAAAAATATAATAAATTTCACATTCCAGCAAATACCCCCCACCCCAACTCATTGGTATTGACCAATTATATTTATTTTTTTTATTTTTTTTATTTTAAAATCTTTAATTCTTACATGCATTCCCAAACATGAACCCCCTTCCCACCTCCCTCCCCATAACATCTGTTTGTTTTTTTTTTTTAACTCCTTAGAGTAAAGCACTGGCAAAGTGTTATCTGTAATCAATAATTAGATGATTCAATACTTATTTGTGTTAATAGTTTATAATAGAATGGTTGAATTTTAGCCTCATTGGATGGTGACATCACATCTAGGCCAATGAGGTTTCTATGGTTACACAGCCGGATTTCTGGCAGGCCCAAACTATTCATAAGTAATAGAGCTATTAGGATTATTTTTCTCCCTTAAAAATGGATATTCCATAATGTTAAGAACCTACATTATATACTTGGGCCCTAAGGATGTAGCTAAAATGCATCAAAACAGTAAACTATTATCTTCATCATATTTAAAATGCAAGAAACTCATTTTCTGTGGTTGATTATTGATTATAAAGGATATTACATATATATATATATATATATATATATATATGGATATCAGAATATGATGCTAAATACAGAAGTAAGCCTAGAATCACAGTATATTGCATTGTGATTTCTTTTAATGTGGTTTAAAACATTGCAGAAAAAGAGTGATACACTGATGATGAAGAGGGTGTCCAAAAACAGTGAGATTGCTTTGTCTTTCCACTACAAGAATTATTTTTGTGCAAGTATATTTTAATGTTATTGCTGAGAAAAATGAAATTTCCAAAGGCTGCAGTATAGACCATTTTAAAAGTTTCATTCAATTAAAAAAAATGGTTTCTTGCAACTGAAGGGAATGAAATTCTTTTCCCAAATCTCAGTAATTTGAAGAAAATTGAAATAATATCAAGCATCTCTTCCAACCACAACACTGAGACTAGAAATCAACTACAAGAATAAAAGCTAACTGCAAAAAAGTGCAAACACATGGAAGCTAAATGTTGAAAAACCAATGGGTCAGAAAGAAATGAGGAAATTTAAAATTTCCTGGAGACAAATGAATTTGGAAACACAATATCCCAAAATCAACAGGACAAAGACAAAGCAGGAACTTCCTCAGAGGGAAGTTTATAGTGATTACAGGGCCTATGTTATGAAATAAGAAAAATTTCAAATAAACAAGTTAAACTTACACCTAAGGAACCAGAAAAAGAACAGTCAAACCCAGAATAAGTAGAAGAAAATAAATACTAAATATCAGAGTGGAAATAAATGAAACAGAGACTAGGAAAAAATATAAAAGATCAATGAAATTAAGAGCAGTTTCTTTGAAAAGATAAAATTTATAAACCTTCATCAAGAAAAAAAGAGAAAGGGCAAAAAAAAAAAAAAAAAATTGGAAATGAAAAAGGAGAAGTTACCACTGACACCACAGAAACACCAAGGATCATAAGAGATTATTACAGTTATATGCCAATAAAATAGAAAACCTATAATAAATGGATAAATTTCCAGAAATATACTCTCTCAATACTGAATCAACAAAAATTGAAAATATGAACAAATAAATTACCCAGTAATGAAACTAATTATTGTTTTAGAAACTTCAAATAAACAAAAGTTCAAGAAAAGTAGTTTCATAAGTGAATTGTACCATGCATTTAAGGAAGAATTAAGTCCTATCATTCTGAAACTACTCCGAAAATTGAAGAGGAAAGAATGCTTCCAAACTGACTCCAGGAGGCCAGCATCACTCTGATACCAAAACCAAACAAAGATACCACACAAAAAAAGAGAAAATTACAAGGCAATATCACTGATGAGTATAAAAGTAAAAACCTTTAGAAAAATATCAGCAAAACAAATTCAACAATAGATTGAAAGGATTAAACACCATGATCAAGTAGGATTTATCCCAGGGATGCAAGGATGGTTCAATATCTTCAAGCAACTCAATCCATCTGAAATACTACTATAAAATACTGGTGAAAGAAATTGAAGATAACACAAACAAATGGGCGGATATGTCATACCCATGGACTGGAAGAATTAATATTGTTAAAAGCACATACGCATATGCAAGGTAATCACAGGTTCAGTGCAACCCCTATTTTAATACTATTTTCCACAACACTATAAAAAATAATTCTAAAATTTTATGGAAACACAAAAGACTCCAAATAGCTAAAATTATCTTGAGAAAGAAGAACAGAGCTAGAGGTATCATGCTCCCTAACTTCAAACTGTACTACAAAACTACAATAATAAAACCAGCATATGATGCTGGCATAAAACAGACACACAGATCAAAGAAGCAGAAAAGAAAATTCAGAAATTAACCCCCATTTATATGCCTACAACAAAGGAGGCAAGACTATACAATGGGGAAAAGACAACTTTTTCAATAAATAGTCCTGGAAAAATTGGGCAGCTACATGTAAAAGAATCAAATTGGATTACTTTATCACATAATATACAAAAATAAACACAAACTGGGTTAAAGACTTGCATGAAATAGGTGAGAGAACTTAAGAGGTACAGACTTAAGCAGCTATGACACTGATGAGTCACAGTGGTGTGATGTTCAACACTAGGAGTATGGTTAATTATACTGTTCATAACTTTGTATGTGACATATATAAAGTGGGCTTATGGTGATTAATTTGTAAGGTAGAAAAATATTAAATTCCTATGTCATACACCTGAAACCAATATAAGTCAATTATATTTCAATTAAAAAAACATAAAAAATTCTACATTTTTACCAATTTTCAACATACAGTATTGTCAACTATAAGAAAGCATGAATTGTGACAGTCTTTCTGAGAGCACATAAAATTCAGCACATGTTGAAAATTTTATTAAAAATAAAATGACTTACAGCATCGGATCTGATATTACACATTCAATTAATTATACATTTCATTTCAAGTGATGAAATTCAATATCAAATTGACAATTTAATGATGTAACTATGAGTGTCTAAGTTCCTTTTCATTCCTAATATAACTATTTGAATTTTATTAGTTTCTGAACTCAAGATAATATACTTAAATGTATCCAAAAATTTGAACGAGGTATGCCTCTTATATGGATATATGAAAAATATTCAAAATATATAAAATTTAAAATATATATATATTTCCACATGACAAATGTCATTTGCATGAAAGTATTTGTAAACAAAGTAGAATTTACTCAAGTTTAAGCAAGTGTGATGAGCTGGATTTGAAAACTATTGGTTTTATTCTTCCCCAAGTGAAGTGAAAGTTGCTCAGTCTTGTCCAACTCTTTGCGACCCCATGGACTATACAGTCCATGGAATCCTCCAGGCCAAAATACTGGAGTGGATAGCCTTTCCCTTCTCTAGGGGATCTTCCCAACCCAGTGATCAAACCTAGATCTCCCACATTGCAGGCGAATTCTTTACCAGCTGAGCCACACAAGGGTAGCCCAAGAATACTGGAGGGGATAGCCTAACCCTTCTCCAGCAGATCTTCTCAGCCCAGGGAAGCCCTATTCTTCCCCAAAATAAACCCCTATTTTGCCATTAATACAAATTCCTTTTCCTTTTAGATCATTATTTATTAGTAATTTATTTTAACCAAGATTTTATAAAAAATATATTTACCCACTATGGATATACATAAGATTGAACAAACACTTTACAAAATAATACTTAATCTTTATAATATATGATATGTTAATATTTCCTAAAAACAATACTTCATCTTTATTACATGTCATGCTGTGATATTTTCTATTTTTTTAATTATGACTCATCTTCATCTATTAATTGAGCCTATGACCCACTAATGAGGACAACCTATAGTTTGAAAACTACTGCACCAGGCTGTTCCACAGACTGACTGTTTTACCATTTGTTTCATTCATTCTTCATTTTTCAGAGATGCTCTCTTCTTTGCATGAAACCTGGACACAAGTTTTACCTGAGATTCCAAACTCTTATTCATACCTCCTGCAAAGCCTCTTTCAACAAGCTTGGTCTCTCCCTACATAGAGTTTGTCATATTAGCTGCTACAAAGATAACATAGTCTCTTTAGTCTCACACACATTTAAAATATTTCCATGGACAGGAACTTTAGTTAATAAAGTGTTTTCTACTTAAAAAAATGCTTCAAACCCATCCACTCAGATTGTGATTTGAATGCACTTTCTTAAAGCAGATGTATCTGATCATATCATTTTAAACTCTAAATGAGAAGTGAGTGCAAAGAAAAGTCTAAAGCTTTTAAAAATAACCATTCTCTAGAGCAATCAAGGGAATTAGAGAAAAAAGAAGTCACAAAATCATTTCTAAAACATAATATAATTTAGCTCTTCAAAGATGAAAAAATCAGGCAAACCATGGGTAGGTAGCTCCAAATCATTTCACTTAAGAAATAAGAGAACAGATTTAACTGCAGTTGCAGCCACAATGTTTTCCATATAATATTATTTCTAGAAAGATATAAGTTACAAACAAACTGCCTGTGATTGGAAGCATGTCTCCTTTTCTTAGTTGCACTTGTGATTAAATATTAACTTTATCTAATGAGTCTACAGAAATTGACACACAATGGCTTAACAAAAGGCGAGATATTGTATCTGGAATTATAGATGCATTCAGAGAAGCCAGCGTTTTATGGCAGGTATAGTCTACCACCTGTTTAATTAAAACAGGATCTAGATCCTTTCAGATTCATGCTTCTGATTTATTTATGTGTTTTATTCTGCAAGGAACTTATTTATTTATGTCTGTTCTTCTGATACTAACTGACTTTGTCAGAATCTTGCAAGCACATCACTGATTAATACATCATTTATGATTTCTCAAAGTTTCCTTAGTAAAGTTCAGACTCTATACTCCTGAATCAAGGGCAGAGCAGGGCACTTCTTTCAGAGAACATCTTTATCCCAAATATTTTAAAGTATAATTTTGCATTTGCAAATGATTTTCTGCTTCAAAAATGTTTTCACATACACAAAAAGAAGTGTGTCTATATTGTGTCTGTTCAGTACTTTACCACCACAGTAAGAAACAGTTTCATTTTAGTAGGTAAGAGATAGTTATTAAGTAAGCCACCACCCCCTACACCTGCCCTGATACCTTGGATAAGGACCATGACAAATTATTAAACTTTCTAAGCCTGATGATTTTTCTGTCTTTAATATGGAGATAATAATGGTGCCAACTCACAGGGTATGATTATATTGCAAAGAAATGAGATACATATAGCAAAATACTTGAGAAAACATTTATGATAAAAGAGTTTTACTTCTGTCACAACACAGTTTATCTGCCTTACAAAAGCTATTCTTCCCTTCAAGATTCAGCTCAAAAAACACCTTCTCTATGAGGTCCTCATCTTCTTCCTCTATTCTTAATGCTCCCTAAATACAGTACATTTTACTTGTGCCCATCACTACTTTTATATTGTATTGTTACTATTGGGAATGTATCTATCTGTTCATATAGACTGCGAATTCCTTAAAGGTAGAGGATATATTTTAGTTAATGTGACATTTCTATGCTCTACTTCATGCCTTAGTGCATAGTAGGTACCTATGTTCTTCTCCTATTGAATAAATGAATGAGTCTATTGTTGGCATTTTCTGTCTTTAATTGCCAGATGAATATCTTAAAATATTAGTAGTTGAGAACTTGTGCTAATGTTTATGTAGAATAATTTTATCTAAGTAAAACAGTGTGAGAAGTATATCCTAAATTGTGTTTTTATGATACATTGTGTCAAAATCCCAACATGTTTCTGAAATCTAAATATTGTATTACCTGAGTCTTACTGGTATCAGGACACAAAGAAAATACAAATATTAACTAATCATTAAATGGATAACAACAAATAACTTGTGATTCTTCACTTTTATTTGGAAGCATTATTGGGTTAAATACAATACTGGAAAAAACCATCAGATCATATTAGCTCTTAAATCAAGGAACATCCAACTCATTTTGAACTCAAATAATTATCAAAGAAGAATCATCCCTATTCATCAAAGTCTTTTAAGACAAGGGTTTTGAATAAACTTCTCCAAAGAAATCTTGATTAATGAAGCCAATGTACCAACTGAAAAGACTGCGCTCTGGGTGAAAAATTTGGCAATAAACAAGCTACCATTTAGTAGCCGCACTGCAAAGGTTCTCAACAAGACAAGACTATGTTAAAATAGTTAACTTATTTCAGAGTGGTTAATTTATTCTAGTAGGTATTCTGTGTGTCACGATGAATAAGAAAATTTCTTTACTTTTGCCTCCCTTACTTCTCTGGCCTGTGGTTCATTCATACTTTTTAAAATACAAGAACGTATATCACTCAAGGTGATTATATATGCTTGCCTTCTCAACTGAATTATAGACTCCCACAAGACAACTCAGCTTATTCATTGTTTGATAATCAGTGTCCAGCGCAGTACTTGGCATATAATATTATCTCCTCAATAAATGATTGTTGATCAGAATATTTAGATGTTTCTAGTACCAAATCTTTTCTGGCTTTATAATGCTCTAGGTTCTGGAAAGACATCTTACAAACAAGACACCTTACAAACTAAAACTAAGTGGGCTGCTTGTCTGGGCACCATATTGTTCTGAAAATGGGTGGCCTCCAGCAGGTGGTGCTTAGTTGCAAAAAGTTTCTTAAAAGAGGCCATCCTCAATGGAATGTTCTCAACAACTTATTGAGTGATAGCTTTACTACAGTGTGTAAGGCAGCCCATGAGAGTATGGTAACTGCTGTGAATGTTTCACAGTTTAGAGGAATATATCTGTTCCATGTTAAGTGCTGCACCTTTAAGCCATAGTTTCTATTAGTCTCTGTTTCTGCTACACTGTTAAACTCTCCAGCCAGCTTTTCTAAGCTTCTCTAAGAAAGCTAGTCAGCTAAAGAACGTCTTTTCACTGGAGACCAGGGAATACTGAACTTTACATTAAGCAATTGACATGGCAACAAAAGCTTTCACCATTCAAAAAAAGATGACAATGGCATGTCAGATGATTTTAAGTGACATTTTTTAGGCAGTAATATTTGATACTGTTCTCAAAATAGAAGCCTACTACGGTTTTCTTCCAATAAATTATCCACTCGTTTCATAAACAACTGGAAATAAGTACAATATTGTTAAGTAATTAACCTCCAATTAAAAAAATAAATTTATATTCTTTAAAAAGTAAATTTTAAAATAAAAACTACAGTTTTAATGGGGGTTAGGTATATTCCTGATTTTCAGTCTCTAAAGAAAATCCCATGGACGGAGGAGCCAGGTAGGCTGCAGTCCATGGGGTTGCTAAGAGTTGGACACGACTGAGCATCTTCACTTTCACTTTTGACTTTCATGCATTGGAGAAGGAAATGGCAACCCACTCCAGTGTTCTTGCCTGGAGAATCCCAGGGACAGGGGAGCCTCGTGGGCTGCCGTCTATGGGGTCTCACAGAGTCAGACACGACTGAAGTGACTTAGCACCAGCAGCAGAGTTAGTTATGATTATCTAAAAAGATAAAACCATCTTAAAGTACAACAGTATTAGTGTATTTTTTGATATGAACAAGTCTGATAATACTGTGGTCAGATTTACAGAACAGTATTGGAATAACTTTTGCATGATATACATTAAGATAAGAAGTCTTGTTGTTTTGTTGTAAACTTTTTAAAATAGAAAATTATAGAATAATGGTAATAGTAGTTGTTCTTTATTTTATAAAAAACCATTTCTTATAGGAAGAACATCCTAGTAAGATCTTAGAGTAAGGGTACAAAATTAGGATGATTCTATAACATCATCCACATATTTTTGTCGCTTATTTGAAAGACAAAATTTTCAGGAGGAAGGCAGTTATAGATTTGTATAATAGGAAATATCACGGAGAAAAAAGAATAGAGAAAGTGTGGTATAAAAAATAGCTGAGAAAAAAGATGGGAGCCAGATACAAAAGATATAAAAAAGAGAACTCCTACACAGATAGGAAAAGATACTTGTTTAATCGTCTAGGACTAGCTGTTATTAAAGGAGGAGACCAATTAGAAGACTCAGGTCTCTCTATACTGTTAAAACCAAACTGAACTGAACTTTGAGGGGCTAGCCTGGAAACTTAGCCACCATATATTCAGCATGATTTTGTGGGGGAAAAATCTTTATTGCAGCACCAAATAATTAATTCAATGAAAAAATAAATGTCTCCATTAGAACCAAGAAAAGGATGGGGAAGGAAAAGAAAACAAGCTCATGTTCTCCCCTCTCCAAAGCAGAGCTGTGCACTGATATGTATAGGCCTGAGGCATTAATGTTTTTAGATAATTCAGATATTGTGTCCAAGTGAAAAACATGCATTAATTAATTTATTTCAAACTATACTGCAAAGTAGAATGTAATGATGAACATCTTGAAAACTATGTTTTTAGAAATTCACAGATAAGTTGTTTTAGTCCAGCAGTCGATGAATACTAAGTCTTTGTTATTTAAGTGGATCTGTTGCATTTTGACACATTGTGATAGTCTTTGGATGTATCAATTTGGCTAAGCTATAGTCCTCAATTATTCAATCAAACACTAATCTAGGTGTGGCTATGAAGTTATTTTGTTGTTATATTGAAGTCTATAGTCAATTGACTTCAAGTAAGGGAATTGTTCTTGATCATTGCTGCTGCTGCTGCTGCAGCTAAGTCGCTTCAGTCAGTGTCCGACTAAGTCCATCAGTTTAAAAGTCTTAAAGCAGTATACCTGTGGCAGATTCATGTTGATGTATGGCAAAACCAATACAATATTGTAAAGTAATTAACCTCCAATTAAAATAAATAAATTTATATTAAAAAAAATAAAAAGCAGTGTTGAGGCTTCCCTAATAGAGAAAAAATTTCAGCATTGGAAAGAAGAGCTCCAGCCTATTCTTTCTGATGATCTTCCCTATGGATACTGGATTTGCTTAGCCAGTCCCCACAATCACATGAGCCAATTCCTTCCAATGAATCTCAGTATGTACATATCCTAATGATTTAGATGGTAAAGAATCTGCCTATAATGCAGGAGACCCAGGTTCAATCCCTGGGTTGGGAATTTCCGTTGGCGAAGAAAATGGCAACCCACTCCAATATTCTTGCTTGGAGAATTCCATGGACATAGGAGTCTGGTTGGCTACAGTCCATGGGGGTCTCAAAGAGCTGGACATGACTAAGTGGCAACCCACTCCAGTGTTCTTGCCTGGAGAATCCCAGGGACGGTGGAGCCTGGTGGGCTGCCGTCTATGGGGTCGTACAGAGTCAGACACAACTGAAGCGACTTAGTAGTAGTAGTAGTAGTAGTAAGTGACTAATACTTTTTGTTTCTCTAATTCAGCCCTAATATACATGCTGTCTTCTGGATTACTGGGAAATTTTCTAGAAGCCAGGAATGTAAGTGGAATGTAAGCCAACTAGTCAGTGGAATGCAAAAATGAAGCTGGAAAAAAATTATATTATTAACATTTAGGAAAAGTTTAAATATGAACACTATTGTTCATAGCTTACTACTGTATATCATCTGAGTTATTAGCTCATAGAAAGCTGAAGTATTTTCACTGATTTCTGAAAGATACAATTTGAGGTGTTTGAGGAAAATTTGTAGATGCTTTTTAAATAAAATCTTAACGTATTCTGTTTGAGCTACTCAACACACTACTCAGCAATTAATCTGAAGCCCTAAATGGATCTCAATAAAAATATCTGTTGATAATTAAATTGATTTTATTTGATTAAGTGATATCAGACTTTTAGCATCTAAGAGGCCCAATAAAATTTTCATTTACTAAAAAAAAAAAAAAACAAATTTATGTTAAAATAAAATTTGCCTGTCTGCTATAGCAAGTGGTAAAAAAAATGTTTTCCTTGCTTTACTTTGTTTTCTTTCTATCATCAGAAAGAGACTCAGGTTTTCCTGGAGACACATAGGTCACCAAATACTAATAGCCAAATGTCAGAACCATCAACTTCTGCCAAGAACAGGGATTAAAAACTCTTTGGACCAAAGACAAATTCAATAGTTATTACTTTCCAAGAACTCTAGTGATGCTTGGGTTTTGCAAAGCACTGTAGCAAGTTAAATCATTTTTTTTTTCCTTCTATATAACTCAAATAGAAAGTAACATTGAAACAAGCTGAATGAATCAGTGGAGCTGAAAGCAGGGGGTAAGAAGGATTTGAATAGGTTATAATTACTTTATATTGAGAAGTTTTCTCCTGAGTCACATTCGAAGGGTGGTATGGAGAACAGGCACTCTACTTTACTCCATATGTTTAACTTGCTGCTGCTGCTAAGTCACTTCAGTTGCGTCCGACTCTGTGCGACCCCAGAGATGGCAGCCCACCAGGCTCCGCAGTCCCCAGGATTCTCCAGGCAAGAACACTGGAGTGGATTGCCATTTCCTTCTCCAATGCATGAAAGTGAAAAGTGAAAGTGAAGTCGTTCAGTCGTGTCTGAGTCTTTGCGACCCCATGGACTGCAGCCCACCAGGCTCCTTCATCCATGGGCTTTTCCAGGCAAGAGTACTGGAGTGGGTTGCCATTGCCTTCTCCGATGTTTAACTTAGGAGGTGAAAAAAGCCCTTTTCCCATTCTTGGTATGAGTCTGCATTCTTTAGCACACACATGCTTCCTGTGCACCAAGAGAGCCAGAACCTAGTTCTCAATGCTATACAAGCAGCCCTTGCATTTGAAGGATTGTAGGATTATCCTGAAATGGGTCTCTTTTATTTGCGTAGGTCTATTCACAATGAAGAACTGGTAAGTGAATAAGCCCTTTTCCAAATACGTTTCCTAGTGGTAAGGTAGGAGGTGATCTCAAGATGTCTGCTAAGAGTGTATTAACTTGGACCACAGTGGCAGGGCCAGGCCCTCAAGGCTCGTGTTCTACTTATGCTTATCCCTCTCCCACCCACCTGGGACAGCCCCTCTCTATCTGTACCAGCCTATCCGTAACTCAGCCACTTCCTAGCAACATAGGAACAAAGAAGCAGCAGCCTCTCTGCCAACCCTGGTCTTATCATGGAATCATCTGTGTTACAACAGTGTCAGCTCAGTTGCTCAATCACGTCCAACTCTTTGCGACCCCATGGACTGCAGCAGGCCAGGGCTCCCTGTCTATCACCAACTCCCGGAGTCCACCCAAACCCATGTCCATCGAGTCGGTGATGCCATCCAACCATCTCATCCTCTATCATCCCCTTCTCCTGCCCTCAATCTTTCCCAGCATCAGGGTCTTTTCAAATAAGTCAGCTCTTCGCATCAGGTGGCAAAAGTATTGGAGTTTCAGCCTGAACATCAGTCCTTCCAATGAACACTCAGGACTGATCTCCTTTAGGATGGACTGGTTGGACTTACAGTCCAAGGGACTCTCACAACAACACACACAGTTCAAAAGCACCAATTCTTCGGAACTCTCACATCCATACGTGACCAGTGGAAAAACCATAACCTTGACTAGATGGACCTTTGTTGGCAATAATATCTCTGCTTTTTAATATGCTGACTAGGTTGGTCATAACTTTCCTTCCAAGGAGTAAGTGTCTTTTAATTTCATGGCTGCAATCACCATCTGCAGTGATTTTGGAGCCCAGGAAAATAAAGTCAGCCACTGTTTCCACTGTTTCCCCATCTATTTGCCATGAAGTGATGGGACCAGATGCCGTGACCTTAGTTTGTGGAATGGTAAAAAAAAAACAAAAAAAAATGCATAGCATGTAGAATTATTATTACTATCAGCAGCAGCATCATAATAGTATTATAGTATCTTGCAGTGTTTCAGCTTCATGCTGTATTAAGCACTTATTTATTTTCTAGTTTAATACTATATTAACATTATAGAGTTATTATTGTCTTTATTTCATAGAATTTATAGAACTTTGAAGATATAGAGTTCAGGAATATAGCACAGAAGCTGTCATATTTCCAACAAATTACAGATTTTGTGACTTGATTTTTCTCCTTTTTGCCTCTTAAGATCTTGCTTTTAATTCTAAGCTCCTTTTTTTTTCATTTCCCTCTACTTCCCCAAATATTCTAACTCAATATGCTCTAAGTCAGTTAAAAATTCTGAACATAGAAAATCCAAGGGAATCTCTGTAATATTGCAACTGAAAATGTAATAGTTTATAATTCTACCCTAATCTTTCATCTCAAAATAATAGTGCCTTCAGAAAATATAGCATGGCCATTCTTTGTGTATAATCACATTGTGCAAGGTGGCAATGTTCTACTTGCCAAGATTCCTTTCTATTTAAAACAGATTTGTAATATCACTCTATTTCTTAAGTGCAACAAGACGCATGAAGTTGAAAGGCTGACCTCAACATTTACCCTCCCTGTACTTCTGCCCCTCACTTTCTGATACTTTTGCGAGTAAAGTATCTGTTACTCATCAGAAACACCATGCTTCAGTGAATTACAGAGGGTAAATTGACAATATCAATTGAATTTATAAGGTAAATAAGCAGAATCCTAATAAACTGATATTCTCATTTCAATGATAATGCTTCTGACCTTAACATTTTTCCTTTCATGAATGAAATACACTCTTGCATCCCAAACCATCATTCTGCTTTTGTAACTTGCCTCCAACCCATTTTTCATGAACTTTTGAAATCTATATATTTTCTCTGAAATCCTCTGTAGTAGAAGAAACAATATTTTAAATGCCTGGAGCCATCCATGAACTGTCAACCTTTATGTGATGTTCCATTTCTTCTTTGTTCTATGAAACCAAATTTAAAGTACAAAGAAGTGAATGAAGTCAGGATGAAAAAAACTGGCAAATTCTACCAACCTTCACCTACTTAGTCAAAAATGTCCCAGATCTTTAAAGCATTTGGGGACCAAGTTAATTGCACTCTCTAGGACAAATCATCCCAGGTGGATGACTTTCTATTTTTGCCTCTCTGACACTTAACCCAAGATTTGGAGCATTTGCTCAATAGTCTAAAAATAAAAATATCTGTTAACTGCAACATGGTCACAGGAAAGAGTATAAGATTTGGATCTAAACAATTCATACTTGAGCTCTGGTTACACCAACTTCTAGGTGATTCAAAATTTCCTCTTGGTAGAGGAAATTATTTTAGGCTCTATCTTGACTAGAATATTAATAATACCTAATTTATGGGATCTCTGTCAGGGTTTATTAGGTAGTAGATATAAAATTGTTTAGTAAAATGCAAGAAAATGTTAAAGTAATATACAAAGTTACATTAATATTTTTACCCATTGATTATACTTCCATATCACTATACAATCTTTCAAAAATTTATTGTTTAAATAAAGTTATCCTGGTTTTTTAAAAAAAAAACCTATACTGCTCATAATTATTGGCAGTAATAAAAATTTAAGAGGGAAAATGATTTCAACGGAGAGCTGGAGGTGATTCAAAATTGCTACACAAAATGAATGACTATGATTGACAAAACACTAGCAGTCATTTATGTTTCTTCTAGGGAGAAATATATGTATAATGTAATATATGTATATGTGATATATATAGTATATACAATAAAAAGATAAAAGCCCTATCTTAACTTCAAAATGTATAACAACAATAAAACCAATGGAAATATAACCAGTCAGTTCTTGCTCCAACGTGAATAGAGTGAAGTAAGAGTGGCAGTGGGTAAGGGTAAGGTAAAGTTTTATTTAGATGCTATTTTTATTAACCAAACAAACCAAAAAAAAAAAAAAAAAAAGGATTTTTTTTCACCAGTGTTTTATAGTTTTCTGTATATAACTCTTTAAACCTATCAGGGACTTGCTTAAAAAAAAAAAGGAAATAAATGACGTTAGTCTTATTAACACTGTTTCTCTATCAGAATTACTAACGAATATTGTTTATACAGGACTTAAAGTTGTGAAAAGTAGAAAGATCATTCCAGTAAGTTAACAGTTAATGCTATTTTCAGTGTATATAACAAATTTTTTCTTTTCAACACAAAAAATTATGTACATTTTAAAAATAAGAACCTGTTCTACCTGTTCACTCTAAGTAAAAAGTGGAAAAGTTTTAAGAAATATCATTATAGAAGGGTCACGTTATTAGTTTTCTTGGGTTTCCAGTTAGGAGCCTCAAGGTGTTTCTTTACTCCAACTTCAACTACCTATAGTTCTGTACTTATGACATCTGAGGACAATAAACAAGGGTAACCTTTCAGGGAAAAAGTGAAGTAACATGAAGGTGGCAGGGAGCCCAAGGGCTGTACATGAAAGAGAGAAAGAGGTCATCTGGGACAGCAGAAAGGAGGAAAATCATCAGAAGTTGATTAGAATAAAAGTTTCTATATACTCACTATCTACTATGGGTCAAAGACTGTTATCTCTGATTTTAGCAATGATTTTTCAAAGCAAACATTATAAACTCCATTTCCTAGATAAGAAAATAGGTTCAGACAAATAATATATATTAAATTAACATACATAATGTTCAATTAATAATTAGCCTTTGGTCCCACAGATACTGTTTTGGCCATCATTCAAACCCAGATCTATTTGACCCCAAATGTCTTTTTTTCTCTCTCACCAAAACAAGCTGCCTGTCTATATTTTGAGTTCCCTCTCTATCTTATATAGGTGTGGTTTTAGTGGTGTTTGACGGTATTATGGCCAGATACTTAAACAGTCTATATCTTGTACTGATCAATATTATTTCTCTCTGCAGGGAAATAAGAAATGATGTACTAATTAACTAATAATGGTGGAAATACTTAGTACAGAGCTCTGATAAAAGATTATTTGAAGGACCTAACAATTTCCAAGTCTGTCTAAGGACCAACGGAATGAAAGATATTTTAGGCAGAGAGACAGAGACAGAAACAGAGAAAGAAGAGGTAGTGAAAGTGAACTCGCTCAGTCGTGTCCGACTCTTTGCGACACCGTGACTCTAGCCCACCAGGCCCCTCCATCCATGGGATTCTCCAGGCAAGAATACTGGAGTGGGTTACCATTTCCTTCTCCAGGGGATCTTCCTGACCCAGGGATCGAACCAAGGTCCCCCGCATTGCAGGCAGATGCTTTAACCTCTGAGCCACCAGGGAAGTGGAGAGATATAAGTGTGTGTATTAAGCAAACCCCAAAGACCCTTAGAACACTCAGCCAGCCATAAGAAACCAGAAAGAGAATAACAATGAGGCATGGTTTTGTGGCTCTTCCCTCATAGCTCAGTGGGTACAGAATCTGCCTCAAAGGCAGGAGACCTGGGTTCAATTCCTGGGTTGGGAAGATCCCCTGGAGAAGGAAATGGCAACCCATCCAAGTATTCTTGCCTGAAGAATCCCATGGACAGAGGAGCCAGGCAAGCTACAGTCCATGGGGTCACAAGAGTCGGACACGACTTGGCAACTAAACCCCCATCACAGTTTTTCCCCTTTTAAGGAATGATACCACTGTCCACTGACAGTGTCAAGATCTGGGGCCTGGAATAGCATCTCTTCCCTTCAGTGGGGATGTCTATGAAGGAGGTAAGGTCTGGAAGTGGGAGTGGCCTAGGAAGAAAGGAGCTAAACTGTCCTTCCTTTACAGCACACTGCATAGGCCCTATCTTCTCCCATACAGCAGTGACATTTCCTCCGGCTTCTCTGGCTGTCACTCCTGACCACAGCATCCTGCCTTTTACTTACCAGCAAAACAAGACCCAGTGTAAAAGTCTTAAGATTTACAGCCCTGATTCTGTTTCCTAGCATAGAAACAACTATGCTGACCATGCTTTATAGACATGCATCCTTATCTTCCTCTGCCTTGGGACATCAGCCTGTTCCCTCCTTTGAATTCCTTCCATGTGGGCTAAAAAGTACCACATCCTATAGAGATTAGCCCAACAGGGTTAGGCTGCCCACAAAGACCTCTGCTCCCTCAGCCCTGGGAAAGCACACCTGTGGCTTTGCATATTTGGTATGGAACATGTGGGATGAGAACCAGGTAAGTGGACAAAAACTGAATGAGGAAAGGTGAGGCTGACTCTCAGTTTGGTTACAATTCAAAGATTGTGTAGTATTCTCAGTTTGCCTTTAGAAAACCTACATCCCAGAAAAAGAATTAAAGTCGTCAAAGGGCCAGATCTAACTTGAGGAGAAAATATATATGTATTTAATTCCAATGTGCCACTTCTAAGTATAGTTATTTTGTGTTTCTGCATTGAACTCCTAAGGAAGAAGAATATACTGCATTGTGATGATAATAATCCAGGTTCCAACTTACTTAACTAGAAAATAAGGTTTAAAATTTTTTCTATGTAAGAATTGGCCAATCCTCTGCAACTCTCACCCTGCTATTTCTGTTGCCTTTATCTTTGGAATCAGCTGTCAGATCAGCTAGAAGAGTCTGCCTTTTAGATTTTCACTCACTAGAAATGTACTGCTGGCTGCTGCTGCTAAGTCATTTCAGTCGTATCCGACTCTGTGTGACCCCATAGATGGCAGCCCGCCAGGCTTCCCTGTCTCTGGGATTCTCCAGGCAAGAACACTGGAATGGGTTGCCATTTCCTTCTCCAATGCATGAAAGTGAAAAGTGAAAGTGAAGTTGTTCAGTCTTGTTCAACCTTCAGCAACCCCGTGGACCTCAGCTTTCCAGGCTCCTCCATCCATGGGATTTTCCAGGCAAGAGTACTGGAATGGGGTGCCATTGCCTTCTCCATAGAAATGTACATGTCGGATTAAATAAATCCTCAGAAAGAAATAAAGAAAAGGAAAAGGCAGAACACTTTAAAGTTTCCCATAAAATGAATGCTACTTTTTTGAAATAAATGTATGCTATGAAAGAATTTAAAATAGGAGTTCAAAAGAAAAAGAAGAAAGAGCTTAGTTTGTAGGAAAAGGAACCATAGCTAAGTGATTTCCTTTGTCATTTTTAACAAAAATCTCTTGTTATAAACATTCTGTACTTTTGAACACACCTTAAATTGAACTCCAAAACATCCCAGAGCCATTTTTCACACTACTTTAAACCTCACTAAGGAGAAATAATATGAGTGTTGAAAATAATGGAATCACTGTGTTTAGTTGCTCAGTCATGTCCGACTCTTTGTGACCGCATGGACTGTAGCCCGCCAGGCTCCTATGTCCATGGGAATTCTGCAGGCAAGAATACTGGAGTGGGTTGCCATGCCCTCTTCCAGAGGATATTCTCAATCCAGGAATAGAACCCAAGTTTCCCATTTTGCAGGCGGATTCTTTACCATCTGCGCCACGAGGGAAGCCCAATGGAATCACTAGATATTTTTAAATGCATGTATTTTTCATATGTTCATTCACTCATTATTGAAATATTATGCAGCATCATATAAAGAGGTGACCTCTGTGTTAAGATCTAGGATGCAAGAACACTATACAGAGTCTCTTCCTCAGAGGATAAGAGGGTATGTCTTAAGATGTTACATGAACTTCAAAGTGAAAGTCGTTCAGTTGTGTATGCTCTGCGACCTCAAGGACTACACGGTCCATGGAATTCTCCAGGCCAGAATACTGGAGTGGGTAGCCTTTCCCTTCTCCAGGGGATCTTCCCAACCCAGGGATTGAAACCAGGTCTCCCTCATTGCAGGTGGATTCTCTACCAGCTGAGCCACAAGGGAATCTGAACATGAACTTCAAGACAGGCTGTAATTTGGCTAAAACAGGGGCTGTCTTAGACCTCAGTTCGGTTCCCTATTACTACTCCATACTCTGAACACACACATACAAATCCCTGCTGAATGTTTGTAATGGGGAGAATTCCCAAAGCATATGTAACTAGGGTTTCTAAATTGCTTTAAAGTCTGATTTTTTGGCTGCACTGTGTGTCTTGCAGGATCTGTTTCCTGACAAAAGACTGAGCCTAGCCAGAGCAGTGAAAGCCCAGAATCCTAACCACTGGACCAGCAGGAATTCCCTGATTTTTCAAATTATTAATAAACAGGATTTCTTTTATAACTTTTAGTGTTATTAATTTGGAGAAGGCAATGGCACCCCACTCCAGTACTCTTGCCTGGAAAATCCCGTGGACGGAGGAGCCTGGTAGGCTGCAGTCCATTGGATCGCTAAGAGTCAGACACAACTGAGTGAGTTCACTTTCACTTTTCACTTTCCTGCATTGGAGAAGGAAATGGCAACCCACTCCAGTGTTCTTGCCTGGAGAATCCCAGGGATGGGGGAGCCTGGTGGGCTGCCGTCTATGGGGTCGCACGGAGTCGGACACGACTGAAGCGACTTAGCAGCAGTAGCAGTAGCAGCAGCAGTGTTATTAATTTAATAGACTCTTTTAGAAAGAATATTAAAATTAAATCTTGTTTCTGAGTTACCACAAAAATTAATAAAAGTTATTGTAAGTTACTAGAGTTATTATCATAAAATTTATTATAAGTTCTCAACAGGGATACTACACACTCTAATATTAGACTCACCTGTAAATTTGATGCCCTGGGCTAGAGTAACCACACCCATCTCATGGAACTCTGTGATGTTACACAAGAATGTAATGGTTGACTGAGTGCTTTGCAAATGATTTTAACTATAGTTACATGGGATCTTTCCAAATGAGAAAGAAAATTAATAGAAAATACATTCAGATAGAGATTTTTCAGGGTTTGCCTAGACTTCTGTGCTAACTCTGAAAGATCAAGAAATTAGGGCAAATTGGTAAAAAGCTTCTATCAGTAAAAATCTCTGTGCTACAACACTCTTGCCCATTGCCTTATTAAACATTTTAAATAACAGCAGTATATCTGCATTTTTTCTTTCTTCACTCACATCATCAAGTAGTCCAAAAATAAAGGTTTTGTGAAGTTCCTGCTAATGCACCTTATAAATTAACACATGCATAATGTTAGAGAGAAGACTGGCTGTTATCAGTTTGACAGTATCTACTTATCACTTCTTTGAAAGCTGTAGGTGCATGCAATTAACACTCAATAAGAACATTATATTTAAAAATACCACATAATCTACATGTGTTGAAGAATAAGGGAGCTCATTCTGATGAAAAGTTTGGAATAAACAATGATTTAAAAAAATACTTCCTTTTCATTTGAAAGATTTTTGCCATACACTTGCTCAAAAGATAAGGGAATTAACAAAGAGTGAATGTAATGAATGCTCCAACACCTAAATTTTGAAAAATTAGGTGAGAGATAAACTCGTGCATTCTTTTTTTTTTTTCTTCTGTCCTGTGGACTAACATTTAGAATATAGACTCTAGTTTCAGAGTTTCAAGAAGTCTTTAAGAACTTTGTTAAACAGAGCTTAACTAAGACTCCTCTGATATACTATGTTTCAGACATATGCTCAGTTGATCTTATCCAGAAGGAAATTTGAGTGCCATTGTGTCCACTGATTTACAAACTTGACTATAGTAGAAGGAGCTGGCTGTCCACAGAAGAAATGAGTCCTTCCCATTCCAGCATAAAGCTGTCACTAAGATGTGGCTATGTGGTTAGGGGCTATGTTTCCTACAGTCCTTTGAACCTAGGTATGCCATTTGACTAAGTTCTGGTCAATGGGATCAGAGAAAGGGATGAGTGATACTTTGCCTATTAGCTGGAAATAGAGGATTCTAATGCCCTGGGAGATGACAGAGCAAGAAGGTTAAAGATAAAACTCCCATAGAGAAGAAAGCAGTACAATCGCCAGGAACCCCTGCACTGAATACTTAACTTAACAAGGAAATAAACTTCTCTGTATTAAACCACTAAAATTTAAGGATTTATTTTTTATAGTAGCTACTGTTTCGCTAATAAACAAAATGCTACACAACAGAATCCCTAAGGGAAAGCCCATGACTGCATTTTTTCTAATTTTACTTTACAATACTGTATTGGTTTTGCCACACATTGACATGAATCCGCCACGGGTGTACATAAGTTCCCAATCCTGAACCCCTCTCCCACCTCCCTCCCCATATCATCTCTCTGGGTCATCCCAGTGCATGCATTTTTTTAAAAACATTCTCTTGAGTGTCCTGCTGACAGCCCAGCACCTATCCATGGTCCTGAATTTGTAAACCTCATCCTAGAAATGAGATGACATTGATGTCCACAGAGGAAAGTCACTTGTCTGGAATTGCATAGCTAAACAGTGTGAAGGCTAGTAAGATAATTCTGGCCCCCTGAAGATACCAGCCTAAAGGAAAACAAGAAGACTGAACACCAGAGTAGAAGCCAGCTGAGGTTAATATGATCTGTGTTCATTTCACTAATAAGCACTAGAAACTTGTATTAAGAATTGTAGATAATATTTAACAAAACTTTCACTGCAGTCCTGAATACTGGGATTGTGCTAAACAGTTTCAGTTCTCCTATCTAATATAATCTTCAGAGAAAGTCTGTGTGATAGGTATTATGATAGCTACTTATGTTGGTGCGACAACTGAAGCTCAAAGAAGGAAAGGAAATTGCTCAAGATCCCACTGCTAATAAGAGTGAAGATCTGTTTGGCTTCAACCCTCAAAGATCCCACACTAACCAGCTACTAATCAATTGATATTGATACATGGAAACCCAAACCATCATTATGGCCTATTTAAATTAGAGAATTTGGTTTGTACACAAGACAAACACAGGCTTTCCTACCTCCTCTGGAAAGCATGTCTCCCTACACAGGTGCAAGGCCTGCCCAGGATGCCTGCTATAAGGAGATAAGAAGAAAAGTCTGAATCTGCCAGAAGGCTGAGTAAAAAGAAAGAACAAAAATGAAGCCCAAGAAGGCATGTTTACACATTAGAATAGCCAGAATAACAAAGACAATAATAAGTTCTGGTGAGAAAATGAAGAAAATTGGACCCTCATACTGCTGGTGGCAATGTAAAATGATGCCACTGGTTTGGGAAATAGTCTAGCAGTTCTACAGAAGACAAAACAACATTATTCAATATCACATACCACATCCACTCCTAAAGTGAAAGAAAGTGAAATAAATACATACCTAAAAGAAATGAAAACATGTATCTACTATCGAAAGAAGCCAGTCACAAAGGGCTACATATTGTATGATTCTGTTTATGTGAAATATCTAGAATAGGCAATTCCACAAAGGAAGAAAAGAGACTTGTGGCCGCCTAATCCTAGGGTGGGAGGATCTGGGGGGAAATGGGGGGTAACTACTAATTGGCATGAGGTTTCTTTGGGGATTATGAAATGTTCTAAAATTGATGTATTTTTTGCACAATTCTGTGATTATATTAAAAGTCATTGAATAAAAGTCCTTAAATGGAGGGAAAAAAGAAGGCATGTTTAGTGTGATCCTCTCCATCACACTACTCAAAAGAGCCTTCCTCTTGGGAGGTAGGTCTGAGAAGGTAGAGAGTAAAGTTTTCTCCCAATACCTGTGAGGTTCTCATTTTCTAAGCCAAGCATAAGTACAGAGAAAGAGTGATGTGAAATGGTTACCTCTTCCCACTCTTAGTTTCTACTGCCATTTCCCCTATTATGTATGTATAATGCATTCATATTCAAGTCATTTCAAAATGTGCTTTGTTGACATATACAACATGTCACTAGAATAGAAGTAGAGGGAATAGTGATGTTTATAGTAATGGTTAACATGTTTTGAGCAGTACAACCTTCAGACATTCTTCTAAAAACTCTGCATGTAGTAACTCGTTTAATTCTCACAACAGCAGTGTAATAACCTGAGACACAGGTAGTGCAATAACCAGGTAGTCTGTAAGGGGCAGAGCCAAGACTTGAACCAAGACCAGCAGGCCTGTTTTCTATACTCACACACTGTATTGGCCTTTGATGACATGGTTACCCTCAAACAACTTACAACCTTGTAGGGCACTTAAACCAGAACGAGTGACATGTAGGGTAGTACCAACTTCATGCCATGTAAGTTCAGTGCAGGACTAAGTGGTTTCCTGAAAAGGAAAACATTTGGCTTTATGGATACCTAGATTCTTTCTAAACAGAACTGTGTCTGCACCTCGGTGCCAAATAGGGACGGAAGGATGTTAGGCAATGTGTTTAGAAAGTTCAGTAGGGGGTTGGGTAGTGAGATAACCGGAAGGTAGAATGGTTGTAGTAAAAGAGAGCTCTTATTTCAAAAGATCAAAGGTAAAAAATCCTAAAAGATACACCAGTTGATGGTGAAATTTAGAGACATGGACAATGCAGCTGAGAAACTGAAAGAAATATAAGATCAAAGTGTCAGCTGAATTTTAAATCATCTATTTGAAGAGCCGAGATAAAGAGGAAATCTATAACACAGACTCTGATGTCACAAAGAAAGGTAGACATATGCCATGGAAGCTGGCAAATAATGACAAAGAAAATGTCATTAGTAGATAACTTAGACAAATTGCCATATGAAGAACTGAGGTTTTACCCAAGGTCAAATGGCAAATAAGTTACAGAGCCAGAATTCTAACTTCGCTCCTTATGATTTCACTGTCTCTGCTCTGTAAGCAGGATAACATATTTCCACCGTATATGTTTCGTTACTATTCTATAAATGGTTTGCATTAATTAGAAAACCCAAATAATAGCCCCATTTTTTCTATTTCAATTTGATATTATATAATTGGTGTATATGACTTTTGTTTGAAAATGTTACTATAGATGTTTGCATTAAAAGGAGCATCACATAAAATTATTCTACAGATTTTCCCTTTTCATGAGGCAAATGCCAGCATTTGGATATTGACTCTGAGAGCAATAAACTTTGTTTATGCTGGAAGTTAAGCAGTTTTATGTGTGATGAGGCTAATGAGTATTCTGGATGATTGGTTACTAGGTTTCATTTTAGCACAATCAAAAGACAATGATAGATCAATATGTTTATTCCAGTTTTTCCAACTTCCCTTGTGATAAATATTCCTTTGACAGCTTTGTGTGCTGCATGTTCTTTTCAAGCACAAAGAGAAACCATTATATATTTAATACCAAAGCTTGTATTAGTTTGTAATGGACCAGAGATTGACCAATAGAAAAGAACAAAACGTGACAGACTGCTTTTAGCTTCAGCAGAATAAAAAACAAAGAGAAAACAGAGCAAATGAATAAAATAACTGAAAAAGGACAGAAATGGGGAAAGGTAAGAGAGGTCATGCTGAACCAAAAGATTAATTTAAAAAATAAAATTAAAAGATGGAAAATAGAACTAAAATTCAATGTTTTCTCGCTGCAACTTAGGTAAAATCATTGACTTGACCTCACGTAGAGGAGCCTACATGGGCAATGATTATTATTCCAAAACAGAAGGGCTATTAGAAACAAATCAAATCCACTTTGGATACTTTAGAAAAAAAGGCTCAGAGGGAAAGACTCTGGTTTAAGTTGAAAATAAAAGTGATAGAGGGATTGACAGGAGAAGAAGGAACTTCTCTAAAGAAGATAACCCTGTAACCCCTCATTCATTTATGGCACAGCCCTCATTGTCTGTGCCAGACACTGTACTGACTGCTAGGAAAACAAATATGGATAAGACTTGGTCTTGCCCTCAAAGAACTAACAGTTCTTTTGCTGGAATCATACTAGTACACAGATCGTCACATCACACTGAGGAAAGTGCAAAGACAGAAAAACCCACAATGTGCGATAAAGCGAATGAGGCCATGAGGGTGAGCATCTGAGTTCAGGCTAAGAAAGAAGGTTAGGAGAGAATTAAGTCAGTGAAGCCTCCTAAAGCTGTGCATTACTTACACAAAAGGGACTTGAAGGCCCTTCTTTCAAAATAGCAGGGGTAAGCGACAGGGAAGGACAGGTGCACAGAGGATAAGGCAGTTGTATAATGGTATTCGGAAAGGCAATATAGAATCAAATCAAAAGAGGCAATGAGTAGGATGCCAAGGAGTTATCCCAAACACTATAAGCCACTTCAAATAATTAAATCAGAAGGATGGCATGTTTTGATACAGCAATGTGAGGAGGAAGTAGAAATAGAGTCAAGACTGGGGAAGATAAAATTGCAAGGATGAAGTCACGAAATTCAGTTCAGAGTTGAGGCAGTAACCTAAATGATAAATGAGGAAGGCTTGAACCAAGGTTGGAGCGATGGAGGTGGAGATGAAGGGATAGAGCCAAAAATTATTAGAGAGCTAAAACAGCAAAACATGATGACTAAATGTATGTATAGATGTGTCTGTGTGTATGTGTGAAAATTCAGGTGTGTGACTTGGGTGACAGAGAAGTAGTTTGGGGTACTTTTCTCTAAGACAGGGAATTAAGAGGAAGAACTTGGGGGGAAGTGGAGAGAACTTTTCTTGATTGCAGGTTTTTGATTGCTGATTCTATCTCTTGACAAGTATTTCATCTATTCAGATTTCTATTTCTTCATGATTCAATTTTAAGGGTTGTATGTTTCTAGAAATGTATCCGTTTCTTCTATGTCTTCAATTTGCTGCCTTATATTGTTCATAGTAGCTTCTCATGATCCATTGTTTTTCTATCATTTCACTCGTAATATTTCCTTTCATATCTGATTTTATTTATTTTAAGCTCTCTTTTTTCTTGGTAAGGCTAGCTAACGATTTGTCTATTTTCTTTATTTTTAAAAACAGTTCTTAGTTTCATTTATTTCTTCTTCTATCTCTTTATTTCTATTTCATTTATTTCTGCTCTGATATTTATGTCTGCTTAACTTTGGGCTTTGTTCTTTTTCTAATTCCTTAATATATAAAGTTAGGCTGTTTTTCTGAGACCTTCCTTTCTTCTTGATTTATGCATTTATTGCTATAAACTTACCTCTTAGAATTGCTTTTGCTGCAACCTGTAAGTGTTGACATATTGTGTTTCCATTTTCATTTGTCTCAAGATTTTTTTCTTCTCTTTTGATTTCTTTTTTGATCCATTGCTTGTTCAGAAGCATATTGTTTTAGCTCCATATATTTGTGAATTTTCTAGTTTTCTTCTGGTAATTGATTTCTAGTTTTATACCACTGTGGTCAGGAAAAAACATGATATGATTTCAGTATTCTTAAATTTATTAAGATTGTTTTAATGATCTTTTGCTCTACTGTCTCAGTCAGGCATGTCTGAGACAGTAGAGCATGTTTAATTTCTTGGTACACTGAACATTACTTTTCGAACATCAAATCCCAAATGTAATGACTAGCCATATAAGTAGTCAGACATGAGTTAGATATACACAGACAAACACAAAGAAATGTGTGTTTGTGTTAAAATGAAAAAAAAAAGGATAAAAAAATAGTGTTAGAGCTATTAAAGTTTGCAGTAATTAAAAAAAAATAAACAAATTCTAGGATGCCATAAATCCACACCTCCCTCCTCCAATTCCCAGAAAGCTGGGTTTACTTAAACTTTCATTCCAAATTTCCACTGATGCCCACAATACTGCATCAGATGAAGGTTTCTTCATGACCTTAGAATCTGAAATAGAAGGCTATTCTGTGCATTTGCACATTCAGAGCAAATGATAACTTCCACACATTCTCAGTTTTAGAGGTGGTTCATATTAATCATCCAGAGACGGCAATGGCAACCCACTCCAGTACTCTTGCCTGGAAAATCCCATGGTCAGAGGAGCCTGGTAGGCTGCAGTCCATGGGGTCACGAAGAGTCAGACATGACTGAGCGACTTCACTTTCACTTTTCACTTTCACGCATTGGAGATGGAAATGGCAACCCACTCCCGTGTTCTTGCCTGGAGATTCCCAGGGACGGAGGAGCCTGGTGGGCTGACATCTATGGGGTCACACAGAGTCGGACACGACTGAAGCGACTTAGCAGCAGCATATTAATCATCAGATTCTCACCCCATTCCATCTCTTACCTTCTGTTTCATATTTCCCATCACTTTATCCTATGTGCTTCATTCTGTATAGTTTTCTCAGATTTATTTCACTGAAAATCTCTTCAGTTGTATAATGTTCTATATAACCACTTTCTGAATTTTAGTTTAATGACTGCTTTCTTTGTTGGTAGATATTTTATTTTGTTCTTTGTCAAATGTGAAAGCTACTTTGTCATTGTCTTCTATTGTTTTTCTATGACTCTAATCTTCTTTTTGCTTGTCTTTTTAATAGTGTAATAGACTATTTCATTCAGTTCAGTTGCTCAGTTGTGTCCAACTCTTTGCGACCCCATGAATCGCAGCACGCCAGGCCTCCCTGTCCATCACCAACTCCCGGAGTTCACTCAGACTCACATCCATCGAGTCAGTGATGCCATCCAGCCATCTCATCCTCTGTCATCCCCTTCACCTCCTGCCCCCAATCCCTCCCAGCGTCAGAGTCTTTTCCAATGAGTCAACTCTTCACATGAGGTGGCCAAAGTATTGGAGTTTCAGCTTTAGCATCATTTCTTCCAAAGAATATCCAGGACTGATCTCCTTTAGCATGGACTGGTTGGATCTCCTTGCAGTCCAAGGGACTTGCAAGAGTCTTCTCCAACACCACAGTTCAAAAGCATTAATTCTTGGGCACTCAGCTTTCTTCACAGTGCAACTCTCACATCCATACATGACCACGGGGAAAACCATAGCCTTGACTAGACGGACCTTAGTCGGCAAAGCAATGTCTCCGCTTCTCAGTGTGCTGTCTGGGTCAGGTCAGTTCAGCCCAGTCGCTCGTGTAATAGTCTATTACATGGCCTCTCTGCAACTGCTTTATTATCTCAAGTTCCAAGGGAGCTAGTCCTTAAATACTTGTTGGTTAACTCCCTCAAACTGAAATATTTCCTTGTGGGCTTTCTATTTTTTCTCATGAGCTCATTTTTAGTAGGAATTTTTTTTCTGGTATAAGTCCTCTGCACACTGGATTGGTCATTATATAACTGCTTTGTCTTTGCTTCTTCAAATCCTCAGGGTGTTCACTAGTTCAGAATGTTTTTTAATTATCTGTGTTGAGGAGTCCAGCAAAATATTTGTAAAATAACTTCAGACTCCATGCCCATTTTTGTTTCTGAACTAGGACTTCAATTTCTCACCGGAATATCTTTTTCCCACTGAGGGCTGTGGTAAAGTCTATTTCTTTGTTACATTCTTGTGTAGATGAACAAACTTTTCCTGTTTCCTCTTTAACTTTATTCTTTGTAGAGGTGCAGCTTTAGCATGGCTGTTAGTTTCCATTCTCTTACTCAGGTTCAAGGTTATATATCTTATTCCAACACAGACTCAACTCTACTCATTAGCACCGAGATCCTATATCAGACATAATCTGAAATCTCTACCCTCCAGTCTTAGTACCAAGCAAAACACTTAACTTACCATTCTGGCTTCAATTTTTCCTTTTATTCTAGCACCAGCAATTCCCTTCCTTTCTTTAACAACCACAGTTTTTATAAAATTTAAGTATATCCAAATTTTCTATTTTTTAATAGCAGGAAAAGGATTCATGCTAGCTCAAGTGATAAACATGGAGAGAAGTTTTTTATGGCAGATATAACTTTGGTGGATAAGGCCAAAATGTAGTTTCTCCAAAGAATGTAGTTGATGTGGAGAGTTTATAAATCTTGAGTTTAAATCTTAATTTCCTACTCACTATAACACTGTAATCAAATCACATACCATCACTGTGATTTTATTTTTTATTAATAAATTGTGGAGAGCACAAATGATTTTGACATATGTAAAAGTCTCTAAAATCTGAAGTATCATGATAATGATATGAAAACATTATTTATTTTACTTGTGAACCTAAGATCAGGAAAGGTGTCAATATTTCAAAATGACATGCTGCAATACTTATAGAAAGCATAGAGATGGGAGAAAGAAGAGAAGCAAGCTAATGCATTAAGTTCATACTTAGACAGGAATAGAAATTTCTACAGGAATATGAGACAGATGGGAAAAGCAGCAGGATGTCATAGCGGTTCAATCCAGAACTGTGAGAGGCTCAAAGGGCTGGTGGGAATCCTATGAGAAGTAAAAAACAGGCCAGGTCACTGAGGAAAACAGAAAAACAGTCCACTTGCATAGGACCCAGATCAAGGGTCTTAAGGTTTAAGTGACATAAGAAAATTAATAGAAAACTTTCTTCAGTTAAGTAAAATGAGAAAAAAAATAATGGTACAAAAAAAGAAAAGAAAAACAGGAAAACAGTACTTAGGAAAAAAATATCAAAACTAAAGAGGTTAAAAACTTTGGAATTGTTATTCTATTGAACATCAAATGTTTCCTGTTATATCTATTTCTATTTTGATCTCAAAACTCATAATATATTATTGTATATATTGGCTTAGCATCTTTCTATACTACTAGTTCATGTACCCTCTAAGGGAAAGAGTGTTTTCTCCAATTCTAGCCCTTGGCACAGTGGCCTATTATAGAGTATGTTTTCAACAACTGAATCTCAAATGGACAAATAAGAAAATTGATATGATACGGAGGCAAAAGCCAGGGGAAAGGGGTATGTGCAATGTTAAAAAAAATCAGGATTTACTTAAACCAACAGTTCCTTTTTTATTTTAATTTCTTTTTAATTGGAGGATAATTACTTCACAATATTGTGTTGGTTCCTGCCATATATCAACATGAATCGGCCATGGGCTTACTTTTGTCCCCTCCTGCTTGAAACTCCCTCCCACCTCCCGGCCCATCCCATCCCTCTAGGTTATCACAGAGCAAGGGATTTGAGATCCCTGCCTCATACAGCAATTTCCACTGGCTCTTCTGGTAACTTGGAATTGGCAGATGACATTACAGAGCCACAAGCTTCACCTTTGAGTGCACAAAGAGAAAAGAGGAGGCCTCTGGAAAGTGGAGGAAAGCGAAAGAGTGAATGCTCTTCTTCAAAGAGAATGGAAGAGGGCAAACTCAGCAACTCATACTCATCAACCAGATTACTGAGAAAAGTAAACTAACAATATCGTAACTGGAAAGCGTTAATTTTGAGTTCATATTGAATCTCCATCTGTGACTTTAACCCTATCTTGCCTCTTTCATTATCATAGGCACACATAATGGCCTGCCTCAGGGAATTAATCAGATCTCTCATAGCTCAGTTGGTAAAGAATCCACCTGCAATGCAGGAGACCCCAGTTCAATTCCTAGGTTAGGAAGATCTGCTGGAGAATGGATAAGCTACCCACTCCAGTATTCTTGGGCTTTCCTTGTGATTCGGCTGGTAAAGAATCTCCCTGCAATGCCGGAGACCTGGGTTCAATCCCTGGGTTGAGAAGATCCCCTAGAGAAGGGAAAGGCTACCCACTCCAGTATTCTGGCCTGGAGAATTCCATGGACTGGATAGTATATAGGGTCTAAAGAGTCGGACACAACTTAGCAACTTTCACTAACATTCTTAAATTCTTCGTGTGGCAGATGGAGCCCCTCATCTGCTACTTACCAGCCTGGCTCAGAAATTCACATTTTGGGTGAGGGGCCGGAATTGGAATTGCAGATAGCTGTACCATCTTTGTTGATATGACAGGAGATATTCCATTTCAAACCACACATGAAATGACTGTGCAGAAGTGAAAATAACATATCCCCCTGGCTGAGACTTACATTCTAGAAAACATTTGCAAGAATTAAACGGCCTTTTTACTTCATTTCCTCACCTTGCCCCATCAATGATTCATAAAAAAACCCTGGCATCCAGGCCCCAGGAAGATGGATATTATGATCTATCATCTAGGGAGCAGACCAAGCTTGGACTCCATAACAGTGTTATGTGGTCTTGAAGGGGAGACTCACTGAATAAATTAGACTAGCTTTGGGAACAGTCAAGTGAAAGTATTAGTCACTCAGTTGTGCACAACTCTTTGCAACCCCATGGACTGTAAGCCCAACAGGCTCCTCTGTCCATGGAATTCTCCAGGCAAGAATACTGGAGTGGCTTGCCATTTCCTTCTCCAGGAGACCTTCCCCATCCAGGGATCAAACCAGAATCTCCCACATTTCAAGCAGATTCTTTACCATTTGAACCAGTAGCAAAGCACTTGGGATGGGTAAGTCATACCAAATCAAATTGTTTTTGAAACAAAATGCCAGGTTGTACAGATCCAAGAAATAACTGTGTGTGCTTAGTTGTTCAGTCGTGTCCAACTTTGCAACCCTATGGACTGTAGCCCATCAGGCTCCTCTGTCCATGGGGATTCTCCAGGCAAAAATACTGGAGTAGCTTGCCATGCCCTCCTCCAGGGGATCTTCCCAACCCAGCTCTCCAATGGTCAATGATTTAATCGATTGTGCTTAAGTAAGAAAGCCTTTGTAAAAGTCATAAGAACAGGGTTCTGAGAGCTTCAGGGTAGTGAATGTGTGGAGATTGGGAGAGACTGGCTTGCTGAAAGAGGGCCTGAAAGCTCTTCTCTTCCCTGTGCACCTCTTCCATTTGTCTTTCCCTGAGTTATATCCTTTAATAATAAACTGGGGATCTATTAAGTAAAATTTTCTCTGAGTTCTGTCAGCACTCTAACAAATTAGACAAACCCAAGGAGGAAGTCTTCAGAATTTCTGATCTACAGCCAGTTTATTCAGAAGCCCAGGTGACAACATGGACTTGTGATTGGAGCCTGGAGCAGGGAGTAGTCACATAGGACTAAGCCCTCAGCGTATAGAATCTGACACTCAGACACCCAGCTTATTGAGAATTGCTGATTGGTGTGGTGACCCCACCCTACCCCCCACACACACATATTGGAAATTGCATCTCAGAACACGTTAAAAATATTTTTATGTATTACATATACTGTATTGTATAACTTTTATGTAATTATAAGTATATTGTTCAGATATCACATTTTCCCCAAAAAAACTCTAGTTTCTTGCGAGAAATTAAGGCAAAGACAAAAACTAATAGAGTATATCTGGAGCAGAAACCAGTAATGGATGGTTAGCATCTATTTCCCTCTCTGTTTAACGATCAAAATCCTGAAGTTGTAGCTTGGCACCTTGCTACCAAGTGAGAGACTATCAGCCTCCCTTGCAGCTAGGTGAGAGTAGGTGTCTAAGTACATGTTAATGAATCATGAGATGAACTAAGACATGCCAGTTTCATTCTTTTCTTTTCTTTTTTTTTTTCAAAGAAAAGGCCACTTCCCCTGAGCAATCTTTCCCTCTCTTGCTGACCAGGAAATAGCTACATTTGGGGCAGTTGCTTTGGACTTAGTGAAGAAATCACATACTTGGAATGTCAGATAACAACTCTTTCTCCAACCAAGTCTCAGATAACTCTGGGTCATATTCAGTCTGTCAGCTTCGGACCACCCACATCTGAACTGTTGAGTGAGAATCAAGGTTTTATCTTATTTAAGTCATGGAATACTTTAATCATCTATTTACACATCGGCCTAGCCTGCATCTTAAGTCATTAAATTATCAAAATAAGCAAATGTGCTACAACTGTTCATCCTTTCAAGGTTCTCCTATGAAGTATCACACCAATCTATGATTTCAGGTTTCTTATCATCTATACACTCAATTAAATCATAAAATGGTGAATAATATTTAGAGTGGCTTGCAAGCTTTAGGATACATGGGAATAACTGTGTGGGGAAAAGCAAGAATTGGAGTATTTAGAAAGCAACTTGGATGATTCTGTTTCTGGTGGTCTACAAAAGATGTTTTGAGGAACTGTGGAATATCAGTGATAAGCGTCAATTTTGTCTAATGAGAATCAGTCGTAGAGCCAACAATACATTGTACCTAAAATCAGTGTGTCATGAACCACTGTATGAAACATAAAGTGAAAGGAGGAAGATGAAGGTTATAATGAGTTTTCTAAGATAATCAAGACTAGATTGTTCCATTCTTTTAAAAGGTATAGATCAAGTTCAGTTCAGTTGCTCAGTCATGTCCGACTCTTTGCAACCCCATGGACTGCAACACGCCAGGCTCCCCTTTCCATCACCAACTCCTAGAGCTTGCTCAGACTCATGTCCATTGAGGCGATAATGCCATCCACCATCTCATCCTCTGTTGTCCCCTTGTCCTCCTGTCCTCAATCTTTCCCAGTATCAGGGTCTTTTCCAATGAGTCAGTTCCTCACATCAGGTGGCCAAAGTATTGGAGTTTCAACTTCACCATCACTCCTTCCAATAAATATTCAGGACTGATTTCCTTTAGGATTGACTGGTTTGATCTCCTTGTAGTCCCAGGGACTCTCAAGAATCTTCTCCAACACCACAGTTCAAAAGCTTTCCAAACTATTAGAGCAATGGTTCTGAACAGATAAGCTCCCCTTAGAATTTTTTAAAGTACAGATGTTTGTCCTCACAATTATTTGTTGATTTTAGAGTATTTGGAAATCAAGTCCAGTTTTGTTTTTTTTTTTTTTAAGTTGACTGTAATTCACATTCATGAATAACAAGCAAGGTGTTACTCAATTAAGAAACAATTTTTGAAGTAAGTTTTTTTTCCCTTGGAAATGAGACAAAGTAGTAGCATCATTAAAAAGTGTCTGTTTTAGAGAATGAGAAAATAATTTTTTTGCTAATTAATGGATTTGCTGGGGGATGGAAACTAAACCAATGTCTCAAGGTCAACAAACAAAAATTAATTCAGCTTTTACTATAAGCGAGGTCTTCCCAAGTGTCTCAGTGGTAAAAATCTGCCTGCCAGTGCAGGAGATGCAGGAGACTGGGTTCGATCCCTGGGTTGAAAGATTCCCTGGAGCAAGAACTGGCAACTCACTCCAGTATTCTTGTCTGGAGAACCCCATGGACAGAGGAGCCTGGCAGTGGGCTACAGTTCATGGGGTTGCAAAGAACAGGACATGATTGAGCATGCACATATGCACTATAAGCTTGGTCTTGTAAGGAATTAAAAGAATATGTTCTTTGGCTCATGAAATCATCTCATTACTTGATAATTGCATCTGTTTGTACAAGCAACATACATAAATTATTAGGGGAGGGGAGAGAACAGAAAACTTTGTTGACTCATTGGAAAAGACTCTGATGCTGGGAGGGATTGGGGGCAGGAGGAGAAGGGGACAACAAAGGATGAGATGGCTGGATGGCATCATGGACTCGATGGACGTGAGTCTGAGTGAACTCCGGGAGTTGGTGACGGACAGGGAGGCCTGGCATGCTACAATTCATGGGGTCGCAAAGAGTCGGACACGACTGAGTGACTGAACTGAACTGAACATAAATTTAAAGAGTAGGAGAATATGAGGGAGTCTTCATGGAGAAAATCACTTGAATTTTGAGTCTGAGTACAAACTGCCATGGAAGGGGGAATTTTTCAGGTCCAGAAATGGAGATGTCTGTGGCATGTTGAAGATATGATAAAAAGAGCTTCTGTTCTCTTGGAAGAGAAAAGAAATTGTTGTAAAAACTGTAAAGGATCTTGAATGCAAGCACAAGGAATCTGGACTTTGTTCTATAATCAAGAGGGAATCAAAATTGTTTGTGCCTTGAACTGATATGGACGAAGAAGGTTTTAAGAAAAATTGATTCAACAGTGGGGTGCATGATAGACTTGAAAGAAAAGATGTCTGGAAGAGAGGAAATGAGAAAAAAACAAATGTTATTGCTGTGATCACAATAGTATGGTGACCATAGGGGTTTTTGAGATCCCTGCTAATTCTGTGACCTATGAGGGCTCTAAGAGAAACACTAACATCTTTTTGAAACACTCAAAATGGCTTTGATCACTATGTGCAGAGTAAACCTAATGGACTTTAGTTTTACAAAGAGGACATTCTGAGCAAGACGGAAGGCTTGCTATTTAACCAACCGAACATTCAATCTTGAAAGTTTTTTTTTTCTAAGAGTAAAACAAGAACAAGAATAACATTAAGAAAACAACTATGCTACTAAGCGAAGTGATGATTATTTGCCTAATCATTCTTACTATCGAAAATAATTGCCAAAAACTTTCATGTTTATTTGGCTTTTGTTTTGTCTTATTTTGTTACTAATTTTTAAAGCAAATAGCTCGTCTGATACACCTTTTGTGCCTAGCTTTGTTGAAGATATTTTTATTCTGTTTCTTAATGAATATAAATCACATTTCAATTAAATTAATCTCAATGAATGTAATGAAATAAAATGAAACTGTAATGAGATTAATCTCATTGAAATTGCAATTTCAATGAAATTAACATTTTTTTATTGTTTTTCATGAAATATCTTTGCCCCTCCAATACTTAGTGCATCACTGGGTGTAACCATAGAATTTTTTTTTTAAGAAGATGGTCTTTTGCCTGAACAAATTAATGAAGTCCTAAGGCACTTAAGCTACATCTTCACAAATGTCCCCAGCGCATACCTCACATACAAGTAAAGCGAGTAAAGGAAAATTAGAAATGAATTCTACTTGATCAAAGACTGCATGGAGTGGCATGAACTCTGACTGTCTTCATTTGGAAAATACCATATCTTCTAGATCCCCATTAGTAAAAAAGAAAATATTCTTGATGGAGAATCTTGATTTATTTTTCAATGCCTTTACTTTTCCTTTATTCTGAATGTCATTGGTATCGATAAAATATTTCACTACAGTTAGTTGATCAATATAGTCTAGCTCCTCAAATGTTTGAATAATAAAATCATGTTCAGATGTTACATGTGCAAAAGTTACTATAGTTAGAGCTTCAGGTCTTCTAGACAATCAACTAATCTTTTAGATAAAGTAAAAGGAGTAGGTCATCGGCAGCAGTGCTGATGACCAGTATTTCTCATTCTCCTTCTACACATATAGTAAATATTGCATTTCTTCTCCTACTTTAAATTAGATATAGTAATGTGACTTGTTTTGACCAATAAAATATAAATAAAACTGACATTTGCCTTTCTAGGCATAAGCCTTTAAAATTCCCATCTGTCTGTCATGATACCAGCAACACTCCAACCAGGCTCCCTCACTTATATGCTTAAGTGAGGACAATACACATTATAACCACTGTAACTCAATGTGCCTATAGTGTGAGCAATAAAAAAGCCTTTGTGGTTACAGATCACTAAAAGTTTATGGACGTTCTTTACCAGAACATAATCTAGCACACTTTGATTAATAAAGACATTTGAACAAGAAGAGAAGACAGCTGTAACAAGAAAAGTTACAAAACGCAGCACTGGTTTAACAATTTCCCTGGTGGCTCAGATGGTAAAGAATCTGCCTGCAAGGCAGGAGACACAGGGTCAGGATTGACTGGAGTGGATCCCTGGGTCAGGAAAATCTCCAGGAGAAGGAAATGACAACCCACTCCAGTTTTCTTTCCTGGAATATTTCATCAACAGAGGAGCCTGGCAGGCTACAGTCCATGGGACTGCAAAAAGTCAGACTAATAATTTCACTTTCAAGCAGTAGTTACTATCAGAAACTGTTATCTGTTAATCAGTGGAGAAACATCTGGTAAAACTGCCACTTGTAATAGTTTGGTAGGCAGATCATATACCCAATGAATTTCAACCATTTAGAAAAGAAGTTGGAGAAAAAAATATTTTTTGTATATAGATAGCTATTAGCCACACTTTGCAAGGCACTATAAAAAAGAGATTTAGTCAAGAAAATATTAACTGGTTTGGAAACAAAAAAGAATGCAAGTTGTCCCCGAATTCAGGAGTGCAGAGAAGAGGCAAATGCTTCCCAGACCAAGATGAAATTCATAGTCTTTGAGCACTAAAAACCAAGTAAAACTCAGCCTCACAGGCAAGGGTCATATTAAGGGTACTCAGATAAATATCTGATTTGATGAAGGTGTCTCAGAGTGAGACAGAACTCAACTCCTCCAAGCTCAACTGGTACAAAGTATCTGCAATAATTCAAGGTTTAGAAATAAGCAAATGAGAAAATTAAAAAATATTTGTTGTTCAGTTGCCCACTCCTATCCGACTCTTTGTGACCACATGGACTGCAACATGCCAGGCCTCTTTGTCCCTCACCATCTCCTGCAGTTTTACCAAGTTCTTGTCCATTGCATTGGTTATGCCATCCAGCCATCTCATCTTCTAATGCCTCATTCTAAAAATTATGGTTATCCTAAAAACTGTTTTAGAAAGGGCTGAGGGTGGGATTGCTAGCAAGATGTACTGACAAGAATCAAATAGATAAGATACAGTATTTTCAGAGCATTTTACTGCTATTAAGAATTATCAGTCTGGACTTAAAAAGACTGCTGTTGATCTAGGCTTAATTCAGTTCTTGAACTGTCGATCATCTACAGGCAGAAAGTAGACTTAGGAAGCCACTCAGTTCGAAAAGAAAGTATTTATTCCTAAATAAATTGTTTAGATGCGCCCATGACCCACAGGGATGGTACAGGGAGGGAGGAGGGAGGGGAGGTTCAGGTTGGGGAACACGTGTATACCTGTGGTGGATTCATGTTGATGTATGGCAAAACCAAGACAATACTGTAAAGTAATTAACCTCCAATTAAAATAAATAAATTTATATATATATAAAAAAAGAATCACAGACAACAAAGAATTCCCAGAGGGTCACAGAGAACACTAGGCAAGAGAGCTATCCTCCGATAGTGGAACCAGGGTCCTATGCAAGGATTTTTCTATCCCCAAGGTGGTGGTGTTTCAGTTACTAAAGTGAAAAGTGAAGGCACTCAGTCATGTCCGACTCTTTGCGACCCGTGGACTGTAGCCCACCAAGTTCCTCCATCCATGGGATTCTCCAGGCAAGAATACTGGAGTGGGTTACCATTTCCTTCTCCAGGGGATCTTTCTGACCCAGGGATCGAACCCAGGTCTCCCACATTGCAGGCAGACGCTTTAACCTCTGCACCACCAGGGAAGCCCTTAAATACAAGAATACACTCTCTCAGAAAACCTCCTATAGAGACACAGAACTTCAGATCCAGGTACTAACATCAAAGATTTCAAGGGAGGAAAGGAAGCCAGGTTGAAAGAAGAAGGGGGAGGAGGCGGGAGATGGGGGGCCAAAGGGGTGGCCTTACAGACATCTCCTGCCACCAGTTACTAAGTAGTGCCCAACTCTTGTGATCCCGTGGGCTGTAGCCCATCAAACTCCTCTGTCCATGGGATTTCCCAGACAAGAATACTGGAGTGCATTGCCAATTTGCTTATCTAGGGGATCTTCCCAACCCAGGGATCAAACACTGGTCTCCTGCATTGGCAAGTGGCCTCTGCATTGCAGGTTGGACTCTTTATCAACTGAGCCACCTGGGAAGCAATTATGAATATTTTGACTCTATGGGGTTAGTAGAATTGTTCAGTACCAGACTAGCATCTACTATATATTTTTCTTTATTCCCTTTCCAAGTCAGAATGTTTATTGAAGTTATCCTATTTTATTATGACCAATGAATATTGGACTGTAAGAGGAAACTAACTTATATCTTTAATTCACATATCTCCAGATTAAAAGGAGCCATATTCAGACATGAAGGACAGCCTACTACTTATTATTCAGATGTGATAATCTATGAGATTTACACTGTCACTGGATGAGACTTGTGGGTTGTCTCCATTGGGAAAAATAAAGTGTATTTTTGCACATGGTAATAAAAAATATGACCATTTGTTGACCAAATATTGCATTTGTCATCAACACTTTACTGGAGAATGAACAGAATGAGTATTTCTGGCTTGCCTTCTTTCAGATTCATGGTAGGATTGTGCTTCTTTTTAATAATACAGTTTATTCAGTAAAATGTGAGTGGAAGCTATGTGGTCTTGTTAGAGTAAACGTTCTTAAAGGAAATATTCTAACATATTGCTGTCCTGTTTCCATGTTAACCAGCAGTCTTACAGCTCATGAAAGCTACATTTCCCTGAATGAAAACAGCATGAAGCAGAGTCCCGTAAACCTGAGACAACAGGTAGTGTGAGGAATAAATAAACCTTTTTTTATTTGTTTTGGGCTTCTCTGGTGGCTCAGATGGTAAAGAATCTGCCTGCAATGCGGAAGACCTGGGTTCAGTCCCTGAACTGGGAAGATCCCCTTGGAGGAGGGCATAGCAAACCACTCCAACATTCTTACCTGGAGAATCTCACAGACAGAGGAACCACTAAGATGTTAAGCATTGTTTGTTATTGCACGATGCATGCATGCTAAGTTGCTTCAGCCGTGTCTGACTCTTTGCGACCCTAAGGACTAAGCCTGCCAGGCTTCTCTGTTCATGGGATTCTCCAGGCAAGAACAGTGGATTGGGTTGCCATGCTTTCCTCCAGGGGATCTTCCCAACTCAGTTACTGTACTGTAACATAACCCATTTGACTGTCATAAGACATACAGGTATAGAAAGTCAGTGTATAGCTTACCACAAGTACTCAGTAAAGATTTGATCATGGGTAGATATATTCCTAAGTATTTTATTCTTTTCGTTGCAATGGTGAATGGAATTGTTTCCTTAATTTCTTTTTCTACTTTCTCATTATTGGTGTAAGAAACTAAAGACCTATATATAGAAAACTATAAAACACTGATGAAAGAAATCAAAGAGGACACTAATAGATGGAGAAATATACCATGTTCATGGATTGGAAGAATCAATATAGTGAAAATGAGTATACTACCCAAAGCAATTTACAAATTCAATGCAATCCCTATCAAGCTACCAGCCATATTTTTCACAGAACTAGAACAAATAATTTCAAGATTTGTATGGAAATACAAAAAACCTCGAATTGCCAAAGCAATCTTGAGAAAGAAGAATGGAACTGGAGGAATCAACTTGCCTGACTTCAGGCTCTACTACAAAGCCACAGTCATCAAGACAGTATGGTACTGGCACAAAGACAGACATATAGATCAATGGAACAAAATAGAAAGCCCAGAGATAAATCCACACACATATGGACACCTTATCTTTGACAAAGGAGGCAAGAATATACAATGGAGTAAAGACAATCTCTTTAACAAGTGGTGCTGGGAAAACTGGTCAACCACTTGTAAAAGAATGAAACTAGATCACTTTCTAACACCGCACACAAAAATAAACTCAAAATGGATTAAAGATCTA
Source organism: Budorcas taxicolor (assembly GCF_023091745.1). Classification (NCBI taxonomy): domain Eukaryota; kingdom Metazoa; phylum Chordata; class Mammalia; order Artiodactyla; family Bovidae; genus Budorcas; species Budorcas taxicolor. The sequence continues at coordinate 74,675,075 of NC_068918.1, read as the reverse complement.
AATGTAAGACCAGAAACTATAAAACTCCTAGAGGAGAACATAGGCAAAACACTCTCAGACATAAATCACAGCAGGATCCTCTATGATCCACCTCCCAGAATTCTGGAAATAAAAGCAAAAATAAACAAATGGGATCTAATTAAAATTAAAAGCTTCTGCACAACAAAGGAAAATATCAGCAAGGTGAAAAGACAGCCTTCTGAATGGGAGAAAATAAGAGCAAATGAAGCAACTGACAAACAACTAATCTCAAAAATATACAAGCAACTTATGCAGCTCAATTCCAGAAAAATAAACGACCCAATCAAAAAGTGGGCCAAAGAACTAAATAGACATTTCTCCAAAGAAGACATACGGATGGCTAACAAACACATGAAAAGATGCTCAACATCACTCATTATTAGAGAAATGCAAATCAAAACCACAATGAGGTACCACTTCACACCAGTCAGAATGGCTGCGATCCAAAAATCTGCAAGCAATAAATGCTGGAGAGGGTGTGGAGAAAAGGGAACCATCCTACACTGTTGGTGGGAATGCAAACTAGTACAGCCACTATGGAGAACAGTGTGGAGATTCCTTAAAAAATTGCAAATAGAACTCCCTTATGACCCAGCAATCCCACTGCTGGGCATACACACCAAGGAAACCAGAATTGAAAGAGACACATGTACCCCAATGTTCATCGCAGCACTGTTTATAATAGCCAGGACATGGAAACAACCTAGATGTCCATCAGCAGAGGAATGGATAAGAAAGCTGTGGTACATATACACAATGGAGTACTACTCAGCCGTTAAAAAGAATTCATTTGAATCAGTTCTGATGAGATGGATGAAACTGGAGCCGATTATACAGAGTGAAGTAAGCCAGAAAGAAAAACACCAATACAGTATACTAACACATATATATGGAATTTAGAAAGATGGCAATGACGACCCTGTATGCAAGACAGGAAAAAAGACACAGCTGTCTATAATGGACTTTTGGACTCAGAGGGAGAGGGAGAGGGAGAGGGTGAGATGATAAGGGAGAATGGCATTCTATCATGTATACTATCATGTAAGAATTGAATCGCTAGTCTATGTCTGACGCAGGATACAGCATGCTTGGGGCTGGTGCATGGGGATGACCCACAGAGATGTTATGGGGAGGGAGTTGGGAGGGGGGTTCATGTTTGGGAACACATGTAAGAATTAAAGATTTTAAAATTAAAAAAAAAAAGAAAAATAAATAAATAAAAAAAATAACCCCCCCCACCCCCCAAAAAAAAAGATTTGATCATGGAACTGAATTTATGCAGGCATTTTAGTGTTTAGTAACAAAACACCAAATCTCCAGAAGATTTTGTCTAGTAACCAAACTCCAAATTAAAGAGAAAGCAATTTTGTGGATTCTCACAGCATTCAACGAAGTTCAATTCATATAATCCACAGATAGGCAGTTAGAAAACAGAAAAGATATCAGCACAAAGACTAGAGGATTTCTCAATATTGTAAACAATAGAACAATAAGCAGTCTCAGGAAGCAGTGAGTTTCCAAACAAAAATAGAATGAACACCAGTTTGAGAAGGTGAAAAGAGACTTCTGCTTCGGAAGGGAAGTTGAGTGAATTGACCTTTACATTTTATTCTGACTCAGAGATTCTGTAATCTGTAATTGTCTCCCCCTCTGTCTCTTTCAAACTGACTTAAAACAAGATAGGTGGAAGCTAAGTACCTAGGCTGAACCCAAGATTCATGTTAATGCTATTAAACTTTATCATCTGACAAGTGTTATTATATGTCTGAGGTGACCCATTTTAATATTGAATTCCTGGCTAAATCCAGTCAGTGTTCCAGGTCCCACATTTCACAATGCTTCAGGGTTCTCAGTAGGGAGGAGACCTATTTAACTGCCCACTCCAATTGTGAATTACAGACTAAATGACCTGATTATTGCCATAATTCCTGAGGTATATCCTTTTTCAACTTGTTTCCTAGCTTTATAGAAACCACACAAAGAACTTATCAAGATATAAACATTTATGCTATGAGCATGAGATAGAAGTGAGGATAGTGATTGGAACTACCGACATTTGAAGTCAGATTAAGGAGGAAGAAATGTTTGAAGGAAAGAAAATATCGGTGTTTCTAAGGAAAGAAAATATCTGTGTTAGACAAGATAATTTGCCAAGCAGTCATCCTAGTCATGATGAGTGTACATAAAGACCAGACAATTACTTAATAAAGGTACAAAGAAAACTTTAAGATCATAATACAAGGAATAGGAAGGGAAGATAAATATCACCTAATTCTTTTATTTAAGGTAATTTAGCTGTTTTCCCTTTCGGGTCCTAGTAGCTGACTTCAAGACCAGTAACCACCATTTTTACTGTTTTAACAGGTACCATGTGTATCTCCTCTCCATCCATCATTTTACTTGAACTTCAAGGCAATCTTAAGATCTGGGAAGTGGAACAGAAAATGATAATTGCAGACAAAAATTCATTCTCCCCTTCTTGCATAATAAGAATTCCTAGTTGGATACATGGCCAACCAAAAAACAGAACAGACTTCTCAATATCTCATGAAGCTAACTATGCTGTTGTAACAAAGTTACAATGGGATATAAGGAGCATAATGGAACTTCCATATCCCATCCTTAAAGGAAGGTCTATACTTGTCTCCTTCCAAACTGCAACGTGGATGGCACAGAGAGTTCTCATGAACACTGAAGATGAGAACAACATCAAAGGGGCGGACAGAACAACAAATTGGAAGGAACCTGAATATCCCTACTAGCCTTGTGCTGTCTACCTCCAGACTGCTAAGTGTTACTTTTATTTTTATTGTGGTAACCAAACTTGTACTCTAATTATTAAGACAAAACAAGTATTTTTATTACCAATTTTATGAAAAAATATTAATACTCAGCTTGCCTAGAATACTTGGTCACAGGTTAGTGCCTCTTTTCAAAGAAAGTGCAGTGGAATATTTTGTTGATTTAACATATATGACTTGTTTTGTATTGTCAACTACCATATCTCATTCTGGTCCAGGAAGAAAAAAAAAATGCAGTGCTAGAAATTAGTCCCTCATTTATCCATATAAAAAAACTTAGAGAACTAAGAAATTTTTTTCTGAGAATGCCTCCTATGTGGATGAGCTAATAATCCAAAAGTTTAAAGCATATTTATGTAGGCTTTTGTGAAGCATTTTATTTAAAGAGCAATAAAAAAGGGCAAGGAATTATTGTTTGTTCTTCTAAAAGGACATGAAAATGAATTATTTTTTAAAGGATATTTCCAATTCAGATAATGTTACATGTACAGGTGTAACTGACCTGGGGGGCACTGAGGGATGGAATTAGATAATTTCTTGTAACCAAGACAAATGCAAAAGAGGAAAAGTTTCATCCACCTGTCATTTAGAAATTCCACTAAAGAGAACTCTAGAACACATGATTTTCAGAAAGAAACAATTTTCTAGAAGAAAAAAAAATCACCCTAGCAATCAAGTTTCTTGTTTTCCCTGTTTATTAACGAAGTGAATTTGTCTGTAAATCCTAGGTGGCAAAACTATGATTCATCATATAATGATCTTTAAAGTGTGTCCTATGAAAATGAGACGTGAGTGAACAAGGTTAAAGTTCACTGTAATAAAGTAGATCAAGAATTTTCATGCTCTGAACAATTCGGTTCCTTTTCAATGAAATGAGACCCTGATAAGTTATAGAAATACTTGATATAATTTTACACATTTTTATGACTAAAACATCTATTCCTTTTCATTTTTCCTTTTTAATGATGTTTCTATGCTTCTTTTATATGTCTACAGTTCTTGTACTGTGTGTTCCCAGAACAATATCTTTTTTAAAAATTGGAGTATAATTGCTTTACAATGTTGTGTTAGTTTCTGCTACACAATGAAGTGAATCAACTATATGTGTATAAATATCCCTTCCCTCTTGGACCTCCCTCCCTCCATCCCCATCCCATCCATCTAGGTTATCACAGAGCAGGTGCTATATAGCAAGTTCCCACAGCTATCTATTTTACGCATGGTAGTGTATTTATGTCAAACCTAATCTCCCAATTCATCCCACCCTCCTTTCTGTAAAGAACAATCTCTTATTTACTCTTATAAACTATACTATTTCCTTCTGCATTTACTTAATGAATAACTTCTGTTCAAAATTTATTACAAATTGATTATTATTGCCAACCATTCTGACCCATATTTACCCACCTCCTCTTTTCACCTGTTACCAGATTCAGACATTCAGTTCATAGCACCTTTGACAAAGGAGGGGCAAGGAGAAAAACTACTCTTCTTGCTATTGGTTCTGGAAAAGAGAGAAACTGGCAGCTTGACCTACAATGACATTTTTAATCAATCTATGAATTTCTAATAGTTTGCTATGATTTTGATCTCTACTAATACTTTTCCTTTAGAAGTCAGTCAACAAAAATATAAGTGGCTATCATACACTAAGCACTACAGACAAATTGGGAATACAATAGTAATCATGGCAGAGTGAACTTGTATTGGATACACATTCTCCTTTCTTCTTTTCCCTTTTTCACTTGAAAACTGGCAGTTACTGGTTTTGCTTCTTGACCTTGTTTTGATCTTGAACATGTTCATAACTTAGAGTGAGGACAGAATACATATTCTGTTTAGTGAATTGAAGCTATCACAAAGACTTCATTACTCAGTGCCTCAGACGCTTCATTTCTCACCATTACTCTTTAAAGAGCTTGTGAATTTTGTTTTGTTGTTTTTTCTTTAAGAGGTGGAAAGTTATGTGTGAATATTTCGAGTTTGCTAGTCTCTTTCTAAGCTAATTTTGTATTCACTGAAATCTCTTGTTGAAATGCATGTGCTACACATCTATTTGTGTACTAGAGGTGTGTTATTGCAAATTATCCCTGATAGGCAGCAAAAATAATGTCAATACAGTCATCCTTTTCTTGGCTTAAATGTTCCTTAGCAGATGTTTTATTATAATTTTACATTCCATACACTATGGATTTTATGTGTGTTATCACACTGAGATTTTTTTCTAGTTTGACCAGTATTATATATGTTCTACCATTATAGCAAGAGCTAATTAGAAATATCTACTATTTATAATATTTCTTGAAAGTGAATTTTTACTCGAGTCAGTTTTGCTTCAAGTTTCCTAGAGCATTTGGTAGCTAAAATTCGGTGTGCTTTAAAAAAGAAAACAGGTTATGGTCTGGAAAGAATAAATCATAAAAAACTAGTAAAGGTTTATGAAGAAATTAATTTTAATAATGTTTAAATTTATGACATTCAGATGCTATTTTGATTTTTAAAAGTAAACACTATTAAAGTTATAAAACCTATAGGACAAAAACAAAAGGAAAAATGTTAGTTTTTTCTTAAGATACAGTAGAAAGGAATTCTATCAATTGATATTACCTCCACACAACATGCATTTCATATTTATTCCCCCAAGGTCTCTAAGATCTAATTTGCTATATGTGTAAAGGCAAGAAAAAATGTTTTTCTGTTTTACAAGATAATTCTGTAAGGACACACTATGATTGAGAATCAGTTAAGAGTATTTTTTTCTCCTGCACAGTCAACAGAGATAGACTGAAGCATAGCTTTGCCCTTTCATCAACAGTGAAAATAGACCAATATGTAATTCAAAATCTGGTGCTTGATATAAGAAGTAATAAAAAGCCAGTAAAGCCCTTAAATGATTTGATACTGTTATGTGAAAAAAAATTAGTTAAAATAGAATATCTGGATAAAATAAATATTACTTAAAGAAATAACACAAAAATGTAATAATCATTTTAGAGAGATTTATAAAAAACCATAAACGAATAAAGAACAGGAAAAAAAAATGAGGATTCTGAGTTCTATTCTGGGCATGCTACTTTATACAATTTGAACTATTGGCACCTTGTCCTTCAATTTTATTTCATGTAAATGAATGATCAGAGTGTTCAGTTTCTTGATGCTATATTAAAATCAGCCCAGTCCTCCTCCAAATGTTTAGCTGGGGTCACCAAAGCCATCTCTCTGCAAGTCCAACCAAGCAAAGAGAGCAACTAGTGCAATTCTGACCGGGAAGTCTAAAATCAGTCCGAATTGAAGTACCAGCATTAGTCCTGAGAAAGCATGTGCACACAAGAGTGCTGATTTTATTTTTTTCAGTAGATTTTATTCTCCCAATTTTTATAATTGAGACTCTCCAGCGGTTTGCAATTGGGTACCCCATTTCCTGGGCTTCCCAGGTGGAGCTAGTAGTAAAAACTCACTTGCCAACACAGGAGGCATGCAAGATGCAGGTTCAATCCTTGAATCTGGAAGATCCCCTGGAGGAGGGCATGAAAACCCACTCCAGTATTCTTGTATGGAGAATCCCTTGGACAGAACAGCCTGGCAGCCTACAGTCTAAAGGGTTGCAAAGAGTCAGATATGACTGAAGCAATTTAGCACGCACGCACACACTGTTTTCTATCTGAAGATAGATTGCTAAGAGTCTATGTGTCTGGGCTCTGACCACTGTCTATTTCTTATAAAACCCACTTCCAAGTAATCATATTCGACCCCTACTTTCACTCATCTATCTTCAGCCCAGATTAGAATCTTTCCTTGGGTGGGCTAATGCCTCTGGGTTAAAATAAGAGGCCTACCCCTTTCTCAGCTTCACCTTAAGCTGTGCCAGTGGACAATGCGCAAGATGAAACAGTGGGAAAGCTGGTTTAGACCAGACATTCCCGAACACAAACACATCAGCACAATGTCTGCACAATATTTGGTATCCTAATGAAAATGGCCTTTAAATGAGCAACTTAATTTTTAAAAATACACAAAATGCAGATGATCAAAGTTAACATAAACAGTGATAAGAAAGGTTGATAGCATTTACCCTTCATATGATATGATGAGAATGGCACTTTACCTATATGGACCTGTAACTCCAGTCAAATCATGAGAGAAAAAGATCAGACAACTCTTAGCTAAAGAACATTCTACAAAATACTCCCCAAAATTGTCAAGGTCATTATAGATTAGGAAAATCTGAGAAACTGTCACAGCCAAGAGGAGCCTAAGGAGACACGACAGCTAAATGTAATGTGGAATCCGAGAAGAGAAAATAGATATTAGGTAAAAACTAATGAAACCTGAATAAAGTACAGATTTTAGTAAGAGATAGAAGTATAACAAAATATATTAACATAAGATATTAATAAAGGAAATTGGGTTTATGGTAATAAGCTGTACTATCTCAGCAACTTTTCTGTAAATTTATTCTACAACAGTAAAACTGTTCTAAAAAAGTAAAGTTTAACAAAGTAATACATAAAAAGTTTATCAAAATATTATACAAAAAGAGTTATGTTGGCTAATTATAAAAATCAATTATAATCTATCGACCTATAAGGCACGGAACTTCTTTTTTTTAACCATTTATCATTTATTTATTTATTTATTTATTTTTACTTTACAATATTGTATTGGTTTTGCCATACATCAACATGAATCCACCACGGGTGTACATGTGTTCCCCATCCTGAACACCCCTCTCACCTCCCTCCCCATAACATCCCTCTGGGTCATCCCAGTGCACCACCCCAAGCATCCTGTATCCTGCATCAAATCTGGACCAGCACAGAACTATGACTATAAAAAGTCATAGTCATAGACTATGACTATGTCACTTCATTGTTCTGGACCCTAACACAGTCATTTTTCTGGACCCTAACTCTGTTTTAAATGTATTTTTCAAGGCAAGGACTATAAATGACCAAGCTGAAACTGGAAAAATACAGTTAATGATCATATCCATGGAAAAAATTCAATGAAGGCAAAGGTGCCATGTAAAAAATAACTGAGAAAATGAAATTCATAATATCAAAATGTCACTCATATGTTATCCTAGCTTAGAATAGTTGCAAATATGTCAATATCCGATCTTAATGTAATATAAAAGTCCCAAAACAGAAATCTAGGAACATAAAACATGTGAGAATAGATATTGTCACATTTTATGTGTGTGTGTGTGTATGTGTCTTACAATTTCACAGAAAATAAAAGAAAACCAGATTTTAAAAATACATATTAATAGTATCCTAGAAGAAAAAGATGAAATTTAACTTGTGCAAACTATTTTCAGAATACATCAAGCAGAAAGAAAATGAAGAGAATCTAAAATTTTTAAGATTAAAAAAAAATAACTCAGCCTATTCCACCCTCTTTTATCCTAGCCTGCTGTGAGTTGTCAGAGAAAGTCACAATGGGAATACATGTCGGCTCTTGTTACTCCTCTGGTCTGGGCTTAGGAAATCATATGTTGGAACAATGGACTAAAGGTCGGAGAAAGAGGGATCACTCACTTTGTTGCTTCCTCTCCTGGTGCTGCAGTAGGAAAATAACAACAGACTTGAAGTCAAATATTTAATTCTTCAAGAAGAAAAGAATACTCAGACTGTGTCCATTTAGTAACATGACTGAATTTTATACCTAACATGTATTGGTTTAAACAAGAAAAGAATGCTCAGACTGTGTCTATTTAGTAATATGACTAAATTTTATAGCTAACATGTATTGGTTTAATAATAATGTAAGGAGATTCTGTTAAGTGTTTAAAATCTATTACCTCCATTCAAAGTTGCAATAGCTCTATGTAACAGTTCTATGTACAAACCTTCTCAAGGTCTCTTAGCAGTAAATAAGGAGGCTGGGGTTAGAATCCAAGTGTTTCTGACTCTTGTCACTGCTGGTCAAAAGCTATCTCTTTAGAGTAATTATTTGACATAATTTACTGTTCAATTTAGAGAAATAAGTTCATTAAAAGACTTAATTACCTTTTTGAAGAATTTATTGAATGAATTATTTTAGTATTATCACATACAATTTCCTTGTTGCTTAAAAAACATGAAAGAATTATAATATTTAATTTATCTTGAAGAGAAATATATATAAAATTTTCCCTTTCAAGTATTATTGAGCTGTTGATTCTAGAGGAGATAGATCAAACTGATCTAAATCAAAATTTTAGTAAATCAGGTCTTTGAGTCTTTTGTACTAATTTTCTCACCCTAATTTGACCAGAGAAGAGCATGGGGAGACAGTAAAATTGTAACTATGTCCTGTAATGCTCAAAAGGGAGGAAAGCATATCAATTCATCAATTCTAAAAAAGCAGTTACAACATATCATAACTTAAAATCATGTACACCAATAAATCTTTCTAACAGAGCAATCTCTTCCAGTTCCTGACAGGTGGTCCTGCAACTTCTGTTGGACTATTTTGACTTAAAACATCCTCACTGACTTTAGAAAAATGTATTTTATTGTTGGATAGATAATCACAATTGTCAGTATTTATTGGATGTTTACTGTCTGTCAGGTACTAAACTGGACATATTGGCTTAACAGTCTGAGTTCCAGGCATTGTTACAGGGGTACTAGGGATTCAACAATTAGTGAAAACAAGACCTGATCCTTAACATGTTTATAGTTTATCACTTAATCAATAAAATATCTTATGAGATAAGTACTATATAGTAGCAGTATTTGTCTCCCTTCTACAAGTGAAGAAGGAGGGTTAGATGCTTTCCTACAGCCATAATGCTATTATAACATATAGGCATATATAAACCAAGTGTTACATTATGTTCTTTGAAATATAACAGCATATTTTTGAAGTTCAATATAAGCCATATCATATTTAGAAAATATATTAGGTCTTTCTCATCTCACTAAAAGGGTATACCATTCACATGTTATTTTCCTTATCATGAGAATTGTGCATAAAGACTTGAAAATTTGTGATTTAAAAATGTTTTTCCAATGAACTAAAAGAGGATATTTTCTTTCCTCCCCCCCCCAATTTTCCTTTATTTCAACTGACTAGCCCAATCCTTTCAAGAATCAGACCTCACTTAGCTCAATGCATAAGAGAATATTTTGGATTTATGAAATGAATTCTGCATTTGTATTTATGTGTATTGCACTGTTTTACTATTTACCATTTTGAAAACAAAAATCCTACAAAATCAAACCAATTTCTATAAAATAAAATGCTCCTGCTTTTAATAAAGTTTTTCCTATGGATAATATAATAAATCCAATCAAGAAACACCATCTACACAGTGTGTGTGTTAAGTCACTTCGATTCATATCTGATTCTTTGCAAGCCTATGGACTGTAGCTCACCAGGCTCCTCTGTTCATAGGATTTCCCAGGCAAGAATACTAGATTGAGTTCCCATTCCCTCCTCCAGGGAATCTTCCCCATCCAGGGATCAAACCTGCATTTTTTAACTCTCCAGCATTGACAGGTGAGTTCTTTACCTCTAGGACCATGGAGAAGCCTATAAAGGTATATTCAGACAAATGGTGGAAACAACAAACTGTGGAAAGTTCTTAAAGAGATGGGAATACCAGACCACCTGACCTGCCTTCTGAGAAATCTGTATGCAGGTCAAGAAGCAACAGTTAGAACTGGACATGGAACAACGGACTGGTTCCAAATAGGAAAAGGAGTACATCAAGGCTGTATATTGTCACCCTGCTTATTTAACTTCTATGCAGAGTACATCATGAGAAACGCTGGACTGGATGAGGCACAAGCTGGAGTCAAGATTACCAGGAGAAATATCAATAACCTCATTTATGACACCACACTTATGGCAGAAAGCAAAGAACAACTGAAAAGCCTCTTGATGAAAGTGAAAGAGGAGAGTGAAAAAGTTGGCTTAAAGCTCAACATTCAGAAAACTAAGATCCTGGCATCTGGTCTCATCACTTTATGGCAAATAGATGGGTAAACAGTAGAAACAGTGACAGACTTTATTTTGGGGGCTTCAAAATCACTGCAGATGGTGACTGCACTCATGAAATTGAAAGACGCTTGTTCTTTGGAAGAAAAGTTATGACCAACCTAGAAAGCATATTAAAAAGCAGAGACATTACTTTGCCAGCAAAGGTCCATCTAATCAAAGCTATGGCCTTTCCAGTAGTCATGTATGGATGTGAGAGGTGGATTATAAAGAAAGCTGAGTGCCAAAGAATTGATGCTTTTGAACTGGGGTGATGCAAATCAGTCCTGAATATGCTTTGGAAGGACTGATGCTGAAGCTGAAACTCCAATACTTTGGCCACCTGATGCGAAGAACTGACTCATTAGAAAAGACCCTGATTCTGGGAAAGATTGAAGGCAGGAGGAGAAGGAGATGACAGAGGATGAGGTGGTTGGATGGCATCACTGACTCAGTGGACATGAGTTTGATTAAACTCCGGGAGTTGGTGATGGACAGGGATGTCTGGCGTGCTGCAGCCCATGGGGTTGCAAAGAGTCAGACATGACTGAGCGACTGAACTAAACTGAGACAAATAGTGACAGGTCTTCCTAAATATTTTCAATGGGATGACACAGGGAAAGTAGAGGTAGTAATAATTGTCTGCAAAAAATCTCAGCAAACACAAGTGATAATGCTAACAGAGCGTTCATGCTTGTCCTTGTGCTCTGTCATGTCCGATTCTTTGTGACTACAGCCCGCCAGGCTCCTCTGTCCATTTCTGGGCAAGAAAACTGGAGCGGGTTGCCATTTTCTCCTGAAGATCTTCCCAACCCAGGGATCAAATATGCATCTCTTGTAACTCCTACATTTGCCAGTGGAGTCTTTACCAACTGCACCACCTGGGAAGCCCTGCTAGCAGAGGGTACTTATGTCCTTTAATGGGTATTTATGTCCTTTAATGCTGTCATTGCAAAAAACTTCACTGTGATTCCTGCTTCAACCATATTAGTATAATGGCTTTAAAATCAAGATCATAAAATGACTAAAAGCTAAACTCTTATCAAAAAAGAGTGGATGACAAATGCAAGTACTGTGATTCTGTTCATAATACTGTACTACTCTCTAATATAGTCCTGCATTCTGGTATTCACTTTTTATGCACTCTCCTTCCCTTGCATCACTGGACCTAGTGATATGCTTCTAATAAATAGAATTTGGCAAAAGTAATGGGATAGCACTTCCACAATTAGGTTACAAATAGACCATGACTTCCATCACTTCCTCTCTCTCTCTCTCTCTCTCCCTCCCTCCCACTTTCACGCCCACCCGTTCTCTTTCTCTCTTGCTGGCTTGCTCTAGAGAAGGCAGATGTTATGCAAGCTTCCCCATGGAGAAGCCCATGTGGCAAGAAACTGATTATCTCAAGCAACCAGCCAGCAAGAACTTGAGATCTGGCAACAGCAAAGTGTGTGAGTTTGGAAGCAGATTCTCCTGAAGTTGAGCCTTGGGACAGCGAGATCTTGGATAGATGAAAACTATTTGCACTTCACAAGTCATTCTCTATGCAAACATCTTTCTTTCTGCACAGAAAACTCAAGACACAAAGTCTGTAGAAGACAAGTATGCTGCTGCTGCTGCTAAGTCGCTTCAGTCGTGTCCGACTCTGTGCGACCCCATAGACAGCAGCCCACCAGGCTCCCCCATCCCCGGGATTCTCCAGGCAAGAACATTGGAGTGGGTTGCCATTTCCTTCTCTAGGAGACAAGTATAAACATCTCTAATTTAACAACCTGAAACATAGTTAAGGAGCTCAGGGTATCCTTTTGAAATTTTAAGCTTCATTGAGTGATCAATGAAGTGATCAATTTCATATCAATCAGTATAAAATTTTCTAATATTTCCAATAGTAGTGACCAAAGTCAATAAATCAATTTCATAATTTGCAATATTCTACTTCTACTTTGACAAAACATGCAAGCAATTTGCCCTTCTATATTTTGTTTCTGACACAATTTTTGCAATTCCAGCTCCCTTGAGTATTTAGGTAAGCTTGCAATCTCCATGGATGTTGACTAGAGTGAATTTTAATAACTATACAATATGCTATATTTAGTGAGCAAAGAAGGAAAAATATACCAGCTTGTTTCCTCATTGGTGAGGAATGCCAAACTCAAAAGCCTTTTAGGTCAAACTCCCTAGTTATTGTATAGTACTTTCACAAATCACTAAAACTACATCTTCATTTTGAAAAATTGCCATGGTAATTTCTAGGGAATATACATGTGCAGGAAAAAAAAAAAGAAAATTACTACTATGAAAAAATAGTATAAAAATGGTGGGAGGGGGTTCAGGATGGGGAACACATGTACACCCATGGCTGATTCATGTCAATGTACAACAAAACCACTACAATATTGTAAAGTAATTAACCCCCAATTAAAATAATTAATTTTTAAAAAAATTACTAAAAGGACATCTAGGTTGTTTACATGTCCTGGCTATTATAAACAGTGCTGTGATGAACATTGGGGTACATGTGTCTCTTTCAATTCTGGTTTCCTCAGTATGTATGCCCAGCAGTTGGATTGCTGGGTCATATGGCAGTTCGAAACAACCTAGATGTCCATCAGCAGATGAATGGATAAGAAAGCTGTGGTACATATACACAATGGAGTATTACTCAGCTGTTAAAAAGAATACATTTGAATCAGTTCTGATAAGAGGATGAAACTGGAGCCGATTATACAGAGTAAAGTAAGCCAGAAAGAAAAACACCAATACAGTATACTAACACATATATATGGAATTTAGAAAGATGGCAATGATGACCCCGTATGCAAGACAGCAAAAAAGACACAGATGTGTATAGTGGACTTTTGGACTCAGAGGGAGAGGGAGAGGGTGGGATGATTTGGGAGAATGGCATTGAAACATGTATACTATCATGTAAGAATCGAATCACCAGTCTATGTCCGATGCAGGATATAGCATGCTTGGGGCTGGTGCACGGGGATGACCCAGAAGGATGTTGTGGGGAGGGAGGTGGGAGGGGGGTTCAAGTTTGGGATTGCATGTACACCCGTGGTGGATTCATGTCAATGTATGGCAAAACCAATACAGTATTGTAAAGTAAAATAAAGTAAAAATAAAAATTAAAAAAAATTAGTAAAAGGAATGTTTATAACAGGCTCATTTCTAAATGATGTCAGATAAAAAATAAGGAGCCAAATCCTGCAAATATGTGAACATCCTTGACATAGACTATACCTATAATAAGGGCTCTGGGTAAGTATCTCAGGGAAAAAAATGCAAATTTCTTTCATGTAAGTATCAACCCTTATAGCTAAATCCCTAGAATAATTGAACAGTGAGAATTTATTTATTTTTACTCTCTGAAATAGGTAAGGCTTAATTATTTTGCTATCTATCAAAATTAAATAAAAGTGGGCAGGGTTCTCTTGTTGTTGAAAACCACACATTTTAGGTGTGGTTGTGACAACTCTGGATGCTACAATGGTTAAGGGTTTGCCACTAAGAAGAATTATCACACCGAAACAGTCCTACTTCTAATCTGATCACCTCCTCTCCTCAGAACAAACCAAAGATTAGCCTCAAAATTACTCCTGTCCAAATGTAATTGAATCCGATTATGGAGAAGGTAACCTCCCAGACATTGTTTAGAACAATAGAGCATTTGGTCAGTAATTAATGAAGCCTAAATTTGAGTATAATAACAAATGAGATACACAGTTTAACAGAGAGACCAGGAAAAGAGACAGTCAATGACATCTTGATTAAACCACTGTCACCCCAAAGTGAGTAAGTGCACACCCAAGATTACATGCATCCTCTGAGAAACAAAATCAAACACTTCACACTGAGGGAAATAGGCTTCACTAAAATAGTCTAGCCAAGGTACAAAACAAATAAAAGCACAAACAACAAAAACAATCTCCAGGGAGGGGATAGGAGAATCAGTATACAGAGTTGTTACAATATATTACCTAAAACGTGTGGTTTTCAACAATAGAAAAAAAAAAAAAATCTTGTGCTATACTAAAAAAAAAAAAAAAAAAGGGCAAAGTGTGACTCATACATACTTTTTAAAAAGCAAGCAACTAAAATTGTCTGGGAAATAGACCAGATGTCAGCTATAACAAAGCCTTCAAAGTATCTTTTATAAATATATTCAAAGAACTAAGGAAATCATGCTTAAAGAAATAAATGCCTAACCAAATGTCATTAAAAATATAGACATTATAGAAGAATCAAGAAGAAATTCTAGAGTTGAAAAGTACAATAAATGAAGAACTCAATGGTAGGTTTGAACTTCAAAAAGAAAGAATAGTTGAACCTGAAGATATATCAATAATTATACAATTCAAAAAGATAGGAAATAGAATTTTTAAAAATGAACACAGCCTCAGAGAAATATAAAACCCTTTGTATGCTATGTATCTTATAGCATACATGTAATAGGAGTACCAAAAGAAGTGGGGAAAGGAAATGGAACAGAAAAAAATATTCAAAGAAAAATTGTCTGGAAACTCTCCAGATTTATTGACAACCTTTTATCAATAGAGGCAAAAATGAATTCCAAGTAGGATAAATACAAAAAGATCCACACTCAGGTACTTTATAGTTAACGCTGTGAAAATCAAGAAAAAGAACATCTTGAAAGTGGCAAGAGAAAAACAACTCATTACATGCAATTGAATTTCACCTAATTAAGAAATGATCTCATGATCTGGCCAAAGGTGGCCAGAAGGCACTTGAATGACATAGTCAAAGTGCTGAAATAGTCAAAGTGCTGAGGGAGATGCGGGGGAAGCTTCAAAAGGAGGGATATATGTATACCTATGGCTGATTCAGGTTGAGGTTCGACAGAAAACAACGAAATTCTGTTAAGCAATTATCCTTCAATAAAAACAATTTTTTAAGTGCTGAAATAAAAAGCTATTAACTAAGACTCCAGCAAAATTGTTTCTCAAAAATGAAGGTGAAATAAAGATATTCTCAGATAAAGAAATACTGAATGAATTTATTTCTAGCAGGGCCACCTTACAAAAGAATAAAATAAAATCCTAAAGAAAATTCTTCAAGCTGAAAGCAAGTTACCCCAGATGAAGGTACATATACACAATGGAGTATTACTCAGCCATTAAAAAGAATACATTTGAATCAGTTCTAATGAGGTGGATGAAACTGGAGCCGACTATACAGAGTGAAGTAAGCCAGAAAGAAAAACACCAATACTGTATACTAACACATATATATGGAATTTAGAAAGATGGTAAGGATAACCCTTTATGCAAGACAGCAAAAGAGACACAGATGTATAAAATGGACTTTTGGACTCTGAGGGAGAGGGAGAAGGTGGAATGATTAGGGAGAATGGCATTGAAACATGTATCCTATCATGTAAGAAACGAATTGCCAGTCTATGTTCGATACAGGATACGGGATGCTTGGGGCTGGTGCACGGGGATGATCCAGAGAGATGATATGGGGTGGGAGGTGGGAGAGGGGTTCAGGGTTGGAAACTCATGTACACCCGTGGCGGATTCATGTCAATGTATGGCAAAACCAATACAGTATTGTAAAGTAAAATATGGTAAAAATAAAAATTAAAAAAAAATAAGTTCATCAAAAAAAAAATTCATACACACAGACACACACAGACACACACAGCACAAGTAAATACAGTTAAATAATTATAAAAATAAAACAGTATAAGCACATCTTTTCTTTTATATATCCTTAAATGATTTTAAAAGTGATTGTATAAAACAATATGCATATAATTATATATGGGGGCCTATACATACAGAAATGTAGTATATTGATAACAGCACAAAAGCTGTGGGTGGTAGCAAATTTATATCAGGGCCAGGAAATGATACCAGATGGAAAATTTTATCCACAGGGAAAAAAGATGTAGAGAATCAGAAACAGCACAAAGGATGGTAAATATATGAATTTATAAATATATACTTACTCTGCTTTATTAGCTTCTTAAATAAATATAAATTGTATAAATTAATAATTATAATAATGTCTTACTGGATTTTTTTTACACATATATATGTAGTATGTATAACAGTAATAGGACAAAAAGAATTAAGAGGGAATAGAGTTATATTCATTGTAGTCAAACCTGAAAATAATCCAAATGCCCACCAATAGGAGAATGGATAAGCAAATTGAAGCATATTCATACCAAAGAATATTACTGTTGACCCTTGAACAATGTGTAGGTCAATCCACTTATAACGTATACCTGTAGCAGTATTCCATATCTGTGTTTCCTCCCCAACTTCAGATTCAATCAACCATCAACCATGTAGGACTTGTAATATTTAATACTCGGAAAAATAACCATGTAAGAGTAAATCTATGCAGTTCAAACCGATGTTGTTCGAGGATCAATTGGTCTGCTATGGGCAACCCCAGACTTGGAGAAGGCTGAGGTTAAATTTGCCACATGTTTACATACTTCCTATCCTACATATTGATTAGTCTGAGAATTGGGACATGGCAGTGTTTTCAGGGGCAGTTCAATAGGCCAGTATGGGCATCAAGAGGAGACAGAAACACAGGAAATAAGCAGAGTTGCAAAGAGTATTTATTACTATTACTGCTACTACTGCTATTACTACTACTACTAACACTACTATTATATACTATTTTCAGATGTATCTTTACTTTTAAAAGAAACTTATGAAAGTAAATAAATTTCAAGGTAAAGCAAAATACAATCAAAAAATAAATAAATAAAAAACCACCTGGGACTGAAATGGTGGACTGATAGGTAGTGGAATTAAATTTTTCACTTCATCTTCCCTTTAATATATATCTAGTAAGTGATTCATTCATAGTGAACATCACCTAAGTGCAAAACCCTGATGCAGGCATCACATAGTTGTGGTTCTGAAATTTAACTCATCTTGAGTCCTTTTGAAAAAAAGAAGATTCAAATGTCTTCACCAAGAAATTCTACTAATGATGTGGGGTGAGATCCAAGAATCCGTATTTTTAAGAGGCCCTGATGAGTCTGATGTACAGCCAGATTGAGAATTAACTGCCATGGAAACTACAAAAATGTATTAAGATAAATCCCCTGTAGTCTTCAATCAGCCTCAAACACAAACTTGGGTAAATCATTAACGACATCGTTTTTCATTCATTCAAATTTGAGCCAGTGCCTTATGATACAAAAGGCACTTAAAACCCTTTCCTTCAGTATTTTTAATATCTTCTAGGCAAATAGAGACTATGAGAGTAGAGTCTTTCAGTTTTCTGGTGTGCGTTATCTGAAACACAGAAATAAGCATTGATATAAAGGAAGTGTGAATAATTATTAACTGTCCCCAATTTTGTGGAAATCCTGAGCGTTTCCAAGGCTGAGGTCTGTGCTCTAAATAACTGTCAGTATCCTATAAATGATGCTTATTCTCCAGAGTACTGTAAATCTCTTTCTTAGCACACATTTCTCATGGTCTTTTTCTAACAGTGTAATCTTCCACAAAGCTCCCATTAATCTGCCTTTGGAGAAGGAGTGTTTCAAGGAAAGGACAGTCTGTCAGCAGGTTAGTGATCATTTTCTGCCCTTGGGATCCTAGAGAAGGCCAGCTTATGAATCTTTAAGTTGTGACCGTTATGCGTCAGAAGATGCTCATCAGTTTTGGCCGCTTTCTAATTATAATCCATTTTGAGGGATGTCACACTTCACTGGAAGTCCACATTTACTTAAAACACATAACCTTTACAATTTTGCCTGAAGGCTGCACACTTTAGATATTTCCCCATTTTTTTCATAATGGGAAGATGGGATCTAAAGTAAATAATTTTTCATTAAAAATTTAAGTGTGTGGAGCATAATACCATGGTATGTCATCTTATACTTCAAGGGTATAGAGGTCACTCTTCTAAATGTGCGTTTAGGTTCTAGAAAAAAAGACTAAAAAAAAAAAATACACTGTAAAAAACAAATATTGCCTTTGTTTTATTTTTTTTTCTTTTTTTTTCCTTTGTTTTAAAATGAAACTGTAGGCTTCTTTCCAGATAAAGTAATTGCTCCATTCCAGTCATATTTTAAAAATGTGTCTAAGACTGTTTCTTATGCTTTCAGCTCATACATTGTGGTGTTAGTGTTTTCACAGATTAGATTTTAGATGATTGGGGATTTGGAGGATTTCTCTTTAGTGACAGATAAGAGAAAGTGAATCTAGTGAATGAGAAGATTACAAAGGTGGGAGAGATGACAGGTAAAACAGTACACACCAATAAGAAAGGGATGTGAAAAAGAAGTGAAAGATGAAAGTGTGAGTGTGTTAGTTGCTCAGTGTGGACAATTCTTTGTGACCCCATAGACTGTAGCCCACCAGGTTCCTCTGCCCATGGAATTCTCCAGGCAAGAATACTGGAATGGGTAGGCACTCCCTTCTTCAGGGGATCCTCCCGAGCCAGGGATTGAACCAGGCTCTCCCACATTATAGACAGATTCTTTACCATCTGAGCCACCAGAGAATACCCAAGAAAGGAACAGGCCCTTGAAATTAAGGACCACATACTATAAATTGCCTGATCAAGATATAATAGAGAGAAGGGATGAAACGGAAGGTTATTGACCTAATTATCTTTATTGGATGCAGGTTCCAAATAGGAAAAGGAGTATGTCAAGGCTATATATTGTCAACCTGCTTATTTAACTTATATGCAGAGTACATCATGAGAAACGCTGGACTGGAAGAAACACAAGCTGAATCAAGATTACCGGGAGAAATATCAATCACCTCAGATATGCAGATGACACCACCCTTATGGCAGAAAGTGAAGAGGAACTAAAAAGCCTCTTGATGAAAGTGAAAGAGGAGAGTGAAAAAGTTGGCTTAAAGCTCAACATTCAGAAAACAAAGATCATGGCATCCAGTCCCATCACTTCATGGGAAATAGATAGGGAAACAGTGGAAACAGTGTCAGACTTCATTTTGGGGGGCTCCAAAATCACTGCAGATGGTGACTGCAGCCATGAAATTAAAAGACGCTTACTCCTTGGATGAAAAGTTATGACCAACCTAGATAGTATGTTCAAAAGCAGAGACATTACTTTGCCGACTAAGGTCCATCTAGTCAAGGCTATGGTTTTTCCTGTGGTCATGTATGGATGTGAGAGTTGGACTGTGAAGAAGGCTGAGCGCCGAAGAATTGATGCTTTTTAACTGTGGTGTTGGAGAAGACTCTTCAGAGTCCCTTGGACTGCAAGGAGATCCAACCAGTCCATTTTGAAGGAGATCAACCCTGGGATTTCTTTGGAAGGAATGATGCTAAAGCTGAAACTCCAGTACTTTGGCCACCTCATGCGAAGAGTTCACTCACTGGAAAAGACTGTTGCTGGGAGGGATTGGGGGCAGGAGGAGAAGGGGACGACCGAGGATGCGATGGCTGGATGGCATCACTGACTCGATGGACACGAGTCTGAGTGAACTCCGGGAGTTGGTGATGGACAGGGAGGCCTGGCGTGCTGCGATTCATGGGGTCGCAAAGAGTCAGACACGACTGAGCGACTGAATTGAACTGAACTGAACTGTTGCTTACAGTGTAGAAATAAGATGTCAGAATCCACTAACTAGAAGGGTCTAGGAAATACATAAATAAATATGTCATACCTAAGTACGTCTAAACAGAGACTCCTAAAAAGGTAGAATGTAAATCTACTAGAAGGGCTTCCCAAGAGGAAGAAGCCAGGGTAGGTGCCAAGGAGAATGCCAACACTAGGAATAGGATGAAAGCCAGAAATCTCTTCTTCAACCTCAGGAAAGACTGTGTCGCTGACAGACATACTACTGACACTCAGTTTTGGTTTAAAACAAATAAGCATTTTGTGAATAGACAAATACAACAACCTGAGAGGTAAGCAAATATTAGACCCAACTTTACAGACGAATTATAGAAACAGAGGCTGATTGAAGAACATCAGCCCTTACCACACTAGGTAAAACTTACTGATCGTGGAATATGAAAGAGAACTCAGGACCACACACGAAGTTATCCTATCTCACCACAACACTCCAAGCTTTCTGACATAGTTCCTAAACAATGAATATATCAAAACATTGTACTTGGCTTGATAAGGGGGAAAAAAAAAATATATATATATATATATATATATATATAAAATCTGGTTCCTACCATTACGTATTTGCGTGTGAATCACTCAGTCATTTCTGATTCTTATCATTAAAGAGGTTACACTTTGATATTTGTATATCTATATGATGCTAGGGTATAGTAGGTAATTTGAATTTTGCCTGATCAAAATGATGGAGTAGAAGGACATGTGCTCAACTTCTGCCAGAACACAAAAATCACAGCTTAGATTATTCAGATATGACCTAATCAAGTCCTTTATGATTATACAGTGGGAGTGATGAATAGATTCAAGGGATTAGATCTGATAAAGAGAGTACCTGAAGAACAATAGATGGAGGTTCATAACATTGTATAGGAGGTGGTGACCAAAATAATCCCCAAGAAAGAGAAATGCAAGAAGGCAAAATGATTGTCTGAGGAGGCCTTATAAGTAGCTGAAAAAAGAAGAAAAGTGAAAGGCAAAGGATAAAGGGAAAGATATACCCAAATGAATGCAGAGTTCCAAAGAATAGCAAGGAGAGATAATAAAGCCTTCTTAAGTGAACAATGCAAAGAAATAGAGGAAAGCAAGAGAATGGGAAAGACTAGAGATCTCTTCAAGAAAATTAGAGATACCAGGGAATATTTCATGCAGTGATGGGCACAATAAAGGACAGAAATGTCAAGGACCTAACAGAAGCAGAAGAGATGTGACAAAAATACACAGAAGAACTACACCAAAAAGGTCTTAATGACCCAGACAACCGCAATGGCGTGGTCAGCTATCTAGAGCCAGACATCTTGGAGTGTGAAGTCAAGTGGGCCTTAGAGGGCATTACTATAAACAAAACTAATGGAGGTGATGGAATTCTAGCTGATCTATTTCAAATCCTAAAAGATGATGCTGTGAAAGTGCTGCACTCAATATGCCAGCAAATTTGGAAAACTCTTTCAGCAGTGGTCATGGGACTGGAAAAGGTCAGTTTTCATTCCAATCCCAAAGAAAGGCAATGTCAAAGAATGTTCAAATTACCGTACAATTACATTCATTTCACATGCTAACAAGGTAATGCTCAAAATCCTTCAAGCAAGGCTTAGTAGTAACTGAACTGAGAACTTCCAGACATACAAGCTGGATATAGAAAAGGCAGAGGAACCAGAGATTAAACTTTCAACATCAGTTAGATCATAGAAAAGTCAAAGGAACCCAAGAAAACATCTATTTTTACTTCATTGACTATGCTAAAGCCTTTGATTGTGTGGATCACAAGCTGTGGAAAATTCTTAAACAGATGGGAATACCAGACCACCTTAACTGTATCCTGAGAAACCTGTAGGCAGGACAAGAAGCAACAGTTAGAACTGAACATGGAACAATCGATTGGTTCAAAATTAGGAAAGAACTATGACAAGACTATATATTGTCACCCTGCTTATTTAACTTCTATGCAGATTACATCATGCGAAATGCTGGGCTGGATGACTCACAAACTGGAATCAAGATTGCCAGGAGAAATAACAACCTCAGACACACAGATGATACCTCTTTAAAGCGATGAGGAACTAAAGTGCCTCTTGATAAAATTTTAAAAAGAGGGTGAAAAAGCTGACTTAAAACTCAATATTCAAAAAATGAAGATCATGGCATCTGCTCTCATCATTTCATGGCAAATAGATGGGGAAACAATGGCAACAGTGAGAGACTTCATTTTCTTGGGCTCCAAAATCACTGAAGATGTTGTCTGTAGCCATGAAGTTAAAAGATGATTGCTCCATAGAAGAAAAGCTATGACCAACCTAGACAGTGTATTAAAAAGCAGAAACACCACTTTGCCAAAAAAGGTCCATATAGTCAAAGATATGGCTTTTCCAGCAGTCATGTACAGGTGTGAAAGTTGGACCATAAAGAAGGCTGAGTGCCAAAGAATGGATGCTTTCAAAATTCTGGTTTGGAGAAGACTCTTGAGAGTCCCTTAGATGGTAAAGAGATCAAACCAATCAATAGCAAAGGAAATCAACTCTGAATATTCACTGGAATGCCTGATGCTGAAGCTGAAGCTCCAATCCATTGGCCACCTGATGTGAAGAGCTGACTCTTTGGAAAAGATCCTGATGCTGAAAAAGATTCAGGGCAGGAGAAGTAGGGAGTAACAGAGAATTAGATGATTGAATGGCATCACCAACTCAATGGACATGAGTTTGAGCAAATGCCAAGAGACAGTGAAGGACACGGAAGCCTGGTTCACTGCAGTCCACTGGGCTGCTAAGAGTCAGACACAAATTAGCTATGGAACAGCAACAACAACAACAACAACTTATTAATTTAGTAATTGGGGTAATTGTTTAACTTCTTTATCTTGCAAATCAACCTTTCAGGTTGTTAATACTGGATATATCATTTATTATTAGTTTAGTACATACCAAACCTTCAATAAATGGTAGATATTTTTATGTATTTACACAAATAAACCATGCTTATTTTCACTTTCTTCAAATAAAAGAACAATATAGGAATTAGAACAAATCTTTGCTTAATTTTTAGAATTTTAATAATTATAACAGGATTTCAAAGAATTATTACCTACTTATTCCAAATCAGGTTTTACATAGGTATAGTTCCATAGATGGGCATCCCTGTTGGCTTAGTGGTAAAGAATCCACACACCAATGCAGGAGACATGGGTTTGATCCCTGGGTTGGGAAGATACCCTGGAGAAAGAAATGGCAACCCACTCTAGTATTCTTACATGGTAAATCCCATTGACAGAAGAGCCTGGAAGACTATAATCCATGGGGACACAAAAGAGTCAAACACAATTTAGAGACTTTGTTTTGGTGTTTTAGTCGCTAATTCATGTCTGACTCTTTTTGTGTCATTTTTTTTTTAACAATAACAAGTTCCATAGATAAAGACTGATATGCAAATAGAGAATTATATTGTGGAGTCTTATGTTAAAGATAATGAGCTTGAAAATAAGGGCCCCCTTTTTGAAATATCATGTAAAACATTTAACACTAAGAGAGAAATAAAAAGGATTCAAATAATTAGAAATATAAAAAAATTTATCATCAGAGATACCTCAGTTTATTTTCCTAAATAAGGTGGCTCTAAACAATGAAATAAATCTCTAAAAGAGAGAACAAACTGAAAAAAAAAAAAAACTAAAACCAAAAGCTAATAAAACAATCACACAATATAACTTAATGAATGAATTCTGTAGTCACATTATCTAGTTTTACATCCCAACTACAACACTTTTTGACAAGTTCTTTACATCTCCATACATTAAAAAGATGGTAATGATAACCCTGTATGCGAGACAGCAAAAAAGACACAGATGTAAAGAACAGACTTTTGGACTCTGTGGGAGAGGGCGAGGGTGGGATCATTTGGAAGAATGGCATTGAAACATGTATACTATCATGTAAGAAACAATCGCTAGTCTAGGTTCGATACAGGATACAGGATGCTTGGGGCTGGTGCACTGGGATGAACCAGAGAGATGATATGGGGAGGGAGGTAGGAGGGGGGTTCAGGGTTGGGAACTCATGTACACCTGTGGTGGATTCAGGTCAATGTATGGCAAAACCAATACAGTATTGTAAAGTAAAAAAATCTAAAAAGAAAGAAAAAAATAATAATAAAATAAAACAAATGATATCAGTACCTATTTTATCAGATTGTTATGACAAATAAGTTTATGTATATAAAGTGCTTACAGGGGCTTCCCAGGTGGAACAGTGGTAAAGAATCCACCTGCCAATGCAGGAGATACAAGGGATGTGTGTTTGATCCTCGGCTCACAGAACACACCCTGGAGAAGGAAATGGCAACCCAGTCCAGTATTTTTGCTGGAAATTTCCATGGACAGAGGAGTCTTGGCAGGCTACAGTCCATGGGGTCACAAAGAGTCGAACATGACTGAGCAACTGAGCATTGAACACATACAAAGTGCTTAGAACAGTGCCTGGCATACAGTGAGTTCTAAACAAATGTTATCACCATTATCATCATCACCATCACCATCATCATCACCATCACAATTAAAATATAATTATAGATATGCTCTGCACAATTTGAGAAGCATCTTGAAGGAGGTAGTTTCAAGAATCAAGAAAGAATGATTCTTTCGTCCGATAATTAACTTGACTATGGTTAGTTAACTTACTTGATAAGAATATTATTCCAATTTGTCCAAAGTCAAAGGTTTGATTTTTACGTGGATATGCTGGCTACATTCCATGACCACAAATTAAGACACTAATTCTAAGCAGTTCTATTCAACAAATTCTCCAGGTTTTTACACGGTGACTGGCAAAAAGGGTATATATTGATTAACCTAAATTCATGAATAACTTTAGAAAAAATGAATCTATAAATACATTATTTTTGAACATAGTTCAGTCATATGTTCTTAATATATTATAAATTCCAGAACTGGAAAAATATTTAAAGATGATCTGGAGCCAAGTCATTAATTTTGTTTTAAATATAAATTTATTTATTTTAATTGGAGGTTGATTACTTTACAATATTGTATTGGTTTTGCCATACATCAACATGAATCCGCCACAGGTATACATGTGTTCCCTATCTTGAACACCCTTCCCTCCTCCCTCCCCGTACCATCCCTCTGGGTCAAGTCATTAATTTTTATAAAGAAAAAAGACAGTCAGAGACAAAAAATGACAAGATCACATGATTACTCTGTGGCTGAGCTAGAACTCTCAGCTCATATTTTGTTTTGCTTTTTGACTACATATATTCATTAAATACAGGATTTTTAAGATCTCTGAGAACTTTCTAAAATTCTATTTGTCATGATGGTTTATTAGTCCATTATAAAGAACTAAGTCCCGGTGACAGAATGTAGACTTTGAAGGCCATTGCAAGGACTTTGTTATGAGAAAAATGAAAAGCCATTTTCAGGCATTGAGCATGTAAGATTAAAAGACGTTACCTGACTTAAATTTTTTTAAAAAAACCCCACAACCCATAGGGATGGTACAGGGAGGGAGGAGGGAGGGGGGTTCAGGATGGGGAACATGTGTATACCTGTGGCAGATTCATGTTGATGTATGGCAAAACCAATACAATATTGTAAAGTAATAACCTCCAATTAAAATAAATTAATTTATATTAAAACAACAACAAACAGAATAGAGGTGGGAAGGGGCAAGGATCAATTAGTAGGTTTTTACAAAAAACCAAGGGAGAGATGATGTTGGCTTGGACTAGGATGGTAACAGAAAGAATGGTATTAAGTCATCAAAGTCTGGATATGTTTTGACTGTAGCACAAACAATATTTCTTTCTGTGTTGGATGTGAAGTGTTGGCAAAGGAACACAAATCTCCATTCAGGAATTTCTATTATTTTTTTCTTAACTAAATGCATTTTGCTGCAGTCTACACCATAGTAGGCTACAGTCCATGGGGTCGCAAAGAGTTGGACATGACTGAGCGACTTCAATTTCCTTCCTCCTGGCTCCCTCTCTTGCTGTCTCCTTCTCTTCTCATCTGCCAGGGACACCTTTCCCAGAGTCCTTCACCAGGCTGAGTCCTAATTTTTCAGGTCTCTTTCCTTCAGAAAGCCTTTCTGGGCCAAGTTCTCCCTCCTGAGTGTCGGTCCCTTGCACCACAAACATCCTGTATTAATTCACTTACCTAGCTTCTCTGACGGAGAAGGCGATGGCACCCCACTCCAGTACTCTTGCCTGGAAAGTCCCATGGACGGAGGAGCCTGGTAGGCTGCAGTCCATGGGGTCGCGAAGAGTTGGACACGACTGAGTGACTTCCCTTTCACTTTTCACTTTCATGCATTGTAGAAGGAAATGGCAACTCACTCCAGTGTTCTTGCCTGGAGAATCCCAGGGATGGGGGAGCCTGGTGGGCTGCTGTCTACGGGGTCACACAGAGTCGGATACGACTGAAGTGACTTAACAGCAGCAACACCATGATTTACTTATTTTCATCTCTATGAAAAGAGGTCCATGGCCATCTACACAATGTCTTCTCTGAAATCAGCAGCATCTAGAATTAGACATGTATTGTGAAAGAAACTAAATAGTGACTCCTGACCTCAGAGGAGTTTATTATTTGGTAAGTTAAAGCCCCTTATATGGGAAGGAGATATATTTGACAGCATTAAAATGTAGCTAGAAGTTGCAACTTGGTGTTAAACTGGAACCCTTCTAGACATGTCTACCAAAACTAGGGAACCAAGCTGATCAAATGTCATTGGCATGAGGAACAGGGGAGTGTTTGAGTTAAAACTCATCATACAGGAATTGGGAGAATCAGGCTTCTGAAGGAAAGGCTAATTAGGTATGCCATAGTGTTACTTCTTGTCTTTATGGCCAGCTCAGCTCCCTTTGGATTCATATCTGGATTCACATGTCTCCCAAGGAAGGGAGAGAGCTATGAACAAAGAATGGAAAAAGGCTGTTTTCCACCAAATTCTCTAACATATGAAAGTAAAAGCCATTTTGATAGACCCTTATGGTATACAGCCCAGAAAATCAAAAAAGCACTGTGTGCCATAGCTTTGACATCTCCAGCATTCCAAGCTTTACTGAGAGTGACTATTGTACAGTACCTGTCCTTAGAAGCACAGGTGCTCATTGTGATTACAGTATCTCTAGGATACATCAGTAGAACCCAGAAGAGGTGAGGCAGAGAAAGAGAGGAGTAAAAGAAGTAGATATCCCAGGCAGGTGACCTCATCAGGAGGAAGCACATGTGAGACTCAAGTACCTATATGGACTCAGTTCCATTATTAGCAGGTAAGCAAGACTCAGAGAGATAAGGGGATGAACTCTATACACTCCAATTACTCAATACAGAATTTAGTAAACATTTCATCACTAGGTAGTCTTTATACCCCCCAAAGCTCACATATTTGCTACATTCTGCTCAAGATCTCCAGAATCCAGGTAGTGAGCTTCTCTTTGGAGATATTAAACAGAATGAATCCAGCAAAATAGACTTTTCTTCTTTTGAATATGGTAAACATGAGAATTTTTTAGAAAAACCAGCACCCTTCATAAAAGCAGTCACTTTAAAAATCAATTAAAAAAATTAAATATCTATATGCCATCTGTCCTGGTGCATATATTAAGAATGTTATTCCATGTAACATTTCAACAATGCTGTTTACGTTCTTTTTCACTCATAAAGGAAGTAACATTCCTTCTTTAAACACTCCTTCTTTAGAGATGCCTTCTTAAATAGCTTCACACAACTGCATCATGTCAAAAAAGCCAAAAAGACACTCTGCGGCAGTGTGCCAATTTCACCCAAATTCAATCATTTTTTTAATCTTGAATTATACTTTGACCTTGACTTCGTAGTTCTTCATGCCTAGAGATCATTTCTTTGTTTCTTTATTCATTTAATTGTGTTTCTGTCCTACCTTCTACTCAAAAGTCTTTAATGGGCTCTCTGTGTCTAGCTCCAGATGATAGTGAGGTTGGTTTTACTAGCATTTCATCACAAGGGCAGGTCAGAAGGAAAAGGTCCTGGGTGAGTGTCCACACCACTGCTGCCCACTTTCCTAGAGAAGGGGGTCAGTGGTTAAGGCACTTTGGCAGGTGAGAAAAGATTGTACTCTAGCCAGAAGAGAAGATGGAGGAGAAAGACAGATCTGGAAAAAAATGAGTGGGACAGAGTCAGAGATCAGTGGAAGCTTTCATTCTGGTACGTTTAGTAGGTTCCTTGGAAAAATTTATCAGTTCCATCATGTATTCATATTAGAAAAAGGCAAATTAAACAAGATACCTGTTAGGTCAAAGATCCTATGAAAAATATGATGATACTTAAAATCTATTCCCACACAAGTACACATGGTATAGAAAGAACACAGACTTAGGAACCCACAACCTGCAATTCCAGAAATCACAGGCTGACAGCATCACTATTTGCCATCCCATTAATTTAAGAGATTATATGACCAAGTACCAGAGGTTGGCTGCATGTCCACACCTGCATTCAGCTAGTCTTTTACATTTCAGACCTGAATATATATTTCCATCTTCACTACTACCCTTCATCCACCAAGACCTCATTAAGACATCTATGCTTAGGAATATAAGACAAAAGCATTCGTGTGGTTTGGGGAGGGGGAGAGGTAGAAGCCCAGAAGCAAATGAAAAGAACAATTCACTAGGACAAAACATTCTAGCAACAATTTCCCGCTTTTTTCTGAAACAATCTCATCATCTTGTCATCCACTGCTCTGCTCTTCTTTATCCTGAAAATGGCAATAGCCCCACTCTCAGTGAGATTCAGGACCAAAGTACGTCTCACTGTTTTGGAGTCAGGGAGTTCAGTTTAATGAGAGCAAGTACATGTGTGGCAAAGTGTGTGTGAGAGAGAGAGAGAGAAAGAAAGGGAGAAAGAGACAGAAATTTACCTTCCGATGAGTGAGAACTCGCCCACGACGCCAAGGCGCCGCATGGCGCTCAGGAGGCCCCGGACAGTCATCCCTTCGCAGAAGCACACCACCACTCTGGCCTTGGGAAGCCGTTCTCGGAGCTTGCGCAGGAGTCGGTCAAAGCTCTTCTCCCCAGCATTGCTGTAGATTTTGTCTGAGTGGGCGATGCAGAGGCCTTCCTGGGCGGCCAGCTCTTTGAAAGCATCCATTCCGCTCTCCCCATAATTCCCTGTCCAGAAACAATCAGCAGATGTTCAAGACAACCTGACAAGGACAGCACTCACAAGCTAGAACAAAGACTAATTAGTCCCAGAGAACAGAGAGAACAGACTTGCCAAGTAATTTGAAAATATAGCTGGGACTGAAGGAAGATCTGGATGGAGTAAATAAAATAATCAAATGTAATCAAACTATCAACCCTGGGATTTCTTTGGAAGGAATGATGCTAAAGCTGAAGCTCCAGTACTTTGGACACCTCATGAGAAGAGTTGACTCATTGGAAAAGACTCTGATGCTGGGAGAGATTGGGGGCAGGAGGAGAAGGGGACCACCCAGAATGAGATGGCTGGATAGCATCATGGACTCGAAGGACAGTGAGTCTGAGTGAACTCCGGGAGATGGTAATTGACAGGGAGGCCTGGCCTGCTGAGATTCATGGGGTCACAAAGAGTCAGACAAGACTGAGTGACTGAACTGAACTGAACTGAACTGAATCAATCAACTCTGAAAGAAATAGAAAATTAGTAACTTGGGTGTCCACAGTGAAAATGGTTTTGAGACATAAAAGATGCTGTCCTGTTTTACAGCCATCATCACTAGTGGCTGTCCCAGATTTTAGCAATATGGGAGAGGTCAGCACGTAGGGATAGGTCAGCGGGCACAATGAGACTTGTTCAGTTGAGGACTTGCTTCATCTGGCTGCCAGGTTAAGAGCAGACATTCAAGCTGATAGCAAGTCCTGCCACATTTCCATGAAGAGTGAGTAAATCAAGCAAATGGAGCACCTGGCCAGGCTGGAATACACAGATAAAAACTTGCTACAGGGCTCAATCAAAGCTGCTACAGGGATCAATCATAAAATTCTTTCACTTTATCAACATCCTCTGATAAAGAGAAAGAATTACAGGAGATTTGGTCTTATGCTTCGATTTCAATATTATTATCATAAAATATACTTTAAAAGTAAGAAATAGAAATCAGTGAAATAAAACAAGTATCAGGACTTCTTCCTGGTGGTCCAGTGGTTAAGGATCTGCCTGCCAGTGCAGGGGACACAGGCTTGATCCCTGATTTCAGAAGATTCCACATGCCCTGGACAACTAAGCTCCTGCACCACAACTACTGAAGCCCACAAGCCTAGAGCTCGTGCTTCACAAAAGAAGCTACTGCAATGAGAAGCCCGGGCACTGCAACTAGAGTGTAGCCCATGCTCGTCATAACTAGAGAAAGCCTGTGCACGACAGTGAAGACCTAGTGCAGAAATAAATAAATAAATAAAATGCCACAAAAGACAAGTATCACATCATGTCAGTTCCCCGTCTCTATTTCATGGATGAATTTAGCCACCCCTCCCCTCCTCTGCACCTCCACTCCTGTCTCCAAGTTTAGAGATTTTGATACCCATGTAAATGACCCAATATCATATCCTCACATTTTCTCAACCTCCTCTATCCAGTGATATTTCCTGTAACTCAGCTACTTTCATGTTCACACATTTAACCTTGTATTCACAAACATTTCTAACATCTCTGACTGTGGATATCAAGCATCCCAGTCTCTGTTTGGGTCCTCATCATCAGAGCACACATATTTTACCATTCCATCTCCAGCAATTTTTTCAACCTCACATTTTATTTTGTACTCAGCTCAAAGTAACCTGCCAGTTAATACTGATCATATCCCTTGATTTTTTTTAATTTTTGTACATGACCTGAAATTTTTTCTTATTTAATTTTCTCTTCCCTCTAGTTCCATGAGAACATCTTGTTCTGAATAAGCCATAATTCATTTATTCAATGATGTAGTCTCAGCATTTAGAATAATTCTAGACACTAAATGCACAGTAAAACAACACTTATTGTAACAACCCAGTAGAGGAAAAGGCAAAAATTATAAATAAGCAATCTAAACAAAATAGGTAAAAGTGGGTAATAGTATATGAAAAAGATCACTGAATCTCAGTAATTATGAAGATAGTACAGTTAAAACAAGATGCTTTTTTTCATGATACTATTTATTTATCAGATTGCCAGAATTTCAAAAATTCATGATATTCATTATTGGCAAGGCACAAATACAGTCACTTTTGGTAAGAGTAGTTCAAATTTTAGTGGACAGTTTGTCATTAGCTTTCAAATTTTTTCAAGGTAAATATCACATATCACATTTATTGCATAAAATATAGCAAGAGTTAAGTAAAAGAACTTTAAAACAATGATACTATCCATTAAGAACTTACTATTGAAATCTCTATATCTATAAAATTTTCATGGACAATGTTGAAATCTAATAAGATTATCCTGTCTTTTTAAAAAGAAAATGTTCTTGTTTCCTATTCCATAATACTAAATTACCAAATTAAAGTTTTTGCCTCTTCTTTTAATGACCTTCAGTGGCCTCATACAGTCCAGTGAAGCCCAAATGAAAGATTGAACACATGACAAAATCCTCAGCTCTCTGGACTTTGAAAGCATATCATGGCTTAGACAACAGGCACTGACTGATAATAAGGGGGAAGACTGCAGCTGGCAAGTGAATGGCTCATCTGTCTGCAGCAGAGGGTGTGAGGAAGGAAGTCAGATGCCGCTTACTCACAATAAATGTAGGTTCAGAAATCTACGAGGTACGTAAACATCACCAGCCAACTCTTTCAGCCAAAGGCACTAAAAAGGCATCATAAGATGGTGTTACAAGGGAAGCAACTCAACTGCTAGGGTCTATCTTTGGACTCCAATCACAGAAAATGGTTTTACTCTTTTATCAAAACACAAGCAGACTAAATAAGCAATAACATTCTATGCATTCAAATAAGAAAATTCTTGGTTTTCAGTCTAGTAAAGGCTTTAGACGTACTCTATCCAAACCCTTCAGGCTACAGCAAGGAAATTAGGCCAAGTAAAATGGCTCACCAATAGGCATGAAGCTTGTGTTAGAATTGCAACAGTCTACCTTATTTCTAAGTTACTACTTGTTTCTCTTTTATTTTTTTGACATTTTGAAAGAATTCTCATTGACCAACTTAATAGCAACAAGCAATTAAACATGTATGTTTTTATAATTTTTTTTAAAAATGTTGGCATAGTTTAATTGTTTCTATGACATACTTGTTTCAATTTCTTTACTCATATTTTCTTTTTTGGAGGGTAGTTATTCATTATACCAATTGATTGAGAGCTGAATATGATGTGATAGATCATATTTAAACTGCTCATTTCTCTTATGAAGGCTGGGACTCCAAACTAGATATCTCTATACCGCTGCTACTGCTAGGTTGCTTCAGTCATGTCTGACTCTGTGCAACCCCATAGATGGCAGCCTACCAGGCTCCTCCGTCACTGGGATTCTCCAGGCAAGAATGCTGGAGGGGGTTGCCATATCCTTGCCCAATGCATGAAAGTGAAAAGTGAAAGTGAAGTTGCTCAGTTGTGTCTGACTCTTCACAACCCCATGGACTGCAGCCTACCAGGCTCCTCTGTCCATGGGAATTTCCAGGTAAGAGTACTGAGTGGGTTACCATTGCCTTCTCCAATATTTTATGAGGGTAATTCTAATATAAGAACAAGAATAATAACTTGCACCTTATAAATCTTTATATTTTAACTATCACATTCATAAATATTACCTCATGTGTACTTGTTACATTGATGATAGTACTAGATACAAATACTATACAAAAGAGGAAGAAAATCACCTCCAGGAAACTTAAAATCACATTGCAGTACTTTATTTAGTAGAAATGACATGACAAACTTGAATGTAAATATTTATTAGAGATGCTGTAGGTTAGGAATCAGGAAAAGCTGCCTAAAGAAAGTGCCTCTTGTTGGCAAGGGTATGGAGAAAAAGGAATCCTTGGACATTGTTTGCTCATGCATACTAAGTCGCTTCAGTCCTGTCTGGCTCTGCGATCATATGGGGCTGTAGCCTGCCAGGCTCCTCTGTCCATGGGGATTCTCCAGGAAAGAACACTGGAGTGGTTGCCATGCCCTTCTCCATGGGATCTTCCTGATCCAGGGATCGAACCTGGGTCTCCTGCATTGCACACAAACTTTTTACCATTGGAGTCACCATTGTTGGAAGGGGTGTAAATTGGTACAGCCATTATGGAAAGCAATATGAAGTTCCCATAATTTTAAAATGAAACTACTGTATGATCCAGAAATCACTCCGAAAGTGAAAGTTTGCTCAGTGGTGTCCAACTCTTTGCAACCCCATGGATTATAGCCTGCCAGGCTCCTCTGTCCATGGAATTCTCCAGGCCAGAATACTGGAGTGGGTAGCCATTCCCTTCTCCAGGGGATCTTGCCAACCCAGGGATCAAACACAGGTATCCCACATTGCAGGCGGATTATTTACCATCTGAGCCACCAGGGAACTAATCCCTCTACTAGGGGTATAAACAAAGAAAATGAAATAAATATCACAAATAGCCAAGATTATGGAAATAGCCTAAGTGTCCATTGATGGGTGAATGAATGGATTAAAAAAAAAGTAATAATATGTTACATACACATGGAGTAGAATATTATTCATAGAACATTAGCCATAAAAATGGAATATTAGCCACAAAATGGAATATTTGTCATTAAAAAATGAAGATAAGGCCATTATAGTCAAAGTTGTGATTTTTCCAGTAGTCATGTATGAATGTGAGAGTTGGACCATAAAGAAGGCTGAACACTAAACAATTGATGCTTTCAAACTATGGTGCTAGAAAAGACACCTGAGAGTTCCTTTGACTGCAAGGAGATCAAACCAGTCAATCCTAAAGGAAATCAACCTTGAATATATTTTGGATGGACTGATGCTGAAGCTGAAGTTCTAATCCTTTGGCCACCTGATACAAAGATCGAACTCATGGGAAAAGATCCTGATGCTGGGAAAGATTGAGGGAAGGAGAAGGGAGTGATGGCTGGATGTTTGGACGGCATCACAGACTCAATGGACATGAGTTTGCACATACTCTGGGAGATAGTAAAGGACAGGGAGGACTGGCAAGCTGTGGTTCATGGGGTCACAAAGATTTGGACACAACTTAGTGACTGAACAACAACAAAGGCCACCATTTTCAATAACATTGGTGAACTTAGAGGACATTATGTTAAGTGAAATAAGCCAGACATAAAAAGACAAATACTGTATGATCTCTCCTATATGTGAAATCTAAAAAAGTCAAGCTCATAGAGCAAGAGTAGAACAGTGGTTACCAGAAGTAAGGGAATGGAGAAACTGGAGAGATGTTGGTCAAGAATGGAAAATTTCAGTTATGAATAAGTTCTGAGGATCTAATATACAGCATGGTGACTATACAGTTAGTTACATATATATAATAATAATAATAATCTATAGCTAATAATATGTATTGTATACTTCAAATGTGCTGAGAGTTTCTTAAATGTTCTTAGAAAAAACAAGAGATGTAACTATGTGAGGTAATGGAAGTGGGAATCAACTTGGCTGTAGTAATTATTTCACAAAGTATATGTATATCAAACTACCACATTGCACACCTTAAACGTAAGCTATTTTGTTTGTCAATTATACCTCAAAAATCTGGGGGGAAAGAACATGCTTTTATTCTGGATCTTAAAATAGAAACAAATTTTTCCACAGATAGAAAGAAAACTAAAAGACATGTACTCTTAGCCTGCCTCCCAGGTCACGGTCAAATGATGCCAGCCTGGAAATAAATTACTTAGCACAGAACCTGCCTTCTGTCTCCCTTCCCTTTCCACCTGACCACTCAGATCTCCTTTTGCCTTTCCTGGTAGTGAGAATTTTTTTTTTTTTTTACTTTATTTTACTTTACAGTACTGTATTGGTTTTGCCATACACCAGCATGAATCCGCCACGAGTGTACACGTGTTCCCAATCCTTCTGTGAGGCTCAGAAGGAGTTTTGAATGTACAAAGAATTAACATAATAAAACTCTTCAAAGTGCTATATAAGTTTTAATACAAAAGAATCCCAAAAGAAATCAGTCCTGAATATTCATTGGAAGGACTGATGCAGAAGCTGAAGCTCCAATACTTTGGCCACCTGATGTGAAGAACTGACTCATTGGAAAAGACCCTGATGCTGGGAAAGATTGAGGGCTGGAAGAGAAGGGGACAACAGAGGATGAGATGGTTGGATGGCATCACCAACTCGAGGGACATGAGTTTGAGCAAGCTCCAGGAGTTGGTGATGGACAAGGAGGCCTGGCATGCTGCAGTCCATGGGGTTGCAAAGAGTTGGACATGACTGACTGAGTGACTGAACTGAATTGAAGTGTTAATACTCAGGTCTGGTAAGGAGCTACATATTTTCATTCAAATAGTTTATTGAGATCTCAACTTGAAAAAAATCCCTAGGCTCTGCACTTTGAAGAGTTGCCCAGAATTATTGGGCATTGGCTTTCCCTTCAATTTGATGACTATTTGCTATGTGTCCGGCACTGTGCTAAATACCTAAGCATTTTATGTTTTCATCAGAAGCACTCCGTATAAAAGTTATAGCGCAGATGGGAATGTGGAAGCTCTAAGTTATATACTTTGCCTAAGATCAAACAGTGAAGGTAGGATTCGACATCTAACACAGAAGCTCTCACTCATAACCACCATTTTATACTGCCTCCTACACAGACTTATCATACAGCTATGAAGTCATGCCACAAGCACGCAAAATACAGCAACAGACCAAGCTGAACATGCTACATGTGATATGTAGAATACCACAATTCTAAATTTCTGAATGAGAAAGCAGAGATGATCAGAGAATACCTCTTGGGAAAAGCAGGAATGAAACTGAGTTCTTGAAGAATGTAAGCAAGGGACTGGCTTTCAGGGTAAGTGAAAGTGAATGAGAATCCACAAAAGGTACTTTTAGAGACAATGAGTAGAGAAGTTTCATTGGAACAGAAGGTTCTTGGTTTATAGAATGACACTCTGTACAGCAGATCTCAAGTAAAGCATCTGGCATACCACTACCAGAGTGCAACATGGAAATGTGCTATATGTTGCTGTGTTGTAGCAGATTTTATAATAGACTTTATCACTGTTATGATGTTGCCCAAATCCTAGAGAGTAAGAGAGAGAAGGAAGAATGGCATCTGACAAAGCCCATAAAATATAAAGTTGAAATATATTGAAGCATTTTTATTCTACGTTAGTTATATGACAAAAAGATTTACAGAGTATTCTGCAAATATTCTGTAAGAATATTCTGTAAATTTGCAGAGTATCAAGATATTCTGCAAAACAAGCCTTTAAATAGAACATATGGGGGATTAATGAGAGAGAACATGGGGTTTGCAAATAAATCTCTATAGTTTGAATAACAAAAGTATCTAAACATAATAGATGTGGACATATTATACAAGGGCAAAGTTAATAAAAGTACTGAAAATAGGGGTAAAAACTAGAACTATCTCAAAAGCATAAAAAACAATGACAACACCTCAATTTTTTAAGCTATAGGGATTTTTTTAAGAAGTTAGGTATGATTGGTGTCCTACAGTCCATGGGATCACAAAGAGTTGGACATGACTTCGTGACTGAACAAAAACAGGTATGATTATTATCAGATCACATTGACAGGCATTAGTTCACAAAAGATTGATTTGTAGTGATTTGGTAGGTAAGTTTCACTAACAAGCTATGAAATAAAGTTGTCTTGGGTTTCATAATTATTGAACTATCATTATGGGAAAAAGTAGGCTCTTAAGACTGGTCTTTATATTAATTGTTTTTTCTTCAACTCTTAAAATATTGAGGATATATTTAAGAAGCAATCTGAATTCTTTTTGGTGGCTATAATAACATTTCAGTATTTATTTTGAATGAAGTCCAATTCCTGTTACTGCATCTTCATAAATGACCTTGGTCAAACAACAGCATTCAAAATATCTCATCCTTACACACATACAACTCAGTTATATGAGGGGAAATATTTATACAGAGAAACTATGTAGATATTTCTTCACTTTCCTTAAAGAAGGAATGGTATTACTTTCCAAGATTCGCTAGTCTTATGCGCTAGACTCCCTTAGTCTCTGTCTTAATTCATGCTTACATTCCTCCCTTGATATTCTGTGGTAGTCTTAGAATGTTGTGTTATGTTATGTTGTTGCTTAGTCCTCAGAGCTATTATTGTGTTGCTGTTTATTTTAACTCATGTCTGACTCTGCAACCCCATGGACTACAGCCTACCATGCTCCTCTGTCCATAGGATTTCCCAGGCAAGAATACTGGAGAAGGTTGTCATTTCCTTTTCCAGGGGATGTTCCCGAACCAGGTATCAAACCCTGTCTCCTGCATTAGCAGATGGATTCTCTATCACTGAGAAGCCCAGGAAGCCCCTGGTTGATGATAACATCCCTTAGGTTATGGGCCAGTCCCTATCCAAGGTCCTGAAAACTTGTTATTTTGCCTCCTGCCGGAAGGGATTGGGGACAGGAGGAGAAGGGGACGACAGAGGATAAGATGGCTGGATGGCATCACTGACTCGATGGACATGAGTTTGAGTGAACTCTGGGAGTTGGTGATGGACAGGGAGGCCTGGTGTGCTGCAGTTCATGGGGTCGCAAAGAGTTAGACACGACTGACTGACTGACTGAACTGAACTGTGACATCTTGGACAAATAAGAAAATATCCCATTTTTAAAAGAACTATGGTGATGAAAATTGATTTCACAGCACCTTCAAGAAACCTACTGCCAATATCCAATAATCATTACTATCAGGAAAATTTTCTTTGTGATCTAAATCCTGTACAACAAAATCTAAATTTATATCACCTTCACTCTCAGAGGAGACAGATATTAGCTTGTTTGAATTCTTTCTCTTCTTTTTTTAAAAAGTCTTTCTGGAAGCCACAATTCAGCTTTCTCTCCTCCCAAAGAAACAACCCCTATTCTTTTAACTTTTCCCGGCAAACTTTTAATTTATTTGGTTCTCCCACTTAACATGTAGAAAGTGTTATATTTTCCTGCTCCATTCACACCCCTGCAGTCAGCATTATGGGTCTGGTCAGTCAGAGGTGAATGAGTCATCACCTGCCTTAGAAGTACACAAGGGAATTTATATGCTAGGTCAGTGGAAGATATGCCTGAGACAAGGCAATCCAAGCAAACAGAAGAGAATCATTTTTATCAGCAATTTCACAATACCACCTCGAATTACCCCAGTTTGGAAAGGTAGAGTTAAAGCATCCAAGTCGAAGGAGGAGATTAACCAAAGGTTACTGCCATCTCTATGCGATAGGATTGGTCCACTTTTGTCTTTTTGCCCCATCATGTTTTCAGGTATGACTTGTAGCTGAGCAAATGAGAGGATGAGCCTTGGAGACAGACCGACCTGGTTTGAATCCTGGATCCTGGATGAGGAGATAGCCTTAAGTATTTTCTTTGGATTTTTCTTTCCTCCTGTGCAAAATGGGGGTCATACCATCTCAAAGGATTGTTGTGATTACCGAATTATGTGTACTGATGAATGCAAAGTTCCTGGAACAAATAAAAATTCAAGCAATGATCCCTAGTGTGACTCTCTATGTTTCTCTAAAGTTGTAGAATCTAAAATTGGATGTAGGCTTTCTCATTGGCTCAAGAGCTTTAGATTCCTTTATTTCTGTGTTCCTATTTATAAAACTCAAGCTCGTGACTGTTTCTTTAAAAGCAGATTTTTGCTCTTCACTCATGGTCACCTTGTTCCCAAGTTGTCCCTAGATCATTTTTTCTGTCATTGGTGCAAAAAAAGCAGTTCCTTTTCCACTTTATTTTTGGACTATTGGTGTTTACACAATGCATTCAAAGGTCTGTGTTTGTCTATATTGAGTCTCTCTGTCACTGAATCTTCTTTAAGTTTCAGATACTTAACCTATTTTAGAGTTTTATATAATACCCCAGTTTGTTGTTTCTCTAACTCAAATTCTTCATGATATGGACAAAGAAGCTAAGAGAAGGGAAAATGTAAGTAGTATAAAAATATAAAGGACATCATCATTCTTGGAGAAAAGCAGCATTTTTCCATTTCAGTTGTCACATGGAAAAAACCGGTTCACAGAAGGAGTTCCTATCTTATCCATCCACTGCCCTTGCCTGTGTGATATTGACTATACCATCACAACTGGGAAAACTGCATCTAGTAAAGAGTTCAGAAGTATCCCACACCACACCACAAACACACACACACATACACACACTGTAGTATACTTTTAATGATAATATTTGATATTGGCAAGAATTTATGGAAATGAGCACTCATGTACTACTAATGGTTGTATAAACTGTTCTGATTTTTTGGTTGAAAATCTATAGTAGCAATACTTCAAATTACATTCATATTTTTCAACTCAGAAATTTAAGTTTCAGAAAATAATTCCATTGTCCATCTAGTTTCAGTTACAAAGATCTCCATCACAGCACGTAACTGGAAAATATAGCAGGAAAAAAAAAAAAAAAAAACAGGCAAGGAAAAATACTCTTTTCTACAGGAAGAGATGGTTAAATAATTATTATATACTGATATAAAGAATACATGCAGCTGTTTTCTATAGTGGTATGAAGTTGTATTTCATGTAAAAGGAATATCATACTAAGTATTAAAATATTAAAAAATAGTATGCAAACTATAAAGTGAATTTTCAATGTATATGTATATATATAAAGTTTGAAGGATATGCATAAAATAGAATTAAATATAATTATATTTTTATATTTCTATTCTCATTGTTTTTAAATTTACCTAAATAATCATGTATTATTTCGTACAATTTAGACATTGTACTAAATTTAGACATTGTACAGGAGATAGGTATCAAGACCATCCCCAAGAAAAACAAATGCAAAAAAGCAAAATGGCTCTCTGAGGAGGCCTTACAAATAGCTGTGAAAAGAAGGGAAATGAAAAGTAAAGGAGGAAAGGAAGATATACCCATTTGAATGCAGAGTTCCAAAGAACAGCAAGGAGAGATAAGAAAGGCTTCCTCAGTGATCAATGCAAAGAAATAAAGGAAAACAATAGAATGGGGAAGACTAGAGATCTTTTCAAGAAAATTAGACATAACAAGGAAACATTTCATGCAAAGATGGATTCAATAAAGGACAGAGATAGTAGGGACCTAACAGAAGCAGAAGATATTAGAAGAGATGGCAAGAATACACAGAAGAACTGTAAAAAAAGATCTTCATGACCCAGATAATCATGATGGTGTGATCACTCACCTAGAGTCAGACATCCTGGATTGTGAAGTCAAGTGGGCCTTAGAAAGCATCATTACGAACAAACCTAGTGGAGGTGATGGAATTCCAGTTGAGCTATTTCAAATCCTGAAAGATGATGATGTGAAAGTGCTACACTCAATATGCCAGCAAATTTGGAAAACTTAGCAGGGGCCACAGTACTGGAAAAGGTCAGTTTTCATTCCAATCCCAAAGAAAGGCAGTGCCAAAGAATGCTCAAACTACCGCACAATTACACTCATCTCACATGCTAGGAAAGTAATGCTCAAAATTCTCCAAGCCAGGCTTCAAAAATTCGTGAACTATAAACTTCCAGATGTTCAAGCTGGTTTTAGAAAAGGCAGAGGAACCAGAGATCAAATTGCCAACATCTGCTGGATCATGGAAAAAGCAAGAGAGTTCCAGAAAAACATCTATTTCTGCTTTATTGACTATGCCAAAGCCTTTGACTGTGTAGATCACAATCAACTGTGGAAAATTCTGAAAGAGATGGGAATACCAGACCCTCTGACCTGCCTCTTGAGAAACCTATATGCAGGTCAGGAAGCAACAGTTCGAACTGGACATGGAACAACAGACTGGTTCCAAATAGGAAAAGGAGTACGTCAAGGCTGTATATTATCACCCAGCTTATATAACTTATATGCAGAGTACATCATAAAAAATGCTGGGCTGGAGGAAGCACAGGCTGGAATCAAGATTCCCAGGAGAAATATCAATAACCTCAGATATGCAGATGACACCACTCCTATGGCAGAAAGTGAAGAAGAACTAAAGAGCTTCTTGATAAAGGTGAAAGAGGAGAGTGGAAAAGTTGGCTTAAAGCTCAACATTCAGAAAATGAAGATCATGGCATCCAGTCCCATCTCTTCATGGCAAATAGATGGGGAAACAATGGAATCAGTGGCTGACTTCATTTTTCTGGGCTCCAAAATCACTGCAGATGGTGATTGCAGCCATGAAATTAAAAGATGCTTACTCCTTGGAAGGAAAGTTATGACAAACCTAGACAGCATATTGAAAAGCAGAGACATTACTTTGTCAACAAAGGTCCATATAGTCAAGGATACTGTTTTTCCAGTAGTCATGTATGGATGTGAGATTTGGACTATAAAGAAAGCTGAGAATGCAAACTAGTACAGCCACTATGGAGAACAGTGTGGAGATTCCTTAAGAAATTGCAAATAGAACTACCTTATGACCCAGCAATCCCACTGCTGGGCATACACACCAAGGAAACCAGAATTGAAAGAGACACATGTACCCCAATGTTCATCACAGCACTGTTTACAATAGCCAGGACATGGAAACAACCTAGATGTCCATCAGCAGATGAATGGATAAGAAAGCTGTGGTACATATACACAATGGAGTATTACTCAGCTGTTAAAAAGAATTCATTTGAATCAATTCTGATGAGATGGATGAAACTGGAGCTGATTATACAGAGTGAAGTAAGTCAGAAAGGAAAACACCAATACAGTATACTAACACATATATATGGAATTTAGAAAGATGGCAATGACGACCCTGTATGCAGGACAGCAAAAAAGACACAGATGTGTATAACGGACTTTTGGACTCAGAGGGAGAGGGAGGGTGGGATGACTTAGGAGAATGGCATTGTAACATGTATACTATCATGTAAGAATCGAATCGCCAGTCTATGTCCGACTCAGGATACAGCATGCTTGGGGCTGGTGCATGGTGATGACCCAGAGAGATGTTATGGGGAGGGAGGTGGGGAGGGGGGTTCATGTTTGGGAACGCATGTACACCCATGGTGGATTCATGTCAAGGTATGGCAAAACCAATACAGTATTGTAAAGTAAAATAAAGTAAAAATTAAAATTAAAAAAAAAAAGAAAGCTGAGTGCCGAAGAATTGATGCTTTTGTTTTTTTTAATATAAATTTATTTATTTTAATTGGAGGTTAATTACTTTACAATATTGTATTGGTTTTTCCATACATCAACATGAATCCACCACAGGTATACACGTGTGAACTGTGGTGTTGGAGAAGAGTCTTGAGAGTCCCTTGGGCTGCAAGGAGATCCAACCAGTCCATCCTAAAGGAAATCAGTCCTGAATATTCATTGGAAGGACTGATGCTGAAGCTGAGTCTCCAATACTTTGGCCACCTGATGCAAAAAGCTGACTCATTTGAAAAGACCCTGATTCTGGGAAAGATTGAAGGCAGGAGGGGAAGGGGACAGCAGAGGATGAGATGGTTGAATGCAATCACCGACTCAATGGACATGGGTTGGGTGAACTCCAGGAGTTGGTGATGGACAGGGAGGCTTGGGGTGTTGCGGTTCATGGGGTCATAAAGAATCAGACACGACTGAGTGACTGAACTGAAACTGAAACTGAATCATGTATTACTTTGTCAATTAAAATATTGAAATAAAAATACATTAAGGTATAGTTTTCATCTGAATATCATGCCAAACATAGCTATTATAAGGTATTCAGAAAATTTTTTCAGAATGGAAATGAACCTCTCAAAAAACAAAGTAATGATTTTTCTTTCTTAAGAAAGTAAGAAATACCAATGGCATAGTCACTGTTTTAAAGCTGACCGTAAGCTGTGCGCCGTTTCCTTGATATGTACATTCTTACATTGAGTTCAGTTCAGTTCAGTCACTCAGTTGTCTGATCTTTGTGACCCCATGAACTGCAGCACGCCAGGCCTACCTGTCCATCACCAACTCCCAGAGTCTACCCAAACCCATGTCCATTGAGTCAGTGATGCCATCCAACCATCTCATCCTCTGTCGTCCCCTTCTCCTGCCCTCAATCTTTCCTAGCATCAGGGTCTTTTCAAATGAGTCAGCTCTTTGCATCAGGTGGCCAAAGTATTGGAGTTTCACCTTCAACATCAGCCCTTCCAAAGTTTACACCCGTGGCAGATTCATGTTGATGTATGGCAAAAGCAATACAATATTGTAAAGCAATTAGCCTCCAATTAAAATAAATAAATTTACATTTTTTTAAAAAAGGCAAAAAACAAAGAACACCCAGGACTGATCTTCTTTAGGATGGACTGGTTGGATCTCCTTGCAGTTTAAGTTTCTCAACTTAGGTTGAGAGGGCCTGTTTAATATATACAGATTTCTTGTTTGAAATCCTGAAATATGATATGAATCTTCTTATTAATTTAAAGAAGCTGTTAATCTCATCTCTTTTTTTCCCTAAGACGCAATGAAATTTAGTCTGGGA
Organism: Budorcas taxicolor; assembly: GCF_023091745.1. NCBI lineage: Eukaryota > Metazoa > Chordata > Mammalia > Artiodactyla > Bovidae > Budorcas > Budorcas taxicolor. The sequence goes on along the minus strand of NC_068918.1, from coordinate 74,631,080 downwards.
GATGTAAATTTCATCATCTGCTAATGTTCTGCTCAAAGAAAAGATATTAAATCTCACAACATTCTCTGTGCTGTAAATTCCCTACAAAGTCTGGGCAGCAGGTCTGGTCATCTCTTTTCCATGATAAGGAAACAGTTCAGATTGAAGCCAGGATGGTTGGCCCACTGAAGTCCCTCTCCTTTGAGTAAAGGGTTAAAAACAGTGTGAACAATGTCTAAGTATCATTTGGGTATTATTTCTAAGAGGGAATATAGATGAATAAAATCTGTTTAACCAGTTACTGTGCCTTCATGTCCTGGGTATTCTGTGTCATTGAAGGTATAGGAAATCAAAGTATAACTTGGTCCAGGCAGGATAAGCAGTCCTCATGTTACAGATCCTAAAGCAGTGGTACAAAGTGAACATTATAGGAACCTTATTGTTTCACAATTATCCTCATTTAACTTCAATACAACCTTATTGCCTAATTTTGCCTAATGTCTCCATTTATAAAGAAAATATAGGCCTGAGAAAGTGAAGTGTTTTGCCCCCAAAGTGTCAGAGCCAGAATTTGAATTCAGATATGTCTCACCCTAAAAACTATACCCTTTAATTACTTGCCTACAGCATCCTTCATGTTACATACTCTAGTAGTTTTCTATTCATTATCCATTCCCCTATCCTTCCTTACTAAAAAATACCCTTTTTTGTTTGGGGTGACTGTGCATAGTCAAAGGTATCTACTTTCCCAGACTCTCGCAGCTAGAAATGCAAAAGCGACCCAATTCCAGACAGTGAGATTTAAGCAGAAGTTGCCAGGTGAGGCTTCTGGGAAAATTTTGAAAAGGTCAGATAAAACAAGCATGCTTCTTAGGCCTTTTGTCCTTTCTTTCTTTACACCACTATATGGACCCAGGCTTAGATGTGCAGCAGCCATGTGTTGTCATAATGAGAAGTGAACTATGAGAATGAAGCCTGGGGAAGTGGAAAACATAATAGCCCAGCTACCCAGTAGCATGACTACACTTCATTTTAGCCCTGCACTAGCTACCCTTGGATGTCTTCTTGAATGAGAAAGGTGAAACCCAATGTGCAAAGCCACCATTAGGATGGTTTTCTGTTATTTGCAGATGAACACATTCTTGATCTTCTATATGACATTTCAATATAAAAATCCCAGAATGAGAGCCAAAAATCTTGACTCTAATTTGCTGTGACCTTGAATTGTTTACCGTTATCTTCTCCTCAAGTTCAAAGTATGGGGTTCATACCAGGAGATCTTTAAGGTCCCTTTCAATATGAGCATTTGATGATTCTAGAACAATATGAATCAGCACTCTTTCATAATCCCAAGCTTCATGTCAAAACATATTTTATATTCTCAGAACCCAGAGTAAGCATCTGCTTAGCAAAATTTTTTTCAACAGCTTGTTTCATTCCCAATCTGATTCTTTTACAAGTACATGACTGTAGGGGAGGATAAAGCATTTGTTGTGTAACCATCTAAAGTGTATCTTGCCTGCAGGTTTATTTTTTGCCAATACTCACTTTTAGGTATGTAGTCACTAAAAAGCAGGGAACAAGACACAACCCTGCAGAAACAAGCATCATATTAGAAAATAAGTTTGCTTACAGAACAAGCTCATTAGGTGAACCTGAAGTAATAAAGAGACACATTGTCCAGTATCATTGGAATGACATTCAGCAGGAGCCAGCTGTTCTCTTACCCTCTCCATGCAGCTACTTTTAGCCACCTTTTGCTCAGTGGGATTAACCCAACCACATTACTAAGCCCTTTGTCTCCTTCTACTTAACCCCACTTTTTGTATCTTTACATCATCAGTAAAACTTTCCATTCAACAAAGTCAAAATAGATTTTACCTTGGATCAAAGGAAATTAGCCTATGAGGGAAATGCTGTCATTATTTCAAAGGACATGAGAGCCTCGTGCAGGAAACGTAGTGAATTATAAGGCCTTAGGATTTGTGCCTATAAAACCTAATCAGTCCTTCCTTAGTCTAACTATTGTTGCTATTGTTTGGTCGTTGAGTCATGTCTGACTCTTTTCGGCCCCATGAACTGCAGCACACTAGGCTTCCCTGTCCTTCACTATCTCCTGGAGTTTGCTCAAATTAACTATGGCCATGTGCAAGTACCTGTATTGCCCTGCGTTCCAGTTTCTTTATCTATAAAGTAAAGGAGTTGCATAGATAATACCTGAGACCTCATTATGAGGCTGTAAGGCTAGCCTTGGTTTGCTACCAGTGCCGGTTTTCTATCATCGTGGGAAAGACTCATTCTACACCATTTTGTGGACTTCCCTGGTGGTTCAGATGGTACACAATCTGCCTACAATGCAGGAAACCCAGGTTTGATCCCTGGGTTGGGAAGATCACCTGAAGAAGGGAATGGCAACCCACCCCCACATTCTTGCCTGGAGAATTCCATGGACAGACAGAGGAGCCCGACAGGTCCCTGGAGTCACAAACAGTTGAACACAACTAAGTGACTAACACTACACATACACACACCAGTTTGTATTATAGCACCTTAGTCTGACCTGTGTGTCACCTGGATTGATTGAGGCTAAATAGAAGAATTTTCTGATGATTTTGCCAATGATCTTGAGGTAATACCATTTGCTTATAGGAAAGATAACATTGCAGAATGGTGAAAAGCAGGCACTCTGAAACCAGAGTCTTGGGCTCAAATTCTGACTCACCCACTATTTAGTTGTGGGACTTCTGTTGTCAATGACCTCTGCTTTTAGGTTCATCTGAGCAATGAAAATAAAAGTATTATCAAAACTACCTCTTAGACTTTCTGTAAGGAGTAAATGATTTAATAAATGCAAATATTAGCATATGAGAGCTTGTTAGTATTTATTTAGCTAACATTTCTTCAGCTCTAGGTGCTAGGCAGCAGGTGAAGCCATTTACATTCATTATGTCCTTTTGTCCTCAGAAGCCCACAACACAACATTTCTCACATGATAAAACTGAGGCTTGGAAAAGGTCACTTCTGTCCCTGCACAGCATAAATGAGGGAGAGGAAGACTCAAGCCTGGACATCAGAGTCCTATTTGACAGGTTGTAGGGGCACCAGATGTGTGAGCATGTGTAGGGATGAGTCAGCTGGGTCAGGGAAACTGCAAGGAAGGGTGACAGACTGCCTCTATGCGTGTTGATGAGCAAAGCAGAGTCACTGAAGGGCCAACTAAGAATACAACCAAGGAAATGTCACTGGGCATTTTATCTGCTATTCAGTCCAGGGTGTTTGGAATAAGGCTTATATACACCGCTAACAGAAGTGGTAGCAAAGGACTTGGGCCCCTGTAGCTCAAGATGCCTCCTACCCCGATACCTGAAATTCTTCCATAGATAAGACATAATTCCTTTCTCCTAAAAAGATAAATCATCCTGGGAAAGATAATCCTTTAAAGCCCTGACATCCTAATCTGATTTGGTTTAACAGATCTTTCTGAAAGTAGTGGGCCACTGGAGGGATCACGATGCCACGGGTACAAAGGGTTGTGAAGCAAAGCAGCACACAGAAGGCAGTGTGTGTCAATTCCACAACACGCTAGGTGCCAGATTCTTTCACATCATTATCTGTGGAGCATTTACAAACACCCTCTGATGGTCAAAAGTTTCACACTACATTTAACAAGAGAACTACCAAGAAAGAACCTCAAGAACATGGAAGATAAGAACATTTAATGACAGCATTAGAGTTAAATATTATATATAGATAAAATGCAAAGGAATAGTTCATGAAGACCCTAAGAGAGAATATCATCCACTGTAATTTCCCTTCACCTATATACATTTCCTTATCCTTATGTATTAATACAACATATGATTAATACAGTATATACAGTATATCCCTTCTCCAGCAGATATTCCCGACCCAGGAATTGAACCGGGGTCTCCTGCATTGCAGGCAGATATTTTACCAACTGAGCTATCAGGGAAGCCTTTGACTGTGTGGATCACAAGAAACTGGAAAATTCTTAAAGAGATGGGAATACCAGACCACCTTACCTACCTCCTGAGAAACCTCTATTCAGGTCAAGAAGCAACAGTTAGAACTGGACATGGAATAACAGACTGGTTCCAAATTGGGAAAGGAGTACTTCCAGGCTATATTGTCACCCTGCTTATTTAACTTATATGCAGAGTACATCATGCAAAATGCCAGGCTGGATGAAGCACAAACTGAAATCAAGATTGCTAGGAGAAATATCAACAACCTCAGATATGCAGATGATACCATCCTTATGGCAGAAAGTAAAGACAAACTAGTGAGTCTCTTGATGAAAGTGAAAGAGGAAAGTGAAAAAGCCGGCTTAAAACTCAACATTCAAAAAACTAAGATGATGGCATCCAGTCCCATCACTTTATGGCAAATAGATGAGAAAATGATGAAAACAATGAGAGACTATTTTCTTGGGCTCCAAAATCACTGCAGATGGTGACTTCAGCCATGAAATTAAAAGACACTTGCTCCTTGGAAGGAAAGTTATGACCAACCTAGACAGCATACTGAAAAGCAGGGACATTACTTTGCCAACAAAGGTCCATCTAGTCAAAGTTATGGTTTTTCCAGTAGTCATGTATCAATGTGCGAGATGGACCATAAAGAAAGTTGAGCACTGAAGAACTGATGCTTTTGAGCTATGTGTTGGGGAAGACTCTTGAGAGTCCCTTGGGCTGCAAGGAAGTCAAACCAGACAACTGTAAAGGAAATCAATCCTGAATATTCATTGGAAGCACTGATGTTGAAGCTGAATCTCCAATCTTTTCACCACAGCCACCTGATGCGAAGAACTGACTCATTAGGAAAGATCCTGATGCTGGGAAAGATTGAAGACAGGAGGAGAAGGTGATGACAGAGGATGAGATGGTTGGATGTCATTACCAACTCGATGAATATGAGTTTGAGCAAGCTCTGGGAGTTGATGATGGACAGGGAAGCCTGGCATGCTCAGTCCATGCAGTTGCAAAGAGTCAGACATAACTGAGCGACTGAACTGAACTGAACTGAAAGTGGAAACAGTGACAGATTTTATATTCCTGGACTCTAAAATCACTGCTGATGATGACTGCAGCCACAAAATTAAAAGACACTTGCTTCTTGGAAGAAAAGCTATAACAAACCTAGATAGTGTATTAAAAGGCAGAGACATCACTTTTCCAACAAAGGTCCATATTGTCAAAGCTGTGGTTATTCCATTAGTCATGTATGGATGTGAGAGTTGGACCATAGAGAAGGCTGAGCACCAAAGAATTGATGCTTTCAAATTTGGGGGCTGGAGAAGGCTCTTGAGAGTCCCTTGGATAACAATGAGATGAAACTAATCAATCCTAAAGGAGATCAACCCTGAATATTCATTAGAAGGACTAATGCTGAAGCTCCAATCCTTTGGCCATCTGATGTGAAGAGCCAACTCATTGGAAAATAACAAATTTAGGGCAGGAGGAGAAGGGGTTGAGAGAAGATGAAATAGTTGGATGACATCACCGACTTAATGGACATGAGTTTCAGCAAACTCCTGGAGATAGTGAAGGACAGGAAAGCCTGGTGTGCTACAGTCCATCGGGTCACAAAGAGCAGGACACAACTTAGTGACTGAAGAACAACAGGTATTGTTGACTCAGCTCTTCCAATGACACTCTGCAAGTTTTATGGGTGCCAAATTACAGTCCTCCAATATCTCTGATGCATTAGAGAAAAGTGAGGGCAGAAATGTAGAAATTCAAATACAAAGCTGTCTAATCTCCTGTTTTTACACCTTCACCATGGGACATAAAAAAAACAAGTATTATATCCCAGGAATGAAAAAATAAATGAATGAAAGAGAATTCATGTGCTAGATAAACTCAGGCTTCTGGAAGAGTTCGACATGCAAAGGGATGACTACAGATGATGCTGAAGTGCAGGACAGAGGAGAAAGCATCTACAGGATAAGAAATTAAGGGTATTAAAACAATATCTTATTCATATGTCTGTTCCCTGGACCCATTCTAATACAGGAATAGCTAAAGAGCCTTTTGATGAAAGTGAAAGAAGAGAGTGAAAAAGTTGGCTTAAAGCTCAACATTCAGGAAACAAAGATCATGGCATCCAGCCCCATCACTTCATGGCAAATTGATGGGGAAACAGTGGAAACAGTGGCTGACTTTATTTTTCTGGCCCCCAAAATCACTGCAGATGGTGATTGCAGCCATGAAATTAAAAGACACTTGCTCCTTGGAAGGAAAGTTATGACCAACCTAGACGGCATATTAAAAAGCAGAGACATTACTTTGCCAACAAAGGTCCATCTAGTCAAGGCTATGGTTTTTCCAATAGTCATGTATGGATGTGAGAGTTGGATTATAAAGAAAGCTGAGTGCAGAAGAATTGATGCTTTTGAACTGTGGTGTTGGAGAAGACTCTTGAGAGTCCCTTGGACTGCAAGGAGATCCAACCAGTCCTTCCTAAAGGAGATCAGTTCTGGGTGTTCATTGGGAGGACTGATGTTGAAGCTGAAACTCCAATACTTTGGCCACCTGATGTGGAGAGCTGACTCATTTGAAAAGACCCTGATGCTGGGAAAGATTGAGGGCAGGAGGAGAAGGGGATGCAGCAGAGGATGAGATGGTTGGATGGCATCACCAACACAATGGACATGGGTTTGGGTGGACTCCAGGAGTTTGTGATGGACAGGGAGGCCTGGCATACTGCAGTTTATGGGGTCGCAAAGAGTCGGATATGACTGAGCGACTGAACTGACTTTAAATAGATCAATCTGATAGGTCTTAAAAAAATTAAAAATTTAAAAAATTTAAATTTAAATTTAATTTAAATTTTAAAAAAAAAGAGGAAGAAAATAACAAAAGGTATGACAATTCCAAATGCACACAGGTACATAAGCAGACACACACATGCAGATATATCTGTCTATTATATAGTAAAAAGCTATCTTTAATGGAAATTAATTTAGATATATTTCATGTGTCCATTAAAATGAAACCATTTTATTTCCTTACTCTTGTTCATTCATAATTTATCAGTACTCTAATGTATGTTGAATTTATTACCATAATTTCAGTCCAAGGCTTCACTATCTGTTTCTCCTTATCATCTTTGTGGCCTACCCACATCCGCCCTTATTTTGCTTCAATCCATTCTCAACCTGTATATCATAGTTATTTTAAATATAGTTGGATCAATTTATTTACTTTTTCGTATATCTTTACTGGTTTCCCTCTGTGACTTGGGATATAATCCAAAAGTCTCTCATGGCCTGAAAGTTCTCATGGGACCCCCCAACCTCCTTGCCTCCCTTGCTTCTTGCCATTTTGCCAGTTCACTTTTACAGCCACACTGGACTCTTTTAATCTTCCAATCTGTAACATTTTTTCCTTTCTCAGAGCCTCTTGTCATTTGCCTCCGTCTGGCACCCCACTCTAGTATTCTTGCCTGAAAAGCCCCATGGACGGAGGAGCCTGGTGGGCTGCCGTCTATGGATGGGGTCGCGCAGCGTCGGACACGACTGAAGCGACTTAGCAGCAGCCTTTGCCAGTCTTACTTCTGTTCAGCGCTCAGGTTTCAGTCTCTCAGTTCTGTCACTTACTCATAGAAGTTTTCCCCAAACTTGAAGTAGAAAGCGGCCCCACCTAAGCTCCATCATCACAATGACAATTTCCTTTATGGCGCTTATGGTGAGATATGGATAGATGTGTAGTCATGTAGTTCTCAGTGTGATTATTTGCTTAATGTCTGCATACTCCCTCAGTGTGTATACCTGGTGAAGGTAAGGGCTGTGTCTTAATCACCTTTGTCCAGCACAGTGCCTATTTCAACTCAGTAACTCTTGACTCATGAGTAATTAACCAACTGAAGCAGTAAAACATGACTAGTCTGCCTGATAAAATCTTTGTCCCACTAGAATGTGATAACACTGTATTTAAAGTCCTAGAGTAATTTGGGAGGCATGTTTTACTGCCCTTTGACAGCCTGTGCTCTTTAAACGACAGTGTGTACTTTCTGCATTTCATTTAAAAAGACAAATATGTAATTTAATAAAATATATAAATCAATAAATATTATATATTATCATATTATATATTATACAAAACGTTATAATTATTATATACAACACTATATATGTGTGTATAAAATATATTGTAACTTGGGGAACTTTAAAGGTTATCCGGTCTATGAACAGGGCTTCCCCAGTGGTTCAGTGGGTAACTGGGAAGATCCCTAGGAGTAGGAAATGGCACCCCACTCCAGTATTCTTGCCTGGAGAATCCCATGGCTGGGAGGCTACAGTCCATGTCGTCGCAGAGAGTCAGACATTACTGAGCACATGGTATATGGTCACATGGTCAAGTCTACGACCCTTGTTTTACAAGTGAGGTCCAAAAGTGAATATACCTACCCAACGTCACAGAGAAAGTTAGTGGCAGTACCTTATCAAAACCCATGGCTTCTAATTTTGGAGACACCACCCCTCCTACCAAGTTGCCTCATAAAATAGAATTCTAGGTTATTACTGAGAATTATACACACACACAAAAGAAATACAGTAAGAGAAAACCAGTCTTGTATCTATTTTAATATTTTAACATTCTGGGACAGTGGAGACAAATTCATTCTCAGTCTTTGCTCAATGAAATAATGAGATGTGTGCCATCCTCTCAATTGCAAAATCTTGATAAACAGACACTTAGAGGAGTAGACAGTGTTTAACTTTTCTAATATGTAACATATGTAAGATCCTAGTAGAATTATTATGGAGCTAATTTTTTCCAAAGAGAAACAATAGGCCTTGGGAGAACTAGAGCCCACTAGGCTCTTTTGATTTACTATCATGAGGTTGGCTAGAAAAGTGGCAAGAACTTTCATCTGAGGCCGTCAGGCATGCTAAGAATGCTAAGTCCACTATAAGAAGAATTATTTAACAAAAGAAGATGAAGATGTGTGATGGTAGGTAACTTTCTGTGCATGCATTTATTTCCCTCTGGTAAATGGAAAGAACTTCAGAGAGGATCACCTCTAGAAATGCATCACTCTGCACAACAATATTACAGCTTGAGCTCGGGCTTCCTAATATTGAAACTGTCAGAAATTAGTTGCCTCCTTTCTTCAGGTTTTGTTGTTGCCATTAATGATGATTCAATATAGAAGCTAAGATACTCTGGAGCTCTGCCTTCTGGAAACAAAAAGAAACTTATTAATAATAAAATATAATAAAAGGTGAGTTCACTAATGGAAGAAATAGCTCATCACAAAGTTTTCTTTAAGTTTTGGTATGGCATTAGGTTCTACATGAAACTTTAAAGAACAATATTAAAACTTAAAAGACATAAAGCCAAACTGCTTAACTAATTCTCAGTTATTCAACATTTACTTTCCCTTGGCCATCTGACATCCTCAACCTGTTATTTGTAAGAAATCGTATTATTTAGTTTCATCATTATTTATTTACATTTAATACATAAGTGTTATAACTCATAAGTGCATTGACTGATACAATGCCTTATAAAGTTGTTTGCTTTTTCCTCAAGAATGAGGAAAGGAGTGAGGGAAGAAATGGGAGGAAAAATCAAACCTTAGAGCCTCAGGAAACAACACTCTAAGAATAAAATTAAACATTTTAATATATTCTCAAAATCTTGAGCCACAACAGTATGATTTGAAACTATACTGTGGTAAAGTTCTCCATAATTTCTAGTTACACTAACAATCTTAATTATATACCAAAGCAACATCAGGGTTGAGTATTGACTACTGACATATCTCTTCCTGTACTTACCTGGCTAAACTCAATGCATCTGACACAGTCTGACCAGTAGAAATGTGTAGACTGCCAAATGAATGCCTGCGACCTGCATGATTATTTTGTTCTCAACAGAAAAAAAAAAAAAAATGCTCCTGACATCTTTGACTCCAGCCTTAGGGATTTGGGCTCTGTCCAAGCCAGGATTTGAGCTGGTAACCCAAATTTCCTGAGAAATTAGAAAGCCCACTCACAGAGAAATCAAGCTGGGCTCTTTCTGTTACTGGAGAAGACTCTACAATACAGAGATCCTCATACCACCCACACAGGACAGTCCTGAGTTAGAGTTTGTGACCTGTAACAACATGAAATGGCCGTTGAAACATGACTTTCTGTCTCAAACAAGTGTGAAGAGGCCTAGCTGAGCTATGAACTGAGTTTGAGAATCATCCCAAGGTGAACTAGAGACCACAAATCCTTGCAACCTTCCCAAGTTGCTTTGTGCACAGTGGACACAGAAATGCCTCCAAGGGAGGTCCTGGCTTTGTCCTGTCCATAAGCTATTCCTGGTAGGCTTCATGTAGGACAAATGTTGAGTAGTGCTTCATAGAATAATTGAAATTGATTTCCTGCCACAAACACACTCACACACACACAATGGGCAGTCTTTGTCTTGTTGAATGAAACAACTACTCTTTAAGAAGACAGGCATATATCCTGGATATTTAATATCTCTGCTAATTTAAATCTCTGCTAGTTTGAAATCAGTCACTATTTGTGGAGGCTGCTTCTTATGCAATGCAAGCTCTAGGAACAGGGAATGTTATTTTCTGTTTTTCTTCCTATACTACCCACATATTGCTATTTTGGTAACTATTAATAGATGTCAAAATAATCTAATAAAAATACCCCAATACTTAATCTCCAAAATAAAATAAGAAGTCTTTCACTCCACATCTATCATTCTTCAGGATTGTATAAATTTAAAAAAAATTACATTTTTGAGAGCATCAGAGGAAAAATGCCCCACAGGAGTGGAGTATTCTCAAAAGTATGAGTGGAGTATGAGCGGAAAACTCTCAAAAGTCATTAAGTTTCTGAAAGGTACAAGTAAAGACTTCATCAACACATTAGGGAGTTGAGCCATATAACATGTAAGACTTCTCACAGCTTTAAGATCCTCTGATTCCACAATGGAAATATAAGCTTTGGCCAAAGATTCTATGTGAGGGAATGAAGTTATCAGAAAGTATAAAAGAAAAGAAGACTCTCAGAAGCTTGTTGTTGTTGCTTAGTCTCTAAGTCGTGTCTGACCCTTTGCAATCCCATGGACTGTAGCCCACCAGGTTCCTCTATCCATTGGATTTCTCAGGGAAGAATACTGCAGTAGGTTGCTATTTCCTTCTCCAGGGGATCTTCCCAACCCAGGGACTGAATACATCTCCTGCGTCTCCTGAATAGTCAGATGGATTCTTTGCCACTGAGCCACCAGGAAAGCCCTTCTCAGAAACTTTACTTTCTGGAAACATCACATAACTCCACTATTAGTAGTTTTTATTAAAGCAATTTTGCAGTCTATGTAGATACACATTCAATATACTAAATCTGAAAAATAAGAATATTTCTGAAAATTTTATGAAGCTTTTCCTCAAAAAACCTAAGTTTGCATAGCAAATTCATAATTCACAAAGCTCTTGTGTGATCTTGTTTAGTCCTGAAAATAATTCTGCTGTTAGGAACTGAGAGCACATATGCTACAATATGGGTTCTAAGGCCCTGGGTCCCAATCTTGACTTGGCTTCTCATCAGCTGAACTCTTGGTTATCCAAGACTCAACTATGCCTCACTCTGCTCATCTGTAAAATAGAGACAATAATGATATCTACCTAAAAGTGCTATGGTGAGAAATTAAATGAGGAAATATATGTTTGTCAATAACCTAGCACTTGGAGCTTATTGTCAATTTTCAATTTAGCATGCTTTCAATATTCTAAATTTTTAACATGGAAAGAGTCAAAACGGCTTCCTTATTGTTTAAAACACTGAAGCATGTAGCATGCACTTGCACTCACTCAGTCACATCCAGCTCTTTGTGACCCCACAGACTGTAGCTCAACAGGCTCTTCTGTCCATGGGATTCTCTAGGCAATCTTTCTGACCCAGGGATCAAACCCACATCTCTGGCATCTCCTGCATTGGTAGGTGGATTCTTTACCCCTGAGGCATTTGATATCTTATTAATTATTAAATAAATGTGTACTATTATTATCCTTATGGCAGATTATATTTTCCAAATATGTGACACCAATACATACCATCCATGTGTTGCTTTTGCAGTGTGACATTGTCACTTCTGCACTGAGAAATGGAGTCTGTGTTCCCTCCTCTTGAAGTCATCCTGTATGACTTCTGAAGCTAAGTCATACAGGTATTACAACTTTGCCCAGCCATCAGAGATGTCTGACATTGGAAACCAGCTACCACAAGATGAAGGAGCTAAGCAGCCCCTCATCATGGAGAGGGTATGTGTAGGTACTCTAGCCACAGAACAAGGTCCCAGCACACAGCCAGCATCAACCGACAGAGAGAGGTGAATAAGTGAGGTTACATGTCACTCCAGCTCCCAGAGTTTGAGCCACTCCAGCTGATGCCAAGTAGATCAGAGAGTTGTCCCCACTGAGTCCCATCCAATTGTAGATTCATGAAAAAAAATCTAATCTTGTTATTTTAAGTTGTTGCTGCTGCTGCTGCTGCTAAGTCACTTCAGCCATGTCTGAATCTGTGCAACCGCATAGATGGTAGTTTTAGGAACCTGAATTCTGCCTAAGATTACACAGATATTAAGAGGTAGCAAGTGAACCTGGAGGCAGATTTTCCAATTTGAATCATGTTTTCTTGTCACAATTTCAAACTCAGACAGTTACCTTAAGCAAGAATGTCTTGAGTATATGCCTGGCTCATTGTCACATTGTAGGTTGATCTTACCGCATCTCTCATCATTTGAATTCAAGAAGCCTCCTATCCTGGTGGCTCAGATGGTAAGAATCTGCATGCAAAGCAAGAGACTCAGATTCGATCCCTGGTTTGGGGAGATCCCTGGAGAAGAGAATGTCCTCCCACTCCAGTATTCTTGCCTGGAGAATTTCATGGACAGAGGAGCCTGGCAGGACACAGTTCATAGGGTTGCAAAGAGTTGGACATGACTGAAGTGACTGAGCGCGCACACACACAGAGCCTCCCACAAACCACATCTCAGAAGCAAATACCATCCACGGGCAACAGCATGTACATCTTGACTCTTGACAGGAATTTGTTTCTGCTCTGGCTGTCTCTTCATTTGGCTGCCAGCTTAGACTGCCTTCCTGACCTCTGACCCTGGACTAATCATGCACCACCACACATTAGGCCATTACCTGAAGTGTCAAGTACTTAGGAGCCCCTTCGTTAGAGAACCTTTAGATATCCCCTAGTTCTCCCCACTATCTCTTTGCTTGGAGTTCAGTAAGCATAAATCCACACTTAGTAACATAATGTTGTGAAATGTTAACTATGCTTCTCAAATGACAACTAATGTTAACTTCTGAGCCAAGAAAATTTTCATATGAAGCTAATGAAGCTGTAAGCTTTAGGGCTGCTAACTTAAATATGTTTCTGCCAAGGCTGTGGAAGAGGCTGTAATAATATACTTATGGACATTTTAAAAATTAAATTTGCTAAGTGCAATGTACTTTCAACAACCTTGAATCTTCCCCTATTCCTGAGAGTGGGTTAGTCAAAATGGAACATAGACCACAGCTATTAACTTCTTTTTCTTTAGGAGTGGTTTTTGAATTAACTTGAAATCTTAAAACTGTTTGAAAACAGAAGAGCTAAAACAACTTATTCATAGTCTAAAATTTTCAGTAAAGTTTATTCAGTTCAGTTCAGTCGCTCAGTCATGTCCGACTCTTTGCGACCCATGAATCGCAGCATGCCAAGCCTCCCTGTCCATCACCAGCTCCCGGAGTCTGCCCAGACTCATGTCCATCGAGTTGGTGATGCCATCCAGCCATCTCATCCTCTGTCGTCCTCTTCTCCTCCTGCCCCCAATCTTTCCCAGCATCAGGATCTTTTCCAATAAGTCAGCTCTTTGCATGAGGTGGCCAAAGTACTGGAGTTTCAGTCCTTCCAATGAACACCCAAGACCGATCTCCTTTAGGATGGACTGGTTGGATCTCCTTGCAGTCCAAGGGACTCTGAAGAGTCTTCTCCAACACCGCAGTTCAAAAGCATCAATTCTTCGGCGCTCAGCTTTCTTCACAGTCCAATTCTTACATCCATACATGACCACTGGAAAAACCATAGCCTTCACTAGACAGACCTTTGTTGGCAAAGTAATGTCTCTGCTTTTTAATATGCCATCTAGGTTGGTCATAACTTTCCTTCCAAGGAGTAAGCATCTTTTAATTTCATGGCTGCAGTCACCATCTGCAGCCTGACACTGTTTCCACTGTTTCCCCATCTATTTCCCATGAAGTGATGGGACCAGATGCCATGATCTTCGTTTTCTGAATGTTGAGCTTTAAGTCAACTTTTTCACTCTCCTCTTTCACTTTCATCAAGAGGCTTTTTAGTTCTTAAAGTTTATTAGAGCTTCTCAAATTAAGAAATAAAATTAGGATTTTAATAACCAAATACACAGGGGAATTTTTCCCTCTCCCCCAGTAGTTACAAATTCAACTGATATGCTACAACTAATAATATATTTAGAACATGTAAGTATTTGAAAACTCTTCTATAATAGACCAGTACAAAATGAGATTATTATTTAGTTCAGAGACTATTTTGATGCCCTGCTTCAGTCACTTTAGGAAATGAGCTTGGCTCTATTTTAAACTGATAATACTGATAATTTTTAAAAGTTAAACTATATCTACAATATATTTTAAAATATATGTATATTTGTGTATAAACACCTACATGCCAAAAACATACAGGAAAGCAATATATCTAAAAGTTAACAGTAAATATCTTTTGGTTGTGAGATTATGGTTGATTTTTCTTTCCTTTATGTTTTCCTCTATTTTAGAAATATTTATCATAAATGTAGACTATCTTTATAATCAGAAATAAAGGATAAGCATTCACTGTCAATAATCACTTTTTTCTTACAGTGGTCCAAATAAAATCATATTTGCATGTAGTTCAGGCTTCATTAAGATTAACTCAGTTTGTACCACAATTTGGGCCAACTTTTAGGATCCCCATTAAAAGGAACCTCCCTAAAATCTACACACATACACACACACACACAAAATAATAAAGTAGAAGCTCTTTGAAACAGAAAATTATTTTTCTCTCATTTATGGCTATAAGTAGCAGTAGGTAGCAATATATCATTTCAGAATTTTTTTAAAAGTGATTATGAAACAATCTGAACTTGAAGAAGCTAAGACAAATACTTTCACCAGTTGAATTAAACCACAAATTCATTTTCACTTAATGTTTGACTTCCCAATTGCTTTTAAGCTTTTTCAAAACAGACTGCTTTCTTCTAGAACCAGGTGATAAAATGAAGGAGTAATTCAACATTAATTAGGAGTCTGAAAAAGTGAATTGGAAAAAAAACCGGGAACATATGCAGGTATGATAAGCATGCACATAAACAGTAATTCAGAATAGAAAAGGAGAAAATTAAAAGAGCCTACTTGCTTAAAGGAGCTATTAGAGTTGATAAAGACAAAATTATTAATTAAGCCTCAGATATACTTGGAATATTGACTTAAACTCCCAACTCATAAGTTACACCTTTAGTCTAATAAAGTAGTGAGAGCTAGAAAGAAAAAAAATAATGAAAGGCGAGAAGAGAAAGAGGAAGGAAGAAAAGGGGGAAAGAAAGATGGAAGGAGTGAAAGAGGGCAGGAAGAAAGGAAAGAGGGCAGAGAGGAAAATCAGCTATACCATAACCAAGACTGCAAATGGCCCAAAATAGCCAGAACATAGAGAAAATATAGTCACAAATAATAACTGAACTAAGATATAAACATTTCTGTGCATATTCAATTGTCTTAATTGAAATAATATCAATTAAAAATAAAGTGCAATTAATTTTTCAGAGATGAGAATAGTAAATACAGTTTTATCTACTTCCAGACCCTGTATTGGCAAGTAATAAGCTAAAGATAAGCTAGAGAAGAACCACAGAAAGTAGTCTGGATCATGCTTTTTTTTTAATATAAATTTATTTATTTTAATTGGAGGTTAATTACTTTACAATATTGTATTGGTTTTGCCATACATCAACATGTAGCCGCAACAGGTATACATGTGTTCCCCATCCTGAAACCCCCTCCCACCTCCCTTCCCGCACCATCCTTCTGGGTCATCCCAGTGCACCAGCCCCAAGAATCCAGTATCATGCATTGAACCTGGGCTGGCGACTCGTTTCATATGTGATATTATACATGTTTCATTCTTAAGCTCAACCCTATCAAGATTTGGAGTGACTGAATCACACCAAGTGAAAATATTTTAAAGTATTATTTTTTCCTGTAAATGATGTCATTAGCATTAGATAATCAAAGTTTATTTGCATCACTAATAGACAGTTTTCTCTTTTTGTTTAAATGACTAGCTGGAATTTTTTTTTAATTCCTTATTTCAAGAATCCTAAGCAATTTTTCTCTTCCCAGAACTCTGCAGCCAATAATGCAAACTGAAGAAATGCATTGGATTAGATTCTCTAAATTATAAATGATCAGAGATGATGTGTTTGAGATAAGCTGCTCTTTAAAATTATGGGGGGTCCAAAATGCCCTCACTTTCATCTTTATTCATGAATATTATCATTGAATTGTTGTTTATTTGTCAAAAGAAATGCTTATTATGGTATGGCTAATCCTTGTGTCACAGAAATAAATATAGCTGATATGTAGATCATGAAAATTATTATTGCCAACATATGATTAGATATAAATATATATAAATATATATACACTTACAAATGTATTATAGTGATCACTGTCTACAAAGTGATAAGGAAAACAGTCAATAGAATAATATATTTGGAAAAATTAAATATTTAGTTGATTTAGAGACTATCTTTTCCAAAATAAATTCAAACATTTAATGTGTTCTTTGAAATCTACAATGAGCAAAATATTATGTTTATCAGTAGTCTTCAACCAAATTAAAAAGTCATGAAACTTAGTATTTTAAGTTATGCAGTGTTTAAGTGTTTAAGTCTACAGTGTTCTATATTTAAGTCAATTTATTCTTTTTAAAAGAAAATATGGCTTTGGAAGCATCATATTGATTAAAAGCATTTGCTAGTTCAAATTCCTCAGGCATTTTTTTTAATCTATATACTAGGAAAACAATATTGAATTTCTATAAAGATATAAAAAATGTGTGTGAATTATGTGTTATAGTACCTGGTATTTAATATTTCTGAAACAGTCAAAGCTTAAATTGAAAGAAAAATTATGAGTTTTGTAAAATAAACTATGCTGATTCCTCAGAAGAAATTGTTTTGCAAATATTAAAAACTGTTTTTCTGCTTTATGATGGATATCTGAGCATCTGTATTAATCTTTCTTATTTCCCATAGAGCCATTCAATTAACAGAAGTGACTTAAAAATAAGAATGAATCCATGGTAGCGCTAGAAATCTGGGAAGGGTGCCAGTAGCAGACAAGAATAGTGGAGGATTTCTAAAAGATATAGGCAGATGGGATCAGACTGATAGTAAAATCTGATAGAGCTGAGCCTGTAGCACTGAAAACGCACAAGAGAACGGTATTAAAGGATGACCCAGAGAGATGACATGGGGAGGGAGGTGGGAGGTGGGGTTCAGGATTTCGAACTCATGTACACCTGTGGCAGATTCATGTCAATGTATGGCAAACCAATACAGTACTGTAAAGTAAAATAAAGAAAAAAAATTTTTTTAAAAAGAAAGAACACACTATTTTTACTTTATTTTACTTTACAATACTGTATTGGTTTTGCCATACATTGACATGAATCCGCCACGGGTGTACATGAGTTTCTAATCCTGAACCCCCCTCCCACCTCCCACCCCATATCATCTCTCTGGATCATCCCCGTGCACCAGCCCCAAGCATCCTGTATCCTGCATCGAACATAGACTGGCACTTCGTTTCTTACATGATAGTATACATGTTTCAGTGCCATTCTCCCAAATCATCCCACCCTCTCCCTCTCCCTCAGAGTCCTAAAGTCCGTTCTATACATCTGTGTCTCTTTTGCTGTCTTGCCATACAGGGTCATCATTACCATCTTTCTAAATTCCATATATATGTGTCAGTATACTGTATTGGTGTTTCTCTTTCTGGCTTACTTCACTCTGTATAATCGGCTCCAGTTTTATCCATCTCATTAGAACTGATTCAAATGTATTCTTTTTAATGGCTGAGTAATACTCCATTGTGTATATGTACCACAGCTTTCTTATCCATTCATCTGCTGATGGACATCTAGGTTGCTTCCATGTCCTGGCTATTATAAACAGTGCTGCGATGCACACTGGGGTACATGTGTCTCTTTCAATTCTGGTTTCCTCGGTGTGTATGCCCAGCAGTGGGATTGCTGGGTCATATGGCAGTTCTATTTGCAATTTCTTAAGGAATCTCCACACTGTTCTCCATAGTGGCTGTACTAGTTTGCATTCCCACCAACAGTGTAAGAGGGTTCCCTTTTCTCCACATCCTCTCCAGCATTTATTGCTTGCAGACTTTTGGATCGCAGCCATTCTGACTGGTGTGAAAACCTCATTGTGGTTTTGATTTGCAAGATCAAAGACAGCAGGGACTAAAAGCACAGTTAGGCAGGGGAATGGTGAACTGTAGTGGAATGGAAAGTTGTACTGCTGATTGTATCATGACCCTCACTAAATCCTCAAGAAAATTTCTCTAAATAAAATTAAGATTCTGCCATAAGAAACTTACAGAAGTTATTGAAACAGAAGAAGAATATCTCAGTGGTACCCCCAGGTAACTTCTGGTTCCCTTAATAGATGTATGGCAGCCCATACAAGTACTAAGCAAACTCTTTGGGTAATCCAGAGGAAATACCTTTCTGGTCACCATCATGTACCCTCTCTCTACACAAATCCCTCCATAAATAGAATCTCAATTCACTAATGGAAGGAGTTATTTTATTCACTTTCTCAGGGGGAACCATCTCTAACTATCATTACTCACCAACCTCAACCCTCAATTATAAATACAAATACCACAGAAAAGTCAACAATGCCAAAACAGGTGTTAGAACAACCAGAGAATTCATATCTAAGGAAACAAACCTCATATAAGAAATAGAAGATACCCTAAAGGTAAACAGAATTCTTAGAGATTTGAAAAGATGTCATACAAAAAATAACGAATCTACTAAATCAAAGGGGCAGTTTGATACGTTTTTGACTCTGATTGTGGTGATGGATTCACAGGTTATTGCTGTTGTTCAGTCACTCAGTAATGCCCTTCTTTTTTGACCCCTGGGACTACAGCATGCCACGTTTTCCTGTCCTTCACCATCTCCTGGAGCTTGCTCAAACTCGTGTCCATTGAATCAGTGATGCTGTCCAACCATCTCTTTCTCTGCTGTCCTCTTCTCCTCCTGCCTTCAATCTTTCTCAGCATCAAGGTCTTTACTTACGACTTGGCTCTTCACATCAGGTGGCCAAAGTATTGGAGCTTCAAATTCAGCATCAGTCCTTCCAATGAATATTCAGGACTAATATCCTTTACGATTGACTGGTTTGATCTCCTGGCAATCCAGGGAGTCTCAAGAGTCTTTCCCAACAACACAGTTCAAAAACATCAATTCTTTGGTGCTCAGCCTTCTGTATGTTCCAACTCTCACATCCATACATTGATTCAGTTCAGTTCAGCTGTTCAGTCATGTCTGACTCTTTGCAGCCCCCTGGACTGCAGCACACCAGGCTTCTGTGGTCCATCAACAAGTCCCAGAGCTTACTCAAACTCATGTCCATTGAGTCAGTGACACAATCCAACCATCTCAACCTCTGTTGTCCCGTTCTCCTCCCACCTTCAATCTTTCCCAGCATCAGGGTCTTTTCAAATGAGTCAGTTCTTCACTTCAGGTAGCCAAAGTATTGGAGTTTCAGCTTCAGCCTCAGTCCCTCCAATGAATTCAGGACTGATTTCCTTTATGATGGACTGGTTGGATCTCCTTGCAGTCCAAGGGACTTTCAAGAGTGTTCTCCAAAACCACAGTTCAAACCATCAATTCTTCATTGCTCAGCTTTCTTTATAGTCCAACACTCACATCCATACATAACTATTGGAAAAACCATAGCTTTGACTAAATGGACCTTTGTTGGCAAAGTAATGTGTCTGATTTTTAATACATTGTCTAGATTGGTCATAGCTTTTCTTCCAAGGAGCAAGCATCTTTTAATTTCATGGCTGCAATCACCATCTGCAGTGATTTTGGTGCCCCCCAGAATAAAGCCTCTCACTGTTTCCATTATTTCCCCATCTATTTGCCATGAAATGATGGAACTAGATGCCATGATCTTAGTTTTTTGAATGCTATGATTTAAGCCAGCTTTTTCACTCTCCTCCAAAGCAGAGACATTACTTTGCCAACTAAGGTCCGTCTAGTCAAGGCTATGGTTTTTCCTGTGGTCATGTATGGATGTGAGAGTTGGACTGTGAAGAAGGCTGAGCACCGAAGAATTGATGCTTTTGAACTGTAGTGTTGGAGAAGACTCTTGAGAGTCCCTTGGACTGCAAGGAGATCCAATCAGTCCATTCTGAAGGAGATCAACCTTGGGATTTCTTTGGAAGGAATGATGCTAAAGCTGAAGCTCCAATACTTTGGCCACCTCATGCGAAGAGTTGACTCATTGGAAAAGACTCTGTTGCTGGGAGGGATTGGGGGCAGGAGGAGAAGGGGACGACCAAGGATGAGATGGCTGGATGGCATCACGGACTCGATGGACATGAGTCTGAGTGAACTCCGGGAGTTGGTGATGAACAGGGAGGCCTGGCTTGCTGCAGTTCATGGGGTTGCAAAGAGTCGGACATGACTGAGTGACTGAACTGAACTGAACTGAACTTTCATCAAGAGGTTCTTAACTTCCTCTTCACTTTCTGCCATAATAGTGGTGTCATCTGGTGCCATGATGGTGGTGTCATCATATATACAATGTATATATTTATATTTTAGGTTTGCTTTAAAAAAGACAGCCAAGAACATAAATTCTTGATTTTTAAAAAAATCCTGAAGTGGGAGAAGAAAAAGGAAAACTGAATGTTCTCAGTCTCTTTGAGAGGGACGGAAGTGAGAATATGGAGGCTATAGATTTTTTTTTTAATTGAAGTCTAGTTGATTTTTAATATTGTGTTATTTTCAGATATACAGCAACATGATTCATTTTTTAAATTACTTTCATTTATAGGTTATTATAAAATATTGAACATAGTTCCCTGTCAAACAGTAAATCCTGTTACTTGTTTTGTATATAGTAATTTGGATCTGTTAATTTTATACTCCTATTTCATCAATCTTCCTCTTCCTTTCCCCTTTGTTAACCATAAGTTTGTTTTCTATGTCTGTGAGTCTGTTCCTGCTTTGTATAAGAATTCGTTTGTATTATTTTTAGATTGCATATATAAGCGATATCACATAATATTTGTCTTTCTCTGTCTGACTTACTTCACTTAATATGACATTCCCTAGGTCCATCCACTTTTCTGCAAATGATAATATTTCAATTTTTTCCATGGCTGGTAATATCCCATTGTTTTTCTTGGCTGAGTAATATCTCAGCCAATCATCTGTTGATGGGTACTTGAGCTGTTTCCATGTCTTGGCTATTATAAAAAGTGCTGCTATGAACACTAGACTGCATACACCCTTTTAAATTAAAGTTTTTAATTCTGTTCAAATATATGACCAGGAGTGGGATTGCTGGATCACAGATTAACTATGTTTAGAGTTTTTAATTTTTTTTTTTTTTTTTTGGCTTCGCTGTGAGTCTTGTGGGATCTCAGTTCCCCAATCAGGAGTCAACCCCATCCCCCCTGCAGTGTAAGTGTGGCATCTTAGTTACTGGACTCCCAGGGAATTCCTGGAATTTCTTATTTTTAATTATTTTTCAGGAACCTCCATACAGTTTTCCATAGTGGCTGCACCAATATGTGTAAGAGTGTTCCCTTTTCTCCACATCCTCTCTAGTATTTATTATTTGTAGATTTTTGATGATAGCTATTCTATCATCAACAGTGTAAGAGTGTTCCCTTTTCTCCACATCCTCTCTAGTATTTATTATTTGTAGATTTTTGATGATTCCCACCAACAGTGTAAGAGTGTTCCCTTTTCTCCACATCCTCTCTAGTATTTATTATTTGTAGATTTTTGATGATAGCTATTCTGAAGGCTCAGAGGTTAAAGTGTCTGCCTCCAATGCAGGAGACCTGGGTTGGATCCTTGGGTCAGGAAGATCCCCTGGAGAAGGAAATGGTAACCCACTCCAGTAATCTTGCCTGGAGAATCCCATGGACGGAGAAGCCTGGTAAGCTACAGTCCACAGGGTCGCAAAGAGTCGGACACAACTGAGCGACTTCACTACTCATTCACTATTCTGAAAGGTGTGAGGTGATACTTCATTGTGGTTTTGATTTGTACTTCTCTAATAATCAGTAATTTTTGAGTATCTTTTTGTGTGCCTGTTGGCCATCTGTATATCTTCTTTGGAAAAATGTCTATTTAGATCTTCTGATGATTTTTTGATTAGGTTGGAAGCTATAGATATTGATTGCTTTGAAATTGACAGGAAAGCATAAGACAAATATGCTTATATAAATATATTCATTAGTTGGAGAAAACTCTTGAGAGTCCCTTGGACTGCAAGGAGATCCAACCAGTCCATTCTGAAGGAGATCAGCCCTGGGATTTCTTTGGAAGGAATGATGCTGAAGCTGAAACTCCAGTACTTTGGCCACCTCATGCAAAGAGTTGACTCCTTGGAAAAGACTGTTGCTAGGAGGAGGAGAAGGGGACGACAGAGGATGAGATGGCTGGATGGCATCACTGACTCGATGGACGTGAGTTTGAGTGAACTCTGGGAGTTGGTGATGGACAGGGAGGCCTGGCGTGCTGCGATTCATGGGGTCACAAAGACTCGGACATGACTGAGCGACTGAACTGAACTGAACTGAACCAATCTGACCAAAAACATTAAAAAATAAAATAAATAAGAGAATAATCAATTATAAAATGCGAGAAGGACTACAGAATGTAAAAGCAATTGTGATAAAATATGTAGATTTTCTTAAAACAGAAACTTTCAGATTGGACCAACAAATATCCAACTATATGCAAGTTACAAAAATAAATAAATAAATAAAATATCACAGAAGGGTGACAAATGAAGAGCTAGATGGACCCACTAGGCACGTATATCAACAACATTTTTAAAAGAAAAAATAGTAAAGTAGGCTTACAGCAAAAAATAATTAAATTACGTGTAAAAGAGGATATAATAAACATAATTGTTTATCCAAATCAAATGTCCCCAAAATATTAATGGATATGCATTCACTTCAAAAATCTAGAAAAAATAAACCAAAATGAAATGAAGGAAAATTGAAAACAACAGATATTAATAAAATAGAAAACATGGCAAAATAAACAGAACAAAAATAAAATCAATATCAGTCTTAAAAAAAATAAACAAAATGGACTGATCTCTTCCATATTTGATCAAGAGAAAAAGCAAAGAAAGAAAACAAAAGCACAAGTGAACTACATTGACAATTAAAGTGAGGGGTGGAGATACAGTGAGAGATAAGCAGAAGATTTTTTTAATGAGATACAGCCTTATGTCAAAACCTTAAAATCTATATGGAATGGGAGATAATATAAATTTCCATGTTGTCCTAACAAGAATTGAAAAAAATTTAATAAACCAATAACCACAGAAGAAACTAAAAATAAAATTAAAAATTTATCTCCCCACAAAATATACTAAGCTCAGATACCTTTCCAGGTAAATTTTATCAAACCCACAAACTAAACAATAGTAAGAAGTGGAAGTTAGAAAACTTCTTGTTTGCATATAAGAAAGCATTCAAAATTGATTATGAAACTGAAAAAATGTAATACACGTGTGCATACATACATATAATATATTATGAATTCTGATCTCTCATGAAAATTAGATGAAAAGTTCCTAAATACAATATATAAGAGAACAAAATACAGAAGAATGTCAAAAGATTATATTCAATTATCAGCTTGGATTGAGTCGAGAAATAAAAGACTCAGTCAACATTAGAAATATATTAGAGTCAATGTGTTAGCTATTTAATTACATGATCACTCTGACATGAAGAAAAAGTCATTGATAAAATTCAAGACTTATTCTTGAGTTCTAAAAATTAAACTAAGTTAAAGATAGGCAATGGGCTTCTCAGGCAGATCAGTCATAAAGAATCCACCTACCAATGCAGGAGATATGGGTTCAATCTCTGGGTCAGGAATATCCCCTGGAGGAGGAAATGACAATCCACTCCAGTATTCTTGCTTGAAAAATCCCATGGACAGAGGAGTCTGATAGGCCACAGTCCACAGGTTTGCAAAGAGTTGGACATGACTGAGCAACTGAGTAGACATGCACACAAAGATGAGTGAAATATCTCTCAAGTTGATGAATGCTACCTATCAAATACAAATTTTAAAATATTAAGAGGTAAAATCTGAAAAGACCTTAAAAACAATGAAATACCTTTGTTACTTCATAGAAATGCAGTTACATACTGTAACTACAGTGTAATTATATGGCATTGTTTATAGCCAATGCAAATAACAAGAAAAAATATTCATAGACAAACAATAAGATAAGAAAAGAGATGTCATTAAATATTAGCTGAAAAGTAAGAAAAATTATTTTATAGACTATATTTGTGTGCTAGTTAATACCAGAGATAAACTAGAAAAAGTTAGAACTAAAACAAAAGTACATATTGTTGATCAGATACAAGATCATCCAACCAAAATCAATAGCTTTACTATAACCAATTAAGAAATATTGTGGAAAAAAATCTAATTAATAAATGAAGTAGTAAATCTAAAATTACTAGGAATAAACTGAATAAGAAATGTATTAGACATATCACGATGGTGTGATCACTCACCTAGAGCCAGACATCCTGGAATGTGAAGTCAAGTGGGCCTTAGAAAGCATCACTATGAACAAAGTTAGTGGAGATGATGGAATTCCAGTGGAGCTATTTCAAATCCTGAAAGATGATGCTGTCAAAGTGCTGCACTCAATATGCCAGCAAATTTGGAAAACTCAGCAGTGGCCACAGGACTGGAAAAGGTCAATTTTCATTTCAATCCCAGAGAAAAGCAATACCAAAGAATGCTCATACTACCACACAATTGCACTCATCTCACACGCTAGGAAAATAATGCTCAAAATTCTCCAAGCCAGGCTTCAGCAATACGTGAACCATGAACTTCCAGATGTTTAAGCTGGTTTTAGAAAAGACAGAGGAACCAGAGATCAAATTGCCAACATCGCTGGATCATGGAAAAAGCAAGAGAGTTCCAGAAAAATATCTATTTCTGCTTTATTGACTATGCCAAAGCCTTTGACTGTGTGGGTCACAATAAACTGTGGAAAATTCTGAGAGAGATGGGAATACCAGACCACCTGACCTGCCTCTTGAGAAACCTATATGCAGGTCAAGAAGCAACAGTTAGAACTGGACATGGAAAAACAGACTGGTTCCAAATGGGAAAAGGAGTACGTCAAGGCTGTATATTGTCACCCTGCTTATTTAACTTATATGCAGAGTATATCATGAGAAACGTTGGGCTGGAAGAAGCACAAGCTGGAATCAAGATTGCCGGGAGAAATATCAATAACCTCAGATATGCAGATGACACCACCCTTATGGCAGAAAATGCAGAAGACCTAAAGAGCCTCTTGATGAAGGTGAAAGAGGAGAGTGAAAATGTTGGCTTAAAGCTCAACATTCAGAAAACGAAGATCATGGCATCTGGTCCCATCACTTCATTGGAAATAGATGGAGAAACAGTGTCAGACTTAATATTTTGGGGCTCCAAAATCACTGCAGATGGTGACTGCAGCCATGAAATTCAAAGATGTTTACTTCTTGGAAGGAAAGTTATGACCAACCTAGATAGTATATTGAAAAGCAGAGGTATTACTTTGCCAACAAAGGTCAGTCTAGTCAAGGCGATGGTTTTCCCAGTGGTCATATATGGATGTGAGAGTTAGACTATGAAGAAAGCTGAGCACCAAAGAATTGATGCTTTTGAACCACGGTGTTGGAGAAGACTCTTGGGAGTCCCCTGGACTGCAAGGAAATCCAACCAGTTCATCCTAAAGGATATCAGCCCTGGGTATTCATTGGAAGGACTGATGTTGAGGATGAAACTCCAATACTTTGGCCACCTGATGCGAAGAGTTGACTGATTGGAAAAGACCCTGATGCTGGGAGGGATTGGGGGCAGGAGGAAAAGGGGACGACCGAGGATGAGATGGCTGGATGGCATCATGGACTCATGGGCATGAGTTTGAGTGAACTCCGGGAGTTGGTGATGGACAGGGTCGCAAAGAGTCGGACACGATTGAGCGACTGAACTGAACTGAATTCAGACATATACGAATCGGAAAACAGTATTATAAAATTATAACTTTTCTCAATGGTTTTTTTACTGAAATTTAACATTCAGTGCTGAAATTGATTGGAAGAATAGAAGATAATATAATTAAGCAACATGGAGAAAGAATAATAATGAGAATATAAAGCTACAACTAGATCTACAGAACTGTGGTAATGGTTGCCACATATTGAGGACTCGCTATTAACCAAGCACTGCTCTAAACATGATGTACACACACACACACATAGACACACACACACACACATATACTCATTTAATCCTCAAAACAACTATATGATTATTATCATCATTTTAAGATGAAGAAGTGAACCACAGAAAAGTTAACTAACATGCCTAAAGTCACATAGGTAGCACTTTAAAAATCTATAGGACTGAGGGAAGTTGCTCAGTTTTCCCTCATAAATAACAATTGCATCAATCAGGATTTTACTAGAACTATAATATAATAGCACCTGAAGTGTAGATTTTCTGGGTTATTCAAAGAACTGTCATGTGGTTTAGCCCTTTATCATACAACTGACTAAATGAATAAGTTTTTAAGGAAAAACAAAGACCTTACCCTATCTTCAGTATCCGAAGTACTGGAATAATGACTAGACAACAGACTTAAACAGTAAAATTCTTGTCTAAAGCATCTTATTTTGTGTGCATCTTCCACATCTTTAAAATGGGTAACAATGCATTATTTCAGGAATTACATGAGAACATATGTGATTTTCATAGTCTATTTGCTGAGTGAATAAATAAATAATCCTATCAGCCAAATATAACTAAATATTGTCATTTTAATACATGTAATCAGTAAACACTACTATCATTTATTACTATATAATAAACATTTTTTATCATTTAGCCATAATTTTGAAGGCCATATAGTATTTCACAAAGTGGAGGTGTCCTAATTTACATAAGCATTCCACAACTGTTAGTCCTTTAATTTGAGGTGTTTGTTTTTTGCTTTTGTAATTATGCATATGCATAATACTTCAATGAATTTGTTCTTGTATATAATTTTCTTCATATTTCCCATTATTTCTATAAAAAACAGAATTTATCAGAAAACATTATAAATATTTTAATTTTCAATGCGTATGCTAGATTGCTTTCCGGTGTGTGGTAGAGCAAACAACCATCAAAGTAGGGCATGCATTTCAAAGTGCAGCTTTCAGAATTCATTATTCACCAAAGTAGAAGGATACCCATTTCAAACTCTTTACAACTTTCAGTATTCATTACTTAATAGGCTTTTCTCAATTTAACAGGCTCTAAAAATCATCATTATACTGAAATCTTAAAACAGCATTCTTAATAACAGAGCTGGTTTTAATAAATGAGATCTTCCTTTCCAAAACACTTGAGGTAGTAAAACGAAGCAGCTGAGTTCACAGTTCCCAGTGTGAAAACACATCCTCTGTACTCCTTCTTTCAGTTTCAACATGTTATTACAAACAAATACAATAATGATCTGAGGAATTCAATACATAGATCCAAAATTTAACTAAGGGTAGTTAAGATTTAGGAGGAGTCAATAGCTTAATTTTTGAGACTTATGGCAAGAAACAATGTCCATACAAAGCATTTCTCAGTTCAGAGAAGGGATTCTGGACTAATGACTCAAACCACCTGCCCCAGACTCACTCTTTTACATATGAAATAGCTACAAGCTAATGACCTGCTGTCAGATCTTTCATAATATACCTAAAAGAATTGTATCATATATTTTTATTTTCACAAGACCTTATTCTAAAAAGTATCATTTGTTTTACCATTATTCATAATCTTCATGGCAAAAAAAAAAAAAAAGCTTAAAGAGAAAAACATTTAGACATCAAAACATCATCTCACCCTTGACTTTATTTAAAAGCTTCAAAGAATGAAGTTCTGCTCTTTGGAAATTTAAGAGAGAAAGAAATTTAGATAATCTCTTTTGACATCTTCCATTTAAAAAAATATATATGCTTATGTGGAGGGCTGAATTAACAATACAAATGCAGCAATTTAGTTAGCACAAGTAAGGCCCTGTTAGTACTCCATATCTTCTTGGACTGTCAAGTTCAAGAGCTCAGAACTTAAATGTAGTTTAATTACTGTCACAAGTGGGATACTGTAAGGGTTTAAGCTGCCAGAGGGAGTCATCAAACAACAATATAGTTCTAGTGGCTCAAAGTAGTCTATACAATTTACTATGTGTGTGTTTAGTTTCTTGACAAGACCTTGGCACTATGAAAAAGACAGGACTACGGGGCATGATCTGTGCCTTCAAGAAGTTCCAATTTGAGCTGGGAAACAAAAGTTAAATCTCATTTAAAACAATTAAAGACTAGATAAATGAAAGGAATAAAAGTGCTTTTTATTTCATGGCTTTTCTTCTGTCTTACTAGTGGATTTTACTTGATGTTTCTGTCAAAAAGAAGTATGGAGCTTGAAGACTGAAGGAGATGAAAAGAACATTTCATCAAATAATGGTTTGTCTTTAACCTATTAAAGTTTTATTCTATCTATTGATTATTTCTGCAGCTAAATAGATAGTTAAAAATCAAACAGATTTTTTTTAATGTATGTTGAAGTTAAAGCCAGCATACCTATTCGTCATCTGAAGGTGACCTTCTATGAAGAAAATGAGGGAAAACAACAAAAAGGGCCACCAATTTGAGAGCTGAATTGGCTCAGTTTTGGAGTTGCATGAAACCCAAGAGGCATCTCTAATTCCAAATAGCAATTTAAAAATCAGTGTGTGTCTGTGAGTGAGTGATCTGAATGTGAACATGCAGAGGGAAAAAGTAAGAGTTTTCCCACTTCTTATGCATAGAAACAGTGACAAATGGCTCTTGGGAAGCTGTCCTTCACAAAGAAACCTTTACCAGGGAAGCCCAGATAGAGGGGTTTCTATCTTGATCTCTGTTCTGTCAGAAAGAAAAAAATACATGCTCTGAAGCAAAGAAAAAAATCATACACTTTGGCATTTCCAAAAAGAAATAAACTTTCAAGGTCTAAGTAACAGTATGTATCTCAATAAAGAACTCACTGGTACTGCTTATCTGAAAAGCAGATAGCAGATGGTACGGCAAATCAAAAGAAAGAAAAACTCTTCTGAAGATATTGCTTTTTCAAAATGCTAAATGGAGTCTTCATCCCTTATATTTATGTTGTTCTTTCACTCTCTCTTTTTGGATAACTATTTAGAAGTGAATGATTTTTTTTCCAGAATGGCAATTAAATATAGATTGATGTGAGAATTATGCATCCTTATCATACTCCACTACACACAAGTTGCTATTACAGAACTTATTGGTGACCTGATGTGTATGAGGTCTTGTTGAACAGGCAGAATCAGGCAGTTTGCTTGAATTACTGAGAACAGCAGAAGTCTCTACATTAGAAGGCTATTGATGAGCAGCACACTAGGCTGACACTCATATGTAATGAAACCTATCAGGTTTTTTGTGTCACCGTGCATCACATTTTAGAGGGTAATATAGCAAATATTCCTTGCATTTAAAGAGTTTACAATGTAGTTATAATAAAATATACATTGGGTTGGCCAAAACGTTTGTCTGGGTTTTTCAGTTAGATGTTGCAGAAAAATCTGAATGAACATTTTGGCCAATCCAATTTATGAAGGTGGGATAAAAATGCAGGCATTGTGCTAACTGCTTTTCTTTGTCAACCCATTCAGCACCCTCAACTATATGGGGGTTTTGTTGTTCTCTCCACTGATTTCCTATGACAATTAGAATAAAACCCAACCTCCTTACCAACACTAAAGTCCTCACATGATTTGATTCCTCCGCAAACTCATCCCTACCAGTATGCTCACAGTCCTTGCTCACTATACTCCAGCCAGACTGGCCTTTCTTCTGCTCCTCTGAGAAGTTAACCTATCTCAAATCTCAAGGACTTAGCCCTTCCAAGTCACCCTGCCTAGAGAACTCGTCATGTCTTTGCAACGCTGATTCTGCATTTTGGTCAGGTCTCAGGCAAAGCATAAACTTCTTTAAGGCAAACTTCCTGGCTGTTTCTAATGTAGACCATAGTCACTACTTCATCGTTTAGTTTTATTTTTAAAAATCATTTAACACTTGCTTACATTCTATTATTTATTAGTCTATCTCCCTCATACTCTTTATTGTATTTTGTTCACCACTTTGCCTACCAAGTACATAGTAGGCATTCAATGGATATGTTGAAATGAATTAATAAATCCTCAGTTCACTTATGAATTAACAGATGTGTAAGATCAAAAAACTGGTAAGTGGCATAAAGACTTGAACCCAAGTTCAGGTGACTTCAAGGTCTATGTTTTTTAACTTATCTATAAATATCTAATTTAGCATAGTCAAAAAATGACACAAAGAACTTATGAGTAAATACAAAAGGCATAAATAACAAGTATTTGTTATTATGTAGAAAAATAACTCCAGACTGGCTTGTCAGAGATTGCTTTCAAGAAGGAGGTGACCTTGAACTGAGCCTGGGAAAATGGGTCATCTTGTGATTGGCAGAGAGAAGGAACTGGGTGAATGAAGACAGAAGGGAGGCACATGTCATCTCTGGGATGGTAGGGAGCACATTCTGGTAGAAGACGATCGAAGTACACTGAGTTTTGAATTATTGCACCCACATTTCAGTATGAACATTGTCATCTATCAACTAGTTGGCTTAGCAGTCACATAACTTCTTTGATTTTCAATTTCCACATTAGAAAATTTGCTCTAGCTATTTCAAAGTGTTAATGTGACTGATGGAAATATGCATAAGAATAATATATATTACTCATGTAAAATATAATAACAGTGAACATAACATAATACATAATAAAGTTATAATATATGGGATATATATTCATATATAAATATATTTAAATGTGTCCTTGAAAGCACTTGAAAAATGTATAGCTCTCTGAAAACAAAAGACAGATGCAGTATAAAATGAAGAGAGCAAATTAAATACTAGCAGAAAGATTCCCTGTAGCTCACTGGGTAAAGAATTTGCCTGTAGTACAGGAGACCAGGGTTCAATCCCTGGGTCAGGAAGATCCCCTGAAAAAAGAAATGGCAAACCGCTCCAGTAATCCTGCGTGGAAAATCCCATTGGCAGAGAAGCGCCTACAGTGGGCTACAGAAGAAGCACCTACAGAGAAGTGGGCTGCGGTCCATGGACTTGCAGAGACTTTGGGATACTGAGCAACTAAGACTTTCACTTTCACTTTCTTTGCCATCTGAGCCATGAGGGAAGCCCTAATACCAGACCATATATTAAATCAATATAAGTAAACAATTACATAAATGAGAAACTTTTATGATTATGACTCAGTAATTAGAAAAAACCTAATAGAAGCAGAAGAGATCCAAAAGAAATGGAAAGAAGACACAGAAGAACTGCACAAAAAAGATCTTAATGACCCAGATAACCAAGATGGAATAGTCTCTCATCCAGGGCTAGACATTCTGGAATGTACAGCAAGTGGGCCTTAGGAAGCACTGCTGCCAATAAATCCATTGGAGGTACTGGAATTCCAACAGAGCTATTTAAAATCCTAAAAGATGATGCTATTTAAGTGCTGCACTCAATGTCAGCAAATTTGGAAAATCCAGCAGTGGCCACAGGACTGGAAAAGGCCAATCCTTATCCCAATCCCCGAGAAGGACAGTACCAAAGACTGTGCAAGCCACCAGACAACTGCACTCATCTCCCATGCTAGTAAGGTTGTGCTCAAAATCCCCCAAGCTAGGCTTCAGTTGTATATGAACCAAGAACTTCCAGATATTCAAGTGGGGTTTAGAAAACGCAGAGGAACCAGAGATCAAATTGCCAACATTTGCTGGATCATACAGAAAGCAGGGGGATTCCAGAAAAACATCTAACTCTGTTTTATTGTACACTGAAGCTTTTGACTGTGTGGATCATAACAGTCTGGAAATTCTTAAGGAAATGGGAATACCGACCATTTTACCTGTCTCCTGAGAAACCTGTATGCCGGTCAAGAAGCAACAGTTAGAATCCTGTATGGAACAACTGACTGGTTCAGGATTGAGAAAGGAGAATGACAAGGCTGTTTATTGTCACCTTGTTTACTTATATGCAGAGCACATCATGCAAAATACTGGGCTGGATGTGTTAGGAGAAATATCAACAACCACAGATATGCATATGATACAACTCCACTGACAGAAAGCAAAGAGGAACTAAAGAGCCTCTTGATGAGAGTAAAGGAGGAGAGTGGAAAAAAGCTGGTTTAAAACTAAATATTAAAAATACCAAGATCATGGAATCAGGTCCCATCACTTCATGGCAAATAGAAAGGGGAAATGTAGAATCAGTGACAGATTTCCTCTTCTCCGCCTCTAAAATCACGGTGGGTGGTGACTGCAGCCATGAAATTAGACAATTGCTTCTTGGCAGGAAAGTTATGACAAATCTAGACAGTGTGTTAAAAAGCAAAGACATCACTTTGCTGACAAAAGTTCATATAGTCAAGGCTATGGTCTTTCCAGTAGTTATGTATGGATATGAGAGCTGGGCTATAAAGAAAGCTGAATGCAGAAGAATTGATTCTTTTGAACTGTGGTTCTGGAGACATTCCTTGGAAAGGCAGGAGATCAAACTAGTCAGTCTTACTGGAAATCAACCCTGAATACTTGTTGGAAGGACTGATGCTAAACCTTCAGTACCACCTGATGTGAACAGGTTACTCATTGGAAAAGACCTTGATGCTGGGAAATACTGAAAGCGGAAGGAGAAGGGGGTGACAGAGGATGAGACGGTTGGATGGCATCACCAATCCAATGGCCATGAACTTGGGCAAACTCCAGGAGATGGTGAGGTACAGGGAAGCCTGGCATGCCACAGTCCATGGGATCGCAAAGAGTTGGATATGACTTGGGAGCTGAACAACAGCAACTAGAAAATCAGAGAGACCTATAAGGAGAAAAACACGCCCCTATGTATGAGTTAAAAAACTATGTCCTGGATTTGGAAACTGGGTTCTCAGGTAAGAAAGATAGGAAACATGCCTCCTGGATTCCATGGATATATTTTAAGTATCCATTTTCCCAATACTTTCCCAATACAAATAGCTACTGTTTTGTGAGATAAATGTAACTGAGTGGTGATTAAAGGAAACAAAACCAACAATGATTGAAAAGGACTTAGTGCTTTTCCAGGAGTGCTCAGAATTTCTGGGACAACCTCAGTTCCACTTCAGACTTGAAGGATGAAGGCTCCAGCAAGAACACTCACCTCAGATCCATAGGAGACAAGGCTCTAACTGCCTACAGGAAGTCTGTAAGGAATCTCAGCCTAGCCACGCTCTGGGGCTCTTTTTCAGTGCCTGGAAGCACTGTAGGTAAGTGAATGAATATTGAAGCCAGAGAAAAATTATGCAAAAACTGACAGTAGCAAAATTATTGCTTAAGCTAGTATACTACTGTGTTTTGCATGGGTGTCTCTATTTTACATATTGCTCCTTTAGTGAAATTCTGTATTTTGTCTCATATAGGAGAACAATACTATTTAAAATAGATATATATCAAGAAAATCTCAAGAGCATGCTAAATGCTTTTAATCCCAAATGAGGGAAAATAAAAGGGGTCAAAGAAGGTCCTTCTCCTGGTGACAGGGCAATACACTGCAGGAACGATGTCAAGGGAAACCCTGCAAACTCAGCTCACTGTAGTAAAGGCACATTAGAGGGACACTGAGACTAGGGGAGGAGAAAGCACATATAGTCATATTGTCACAGGCTGCCTCAAGGTTAAAAAGCAGGTTAGCTACCCTTGATAGCACTGAATCAATTAAGTGATATGGCTAGAAAGCATTCATCTTTGCTTAACTAATTATGACTGAGAACTTACTCTGTACATATCACCATTCTAGGTGCATTGGTGTGCAGAAAAATATCCAGCCTCAGAGTCTGCCTTCAAGGTATTTACCATCTAGTAGAGGAATCAGCTCTGATACTTAAGGAACACTGCCAGAAAGTTGACTAGATTTAAGCAGGTTGAGAGTTACAGATGATGCAAGTGACTTACTAAGGTGATAAATTAGAAGATTCCATTAATAGTTAACAGCTTTGTGGCTCAGATGGTAAAGAGTTCTCCTGCAATGCAGGGGACCCAGGTTCATCCCTGGGTCTGGAAGATCCCTTGGAGGAGGGCATGGCAATCCTCTCCAGAATTCTTGCCTGGAGAATCTCATGGACAGAGGAGCCTGGTGGGTTATAGTCCACGGGGTTGCATGGAGTCTGACATGACTGAGCAGCTAACACACACACATTAACATTTACTGAATTGGTCAAAAGCTACAAAGATCTACAATCTGCCTAGATAGAAAGTTCTTCTCAGTTTAGAAAACATAATCATGACAGAGCAATGGTAGAAAAAAATAAAGCAGTAAATATCCTAATGAGAACTAAATTTAAAAAATTTCTCCTGCACTGCATGGTGTATCACAAAGGACATTACTATTCAAGGAGGGTAATTTTCCTATAGGCTTCCCTGATAGCTCAGTTGGTAAAGAATCAGCCTGCAATGCAGGTGATCCCTGTTCAATTCCTGGGTCAAGATCTGCTGGAGAAGGGATAGGTGCAGGTGATCCCTATTCAATTCCTGGGTTAAGAAGATCTGCTGGAGAAGGGATAGGTTACCCACTCCAGTATTCTTAGGCTTCCCTGTGTCCCAATAAAAATAAGGAGAACCACTGCTTAATTAGCCAGGATTTCTTTCTCCCTCTATGAGGAAAACAGAAGCACGGTTCCTTCTCAAAAGACATCTGAGGTTTTGCAATGAGACAACATAACTGTGCTCATATTGTAATGGAATCTGACATGATTATGCAGCTGACTTTCTGTCTCAGAATCTAGACTTGTATTAGAAGTTGCATTGACAGTGAATGTCCATTAATCAAGTCATTTTTCCAATTACATTCTGCATAGGAGATGAGTTCTTCCTAAATAAATGATACGACCCGAAGACCAAATGCAAACACCACTTAACTATATATTAAATCTTTAAAAGCCATGACTTGAGGAAAAAAACAGTTGCCAAATACAGAACATTCTGTACTGTTGACAATCAAATTCCATTGTAACAAAACCCTAGGGACTGTTTAGAGTCTTTTGTTGCACAAAGATCTGATCTATGAGCTATGGCTAAGACTCTCTGGATTAGAAGGAGACTTGGACTTTACCTAAGCTTTCCAATCACTGTATGATCTCAGTGCTGACCTTCAGCTTCCAAAGCTTCAGAGTCCCAGTCTGTCGGGCAAGAAAATTGAATGAGTTATCCTCCGGCTCAGTTCATTTCACTCTCTCAGTCGTGTCCAACTCTTTGAGACCTTATGGACTTCAGCACGCCAGGCTTTCCTGTCCATCACCAACTCCCAGAGTTTAATCAAACTCATGTCCATCAAGTTGGTGATGCAATCCAACCATCTCATCCTCTGTCATCCCCTTCTCCTCCTGCCTTCAATCCTTCCCAGCATCAGGGTCTTTTCAAATGAGTCAGTTCTTCCAATCAGGTGGACAAAGTATTGGAGTTTCAGCTTCAGCATCAATCTTTCCAATGAATATTCAGGATTGATTTCCTTTAGGATGGACTGGTTGGATCTCCTTGCAGTCCAAGGGACTCTCAAGAGTCTGCTCCAACACCACAGTTTAAAACAATCAATTCTTCGGTGCTCAGCTTTCATTATAGTCCAACTCTCACATCCATACATGACCACTGGAAAAACCATAGCTTTGACTACACAGACCTTTGTTGGCAAAGTAGTGTCTCTGCTTTTTAATATGCTCTCTAGTTTGGTTATAACTTTTCTTCCAAGAAGCAAGCATCTTTTAATTTCATGGCTGCAATCACCATTTGCAGTGATTTTGGAGCCCCCCAAAATAAAGTCAACCACTGTTTCCCCACTATTTGCTATGAAGTGATGGGACCGGATGCTATGATCTTAGTTTTCTGAATGTTGAGCTTTAAGCTAACTTTTTCACTCTCCTCTTTCACTTTCATCAAGAGTCTCTTTAGTTCTTCTTAAGAGTAGTGTCATCTGCATATATAAGGTTATTGATATTTCTCCTGACAATCTTGATTCCAGCTTGTGCTTCATCCAGCCCAGTGTTTCTCAGGATGTACTCTGCATATAAGTTAAATAAGCAGGGTGACAATATACAACCTTGACATATTCATTTTCTGATTTGGACCCAGTCTGTTGTTTCATATCCAGTTCTAACTGTTGCTTCTTGACCTGCATATAGATTTCTCAGAAGGCAGGTTAGGTGTTCTGGTATTCCCATCTCTTTAAGAATTTTCCCAGTTTCTTAAGATCCACAGAGTCAAAGGCTTTAGTGTAGTCAATAAAGCAGAAGTAGATGTCTTTCTGGAACTCTCTTGCCTTTTTGATGATCCAACTGATATTGGCAATTTGATCTCTGGTTATTCTCCCTTTCTAAAGCCAGCTTGAACATCTGGAAGTTCATGGTTCACATACTGTTGAAGCCTGGCTTGGAGAATTTTGAGCATTACTTTACTAGCATGTGAGATGAGTGCAATTGTGTGGTAGTTTGAGCATTTTTTGTTATTGCCTTTCTTTGGGATTGGAATGAAAGCTGACTTTTTCCAGTCCTGTGGCCACTGCTAAGTTTTCCACATTTGCTGGTATATTGAGTGCAGCACTTTCACAGCATCATCTTTCAGGATTTGAAATAGCTCAACTGGAATTCCATCATCTCCACTAGCTTTGTTTGTAGTGATGCTTCCTAAGGCCCACTTGACTTCACATTCCTGGATGTCTGGCCTAGGTGAGTGATCCCATCATCGTGATTATCTGGGTTGTGAAGATCTTTTTTTTTTAATATACATTTATTCATTTTAATTGGAGGTTAATTACTTTACAATATTGTATTGGTATTGCCATACATCAACATGAATCCGCCAGAGGTATACATGTGTTCCCCATCCTGAACCTCCCTCCCTCCTTCCTCCCTGTACCATCCCTCTGGGTCGTCTCAGTGCACCAGCCCCAAGCATCCAGTATCATGCATCGAACCTGGACTGATGATTCATTTCATATATGATATTATACATGTTTCAATGCCCTTCTCCCAAATCATCCCACCCTCGCCCTCTCACACAGAGTCCAAAAGACTGTTCTAGACATCTGTGTCTATTTTGCTGTCTCGCATATAGGGTTATTGTTACCATCTTTTTAAATTTCATATATTTTTTGTTCAGTTCTTCTGTGTATTCTTGCCACCCCTTCTTAATACCTTCTACTTCTGTTAGGTCCATACCATTTCTGTCCTTTATTGAGCCCATCTTTGCATGAAGTGTTCCCTTGGTATCTCTAATTTTCTTGAAGAGATCTCTGCTCTTTCCTATTCTATTGTTTTCCTCTATTTCTTTCCACTGATCACTGAGAAAGGCTTTTTTATCTCTCCTTGCTATTCTTTGGAACTCTGCATTCAAATGGGTATATCTTTCCTTTTTTCCTTTGTCTCTAGCTTCTCTTCTTTTCTCAGCAATTCGTAAGGCCTCCTCAGACAGCCATTTTGCCTTTTTTCATTTCTTTTCATTCGAAATATTCTTGATCACTGCCTCCTGTACAAAGTCATGAACCTCCATCCGTAGTTCATCAGGCACTCTATCAGATCTAGTCCCTTAAATCTATTTCTCAATTCCACTGTATAATCGTAAGGGATTTGATTTAGGTCATACCTGAATGGTCTAGTGGTTTTCCCTGCTTTCTTCAATTTAGGTCTGAATTTGGCAATAAGAAGCTCATGATATGAGCCACAGTCAGCTCCTGGTCTTGTTTTTGCTGACTGTATAGAGCTTCTCCATCTTTGGCTGCAAAGAATATAATCAATCTGATTTCAGTATTGACCATCTGGTGATGTCCCTGTGTAGAGTCCTCTCTTGTGTTGTTGGAAGAGGGTGTTTTCTATGAGCAGTGCATTCTCTTGGCAAAACTCTGTTAGACTTTGACCTGCTTGTTTTGTACTCCAAAGCCAAATTTGCCTGTTACTCCAGGTATCACTTGACTTCCTACTTTTGCATTCCAGTCCCCTATAATCAAAAGGAAACTTCTGGTTTTGTGAAGTTAAATATTGTAATTTGTTGTATCAAAAACATTATGAAATACAAATACTGTGCTAAAACGCAAAATGCTGCTATACCAAAATTCCAGTCTCTTATAGGCAAAGTATTAATGACATAGGTTTATGAGTTGCTTATCCTTTTCAATAGTTTACTTGTCTTTTTTTCAAGTAGTCTCTTTTATAACTCCAAGTTTCTAAGAAACATTTGCTAGATTCACATTAAATAACAGCTATAAACAAGGCTCTCAAAAATCTAATTTAAAAAAAAAAAGGTTGTTTGTTTGTCACCATCATTTTCAACCACTGATTACAATGTTTTGTTCAGTTATTTATAACTTATTCCTCTCCACTTGTATGTGTTATGCATTTTAAGTACAGGCATTTGGCTTAGGAGTATTACTAATTTAAAGGTTACTTGCTCTATTAATAAAATGGCAGATTGCCTCTTTCTATTCCCCACCAATATATGAAAAAGATAATCTTTATTTCCAGATTTTGTTCTTTTAGTTCCTCAGCCCAGCACAATCAGATCTTTACCACCCACCATTCTCCTGAAACTAGTCACCAAAGCCACCATGACCCTGAAATTAATTATCCCAGTTGCTTATTTTTCAGCCCTACCTATTGTGAAAAGAAGAGAGGCAAAACGCAAAGGAGAAAAGGAAAGACATAAGCATCTGAATGCAGAGTTCCAAAGAACAGCAAGAAGAGATATGAAAGCCTTCTTCAGCTATCAATGTAAAGAATAGAGGAAAACAACAGAATGGGAAAGACTAGAGATCTCTTCAAGAAAATTAGAGATACCAAGGAAACATTTCATGCAAAGATGGGCTCAATAAAGACAGAAATGATCTGGACCTAACACAAGCAAAAGATATTAAGAAGAGGTGGCAAGAATACACAGAAGAACTGTACAAAAAAGATCTTCAAGACCAAGATAATCATGATGATGTGATCACTAAACTAGAGCCAGACATCTTGGAATGTGAAGTCAAGTGGGCCTTAGAAAGCATCATTACGAACAAAGCTAGTGGAGGTGATGGAATTCCAGTTGAGCTATTTCAAATCCTGAAAGATGATGATGTGAAAGTGCTGCACTCAATATGCCAGCAAATTTGGAAAACTCAGCAGTGGCCATAGGACTGGAAAAGGTCAGTTTTCGTTCCAATTCCAAAGAAAGGCAATGCCATAGAATGCTCACACTACCACACAATTGCATTCATCTCACACGCTAGTAAAGTAATGCTCAAAATTCTCCAAGCCAGGCTTCAGCAATATGTGAACCGTGAACTCCCTGATGTTCAAGCTGGATTT
The DNA here is from genome assembly GCF_023091745.1 of Budorcas taxicolor. Taxonomy (NCBI): domain Eukaryota; kingdom Metazoa; phylum Chordata; class Mammalia; order Artiodactyla; family Bovidae; genus Budorcas; species Budorcas taxicolor. The sequence continues at coordinate 74,591,232 of NC_068918.1, read as the reverse complement.
AGAAAAGGCAGAGGAACCAGAGATCAAATTGCCAACATCCACTGGATCATCAAAAAAGCAAGAGAGTTCCAGAAAAACATCTATTTCTGCTTTATTGACTATGCCAAAGCCTTTGACTGTGTGGATCACAATAAACTGTGGAAAATTCTGAAAGAGATGGGAATACCAGCCCACCTAACCTGCCTCTTGAGAAATCTCTATACAGATCAAGAAGCAACAGTTAGAACTGGACATGGAAAAACAGACTGGTTCCAAATAGGAAAAGGAGTACGTCAAGGCTGTATATTGTCACCCTGCTTATTTAAGTTCTATGCAGAGTACATCATGAGAAATGCTGGGCTGGAAGAAGCACAAGCTGGAATCAAGATTGCCGGGAGAAATATCAATCACCTCAGATATTCAGATGACACCACCCTTATGGCAGAAAGTGAAGAGGAACTAAAAAGCCTCTTGATGAAAGTGAAAGAGGAGAGTGAAACAGTTGGTTTAAAGCTCAACATTCAGAAAATGAAGATCATGGCATCCGGTCCCATCACTTCATGGGAAATAGATGGGGAAACAGTAGAAACAGTGTCAGACTTTTTTTTTTGCTCCAAAATCACTGCAGATGGTGATTGCAGCCATGAAATTAAAAGACACTTACTCCTTGGAAGAAAAGTTATGACCAACCTAGATAGTATATTCAAAAGCAGAGACATTACTTGGCAGACTAAGGTCCGTCTAGTCAAGGCTATGGTTTTTCCTGTTGTCATGTATGGATGTGAGAGTTGGACTGTGAAGAAGGCTGAGCGCTGAAGAATTGATGCTTTTGAACTGTGGTGTTGGAGAAGACTCTTGAGAGTCCTTTGGACTGCAAGGAGATCCAACCAGTCCATTCTGAAGGAGATCAACCCTGGGATTTCTTTGGAAGGAATGATGCTAAAGCTGACACTCCAGTACTTTGGCCACCTCATGAGAAGAGTTGACTCATTGGAAAAGACTCTGATGCTAGGAGGGATTGGGGGCAGGAGGAGAAGGGGACGACAGAGGATGAGATGGCTGGATGGCATCACGGACTCTATGGACGTGAGTCTGAGTGAACTCCGAGAGACGGTGATAAACAGGGAGGCCTGGCGTGCTGCGATTCATGGGGTTGCAAAGAGTCAGACACGACTGAGCAACTGAACTGAACTGAACTGAACCTATTGTAAAATATAGATGATAACACAGAAAAGCTCATAAAATATAAGTAAGTAGTTCAAAGATTTCTCCCATGGGAAATACCCATTAATATACCCTGAAGATCAAGAAAGAGATTCTAGCCTCCTCTCTTCTTGCCTACTCCAGGTCCTTATCCTTCTTTCAGGTAATCACTATCCTAATTTAAAGTATTTATTCTTCTAGCTTTTTTTTTTACATCCTTACCAACTAAGCAAGTATTTCTAAAACCAGTATAGGTTTAATTAAACCTGCTGCCTTCACAGTCTGTCTGACTTTAAACATCCCAAATCACATGTGTAACACATTGTTTTTTCTTATGTGAATTTCATTTATGAATACACTTCCATTTGTTTGTTCATTCCACTGTGGGTTCAATGGCTTATGTTGAAGTCCTCATCCCAGGGAGTATCTCTGGAACATGTAACAATGTTGACCATTGCCTCTTTGAAATTCTCTTCTCTCCCACCCTTTACAGCAACACTCTCCTGTGCTTGTGCTTAGTCGCTCAGTTGCGTCCAACTTTTTGTGACCCCATGGACTGTAGCCCACCAGGCTCCTCTGTCCATGGGATTCTCCAAGCAAGAATACTGGAGTGGGTTGCCATTCCCTTCTTCAGGGTATCTTTCTGACCCAGGAGTTGAACCCAGGTCTCCTGCATTGCAGGCAGATTCTTTACCATCTGAGACACCAGGAAAGCCCAACACTCTCCTAAGCTTCCCTGTGTTATTTTGACGGCTCTTCAGTGTTTGTCACTAACAGCTCTTCTTCAGTGCGCCCCCATTTAAAACACTGATGTTTAAGTATCTCTCTTTATCTCCTCTTTGTACATATTAATACTAAGCAATTACTCCTTCCTTAGCTCTGGATCCCAATTACTAGGATGATTTTTCATGACTTCCTGCCTTTCTTCACCTTCATCTCTGTTTAGCTTCTGTCTCCCCCAGACATGTTACAGAGCTGCTAAAAGCTACCCCCAAACATGCCATTCCCTTCTTTCCTTTGTGTCTTTCTATATGCTGCTCCTCCAGTCAGGAATTCCCTTCCCTCTCTTCATCCTCTAATTTTCAGATCAAACATTTTCTCCTGTGAAATCTTCAGGACCCTCTTGCAGTTTTAATTGCTCCCTCATCTATGTTCCATGAGCTCATTGTGCAGTCCCTCATTACAGCACTTATTATACTCTATTGTGAACATCTACGTGTCTCTCTCCCTCACCAGAGGACAAGGAATCCTGTCTTATTCACCTCTATATCCCTGGGGGTGCTCAATATGCAAATGTTGCCAGAATTAAGAAATCTGTTTACTTGGTAACCTTTATGTATTTCTTCTGCGAGGGAAGGCTTATAGCATTCACATTTGTGTTGTGGTTGTCTGACAGAGATACATCAAACTTTTATGTGGCAGGGGTTTGTTGCAGGTTGGGTTTCCTCAGAAGCAAACTCTGAGATGAAAATTTACGTGTAGGATGTTTGTTACAGAAAGCTCTTGGGAGCAACACCTGTGGAACGAAATGAAAAGAATGAGAAAAAAAGTACAACTGGGCAGAGGAAAATGTCAAGCTATCATGCTGTTGCAATGGAAGCCTTAGCTAACACTTTAGGGAATTCTGAAGCTGGAATGTTCCAGAGAGCTGAGCTTCCATGTTCCCTCATCTGCATCAGAGGTGGGCATGACTTCTTTAGCATGGCCAATCTGGAGGGCTCTGACAGCTAAAAGAGATGCTGCCAGCTGGTCCTTGCATTATAGTGCCCATTGCAGTTTGAAATTTTGCCTAAAAGAATTTCATAAATCAGCCTCTTGAATTATGTATAAAGTCTACTAGGTAGGATTTCCAGTGTCTCAAGATGTACCTATATCATTATGAAAAAAATGGTAAATGTCAATTTTACTATGTTTGGTATAAAAGTTTCTGTTCTGACTTTACAATCTATTTTGCTTTCTCTAGCCTTGTGGCAACATTCCCAAAGGACAACTGCCCCAGAGACCCTCCCCCAAGAAGGACCACCCAGAACTTGTACACAGAGACTCTTGCAGTGAGAATTTAACGTGACTCCATTTGGGAAGATTTAAGTGACAGAAAATGAGATATTTGGTTGTTCACCGGTTAACTTTAATGAAGTGTACAGTTCAGTATTCTCCACAATTCTGTGAATATTGGAAATGAAAAATTTTAAAATATTAAATGACTAAGTGCCTGAATATCCAACTTATAGCTGAATATTTTGGTTTCTTCACAAATTTTTTCTTCCATTATTTTATATACCTAAAAATGTTTTTCATGTTGATGTATGGCAAAACCAATACAATATTGTAGAGTAATTAACCTCCAATTAAAATAAATTTATATTTTTAAAAAAAGAAGAAGAAAGCAAGGAGTATACTCTTATATGCCTCTCTCTTGGGCAATATCAAAATACATGCTGTCAAACTAGAAGGATATATTTTCTTCACATGGAAAAATGGTAATTCTATCTATTCCAGAAAGAGTAAAACTTGTAGTTATTCTATTTCTTCCAGAAGGATCCATCAAATCATCTATCTATGAAGCATGCAGGTGCTCTAAAAATAATAGCACTAGGATATAGGGTACTAAAGACCAGAATGCAAGAAATCTACACTGATAGATTTTGATTGCTGAGTTCTGAGGCTGGCATGAGAAAGAGTCCTGTGACTGCCAGGTTTCATGAATGAGCAAATAGATGAAGAGTAGAGCTTTTAACCAGGGAAGATGTATAGGAGGAGGATCAGGCTGGGGAGGAAAAGATTATGAGCTCAGTTTTGTAAATATTGAGCTCAGATATCTGGACATCATCCAGGAAAGATATAAGATAGTTTTAGATCTATCAGCCTGCTCAGGGCTGAGCTAGGAATATGAATTTGGCAGACATAACTTTATAGATTCACTCATTTACTTATCCATTCATTTATTCACTTATTCAATTAGCTATGAGCTAAGTACCAAGCTAGGACCTAGATATAAAGAAATTAGTGTGGTTAATGATAGCTAATGGTGTGGGAAGGGAAGAAATTACATGGGAAGGAACAGGAAGAGTGAGATGAGGACAAATGACAAAACCATGGTGAGGAGCTCAGACTGCAGCTATGGGCAGCGGAAGAAAAACATGAGAAAAAGACTAAGAAAAGGAGACTGAGTGAGCAAAAGGAGAACAGAGGAGAGGAAGAACCCTGAATTTAAGGGAGAAAGAAGTATTGGAGCATCGCATCTGTGAAAACAATATCTATTGCAAAAACAATAGAGTTCTGCCAAACAAACACACTCAATGATTAAATTTTACCACTGACATTATTATTACTGTTTTCTAATTGTTATGGCTATAACTAATAGTTTGATCTTTATTAATAATGTTCAATAATCTAAAAATGTCAACTTAAGGACTTTGAAAAAAAATGGCCCCTGTCTTTAATCTTCAGGAGATCCTTGGCGAGAGCGGATGCCATGTGGTGGTGGTGGAGGTGATGGCAGAGAATCAGAGCACAACAGCCTGGGAAGTGACTGTCTGAGAGGGAAGAAGGAAGACATATGAGTGCAGACTATCATGTCCAGGTTGTTGGCCATAAAAGGAAAGAAAGAGGAGAGTAGACAGGGTGCTTCTAGAGGAATTTTTTGAATGGGTTGAAAGTGTATGCATGCTAAGTTGCCTCAGTTGTGTCTGACTCCTTGGTGGCTCAGCTGGTAAAGAATCCAGCTGCAATGCAGACCTAAGTTCTATCCCTGGGTTGGGAAGGAAAAGGATACCCACTCCAGTATTCTGGCCTGGAGAATTCCATGGACTGTATAATCCACAGGGTCACAAAGAGTCAGACACAACTGAGCTACTTTCAGATTCACTGTCACTTTCCTTGCAACCATATGGACTGTATCCCACCAGACTCCTCTGTCCTTGGGATTTTTCCAACAAGAACACCGGAGTGAGTTGCCATTTCCTACTCCAGGGGATATTACTGACTCAGAGACTGATCCCATGTCTCCTATGTCTCCTGCATTGGCAGATGAGTTATTTACCATTAGCACCACCTGGGAAACCCAGGTAGATAGTATGTTCATATAATAAAACAACTAGCTTAGTATGGCTTTCCTGATAGTCTCACTTGGTAAAGAATCCACCTGCAATGCAGGAGACTCCGGTTCGAATCTCCTAGGTTGGGAAGATCTGCTGAAGAAGGGATAGGCTACCCACTCTGGTATACTTGGGCTTCCCTTGTGGCTCAGCTGGTAAAGAATCTACCCGCAATGCGGGTGACCTGGGTTCGATCCCTGGGTTGGGAAGATCCCCTGGAAGAAGGGAAAGGATACCCACTCCAGTATTCTGGCCTGGAGAATTCCATGGACTGTATAGTCCATGGGGTCACAAAGAGTGGGACACAACTGAGTGACTTTCACTTTCACTTTCAGCTTAGTAGAGGAAAAAATAGTGAGGATATGAGTAACAAGAAATAATGAGCAAGGTCTTGGAAGGTTCAAATGGACTAAGATCAAGAACAAAGCTGAATTTATAACAGTATCCAAAATTACCAAGTGCCTCAGAAAAAGTCTAACAAAAGATATGTGCAGGATCATTGAATTATACTAAAGAAGACTTCAAAAACTGAAATAATTTCATTTCACAATATATACTTATATTAAGTCATCACTTAGTACATTAAACAATACATTGTACAATCTTATTTGTCAATCATATACCACAAAACTAGGGGGAAAAGAAAAGGAAAAAAAAATGTATCTGGAAAGGTACATAAATACTTTTTTCAAAATACTGAAATATATATCCAATTCACAGATTGGCAAGCTCACTAGTATAAATATTTCTCTTGAAATTAATTTATAGATTCAATGAACTCCTTATCATTAGGTCATTTCAGTGGCGGGATACTTAACAAGCTTTTTTTACATGTGTATTAAAAAGGTCAAGAATAACCAAGACATATTTGAAGAAGGAAATTAATATAGGAAAGACTTGCCTGATACAAAGCTGTAGTAATCAAGATGATGAACTTTTATTGCAAAGGTAAATATTTATACCAATGAAATACAACTGAACTCCAGAAGCAACTCTACACACTCAAGAACACTTGATTGGTAACAAGCTAGCACTCCAGGGCAGCAGAGAAAGGACAGAGCTTTCAGCCAGTGGAATGATAATAATGGGTATCCATATATACCAATCATTTAGGTGAATTAAAAGTGTAAGCGGAAAAGGCAAAATTTTTAAACTTTTAGAAGAGAATATAGGTGGATATCTTCATAAACTTGAGCTAGGGACTTTTAATAAGAGAAAAAGCATTCAATGTAAAGGAAATATAGATAATTTTGACTATATTAAAATTAAGAACTTCTGTTTACTATAGGACTCCATGAAGAGGTAAAGATATAAACCACAGAGTGAAAGATGATATTTGCAAACTGATAATAGTAGATCTCAATACACAGTCAATTCAATAAGAAGTACAGATAAATGAAAAAAAAAAAAAAAAGAAACACAATCCAATTTTAAAAATAGGCAAAAGGGAGGGAGGTTCAGGATGGGGAACATGTGTATACCTGTGGCGGATTCATGTTGATATATGGCAAAACCAATACAATATTGTAAAGTAATTAGCCTCCAATTAAAATAAATAAATTTATATTTTAATAAATAGGCAAAGAATTTAGTTTCACAGAAATGAAAATTCTAATCACCAATAGGTGTATTGATATTTTTAAAAGGTACTCAACATCATGGGCAGTTAGAGTGAATGAAAATAAATAAATTTAAATTAAATGATTTAGGAGAATGTCATTGAAACATGTATACTATCATGTAAGAAATGAATCGTCAGTTTATGTTCGATACAGGATACAGGATGCTTGGGGCTGGTGCACGGGGATGATCCAGAGAGATGATATGGGGTGGGAGGTGGGAGGGGGGTTCAGGATTGGGAACTCATGTACACTCATGGCAGATTCATGTCAATGTATGGCAAAACCAATACAGTATTGTAAAGTAAAATAAAGTAAAAATAAAAATTAAAAAAAAAGAACGGATAAAAAGAGAAAATTTAAACAATGAATTAACACTAAACATCTCTAAAGATTGGAAAAACAGAAAAGTCTAACAACAAGTGTTGGCCAGGATTTGGAGCATTAGGAACTGTACACTGTTGGTGGGCACATAAACTCATACACTCTGTTTGGAAACATAGCAATATTACCCAGCATAGTTAAAGCACACATACACCCAGCTGCAGAAATCCCAATATTAGGTACATACCTTAAAGAAATGTGTGCACCAAGAGTCATTGTTCATAGCCCCAAACTAGGAATATCCCAAATTGACATTATCAGTAGAATGGATAATTAACTGGTGTGTTCATTTAATGGGAGCTATGAAATATTAAAAATGAACAGACAAACTAAAGTCACATGCAATAACATGAATAAACCTTTCCAATGTAAATTTAAGCAAAAACAAGACACAAAATAAACTTATAATAGGATTCCATCTATACATGGTTCGAAAATAGAAAAACTAACCTTTTTTTAGGGATGCATACATGATTGGCAAAATCATACAGATAAGCAAAGACTGTATTACTACAAAAATCAAGAAAGTTTGAACACAAGGGGAAAGGAAGGAGTTTGCAACTTGTATGAGTTAGCCTGCTGGTTTCTGCTCCCTCTGCTTTCAGTAGCTGTTCCAAATCTCCTATATAAAATGTTCTATTTCTTGGTCTGGATAGTGTTTACACAGGTATTTGCTTTATAGTTATTTATAAAACTGTCCATATGGATCTTATGCACTTTTCAGTGTGCAGGTTATATTTCTGAATGAAAAGTTCTGAGGGAAAAATATAGGTGGTGAGACAGGAAATATGACATTTACTTTGTAATTTATTGTAAAAATTAAACATAATCCATATAACATGTTTAGCTATATACCTAAGATGAAACATATGCTCAAGTATAATAATTATAATGTAAAGCATCTGTGAAAAAATAAATAAATAAAACCTAAAGCAGGATTTATAAAGAAGCAGGGACAGTGGATGTAGTCCTATCCATTTCTCAATAGCCTTCCAATAAATTCCTTATTTGCTTACATGAGCCAGAGTTGATGTCCTCTGAAGAGCACTGAACTATGAACACAAGTCTGATCTCAAGTCTGAGAGACACGGTCAGAGAAGATTTGAATACATGACGTTTAAGGTGAAAACCAAACGTCAAATAGGTATTTTATACAAGTTGGAAATATGAGAATAAAATCAAAGTGCAAGACTTATTTTGTGGAATCTGAAATATGATACAAATGAACTTATCTACCAAACAGAAACAGACTTACAGGCATAGAGAATAGATGTGATTGCCAAGGAGGAGGGGAGGTGGGGGAGGGATGAACTGGGAGTTTGGGATTAGCAAATGCAAACCATTTTATAGAAAATGTTAAACAACAAGGTCATACTGTATAGCACAGGGAACTATATTCAATATCCCATGATAAACCATCATGCAAAAGAAAATAAAAAGGATGTATACAGAACTGAATCACTTTGCTATAGAGCAGAAATTAACACAATACTGTAAATCAACTATACTTCAATAAAATAATTTATAAAAAAATCAAAAAAATAAATAAATAAAGTATCTGTGAAGAAGAGCCAATATGAAGAAAGGAAAATGCTGTTAAAAGCTGGATTTATTCTTTCAATTAAGAAATACTTCAAGATATAGTGTAACTATTTAGGACTACTTGTGGTTACCAGTAATCCCAGACCTTTTTGTGTAGATGTCCTCACAGCAGAGCAATAATATTAATTTCCTTTTCTTATAGATAAGCAATATATATAGCCATGTGGTTATATGTTATCCTATTGAAATAAATAGCTTGATCTATACATTCCAGAGATTAGAATACTGATATTTTTAAATGATCATATCTTAGATATTTTATTTTCTTCCCCTGTTTCTTAATATTCAATTTTAGAGATTGAACTGGTACTATGGTACTCAGATCAGCTGAGTTAACCACTCCGATTCATCTGAAAACTGCTTATTGTTAAGACTTAGAAGCAAAATCACTTCATGGCAAATAGATGGGGGAACAGTGAAAACAGTGGCTGACTTTATTTTTCTAGGCTCCAAAATCACTTCAGATGGTGATTGCAGCCATGAAATTAAAAGACGCTTACTCCTTGGAAGGAAAGTTATGACCAACCTAGACAGCATATTGAAAAGCAGAGATATTACTTTACGAACAAAGGTCTGTCTAGTCAAGGCTATGGTTTTTCCAGTGGTCATGTATGCATGTGAGATTTGGACTATAAAGAAAGCTGAGCGTAGAAAAATTGATGCTTTTGAACTGTGGTGTTGGAGAAGACTCTTCAGAGTCCCTTGGACTGCAAGGAGATTCAACCAGTCCATCCTAAAGGAGATCAGTCCTGGGTGTTCATTGGAAGGACTGATGTTGAAGTTGACACTCCAATACTTTGGCCACTTGATGAGTCAGCTCAAAAGATCCTGATGCTGGGAAAGATTGAGGGCAGGAGGAGAAGGGGATGACAAAGGATGAGATGGTTGGATGGCATCACCGACTCAATGGACATGGGTTTTGGTGGACTCCAGGAGTTGGTGATGGACAAAGAGGCCTGGCGTGCTGCTGCTCATGGGGTCACAAAGAGTCAGACATGACTGGGTGACTGAACTGAACTGAATTGAAAAGCAAAATTTTATTCTTTTAAGTGGTATCATTTCCACAAATATCTGTGAAGCTTATGTGTACCATGAAAGGCAATGTACCAACTACGGGGATGAAGAGCAAAAGTGTTAACCACACAGTCATGTCCAACTCTTTGCAACCGCATGGACCGTAGCCCACCAGGTTCCTCTTTCCATGGAATTTTCCAGGAAAGAATACTGGAGTGGGTAGCCATTCCCTTCTCTAGAGAGTCTTCCTGACCAAGAGATCAAACCCGGGACTCACTGCATGCAGATTCTTTACCATCTGATCCACCAAGGAAGTATGAGTGTGAGGGGAGCTAATAGGAGATTTACGCATGGCCAATAAGAAAGTCATAAAAACTGAGTTCAATAGATAAATATGAAATAAAATAATCATAAAATGAAGTTGATTCAAATGCTTAATGAAGTTTTAATACACTGTAGGAATATTTCATTCAGGCTGGGTAAATCAGGAAAAATTCTCATTTGAAGAAGATTGACAGATAATCTGAAGAATTGATGCTTTTGAATTGTGGTGTTGGAGAAGACTCTTGAGAGTCCCTTGGACTGCAAGGAGATCCAACCAGTCCATTCTAAAGGAGATCAGTCCTGGGTGTTCTTTGGAAGGAATGACGCTAAAGCTGAAACTCCAGTAATTTGGCAACCTCATGCGAAGAGTTGACTCATTGGAAAAGACTCTGATGCTGGGAGGGATTGGGGGCAGGAGGAGAAGGGGATGACAGAGGATGAGATGACCGATGGCATCACCGACTGAGCGACTGAACTGAACTGACAGTCCAAATTTGGCCCTTACCATGTGTGAGACTTCAAACAAGTCCCTCAGGCACTCCAGAATGAGGAAACTGCAGAAGCAAAGGACAGAAGTACTAGATGTGCTCAAAGATTATAAAAGAGATAGATAAAGGTGGAACATTCACTTTGCAGAGAGATATAAAGGAAGAATCTACTGGATAGGCAATGCGGAACCCACCCTTGAGTGTACAGAAGTAGCTTTAGCTTTTACAGAGTAAGTGGGTTAAACTGACCCAAACAAAAGACAGAAAAATGTAGCTCATCACATAGCTTTGCAAATATGTTCCAGAATTATAAACCTTGATGAAATTCTTTTAACAAAATTTACTCACATTTACTTGTTACTTGAGGTACTTCTTATCCTTTAGTGGTGAATACCTGTCCTGTATCTTTATACAGTTGTTATAATGCAGAGAATTAAAACTGTCTTCTACTGAAAAATTGAAATGATCAAAGATTAACTAATACAGTCAGAACATGAATTTAAAATAAAACATTACACACAGATATAAAGAGTTTTTCTGAAGCAACAGACCAGAGAAATGAGGAAAAGAGTAAAATCAGAATTCACTCTGGAACCCCCAATTAGGCAAATATTTCCCTAAAATTTAGCAGATTGTCCTACATATTGTCTATATTTTAGTTCCAGGACAAAGTTAAAGCATGTACAACACGAACTTTTTTGAGTATATTCCCCATAAACAGGACCTCCTTTCCACTCAAACCATCTATTTCCCGAATTCACTATTGTCAGTTACATAATCTAATACAACTGTCATTCCCTGGCAGGGGAGAACATGAAAATTTTAAAAAGTAAGCAACAATCTGTGGAAAAAAGTAAATTCACAGAGTGTTTTCAGACCAAATATCATCTGTTTCCTGTGCTAAATCCAAATCCATTTCAGTGGATAACATTAAATGCTATTCAACTCTGAGAATCAAAACTGTCTCATAGCTAAAAATTATATCATCAAATTTATTACTCAAGCATGTTCCTATGGTGAATTTCTGATTCTCTCTTCTTCATAAGAATTACACCCACCCAACATCATTCCTCAATCAGTTGACAGAAGACAAACAGTTGTCTGCCTGGTCATATGTGATATGCCAGCAAGTAAACAAGGGGTTGAAGGAGGGAGACAGTTTTTTTTTTTATGTTTATAATTAAGTTCATGCCATTAATATTGTATTTCAAAAGTGAAAAGCATCTGTTATGACATATGGTATTACTGCCTATCTGAAATATGTGGGAATAAATAGCTACTGGCTCCTTTAAGCAGGCCAGCAGCTGAGACTATACTCTCACTCCCTTTTGGCTGATGACTGCAACTAAGGCCACTGACTCTCTATGACCTTCAGCAAGTTCTGTTCTCTCTTGAGGTTCAATTTGATCCTTGGAAAATTAAGAGGGATGAACCAGCTATCCTCTAGTTTTCTTCCAGCCTGCTGAATCTGTTAAAGAAATAACAAGGAAGTTTTCAAAAAGGGAAGTAGGTGCTGAAAATTCCAGCAAAGTCAGGTATAATATGGACAGCTCTAGGCTTCAGACTGATTAAAACAAGAGAATAGTTCTAGCTTAGTTAAGTTAAAATAGCTTCAGCTGGGCTGATAATAAATCTAAGTCTTGAAGTCAGAATACTCAGGAAACATAGGAAGAGAGTCATACTTGGAGATGTCTGAAATGGAATGGACTGTCTTGAGAAGAAGTGAGCTCACCATCATGGGAGGTTTCGAGGAGAGGATGGGAGCTCAAGTGACAGGGATGTTGAGAAACTCATAAATTGGGCCCCAAGATCTTCTCCAAACAGGATGCAAAATGTCATTGATAAGTTACTATGCTGGAATTGAGTGTTGTTAGCTCTTAAGGATCCCATAGCAAAACTGTATCTCATCATTCAGCCAACACATTTTTTGAGCCCTACCCTGGGCCATGCCTGTATGCCAAGTAGCTTTAGTCATGTCTGATTCTTTGCAATGCTATGGACTGTGGCCCTCCAGGTTCCTCTGTCCTTAGGATATTCCAGGCAATAATATTGGAGTGGGTTGCCATTTCCTCCCCCAGGGGATCTTCCCAACCCAGGGATCGAACCCACATCTCTTATGCCTCCTGCATTAGCAGGTGGGGTTTTTTACTACTAGCACCACCCTACCATGCAAATCCTATAAGGCATGCAATGATGATTCAGAGAATACACTGTGCTTCTGAAGGATAAGATAGAAATGTGATAGCTACAGGTAATAATGAGTGCATAGAAGAAGCACAAAAATCACAAAAGATCAGAGGTAAGGAGAGATTACTTCCAAGGTTGCCGAGCAAAGATGGAGCAATAATGAAAAGTTTATGGAAGAGATGAAGGTGGAGCAGACACCTGAAGAAAGGCCATGGATGCAGAGGGAAAAAATGATTTCTAAGATTCTTCCATTCTTGAGATTTAATGTGCTTCCCAAATATCTGAGAGTGACATGAAAATAAGCATAACTACACTAGTTCCCCTATTTTAAAGTATCAGTTCTGCCACCTCCTTGATCCATTAGGCTAATCAGGCAAGGACCAATGGGATACACCCTGCTTTGGGAGTAGTCAGACCAGAGCAGGGGTTCATACTGAATATGAAATCAGGATAACATTATGAGTGATGAAAACAGACATCACATGCAATTGTGATGGTAAGTTTTAAAAAGACATTGTAGGATTACATAATATGTTCACTCTATGGACACTGGCTAAATTTTGATTCTAATGATAAATACATATGCAATATAATGCTGACCTTATGTGCACTTCTATCCCCTTGATCAGACAGATCACTTAGTTGGACAATATACTACTATATCAACATCAGAATTCAGTAGTATAATAGCTTTTACATTAATTTTGGTTGTTAATGAAACCACATTTGGCACTCTGGAGGAATCATCTAATGGCACCTCATATGAAATGCCAGCCTTGCCTTTTTTTACATAACCACTGCCCTGAATCCCTTTTTAAAATTAGTACATGATTCTTAGAGCATCATCTCAGATTTGAGAATTTAGTCATGACACTATAGTAGATCCTCAATGACCTATCTCAATGAGATTGATTGTTATCCTATTCCAGTGCAAGTAATTATGGTTTAAAATGAGTGTTTAAGTCTTTTCTGAGTTTGAGTACATGCCATTTAGGATAACTTTTTAAAATTAATTTATTTTAATTGGAGGCTAATTACTTACTATTTTGTGGTGGTTTTGCCATACATTGACATGAACCAGCCATGGGTGGACATGTGTCCCCCATTGTGAACCCCCTTCCACCTCCCTCCCCATCCAGTCCCTTGGGGTTGTCCCAGTGCACTGGCTTTGAGTGCCCTGTTTCATGCATCGAACTTGGACTGGTGATCTATTTCACATATGGTAATATACATGTTTCAATGCTGTTCTTTCAAATCATCCCACCCTCGCCTTCTCCTAAAGAGTCCAAAAGTCTATTATTTATATCTGTGGCTCTGTCTCACAGCAAAAGGGTCATCATTACCATCTTTCTAAATTCCATATATATGTGTTAATATACTGTATTGGTGTTTTTCTTTCTGACTTACTTCACTCTGTGTAATCGGCTCCAGTTTATCCACATCTTGAGAACTGATTCAAATGCGTTCTTTTTAATAGCTGAGTAATATTCCATTGTGTATATGTACCACAGCTTTCTTATCCATTTGTCTGCTGATGAACATCGAGGTTGCTCCCATGTCTTAGCTATTGTAAACAGTGCTGTGATGAACATTGGAGTACATGTGTCTCTTTCAGTTCCAGTTTCCTCGGTGTGTATGCCCAGCAGTGGGATTGCTGGGTTGTATTGCAGTTCTATTTCAGTTTTTTAAGGAATCTCCACACTGTTCTCCTTAGTGGCTGTACTAGTTCGCATTCCCACCAACAGTGTAAGAGGGTTCCCTTTTCTCTGTACCCTCTCCAGCATTTATTGTTTGTAGACTTTTGGATAGCAGCCATTCTGACCAGTGTGAGATGGTACGTCACTGTGGTTTTTGCTTTGCATTTCTCTGATAATGAGTGACGTTGAGCATCTTTTCATGTGTTTGTTAGCCATCTGTATATCTTCTCTGGAGAAATATCTGTTTAGTTCTTTGGCCCACTTTATGATTGGGCCATTTATTCTTCTGGTATTGAGCTGCAGGAGCTGCTTGTATATTTTTGAGATTAATTATTTGTCAGTTGCTTCATTTGCTATTATTTTCTCCCATTCTGAAGGCTGTCTTTTCACCTTGCTTATAGTTTCCTTCGTTGTGCAAAAACTTTTAAGTTTAATTAGGTCTCATTTGTGTATTTTTGCTTTTATTTCCCTTACTCTAGGAGGTGGGTCATAGAGGATCCTACTGTGATTTATGTCAGAGAGTGTTTTGCCTATGTTTTCCTCTAGGAGTTTTATAGTTTCTGGTCTTACACTTAGATCTTTAATCCATTTTGAGTTTATTTTTGTGTATGGTGCTAGAAAGTGTTCTAGTTTCATTCTTTTACAAGTGGTTGACCAGTTTTCCCAGCACCACTAAGAGATTGTCTTTTCTCCATTGTATATTCTTGCCGCCTTTGTCAAAGATAAGGTGTCCATAGGTGTGTGGATTTATTTCTGAACTTTCAATTTTGTTCCACTGATTTTCTGTCTTTGTGCCAGTATTATACTGTCTTGATGACTGTAGCTTTGTAGTATAGTCTGAAGTCAGGCAAGTTGATTCCTCCAGTTCCATTCTTCTTTCTCAAGATTGCTTTGGCTATTCAAGGTTTTTTGTATTTCCATACAATTTGTGAAATTATTTGTTCTAATTCTGTGAAAAATACCATTGGTAGCTTGATAGGGATTGCATTGAATCTATAGATTGCTTTGTGTAGTATACTCATTTTCACTATATTGATTCTTCCAATTGATGAACATGGTATATTTCTCCATCTATTTGTGTCCTCTGATTTCTTTCATCAGTGCTTTATAGTTTTGTATATATAGATCTTTTGTTTCTTTAGGTAGATCTATTCGTATGTATTTTACTCTTTTCGTCACAATGGTGAATGAAATTGTTTCCTTAATTTCTCTTTCTGCTTTCTCATTGTTAGCGTATAAGAATGCAAGAGATTTCTGTGTGTTAATTTTATATCCTTCAACTTTACTATATTTATTGAATAGCTCTAGTAATTTTCTGGTGGTGTCTTTAGGGTTTTCTATGTAGAGGATCATGTCATCTGCAAACAGTAAGAGTTTTACTTCTTCTTTTCCAATCTGGATTCCTTTTATTTATTTTTCTGTGGTGTATCACATTGGTTGATTTGTGAATATTGAAAAGTCCTTGCATCCCTGGGGTAAAGCCCACTTGGTCATGATGTTTAATCTTTTTAATATGTTGTTGGGTTCTCTTTACTAGAATTTTGTTGAGGATTTTTGCACCTATGTTCGTCAGTGATATTGACCTGTAGTTTTCTTTTTTGTGGCATCTTTTTCTGGTTTTGGTATTATGGTGATGGTGGCCTCATAGAATGAGCTTGGGAGTTTACCTTCCTCTGCAATTTTCTGGAAGAGTTTGAGTAGGATAGGTGTTAGCTCTTCTCTAAAATTTTGGTAGAATTCACCTGCGAAGCCATCTGGTCCTGGGCTTTTGTTTGTTGGAAGATTTTTATTACAGTTTTGATTTCCATGCTTGTGATGGGTCTGTTAAGATTTTCTATTTCTTCCTGGTTCAGTTTTGGAAGGTTATATTTTTCTAAGAATTTGTCCTTTTCTTCCAAGTTATCCATTTTATTGTCATATAGTTGCTGATAGTAGTCTCTTATGATCGTTTGCATTTCTGTGTTTTCTGTTATGATTTCTCCATTTTCATTTCTAATTTTGTTAATTTGATTCCTCTCCCTTTTTTTCTTGATGAGTCTGGCTAATGGTTTGTCTATTTTATATATCTTCTTGAAGAACCAGCTTTTAGTTTTGTTGACTTTTGCTATTAGCTACTTTTGTTTCTTTTTCATTTATTTCTGCCCTAATTTTTATGATTTCTTTCCTTCTACTAACCTGGAGTTCTACATTTCATTTTTTTTTTTTTTCTATTTGCTTTAGGTGTAAAGCTAGGTAAATTATTTGATTTTTCTCTTGTTTCTTGAGGTAAGCTTGTATTGCTATGAACCTTCCCTTTAGTGCAGTTTTTACTAAATCCCGTAGGGTTTAGGTTGTCATGTTTTCATTTTCACTTGTCTCTATGCATACTTTGATTTATTCTGTGATTTGTTGGTTACTCACAAGCATGTTGTTTAGCCTCCATATGTTTGTATTTTTAACAGTTTTTTTCCTGTTCAGTTCAGTTCAGTTCAGTTCAGTTCAGTTGCTCAGTCATGTCTGACTCTATGACCCCATGAATTGCAGTACGCCAGGCCTCCATATCCGCCTCCATATCCATCACCAACTCCCGGAGTTCACTCAGACTCACGTCCATCGAGTCAGTGATGCCATCCACCATCCCATCCTCGGTCGTCCCCTTCTCCTCCTGCCCCCAATCCCTCCTAGCATCAGAGTCTTTTCCAGTAAGTCAACTCTTCGTGAGGTGGCCAAAGTACTGGAGTGTCAGCTTTAGCATCATTCCTTCCAAAGAAATCTGGGGCTGATCTCCTTCAGAATGGATAGGTTGGATCTCCTTGCAGTCCAAGGGACTCCCAAGAGTCTTCTCCAACACCACAGTTCAAGCATCAATTCTTCAGCGCTCAGCCTTCTTCACAGTCCAACTTTCACATCCATACATAACCACAGGAAAAACCATAGCCTTGACTAGACAGACCTTAGTTGGCAAAGTAATGTCTCTGTTTTTCAATATGCTGCCTAGGTTGGTCATAACTTTTCTTCCAAGGAGTAAGCGTCTTTTAATTTCATGGCTGCAATCACCATCTGCAGTGATTTGAAGCCCAAAAATATAAAGTCTGACACTGTTTCCACTGTTTCCCCATCTATTTCCCATGAAGTGATGGGACCAGATGCCATGATCTTCGTTTTCTGAATGTTGAGCTTTAAGCCAACTTTTTCACTCTCCTCTTTCACTTTCATCAAGAGGCTTTTTAGCTCCTCTTCACTTTCTGCCATAAGGGTGGTGTCATCTGCATATCTGAGGTTATTGAGATTTCTCCCAGCAATCTTGATTCCAGCTTGTGTTTCTTCCAGTCTAGCGTTTCTCATGATGCACTCTGCATATAAGTTAAATAAGCAGGGTGACAATATACAGCCTTGATGTACTCTTTCTCCTATTTGGAACCAGTCTGTTGTTCTATGTCCAGTTCTAACTGTTGCTTCCTGACCTGCATACAGGTTTCTCAGCTTACCGCATTGTGATCAGAAAAGATGCTTGAAATGATTTCAAATTTTTTTTAATTTACCAAGGCTAGATTTATGGCCCAGGATGTGATTTATCCTGGAGAATGTTATGTGTGCACTTGAGAAAAAGGTGAAATTCATTTCTTTGGGGTGAAATATACTATAGATATCAATTAGGTCTAACTGGTCCATTGTATCATTTAAAGTTTGTGTTTGCTCATTTTCTGTTTGGTTGATCTATCCATAGGTGTGAGTGGGGTATTATAGTCTCCCACTATTATTGTGTTACTGTTACTTTCCCCTTTCAGACTTGTTAGCATTTGCCTTATGTATTATGGTGCTCCTATATTGGGTGGATATATAATTATTATATCTTCTTGGATTGTTCCTTTGATCATTATGTAGTGTCCTTCTTTGTCTCTTTTCACAGCCTTTATTTTAAAGTCTATTTTATCTGATAATGAGCATTGCTACTCCTGCTTTCTTTTAGTCTCCATTTGTATGAAATATCTTTTTCCAGCCTTCACTTTCAGTCTGTATGTGCCCCTTGGTTTGAGGTCTCTTATAGACAGCATATATAGGGGTCTTGTTTTTTTACCCATTCAGCTTGTCTTTGTCTTTTGGTTGGGGCATTCAACCCATTTACATTTAAGGTAATTATTGATAAGTATGATTCCATTGCCATTTACTTTGTTGTTTGGGGTTCAAGTTTATAAACCTTTTCTGTTTCCTGTCTAGAGAAGATCCTTTAGCATTTGTTGAAGAGCTGGTTTGGTGGTGCTGAGTTCTCTCAGCTTTTGCTTGTCTATAAAGCTTTTGGTTTCTCTTTCATATTTGAATGAGATCCTTGCTGGGTATAGTAATCTGGGTTGTAGGTTTTCCTCTTTCATCACTTTAAGTATGCCTTGCCATTCCCTCCAGCCTGAAGAGTTTATATTGAAAGCTCAGTTGTTATCCTCATGGGGATCCCTTTGTGTGTTATTTGTTGCTTTTCCCTGGATGTTTTTAATATTTGCTCTTTGTGTTTGATCTTCATTAATTTGATTAATATGTGCTTTGGGGTGCTTTGCTTTGGATCTATCCTGTTTGGGACTCTTGGACGTGGGAAGCTATTTCCCTCCCCATTTTAGGGAAGTTTTCAACTACTATCTACTCAAGCATTTTCTCATGCCCTTTCTTGTCTTCTTCTGGGACTCATATGATTTGAATGCTGGGGTGTTTATCATTGTCCCAGAAGTCTCTGAGGTTGTCCTCATTTCTTTTAATTATTGTTTTTCTTTTTTCTTTGCTGCTTCATTTATTTCTACCATTCTATCTTCCACCTCACTTCTCCTACCTTCTGCCTCAGTTATTCTACTGTTGGTTCCCTCCAGAGCGCTTTTGAACTCAGTTATTGTATTATTCATTATTGATTGACTCTTTTTTATTTCTTCTAGGTCCTTGTTAAACATTTCTTGCATCTCCTCAATCCTTGACTCTAGCCTATTTATCTGTAACTCCATTTTGTTTCCAAGGTTTTGGATCATCTTTACTATCTCCTATCTCCTCCCCTCCCCCTTTTTTTTTTCCAGGAAGACTCCCTATCTCCTCCTCTTTTGTTTGGATTGGCGGGGATTTATCGTGTTCCTTTATCTGATGAATATTTTTCTGCCTTTTCATTTTGTTTAGATTGCAGTGTTTGGGGTGGCCTTTCCGTAGGCTGGAAGTTTGTGATTCCTCTTGATTGTGGAGTTTGCTCCCTGTGGGTGGG
Organism: Budorcas taxicolor; assembly: GCF_023091745.1. Lineage (NCBI taxonomy): Eukaryota > Metazoa > Chordata > Mammalia > Artiodactyla > Bovidae > Budorcas > Budorcas taxicolor. The sequence continues at coordinate 74,571,429 of NC_068918.1, read as the reverse complement.
GTTGGATTAGTGGCTTGCCAAGGTTTCCTGGTTAGGGGAGCTTGCATTTGTGTTCTGGTGGGTGGAGCTGTATCTCTTCTCTCTGGAGTGCAATGATATGTCCAGTAGTGAGTTTTGGGGTGACTATTACTCCTTGGAAGAAAAGTTATGACCAACCTAGATAGTATATTCAAAAGCAAAGACATTACTTTGACGACTAAGGTCTGTCTAGTCAAGGCTATGGTTTTTCCTGTGGTCATGTATGGATGTGAGAGTTGGACTGTGAAGAAGGCTGAGCGCTGAAGAATTGATGCTTTTGAAGTGTGGTGTTGGAGAAGACTCTTGAGAGTCTCTTGGACTGCAAGGAGATCCAACCAGTCCATTGTGAAGGAGATCAGCCCTGGGATTTCTTTGGAAGGAATGATGCTAAAGCTGAAATTCCAGTACTTTGGCCACCTCATGAGAAGTGTTGACTCATTGGAAAAGACTCTGATGCTAGGAGGGATTGGGGGCAGGAGGAGAAGGGGATGACTGAGGATGAGATGGCTGGATGGCATCACGGACTCGATGGACGTGAGTCTGAGTGAACTCCGGGAGATGGTGATGAACAGGGAGGCCTGGTGTGCTGCGATTCATGGGGTCGCAAAGAGTTGGACATGACTGAGCGACTGAACTGAACTGAACTGAACTGATGGGTTTGGCATGGCCTTATAGGATAACTTCTTTTCACTATCTGACATCTTTCCATTAACAATGAAATGATTAATTATGGTTACATAGGGTAATTTAAGTAACTTGTTTGAAATGCAGATTTCTTGGTATTACCAAACTTTTGAAATCATTGAAAATAGTATAAAAATACAGTAATGTGTCCTGTATCAGTCACATGAAGATGTTAACATTGTGATTGATTCAAGAAACTTATGTTGAATAGAATAGAAATGCTGATGACAGAAGTATGAAAAAAAAAAGAATTATAAGGCCTCATGTTTAAATGTAATAACTACCGGAAAGAGTTATGTCCTTGACCAGGACTACTGACTGTTAGCTACTTGGATGAAGCAGGTTCCTCAGATAAGGAAAAGGGATAGTTACCTTAGATTTACTATTGCCAGCACTTGCACTGCCTCTATATTTGGGGTATCCCTCCCACCCCTCCTGTTTGTAGAGACCTAGAGTTCATTGGGTTTAATCCTAATTTAATAAAATTTACAACTGACATTTCCATTAGACTTCTTTATACCTGGTTGCCTTTATGTATCCAAAATATATCTGAAATATACAAGATATACAAGAAAGTCACATGATTAATCAATATTGGAAACTGTTGGGAGGGGGGTTGTTTTGGTTTCTTATAAGCGCTATTAGCAAAGGCAAATATTTAAGCTTTGGGTACTGAATTAAAATTCTGCAAAGTCTTACTTATTCTCAGACTCATTTTTATCCTATATTTTAGAAGGTCTAATATGATATTGGCACTGAGATTTCTTAATGCAGTTGTAATATGCATTTTCTATTTTTAAAGTAGGAGTAAACTAACAGATATGAAGGAATATTATCCTAAGTCTAACAGAAAAAAATTGTTATTAATATTTATATCAAAAATCATTCCTAGGGGAGTAGACCTTATTCCCTGGCATATATAATAAGTATACATATATTATATTATATATTATATAGGTATATAATGGTACTGAACAATTGTAAAATTAAATTTTAAAGTATCATTTGTGTAACTTTTAACATAAAAATACTCAAAATAGATCATAGACTTAATGAATTGGAAGTCCTGTGTTGAGCATCTTAGTGGATTTGGTTGTGTATGTTTGGGAAAAGGTGCTGCAGAAGGTTAGATAAGCAAAATAGAAATTGAATCATTTATAATTTCTAGGGAAGTATGGGAAGGTATATACAGGAAACAAAAAAGGGGGTGGTAAAGAGAGGCTCAGAGAGAATATAAAACATAATGCCTGGGCTTATGACTAAGACAGGAAATCTCTGAAGAGTAAGCATAAAGGATTTTAGGGAACAGGAATGCATAATGTGGCTATACATGTTTTTGACTAAGTTATGCATCAAGGGACCCCTCTCTTCAACTCTCATTGCACCAGTCAAACCTAGTAAACTCATAGATGCTTTCGGTCTGTGTAAACCAACAAATATTCTAAGGACCACTTCTGAATTGAATGCATACATTACTAAACAGCACATCTAGAAGCAGGAGCCCAGCATTCAGGCAAGACCATGAAAATACAAAGCCCTGAAAATTGACAGAAATTTTGCAAAGGCATGGAGTTATAGAATTCAAGCCAATATTATCTAGATTTTGAAGAGCAGTGAGACTTTCCCACATGACACCCCATTTTACATATTTACAACAAAATCTAAATGTATCTATTCAGAACATTCATTGATGTGAGAAGAAACTAAAGCAATATGCATGGGCTCTTGTCTCTGAGAGATTTCAAACTAGAAATAGAGGAGCACATTCTAAAACATTAGAAAATAATACATAAGATGAATAATGTAGTATAAGATTCTGCTCCTTCCTCCCCTACATTCATTCACAAAGTTTAGAAACTTTTATTCCAATCTCCAGGAAGGGGACGGTTACTGCTACAAGAAACATTTCCAACTCTTATAAGCTGTTCCTCCTCTTGGAAAGAGAAATTAACTTGGTAAAACTGGAAAGTGCCTAACTTTCTGCCAGTGGGAGTCATTTGGTTTCAAAAACTGGAAGCAAGGTCCATTTTCTTCCTTTGTCTTTCCTCTGCTAACTCAGATGCATTAGGCATTGGGCTTCCAGTTTTCAGGCAGTAAGTCCCCTCAGATGTGTTTCAGAGCATCTCACCTGTGACAAGATAGATAAATTAAATCTGCAAGAGAATCAGAAGGCCTGTATATGTCCTTCATCCATACACACATTGAAAGAAAGCCAATACTGCATGCCCATATGGCTCTGTGTAAACTCTCAACCAGATCCATGCAAGTGAGGCAAGATCTTATCATAAATTTAATCCCTAAAGATAAGACAGAACCAAAACTCTGTGAAGATGTTAAGATCATCCAATGATTAGTGCAGGCCAAATTCACCCAGGTATAATAAGGTAACAAGGGCTTGAAAAAGTAGAGATAGTTGGGAATGGAAAAGTGAATCATGGGCTTTGGAATTAATTCAAAGAAATTCATAGCTTGGGAGACTGATATGGGGTAAACAAAAGGTGGCAACATGCATAATCAACAGTTCAAAGGTGCTACCATGTTTGGATCTCTTTTAGCCTGTCCTTTCTCTAAGTTTGCAACATTCCTCTACATGGTATTTTCAACTCTCTAAATTAATCTGAGTGCTAGCTTCTTAATTCTATTAAAACAGCAGGCATAGAATTGTTCACAATTCTTTATTACAACCATGTTTCTCTGCTGAACTCTGTTTCTGCATTTCAAAGCTGTCCCTACATTACTGTAACTACTCATGGAATTATCCTTCAAAAATGTAAACACCAAAATCATTTTTCTACTTAAAACCTTAAATGAGTGACTGCGATAAACTCCAATGTTTTTAGTATGAAATGAAGGGCTTGGAAACCTATTTTCCGCCTAACTTTCCACCCTTGTTTCTAGCTGTGTTCTCCAGTGTTCTAGCAACACTGGACCATCACTGCTCCCTAAACATACCCTTCAATTGTATGGCTCTCCTTCTCATTTATCCTGATCCTTTCTTTAAAAGGAACCTTTCCAGCTACCAAAAATCTAGCACATTTCTGTTTCTCTGATAGAACTCAGCTTCCATGTCATACTCCTGTGTCTTAACCCAAATCTTAACCAGAGCTGAGTACTTCATCAGTTATAAAGAGCTTTATATGCATACTATCATAAAGTATACATATAAATGCACACTAGCATAAACAGTCAACCCATTGGAAAAGACCCTGATACTGGGAAACATTGAAAGCAAAAGGAGAAGAGGGTGGCAGGGGATGAGATGGTTGGGTAGCATCACCAATTCAATGGACATGAACTTGGGTGAACTCCGGGAAATGGTGAGGGACAGGGAGGCCTGGCATGTTGCAGTCCATGGGGTCACAAAAAGTTGGACACAACCTGGCAACTGAACAACAACAATCATAAAAGTTAGGAGGGGAACTTACTTGCCTCCTGACTTTACATCTCAATAGTGGAGAGAGAGTGCTGCTTCCCAGGAGGGCTTTCTCTGCTTCTTCACTAACATATTCACAAGGGAGGGAAGAAAGATTTCTCTGATCTTGACAAGGGGAAGAAGGGACTGAGATAAATAGTTCATCTCCTTTCTCTGTCTCAGAATACAAAATCTTTAGGATGCACATTTTCCCCGCCTTATCTATTAGTCACTTTACTAGGAAGGTTCTTTCTTACAAGGTCTGAGTTTATGAGGCCTTGTGCTTGCTTATTCGTTCAGTCGTGTTTGACTGTCTGAGACACTTTGGGCTGTAGCCCGCCAGACTCTTCTGTTCATGGAATTTTGCAGGCAAGAATACTGGAGTGGGTTGCCATTTCCTTCTCCAGGGGATCTTCCTGACCCAGAGATTGAACCCTTGTCTCCTGCATTGCCTGCACTGCAGGCAGTTCAATTCACAAGTTGAGTTGAGGGAGCATATGAGAGAGTATGGCTCTAGGTCAAGCCACAATCTCTAATTCACATCAGTATAAAAGCAGACATTTTTCCCGTAATCTTTTTTTTTTTAATTCCTAAGTATACTTTTGGGTGTTTTTCAAGCTCAGGAGAAGAGGAACTTTATTGATTGGCCTTTTGTAGCCCTAACTTACTGATTCATGGGCTGAAAAGACAGAGCAATAAACCCTTGGCCAAACTGTGGGCAGTGCATAGAAAGACAGGAGTGAAATTTGAAGCCTTAGGAAATCTAAGCCACTGGGGTTTTTTTGTTTGTTTGCTTGCTTGTTTTTTGGGGGGAGGTGTTTTTGTTTTTGTTTTTACCTCAGTGGTTTACCGTGGCTTTTATTGTCACTATGTGGCTGGACTTTAATTGTTGAGGGAATATGGGGTTTAGTAATCATGGTCTGTGTGTTTCTTTGTGGCTAAACTTGACCTGACTTATACAGCACAGCTATGGCTTAAAGAAGGCCAATGGGACAGGGATTACATTGAGGTAAAAGAATCTGTTCTGTTCCAATAAAGGCTAACTTTAAAGTAAGCAGAGTTTTCACACAAAGGCTCTTTAGCACTTGAGGGTAAATCACATTTAATTTGTTTTATGGTGTTTCTCAGTCAAATACATAAGGTGAGTCCCTAAAGTATAGAAGCAGCTAAGTAACTTCCAGGCCACAAAGTTCTGCTAAAGTAGATCTCAAATAAGGCACAGGTAAATAGTTCTACATTTGCTGCCTCAAACTGCACTTTTGTATGTGTTGAAATACAAGAGTTAAAAATAAAACTATGGAGAAACTAATCTATTGGCTTCATAGAGCTTTTTCACAAGTCTTTTAAAATTATCCTCCAAATTGATGGCCTCACAGAGGCTGTAACTTGCTATTGAAAATCCTAGGACACCAGTTTTGCATTTCAGAGATTTACTATGACCTAACACACAGAAATGACATGGATGTTATTTACAATAGCTAGGACATGGAAGCAACCTAGATACCCATTGACAGATGAATGGATAAAGAAGTTGCTGTATATATAAACGGAATATTACTCAGCCATAAAAAGGAATGCACTTAAGTTAGTTCTAATGAGGTAGATGAACCTAGAGCCTATTATACAGAGTGAAATGTCAGAAAGAGAATCACAAATTCCATATATTAACACATATACATGGAATCCAGAAAGATGGCACTGATCAACCTATTTGTCGAGTAGCAATGGAGACACAGGCATGGAGAACAAACTTGTGGACCCAATGTTGGAAGGAGAAGAAGGGATAGATTGAAAGTATAACACTGAAACATATACATTATCATATGTAAAATAGATAGCCAGTGGGAATTTTTTGTATGACAAGGGAGCTCAAACCCATTGCTCTGTAACAATCTAGAGGAGTGGGATGGGGTGGGAGGTGGGAGGGAGGTTCAAAAGGGTGAGGACGTGCATATACCTGTGGGTGATTCCTGTTGATGTATGGCAGAAGCCAACACAATACTATAAAACAATTATCCTCCAGTTAAAAAACAATAACAACTAAAAAGGAACAAGTGTGTTTAATGCAGGAAGAAAAATAAACCAAAAATAAAATAGCTGTAAAGTCAAGAGACTAAGAGGAACTTAAAATGCCTGGGCCTTGAACATACTGTTGTTAAGAATCATGCTTACTGAGGAAGCCAAGGAGGGAATGCATTGGCTTGTTATACTTCAGCCTGAGTGCTAGAACAGAAGCAATGAGACAGTGAACAAAAATGATACTGAATAAGCTGGAGGAAAAGAGTTTTCCTTAGAGAGAATGATGAGACCTTAGTGTACAAGTGAGACAATTCTCAAAGAAAAAACTGAGATCTTGAAGACCAGGCTAGAATACCTGCTTAAAAAAAATGAAACTGTGTGTAATAGCTCATAAAAAGGGAGCTTGAAGATGAATAGATATTTTAGCACTTACTAGATCAGACAGCATAAAAACCCAGTGAAATCTAATAGAGCAAGAGAAGTAAGATCTCAGAGAGCAATTTGGAAGGCTTCCCCAGAAGCAAGTATGACCCAAGAAACTACTAAGAAGTATATTTGTGAAGTTGTCTGTAGAGAATCCACACTAAAAGCAAGTGGACAACCACTCCCAAAGACCTGAACAATCTCAGGTGATTACAGGAAATCATTTAGATGTGGTTTAAGGAAACACAGCTATTCTAATAGGAATGCAGCAATTGTTTATGCCCTAAAGGCACATGACCAAGAACTGTATGAAACTTGGACAACTGACAGTGACAAGAGAAGATACAGCATGGTAAAGGGAAGGTAGGCAGTGCGATAACTTGTATTCAGATATGGTTCTTCTGGGAGAATACATCCTGATCTTAGAAATTCAAGCAAAGGTGCAATGGCACAATATGCCATAAACAAAAATATCTGGATGTAAAAACGAATATGGAGTAAAGGAGAAAATACATTCATATCTAGATATTTTTTATGAATACGAATTTAAACTTTGCCAACTTGTGCACTATCTGAGAAAAACTTTTTAATCAAATAACAAACAAAAAGAGATCTTAGAGTAGAAGAATATGGAAAAAAAAAGTAGTAATCAACAATCTTTGATCTCTTTCTATATCTATATTCAGAGCACTAAATAAGAACCTCTTTCTGCACCGATATGAGACAAAAATAAAATTAAAAAGTAAAGGCACAGAGGAGTTGAATATTCATCCATTCAATAGAAATAGAGAATGTATAATTTTTCTATGTCTCTGCAACATTTATAAAATTCAAATATATAATTGTACACAAACTTACAATTGTACAAATCTGAAGCTATTTTAAACAGGACTCAGTCTATTAATAAAACAAGCATGTTACACAAAGGTATTTTGTGTACTTAGAAGTTAAACATCATAATTCTAGATTACATTTAGATCAGAGGAAAAACAAAAGAAAAGGAAGAAGGAAATTTTGACCTAAAGAGCACAGAAAAAGATACACACAAAGGAAAGAATAAAATTATGTGCCTTCATTATGCCAAAAGAAAGAAAGAGAACATCATTTATTTTACAATTAGACAAAAACTGAACCAAAAGGAAATAGAACTAGTTTAGCTGAAAGCTGAAATTAATGAGAAAACACAGTGGCAGACTAAAAAATGATGGCTGTTTTTAAAAGACCATTAAAATTGATAAACCTGTTATAAGCATAATTTAGGGGAAATAAAAATAAACAAAAGTAGTCAAGGTGTGGATAAAGAAAGGAAACATACGAGGGATGCAGGAGCAATAGGATATGAAGTGACCACTGCATGGAACTCTATGACAACAACTTTAAAAACTTAGAAAGAGCTTTCCAAATCTTCTACCACTAGCAATGATTTAAATCAGTGCCTCTCAAACACGAATGTATGTATATATCACGTAGAATATTGTTAAAATGCAAATTCTGATTCACTAGGTCAAAGTGGTAGCTGAGACTTCACATTAATTAATAATGGATCCCTAGATGATGTTAATGTTGCTGGTCCTAGGACCATATTTTGACTATCAAAATTTTAAGTCACATTGGGATTATCTGTTATTTACAGGCAGTTAAAATGTAGCTATAAATCCACTGGGGCTTTTCAAAAGTATATTTTAAATTTTTTTCAACCTGAAAGAAAGGCAATGCCAAAGAATGCCCAAACTACTGCACAATTGCATTCATCTCATCCCAGGGACGGGGGAGCCTGTTGAGCTGCCATCTATGGGGTGGCACAGAGTTGGACACTACTGAAGCGACTTAGCAGCAGCAGCAGCACATGCTAGTAAAATGATGCTTAAAATTCTCCAAGCCATGCTTCAGCAATAAGTGAACTGTGAACTTCCAGATGTTCAAGCTGGATTTAGAAAAGGCAGAGAACCAGAGATCAGATTGCCAACTCTGCTGGATCATTGAAAAAGCAAGAGAGTTCCAGAAAAACATCTATTTCTGCTTTATTGACTATGCCAAAGCCTTTGACTGTGAGGATCACAATAAACTGTGGAAAATTCTGAAAGAGATGGGAATACCAGACCACCTGACCTGCCTCTTGAGAAACCTGTATGCTGGTCAGGAAGCAACAGTTAGAACTGGACATGGAACAACAAACTGGTTCCATAGGAGAAGGAGTACATCAAGGCTGTATATTGTCACCCTGCTTATTTAACTTCTATGCAGAGTACATCATGAGAAACGATGGGCTGGAGGAAGCACAAGCTGGAATCAAGATTGCCGGGAGAAATATCAATAACCTCAGATATGCAGATGACACAACCTTTATGGCAGAAGGTGAAGAACTAAAGAGCCTCTTGATGAAAGTGAAAGAGGAGAGTGAAAAAGTTGGCTTAAAGCTCAACATTCAGAAAACGAAGATCATGGCATCTGGTCCCATCACTTCATGGGAAATAGAGGGGAAACAGTGTCAGACTTTATTTTGGGGGGCTCCCAAATCACTGCAGATGGTGATTGCAGCCATGAAATTAAAAGACGCTTACTCCTTGGAAGGAAAGTTATGACCAACCTAGACAGCATATTCAAAAGCAGAGACATTACTTTGCAAACAAAGGTCCGTCTAGTCAAGGCTATGGTTTTTCCAGTGGTCATGTATGGATGTGAGAGTTGGACTATAAAGAAAGCTGAGTGCAGAAGAATTGATGCTTTTGAACTGTGGCGTTGGAGAAGAATCTTAAGAGTCCCTTGGACTGTAAGGAGATCCAACCAGTCCATCCTAAAGGAGATCAGTCCTGGGTGTTCTTTGGAAAGAGTGATGTTGAAGCTGAAACTCCAAAACTTTGGCCACGTGATGTGAAGAGCTGACTCATTGGAAAAGACCCTGATGCTGGGAAAGATTGAGAGCAGGAGAAGGGGACAACAGAGGATGAGATGGTTGGATGGCATCACTGACTCAATGGACATGGGTTTGGGTAAACTCCGGGAGTTGGTGATAGACAGGGAGGCCTGGCGTGCTGCGGTTCATGGAGTCACAAAGAGTTGGACATGACTGAGCGACTGAACTGAACTGAACTGAATGTCTTCTGTGATAGTTTATTCAAGTTTTCTAACTTTTCTTGAGTTTTCTTGGCAATTTCTATTTTATTAATACAACTGGCTACACACCCTAAAGAAAATAAATCAACCTTTCTCCATCCATGGGATTTTCCAGGCAAGAGTACTGGAGTGGGTTGCCATTTCCTTCTCCAGGGGATCTTCCCAACCCAAGGATCAAACCTGGGTCTCCCGCATTGTAGGCAGACGCTTTACTATCTGAGCCACCAGGGAAGTCACACAAAAATAAATTCTAGACAAAGTCCTAAAATCATAAATATCTTTTGGGCTGGGTGGGTGAAATAAGGGGATGGATCTCCTTAGACAAAATTGGAGTCTTAGCAGTTATTAATAGAAGAAAAATATCTCTTTCAGCAAAAATTTTAAATTTTATCATGAAAATTCTGTAATAAGCAAAGTCAACAGAGAACAGACTAGAGTTTTTAAAAATCTGCAACATACAAAATTAAGTATTAACATTATAATACACAAAGATCTATTACAAAATAAAATGAATCCAAAAATATACCAAGAGGAGAAAATTGTCAAAGAATATGACAGAAATTCACAGAAGAGCTAACCCTAATGATGAGGAAACATGAAAATATGTTCAAACTCACTAATTGGCACTGAAATGTAAATTAATGTAACCATGAAAGATCTGTTTATACCTATCAAATGGGAAAGGATTATAAACTTATTACTAATAAGATTAAAGGAAAAGTTATGCTCTTTCACATTGCTGGTGAAGTGTGAATTGTTATACTTTCTTCAGAACAAAATCAGGCATCATATTTTTTAATTAAAAAACATAAATAGCAATCAAACTTCTGGACAAAATCTATTCTATAAAATAAAACCATAAATATATAGATAATTATTAAGCATTACTTCCAGTCAGAAAGAAAGAAAGTCACAGGAGGAAAAGTTCTATGATTTTCCTATTACTAGGTAACAAACTAGCACAAATTTAATGACTCAAAACAACATACATTTATGTATCAGAACTCAAGGTACAGCTTAAGTGGGTCCTCTCCTTAGGGTTTTATGAAGTTTTGATCGAGCTATCATCTAGGCTGCATTCTCATGTGGTGGCTTGACTGGAGTAGAGTTTTATTTTTAGTCTCATTCAGTTTATTTGTAGAACTACTTTCCTTGTGATTGTAAGACTGATGTCTCTGGCTTCTTACTGGTTCTGGGCTAGACACTGCCCTCATCTCTCAAGGGTCACCTGTTTGTAGGAGGCCTTCAGTTCTGTATGAAATAGGCCTCTCCAACATGGCCACTTCACCAAGCCAGAAGAGTCTCTTGAGGGAAGGTGCTATTGAGACAGTCTTATACGATGTAACAGTCACCAGAGTGACATCCATCACCTTTGCCGTACTCTGTTGGTTAGATGCAAGTCATAGGTCCTCTACACATTCAAGGGTAGGGGATTATACAAAGGTTTGAACACCAAGAATGCCATCTCTGCTTCCAAAGAAATCAAATCACATAGATTAAGGAAGAATACGTAAAGTACCATATGTTTACACCAGTGAATACTATGCAGTCTTTGTGAAGAATAAATTTATATCACTTGATATGATAGATTTCCAAAGGTGGTGTTGAATGAGAAAGGCAAATGCAAGCAACTTGAATAATTTAAATAATAATTCATAAAACAATAAATCCACCCCTCTCCATGGACTCCTTTAATGCTCAGCTTTTAGAAGAAATAAATTTTCCTAAGGTGTCAGCCAAGAAAGAAACAGATGTGGGAAAACGGGGAAATTCCTCTTAGAAAGTCAGTTTCATAGGCCTCTTTTATAGCTAGAAGCAGCGGCAGCCACTGTAAAAGCAGAGCTGCTCATATATAAGTGAATTTTCTCCCTGTTTATAGTAAATACATATTTCCAAACTAACATCCTGATGAACACATTCCTCCAGTTCAGTTCAAATTTATGTATCATGGTATCTGGACCACTGGCATATACCGATATCCTGGCAAGACTTAAAATACACTTGCCTCTGCTGATCTTTTCTCTAACATCATGAAATTCCTGTTATAACCTTTGGCCACATTAGTAGGAATCTTCATTAGACGAAGTACTAGGTTCTGGAAACATTATATAGCTTGGGATTATAGATCTAGTGGGCTTCCCTGGTGGTTCAGATGGTAAAGAATCTGCCTGCAATGCAGGAGACCCAGGTTCGATCCCTGGGTCAGGAAGATCCCTGGAGAAGGGAATGTCTACGTACTCCAGTATTCTTGCCTGGAGAATTCCATGGACAGAGGAGCCTGGCAGGCTATAGTTCATGGGGTCACAAAGAGTTGGACACGACTGAGTGACTAACATCCTACACTTCTAGTAACTCCAATTTTTGCGTGTTTTTAAATTTCATCTTTTGGGGCTTGGTCTTCTAATGTCAAGTGTTTATTTACTGAACTTTAAAAATGAGGCACATGACCACATATCTGACAAAGGACTCAAAGCTCTCAAAACTCAATAGTAAAACAAAACAACTTGAAAATGGGCTGAAAAACATGAACAGACATATTGAAGAGGATATACATGTGAAAAACAAGCAAATAAGAAGCTGTTCAACATCACTAGCCTTTAGGCAAGCATAAATAAAAACTCTAAGGAGTTATTACTGCACATATATCTAGAGAGCTAATTTTTTAAAAAAACTTGACACCACCAAATACCGGTAAAGATGTAGAAAAGATGTATCACTTATACATTTCTGGTGCAAGTGGAAAATGGTTTAGCACTGTCTTAAAAAAAAATCGAAACAGTTATACATCCTATGACCCAACAATAGTATTTCTAGGTATTTATTCTAGAGAAATTGTCCACACAAAAATACGTATACAAATGCTCACAGAAACTTTATATGTAATATCCAAGAACTGAAAACAATTCAAATATCCTTCAGTGAGGATGTTTAAACAATTTGTATATATCCATGCATAGAATACTACTCAACAATAAAAAAGAATAAACTCTTTTCACACATACAACAACTTTAATGGATTACAAGAGCATTATGCTTGGTGAAAAAACTCCAACACTAAAAATTCTCATGCTGTATGATTCCTCTGATACAACATTCTCAAAATGACAAAATTATAGACATATGAAACAGACTAGTAGTTGCCAGGGACTAGAGATGATGCAGGTGAAGAGTGTGGGTATGACTATAAAGGGGCAGCATGAGAGATCTTTATGATGATGGAAATGAAAACAGTCCCATATTTTGATTAAGGTGGTGCTACAAACATGAGACAAAGTTCATAGAACTACACACACACACACACACACACACAAGTGCATGTAAAACTGGTGAAATCTGAATAATATCTGTGGATTGGAGCAATGTCAGTTTCATGGTTTTGATATGATACTAATTGCCATGCAAGATGTTATCACTGGGTATTAGGCAAAGGATACACAGGAGTTCTCCATAATTGCTCTTACAATCGCTAGAAAATGTATAATCGTGCAAATAAAAAGATTAAAATATTGAGGTATAGGAAGGGTTCAGGTTGAAAGGACCTTATCATTCCAATACTAGACAGCTCAAGCTGCAGACAATGAAAGGAAACCAATTCTATCTAGACTGTGGAATAGATGCCTCTACCTGAGACTGAACGTAAACAGAAAATGGGTGACATGATTTTTGAAAATTAATTCCTTTAGATTTTGGCTTAAAATTTGTGAAACTTAATGTTTCAGACAAAAACAAGGTGATTTTTATCTCTTTGGCATGTGAATTCAATAAAAGGGGGGAGCTCCACATTTGGATACATTTTTACACTACCATTGTAATATTATCAGAGCACCTTTTTGTTGCCATTTGCTCTCCCTGAGTAACTTTCAGGGAATTACCTTGATTACAAGGGTAGACATAATTTGGGTTGGGGATTAGAACAACGAATTGCAGTCTTAGAGGGCAGCAAGGTCTTAGAAGTAATTCAGCTGATGAGCAGTTCTGATCCACTTCACATCTACACTGCCCACCAGTAGTCTCAGAAAGACAGACTAGGAAGAGTGGTGGTGTTGTAGGTAGATTTCCATATGGTAAGAGTAGGATAGATTTATGATCTCTTCCCACTGAGAAGAACAGTCATACTCCTGAAGACCACAGGCTTGGGTATTAAACTCAACAGACTGAGAAAACAAAAAAGCTGGAGCAGAGTCAGAGGTAGTGCTTATCTCCCACTTTTTATATATGTATACAAGAGTTGCCTTAAAACTCAACATTCAAAAAACTGTGATCATGGCATCCAACCCTATAACTTCATGGCAAATAAATGGGGGGAAAATAAAAACCGTGGCAGATTTTATTTTCTTGGGCTCCAAAATCACTGCAGACAGTGGCTGCAGCCATGAAATTGAAAGATGCTTGTACCTTGGAACAAAAGCAGTGACAAACCTAGGCAGCATGTTAAAAAGCAGAGACATACTTTTGCCAACAAAGGTCCGTCTAGTCAAAGCTGTGTGGTTCTTCCAGTAGTCATGTACAGATGTGAGAGTTGGACCAAAAAGTGGACTGAGCACCACTGAGAGCACTCAGAACGGATGCTTTTGAACTGTGATGCTGGAAAAGACTCTTGACAATCCCTTGGACAGAAAGGAGATCACACCAGTCAATCCTAAAGGAAATCAATCCTGAATATTCATTGTAAGGACTGATGCTTCAATCCTTTGGCCACCTGATGTGACAAACCAACTCACTGGGAAAGACCATGATATTGGGAAAGATTGAGGAGAGGAAGAAAGAGGGCAACAGAGGATGAGTTGGCTGGATGGTATCACCGACTCAATAGACATGAGTTTCAGCAAACTCTGGGAGATGGTAAAGGACAGGGAAGCCTGGCATGCTGCAGTCCATGGGATCGCAAAGAGTTGGACACGACTCAACAACTGAAAAACAATAAGAGAGAAAACTGTACTCCATGGGTGACAACAGTACCTGGCCCTTTCTCAGTCCTCTTTCCAAGGTAGGACGATTACTCTCTGACTAGCGATTTGGGGAAGACAGAGCTTGTGCAGCTCTCAGCCCCTTTTTCTTACAGAATAGTCTGCCATAGGGACACAGTTTTCCACCGCTGTATTGTAAGTTAATTGGGACAAGTTTTTCCATCAGGGAGAAAGCTGTAGTTTTAGATGGATGGGTTCAATTCAGTGGGATACTGGGGGGAGGAATGGCAAATCAGAATTTCTGTAACTCATTATTGCCAAAGGTTGAGCCAAATACTCTAACTTAGCCTTAACAGAAAGAAAAGTGAAGATTTGATTACTATCTCTTGGATTCCTTCTTAATAATTCCTTAACCAGAAAGGGAAGAGGAGTATTATGTGTTGGCTTCTTCAAATGTAACATATATCACCTATCATACAAAGCAAGAAATACCATTCACACACTCCAGTACTGTTTTGATGGCTGGCACAGTCTTCCATTTTTGTATCCCCAGAATGTAGACTGTGACAGCAGAAGTAATAACTTTGTCAATTTTTGCTAAATAAACTCACCAATTCCACAATAATTTTCAGCAGTTACATCAAATATCATTCTCAATTTTAAAGTATATAATGAAAGAAATCATCCAAGAAAACTCAGGTCCTTGTTCCTCAAAGCCAATAAAAGCATAACATCTGGATTAATGACAGTAAAAGAAAATGCTAATAAAAACATTTGAAATCAACATACACTGAAAAGAACATTGGTTTATTCATGTCTACAGTCAATTAAGTACCAAGATCTTTCTTCTCTCTCTATGAAATATAGGAAAAAAGGGGCTTCCCTTGTAGCTCAGTTGGTAAAGAATTTGCCTGCAATGCAGGGGACCTGGGTTTGATTCCTGGGTCAGGAAGATCCCCTGGAGAAGGAAATGGCAACCCGCTCCAGTATTCTTGCCTGGAGAATCCCATGGTCAGAGGAGCCTGGTGGGCTACAGTCTAAGCGGTCGCAAGAGTCGGGCATGACTTAGAGAGTAAGCACACATGAAATATAGAAAATGACCCTTTTATCTGTTTTCCCCTACATATCTAAATAGAAAAGCACTGAGAAGATATTTAAATAAAAATTTAAAGCCTGTAACCTATATTTAACAAAGAATCTAGTTACTTTAAATACCTGGTAGGTATCATTCAACCAAAGAGTCTTACATGTGATCTAAAAACAGCTGAGGCAAACAGTGACATGTCAGAAATAGAATTACTTTAAAAGAATATCTATGACATTTTAGGTTCTTTTTCCAAAAATTGCTCAAGTTCTTTGTCTATTTTTCTTTGAAAAACTAATGTTTTTCATATCAATTTGTGTCATTTCTTATTTGGTAAGGATAGAAGCCATTTGGCATCTCTATTGCAATTATCCCCCCAGTTTCCCACTTGTCTTTTAATCTTTTTTATAATGTGTTTAAACATACACTGTTGCTTTCATTGTTAGAGTTGTATCAATCAACCTTTTCCATTGTTAGCTATTCTATTGCTTTAATGTTTGGAAAATTATTTTCTGTCCAGATACTAAATAAACATGCAGTTTATTTTCTTCCAGGTTTTTCATAAACAATAAATGCAAATATTACTTAGAGACTTGGAAAAATGACTAAATTGAAAAGCTTATCATGCTTTGCATGGGAAAAGCATTGCAAAGTGTTGACACTATTTTAAAAACTTGGATTCTTTCTAAAATCTAGTTTTACATAATCTTAGTCAGAACTGTAAGAGTTCTTAGTCTAATCTAGAAAAATAGATAAACAGAAAGAATAGGTTTGTGAATTTTTACTTTTAAAATGACATCAAAACATTTAAAAGCTGTCACAGTTAAATGGTAGTAATGTCACTGAAAATAGATGAATGATGATAAATAGGAGATAGAGAGATGATAGATTGGGGGAGAAATCAAGATCAATGGAATAGAACAGCTTAGAGAGGGACTTTAAATATGTTAACATATGACAAAGAATACATCATGAATCAATAGGGGAAAGGAAGGGTTTGATCAGTCAGTGGACATATGTGTATCATCTGCCTGTATCAGGAACCACTCAGGATACTGGGAAGAGAAAACAAGCTAGGTTTGCCTTGTTGAGATTATAGTCTAATAGGGAAGACTATTAAAAGATAAGCAATTACACACATGGTAAAGGAGATGAGTAGGGTACTAGGAGAGTGTTTTAAAGGATGAACCAACTTATATTCAGGCATCCGAGGAAGCTACCATGAGAAATTGGCTTACAAGCTGACATCTGAAGCAGTAGATACAAGTCGTCCTGGCATGAAGAAGGACATAGTGAGCAGAAAGAGGCTCTCTGTGACTGGAACACAGAGAATAATGAGACTGTGGTAAGAAATGAATCTTAAAGGGTAGGCAGGAATCAAATTATGCAAGACTCTGTGATATATTAGAGATTCTGAACTTTATATGAGGGCACTGGGAAACTACTGAATAATTTTAAGCAGACAGATGACTTGATCAGATTTTCCATTTTAAAATGGATCAGAAGGGAAAGAGGTACATGCCATGACGAGCTAGAAGATTGCTGGAGAAATTGTTCAAGTAATTCAGGTAGCAGATGATTATGTCTTGAAGTGTTGACAATAATGACAGAGAAAATAGAAATATTTGATGACTTTACAGTATATTGTATACTGTATATTTACAGTATATTGATAGAGTTTATAGTATATGATAGAATTCAGTGTTTTATTAGATGTATAGGGGATAGAGAAAGGAAGGAAGCAAAGATAATCATTTAATGAATATTTAGGACAAGAGATTTATGAAGGGGGAGGCAGAGATAGAGTATTACAAAGGATTCTACTTCAAAACAGGTATCAAAACAACCTCCAGATGGAAAAAGAAATTAAACGTTTATTCATGTTGATGTATGGCAAAACCAATATAGTATTGTAAAGTAAAATAAAGTAAAATTTTAAAAATAAATAAATAATTGGAACCGCTGAATTACTTTAAAGAATCAGGCACCTCTGGAGTATGTCCCAATCTGCCTATATACCTGCATATGCCACCATCAGTCAGTCAGTCAGTGTTAGTTGCTCAGTCGTGTCCAACTCTTTGTGACCCCATGGACTCTAGCCCGTCAGCCTCCTCTGTCCATGGAATTCTCCAGGCAAGAATACTGGAGTGGGTTTCCATTCCCTTCTCCAGGGGATCTTCCCAACCCAGGGATCAAACCTGGGTGTTCTGCATCACAGGCAGATTCTTTACCATCTGAGCCACCAGGGAAGACCATACTCCACCATACCTAGTTCCCAAAGTAGCACTGTGTAGACCACCCATCCACCCAGTACTCAGAACCCTTACTTGTGTCTGTGCCTTAGCTTATATTCATCTTCTCATACGGGCCACTCTTAACATCCCATCTCTATTCACTAAAATCCTACCGATCCTTCAAAATCTAGCTAAAAGCTCACTTCTTCCACATGACCTTTCCTTGCTCCCCAATAAAAATAATTTTTCTTATCCTGTCTTAATATTTTACCTATATGCTTTGTACAATAATTCTTGCATTTTGTCATTCCACAATTGTGTGTATATATCCTGAAGACTCACAAACACCTTGAAAGTATCATATCTTTATAACTACAATTCTAGCATGTTCATTATAGCCCCTACAACACCTGGAACATAGTGCTCAACATTATGTAAAACTTACACATTTCATCACTGAATTTGATAATAAATAATGATATTAATTTAATTTTAAATAAGTGCTTCTAGGCAAAATCAGACATTTGACACTTATCTAACTCTCAGAAAAATTCAAGTTTTATAAACCTTATCTTTCTGCAAATTATGAGCTGCTTCAAGTCACATTCAGTTCACTTTATATTAACTTCAACCTAAAAGAAATTAACACTCTTCTTCAACTCTTGCCCCTGTGTGTCCTCAAGCTTCTAAAAACCCGCTCTGTCTTTTCTCTTTTCATAGTAAAGAGGTGGCTCCCAGTCATCACTAATTCTGTACTTGAGGGCTACTATTTTTGAATAAATGTTTTACTGCATACCTTTAACACAACCCAGACCTCTCTGCAAGCTTTAATTTTTTTATTTCTTGGTTCTCATTCTCCCTATCTCCCCCGCTTCCTCTCTATCTCTCATTTTATATTTTGAAAGAATTTCAGATATATAGAATACACTAGTAAATTCTGCGGACCCTCTCAGTTCAGTTCAGTTCAGTTCAGTTCAGTCGCTCAGTCATGTCCGACTCTTTGTGACCCCATGAATCGCAGCACGCCAGGCCTCCCTGTCCATCACCAACTCCCGGAGTTCACTCAGACTCACGTCCATCGAGTCAGTGATGCCATCCAGCCATCTCATCCTCAGTCGTCCCCTTCTCCTCCTGCCCCCAATCTCTCCCAGCACCAGAGTCTTTTCCAATGAGTCAACTCTTCACATGAGGTGTCCAAAGTACTGGAGCTTCAGCTTTAGCATCATTCCTTCCAAAGAAATCCCAGGGTTGATCTCCTTCAGAATGGACTGGTTGGATCTCCTTGTAGTCCAAGGGACTCTCAAGAGTCTTCTCCAACACCACAGTTCAAACGCATCAATTCTTCGGCGCTCAGCCTTCTTCACAGTCCAACTCTCACATCCATACATGACGACAGGAAAAACCATAGCCTTGACTAGACAGACCTTAGTCGGCCAAGTAATGTCTCTGCTCTTGAACATACTATCTAGGTTGGTCATAACTTTTCTTCCAAGGAGTAAGCGTCTTTTAATTTCATGGCTGCAGTCACCATCTGCAGTGATTTGGGAGCCCAAAAATATAAAGTCTGACACTATTTCTACTGTTTCCCCATCTACTTCCCATGAAGTGATGGGACCAGATGCCATGATCTTCGTTTTCTGAATGTTGAGCTTTAAGCCAACATTTTCACTCTCCTCTTTCACTTTCATCAAGAGGCTTTTTAGTTCCTCTTCACTTTCTGCCATAAGGGTGGTGTCATCTGCATATCTGAGGTTATTGAGATTTCTCCCGGCAATCTTGATTCCAGCTTGTGTTTCTTCCAGTCCAGCATTTCTCATGATGTACTCTGCATATAAGTTAAATAAGCAGGGTGACAATATACAGCCTTGATGTACTCCTTTTCCTATTTGGAACCAGTCTGTTGTTCCATGTCCAGTTCTAACTGTTTCTTCCTGACCTGCATACAGATTTCTCAAGAGGCAGGTCAGGTAGTCTGGTATTCTCATCTCTTTCAGAATTTTCCACAGTTTATTGTGATCCACACAGTCAAAGGTTTTGGCATAGTCAATAAAGCAGAAATAGATATTTTTTCTGGAACTCTCTTGCTTTTTCCATGATCCAGCGGATGTTGGCAATTTGATCTCTGGTTCCCCTGCCTTTTCTAAAACCAGCTCGAACATCAGGTAGTTCACGGTTCATGTATTGCTGAAGTCTGGCTTGGAGAATTTTGAGCATTATTTTACTAGCGTGTGAGATGAGTGCAATTGTGCGGTAGTTTGAGCATTCTTTTGCATTGCCTTTCTTTGGAATTGGAATGAAAACTGATCTTTTCCAGTGCTGTGGCCACTGCTGAGTTTTCCAAATGTGCTGGCATATTGAGTGCAGCACTTTCACAGCATCATCTTTCAGGATTTGAAACAGCTCAACTGGAATTCCATCACCTCCACTAGCTTTGTTCGTAGTGATGTTTTCTAAGGCCCACTTGACTTCACATTCCAGGATGTCTGGCTCTAGATTAGTGATCACACCATCATGATTATCTGGGTCGTGAAGATCCTTTTTGTACAGTTCTTCTGTGTATTCTTGCCACCTCTTCTTAATAGCTTCTGTTTCTGTTAGGTCCAGACTATTTCTGTCCCATTTCAGACCCCCTCAGATTCCCCCAAATATTAATATTTCATCACAATTGCTTTACCATCTTCCTATTCCCACACCAACCATTTGTGAGTAGGTTACAGTCATGACGCTCCTTTATTTCAAAGCACTTTAGTAACTCAGTGTGTTTTAAATGATGCTTTGCCAAGATGGACATAGTTCAGCCTGGCCTTCAGTCATCTATTCTCATAGGAGGCTACTGCATCAGCCTTCACTACTACCAAGAGCAAGGCCCCTCAGGTGCTGCTCTCCCAGTCATCCCCAGCCATTCCTCCTGGACACTTAGCGAACATTTAGTGCTCCCACTCCACTGAAGATGGTGGGAAATTTGGTGGGAATAGGTAAGGTAGTTCCATGCTACTGATGAGCAGAGAGACAACAAAGTGCTCCTTATTCTCACTGGGGTAGCGAACTACGAAACTGTCTTACCCCTGTATGCCTGAACACCACACAGCCATTTCTACTCTATTGCTTCCAAGCCACAGTTGTGTGTGTGTGGTCTGACTCTTTGCAACCCCATGGACTGTAGCCCATCAGGCTCTTCTGTCCATGGAATTTTCCAGGCAGAAATACTGGAGAAGGTTGCCATTTCCGACCCAGGGGTCAAACACACATCTTTCATGTCTCCTGAACTGGCAGGCAGATTCTTTACCACTGGCTTCCAAACCACATTTGGGAATGCACAAAGATAGTCTTGCTGCCTGTATTCCCCTTCTCCCTTCCACCTCCTGTGCCCCACCCCATTCTCTCAAACCCCACCAAGACCGGAATGCTCTGATTCCCCAAATACTATCTAAGGGCTGCAGATTTAGCCCAGGGGAGTATAGTAGGTTGCTAAGTCACTTCAGTCATGTCCAACTCTTTGCAACCCTGTGGACTATAGCCACTAGGCTCCTCCCTGTAGACTATAGCCACCAGGGTTCTCCAGGAAAGAATACTGGAGTGGGTTACCATGCCTGTCTCTGAGGGCCTTTTCAGGAACCTTCAACATCCAACTCTAATGTTTACCTTGTAGCTTTATCCCTTCTCTCGTAAACTAGGACCCTTTCTAGTTTCAGGAATGAAGAACTGGCTCTTCCTGCATTATGCGCAATTCTATATTCTGGGTCTCCATTCCTGCCCCCAGGACCCAGGCTTTTGAAACACAAAAGGTAATATTTAATGTATTTGCTTTTGTGTTTTTTATCTTTCCTTATTTGAACCAGTGTAGCCAGAAGCTTGTATACTCAGTAGAGAGGAAAGTAATCTGTTAACGTTCAGTGTATCATCACCCTACCCACATGAAAGTATATACAAAATTTTTATGTTAGCAAAATATATAAAATAGTAAACTGACTGCTACATTGACCTCAATATCAGCTCCTTGTACATATTAACAAAATAACATCATCATTGTGGAAGCTATAACTCTGTCTCTGCAAAAGTTTCTTGAAGATATTGTAGTTCTTTGAGCCACCAAAATCACATATTTACTGACTTTATTGGTGACATTCAGCCAGTATCATTGTCCCTTTACAATTATGCATTGTCACTGTGGCAAATCTCTAAAGAAGACTTATGAGAATCTCTCAAGCTTCATTTTCACTGAAGAGAATGAAAACAGAGTACAGAGTGAAATCCAGGTCTCTGTTTCACCACCTTGAGTCACCTCTTAATCTCTCCAAAGCTTTGAAGAGATTTGATGGATGTGTACCAACAGGCAATGAAAACAAAAATTCTAACTGATAGTTCCTCTAAACTCTTAGCTTTAAAAAACGACATCAATCTGGTTTTCATTTCTGATGATCCATGAGCTATCAGTGTTATGTATCATCACGATCAAGGAGACATGGCTCTTATTGATCGCTTAAAATGAAAAGACATATTTGATGTCCTTGGCACTTATGAGTCTTTGCATACAAAAGGACAAGAGAGTGTGGGCTTGGACAGTCTCCTTACCTGTGCCTTAGTTTCCTCCTATATAGCTAAAACATGTATTATTTTTTGAGTGTTGGAACGAGATAATAAGTGTTGCTAATGGGAGTGTTATAAAGTTTCAACAATTTAAAAACAAACAGGCAAACTGTCATCCAACAATCTGCTCCAGTAAGAAAGACCAATTCTGAGGCTTTTCCTCAGAGCAGTTTGCCTTCTTTCTTCTTTCTCCCCTGACTTCTCTCCATTTTATTCACAGAGGGCCTTTCTCTCCCACCCACAACCTCCAAGTTGCACAAATCTCATATCCAAGACACTGAATGAGGTGTTGCTTTTAAAGTAAAAATCGCCTTAGTTTGTGATATCCAACAAAAGAACTCTGCAACAAGTGTTTTCCAGGTAACATCTATGATAATGGTTGTGGTACCATGTTCCTGGGCTTCCCAGGCGGCACAGTGGTAAAGAATCCGCCGGCCAATTCAGGAGACACAGGTTGGAGCCCTGGGTCAGGAAGGTCCCCTAGAGTAGGAAATGGCAACCTGCTCCAGCATTCTTGCCTGGAAAATCCCATGGCCAGAGGAACCTGATAGGCTACAGTCACAAAGAGTTGGACACAACTGAGCAAATGAGCACACATGTACCATGCTCTTAGAACCGTAAGAAAAGCTCTATGAGACAAGATATGAGACTGGGGTTATTAAAGTGCTCCAACAATATTAATTTCTTGAGTTCTTGCTAAAATAGTTTTTAAATACTACAAAACATAAATCATAATAAATAAGATAATTTGCCCCACACTTCATCAAGGGTATTAAATCCAGTGATGACATAAAACTTTATTTCTGCATCCACAATTCATACCAGTAGTATGGTGATAAATACTTTCTATTCATTTCCTTTGATACTTTGTCCCAGCATTTTCGGACTATCAATGACTCCCAGCAGACATCGGCTGAGCTGACACATATCCAAATGCCGGTCGTGGTTAGCACTTGTGCTGAACAGCCAGATCTTTCATTTTTTAAACAATGTATTTCCACAGCTGCTATCTCAAGTGAGTTATTCATCTGGAGGTCTTTCAGACTGCCATCAGAAACAACGCATAAAGAAGCTAGTTCAGACATGGCACAGGAAAAGAATTTAGCAACAAAAATCCTGTCTTTCATCTTCCATCACACTAGCAGATCTCAACCTGAATAATAATGAAGATGCTTCAGATGTGATTTTACACTAAACACTAGGAAACATTTCCAGCCTGTGTAAAATTTTTGCTGACAATGCCTACTCTTTTTGTAATGAAACCAAACCCCCAAAAAGGGCAATCTTTTTCCTAATAATGTTCATTTGTTATATTTTGTTGAATGTGTCAACTAAACTAGCATCTGCTTTGTTGAAGGAATTAAAGCAAAACTTGTCTCATTTTAATATGGAGTACCTCTGTCTATCTGCAGTTTCTCCTTCACTCTTTGACCCTCAGCTCAGTATCTGCTCTTTTCCTAGCCGTCTTCATCTGCTGCTGGTCTGGCTCCTCTGATCAGCACAGCAAACACTGAGTCACTCATTCTTGTCTTGACCTCTACTCAAGTTCTTCTGCCAAATGAAGTGGAGAATTAGCTCTGTGCCCTAACCAGTGCCTGGTACATGAAGGCATTCAGTAAATCCCTGTGGATATAAAAAATGAGCCAGTTAATCTAGAAACAAGTTTTGAAGGTGAAAGGAGTTCCTCTAAATTTCCAGGTAAGAATTTAGGTGAAGCTAGGTTTTTGCCCCTTCATTATTTAGAGATGACATTCATTTTCTAATTTCTGTAAGCCGAGGATAATTGGCTATTATTTATAGTCCTTCTGAAATTCAATAGATATCTATTGATATCTCTGATGCCCAATCCAGACAATGTTCATTCTACTGCACCATTTTGCTTCCTAAAATCACCTTTGTGTTGTGGAAATTTTCTGTCTCCTCAGAGCTTAACTGGAGCCACAGCGATTGAGGAGATGGAAAAGAAAGGTGAGTGATGTTGAGCATCTTTTCATGTGTTTGTTAGCCATCTGTATGTCTTCTTTGGAGAAATGTCTATTTAGTTCTTTGGCCCATTTTTTGATTGGGTCGTTTAAAGCAATTATCCTTCAATAAAAAATAAATAAAATACTTAAAAAAAAAAAAGAAAAGTAAGAAAGGTGAGGAGGCTGGTGCAGGAAGAGGAATGGATAAGATTAGCCTCTGGAGCAGAGAAACAGCAGACTAAAACCCACGTAGGTGGAAGTAGAATATCATGCTGTTCTATCTCCTTCCATCTCCTGTACCCTCATGAAGGGCCAGTATTCAAGTAAAATATGAAAGGAATAGATGTATTGTATGCACCTGTCTGTGCATGCCTTAGCCATGGCGGTATGGATAATTTATAATTCTATTTAAATCACACTGCTCAGTATCTTCAAGTCTAGCTATTGGAAAATTAGGTCTCACATATTTTTATTTTAAATATGTATCATTTACTCCATACTATGGCTTCAGTCACAAAAGCCATAGTAAACTTGATTGAAAATGAGAAAGGTATTATACATGTTTCAATGCCATTCTCCCAAATCATCCCACAACTTTCCCTCTCCCACAGAGTCCAAAAGACTGTTCTATACATCTGTATCTAAAGTAATTAGCCTCCAATTAAAATAAATAAATTTAAATTTTTTAAAAAAGGAAAAAAAGAAAATGAGAAAGGTAAATTAAGGGTCATTTTTAATCATGATGCCAAAAGAATAGCAATTGACAAGCATGACCAACTCAGGATAAGACTGATAATACACTCATAGCAAAGATTCCTTTTTGAAATTTGCAGTAAGTCTAATAATTCTTGTGAGGACTTGCACGGAAAAGGCTTTGTAAGCATGCCAAGTGTTGAGCAGCTATCACACTTCTTATCAGAATACTGAGTTAGAATTCTCAATAATCCTTGAAATGCTCTTGTTTAAAGTTTACTATCAAAATTTAATAGTCTAACAGTTTGTAAATAACCAGTAAGGATCTCTCATAAATTTTAAAATGAAAGTATATGGAACTGTGTGTATCATTGACAGGTTAAAACAAACAAAATATTGCATATCAAACTAATCCCCAATCCATGGGGAGGGTCCTGGCTTCCCACCAAGAACCTCTCACCACCGAGCAAGGCTAGTAAAGAACAGACCCCTGTGTCCCTAGGAAAAAATATCTTAATATCAGTCTCTTTCTTTCCCTGTCTTTCCCACTTTCCACCTTGTCCAAGGTCATTCTGTCTTATAGGAATGAAAAATCAGAACCTGGCTCTCCTATGAAGACAAGAAGGAAGAAACAGCCTGGTGGACATCATTCTTGAAGCAATATATACACCATTAACAATCCCTGACTCTCCCAAGCAGATGAGAAGTTGGAGGCTGAAATGCCTGGTCCAGAGCTCTGCTGTCCAGAAGAAGTGTTACATCCCAATTTATACAGAGACCATCTGCCAAGAAGCAACTCTCTGTCAGTCTCTCCCATGAGCTCCAAACTTTTATGCACTATTCACTGCATTAACTCCACTCCAATGTTGAAAAGGCATTACATGACCTAAACTGAGCCTCTAATTCTGCCTCCAAACTTCATTCTTCCAATTTGTTGTTGTTTATTTGCTAAGTCATGTCCAACTCTTTGCAACCAGTTGGACTGAAGCACACTAGGCTTCCTTGTCCTTCCCCATCTCCCAGAGTTTACTCAAGCTCATGTCCATTGAGTCAGTGATGCTGTCCAACCATCTCATCCTCTGTTGCCCCCTTCTCTTGCCCTCAATCTTTCCCAGCATCAGGGTGTTCTCCAATGAGTCAGTAGCCAAAGGACTGGAGTTTCAGCTTCAGCATCAGTCCTTCCAATGAATATTCGGGGTTGATTTCCTTTAGGATTGACTGGTTAGATCTTCTTGCTGTCCAAGGAACTCTTAGGAGTCTTCTCCACCACCACAATTTGAAAGTATCAATTCTTCAGTGCTCAACCTTCTTTATGATCCAACTCTCACCTCCAAATATGACTACTGGAAAAACCATGGTTTTGACTCTATGAGCCTTTGTCAGCAAAATGATGTCTTTGCTTTTTAATATGCTATCTGGGTTTGTCATACCTTTTCTTCACGGAGGACGCATCTTTTAATTTTGTGGCTGGAATCACCATCCACAGTGATTTTGGAGCCCAAGAATACAAAATCTGTCACTATTTCCACTTTTTGTCCATCTCTTTGCCATGAAGTGATGGGACCAGATGCTATGATCTTAGTTTTCTGAATGCTAGTTTTAAGCCAGCTTTTTCACTGTCCTCTTTCTCCCTCAGCAAGAGGCTCTTTAGTTCCTCTTCACCTTCTGCCATTAGAGTGGCATCATCTGCGTATCTGAGGTTGTTCATATTTCTCCCAGCAATCTTGATTCTAGCTTGTGATTCATTAAGCCTGGCATTTCACATGATGCACTCTGCATAAAGTTAAATAAACAGTGTGACAATTCAAAATAAAATAAGCAGGGTGACAAGCTTTGGTATATTCCTTTCCCAATTTTGAACCAGTCCATTGCTCCATGTCCTGTTCTGTTGCTTCTTGATGTGCATACAGATTTCTCAGGAGGCAGAAAAGGTGGTCTAGTATTCCCATTTCTTAGAATCTTCCACAGCTTGTTGTGATCCACACAGTCAAAGGCTTTAGTGTAGTCAAAAGCAGAAGTAGATGGTTTTCTTGAATTCCCTTATTTTTCAATGATCCAATGGATGTTGGCAATTTGATCTCTGGTTCCTCCAATTTTTCTAAACCCAGCTTGTATCTCTAAATGTTCTTGGTTTATGCACTTTTGAAGTCTAGCTTGAAAGATTTTGAGTATTATCTTGCTAGCATATGAGGTAGTTTCAATATTCTTTGGCATTGCCTTCTATGGGATTGGAATGAAAACTGACCTTTTCCAGTCCTGTGGCCACTGTTGAAAGAGTTTCCCAAATTTGCTGGCATATTGAGTGCAGCACTTTAACAGAAACATCTTTTAGGATTTTAAACAGCTAAACTAGAATTTCATCACCTCCACTATCTTTGTTTGTAGTAATGCTTCCTGAGGTCCACTTGATGTCATGCTCCAGAATGTCTGACTCTAGGCAAGTGATCACACCATCATGGTTATCTGGGTCATTGAGACCTTTTTAATATAGCTCTTCTGTGTATTCTTGCCACCTCGTCTTAACCTCTTCTACTTCTGTGAGGTCTTTGCCATTGCTGTCCTTTATTGTGCCAATATTTGCATGAAATATTCCCTCTATATAGCTAAGTTTCTTGAAGAGATCGCTAGTCTTTCCCAGCCTATTGTTTTCCTTTATTTCTTTGCATTGTTCACTTAAGAAAGCTTTCTTATCTCTCCCTATTATTCTCTGAAACTCTGCATTCAGTTGGGTATATCTTTCCCTTTCTCCTTTGCCTTTAGTCACTTATCTTCAGTTCTCAGCTATTTGTACCCACACCCAAATACATGGAGTCATCCCCGAGTCTTCTTTCTCACACTCATATCCAACCTACCTGGAAATCCTCGGGTTGTACCTTTCAAAAATACCAAGAATCCAGCAACTTTTTGCCACTTCCACTGCTGCCACCCTGATCCAAGTGAACTTTCTGTTTCACCTGGAATATTGCAATAGGCTTCTATTCAGATTCCCAGCATCCTCCTCTGCCTCTGAAATTTGTTCTCGATATAGTTGCCAGAGTGGACTTTTTAAAATGAAGTAAGCCAGAAAGAAAAGCACCAATACAGTATACTAACACATATATATGGAATTTAGAAAGATGGTAATGATGACCCTGTATGCGAGACAGCAAAAGAAACACAAATGTGTAGAGCGGACTTTTGGACTCTGAGGGAAAGTGTGGGATGATTTGGGAGAATGGCATTGAAACATGTATACTATCATGTAAGAAACGAATCGCCAGTCTATGTTCGATGCAGGATACAGGATGCTCGGGGCTGGTGCACGGGGATGATCCAGAGAGATGATATGGGGTGGGAGGTGGGAGGGGGGTTCATGTTTGGAAACTCATGTACACCCGTGGTGGATTCATGTCAATGTATGGCAAAACCAATACAGTATTGTAAAGTAAAATAAAGTAAAAATTAAAATTAAAATAAATAAATAAATAAATAAAAATTTAAAAACAACCAAAAAAAATAATAAAATGAAAATAAAATCCCCAAGTTCTCAGTTTAACCTGCATCAAGAAGTCCCATCTGTATGTCTTCTTTGGAGAAATGTCTGTGTAGGTTTTCTGTCCATTTTTTGATTGGGTTGTTTACTTTCCTGGTATTGATTTGCATGAGCTGGTAAAATAGATGTCCAGTGAGAATTTTCTGTGTGACACAGAGAGCTCCACCTAGCATTCTGTGACAATCTAGAGGGGTGGCATGTGGTGGGATATGGGAGGGAGGTTTGAGAGGGAGGGGACATATGGCTGATTCATGTTGATGTATGGCAGAAACCAGCACAATGTTGTAAAGCAATTATCCTCCAGGAATTTTCTTTCTTAAAAAAGGCAAAAAAAAAAAAAAAAAACCTTAAAAAATCAAAATACAAGCCCCGCTAATGTCTCACAAAGCCTCTCATGGGCTGTCCCCTGGTTCTTCTCTGATCTCACTCCCTTCTACTCTCCAGCTTGCTCACTCCGTACCAAAAAAAAAAAAAAGTCCTCCTTCTTGTTTCTCAAATACACCAGTTATGTTCCCTCTTCAGGGCCTTTGTACTGGACCCAAAACTCAAGACAAATATCTGCATGGCTGATTAGCTCATTGCTATGGATTGAATTGTGTCCTTCAAAAGGATATATTGAAGTCCTAATCCCTGGTACCTGTGAATGTGGTCTTATTTGGAAATCAGGTCTTTGCAGATATAATCCAGTTAAAATGAAATCATTAAAGTGAGGCATAATTCAACATGACAGATGTCTGTAACCTGGTTTCAGAGGGAATGTGGCCCTATCAACACCAGGATTTAAAACTTCTTCTAGCCTCCAGAGCAGTGAAACAATAAACTTCTGTGGTTTTAAACCTTAAATGTGTGATATTTTGTTATAGCAGCCACAGGGAACTAATACACTAACCTCCAATTCTTTCTGCAGATATTATCTTCTCAGTGTAGCCTACCTTGACCACTGTATTTAAGACCTAGCCCACTCTGGTTCTCCACATCACTGTAACCTCTTTCTATAGTTTCAAAGCACTTAGCTTTGAAAATATTATATAAGTTAGCTATTTACCACTTCTCTTGTCTTTTTCCAACAGGGAATCAGCTCTCTCAGGCCAGAGAATTTTGTTCACTGATATATTCCCAGGACCTAGCATAGTGCCTGACACAGAGAAGGTAATCAAAGAATCTTTGTTAAATAAATTAGGAGAAATATTTGTGCCTCTTTCATTTTAGAGTCTGACACTGGGCTTTCTCATAACGGAATGTGCTATGGGATTGCTTTGTTAACCAGGGCAACAATGTAAAATGGTTAACATCTAATATTTCTTCCATACAGAACGCTATCAGGAACCAATCAAAGCACTGCGATATATGGAATCTAATTGAGGAAATATGATCATATAGTTTTATAACACAAAAACTCTGGAAAACAGATCCTTATTTGAATGATAAAAGGATAAATTACATAGAAAGGACATAGGATGAAAAGCAAATTACAGTTTCTATAAATTAAAATGCTAGTTACTTGGCACATAACTTTTTTCCCTAAGCTGCCACAGTCCCTGATTATTTATAATTTGGTCAGGTATTTTAGAGCTCTCTACTTGTCACAGAACCAAGGTTTAATGTCGTTAAACTGTTATGTGAAAGTAAATAGGCATTTTCTGTGGAATATTTGTTAGATTTATTACTCTGAACTATTCAATAAAACATTGTTGCTACTTATTAAAGAGAGAAACCCAAGTAATTACAGCCAAAAGCAAAAGGAGCCAAAATGAATTAAGAATAAGGCTTGTTACATAAAAAGGAACGAAACTGTAGCATTTGCAGAGATGTGGATGGACCTAGTGACTGTCATACAGGCTGAAGTAAGAAAGAGAAAAACAAATATTGCATATTACTGAATATATGTGGAATGAGAAAAATGGTGTATATATAACCTTATTTGCTAAGCAGAAATAGAGACACAGCTGTAGAGAGCAAACGTACAGACATCAAGGGGGAGAAAGAGGGGGTGGAATGAATTGGGAGATTGGGATCGGCATATAATATGCCATTGATACTATGTATAAAGTAGATAACTAATGAGAACCTTCTATATAGCACAAGTAACCCTACTCAGTGCTCTGTGACCTAAATGGGAAGGAAATCCAAAAGAGAAGGGATGAATGTAAGCATACAGCATATTCACTTTGCTGTGCAGAAGAAGCTAACATAACATTGTAAACCAACTATATTCCAAGAAAATTTTTAAAAATAAGGCTCATTGGGCAATATTACTTTGAACCCAACATCTAAAAACAATTTTATTAATGAAGAAACCTGCCAGGAATTGGCTAACTGTACTTAAGTAAAAGGTGAGCATAGCCATGGGCCCAGGGGAAATGATCACAAAATGTCCCATGACTGACTGGTTCATTCATTAAAAGATGTCCTGGTCTCTGGGTATCTCAGACCAGCAGCCCTGAATTCAAGGGGTTCCTGATAACCCTGCCCCTTCTCGGGCCCTGGAGATGCCTGAGGGTTGAGAGATAAGTGAGCACAAGAGCCTCGGATTGGGGACCCCATTATTCACCTCTTAATCTCCACCTAGGAAAAAATCAGGTAACTAAAAAGGTACCAAACAAACACATAGAAATGGGGAAACCCTCGCTTTTAGAAGATCAAGTTGCAGAATCTTGTCACTCCCACTCTAACCCCACACTAGAGAAGATAAGAAAGCATGTGAGAGGATCTGGCCAAGACACCTCTCACCCCACCCATCTTCAGCATATATGCCCTTTCAAGATAATGACCTCTTCGGCAAAGTAGAACTTTCATCTTTTATCTCAGCACCTTTTTCAAACTTCAAAGGATAGCTGCTTCCCAAATCCAGTATTCCGATAATGCTGAAATATCCATGCAATCCTTAATCTATGTGATTTTTACAGATTTTCGTTTGTAGATTGTATTAACCATCAAGTTTTCCAGGATAAATAATAGCAGTGTTTCTACCCACTCTGTATATAGACGCCTCTATGTACACTTGATTGTCTTCATGGCTGGTTATATTTGTGCTTCACATACATTTGTTTTTTCCTCAAAATTCAATGCTAGAGTTTTATCTTTCCAGGTACATATACACAAGGTTTTGCTCAGTTGTAGTTATTTTTTTCCAGTGCCTTTCTAGATATCCTATGGCCATTTAAAATTATTATTGATAATACTCATAAGGCTTTTTAGTTGCCTTTTCTCTTATCATTTCCAGTTTTGTAGGGAACAACCTACAATGTCTTCTTAATTTCTTAGGTCATATTTGATAGCTTATGGCCTATGAAATTATGGTTTATAATAATTTACTACATTTTTATTATGCTTTATAGTATATTTATATTGGTTGTGTCCTTTGATTCTATTATATAAATAGGTCAAGTACTAGCCCCAAACACAAATGAAAAGTAAAGTTTAAAAACTTGGTCATTCACATAACTAATAAGTAGCGTTTTGACCCTTATTCTCATTCCATATTTTTTACACCACATTGTACTCAAAAGTGCAAGTCTCCCCTTTATAAGAAAGAATACTTTACAATGTTATCATCTAAGCCACTTTAACAGTGGTCCACAGTCTTTTCAGTACCAGAAACTGGTTTCATGGAAGACAATTTTTCCGGGGTAGTACGGGAAGATTAAGACTGTGCAAACAGGTGTCAGTCCACATCCCAGAGGTTGGGGACTCCTGCTCTATAGTGTTGTAATCCACATAAAAAATACTTTGACTTCTTAAGCTTTAGCGCCAGATACCCACTTTTAGCCTCCAAGGTCGACAAATTAACATAGTTTGACACATAGGCAGTTGATCTTCTCCCTTACAGATCCATCAATTTCTCCTAAGTTCCTCCAACCACAGTAATAAATATTCCCAGGCCTAATAAACACACCTGAGATATGTAAGCATAATTATTAATAACATATGATTGCATTTACTCTATAGGTATATTATTAACCTATAATATTAATCTCAAAGAGGGACAGAGTGTTAGGTTGGAGAGTTAGAGGAGTATTACCTAAGGGAGCAAATATTTGGACCTACATATACTGGGGGCCACTGAGACTCTTGTGCACATCTTCTCAGTACATCACGACCAGTCTGCAAGTTGCTTGAGAGTAGGAAGCATTCCTTATTCATCTTTGTATCCCAGGCACCTAGCATACGACCCAGCCTATCATAAAAGCTTAATGCATGCTCATTGGTGAATATATCAAGGATGTTCCAAAATTTGTAAAGAGTTTCTGCTTTTGTCATCAATTCCTCCTTTGATCCCTTAACATTGTCTTTTGCTTGAGAATTAATTTTCTTTCACCCACATGAACTTTTCCTTTCTCCATCTAGTACAAATTAGAAACCCCGTATTTCAACATAAATTCTTGTGTGGTATGTATCTGAGAGCTATATATGCTGTCTGACCTCAGAATTAATGCCAATTCAATGTTTTTCAGGATGAAAAAAAAACCAATTTGGGTTCTGTTTATTCATCTTCTTTGTTTGTGATTTAGACCCTTGCTTAAACTTTTGAAAGTAAAAACAAATATGATCTACTGGTTCTTCCTTTTCACATCAATCACGAGATGCTTTAGGAGCACCAGGTATGGTCCTGGCACTGTGCAGGATCTTATAGAATAACACAAAAGGGGGAAAGGATATGACAACATAACTGTGCAGATTTTATCCGAAATATCAGGATATGTCACTATTCAGACTCCTACACAGCGAAGGCTGGGAAGGAAATTTATGACAGAAGGAAAGCAAAAGAAAAGAAGGACCTCCTAATGAATACCAGGGCTCAGCATATACTTGTGTCCAGTGGAAATATGCAAGGTGTGCAGATAATCAACTGAGAGCTACACTACATCTCTTCCAGATATATCAGAGTCAGGTTCTATATTGAACAAGAAGTAGAATGATTTGGAAAAGGTTGAGAAAGATTGGTTTAATGTATGTCATCATTTCCTCTCCATTAAATACTAGTGTCATGGATGTTACATTGTGCTGCCAAGATCCCATCTTTAGCAATGACGAATTTATTCCTCAGCTACCGAGACAGCACTCAGCTGTCAACCTTTTTCCAGAACTGCCTTCACTGAAAGATTTCCCTTACTCAAGGTCAATGTCAAGGGCAGCTTGCAGCTAATGACAATGCAGAGGTATGAAGGCCGAGGCCCTCAGCCTAACTGAATATGCCTCTGATGGGTACAACATCAAACCTGCAGAGTTCCCTGTCCTGTTGACTGAAGCTTTGATGTTACTGCATCGCACCCTCCACCCAATCCTGTTTCCTTTCTTCACTTTCCCTCATAGATGTGGATTCAAAAGCATTCCTAATAAGCTTCCTGCAGACTAATCTCCATCTGAGAGTTTGCTTCCTGGGGACCTGACATGAGAGGACTGGGAGAAAAAAACCGATCTTAATAATGCTCCATTTCTCTTAAAGGAATCATGCTACCTTTTCCAAAAGGTCTTGCTTTAAGTCCAAATGATTTTAGAAAAAAAAATATAATAAAAGAGCAAAGCTCCAGAATGCCTAAGAGAATGTAGATCTGCAGCAATATTAAACATAAAGTCATGTGGCATTCATAGTTATGCATGAACATGAGGTCCATTTCTAGGTAGACTTCTATTTGAAATTTCTTCTTCCAGAAAATAAGCAGAGTATAAAATCCCTACTTTCTGCCACAGGGAAGAACATGGGGGTGATGGGTAACCGTCCAGGGCAGTGCTAAAGCACTACGGTGAAGAGAAGGACCAAGATGGAAGCCATCTAACAGAAGTATATTAAAAGTAGTTCTCTTTAAAAATAATAAAGACTGTACTTAAAATGACCTTTGAATAATAATCACATGGACAGAGCCCAAGAATTTCCCATCAATGTAATAATAACCTGGATGCAAAGAAGCAGATCAGGGTGAGCATGAACAGCATAAACAAAGAGAATGACTCGCAAATTTGGAAGAAAAACCCAGAAACACCAAAAGCAAGGTGATTCCTCCAGCCACATAAAGTTAAATGGTTCAATAGTTCCTTAGTGAATTAAATTAGATATTTATATTAAACCTTTCCTTATAGTACTTATAATTGCTGCATATAATTATACCTCAGTTAAGTGTTTATATAGTTTTCATTATATGGTATAAGTTCAGCCATTTTCAACTAATATTTATGTTTTAAGCTTTCAGGCTAATAAATCCTTCCTGATAATCATTTAGAGAAGCATTTGAACCAAGTGCATTTGTGAATGAGTAATAAGGTCTGGATTCTACTGCCAAGCATTGACAAATAGGTTTTAGCAGCATTTCTTATAGGATGGATTTCCAAGCAAAGTTTAAGTCTGATTTGGGACTTCTTACTTTTACATCTTAAAAGTACTTTCACATAGATTCTACTAATTTACCTGGTATAATAGCAAAACTCGCTGCAGCTCTATGAATCTTATAGCCCCTGGGGAGCTCTCCTTTTTCTGTAGTTGCCAGACTAGAATCAGGCACCTAAACCACACGGGAGATGGAGACTGCATGGTTCCAAAGGAAATGCAGAAATGCTTTGGCTGCCAGACAAGATTAAAATCTTGGCACTTCTACTTATAAGTTAGTGACCTTGGCCATATCTCTTAACCTCTATGAGTCTCGCTTTTCCCCTGTAAATATTATATAAAACACACACCATGAGATTGCTGTTGCTGAATGAAATCATGTGTATTAAGTGGTTCAAAATGTGCCCGTTCTCTTCCTAACATAGTCTCTCACTTATATTCTTTATGCTTAAACTTTATGAGAGCTTTCTAGGATATTTTTAACTGATCTTAAAAATTGGTCCAGGTGACAATTAAGGAATAAGCTCATTAGAGGAAAAAAAATAAGAGCACTAGAGCAAAGATGGAGAAGTATTTTGAGGGTCTTCTCTGAGATTATATGCTACACAAGGGTGGTCAGATCCTATTTATCTTGGTTTTCCTGGGGCCAAACACAGAGACTGGAAGATAGCAAACAGACCCTTTTACTAGGTTTGTGGGGGTGGGGGGAGGTGTTTATTATGGCAGAAAAGCATAGTAGATAAAGATGAGCTCTGGAGGTGATGGTTCCAATTCTAGCTCCCATACTTTATAGCTACGTGTATGTAAATTCCCTAGTCCTCAGTTTCCTCCTCCCTCTTAAAGCTGTTATAAAGAATAAATGAGCTTGTGTATTTAAAGCACCTTACATAGCATTCAGCATATAGTAAACAATGGTGGGAGGGGAAGCAATGGTGATGATGACGTGTGTGTGTGTGTGTGTGTGTGTGTGTTTGTGTGTGCACTCAATTGTGTCTGACTTTTTTAAAACCTCAGATTAAAGTAATATAATGCAAACACGGTTGTTTAGAAACTTATAATCTGGTAAAAGAGATTTAATTAAATGTCCAAAAATAACCTCTAAGTTAAAGATACAAGTGTCCAAAGAATAGTAAAAGATTGAGAGTTCCCAAACATTAAAAGTGATAATATTTACCAGGAAAGTTTAAAAAAACAATACAATTTAGGACTCTGTTTCTGGATATTATCCTTCAGTAGATCTATAAAGAAGTCTAGTAATCTTTGTATTTCAGAACTCAACATGTCATTTTGATGTTTGGGACCCCACCGATATTGAAAGACCATGAGTTCAGTGGGTTTCCCTGGTGGCTCAGATGGTAAAGAATAAGTTCAGTACTTCAAAAATTGTTAGGAATTTAGAAGCCTCCTAAAAAACACAAAGGTCAAGAAACAGATAAATTCTACACAACCCACTTGAACCAAAAATTTCATACCAAAGTTTTAAAAGCTAGCATAGCCTAGATTTTCAAAATGCACTTTAACCTCAAGATCTTCAAACCAATTATCTGCCTTTACTACATCACAATATATTCTGATTCATGATATAGATATTTCTTTTTTGAGATATACTCTCAACTGGGTTGTCTAAACCATGGATTCACAGCAATTATGTTTTTCAAGACAGATAATTTATGATTATCGGATTATCCACTTTTAAGATTAGCTCTGGCCTAAATTTCACCTCCAAATGGACATTCCTCACAGCTTGCCATATTTTGGGGTCTTCTCTCCCTACCTTGCAAATTGATTTTAATTTTAACCTTACGAGGAGGATGAAAGAAAAATTGAATGCAGTGGCATCATTTATCACATCATGAAGTCTACAAAGAGTTAGTTGAAGATTCTGAAGTATTCCATGAGTTTTCATGAATCAGGCCAATTATTGCCAAAAATCAAGAGTTGTTTTGCAGAGAAGCTATAGGCAGGAGGGGGGGTTCAGGATTGGGAACACGTGTACACCCGTGGCAGATTCATGTTGATGTATGGCAAAACCAATACAGTATTGTAAAGTAAAATTTTAAAAAAAATACAAAAAGTTCACTTTTTCCCTTCAAACCTTGGGATAACATGATTAGAACTGAGCAAAATCAAAGCAGTAAAAGTAAGACATAAATCATTTTTCCTATTATTAGAATTTAAAATGTCATGTTTCATTGTCATTTTATCATGTTATAATATAAACAGTAAGGTCTGAGGAATAGACTTTTAATAGCCCTTTAAGAATTATTTGCAGAGTCATTTATGGGATTCCCTTTCCAAGTCCTTCATCTTTGGAATCCTGTGTTTTTTTTTTCCTTCTAATTGTTTTTAAAGAATTTAACAGGGCTTTTTCTATATAAGGAAAATCTAAATCTAGTTTAATTTTTTGAAAAGAATTTGTAGTAGATAGGTTAATTATAACCTATTTTGAAGCCATCTTAATAGTTTAAGATAATTTAAAA
Organism: Budorcas taxicolor; assembly: GCF_023091745.1. Lineage (NCBI taxonomy): Eukaryota > Metazoa > Chordata > Mammalia > Artiodactyla > Bovidae > Budorcas > Budorcas taxicolor. The sequence continues at coordinate 74,533,956 of NC_068918.1, read as the reverse complement.
TAACTTTACTGAGATCCATGTTTGATTACTTACTAATATAACTCTCTCTTACTTGGATAATCATAATGGTCATTTTATTAAATTGTTCTATTCCATTCAACTAAATTTTTAGTATTCCAAAAGGACACATATGCTTGGTAACTGACTCTTTAAATTATAGTCAAAGTACTACAAAGATAAAAACAAAATATGTCTACAAGCTCTTTTGAATAACAGTGCCTTAAATAGGTCTAAAATGAAGCTCAAATTTAATTTATGCACTTCCTACTCCCACAGAAGATTTAAGGCATGTATCATATTGAATATGCATTTGAGTAATAAATAGACAAATAGCCAAATTTCCAATTCATGTGATACTCTCTATAAAGAATTCACTGTCATTGTTGATGGTCAAATTTAATTATTTAATTAACATGAAATCAATTAATACGTCCAATTTTTATCTCAGTGAGATGTATTAATACTAGAGTCAGAGGTATCACGCCAGAAATTCACTAGTTCATTAGTTTCCAGTTGCCATTATTAGGTAGAATGGACTTTGAGAATTAGCTATGTTTTTGGACTCTGCTTGTCTCCAGTAAACATGGATTGGCAAGGATTAGACTGTATGTAAATAAATATGAAAGACAAAAACAAAATGACATCCAAACTATAGCTCAAAGAAATCAAATGTTGAATTAAAATGTCAGCATTTTCATTGGAAATTTGGAAGACTGAATATCCTACATTGTTAACAGAACAATATCTCAAAGACTTTAGACTGTTCCTTAAATGGCGCACGTTTGTAGAAGTCATAGAATTAAAGAGATTTATTTACTGCTATCTCTCTATTCCTATATACTATTACATATAATCTTTTCTTTAGCAAAAGATTTTAAACCTCTCTTTAAAAATCTTTACCAGCAACGGGTCTTACAATATAGTTCATTCCTTTTGAGAATTCTAGTTTGGACCTTCACCCTTAAATTAGGGGAACAGAATGTCTTGTGATTAATATCCATATGCCCTATTCTTGACCCCTAAAGCACATAGAACAAGACTAATTCCTCTTTCATGAAACAATACTTCTGATAATAAGGACGACTAGTGTTGCTTCTTTTCCTTTATGATTCCTGTAACCTTTCAAATGGAATGGACCTTTGTTGCTTCTACCTGCCCAACATTTCTTTTGCTTGCTGGACTGCTCCTTCCTTGACTTTGGAAATCTCATTCCATGTGGATCAGGGATGGTTGACTCTGACTCTCCTCTTGCTCACAAGACTGAAAGGGCCAGGCCCATCATCATGAGTCAATAAATGCCCTTTTTTGCTATGTAATTTATATAGGGCATCTCACTTTTGCTAAATAGATACTGATGATAGAAACAAACTCGACAACAATGCACTGTATGCCAGGCACCACCTCATTGCCGTTGTTGTTGTTAATCACTCAGTCTTCAGTCGTGTCTGCCTCTTTGCGACCCCATGGACTGTGGCGCACCAGGCTCCTCTGTCCATTGGATTTTTCAGGCAAGAATACCAGAGTGGGTTCCCATTTCCTCCATTGAACTGTCAGCTAATTACCTTAAAAGGTAAGAGGTTAAAGAACTCATTCAGTACAGGGCAGAGTCGGGGTTCAGACCAAAGGCACCTGGAGCCAGAAACCGTGCTCTACCATTGTGCAGGGCTGCCCCATCACCTGGCTTTGAGACACTAAATCCAGCTAGATCTGAACGTGGTTCACACACGGCCTGAGCCCATACAGCAGAGAATCATTACATTTTCCTTCAAATTAACTTTAAAAATTAATAAAGGAACTGATAATTTAAAAATTTTTTGAACACATTTTTTACAGGACTCACATTAAGAAGGCTCTCTCTTGCATTTAAAGTAGGTATTTGGAGATTAAGGAAGAGTTTAGAACTGATAGTTGCTTTTCCTAGACAACACAAGCTTAAAGGGCAACTTAGTCTATATTTTTATATTAAAACAGTTTGGACTCTGTGGGAGAGGGAGAGTGTGGGATGATTTGGGAGAATGACATTGAAACATGTGTAATATCATATATGAAATGAATCGCCAGTCTAGGTTTGATGCAGGATACAGGATGCTTGGGGCTGGTGCACTGGGATGACCAGAGGGATGGTACGGTGAGGGAGGTGGGAGGGGGGTTCAGGATGGGGACCACGTGTACACCCGTGGCGTATTCATGTTGATGTATGGCAAAACCAATACAATATTGTAAAGTAATTAGCCTCCAATTAAAATAAATAAATTAAAATTTAAAAAGTTTTCAAATAAACATTTTAAAGTATTAATGACAAAAATATCAGATCTTAAAAACAATCTGGTAACTTTGGCAACCCTCTTTCACAAGGTAAAACAGTGCACTGACTGTCATCCAGTACTTAGACAGTGATCACTTGTTAAGTATAAGATCAATATTAAGAAAATATCTGTAAATATCAAAATTGTTGAATAGTTATAATTAAAAAGGAAAAATTTTAAAGATAAATTTGACCCCCTCTCTTTCTGCTTTTGTTAGAAATTTTAAATTACTAGATCAAGGAAGTCAGCTATTATACAGTAAGAATCAGGAAAAGCATCACATTTTAGCAAAAAAAAAAAGATTCAAATGTTATCATAGGTTTGAACATTTTCTGAAAATAGATAAAGCGTGATAGAACATTGGTACTGCCTTGCAGAGTTTAGTGCTGAACCTTACATTGTTTAAACTATTAACTAATCAAAGCATTTTAAATTTTGTTGCTGTTGTTCAGTCTCTCAGTCATGTCTGACTCTTTGAGACCCCATGAACTGCAGCATGCCAGGCTTTCCTGTCCTTTACCATTACATTATTTTAAATTAATCTATAAAAACAGACAATGAATTTAGGCGAAAACCATGTAACAACTCTATTGTTAATTTGACAATACAAAAAATATAGAGCACTAATAGAATTAATATAATTATTTCTAATATTAACTGTATTCCCAATATAGAAAAACAGACACACACACAACTGTGCATCATTCCAGGAACACTTACATATTCCTGGGGCAGACTTGCCAATTCTGAACTATTTGCAAGTTATCCATTTTGAGAATCATCCACTTTGAATTTTATATCCTCAGCTGTTTTTTTCTCTTTGGTTAAAAACCAGCATGCTAATCTAGGCAATTGCAATTGGTATGTTCTCAGAGAATCCAAGTGAATTTGCATATAAGTTTAGGTGAAATGGTAATTATGCAAATATGAAACAGGGCAAAGTCATAATGCATATGAATTCAAAATAACGCATAAATGATTTCTGGATTGCTTTTTGTTTCTGTGACATTGCACCTCTTAATTGGCATAGATAATAAGTTGACTGTACTTAAGTATGCAATTTACTTCAATATCTGTAACTCTTATCCTATTAATACAAGCTTTGCAGTGATTCCAGTGTAGCATATATGAGTGTCCTTGACCTAAATGTGCAACATAAGAAGTACATAAGGATCCACATGGTTGATACAGAGTATGCTGTCTCATGTAGCCTAGAAGTGGTTGTTGTGCTAAAATAAAAGTCTAAAACATAGCTCTGAAAACTCATCTGGCTTCATCATGTATCAGTTCAGTTCAGTCCAGTCGCTCAGTCGTGTCCGACTCTGTGACCCCATGAACCACAGCATGCCAGGCCTCCCTGTCCATCACCAACTCCTGGAGTTTACCCAAACTCAAGTCCATTGGGTCAGTGATGCCATCTAACCATCTCATTCTCTGTTGTCCCCTTCTCCTCCTGACTTCAATCTTTCCCAACATCAGGGTCTTTTCAAATGAGTCAGCTCTTTGTATCAGGTGGCCAAAGTATTGGAGTTTCAGCTTCAACATCAGTCCTTCCAATGAACACCCAGAACTGATTTCCTTTAGGATGGACTGGTTGGATCTCCTTGCAATCCAAGATACTCTCAAGAGTCTTCTCCAACACCACAGTTCAAAAGCATCAATTCTTTGGCCCTCAGCTTTCTTTATAGTCCAACTCTCACATCCATACATGACTACTGGAAAAACCATAGCCTTGACTAGATGGATTTTATGGAACTGTATAAGCAAAATATGAGGTAAGAAGTAAATTCAATGCTTTTTTTTCTAAGTAGAAACTGAGAACAGAGGTTATATAGATCCAGAAATTAAAATAACAGCTCCCTTCTCAAATTCCCATGAAAAGTAAAAGAAAATGTCCAAACTGAGAGGAGAAAAAATGTTCTTAATAAGTTTGGAAACCAGTTAATACAAATAAAATGACCTTCTAGAATCCAGTCAAAAGTTCTACAAACTCTCAAGATGATTGGACTGAATTAGGAAACAGCATAAGTAGTGATCCAAGCTCTGCTTATCCATTTTAAGGAATTTCCCCTTCCATTTGAATTCTGACCAGTCCTTTCATAACCACGAGAAGAAACCAGCATTCTTTGAACGCCTGCTTTGTGGCAGCAGTCTGCCCACTGCTCTGAAATCAGCCTGACCTCCAGTCTTAGGTCTGCACACGGAGGTTGCCAGCAGAGGAGCAGACAGCAGCGGCTCTAAGAAAAGTCTTGCCTATTGGTTGCCTTGACGTACCAGACCTGGTCAGATGGCTTCACTCAAAGATGGGCAATGGGAAAAATAGTCAGCATGGGTCCATGAAACAAAATTTCTAGTGCAGGAAAAAAGGGAACAATTCTCTAAAGGCATGGTAGGGGGTAGGGAGCCTCAAAAATAGAAATGTAAAGCAGTTTTAGGAAATCTACTTGATGTTTAAAATGAGATTTTTTTAAAGGATACCATTCCTAATAACCTGTGGAGGAGGACGTGGCAACCCACTCCAGTATCCTTGCCTGGAGAATCCCACGGACAGAGAAGCCTGGTGGGTAACAGTCCATAGGGTTGCAAAGAGTCAGACACGACTGAAGCAACTGAGCAAGAATGCATGCAAGCCAAGAAAAAAGGATATGAAGAGATTACAGGCAAATAAAACATAGAGAAACTGATGGGGGGAAAATAGCAAAATAGGCATGGTAGAAAACTAAATACAGTGAACAAACCTAAATATAGAACAAAAATCTATTTTAAATGATAAAAAGTAAAAAGGTAAAAGACATTTTCAAAGCAAGACATAGAATGGCAACCCCTGCCAGCAAAGAAGACAGCAGGACAGAAGAAATTATCACAAAGAAGAGAACAGAAACCAGAACTAAGTGGGAGACTTGGAAAGTGAGAGGATTTACAAAATGGAATGAGAACTTTGGCAATCTAAATACATACTGGTTTTATTGTTGTCTCAAAGATCAAGAATGCTAAAAAATCCTGGCTGGGAAAAAAAAAAAAAAAGCTCACCTTCAAAATAAATCAAATTGAAAGTTCCATAGATTTTTCTCTTGCAACAGTGTCTACCAAAGAACAATGAAGCAACATTCAGAGGTTTGGGGGACTCCCTGATATATAACATCTCAGAAACTATGACTCCAAAATAGCTTTTCTGCAAAATTCTCTCAATGATGTACACTATGAGATGAAGTAAGAACCACATCATGAGCAAATGAGGATAGAATATGACCAAGGTAAGCTTTGAAATATTTTAAAGACATAATGGATGTTAGATTAGAAAAAGATTGAGATTGGTGAGTATAAATAATTTCTCTAACTAAAGAAAAATCAGGTGAAGTTAATCTTGGAATCTAATGATCTATTTATTTTATTTTTATTAAAATATAGAATTATTATATGGATAGACATATAATGAATATATTTAGTTTTCAGGGCATAAAACACCATACAAACATTAAGCATGGTTTATCGACAATAAGTTAGTGATAAGACACTATTTAGAACTTTCTGTTCCTAGTTTATTAATCACTGAATCACTGCATGCATGCTCAGTCGGATCCAACTCTTCGCAACCCCATGGACTACAGTCTGCCAGGTTCCTCTGTCCATGCAATTTCCCAGGCAAGAATACTAGAGTTGTTTGCCATTTCCTTCTCCAGGGTATCTTCCAGACTAAGGGATCAAACCTGTGTCTCCTGCATCAGCAGGCAGATTCTTTACCACTGAGCCACCTGGGAAGCCCAAGTTTATTAATACATTCCTCATCACACTATGTAGGTATGGACTGGAGCTGCTCATACTGCCTCATGAGATCCAGTTGGGCATCTCTTCCCAACTCCAAGTTCAGTGACATAAAATTATTGGCTTGATGTCAGATACAGTGGGCGAATACACACAACAGGAATCAGCAAATGCGGCAAATCAGGGCTTTTCAAGAAGTCTTCTAAAGGGCAGCACACTACAGTATATGTTTGAGGAAAAACAAAATAGACCAGAAATATCCTGAATGCTTAATTTTAAATTGCAGATATTGAGGCTAGAAATTGAGGTAGAAATTCACACAGTTTCTTGTGTGCGATTAAGAGAAAAGAAGATAATAATGTTTTCTCTAAATAACAGTGTAGTGACATTACAGTCACCCAAGGTACTCAATTCTAAAGTTAATGTAGAAAAACTGGAAGAAGTCCAGAGAGAAGGGGAAAAAATGGAGATAGGACACAACTATTTTTAAAGAATAAATCCAATGGAATATTTTAAGGTCCTTCAAGGAACAGACAATTTTTTTTCCTCTAAGATGCCAGGTTTGATTCCATGTAACCCATGACTAATTAAACAGTTGAGATGTGAGAGATGGCTTTAAATGAAGGGAGCAGGAATGACAGAAGAGAATTTGGAAGTTAATTCCAAATCTCCAAGACTTACATCTGCAGCATACAATATACAACAACCTGCTTTATTCAATTTGTACTTCTATTCCTCATATTGCAATGAGGTAAGTGATTGATTAGCATGTTATCTCACTGACATATAGTGCTTTATGTTTTGTAAAGCACTTTCACATCTAATTGCTTCTTGTGTGAGCTTCACAATTCTACGAGATGGGGATTTTCTAAACAACATTTTTTTATAGATAAAAAATGGAAACTAAGAAAGGTATGTAACTTTCAAGGTCACTCAGCTAGTTATCAGCAAAGACAGAGATGCTTAAGTGTCATGCCTAAGTTGTTCCACTACACTGGTGATGATTCCCAATATATCACATAAGATATTGTGTGGGTACATTTATTACATTTAAACCACTTGAAGTTTCACACTGAACAGTGACTACAAAGGCAATGTACTATTCTGATTTTTGGCTCCAGGGAATTATGTGATAGAATAAAAGAAATTATTTGAAAATGAAAAGAGGGGGGAAACCTGTCATTTTATGTTATTATGTACTTGCCCTTGGGGCTTGGAACTGTGTATCAAAGATACTGGTTACCATGATGTTTCTACTGAATTCCTGAACTGTGATCTGGTTATGACAAAAAGGAGCATAGTTACTAGGACAGCACAGGCCAGACTCGCCTCACTAGGGGAGACAGACGGCTAAATGTGGCAAGGACACTGTGGTTTCAAGAACTGCATCTGTTCGCAGTACTACCACAGGAGATGGCCAAGTTCTGCAACTCTGCTACCAATGTGTTTAGACTCAGAGACAAGTTGACAGTATTTTCTCTGGTCAGTTTCAACAAACGTTCATAAACAACTCTCAGACAGGCCAATAGTAGGCAGATTTCAAGTATCTGGGGAAATCACACAAGTCACAGTGAACATAAAAATGGTAATGAATGTGAAGATCAGTTATTGCTCCTTAAACAATCGTAGATGTTGTGAAACTTGAAAAGACGCTAAACTGCATATCATTTGGCCCATATCCACTCATTTTAAAAACGAGAGTGACTTGCCCTACATTCAGTTCCTACTTTGTTAGAACCCAGAGCACCCAGCCCTACGGGTGGTGCTGGTCCAACAAAACCTGCTCATCTAAGGCAGTGGTCACAAACAGCCAGTCAAGGCACACTTAGGCTTTATTTGGTCTATGTGAGGTTTTAAAAAATTAATTTGCTAAAATCTAAAGATAGAGACATTTCAGACAGAAATGCCAGTTTACAGATTTCCTTGAAATAAGAGATCTGGCAACAGCCAGCCCACATTCTCCTTCCGCTTCAGTTGGCTGGAGATGACGTCGTTCTCACATGCTGAACCTCACCCTTTATCTTCACCCACTTGTCCTCTGTAGACATTAGAGTTTGTGGTCCCTGCTGTCATGCAGTTGGCTTTTAAAAATCAGATTAAAAAGTAACTAATTGGGACTTCCCTGGTGGTCCAGTGGTTAAGAATCCGTCTTGCAATGCAGGGGATGCAGGTTCAACCCCTGGTCCGGGAACTAAGATCCCACATGCCACAGAGCAACTAAGCCCACGTGCCACAGCTAGAGAATCCAGGCACTGCAATGAGAGATCCCATGATGCAGCAAAAATCTGATTCAGCCAAATAAATAAGTACATAAATAATTGTTTAGTAGTTTTATAGAATGATGTGCTGTGCTTAGTCGCTCAGCAGTGTCTAACTCTTAACCCTATGGACCATAGCCCATGAGGCTCCTCTGTCCATGGGGATTCTCCAGGCAAAAATACTGGAGAAGGTTGCCATGCCCGCCTCCAGGGGATCTTGTACAACATTCCAAACATATCAAAAGAAAGAAAGTGAAGTCGCTCAATCATGTCTGACTCTTTGCGAGCCCATGGACTGTAGCCGGCCCAGGCTTCTCCTTCCATGGGATTTTCCAGGCAAGAGTATAGAGTGGTTGCCATTTCCTTCTCCAGGGGATAGTCCCAACCCAGGGATGGAAGCTGGTTCTCCCACATTGCAGGCAGACGCTTTACCCTCTGACCCACCAGGGAAGCCCAAATGTATCAACTTTTCCATTATGAAACAGAGACAAGAAATAGGGTTTTTAATCTGACAATGATTATACACACAGAAGCAGGTTTGGGGAGAAAAGTGGGGAAATTGCATCAGCATATTATTTGAAAGCATTCTTTGTATGGTTTTGAGTGAGACTGAATTTATATAAATAGTAGATGTGTTAATAACTAATGAATCAATTGGAAGGTTTTTCTCACTGATTAGTCCCTAGCTGCTTTCCTTGAAATTAATTCAGCAATTGACTAAATTCAATTCTTCTGCCTTTTTATTTAATGAGCTTGTGTATATAAATAAAAAATCATTAAAACTCACTAAGTAGATGAAACAGGCGTTTCTTTTACCATTGGCAACCCTGTGTGCATTTCTCCAAGTTATTTCATACAGTTGTGTTTCCATTTTTATTGGCCATCATTTTTGTTTCATTTTGTTTAACAAATGAAAAACCAAAGATTATCCATCTTTACTGCTGCTGAGGGAAACCATTTATTACTCTACGTGTTGCCTATATGCTCTCAGGAATGAAGCAGACCTACCCACAAACACAAACACACACCACTCCATCATAGTCTTATTAGATTTCTACTTAGAGTTTCAAGCCAGAAGTTGGTGTTTACAAAATAAGAAATAGGCAAGCTAATATGTTAGGAATTGGGGATCATAATTTTGAAGTATCTTTAATTTTGAATGGAATGAGTTCTCTTTCTTGGGAAAAATTATTTTAAAAATTCAAAAATGAAAACAGAAGCATGCTTTCCTAAAAATTAAAAAAATTCAGTGTTTGGGAGTGGGGAGGGAGACTCTAGAAGGAGGGGATATACAGATATATATATGTATATATAAAAGTATGTATGATTCACATTGTTGCATGGCAGAAAATCAATATGGTATTGTTAAAGTACTCTCCAAGGCAGATACATGTTGATGTATGGCAAAACCAATACAATATTGTAAAGTAATTAACCTCCAATTAAAATAAATAAATTTATATTTTAAAAGAAAAGAAAAGGACATTAGGATAAAGTATAAGTTTACTCACCCAATGTTTATAAGGCATAATAAAATACTTCTTCTGTGGTAAAAAAATAGAAGTTTAAAAAAATTTTTAAATGAAAAAAGTCAGTGTTCTCAGTCCTTTCTAATGCATTTAAAGTATTAAAATCTATAATTCTTATATCAATATCAATGCTAGAGCCTTAACATAAACTTCCTCATGTGCCAGCTATATACAAGGTATTATGCTGGAACCAAGAAATGAATCTAAACATCGCCAATCCTATTTATTAAATTTCAATTACTTCAAAATAGTTGGAATAGTTATGCATACAGTTATTCATATAGACATTCATGTGTCTACATGAAATAGTTGATGTGTACCAGGCACTATATTGGTCTCTAAAAATACAGCATAAACAAGACAGGCAGCTCACTACTTGTATTGGAAGTTTAACTCAGGTCCAAGAAAAGTCCATTCCTCCCCCTTCTTATCTCTTCACTTAGCCAAAGCTCAACTCTCCCCATTCACCCACCCAGCACAATCACCCCTGCCTGTCACTTGCCTTCCACACCCACCCACACATTTTCTTGCCACAGAAGATAAGGGAAGGAGCCGTGGGTGACACTAAGAGGGACCCAGACATCCCTTTACTACAACTGCCTACTCTCAGTAAGCCTCTAAGGAAAGAATATTATCCACTGTTCTGGAAGTTGAATCCTTGTCCTACTCTTGCTATGAAACCTTCCTGGTGGACAACTAAAAACACAAATATAAAAACATATATTGTACCCCAGTATACACCAAATTTCACAGTGCTTCTTTGAATCTGATGACTATCTCTAAAGTCTTTTTCTTCTTTTCCATAAATGTGAGAAATGAATTTCTATATCTCCTGAAATAAAACATGCCAGGCCCAACATTCTGTGGAGATCATATAGGCAACTGCTATGGATGGGATATTTTACAGCTGACAGATACCTTAGGATAAAAGATAAGGCACTGAAAGTGAGAACTAGTTAGAAAAAGCAATGTGTGCTATGAATGTTTTACCTCCACAGAAAAATAACTTCTGTTATATAATTGCTATACCAATTATATAATTAAATCTATTACATTACTGTTTAATCTAAAAATATGGAAGGAACAAAATATGGTGCTTCCTTCTCATCCCTCCTCCAGTCAGCCATAGGGTACAAATAATAAAAGAATACTTTGAGTAGTTAAGAACTGGTGGATAATTCCACAATAGTTTGAGTAAGTAAAAAGCTGATACTTGCACCTAACAGTAAATCAGAACAAATGAACCATCAAAACATGGTGCCAGAAAGCAGACTTATCATGACTATCTAAAATTCAAGACATTACCAGGAATCTCAGACTTCTGTCCCTCCTAAAGACTCTATATTAAAGGAGCATGTTTTACTCATTTTTCTATCCCTCACACTCAATAGCTGTCAAATTTAATTAAATGTCAGAAGCAAATCTTGGGTTTATTGAGCTTCAGCTCAGACTGATAGTGTGCAGCTAAGCAAAAATTGGACGATTTTTTTTTTAAGTTCTGTAACTGTTCAGTAAAAGCTCTCCATGCATTAAGTGTAACCTCTTCATCTCTGCAGGTATAGGTGAGGAAAATTCATGTATTAATAATATGATTTATATAGCAGTCCCCAAATCTGGCTATACAAAAGAATAACCTGCGGAGAGGGATGATAAAAATTCAAGTCCTAGGACATCATCCCCAGCAAGTTTAGAACCTCAGATGGTTCTAAGAACTCATGTTTGGGGTTCACTGGTGGGGATGAAAGGTCCCTGGACTGACAAGTGAGTTCTGATATCTGCTGCACCACAAAGGTAACACTTGACCTTGAGCAACAGTCAATGTGCCAGTCTTTTATTCATCCTACAAGCACTTAGAAAATAAACTATTATCATCTCTGGGTTTCAACTTCCTCATCTTCAAAATCAGGCCATTGGAAGGGATGATCTGAAATCCCTTCAGATCATCTCTTAAAATCCCTTAATTCCATTCTATATTGCCAACAAATGTCCATCTAGTCAAAGCTATGGTTTTTCCAGTGGTCATGTATGGATGTGAGAGCTGGACTATAAAGAAAGCTGAGCACCGAAGAATTGATGCTTTTGAACTGTGGTGTGGGAGAAGACTCTTGGGAGTCCCTTGGACTGCAAGGAGATCCAACCAGTCCATTCTGAAGGAAATCAGTCCTGAATCTACATTGGGAGGACTGGTGCTGAAGCTGAAACTCCAATACTTTGGCCACCTGATGCGAAGAACTGACTCCTTGGAAAAGATCCTGATGCTGGGAAAGATTGAAGGCAGCAGGAGATGGGGACGACAGAGGATGAGATGGTTGGATGGCATCACCAACTATGGACATGAGTTTGAGTACGCTCCAGGAGTTGGTGATGGACAGGGAGGCCTGGTGTGCTGCAGTCCATGGTGTCGCAGAGTCGGACACAACTGAGTGACTGAACTGAACTGATGGCCTACACTATGATCATTCCACTTGCATCTGTTATGTGTCATATAAAGTAATTGTTTAGCATTTTAAGGCCCCTATTGAATTAAATTCAGAAAATATACATTGAAAACATATTATAACCAAGCATAGCACAAGATCCAAGCACTAGACATATGCTGGGGAAATTTTGAATCTTGCTTCTTGTATTCCAAATTCTTAATAAATATTTTTGAATGAATGAATGAAAGACTGAATGGGCAAGTAGACATTGCTTCCTAGACAAGCCTCAATTTCCTCAGCTAAAAACTCTGTATACAAAAATTACTTTTTAAACTAGGGATATAAAATAAGATTTTATTTTGAAGCTAAGTGTGGATGATTGAGTAGGATGTTGGGAGAACTATGTTACTGAACCTAGGAGAAAAGATACTACAGTGGATTAGCAATGTCTAGACATATTTGTCAGTCCTGTTCTAAACATTAACCTTTTCACTTATTCATTTAAAAATATATGTTCCAAGACTTTTGGATGCCAAACACTGCTCTGGGCTCTGGAAATAAAATAGTGTCCTGTTAGTATGTAAGTAAGAATAAATGTATAAACAATTGCATAAATGAGATTGTTAGCAGCCTCAAGTAAATAAAGCAGTAAGAGAGAGAGTGACAGGAGAATGGTGGCATATTGGATGGAGAAAGCCTTCCTGAGGAAATGACACTGGAACTAAGGCCTAAATGAAAAGAAGTGGCCAGTCACTAGGAGATCTTAGATGGATTCCAGCCAGAGGAAACAGCTAACACCGAGGCCTCTGTGAGGGGACACCCTTTATGTATCCAAAGATGGCAGCAGGCCCATGGCCAGAGTGTGAGGAGGAATGGGACAGATGATATTAGATGATACCAGAGCAAGTTTATTCTTTCCATTTGCAGGGCCAGACCCACTCTTTGTCCCCTTTGCTTTCTAACCCCAGACACTTTGTCCCATGGTAGGCCTTATATACACATGTGTGTGTACATCTCTACTTGCTTTCCAGGCCCCATTAGAACCTGTGCTAGTGAAGTCAGGCATCTGTAAGTTTTAAGACTCCCCAGAAGATTCCAACACAAAGCCAGAAGTGAGAACTATTGCCCTAAGCAAAAAACCAAAGATTTAATATATGAACAGAAGAAGGGCTGAGTTTATGGCCCAGAAAAATAGTAAGGAAGGGGAATGCAATAGTCAATAAAATGTTTAGAAATATCTGGGTACAGAAAATGCTCCCAAATCACTAACTACTTTCTTAAGATTTAAATAAAGAATATCTCTTCCTCACAGCCTCACAACTCTGAGAAACAAGTCCTACTTAACAAAGGTCAATTTATTTCTACTAATATTTGCAACCTAGTGCAAGGAGTCATAATAGGTACTACAAGAATCACAAAAACAATACAATAGATACTACCCTCAAGAAAGTTACAATCAGAACTACAAATATCTACATTCAGCCTCATGATCTTATTGACATGGCTTGAACCCCACCACTTCCTTCCTAGTATCATCCATTTCAGATTTCAACCTTGTAGAGAACAAATACTTTACTTTCTATAAACCAAGATTATATAAGTGTGCTTAGGAAGTGATCATGACAATGATTTAAAATGATCATAAGGAGTTTTCAGGAAACGCGTGTTATACATGTGTTCATAGCTAGAACCAAATAAAAATTGTAAAATAGAAATAACCTGTGATGTCCTTCAACTGGCCTATGCAGTACTGGCTCTCCCCTCTCTCTGCCCACCCTAGATGCATATCTGATAATTCTGATATAATAACTGAAAAAAGCTTTTGATGCTACATCTTCCAAAGGTACTACACTTTACCATGAGCTTATTAAACACTCAAAATTCCCCAGATGAAAAGTTGTTAAGGGAGGCGAATTATATGGCACCTCCTTTTTTCTCTCTACCAATATATTCTGTGCTAACTCTGGAAGGTATCATGTTTCCAAAGAGGGAAAAGGTATTTCCCAACAGAAACTAACCAAAGTAGAATATGCCATATCACACAGTCACCTTATTAGCCTGTGTGTATATACATATGTATTTTATTGAATTCTTAATGCAGTCATTGTCTTATTTAATCCCATGAGAAGTAAATACAATTGTAATCTCAAATTGTACAGATTGGAGGAGTGAGAGAGTTCAAGTGACTTGCCTAAAGTCACAAAGCTCAAATATAACAGAGTTGAGAAAAGAAAACAGTTCTGTCTAACTCTAGAAACTCCCTCTTAATCACAAATCTTCCTGCTTTATACACACACTTTGTATTGTGCATCTGCTTGAACACTAGTTTCAAACACAGGACCCAAAAATGTATAAGGCCAACAGTCCCATTGATAAGCCAAAGTCATCAGTATACTTCTCCCAGGAATGGAGGGTCACATTGCTCTGTTGCAATCATAGATTTTATGAACCCCTACTCAGAATCCTAGCTTCTCACATATTGGGGGCTCATTCAGTCCAACCCCACCTAATGCCTGAATCCTCCTACAACAGTTCAAGAATCTCACAAACATGTGCCATAATCACACTAGGGACCAAACAAAAGAAGATGGATTCCACATGAACTAACACTGCACTGGAAAATCAATTGGCAGTATGTACATTCTACTTTTGAGGATGAGTCAGTTCAGAGCATTATTAAATTTAAAAATGTAATAAACTTCCAGGACTAAAGCCCTAGAAATTTCCAGAGAGAATAAAAAATATCCTTCCCCTTTGCCTACTGAAAAATATCCCTTGATTTTAGAAATATAGGTATGTTTGTTTTCTTTTTTTTAACTGAAGGATTTTTCTGGACACACACACAAAAGACATGTGTTTTTATCGTCATTTCCAGGAGTTACAAATTTGAAGGTTTCTCAGAAAGTATCAGGTATGCTTTAAAGCAAATCTATATGTAGCCACCTGGTAATATCTTCCTCTGCCTGTCCTACAAGCCAAACTGGAGCAAGCTTTAGTGTGGAATAATCCTTTCTACAGACACACATTTCAGAAGATGAAGAAGACTAGAAAAGGAAGACTGAGAATGCATTTATTTAATCTTTTCTGAAGTGGTAATGGGCTGGGCTTTATGGTCCTCCTGGTTGACTAGTACAGGGATGTTGGACACAATATGATGCAATATGATTTTTTTTAAAGATATCATCTGACTCACGCAAATACAGTCTAGGCCCTGGTTGTTTACATTTTCCTTACTCATTTAAATAGGTCTTCAAATGCTGACACTCTCCAGCCCCAAGTTCCTAAGCCTGTTAAGTACCATCTCGCCTTATTATACAGACCATATCATGGTCAGACACTTGGAATGACACTGACACTCATTCTGACCCTGTATCTGTCATTTTTTTACCTATGTGACTCAGAACAACATTTTTAATTTTTCCAGAATACTAACAGTGCCTAACTTCTAGGATTATTGGGAGGATCAAATGAAATAATATACATAAAACTCACAGCACAGTGCCTGGCACACAATAAATGTTCAGTCGATGGTACTGGTGTCATTATTATTTTTCAATGAAAATAGACATTTAAGTCATATTAGTGTTTATGAGTAGAAATCAGCAGTCAGATGGTGGGAGGTTAAAGGTTAAGCAACCAAGCCTATAAATCAGATAAACATCAATTGTACCATAAAGACTAATCTTTCTTGGCACATTCAGGATGTCCTAAGCCAGGTTTATGATAATTTGAGAACTGTATTAGTTACTTAGGGCTGAGTTAACAAAGCATGAACTCAGTGGCTTATGTAACAGAAGTCTGTTATTCTAAGTCCAATATCAAGATGCCAACAGGATTTGTTCCTTCTGAAGGAGAACCTATTCCATGCCTCTTTCCTAGCTAGAACTCTTTGACACTCCTCAATTTCTGGATGCATCATCCCAACCCTATCTTCATTTTTACATGGCATTATCCTTGTTTGTATGTCTCTCTGCTGATCCAAATTTCCTCTTTTTGTGAGGACATGTATCATATTGGATGATGGCCCACCCTAATGATCCCCTTTAACTTAATTATCTCTATAAAGACCTTATCTCCAATTAAGGTCACATTCTGAGGTCCTGGGCATTAAGATTCAAGATTTTTGAGGGGGATACAATTCAACCCAGGGGTGGGGGGGCGGGTCGGTGGGGAAGAGATACACAAAATGGGAATTACATTCACAAAAAGCTTGGAAGATATGCATTTTAATATAGTTTTTTTTTCTTGAGCCACTCAAAAATGCAAGAGAAAACATGCTGTAAACTACTAAGTTTGTTGCTTGTGTCAGGATGGCATTATTATGGCAGAATGAATCTTTATCTCTTCATAAAGGTAAAGCATTGTTGGTTTTCTTTTAATATATTCTTAGAGAAATAGGAAGTCAAAGGTTCCCAATATCATGTGCTATGCTAAGTCACCGTGTCCAACTCTTCGCAACCCTGTGAATTGCAGCTTGCCAGGCCCCTCTGTCCATGGGATTCTGCAGGCAAAAATAATGGAGTGGGTTGCTGTGTTCTCCTCCAGGGGATCTTCCCAAGCCAGGGATTATTCTGCATCTCTTATGTCTCCTGCATTGGCAGGTGGGTTCCTTACCACTACGCCACCTGGAAAGCCCTGCCAGCCCAAAATGCCAATTCGATTACCTTGTAACAGACCACCACTTGGTTATTCATTCAACATGTATTAATCCAGTACTTACTTGGTCCTTGATACCCTGTCAGAACTTATAAATATTTGGAGGAAATGTGAAATAAGGTACTTTCTGTGAAAAGTGTTTTACCTGCTTGTGAGACTATGAATGTATGTTTCTTGCTTTGTTTGCCTTTAAAATTATGGGACAAAGTCTCTAATGAATCCAAAATATTCCCTAAGGTCGATTTCCAGGAATTCTTGTACACTATTAAGGAGTGACATAAGGTGGGATCTTGTCGTGTCACCAAGCGAGTGGAAATATGCCTGTCACATGACATCTTTCACATGTAAGACAATTTACATTTTTAATTAAGTGCTATTCCCAAAGATTACAGCTATTCTTCTAGATTAAGACTTGGCCACTGTATGAATGAGCAATAATCCCCAATCTATTGAATACCAGAGTAAATCCTACTTAAATAAATACCATGGAGAAATACACTGCAAAAGGCAGAGAACACAATCTTCGCATATGCAGAAGTGAATCAAAGTTATCCGTGCATGATGCCAGAGGGGACGGCAGCTTTGGGTGACAGGTGGCACGCCTCTCTGCCAAGAAGAAGGCGTTGCTCCTGGCAGTTTTTTTAACTGAGTCATGTGACCTAAGTAGTGGCATTTCACAGCTGAGAAACCAGCTTGTAATATGCCTTTTGCTTCACTGAGAGGCGGGCCACATGTCCACAGAGGCCGCAACTCTAGCTGCAAAGCATTGTAATGAATTCCTTCCACAGTAAAAATCTTTACATTGCTAAGAAAATGTAAATAGAGTGTGTGATTAATAACGTTTTGCCAGACAAACAAGAAGGTGGCTTCCTTGCAAAGGTGTCACAGTCTAGCACAAATGCTTCAAGGAGGGGGGAAAAGACAAGAAAAATTAGTGGGCAGGAAAAGTTAAAAATAAGTCCCTATTTATCACCCTTTGGTAGAAATTTGCAAAAAGGGGCCACACTATTTTGGCTAAATTAGCAGATGAAGGACAAGTTTAAAAACTCTGACACTCTCAGCACTCTGACATATGAATCTACTTTTCAGGTCAACTGTTCCACAACTCCACATCGTTTCCTCATCCTCTTCTCATCCACGCTCCATCAGTGTGGCAATAATTATTTTTCTCTCTCTCCTTCTGGACCATAAGCAATTACAGGAAGTACAGAATATTCATAAAGTCTGAAAACATAGACATTATTGTTTTGCTGTAGAATAATAAGAATATATATCTATTCATACATACCTTTTTACTATAAATAAAATAGCTGACAATTTCTTATGGGTATTCGCTGATGTTACCAAACTTGATTAACCTCTGCAATCTAGATTCATTTTTGAATCCTGATGCCTAGAAAACTACTAGATGATTAGCAGGATCAGCATTTGTTGAATAAGTGAATTACCTGGTTGGTTCATTGATATAAAGCTGGCATTTGCCCTTCAAGGTAATAGAAGAAAAAGATTGGAGAGTAGGAAGAATATATGAAGGTAAATGATGTGGAGATGCTTCAGGGGTTATAGAGAGCAAAAGCTGGGCTGCAGTGAAAGTCTTTTCTCTGTGTGCAACCTCAGCTAAGTCACCTAACATTTCAAATCTGGGACTTAGACAAATGTTTCCTTCAACACAAACTCTTATCATTCTAAATAAATGGTAAATAAAAGTGACTGCTTATAACTTTGGGGGAAAAGCAGAGGCCAGAAGAGAGTTATTAATAATTAAGGGGGGTTTCCTGGTGGCTCAGTGGTGAAGAGTCTACCTGCCCTGCAGGAGACACAGGTCCAATCCCTGTTCTGGGAAGATCACGCCTGCCGTGGAGTAACTAAGCCACGCACCACAACTATTGAGCCTGTCCTCTAGAGTCTGGGAGCCACAACTACTGAGTCCACATGCTGCAACTACTGAAGCCTGTGATCCCAAGAGCCCGTATTCCACAACAAGAGAAGCCACCACAGTAAGAGACCCAGCACCACAACCAGAGTAGTCCCCACTCTTCACAGCTAGAGAAAAGCTCACGTTAAGCAACAAAGACCCAGCACAGCCAAAAGTAAAATAAAGAAATCTTTTTCAAAAATAATTAAATATATTTTTAAAAAATTAATTTTCTAATATGGGCTTCCCTTGTGGCTTAAATGGTAAAGAACCTGCCTGCAATGTGGGAGACCTGAGTTCAATCCCTAGGTTGGGAAGATTCCCTGGAGAAGGGAATGGCTGCCCACTCCAGTATTCTTCCCTGGAGAATTCCATGGGCAGAGGAGCCTGGTGGGCTACAGTCCATGGGGTTGCAAAGAGTCGGACATGACTGAGCGACTAACACTTTGACGTTTTCATTGTATAACACAACTAGCTATATTTACATGAAATTTTATGGGTTCAAAAGCACTCCATATCAGTTCATATGAACCTCATGGGGGCCTGGAAGAAAGGCATTCCTGATCGTTTATAGATGAAACCACAGACTTAAAGTGGTGCGTTGATTCATCCAGAGTCACAGGGGTAGCCAGTGGAAGTGAGTGAAACCCTGGTCCTCCACTCAGTACACTACTGCATGTGGGCACTACAGGGAATATTGCTACTGAACACTATTATTCCTAAAAGGGAAGAAAATGAGAAAAATATAACAACTTGAGGGTTTTAACTGACAGTAAACATAGTGATTTTTCCTTAATAATTAGAAAAGTGAAAAGTGGTGAAGATGGATATTAATTAAGAATTTACCCAAGAAACATACAATTAATTGGATATGTTTTTTGCTTTATTCCACTATTATAAGAAAGAAACAAACAAAAAGAAACTTATTTATGAAGAACTTGGTAACAATCAAGTGCTTTCAAGGTTGTTGGTCCTTAGAAACAGAATAATTAGTGTACTGTCTTATTCCATTTACACTGATGGGGGGTGATGAAAACTGAAGTGAAACTGCAAGCTCTTAAATCATCAAACCTCTTTCAGGCAGAAAAGGGGACCCCACTTAATTTAATTAAACAAATATTTATAGAATGTCTTCTGTGTGTAAGGCACTGTTTTATTGATGGAGATTTGTCAGTGAAATCAACAAAACAAAGAACCCACACTCTAAAAATGTACCTTTCATCAAGGGATATAATCTATTGGGGCAGGGTATTCTAATAAGAGATTACTTACATTTAACCAGAAATCTGATTAACTTCAATGCCACATTCAGCAATTCTTCAAGCTAGCTAATGCATATTTAAAAAGCATTGATTGTAAGAAATGAATGAATATCTTTAGCATAATTTTCTATATATGTACCACATTTTAAAAGTGGTTTTCTTGCCCATTTCAGGAAGATAGAGTATTGCCTTGAGACATGTACAAATGATTCTGAAGGAAAATAATTCATAAACCATCACAGTACATTGCCATATGATACGTATTATCAGAAGGGGCTTCCAGAGGTTCTACCCCAATTGTGGTAAATGGACCAGCAGTATCAACATTACCTGAGAGCCTAGTAGAAATGCAGACTCTCAGGTATTGAATCAGAATCTGCAATTTATCACATTTCCAGATGATTCATATACATGCTAATGTTTGAGAAGCACTCCTCTAATGCATTCCTCTGCATCTAGAACAGCCTAAAAATAATCTACTAAAAAGGAGAATATAAGCACTTCAAAAATTAATCATTCAATCCATTTTTTTAAGAAGTTTCATCTGTCCAAGTAAAATTTTACTTTTTAAATGACGGATCAAGGATATTGCATACTAAGCACTTCTTTGGCTTGTACAAACATAGAAGAAAAAATGAAATTTGCCTTTTCATGGTTTCAAACCTAGCATATATAATCAAAAACAAAAGGCAAGTCATGTCTCCCATATATTAATGCATAGGCCCTCCCTCTACCCTGTGATTAAATGATGGTCTTTCCTAACAGGCCTAAGAGCCATAGAGTCTTTTTGATGTCTCATCCTACATCAAGCTTAGTTCCCCAGGCAACTATGGTCTGGTAGGCACATGATGAGAACACCAGGAAAAGTTAGGAAAGGAGTAAAAAGCAAGCTACCTATCCATATGTCACTGAACAGTCACTTCATAAACATATTTACCTTTTCTTAAGAATAGCAGGAGGAAAGGCTGTTGCAAATTCACAGAGGCACAGCATCCCTACTCAGTGTTCATCATGGAAAAGAGAATGTTTCACCCACACATACACCCTGCCAAAACCAGGCATAATACCCCAGCACAGTCACAGAGCAGACCCCAGAATGCGCTGGAACAAAAGGAAAAGACAGCAGTGGGCAGAGAATCCATGAGCCAGAGGAAGGCATTTTTCACTAATCTGAAGGAGTATCATTCTCCTCTGGTACATGATCAATGCTCAAAAATTCTTCTGTCACACTGAACACACAAGACACTTTTCTTCCATCTTTAGTATACTCAACTGTGAATGTAACATAACCACCCAACCTTCTACAGTTAAGAAAACCTCTCAGCCTCTATTACTATTTCTTAACATATGGTAACTTCAATAGGGATTTATATCTACATTAGAGTTCCTTTCATGTACATGTGTGTGCACGCTCAGTCGCTTCAGTCATGTCCAACTCTTTGTGACCCTAGAGACTACAGCCTGCCAGGCTCCTCTGTCCATGGGATTCCCCAGGCAAGAATACTGGAGTGGGTTGCCATGCCCTCCTCCAAGGGATCTTCCTAACCCAGGGATCAAAAACACGTCTCCTGCGTCTCCTCTTTACCATTGAGCCACCAGGGAAGATTTTCATGTACATGTGTATGTATTAATACCCTCGTTCCTCTTAAACTAGACTTGATGGCAAAACCAATATAATATTGTAAAGTAAAATAATAATAACAATAAATAAATGATAAATGGTTAAAAATAGATGAGGGGTTTTGAAATTATAAAAATTATAAAGTAGTGCTGCTGAAGTAAGGCGGATGATGCTAATATCTACACATATAAACTAAACATTTTCTGTGCTTGAACATCAAATTTAGGTTTGAGCTTCCTGGCAGGCAACAAGAAACAGGGAAAATGCAATACCCCCATTACCATTTAAGAGGAAACATGTCAATTCTTGAAGGGAAAGAAGTTGTTTTATCATATTAACATCTAAAATGAATTGTTAACAGTGGGTTTTATATAAGGGGCATAGAACAACATAATAATATCTTCAACAGCAAAAACTGTGAAAATTAAAAAACATTATTTACATTTCCAATTCTTGTTCTGACCATTAAGAAACAAACAGGGATAGTGTTAAAATGAAATTTAGAAAATGCAATTTTTTACAAAGAGTAAATGCAGTTAGGTATTTGGTATTCTGGAAACCTAATATATGCAAAGTGGTTGATAATCATCTCTTAGATGATATTTTTAATTTACAGTTCCTTCATCTGGCCTGTGACAGGAGTTGGGTAAAGTGTAATTCTAGGCTATGATCTCTGGTAAGCACCTAGCATCCTATGTAATTAACTAGAGAAATATGCTGGTGTTTGGATATTGGGCCAGCAGGTGGCCAAGATAATGAACTCTATGAAAACCGAGACTCCTTGCTTGTATCTAAGGTCTATACACTACTGGAAAGAATATCAGAACAGCATGGACTGACACTACTAGGAGTTCATAGTTCCCATTAACAGGTGGGTTCTCTAAAAATTTACTCTATTTGACCTATTCCCTATCCCCTTCTATCTGCCTCCCTGAATAACTGCGAAAACAAAGGTTACCCCTTCTTTGCTCTCCTTGCCCAAACTTAACAGTACCACCACCCAGAGGAAAGTCTTCTCCCATTCAAGTGTGGCCCAACCACAATTTCGTCTTGCTTCCTCAGCAACTTTGTTTCATCAATTATCTTCAAATTTTCCTTTTCTACCACTCTTTCTCATCATCCTTTAAAACTGCTTAAAACTTTCCCATCCTAGAAACTGTTTCACTCAGAAGTGCATTTCTGTCTAGGTACCATCCTGCTC
Organism: Budorcas taxicolor; assembly: GCF_023091745.1. Lineage (NCBI taxonomy): Eukaryota > Metazoa > Chordata > Mammalia > Artiodactyla > Bovidae > Budorcas > Budorcas taxicolor. The sequence goes on along the minus strand of NC_068918.1, from coordinate 74,511,026 downwards.
TCACTTTCCCTTCTCAGTCTCTGGGAATAATGCTGTGCACCTGCCATCTCCATTTCCTCCTGGCCTCTGCTCTTCCACTGGGTTTAGAAATTAAGAGATTCTTGAAAGGCAGATAAAAGGAAATGGAGGCTACTGGTATGGAGGATCATTTCTATAACCCTTCCTTCCTTGTCAGCTGTTCTCGTGAAACTTTCTCCTACCTTGCCTTCTGGGGTGTCTGACTTTCCTGGTTCTTCCTTTCTCCTTCTAGTTTTCTGACTGTCCCTTCTCCATTCCCTTTCTGGATCCTCTTCCTAATTTTACCCTTTCCTAAAGTTCTGCCCTTAGCTCTCTTCTCCTTTCACTCTATATCCTCTCTGTTGGCAATTTCATCTACTTCTGTGGTATTAGCCACAGCAATTTGATGACAAATCTCAAATCTACTTCCCTTTTCAGATATTTGGCCTCTGAGATCTCTCAACTTTATTGTCCCATAGTTGCCTCATTGGAGAAGGAAATGGCAACCCACTCCAGTGTTCTTGCCTGGAGAATCCCAGGGATGGGGGAGCCTGGTGGGCTGCCATCTATGGGGTCACACAGAGTCAGACACAACTGAAGTGACTTAGCAGCAGCAGTTACCTCATACTGAACCCATCCAAAACTTGTGTTTTCCTAATCTGTGCTTCTTCTTTTCTTCCCTATTTAGTTGTATAAAATGGAAACCTGAGAGTCATTCTAGACATCCTCCTTAACACTCATAGCCCATCAGTCACTAAATCCTAATCTCCCTAAGGCTAAAAAGCTAGTCACACTTCTGCCTGTTACCTCTCTAATTCATGTCTACTCCTATGGTTTTACCAAATGGTAATCATTATATGGTGAACTTCCTGACAGACGGATTATCTATAGTTCATCTGTCTCTGGGCATCAGTGACTATAGCAGACGGCCTGATCCAAAGATACTCACTAACATTTACTTAATTAAGAGAGAGATTTGAAAATGTCTTTTTTTAACCTACAGAATAATATCTATTGTCCAAAAAGTAAAATAGTATTATATACATATTTATCCAGTAAGAAGTGATATTATTTATCATAATTTGTTTTCACTGTCTTGATATCCTCAAATCACTTGTTAAACGCTACTGTAAACAGTTTCTTCTCTTGAACATACTGTTGGCAATTTGTCTACTGATCTTTTTGTTCTTCCCTTCATAATGTACAAATTATATAATGTGTTAGAGCACCAAAGAGAACAGAGGAAACTGCTTCATTGTATCCAGCAACCATTATAGAATGACTATAGAATAATCAAATAGGCAAAGGACTTTCACTTAGAACCACATGCTATGGATGCAACTGTTAAGAAGGAAAGAATGAAAAAACTGAATGTGCTGCTCAAAGTTAGCAAATTTCCAAGATATACCCACTTCTCTCTTTATTTGCACATGCTTACCTCAATACATTCCTGTATTTACCTCATGCAGGATCTCCTGGACTAAGGACGTCTTATTTAAGGTTTGAATGGCCTTATGAGAACAACAAGATCTGACATATACAGCATATGCGATCTATACACAGCCCTGTCTCGTTTCATTTGCGCAGTAAACCTAAGGGATTGTTTGTGGACATTTTTACCCTGATGGCTCTCTAAATGTGACTAATTCCAAGAAATCTTTGTGTCAGTTCTACCTCTGACCCCTGAAATCTACCCATACTCATCCTTTTTTAAATCTCATCCTTCTTCACTCTTCAGCATCCCTGGTTACTTGCTATAGAGATGGCACTGCAGAGCTGTCTGAGCAAATGTGGTCTCCCACTCTTGACCACAGCCCTCAGAGGGATTGAATATTTCCTTCTTTCTTAAAAAAAAAAAAAAAAAGTCCTCCTTCCTGGTCTTTATTTTTTGCATTGAAAGGGCTGAGAGGAAAATGGCACATTTATAATCCCCTCAGCCAGAGTTTCTTGTGCAGTAGACACTTTAAGCTGGAAGTTCATTTTCTCTGAAAAAGGAGCTCTTTTACAAGCTGGTAACAAGCACAAATATAGAAATAGAGTTGCTCAGATCTAGAGAAGAAATCAGATCAAATAAAATAGCTTGATGCAGATTTTCCAGGGAAATGTGGAGAGCAGGTAAGCTGGAAACAAGAGGAGTTAATGAGGCTTGTATTGTCCAAAGGCTTTTTGGTGTTGAAGAGTTTAGAGCTAGAAGAGTCCTTGGTGAGCTAGAAGAGTCCAAGGTGCCAGGCTGGACAGAGTAAGTGGGCTGCTGAAGTGAGGGTGAAGGACACAGAGTTGAGATCAACGATCTATGAGGCTAAGTATCAATGGGTCACACATGCGAATGCTGGGATCACCTAGGAGTATTGAAAAGAAGACTCTCAGCAGTGAGAATGAGTTTCCAGTGACAGAAGAGTCTCTTGGAAGCTGCTAATTGACTGCAGTAAAGTTGGGAAGAACATAGCTGGATTGGCTGATATAAACCTCAACAAAAGAGGGGAATGCATGAGGGTGGCTCATGTGATTTAAAAATTAAAAATCAATCAATCTTTGGCTTACAAAAGTATCTCGCATGAAGCTGAATTAATCCTAGCTTTGTTACTAATGAATCCTATGGTCTTAGGAAGGTCATTTTGGGCTTTTGTTTTCTCATTTGCAGCATGAGAAAGGTTCCTAAAACCTATAGCACAAACTGAATATTTATCTTAACCATAAACTGCATTTTTATCTTTTGCTACTAAGTTTTAGGATCAAAAATCTTCACTTTATTAACTGATTTCATGTATGTATTCAATTTTCTTCAGCTAAGAAGGGCTAACTGATGGCAGTTTAAGAAAAACAGATGAAGCCTCATTATACACACCATCTCCTTGTTCTCTGAAACACTGCTGTGAGGCAAATGACATGGTAGTGATTATCATTCCCATTTTATACATAAAACTGAGATGAATGTATACTATTTTCATAGTCTTTTATCCATTTATTTTCTAAGTGTTTAAATGTACTTTCTGGAACTCATAAACCTTTAACCGCCTATATATTTCTGTTCTTCCACATACTATGGAACTCTTAGGGACAGTAGTAACAATAATGAAATAATCATAAAAATAACTATTATTATTTTAATTTATATGTTCCAAGCACCAAGACAATGTCTGACAAGTAATAGGCAAATGAATTTATCAATGAATAAAAGGTCATATGTTCATTAGAAAGCAAATAGAGTTGCTTGGCAAGCAAAACAATGCTCCCCCAAATTGTCTTGCATTTCAACTGCCAATTAAGACTTATATCTGAATCATTTAGATAACTGCCTTGAATCTTCAATTTGTTGGCCATGAAGTAATTAAAATAGATGATCCTAAATTGATAAATGAGGATATCTGATCACCAAGTTTCTGCTTGCACCAGTATCCTTCATAAAAACATTACTGCCATATTTGAACCCCAACGTCTTAAGTTTAAGAAAGTAAATCTTCCCATGAGACTGAAGAAAATTTAAATTATAATTTTTCATGAAAATTGTCTTTTAAAATGTTGTAGACATTTATAGAAGGCAATTAAGCATGAAAAATAAGTAGAACTTGCACACATAAAATACATAAATATTTCCAACAAGTTTAAAATCTAATGATAGCCCTTTAATGGATAAGACAGCTACATCATTTTGACAAGACTTTATGTCTCAGCCTGACTCTAATTTTCAACTACAGCTTCTCTGAAAACTGACAACCCTCTCCTACCGAGATGTTGCTTCCAATCTAATATCAAAACTGCATGCACTATGAGTTGGTTTTTTCAATGGTTGTAGGTGCTTACAAAACTATTGTCTCCTTGGTTATGCTTTCCCTAGCCCACTGTGGTCCTACATGGCATGATGAAAGTATGGTTTCTGACAAATCTCTTTATGATGACACCACTCTAGCCACTGCCAAAAGGTTATTAAAAGTCCATAAAAATTGCCATTGTATATTAGCTCCATAGATCACTAGGAGAAAAAATTTTAGTGCTTGAAGAGGACTGGCAACTGCCAAGCCACATGATAGAAACACAAAATAGAAGTCTCTATCACCATCTACCCTATGCCTGCCAGCTACTTATAAAATTTGTTCCAAAGCAAACAGACTCACAGGGTGATAGATGGTTTGGCAGAAAAATCAAGAAGAGTTCAAGCTTTCTCAAGATAATAAAAATGCCTCCTTTTTTCATCTTTGGATTTCACCTCAATCCTTTGTGCACTGTGCCTGTTAACTAAACACTGATGAAATAACTTAGAAAATGGTTTAATAAGTCTATTCAATATAGAGAAAATCACAAAGACAGGAACTCAAAATATGGCAACCTAGGGCCATTTCTGGGAGCAACCCCACGTCCAAGGTAACAGAAAACCAAGTAAGATGGTAGGTGTTGTGAGAGGGCATCAGACGGCAGACACACTGAAACCATAATCACAGAAAAATAGTCAATCTAATCACATGGACCACAGCCTGGTCTAACTCAATGAAACTAAGCCATGCCCTGTGGGGCCACCCAAGACAGGCGGGTCATGGTGGAGAGGTCTGACAGAATGCGGTCCACTGGAGAAAGGAATGGCAAATCACTTCAGTATTCTTGCCTTGAGAACCCGATGAACAGTATGAAAAGGCAAAATGATAGGATACTGAAAGAGGAACTCCCCAGGTTGGTAGGTACCCAATATGCTACTGGAGATCAATGGATAAATAACTCCAGAAAGAATGAAGGGATGAAGCCAAAGCAAAACCAATACACAGTTGTGGATGTGAATGGTGATGGAAGCAAGGTCCAATGTTGTAAAGAGCAATATTGCATAGGAATTTGGAATGTCAGGTCCATGAATCAAGGCAAATTGGAAGTGGTCAAACAGGAGATGGGAAGAGTGAATGTCAACATTCTAGGAATCAGCGAACTAAAATGGACTGGAATGGGTGAATTTAACTCAGATGATCATTATATCTACTACTGCGGGAAGGAATCCCTCAGAAGAAATGGAGTAGCCATCATGGTTAACAAAAGAGTCTGAAATGCAGTACTTGGATGCAGTCTCAAAAACGACAGAATGATCTCTGTTTGTTTCCAAGGCAAACCATCTAATATCACAGTAATCCAAGCCTATGCTCCAACCAGTAACGCTGAAGAAGCTGAAGTTGAATGAGTCTATGAAGATCTACAAGACCTTTTAGAACTAACACACAAAAAAGGTGTCCTTTTCATTATAGGGGACTGGAATGCAAAAGTAGGAAGTCAAGAAACACCTGGAGTAACAGGCAGATTTGGCCTTGGAACATGGAATGAAGCAGGGCAAAGGTTAATAGAGTTTTGCCAAGAGAAAGCACTGGTCAGAGCAAACACCCTCTTCAAACAACGCAAGAGAAGACTCTACACATGGACATCACCAGATGGTCAACACCGAAATCAGATTGATTATATTCTTTGCAGCCAAAGATGGAGAAGCTCTACACAGTCAGCAAAAACAAGACTGGGAGCTGACTGTGGCTCAGATCATAAACTCTTTATTGCCAAATTCAGCCTTAAATTGAAGAAAGTGGGGAAAACCGCTAGACCATTCAGGTATGACCTAAATCAAATCCCTTATGATTATACAGTGGAAGGGAGAAATAGATTTAAGGGACTAGATCTGATAGATAGAGTGCCTGATGAACTATGGACGCAGGTTTGTGACATTGTACAGGAGACAGGGATCAAGACCATCCCCATGGAAAAGAAATGCAAAAAAGCAAAATGGCTGTCAAGGGAGGCCTTACAAATAGCTGTGAAAAGAAGAGAAGTGTAAAGCAAAGGAGAAAAGGAAAGATATAAGCATCTGAATGCAGAGTTCCAAAGAATAGCAAGGAGAGATCAGAAAGCCTTCCTCAGCAATCAATGCAAAGAAATAGAGGAAAAGAACATAATGAGAAAGACTAGAGATCTCTTCAAGAAAATTAGAGCTACCAAGGGAACATTGCATGCAAAGATGGGCTCGATAAAGGACAGAAATGGTATGGACCTAACAGAAGCAGAAGATATTAAGAAGAGGTGGCAAGAATACACAGAAGAACTGTACAAAGAGATCTTCATGACCAAGATAATCACAATGGTGTGATCACTCTCCTAGAGCCAGACATCCTGGAATGTGAAGTCAAGTGGGCCTTAGAAAGCATCACTACAAACAAAGCTAGTGGAGGTGATGGAATCCCAGTTGAAATATTTCAAATCCTGAAAGATGATGCTGTGAAACTGCTGCACTCAATATGCCAGCAAATTTGGAAAACTCAGCAGTGGCCATAGGACTGGAAAAGGTCAGTTTTCATTCCAATCCCAAAGAAAGGCAATGCCAAACAATGATCAAACTACTGCACAATTTCACTCACCTCACACGCTGGGAAAGTAATGCTCAAAATTCTCCAAGCCAGGCTTCAGCGATACGCGAACCGTGAACTTCCAGATGTTCCAGTTGGTTTTAGAAAAGGCAGAGGAACCAGAGATCAAATTGCCAACATTCGCTGGATCATCGAAAAAGCAAGAGAGTTCCAGAAAAACATCTATTTCTGCTTTATTAACTATGCCAAAGCCTTTGACTGTGTGGATCACAATAAACTGTGGAAAATTCTGAAAGAGATGGGAATACCAGACCACCTGACCTGCCTCTTGAGAAATCTGTATGCAGGTCAGGAAGCAACAGTTAGAACTGGACGTGGACAACAGACTGGTTCCAAATAGGAAAAGGAGTACGTCAAGGCTGTATCTTGTCACCCTGCTTATTTAACTTCTGTGCAGAGTACATCATGAGAAATGCTGGGCTGGAAGAAGCACAAGCTGGAATCAATTGCTGGGAGAAATCTCAATAACCTCAGATATGCAGATGACACCACCCTTATGGCAGAAAGTGAAGAGGAGCTAAAAAGCCTCTTGATGAAAATGAAAGAGGAGAGTGAAAAAGTTGGCTTAAAGCTCAACATTCAGAAAATGAAGATCATGGCATCTGGTCCCATCACGTCATGGGAAATAGATGGGGAAACAGTGGAAACAGTGTCAGACTTTATTTTTTTGTGTGCTCTAAAATCACTGCAGATGGTGACTGCAGCCATGAAATTAAAAGACGTTTACTCCTTGGAAGGAAAGTTATGACCAACCTAGATAGTATATTCAAAAGCAGAGGTATTACTTTGTCAACAAAGGTCCATCTAGTCAAAGCTATGGTTTTCCCAGTGGTCATGTATGGATGTGAGACTTGGACTGTGAAGAAAGCTGAGGGCCAAAAAATTGATGCTTTTGGACTGTGGTGTTGGAGAAGACTCTTGAGAGTCCCTTGGACTGCAAGGAGATCCAACCAGTCCATTCTGAAGGAGATCAGTCCTGGGTGTTCTTTGGAAGGAATGATGCTAAAGCTGAAACTCCAGTACTTTGGCCACCTCATGCGAAGAGCTGACTCATTGGAAAAGATTCTGATACTGGGAGGGATTGGGGACAGGAGGAGAAGGGGACAACAGAGGGTGAAATGGCTAGATGACATCACCGACTCGATGGACGTGAGTTTGAGTGAACTCCGGGAGTTGGTGATGGACAGGGAGGCCTGGTGTGCTGCAATTCATGGGGTCGCAAAAGTCGGACATGACTGAGCGACTGAACTGAACTGAGGGCCATTTTCTACAGGAATGTGGCTTTTATGTTTTTCAAAAGGCTTTAATATTATCACTGTACCCCAACACATGTAACAGTTGGGATTCAGAATGATTACTTCAGATACTCAAGAATAGTTGCTATTAAACCCTGCATGCTCTTTAAAAGATGTGAGGGAGTTATATAACACAATTTTCAAAGACCACCTTGTAACAGGTTTAAAACGTAAAAGGTTGGAGTTTAAAGAAATCAGCTCTCAAGTACTCAAGTTAGTCAGTCAGGTAACCAAGGCTCTGGGTACACAAGGTTTACTTGGACATGAACACTTTATTAAAATCACAAATAGGGTAACTTATGTGTGTCCCTGACTTTTCTTTTGTCCAGATACCCACTCTCACTAGCAATGTATGTTTTCTTAGCGAAAGTTCACATCAAGCTGAACTCTTAAAATCTAAATCCATGTCTTTAAACATAAAGAATCATGGTTTTGAAACCTACTTATTACAGGCCTATTGTTATTGTTTTTGTTTAGTTGCTCAGTCGCGTCCAGCTCTTTTCCAACTCTACAGACTATAGTCTGTCAGGCTCCTCTGTCCGTGGGCTTTCGCAGCAAGTATACTGCAGTGGGTTGCCATTTCCTTCTTCAGGGGATCTTTCCAACCCAGGGATTGAAGCCGCATCTCCTGAATTGGCAGGTGGGTTCTTTACCACTGAGCCATCCGGAAAGCCTCTTAATTACACCAAAATTCTCCTGGTCCTTCAGAATTGCAAAACTGAAGATATCTTTGACTCTTTGTCTCTAACTCTTCGGTACATCAAATCCTCCTAAAAAGTATTCCTTTGAAGTATTTTTATTCTTCCCAATTATTTTTAACAGCCTAGTATCTAGAATTCTACAAACGTAACCTTTCATGGCTAGTATTCTTCCACATCCAATGCATGATCCCTACAGATTTCAGAAAGAATTCACTTTCTTTAAACTACCTTTGAATCATACCAAACTGTTTTGGTATGCTTTGATATTTCTTTCTTTTAATGAAAACTCTGTCTCAGGGTTTAAGATTCTCCATTATTTGTCCTTCATATTGATAAAGACTCATGGAATCACAGAATAAAAGGACCCACATTTGAGTTGCTACCTTTATTATTAATTACTTCCTGGCCCACAATCTCCACTCCAGCCAAGCAGACCTGCTTATTTTATCCCCAGTGGGGACATTCTTCCACTGCTTTTATCTTTTACAAATGCCATATTAAAAAGCTAATTGAAATTCCCTTTTCTCCAGCTTCTTTTCTAGCTAGTTCCACTTACCAGTATCTTCTCTCAGTGTTCCCTAAACACATATAAACTCATGTTTCTAAATGTCTGTACTAATACTTTGCTTTTACTCATTTTACATGTGCTCAGACCAAAATCCCTTTCTAGAGGATAAAGAACTCAGTAACTGAAACCAAGTATTCAAATTTCTTATAAACAGTCTTTGGTATAGTAAATTTTTTATTCAAATTGTAAATGTGCTGTGATGATTTTCCTACTTTTAAGCCATTTATTTATCTTATAAAGTGGTATAGCATGTAATGAAAAAACTTACTGTGAAAGGAATTCATAACAGACTGAGTGAGCACCAGAGCAGTACTTTGCTGGTGAAGTGCTATGGGGATTTACGTTTAACTCTCTTTTACTCAGTTTTAACATATATAGTCAAATCATGAGGATACAAAGCTGGGATGCTAAGATGAATTAAATTTTAAAAAAAATTCCAGGACTTATTGATAAGGCAGTTTTAAGCTAAAATTTTTACACTTAAAGGAAACAAAAAGTCTTACTCTTAGAATAATAATAATGGTATTAAAAAGTATTCAAACAGAAAAGAAAGAAGATGTGGCCTAGAAGCAGCATGTATCTTTTTAAATGGCTTTTGGATTATAACTTATCTAAGAACTACTTGAGTTATCTATGTTAGTAATGGAACTAAAATTTAAATGTATAGGTAAAGGAACTGGTGAGCTATGGCATAAAAGAGAGAGAGTTCATTAACACCGGATCGGTCGTGGAAGAGAAATTTGAATTTTTTGGATAATTCCCAGTAGCTGACAGAAATTTCAGGCAATAACGTCACTAAATAGAAAAACTGACTAATGGGTGAAACTCTGCCTATGAATTTAAGTCGTATATTCAACTCTCGTTGGAAATCCCAATCACAACTAGGAGAGTTAGAGCATATGGGAACCACTTTTTGGCAAAGATGTAATAATGGTGTTTTAAGACTCTTTAGTTTGGCAGCCTAAATAACTTTTTAAGATGTATTTCTTATTTTGTGATAAAATAGAACATTTATTAAGCTGACTTCACAGTGAAGTAGGTTGGAATCAAGAAAAGAAAGGTATAAAGAAAGTTGCTGGTGTATAGATAGGAAATAAGATATTTAGTAAAAATAAAGTTCTTGTAGGTCACTGCATTAGCTAAAGTAACGATTAACTGATGTTCTTACGATTTATGAGAACTTTTCTCCTCTGATGCCATTAGCATTTTAGAGTGTTTTATATCAAATAGAGAAAAGCTTCTAAAAAGATCAGATTTTGAAAAGAAGCCAAAAAAAGGCACATCTTATATTAAGTGTAAGCAAATGTCCAAAAAAAGTGCACCACAGTAAAAACATAACTGTAAACAAAAGGGCACAGCAGCATCACTAAATCGCTTACCGTATCAATACTCCCCTGACACTATGAGACAAATATTAGGAGAAATGAAATGTATTCAATCCAAAAAAATAACTTTCTGAAGCTAATATTCTTTATTAGAATACTCTTTATTCGACTCAAAGAATATTCTTTACTGGACTCATACAAAGCTTTGAATTTAATCCACTAGGATAATTTTTAAGTATTGTTTTCTAAAATTTTCTGAAGTGATAAATTTGGTTTTGAGTGGGGAATCTGTATTTTATCAGAAGGACAGGATACAATGTCCTTGGCCGAGATAGTCTTCACAGAAGTAGGCTATTTTTGTACTCTATGATTAGCATATTTAAAGACACACATTCCAGGTGAGCAGCTTACTCCAAAGTACACTCCATTTTTCTTTGTGGACAAGGCTCTATTGCTTCAGTGCCCTCCTTTGATCCTATTTCAATATGCCTCTCAGGAGCTAATCCTGAAAAGATTTCTGGAGAGCCCATTGCAGGTAACTTTATGAACTTATCCTCTTTTTATGTCAGCTAAACTGATAGTTGTCATGAATAGAGGACAAGTGTGGCACAAATGACATGGTAGAAGATTGAAAGTATGTAAAAGAATGTAATGGCTGAATTCTACCTAAATAAAACAAAAACAAAAACAGAAAACACCTCCAAGCTTAACTTGTATATAAAGTAAAATAACGGAGGGATATAAAACTTCGGAAAGAATAGGATGCTTCACCTAAGGTTTTAAAGTCAGTCAACAGTAACCATACAAATGAAAGTACGCTAATGTAGTCATCTAATACTTTTGATGTTAACTATACTAGGCTAACTTCTAATAAAAGAAACTGTGATGATGAATTGACTAGAGAATGGCTCATTTAGAAAGGAGAGGTGAAGGTCACTGGAGGTCCCAGAATTTCTAAACTCCAAATTGCTAATATCCAGACAAACTAGCTCTCCTCGTGAATAGTGCCCAGATGGCAAAGACAGCACAGATATGTGGTCTTAGCTGCTTTTTGACAGGGAACTGTCACCAGGAGGTGACCCCATCAGTCTGAAGACAGGAAAATTACTAAATGATGCAAGAAAGTGCCTTCAGGCCAGTACACTGTGGTTCCCTGAGAAGCAGGAGGGCAGAGCCTCAGAAAAAAATAAATTTTCAGTCAGAGTTTATAAAGGACGCTATTATATTTCTTCACAGATAGAACAAAATGAAAGCAATTTAGCTTCCACAGATATTATATGTAATAAGAGAGGAAACAAATTCCCTTTGAGAAGAAATAAAATATCATATATTAAAGGCCAGGTGAATGCCATCATTTCTTGCTAATAAAATATACACCAAAGTTAGCTCTGATGCTGTTCTTTGAACACAAACCAGTCTCGAATCAATTATTCTAATGCTATGGGGATATTAGCCCTACCACACAACACAAGTCAGAGGGCAGAGAGGAAACAAAGTGATCCAAACTAACACGAGGCTGGAATTTTAATATCAGCCTTTCCTCAACAAAATCGGCAAACACAAGTCCAATTAATTTTCCAAAAAGATAACTCTAGCTGTCAGAAAACAACCCACTAAAAACAATTATTTTAGCAAAATGATGCAACTGGAAAACATATTGAAGAGTGGAAGGGGGGTCTTTTCTCCACTCCTGTCTACCCCCAAACAAAATGACATAATAAAATACAGAAAATAAAACTACCTTGTAAAAATGATAAAATATTACATCTTCTTGAAGAAGGAATTTACACTTCTAATATCTATAATCAATTATCTAGTTCACTTGAGGAAGAGCTGTTAAATAATTAAATAAATCACATTCAATCTACATTTTGCCATTCCCTGTTAGATCTCTCTAATGCTGATAATTAACACATTTTGAACTTGTGCTTTAAAGATGTTCCATCTAAGCACTGGAGGAAACAATATTAAACAACAAAATGCAGTAAACTAACATTAAGCAAAAAATGTAATGAGTTCACATCTGAATTTAAATCTGTGTCTTAAAAGAGTAATATAAGATTTTGCTGAAAAAGAGATGCACAAGTTCACTAAGAAAAATCCAGATTCAGAAATAGGAGTCAGTTATGAGAAGTCATAATATTGCAACAGGAACACTTTTTCCCCAAAATTAAAATCTTAAATTATAATGTATAATTCTACATAATTTTTATTTTTCCTAAAAACTCTGCTCCCTTTAAAGTATCAGTTTTCATTAACATAACCATATCACCACTTCAGTAAGAATGTTTCTAAATTTCTATTTCAGACTTCACACCAGTGACTGAATATTATGTACCTTGTTAAGAGAACATGAAGTCATACCTATGGCCTTTATATTAATAATCTGATATTAAGAAATATGAATGCAGCAATAACCTCAAGATTCTCTTCCATATGCCAGCATATACACGTGAGTTGTCCTGGACATTGATTTGTAACCTGGGTCTCAATTTCTCTATAAACCAGGGGGAGTTAAAAGTAAATGACTCAACAATCAGTATAGGGTAAGATGAGAAGACTAAATAAAAGTTATATATAAGAAATTATTTAAGAATTCATGTCTGTAAGATTGTATACATCAAAGCTTTTGACCTCAGGTAAAATATATTTCACTTTTAAAAGCTATTTTAAACCTGATATCTACTATCATTTTGTTAGTAATGTATAATTTGTCTAACTTTAAATTCTAACAAGCAAAGTCATTGTGTTAGGAGGAAAAAAAAAAAAAACTAGAAACCAAAATTCAAATCCAAGAGGTCATCAGTGCTATTGCTCATAAAACAAGACAATCTTTAGGGGGAGTGAAGACATATGGACCATTTTAAGTAGGAAAAAATTTCCCATTAAGTAGGAAAAAATAATATACTCTTTAAATTATTCATTTTTCCTTTGTACCTATAAGGCACCCTAGAATTTAAAATATGTATTGAGTATATTGAGGAAGATGACTTCATTAATCTAACATTAATTACCTTAACACAGGTAACTTTTAAATGTGTAAGAAGGGGGGGAGCACAACAGGACCAAGAAGCACCTTCAGCTGCTTAAGGCAAGATAAAGTTTTGAAGTCCAATTTAAGGCAACAGCAGTTTGTTTTCTGTTTTTCTAATCTCTCACATTGGATTAGTCCATTTCCATTAAGCATGGAAAACCACAGCAGTCATTTAAGGGTAGTATAAAGGGGCAAATAAACTCTGAATACAAGGAAAAGCAAATACGTAAATCCAGAAACTACAATTTGGCACTATTCATGGAGAGTTTGGTGTCTTTTTGCTTCCTACTACCCCCAGAAACACCAGGGGACAGTTTTCCTGCACTATTATCATAAGAGAATGAGAACTAGGCAATGCTTGGGTGGACATGTACTGAAAAGGGTAGAGTCTGTCCTAGGACGCTAGAAATAAACAGGAATAACACTATGAACCCAGGCTCACATCTGTGCAATTCCTGGTTTTCTTGGTACTTTTCTTCCCCAAATGCAATGCCTACCTTCCGTGTGGACTGCGGAGACATAGGTCCAATTGTACCGCTTGACTATGTCAAGCATCGCCCTTGCCTGCAAAGTGTCAGAAGGGACCACCCTCAGGAAGTATTTATACAGAGTTTTGTCACTCAGATCGATGCTGGTGGCAGAGTACGCGATCTGGGGGATGTCAAAGAGCTGCAGCAGGTTCTGTACTTGAATGGCGACGGAGCTGGAGCCGGGGCCGATCACGCCCGCAATGGGCTTCTTAGTCCTGCCTGGGGGGAGGGTCTGACCGTCCGGCAGGCAGCGGTTGAGCCCGTCCCTGTCATCTCGAATAGAAATCAGAGAGTCCCTGATGAACTCAATGCTCTGCTCCAGAGCCACGGAGGAGTGCCAGCAGGAATCCCGGATCTCACTGCCCAGAGTGATGTTGGGCAGGAGGACCGGGTCCGCGTTGATCTTATCCAAAGTGTGGAACATGGCCTCCACCCTTTGGATGCCGTACTGCTCCCTAATCTCCCCACATTTCCTCTCGGGCACCTTCTCGGCCGGAGGCTGGTGATGGACTGAGAAGAGGGCCCCGATGATGACATCTCCGTCCATTCTGGCCACGGAGCGCTGAGATGAGGCTCCCGCCAGCAACACTTTCCTGCAGGGACCTCTGGGGAGTAGGGTCATTTCCAAAAAGATAGTTGGGAAGAAAACCAAGAGGAACCGGACCATTGTGCTGAAGACGCCGTCCAGCCCGCCAGCCGCGTGCCCACGCTGGTCCAGCCAGCCGGCTCTGCGCGCTCACAGCGTGGACCCGACGCCTGCCTCTCGCCGCTCGGTCCAGTCTGCCAATACCAATCGTCCGAAGACTTCGGCGTCTGCACCCCCTCCTCCTTCCCCTCCGCCTCCTCCTCCTGGTCCTCCACGACCACCTTTACGCCTTAGCGGCGTCTCTAGAGGAATTCGAGTCCCCTTTCTTCACTGGTGCATCAGGGTAAACTGACCGAGGGTGCAATGGGAGTCGTGGTGGCTGTGGTGAGCTGGACGCTGCAGACAAAAGACGAAGAAAATCAAAGCTCCCTTATCACAGGACCTGTGTCAAAGCTCTACGGTTATTAACTGCCCGGCCCATTCCATGATAGGGGCTGGAAGGACATCATAATATCGGCTGGAGGGACAGCTTGAGAGACAGCTCTGGTCAAGGAGGAAGGTGGTCGTTCTGCCCCCAGTGTTCTCCTCCGTCGCGCGTCCTGGGAGGCTCAGAGCCCCGCCGACCCGCCCTCTCCTGCACCTGCAGGTCTCTTCCAGGTCCCCAAACACCCTCACGCTTACAGACTCCAGGGGGAGGAGGGAAGCTGGAGAAGGAGGAGCTAGGGCTTCCGACCTTAGAGAACTTTCCAGGTTTGAAAAGATAACTTTTTTCCCCCAGAAGAAATTTGGAAACTCTTTCGTTATGAAGGTGGAAGCGCTACTTCCAAATAAACTCGAACCAGGAATCCACCTTTTACTTTAACTTTGAGGGGCTGAAGATACCCTAATATACTACCCAAATAGTAAATATAAATTTGCCGGTTTGAGGAAATCCATATTAGTTACTAAGGCAACGCCTGGTAAAGTCTCCACATGTCGGATTTTGGTACATCGCCTCCATCCCCCAGAAGTCCTCTTACTGTAGACTTTGGGGGAGGGGGAGAAGGGTACAGGTCGGGTAACTAGTTTCCTGAGACCCATGAGGGAGGGAGGGAGGGAATGGAGGGGTCCCTGCACTTCCCTACATAGTTGCTAGAAAGGGAACAGAGGGGAGCTTCCGGGTTGCTCCCGCGGCGGCAGCTAAGCCCTGCAGCCTTCAGAACCCTGGACAGTGCTTGGTCAAGCTGCCGAGACAATCTACCGCAGAGCCGGTTGCTGACCAGCGAGTTGCAATTCTTTAACCCCCACCCCCACCTCTGCCAACCCTCGACTTCTCTCTTTCGACCCCCCTCCCTGCGTTCTTTACACACACACACACACACACACACACACACACACACACTTCCTCTCTTCCCCTACACCCCTCCATCCTCATTCTCCTCGCCTCGCAGCTAGTGCTCCTGAAGGTATATTCAAACCCTACCGCTTCAGGGACAGAGGCGCCAAATCTCAGCCGCCTGCGGGGCTGAAGTTGGCTCTCTCTCTCGTCCCTCTCTGGCTTCCTTTTTCAAGGTGAGAGTCGGACGAGAAAGGAGCTAAGGGAGCAGGCAGGGAGAAAGCATACACACAGAAGGTGAGGCAGGCAAAAGAAGAAAGACAGCCCAGGCATCCATGGGTCCCGAGGCTTCCTGGGGAGGCAGGACTAGAAGAAATAAATAATCGAGGATGCCTCTGGGACGAGAAGAAAAATCCCGTAGATTGGGACTTTTTCTCTGCCATAGTGGGTGGGTTTGCCCGCCGCAAGGTGTCTGCTCACCTGGGTCTGCTTGAAGAATTTGGACTTGAGACGTACCTGAGTCCGGGTAAAGAGCGCTGTGGTCCCCGGGCCAGAGCACCGCGGCCACGCGCGGTTCGCAGACGCCTCAGCTCTAATCCAGACGGTGCAAGGATGCGATCTGGGCTGTACACTAGTGCCCTCTTTCTTCAGCACTATTTTACCGCAAGGAAAAAAAGGGGGTGGGGGGAGGGAAAAAAAAAAAGAAAAAAACAGGTCACCCAAGGCTTGTCTATTTCATGCATAAAAACCAGTCATTTAATGGAGGAGTGGGGGATAAAATCCAGGAATAAGTGGAGAATATTAATTCCTTTACTACCGGAGTGTTCTTAAAGAAGCTGCCAGGAATATGAACAGTCAGATTTGGCAAAAGGAGTAGGGAACCGCTTAGACTGCTTTACAGTGGCTCTTCCTTTTATGCATTTCAGGGACCCAAACACAGTTTATCTCCTTGGAAGTAAAACCCCTACTGAGGAAAATAGAGTAAATGCACGTGAAGAGATCTAGAGAGGCTCTGTTGGTAGGTTGCAAGGGAAAGGGGGAAGAGGCTGCAGGGGGATGGGAGAAGGGGAGGGAAAGGTACCCACATGATGAATCAAGGTAAGTCAAATGAAGAGAGGCCAAGCTTGGCTGCATTTTCCAGGTCAATATGTAACTAAATGGAGAATGCGAGTCAGGTCACATGAAAACACTGGAGTGAAAGCACTTCTCCAAATTCCTCTCAGGCTGCCGTCACCCTCCCGGCAAGTCTACAGTGTTGCTTCTTACTGTGTGAAAAGTGGAAGTTAAACTGCATTCCTCTGGGAACATGTTGGCTGAGCAGAATGTGTCCTGGCTTCTTCAGAGGAGAAAGACAAGTGACAGTGTGCCTTCCCTCTCTTGCTCAAAGCTTTCAATTTGTGTCATGTGCAGAGAAGAGAGATCAGCATATGTGGGTCCCTTCATAATTGCCTTGCTCATGTCAGGCTGGAGGTGACAAACCACATGAGGCAGTTTTAAAACTCTTTTTTAGCATGTTCCATGAAACAGGCAGGACAGGAAATGCTTCCAGTCAGAACAGAAGCTCTCTTTTGTTCTGGATCTGTTTGTTTGTTTGTTTTCCAAGTCTCAGATTTTTCTAGATTTTTCTTAAGTAACTTAAAGAGTATAGAATTTTTTTCTTTTTCCACAAATAATGAATAGAACCACGTATACACCCTTTAGCTCTAAATGATCTCAGTTCTGGAAGTAAATATGTTTCCTCAAGGAAAATAAGAAGTAAGTTTCTGTCTCACATATAGAGTAAAATGGTTCTCTACTGGGACCCTTAGGAGGATGTCAACATTAAGAGCAAGCCACAGGTGTTCATGATATCTCAGAATATTCTATTTCCTCTATTAGTCACTTAATCTCCATTTTAGATAAGGCTATTCTAGTAACATAAAGCCTAAACATGATTTTCCTGGGATATTTCATAGATACAGTGAATGTACAAAGATTTCAGTGCATATAAACCATTAACTATGATTTGCAGAATCAGAGAAAGCAGTGTCTCTGAAGTCCATATTTAGCTTAAATATGTGATCCTCAAAGGTATATATTTTTAATATATCAGATTGATATAGGTTAGAAAAGATTCTGCTGCTGAAGGAATAATTAAATATTCAGACTTATAGAGTCCAAGTAAAAACCACACATTCTGTTTGGCTAAAACAAGACATTTTAAAGAAAACAATTTATGAATCCTAACCTAGAATGTTTCTACATAGGCATGAACTATGTATGATAGATGTTAAGGAAATTTTTAACTTCAAATGTGTCCATTTGAAATTATCAATTAAATGTATTGTTAATTATTTAAGACCAAACTTTAGAAGGTACAAAGACAAAAATAAGTCAAGAAGAAGGTACAAGAAGGTAGAAGATAAGATGATCTAAATATGCTCCATATCCAAAGATGCTTAATCTCTGGAAATTAAGACTTTACCAAGGAAGACATGACATAACACATGTGGAGACATGTAAGAGAAGGTTCTATTACTAGAACTGAAGAGAATGACTGAAAGAATGAATTACACACAAACTAACAAATATAGGTCAATAGCTAATCTATTACAGAATGGTAAGAGCATATGAGTCCAGAAATACAGTCAATATGAGTATTTATTCAGTGCTGGTAAGGTTCTATCTTATATCCAGCATGTAATTTGTATTATAGCAGGGCAAAAACCGTTAGGAGCAACTTGGTTTGAAAAATCCGTTTAATAAAAATATAGTGGACATTAAGCAGAAGAATAGCCAACATGTTATCTTAAGACAATGATTTAAATGTGCTGCTATGACAATTCAGGCAACAAAATGATCATTATCCTTATATGGTAATAAAACATATTATCAAAAACAAAACTGTGATCACTTTCCTTAGGAACGTGTGCACAATTTTCATTGCCCTCCATCATAAAGGACATCATAAAGGAACTGGTCTAGACAATAAATGAGCAAAAGGATGTAAAACTTTCCACACAAAATCAGTTAAAAACTCATACTCTTCAAATGAGAAAGATAAGAGGTGAGTAAGAACAAGGCTTAAAGAAAGAAAGCAAAAGAAAGGAAGAGATAAGCCAGGCACATATTTCAAGTTTGACTGTGTATGCTAATGGGTATTTTGGAAAGTAAAGTTTATAGAGTTATTAGAATATAAAACTGAAATATACACAAGAGATAATAAACTTATTACTGAAGAGATAGTACTGACTGAAAACAGAAATAGGATCAAAGAAGTTCTTTGTAGAAAATTTATTTGTGGATTATTGATATGTAATATATTACTAAGGGAGTAAAACAGATGTTCAAGGTAGATCTGTGTTGTGGGAGCGATTATCATGATTTTTGATAAAATACCATGCTCTGTGGACAACTGATTTAATCTAGTAAGGTATTTCTTATATTCTTATATTTAATTCATGGGTTCAGCAAGATAATTTAAGCCCCAGTTAGAATTTTCAGCTTATTTATACTATTTATCTATCTATGTTGCTTAATCAATGGGAAAATTGTCATATCTTCATTTACCTCATACTCTGTTCCAAAACACTAAAATTGTAAAATAAAACCTCTTCCTTTCAGAAATTCAAAACACTTTATAAAACACAGTTGATTAAAAAAGTAATCAAAATATTTAAAAGAACTAAAATAGGTTGAATTTATTATATATATTCAATTGTTTTGTTAACCTGATAACTTAGGCTATAACCATTTGTGCAAAGATAGAACCAAATGTGTCAGCTTCCATAAGCAATAAGAACTTATCAATGGACCAATGTGCATGGACTGGGAAATACACATTTGGCCACATGCTGTTCTGCCGCCATTGTCCAAACACTTGTTTTTAAAGTACTAAAACACAGTTGATGAGAATAAGGCAAACAATTATTTTGGAAGAACAATGAGGGCCATAATTACTGTCTGTTTTATTCCCTTCTGTATTCCCAGTGTCTAAAACAATACAGACATCTGGTTCATGATAGGTGTTAAAATATTTGTTGAATAAATAAATGGATACATTTTCCCTGAATACTAAAAATATCATCTCACTTTAATGACTTTTCTTAAGATTAAAGGCAGGCAGTTTACTGACATTTCTAATTTATTCTTCATATAATGTAGACAGAGTATTTTGCTACTGTTTCTCAAAAAGTAACCAGCCTAATTAGTATTAAATCATTTAGAAACATACTTATGCTACAAACTTTATTACATATGAAGTATTAAAATTTGTTCCCAACGTAAAGAAACCATTTTTATTACTGTATTGCATATGTTAATCAATATCAAATAAAATTTAGACATTTTATAAATGTAAAAAGAAGTTACATGAATGGAAAATAAACCTTATCTAATATTATGATTTTATCAGAACTATCTCATGAGATACATAAAATAGTCATATTATCCTAGTCTTAACAGATGGAAAAATTGAGGCACCAAGAATCTGTTTCTTGCCTGAGCTTAGGGATCAGATTAGGAGCATTGTCTCATGACACTACCTTTATTCCAAATTCACAGGTTTATAAAAACTGACTATATGAATTGAGCTAAGTGTTACTTTTTTTCATTTTTCTCTAAGTTTTGAACTGAGACTCTTCTCACAAAACACTTAAGTAATTTGAATTCCTTTCCTTTGGGCCTTTCATCTGTTGAGGGCATAACATTACAGGTGATTGTTCTATTTGCTTAAAATAGCCATCTTTTATAACAGTTCTAATAACAGCAGTAACCTACTTGCACAGTCTCACAGTCAACTCTGAACAATTAAGCAAGAAAAGCATCTAAATTTTCAGAATCAGTAAAAACTTTTATTGGAAAAGGCTTTCTCTTACTACAGTTTCACCAACACAATAAATTATTATTCCCATTTTAACTCATCAGAAAAGGCTTTCTCTTGCTACAGTTTCACCAACACAATAAATTAAATTATTATTCCTGTTTTAACAGCAGTATATTGTACTCCCATCTCACTGTAACAAAAACTACACAGTTGCTATCCATCCAGCAGATCATCAAAATATTGATCTATCTAAAACACAGCATTTATTATTTCAATCACATGATTCAAAAACTTATGGTATTACCCAGTTGCCAACAAAACGATGTACAAAATCCTTAATAATAATGTCTAAAGGCCATTGACTGGGGAAGAGTTTCACAGAAGTAAAGATGGAGACTATTCATACCCAAATTTTCCCTTCCCTAATTCCTAAGAGAAAGAGACTCTGGCTCAAATATGCCCAAAGGGTTATCAGAATAATAAAGACAAGATACATTTTAAAGTTCCCTAGATAATTCTGGTTTGACCCTTAGTTAAAAGCCACTGATAAAATTTCATCCCATTCTCCTACTCACACTTTTTCTAACCAAACAAGCCTTGCATTTCCCCATGCCTCAGTTCATGCTTCTTGCATGCATACGTGTTAAGTTGCTTCAGCCATTTCTGACTCTTTGAAACCCTATGGACTGTAGCCTGCCAGACTCCTGTCTCCATGGGATTCTCCAGGCAAGAATGCTGGGGTGCGTTGCCATGACCTCCTCCAGGGGATCTTCCCCACCCAGGGACTGAACCTGCATTTCTTATGTCTACCTGCATCGGCAGGCGGGTTCATTACCACTAGTGCCACCTAGGAGGCTTTCATGCCTATTACACCACACACACAAAATATTCACTCACTTTTCATTTCTTTTATACATATTGCCCTTCCTCAAAATTTATGTCAAATGCAACTTATCCATGAAAGCTTCCAGTTCTATGAGAAATCATAAAATAGTGCTTATTTGGCAATTTTATGTCAAATAATATTACTGATTTTTTTAAAATCTGCACATCATCTGGTCTCATTCACAACTGTTGTGGTCACTTTCAAAATAGTGACTTATCCAGCTCTAATGAAGCTAAAAATATTTTTGAGTAGTTATGAAAATTCTTAATAAATAGCAATATATTGTTTTTGAAAGCATTAATCATAGTAAATAATCATCTTTGCATACAGACAATTTTCTGGAAGTGGAAAATTGTCATGAAAATTCTTAATAATAGTAATCAAAATCCTTGAAGGAAGAGAACTGTATCTGCTTAAACCTGAATCTCCATAACCTGAAAAAAAGGTATCTATAACTCATTAAGTGTTTGTTCAATAAATGATTAAGTTTTGAATTAAAAAACAAGTGTGATTCTAAAAAAAAAAATGGGGGCGGGGCGGATCTAAAGGCAATTCTGAAGAATAACTCCAAAAATGTATGAGCAACTTAAAAATCATCAGCTTTCAGAAGAAAATGATAATCTCTTGGATATAAAACATGAGTCCAGCTTTGGGTTCACAATGGCAGAGCAGAAAGACATGTGTTCATCTCCTGCAAGAGCACCAAAATTGCAACTAGCTGTTGAATAGCCATTGACAGCAGAACACTGGAGCTCGCCAAAAAAAAAAAGATACCTCATGTCCAAACACAAGGCAGAAGCTGCAACAAGATGGGAGGAGGGGTGAAATCACAATAAAATCAAATTCCATACCCACCAGGTGGGCAACCCACAGACTGGGGAACAATACTACCATAGAAGTTCTCCCACTATTGTGAAGGTTCTGAGTTCCATGTCAGTCTTCCAAGCCTGGAGATTCAATAAAAGGACTGGGAATACCCAGGGAATCTGACTTTGAAGGTCAGCGGGATTTGATTACAAGACTTTCACAGAACTGAGGGAAGTAGACTCCATTCTTGGAGGGCACAAACAAAATCTTGTGTGCACCAAGACCCAGGGAGAAGGAGCAGTGATGCAACAAGAGACTGAAACAGACCTATCTGCTAGTGTTGGAAGGCCTCTTGTGGAGGCGTGGGTGTGCATTGGCTTGCCATGGGGATGGAGGCACTGGCAGCAGCCTTCTTGGAAGGGGCCCCTTGGCGTAAGTTCTCTTGGAGTTTGTCATGAACAATATCATAGAGCCTATAGACCTCACCCATCAGCAGACAATTGGATTAAAGTTTTATTGAGCACAGCCCTGCCCACCAGAGTAAGAACTGGTTTTTCCCACCACCAGTCCCTCCCATCAGGAAGCTTATCCAAGCTCTTAGTCTCCTCCATCAGAGGGCAGACAGAAGTAGCAAGAAGAAACACAATCTCACAGCAGCTAGAACAAAAACCACAATACAGAAAGCTAACCAGTATCTTTATTACCTCCACCATAGTTTGGCTCCAAGATGACTATGCCAAAGCCTTTGACTGTCTGGATCACAATAAATTGGAAATTCTTCAAGAGACGGGAATCAGACCACCTGGCCTGCCTCTTGAGAAACCTATATGCAGGTCAGGAAACAACAGTTAGAACTGGACATGCATGTTGATGTATGGCAAAACCAATATAATATTGTATAAAAAAAAAAGAAAAAATAAAATTTGGCTCAGCTTCAAAAAAAAAAAAAAAAAAAAAAACTGGACATGGAACAACAGACTGGTTCCAAATAGGAAAAGGAGTACGTCAAGGCTGTATCTTGTCACCCTGCTTATTTAACTTATATGCAGAGTACAACATGAGGAATGCTGGGCTGGAAGAAGCACAGGCTGGAATCAAGATTGCTGGGAGAAATATCAATAACCTCAGGTATGCAGATGACACCACCCTTATGGCAGAAAGTGAAGAGGAACTAAAAAGCCTCTTGATGAAAGTGAAAGTGGAGAGTGAAAAATTTGGCTTAAAGCTCAACATTCAGAAAATGAAGAGCCCATCTGGTCCCATCACTTCCTGGGAAATAAATGGGGAAACAGTGGAAACAGTGGCAGACTTTATTTTGGGGGGCTCCAAAATCACTGCAGATGGTGACTGCAGCCATGAAATTAAAAGACGCTTACTCCTTGGAAGAAAAGTTATGATCAACCTAGAGCGCATATTGAAAAGCAGAGACATTACTTTGCAAACAAAGGTCCATCTAGTCAAGGCTATAGTTTTCCCAGTGGTCATGTATGGATGTGAGAGTGTGACTGTGAAGAAAGCTGAGTGCCGAAGAATTCATGCTTTTGAACTGTGGTGTTGGAGAAGACTCTTGAGAGTCCCTTGGACTGCAAGGAGATCCAACCAGTCCATTCTGAAGGAGACCAGCCCTGGGTGTCCTTTGGAGGGAATGATGCTAAAGCTGAAGCTCCAGTACTTTGGCCACCTCATGCGAAGAGTTGACTCATTGGAAAAGACTCTGATGCTGGGATGGATTGGCGGCAGGAGGAAAATGGGACAACAGAGGATGAGATGGCTGGATGGCATCACCAACTCAATGGACGTGAGTTTGAGGGAACTCTGGGAGTTGGTGATGGACAGGGAGGCCGGGCATGCTGACATTCATGGGGTTGCAAAGAGTTGGACACGACTGAGCAACTGAACTGAGCTGAACTGAAATAGCAGGGAGGGAACACAGCTCCACCCATCAACAGAAAATTGGATTAAAGATTTACTGAATATGGCCTCGCCCATCACAACAAGACCCAGTTTCCCCCTCCATCAGTCTCTATCATCAGGAAGCTTCCATAAGCCTCTTATCCTTCTGTATCAGAGGGCACACAGACTGAAAACCACAATCACAGAAAACTAACCAATCTAATCACATGGACCCGAACCTTGTGGTCGATGAAACTATGAGCCAACCTACCAAAGACAGAGGGGTCATGGTGGAGAGTTCTGACAAAATGTGGTCCACTTGAGAAGGGAATGGCAAACCACTTAAGTATTCATGCCTTGAGAACCCCATGAAGGGTATGAAAAGGCAAAAGGATAAAACACTGAAAGATGAACTTCCCAGGTTGGTAGGTGCTCAATATGCTACAGGAGATCAGTGGAGAAATAACTCCAGAAAGAATGAAGAGACAGAGCCAAGCAAAAACAACACCCAGTTGTGGATAGACTAGGGATGGAAGTAAGGTCTGATGCTGTAAAGAGCAATATTGCATAGGAACCTGGAATGTCAGGTCCATGAATCAAGGCAAATTGGAAGTGGTCAAACAGGAGATGGCAAGAGTGAACGTCAACATTCTAGGAATCAGCGAACTAAAATGGACAGGAATAGGTGAATTTAACTCAGATGACCATTACATCTACTACTGTGGGCAAAATCCCTTAAAAGAAATAAAGTAGCCATCATAGTCAACAAAAGAGTCCAAAATGCAGTACTTGGATGCAATCTCAAAAATGACAGAATGATCTCTGTTCGTTTCCAAGGCAAACCATTCAATATCACGGTAATCCAAGCCTATGCACCAACCATTAATGCTGAAGAAGCTGAAGTTGAACAGTTCTATGAAGACCTACAATACGTTTTAGAACTAACACCCAAGAAAGATGTCCTTTTCATTACAGGGGACTGGAATGCAAAAAATAGGAAGTCAAGAAACAACCGGAGTAACAGGCAAATTTGGCCTTGGGGTAGAGAATGAAGCAGGGAAAAGGCCAAGAGAGTTTTGCCAAGGGAACGCACTAGTCATAGAAAACACCCTCTTCCAACAACACAAGAGAAGACTCTACAAATGACATCACTGGATGGTCAGCACCGAAATCAGATTGATTATACTCCTGGCTGCCAAAGATGCAGAAGCTCTATACAGTCAGCAAAAACAAGACCGGGAGCTGACTGTGGCTCAGATCATGAACTCCTAATTGCCAAATTCAGACTTAAACTGAAGAAAGTAGGGAAACCACTAGACCATTCAGGTATAACCTAAATCAAATTCCTTAATGATTATACAGTGGAAGTGAGAAATAGATTTAAGGGACTAGATCTGATAGATAGAGTGCCTGATGAACTATGGATGGAGGTTCATGACATTGTACAGGAGACAGGGATCAAGATCATCCCCAAGCAAAAGAAACGCAAAAAAGCAAAATGGTTGTCTGAGGAGGCCTTACAAATAGCTGTGAAAAGAAGAGAAGTGAAAAGCAAAGGAGAAAGGAAAGATATACCCATTTGAATGCAGCCTTCTAAAGAATAGCAAGGAGAGATAAGAATGCCTTCCTCAGCAATCAATGCAAAGAAATAGAGGAAAACAATAGAATGGGAAAGACTAGAGATTTCATTTCTTTAAGAAAATTAGAGATACCAAGGGAACATTTCATGCAAAGATGGGCTCGATAAAGGACAGAAATGGTATGAACCTAACAGAAGCAGAAGATATTAAGAAGAGGTGGCAAGAATATACAGAAGAATTCTACAAAAAAGATCTTCATGACCCATATAATCACAATGGTGTGATCACTCACCTTGAGCCAGACATCCTGGAATGTGAAGTCAAGGGGGCCTTAGGAAGAATCACTATGAACAAAGCTAGTGGAGGTGATGGAATTCCAGTTGAGCTGTTTCAAATCCTGAAAGATGATGCTGTGAAAGTGCTGCACTCAATGTGCTAGCACATTTGGAAAACTCAGCAGTGGCCACAGGACTGGAAAATGTCAGTTTTCATTCCAATCCCAAAGAAAGGCAATGCCAAAGAATGCTCAAACTTCCATATAATTGCACTCATCTCACAAGATAGCAAAGTAATGCTCAAAATTCTTCAAGCCAAGCTTCAACAAAACGTGAACCAGAACTTCCAGATGTTCCAGCTGGATTTAGAAAAGGCAGAGAACCAGAGATCAAATTGCAAATGTCTGCTGACTCATCAAAAAAGCAAGAGAGTTCCAGAAAAACATCTATTTCTGCTTTATTGACTATGCCAAAGCCTTTGACTGTGAGGATCACAATAAACTGTGGAAAATTCTGAAAGAGATGGGAATACCAGACCACCTGACCTGCCTCTTGAGAAATCTGTATGCAGATCAGGAAGCAACAGTTACAACTGGACATGGAACAACAGACTGGTTCCAAATCAGGAAAGGAGTACATCAAGGCTGTATCTTGTCACCCTGCTTATTTAGCTTATATGCAGAGTACATCATGAGAAATGTTCACCTGGTTGAAGCACAAGCTGGAATCAAGATTACTGGGAGAAATATCAATAACCTCAGATATACAGATGACACCACTCTTATGGCAGAAGGGGAAGAAGAACTAAAGAGCCTCTTGATGAAAGTGAAAGAGAAGAGTGAAAAAGCTGACATAAAGCTCAGTTCAGTTCAGTTCAGTTCAGTCGCTCAGTCGTGTCCGACTCTTTGTGACCCCATGAATCGCAGCACGCCAGGTCTCCCTGTCCATCACCATCTCCCGGAGTTCACTCAGACTCACGTCCATCAAGTCAGTGATGCCATCCAGCCGTCTCATCCTCGGTCGTCCCCTACTCCTCCTGCCCCCAATCCCTCCCAGCATCAGAGTCTTTTCCAATGAGTCAACTCTTCGCATGAGCTGGCCAAAATACTGGAGCTTCAGCTTTAGCATCATTCCTTCCAAAGAAATCCCAGGGCTGATCTCCTTCAGAATGGACTGGTTGGATCTCCTTGTAGTCCAAGGGACCCTCAAGAGTCTTCTCCAACACCACAGTTCAAAAGCATCAATTCTTCGGCGCTCAGCCCTCTTCACAGTCCAAATCTCACATCCATACATGACATCAGGAAAAACCATAGCCTTGACTAAACGGACCTTAGTCAGCAAAGTAATGTCTCTGCTTTTCAATATACTGTCTAGGTTGGTCATAACTTTTCTTCCAAGGAGTAAGCATCTTTTAATTTCATGGCTGCAGTCACCATCTGCAGTGATTTTGGAGCCCAAAAAAATGAAGTCTGCCACTGTTTCTACTGTTTCCCCATCTATTTCCCATGAAGTGATGGGACCAGATGCCATGATCTTCATTTTCTGAATGTTGAGCTTTAAGCCAACTTTTTCACTCTCCTCTTTCACTTTCATCAAGAGGCTTTTTAGTTCCTCTTCACTTTCTGCCATGAGGGTGGTGTCATCTGCATATCTGAGGTTATTGAGATTTCTCCCAGCAATCTTGATTCCAGCTTGTGCTTCTTCCAGCCCAGCATTTCTCATGATGTACTCTGCATAGAACTTAAATAAGCAGGGTGACAATATACAGCCTTGACGTACTCCTTTTCCTATTTGGAACCAGTCTGTTGTTCCATGTCCAGTTGTAACTGTTGCTTCCTGACCTGCATACAGATTTCTCAAGAGGCAGGTCAGGTAGTCTGGTATACCCATCTCTTTCAGAATTTTCCACAGTTTATTGTGATCCACACAGTCTAGGGCTTTGGCATAGTCAATAAAGCAGAAATAGATGTTTTTCTGGAACTCTCTTGCTTTTTCCATGATCCAACGGATGTTGGCAATTTGATCTCTGGTTCCTCTGCCCTTTCTAAAACCAGCTTGAACATCAGGGAGTTCAAGTTCACATACTGCTGAAGTCTGGCTTGGAGAATTTTGAGCATTACTTTACTAGCATGTGGGATAAGTGCTCAGCATTCTGAAAACGAAGATCATGGCATCTGGCCCCATCACTTCATGAGAAATAGATGGGGAAACAGTGGAAACAGTGACAGACTTTATTTGGGGGGGCTCCAAAATCACTGCAGATGGTGACTGCAGCCATGAAATTAAAAGACACCTACTCCTTGGAATGAATGTTATGAGCAACCTAGAGAGCATATTACAAAGCAGAGACATTACCTTACCAACAAAGTTCTATCTCATCAAGGCTATGGTTTTCCATTAGTCACATATGGATGTGAGAGTTGGACTATAAAGAAAGCTGAATGTCGAAGAATTGTTGCTTTGAACTGTGGTGTTGGAGAAGACTCTTGAGAGTCCCTTGGGTTGCAAGGAGATTCAACCAGTCCATCCTAAAGGAAATCAGTCCTGAATATTCATTGGAAGGACTGATGCTGAAGCTGAAACTCCAATACCTTGGCCACCTGCTGCAAAGATCTGGCTCATTGGAAAAGCCTCTGATGCTGCGAAAGATTGAAGGCAGGAGAAGGGGATGACAGAGGATGAGATTGCTGGATGGCATCACCAACTCAATGGACATGAGTTTGGGTAATCTCCAGGAGTTGGTGATATACAGTGAGGCCTGGCATGATGCAGTCCATGGGGTTGACTTAGTGACTGAATCAGGATGAAAAAATGAAAAAGCAGAAAGTTATGTCTCAGATGAAGGGAAAGATAACCCCCAAGAAAAACAACAAAATGAAGTGGAGACACGCAACCTTCCAAAAAAGAATTCAGAATAATGATAGTGAAGATGATACAGTATCTCAGGAAAACAATGGAGAAGATGCAAGAAATGTTTACCAAAGAACTAGAAGAAAATACAAATAGAGACACACTAGAAGGAATCATTTGGAGAAGGCAATGGCACCCCACTCCAGTACTCTTGCCTGGAAAATCCCATGGATGGAGGAGCCTGGTAGGCTGCAGTCCATGGGGTCACTGAGAGTTGGACACAACTCAGTGACTTCACTTTTACTTTTCACTTTCATGCATTGGAGAAGGAAATGGCAACCCATTCCAGTGTTCTTGCCTGGAGAATCCCAAAGACGGGGAAGCCTGGTGGGCTGCCGTCTGTGGGGTTGCACAGAGTCAGACACGACTGAAGCGACTTAGCAGCAGTAGCAGAAGGAATCATTTGCAGTTGACTGCTCTTCTGGGCAAACTCAAAGAAATCACTGCCACAAAACAGAATATAGAAAAAAAATAATGAAAAAAAAAGTGAAGACAGCCTAAGAGATCTCTGGACAACATTAAATTCACCAACACTTGTATTATACGGGTCGCAGAATGAGATGAGAGAGAGAAAAGTTTTGAGAAAATATTTGAAGAGATAATAGCTGAAAACTTCCCTTACATGTGAAAGGAAATATTCAAGTCCAAGAAGCACACAAAGTCCCAGGCAGAATAAACCCGAGAATGAACACAGAGAGACACATAATAATTAAATTGACAAAATTAAAGACAAATATAAAATATTAGAAGCAACAAGGGGAAAATGACAACTTACAAAGGAACGCCCATAAGGTTATCAGTTGACTTCTCAACAGAAACTCTACAGACCAGAAGAGAATGGCATGATATATTTAAAATGGTGAAAGAAAAGAACCAAAACCAAAAGTATTCTACCCAGCAAGATCCTCCTTCACATTTGATGAAGAAATCAAAAGCTTTCCAAACAAGCAAAAGTTAAGAGAATTCAGCACCACCAAACATCTTTACAACAAATGCTAATGGAACTCCTCTAAGCAGAAAACACATAGAAGGAAAAGACCAACACAAAATAAACTCAAAATAATTAAGAAAATGGTAATAGGATTATACATATTGACAATTACCTTAAATGTAAACGGATTAAATGCACAAACCAAAAGACATAGACTGGCTGAGCAGATGAAAAATATGTGCATATATGTGCTTTCACTTACCACATCATTCTACTTAACCACCCAAATTGTATTTAACTATTTTAATTTATAGATTAGTCAGGTTTCCATCATGGTTTGCAATTGTAATGATTTTTTATTTTTGTCTGGCTATTGATTGTGACAACTGATAAACATCTTCTACTATTGTGATTTTTGATTAATAAAATAATTGTATCATGACTAGTCAACAAAAAAATAACAGAATTTTATATCACTAAAACTACTATTTAATAGGAAAACCTGTAATCACTTTTCAAAATTCAGATGCATATAAGAATGATCTTGGAATTTTTTGAAAAATACAATTGACAAGGTATTGCTTTTTTTTCTCAAAAACTCAAAATGTGTTTCCAGTATGCAGTCATGTTTAAAAATTAACTGGACTATATGATGATCTCTTAATTTTATCTAGTTTCTTTCACTTTTTCTATTTCATATTCAGTTCTCCCATTTCCTTTTGTTTATGTTTCCCAATTTCTCCATTTCTTTTTTTGAAGTTCTTTCTCAAGTCATTACCAATAGCAGAGAAGGTTTTGGTTATATATATAATATATATATAATATATACAATAATATATAATATACATATTTTAGAAAACTTATGAATTTTTGCCTAGCTAAAAAATATATGGCATTTTAATCCCACTTGTTTGACTTAGTATGAATAGAATGCTACATTACTAATATATATTCACTCAAAATTGTAATATAGTTCCATGTATTTTGGCATCTAATATTACTGCTAAAAGTCTAGAAAGTTTATTATCATAGTGATTAAAAAAATTTTTTGAATAAGACTTGAAACTTCTAATGCAGTTCTGAGAATAAAAAGAAATACTGTGATGTAAACAAAACAGGAAATTAACTTGGTATACAATGTTATTAACTAAAGTACAGATTTTTTTCAAATCTCAAAAACATGAAGATAAATGAGTAGTAGTAATATAATGTACAATAGCATAATTATAATTAATGTTGCTGTATGCTATATACAAAAGTTATTAAGAGTAAATACAAGAATTCTCATTACAAAGAAAACATTTTTTCTATTTCTTTAATTTTGTGTCTATGAGATGATGGATGTTCACCAAACTTATGATATCATTTTATGATGTATAATAATCATAATGGCATACTTCTTAAACTTATATAGTGTTCTATGCTGATTATATCTCAATAAAACTGGAAGAAGAAAAAAAACAAAAACATGAGTCTATTTTTAAGATCCTCATTATTTTAATCATATTTGTATATACATTTATTTCAGTGGCTATTTAAGAAATAGCTATTAAAGTTACATGCAGCTTATAATAGTATATAATAGTATATAAGCTGCATATACTCTGATGCATTTTGTTTTTAAACAGAATGCAAATCACATATACACTAAAAAAGGAAGGAAATTATATCAAATATTAAATTATTAGCTATAGAAGCTAGCAGAATAAGTAATTTTATTTTTTCTATATTCGTTCTTAAAATTTCTGTAATGAATATATGTTAATGTATTAAAATATTATAGTAAGATGGAAAACAAATCAAATGTTTAATATCTAATATAATGACAAATTTAAGGAATCAAAGTTTACTGGGTCGAATACCACTTCACACACAAAAAAGATATATAAGTGATCAGTAGGTACATGAAACAGAGAAGGCAATGGCACCCCACTCCAGTACTCTTGCCTGGAAAATCCCATGGATGGAGGAGCCTGGTGGGCTGCAGTCCATGGGATCGCTAAGAGTTGGACACGACTGAGCGACTTCACTTTCACTTTTCACTTTCATGCATTGGAGAAGGAAATGGCAACCCACTCCAGTGTTCTTGCCTAGAGAATCCCAGGGACGGGGGAGCCTGGTGGGCTGCCGTCTGTGGGGTCGCACAGAGTCGGACACAACTGAAGCGACTTAGCAGCAGTAGCAGCAGCAGCAGGTACATGAAAAGGAGCTTCCCTGGTGGCTCAGATGGCAAAGAATCTGCTTGCAATGCAGGAGACCCAGGTTTGATTCCTAGATCAAGAAGATCTCCAGGAGGGCATGGCAACCCACTCCAGTATTCTTGCCTAGAGAACTCCATGGAGAGAGGAGCCTGACAGGTTACAGCCCATGGGGTTGCAAAGAGTCAGACATGACTGAGCAACTAACACACACACACATACATGAAAAGTTGCTAAACATGACTAAATTAGTCATCTGAGAAATACAAATTTTAACCTCATAAGATACCACCTCACACTCAGGAGACAGTAAAAATGATAAAGTTTATGAGAACCAAAACCCCAAACAGTGATAAGAATATGACTCAAACAGAAATGTAATGAACAGCTGAAGACAGTGTTAAATGATGCAGAAAAAATGGCTAAACGTTGATAATTTCTTATAAATTTAGGCATACACCTGTTCTATGGACGAGCAATTTCACTTCTAGCTATTTACCCAAAAGAAATAAAAATACATGTTTATAAAAAGACTTTTATAGGAATGGTCTTAGTAGTTTTATTTATAGTAGACAACTGGAAACAATTCAAATGCATATCAACAAGAGTGAGCTTAAAAATTGTAATATTTCCATACAATAAAACACTACTCCACAATTTTAAAAAAATACATTACATGAAGCTACATGAATGAAATCAAAAATATTATTTTAAGAAAAAGACACCAGAGTACATACTGTTTAATTCCATTCGTATAAAGTTCAAGTATAGTCACACTTGTCTACAAATAGAAATCAAAATGGTAATCACATTTGCATGAGGGACGTGGGATTAACTAGAAAGGATGAAAAAAAAATTTTCTGAAGTGATAGAAATGTTCCATATTTTGATGAAAAAGTTATAATACACAACAGAACTAGATAAAGTGACCCATAGAATACTCAGAGTAAGAAAAATAATACTAGTTATAGTGAAAGTAGAGAAATTGGAGTCTACAAGTTGATAATGAAGGAGCAGCAGAAAGACAAAATTCAAGAAGCTTTAAGGCCAGAGGACCAGTGAGAAAGAAGAAAGTAGCCAAGAGTCCTAAGAACTGGAGAAAGCAAAGGACCAAATATAGTTTATTGCATTTATCAAAAAGTAGCTTAGTAGTGATATTTATAAAGCAATTTTATGACAAGGAATGACATCAGACTGTGGAAAAATGGGAGTGGGGAAACAAAATAAGTCTTATAACTTTTTTCAAGTGTCTGAAAGCCTTTACATTTATTTACTAGTAACTTTGGTATATCAAAAATATCTGCATACACACACAGACTTCTGCACACCAATGATAATTACTGTTTGAGATTTAAAATTATAGAACACTTACTAAACACAAAATTAAGGTCAAATTACAGGTATAAATTTAGAAGGAAAAAAAAACAAACAAATGATCCCCAGTGTAAAATTTAACTATAAAAGGAGATTGCCTGGAGGAAATTATATTTATATATATATATAAACATATATAGTCATATCCTACTTCTATATGTAAAAGGAAGGAAAGCAACATAGTTGATAAGTTAGAAGGGTGTGGAGCAAAATCAGACCTATATTTGAATCCCATCTCCATACTTTATTAATTGTAGGACCATGAGAAAGTGGCAGCATCTTCGAATTCCAGTTTCCTCTTTAAGAAAACAGGATAATCATACTTATACTGGTGGAGTTGTTTTGAAAATTAAATGAAAATGCTGAGTATACTGAGTAATAATTTTCAATATAAATGGTTGTTGTTTAATTACTCAGTTGTTCCTGGCTCTTTGCGACCCCATGGACTACAGTACACCAGGCTTCCCTGTCCTTCACCATCTCCTGGATCTTGCTCAAATTCATATCCATTGAGTCGCTGATGCCATCCAACCATCTCATCCTCTGTCGTCCCCTTCTCCTCCTGCCTTCAATCTTTCCCAGCATCAGGGTAAGAGATGGGTATTTATTATTGTCATTATAATTATTATTATAAGGTGCTAGAGAAGGAAATGGCAACCCACTCCAGTGTTCTTGCCTGGAGAATCCCAGGGATGGGGAAGCCTGGTGGGCTGCTGTCTATGGGGTCGCACAGAGTCAGACACGACTGAAGCGACTTAGTAGCAGCAGCAGCAGCAGCAGCAGCAGAGAAGAGAACATTTAAGGGTCTATTCCTTGGGTATGTACATTTCACTATAGTTCAACATTTTCCTGGAAAGAACTGTTTTGTAGGCTTATTAATAAAGCTATTTTCCATACTTGAATAAGATTCATTAAGCTTTTCAGATACATTGAATCTATAACAATATACCATAGCTCAGTTGGTAAGGAATCTGCCTGCAATTTGGGAGACCCTGGTTCAATCCCTGGGTCAGGAAGATCTGCTGGAGAAGGGATAGTCTACCCACTCCAGTATTCCTGGGCTTCCCTTGTGGCTCAGCTGGTAAAGAATCCACCTACAATGTGGGAGACCTGGGTTGGATCCCTGCATTGGGAAGATACCCTGGAGAAGGGAAAGGCTACCCATTCCAGTATTCTGGCCCAGTGAATTCATGGACTGTATTAGTCCATGGGGTCGCAAAGAGTCAGACGTGACCGAGCGACTTTTACTTCATTTCACTTCACTTCATGGTCAAACCAGTCAATCCAATTCACCTTGGAAGTACTTAACAATCAATAATTATGCTGTATAAATAACATTGTTGGAAACAATTTTATTGATTCTAGTATCTGATCCTAGCAAACCGTATCTACTTTGGTTGGCCATCTATCAGGCCAGCTTGGAACTTTGAAATAAGCTTAGTATTGCCAAGTTCTTAAAGATTAAAATATAAGAATTTCTTAGTTGTATGTGTTGCAGTTAATCCTTTTTCCTATTTAAACCTCATTTTTCCTACGCTACAAGACATATGTCTGTAGATTTGTCAATTCCTTGAACACTTAGGAAATTATAGTCTTGATGTTTCAAGTTTTTTTGTATAGGCACACAGTGTTCTAAAAAAAAGTTGTAAGAGTTACAAAAGCTCATTATATGGTAATATTAATGACAGTTAACAATGGTGATAGTGATGATAACAATCGTAGCAGTAAAGAACCCAGGTACAAGTTTCCCTGGTGGCGTAGATGGTAAAGAATCTGTCTGCAATGGGGGAGACCTGGGTTCGATCCCTGGGCTGGGAAGATCCCTGGAGAAGGGAATGGCTTACCCACTCCAGTATTCTGGCCTGGAGAATTCCATGGACAAAGGAGCGTGGCAGGCTACAGTCCACGGGGTCGCAAAGAATCAGACATGACTGAGCGACTTTCACTGTCACTCTCTGTCAGAAGTTCTAAGAAACTCTAAGTGGTTTGAAGGATGAGAGCCTGTTTAAGGGAAAGAGCATCCAGAAAAATATAAGACATCCTGAAAGGATATATGTTGAAGAAGCTAAGAAAAAAAAAAGAGTACCTCAAAAAGGAGAAATGGATAAATTGTGTGGAATATCACTGTAACATATAAATTAAGGTTAGACATAGCAGTATCCCTGGGTTTTAGTGGTATGGAGGAAATGGATGGCTCCAGCAAGAGCAATTTTTGTCAAGTTTTGAGAGCTTAAGACAGACTGAAGTGGTTGAATAGTTAATGTTTAATAGGATTTCCCAAGTGGTGCTAGTGGTTAAGAACCTGCCTGCCAATGCAGACGCTGGTTCAATCCCTAGGTCAGGAAGACCCCCTGGAGGAGGAAATGGTAACCCACTCCAATATTCTTGCCTGGAGAATCCAAAGGACAGAGGAGCCTGGCAGGCTAAAATCCACAGGGCCACACAGAGCTGGATACAACTGAAGCGACTTAGCATCTGTGGATATTGCAACTTCAAAAAATGGAATTGCTAGTCACAACTCGATATGAACTATCTCAAGTCCTGTGTAGGGAGACTCATGATGTATGTATCACACTTGAAAATCTTATGTAAGCCTACTAATCTGTTCCAAACATTTTACAAAACTGGGGACTGGATTTAACAGGGGTATTTTCTACTTCAAAGAACCATAATGTTCTTTCAATTAGTAGAATTCAATCTTCCATGAGACTTTAAAGGACACAACACTGTATTTCTCAGATGACTTAAATGCAGATATCTCCAAAGTGACTCACATCTCACAATTATTATTCACTTATCATTGCATTTATCCACTGTCCTCATAAATGGTACTTTTATTTAACCATCTTTTTATCTCAGTCTTGTCTTCTTCCTGCCATGCTAATCTCGTCTATCTTTGAGGGTCCAGCTCCAGTCTCATCTCCTGTTTTGAGGCCTTCAGAAAACACTGATCTACATTAATTGCTGCCAGTTATGATTTCTAATGAACTGTGTTACATATATTTACACCAAGAAAATATCCTTGTTTTTCACTTATACCTGATCAAGAGGAAAGAGTACATGATTCTTGAGTTTAAGAATCAGATCAAATTGTATTCTTGTAACCCATGGTACAGTTCCATGCAGATAATAGATTCTCAATAAAAATGTGTTGTATTAAAAAGTAATGAAAGAGATAATTTTCTAATTAAATTTTTTTTTCAGTTTTTAGTTCTGGTCATGCCGTGTGAAGCTTTCAAGATCTTAGTTCCCCGGCCAGGGACTGAACCCATGCCTTCAGCAGTGAAAGCTCAGTCTTAACAATTGTACCACCAAGGAATTTCCAAAAGATAATCCTGAAGACATAGGATAAAAAATAAAAATACATCTAAATCTGAACTGCAAAGGATGTCTAGGTTTCCTTCCAGCTTGAGCAGATAAAGTGCTTTCACGTGCCTCCCAAATCAAGGAGTTTTAAAAGAGATTCCTAAATCTTTTTACAGAACCACTTGGTTTCATTGTGAAGCTTGGTTCTCAACTTCTGACTCAAGTTCGGAGAGTAACGTCACTTTTAGCCTTGATTCAGAAACTATGCTGACAATTCTATTTTCTTATCTCTCTGTGGAGATAATTACCTTGCAAGTGATTTGATGAGTCAAAGTTTTAATAGCAGTTTGAAGAATGGCCTATATATATTTGGATCTTCATTGGTGCAAATAATGTACAAATAACATGTTTTGTTGGCTTCTAAGTTGCTTTCCTAACGTGGATACACAGTGCATATATCATCAAGTGATTGATATATGAGCATTTTACAACGACAGAAATATTGAAAACAGACAATGGGGGGGGGGGGGAGTACATAATCTGAGATATATATAAAAAGAAAACTAATTTCAGAGCTTATTATAAACAATAAATCAGTCATGCATATTACAGTTAAGTTTATCTGTATATAATAAATTTAAGGTATTTTGTATACATCTATTTTTTAAGTGCCTATGATACCTCAAATGATCAGTAACTATTACTGTAAATTATTTTCTGGAAAAACTTAAGTTCCTAATTTAGATTCATTATTTAAACATAAAAATTTCATCTCTTAAAGCTAAAAATTTGCATACCATGGAAGTATCGACAGAAATTCTTTCATATATCCCTAATAGATTATTTACAGTTTTGCTTCACAGATAAAAGGAGCTAAGTCTTTAAAGTCCTTTTAAAGTATTAGTAGTGTAGCAAATTTTTGAAAATCTAAAAGGTATTATTCTCCAAATTTAATCACAAAAACAGAATGACATGAAAGAAATCACCTCAAAGAAACAATACACCTTAAAATTAGAGCTGGGCAGTTCTATTTCCAGTTTGACCCAGCAATCCCACTACTGGGCATACACACCAAGGAAACCAGAATTGAAAGAGATACATGTACCCCAGTGTTCATCGCAGCACTGTTTATAATAGCCAGGACATGGAAGCAACCTAAATGTCCATCAGCAGATGAGTGGATAAGAAAGCTGTGGTACATATACACAATGGAGTAATACTCAGCTATTAAAAGAATACATTTGAATCAGTTCTAATGAAGTGGATGAAACTGGAGCCTATTATACAGAGTGAAGTAAGCCAGAAAGAAAAACACCAATACAGTATACTAACGCATATATATGGAATTTAGAAAGATGGTAACAGTAACCCTGTATGCAAGACAGCAAAAGAGACACAGATGTATAGAACACTCTTTTGGACTCTGTGGGAGAGGGAGAGGGTGGGATGATTTGGGAGAATGGTATTGAAACATGTATAATATCATATATGAAACGAATCACCAGTCCAGGTTCAATGCAGGATACAGGATGCTTGGGGCTGGTGCACTGGGATGACCCAGAGGGATGGTACGGGGAAGGAGGTGGGAGTGGGGCTCAGGATGGGGAACACGTGTACACCTGTGGTGGATTCATGTTGATGTATGGCAAAACCAATACAATATTGTAAGTAATTAGCCTCCAATTAAAATAAATAAATCTATATTTTAGAAAAATTAGAGCTGGGAAAGCCTTAGTCCTACTCTCAAATTACGTCAGTGAGCAAGCTGAGGACCAAAGTGGCATCTGAGTTTGTAAGTGGCAGAACCAAATGTAGAATATTAACAACCTGACTCCAAGCAATGCTTAATCTGTCACTTGATATTCCACTATGATTTATTCACTCCACATTGAGTACGACTATACGCCAAATGACATGCTAAGTGTGAAGGACAAATGTACAAGTTCTTACAGTGGGCAAGATCACGGCTGTTAGGAAAGACAAATACTTAAATACATAAATTGAAGTATAGTGTGGTGAATGCCAAAATACAAAAGAAGAGTGAGTCGATAATTTTTTCTAGTCTAGGAGAATCAGGTAAGCCTTCATAAAGTAACATTTGATCTGGGTCTTCAGAAGGTGAGTGCTGCTGTAACAAATTACCTCAAATACGTTGACTAAACACAACAGAAATTTATTTTCTCAAAGTCCTGGAGGCCAGAAGTGTGAAATCAAACTGTTGCCAGGCTTAGTCCCTGCTTGAGCTTGTAAGGCAGACCCCATCCCCTGCCTCACTCCCAGCTTCCAATGGCTAGTGGCGTGTAGACGCACCGTTGCAGTCTCTGCTTCTGTCTTCACATCATCTCCTCCTCTGTATTCCTTCCCCCGTCTCTTTCTTATAAGAAAACCTGTCATTGGATTTAGCATTGACTGTAATTCAAGATGATCTTATACCAGGATTCTTACCTTAATTACATCTACAATGACCTCTTTTCATATAAGACCACCTTGAAGGGTTGCAGATAAACATGTCTTTTAGGGGGCTAGCCAAGCCATTTCAGAGACGGTTGAGATATCACAAATGAGAAACATTTGAAAAATCTGAGAAATGATGGCATAGGCCAATCCACAGACATTATGAAAGAATGCCGCTTACGGTGAAGAAGTAAGAAGTGTAAGACAATTAGGATGAACCTGGAAAAGGGACAGTAGGTAAGGCGGAAGCAGTAAACTGAGGTCAGTTGAGAAGCACCATGTAAACCAAAGTAAGAAAATCTCAAAAAAACCAATTCTGGGTAAGATTTTTATAACAACAATTTGGAGTTTGAAAGAGAAAACTGGAGGCTGAGAGATTTTAAAACAGGCGTTGAAAAAAGTTTCCCTGTAAAAGACCAGATTATAAATAATTTAGGCTGAATAACAAACTATTTCTCCACAACTACTCAACTGCAGGGTGTAAGGAGACATAGACAGTAGGTGAAAGAATCAGTGTGGAGGTATTCTAATAGGTTGGTGCAAAAGTAATTGCAGTTTTGCATTGCTTAATTTTGCTGTTTGATATTGAAATAATTTTTAAATAAATGTGATTATGTTATACATAATTTTAACGTGCACTTCTCACTTTATGATTTTTTGCTAATGATTTATTACTTGCTGTGTATTTTATATGTATTTTAAACTATGAAATTGATGTTAGATGAAAAGCAAATTTATTTGAGCAATTTTTTATTCAAGTTCTAAATGGGTCATAAAGCAGCAGAGACAACTTGCAACATCAACAAACATTTGGTCCAGGAACTGCTAACAAATGTAGAGTGTAATAGCGGTTCAAGAAGTTTTGTAAAGGAGACATGAGTCTTGAAGATGAGGAGCACAATGGCTGGCCACTGAAGGTTGAAAACAACCAATTGAGAGGATCACCTCACCGAAGCTGATCCTCTTACAACTACAGGAGAAGTTGCTTAAGAACTCAACGTCAACCATTTCATAGTTGTTTAGCTTTTGAAGCAAACTGGAAAGGTGAAAAAGCTCAGTAAGCGTATGCCTCATGAATTGACCACAAATCAAAAAAAAAAAAAAATCATCATTTTGAAGTGTTGTCTTCTGTTATCCTATACAACAGCAACAGACCATTTCTTGATTGCATTGTGATGTATGATGAAAAGTGGATTTTATACCACAACTGGCAATGACCAGCTCAGTGGTTAGACCGAGAAGAAGCTCCAAAACACTTCCCAAAGCCAAACTTGCACCAAAAAAGGTCATGATCACTCTTTGATGGTCTGCTGCCAATCTGATCCACTACAGCTTTCTGAGTCCCAGTGAAGCCATTACATCTGAGAAGTGTGCTCAGCAAATCAATGAGATGCCCTGAAAACTGCAACGCCTGTAACAGGCACTGGTCAACAGAAAGGAACCAATTCTCTATGACAATGCCCAACCACATGTTGCACAACCAATGCTTCAAAAGTGGAGCAAACTGGCCTATAAAGTTTTGTCCTGTCTACCATATTTGCCCAACCTCTCACCAGCTGATTATCACTTCTTTAAGTAACATTTTGCGGGGAAAATGCTTCCACAACCAGTAAGAGGCAGAAAATGGTTTCCAAGAGTTCATCAACTCAACAGGAATAAACAAATTTATTTCTCATTGGCAAAAATGTGTTGATTGTACTGGTTCCTATTTTGATGAATAAAGATATGTTTGAGCTTAGTTATAATGGTTTAAAATTCATAGTCCAAAACCACAATTACTTTTGAACCAACCTAATAATATATATCTGTGCACACTGAAGTTTAATTTTAGGTAAATTTCATAGTATTCTTTGATTTTTTTTAATATTTAAAATATAAACCCATTTGTACAGGCAATGTCAGCAGAAATGGTGGAATAGTTAATTTCCAAGGGACACTCCACAGAAATACCATAAATAATACAGAAACTGGAACTCTGAAAAAGATTTATAACAATCAAGTGAATACTGAATTAAGGAGGGGAAAAGGCAACTTTAGAATTCTAGGAAAGTTTTTCAGCATTTATACTTTCTTTTGTCCTATCCCCTCCCAGCCTGTAGTGATATTGAAGACAGCAGCCTACATTCCCACCGTGGGACACTGGCCCCTAGTTTGTGAAAGAGCAAAGGGGACCTTGTTCTCAAAGAATTGGGCTTGTCCATTTTGACATATCTGAGTGCTACCTGAGGCAGTGATTCAGGATACTTGCCTTTGCATCACCTAATTCAGAGCTGTTATGCAGAGAGAATTCCTTGAAAACGTTGTAAGGCAAATGAACAACCCATTACCATCTCAAGCTGGAGATTACAGTTGAGGGTAACAACAGACATGTAAAAAGCCTGAAAAGAAAAGCAGGGGAGTTTCTTTGGAAAACTGGAGTATTAGAAAGTATTGTGTAAACATAAATGAAGTGAAGTCGTTCAGTTGTGTCCGACTCTTTGCGACCCCATAGACTGTAGCCTACCAGGCTCCTCTGGCTGTGGGATTTTCCAGGCAATAGTACTGGAGTGGATTGCCATTTCCTTCTCCAGGGGATCTTCCCAACCCAGGGCTTGAACCCAGGTCTCCTACATTGTAGACAGACACTTTACCGTCTGAGCCCCCAGGGAAGTGTAAACAGAGGAATATAGAAAGCCATGTCCAAGTATCAGTTCAGTTCAGTTCAGTTCAGTCTCTCACTCATGTCTGACTCTTTGTGACCCCATGGACTGCAGCACACCAGGCTTCCCTGTCCTTCACTATCTCCCAAAGGTTGCTCAAACTCATGTCCTTTGGGTTGATGATGTCATTAACATCTCATCCTCTGTCACCCCCTTCTCCTCCTCCTTCAGTCTTCCCCAGCATCAGGATCTTTTCTGGTGATTCGGCTCATTGCATCAGGTGGCCAAAGTATTTATTTGAGCTTCAGCTTCAGTATCAGTACTTCCAATAAATATTCACAATTGACTTCCTTTAGGATTGACTGGTTTGATCTCCTAGGTATCCAAGGGACTCTCAAGAGTCTTTTCAGCACCACAGTTCAAAAGCATCTATTCTTTGGCACTCAGCCTTCTTTATGGTCCAACTCTCACAATCACACATGACTACTGGAGAAACCATAGCTTTGATTATATAGACCTTCGTCAGCAAAATGATGTCTCTGCTTTTTAATACGTTGTCTAGATTTGTCATAGGCTTTATTCCAAGGAACATGTGTCTTTCAATTTCATGGCTACAGTCCCCATCTACAGTGATATTGGAGCCCAAGAAAATAGTTTGTACCTCCATTTTTCATTGAAAGGCATTGTAGACCATGTGAATAAGCATGCATTCTGGATTTGGGCAAATCTGTTTCTGAATCCTAGATTTTCTGCCTACTTACTTGATATCTAGATGACCTTTAGTAAGTTACTAATGCCTCATCAGCCTCTATTTCTTTAATATTAAAATACAAATAATAACAGCATGGAATCATTTTGAAGACTGAGATTGTGAATGAACAGTGCCCAAGATTGCCTCTCACCAGGACATTCAATATGTGATGACTGTTATTAGATAAAAGTTTAACATTATATTGTTATTCCTATGGTTAAATTTACAGAAAGTAATAACTGGGGGAAAGTATGCTTTTTAATATAAATTATCATATATAAACTATCTAAGCTTTACAGTATATGCTGCCTTCAACAAAGACCTGCAGAGAGTCTATCCAAATGGTAACTGATCCTTCTGTATTCCCATCATGGATACAAAGAATTCCAATGCTTTATTTACAACAACGCAAAATGTTGCTGTTGAACTGATATAATCTAGGCAAAACCAAAAAAATCCAATTTTGTTTATCTAAGGTAAGACAACTTAGTCTAACTAAACATTCATTAGACTTTTAAAAAATATATTTTCTGTAAATCAAAACTACAATGAGATATCACCTGACACGAGTCAGAATGACCATCATTAAAATGTCTACAAATAATAAATGCTGGAAAGGGTGTGTAGAAAAGGAAACCCTCCTACACTGTTGGTGGGAATGTAAATTAATGCAGCCACTATGGAAAACACTATAGAGTTTCCTTAAAAAAACTAAAACTAGAGTGGCCATATGATCCAGACATTCCACTCCTAGGCATATATCTAGAGAAAATTCTAATCGGAAAAGATACATGCATCCAATGTTCATAGAAACACTATTTACAATAGCTATATAATAGTATTTATAATACTATTTCCAAGACATGGAAGCAACCTAAAATGTCCATTGATAGATGAATGGGTAAAAAAGATGTTTTGTATATATATGTATATGTATATATATATACACACACTCACACAAAGCACACAATGGAATATTGCTGTTGCTGCTGCTCAGTCGCTTCAGTCGTGTCTGATTCTGTGCGACCCCATAGACGGCAGCCCACGAGGCTCCCCCGCCCCTGGGATTCTCCAGGCAAGAACACTGGAGTACTACTCAGTCATAAAAAACAGAAGGAAATAATGTGATTTGCAACAAATATAAATGGACCTAGAAACTATCATACTAAGTGAAATCAGACAGCAAAAGACAAATATCATATGATATCACTTATATGTGGAATCTAAAAGATGATACAAATGAACTTATTTGCAAAACAGAAACAGACACATAGAGAATAAACTTATGGTTACCAAAGGGGAAAGGGATGGGGGAAGGATAAATTAGGAGTTTGTGATTAGAAAACACAAACTACTGCATAAAAATAGATAAACAACAATGTACTACTGTATAGCACACAGACCTATAGTCAGTATCCTCTAATAACCCATAATGGAAAAGATCATGAAAAATAATATATACATAAACTGAAACACTTTGTTGTACAACAGAAAGTAAAACAACATTGTAAATCGAATATAATTCAATTTTAAAAACATTATGTTTTCAAGTTTCCCACACAGTGACCTTCAAGGAACCTCTAGAGCTCCCAGTATTGCTGGTCAGGATCCACTGCTCTAATAAACCCTCAGGAGCATACTTTGCAAAATCAAATCATTTTAGTGTTAACCAACTGATGGAACAATTCTAAAAATCCAAATATCCTAAGCGATACATCACTTTTAAAAACTACTTTTGGTGTTTTCTACTCAAAAACAGGAAAAGAGCCCTAATTTTGGAAAGTAAGAAACGTATAAGAACAGTGTGATGTAGCATTACCACGAATGATAATGTTTCATTAAACCCATAAGAGCTGAGATGACACCCAGCAGTGGATCATGGTCAAGAATCAGAGACCACTTGATAGAGGCAGCAAATATTGACCTTGGTTTTAAAGAAGAAAAGGGACATGAATGACTGAGTAAAAAGTAACAAGGTAAAAGGTATAAGATATAAGTTAAAAGGTACAAGAGCAGTTCTGTTTGTTTATTCTGTTTTTTTAGGATTTCCAAATCAGAAATTTTACTAAGTCTTGGTAGCCTATTCCAGGATATATAACAAAAAAGGGAGTGAAAGTCTTTAAGGTACAAAAGAGTCTCAGTTGGCTTACTACTCTCCCTGCGCCTGTAATTTTGTTCTGCTTTGTTTTTGCCAATTACAGATTTCAACATAGAAACAGCCGGCTAAAGAAAACAGCTTCTAGATGTACGTTGTTCTTAATGACTGGTTACTAAGTATTTTCAGATCTTAATTTTGGGTCAGGTCCTTATTGTAATTATTGATTTCACTTTGAGGTTTAAAAATAAAAGAGTTACTGTGCACTCATATATCCATTCCCTTATTCAAGTTATTAAAACTCCTGTCATTTTACAAGCCATGT
Organism: Budorcas taxicolor; assembly: GCF_023091745.1. NCBI lineage: Eukaryota > Metazoa > Chordata > Mammalia > Artiodactyla > Bovidae > Budorcas > Budorcas taxicolor. The sequence continues at coordinate 74,466,067 of NC_068918.1, read as the reverse complement.
TATAGACCACTCTAATAATATTGCCCAGTGTCTTTATTGTAACAGAAAGAGCTGAAATTCTGTCTAAGATATAATAAGGCATAATACCAAAGTTCAGGAGTTCGTCCATTGAATGATTAAAAGCAGTATACTCATCCATCCTCTCATTTACTCAACAAATATTTATTAAAGATCAAAGCACACATGTGCACACACAGAAACTCACTGCAAACTCTTTTGTAGCGATCAATGACTATCAAAACACATATTTTCAATTCTAATGTGTTGAGCTTTAAAAACTAGAAATAACAAGTGAGTATTTAACACAATAAAAGCCAGTTGAGCTTCATTTCTTCCCAATTTAGATTATACATGATGTAAACAGCACACATTGCTCCTCTTCAAGAGAGGAAACTACATGAAAATGTCAAATTTACTTGTGGTTTCAATAATTTCAGATAACCCTGACATTCAAACATAAAATGTGAAGCCACAAGAAAAATCCTTCTGAAAAATAGTGTGTGTGTGTATATATATATATATATATATATATATATATTTCTAGGTGATACACTTCTTTTTGTAATCAAAACAGTTATTGCTACTCTATCTCATCCAAGTTTTCATTTTTTTATAGCACCTTAGGAAACTCATCATCAGCTCTTCAGTGAAGATGATATTAAGGATATTGTTTTTGGAGTACATAGTGTTCTTTTGAGACATTCAGGTGACATCTCTTTCTGGTCTTAGTATAAGTGATGACTATATTTTGAGCAACTAATTAACTTCTACATTATGTTGCCTTGAATTACATATTAAAATATGCTTCTGCTTTGCACTGACTTCTAGAAAACTCGAAGTAATATATTTAATTGATTTCCAGCAAGTATTAATAAGGGCTTCCCAGGTGTTGCTAGTAGTAAAGAACCTACCTGCCAATGCAGATGTAAGAGACCCAGGTTCGATCCTTGGGTCGGGAAGATCTCCTGGAGAAAGGCATGGCAACCCACTCTAGTATTCTTGCCTGGAGAATCCCATGGACAGAGGAGCCTGGTGAGCTACAGCCCATGGGGTCGCAAAGAGACAGAACCAAAACCACTTAGCATACACAAGCATTAAATAAACAGAAGAATATAAGTTCCATAAGAATAATTCTTACTCCATGAGTAAAATTCCTGAATTATATCAGTGTAATACTGATTTCCTATTAACTGGGCTTCCCTGATAGGTCAGTTGGTAATGAATCTGCTACAATGCAGGAGACCCCGGTTGGATTCCCGAGTCAGGAAGATTTGCCTGAGAAGGGATAGGCTACCCACTTCAATATTCTTGGGCTTCCTTTATGGCTCAGCTGGTAAAGAATCTGCCTACAATGCAGGAGACCTGGGTTCGATTCCTGGGTTGGGAAGATCCCCTGGAGAAGAGGAAGGCTACCCACTTCAGTATTCTAGCCTGGAGAGTTCCATGGACTACATCACAAAGAGTCAGACATGATTGAGCGATTTTCACTTTCATTAACTGCACCAATTTTCCACATAGTTATGTTCCTTGATGCTGAGTTTTTAATACTAACCTTGACTTGTTTAAAATATTTTTTCTCCTTTAATATACATTTTCTATCTTCTGTCTTGAGTTTATAGCTAATAATAATTTGTACATACCTCTTTACTTATATAAATACACACTACAGCACAGGTATGAACATAACCGTGTACTTGATCTACAAACACAATAACATTTCCATGAGACTGGTTTATTGGAGAGTTCACTGGGTTATAAAGATGAAATAGTTGGTTTTATTTTGCTTTCCAAAAAGCTATACAAAACCCCACCCTCTTGTATTTCGTTTTCTTCCTGAGGAACTATTCTGTCATCATGATATCTATATAATTTATTAACCATTTTAACTCTTAGAACTGTCTGACTCATTTTTTCAATTTAGTTATTCATTTTAAAGTTTAATTCCATATCTGATTCAAAGACCTTTTTATACTTTCATTCTAACTTAGCTACAATTATCACCCTAGAGGCTGAGATCTGGGACCAGGCTATCTGCTTACTATACCTCTCTCATTTCTCATGTTCTCTTCACTCTGACTGATTCCACCATCACTGAGCATACCTGAACCATTTGAGAAGTGGGGCTGAATAAAATAGTGTCACAGCTCAGAACTTGAGTCTAAGATGCATTTCTCAGTTCTGCTTTACCATGGGCTTATTGGAAGCTTGCATGATCGTTTATGATGTTGTTCTTGGATGCCTATCCTATTTTTTCTTAGATGTGGACCTTGCACAGAAACCTAAGTGGAGAGGGGAGAAGAAATAATCTGGATATTCTTGGGACCATAGCTGAAATAGCATCAAAGTAGTACCAAAATAGATCACCATTAACCTCTAAGAACTATGTCTCACAAAACTATTCAGAATCTTTGGGCACATGAGTCAACAAAACCATTTTACATGATAAGCATCTATGCAAAGAGAGCAAAGTAGCTAATGTGACAAGTAATTTTACAAGTTCTCTTGGTTACTTATGTCTATGCAACCAAATGATTTGAGAATTCACAGGCAGATGTGGGTGGGTATTAGGAAAGTAAATGCCAATTCCCTTCTTGCAGTCATCACAATCTTCTTGGGAGTTCAAGCCGAGGAGAGAGACAGAACAGCTTTTCTCTGTAAACAAAGCCCACTTACAATGACTTCTTTTATAATGACTACAAATGACAGGATAGGTGGTGTCAGAGTCTCTTCTTGGAACTGGCAAATCTCAGCAGGTTCTAAAGGATGATGGTCAGCTCCAACTGCTGGTAGGTATAGACTGAGACTGGAGAAGGAAATGGTGACCCACTTCAGTATTTTGCCTGGAAAATTCATGGACAGAGGAGCCTGGTGGGCTATCGTCCACAGAGTTGCCAAAGAGTCAGACACGACTTAGCAACTAAACAGTAACACAGGCTGTAACAAGTGTAATACTTTTCGCTTTTAATACTAGCTTTGGATGTTAGCCATAATTCCAGAACATCAGAAAAAATCCTATTTCATCTCTTGTGAAGCCTTCCCTAACAGAATCTTAGTTATATTCAGCTAGCTGGCTAAGAATCCTTGATCTCAGGGAAGGTAAGTCTTTTGCTAGCCCTAGAAAATGACTCATGATTAATAAAAACTAGTCATAGAAAAGAGAAGGCGATGGCACCCCACTCTAGTACTCTTGCCTGGAAAATCCCATGGATGGAGGAGCCTGGTGGGCTGCAGTCCATGGGGTTTCGAAGAGTTGGACACGGCTGAGTGACTTCACTTTCACTTTTCACTTTCATGCATTGGAGAAGGAAATGGCAATCCACTCCAGTGTTCTTGCCTGGAGAATCCCAGGGATGGGGGAGCCTGGTGGGCTGCCGTCTATGGGGTCACAGAGTCGGACACGACTAAAGTGACGCAGCAGCAGCAGCAGCAGTCATAGAAATCCCACTATCCCACTTTTCTTCACTAAATATTTTTCCCAAATTTCTTGGAGATAGAGGTGCCCATATGACAAGTTATACTCAATGAGACATAAGAGAAAGTCTGCTAGGAGGCTCTGGGGAAAATTTGTGTTCCTATATAAAAAGATAGACTTTGCGAGAAGAAACTTTTATGTCCCAGCCCTTCCTATTCAAGATACTGGTTGTGCGGTTTTGGTGCCCACAAATGCTGCAACTATCTTGAGACAATGTCTAGAGGGCCACTGAGAGCATGGAGATGCTAACAAAGTAAAATGTTATCCTTGAGCTGCTATACGCAACCTGCAATCGCCCTCTTTCAGATTTCTTGCCTTTGTTATATAAGCCAAAATCTATAAGGAATTCTTCTAACTGCATATAGCTTTCTTCTCAACCGATGATGTTTTAAAAATGCACAGTTAAATTATCAACGATCACAGATTTTTCATTAAAAAATTATATTTACCTCCAGATAATTTCCTCCCAGATATCAGGACATACAAGCACATTCTATCTTGATGACAATCTATCGGTATGAAAGGCTAAATATTGCTTTCAGGAACAATTACTCATTGGTCTCATTATCTTCAATAACTGATTTTGAGGGATTGGAAATAAAGAACAATTTTTCTTTAAAAATAACTAAACATTTCCTTGGACTTCCTTGGTAGCTCAGATGGTAAAGAATCTGCCTGCAATGCAGGAGACCCAGGTTCCATCCCTGAGCCCAGAAGATCCCCTGGAGAAGGGAATGACAACCCACTCCAGTATTCTTGCCAGGAGAATTCCAAGGACAGAGGAGCCTGGCGGGCTACAGTCCATGGGGTCACAAAGAGTTGTACATAACTGAGCAACTAACTCTTTCACTTTAAACAGTTCCTATGAAGTTAATGAGCCTCTAATTCCTGCAGTTGGAGCTAGAGAATCAATAAAAAATGAAATAAAGTTCTCAAGAGTGTCACAAATGGAAAAACTAGAGATAGATTAACTTTTAAAGTAAATACATGACACAAAAGAATCCCTATAATTTAAACATCTGTCTTGGCAGAGATATAGATGGTTCAACTTGGGAGAAACCCCTATGTGACTTTAATTTCTACTATTATCTGCTGAACAGGTAATTTCAATAAAGTCTTTTAGAATAACTTACAAGAACCGTTTTATATCATACATTTTTGCAAGGCAAGCTTTTTAAAAATTAAATTTAGTCTATCATGTATATGATGAGAACAATAGAGTTGGTAATTCATTATATTAATATTTCAGCTTATTTAAATACATAATTAATATCTTTCTAGACAACTATACAACTTTTCATCTACATTTACTTTAGAAAGGAAGTTGCATATTCCTATATCCTGAAATCTATTTTTTATGTATAAACTTCCTTTCACAACATATGTTCCAGTGACAAAATCACACTTATTTAATTTTAATAACTGACTAAATGTGATAGATAACTGGAAGAAGATTTACAAACACAGGCCTCTCTCTCGTTCTGCCCAAGAGAGTGATACCATCGCTCTTTTAGTTGCTTTAGTGTCTAGTTACTGTAGCTAAAAGTAAATGGCTATCTGGTTAGAGATTTGATATTTCAGGGAGAAACAAAATATTCATGTGCTTATGCCAGTTAAAGCAGCTTTGCTTCCCACAGGCTATGTAAGACAGATTATTTTTCATGCTACTATTCTCAAGCTAAATTTGCTTGTATTTCAACAACAAAACTCATTTGGAATTTTTTTATGCTACCACTAAGGAATCATTAAGTTGTGTATCACAAGCTAAACGTGCACATTTCAAAAAAAAAGGGGGGCCCCTAGTCTTCCAGTATATCTATTTTCATTGCTTGGATGGCATTTATCCCTATTGTATTCTTAAGGCATAAACCACATACACACAAATCTGGGCATAATTTGAAATGTAAATAATATTTTCTGTTTCTTAACTGGTGTGTTAACCAACCACAATATTCTCCAATTACAGTATTCTAAAAGAGACAGATACAGATGGAATTGTGACTTAGGCAGTGCTCATTCTCTAACGGCTTTTTAACCTCATCTCTGGAATAATTCTTCCTATTTTCTGTAGCCCCAACCAACAAATCATTAATTCAGCTGGCCACTCTCACAAAAGCAGTTGAGCATGACAGACTCTGCTGGGTTACTGCTTATCATAAGTGTTGTATACACCTTCTTTCCCAGTCCCTGAAGGCTCTACTTTTTCTAGCAAATCTAATACTAATCTAGCTGACTAGGTTTTATTAGGGGAGTCCCCATGCCATTTTCATATTTATTTTAATTTGTGAAGATAAATATATTTTTAAAACTCTAACTTGCTATGTAAATATAAGTTGCCATTGGCTTGGTCTATTCAGGCTGCTATAATAAAACACAAGAGAATGGGTGATTTATAAACAACAGGAATTTATTTCTCAAAGTTCTGGAGGCTGGAAGTCTGAAGTCAGGGAATCAGCACTGAGAGGTGAGGACCCTCTCCTAGCTTACAAGCTTGTTCTTGTATCCTTACATGCCATGAGCAGCATGAGATCTAAGTGTGGTCTCCTTCATAACAGAAATAATCCCATTCATGAAGCCTTTGCCCTTATGAACTGATCATGTCCCAAAGACCCTGTCTCCTAATACCATCACCTTGGAGGTTAGGTTTCAACATATAAATTTGGGGGACACATGAACATTTGGACTTCCCTGGTGGCTCAGTGGTAAAGAACCCATCTGCCAATGCAAGAGATGTGGATTTGCTCCCTGGGTCAGGAATATCTGCTGGAGAAGGAAACGGCAACCCACTCCACTATTTTTGCTTAGGAAGTCACATGGACAGAAGAGCCTGGTGGGCCACAGTCCATGGGGTCGCAAACAGGTTGGACATGACTTTGCCACAAAAAAAACAACATAAACATTTAGACCAAAACAGCCACCTAGGTCCAATATCCTGCAATTCCTTCAAATAATCCAGTCTGTATCATACCTCTAGGCTTTCATATTCAGGAGGCTCTTTTTACTGAGGATATCTTATCTCTTTGTCTATGTGGTTTGGTTCAGTTCAGTCACTCAGTCATCTCTGACTCTTTACGACCCCATGACCCGCAGCACGCCAGGCCTCCCTGTCCATCACCAATTCCCAGAGTTCACCCAAACCCATGTCTATTGAGTCGGTGATACCATCCAACCATCTCATCCTCTATCATCCCCTTCTCCTCCTGCTCTCAATCTTTCCCAGCAACAGGGGCTTTTCAAATGAGTCAGCTCTTCACATCAGGTGGCAGAAGTATTGGAGTTTTAGCTTCAAAATCAGCCCTACCAATGAACACCCAGGACTGATCTCCTTTAGGAAGGACTGGTTGGATCTCCTTGCAGTCCAAGGGACTCTCAAGAGTCTTCTCCAACACCACAGTTCAAAAGCATCAATTCTTCTGCACTCAGCTTTCTCTATAGTCCAACTCTCACATCCATACATGACCACTGGAAAAACCATAGCCTTGACTAGATGGACCTTTGTTGGCAAAGTAATGTCTCTGCTTTTTAATATGCTGTCTAGGTTGGTCATAACTTTCCTTCCAAGGAGCAAGTGTCTTTTAATTTCATGGCTGCAGTCACCATCTGCAGTAATTTTGGAGCCCAGAAAAATAAAGTCAGCCACTGTTTCCACTGTTTCCCCATCTATTTCCCATGAAGTGATGGGACTAGGTGCTATGATCTTAGTTTTCTGAATTTTGAGCTTTAAGCCAACTTTTTCACTCTCCTCTTTCACTTTCATCAAGAGGCTCTTTAGTTCTTCTTCACTTTCTGCCATAGGGTGGTGTCATCTGCATATCTGAGGTTATTGAGATTTCTCCTAGCAATCTTGATTCCAGCTTTTGCTTCTTCCAGCCCAGCGTTTCTCATGACGTACTCTGCATAGAAGTTAAATAAGCAAGGTGACAATATACAGCCTTGACGTACTCCTTTTCCTATTTGGAACCAGTCTGTTGTTCCATGTCCAGTTCTAACTGTTGCTTCCTGACCTGCATATAGGTTTCTCAAGAGGCAGGTCAGGTGGTCTGGTATACCCATCTCTTTCAGAATTGTCCACAGTTTGTTGTGATCCACACAGTCAAAGGTTTTGGCCTAGTCAATATAGCAGAAATAGATGTTTTTCTGGAACTCTCTTGCTTTTTCCATGATCCAGTGGATGTTGGCAATTTGATCTCTAGTTCTTCTGCCTTTTCTAAAACCAGCTTGAACATCAGGGAGTTCACGGCTCATATATTGCTGAAGCCTGGCTTGGAGAATTTTGAGCATTACTTTACTAGCATGTGAGATGAGTGCAATTGTGCAGTAGTTTCAGCATTTTTTGGCATTGCATTTCTTTGGGATTGGAATGAAAACTGACCTTTTCCAGTCCTGTGGCCACTGTTGAGTTTTCCAAATTTGCTGGCATATTGAGTGCAGCACTTTCACAGCATCATCTTTCAGGATTTGAAATAGCTCCACTGGAATTCCATCACTTCCACTAGCTTTGTTCATAGTGATGCTTCCTAAGACCCACTTGAGTACCTGGTACATACCTATTAATACTTCAACACTCAATTATCCTCAGAAAATTCTAACTATCCCAGTAGTTTTTCATTTGTACATTTATGCCCTCACAATAATCAGCACTCTACCATAGCACATACAAAAGTTCATTATACTAATTTTAACACAGCTATCTTTTCTTAATAGGCAGTGACAAAAATTGACAAGGATTCTATCTCATTCAACTGTATACTCCTACAACTTGTAAAGCACTTGGCATCTAATTCTGCAAAATATTTACTGAACAGAATGTATCATATGTAAAGTAAAAAAAAAAAAAGTTGCTGCATGCCATATCTTTATCCAAAGAAACAAATATCTGGTGGCTCAGAGGGTAAAGCATCTGCCTGCAATGCAGGAGACCTGGTTTCGATCCCTGGGTCAGGAAGATCCCCTGGAGAAGGAAATGGCAACCCACTCCAGTACTCTTGCCTGGAAAATCCCATGGATGGGGAAGCTTGGTACGCTATGGTCCATGGGGTTGCAAAGAGTCAGACACAGCTGAGTGACTCCACTTTCTTTCACTTATATACTATCAAGTACCAAAGCAGCTGTGAGGGGGATATTTTTCGATAGAGGCGTGGGGAGTTGGTTTTTATATCCTTTAGTGTTAATCACTCACTCATGTACGATTCTTTGCCCATCAGGCTCCTCTGTCCATGGGATTCTCTAGGCAAGAATACTGGAGTGGGTTGCCATTCCCTTCTCCACGGGATCTTTCCAACCCAGGGATCGAACCCAGGTCTTCTGTATTACAGGCAGATTCTTTACCACATGAGCCAGGAAAGCTCTCCTTTAACTATATTCATATTGCTAGTGCTTCTATTATGTCTGCCTAGGGTACATCTGCCTCATGGACTTCATAAATTTTCCTTTGTATTATATAGTAATAATGTAACAGAGAAGTCAGCTCTGTACAGAACTGAGCCTATGTTTTTACCTTGTCTGTGCACTATTTGAAACTTCATTCAAACTAGTAGAGCTTCCTATAATTTTCAGGCAGTTTCTCTACCAAGTCATAGCATTGTCCTTCAAAAGGTGGGTGATGATCATTTTCCTAAATTTTGGTCCTATGTAGAAAAACTCTAATATTTCCCCAAGAAATGAAAAGATATTAAATTATAAAGAGAAATTTAGACGAAGTTAGGAAATCTGCCTAAACTAATATTTTGATGCTTGCCACAAATGAGTTTAACATACCAGGTTAAAAAAAAAAAAAATTTCCCTGAAATAGCAGAGACCCATATGACAAGATGAATGAAACATTTTTTGTGACTTCAACATAGTCATATTTATCTCTAATTTAAAAATAAAGCATATGATACAAGGAACCTAAATTTATTTATATATACAAACACATTTTTCCATCATTCATTTCACTATTTCGAATTTTCTAATGACTATACAGCCAGAATTTTCTATTTCTACAGGTATACTATAGAAATAGCATACCTCTTTTAAGCTTGCACTGTAAAGTGGATGAGGATGATGAAAAACTTAACTAAAACTGCTTCTAATTTAGGGCAGAGGAACTTTAATAAATCTGAAGAGTTTTCCAAATACATACCTGTATTCCAGATGACTGAAAATACACAATCATAAATATTCTATTTTACATAAGAAGATGCTTTTTTTGTAATCAGGGTAATAATCACTGATAATTTGGATTTTTTTTTTAGTGTTTGATTAAATATTCCATTTCTGCCAGTATATCCACTATGAATTACCCTCCTTAATGACACAAATTTATGCATTTCAAATTGATTTTCATATACTACATTTAACTGGAATAAAATTGAACAAATATTCTGCATAGGAGAAATAGTCATTAAAGCAACAGGACTCCTTTATTGGTTTCTGGTAGAATAGGTGAAATTCCTCCCACCTCTTATCAAAATATAGAAAACCCACATTTGTTCAAAATATTTGGTACAGGCAAAGCATTCTAGCTATTGTAATATCATTTGGCTAAGAATTTCTTCTACATGGATAATTGCGTTTCAAAGGATCAAAATACAATGAGATATATAATACCTATTTGATTGCAAATGAATCATTTTATGATGAGGGCAGTCCAAACTGTTGAAATTTCTCAGGTACCATTTTTTCAGCTTCATTGAAGTATTGACAAATACAACTTGTGTAGATTTAAAGCGTACAACTTGATGGTTTAATATATATGTACACTGTGACACGATTACTACAATCAAGTTAATCAGCATATCCATAACCACACATTGCTATCACAGTTTTTGTAGTGAGAACACTCAGGATCAACTCTTCTGGCAAATTGCAGGTATACCATACAATATCATTAAGTATAGTGACAGAGAACTGTTGTAGCTCAATCAGTAAAGAGTCTGCCTGTGGTGCAGGAGAGCTAGATTCAATCCCTGGGTTGGGAAGATTCCCTGGAGAAGGAAACAGCAACCCACTCCAGTATTCTTCATGGAAAATCATGAACAGAGGCACCCGGTGGGCTACAGTCCATGAGGTCGCAAGAGGCAGACATGACTTAGTGACTAAACCACCATAGTCACACACTGTTCATTAAATCTCCAGAAGTGATTCATCCTGCATAACTGAATGTGTATACTCTTTGAACAACATCTCCCCATTTCTCCCATCCCTGAGTCCCTGGAAAACACCTTTTTATCTTCTGCTTTTATGAGTTCAAATGCTTTAGAATCCATATATAAATTATATCATGTAGTAATTTGTTTTTCTGTGTCTGGCTTATTTCACTTGTCCTCCAGGTTTGCCCATTGATGCTTTCGAATTGTGGTGCTGGCAAAGACTCTTGAGAGTCCCTTGGACAGCCAGGAGATCAAACAAGTCAATCCTAAACAAAATCAAGTCTTAACATTCATTGGAAGTATTGATGCTGAAGTTGAAGCTCCAATATTTTGGCCACCTGATGTGAAGAGCTGGCTCATTGGAAAAGATCTTGATGCTGGAAAAGATTGATGGCAAAAGGAAAAGGGGAAAGCAGAGGATGGTTAGATAGCATCACCAACTCAACGGACAGGAGTTTGAGCAAACTATAGGAGATAGTGAAAAACAGAGAAGCCTGGCAGGCTTCAGTCCATGGAGTCGCATAGTGTCAAACATGACTTAGTGACTGGATGACAATAACATATATGTAGTCACATCATCTTTATCCATTAATCCATTGATGAACACTTTAGGTTGTTTCTGCTGCTGCTGCTGCTGCTGCTGCTGCTGCTGCTGCTGCTGCTGCTGCTAAGTCACTTCAGTCGTGTCCAACTCTGTGCGACCCCATAGACAGCAGCCCACCAGGCTCCCCTGTCCCTGGGATTCTCCAGGCAAGAACACTGGAGTGCATTGCCATTTCCTTCTCCAATGCATGAAAGTGAAAAGTGAAAGTGAAGTCACTCAGTCGTGCCCAACTCCTAGCGACCCCATGGACTGCAGTCTACCAGGCTCCTCCACCCATGGGATTTGCCAGGCAAGAGTACTGGAGTTGGGTGCCATTGCCTTCTCCTAGGTTCTTTCTATATATTGAATATTGTGCATAGTGCTTCAGTGAACACAGGGGTACAGATTTCTTCAAGATATTGATTTTATTTCCTTTTGTTACATACCTACATATGAGATTGCTAAATCATATGGAAGCTGTATTTTTCATTTTTTGAGGAAAATCTATAACGTTTTCCATAATGGTTGTACTACTTTACACTCCCATCAACAGTGTACCAGAATTCATTTTTCCCTATATCCTTGTCAACATCTCTTTTGCCCTTTTGTAATAGCTGTTCTAACAAGTTTAAGGTAATAGCTCATTGTAGGTTTGATTTCCACTTCTCTGATGATTAGGGATGTTGTGCACCCTTACATTTATATACCTGTTGACCATTTGAATGTGCTCTTTTGACAAGTGTGTATTCAGGCCCTTAGTCCATTTTTTAATCAACTTTGTTTTGTTTTTACTGTTTGTTTTTGCTGTTTGACTGGCTGAATTATTTATATATTTCATATTAAACCACTTACCAATTATATGGTTTGCAAATATTTTATCCCATTCTGTAGGTTGCTTTTCTTTGCAATCTCATTGAAAAATAGACAAAATTCATTGTCTGTTTTTGCTTTTGCTCCTGTGATTTTGGCATCATATCCAATAAATTATTGCCCAGATTAATGTCAAGAAGCTTTTCCCCTATGTTTTAGTCTAGTAGTTTTACAGTTTCAGGAATTATGTTTATTCCTTTAATCTGCTTTGAGCTGATTTTTGTAGATGATGGGAGAGAAGGGTCAAATTTCATTCTTCTCCATGGAGATATCCAGGTTTCCCAAAATTGAGAAGAGATTAACTTTTCCTTATTATGGGTAATTAGCTTTCTTGTCAAAGATCAGTTGACTGCAGTTGTGTGGGTTTATTTCTGGGCTCTCTATTCTGTTACAATGACCTATATGTCTTTTTTTGCAAGTATACTGTTTTGATATAGCTTTGTAATATAATTTGAAATCAGGACATATGATACCTCCAACTTTGTTTTCCTTTCTCAAGATTCTTTTGGGGTTCCATATGAATAGTAGAATTGTAATACTACTTCTGCAAAGAATGTCATTGGGACTTTGATAGGGCTTACATTGAACCTATGCACTGAATCTATGCAATCTTCCATTGAATCGTTGGGTAATATGGATATTTTATGAATTCTTCCAATCCACAAACAAAAGATGTCTTTCCACTCATCTGTGTCTCTTGATTTCTTTTACCAATGTTTTATAATTTTCAGTGTATAAGTCTTTTGTGTATTATGTCGTTATATCTAATATTTTATTCTTTTTGTTGCTACTGTGAATTAAATTGTTTCCTTAATTTCCTTTTCAGCCAGTTTCTGTATTTTGTGTTGTGTATAGAAACATGACTGATTTTTGTATGTTGACTTTGTACCCTTCAACTTTACTGAATCCATTTATTAATTCTAACAGGTTTTGTTACTTGAGTCTTGAGAGTTTTCTACATATATAATTATGTTACCTGCAAATAGAGAAAAATTTACTTCTCCCTTTCCAATTTGGATGTTTTTTATTTCTCTTTTCTTAACTCATTGCCTTGGCTAGGACTTCCAGTACTATATTGAATAGAAGTGGTAAGAGTGAGCATTATTGCCTTGCACCAGTTATTGAAGGAAAAGTTTTCATTTTTTCCTCACTGAATATGATGTTAGCTGTGAGCTTTTCATAAATGGCCTTTGTTGTGAACTTTGGAAGAATGTATTCTGTTGCTTTTGGATGGAATGTTCTGTGTGTATTTGTTAAGTTCATAATGATATTCTGTCTAGACGACCAATCCATCGATATAAATTATTATATTTCTATTTCTCACTTTAGTCTGTTAATACATGCTTTCTCTATTTAGGTGCCCCTATGTTGGGTTTATAAAAATTTACAAATGTTAGATCCCTGATGTTGGATTGACCCCTTTATGACTATAGAATGCCCTTTTTTGTCTCTTATTATAGTCTTTGTTTTAAAATCTCTTTTGTCTGATATGAGTATAGCTACCCCATCTTTCTTTTGGTTTCCATTTGAATAGAACAGCTTTGTCCATCCTTTCATTTTCAGTCTGTGCATTTCTGAAGTGAATCTCTGGTAGAAGTGTAAAGATGAGTCTTATTTTTTACCCACTAAGCCACTCTATGTCTTTTGATTGAAGAATATATTACATTTACATTTAAAGTAATTATTGATATGTATTTATTTAAGGCTATGTTGTTAATTATTTTCTAGTTGCTTCATAATTCCTCTCTGTTTCTTTCTTCTCTTTCTCTCCTTTGTAATTTGCTAACTTTGCTTATTGGTATTTTTTAATCCCTTTCTCTTTAACTTTTGTACATCTGCTTTCTTCGTTGTGGTTACCATTAGGCTTACATATAACAACTTATAAGAACTTAAGCTTGATAACATTCTAAGGCTCTATATTTCTGCTCTCTACCTCCACCAGGTTTTATATTTTAGAAGCCGCATCTTATATCTTTTTATCTTGTATGAAAATATTAGTCTTTCAGTCATGTCCAACTCTCTGTGATCTCATGCACCATAGCTCTGCCCATGGAATTCTCCAGGCAAGAAAACTGGAGGGGGTAGCCATTCTGTTATCTACAGGATCTTCCCAGACCAGTGATTGAATGTGGGTCTCCCACACTGCAGGCAGATTCTTTACCATCTGAGCCAGCAGGGAAGCCTTATGTATCCCTTAACTAATGATTGCAGTTATAGTCCTTTATCATATGATTCTTTTGCATTATTCTCTAGTACTCTGTATCTCATCTTCTAATTCTCATGAGATTGTCTTTGTAGAGCAGATTATTTCAATTTTAAAGAATTAAATCTAATAAATTTAATAAATAATTTATTTTTTATTGAAATTTAATAAAATAATAACAGTCCAGCTTATCAGTTTTTTTTTCACATATTATGCTTTTGGTACACTATCTAAAAGTACCCCATTCATCAACATACCCAAAGTTTTCTAGGTTTTCTTTCATACTATCTTTTAAGAATTTTATATTTTTACATTTTATATTTATAGGATTGACCAAAAGGTTTGTTCTGGTTTTTCCATAAGATGTTACTGAAAGACCCAAACAAACTTTTTGGCTAACACAATAGACCTGTGATCTATTTTTAGTTAATTCTTGTGAAGGTGATTTTGTCATTTTTGAAGTATGAAAAGATTTCCAGGATTCGTACCCCAGTTTATAACATTATAGCTATGGAAAATAAGGATTTGGTTTACACGAGCTTTTTTTTTAACCATCAAAGAATCTATTAGTTTTTAAGTTGGAAATCATTTGCTCCAGGGGTTTCTAAATATCTGTCTTTACGTTGGTTTCACTAGAGTTACCTGGATGGTTGGATGGATTTGGTTTATTTTATAAAAGTTAATTTTTAGGAACTAATAATCAAGAAGGGATTTTAAGACATATGAACATAATTGACGATATACGCTACTACTGTGTGTAAGTGCCCAATATTCTACTGGAAATCAGTGGAGAAATAACTTCAGAAAGATCGAAGGCATGGAGCCAAAGCAAAAATAATACCCAGCTGTGGATGTGACTGGTGAGAGAAGCAAGGTCCAATGCTGTAAAGAGCAATATTGCATAGGAACCTGGAATGTTAGGTCCATGAATCAAGGCAAATTGAAAGTGGTGAAACAGGAGATGGCAAGAGTGAATGGTGACATTCTAGGAATCAGCGAACTAAGATGGACTGGAATGGGTGAATTTAACTCAGATAACCATTATATCTACTACTATGGGCGGGAATCCCTTAGAAGAAATGGAGTAGCCATCATGGTCAACAAGAGTCTGAAATGCAGTACTTGGATGCAATCTCAAAAACGACAGAATGATCTCTGTTCGTTTCCAAGGCAAACCATTCAATATCACGGTAATCCAAGTCTATGCCCCAACCAGTAATGTTGAAGAAGTAAAAGTTGAACGGTTCTACGAAGACCTACAAGATCTTTTAGAACTAACACCCCCAAAAAAGATGTCCTTTTCATTATAGGGGACTGGAATGCAAAAGTAGGAAGTCAAGAAACACGTGGAGTAGCAGGCAAATTTGGCCTTGGTGTACGGAATGAAGCAGGGCAAAGGCTAATAGAGTTTTGCCAAGAGAAAGCACTGGTCATAGCAAACACCCTCTTCCAACAACACAAGAGAAGACTCTACATGTGGACATCACCAGATGGTCAACACTGAAATCAGATTAATTATATTCTTTGCAGCGAAAGATGGAGAAGCTATATACAGTCAACAAAAACAAGACCAGGAGCTGACTGTGGCTCAGACCATGAACTCCTTATTGCCAAATTCAGACTGAAATTGAAAGAAGTGGGGAAAACCACTAGACCATTCAGGTATGACCTAAATCAAATCCCTTATGATTATACAGTGGAAGTGAGAAATAGATTTAAGGGACTAGATCTGATAGAGTGCCTGATGAACTATGGACAGAGGTTCGTGACATTGTACAGGAGACAGGGATCAAGACCATCCCCATGGAAAAGAAATGCACAATAGTAAAATGGCTGTCTGAGGAGGCCTTAGAAATAGCTGTGAAAAGAAGAGAAGTGAAAAGCAAAGGAGAAAAGGAAAGATATAAACATCTGAATGCAGAGTTTCAAAGAATAGCAAGGAGAGATAAGAAAGCCTTCCTCAGCAATCAATGCAAAGAAATAGAGGAAAACGATAGAATGGGGAGATACCAATGGAATATTTCATGCAAAGATGGGCTCAATAAAGGACAGAAATGGTGTAGACCTAATAGAAGCAGAAGATATTAAGAAGAGGTGGCAAGAATACACAGAAGAACTGTACAAAAACGATCTTTACAACCAAGATAATCAAGATGGTGTGATCACTCACCTAGAGCCAGACATCCTGGAATGTGAAGTCAAGTGGGCCTTAGAAAGCATCACCATGAACAAAGCTAGTGGAGGTGATGGAATTCCAGTGGAGCTATTTTAAATCCTGAAAGATGATGCTGTGAAAGTGCTGCACTCAATATGCCAGCACATTTGGAAAACTCAACAGTGGCCACAAGACTGGAAAAGGTCAGTTTTCATTCCAACCCCAAAGAAAGGCAATGCCAAAGAATGCTCAAACTACTGCACAGTTGCACTTATTTCACATGCTAGTAAAGTAATGCTCAAAATTCTCTAAGCAGGCTTCAGCAATACGTGAACTGTGAACTTCCAGATGTTCAACCTGGTTTTAGGAAAGGCAGAGGAACTAGAGATCAAATTGCCAACATCCGCTGGATCACTGAAAAAGCAAGAGAGTTCCAGAAAAACATTTCTGCTTTATGGATTATGCCAAAGCCTTTGACTGTGTGGATCACAATAAACTGAAAGAGATGGGAATACCAGACCACCTGACCTGCCTCTTGAGAAACCTATATGCAGGTCAGGAAGCAACAGTTAGAACTGGACATGGAACAACAGACTGGTTCCAAATAGGAAAAGGAGTACGTCAAGGCTGTATATTGTCACTCTGCTTATATAACTTCTATGCAGAGTACATCATGAGAAATGCTGGGCTGGAAGAAGCACAAGCTGGAATCAAGATTGCTAGGAGAAATCTCAATAACCTCAGATATGCAGATGACACCACCCTTATGGCAGAAAGTGAAGAGGAACTAAAGAGCCTCTTGATGAAGGTGAAAGAGGAGAGTGAAAAAGCTGGCTTAAAGCTCAACATTCAGAAAACGAAGATCATGGCATCTGGTCCCATCACTTCATGGGAAATAGATGGGGAAACAGTGGTAACAGTGTCAGACTTTATTTTGGGGGGCTCCAAAATCACTGTAGATAGTGACTGCAGCCATGAAATTAAAAGACACTTGCTCCCTGGAAGAAAAGCTATGACCAACCTAGACAGCATATTAAAAACCAGAGACGTTACTTTGCCAACAAAGATCCATCTAGCCAAGGCTACGGTCTTTCCACAAGACATCTATGGATGTGAGAGTTGGACTATAAAGAGGGCTGAGCGCCAAAGAATTGATGTTTTTGGACTGTGGTGTGGGAGAAGACTTTTGAGAGTCCCTCGGAGTACAAGGAGATCCAACCAGTCCATCCTAAAAGAGATGACTCCTGAGTTTTCATTGGAAGGACTGTTGTTGAAGCTGAAACTCCAATACTGACTCAATGCACGAGTTTGGGTAAACTCCTGGAGTTGGTAATGGACAGGAAGGCCTGGCGTGCTGCAGTCCACGAAGTCACAAAGAGTTGGACACGACTGAGCAACTGAACTGAACTGAACTGATATGAAGAACTGACACACTGGGAAAGATCCTCATGCTGGGAAAGATTGAAGGCAGGAGGAGAAGGGGATGAGACAGGATGAGATGGTTGGATGGCATAACTGACTTGATGGACATGAGTTCGAATAAGCTCCAGGAGTTGGTGATTTCGGACAGGGAAGCCTGGCATGCTACAGTCCATGTGGTCGCAAAGAGCCGGACATGACTGAGCGACTGGACTGAACTGAACTGAACTGAGGCGTGAACAGCTGCTTCACAACTGGGAGCTTCCAGAATGCTAAGGTGCAAAAATGAGTCACATTTTCTGAAACTAGCTCTGGTGATTCTATATCGAAAAACACATTACTTCATAGAGAACTATTCAAAGGCTATACTTTGAAAATACAGGACTGAACATATATAGCATTGTAAAAACTGTTAAAATCTTAATTGTAAGCATATGCTACTGTATTAGAATTCTCTGTATTACATCAGAGAGTTTAAATAACATCTCTAGATATATAACTGGATCCCTAGTTTACTATTTTTGTACAGGTTAACAATAATATCTGTAGAGACTAATTACTCAATAACATTGAACAAAAATGAAATGAGGCTGGGCTTATTTTAAAATATCTCTACCTGGCACCAGCAGGACTCGGTAAAATTATGAGCTTGATTTTCTGCTCCATTGGTGAAATGTGACATAAAACTATCAAAGATCACCTGTCGCAGCGCCATATACATTTAAGTACAGAGTTTCAAATTACATTTCCAAAAGAAAGGCTCCATTATATCCTGCACTTAATCAAAGGATTAGTTCTCCAATGTAGTGGGATTCTGCTTGCCTACTCTTCCAGCACTAGCGCTACTTTTTTAGCTTGCCTCCGGAAACTCTGGATAGGTCACTGATTTCCACTGAACTCTAACGGGTTTTGTTTACGGAAATAGCTTCTCTTAGAGGTTTGTCATGAAGTTCGGTACTAAGAATATCGACCACTCTGGACTGTCTCCGCAGCTAACCGATCCTCCTATAGGCAAGAACTTATTTTTGTGCTTCTGTGATCACACAGGCTAAGACGCCCTTCCGCAGCATAATTCTAAGTCCTCATTAGGTACTCAATCATCGAGTGCCCCATGTCTGAAAGTGTCAGTCGCTTAGCCGAGTCCGACTCTTTGGGACTCCATGGACTGTAGCCCACCAGGCTCCTCCGTGGAGGATGGAGTGGGTCGCCATTTCCTTCTCTTGGGTATCTTCCCGACCCAGGGATCGAACTGGGGTTTCCCGCATTGCAGGCAGATTCTTTACTCTCTGAGCCGTTATTTTCCATGCTCTTGGTTCTGAAGCCGCTCAGTGATTTCGGAGTTTACCTAGGCATAAGCTTACCTCCAAGAGAAAAGGCTACCACTCAGTGAAGAAAAGGAAAAAAAAAAAAAGCTTAAGATATTGGAAGTCCAGCTTCGTCACAATACGTGTAGTTTTGTCCTCATCTTAAAAATATTTACTCACATCTCCCCGAAGAGTCTTTTAAAATAACTTCTGAGTGAGACAAACTTCAACCGTAACTAATTAACGGCTGCTCTCTAGAAACAATTTACAAGGTGTACCTGTAGAATTCTGGTCTTTTTATTAAAGACACAGCTCTTAACATCTGTTTCAAGTGTGACCCGAAACCTTCACCCGGCAGCCCCGCCCACTTCTAAATCCGCTTAGAGTGCCGCCTCTTCCTTTGACGTTCAGCCTATCCCATATTCTCTAATGGCTCAGTGTAGCTATCGCGAGACTTCAACGGTATCCTTCGAGAGTCTCTAACCGTGTGGACTTGCGCAAAAGAGACTCATGAAGCGAGGGTCCGAGAAAAGGGGCGGGGCGTCCCGACGTGCGCGTTCACCTTAACCCCACGCTCCACCGCGCGCCCGGCATCTAGGCGCTGTGGTTTCTGGGCCCCCCGGGAACCCCAACACAAACCAGCATAAAGCGCGCGTGCCCACCTCAGGCCGATGTTCAGTGGATAGCGAATGCGTGCCCGGGACCTGCAGGGGCATCAGAGGGCCCTGGGCCTTGGTGCAGAGAGGCTCTAGGGTCTTGGAGAAACAGTCTAGGTAGGCGCTTGGGTGATAGAGGGTCAGGGGTCAGAGGTCGGGGGCGGAAGGCGTTTCTGGACGCACACAGAGGTCTCAGGGAGGGGCGACTCCGTTGTTTTGGAGCCTGGAAAACTAAAAGGCTGAGGGGGAGCCTCAGCGCGAGTCTCCCCGACCCTTCCCCAGCCCAGATGTGCGGGCCTGGGGACCGCCGCGGCTTGCCCGGGACGAAGAGGAGCCGCGGAAGGGAGGCTTGTTTTCCCTCCGCGGACTGGGGCCTACGGTGTCTTGTTCGAGGGTCCTAGGGCCCTTGATCTCGCTCCTCTGCCTCCAGGCAGCTTGTTTGCCCGGCCTGCTGGGAGCGATCGGCGCTGACAGCCTTGTTCAGACTCCTCAAACCGCTTTTGAGTCTTTCGGAAGAAAACTGAGTGGGTATCACCATTCTCCGCAGATATGCCCCTAGAGACTGGAACTGGGCAGCTGCCTAGCTTATTGGTGTGCGGGATTGTAACTGTAGTAAAGGGGAGGCCGGGGCCTCTGAGTTAAAGTTCTCAGGTACCTCAGGAATCAGGTTAATTACATTCGCATTCAAAATCAGCCTTGCATTTTGTGCCTTTTGACTCCGTGATAGTTTCTACTTTTCTGAACCAAGATATGTTTTCTGATGGCTGACGGTCACTATCAGATAAACAGGATTAGTAAACAGTGACTTTGTGCCTTTTTTCTAAGGGACTTGACCTTAGCAGTGAAGTAAAAACCCTAGATGTTTGGTGTTTTCCTTTTTCCGCCTGCAATGTGGAAGACCTGGGTTCGATCCCTGGGTTGGGAAGATCCCCTGGAGAAGGGAACGGCTACCCACTCCAGTATTCTGTCTTGGAGGATTACATGGACTGTGGGTATATAGTCCGTGCTCGCAGAGTCGTACGTGACTGAGCGAGTTTCACTACTTCTGTTTGAATTAACTTGTGACTTTAATAAACAAAAATACTTTCAGAGTTATTAGAGCCAGTTTCAATTATTCTTTTGGATGATAGCAAGAATGATGAAACTCCCATGAATCGAAATGATACCTGTACCGTCACCAGAAAGGCTAGTTGGTTTATGATGAGAAATCACGCTGGAAGCAAGATAGTAGTGAGCAGTAGTGGGACAAATGGTCTGTATTGCAGTACATGGCACTTCCTAGAGTTTACAGAATCCACTTAGCCAATAAGCTGGCAGTTGAGAATAAAATGGTTTTGAAGGGTGCTATTTATAAATATCCTCTTCTCCTCTGGCCTAAAGAACTGTACTTACAGGATTGTTAAATCTGTTATTAAGAGTTCAGGCTAGAAGGATTTGGGGGAATAGAATCTGTTGGTGAAAAATCAAGGCCTTTTGTAAGTATCTGTGACTAACTATTTTAGAGTTCTGCAGAGGAAAATACTGTCAACCTGCTGGGGTTGTCACTAAGAAAAAGGTTGTGGTAGTGGTAGGTCATTGAGAACTTCTCAGCCATCAGTAGTGATTGAGTTTCACTTGCATAAGGCTTACCTTGCAGTGTGATATCTCAAATGTATATACTCTCTGTTTTCCTGGATAGCCTAACTCAGGACCTACCATGGGTTTGTTATATATCATCTAGTATTAGCAATTATCTTTTAATGAAGAGATAGTAATTTGGAGGGGGGGAAATCTGAATAAGTTTAATTGATATCCATCTGTTGTATTGTCTTAGTAACAACATTTTGTGTTTGTTTCCTAGCAATCTATCTTTGTTTTCTGTTAAAGACACGGATCAGTCAGTTTTCTCTGTTTCACTCTGGGCCAGAAATTGTAAGGAGTAGTTTCACACTACCTGTAGTCTGTTTGAATGTGGTTGAGTGAGATTCGTCCAAAAAGAAATTTGAGTAAAAGTACTTCTGGGTCCTTGAGAAGAGAGAGAATATTCACAGAGTTAGAGATGTTTCACCTTACTTTGTATATCATTTCCGTCCTGGCCCTGACCCGGCATTGGGAGTACAGTGCTGAATAGGGTACTGTTCCTGCCCAGCTTTCAAGTAGTTCAGAGTCAAACAGCTGAGAACACTGTAGCAGTTGGAATCAGAAAGAGAAGCCCTTAACTCAGCACACCTGGTTGTGGAACGTTTTGTGGGAGATTAGAATATCGATAGGCCGAAAAGCATGAAAGGGCATTTCAAGCAAAAGGTATTTAAAGGAATGAGAGTGAAAGTGTGGTTCATGTAGGAAACTGATATATAATCACGTTACACCCAAACACTGGTATTTAAGGAGGGGAAGAAGGGAAGAAGAAGATTCATCTGGTCTGAGGAAAATAAGAAGGATTTAGAATTGGAATATGATTAGAGATATATGGAATTTTACTGGGACTTGACTTAATAGCTGCCAGTTAACATTATGGTTTTGAGTAGCTTTGATCAAATAATTTAATCTTCTTTGGTTCAAGAATTATTCCTAGATAAAAGTCTCCTAAAAAAAAAAGTTAAAACAGGATAGTGGGGCAGAGAGAAGGCAGAATGTGGCTCAGTAGAGAACTGAATGAAAGGAGAGCCTGCTAGAAACCGTGGTATTTATTTTTCTTGAACTTATCATTGTAACTGATAAATACTTTGATAATACTGTGACATTGGAAGAATCAAGTTGGAAGCAAACATCTGAGTGAAGTGTAGATTATAGTGGTATATATAATTTAGAAGATACTGCATGAGGATGAGTGTTACCAGAGAAAAGAACAAAGAGTAAAAGGAAAGTGTTCTGGTTCAATAATATGTCTATTACAAGACTGTCGTAATAGAAAGGGCACATGTTAACCTCTGTTTGCAGTTGATGGCCTCAGACTGGTCACGGGACTACTATTGATGCACCACCAGATGAGCAGACATTTCCCATCTGTGCTGTACTTTGCCAGGAAAGAAATGGATTTCCGTCAGCAGCTAGCTATCCATAACAAGGTTTCTCAAACTTGGCTGGATGCTAGAATCACCAAGTGAGAGTGAAAGTGTTAGTTCCTCAGCTGTGTCCAACTCTTTGTGACCCCATGGACTGTAGCCTGCCGGTCTCTTCTGTCCATGGAATTCTCCAGGCAAGAGCACTGGAGTGGGTGGTCATCCCCTTCTCCAGGGGATCTTCCTACCTCAGGGGTTGAACCCAGGTCTCCTGCATGGCAGGCAGACTCTGCTGTCTGAGCCACCAGGGAAGAATCACCAAGGGAACCTAAAAAAATAATGGAGGTAGTGCCTGGGCCCTGCCCCAGAGATGATAATTTAATTGGCTGGGCTAGTACCAGGGCATCAGGATTTTGAAAATTTCCCCCAGGTGGTCTAGTGTTCAGTCAAGTTTGAAACACGCTGATCTGTAGTTCCCCATCTTGCCACTTTAAAGTTTGGTTATTGTAAAGTGTAGTTTATAGTGTTCTCTGCTGCTGCTGCTAAGTCGCTTTAGTCGTGTCCAACTCTGTGCGACCCCAGAGACGGCAGCCCACCAGGCTCCCCCGTCCCTGGGATTTTCCAGGCAAGAACACTGGAGTGGGTTGCCACTTCCTTCTCCAGTGCATGAAAGTGAAAAGTGAAAGTGAAGTCGCTCACAGTGTTCTCAGGGTGATGATAATAGCAACTACCACTTACTGAATATATGCTAAATTTCAGTTGCTGTGCTCTTGTACATACACAAAGAAGCTAGATCATTTCTAAGTGCCAAAGCTAGAATTAGAATTTAGGACCCCGAAACTCACATTCTCTCATATAAGCCACATTGCTTTGCCAGATGTGAGATTCTGTAACCAGTTGCTTTGGGGGCCATTAGAGTTAATGATTCCATCATCACCATGCTACTAATATTATGGTGGTTGGTGAGCTAGATTGTGTAACTGGCCCAGTTCCCTCCGCATATGTCCCCACCTCTTGACTGAGTCCTTCTTTGTGAACTTGCTTTGGCCCATGGAACCTTAGTGTTTTTACCCTGACCAAATGCTGAAAAGTACTTGTGTGATTGGATTTGGACTGTTACTCTTCAGTCACTGTCATAATATCATTTTTGGGTTTTATTGCTGGTACGAGGACAAGGATGATTATACTTAGGAGGGCCAAGTGGCTTTCCCCGAAACCTAGCCTATATCAGCCAGTCCTAAGATAATCTGCAGATCTGTGAAAATAAATGATTGCTGTCTCCAGGCAGAGCTTTGGGTGATATGTTATACACCATATTTATGATGGTGGCTAACTGATAAACTGGTGTAGAAGACTGACTCGATTCTGGTATTCCAACCTGTGCTCTGAGGAGAACTGGACACAGACAAGCACTTAGTTTATTAGGGACTTGCTTTATTATTCTGATCTCTTATCCAAGGAAATAGGGGAGATAAGATGCTTGAAAAGTACTTAACTATAGTCAGAGGTTGATTGTAGACCACCACCTCCATATTCATAAACCAAGCACTGATTAAGGGAATGGAATTCTCGTGATTGACTTAGAAGAGCAGTTTTTGATAGACATTTTGCAATTATGAAAATGTTCAATTATTGTCAGTCCATTACGGTAGCTTCTGGTCACATAGAGCTTTTGAGCACTTGAACTATGGCTAGGGAGAATGAAGAGCTGAGTTTAAATCTTTTTGTTTTTAACATAAATACTACCTCTTAAAGTTAGATGCAGCTGTCGGCATCCTTATGGGACTACACAAACAACTTCTTTGGGGCTGTTGAGGAAACCACTCTCCTTTTAAGTCACAAAGCTAACATGTTCCTCAGTAAGAGAAAGGTTCTGTCAACATGGAAATGAGGTAGATCTTAGGTAGATAAATAATATTACTTGTTTGTTTCATGGTTATTGTCCTATTCAGATTTTTCTATTTATTGGGCCAACTTTACTCATTGCATTTTGTTAGTAAATTATGCATTGTATCAATACATTTCGAGTTTATTAGAATAAAGCTGTTAAGAGTTTTTAATTCACTTCTATACCTGCTCATTGTTTTTACCTTTTAAATCAGTTTTATTAAGATAAATTACGTACAATAAAATACAACAATTTTATATATACAATTTGATGAATTTTGACAAATGTATAAAATCATGTGATCACCTGTGGAGCATTTCTGTCACCCCAAAGGTTTCCCTTCTGCTTCTTTGCTGTCAGTCACACCTCTTACCGCTTCCTGACCCCTGGAAACCATAATCTGCTTTCTAACACTAGATTCTTTCTTTCTCTAGAATTTCATATAAATGGAATCAGGCACTATATAGTCTTTGACATCTGGCTTCCTTCACTTAGTATAAATGTGTTAAAAATTCATCTGTGTTATATGGATCAATAGTTAGTTTATTATGAGTAGCATTCTGTTTGTTTATCCATTCATCAGGTGATGAACATTTGGGTTGTTTCCAGGTTTAGGCATTTATTAAAAAAATTGGTATTAACAAATTCAAGTTTAGGTTTTTTATGATTCTGTTTTTTATTTCTCTTAGGTAAACACCTGTGAGTGGGATTAATAGGCTGTGCAGAAAGTATATATTTAATTTGTAAGAAGTTGACAAACTTTTCCTATTGGAATGTTTGAGAATTCAGTTTTAGTTGTTCTGTGTCCTCGGTCTTTACCATTTTAACTGTTCTACTAGATACGTAGTTTCTCATTGTGGTGTATGAGTTGAATTTGCAATGCCTGAATGACTGACATGGGACTTCCCTGGTGGCTCAGATGGCAAGGCATCTGCCTACAATACAGGAGACCTGGGTTCGATCCCTGGGTCAGGAAGATCCCCTGGAGAAGGAAATGGCAACCCACTCCAGTACTCTTGCCTGGAAAATCCCGTGAATGGAGAAGCCTGGTAAGCTATAGTCCATGGGGTTACAAAGAGTCAGACACGACTGAGCAACTTCACTAAATGACTGACAATGGTAAGGATATTTTCATGTGTTTATTTGGCACTTAGAGATCATCTTTTGTGAAATGACCATTCAGCAATTTTGTCCATTGTTTAAATAAGGTTTTTCTTAAATTGGTTTGCAAGAGTTATGTATATATTTCACATATAAATCTTTCATCAGATCTCTGTACTATTTTCTCTTTTTATGAAGACTTGACAGTTTTAAGAATAAGAAGTTTACAACTTTGTTTAATTATCTTTTAAAAGAGTATAAAAACGAAAAAGAATATTTTTACAGATATTTTTCATTCATAATGCTTTTTTTCTTTGTGTAGGTCCAAATTTCCATCTAATATCATTTTCCTCTCCCTTGAGTACTTCATTTAACATTTCTTGTGCTGTGAGTCTCCACTTTAGTTTCCACTACCAGGTCCCACCACTACCAGGCCCACCACTAAACATGGCAGCCCCCTTGGTGATGCTCTCCTCTCTTGTGCTAATACATTCACACTGTCACTTAGCTTTCCATTCTGATCCCTTCTGTGTCATTCTTTACGAAGCCCTCCAAGTTTCTGGACAGCTGAGCTGTCTCATCGTTTTATATTATCTTAGACAGGGCTAGATTGGGGGCAGAATAATTGAGAATGGGTTGTTAGCAGGGGTAGAGGAGTGTAGACTCCTCTGTGTGCTGAGTTTGTCTTCACAAAACCAAAATGCAGCTTGATGTTTGTACTGAATTAAATACCATGGTTTGATCTCCACTACTTTTATATCCTCTCCTCAGATACAGGATGGTGTTGAATACTCACTGGGGACTTATCCAGTACCTGGCTGGATTTTATTTAAAAAGTGAGATTACTGAGAATATATATTAAACTGCACTTGAAGCCAACTTTTATTTATACATTCCTTTCCCTTTTTTTTTCAGCTACATGCTTGGAATACATTGGATTAGGCACCAACCATCATTGTGACTTTATGATTGAACTTCTCTGAGTTCTATGTTATGTATAGGAATTGGCTTTTCTTTTGGGAAAAGGGAAAGGCTACGAACTCCAGTATTCTTGCCTGGAGAACCATGAACTGTATAGTCCATGGGGTCACAAAGAGTCGGACATGACTAAGTGACTTTAAATATATATATATAGTTTAGTGCCTGCCTTATATAGGCTACTTTCAACTTAATTGAAAAAGCTTTCTTTTCTTTTTTTCCTATATTTTAAAATTCTTTTCCTTTATTGTCTCTGCCTTATTTCCCCTCATTGCTGTCACCATCTTATTTCTTGTCCAGTTATCCTCTTATTCTGTTTATCAGCTAATTCATAAAAAGAAATACATTTCCATATTTTCATAGTCCTCTTTTGAAAAAAAATATATTTTTAGAGATTTTTAAGCTATGTCAGAGTCAAGTGAACCCTTTGGAATTATAAAGCAAAATTAAATCCTGTAATGATTATATGGGTTTAAGTGTTACTAAAAGTTTTCAAATAAGCATTTCCAGAATATTTGAGAGATTTACCCATCATGCATTCAAAAATCATTATACATATTTTTAGAATTTATTTTAAACAAAAATTTGTCTATATTTAATTTCTCTAAAAAGACCGTTAAGATCATTAGGATTTGTGTGATACAAGAGATTATAGTCAATGTGTTCCATACCTGTATTTAACTTATTAAAAACAATTATCCATCGCTTTATGTATCTCTTTAAAGATGTCATGTTATGTGTGGGATTATTATTCTATGTTAAATTGCTCATCTGGGAATATTTTAATACTAAAATCCTCTCTTGGAATGTCTGCTGTTGTGTTTATCTTCTAGGGTTCACATTTACCAAGAGAACTTGAGGATGAGCAGCCGACGGAAACGTGCTCCCCCAGTGAGGGTAGATGAGGAAAAGCAACAGCAGCTTTGCTGGAATATGCATGAGGACAGAAGGAATGAACCTCTCACCTTAACCGATGACGAGCAGTCCTGTCCAGGTTTGGGCCCCTCTCCTGCTCACCGCATCATCGTAGATGACAGTCTACAGGAAGAAGTGGCTCATAGAGAAAAGAAGAGATGTTCCAAAGCCGTGAGCATCTCAAAATCAACTGATAAAGAAGAGACTGGTGGTGTTTTTTCCCCTTTGTCTGTAAAGCTGAATATTGTAATTTCTCCCTATCACTTTGATAATTCTTGGAAAGCATTCCTGGGAGAATTCACTCTTCAGCTTCTTCCTGAACAGTGTTTAATTCAAAATTTTTCTGAAAAGAGTTTTACACTAATGAGTCCCGAGTTGAGCAATCAGTTCCTGATCTATGTTCATTCAGGATGTGAAAATGTAAAGAAAAAAGAAAGAGGACTCAGTGAGCCAGTCAGTATCTGTGACAAGGGAATTCAAGTGGAGTCGTCCTTCAGCAGTGAAATGTTACAAGATTTGGGATGGCTGCAAAAGAAGGAAAGAATAAAACTTTACCAAAAACCAGAAGAAAATAACATTATCAAGGTATCAATTTATGTGGTGTCCTTTAAGGTTCTTCTGCATTGGATACCCCATTTTGAAATTAACTTAGAAGGAAGCCCTGTAAAACCAGCGATAAGCATTTCATTATTAAGTGTCAAAGTACACTTCATTGGGGGCATTCAATAACTATAAAAATATATATATTTTATATATCATAGCCAGTCATTTCCAGGCTGTACTTCTTTGGGATCTTCCTGATTCACCGTTTCCAGCTCTACTCTCAGTGACTTCTTTTGATCTTCATTATCTCTTTCCCTTCCAGTAGCAATCCTTTAGTCGTTGCCTTTTCACTTCTTTCATCTCCTTTGTCTCTGGGCTGGTATGATATGAATGCAAATGCAATTCTAGTCTATTTTCAGTTCAGTTCAGTTCAGTCACTCAGTTGTGTCCAGCTCTTCGCAACCTGATGAATCGGAGCACACCAGGCCTCCCTGTCCATCACCAGCTCCCGGAGTTTACTCAGACTCATATCCATCAAGTTGGTGATGCCATCCAGCCATCTCATCCTCTGTTGTCCCCTTCTCCTCCTGCCCCAAATCCCTCCCAGCATCAGGGTCTTTTCTAGTGAGTCAACTCTTCACATGAGGTGGCCAAACTATTGGAGTTACAGCTTTAGCATCATTCCTTCCAAAGAAATCCCAGGGCTGATCTCCTTCAGAATGGACTGGTTGGATCTCCTTGCAGTCCAAGGGACTCTCAAGAGTCTTCTCCAACACCACAGTTCAGAAGCATCAATTCTTCGGCGCTCAGCTTTTTTCACAGTCCAACTCTCACCTCCATACATAACCACTGGAAAAACCATAGCCTTGACTAGGCAGACCTTGGTTGGCAAAGTAATGTCTCTGCTTTTTAATATGCTGTCTAGGTTGGTCATAACTTTCCTTCCAAGGAGTAAGCGTCTTTTAATTTCATGGCGCAATCACCATCTGCAGTGATTTTGGAGCCCCAAAAAATAAAGTCTGACACTGTTTCCACTGTTTCCCCATCTGTTTCCCATGAGGTTATAGAACCAGATGCCATGATCTTCGTTTTCTGAATGTTGAGCTTTAAGCCAACTTTTTCACTCTCTTTCATTTTCAACAAGATGCTTTTTATTTCCTCTTCACTTTCTGCCATAAGAGTGGTGTCATCTGCATATCTGAGGTTATTGAGATTTCTCCCGGCAATCTTGATTCCAGCTTGTGCTTCTTCCAGCCCAGCATTTCTCATGATGTACTCTGCATAGAAGTTATATAAGCAGAGTGACAATATACAGCCTTGACGTACTCCTTTTCCTATTTGGAACCAGTCTGTTGTTCCATGTCCAGTTCTAACTGTTGCTTCCTGACCTGCATACAGGTTTCTCAAGAGGCAGGTCAGGTGGTCTGGTATTCCCATCTCTTTCAGAATTTTCCACAGTTTATTGTGATCCACAAAGTCAAAGGCTTTGGCATAGTCAAAAGCAGAAATAGATATTTTTTTTGGAACTCTCTTGCTTTTTCCATGATCCAGCGAATGTTGGCAGTTTGATCTCTAGTTCCTCTGCCTTTTCTAAAACCAGGTTGAACATCTGGAAGTTCACTGTTCATGTACTGCTGAAGCCTGGCTTGCAGAATTTTGAGCATTACTTTACTAGCATGTGAGATGAGTTCAAATGTGCGGTAGTTTGAGCATTGTTTGGCATTGCCTTTCTTTGGGATTGGAATGAAAACTGACCTTTTCCAGTCCTGTGGCCACTGCTGAGTTTTCCAAATGTGCTGGCATATTGAGTGCAGCACTTTCACAGCATCATCTTTCAGGATTTGTAACAGCTCCACTGGAATTCCATCACCTCCACTAGCTTTGTTCATGGTGATGCTTTCTAAGGCCCACTTGACTTCACATTCCAGGATGTCTGGCTCTAGGTGAGTGATCACACCATCCTGATTATCTGGGTCTTGAAGATCTTTTTTGTACAGTTCTGTGTATTCTCGCCACCTCTTCTTAATGTCTTCTGCTTCTGTTAGGTCCATACCATTTCTCTCCTTTATCGAGCCCATCTTTGCATGAAATGTTCCCTTGGTATCTCTCATTTTCTTGAAGAGATCTCTAGTCTTTCCCATTCTGTTGTTTTCCTCTATCTCTTTGCATTGATCGCTGAAGAAGGCTTTCTTATCTCTCCCTGCTATTCTTCAGAACTCTACATTCAGATGCATATATATTTCCTTTTCTCCTTTGCTTTTTGCTTCTCTTCTTTTCACAGCTATTTGTAAGGCCTCCTCAGACAGCCATTTTGCTTTTGTGCATTTCTTTTCCATGGGGATGGTCTTGATCCCTGTCTCCTGTACAATGCCATGAACCTCTGTCCATAGTTCATCAGGCACTCTATCTATCAGATCTAGACCCTTAAATCTATTTCTCACTTCCACTGTATAATCATAAGGGATTTGATTTAGGTCATGCCTGAATGGTCTAGTAGTTTTGCGCGCTTTCTTCGATTTCAGTCTGAATTTGGCAATAAGGAGTTCAGGATCTGAGCCACAGTCAGCTCCCTGTCTTGTTTTTGCTGATTGTGTAGAGCTTCTCCATCTTTGGCTGCAAAGAATATAATCAGTCTGTTTTCAGTATTGACCATCTGGTGACGTCCATGTGTAGAGTCTTCTCTTGTGTTGTTGGAAGAGGGTGTTTGCTATGACCAGTGCTTTCTCTTGGCAAAACTCTTATTAGCCTTTGCCCTGCTTCATTCCATACTCCAAGGCCAAATTAGCCTGCTACTCCAGGTATTTCTTGACTTCCTACTTTTGCATTCCAGTGCCCTATAATGAAAAGGATGTCTTTCTTGGGTGTTAGTTCTAAAAGGTCTTGTAGGTCTTCATAGAATCGTTCAACTTCAGCTTCTTCAGCATTACTGGTTGGGGCCTAGGTTTGGATTACCGTGATATTGAATGGTTTGCCTTGGAAAGAGACAAAAATCATTCTGTCGGTTTTGAGATTGCATCCAAGTACTGCATTCCGGATTCTTGTTGACCATGATGGCTACTCCATTTCTTCTAATGGATTCCTGCCCATAGTAGTAGATATAATGGTTATCTGAGTTAAATTCACCCATTCCAGTCCATTTTAGTTCGCTGATTCCTAAAATATTAACGTTCACTCTTGCCATCTCCTGTTTGACCACTTCCAATTTGCCTTGATTCAGGGACCTAACATTCCAGGTTCCTATGCAATATTGCTCTTTACAGCATCGGACCTTTCTTCTATCACTAGTCACATCCACAGCTGGGTATCGTTTTTGCTTTGGCTCCATCCCTTCATTCTTTCTGGAGTTATTTCTCCACTGATCTCCAGTAGCATATAGGGCACCTACCGACCTGGAGAGTTCCTGTTTCAATATCCTACCATTTTGCCATTTCATACTGTTCATGGGGTTCTCAAAGCAAGAATACTGAAGTGGTTTGCCATCCCCTTCTCCAGTGGACCACGTTCTAGTCTATTTATGCCTACGGAATTAACTATAATCTGGCATATAAGTCTCTCCTTTGATAGACCTTTGTCTCCTCCTGCTTTATCTGTCTCCCTCTCAACTCTTTATCACTCTGCTTTTTATTCTGTCCCAGAAACTACAGATTGATTTGTTTCCTTCATACACCCTGATGTCTCTCTGCATCTGTGCTTTCACTCTCATACTTCCCTCTGCCTGGGTTGTTGCTTCCTCATCCCTCAAAACTCCTGGTCATTCCTCAATGTGCAGCTCAGGGTTTACTTCATCTGGGGAGATCTTTTCTTAAACTCCATGCACGGTGTTATGTGTTCTTCCCTCATAATACCTGACGCACATGCTTATTTTTGCTTTGATCGCTTGTAGTGTACTTCCATTTTAGACTTTCCCCCTCACTCGACTATGAAGTTTTTTTAATCTTCACAACTGACTAGAATACCAAATACTAAACAGATTTTCAGCAAATGGCTGAATAAATTTATGATTCATTTCAGGCTCTACTATTCACTAGCCAAGTAACTTTTTGTGACTCTTTTAAAGACTCTAATTTCAGCTTCTTTCCATATGACATGTAAATAATATTCATTTTCACTCATACAACTGTGCTGAAAATCAGGGGAGGTAATGTAAGTAAATGTACTTCAAACTGTAAAGAAGTTAATATGTCTTCATGCTAATACTTGACATATACTTGGATATACTTGATTCAATATGTGGAATTCTAAAATGTTTAATTCACTTTTGTTCAGTTGAAAACATCACACGTGTGTTATACATTTCTCACACTGAAAAGCAGTTATATCAATAGCCCTATTTATAGCTTCAGAATTGACTGAGGAAAGGAGAAATTTTAGAAGCATTAGATTGTAATTAATTCTTCCCTGTACAGTCAAACTCTGCAACCTAGCATCCCCTCTCTGGTGACTGTGAGTGCCATAAATTGTGGCTCAAGGTAAAAACAGATTTAAGAATTAGTGGTTTGTATGCCTGTGTTCTGTCCACTTCTCACCCACATCAAGTCTTGATCTCTTCTGTCTTCCCTAATCCCTACTTTTATAAATATTTAAACACTTACTGCTGCAATACCAGGGCATCTCTAAGCAAACACAGAGCAGAATATAAATAATAATGAAAAGTATTCTTTGCCACTTATTCCAGTGTAATGCTTATTGAATTTTGTTCTTTACTGAAAGAATGTGAGACTCTCAGTGATCATGGAATCAGGCCCAGCATAATACAGGGAAATGAAGGAAACTGTGTTTGTTGATTATCTACCATTAGGAACTTTTAAAATTATACTAAGTGGGTTATCTCATATAGTTGTCTATCCATTTTGCAAATGACAACATTTGGGTTAAAATTAATCATTTTGTGTGTTCTTTTAGCTCTTAAATATCAATGCCAGTATTAAAATTCAAGTATTTTGACTGGAAAGCTTTATACTACATTGTTTCACCAAAGTCAAGCTGTACAGCTTTAATCAGAGCCTATTTTCCTGAACATTTTAGTGTTTGATCTAGTAATAGGGATTAGTAAAACCTGTGTTTAAGAATCTTCTTGGGGAATCTGTATTTTTAACCAGCATCACTGATTATTCTGATGATCATCTAGCTGGGAAATCATTGACTTGGTAGGTAGAATTGGCGTTCTCATCACAGTCTCACAGGTTTGGTTCCAGTTAGGGAAATATTTTTTTCTGGCTACTTCAGTGGTGCATCATACATAGTAAGCACTGCATTTGCAGAATAAATTTGTTATTGAAAGTGGAAATATGTGAGATTTGGTAGGTATATATTTAGAGTTTGTGGGGTAAATACTCTGAATACCTTTAAAACTGATGGTGTTAAAAATGTGTTTCTTATATGGTCATAAAAAATGGTGTAGTACAGTCAAAACTTTCTAATGTTGATTAATTATTTGTAGGTTGGAATTTATCTTTTGGAAGCTGGCCTGGCAAAACCAGATTTTCTGAGTGATGCAAGTTCAAGAATGAAAAAGTTCAATCAACTCATGAAGAGAGTGATGGAAAAGCTATACAATTTTATTATTCCAGGTAATTTTTAAAGTAAACTTTAAAATTGCTGCTACTGAAGAGCTGTGGATTTCTCCCAAATCCTGTATATAACAACCAGAAAAACAGCTAATAAAACCATAATAAAATTGAACAACCAACATAAAATTGCTGTATGACAAAGTTATACTTATCTTAAATGCCCCCACTACTATACTTTTTGTCTTTTTTTTTTTTTTTGCTTAATAATATGCATAGCTTATAGTGTGTACTCAAGAAATGTTGGTAGCATCACTAGGCAGAATATAAAGGGATCTGAGCTGATTGGAATTTTTGCATTATTGCTGTGTTGTTTTTTTTTTTTTTATTTTGTTATGGCCGGAGATTCTTGGCCGGCCTTTACTCCACCTCTCCTTTGCAGTCTGACAAATAATCTCAAGAGCCTGCTTCCCATAAAGACCAGTTAACTTTGCTACTGTTTCTTGGCAAGAAGTTGCATCCTTGGTCAGGACTGCAGTTTCAGAGTTGTCTGCCATTGGTTCCCAAGGGAGAGTGTGGATGGCTTGCTGCAGCCCATCAGCACGACTGGAAAAACGGCTCAGATTCTCCAAGTCCTGCTCATGGTGGGTCAGCCTTATTTCTGGTGCAAATCAGAACAGTTTTATACTGGGATATCTGGGAAATCAGTTTCTAAGCTTGGTTATTGAGTTGTTTTTCTGCAGTACATTCTTTGCGAAGCTTCATAATACTAATAATAGTAAATCATTTGCATGCTAAAGACATAAAAAAAGAAAATCACTGGTTTCAGAATTGGAAGGAATGCTTTCAAGTACATCTAGAACTTTTTCAGAGTTATGATAAGAGTCCATTATTCTGCCTTTTAAAAATAATAAAACTGGAACTTTTCAAAGGAAAACTTCAAATTTAATTACTAATAATATGCACCTACACTAACAGAAATAGCCAAGCATGTAACTACACATTTATTGTAAACTTTTGAAAATCTTTAAAGGATATAATTTTTATTGAAAAAATTTAATTGTGTATTTTGTGGTACAGTCTCTATTTTAAGGCTTGTGAGGTATGTCCTACAAATGTGTGTAAGCCTGTTTGAAACCATTCAGTAATAAATCATTGGCAACAGGGGCCTTGCAAATTTTTCAAGAGTTTGAGGGGGTTTTTTTTTTCCACATCGTAGGCATGGCATGACTGAGCGACTTCACTTTCACTTTTCACTTTCATGCATTGGAGAAGGAAATGGCAACCCACTCCAGTGTTCTTGCCTGGAGAATCCCAGGGACAGAGGAGCCTGGTGGGCTGCCGTCTATGGGATCGCACAGAGTCGGACGCAACTGAAGCGACGCGGCAGCAGCAGGCATGAATCTTTTTCCACAGGGCAGTTGTGCCCAACAAATGAATCTGAAATTCTTATGGATTTGTATTGGTGGCATAAGCCCTTAGTCTCCTAATTGGCTGCTGCTGCTGTTACTAAATACCTATCCTTTTTTAGCATAAGAAATAGAATGGGAAACTTTGTCTTATTAGATATAGGAAAATTGTCTGCCTGTGGATTTTTTTAATGTTGTAAAAGTAAAATAAATTACTCTTTTACAAACTGCAATAGATATTCACATTCAGTTCCTCAGAGGCTAATTAAACATCTACGATGGGCATAGCACATGCTGGCTGCTCTGAGGGGCCATAAAAACAAAAGACAGCCTTTGCTCTCAAAGAGCGTTACAGTTCAGTGGGGAAGGGATGAATGCGCACAAACGATTATACTATGAGAAAGACCACAATGTATTGTTATATCCAGTGTAGAAGAGTGTTGCATAATACAGAGGAGAGTATTCTGATCAGGGAAAACATAATGTCATGAAAAAAGTATCAATTACATTATCTTGAAGGGTGGAAGCATAGATTTTTGGTCAGTCAAAAGGCACACTAAGCAAAGCCCCAGAGTCGGGAGAGTATATGGTATGTTCTGGGAATAAGAATTGCTTATAATTATAAATGTAGATCTTGTTGTTCTGAGTACACTTGTTCTTGGATACAGATGTGTTGGAAGAGGATGAGGAAGGTTCCGATAATGAGCCAGAGGGACAAGACATTGATGAGCTCTATCACTTTGTGAAGCAGACACATCAGCAAGAAACTCGGTCCATCCAAGTGGATGTCCAGCATCCTGCACTGACTCCTGTGTTGAGACCATACCAAAGACAGGCTGTCAACTGGATGCTACAACAGGAGCATTTCAAAAGCACCCCTGCTAGTGGCAAGTATAAGATACTTAAGGCAAATTGATCAGAGTAATTAGATGAGAGAGTTAGGGTGGAGGAAATCGGTCAGTAAACAAATTATATTGAAAGCATGGGAGAGAATGGGTGTGTTACTGTGAACAAAATTATTTTCTAAGATATCCTTCAAAATTGACACCTAGAGAAATTCGTTTATGAGTTCCCTCATCTGTAAAAGTTTGAACTGATTTTTCCAACCAGAGTAAAGGCTGCCTTGATGGAATTTTTAAAAACCAAGAAATTTTTTTTACATGCCTTTTCAACTAAGAATTGCTTTTGTAACCTGATCAGATGGGAATTGTACTAATATGTGAAAGAAACTGTACAATTTAATCATGAAGGTTAGGAACAGAAAGCACGTTTATAAAAGTGGGAGACTAACATGATTAATCTGCGTTTCCTAGTTATACTTATTTTCTTTACTCTACAAAGTAAATAATGAAATGTCATCTAGTAAGTGTTTTTATAAAAGTAGTCAATTTATGGGAATCATCTGTGTCACTGCTTTGTCATTGTCTTTAAAGGGTTGGGCACTAGGTGAGATTTTTACATGACCCTAGGAAGTGAAGTGCTAACCATTTCTCCTTTTTCCTACATAGATTTATTTTAATTAGTGATGAATAACTCTTCCATATTTCTCCCACTTTTTTATCCAACAAACTTTTTTAAACTTTTTATTTTGGAACTATCAGTTCATAGCCAATATTATTTCTTACTCTTGCTTCTCCCATATTCTGAATTATTTTGAAGTAGTAATGCCTTATGAAGAAGGAAATGGCAACCTGCTCCAGTATGCTTGCCTGGAAAACCCCACGGACATAGGAGCCTGGTGGTACAGTCCATGGGGTCGCAAAGAGTCGGACACAACTGAGTGACTGGATAGCAACAATAACCCCACATATCATTTTATCTGTTAATATTTCAGTTTATTTCATTAAAAGATACAGGTTCTTTTAAACAAATATATATATATAATGAATTTTGAAACCCCAAAATTTCTCAATATCACTGTCTCTCTTCCTTCCTAACCCCCTTTCTATTTCTCTCTTTAGTATGTTCAAATCTGAAACCAAGTAACATCCATATAGTATTGGAATTACTTGGTGTCTCTTAAGTTTCTTTTAGTCCATAGGTTTTATTTCCTCTTCTATTTTTTTCTTATATTTGTTGAAGAAATTTTATAGTTCTATAGAATTTCCTACAGGTTATTTTTTCCTCTAAAATAAAATAATTTTTTTTAACTAAGGAATTTGATTAAGGTGTAACATATACAGTAAATGCATAGATCTTAAGGGCACAGTTTGTTAAGTTTGGATAAATCTCTGCATTTATGTAACTAGCAATTCAGTTAAGACATAGAACCAGACTTTCCCAAAAGTAGACACTGGCCACCCATGCCTCTTTAAACTTGAAATGTGACTGTCCAAATTATGTGGTGTAAGTTTAAAATACACACTAGATTTCCAATAGTACGAAAAGAAAAGAATGTGAAATATCTCACTACTACTTTTTACATTGGTTACATATTGAAGTGATAATATTGTATTTGATTGTTAGACAAAAATATTAAAATTAATTTTACCTGTTTCTTTTAATATTTGTATCATACAGTGCTGACATAAAATATTTCCATCACCCAGCACTTTCCATCATTGCCTAGTCAGTTTTCCTTCTTCAATCCCTTCAGGAGGCAACCACTGTCATCATAAATTAGTTTTGTCTGTTTTTGAAACAGACAGTGATAAAATGTGTCCACTCAGGTGGAGGGAGTTGCCTTCTTTCAACATAATGTTTTTGAGGTTCATCCATGCTGCATGTATCAATAATTCATTGGTTTTTGTCCCCAGGCTAGATTTTATTGATTAAATCACGTGTCATTTAGTGGTTTTTCGGTTCTCTGTGGTTCCCATAAATTAAAACTTTCTTTTAATTTTTTTCATTTTAAAAAACCTGTATGTCTGTATTCCTACTTCATCTGTTAATCACTGAAGAAGGTAACAAAAAATGACTAACCGTTTCTGGAAGTAGAGACATACTTACAACTTAGCAGTTGGTTTAAACAGCTTAAAATATTGGGAAGGGATAGTGAAAGATGCTGGTTGACACAGACTCAGTACTTCATTGCTGTAGTTTTAGATTTTTTTTTTTCCCTCAGTTAAGCCTTTCCTCTACTCAGACCCATATGAAAGGTTAGATCTGATATAAATTAATGTATTAGCCCAGTGTAATTTATCTGTGAAGTTATTTAACGATATAAGGTAACTTCTTTAAGCATGTATAAAAGACAAGGTGCTTTCATTTATTCAGTAAGCCTTGATATGTATTGGTTTTCTTTTCCTGTTAATCCTCTATACTAGTATAATTTGTACATTTTGCTATACTTTGCATAATTAAAATATAATTAATAAGTTAAATTATAAAGTATCCAATAAAATATAATTGCAAGTATAATTTGCTTTAGTTTTTCTGTCTTATCACTTGCTTCTATGGAAAATAATTGTACGCTAAACAAAGGAAGCAAAAGAATAATATCTGAAGAATGAGAGCGGGTTCCTGGCCTTTTACCCACATGTATGTGTCTTCCCAGGGTATCCTGACTGTTGACTTACTTTTATTTTAATGCGATTATCTGGCAGAACAGAAAATAAACAGAAAATGGTTTATTTTTCTTTAGAAAATGCCTTACACTTTCTATGGCGAGAAATTGTTACATCTGAAGGTTTGAAACTCTACTACAATCCATACACAGGCTGGTAAGGCAAAACTTTGCTTATGTGCTTGATATTGAAAACAAATATTATGAAAACCTATATGAGACTGATGGCATATGTATTCAGCCTTGGCAGTACCTCAGAAAGGCATACTAAATTAAAGTCTCATTAGACAGTTTTATAGATAGGATAGACATGGAATTAATAGCACTTGTAATTTTTTGGTAGATAAATACAGTAGGATAGACTTAAGATGTGTATTTATTGATATTTAAAGAGAGAATATTTTTAGTAAAAATATCACCTTATTATGAGCCAGTTCATTAAACTTGTTAATTTTATTATAAAAGAGTTCTAGGAATCATTAAATATGATTATTGGATCAGTAGTTATTGCCATTTTTATTCACAGATTCATAAAGGTTACAGAAGGTAGACATGCTTCCCTTTATTTATGGGAGAAAAAAAAATGATGATAGTACCCATTCTGTTTCTGCACACTTAAGTTGTCAGCTCAGGCAGTTTTTTTAGTCTCACAGTTGTTCTATTCATGATCTAGAGTCTATAATTGTTGCAACTGAAAGTAGAGTTTTAAAAAGCTTAAGACTTTAATGCATTTCTCCCAGTTCTCTTTAGGAACAGTACGACTTATATTTGCATTCCTATGATGTGTTTTTCTTGTATTTTCCTTTAGCATCATTCGTGAGTACCCAAGTGCTGGACCACAGTTGCTTGGTGGGATCTTAGCAGATGAGATGGGTCTTGGAAAGACAGTGGAGGTTTTGGCTCTGATTCTGACACATACTCGACAAGATGTCAAACAAGATGCTCTCACTCTTCCTGAGGTAGGAGGAGTACTACAGGGCTTGGGAAAGCAGAGCATATGTTCTCCAGAAAGCATCATATGTTGAACATTTGGTTGGCACTTAAGTCAACACTTTCAGTTTATTCTGCGGCTTATGATTTGTATTAGTTGTTAACTTCACATAGGCACAAAAAATGGGATATTTGTGACTTGGCGAAGTTTTTAAAGTGATATTGGCCAACCAGGAAGGGGATAGGTATGCTGTTATTTATCAAGCTTCCTTCTAGTTGGCAGAGAAATTCTCTTAGGAAAGTTTGATTACTTCCTCAAATGTTTTGTCACTTCCTCTGATCTCCATATTACTGCTACATATTTTTGAGAGCTATTTTTCAAAAATTGTGCAAAGCTCAGATATGTAAATCTTGGGGTCAAATAATTAGAACTTTGTTAAAGGGTAAATAGCTTAGTAAGTAGATTTCTCAATGAAACGAACAAATGAAACAAATAAAACTTCTCAATAAATAAAGTCTTTATTCTAAAATGTATGTGTGTTAGTTGCTCAGTCATTTCTAACTCTTTGCAACCTCAGGGATTGTAGCCCCCCAGGCTTCTCTGTCCATGAGATTCTCCAGGCAAAAATAGTGGAGTGGGTAGCCATTCTCTTCTCCAGAGGATCTTCCCGACCCAGAGATTGAACCTGGGTCTCCTGCATTGCAGGTGGATTTCTTTACCATCTGAGCCCCTAGGGAAACCCTCTAAAATGTATAGTTGTGTTTAAATATATACATTTTAGAGTTTATAAGAAAAAAAACTTCACTGAGACTCATAGCTTATAGCTTATATTTTCAGATAATAAAATCGTCAATTAGCACATTAAATCCTGCCGAAATGAAGCTACTAGTTAAAGACATGACCTTAATTACCTGTAGGGTCCACCATGCTTTCAACCTTAGCGGTTATATGACCTTTTGATAGGGTAAAGTTTGCAAAATTATCCTTTCAGATTTGAGTAAGGGATAGAGTAGGGAATGTCTGTTTCCTTTGTAGAAAAATGAGTTGACGTGTACAGTTTTAACTATCAGTAACTTCCTTTTGAGGGGTTTTTGCTCATTAGCTGTGTTAATTTTAACTTATTTTGATTGCTATTACAAATTCAGTGGGTTAATACAATTTTAAACAAGCCTTAAAACATATTAATTTCAGAAGTTTCACACTTTAATATGCATAATTTTTTAAAATGATGGCTAGCTGTTAACTCTGAAATAAAAAATAAGGTTTATATGTGTGAATAACTTATTTAGCCCTTTCTTTCATAATCTGTTACAATTCTTTTGTATCTTATTAATAGAAGGAGGGTTAATTTTGTGAAGCAACTCAATACTGAAAGCAAAACACTGTGTAACTGCAAAATGTTGTTTATATCAGGGAGAAGTGGTAAATTATTTCATTCCATCACATTATTCTGGCGGAAATGTAAAAAAGACAGAAACCCAGAATATGGAATTTGAACCAAAAGAAAAAGTTCAGTGCCCCCGTAAGTATGAAATCTCTTAAAGATAACAGCCTTTGCAGTGATATTTGTTCTAATTCTTATAATCTTTAATAGAAATATCTTATAATTGTTATAAATAATTGTTTTTACAGTTGTTTATACGTTGCATAAAAGTTTGGTTACAAGGCATATTATCTTAACAAAACTAAAGATTTATTCTTTGGTTTGACTTGATCCAGATAATTTGTTGCTTAATTCGTAGATTAGCAAATTAATGTAATTCTTCTTAAATTATTTTCATTACTGTAATTTACTTCTTAATTGAGATAAGCTCATTACATATTCTTCAAAATGATAATATACAGACAGCATGTCTTTAATAAATCTTTATTTTTTACTTGGTTCTTAATGCACATTAAGATTAACTGAGTTTTATTTTCTTTTCACTTTAATTGTTTTGACTGAGTTAGCATATCCTTTTGCATTTAGCTACACGTGTGATGATCCTGACAGCTGTTAAAGAAATGAATGGAAAAAAAGGAGTTTCTATTCTTTCCATCTACAAGTATGTCAGTTCTATCTATAGATATGATGTTCAGCGGAACAGGAGTCTTCTGAAACGGATGCTCAAATGTTTAATTTTTGAAGGCCTTGTGAAACAGATCAAAGGCCATGGTTTTTCTGGTACTTTTACATTGGGGAAGAATTACAGAGAAGAGGACATATATGATAAAACGAGAAAGCAGGTAACAGCATTTATCAAGTAGTTATATGTGATGCTTTACAAAGTAAGTTGACAGATCCCACCTGTCTAAAGCTCTTAGAGCCAGATGATAAAAAAGAAACATTAAGAAAAGCACTAATGGCTATGACTTCTGTTTTCTACTTTCTGAATAAAAGTTCCATCAGAGTAGAAACTAAAAATGAGTATTAATTGAGTGGATTATGCAATTAGTTTGTAAAGCATAATATAGGTTAAAAGAAGATTTCTTCACCCTCATGCTATTGTCAGCACTCAAAAAGCACGTTCCGTACTTTAAAAATGTTAATACATGACATCTGCATAACTCTTTACATACGATTTGAATGTTTTATATGCATTCTCATTTTCCCTTGTCATCACCTTTTAAAATATTTACATTTTGTTATAAAACTTCTCTTCTGGGCCAATACTACAATTTGCTTTTAAGAAAATAGTTAAAAATTTGTGAAAATAAATTAAGAAAAGACTGATGACAACAATTCAAAATGTGGAGTTACTAGCTTAGCTACTGTGAAAGAAATTGCAGACCAAAAAGTTCTCTTCCAAGAGTAGTGAGTCTCCAGCATTTCCTCCCCAGCCAGGTTAGAAGACTGCAATGAACTTCTGTGCTTTTAATAATCCTTCTGCTACCAAAAAAGGAAAATCTCCTTCAGTTAATGCCAATCGTTCCATGTTAATGTCATTCATTCCTCTGTTCGCCCTTGACTGTGACATCACTTCTAGGAAGGTGCAGCTGACATCTGCCTCCCCAGCACAGCCCCTGTCTGTGGTATAACCCCCTTATGCAATCCTGTAGCATCATTTTAAAGAGGCATGCTCAGTTGTGTCCTACTCTTTTGCAACACCATGAATTGTAGCCCACCAGGCTTCTCTGTCCATAGGATTCCCCAGGCAAGAATACTGGAGTGGGTTGCCTTTCACTGTTCTCTCTTTTCCTACAGACTCCTTTGAGACCAGGAGCTAAATATACCTCATACTTATATCCCCAGCACCTAACATGTTGCCTGGCACAGAATTGGCATTTAATAAATAATTGTAAAGAGGGTACACCAATAGAAAGGAGAAAGAAGGAATTTATTTGTTTATTGTAGTAACTAGTAGATTAATTTTTGCTTTAGTTAAAAGCTATATTTTAATACTTGACATTTGTATAATTTCCCCTGTTGTTGTTTAGTCACTAAGTCATGTCCAACTCTTTTGTGACCCCATGAACTGTAGCCCATGGACAGGCCCCTGTGTCCATGGGATTTCCCAGGCAAGAATACTGGAGTGGGTTGCCATTTCCTTCTCCAGGGGATCTTTACAGCCCGGGGATTCAACCCCATATCTCCTGCACTACCGGTGGATTCTTTACCGCTGAGCCACCAGGGAAGCCCATAATTGCCCTAGTTTGTATTATAAACTACCAGTCTTTTATTGATTTAGACAGACCGTAAATTATAAGAGGTTGATAGCAAAATTAGTAGCTCCCTTTATTTCTAAGTTTGGTCCTTCCAAATATTAATTAAACAACAGTAGAGTTTTCTTTTCCTTTTGGGCCTACAGGAAGAGGAGTTCATAGAGCAATTTGAAAATCACTGATCAGGAGTGATTCTCCTCAGGGAAAGAGTAACGAAGACTGACTACGAGATTTTTATGTAAAGCATATGAAGTTGGGTGTTTAATTTTAGCTGTCACTCCATTGAAATAAATTAAATAATGTTTTTCATAGGCAGTGGGGAGTCCAAGGAAAACTCAGAAAGAATCCAGAAAATCAGGAAACAAGGACACAGACTCTGAATATTTGCCATCAAACACCTCTGATGATGATGATGATCCTTACTATTATTACTGCAAGCCCAGGAGAAATCGTAGTAAATGGAGGAAGAAACCCGTTCTGTCCACGAAAAGCGAAAAAAGCCAGCTGAACATCAGTCTCAACCCACAAGATCACTGTCCACCTACTGGTAACTCTGAAATTACTGATGTTACTACATCTGAAAGAACATGTGTCTTTGAAGTCAATCAAGAACATTCAGCAAAGGACCAAGCTGAATCTCTAAATCCTGTTGGTGATGACATGCCACATTCTAATATCATGGGTCCCTATAATTCTTCCACTTATCGCTTTGAGTGCATATGTGGTGAACTTGACCAGGTAGACTGTAAGCCTCGTGTTCAGTGCCTGAAATGCCACTTGTGGCAACATGCAAAATGTGTGAATTATGAAGAGAAGAATCTGAAGATTAAACCTTTCTACTGCCCCCACTGCCTTGTTGCAATGGAGCCAGTATCTACAAGAGCAACTCTGATCATCTCCCCCAGTTCCATCTGTCATCAGTGGGTGGATGAAATCAACAGGCATGTGAGGTCATCATCTCTTCGAGTCTTGGTAAGACAGTTTGGACTCTTTAAAGGGATAGGAAAATATAAGTGTTTGCTTATGATAATTTTTATAATCTTCGTCACCTTGTTTTTATCCCCAAAATTAACTTAATGAGATAATAATATTAAGTCAGAACTCAAAGAGGAAATTGAGAATAAGAAAAAGCACAGTAGACTGCTAATTCTTTTCTGACATCAGAAGTTAAAGCACTGTGAGTGGAAAGTTATGAAAGTTTTTGAAAAAGTCCTTAATCATATAAAGGAAAACATCTTTGTATTCAGAAAGAAATGCAGTTCAAAGGCAGCATTGTTTAATAGTTATCTGTTTGTATGATCCTATATCTTTTAGCTCCCGAATCTTCCTCTGAAGCCTCAGTTACCCTTTCTGTAAAATAAGAATTTACTCATTCAACAAGTGGACACCTATTGTGTGCCAGAAATTGTGCTCAGTTCTAAAAATTGTACCCCCACACACTTTTTCTGAAGATTAAATGATTTGATAAAGTGCTGGCACATAGTGCGTGTTCATTTAATGTTATTGTTCACTACTGTTAGTATTTTTTACCCTTTGTGTTCTTCTTTTCTTCTTTCCACACAAATGTTATTGGAGATTTTCTATATTTCGGCCACTATGATAGGCATGTATAATACAGTAGTTTATAAA
Source organism: Budorcas taxicolor (assembly GCF_023091745.1). Lineage (NCBI taxonomy): Eukaryota > Metazoa > Chordata > Mammalia > Artiodactyla > Bovidae > Budorcas > Budorcas taxicolor. Next base: position 74,421,243 of record NC_068918.1, on the reverse strand, counting down.
ACACCAACTTTGCCACTGAGGCGCTCTGTTCTGTAGAGGAGGCAAACCTTGCTTTGTATCTTGACTCTGCTAGTTTTGAGTAAGTCACTTCATGTTTTCTATGTGTGACATAGGAATAATAACAACTGATAGAGTTGTTGTTAAAGGTGGGAGATAAAACTTTGCAGTGCTAAAACATAAAAGGCATTCAGTAAATAATAGCTCTTATTGTTAAACCTTCTCATACCATTGTGCTTTTGCACAAACTATTGATTCCATCTACCCACCTACGTTTTCCCCTTTCTTCCACCCATGAAAACTCTTGAATGTACTTTAAGATCTACTGCAAATTTGAATTCCTCTCTGAGTTTACCTGCTTAGCCATAAAATTGGTCTCCACTGTGAAGCTTTTGCATTTACTTCTGTTCCAGTTCCTTTCACATTGCTTATGTTTTTAGTCTTCCACAGTAAAATGCATCTTTCTCTAAATAGGTCTGGGATGTATCTTATAGGATGTTTGGTTATAAACAAATAGAAAGTGCTCGGTAAGGGTATAAATGAATGTCTGTGATTATATCCTAGGTATATCAAGGAGTGAAGAAAGATGGTTTTTTACAGCCTCATTTTTTGGCAGAACAGGATATAGTCATCATTACTTACGATGTCCTCCGTTCAGAGCTGAACTATGTAGACATCCCACACAGCAACAGTGAGGATGGGCGTCGCTTAAGGAACCAGAAGCGCTACATGGCTATTCCCAGTCCTCTTGTAGCTGTGGAGTGGTGGAGGATCTGCCTTGATGAAGCTCAGATGGTCGAATGTCCTGCTGTAAAAGTGAGAATTTCGGCAGAATCACTTGAGGGCTGGGGAAAAGACTGGAGGAAACTGTTCATAGGAAATTTAATAGTTTACATGTAGTTTAACCCACAGTATTGACATTCGCCAAGTTTGCCTTTGGACACTTTGCATTTGCTTTCTCTTATGCATGAGCTGTATAATCCTTAGAAATTATTTGGTACTCGGAATCATTGTTCTGTAAAAGTTCATGTATATTTGAAGAAGATGGTAGTTTTTATGTGATGTAGATCTAAGTAAACTCTACTTAGGTACTTTTATCAGCATTTCTGCCACGTGGAGTACTCTCCATGCAGGTTCTGGTAACTGACAGCTTTTTATCAGAGACCAAATGGTAATAGAAAAATGCTAGAGGAAAAGCTTTTATTCAGACTTCACTGTATGTCTTTATTCTGTCTTCTTTGCCCAGTCTGTGACCTGAACTGAATTAATAAGTCATGCCTGTTAGCACAGTGGTTCTTCTCATCTGGAGGATGGGGTGGTCTAAGGAGTGTATCAGTCAGCTGGGACATTTTCAGTCTACCCATACATGAATTTCCTTTCCTCTTTGAAAGGACACATTGCAGCCTCCTGCTAATAAGAGCCCCATACTAGAAGATAACCCATTGACTATGATGTTCAGTATTGAGTGTGATAACTATTCTGTAAGGGCAAATGCATCTGACCTGAAGCCTGGGCTTGAGAGCTGTTTTCATAAGTAAACACAATCCTTCTGCATTTTTCTTGTGTCTCTCTTTTCATTCTCTCCCAACAGGCTGCAGAAATGGCTCAGCGCCTGAGTGGGATTAACCGCTGGTGCATCAGTGGCACTCCAGTACAGAGAGGATTGGAAGGTAATGGATGGTTTCCTCACATATAGCATTTATTTGAAAAACTTAAATTTTTTAAGCAAAAAGCATTGCTTAACTTTTGTAGAAATCCTTAGGTGATTATGCATATATTAAAATATATTTGATCCTAATAGTTACAGACATCTATCTTTTTAAATGGAATCAAGTGCTTTTTATTTATATATACATATATATGAAGACAGATATGTAGTTGAGTAGTCCTATTGTCCTGATTTGAGCAGTTATTGTGCCTGCCTGAACACTGTAGACACAGGTTTGAATTGGACTCAAAGTTCCAAAATGGTGAGTAGAAAACAGGGAGAACCTGACAAGAAAGAAAGAGGGAAAGAGAGAAGAAAAAGGAATTAGTTTCACTTGGCTGTGTCTATAAAGATAAGGACTTCCCACTCACACATTTTAACTGATGCTTCTACATCAGTCTCATTCATATAACTAATTTTTTCTATAGAACATAGACAGCATTTTTAAAACTTTTGTCCAAGTTGCAGATATTTAAGACTAAAAGTTTAAATAAGTAAATGTTGGTTTACATAATAAATTTCTGGAAAAACTGTCACTAAAATGTGGTTTAATTATAAAAATATAAATATCCTTAGTCCTATGACAGATATTTATCTTCAAAACCTATCATTCTTGAAAATTCAGGTTTTCATGTATCATTTGTTCTTAGCAGGATAACTTACTATTCTGCTAAAGTAAAAATATCAACATCTATTACATTGAACTGAGAAACACTATTTTTTGATGATTATTTTTAGGGGAAAAGAGTTTTTTAGGAAGATGTTTAAGTATATATTTAAATACCTGTGTAATTTTAGTAAGTTACATTAAGATGCATGTTTCTAGAATGCTGCTGCTGCTAAGTTGCTTCAGTCGTGTCCGACCATGTGCAACCCCATAGGTGGCAGCCCACCAGAATCCCCCGTCCCTGGGGTTCTCCAGGCAAGAACACTGGAGTGGGTTGCCATTTCCTTCTCCAATTCATGAAAGTGAAACGTGAAAATAAAGTCGAACAGTCGTCTCCGACGCTTAGCAACCCCATGGACTGCAGCCTACCAGGCTCCTCCGCCCATGGGATTTTCCAGACAAGAGTACTGGAGTGGGGTGCCATTGCCTTCTCCAATTTGTAGAATAATATCAGGCTAATTAAAAGGCCAAATTTAGTGGTCTGCTGTTACATTGGAAACTGTCCAATATGTTAATATTTAGGTGTTATTAAGATAATCACAGTGGTGTGATCACTCACCTTGAGCCAGACATCCTGGAATGTGAAGTCAAGTGGGCCTTAAAAAGCATCACTACGAACAAAGCTAGTGGAGGTGATGGAATCCCAGTTGAGCTATTTCAAATCCTAAAAGATGATGCTGTAAAAGTGCTACACTCAATATGTCAGCAAATTTGGAAAACTCAGCAGTGGCCATAGGACTGGAAAAGGTCAGTTTTCATTTCAATCCCAAAGAAAGACAGTGCCAAAGAATGCTCAAACTACCGCACAATTGCACTCATTTCACACGCTGGTAAAGTAATGCTCAAAATTCTCCAAGCTAGGCTTCAGCAATATGTGAACCGTGAACTTCCAGATGTTCAAGCTGTATTTAGAAAAGGCAGAGGAACTAGAGATCAAATTGCCAACATCCACTGGATCATCAAAAAAGCAAGAGAGTTCCAGAAAAACATGTATTTCTGCTTTATTGACTATGCCAAAGCCTTTGACTGTGTGGATCACAAGAAACTGTGGAAAATTCTGAAAGAGATGGGAATACCAGACCACCTGACCTGCCTCTTGAGAAACCTATTATGCAGGTCAGGAAGCAACAGTTAGAACTGGACATGGAACAACAGACTGGTTCCAAATAGGAAAAGGAGTACGTCAAGGCTATATATTGTCACGCTGCTTGTAACTTCTATGCAGAATACATCATGAGAAACGCTGGGCTGGAAGAAGCACAAGCTGGAATCAAGATTGCCAGGAGAAATATCAATAACCTCAGATATGCAGATGACACCACTCTTATGGCAGAAAGTGAAGAGGAACTAAAAAGCCTCTTGTTGAAAGTGAAAGAGGAGAGTGAAAAAGTTGGCTTAAAGCTCAACATTCAGAAAACGAAGATCATGGCATCTGGTCCCATCACTTCATGGGAAATAGATGGGGAAACAGTGTCAGACTTTATTTCTGGGCTCCAAAATCACTGCAGATGGTGATTGCAGCCATGAAATTAAAAGACACTGACTCCTTGGAAGGAAAGTTTTGACCCACCAAGATAGCATATTCGAAAGCAGAGACATTACTTTGCTAACAAAGGTCCATCTAGTCAAGGGTATGGTTTTTCCAGTGGTCATGTATAGATGTGAGAGTTGGACTGTGAAGAAAGCTGAGCGCCGAAGAATTGATGCTTTTGAACTGTGGTGTTGGAGAAGACTCTTGAGAGTCCCTGGGACTGCAAGGAGATCCAACCAGTCCATTCTGGAGGATATCAGTCCTGGGTGTTCATTGGAAGGACTGATGGTAAAGCTGAATCTCCAATACTTTGCCCACGTCATGTGAAGAGTTGACTCATTGGAAAAGACCCTGATGCTGGGAGGGATTGGGGGCAGGAGGAGAAGGGGACGACAGAGGATGAGATGGTTGGATGGCATCACCAACTCAATGGAAATGAGTTTGAGTGAACTCCGGGAGTTGGTGATGGACAGGGAGGCCTGGTGTTCTGCGATTCATGGTGTCGCAGAGTCAGACACGACTGAGCAACTGAATTGAACTGAAGATTTCATTGAACTCCAGAGTTAGCTAGGAAGGTGTAGAGAAAATGCCTATCACAGTTACTTTATTCGTATTTTAATTTTAAAGGAATATGAGCAGTAATTCTGCAGTTCCCTGGGTACTTAATTTGGGATGAATAAGATGTTGGCAGGTGTTTTGAGCAACTGGCACCCTTTAACAAATTTTTGATTAATTTTCCAAATAGCTTTATTGAGGTATGAATGACATATAATGAAACTAGAAATATTTAAAATGTAAAATTTGTAAACTTTTGACATATATATTTACCAGGGAGTTTATTTCCACAATCAACATAATGACTCCAAAAATTTTCTCATGTCCAAGTTATCTTAAAAAATAGCATTTCCTGAATGTCTGGAAATTTAGTTTATTTTTCATATTTTCTTCCGTGATTCTCTGATATCATTAATGCTATCACTCTTATAATATATCAGGTTTTGGGGGGTTTTTTTTGTGTTAATAGTAACTGCGGTGGGAATGTTAGCCTGATGTGACTTCAGTACAGTTCAGTCAGTGTCACGAATCTCGGTCCATAGTTCTTCAGGCACTCTGTCTATCATATCTAGTCCCTTAAATCTATTTCTCACTTCCACTGTATAATCATAAAGAATTTGATTTAGGTCATATCTGAATGGTCTAGTGGTTTTCCCCACTTTCTTCAATTTAAGTCTGAATTTGGCAATAAGGAGTTCATGATCTGAGCCACAGTCAGCTCCCAGTCTTGTTTTTGCTGACTGTATAGAGCTTCTTCATCTTTGGCTGCAAAGAATATAGTCAATCTGATTTTGGTGTTGGCTATCTGGTGTGTAGAGTCTTCTCTTATGTTGTTGGAAGAGAGTGTTTGCTATGACCAGTGCGTTCCCTTGGCAAAACTCTGTTAGCCTTTGCCTTGCTTCATTCCATACTCCAAGGCCAAATTTGCCTGTTACTCCAGGTGCTTTTTGACCTCCTACTTTTGCATTCCAGTCCTCTATAATGAAAAGGACATCTTTTTTAGGGTATTACTTCTAAAAGTTCTTGCAGGTCTTCATAGAACCGTTCAACTTCTTCAGCTGACTTACTATGTTGTATTTGGAAGCAGAAGTCTCATTTGTTTTCTTTTTGTGTTAGACCAGGGTTTCTCTACCTTAGCCCCATTAACATTCTGAGTCAGATATTCATTTTTATTAGGGGCTGTTCTGGTTATTTCGGATACTGAGCTTTTACACTCCTGATGCTGGTAGTGTTCTTGCAGTTGTGACACCCATAATTGTCTCCAGTCGTTGCCAAATGTCCCCAGTGGGCAAAATCACATCCTTTCCACCCCAGTTAATAGCCACTCTGCTAGACTGATAGAGATAAATAAGTTTTGATGATTTATTAATTAACATTTGTTTTTGCTCCATGGTAAAGTCAAAAATTTTAAGTCAAACCATCCTAAGTCAGAGACTATCTATCTGTATTCTCAACATGCTTTTTTTTTTTTTCTTTCAGATCTTTTTGGGTTAGTGGTATTTCTTGGTGTTGAACCTTACTGTGTCAGACACTGGTGGGTTCGACTTCTCTATCGTCCTTATTGCAAGAAGAATCCTCATTTCCTCTACAGCTTTATTGCCAAGATAATGTGGAGGTCTGCGAAGAAAGATGTGATTGACCAAGTCAGTAGGATAAGTATTTACTGATTAAGGGTAATAGGAAAAAATTTGAGAAGCAGCAGAGTTGGGGTGAAAAGTTAAATTTCCAAGTGACTTTTTTTTTTTCCTCCTCTGTTTAGATCCAGATACCCCCTCAGACAGAAGAAACCCACTGGCTTCACTTTTCTCCAGTGGAAAGACATTTCTATCACCGTCAACATGAGGTGTGCTGCCAGGATGCAGTGGTAAAACTCAGGAAGATTTCCGACTGGGCTTTGAAGCTCAGTAGCCTGGACAGAAGGACTGTCACCTCCATCCTGTATCCATTGCTGAGGCTCCGACAGGCCTGCTGCCACCCACAGGCGGTTCGGGGCGAGTTCTTGCCACTCCAAAAAAGGTTTTATTATCAGTTTTCTTATGCTGTAAGAGATAATAGAGTAGTGATCGACAATATTGGGGGAAGGAAATGGCAACCCACTCCTGTATTCTTGCCTAGAGAATCCCGTGGACAGAGGAGCCTGGTGGGCTGCTGTCCATGGGGTCGCACAGAGTCGGACATGACTGAAGTTACTTAGCATGCGTGCATACATAGACAGTATTAAAGCAATTAGCTTGCTAGCCCACGGTTTCATTCAGGGTCTTAGAACTGAATTGTCATCTGTTTTTAGCAGTGTGGTGATTTTTCTTCACTATGGAACCCCATTTGTGAAAGAGAACCACATCAAAATTATTTTCATGGTTTTGAACATATTTTTAGGACTGTTGAAGGGTTTTGTTGTTTTTGGGGGGTTTTGTTTATTTGTCTTCTGCTGCACTTCAGATATGAAATGCTTTTGTTCATTTTGTGTTGTATTTTTTGGTTCTGACATCAGGGAATTAGGTGAATTAGATTCCTATTAAATATTTTCTTTATAATTATACTAGCTATATTCTTTGATTATTCCTTTCAATACTCTGTTGTCCCACAAAATTTGTTTGTTTGTTCATCAAACTGTGATAGGAACTAGGCTCTTTTTTTTTTAGCACTTGATATTAAAAAGATATCCTTTCAAGTGCAATAAGAAATATAAAGAGGAATTTGACTCTTATCCTTGCCTTTGAGCAGTTTGTAGATAACTAAAGGCAATGACAAAGATTAATGAAAGTGTTAGTTGCAAAGTTGAGTCTGACTCTGCAACCCCATGGACTGTAGCCTGATAGGCTCCTCTGTCCATGGGATCCTCCAGGCAAGAATACTGGAGTGGGTTGCCATTCTCTTCTTCAGGGGATCTTCTTGTCACAGGGATCAAACCCAGGTCTCCTGCACTGTAGGCAGATTCTTTATCGTCTGAGCCATCAGACAAAGTTTATAGATCTCTATAATATAAAGAAAACATTGTGTATTTCACAAGAGGTATATATGAGTTGCTGTGGGGCTTCCCTGGTAGCTCAGACAGTAAAGAATTTGCCTGCAATGCAGGAGACCTGCCTTCAATCCCTGGGTTGGGAAGATACTCTGGAGAATGGAACGAATGCCCACTCCAGTATTCTTGCCTGGAGAAGTCCATGGACAGAGGAGCCTGGCAGGCTACAGTCCTTGGGGTTGCAAGAGTCAGACATGACTGAATGACTTCACCACCACAACCACCACTTTGCACTTTAGGAAGATTTTTCTAGTTCTGCTCTTCACTGACTGAAATGAGAAAAAGTTAAAGAATGAGAGGATCAAAAGAAAGCTTGCTAGAATAGTAAACTAATAATGGTAATGATGAAAATGGAGGTAAACAGATAACAAGGATCACAAAGACTCTGTAACAGAGACTGGTACTCTTGATCTTATGTAATATTATTCTCTCACTTGGAATCTTCTTTCTAGTTCTGTAAAACGTGCCTTTTCTTTTAGCACCATGACAATGGAAGAACTGCTGACATCCCTGCGGAAGAAGTGTGGCACTGAATGTGAAGAGGCGCATCGGCAGCTAGTCTGTGCCCTCAATGGCTTAGCAGGCATCCACATCATTAAAGGTAGAAGGTGATGCTTTGTTATCTTCAGTTCTTCTAAATACTTATAATGTAAACCAAAGTTACAATTATAGTTATAATGTAAATCAAAGTCTCCCCAGAAAGACACTTTCACACAATATTAATCATAATTTAAATAGGTCCAACTTAATGGAGAGCAGTTACACAGAACATTTCAAAAAAAAATGTTTCAATATGCTTTCACCAAACATTTCCACTTTTAGAAGCTTTTTGTGTGAACAATCGAAACAATCAAAATAGTGAACAACTGAAACAACCAAAATGCCTAGAAATAGAATGGTTAAATTGTGACACATTCAAGTGAATGTTGGTCATTGACTTACAAAGTAGTATCACTTGTAAGTTCACTCTCCCAACAAATATTCGAGTATTTGCTAGGTGCTGGTTATGATTTAGGTACTAGAAATAATGTACTAAAATAAGTGTCAATCTAGCCTCATATCTGAAAAATTCATTTTTCTATAAGCATTTTATAGTATATATAATACTATTACATATATATATATTCTGTTTTATCCTCCTGATTGCCATTACCATCCCTATTTTAGGGATTTAGTTTAGTCATTACCATCCCTATTTTATTTGAGAAAATGGGTTCAAAAGGCTTAGTTGCTTTCTCAAGATTACAGCTAGAAAGTGACAAAGAGTTTGCCCTGGATCTCTCGATTTCACATTAGATATTTAATTTTTTTATTATCCTATGTCCTCCTCTTTATCAAATAGGCATTTATAAACCTCAGTATTATACTATATAATAGGTTGCAACTCACCATCAAAAATTTCTGATGTTGAGTGATATGTCCCTTGTAAATGATCACAATAATAAATTTCAGATTTCCCAACTTGATTATGAACTGCATTTCTCATTTTATTCTGTGTTGTTATGACTCAGAAGCTTAGACAGTAAATGAATTTCTTCACTTGGCCTTTTTTCTAGTCTCCTGTCAGACTTGTCTCTTTTCCCCTGCTGTGAAATTATACACAATATGAGAATTGGAAGGGTTATTCATCTGATCAATGTCCAGACACTGTAGCTCTCTAACAGGATCAGTGTGTGACTGGCTCCTGTGTGGCAAAATACCATGCTATGATGTAGCAGGAGGTGCCTCACTGCTCTTTCCAGGTAGTTTCCACTGCATCCTCACTGTAGTTATTTTTCTGTGGCTGGAAACTATTGCTGATTGTTAAGAAGAATTCCCATTAGAAAGTCCGTTAATAAGTGGTATGTCTATTCTCATTTAATTGTAATTATAAGCTTAACTGTGGGGGATTAACTACTTTCAGTTTCTAGTTTAATTCATAGTAGTATATTAAATAATATACATTTTTAAAAGTAATATTACATATTTAACTTACATAATTTAAACTTTTCTAATATTAGAGACCAGATAGTACAGATATGACTTCTAAATGAAATCTAAAATTTATATTAACCTCTAAAGGGATTCACATATTACATGCGACTATACATATATATGATATACAGTGTATATTTTAAGGTCCTCACTGATTATGGTGTTAAAAACATGATGTTATTTCAATTGTGTGTACTAGATACATGAAATATATATGTGTGTGTTTATCTACACACACACACACACACACACACACATATAATATAGAAGTGTTTTAGGTTCAGTTTTCTGAGAAAGAAAGCTTTTTTTCCTGATCCTCACATACATTTTTCATTTCTACATGTGTTTTTTTGGAAAAAATTAGTTTGGCAGTATCGAACCAGTACAGTTTGTCTAGTTGTTAATAGGTTTAGTGCCATCAAGTGGCAAAGAATGGGCATTTCCATATTTGGCTTATATTTGCATAGCTTATTGAATATGGATATTTTTATGTCTTAGTCTGGGAAAGACATAAAAATATTTTTTTTCACTATAAAAAATCTTTTTTTTTTTCACTAAATAATGAAAAGAAAACAGATATTATAATGAATAGCTCAGTTTCATCTGCTTTTATTATAGTCTAGTCATTGTACCTTCTTTAAAAGGTATAATAATTATGAAGAGAAAATTGTTAAATGAATTATTCTTTATAAATGACAGTATAAATATTAATAGAATCCATATGTCTTTTGAAAACCTAAGAGAGCTCATTGTGTGAAGATAATTGTGTTACTCCTACATTATAATGCAACTTCATTATTGTGAAAGTAATCTGCTTTATAAAAATGAATAGAGATTAGATGACTTGGCAAGTACTGTGAAAATGTGTGCTTTAGAAAGCTTTATATTAAATAACTGGTAGAACTAGATATAAAACAGTGGTATAAAAGCAAGTGTTTTGTGCAACAATATGAATGTACTTAATGCTGTTGGACTACACTCTTAAAAAAATGGTTGAAATGGTAAATTTTATTTTATGTATACTTTACCACAATAAAATATACATATATGAAATCAGCTTTACCAGAGAGAGAGTGTGTGCGTTAGTCACTCAGTCATGTCCGACTCTTTGCAACCCCGTGGACTGTTCTTCTGTCTGGAATTCTCCAGGCAAGAATACTAGAGTGGGTTGCTGTTCCCTTCTCCAGGGGATCTTCCCGACTCAGGAATTGAACCCTGGTATTCCGCATTGCGGGCAGATTCTTTACTGTCTAAACCACCAGGCACATATATATATCACATATATATATATATATATATATATATAATATTCATTATGGCTATGAGCAAAATTCTAAATCCATGATATTAATGAAACTGGTTTAAAGTTTAAAATAAGCAAGTGTATGCAATGATCAGGATAAAAGCTTTTTCCTCAGCAAACTGAAATTAGAACATCTCTTTATCTTTTTCTCCCTTGTGTTTCATGATTTTGCCACTGTTAGATTTTCATTTTAATTATATGTATAAATTACTGGTTTCGAGTTTTTCCCTAGGCAGCAAAAAAGATAGGTTCCGTTAGTCAAAGCCATTAAAAATGTTTCACCTCCCCTTCACTGAAGTCTAATGAAACTTTCTGAAAGAATCAGGTAGTAAATATTTTAGGCTTTGTGAGCCATAAGATTTGTGACAACTATTCAGCTGTTGTAATACAAAAGCAGCCACAGACAGTAGGTAAAGTCCTCATGACTGAGTTCCACTAAAACTTTATTCACGGACCCTGAGATTTGATATCATGTAATTTCCACATGTCACAAAATAGTATTATCTTGGTTTTTATTTCAACTATTAAAAATGTAAAAATAAATTCTTAGTGTGTAGACCCTACAAAAATACAGTCAGATAAGACCCATGGGCCATAGTTTGTCAGGTTGTGCTTTTATACTTTTTTACTTTATTTGTATGAGCTACTTTTTAGGTATAACCAAGAAAAGGATAAATCTCTTAGACTAACTGTGAATTATAGAACCAGAAATAGAAAGAATTCTAAATTTTTGAAATGTAGTTATAAACTAAATCATTCTGGCCTAATACCAACAGAAACAATACCTATCAAGAAGAGTGCATTATTTTTCTGAGAAGTACGTGTACATTGGTCATAGTGTTTTGAATATTTGTTTATAAACACATGTAAATACCCTAAATTTGTCCTTAATTTCAAACATCCTAATGACTACTGCTTGGAAGTCATTAACCTGAGAAAGAAGAAAACATTAGTTTAAAAGTTAGAGTTTGTTTTTAAGCATAATTTTAAAACATTGTATTTGATTGGTGTTCTATTTGTATGGAATTTTAACCCCCAAGAAAGGGTGCTATCATCAACTTTTTTTACTGGGGCAGTCATATTAATACCAACTCAAATTCCTTTTCGTAAAAAATAAATTAGGGAGTTCTAATCAATGCTGTATTTTTACAGTAGATGTTTTTAGATGACTTTGAGAGCTAAATATGTGATTTTCTTATTGTTTAAACATATTTTGATTATCCAGGCGAATATGCTTCGGCAGCAGAACTATACAGAGAAGTGTTGCGTTCATCTGAGGAACACAAGGAAAAGCTCAAAACAGATTCACTGCAAGTGAGTAAACTAAACAGTTGCAAACTGTGTGATCTTTGTAAAATAAGTTTTCTGAATATTTAAGAGGACGAAAGGTAACAAGTGGAGTGAGTCACAGTCACTGGGGATAAAGCTTAAAATTCATGTTCTCTTAACAAGCACCCAGGATGTCTTTTTGTATAAACCCAAAAGTTTGAGAAACACTAGTATTCTGTCTACTTACGCCAGTATTGGCCACAAGGCTGACTGATAAGCCTAACCTACATTAGAAAAGCAGATCAAAACATTCGTATTTCAAAGAATGGCATCAGTTTTATCACTTTCACATATTTACATCAGCATATTTATTTACATAATATTCAGCAAAAAAAGAAATTGAGTTTCACTCAGCAGTGGAACTAAGTAATAATAATACTTATCCAATGGTCTTCTAATTTAGTTTTTGTAGGTCTTTTTGGGAGATTTGGGTATTTGAATTGTAACACGTAAGTGTGAAATTTCTTCTTCTTGATTCTATCAGTGGATCATATAGACAAGACTCTAGCTAAATGGTAAATAAGATCCCTTTTATGAATCCTGGTAAGTTTAGGCTTGAGTCCTAGGTGAGGCTTCTTTTTTACTGTTCAGAACCGAGATCTTGGAACCTCATATTCACCTGTGTCTGAGCAGGTGTTACGAGGAGTGTATGGGGGAGGGGGAAGAGGAGAGAAAATTAAATACTAGTATCCTTTTGTATGCATGGATGAGGATTACAGAAGGCTTTGGACCTTAAGCAAATGTATTTACCTTATGAGAGAAGGAGAAAGTGCAAAGATACTATGCTCCTGAATAAAGGAAACAAAAGTGACAGCTAAGTCTAGTGTGCCTGGGTTCAAGAGTGAAGAGTAAACCATCAGTCAGCCTGGTTTCTTGCTTTGAGTCACAGTAACTTAGCCTGCTGACCAAGCATAACCCAAGGAATGTCTAACTCTGTCCAGTCAAATTAGCCACTCTGCTCTGTTGGGATAAATGTGTAAGGGAACAGAGAGAGATAAGTGTTCCTCCCGGTCCATTCCACCAGCTTGTGCAGAATGCAGCAGAAGGCTCCATACAATCACAGACTCAATATCACAGTGAGATGTCTGGCTTATATTAATATTTAATACAGAGGTTTAAGATGGAGTTTTCTCCTTTATTCTATGCCCTCTTCACCTCCAGCCCCTCCTCTTTTCAGCCCTTAAATTCAACAGATCCAGGTCACAGCCCTGTTTTCTTATGTATTTCATTATCTTTGGTTTTATAATATCATAAATTGCTAGGTTCATCCAGACTCATTTTCCAGAAGAGGAATCAAGTCTATCTAGTCAAACTTTCTACTTTACTGGACTGACTGGACATATTCATATTTCCTCATATAGACAAGTGCATGTATAAGAGAAGTTACCTATATTACTTACTTTGTTAAATACATAGACATGTTTCATAAAACCATATATTTTAACTGAAAATTTACATCATTATGAATTAAGATAAATACAGTAAAACTGACTCTGAAGAAAGTTGGTATTCAAGTTATTTTTAAAGGAAAAGAAGTCGATGATTTGGCCTTAAATACATTATTAGTGTTCTGTATGCCTTAGTAGTTTCTCCCCTAGAGTCACCTGTGCTGGCTGTCATAATTGCTGCCTTTTGTGTGTTCGTAGAGACTTCATGCTACCCATAACTTGATGGAATTGTTGACAGCCAAGCACCCAGGGATACCTCCTACCCTGAGAGATGGCAGACTTGAGGAAGAGGTACTTTTTTTTTTTTTTCATTCTACCTATAAAAGAACTTTTTCTCAGACTTCATGTTCCGGCTAATTGATACATCCTAGGAAATCAAAAGGTAATCATGTTTCCTTGCTGCTTTGATGTTCCAAACTTTGCTGTGGTGATTTTGGGTGGCATAGAATAGGAACTTTCCATATTACTTTGTTTCTCTGATAATCTTCTTGCAGCTGTGTGGCAACTGCTTGTTGTAGACAGGGCTGCTGGTAGCCAACAGCACAGGATGTGTATAAACAACAAATTAAAGGAAATCTTGTTGATTTCATGACAGACCTGCCAAAGGTGTAGTTTAGTAAAAATAAAGTTTTCTATGTTTTCCACCCTTCAATGTATTATTAAAGCAATAAATAAACTCAAATTTTCATGATAACTTATGTCCTCAAAGAAATTCCTTCTGCAATGAATATTACCTCTCATTAGAAACAGTGACGTAAAATAGTTTTAATACACTTATTATGCCAATTCCCCAGTGAATTTTTGCCTCATTAAAGATTAGAAAGATGGCAAACCTAAAAGCAAAGGAGTAGTAGATGTGTTTGAAAACTACTGAACTTGTAAATGGAGCCTTTATATAAATTAAAAGGATAAAAAATGAGATTTTGTAAGTATGTACTTACTTGTAACTAAGTATGTAAGTATTTTTTAAATATGTATCTAGATGCTAGATAGTAATCTAGCATCAAGTGTATGAAATTTTCAAGTGAAAAAGTGTATGAAAATTTTCAAGTGAAATTTTATTCCCAGTGCAGACGTCTAATCTTCATATGTAATCAGTCATTCTATTAAATGCTTTCAGTGACAGGAAGCTCTCTGGGAGACAGTCCTTTCTATTGGTAGACAGCTCTAATGACCAGCTAATTACAGCCAAGGAATTGTAATGGATATTAATTGGAAGGTTGTGACAGGAAGAGGAAAATTGCATCAAGAGGTGGAGGGTTCATACTATGTAGATGTATTTCCAAGGAAATCACTCTATCACTTTGGCCTAACTCTCACATGATATGAAGCCTTGTTATTTCAAAGCTGGATGAAATTCTAGAAATCATTCATTTCCACCACCTCTTTTTGTAGATGAAGTAACTAAAGCCTAGGAAAATGAAATGGCTGGTCAAGAGAGGTGTGTCTATTCAGTTGACTTCATGAAATTGCTGTTGTTGTAAGTCAGAAGTAGTCTACTATTGGCAATTTCTTATGGCTCGTCCCACTACTAAAGTGGAGTATTGGGATTTCCAGTTCAGTAGTCTTTCCAGTTTTTCTCCCACTGTCCACATAGCCTCTGATCATCCCCTTTCTTCATTCATAAAATAGTTTCCAGAGTCAGTTAAGTATTTCAGTTAAATGGACAAAAGTGAATTCCCCTAAATTTCCTAGTGGAAACTTACACGAATAAAATTTTTCAGTGTTTCTGTTGCTTTGCAAATAACATGATCCTTTTTGTCTTGAGAAGTTGAAAGGGCCCCAATTTTTGAATCCTTTTTGTATTAATCTTCTAGGATTGCCATAACAAAATACAGACTAGGTGACTTAAACAATAGAAGTTTCATTTCTCACACTCATGGACTGGAAGAATTACTGTTGTTAAAATATTTATGCGGCCCAAGGCAGTAGATACTTTCAGTTTAATTCCTATTAAAATTCCAATGGTATTTTTCACAGAAGTAGAATAAACAATCCAAAAGTCTGTGTGGAACTAGAAAAGATCCTGAATAACCAAAGTCATCTTGAAAAAGAACAAAGTTGCAGGCATTATGCACCCTGATTTTTCAGCTATATTATAAAGCTATAGTATTTAAAAGAGTATGGTGTTGATATAAAAGCAGAAACATAGATCAATGGGAAAGAACAGCGAGAGCCCAGAAAGAAACCCACCCACATATGATCAGTTAATTTATAAAAAAGAACCAAGATTCAGTTCAGTTCAGTCGCTCAGTTGTGTCCAACTCTTTGCAACCCCATGGACTGCAGCATGCCAGGCCTCCCTGTCCATCACCAACTCCCAGAATTTAATCAAACTCATGTCCATAGAGTCAGTGATGCCATCCAACCATCTCATCCTCTGTCATCCCTTCTCCTCCCACCTTCAATCTTTCCAGCATCAGGGTCTTTTCCATTGAGTCAGTTCTTCACATCAGGTGGCCAAAGCTGGAGTTTCAGCTTCAGCATTAGTCCTTCCAGTGAATACTGGGGACTAATTTCCTTTAGGATGGACGGATCTCCTTGCTGTCCAAGGGACTCTCAAGAGTCTTCTCCAACACCACAGTTAAAAAGGATCAATTCTTCGGCACTCAGCTTTCTTTATAGTCCAACTTTCACACCCATACATGACTACTGGAAAAACCATAGCTTTGACTAGACAGACCTTTGTTGGCAAAGTAATGTCTCTGCTTTTTAATATGCTGTCTTGCTTGGTCTTAACTTTTCTTCCAAGGAGCAAGTGTCTTCTAATTTCTTGGCTACAGTCATCATCTGCAGTGGTTTTGGAACCCAGAAAAATAAAGTCTGTCACTGTTTCCACTATTTACCCATCTATTTGCCATGAAGTGATGAGACCAGATGCCATGATCTTAGTTTTCTGAATGTTGAGTTTTAAGCCAACTTCTTCACTCTCCTCTTTGACTTTCATCGAGAGGCTCTTTAGTTCTTCTTCGCTTTCTAACGTAAGAGTGGTGTCATCTACATATCTGAGGTTATTGATATTTCTCCTGGTAATCTTGATTCCAGCTTGTGCTTCATCCAGTCCAGCATTTCTTATGATGCAGTCTGCATATAAGTTAAATGAGCAGAGTGACAAACTACAGCCTTAACGTACTCCTTTCCCGACTTGGGACCAGTCTATTGTTCCATGTCCAGTTCTAACTGTTGCTTCTTGACCTGCATACAGATTTCTCAGGAGGCAGATTAGGTGGTCTGGTATTTCCATCTCTTTCAGAATTTTTCAGTTTCTTGTGATCTACACAGTCAAAGGCTTTGGTATAGTCAATAAAGCAGATATTTTTCTGGAATTCTTTTGCGTTTTCAATGATCCAGTGGATGTTGGCAATTTGATCTCTGGTTCCTCTGCCTTTTCTAAATCCAGCTGGAACATCTGGAAGTTCATGGTTCACGTATTGCTGAAGCTTGGCTTAGAGAATTTTGAGCATTACTTTAATAGCGTGTGAGATGAGTGCCATTGTGCAGTAGTTTGAGCATTCTTTGGCATTGCCTTTCTTTGGGATTGGAATGAAAACTGACCTTTTCCAGTCCTGTGGCCACTGCTGAGTTTTCCAAATTTGCTGGCTTATTGAGTGCAGCAATCATCTTTTAGGATAGCTCAACTGGAATTCCATTACCTCCACTAGCTTTGTTTGTAGTAATGCTTCCTAAGGCCCACTTGACTTCACATTCCAGGATGTCTGGCTCTAGGTGAGTGATCACACCATCGTGATTATCTGGGTCATGAAGATCTTTTTTATATAGTTCTTACTCAGTAGGGAAAGGACAGTCTCTCCTTTTTTCTAACTGAAATATGGTTGATTTGATATGGGGCTTCCTTGGTGGCTCAGATGGTAATGAATATGCCTGCAGTGCAGGAGATCCAGATTCAGTCCCTGGGTCGGGAAGATCCCCTGGAGAAGGGAATGGCTACCCACTCCAGTATTCTTGCCTGAAGAATTCCATGGGCAGAGAAACCTGGGAGGCTACAGTCCATGGGGCTGCAAAGAGTTGGACACATCTGAACAGCTAACACTACCACTGCTATAGTTAATTTATGATACAGTATACAGCATCATGATGCAGTATTTTTACAGATTATACTTCATTATAAGTTATTGAAAGATAATGGCTATAATTCCCTGTACTATACAATATATGCTTGTTGCTCATCTGTTTTATATGTCATAATAGTTTGTCTCATCCCTCTGATTTCCCCTGTCCCCTTTCATCTCCCCAGTGGCAACCAGTAGTAGTTTGTTTTCTATATCTATGAGTCTGTTTCTGTTTTGCATATATATTCATTTTATTTTTTAGATTCCAAGTGTAAGTAATATAAAATATTTGTGTTTCTCTTTCTGCCCTGTTCACTGAACATGGTATTCTCTGCGTCCATCCATGTTTCTGCAAATGGCAGAATTTCTTTCTTTGATTATAGCTGAATGATATTCCATTATAAATATTTACAACAGCTTCTTTATCCATTCATCTCTGTTGATGGGCACTTGGGTTTTATCATGTCTTGGTTAATTGTAAATAGTGATGCTCTGAACATCAGAGTGTGTGTATCTTTTTGAACTAGTATTTTCATTGTTTTTCCATCGGTTTACTCAGGAGTGGAATTGCTGAGTCATATGGTACAATATCTAATTTTTTGAGGAAACTCCGTACTGTTTTCCTTAGTAGCTATACCAGTTTACATTCCCACCAACAGTGTGCAAGGGTTCTTTTTTCTCCATGATATCCCCAACACTTGTTATTTGTAAACTTTTTGATATAGTCATTCTGACATGTGCGAGGTGATACCTCATTGCTGTTGTAATTCATATTTCTCTAATAATTAGTGGTTTTGAGCATCTTTTCATGTGCCTTATTAGCCATCTCTGTGTCTTCTTTGGGAAAATGTCTGTTCAGGTCTTCTGCCCATTTTTTAATTAGGTTGTTTTTTTGATATTGAGTTTTATGTGTTGTCTATATACTTTAGATGCTGACCTCTTATCAGGGATTTAGATATTAACCCCTTATCAGGCAGTTAAAAAAATAGGCACAGGATAGGAATAGACATTATTTCAAAGAAGACATACAGATGGCCAACATGCACATGAAAAGATGCTCAACATCGTTAATCATCAGGGAAGGCTGGAAGTCTGATACCAAGGTCTCATCAGGGTTGGTTGCTCCGAAAGATTCTCTCCTTGGCTGGTAGAAGGCTGCCTTCTCACTGTGTCCTCATATGGCCTTTTCTCTGTGCGCTTGCATCCCTGGTGTGTCTCCCTTTTCTTTTAAGGACACCAGTCATTTTGGATTAGGGCTCCACCCTTATCATCTCATGTATATGCATTTACTCAATCACTTGAAGACCCTGTCTGTAAATATAGTCACACTGGGGGTTAGAGCTTCATCATACAGATTTTGAGGGAACACAGTTCAGTTCACAAACCCTGTGTTAGTGTATATTCTCAAGTGTGAGTTCTAAACTGAAGTAATTCCAAGGAATTACAATAACTGAATGAGACAAGAAATTCTAAAATGTATTCCTGCTTTGCCTTATAGTTTAAAATGTTACTGCTCTTCCTCCTCCCTTTTTTTTTTAAATTAAAAAATTAGAAATTTGGAGAGCAAATCCTTGGAATTTTTTATATGACTTACAGGAAAATGTAAGTCAAGGTGGCCTCCAGATAAATTCTCTTCAACGTACATATTAGGAACTTCTAGCATGGGTTTTGGAGAAGGCAATGACACCCCATTGCCTGGAAAATCCCGTGGACGGAGAAGCCTGGAGGGCTGCAGTCCATGGGGTCGCAAAGAATCGGATGCGACTGAGCGACTTCACTTTCACTTTTCACTTTCATGCATTGGAGAAGGCAATGGCAACCCACTCCAGTGTTCTTGCCTGGAGAATCCCAGGGACAGAGGAGCCTGGTGGGCTGCCGTCTATGGGGTCGCACAGAGTCGGACACAACTGAAGCGACTTAGCAGCAGCAGCATGGGTTTTACATTCTCTACAGTATACTTGAGTTTAATGCTTAAGTTAAACAGATTTAAGTAAATAAAGTAAGCACACTGTTCTTGAAACATCATACTAGATTATTTTCTTGACCTGTAGTGAAAGTTTATACTTGTTTCATGTTTTAACACAGGCCAAACAGCTACGAGAGCATTATATGAGCAAGTGTAACACAGAGGTTGCGGAAGCCCAGCAGGCTTTGTTGCCTGTGCAGCAGACTATCCGTGATCTTCAGAGAAAGGTATGTATGTAATTTTCCTTACTACATTTTTATCCACATAACATTTTGGTGGTGTGAAGACCTTTCGGAGTGCGATGTCAAGTGGGCCTTCAAAAGCACTACTGTTAGTAAAGTTAGTGGATGCAATGAAATTCCAGCAGAACTGTTCAGATCCCTAAAGGATGATGCCATCAAGGATTTGCGTTCATTATGCCAGATAATCTGGAAGACCCAGCACTGGAAAAGGTCAGTCCTCATCCCAGTTCCCAAAAAGGGTACTACCAAAAAATGTGCTAACCATCAAACAGTTGCACTCATCTCTCAAGCTAGTATGGTCTTACTTAAAATCTTACATGCTAGGCTTCAGCATTATGCAAACCAAGAACTTCCAGATGTCCAGCTGGGTTTCAAAAAGGAAGAGGAATTAGAGATCATATTGCCAACGTTCGGTGAATTATAGAGAAAGCAAGGGAATTTCAGAAAAACATCTATCTCTGTTCATCAATGACGCTAAAGCTTTAACTATGTGTATCATGACAACCTGTGGAAAGCTCTGAGAGAGAAGGGAGTACCAGACCACCTTACCTGTCTCCTGAGAAACCTGTGTGCAGGTCAAGCAGCAACAGTCAGAACCCGTCATGGAACAACCGATTGGTTCAGGATTGAGAAAGGAGTATGACAGGGCTATCTGCTCTCACCCTGTTTCTTTAATCTGTATGCTGAGCACATCTTGAGAAATGCCAGGCCGGATGAGTTACAGGCTGGAATCAAGACAGGCAGGAAAAACATCAACCTCAGATATGCAGATGATACCACTCTAATGGCAGAAAGCAAAGAAGAACTAAAGAGCACCTTGATGAGGGTGGAGGAGGAGAGTGAAAGAGCCAGCTTAAGACTAAATATTAAAAAACTAAGGTCATAGCATCTGGCCCCACTACTTCATGGCAAATAGAGGGGGAGAAGGTGGAAGTAGTGACAGATTTTCTCTTCTTGGGCTTCAAAATCACAGTGGATGGTGACTGCAGCCATGAAATCAAAGACGAATGCCTCTTGGCAGGAAAGGGATGACAAACTAGACAGTGTGTTGAAAAGCAGAGACATTACCCTGCCAAAAAAGGCCCATATAGTCAAGGCTAGTCTTCCCGGTGGTCACGTATGGTTCTAAGAGCTGGACTGTAAAGCAGGCAGAACACCAAAGAATTGAGGCCTTCCGACAGAGGATGAGATGGCTGGATGGCATCACTGACTCGATGGACATGAATCTGAGTGAACTCCGGGAGTTGGTGATGGACAGAGAGGCCTGGCATGCTGCGATTCATGGGGTCGCAAAGAGTCGGACATGACTGAGCAACTGAACTGAACTGTGGTCCTGGAGAAGACTCCTGAAAGTCCCTTGGACAGCAAGGAGATCAAATCAGTCAATCTTAAGAGAGATCAACCCTGAATATTCCCTGGAAGGACTGATGCTAAAGCTGAAGCTCCAGTATTTTGGTCATCTGATGCAAACAGACAACTCATTGGAAATAAGTCCCTGATGCTGGGAAAGACTGAGGGCAGAAGGAGAAGAAGGTGTTAGAGGATAAGATGGCTGGATGGCATCACCGATGCAATGAGCATGAACTTGGGCAAACTCCGGGAGGTGGTGAGGGACAGGGAGGCCTGGCCTGCTGCAGTCCATGTGGTCTTAAAGAGTCAGACACTACTGGAACACTGAACAACAACATTTTGGTTTGTGTTCTGATCTAGGGAGAAACTTGAACTTTCTTATCATCTTGGAACTCTTAGCACCTAGTATAGTGAAGTGAAAGTCACGCAGTCATGTCTGACTCTTTGCAACCCCATGGACTATATAGTCCATGGAATTCTCCATGCCAGAATACTAGAGTGGGTAGCACTCCAGTGCCACCAGCTTTCCCTTCTGCAGGGGATCTTCCCAACCCAGGGATCGAACCCAGGTCTCCCACATTGCAGGCGGATTCTTTACAACTGAGCCACAAGGGAAGCCCATATAGTACCTGGGCCACAATAAAAGTTTATTTGCTGTTAACAGTGTTTATTGATTGAATGAACAGATACAGAGATAAATCACCTATTTTGAGGTTATTCTCTTTGATTTCTTTTAAGGTGTAATGGGATTTCGTCTACCTTTGGTATATAACAAGTTGTCTTTTGAAGAAAGTAGACTTCCACAACCTTCTTTTGATCTTAGATGTGTATGTTTCCAAAATCTTTCGAGGTTTGGAATATTAGAACTATAAGTATTTTTCTTATGAAATATGTGCCATTTGTCATTTCTAAAATTTCTCTTTCATGAAGTCAATAGCAAAGTTTAAAGAGGAGGATACACAAAATACACTTTCAGTCTTTGATTTTAATCAGTTACACCACATGTTATTCTTCCTAATTCATTAATTATTTAGTATTCAGGCATATAATTTCATTAATTACCATAGATTATTCATTGAGTAGAATCTTGTTCAGTTAGTTGAGGATAAGCATGAAGTCTTTATTACGCTGAGAAAGAAACCTGTTACCATTTCAGATATATAGAGTGAATACTGAATTTTAAAGTATTTTTTTTTAGCACAGCTTTGTTATACATGTATGTACAATAAATTCTCACTCATTTAGAGTAATCATGAAATAGGTGTTCTATTTAATTATATATGCAGATGTTGTATTCATTCATTGTATAGCCAACATGTCTATTTGTCTCCCTACTACTATTGTGATATTCCTGAGAGTGGCATTTATTGTTCCTTTTAGAACCCTTTTCAATGATAGAAATATAGTGAGTAGTGAAAAGATATTATTTATCTTATTTGCAGATTCATTCTAATTCTCCTTGGTGGCTGAACGTGATACACAGAGCAATAGAATTTGGTATTGAAGAGGAACTTGCTCAAAGAGTGCGAAATGAAATAACCAGCAACTACAAGCAACAAACTGGCAAGCTTTCTATGTCAGAGAAGTAAGAAAGTAGCACAAAACAGGATAATTGTATTAGTAGTCATCCCAAATATTCAGATCATTTGGCATTAAGAGTTACAGTTAAAGATCATAACATACTGTGGTTATGAACATCTGAATTTTATATTTTGTTAAGTGTATATTTCAAACCAAAATATGAAGTATAAATCTAAAAGATAAGCCTTTTTTCCTGTATATTAGTCATTTTTAAATGTTTTCTTTTTTAGTGCTTTTCTTTTTCTATTTTTTTAAAATCTGCTTAAAGTATTTTTTTGTATCTTTGTTGGATAAAGTTGCTTAAAACCAAACTGAAGCAGAGTTTTGAAATAGGCTCTGTTTTGGAGATTTTTGCCCTTAGGGTAAGCCATTCCCATTTCCCTATGTCATTCATTCCCTGAGAGCTAAACTTATAGTGCCACAGTGAGCAGTTTTATATTTTAGAGTCTTTGTCTTCCCATCGTTCTTCTTATCAACACTTACCATTCTTTAAGATAGATATATTGGATTATTGCTCTTGATGTATGTATGAATGGTGAATAATTCTTTCCAAAGAACAGATATACTCTGTCAAAAGTACCTTCAGTGGTTTAACTGAAAGGGATGTCTGCCTAGTGTGGGAAACTTAGGTGTTGTGGCAGACCTGGATTCTGGGTGGAAGGACCTCTGCCTCTCAGATCACATTCCAGTCGGAGGTCAGCCTTGGCATTAAAGCTGGTTTTCAGTGAAAAGTTCAGTAACAATGTCTGTTAAATATCTAAAGCATTTTCATTTACTCTTCTAAAAACTTTTCCAAATGTCTGCTAACACCCTAAAAAGATATGCTCCATTTTCCATGTGTCATTATTAACTTGGATGTACCTTAGTATAATCTTTTTTTTCATCATACAGAACCTGATAGACTTCTAATTTCTAAAGTATATGCAGGACTTCCCTGGTGGCTCAGATGGTTAAGCATCTGTCTACAATGTGGGAGACCCGGGTTTGATCCCTGAGTCGGGAAGATCCCCTAGAGAAGGAAATGGCAATCCACTCCAGTACTATTGCCTGGAAAATCCCATGGACAGAGGAGCCTGGTAGGCTACAGCCCATGGGGTTGCAGTATTGAGTTCAGTTCATTCACTCAGTCATGTCCAACTCTGCAACCCCGTGGAGTGCAGCACACCAGGCCTCCCTTGTCCGTCACCAACTCCCAGAGTTTACCCGAACTCATGTCCATTGAGTCGGTGATGCCATCCAACCATCTCATCCTCTGTCGTCCCCTTCTCCTCCCACCTTCAATCTTTCCCAGTGTCAGGGTCTTTTCAAATGAGTCAGCTCTTTGTATCAAGTGGCCAAAGTATTTGAGTTTCAGCTTCAACATCAGTCCTTCCAGTGAACACCCAGGACTGATCTCCTTTAGGATGGACTGGTTGGATCTCCTTGCAGTCCAAGGGACTCTGAAGAGTCTTCTCCAACACCACAGTTCAAAAGCATCATTTCTTTGGCACTCAGCTTTCTTCATAGTCCAACTCTCACATCCATACATGACCACAGGAAAAACCAGAGCCTTGACTAGACGGACCTTTGTTGGCAAAGTAATGTCTCTGCTTTTTAATATGCTCTCTAGGTTGGTCATAGCTTTTCTTCCAAGGAGCAAACATCTTTTAATTTCATGGCTGCAATCACCATCTGCAGTGATTTTGGAACCCAAAAATATAGTCTGCCACTGTTTCCACTGTTTCCCCATCTATTTCCCATGAAGTGATGAGACCGGATGCCATGATCTTCGTTTTCTCAATGTTAAACTTTAAGCCAACTTTTTCACTCTCCTCTTTCACTTTCATCAAGAGGCTCCTTAGTTCTTCCTTTTCTGCCATACGGGTGGTGTCATCTGCATATCTGACGTTATTAATATTTCTCCTGGCAACGTTGATTCCAGCCTATGCTTCATCCATGTACTCCAGCATTTCTCATCATGTATTCTGCATATAAGTTAAATAAGCAGGGTGACAATATACAGCCTTGACATACTCCTTCTCCTGTTTGGAACCAGTCTGTTGTTCCATGTCCAGTTCTAACTGTTGCTTCCTGACCTGCATATAGGTTTCTCAAGAGGCAGGTCAGATATAGTCTTAACCTAAAAAGCAAACAAATCCCATTTATATTTTTTTACTTTTTAATTTCTTGTTATTCTAGGCTTTGTTTTTCCTTTCAGAAGTGCATACACACATCCATAAATTTTTTGTCTTAACCTGTTTGATTTACAGTTTATCAGATTGGTTAAGAGCTTTGAAATTTAACTCTTAGTTCTGCCACATAGCTTTCTAGCTCTAAATTACTTTAATTCATTAAGCTTTATCTACATTGTGGGGACCATGATGTCTTTTGAGGTTAACAGGAGGAGTACTTGGCAAAGTGGCTGGCATTTAGTAAGTGGTTAATAAAAATACCTGTATATATGTACAAGTTCCTGGTAATATGGAAAATAACTGTTGGCCATTTTTCTTCTTTCTTCTCACTTTTCTGTCTTTACTTTTCATTCTGCAGTCACCACCTCTCCACGAAGAGCATCGATGTCAGGGAGCATCAGTCAGAGTTAAAAACAAAAAAAAAGTGACAGTTCTCATCTTTCACAGACATCAGAGGCAGAGACATAGGTTTTGCTTGCTGTTTTTTGGTTCTGAGGCCAGCAACTATCAGATGATTTTGTTATCTTTCATAGTGGTCTACCCAATGTTATTATTCTTTGTTTACTAGCAGATAGCAGTTGCATACATGCCTAAGGTAAACTCACCCAGGTTTGACTTGGTAAAATGTTCAGTTTCTTTAACACGCTGTCAACCACTTTTTGAATTTTCAAGAAATTGACCTACTATTCTTTTCTTTGTTGTGTGTGGTGCTGGTGATGGGAATCAGGTTCCGTGACTGCCGAGGACTTCAGTTCTTACTGACAACACATATGGAAGAGCTCAGTAAGTTCCAGAAGCAAGTGAGAGAGGCTGTAAAAAACCTGGAGGGACCTCCATCTCGGCATGTTATTGAGTCTGCAACAATCTGCCATCTCCGACCAGTCAGACTTCCTCTCAACTGGTGGGTAATAGCAGAAATCACCTGGCGGATGGCGTCATTCCTTTGAGCTAGATTTTTTCTCAGAGAAGAAACAGCAGCTCACATAAAATTTGTTTTCATTTGATTTCAGATAGAAATAAAGATGTGTTGTTAATCTAACTTAAAAAATAAAAACCTCTCTAAGACCACATACCAGAGGACTATGTATTTTTTTTTCTAAAATGGCTTATTTGTTGTAACAAAAATGTGAAGTATAAAATACTCAGCCTCTTTTAGAGATTACCTGATTGCCAGATATGTCTGTGACTCTTTCTCTCATAATTTCTTCTTTTGCAGCTGTGTCTTTTGTAAGGCTGATGAATTGTTTACAGAGTATGAGTCGAAACTATTTTCTCACACGTAAGTTCTCTGATGGATTCAAATGAAACATTTTACAAGACTTGGTCTTTTTTTTTTTTTTTAATATTTATTTTTATTTATTTACTTACTTGGCTGCCCTGGGTCTTAGTTGTAACAGACAGGATCTTTTTACCTGTGGCATGTGGGACCTAGTTCCCTGACCAGGGATCGAGCCCGGGTCCTCTGCACTGGGAGCTCAGTCTTAGCCACTGTACCACTAGGGATGCCCCAAGCCTTGGTACTTTGTAGGATCATATTTTCCTCAAAGTACTATTTTTTTTCTCTCTCCTTTTCAATCAGTTTATAAACCTTAGCATTTGACCATGTAACATGCTCAGTTTCCCCTTTGCCGAAGTTTACCCTCTAAATGTTCATGTCTTGTGTTAACAGTAGTGTATGTTAACTTGAAGGGAGGACACAGACTATCCAGACAACAGATTTGAACTCAGATCCCTGCTCACTAATGTGCATAGTGGACTTCTCTCAGCCTCAGGATCCTCATTTGTAAACTGAAGATACGTATAACCATGACATTAGAAAAATTATGCTGATTTTACAAACATGGAAATTGAGGAAAGACTAAGTTCTGATTGCCTCAAAAGAAAGAAAGAAAGAAAGAAAATAGTTTACTTTCAGGTCATCTTGTGGCCTTTTCTGTTTGTATGGTTGATAGTGGTAATTTGTGTTTTGTATTTTAATTCTCAGAGTAAGATTTTAGCCTGGAATTTATAGCCATTTTTTACTGTGCCAGATTGCTCTTAAAAGAACACTGGTCAAGTGTATGATGCCTCAAGGCTGCTGTGGTTTATCCAAAGGCTTGCCAGCATGATCTTGTAGACATGACATTGAAAGTTGTCAGTATTGTTGATGAAATAATTGTTTTTGACCTTGCTTTTCTGTTGATTCTGCCAGTATCGCTTTTACGTACGGTACTTGTTACCCACTGACAGTAGTTATTGTGGTTTCCTTCTCAAACACCTTCAGAGTCAAAGGCCAGACTGCAATATTTGAGGAAATGATAGAAGATGAAGAGGGACTGGTGGATGATCGAATAACTACCACCAACCGTGGTCTGTGGGCAATAAGTGAGACAGAGCGATCTATGAAAGCGCTCCTGTCATTTGCAAAATCACATAGATTTGATGTTGAATTCATTGATGAGGGAAGTAATTCAATGGATCTCTTTGAAGCTTGGAAGAAGGAATATAAGGTAACAGTAATTTATATCTTCCTTCCTGTATTAAAAATTCTCCACCTCTACATTAATTTTAATTGCTACTTTCCTTTTTCTCTCTCAATTTTTAAAAATCTGCTTCAGAAAGTTGAGGTATACATGTGTTCCCCATCCTGATCCCCCCTCCTTCCTCCCTTCTAATACCACCTGTGGCGGATTCATGTTGATGTATGGCAAAACCAATACAATATTATAAAGTAATTAACCTCCAATTAAAATAAATAAATTTATATTTAAAAAAAAAGAAAGTTGAGGTATCATAATTTATCTTTCCATGAAATGTAATGATTGTACTAATTATAAATATACTGAAGAAATAAGCAATTTCTGTTTATTAAATTGCTGAAAATAATAACTAAAATGAAATTTAAATGAAACCTTCTATTTAGCCTTGAAAGTATGTTATTCTTGTTTTAGCTTGACCTTACACTGATATTCTTTGAAATCAGAGTATTACTTTGTTTCCTTTTTTGTTTTGCTTTTGTAAGTAACAACCAAACATCAGCAACCTTGAAGACTGAACTTAGTAAATAGTTCTCAACATACAAGACTAGAAACCATTGCAATTAATAATGCACACAGGGACCCTTCATATTCATTCATGAAATTCTGTACTTGAAATTCCAGAATTTATTAATTTTGAATTTTCCTTTATGTCAATTCAGTTCATGTCTGACTTTGTAACCCTGTGGACTGCCCTACACCAGGCTTCCCTGTCCATCACCAACTCCCACAGCTTGCTCAAATTCACGTCCATCAAGTCAGTGACGCCATCCAACTCTCTCGTCCTCTGTCATCCCCTTCTCCTGCCTTCGGTCTTTCTCAGCATCAGGGTCTTTGCTAAGGAGTCAATTCTTTGCATCAGGTAGCCAAAGTATTGGAGTTTCAGCTTCAGCGTCAGTCCTTGCAATGAATATTCA
This sequence comes from Budorcas taxicolor, assembly GCF_023091745.1. Lineage (NCBI taxonomy): Eukaryota > Metazoa > Chordata > Mammalia > Artiodactyla > Bovidae > Budorcas > Budorcas taxicolor. The sequence goes on along the minus strand of NC_068918.1, from coordinate 74,392,896 downwards.
GGACTGATTTCCTTTAGTATTGATTGGTTGGATCTCCTTGCAGTCCAGTGGACTCTTAAGAATATTCTCTAACACCATAGTTCAAAAGCATCGCTGCTTCAGTGCTCAGCTTTCTTTATCTTGATGATCCAAGTCTCAAATCCATACATGACTACTGGAATTCTTTTTATGTAGATTTGTTAATCCCTTGTCCTGTTTTGCAAGTGAGATGGGGGAGGAAATAAAAGAAATAGTTTTTTTTAATTTATGCCATTGTAATTCCATTTGATATCTTTTATTTATTTAATCTAAAGTTCTTCCTTTTAAAGCAGGATAAAAATTTCTCTCAAGAAAGAGAAGCTAAGTTGTCTATCAGTTCATGCGTTTAATAGTTTAGGGAATGATACTTCTGTAGAGTCCAAAGTGTTGGTTTGTAATTTTTTTCTCTTCACGTTACTCTTCTAAAAGCAAAAGCACATTAACACCGTTAATTACAGCAGGTCATGGAAGAAGACAGTACTGTATACAGTGTTCACTTGCCTTGCAGTCTTCCTTTGAGCTCACTTTAGCCACGTCTTCTGTGTCAGAGGAATGCTTATCACACATTTCACCCCGATCTTCGTGCACTTTTTTCTCTGTGACACTGCAGACTAAACCCTTTTAGACCGTGTAAATGAATGAGATACTGCTTCACACATCAGGATCTAACTTAAAGCATAATATTATTGAAGACAGCATATCAAAAAATGTTATAATGACTGATACCATTTTTACAAATTTCAGAAAATTATATAACCAGATTATTAAGTATGTGTAGATTAATATAACTCCAGTGAAAAGTACAGAATAATAAGTCCAGTTCAGAATAGTGGTTACCCCATTGTTGGGGGTTGAAGGAAGAATATGTGAGGCAAGAGAGCAAGGCAGCTGAGAAGGAACACAGAGGCTTTCTAAGAAGCTGACATTCTCTTTCCTAATTTGGATGATGTGGACTCAGTTGTGTAATAATATTTTCATTATCCTATATATATATTAAAATTGAGAATGTGAAATACTGTATAATAAAAAGTATTTCTTTAGAAAGTAAAGCAGAGATTCCACCAGTCTAGTATTGAGCTCTAAAAATCTTTGATCCTACCAAGAAATCTTGGGATGTGCTGTTCCTCAGATTCTGAACAAGTGATATACTCTAGTGTCCTGTGAAGATTATCCAGTCACACTTCATCCCAAAAATGTCCCAAGATTGCTTGCACCTTAGACCCTAATGAAAAAACTACTTATGCCTTAAGACCTCACTGAAGATTCTAAGTGATTTTAACCAATTTTAATTATGTGCTTTACCACTGTCTGTCTTCTCTGTTCCTTCAGTTGCTTCATGAATACTGGATGGCTCTGAGGAATCGTGTGTCTGCTGTTGATGAACTTGCAATGGCTACAGAACGACTGAGAGTCCGTGATCCTCGGGAGCCAAAGCCCAACCCACCAGTTCTTCATATCATTGAGCCTCATGAGGTAATCTGCAAGTGAATCACAGAAGAGAGCACAGCGAATAGATAGTCACAAAAATGTGAGACACATAGAAGAGATCAGGACAGTGATGTTTTCAATAAATGTTTCCTGACTACTCTTAGTTTGAGCCCTATGATGTTTTTGTTTTCGTAGGTCGAAGATGAGCAATTTCATATCTATCATGTGCTTAGCATCACTGATTTGGTACATTTGTGTGTTTCTCTTTCATATTGCATATTCATCTATTCTTGAGCATTTTCTGTGTGCAAAAACCTATTCTTGGTCAGTTTTTAGACATGTGTCCTGTTACCCCAGCATTTTCAGAACTGGGAAACTCTTCCCCAAAGAGTGGCCAAGAACCTACCTTACCCTAGTTTCCTTTGCTAAATGATGAGCAGATATTGACAGATTCAGTACAGTTCAGTTCAGTCGCTCAGTCATGTCCAACTCTTTGCGACCCCATGAACTGCAGCACGCCAGGTCTCCCTGTCCATCACCAACTCCCGGAGTTCACCCAAACCCATGTCCATCAAGTCAGTGATGCCATCCAACCATCTCACCCTCTGTCGTCCCCTTCTCCTCCTGCCCTCAATCTTTCCCAGCATCAGGGTCTTTTCAAATGAGTCAGTTCTTCACATCAGGTGGCCAAAGTATTGGAGTTTTAGCTTCAACATCAGTCCTTCCAATGAAAACCCAGGACTGATCTCCTTTAGGAAGGACTGGTTGGATCTCCTTGCAGTCCAAGGGACTCTGAAGAGTCTTCTCCAACACCACAGTTCAGAAGCATCAATTCTTCGGCACTCAGCTTTCTTTATAGTCCAACCCTCGCATGCATACATGACCACAGGAAAAACCATAGCCTTGACTAGACGGACCTTTGTTGGCAAAGTAATGTCTCTGCTTTTTAATATGCTCTCTAGGTTGGTCATAGCTTTCCTTCCAAGGAGTAAGCATCTTTTAATTTCATGGCTGCAGTCACCATCTGCAGTGATTTTGGAGCCCAGAAAAATTGACAGGTTACTATCTGTTAAATCCCTCTTGGTATCTCAAAATTTAAAAAATAACTCCACCAACCTTTCTTCTTCCTATTAAAAATATAATATTCTTTATTACTTGTTTTTGTTCCTTAAATCTTTTAACTCTTTTTTTCTGTAAAGCTGGGAGACTGTAACTTAGAAAAACTTAGAAAAGTTCATTATATACTATTTCTTCTATATAGCAAAATATATGCAGTTTTAAAAATATATTATTTAGTATCCATTTTGCACATTTGAGTTTTCACACTTAAATATGTTTCTTAAATGTTGAAAGGATGAATTAAAATAGAAGAATTGTGTGTGTTTAATATAATGTTACTATCTTAGAATAAAGATGTTTTATTTTGCTTTTCAGGTAGAACAGAATCGTATGAAACTACTAAATGATAAAGCTGTTGCTACATCCCAGCTGCAGAAAAAGCTTGGGCAGCTTCTTTACCTAACTAACTTGGAAAAGGTATTGTTTTTAAAAGATGTTAATTTTCAGCATGTTGCACTATCAATAATCCACTTTATTGATTCTCTTTATTTAATCTGTTAGTCCCATAATTAATGCTATAGGTGTTTTTTTAATCATTTTTTTGTTTGTGTTAGTTACATGTCAGAACACTAGCTATGTCTGCAGTACCTGTGCAGATCAGGAAAGAAGATGATGTCTATAGAGAATATGTTATACAGATAATGTAAAGGGTATGAGTATATAGCATAACACAATGTAAACAGACTAGTTCAAAACCTTGAACAGTAATAGTATTGCAGCATACCTCTGGGTGAAGATTGCACTGTTTAATACATACACCTGCCTCCATTAATGCATGCATAGATTTTTTTGATTTGTTACCTGAAATTGTGCAGTGTGTTTGGAAACCTACTAAATAAGAGGATATGGCAATGAATTATTTAATGTAATTCACAGCATATTTTCTGAGCAGTAAGCAAAGTACTATATCAGACATGGATGAATGTAATTCAGCTTTCTGGTAAGCATAAATGTGACAGTTAACAAAGTAACTTATCAGAAAAGTTACTTATCAAAGAACTTATCAGAGTAGATTTTTGTATAGGAAAAATGATGCAAAGAGTAGACTACAATTGGTCCTGAAAAACTGGTACAAAATAACATTTGAGTGAATGTCATTAAATCTCAGTGATGACAAAATGAAAAACATTCATTATCGGTAAAATAGCATCGTCATTCAGAAGGTAGGCTTTTGACCTAAACAGTGCAAGCTGGATCATGAAGCCCCTATTTTCTAAATATAGGACTTTTTTCAAGTTATTTTCTTCTTTGTCCCATCTGTAAAATAAGAATAGTAATTCTCTTGTAGGACTCCTTGTAAGATTAAATGAATTAATATATGTAAAGTGTTAAGAGTGTTTCCTAGCTTATTAAACCATTTCTAGGTATTTGATAGTAATATGTTTATATTATTACAATATTTTAATATTATTACTATTACTATAATGATGACTACTGTTTTGGCAGGGGGGTAAAAAAGAGAAAAATTTGAGGTCAATCTCATGCAAAAATCCCAGATATATAAAAATAACATGGGGAAAAATTTTAATATTTCTGGACATGAGTTTTTAAAATATAAGATTTCTGTACTTTAAATATGAGGATCAAAATTAAGAGACAGTTGGTCATTTTTTTAGTTATAGAGTAAGTTGATATCCTCTATATGTTGAATTATTTTTTAAAAGGTTAAAATCCCAAAGATATAATCTATATGGGAAAACCCATTTGACTAAAAATAGAAAAAAATATTTAGTTTATAAATGAAGGAAAATAAGGAATCCATAAACTACTACACATAGGACAAATCCAACCCATCACCAGTTTTTGTAAATTTTAAAGATTTATTGAAACAGCTATTGTCATTCATTAAGTATTGTCTGCAGCTGCTTTTGTGCTATGTAATAGCAGAGTTGAGTTGTTGCAGCAGAGATCATATGGCCCACAAAGCCTGAAATATTTACTACCAGGCCCTCCATGGGAAAAATGCTAATTCTTATGTTAAACAAATTAGAAGAGAAAACAAATGGTAGATTGTTTATAAAATAATACAGTAATGCCTTCTCTTGTGTGCATGCTCTTAGTTACTCCACTCCCACACTGACTCTGGCCTTAGCCAGATGATTTGCTTTTGGCCTTGTGTCATAGCAGAGATTTGAAAAGTCTACGCACTTCGGGGACTTCGCAGGTAGCTCAGTGGTAAAGGACCACCTACCAATGCTGGTGACACAGGTTCCTTCCCTGGGTCAGGAAGATCACTTGGAGAAGGAAATGGCAACCCACTCCAAATCCCATGGACAGAGGAGCCTGGCGGGCTACAGCCCATGGCGTTGCAAAAGAAACACAACTTAGGGACCAAACAACAGTAATGCCCTTTGGCATTCTCCCAGTTGCGTTGTTTTTTTGGACTCTCAGACTAAGTGAGGAAGCCCAGGTTCCATTCTTGAGGAGCAAATACCTCAACTTAGCCCTCTCCCCAGACCAGCTCTTACCAACTGCTAGACATGAGTGTGGGGCCAGCCCAAAGCAAATTGGTCCATCCCAAAATTACCCAGGTGCCCAGAAGAATCAGGAGAAATAAATGTTTTTTTTAGCCACTAAGTTTTAGGTGGTTTGTTACACGTTACCTGAAATAAATCATTAATTAAAAAGGGAAAGGATAATTCAGTTCAACTTTTTTAAATGCTTGCATACTTACATTATAGTTAATGGAGTTGTTTTAACCATTAGAACTGCTGAATCCATGCACAATTTACTTTTTTTTTTCCTGCTTATAAAAGTCAAAGGGTAATCAAGAACAGTTTAGTAATCTGTGAGTCTAATTTACTTTACCTTGTTGTCCTCAGTTTTAAAACTTGTTCATTTTGATGACTTTGTTTTAGAAATCTTCCAGTTTTTAAGGAGATTTTGAAAAGCTCTTTTGACATGATTTCCAGGCATAGATAGCTCTCAAATCAATAGTATTTCTGCTTAGTGAAATTAGAGAAAGGGTCCTGAGAAGAAATCAGCATTAATAAGGAATTATGTGAATAAATCGGAGAAGGCAATGGAACCCCACTCCAGTACTTTTGCCTGGAAACTCCCATGGACAGAGGAGCCTGGTGGGCTGCAGTCCATGGGGTCGCTAAGAGTCGGACACGACTGAGCGACTTCACTTTCACTTTTCACTTTCATGCATTGGAGAAGGAAATGGCAGCCCACTCCAGTGTTCTTGCCTAGAGAATCCCAGGGACGGGGGAGCCTGGTGGGCTGCCATCTATGGGGTCGCACAGAGTCGGACACAACTGAAGTGACTTAGCAGCAGCAGCAGCATATGAATAAATGCTGCCTCTTCCCATGTCTGTGATCCCATGCCAACTGGATATGCAGAATACCTATTTCTTTATTTAAAAAAAAATCTAGCATGAAAGTAAAGTTTGAGAATTTAGCTAAATTGTATCAATATTTTGCTTTTTATTTTGCCTTCTATAATAATCAAATAATCATAAATACAGTAATATGACAACTTTCACAAATGGTATTAAAAATTGTGTCCATTTTTTTGTTCACTCCTTAAATAAATGTTATTTGTACATCTCAGGATTGATAGTATTAGGTAATATATGAATTATTAGGTCATCTCAATTATTAGATTATTTTAATTCAATTGCCAATATTTACTTTTATAAATGAGTTGTAAAACATGTATCAGCTTTTAAAATATAACTAATACATGTTTTATTTTTTCTTTTTTGGACAGTCTCAGGACAAAACATCAGGAGGTATTAATCCAGAACCTTGTCCAATCTGTGCTCGGCAACTGGGAAAACAGGTGAAATTATAATAAATACTGCATGCATTTATAAAATACTTTACAGTTTTCAAAGGCTTCTACATACAAATTCCCCTGCTCTACCCTCAAACCTTGCATGCAAGGGAAATATTATCTCTGTCTTAAAGATAACAGCCAGAGGTTAACTAACATGCTTAATATCAAATATGTTTGAGTAATGTTTTTTCCCTTAAGTGACAGGTCAAACATGTTTCTAGAATAACCCCATCTTTTTTATTAAAGATGAATAATTTTAAGCATTGTTTTCAGTCACTTGACTGTCAGTTTATCATGGATATTTGTGAATTGTACAGAAATACAATACAACATACACAGATTTACTTACGGTATTACAAATGTATAGTAACATAGTTCTTACTTAATATTATTAATATCTAATAGTACGAGAATTTAAAGCACAAATAACAGTAATCCTAAAGGAATTTATATGTGTTTGAATATTAGTGTACAAATGTCTAAAATAAATGGTACTATATTAGTTCTCCTCAAAAAGATTATTTTTATTTTATGAAATGTGATTTACGATACTGTAAGTTCCTACTTTGTATGATAAATAAATATGTGATAGCAGAATATTCTTTGTTTTTTTTTTAATTTGAAAAAGTCTTTTTTCTTTTTCTTAAATGGGTAAAAGTGTCTCTGGCACTTTTTTCCTATGAAACTAAGAGTAAAAGTTTAAATATATGAATTCTGTACTCTGACCATCAGTAATCAGAAAGCACATACCTTTTAGTCTCCATAATTTATGGAGAAGATTTTAAAGGATATTTTATTGATAATAAATCTTAAAAGGATAGATTGGAAACTGAGCAAAAGAGTATTAATCTCAGTAATACTGGAGATTACGGATAAAAAAATAAGTGATAAAAGCATTTTGACAAAAATTACTATAATAAATGGAAAGGATCATAGTGTAAGTAGTGTAAGTAGTTTCTTTACTTTAGTTTTGATGAGATTCATGCAACTAGTTTGTCTCAGAAATTTTATTGTCTTTACCATTTGCGTCTCATTTTCTGTATAGTAAATGCTTTAACATATAAAAATTAAATCTGTTTAATAAGTTGTATAGAATGTATTGAATATGATATCTGAGAATTAATATTGTAGTAATCTGTTACTCTATTAGAGTAATTTGCATTTTTCCTAAATACTGAAATGAGAACACCAACATCTTACAAAATATTGATGACTGTTAGTCCTCCTATTAGTGTGAGCAGAACTAAAAAAAATAAAAACTACAGTTCACTAAAAAATAGTTTAAAAGTATAATTTAGTTTTTTTGACTTAAAGGTTTTTTATTATTTATCATGAAATATTTAGGAAATGAAATGATGGCTCTCTTCCTCTCCTTTTAATAGATTTATAGATTGGAAGGCATCTTTGATAGCATCTCACTGAGGCACATTCTATGTGTTTTCTCCTTTAGTGGGCAGTACTGACCTGCGGGCACTGTTTCTGTAATGAGTGCATTTCAATTATTATCGAACAGTACAGCGTGGGGTCTCACAGGAGCTCCATTAAGTGCGCCATCTGCCGCCAGACCACGTCTCACAAAGAAATCTCCTATGTCTTCACCTCAGAGAAAGCCAGCCAGGAAGAGGACATCCCTGTGAAGGTAAAGTCAGTGAAGAACATGCATAGTCAGAGCAGTGTAATAGGAGTCACTATCTGGCAGTGAGAGCATCAGAGTCAGAGCAGGGCTGGCTCAGTGACTATGAAGCAACTACTGTTGACTGTAGATATACTGCCTGAAAGCCTCAGTGCATCTACTCACTCCTCACGGGAGGAACACAGGAATGCTTTTTCAAACATAGCAATAATTATGCCCACTATAGCAAAAAAGTGACATCTTAGAATTCCATTCCTTTTTTTTTTTTAATAGTGTTTCTGAGCACTACAGATATTAGATAGAGCTCTGGTGCAATTCCAGGTTTCTTTCTCCTCATTTTTCCATTCAGCCCAGTGTATCAGGAAAAAGAAGATATGCCCCACCAAATTGAGGGATAAAATAAATTGATTCCTGAAGTTATTAGTGAAGACTGTCACAAGGAGATAGTGCATTTTTAGATGACATGGATTGGTTTTTCAGACTATAGTGAAAACTTTGCTTTATTTTCCTAATTTTTTTTCCCATGCTTCATTCAGAACTTTAAGAAAGAAGACTATAATTTAAAATGCAAATAAAATAAATTCCAGATTTGTTGTTTAGTCTCTAAGTTGTGTCCAACTCTTTTGTGACCCCCATGGACGGTGGCCCACCAGGCTCCTCTGTCCATGGGATTTCCCAGGCAAGAATACTGGAGTGGGTTGCCATTTTCTTCTCCAGGACCAGGGATCAAACCTACGTCTCCTACATTTACCACTGAGCCACCAGGGAAACCCAAAATCCAAGTAGGATCTGTAATTGAACTTTCTGCCTGAGGGGGTATTTATTTAATGAAAAGCCTTTACTAGGTTTTTTGTTCTTTGTTTTATGTAAGCATGCTTTTTTTGTTTGTTTTCCTAACCACACTTAAAGGACAATTCAACATATGAGTATGGTAGAGAATGTAGGCCAGAAGAAGTAGTTGGAAGACTGATGGAGCTGGCTCATAAGCTAGAAGTAGTAGAATATTTTTAATTAATTCCTTCTCCTTCTGGGTCCCTGCTGCTGTCTGCTCACTTGTTGTCCAAGGTTGTCTTTTGTGAGAAGACCGAACCACAGGTCCTTATTGGAGAACAGGAGATCTTTTTACTATTGTTACTATTACTGAAATATAGTTGATTTACAGTATTAGTTCCAGGTGTACAGCAAAGTGAAAGAGTTAAACATATACCTGTGTCCACTTTTTTTTTTAAGGTTCTTTTCCCGTGTGTGTCATTAAGAGTATTGAGTAGAGTTCCCTGTGCTATGCAGATCCTTATTAGTTCTCTGTTTCATATAGAGTAGTGTATATATGTCAATACCATTCTCCTGATTTATCACTCCCCCTGGCAACCATAAATTTGTTTCCTACTATTGTGACTTGTTTCTGTTTTGTAAATAAGTTCATTTATACCAGTTTTTTAGATTCCACATGTGAGCAATATCCTGTGATATTTGTATTAGTTCTCTTCAAAGAAGATAGGTATTCAGTACTCCAGATGTGCCTGTAGAAATCGGTAACTCAGGTGAGGTGGTAGAAGCTGAAGCAATGAGATTTGAATGTTGAGTAAGTGGTCCAAGTGGAAGGTATATAATATCCGGAGTTGATTATACTTTAGCCTGTTGACCACACAGAGAACTGCTTTCTTCTTTTTCAGTTCGCCCCCCTCCTCTCTTCCTACTCTTACAGTTTTTTCCTTTCCTTTGCATAAAAAGTCTTTTTTCTTTCCCTCTCTCTTCTCCTCTGGCCTCAGGCATCCCAGGGGCCACAGATGGCATGTGTGGCTCATGACAGTACAGGGAACAAGCATAAGAAGGAACTGCTGTGTCAGACTTCATGCAGTTTAGGAAGTGATTGCCCTGGCTACCAGTAAACAGCACCATCTCTCTGAAACTGAGGCCATCAAACCCAAACACCTGTTCATTTTATGGCAGCTATCTTAAGACACCTAGGAGAAAGATCAGGACAGTTACATATGCTGTCCTGTTGGGACAGGAATATCAGTGTTCAAATACTGTATATTATGCCCTGACTTTTTCCTGTCTTTCATGGGTATTGATGAACACGGGAATTAATTGAAGGATCTACCAAAACAAATTTTTGTAGCACTGAAACATGTTTACATTACCATATATAAAATAGATACCCAGTGTAAGTTCAGTGCATGAAGCAGGACACCCAGGGTGGGTGCTCTTGAACCACCCATGGGGATAGGGTGGGGAGGAAGGTGGGAGAGGGGTTCAGAACGGGGGGGACACACGTGTGCCTATGGCTAATTCATGTTGATATATGACAAAAACCATCACAGTATTGTAAAGTAAATATCCTCCAATTAAATAATTTTTTTCCAAAAAGAATACAGAATTTATCAGTTAAATCATCTTAGATGTACATATACTTCTGTTTCCTTTTTATTAAATACGTGACTGAATATTATACTTATTGTGCGAGCAAGTTTTATCGCTTCTCTGCATTCTCACGTTGCTTCTGTCTGCATTTACTTTTTGTTTTCTGTCACTGTTTCTGTCTGCCATTTCCGCCTTCTGCTGCCTGCGTGCTTTTCTGACTGTCACATTTCTGCCATCGTCTTGAAGCATCTGCTTGTTTTCTCAGACTCGTACTGCACTCTGACCGTCTGAGACTATCCCACTTAATTGATCACATCATCTGTCTTAGAGTTGAGGGATATAAAGATGGCTCTATATAAATACTGAAGGCATTGTTTTGAAATTTATTTCATTAAAGTTTTTATCTGAAATGTTGACTTCACTCTAAGCATTCCAGACACTCAGACACAGCAAACAATGTAATTTCATACATGGTGCTTAATCATCTAGTTGATCTCTGGTAAAGGATATTTGGAGAACATAAAAATAGCAGTAAATAATAGAAGACTTTTTTTTCTACTGGTATTTCCCAATGTAAGGAATCCTGTTGATGACCACAGAAATAAAATGAATAAAGTATTCATTAGTGAATTAGGGTATGCATTTAACTTAAAGACTGTCTCTACCCTAACAGCAGTGTCACAGTATTCTTAAGTGACCCTTGGAACTTCCTGGGCATTTTGCAAAGTGAACAAAATTCCCCCTGCGAGTTCTGACAACTGCCAGGCATTTTAGAGGTTGACGTAGGCCTCCTGGCAGAACATAGGCCCCACGTGACCTGTTCCCTGTGTCCTCAGTTTGGCTCTCTTTCATACAAAGCATTTTTGTCATTGGAAACCCTGACCCTGTAATGAACAAGATTCTTATGTCATAAGAAGTTTCTATCCAAGAGAGAATACATGGATATAGCCACAGCAAAACAGCACCTGCTACACACACAGAGGTTCAGCTTCTCAAACTTTTGAGTGCCTAGTGATCAAGTGCTCTGTTTTTTAAATTAAAGTATATTTTCAGGCTGTATTCCTGTAACTTTTAACTTGTTAGATCTTGGATCTGCTCCAGAAATCTGCATTTTTAACAAGCAAATCTATTGCTGGTAAAGATGTTTTATACAACCTTTTGTAGAGGAAAAAAAATTATTGTATTTCTACATTAAAACTCAGAGAAACCTAGCAACACCATTTGTCAAACTGTACTATGTGTAGGATCATGTTGTTTCTTTTCCTTTTTTTTTTTTTTTTCAGTTTGTATTCAATTGACTTGAAGGTGACTTGTAAAGTCTGTCTTGTACTTTCTAACTGTAATTAAAATATCTAGGTGGAAGAAAACTGATTGTTAAATTCTGACTGAGTTTAAAGTTGACATAAAATAATTTGGTAAATATAATCCACAAGTGGTTATATTTAAATATGCTCCTCTAAGTATTCCTATATAAGATACTTGATATTATCTTGTTGCTGTTGGTCAGTCCCTCAGTCATGTCTGACTCTTTGTGACCCTATGGACTTCAGCACCCCAGGCTTCTGTTGAGCTTGCTCAAATTCATGTATATTGAGTCGGTGATGCCATTCAACCATCTCATCCTCTGTTGTCCCCTTCTCCTCCTGCCTTCAATCTTTCCCTGCATAGGGTCTTTTCCAATGAGTCAGCTCTTTGTTTTAGGTGGCTAAAATATTGGAGCTTCAACTTCAGCATCAGTCCTTCCAATGAATATTCAGGACTGATTTCCTTTACAATTGACTGGTTGGATCTCCTTGCAGTCCAACGGACTCTCAAGAGTCTTCTCCAACACCAGTTCAAAATCATCAATTCTTTGGTGCTCAGCTTTCTTTATAGTCCAACTCTCACATCCTGCGTGACTACTGGAAAAATCATAGCTTTGACTAGATGGATCTTTGTTGGCAAAGTAATGTCACTTCATTTTAATATGCTGTCTAGGTTTGTCATAGATTTTCTTCCAAGAAACAAGCATCTTTTAACTTCATGGCTGCAGTCACCATCTGCAGTGATTTTGGAAGCCAAGAATATAAAGTCTCTCTCTGTTTCCATTGTTTTCCCCATCTATTCCCCATCTATTATATTTACATATAATATCCCCCATAACCTTTGGGTCCAAATAAAATTTTTAACTTTTTTGCAATTGCTACCTTTTTATCTCTTTGAAATAATTATTTAAAATACTTTAAAGAATAGGATATTTTTGTGGCTAAGTGCACTTGTAAAATTTCCCACCTAGGCTGCCTGTGTGGAGTTTCACTGGACTTTATTGAAGAAACATGTGAAAAGCCCAACCATTTTCCCATGCAAGAACTTGACAAATATTCCTGATTTGTGAGATCAATCATATATAAACTGTAACTGCACTAAATTGTATCTGTCACTATCAAAAGGGTTTTTAGCATGGTGAACAGGTGCAGACAGAAATAAAACAATGTTAACTGATCTTATTCAACTAGAACTACTATGGACAGCACAGGCAAATTGTAAGAGTCAGCTCTACTTTAAAAGAAGTCCAAAATAAAAGTAATGAAAGTCAGAAAGTCCCAAGACAGGAAATTACTTCCTCTGTACTGTTTTCCTAAAAATAGGAAACATTCAGGTTATTTGGAAGTTATAAACCGGTAAGAAGACCTAAAGAAAAATCTGAGACCTATTACCAAATTATAGCCCTAGTTATAACTGATGAAAGATTATAGTTCTTTTGGGGGCGTGAGGGAGCTAAATTGTATAAATTTGTCTTTTTAAAAGTGATGTTCTTCAGTTAAATGAATTTTCAAAAAAAGCTCTAATCTCAGGATTTTTGACTCTTACAGTAAGTTTAAAAGATTGCAAAAAATCAATCCGAGTAATAGCTGGAAGATTTAAATACTAACTCTGCTCTGTTTCAGCTGTGATTGTCCCATTTCTAACAAGGCTGACACTCCTTTCTTGTGGCAGCTAACAGAGGCAAGGCACCCATTTGACCCTAGAGCAGTGAGAGGTGCTGTAGGTACAATATTACACAGCACTAGAGTAATGACATAATTCAGAAGACCAGTTCATTTATAATAAAGTGTGTGTTAGTTGCTCAGTCATGTCTGACTCTTTGCAACCCCATTGACTGTAGGCTTCTCTGTCCATGGAATTCACCAGGCAAAAATATTGGAGTAAGTAGCCATTCCCTTCTCTAGGGGATCTTCCCAACCCAGGGATCAAACCTGGATGTCCTATATTACAGGCAGATCCTTTACCATCTTAGGCACCAGGGAAGTATTTATCACTTACGATAAACACAATCCCAGTGGTATCACTGATACAATTAAAAGTTCCCAGGATTACAGTTACATGTCTCCCACCCATTCCCCTAAAACCCTTATTCATCTGTCAAAAATCAGTATAATGTTATTTTTTAGTGGAAGTAATTTACACAAAAGATTAAAATAAATTCAGAATGAAATGAACGGCACTCAGTGAAAACTAACGTTCTCCTTCATCCATCCTACTTTGCCTTGCCACTGTGAACAATTTCTGTTTTTATTTACAAAGATCACCTCTATGATTCTCAGTAATATACATCAGTTTTGTTTCTTAAAGTACTAGCTTTAGACAGTATCTGCTGACTCCTCACTATAAAATAGGAAAAATTAATGCATCTATTCCTCCATTCCTTTCCTTTGTATTTTTGTAATATCATTTTTATATTATAATATTTATACATCCACATTTTGTTATATAAATACTTTTCATTACAGAACCAAGTAGAGTGATTGAAGTCATACAGAAAGAGCAGAATCCTGATCCTATATCATTTAAATTTACTTTTCAGTGAAAAATCTTTTTAAGTACCCCAGTCTAATAGAAGTTCTCACTTTTTCAGCTAGCTTCCTGCACTTCTGTGTCAGCCTTATCTGATATCATTATTCATGTAACCCTCATTCTTTGATTCTTTTTTTCACTGTGCTATAACTGCATCAAGAAATTTTAACATGATGAGCATGTGAATGGCAAATCAGTTTTTACACTTCTGAAAATAACTTCATTCAGCCTTCACTTTAGAGTCATAAGTAATTGGCCTGCTTAGTATGAGACATTATTTGACATGTCTTGTATATATTAGTTTGTATGTATTTCACATGTATAGAACATATAGAATATACCTATACCTACTAATATGGTAGCTCAGACAGTAGAGAATCCGCCTGCCATGCAGGAGGCCTGGGTTCAATCCCTGGGTTGGGAGGATCCTCTGGAGAAGGAAATGGCAACCTACTCCAGTATTCTTGCCTGGGAAATCTCATGGACAGAGGAGCCTGGAGGGCTACAGTCTGGGGTTGCAAGAAGTCTGACATGACTGAGCGTCTAAGCACACGTAGCACACAGTGTAGTGTGAAGCTGTGGTAAAGATAATATACAAATTACTCAGTATCTGTAAAATCTCTAAGGATATGGTCTGCCTGCAGAATCTATAGACATGAATATTTTCTCTGATGTTTGATGAAAACTGAATACATTCATCATCTCCATTGTGTTGAGTTTTTTCTGATGCTCTTCAGAACACAGCAGACACTGTAGCCTTTCATTCTGCCAGTGGAGCCGAGCCTGACCATGAGAATCCGTAGATGCTATGAAGGAAAAGGTGTGGGAGAGGCATATGGACGGATTTAATAGAGGAAATAAGAGAAGCTGAAGGAAGGAGGACTAAGTGAAGAAGGGTTATAACAGGCAACGGACTGTTGGTTCAGTTGTGAACTGCCCAGCTCTGCCTCAGAGTCCACAGTTTTCACTTTTATTGTATAAGTCAAGTCACCGAAGAAAAAAATAGAAAGCCATACTAACTTTCTAGTCATGGAGCACTATTTTTCTTTTGTTTATATGAATCAAGTACAGGTAGCATTTTGCTGCTCCAGTTGGAAGGTGCCATGTCTGTTCTCTCTTCTCCAAGTCAGGAGTCTCAACAGATAGGACATAGATGTGGAGGGAATAGTGTGAAGCCAACTGCAGTCTCTTCTCTACCATACTTATGGACTTTTCTAAGGTGCACCCTCTTTCCCCAGTAGTAAGACCTCAGAGAATAAAAAGCAGTACCTCTCTCTAAGTTGCATTGGTAAAATATTTAGACCCATTCTGGAGGAGAGGCGTTGATCAAAGTCTAAATAAATTAAATATTACTTGACTGTTTTATTGTTAGAATTCTTTTAGTCTCCTACATATATGATAGAAACAAAACTGAGTTTTCTATCCTTTGCTGAGTGCCGAAGAATTGATGCTTTTGAACTGTGGTGTTGGAGAAGACTCTTGAGAGTCCCTTGGACTGCAAGGAGATCCAACTAGTCCATCCTAAAGGAAATCAGTCCTGGGTGTTCTTTGGAAGGAATGATGCCAAAGCTGAAACTCCAGTACTTTGGCCACCTCATGCGAAGAGTTGATTCATTGGGAAAGACTGATGCTGGGAGGGATTGGGGGCAGGAGGAGAAGGGGACGACAGAGGATGAGATAGCTAGATGGCATCACCCACTCGATGGATGCAAGTTTAAGTGAATTCTGGAACTTGGTGATGGACAGGGAGGCCTGGCGTGCTGCAATTCATGGGGTCGCAAAGAGTCGGACATGACTGAGCAACTGAACTGAACACGTTTAACAGCTTTTAATGCAGAGTGCATGATTTCAGAATTTTACAAGAGCCTGAGAGTATAGAACTGCACACTCCAATCAAATTTAACTCTGATTTTTAAAAATGTTAATTATACCTACTTAAAATAGATAAGAAGCTACATGACCTTTCTCATTTTAGTTATGCTAGTAGACAGCCTCTAGGCGAGATTTCATGAGAAATTGTTTATTAACCTTTATTGCTAATGGAGCTCTACTCTTTTTCATTGCCTTGACCTAATGATCTGGAGCTTTTAACTTTGTATTTAATTTTCTGAAAAGTGAAAGACCTGTGTATGTAGCTTCGAGATCTAGTCTGGTTTTGCTCATTAAATTATAAGCAGGTAAGCAAAAATCTTCATAAAGAATATTTTATAAGATCTTTCTGTTGTAAAGAAGGAAAATTCCAAATTCTTTTTCTTCAGTATTAACTATTACAATGCTCTTGGCTGCTTACCTCATGCGAGGAAAACCAGAAGAGGCACTGGCTTGTTCTGCATGGCTGCACTTCACATGTCTCTTTTTATAGCTCCTCGTTGACCTTAGAGAGAACTTGTATCTCAGAGAGAATGGCCACAAAGATACAGTGAAGAGAGGCAGAGGACAAATGAAGAGTCTTTATTCCAAAGCTCGGGCTTGGTCACTGATGTTTCAGAAATAAAGGAAAACTGAACATTAATCATAGAGTCAGGGTTGGCAGATACATATCTGGAAAAACTGGAGACTATCAAGAAAGGATAGGAATGAGGAAAGGGACAAGAACAATAGAAAAGGACAGAGGTGCTATAATTAAATGCAACTTTATCAATCTCATATATTAAGGAATAATCTAGCAGTTTGGGGGTGGGGTGTCTATTCCTACGCACCCTCCTAATTCCAGTTTAACTTTTCATCTGTGTGTTGACTGACATGACTAAAACATAAGCTGGGTTGGATTAAGGCTACCAATTTATGTCTTGAGAATATTTATACTTTCTTAACACCTTGCACAGGGATAGATTGACATCCCTTTTTCCTCTCCCATATCTTTTTTGCCTTTTCTGTGATCGCCTCCTATACAGATACAACATGTATATAATCCATCATCTTCTTCCTGTTTCAGTGAATGTTCAACAAGTGATTGGAGGTGAATCAACAAGGTGAATGTTTCTTTTCTGTGGCAGTGACCACATTGTGTAGTCTCTTCAGAAACTAGTAGATTTGAGCCAAAGTTCATTTATGCATATGAGATAAAAAGAAACATTAAGAAGAACAGTAGAATGTGGATAATGCTTATTAAGCTGGTATAATAAAGCATTCACTTAAGTCACTTCCAAGCCAGCCCAGCAGTATAAGACTTTCCTTTGCTTTTCTTCATATTCTGTAACATACGTTAGACTGTATGCATTTGGGAATAAGGGAGTATCTTCATCTTTGTACATCCAGTGCCTACTGTAGTTCTTGTCACTTATGTGCACAGAAAATTTTTGTTGAATGATTTAAATAATCAAACGTGAACTTGCCTGAAATGTTGGAGGGATTGAATGATAGAAGAATGACACAGAAGTCTGCCCTGTCTCTTTGATCACTTTTATTGACTCTGCTCTTAGACCAACCATGGTCTTTTCAGTATTATTTTGGGACTTTTGCTTTTCACTTGGAAGGAGAAAGCGCACAAGCAGAAAAGAGAAAAGAAAGTTAAGAATAAGAATCTCTGATCCTAAGGATTTGAACTAAAAGTCCACAGGGTTGGCTGACTTTATTAACCTCTCCTATCGCTGCTGATAGGTAGGTGAAAAAAAAAACAAGAGTTGATAAACGTAAATGAAATGGTACCACCCTCCAATCACTTACTTCTTTTAAGACCAATTCCCCAGATTTCATTACATATTACTAACCCAAAATCTCCTCAAGCTTGCTTTGTGTTAGATTAAATCTGCTTGTCTTTCATGACTGTTCTTATCTGAGTCTTTCTGGGAAAGCGATAGAGACCAGACACAAGATTTGATTTGCCTATTGTTGATCATTCTGAATGAATAAAAAAATATGTTGAGAGTTTTAAATTATATTCTAACCTCTTTTATTTTCATTTATCTGTATTGTTTTACTCAGATTTGTTTGGGATTGAGAACTTTAAAAGTACATATTAAATTTTCTTTTACATTAAGTAAATTGGTTAAGTGTATACTATTATGGAAGACCATACACAGCTCTAAGAGATATAAAAGTAAATGCCATTTAGTCCTTGTTTTCAAGTAGTATATCAACTGATAAATGACAGAAGTATTCTATACTCAGGTGTGATATCATATCAAATGATACTACATAGAACAATCGCAGGGCAGTTAATTAAAGAAAAAGCTGTTCCTTTCCAAATAAAATCTCTCATCTTTCCCTTATGAAAGACACATTTAACTGTCAAACACAGAAAAGCCTAATAAAGTCAAAAAAACATCTAGTTTATAAACCCACATACCATTCATCAAGCATTTGTGAGTTACTGAAACTAATATAATGTATTAATACAGTACTTTTGCTAACCTTATTGCATTTAATACAATTAAATGTGAACTACATATAGAAAGGTAGGAAAATATTTACAACATGAATTTAACGTGCAGTATTTGAGTGGTCCTACAAACCAGTTTATTTTTATTGGCAAGGAATATGGACAGTTCACAGAAGAGAAATTCTGAATGCCCAGCAAGTGATATTCAAGCTCATTCTCAGGAAAATGCAGATAAATGAAAATTTGGTTCCTCATTTTACCTATGCTGTTGGCAAAAAATTGAATTTTAACAAGTGTACTAAGAAGCAGGCACATCTAAACTGTTGATAGTTTAAATTTCTAGCATTTCTAGGGTCAGTGTGATAGGGAATCTGCTGCAATCCAGATAATCTAAAAACTTTTTTAACCTTTGACCAACAGTTCCACTTTGATATGCCTATCCAACAAAAACTCTGTGCACACATACCCAATCCTCTAAGTATAGTCACTGAAGTATTGTTTGTAAGAACAAAAAAGAGTGAAATTAATGTAAATTTATATTAATAAGCAAATGTGAGAGTTGGACTATAAGGAAAGCTGAGCACCAAAGAATTGATGCTTTTGAACTGTGGTGTTGGAGACGACTCTTGAGAGTCCCTTGGACTGCAAGCAGATCCCGTTAGTCCATCTTAAAGGAAATCAGTCCTGAATATTCATTGAAAGGACTGATGCTGAAGCTGAAACTCCAATATTTGGGCCACCTGATGTGAAAAACTGACTCATTTGAAAAGACCCTGATGCTGGGAAAGATTGAAGGTGGGAGGAGAAGGATGAGATGGTTGGATGTCATCACCGACTGTATGGACATGAGCTTGAGTAAATTTTGGAGTTGGTGATGGACAAGGAGGCCTGGTGTGCTTCAGTCCATGGGGTCGCAAAGAGTCGGACACGACTGAGCGACTGAACTGAACTGAACTCTAGTCTTTTCCTTCACAGAGTTGCCACTCCAGGTTGAAATTTTGCTTATAAAAGGTTATTCTGTTTTCTTTTGAAATTTTTGTAAGAAACAGCTTAATTGTAGAAGAGTTCATAGTTATCCTGGTGTTTCACTTGAAAATATCTTTGAAAATAAAACCTTGCAGGGAACATGGAAGTTTCTTTCTTAACTGCTAAAATGATCACTTTATGCTAATTTCCTGTTTTCTTTTATGTGAGATAGTTTTGCTCTTATTTAAGATAATTTTTAGATTGAAATAGTTCCCTTATACTTTTTAACCTTTCAAGTATAACTGAAAGTCTACATATCCAGAGAAATAAATGTAGATATAGGACTTTAATATAAGAACTTAAAAATCTTCCTTAATTCTTTGTTGATGACTTTTAACTTAATAAAGCTTTCTTCCTTATTTGTTTCTATTTTTACCTTTAAGTATCTCTGTGTAAAAGTAATAAGGGGGCATGATGTGAGGGTAATAGTAAATTGGGAATATTTTTACTTTTTGGTTACATCTGCCCCTCTTGTAGGGTGATCTGATGTCTCTGAAAGGTTACCAAGTGTCTACTATTTGGAGTATTAGGCTAAACACTTTGTACACATTTTCTCCTTTGACCATCACAGCAACCTTTGGAAATAAATATAATCATCATCCCTGCTTGACAAACTAAGGCTTAGAAAGTTTAGAATCTTTATAACTAAGGAGCTGCAGAACTGGCAGTTGAATTTCAATTTATCTCACTCAAAGTCTCATGCCCTTAAGCTCCATGTCATACCATCTCCCACAGCATTCTAGGAGGAAAACTTTCTCAATGAAGGCTTCAAAAACACTTGCTTTATTTCTTCATTTTCTTATTCCTTTATCTTAGGAATGGTTATGCAGAGTACAAAAAGCAGTTTTTAAGTGTTTATCTAGCTTTGCATAAATCTGCCTCTGTCCAAGTGGACATCTTTTGTACCTCTGTCATTGTCCTTTGTAATGCCCTTAAAAGAAAGGATTTTTTGTGGGTTAGGTTCTTTACTATTTGTTTACATTAGAGTTTTGATTCATTATATTCTGAATAATTTCAGTGCCATACTATCTAAAGTGATGTGTATTTTAATATATATTCTGATTATCTAAAATAACAAAGTTTTGTAATTGTAAAATATAGCCACTTAACTAAAAAAGCTTATCTTAGGGTCTTTTAAATTTCTGGAGTGCTTTTTTATATTTGATTTTCTTGGGATATTAATCTGTAACTTCTGCAGTTTGAGGCTAAAGAAAATTTCAGCAAATACGAAATGAAAAAGAATAAATACATATGTACCTATCATACAGTTTTGATGGTGTTTTACATTGACTTTCCATTCCCTTGTTGATTGGATTTTATTTGATAATAATGGGTTTTCTTCTTTGTGTTCAAAGGGCAGCCATTCTACAAAAGTGGAAGCTGTGGTCAGAACTCTGATGAGAATCCAGCTTAGAGATCCAGGGGCTAAGGCGCTTGTTTTCTCAACGGTACAGTCAACATCCTCAGTGTTAACTCAGACTGGCTTTCTGTTTCTAGTCAGTTTATATCTGAGAACTAACTGTTAATGTTTGCCATGATGTAATTGAGATTTAGAATTACTGATCGACTTTTCCTTGTTAAATTTTTTTACTTATATCCATTGGATAGAATTATTTTTAGAGAAATTTGATGATGCTTCACAAAGCAATTCCCATTAGCTGTATTTTATGTTTTTAATATTAATTTTACTTAGGGATTTCTTATATTACTATTTTAAAATTGAAATCTATAAACTTGAAAGTCATTTCACAAATGTACTTGGTTAAGGAAAAGAACATTAACCTATTGAAAAAAAGGTATTGAGTAGAACTTCAAGTTTTCATTTTTGAAAGATAAATAGCCACATCTACTTATATATTCTATAATTTATTTTCTATTATGTTTATTTTAATTCATTTATTAAAGATGCTCATTTTTTTACCCTATCGTTAACCAGCATTTGATTTAAAATATCTTTCAGGATAGAAAATAATATTAATGGTATTACACTTGAAGTTTATGTTTTTGTTTACTTAATTCTGAGGTATAAAGCTTATTTTGGTTTAGTCCCTTTTCAAATCCTTTTTACATGAAAGCTATGCGTAAATATTTGGTTTTCTGTTTTCTGTGTTCTTAGTGGCAAGATGTATTAGACATTATTTCAAAAGCTCTCACTGACAACAACATGGAATTTGCACAGATCAGTCGTGTTAAGACATTTCAGGTATGTCAAGAAGACTTTACTCATGTTTTTTGGAGTGAATTCAGTTACAAACTGAAACTGCTCTTAACTAGCTTACTTGCATTTATTGTCTTGTGTCATATAAACCACAAAAACAGTTTGAGTTCTTGATTGACTATAAGATTAACATTTAAAGGCAAAGTAAACAAACTACATTTACTTTCCATCTATTCAGTTATATCCATAGCAAACCATATTTAAAGATCTTATGACTTGAGGTCCATTTCTTTAACATAGGAAAAGATGGCCTATAGTATACCTTTTGAATGGACAGAGGCCTCATGCCTCTAAAATTAAGTTCTAAAAACACTGCATTAGGCAGAACTGCATATGGTCAAATTGTGCTTACCTCACACTCAGCACAATGACAGATACAAACCTAAGAGAAAAACACCAAAAAAAGACCAAGTGAAAATTTAGCAGATTCATGTCTCTTATACTCACTCTAGCACTTTCTCTCACTCCTTCTTTCCTCTAAGCTCATATAGTTTCATTTGCATACATCACATGCACGTATCTTGTGATTCTTCTATGTATTATTATATGTATTATAAAGAACATGAGAGGTTGTGTGACACTTTTTTTTTCTTAAAGTCAAGCCACATGATTTTGTTTTCTAAAATTTGTCATCTTACATTTAATTTTCTTAATTATTGCCTTTCACAATGACCTGGATATCATTGGGCATTTTAGCATGAGCTGTAGTATCCTGCTTTTATTTTTGACTATCCAGCTAAAATTCAAATGTACCTTTCTTTTTTTAGGAGAACCTGTCAGCATTTAAATATGATCCCCAAATCAATATTTTGCTGCTGCCCCTGCACACAGGTTCTAATGGATTAACTATCATTGAAGCAACTCATGTTCTCTTGGTGGAGCCCATATTGAACCCTGCCCATGAGCTTCAGGCCATCGGAAGGGTGCACCGGATTGGACAAACAAAGTAAGGACTAAAGTTAGCCTCAGTCACATTTGCTCTTGTTTCTAAGATACAAGTCAGCATTTAAACTCTTCATTTATGTTCATCTTAACCGATTCATTTTTAGTGACTTACTTATATATTAAATTTTCAATTCTTATTATATGACCAGAAGATATTTTGAGATTTCCAGTGACTGTCCTCCAAACACCAAATCCCCACATTCTCCCAGATTTTCCTCTTTCCTTGTTCAGAAGCTACCCTGGTCACTTCATCAAGATAGTTTCTTAAAATACCTAAGACAACTATTAAGCTGAAGGCATCTGTCATAACTTTGAGAAGAACTGATTTTTGATTTGCTGAAGTAGCCAGTATTTAAAAGAAGCCATATCTCATGCATAACTGAAAACAAATAGCTCTTATAAATGCTTCCCCTTAGGAAAGTACAACCTTCCCGATCTAATATAAGAGATAGTTAAGTAAGCCTAATAGTAAATATTATGTAATATGTACTACTTTTATTCCAGTATCAGAATGAATAATTATCCTTTATACAGCCTCTCAGATGCACTACCTCCTGGATGTTAGATTCTTTCAATTTGTTCTAATGCATCCATACTCAGTTCAAATCAGTCCTTTAGTCATGTCCAACTCTTTGCAGCCACATGGACTGCAGCATGCCAGGCTTCCCTGTCCATCACCAACTCCTAGAGCTTGCTCAGACTCATGTCCATCAAGTTGGTAATGCCATCCAACCATCTCATCCTGTCATCCCCTTCTCCTCCTGCTTTCAATCTTTCCCAGCATCAGGGTCTTTTCCAATGAGTCAGTTCTTCACATCAGGTGGCCAAAGTATTGGAGCTTCAGCATCAGTCCTTCCAGTGAATATTCAGGACTGATTTCCTTTGCAATTGGTTGGATCTCCTTGCAGTCCAAGGGACTCTCAAGTGTCTTCTCCAGCACCATAGTTTAAAAGTATCAGTTCTTCAGCACTCAGCTTTCTTTATGGTCCAACTCTCATGTTCATACCTGACTACTAGAAAAACCATAGCTTTGACTGGATGGACCTTTGTTGGCAAAGTAATGTCTCTGCTTTTTAATATGCTCTCTAGGTTTGTCAGCTTTTCTTCCAAGGAGCAGGCGTCTTTTAATTTCATGGCTACAGTCACCATCTGCAGTGATTTTGGAACCCAAAAATAAAATCTGTCACTGTTTTCATTGTTTCCTCATCTATTTGAAGTAATGGGACTGGATGCCATGATCTTCATATTTTGAATGTTGAATTTTAAGCCAGCTTTTTCACTCTCCTCTTTCACTTTCATCAAGAGGCTCTTTAGTTCCTCTTTACTTTCTGCCATAAGGGTGGTGGCACCCATACTAAGCACTTGTTAAATAAATATTGATTGAACCCTTGCTATATGTCAGGTATTATTCTAGACACTGGAGGCTTCCCTGGTGGGCTCAGCAGTAAGGGATCTGCCTGAAATACAGGAGATGTGGGTTCAATCCCTGGGTCCAGAAGATCCCCTGGAGGAGGAAATGGCAACCCACTCCAGTATTCTTGCCTGGGAGATCCAATAGACAGAAGAGCCTGGCGGACTAGAGTCTGTGGAGTCACAAGAGTCCCCATGACTCAGTGACTAAACAATGATGACAAATATGCTCTACCCTGAAGATTCAAATTGAATAAGATATAATCTTGTTTCCCCAGTGAGATCACTATGTAATACAGGAAACAGATGATTTGACATGTTATAGTAGAATGTGCAAAAATAGGAATACTGTGGTAACAAAGAAGAGCGTGCACTCTTGTACCCTAGAGAGTCAGAAGAGGCTTCATTAGACTGAGTCTTGAAGGACTAATTACTCCAGAGTTGGCCTAGAGAAGGGTGCTCACACAGCAGAGAGTTGCTTGTGCAGAAACACAGAGGAGAAAATCCAGATGATGTTTCTCAGGACCGTCAGGAGTTTGAAGTTGCCGGGGTATAAAGCATGTGCAGAGGGGTGGCAGGAGGTAAGGGCTTGTATGCCACACTCAGAAACATAGCCTGCTCTGTAAGCAGTGGCCGAGAGAGCAAACGACGGCTTTAATTTTAAGCAGGAAAGAGACATTCATCAAGCAAAATGTGACAAAGTAATATAATTGTAATAAAGGCAAGATTGTTCTAAAGTACTACCAAGTATCACTTAAAATGTAGTTATGTCTTACTGGGTTTTTCCTTTGTTTGATTCGGGTTTATGTGGGGGACGGGGGTGGTTTTGTTTGGTTTGGGGCTGTACCACACTGCATGTGGTTATCTTAGTACCCTGACCAGGGAGCAACCCCATCCCCCCTGAAACGGAAGTGCAGACTCTTAACCACTGGACCACCAGAGAGGTCCCTGTTTGTTTTCGCCTTGTCTTATATTTTTAAGCACTGACTTCTTATCTTATTGTTTTCTAAAGCATACAGTGGGCTTATCTCAGATGTAAGACCACAAGTCTATAAAGGCCACTCAACACTGCTTAACAATCCTACTTTGCTTCCCTAGTATATAGATTTTTCTGCTTTCTGAAGAGTGGATGTGCAGTCTCTCTGTTCCTCCTTCTTGTTGAGGGAGAAAAGGGAAAACAGCTGCAGTCAGAGTAGAAGTAACTCATCTTTCCATCACCAACTTGAGCTGTCTACCTCCAGCAGTATCCACATAGTTCATTCAGTAAATTTTTATTGAGCTCCTGCTGTGTGCCAAGCACGGTTCTAAGTACTTGAGATGCCCTCACCTAGCTTAAATACTAGTTGTAGGGGATTGGTAGAGACAGATGGTAAACAATAAACATAATAAGTAAATACATATACTATGTTAGGGGCAGGGTAAGGAGGATTTAGCCACCCTGCAGGTAGCTGGGCAGGAAGGGAATCCAACCTCCGTCCCCCTCACCATATGCTTCGTCCCTGCTAGCCTTCTTTCTGCCCTTCAGACTTTCGAAGCTTGTGCTCGGACGTGGCATTGATTTACTGCTGCTTCTGTCAGGTTGCTCCTCCCTGTCCTCCTCTGCTTGTAGCCACCTATTCTCAGCAGTCATGTTTCAGGTCATATGTCAGCCTCCTCATGGCCTTGTCTATACCTGAAAATGTCTTTTTGGTGTGTTTTTATTATGTCTTCCCTCAGTAGATACTGTAGATATCGGTTCATTGAGATTAGCTTGTTGTATTCACTGTTGACCAAACCCCTTCACCCCAGCACCTGGCTTAGTACCTGCCACAGCAGATACTGACTGATAAATATAGCATGTAATATATGAAGTTTATTCATTCTAAACTGTTCTACAGGTGTTTTTAAACTTATCATTGTTATGTACCTTCTAGACCCACTATTGTACACAGATTCTTAATAAAAGCGACAATAGAAGAAAGAATGCAAGCAATGCTGAAAACTGCTGAAAGGAGGTAGGTAACAGTTTGCTTCAAGTGGATGGCAGCGGTGTTCCTGTTCATCTGAGGTTGTGTAAGCATGTAGAACTTCTTCACCTAGATGATCACTTAGTCAACCAAAAGATGTAAGTGCATATACTTTTTATAGAGCAAGGTATGACATTTTGCCTGTCCAAAATTTCCCAGCTAATACTCCAAGCATTCTATATTTGACTTAATTTATTAGTAGGGATTATAAGTTGAGCAAACTCCGGGAGATAATGAAGGACAGGGAAGCCTGGAGTGCTGCAGTCCTTTGGGTCCCAAAGAGTTGGACACGACTTAGAGACGGAAGAACAACAGCAGATACATAAAAAAATATTTAAGTGATTCTGCTGTTAAAGAAACTTTATTTCAGAGCTATTATACTTTTAATCACCCATATATATTTTGCCAGTGGAGGGCTTTGGGAGAACTAGCCTATATTTCCTTGTCACACTGGATTACTTTTTAAATGAAATCTATCTTTATGCCCAACCTAAAAGCCTTGGTCTGAAATCTGTAACATGAAACTTAGAGACACTTGTTGGTTACATGCAAGTTAAAAAGTATGGACTTAAAACTAGGCTGGTAATTGTATTATTACTCTTACAGGCAGAGCAGAAGCAGGGAGACTAAAACAGCCTTAATTTTAAAAACTTAAGTTTGAAATCATAAAACTTCCTAACATTTACTTCCTAATATATTTTCTTTCAATATTTGTTTTCTTTCCATATATGTTTTCTTGAAACATAAACTAATGCCTGAATGAATTCTGGTGAGATAGGTGTGATTGCAAGATAAACTCAGAAGAGATGATTGCCTTGGAAGGGATGGTTTCTGCAGAGGTATTAGTACTTTGCACAGTAAAGCGGCCATTGAAAACCAGAAATTCTCTTTCATTGGTGGTCTGTGGAAAAGAGAGAGGCTGCCACAAAAGCTTTTTGCCTCAAACATGAAGGCTTTTTCTTGGTGGTATTTCCAAATAAAACAGAATTCAGTGATTATATTTAAGCTGCCTCAATAAAAATAGCAGCTTGAATTTTTCTTGAAATTAACTTTGGATAGTAAGAAGGTAAGTTGTAAGGTGAAAGCCTTAGCAGTAGTTGGCAAGGGGTTTTGTTTATTAAGTGTACAGAGGAAAACATTTTATGGCAAAGTTTGAAAATGCTATATAGAAATCTTTCCTAATTTTAACAAGTTGTAATAATGATCCCATCATCTTCTTGGAGTTTCTTATAACTCAATTACAAAAAATTAGGGACATACTCATATTAAGAATATAATATTAATATATTTTTATGTCTTACATTATTATGAGACCAGAACAGTGTATAAAGACAAACATAATAATTTATTTCTGGGGGTTTCTTTCTGATTCTGCTCACTTGGAAAATCCTGCAGTCACACGAACCCTTCCGCAAAGCATTCCGAGGCCTCTGTCTTGACCGTGGCTGACCTGGCAGACCTGTTTACCAAAGACACTGAAGACCTTGAATGAAGTACACTTGGTTCAGTCCAGACTTTTGTGTATTTTAAATTTTTCATAGTTTATAGAATAAAGTTATAAGTAAAACAATCCAGTAGATGTCAGTAAACACTGTTCTTAGTTGAACGAATTTATCGCTTTTTTGGTTGTACAGTCCAGTAGTTTTTGAGTCCATTTCAATATACTGTTTCCATAATAGCTATCAAGATCTTTAATTTTACACTCCTAATAAAATGTTTGGGCTCCCCAGGTGACACAGTGATGAAGAATCCACCTGCCAATGCAGGAAACATGGGTTTGATCCCTGGGTGAGGAAGATCCCCTGGAGGAGGAAATGGCAACCCACTCCAGTATTCTTGCCTGGAGAATCCCAGGGACAGAGGAGCCTGGCTGGCTATAGCCCACGGTGATCGCAAAAGAGTTGGACACCACAGAGCGACTGCACACATGCACACACACACAAAAATACTTATTTTTATTCCAAAGAATATCTCTATCTGAGGGAATTAAGAGAGGTATTGTGTACTTTTCTTTTGATAAGATCAGTCTTAAAACGAAGTTAGAATAAGAGAGTAACTCAACTATTCTAGTTTTATATGACTCAGTATACTCAACCAAGATAGATCTCATTTTTGGAAGAGCCTTTAGTATCTTTAGCACAGGATTCACCAATATCTTATTAGTAATATTTTTAAAAGATGAAGAATTATATTAGCTCCCAGTTCTTTGAGTAGTTATAGACTGTAACTCCATAAATAGTAACTTCAGAGTAATGTAGCTCCAACAGTAAGTTAATATTAGACAATTACTTCTTTTCTCTGTATCTTGCTACTAAAAATTGAAACACTGAACACTTTAAGTATTTCTGTTATAGTTAAATATTATCAGTGTAGGCAGTTAACATAGCTTTATTAGGTGTATTAATGTTTAATTAAAATTGTTTTCTCTACTTTTAATTTGTGTTCTAAATGTTTACATTTTAAGATTGATCTGTAAATATTGCAGTGTCTATAATTTCAGTTCTTATGATTATAGCAATATGGCAGGGTTTTTTTTTATCATTATTACATACTAATGTCTTAGATTCTTTTTTTTCCTATGTTCTTGTGTAACTAGACTTTTTAACCACTAATATCTAAATTTATGATAGGATTTGTTATTTCATTCCACTAGTACTTCCCTCAAGGATTAGCATTTGATCTTTGTAACAAGAGAATGTCATAGTCACAGAAGCAAATAATTGCAAGTGATAATAACCCAGTGTTTCTTCTTCTGTGAAGAATTAATGGACTTTGAAATTGTTAAATAAGGAGTAGCTTGTTGTATCCTAGCCATTTGATGTAATACAAATGTTCTTGATTTATTTTCTTTGAGCCTTCAGAGTTTGAAATGACCCTCAGGACTCATTAACTCCTACTTAGTTGTCCAGAAAACTAACAGGAATATACCCTGGATCACATTTGTCCAAGAGGCTTTGGTGCTTAGTTAAGGTGCATTTTCTTATTCTGGTTTATAGAGTGACATAATCCAACTGAAGAAAACACACACACATTTTTGGTGCTTATTCTTCAGTTGAAGGAAGATATGCATTGATTCTTTTATATGAAATTAGACAAAACTATTATTTTTGTAGCTCTTTACATGTTATAAAGAGCTTTCCTATACATTTTTGTGTTTAATTTGCCCACCAGTCCTGTGAAGTTGATGAAATTTATAACATTACTGTTTTAAAAGTAGAGAACTGAGATTCAGAAATACTAAGAAATATGCCTATGACACATAGCAGGTAAACAGTGGAGCCCAGGACCCTTGGCTCCAAATCTCATGTTTTTTCTCTAAATCATAACTTGCTGCAATTCAGAAGGCCCTTGGTTCTAATTTAATGATGAACATGTTTCAGTATTTCTTTCTGTTTCCGAGTATTCTTTTTTGCGCTACAGTTTTAGGGAAAGTAATTTGATAATGCTTCAATTTTGTATAAAGAGAAATATAAAAATATAAATAAATAAGTATACCTATCTGTATTAGAGAAAAACTGCTCTTATTTATTTCTGTAAAATGTCATCAATTAAATAAATATTTTAGTGTAAATTGAAATTCGGGCATTTATTAAATTTCTGATCCATAGAACATACTACATGGTTTTCATTTTTTGTTTGTTTTAGTCTTTTAAAAAAAGGTGTCAAAATTGTTTAAACCACAGAACCCTATATTTTATAGACATTTATTCTTTCTTCAAAATAGTTGTGACAGTTTAGTTGCTCAGTCGTGTCCAACTCTTTGCGACCCTATGGACTGCAGCATGCCAGGCCTCCCTGTCCATCACCAGTTCGCAGAGTTTACTCAGACTCATGTCCATTGAGTCGGTGATGCCATCCAACCATCTCATCCTCTGTCATCCCCTTCTCCTCCCGCCTTCAGTCTTACATGAGTCAGTTCTTTGCATCAGGTAGCTGAAGTATTGGAATTTCAGCTTCAGCATCAGTCCTTCCAATGAATTCAGGACTGATTTCCTTTAGGATGGACTAGTTGGATCTCCTTGCTGTCCAAGGGACTCTCAAGAGTCTTCTCCAACACCACAGTTCAAAAGCATCAGTTCTTCAGCACTCAGCTTTCTTTATAGTCCAACTCTCACATCCATATGTGACTACTAAAAATACCGTAGCTTTGACTAGACGGACCTTTTTTAGCAAAGTAATGTCTCTGCTTTTTAATAAGCTGTCTAGACTGGTTGTAGCTTTTCTTCCAAGGAGTAGGCATCTTTTAATTTCATGGCTGCAGTCCCCATCTGCAGAGATTTTAGAGCCCAAGAGAATAAAGTCTCTCACTGTTTCCACTGTTTCCCCATCTATTTGCCATGAAGTGATGGTTCTGGATGCCATGATCTTAGTTTTCTGAATGTTGAGTTTTAAGCAAACTTTTTCACTCTCCTCTTTCACCTTCCTCAAGAGACTCTTTGGTTCTTCACTTTCTGCCATAAGGGTGGTGTCATCTGCATATCTGAGGTTATTGATATTTCTCCCTGCAATCTTGATTCCAGCTTGTGCTTCATCCAGTCCAGCATTTCTCATAGTTATCACAGTTCTCCCAAATAATTGTTCAAAATAAATTCCAGTCTAGTCTCCACATCTTGGCTGCAAACAAAGGGCTTTTTTTTTCCTCCTTCTGTCTTTTTATATTTTCTGAAATATCACCATACTTTTAAAAATAGTTATTCTTAAATGAGTACTTTATTAATGAACCACAGAGGGAAAATAGTAAGGTAATTCAAGTCCTTAGTGAGCTGAAATGTGTTTGGAACTGGGACTGTATGTCTCTCTCTCTCTCTTTTTTTTTTAGTTATTTTTGGTTGTGCTGGATCTTTGTTGCTACATGGGCTTTTTCTCTAGTTGCAGTGAGCTGGGGGCTACTCTTTGGTTGCGGTGCACAGGCTTATTGCAGTGGCTTCTCTTGTTGTGGAGCATGGGCTCTAGGGCATACCAGCTTCAGCAGCTGCGGCGCATAGGCTCACCCTGGGCTCTGGAGCACAG
The DNA here is from genome assembly GCF_023091745.1 of Budorcas taxicolor. NCBI lineage: Eukaryota > Metazoa > Chordata > Mammalia > Artiodactyla > Bovidae > Budorcas > Budorcas taxicolor. Next base: position 74,361,780 of record NC_068918.1, on the reverse strand, counting down.
GCTCAATAGTTGTGGTTCACAGGCTTAGTTGCTTCACAGCATGTGGGATCTTCCCAGGTCAGGGATCAAACCTGAGTCTCCTGCATTGGCAGGTGGATTCTTCACCCAATGATCCGCCAGGAAAGCCCTGCATCTCTCTTAAATGAATCCAAGTAACCTTACTAGGACTGAAAAGACTTATTTATATATAATGAAGTCCTATAATGTGAAATACACCTAATTCCTTAGTCTCTTGCTTCAAACTCAGGTAGCTTTACCATACTTATTGCAATTTCAGCTTTTCTCTTTGTGATCTCAGCAGAATGGCCCGTGTTTTAGAGATAGCTTATTAGGGATTGGCCCCTTTTATACTGTAGTAATAAACTTAAAACTATCTACATGATAATTCAACGTACAACCACAAATTCTTTACAAATAGTTATCAAACTTGACAGTATTTGTCAAAATATTTAGGATTTGAATTTAACAATGCAAGGTGAATCATCAACCCAAGTTACCCTGTTAAGTAGACAAAGAAACAAATGATGTCTTTTATATCTTGTGCTCTCCTTTACAAGTTCTCCCAATATTTAATTGTGCTTGAGTATTTTTATGTTTATTAAACTAGGATAATCTTTGGGAAATGCGAAAATCACCTATGCTAAAAGAGCTCAGGCCTTGTTAAGCTGAATAAAAAGTATCTTTCAATTTTTCTAGAATTTAAACAGAATCCCACAATTATATGCTATTTCTTAATTTCTTACTGGCATAGCAATATAAAAATGACATGCTACTAAAATGAAACAGTACAAGCAATATGTTTTAAACCTGTCTACTCTGGTAAAGAAAAATCTAATCTTCCATAATGCTTCTTCAAAGTGGGAGCAGTCAGCTCTACCTTTTATATAATGTACAAGAATTTCTGTGTACCTTCATTGCGTTGTGAATTTCACATAAATGCTATCACACATAAGGCTTAAATATGAACCACTTGTGAGCCTTCCTTTAAAGGAAGGAGTAATGGATAAACCGCAAAGGGAACTCAGTTCTCATAATGGGTATGTGGTGTTACTTCTGAGTTAACAGACTACCATATACAGAAAATAGCAGGAGAAGTTGGCCAGGACCAAAGTTGACATCTCCAACTTTCCTTTGCCTTCAGTTAGCCTTTCAGAGCCCTGCATACTTTATCTCTGAAGGTCCTATACCATCCCTTGAACCCTATTCCATTATTTAATATCAGTGACTCTCAAGACCAATTTTGTTCATTAAAACTGTGTTATACTGGAACCAAATCTTTCGTACTACAGCTTATGCTTTTTCCTTGCAAAATAGAAATAAAATTTAAGCTCCATTACCTGTGTAACAATTCTTTGTAAGGATGACTAAATTATTCAGTAACTTTTTCTTTCTGCCATTCAGTTATTCATCCCTTCAGCCTTAAAGAGCTTAATCTCCAAACCCCTGTGGTATCTTTGTCTTCTAGTAAACCTGCTCTTACGTTCCAAACCCTCAATAGAGCCTATTCAAAACACAATTTTGAGCAAGAACCTATTTTCAGCACATGGGATCTTTTCACATCTGTGATTTGTATGCCTCACAGTTCTGATGACTGATTCTTCCAGTGCCTTAGGGAGCAGACATTTGTCCCCAAATTTCCTCAGAAAGAGGAAGAGTTTCCCCAGATGAGCTTCAGAGGGGATGTCCCCCTGTGTACAGTCTTCAGGTCCCTGGAAAGAGTTTTGTAGCAGCCCAAACCGGCTTCCCAGGTGGCTCAGGTGGTAAAGAATCCGCCTGCCAGTGCAGGAGCCATAGGAGGCTAGGATTCTATGCCTGGGTTAGGAAGATCCCCTGGAGGAGGAACCCACTCCAGTATTCTTCCCAGGATAATCCCATGGACAGAGAAGCCTGATGGGCTACAGTCCATGGAGTCGCAGAGTCAGACATGACTGAGCAGGCAAGCAAAGCAAAGCAAGCTAATAAGTATAACCCATATAAACAGAAGGTCTTCAGAGTCCTCAATAATTTTCATGGCACCTGAGACCAAAAATTTTGAAAACGATAATAGCCTATTTTTAAATTAACTCTGGTGTCTCCTCAGCAGGAGCAAGGCAGGGAATGGGCAGATTTTTCTGGCCACATTGTAAGTTGCTGTATACACAATTTTGTTGATCATGGACAAAGCCCTATTGTAGGAAGAAGTCTGTCCACACAGCGGCAGCAGTGTTTGCAAGTCTGACAGACTATAAAACAAAGTTCCATTTAATTTTACATCTTACACTTTGTTAAAAAAAAAAATGAAATGGTTGAGGTTGCATGTAACAGCTTTTAAAAGCTGTGTCCACATAAATGTAAACAAGTGATATTCTGTGACTGCCCCAGGACAACAGAAATTATTGTTACCCGTGATGGTCAGATTTACGAGTCATTTTGTCCAGGCTGTAGCCTCAACCAATCAGATACTGTGTGGCTATGAAATGTTTTCGTATGACTAGTGTCCATAATCAGTTGGCTTTAAAGGAGATTATTCTAGATGAGCTGAGCAGACTTGATTTAATCAGTTGAGAGTCTTTCCAAGCAGATGTGAGACTTCCCAGAAGAAATTCCACCCGTGGACAGCAACTTCAGCTCATGCCTTAGGGTTCCAGCCTGCCCTTCCTGATGGCCTGCCCTCTGGACTTCAGACTTACCTAGCTAGCCTCCACAATCGCATCAGCCAATGCCTTGCAATAAATCCTTGAATATGTATCTCCAACAGGTTTTGTTTCTCTGGTTGAACTCTTGATCCAGACTATCCTTGGAGAAACAAATGGGTGATACAGTTTATGCTACCACTTTTAAATAGCATTGTAATGTTTCTAAAAATATATACTCAAAACTGTTTAACTGTGACTTAAACATCTAAAGAATAAAGATTGCACCCCAAAGAAATGGTAGTTCATGAGTGTCATTGGGTCAGTAAGTGGACTCCCATGGACCCATTCCAGGGATCGGCAAGGAGGTCCATTAAGGTGTGGAAAGAAGATATTGGAATTCATTCAGAGTGGAGGGTTTTTTATAAGAGATAAATTAAGCTTCCTCTCATTTAATATGCAGACCAACACCTTTATTCCCATCCATTTTTATGGCAGTCACATGTCACCTATGCAAGTGAACATGGGAGCTACTCATGTTATCAGGTAAAATAGTTGTGAAGAATTTCATCCTTATAAGATACCGGCAGGGAGGAGCTGGTTTACTGAAGTCAGAGAACAGGCCTGAAGCATCCATTACGACATTGATTCTCCATGGAGAAAGGAAATTTTGAATACAACATGAGTTCTCAAAAGGAGTTAGTGAAATAATTTCTGAAAGTTTTTAGTACAAGTGAACTTTAAGGTTCTTTTAAATCCGGTAGTTAAATCACCATGGCATTTTCCATTTTAGATTTTCTTTCTGCCAAAATATTCAGTGCTAAGTTCTAGAATCTCTTTAGCCAAATGAATAATAAATACCAAAAAAAGGAGGCTGCTATTTCCTTTTCTAAAAAGTGAGTAAACATAGAATGCATCTATTCCTTTCTGAAAACATCAAGTAACTCAATGAATTCAGTAGAAAAGGCATTAAATGTTTGTTGTTGGGTGGGCAGTAAACTTTTGCTGTTGTTTTTTAGTTGCTCAGCCATGTCTAACTCTGCAGCCCCATGGACTGTAGCATGACAGGCCTCCCTGTCCGTCCCTGTCTCCCAGAGTTTGCCCAAACTCATGTCCATTGAGTTGATGATGCCATCCAACCATCTCATCTTCTGTTGCCCCCTTCTCCTCCTGCCCTCAATCTTTCCCAACATCAGGGTTTTTTCCAATGGTACAGTTAATAGTTGCTGAATTTAATTGGTTGGAATAACATAAACACTGTTCACCCTAGAGGAGAGTTGTGTGGGTTACTAAAGTCGGCAAACATCCTGTCTGGTAAAGAGAACAAGCTAATGAATGTTAAAATCATATAACACTTTTCCTCCAGCTGTGCTTTTCCTGTGTGTTTCATATTTAATAGTAAGAAGTGCTGTTTGATTCTATTCTCTGATTGTGATATCAGAAATGGTTACACTATTACATAAGATTTATTAAAAATTGCCTGAAGCTATTTGTTTTTTTGGACTCCTATGAGTCCAGCTGCCAAGAAAAGTGGTGCCTCTCCCCTGAAATCACAAGTCAACTACGTTGACAATCAGTGGATCCCAGATATTAAGGAACAGTGAAACCTGCTCAGAAGACCACCGTTCAGGATAACACACTATAGTGTTTCTCTCATACTAGATGAAATAGTGGGTTATTTTCCTTTTCAGTTAGAGGCAAACTGGACCTCTAAAAAGCACTGATATTCAGGAATAAGACAATCCAATTTTTAAATAGGCAAAGGAATTTTTAATAGACATGTTTTATTTCAAAATAAAGATACCAAAAGCTTAATAAATCTAAAAGTTCTATAAAGTTACTTTAAAAAATACTATGTATATTTAATATTGGCACAATATTATATCACTAATGGGGCTTCCCAGCTAATGCTGGGGGTAAAGAACCCACCTGTGAACACAGGCAGATGTGAGAGACACGGAACTACGGTCATCGTACTGTACATACTTATAACTGACAGTTTGTACAACTTGACCTGGATCTCCCCTCTGAGAAAGACAAGTGGCCATAAGCACATGGAAAGATGATGAACGGCATTAGTCCCTCGGAAAATATAAAAACCATCAAAACCCTAATGAAGAGGTTGGGGGAAGGGAGAAGAATGAGTAAGCAGAGCACAGAGGACTTTCAGAGCGGTGAAACAATTCCATAGGACAGCTACACCAGTGGATCCATGTTATTTTACATTGTCAACAACACCAAGAGTGAAACCTAATAAAACTATAGACCCTAGGTGATAATGATGTGACAAAATAGGTTTCATCACTTGTAATAAATTGCAAGTTTACCACTCTGACATGTGATATTGATAGTGGGAGAGTTGAGGTGGGGTAGACATGGATGGGAGTTTCCTGGGAACACTGTACTTTCTGCTCAATTTTGCTATGAACCTATAAGGGCTCAAAAAAATAAATAAATCCTATGGGGAAAAAAAGACTCGCACAAATAAATAAACCCTGTGGGGAAAAAAAAAGAAACATAATGAAGTACCATTTCACACGCACTGGGATGACTATAATCAAAACAGACAATGACAGGTTTGGGCAAGGAAATGGAAAGTTGGAACTTGCCCACACTGCTGGTGGGAATGTAAAATGGCACAGTCTCTTCGGAAAACCGTTTGTCCGTTTCTTAAAAAGTTAAACATAATACTTTCAGCTCTGCCACTCCTATGTGTTTACTAAAAAGAAAACACTTACATATGAAGACCTGTTTGTGGATAATTTGGCAGTTCTGCACACTGTTAAACATAGAGTTACCACATGACCAGCAATTCTACCCCTAAGCATATTAGTCATCTAGGGCTTCCATAACAAAATACCACAGACTGGTTGTCTTAAAACATAAATTTACTTCTCACAGTTCTGGAGGCTAGAAGGTGGAAGATCAAGGTATCCTCCCATGATCTCTCCTCTGTGTAGGTACACCCTGTATGCGTGCATGTCATTGAGTCATGTCCGCCTCTTTGCAACCCCAAAGGCTGTAGCCCACCAGGCTCCTCTGTCCATGGGATTCTCCAGGCAAAAATACTGGAGTGGGTTTTTATTTCCTTCTCCAGGGGATATTCCCCACCCAGGGATTGAACCCACATCTCCCACAGCTCCTGAATTTGTAGGCAGATTCTTTACCACTGAGCCAACTGGGAAACCAACTCATATACCCTTGGTGTCTCTCTTCATAAGGACACAAGTCATGTTGAATCATGGTCCCACCCTAAAACTTGTTCATGTCTGCATTATTTACAATACAAAAGTAGAAACAGTACAAACACCTATCGAATGACAGATGGATAAACAAAATATTTTAAATAAACAATGGAACATAATTTAGACTCAAGAAAAAAATCCCTGATACATACTATCAAAGGATGAATCTTGAAAACATTCTTAGTGAAAGAAATCAGTAGTAAAATACTATGTGCGTCTATTTATATGAAATGTCTAGAATAGCCCAAATAGAGTTAAAAAATTAATTACTGGTTGCCTAGGTCTGAGGGTGCTGGGGTATGTGGAGTGATTGCTAATAGTTATGAGGTTTCTTTATGGGAGGATGAAGATTCTAAGTTTTAAACTTAGATTGTAGTGACAGTTACACGATTCTTTGAGTGTACTTTAAAAGTTGAATAGTACACTTTAAATGGCTGGGTTTTATGGTGTGTGAATTTTACCTCAATAAAAATATTTTAAAACAGTTTTTTAACAGCACAAGATTTTTTTAAAAGTCATTTGGCATGCAAAACCTTTGGCAGAGTGTATTCTCAATTAAAATGAGACAGATGGTCTTCAAAATATCAGGCACACATTGTCAAGAATATTGTACCAGGGGCCTGTGAAACTCATTGATATCTGGCAGCCGCAGTTAAAATCGTGTGTCTGTGTATGTGTGTGTGTAGCATCTCAAATTGTTAGCTGTAATTGACACTCAAGTGAAGAGAAAGCCTTGGAACTAGAATGGCTAACAAAGGCATAGATAAAGTTCTTAGAAGTGAAATAAAGGGGACCAGAAAAACATCTATTTCTGCTTTATTGACTATGCCAAAGCCTTTGACTGTGTAGATCACAACAAACTGTGGACAATTCTGAAAGAGATGGAAATACCAGACCACCTGACCTGCCTCTTGAGAAACCTGTATGCAGGTCAGGAAGCAACAGTTAGAACTGAACATGGAACAACAGACTGGTTCCAAATAGGAAAAGGAGTACGTCAAGGCTGTATATTGTCACCCTGCTTATTTAACTTCTATGCGGAGTACATCATGAGAAACGCTGGACTGGAAGAAGGACAAGCTGGAATCAAGATTGCCGGGAGAACTATCAATAACCTCAGATACGCAGATGACACCACCCTTATGGCAGAAAGTGAAGAGGAACTAAAAAGCCTCTTGATGAAAGTGAAAGAGGAGAGTAAAAAAGTTGGCTTAAAGCTCAACATTCAGAAAACGAAGATCATGGCATCTGGTCCCATCACTTCATGGGAAATAGATGGGGAAACAGTGGAAATAGTGTCAGACTTTATTTTTGTGGGCTCCAAAATCACTGCAGATGGTGACTGCAGCCATGAAATTAACAGACACTTACTCCTTGGAAGAAAAGTTATGACCAACCTAGATAGCATATTCAAAAGCAGAGACATTACTTTGCCATCAAAGGTCCATCTAGTCAAGGCTATGGTTTTTCCAGTAGTCATGTATGGATGTGAGAGTTGAACTGTGAAGAAAGCTGAGAGCCGAAGAATTGATGCGTTTGAACTGTGGTGTTGGAGAAGACTCTTGAGAGTCCCTTGGACTGCAAGGAGATCCAACCAGTCCATTCTGAAGGAGATCAGCCCTGGGATTTCTTTGGAAGGAATGATGCTAAAGCTGAAGCTCCAGTACTTTGGCCACCTGATGCAAAGAGTTGACTCACTGGAAAAGACTCTGATGCTGGGAGGGATTGGGGACAGGAGGAGAAGGGGATGACAGAAGATGAGATGGCTGGATGGCATCACCGACTTGATGGACGTGAGTCTGAGTGAACTCCGGGAGTTGGTGATGGAGAGGGAGGCCTGGAGTGCTGCGATTCATGGGGTCGTGAAGAGTCGGACATGACTGTGCGACTGAACTGAACTGGACTGAACTGAACTGAACTGAACTGAAAGGTGACTATTATCTTTCAAAATCTCTTTAACCCTCATGATATTCTTCTGTCATTTTAGTCCCTGCATCATGTCCTACTCTTTTTGTGACCCCATGAACTATAGTCTGCCAGGCCCCTCTGTCCATGGGATTTCCCAGGCCAGAATACTGGAGTGGGTTGCCATTTCCTTCTCCAGGGGATCCTCCCAACCCAAGAATCAAACCCACATCTCGTCTCCTATATTGCAGGCAGATTCTTTACCACTGAACCTGGGAAGCCCCATGATTTTCTTGGTAAAGCCCTAATCTGGTGCACTTGCCAGTTTCTAATGAAAGATCAAATGGTCTTTCAACTCAGCTAATAACTGTAAACCATGTAACCTCAAAGTAGTGTGTTCTTCCCATCCGAGAAATGCAACATAGTGCCAGTGGCACTTGGCAGACATAGTGCCAAATATTGAGCTGAACAATAGAAGTGTAAGGCTCAGCTAAAGGACTGCAATTGTGTTGTGAGCTATGGAATGAGCTATGAGCAACGGCATAAGCCGGGGATTCTCAACCTCAGCATTACTGACATTTTGGACTGAATGATTCTTTCCTGGGCTGACTATCCTGTGCACCATAAGCTGTTTAGTTATATCCCTAGTCTTTACTCACTAGATGCTATTAGCCCACCCCACCCCCAAAATGATGACAACCAAAAATGTTTCCAGACATAACAACGTATGTCCTGGGGGTGCAAAATTTAGAACCACTGGCAAGTCTAGAAAGACTTATCATTTTCCATGGTAATAACATAGACCATATATTAAAAGGAAAATTCCATATATTGGACTTTTACTTCACTAGTATAAGCTCAGCTGGTTTGAAATATTCAGAATATTGTGTATGTAAGTGACCATATTCTTTGCCAAGTTTCTTTGGAAGATTGTCATAGTTTGCTCTAAAATCTGAATCTGATGCTGAAATGCCAACATGGAGCCACAGGGAAAAAAATTATATTTGTATTATAGTAAAAGACTGCCCTTGGACACCTTTGGACACATAAATGGAAACATTTCAGAGCAGTTGAAACGTAATTGTATAATCTACTTTGCTGTGTAGTAAAAGATTTGCTGTCCACTGACAGAGAATTTGAAAATACACTCAATGTCTTTATCATTATGGGCACCAACTTGGCATGGCAGAAATCACCTCATTGTCCTTCTAGCATAAATCATCTAAGAAAGAAGGATATAATCATGTAAGTTTTGATACATTGTACTTCAAGAGTTTTAAACGTGAATTTACTGCATTCTGAAACTATAGTGTGGATGACATCTGCTCACACATTTAAATATGTCATATCAATGTACTGTCACTGTGATGTTAGTTTTCCCACTAAAAAGTCTTCACCTACCTCAAGAGGACCATACATATACCTGAAGTCTCTGGGGTTAAATGATTCCTTTCTTTCCTTCCTCCTTTTCTTCTCCCTTCCTTCCTGCTTTCCTTCCTTCCTCCCTCTCTCCTTCCTTTTATGAGCATCACTGAGCCACTAAAGCTAACATCCTCACCCACTCTTGCAATTATTCTACAGGAAACCATGGACAAGCTAGCCTCTCTTATAAGTAGAATGTGAGGCTTTACCAGGAATCTTCCCCAGAGTTCAAGTCCAAATTATTGGCTACAAGTGTTCCCAGGTGGCTCAGTGATGAAAACTGTGCCTGCCAATGTAAGAGATGCAAGAGACGAGGGTTTGACCCCTGGGTCGGGAAGATCCACGAGAGCAGGAAATGGCAACCCACTCCGGTATTCTTGCCTGGAAAATCCCATGGACGAAGGAGCCTGGCAGGCTACAGCCCCAGCATCACAAAAAAGTTGGACCCAACTGAGTGACTGAGCATGCAAAGGAATACAAACTTACAGAAGGAAAGTGTTTTCCCCAAACTTTCAAAAAACCACATGAAGTTGTTAATGGGAAGTTTTGTTAACTAATGATATAAAATAAAGCTACTGGCTATTTTCTGTATCTCTGTAAATGGCACTCCGTCTTTCCCTTACTCAAGCCAAAAACCTCAGAGTCGTCCGAATCTCTTTCTCTGCTCTCATCCTTCACGTCTAACCCATCAGTCCACCTTCATCCTACACCTGGACTCCAACCACTTTTCAACACCTCCAAAGCTGCCACCAGCCCCACCATACTCGCTCTTAACTGAATTATTGACAGGTAATCTTAGAACCTTTTCCCAACCTTGCCACCAATGTGATGCTTTGAAGATAAATGACAGATAATGTCCCAGCTCTGGGCAAAATTCTCTTGGTCATTCAAGTCACTCAGAGGGAAGCCTAATCTTCATGAAGGCTGGCAGGCCCCGTCCCATCTGTCCCTGTCACCTCCCTGTTCTCGCCTCCCACACACCCGGTCAGCCTGTTTCATCCTCAGAGTGCTTTCTGTACCTGGAACATGCCAAATGTGCTTCCTCAGGGCCTTTGAAATGGCTGTTCCCTCTGTCTGCAATGCTGCTCCTCCAGGTACAAGCATGGCCCTAGCTTCCCTGGTAGCTCAAATGGTAAAGAGTCCACCTACAGTGTGGGAGACCTGGGTTCGATCTCTGGGTTGGGAAGATCCTCTGGAGGAGGACATGGCAACCCACTCCAGTATTCTTGCCTGGAGAATCCCATGGACAGAGGAGCCCAGTGGGCTACAGTCCAAGGAGCAGCAAAAGAGTTGGACACGACGGAAGCAAATGGCTGTCTGGGGAGGCCTTACAAATAGCTGTGAAAAGAAGAGAGGCGAAAAGCAAAGGAGAAAAGCAAAGATATAAGCATCTGAATGCAGAGTTCCAAAGAATAGCAAGAAGAGACAAGAAAGCCTTCTTCAAGATCAATGCAAAGAAATAGAGGAAAACAACAGAATGGGAAAGACTAGAGATCTCTTCAAGAAAATTAGAGATACCAAGGGAACATTTCATGCAAAGATGAGCTCGATAAAGGACAAAAATGGCCTGGACCTAACAGAAGCAGAAGATATTAAGAAGAGGTGGCAAGAATACACAGAAGAACTGGACAAAAAAGATCTTCAAGACCCAGATAATCATGATGATGTGATCACTAATCTAGAGCCAGACATCTTGGAATGTGAGGTCAGGTGGGCCTTAGAAAGCATCACTACGAACAAAGCTAGTGGAGGTGATGGAATTCCGGTTGAGCTGTTTCAAATCCTGAAAGATGATGCTGTGAAAGTGCTACACTCAGTATGCCAGCAAGTTTGGAAAACTCAGCAGTGGCCACAGGACTGGAAAAGGTCAGTTTTCATTCCAATTCCAAAGAAAGGCAATGCAAAAGAATGCTCAAACTACCGCACAATTACACTCATCTCACATGCTAGTAAAGTAATGCTCAAAATTCTCCAAGCCAGACTTCAGCAATATGTGAACCGTGAACTCCCTGATGTTCAAGCTGGTGTTAGAAAAGGCAGAGGAACCAGAGATCAAATTGCCAACATCTGCTGGATCACGGAAAAAGCAAGAGAGTTCCAGAAAAACATCTATTTCTGCTTTATTGACTATGCCAAAGCCTTTGACTGTGTGGATCACAAGAAACTGTGGAAAATTCTGAAAGAGATGGGAATACCAGACCACCTGACCTGCCTCTTGAGAAATCTGTATGCAGGTCAGGAAGCAACAGTTAGAACTGGACATGGAACAACAGACTAGTTCCAAATAGGAAAAGGAGTACATCAAGGCTGTATATTGTCACCCTGCTTATTTAACTTCTATGCAGAGTACATCATGAGAAATGCTGGACTGGAAGAAGGACAAGCTGGAATCAAGATTGCCAGGAGAAATATCAATAACCTCAGATATGCGGATGACACCACCCTTATGGCAGAAAGTGAAGAGGAGCTAAAAAGCCTCTTGATGAAAGTGAAAGAGGAGAGTGAAAAATTTGGCTTAAAGCTCAACATTCAGAAAATGAAGATCATGGCATCTGGTTCTATAACCTCATGGGAAATAGATGGGGAAACAGTGGAAACAGTGTCAGACTTTATTTTTCTGGGCTCCAAAATCACTGCAGATGGTGACTGCAGCCATGAAATTAAAAGACACTTACTCCTTGGAAGAAAAGTTATGACCAACCTAGATAGTATATTCAAAAGCAGAGATATTACTTTACTGACTAAGGTCCGTCTAGTCAAGGCTATGGTTTTTCCAGTGGTCATGTACGGATGTGAGAGTTGGACTGTGAAGAAGGCTGAGCGCTAAAGAATTGATGCGTTTGAACTGTGGTGTTGGAGAAGACTCTTGAGGGTCCCTTGGACTTCAAGGAGATCCAACCAGTCCATTCTGAAGGAGATCAGCCCTGGGATGTCTTTGGAAGGAATGATGCTAAAGCTGAAGCTCCAGTACTTTGGACACCTCATGTGAAGAGTTGAGTCATTGGAAAAGACCTTGATGCTGGGAGGGATTGGGGGCAGGAGAAGAAGGGGACGACCAAGGATGAGATGGTTGGATGGAATCACGGACTCGATGGATGTGAGTCTGAGTGAACTCCGGGAGATGGTGATGGACAGGGAGGCCTGGCGTGCTGCGATTCATGGGGTCACAAAGAGTCGGACATGACTGAGCGACTGAACTGAACTGAACTGAACTGAACTGAAGCAGCTTAACACAGCAGAGTACTCACATGGCCAACGGTCTCACTCTTTGAGAACTGCTGCTTGGTGTGTTCAGTGCCTACAGAAACCCCTCAATGGTGTGTCTCCTTTTTAATTATAAAGACCTTAGGTTCGTCAGAATTACCATGTGGCAACTTTCCAGTCTTCTATGATGTTACATGATAAATTGAAATTGAAGAAAAGCTGCATTTGTCTGCAATCCACTTAAAACGATCAATACATCGCCATTGAATGAAACAAGTACCACTTCAAAGTGTCTGAAGAACCAACTTTAAATACAGTGTAAGAAGTAAGGTAAGGAACTGTCATATGCCTCAGGGCAAATACATTTACCATTTAAATGCGGGTTTCCCTGGAGAAACCCTGAGTGAATGTTAGTCTAGTTGTGTCAAAAAGCCATAATACAAGTGCCTTCATAGCCCAGTAAAAAGAAATAGGATGGCATTGAATCTTCAAACATACTTGCAAATTAGCTGTGCTGTAGTAATTTGTATAAAGATTCTCCTTAAGATCAGCAGCTAAATAACACACACTACAGCAGATTATGTTTTTACCTGCAACATTGTTTTATGCAGAAATCAGTGAAATCATCACCTCTTCCAAAGATCTGATTCAGGTGGCAATTCCAAGATGTTTTTGTTGTTGCTGTTTTTACAAAGCATTTCCGGCTTTATTAATATGGATTTATTTGAAATACATAAAAGTGGGGAGGGGGTTCCTCCTTGTATAGATATCCTGGACTGAAAGGGCAATATGCCCCATTCTCTCCTCAGGTGGTAGAGGCTGCCACTTTAACAGGTGGAATCACGGCCATCTGCAGAAGTCCAGTCATTTTATGGTCAACCAAGTACATATATGGAGAAGGCAATGGCACCTCACTCCAGTACTCTTGCCTGGAAAATCCCATGGGCGGAGGAGCCTGGTGGGCTGCAGTCCATGGGGTCGCAAAGTCGGACACGACTGAGCGACTTCCCTTTCACTTTTCACTTTCATGCATTGGAGAAGGAAATGGCAACCCACTCCAGTGTTCTTGCCTGGAGAATCCCAGGGACGGGGGAGCCTGGTGGGCTGCTGTCTATGGGGTCGCACAGAGTCAGACACGACTGGAGTGACTTAGCAGCAAGTACATATACTATGCATTGTTAAACTTCCTTCAAGTCAGTTAATGACTTGGAAAACAGGGAACAGATATATTTATTGTCTACATAAAAATATACTAAAGTCTACGTTAGTTTTATTGCTAGAAAGTTAGAATTAACCAGTAAAAAATAAAGTGAGGGGAACAGATAAATATTCTTTTGTAATATCTGTTGGGACATTTCAAGCATCTTGCAGGTGTTATAATTACCTAGAAGACCTCTTTTCAACAGCAGCATAGAAAATTTGGTTCTCTGGATAGGAATTCACATTCTTTTGAAAGAGCCTGATCATTTAATGATCTCAGTAGCATCTCAGCAATATCAGATGACAACTAATATTAACAACTGCTTTCCAAACACTGCCTGGGGGAAAATATATACTTCTAGCTGTTCCATAATGCTTAGCATAAAATAATCATGCAAACAATTTAAAGCACAAAGCTATTATCTGATGGTTCAGCGATAAAAGTATCTGTCTGCAATGCTGGAGACATAGGTGATGAGGGTTCGATCCCTGGGTCGGGAAGACCCCCTGGAGAAAGGAATGGCAATCCACTCCAGTATTCTTGCCTGGAGAATTCCATGAGCAGAGGAGCCTGGCAGGCTACAGTCCATGAGGTCACAGAGTCGGACACAAATGAGCACACGCTTTGCAAAGTAGGTACTAAGCAGATACTTGAATTAGTGTTGCAAGCAACTTAGTAGTTGTCTAATGGTGAATAACAAATCACTTCAAGATTTAATGACTTTAAAAATTTTAATTAATTTATAGCTCTCATGATTTCTGTGGATCATGAGTTTGGAAACCACTCTCATGAGGCTGTGTCCTGCAGGCTGTGGATGCAGTCACTTTAAGGCACAGCCAATATGTACCCTGGATTTAACCTCTGGCATGTAATTGTTTGCTATCTGCTTTATTCCACTAAACCGTAGGTTTCATTCAGGATTTTTCTGTGGGGTATTTTTTGTACTTTATTCCCAATATTTAGAAAAATATTTGGCAGAACATCTTCAAACAATATTTGTTCGACAAATGATGTTATGTTTGGAAATTCTTCCCCGTTAACAAACAACATTTTTAGAACTTGATCAAATTTTTTATTAAGAAAAAGGATGGTGTCTCATGAAACACACAGAAGAGGCATTATTATTGAAGAAGAATGAAAACAAACTATTATGATGCAAGATTTCTAACTTTCTCCTAAAGATAACTTTGATAATTCTTTGTAGATGCCTGTTTGTTTTCAAAGTGATATTTCAAGAAATCAGCTGTAAGGGTAATTGTTTTATAGTAGACTTAAATATATGTATTTATAGAAATATTTGTTATATATATTATATATATATGTCTAGGCTATAGGTTCTTCTTCAGCTACTGAACCAGACACTAGAGTGGTGAGATGTAAAAACAAGACTCTTCTAAGACAACTACATTATCTCCCTTTGAATCTGTACTTTTGTTGTTGTTGTTTCTAAGAACTGAGTAATGGATTCAGAGCAAGAAATCTAAGCTCCTGGATTCCTCAGCTGTGTGATATTAAACAAAAGTTCTGGACTCCTAAAAAATAGAAATAAAGATAATGATGTTACTTGATTTTATGTTCAGAATTGTGTCCGCATCAAAATTCATATGTTGAGAATCCTAACCCCCAGTATCTCAGAATGTGACTGTATTTGCAGACAGGATCCTTAGAGAGGTAATTTAGGTATAGTGTCGCAAATAGTCAGACATGACTGAGCAATTGAACTGAGGTCATATGTGTAGGTCATAATTCGATATGCTCAGCATCCTTAAAAGAAGAGGGATTAGGACACGGACACAAGCTTGCACAGAAAGAAGGCAAGGAGAAGACATGGGGGAGACATATCTATAAGCTAAGGAGAAAGGCCTCCGAAGAAGTCAGCCTCGCTGACACGTTTATCTTGAACTTCTAGTCTCCAAAACAGTGAGAAAATAAAATCACATTGTTTAATTTACCAGTCTGACCACAAATTCGGAGGCTTAAAATGATAGAAATGGGTTTTTTCCAGGCCTGCAAGCCAGAAGTTTGAAGTCTGTCTCACTGGAGTAGAATCAAGATGGTGGTAGGGCTGCACTCCCTCGGGAAGCTCTGGGGGGTATGTCCCTTCCTTGTCTCTTCCAGCTTCTGGGGCTCTGACATTCCTCAGCTTATGGCTGCATCTCTCCAAGTTCTGCCTCCATGATCATGTCCCTTTACCTCTCTCTTCTGTCTGTGTCTTTCCTCTGCCTCTCATTTAGACTGACACTTGTGATTGCATTCAGGGCCCACCAGGTTAATCCAGATAATCTTCCTCATTGAGACCCTTCAGTTCAGTTCAGTTCAGTTCAGTCGCTCAGTTGTGTCCGACTCTTTGCGACCCCATGAATCACAGCACGCCAGGCCTCCCTGTCCATCACCAACTCCCAGAGTTCACTCAAACTCACGTCCATCGAATCAGTGATGCCATCCAGCCATCTCATCCTCTGTCATCCCCTTCTCCTCCTGCCCCCAATCCCTCCCAGCATCAGAGTCTTTTCCACTGACTCAACTCTTCACATGAGGTGACCAAAGTATTGGAGTTTCAGCTTTAGCATCATTCCTTCCAAAGAACACCCAGGACTGATCTCCTTTAGAATGGACTGGTTGGATCTCCTTGCAGTCCAAGGGTCTCTCAAGAGTCTTCTCCAACACCACAGTTCAAAAGCATCAATTCTTCGGCGCTCAGCTTTCTTCACAGTCCAACTCTCACATCCATACATGACCACTGGAAAAACCATAGCCTTGACTAGATGGACCTTTGTTGGCAAAGTAATGTCTCTGCTTTTCAATATGCTATCTAGGTTGGTCATAACTTTCCTTCCAAGGAGTAAGCGTCTTTTAATTTCATGGCTGCAGTTACCATCTGCAGTGATTTTGGAGCCCAAAAAGATAAAATCTGACCCTGTTTCCGCTGTTTCCCCATCTATTTCCCATGAAGTGCTGGGGCCAGATGCCATGATCTTCGTTTTCTGAATGTTGATCTTTAAGCCAACTTTTTTGCTCTCTCACTTTCATCAAGAAGCTTTTTAGTTCCTCTTCCCTTTCTGCCATAAGGGTGATGTCATCTGCATATCTGAGGTTATTGATACTTCTCCTGGCAATCTCGATTCCAGCTTGTGCTTCTTCCAGCCAACTTAGTCACTTTTATAAAGACCCTTTCCATATAAGCTACCAGGTACGGATTCCAGGGATTAGCACCGGACATTGTCGGGAGCCGTGATTCAGCCTGGTCGGGGGACGCATTCAGATCCACACTGAGAGAACACAAGGTACCTTCCTGTGATGCTGGTGTTAGCAATGCTGAATGAACAAGACGTTCGGTGTACTTGCTCATGTTGAGATCAGGGAGAGAAGAAGAGTGGGAAAGACAAGACTGAGACTGAAAATCCATCACAGAACATCTCTATAGGGACTTCCATTTTGAGCTTTAGCATCCTGTTTTAAAGTTTTAGGGTTTATATTCTGGAGCGGAAATAAGTATTTTGGATGTAAAAGAAGGATATGGATCCAGCCAATAAGTGTAGGCAATCTTTAAGTGTTGTGTCCAATTTTGCCATTCACTGTAGAACTTCACTTACCAGAATCCTGCTTTCTGCCCTCTGTCCATCCTTCCACCTGACAGAAATGACAGGTTACTTCGTGTCATAGTAGCTGATGTTTGTGTGGGAATAGCACTTCTGACTTCTGAATCCCTGGTGGCCAAGGGCTCAGATAGGAAGTGGCAACTCAGAGTCTCCTTTAACCCTTTTTGCCACTGGCAGACTCTTCCTTTCATGAAAAATATGAGGTGCATCTGTGTCCCCATTTTCCCAGCACATGAGCGCTGCACCTTTGGCTCCTCGAAAGCTACCTGAGATGAACCCTCTGCCACTTTCAAAATGAGGTCAGAAGTTGCTAACTCCTGGGGATGCTGCCAATAACGTCTGATAATAATAATGACTCCTGGCTTCCCTGGTTGGCTCAGTGGTAAAGAATCCGCCTGCTAATGCAAAAGACACAGGAGATAAGGGTTCAATCTCTGGGTCAGGAAGATCCCCGGAGAAGGGGATGGTAATCGCCTCCAGCATGCCTGCCTGGAGAATCCCATGGACAGAGGAGTCCGGCGGGCTACAGTCCATGGGGCCGCAAAGAGTCGGACACAACTGAGGGACAGAGCATGTGTAGACAGTACACAGGGTTTCCCAAATGGGGCCGGCATATGAGTCTTAAACTCCCTGGAACCAAATTTAAAGACCCCCCGCTCTATACAATCACTCCTAGTTTGTCTTGAAAGCTCGCTGAAGCAGATGAAGCAAGATGCAGCTGACCCCAACTCTTGGAGAGACTGCCCAGACTCTCCTCCTTCAGGACGCAACTCCCTGAGAGAAGCCGGTTCTGGAATTTACTCTGATACCCATTGCTTCTCACTGTGGTTGGGATGGCAGCTTGAACGGGAATGAAAAGTAACCACTTATTTCCTTCCAAATGCATATGGGGAGAGCATTAGAGGGGCCAAAGGTGCTAAAATGGGAACTCCAAAAGGGGCTGAAGTCAGGGATGATCACAACTATAGGGAAGAAAATAGTCCAGAATAATGAAACTATAGCAGTTTATGAAAATGTGCAGTTTATGGTTCTGAACATCCCATGCTAGAAATAAATAGAAAAGCACCACGTCTCAAATTATCTGTTTCTGTTTTGAATTTTATTTATTTCATGCTTTAGAGTTACTGGACTTAAAAAGAAAAAAAAGGACATTAACAGAAAAAGCTAGTGCCAGTAACAACTTTGCCTACTGCTAAAGACCTAGATATGTGGCAACTGAAAAGGAAACAATCATTTCAGCATAAACTGTCTCAGAAATCTGGGACATCATCAAGCCTTGGTCCCTTTGGGCTTTTCACTTAGAAAGAATGATGTGCCTTTTCTTAAAGTTGTCTTTATCCACCAAGCCTTTTAAAATCTCATTCATAAGCTAAATGACTTTTAAAATAACTTTATCTTTGAACCAGATAGCAAAGTGTTGCCTTGTTATAAGAGGCTTTATTATTTGTTCTGGTTTTTGTTTTGTTTTTACTGTAATTGCTATTTTTACTTTTCAAAAAATATTCCATTTCTTTTTCAAGCATCTTTCTTAATTAAATATATTCGGGGTAAATAAAAATAGTGAGGGTTGCTAAGTCACTTCAGTCGTGTCCGACTCTGTGCGACCCCATAGACGGCAGCCCACCAGGCTCCCCCATCCCTGGGATTCTCCAGGCAAGAACACGAGTGGGTTGCCATTTCCTTCTCCAATGCATGAAAGTGAAAAGTGAAAGTGAAGTCGTTCAGTCGTGTCTGACCCTCAGCGACCCCATGGACTGCAACCTACCAGGGTCCTCTGTCCATGGGATTTTCCAGGCAAGAGTACTGGAGTGGGGTGCCATTGCCTTCTCTGATAGTGAGGGTTATTCAGTATTAAATGTCTTTAAGGAATAAATGTGAAGACCCCCGAATTAAAGGTCCAAAGCAAGAAAAGGTAAAAAGATGAAAAATAATGAAGCAAGAAGATGATGCTACAGGCTTCAGCCCTGAGAGTTTTGCCTTAAATTAGAGTCACAGACAAGAGGAGAAGAGGTGAACTAATTTGTCAACAAGATATGAGAATAAACCACTCATACTGAGAAATGTTTTGTGGCTTCATGAAACCGCTGCCACCCTTATGATTCAGATTACTCATGTGGATAAATAATAAGTAAAAAAGATTATCGTGTAAGATTTTAACACAATCTACTTAGCAGCAATATCCCAATAATCCCCTGGAGGAGGAAATGGCAACCCACTCCAGTATTCTTGCCTGGAAAATTCCATGGACAGAGGAGCCTGGCAGGCTACAATCCATGGGGTCAGAAAGAGTCAGACAGGACTGAGCAACTGAACACAACACGACAACAACCTCAATAATACAACACGAGAAAGTCTTCAACGCCCTGTATCCTATGAGCATAGGTCCTGCTGCCTGACAGCTAGCCACTTAATGAGTCACTAAAAGCAGCAGGAAGCAGCCGCCAGAAGATGCTGCTTGTCAAAGTTACCTTTCTAAAAATACTTAGATCACGTCATTTCCCTACTTAATACTTATTCCAGCTCCTTGTTGACAATGGAAATGTCCCAAACCCTTGAATAGGGCACAACTGTCCTTTATTAGCTGGCCCAGCACTACATGTCTGTTCCCATCTCAGCCACTGCTATGATTCCCCACTCCCCAAATTCATATGATGAACCCCTGGTGTGATGGAGTATTCCCTGGTGGCTCAGTTGGTAAAGAATCTACCTTCAATGCAGGAGACCACCAGCAACGCAGGACACACAGGTTCAATCCCTGGGTAGGGAAGGTCCCCTGGAGGAGATCATGGCAATCCCCTCCAGTATTCTTGCCTGGAGAATCCCATGGACAAAGGAGCCTGGCAGGCTACAGTCCACAGGCTTACAAAGAATCAGACGCAACTGAAGCAGCTTTCCATACATGCACATTGCAAAATGGCAGCTCACCAATGTCATTTTCATCCAAATGACTTAAAATATTTGTTGCTTATTGAAAGGGGCTATACCACCTGGGCTTCCCTGGTGGCTTAGAAGTTAAAGCATCTGCCTGCAATGCGGGGGATCTGGGTTCGATCCCTGGGTCAGGAAGATCCCCTGGAGAAGGAAATGGCAACCCACTCCAGTATTCTTGCCTGGAGAATCCCATGGATGGAGGAGCCTGGTGGGCTACAGTCCACAGGGTCACAAAGAGTCGGACACGATTGAGCAAGTTCACTTATACCACTTAAACTTGGGCAATATATTACAACATATGAGCATTTATCCATGCATTTCTTTGGAAATCTGGTCTTATATATGTCCACTTTTTATGGCTAGTCTCAGCTATAGTAAGTGTGTTATTCTGAAAATTTCTCCTTTGGTTAACCTTTAATCAAAATTTCTGCATTCATTTTTCTTATTTTCAAGCCCCAACATAAGTAGTGCTTCATCTAAAAATCCCTCACCCCTTTACCTGTGCTTCCTTGGGTTTTCTTTTGTGCATTAGTGATAGCACAGTGTATTTAGTGATGCACTGCGGTATTTGATCGGCTTACACAGCCACCTCCTTCAGGCTGGGTGGGTGTTCCATGTGTGCCTTTATATCCTATTCATTATTACAGAGTCAGACATAGTTGTTGTTCAACGCCTGATATCCTTAGAGCCAAGCTCCAGTCTAATGAGATTTAACACTAGGCAGAGTTTGATCTTACTCACTCATTCATGCACCCAACCAAAATTAACTGAGCACTTAGCACATTCCAGGTACCTATTTGTGCCAGAAGCTGAAAATCCTGAGACTAAGACTTCATCCCTCCTAGCTCTATAATCCAGGAAATTTGGTTGCATGTGAGAGAGGGTTTTCTAAGACACTCATGGAAATAGCTTGATGGAAAACAAAGACAAAATTTTCTGTACTTCTTCAGCACTCTTATACAGGCATAAAATCTCTGTTTCAGAGAGAAATGCCACATCTCATACAGTCAGAACATAGAGTTTGACACTCAAAACATGAAAGTAGTTGTTTAACACTGTCTATGCAACTGAGCTTCCCTGGTGGCTCAGAGGTTAAAGCATCTGCCTGCAATGCAGGGGACCTGGGTTCAATCCCTGGGTCAGGAATATCCCCTGGAAAAGGAAATGGCAACTCACTCCAGTGGAGGAGCCTGGTGGGCTTCAGTCCACGGGGTCGCAACGAGTCGGACATGACTGAGCGACTTCACTTTCACTTTTCACTTTCATGTGACTGGTAAACTGTACTTTAGATATTGTGAGTATGAACAGCAGACACAATACCTGTCTTTAAGTACACATTGCACTCATTGATGATAAATAAGTGAAGTGAACTCGCTCAATCGTGTCCGACTCTTTGTGACCCCGTGGACTGTAGCCCACCAGGCTCCTCCATCCATGGGATTCTCCAGGCAAGAATACCGGAGTGGGTTGCCATTTCCTTCTCCAGGGGATCTTCCTGACCCAGGGATCGAACCCAGGTCCCCCGCATTGCAGGCAGATGCTTTAACTTCTAAGCCACCAGGGAAGCTGTGTTGAAAATAATTTTAGCAGTGTAGAGGTTTCTATTAGCATACAATTTAAATTTAGGTTGCAAAAGGCTAAATGGTGTTTAGAGATTAACAATGGTTCAACAAAAATCTACTTTCAATAACACTAATGAGACTGCAAAACATTTTATTATTCAGAAGGAACAAGGATAGAATTCAACTTAAGGTTCAAAAGCAGTTTATACTCTTCCTGCCATTCTGACACATGCTGCTTGTCTTTCTTTTTTTCTGTTCTTCTAATTATGGTGATCACAGCCTGCAAAGCTGACTGGCCATTGTCAGCAAAACTTCTACAGTTTTTTATATTAGTTTGGAATCAGAAACATCAATTAGAAACCAGTTCTCTAATGGCCACTAACATGTCCTCGTTGTAACTGGCATCTTGTTACTGCTTAGTTGGTGACCCTTACTATGTTGACTTTTCATTTCTTTGTTTTTGTATTTGTATTACACGTGTCTTTCATTTGTCATTTGAAAAGGCGCTCTCATATTGCTTTCTGGAACACAGACAATTTTGTACCCAAATTGGTATTGTTATCTCCAGGCATTGATTTGACCAGATGGGTAAGTTATTCTGAATAATAATGATGTATACTTTATAGTACAAGTAAATACTATATTCATAGAAAGAACAACACTGAAAAGTACATTAAGTTGAAATGTTTAAAATTTATTTTGATTTTCCCATAAAAATAATGCTACAATAGAGTTCCCAACCAGAAGCCCCGTGCCCAAATTCTATAAATAATGTCAAATGTCATACTAAATAAAAATAAGTAGCATATCATTTGAACAATGTCATTTTTCTAAACTCCATATGGATCAATTAGAAAAATGCAAAAATTAACCATCAAGACAAAATTGCATTTCATATGACAGGCTAATTAGGTGAGATGAACTTGTTGGTCTTTTGCTGAATTCCAAGTCACGATTCACCTCTTCAAAAGCGATTGGACCTACGTTTCACTTATGTCTGCTCTTATCTACAAGTACATGCGTGCGTGCCTAGTGTCTTCAATCATGTCCGATTCTTTGCGGCCCCATGGACTGTAGCCTGCCAGGCTGCTCTTTCCATGAGATTCTCCAGGTAAGAATACTGGAGTGGGTAGTCATTCCCTTCTCCAGGGGATCTTCCTGACCCAGGGATCAAACCCGCACCTCTTACGTCTCCTACATTGGCAGATGGGTTCTTTACCACTAGCACCACCTGGGAGGCCCATCTGTAGGTACATGCACATACAAAAGCTGCCTGGGCAGAAATTTTGGCCGGCTTTTCATGTTTCTGAAGATGCCCACGCTGTATATTTTATACCACCAAAATATAAGATCCATAACAATCACAAACACAATGGTTGATATCAGATTTGCTTGCTATTCTGCTATGAATTATATAATTGGTTAGTGAGTCACCAAGTGATGTCCGACTCTTTATGACCCTATAGACTATAGCCACCCAGGCTTCTCTGTCCATGGGATTTCCCAGGCAAGAATACTGGAGTAGGTTGCCATTTCCTTCTCCCCAGAAATTTCCTGGATCAGGGTCTGAACTCGTGTCTCCTACATTGGCAGGCAGATTCTTTACCACTGAGCCACCAGAATTATAGCCGTGAATTATATAGACATACAGGCAAATGACTCATTTGAAAAAACCCTGATGCTGGGAATGATTGAAGGTGAGAGAAGGGGACGACAGAGGATGAGATGGTTGGATGGCATCACTGACTCGATGGACACGAGTTTGGGTAAACTCCGGGAGTTGGTGACAGACAGGGAGGCCTGGCATGCTGCAGTCCATGGTCGCAGAGTAGGACACGACTGAGAGACTGAACTGAACTGACAGGCAAATGAGAAGAGCAAAGTCAGCGTAGACCACAAGTAAATTCGTGTTTGTCAGCCCCGTCGTGAGGAGCCGTAAAATCCAAACCACAGAACGGTGCAGGTCTCAGTGTCAGTAGAAGATGGGCAGGATGCTCTGTCTTCCAGTGTTAGAGTTTCAAACCTTTAGATTTTCTGTAGTTCTGTGATGCATTTGTTGAATATTATAGAGGGAGGAAAGAACAGAAGAGAATTGCTCTGTTCTTTAACAGTTTTTTATTGAGGTGTACATTCACATAATAAACAGCACACAATTAAATTTTCAGCTTCATAAATTTTAACATCAGAATATCCTCATGAAACCATCACTACAGTCAAAACCATGAACATCTCCGTCATCACAAAAAGTTTCTTCATGTATCTTTGTCACCTATCCCCCCCAACCAAATCCCCTCAACAGATCTGCTTTCTGTCGCTAGAGATTCATCACATTTTCTAGACTTCTGAATGAATGAAATCAAACAGAGTGCACATTTTTTTGCCAGGCTTCTTTCCCTAACCATAATTTTTTGAAGATTTATCTATATTGTTACATGTATCAGTGACAGAGGCAATCATAGTTCTCACCCTATCCATTTTCATCTCAAAAAGATCTCTCTCCTGCATTGCCTGAGGTCTAGAAAACCATTGTTTTATATATTCAATTTTATCGTTTGTTTGTTTCATAACAAGAGCATAAATCCTGCCCTTGTCCTTTCATCTTGCCAAAGAGCAGGAGTCCCTGTCAGAGTTTTGCAGGAAAAAAGGATTGTTGTTGAGGCTTATTTATCCCTTTCTAGGTTTTGAAACATTTCTACCTAACATAGTATTCTTGTACTTAGCATGTGTTCTACAGTGACCAAATGACATCAGACAGCATCAATCCACTCTCAGGGGACACCAGAAAGTAGCAACCCAGGACCTCTGCTTCACCAAACTTGTCCTTAAGATGGATGCTAGTCTAGAGTTGACTTTCCTTCTAGAATGTAAGCACTTGAAGTTCGAAAAGAGGGGGAAAAAAATCAAAGGACACTATGCAATTTGTGGGATTACAAGTTTCCAGTACCATTAGTTTCTATATTTTAAAAAATTGCATTCGATAAACTAACTTTCCCACCTTTTGCAAACACAATTTTCTCTGGTAATACAGCCGTTTGAAAGGATGTAATAAATGGATACTGAATGCTTACTATCTAATAGGACATGTTCACACATATAAAGCCAGCTCTACCTAGGGTCTCCTTTCAAAGCCAGTGCAGGCTCATGCTAATTTGGCAAAAAGACAAGCTGATTAATAATATTAATGAGCACTAAAAATTTGTATTATCCACAAAGCAATATTGCAATTCTTTGTTCGTGTTCATTCACTAAGTCATGTCCAATTCTTTGCAACCCATGGACTGCAGCACTCCAGGCTTCCCTGTCCTTTACCATCTCCCTGAGTTTGTTCAAATTCATGTCCATTGAGTCAGTGATGCTATCTAACCATCTCATCCTCAGCCACCCTCGTCTTTTGCCTGCAGCATTTCTCAGCGCCAAGAATGATATCAACTTCCTAACAGTCCTATGGGAAGGTATTATTGTTATATTGACAGAGTCTCTCCATGACAAAATGTTAGCCCAGTTCAATTACTCAGTTGTGTCCAACTCTTGTGGACTGCAGCACGCCAGTCCTCCCTGTCCATCACCAACTCCCAGAGTTTACTCAAATTCATGTCCATCAAGTCAGTGATGCCATCCAACCATCTCATCCTTTGTTGTCCCCTTCTCCTCCTGCCTTCAATCTTTCCCAGCATCAGAGTTTTTCCCAAGGAGTCAATTCTTCGCATCAGGTTGCCAAAGTATCGGAGTTTCAGCTTCAGCATCAGTCCTTCCACTGAATATTCAGGACTAATTTTCTTTAAGGTGGACTGGTTGGATCTCCTTGCAATCGAAGGGACTCTCAAGAGTCTTCTCCAACACCACAGTTCAAAAGCATCAATTCTTCTGACTAGACTTTGTTGGCAAAGTAATGTCTCTGCTTTTTAATGTGCTGTCTAGGTTGGTCATAGCTTTTCTTCCAAGGAGCAAGCATCTTTTAATTTCATGGCAGCAGTCACCATCTGCAGTGACTTTGGAGCCCCCCCCCCAAAAAAATATTCTGTCCCTGTTTCCACTGTTTCCCCATCTATTTCCCATCAAGTGATGGGACTGGATACCATGATCTTAGTTTTCTGAACGTTGAGTTTTAAGCCAACTTTTTCACTCTCCTCTTTCACTTTCATCAGGAAGCTCTTTAGTTCTTCTTCACTTCCTGCCATAAGGGTGGTGTCGTCTAAAGTTATTGATATTTCTCCCGGCAGTCTTGATTCCAGCTTGTGCTTCTTCCAGCCCAGCGTTTCTCATGATGTACTCTGCATAAAAGTTAAATAAGCAGGGTGACAATATACAGCTTTGACGTACTCCTTTCCCTATTTGGAACCAGTCTGTTGTTCCGTGTTCAGTTCTAACTGTTGCTTCCTGACCTGCATACAGATTTCCCAAGAGGCAGGTCTGATGGTCTGGTATTCCCATCTCTTTCAGAATTTTCCACAGTTTCTTGTGATCCACACAGTCAAAGGCTTTGGCATAGTCAATAAAGCAGAAATAGACATTTTTCTGGAGCTCTTTCTTTATCGATGATCCAGCAGATGTTGGCAATTTGATCTCTGGTTCCTCTGCCTTTTCTAAAACCAGCTTGAACATCTGGAATTTCACAGTTCACATACTGTTGAAGCCTGGCTTTTGAGCATTTTGAGAATTTTGAGCATTACTTTGCTAGCATGTGAGATGAGTTCAATTGTGCAGTAGTTTAAGCATTCTTTGGCGTTGCCTTTCTTTGGGATTGGAATGAAAACTGATCTTTTCCAGTCCTGTGGCCCCTGCTGAGTTTTCCAAATTTGCTGGCATATTGAGTGCAGCACTTTCACAGCATCATCTTTCAGGATTTGAAATAGCTCAACTGGAATTCCATCACCTCCATTAGCTTTGTTCGTAGTGATGCTTCCTAAGGCCCACTTGACTTCACATTGCAGAATGTCTAGCTCTAAGTGAGTGATCACACCATTATGGGTATCTGGGTCAGGATGGTCATTTTTGTACAGTTCTTTTGTGTATTCTTGCCACCTCTTTTTAATATCTTCTGCTATGTTGGATTCATACCATTTTTGTCCTTTATTGTGCCCATCTTTGCATGAAATGTTCCCTTGGTATCTCTGATTTTCATGAAGAGATCTCTAGTCTTTCCCATTCTATTGTTTTCCTCTATTTCTTTGCATTGAATCGCTGTGGAAAGCTTTCTTGTCTCTCCTTTTTATTCTTTGGAACTCTGCATTCAAATGGGTATATCTTTCTTTTTCTCGTTTGCCTTTCACTTCTCTTCTTTTCGTAGCTATTTTTAAGGCCTCTTCAGACAACCATTTTGCCTTTTTGCATTTCTTTTTCTTGGGGATGGTCTTGATCACTGCCTCTTGTACAATGTCATGAACCTCTGTCCATAGTTTTTCAGGCACTCTGTCTATCAGATCTAATCCCATGAATCTATTTCTCACTTCCACTGTATAATCATAAGGGATTTGATTTAGGTCATTCCTGAATGGTCTAGTGGTTTTCCCTACTTTCTTCAATTTAACTCTGAATTTGGCAATAAGGAGTTCATGATCTGAGTCACAGTCAGCTCCCGGTCTTATTTTTTGCTGACTGTATAGAGCTTCTCCATCTTTGGCTGCAAAGAATATAATCAGTCTCACTTCAGTATTGACCATCTGGTGATGTCCATGTGTAGAGTCTTCTCTTGATTTGTTGGAAGAGGGTGTTTGCTATGACCAGTGCATTCTCTTGGCAAAGCTCTATTAGCCTTTGCTCTGCTTCATTCTGTACTCCAAGGCCAAATTTGCCTATAACTTCAGTATTTCTTGACTTCCTACATTTGCATTCCAGTCCCTTATGATGAAAAGGACATCTTTTGGGGGTGTTAGTTTTAGAAGGTCTTGTAGGTCTCCATAGAACCAATAAACTTCAGGTTCTTCAGCATAACTGATTGGGGCCTTAGACTTGGATTATTCTGATATTGAATGATTTGCCTTGGAAATGAACAGAGATCATTCTGTTGTTTTTGAGAAGCATCCATGTACTGCATTTCAGACTCTTTTGTTGACCATGATGTCTACTCCATTTCTTCTTAGGATTCTTGGCCACAGTAGTAGATATAATTGTTATCTGAGTTAAATTCACCCATTCCAGTCCATTTTAGTTCACTGATTCCTAAAATGTCAATTCTCACTCTTGCATCTCCTGTTTAACTACTTCCAATTTGCCTTGATTCATGGACATAGCATTCCAGTATTGCTCTTTGCAGTATTGCTCTTTACAGCATCAGACTTTACTTCCATCACCAGTCACATCCACATCTGGGTGTTGTTTTTGCTTTGGCTCCGTCTCTTCATTCTTTCTGAAGTTATTTCTCCACTGATCTCTAGTAGAAGTAAGAGGCAAAATCATCTTTGAGCCTAGCAGTGAGACTCTGGAGTCTTTTTCTTGTAATACTTTCTCCCCATTAGCCTTTGATTTTATTTTCAAAATTAAAGCCATGGATTGTCACCGCTTTCTGCATGGGAGAAATCTGCTTTTATTTAGAAGATGAAAAGCAAATCTTTCAGGCTTTTGCAGCAGTGCTTATGTCCAGTTACTGGGCATAGCACTGTTACTTCCTCATTAAGTTCCTTTGCCAAAGTTCTTTGTCTTTTTCAGGGCAGAAGTAATACTGCAGAAAGCTGAGTTGTGAATTGTCCACTCAGTGCTGTGCAACAGAAAGTTCTGTGATGATCTAAATGTTTTATATTTGCACCAGCCAATGGACTAGCTTCCTGCCACATGTGGCTATTGAATGCTTGAAGTGTGGCTAATGTGACTTGGGAACAATATTTTTCATTTATTTTAGTATGGGTTAATTTAACTTTAAAATAAACCTCCACATATGGCTAAAGGTTGCTGTATTGAGCAGTGCAGATCTGTCTCAAAGAAGTTTCCATTTCTCACCCATGGGGTAGCATAAAAAAGCATTTGTAAGATATTAATTCAAATCTATGAGAACCAAATAAAGGCTCCAGCTTCTCTCTAGGATTTCATTTTAGCCACTCTTTTCCCCCTTCTCCTCCAAACAGTACATACACACACACTGTCTCTCTCTTTCTCTCTGTCGCACGAGATGAATAGCTATTTCCTGACTATATCTTGGACTTCCGTGTTGCCCAGACTTTACAGCTGTGGTCTTACCTGCCTGGCATGTCCCTTCCCCTTTGCCTTGCAAATGTCTCTTTCATTCTCGAGAAGTCATCTTCTCTTTCTTGCTCCCCTTGTTCCCGTGGACAGGGTCCCTTGTTCCAGTGTTGCTAGGTAAAGATGATATAAAATGGAGTATCTATCAAGTCATACACAGAGAATGGATGGAGTAGCAGGGAAAGAGACAGGAGGTAAGAATATCCAAATCCAAATCGATACCACAGAACTACAGAGGGACATGCAGTGTCCCTGGTACCACATCAAACATCTTTTTGTGATAAACCTCAGCTCTGCCTCAGTTATCTGTAAGACGGTTTAGTGCATTTTGCTGTTTTGAACAGGGTTGCTGTAGTTCCTTCAGTTGAGAAATACGAGTTTGTGTCATAAATGTACCCCATCATCTCATGTGGAGCATAGAATTGCCAGTTTGGGGCTTTCCAGTAGAACACGATGGCCCCCAGGACACTTGGATATGATTCTCACGAAGGGTAGAGTTCAGGAGTCTTTACTCTGTTACTATTCAATATGTTCACGGTGTCCCTAGAGTTGGTAAGAACAGTGCAGACTACAAAAGAAATCTTTCAGGGCACTTTGGAAAGAGTCCTCTAAGATACTTCTCATTACTAAAGGACAGCTGAGATGTGTCACTCAGATACAAAGAACTTGCCCATCGAGTGGATGCAGTGAGCTGACATCCTCCAGCTTCGGTACCTTCAGGAGCCTAGACAGCTCCCGGGCACTGCTTGGGCATGGCTTACAGGAGCCCTGCCATCTCTCTCCAATGCAGAACTCCTCTTCAGTCAATCTTTCCACCACAGCTCCCTTTTGGGTTGGCCCAAAATAAAATGAAAACAGACTCAGATGAGGAAAAAAAACCAGAGGGGAGGGGAAGGTGGGAGAGGACAAAATAGATACAAAGGATTAAGAGGCACAAACTTTCAGTTAGAAAATGAATAAGCCATCAGGATGGAATATATAGCATAAGGAATATGGTCAATAATATTTGAATAACTTCGTATGAGGACAGGTGGTTACTAGAATTACTGTGGTGATCATTTCATAATGGATGCAAATGTCAAATCACCACACAGCACACCTGAAAAACAAACCTCATCAGTTTTTTTCATAACCACCCAGAAGGTTGATTTAGAGAAAATTCACAGTCAAGCTGCAACCAAAAAGTCATAAAATCTGAATGTTCAGTTAACTGTTGGATCCTGTGGAAGTAAAAGCCAAAAAAAAAAAGGATTCTTTGGGTTTTTGTCAGTTTTTGATCTATTCTTTAGCATGCCGGGTACACAGCCTCCCCGACAGGGGTCATTAAAGCCCTTAGAGATTACAAAAGAAATCTTGGCTTCCCCCACCCAAGCACACTTGTATGCACGTGTCGATCAAATAAATGTAGTTTATTTGACTAGAAACAGCTGTTGTCTTCTCAGACATTGTTTCAAAAAGATAAGGTGGAAATTTTTGAGTTTTCAAGGCCGTATGCCATAACATTTCCTTTTAATCAGAAACTAGATCTTAGCCAAAAGGCTGAGAAATGATTCCCTTTCTAATCAGGAAGGAACATTACTAATGTGGTAGTTGTGACCTCTACTCAGTAATGTTCCTTATTTTCAAGTTCAATTCTTCAGCTGGGATCAGAGTGTTATATAAGAAAATGTTGAGGATGTGGATCATTATTTATGAAGAATTCAACATCAAACTTTTCATATCGTATTCATTTACTTCTTTTAGTCAGATTTTAGGCCTGTAATTATCCAATTTGAAAACTGCTGAGTGATCCTTCGCATAATGCCAGGTTTGATAGGCAAACCCTACTCGTAGAACAAATAACAAAACAGACAAGTACCATACCATATAGGAAGCTCTGTAATAGAAGAAAGAGCTAAATCCAGTTTGGGGAGAGTAAGAAAGTAAGACGAAAACTGGAACCTGAAAAATGAGCAAGGATTAGCAAGATTTCAGCAAGGTTTGGGGAAAGGGGAAAATGCTGAGTTAGAAAAAATAGCATTTGCAAATTTCCCTGAAGCAAAAGAGACTGGATAGTGTTTAAGGTTAAGTATAGAGTTTGGAGGGCTTCTCTGATTGCTCAGATGGTAAAGAATCTGCCTGCAATGCAGGTAACCCTTGTTTGATCCCTGAGTCAGGAAGATCCCCTAGAGAAGGGAACTGCTACACACCCCAGCATTCTCGCCTGGAGAATCCCATGGACAGAGGAGCCCTGTGGGCTACAATCCATGGAATCACAGAGTTTGACACGACTAAGTGGCTAACTACACTTTTCATAGCGTTTGGAAGAATGAGGGCAGGTGATGCTGAAAGGTAAGATTGGAGATGCAAATAGGACCAGATCCTCAGAGAAGGACGCATTCATGGAGCCTTTACCTCTAAACTTAATTGCTAAATCACAAGTATGCTGACTCCTCATTTATTCCCCAAGATAGAAAGTATATTGTCATTTTTATGAAAGAAATTAAATTGGCTCAGTGGAAAGTGATTTGCTACATTTATTTCATAGAGGTACTCTGTACTCTGGGCATGATACAATCCCCTTGATATGAAAGTGACAGGTGGTTGAGGAAGGAATGTTGAGAGCCAGAAGGAATGTTGCCTTTCTCTCTGCAGCTCACAAGTTGTTCCCAAGCCACAGATTTCCACACCCTTCTGCACAACCCATTAGGAAATTCATCCATGACTCTTGTAGGATTAGACCTTAGACTGATTCCCGGGGGGGGGGGGGGGGGGGTCTTTGGCCAAAATAAAAAGTGACTCATTCGACAGAATTAGGACCCTGAGATTCTTGCTTCTATTTTTAAAGGTATTAGATCCAGAGAATCCAAGTTATAATGACAAACTTCATGGGTAAGTTAACTGAGTAAGAATGACAAACCAAAACTTCCCTGGAGTGTAAATTGCATAGTCACAACTACTTGGCAAGGTTAGAACAAAGCTTGTACAATAGTCAAGTAATGTGGTGACCTGACTGTCCTCTCCATAAAAGTGACTGGTCACCAGGCTGACAGATTATAAGCAAATCAAGATAAAAGAGGGTTTTAAGTAATATAAAATTAGCATTATTTTATATTGCACTTATTGCTCATTTTTCAAGGATCCTTGCTGAGGTCCTTATAAAACAATGCCTAAAACATTGTATTGATAAATTAATATGTAATATGTATTAATACATAATATGTAATAAATTAACATGTGGCAACAGCAGGATTTCTGTCCTTTGAGCAAGTATAATCTTTGACTTTAGGTCTTCTCGTTGCCTTTAAGTTGGGAAGAATAAAACTGTTAAAAATAATGAATAAAATTATCTAGGAAACAAGTCCAGATATTTAGGTCTGTTGAGGTTTCTTATAGTTATCTGTACTCCGTATCACAGTTGAACTATATCACAGTTCTGCTCTTAGCAAACTGGCAAGCTTCCCTTTGGGGTTAGGGATGCAAAAAGAAATAAAAAGTATGTTCTCTCTTAAAACAAATATGACTGTGTGACTTCACATTCAAATTAAAAATTAATGGGTATATTGGAACTTTCTCAAAATTAGGTTGGAAATCTATTGTAAACCACTTTAAGCTTTGGGGTGGAGAGGGCAGAATTTATTGCCTTAAGTAACCAGACAGGCCATCATGGGTCAGCTGTGAACAGGTTCAGGAAAACATGCATTGTCATCAGGCTCCTTTCTCCACCTCAGCTGTGTTGTCCTCATTCTCAGGCTCTTCCAAAGAGCTGGCAAAGACAGCATCATGCCACTCTAGACTCCATTATCTTTATGGCTGTAGGTCCCAGTGAAAGAGAGCACCTCTCCTCTTGACAATAAGAATTCCTTGCCCACCCTTGAACTGTTTGCTGTGTGAAGGAGTCTTGACTGATCTGGCCTAGGTAACTGCTACCTTGACCTTGGATGAATGAGGAGTGGGTAATGGGTTGGGTCTCCAGAAAGAAAAAGTGCAGAGTGAACAACAAAAAGAAAACAAAAAGAAAAAAATAAGTTGCAGATATCTTCCAGTTCAGTTCAGTTCAGTTGCTCTGTCGTGTCTGACTCTTTGCGACCCTATGGACTGTAGTACGCTAGGCTTCCCTGTCCATCACCTTCTAGACAGGCAATCAAATAAACAAAAAGTTTCTTTATCAAGAGCTAAAATATATAAGCATCTTTAGAAAATAATTTTCCACGGTCTGTCCATACTTCACAAGAATATGTTATAACACTGTTTAGAAGGAAAAGTTATTTGTCTCTTCTACCAAAAAGGATTGTTTAAGATCACAAAAAATTTCCCAGGACACTAGATTAAAACATGTTTTAAAATAGTGTGTTTAAATTCGAAGGACTATCAATAGACATATTATTTCCAGTGGAAACAAAAACACTTTGCTCAGAATATGTCTTAATGGAAGTTAATTGGCTCATGTATCAGGCAAAGAAAAAGAATCCGAATGACATTTTGGGAACTGACGGAAAGGTTGGGCTACTTCTAAAACTTATTCATTGTGTTAAACAACCAAGACTCACTAGCTTCGTGATGAAAATTCTTAGGGTCCTTCAAAATCTTCTTTGTATAAGATACTTTAAATAAAATACTGACAAACATATCTTTATACATAACTTAGAGGGGTTGATCTTTATTCCACTACTGTTAAACAAAAGGATGCTTTGTTGCTGTTTAGTCACTAAGTCATGTCTGACATTTTTGCAACCCCATGGACTGTAGCTCACCAGGCTCCTCTGCCCATGGGATTCTCTCAGCAAGTACACTGGAGTGGGTTGCCATTGCCATCTTCCTGACCCAGGGATTGAACCTGTGCCTTCCACATTGGCAGGCAGATTATTCTTCACCACTGAGCCACCAGGGAAGCCCTAAATAGATGCTTGCATACATGCTAAGTCACTTCATTCATGTCTGACTCTGCGACCCTATGGACTGTAGCCTACCAAGTTCCTCTGTCCATGGGATTCTCTAGGTAAGAATATTGGAGTGGGTAGCCTTTCCCTTCTCCAGGGGATCTTCCCAACCCAGGAATTGAGCTGGGGTCTCCTACATTGCAGGCAGACTCTTTACCAACTGAGCTATGAGGGAAGCCCTGGGGTGGGTTGCCATTTCCTCCTCCCGGGGATCTTCTCAACCCAGGGATCGAACCTGTGTCTCTTACCTCTCCTGCATTGGCAGACAGGTTCTTAGCCACTAGTGCTACCTGAGAAGCCCAAAATAGATGCCTGCTCTTAATCTATTGCTATTGAAACCAATTTTGAGAGTGGAGACAGAAGAGAAGGAGGGGTGGAGTAGGGAGAGAGAAAAGGCTACAGAGAGAGAACAGCCAGTGTTTTATGTTAGACAGACAGAAAGAAAGAGAGACACAGAGAGAGAGGAAAGAAGAGAAGAAAAACAAGAAAAAAATAAAAGCAAGACTGACTGTGAAAAAGCTGGGACAGTATCAGACCATAAACAAAATGCCTTCCAGAGCAGATTATGCAAAAGGCATTTCACAAGGTAAACAATCTCCTAACCATCAAGGTTGTGAAAGAAACCAGAAACTAAAAAAGGAAGCGGTCTCTCCTCTCTCTATATTGGTTAAGACAAATTCCTAGTGTCTTTGAGGCTGAATCTCAATCTCATCTTGAGTTTGAGTCCCTGACATGCTCTCCAACCCCTCATTTCTTCTAGAAGGGTGAGATACTACTATCTATTCCTCATGAAATGAAAGCTAATTTTATTTTAAACACATTTTATTCCACCTTTTAATTTGCTTGGGCTACACAGTGAGCTCTTCGCAAGCAGAAAGTAAGGCCGTAGAGCTAGTAGATGGAAGCTGCCTGGGAAGGAGCTGACCTTTACGGGCGCGCCGCGTGGTGGGCTTTCCCATCCACCCTCCCTTTCTCCACTGGTTACCAAACTATATTTAAGTATAATTTCACCCTGCCTGAGCTTTTTCTAGGTAAAGACTGGTTTCTGGGTCAGAACCCTGCTCTGTGAATACTACTAAGGTCCATGTTTTGCACATACAGGCTTTGAAATCACAATTTATCTTTTATTTGAACAGTTCTAAGCATAAGATGGTTAGGTGCTTAGATATAAAAAACCACAGTACCTCTTTCTCGGGCTTTCCCGGTAGCTCAGACAGTAAAGAGTCCACCTGCAATGCAAGAGATTTGGGTTTGATCCCTGGGTCAGGAAGATCCCCTGGAGAAGGGAATGGCTACCCATTCCAGTATTCTGACCTGGAGAATTCCATGAACAGAGGAATCTGGTAGGCTATAGTCCATGGGATCTCAAAGAGTCGGACATGACTGAGGGCCTAACACACACGCCTACACACCTCCTTTTCGCAGAGCAGCTTACGGTATTATTAAGAGCAATTTGCCCAGTGGTGGGGAAAGCAGGAAAATTTAGTGCCTGGTAACCAGATATCTGCACAAGCTGGTTTATCTCGAATAATTATTAATAATGCCTCCTTTTACTCTTGAAAAAGTTCTAGTGTGGATGAAAAAATATAAGATCACTCTACAAACAACCCTAGAGATATTTTTAAAGATACCCTTGCAGTCTGTGGACATGGATATATACTGTGATACACACAAGAGCTCCTTGACAATAAGTGATTAGGGTAATTGCAATCATCAGAAGTCTGAAAACATATCACAGCCATTCGCTTTATTATCCTTTTACAGATACTGCATTTTTTTACAAACTGAAACTTTGTGGTGATGCATTCCAAAGAAATAATGAGTGGGCTGCTCTGCGTGCAAAGTGGACTCTTGAGGAGGAAACTACTCCTGGTGAAGATGCTGAAAATATCGTTGAAATGCCAACAAAGGATTTAAAATATTTCATGAAATCAGTTGATAAAGGAGCATGGGGTTTGAGTGTGTGTGTGCTAAGTTGCTTCAGTTGTGTCTGATTCTTTGTGACCCTGTGGACTGTAGCCCCACCAGGCTCCTCTGTCCATGGGATTCTCCAGGCAACAGTACTGGAGAGGGTAGCCGTTCACTTCTCCAGGGGATCTTCCCAACCAAGGGATTGAAGCTGCATATCTCCTGTCTCCTGCATTAGCAGGCAGGTCCTTGGAGAGGACTGAGTAATTATGAAAGAAACTCCACTATGGGAAAATGGTATCAAAGAACATTACCTTCTACAGAGAAATTGTTCATGAAAGCAGGAGTCACTCAATGTAACCAACTTCATTTTTTTTCTTATTTTAAGAAATTGACATAGTCACTCCATGCTTCAACAACCACTGCCCTGATCAGAAGCCATCAACACGGAGGTAAGATTTTCCAACAGTGAAAAGAATACAACCCACCAAAAGCACAGATGATGATTAGCAATAAAGTATTTTTAAGTCAAAGTACGTATATTGTATTTTTAGACATAATGCTAATGCACACTTAACAGTATAGTGTAAACATGACTTTTATATACACTTGGAAACCAAAACATTCTTGTGACTCACTTCATTGCAATATTCAATTAATGGTCTGGAACCAAACCTGCAATATCTCTGGGGTGTGCCTGTAAGTAATTAGTGATCCATTATCTTGTTCAGTTCTAGATTTTCCACTGAACCTGCCTGTCAGTCCTGCTGAGCCCGGAACAATAGACAGTGAGCACAAAGGCACGCAAAGAAGACAGGCTGTCTGGAAAGCAGGGGAAAGGCTTGCACCACCCAGGGGAACTGGGAGAATATGAGCCCTGGGAAGGAACTCCCATGTTTTTAAACATGGAAGTCATTACAAAATGATGAGTCCGGAGGGGAGGGAAGGGGTAATAGGAAATCATATGTTGCCTCTGCCTGGTTCTGCTCCTGTCTATTTTATCTCACCTTGTGGCAAGGGATGAGGAAGTTAAAAAAAAGCACTTATATTAAGTTAAAAGCGCTTGTATTGCCACCATCAAGCTTAGAATATACTCTGCCCAACATCACAACAACTGTCCAGGATGAACTGCCCCTCTTGGCCACCCCCCATCCTCCCTGCATTTGTTTACTTCCAACTGTAAAAGGGAAGTTACGGTGCAAGCATGAAGGGGACAACCACTTGGGAAACAAGTTCCTGATAGAAGGATGGCATCGTCAGTGGGTCTGTTCTGTTATCTAAACTGCAGTTGGGACACTCATAGTCGCAACTCAAACTGCAAGAATGTTTACAACCATAATCATCGCTGGAACTGCAGGGAGGAAAGAAAAACTGCGGTGAATAAACGCTAGTCAACTTAAAGAAAAGAATATTGGTCAGTATACATGCAAATACTTGCTCCACAGCAGAAATGCCTAATTTTTAAATAAATAAATTGAAATTTATTCCTGGTTTAAACCAATGGTGTCCTCTGGTGTTTGATATATTGTAGCACATTATGAAAGCAGATCAGCAAAGCAAAGATGTCTGCTTGGCATTACTCCTTGAGACTATTCAGTTTTCACTGATGAAATAGGAGAAAGAGTCACTTGTATTAGGACTCTCCAGAGAAATGAAACCAATAAGAGATATATTAAAAATTTTGTCTAAAAATATATTAAAAGTTTATCTAATATAGATCATTATGTATATAATTTACCATATAAATTAGATCTATAAGTATATAGATATTTACACTATATATATTACCTCTTCTGTTTTTTATCTCTTCTGATCTATATAAGAGAACAAGAGAGAGAGATTCATTTTAAAGAATTGCCTCATACTGTTGTGGAGGCTGGCAAGTCCAAAATCTGCAGTGTAGGCCAGAAAATGCAGACCTAGGCAGGAACTGCAATTCAAGGCCACTGGCTCTCTGCTGGCTGAATTGCCTTTCTTCCTAAGAGGTCAGTCTTTTTCGATTAAAGCCTTCAACTTGTTGGATGAGACCTACTTATATTAAAGAGAGTAATATGCTTTACCCAAAGTCTACTGATTTAAATGTTATTCTCACTTAAAAAAAACATTCACAGAAATGTCTAGAATAATGTTTGACCAAGTGTCAGGATAGCATATCCTCACCAAATGGACACATGAAATTAACCATCACAATCAGTGTCCCCAGTGTGATGCTACCTTAGTCTTGGTCACACCTTCAAAGCCCACTTAATAGTCAAAGGGATTATATTTGTAACATAAATAAAAATAAGACACCTAATAGAAAATTATTTGCAATTAGTAACATGGAGCAGAGTTCTTTCCTAATTTAGTACAAAATACAATAAAGAAATTAATTCCCTTGATTTTGTCCAGGTTTCCTGAACTACATTGTGAAGGATACCACCTCTAGGAAAATGATCATACCGATTCAGTCTTTGCAACTGAGAAACACAATAATAAGATGTAGATAAATACAGAAGGTTACATTGATTCATTCAGACTTGCTGCTTCTGACCTAAATAAAAGAATATGCAGTTAATTTATCTCAGAACATTGTCAGGAAACCGTGTTTTTAACTTGGAAATGCAAAAAGGTTTTTTTTTAATAAAGCATACTTGAAATGATATGGAAATGTGTTTCACCACCAGAACAGCCCTTCTATTTTTAATCAAGGATAGTTTCCTAGTGTGTAGCAGTTACTCTGCACAGCCCCTAGGACAGTCTTGGAGTGGAGTGGTGAGCCAACAGTGACTGTCCCAAGAGGTTCTCTAGATGCTGGAATACCTGAACCCCAAACAGAGGCCCCTGGGCTGACATGTGGGGCTGTCAATAGCACAGATACTTTAAATAGAAACTTGAAACCTACTGTCCCAGAAAACCATCCCAGTGTTTATTTTTCTTTCAGAGAAAAGTAGGCTGTGAAAGATATTTTTCAAAAATAGACTAAGACACTTACACAGTGAACTTAATATAAGTTATCTCCCTATAAATGTAAGACATCACCCTGAGATGAACTGTTCTTTATAAAAGAAGTAGCATTGATTCCTGGAAATGAGAACAAAATATTGTTTGTGGTGAATGATTTCTATTTGCGTTTTATCCCTGGTAGTAACTAATTATTTTTACCACTTAAGATTTAGATCAATGAAAAGTGTGAAATATTCAATGATCTTTTCTTCTTGTTATACTCGCTTGTTATAGAGAATATTCTCTATAAAGATGATTATTCATTCATTTTGCTTCTTCAATATATTTTGAAAGCTGTGTGCTGGCATTGTGAGATATGCCGGAGATTGGTCAAGGAGTAAGACTCAGCTTGTAACCTCAAAGAACTCCAGTGCTAGCAGGCTAGGGGAAGCAGGCAGGTAAGCACCAAGGGTATGTGTCATGAAAATAGAGGAACAAAGACACAGGGGAGGAGGGATGAGCCTTTATTCAGAAAGAAGAGGTTAATGACAGTGTCAGCCAATAAGAAATATTTAAATTCTCTAAATGTGTGCTGTGTGCCCAGCACTAGATGTCGTTACCTTCCTTTGCCTGGTGTTAATCCCTCAGCAATGGAGACCTTGAACCTAGCTGAAGATGTGTTGACCTCATGGCTCTTGAAGTGGGCCTCATGGAACATGGGATCTGAAAGAGGGCACTTCTCACAAAGCTTGATTACAAGTCAGAACCGAAGCTTCAATGAGAGGCTGCTGACTGAAGCATGATCTTTAGGAAACTCCGAGCACATCTTCCAACATCTGTCAAACATGAGGGCTATTACCCCCATTCTCCTGTCTCAACCATCCTCCATTTGAGAGGTGTGAAATAGTCTGTGTGTATTTACTTACCAACATTTATTGTTCATACTCTGCTGCCTACTTCCAGAAAGAATTTTGGAACACTTCCTTTTCATAAAGATATCCATATGATATGGTCATTGAAAAAATAATACATGTTACGTAATTGAGGAGGTAGTGAGTATTTTAACCTAGTTTGCTGCAAGTGAGCATTAAATTTACCTCTATTCGTACACTGATAGTCAAGGGGAAAAAAGGAAAGAAAAAAAGAAGATGGGAAAGGGTGAGCAAGATGGCACTCACATTACTTTTATCATTAGATAGAAAAGAAAATTAGCAATTCAGAAATGTCGTTACTCTTCCTCTAGGGCAGAATCCCTAAGGGAGGAATAGTGTAAAAATGTCTCTACAAAGGGAATTATGTAAGCATATTTATGTAAAGGATGAGGATACATGCTCTGTGTGTGTATGTGTATGTATGGTGTGTGTGTGTGTGTGTGTGGTGGGTGTGTGTGTGTGTTGTATATGTGTGTGTGTGTGTTATGAAAGCTGAATGCAAATTGTTAAAGCTTCCAAAAGGTCCTTCCATAGGGAGCCAACATAATGATAATATCTCCCATTTATTATATGTTGACACTGTACTAGGGCTTTATGTATATTTCCTCTGATAATGTTGTAAGATAGATGCTATTTCTCTGATAATGATATGAGATAGATGTTCTTCCACAAGCTACTTAGAAAGGAACTTAGAGACCAAGGAATTTGGCTAAGTTGTAAAGCTAAGATATAGATCTGTGTCTGCCTGATCTAAAGCCAATGTTCTTTCCACTCTACTCACCAAAGCATGTAGAATTCTGTTGATTTGATGTGGAGACAGAAGTAGAACAACCTGGAAAGTGCTAATCATCATGTCCTTATATCTCCAATAACTGTTGTCTAAATCCACTTTGACACAGTCAGAAGAGCAAACCATCTGAGTTTAAGATTGCTGACAAAAATCTGCAAAGCTGATATTTTGCAAAAGAAAATTTAAATGTTTTATACACTGGGTCTCTAAGAAGCATAGCAAAATTTCTTTTAAATGAAGGTTTAGCCAGGTATACACTTTTCAAGGTGAGGACTAAATCCTATCTTCCTGCAAGGCTAGGCTGTGGGGCTGATTATGGTTAAGTGCAGTCACTCAGTCGTGTCCGACTCTTTGCGACCTCATGGACTGTAGCCTACCAGGCTTCTCCATCCATGGGATTCTCCAGGCAAGAATACTGGAGTGAGTTACCATTTCCTTCTCCAGGGGATCTTCCCAAACCAGGGATCGAACCCAGGTCTCCCGCATTGGAGGCAGATGCTTTAACCTCTGAGCCACCAGGGAAGCCCTGATTATGGTTAGGGCCAAAGCTTTTCTTCCTAACCAGGTTAGCACACCAGATTCTACACAATAAAGCTTAAAAGCAACATACATCAGTAAAGACTCTCACTTGAAAGTGACAGAAATCCAATTTGAATCAATATAGAAAAAGAATTAGTGATCTTACAAAATCAAAGGAAGGGTGAACATCCAAACCACCTGAAAGGTTGAGATTGTGCCCCATGAGTCAAAAGAATTTCCCACCAGGTCTCTTTTCTCTCTCTCATTTGCTGTCTCTTTCTCTCTGCCAAGTTCTTGCACTGAGTTAGGCTTTCTTCATGTGGCAGGAAATATGATCACACACAGTTCCCGAGTTTTACATCTCAATTCCATCATAGGGTAGGGCTGTCTCATACAAACTACTTCTCCCTCCCCAAGAAACAAATAAACAACCCAAGTAGAACATCTTGGTTTGGTTGCCCAACTGTGGAGTACTCAACACTTTCAAGGAAGCAGAGTTGCTCAGAGAACTGCATGATTGTAGTAGAAAGAAGAGCAATTTTCAGAAGAGTTGCTTTTCCAGAAGTCAGGAGGTGATTGGTAAAACAACCAGTAAGTATACTCCATAAGATTGTCTTGCGTCAGTGACTTTTAAAAACAGAGATTAGCAACAGTGAAGTATTTCTGTATAATAAAATAATAGTTTTTTACCTGATGATTAAAATTTTCATTTGTTAATACTCTTATTGCAAAAGACATTCAAGATCATTTAAAGGGATATATAAAATAAACCAATTACCAATAATATATGACAGTAAGTCATAAGCTACAAATTATATGAGAGTCAAAAAGTTAAAACAAACATGGAGGCAAAGTAGAAGTAGAAATTAATTAGATGAAAAGTGCAATCATACTGTTTATTTTGAGCTACAAATTTTGCTCTATAAAAGGGAATGATAGGACAATTCATGGTACCCATAAAATAAAAACAAATCTATTTCTCAAAATGACCAGGACTAGTCCTTATAGTAAGTCCAAAAAAGATATGTTCCTGAGCTGCTTCATAAAATAGAGAAAGTGTATTCCAAGAACACAAGATCCATAAGAGAATTAATAGAAAAATTCTCAATACAAACCCAGGGTTCCATACCTAGTACAATTCAAGAACAACAATTTTGCAGGGAATATAACTGTCTGTTCTAGAAATACATCTCCTGGCCCTTAAGAGATTTAATCCAGTGATAGATTTCATGCATTTACTCAGTGAACAAGCATTGTGTACCTACTAATTGCCAAACACGGATGTTGGAAATACAATGGGAACAAAATATGAAGGAACGAATGGAATGTGCATCTTTCCTAAATCATTCTTGGACATTGCTTCTCTTAGTTGAGCTTTTAATAACAACAACAAAAAATAACCTGAATAACAAAGAGTTAAAAAATGTACTCTCAGACTTCCTGGGTGGCACAGTGGATGAGAATCCATCTGCCAGCACACGGGACATGGGTTCAATTCCTGGTCCAACAAGATTTCACATTCTAGGGAGCAACGAAGCCCATGTACAGCAATTACTGAAGCCTGAGTGCCTAGAGCCTGCAATAAGAGAAGACACCGGAGAGAGAGAAGCCATCCACCTCAGCTAGAGGGCAGGTCTCACTTGCAGCAACTAGAGAAAGCAGGCGCATAGCAACAAAGATCACTGCAACCAAAAATTAATAAATAAATAAAATTTTTTAAAAATGTAATATCTGGCAAGTGGCTAGCAACATGCTATTTTGCCAATTAAAGACACAATCATATGGCTCCTGCAGGGAAGAGTTAGGGTTAGAATAGATAACTTGTGAAGAACAAAGAACTTAACAAAGACATTTTCCCTGAAGCCATTCCACTTCCTCCTGGAGGTGAGGGAATTTTGGTAGGCAGAGCCAAGATCTTTTTTAGAAAATGATGACTGTTAAAAGGCTCCAACTTTCTCCACCAGATAATTTGACAATTATTTTAAAAAGTTGACCAAAAAAAAAAAATAATAAGGCAGTATAAGTATATTTGAATGCCAATCTCAACCTACTAAGATCCCTATAAAACACTCAAGAGCACTAAGTTTTTAACTACTCTCTGATACATAGCCTCCAAAAGGGAATATTTGTCAAATATACATCCAGGCAAACAGACAAGACATCATGCTACATTGAATATTAATAATGAAGACTGAGAGTGAGTCACCAAAGAATAATTTTGAAGTTTTATTTTGGGGGGCTCCCCTGGTAGCTCAGCTGATAAGGAATCCATCTGCAATGCAGGAGACCCTGGTTCAATTTCTGGGTTGAGAATATCCACTGGAGAAGGGAATGGCTACCCATTCCAATATTCAGGCCTTGGTCCCAAAGATTTGGAAACGACTGAACAACTTTCATTTTCACTTTATTTTTTTGGAAGGGAGGCAATAATAAAGTCAATTGCCTATTAAAGGTCCTACATTATGTTTACAAAATTGTACCAGATATGTCTATAAAAGTACTTTCCAGAAATCTGTAGTACAGACCTGTAGACTAGCTCTCCCTTTTTAAAACTAAAGTATAGTTGATTAACAATATTGTGTTAGTTTCAGGTGTACAACATAGTGATTCAATTAACAGATACAAATTACTATCCATAGGATAGATGTGCAACAAGGATTTACTGGACTCGTTCTCTTTTGAGCCGACTGCATCCAGATAGACCTGGCTGGTATCCACAAAACAGGTATCCCAGAGAACTCTCTATGTTGCTAATGTTAAATCATTCCTCAGAACAGAGTTCAATAGCACTGACTGTATACTATTATTACTATAATTTTAGCACCACCAGTCAATAGGTTAAGCTGATTTATGAAACTACTTGTAATTCTATAAGGGTATAACTCTTATTACTTGACTTGTCGAGAGAGCATGCATCTAATTAATACAAGCATTGAGCCTGTTTGGGCTTCCCCGGTGGCTCAGAGGTTAAAGCGTCTGCCTGCAACGCGGGAGACGTGGGTTCGATTCCTGGGTTGGGAAGATCCCCTGGAGAAGGAAATGGCAACCCACTCCAGTATTCTGGCCTGGAGAACCCCATGGATGAAGGAGCCTGGTGGGCTACAGTCCACGGGATCGCAAAGAGTCGGACACGACTGAGCTACTTCACTTTGAGCCTATTTACTGTCTGTTTATGAATGAAATTAACCGACCAGTTCTTATCTACTCTTATTTTCACAGGTAGTCTTGTGGTAAAGTGTCTAAATCTACATTGAAAGTCTGTTATTTATATTGAAATGATCAAGCTTGGCCCATGGATCTCTGTTAAATCAAAAGAAGACAATAAATGTTGCACAGGTCTGATTTTTCAAAAGACACAGTCAAAGACATTTAAATAATAAGGAGGCTACATTTTCTGATACAAAGGACATCATTTCCTGGCTACATACAATTTCTGAAGCAGTTAGTCACTTAATATCTCAGAATGGCAGTTACCTCATGTGAAAAACAGAGATAAGGATAATGCCTCCCAAATAAGTTGTCAGGAGAGTCAATCTAAAGGCTCTACTGAAAGTGTTCCTTGAACAGTAGGGCATTGTGATAAGTTTTCATGGTCATGTAATAGTAACACATGAATAAAATTCTCAAGAACAAACTTGATATTTGATTGCAACTTCTGTTGCTTGATAAAAATATTAATAGCCACAATTCTCAAGGGTTGCTAATATTCTCCAAAGTCAGATTACATATATTATGTGCCTTTTGGTTGCAGTATACTTATTCTTGGCAAGTATTCTTGCCAAAAAATAGAACTTGACTCTCATCAAGTGTCTAGATATAGTGACTGATGTACAGGAAATCTTTACAAAGCTGGAGGGCCATCAGTAAATTCTAGACTAAGGGAAACCCTCTAGGACAAATAACCTGGTTTC
Source organism: Budorcas taxicolor (assembly GCF_023091745.1). NCBI lineage: Eukaryota > Metazoa > Chordata > Mammalia > Artiodactyla > Bovidae > Budorcas > Budorcas taxicolor. Next base: position 74,317,022 of record NC_068918.1, on the reverse strand, counting down.
TTTAATAAAGAAACTTCAAGGAATAAAATAAAGAGAGGAAAAAAAGATGGAGGAGGAAACTGGAGGTTTAAAGCGATTTAAGAGGTACACAAATCAATTGCAAATGTAAGGCATAGCACCCAGTTTATTCAATAAATCCTTTTTAGGAGTTAAAAAGAGATAGGGAGAGCCCAGCATTTAAGGTAGACTTCATCAAAATCTGAAAATATTTGTTATTCAAAAGACATCTTAAGGGAAGGAAAAGACATCAGCAAAACACATGTAATAAGGACTTTTATCTAGAATATAAAATGAATTCTCAACACTTAAGAAATTAATTTGAAAGTGCTAGTTTAAAAAATGGACAAATGAACAGATACTTCATCAAAACAACATGGGTGGCAAATAAGCAGATGCTCAATATCATAACTCACTAAGGAAATGTGAATTAGGACCGTAATGAGATCCTTCCATTAGAATGGCTAAAACTAAAAGAAAAAAAAAAACACCTGACACTATCGAATACTGGGGCAGATGCAAAGCAATTGAAACTCATACACTGCTGCTGAACCTGCAAAATGGTTATCCTAGAAAATAGTTTGGCAGTTTCTTACAAAGTTAAACTACACTTGTGAGTCAGCAGTCATACTCTTAGGTATTTAGCTAAATTTACTTAGAAATGTGTGTTCACACAAAAATCTATATGTGAATGCTTATAGAGGCTTTAATCATAATATATCTGAACTGAAAAAACCCACACATGGATGATTAAACCAACTGTGGTATGTCCATACAATGGAATGCTGTTGCTGCTGCTGCTGCTGCTAAGTCGCTTCAGTTGTATCCGACTCTGTGCAACCCCACAGACAGCAACCCACAGGCTCCTCTGTCCCTGGGATTCTCCAGGCAAGAATACTGGAGTGGGTTGCCATTTCCTTCTCCAATGCATGCATGCATGCTAAGTCGCTTCAGTCATGTCCTACTTTGTGTGACCCCATGGACAGCAGTCCACCAAGGCTCCTCTGTCCACGGAATTCTCCAGGCAAGAATACTGGAGTAGGTTACCATTTCCTTCTCCTATACAATGGAATAGTAATCAGCAAAAAAAGGGAGAAATTACTAATTACATAATCAACACAAATGAATCTCTCTACTTCAAATGTGTTTGAAATTTTCTCTAATACAGCATTTATTTTTTATCTTTTTTATCATGAAGCTTGTTTTATTATAGCAACTAACTTAATAATAATTCTTAATAATGCAGCATACTGTATATTGTTTAACATAAGTAAACATACTTATTTAAACACACTTTGGCCACCTGATGTGAAGAACTGACTCATTGGAAAAGACCCTGACACTGGGAAAGATTGAAGGCTGGAGAAGAAGGGGACGACAGAGGTGGCTGGATGGCATCACCTATGAGATGGACATGCGTTTGAACAGGCTTCGGGAGTTGGTGATGGACAGGTAACCCTGGCATGCTGCAGTCCCTGGTGTCGCAGAGTTAGACATGACTGAGTGACTGGACTGAACCAAACTGAAGTTGCACTACTTTTTGTAATGAAAAATTTTTACTAAATATTGAGTAACAATTTAATCCACCATCTTTATAGTTCTTACTATGGTCTTTTGGCCCAAACTCTGAGTACTGCTCCCTATAGTGAGAAGATTTTAAAAATAAAAATTGTGGACTCTTTTACATGTAGAGCAGATTTCTAGAATTTATTCCTCCAGTATAACTGAAGCTTTATACATGGTAAATAACAGTTCCCATTTCCCCCTCCCCCAGACCCTGGCAGCCACTTCTGGGTTTACATATTATACATTCAAAATAGTTAGAATCAGGATATTAAAGAGATATCAACATTCCCATGTTCATTATTACATTATTCATAATAGCCAAGATCTAGAAACAACCTAATGTCCATTGACAGATGATTAGATTAAAAATGTGGTAGATAAATACAATGGAATATTTTTCAGCTTTAAAAAGAAGGAATTCTTGCCATGTGCAGCAACATGGATGACCCCAGAGGACATTATGTTAAGTGAAATGAGCCAATTTCAGGACAAGTACTGCACAATTCCACTTATATGAGATATCCAGTGACACTTTTAAAAGAATGGACAATAATTTAAAAAATAGGACTCTTCACTCTATAAATTTTTTAAAATATATATATAGAAACATAAATCTCTGCCAGGAAAGCCAAGGCAAATATAGAAATTTAAAGTGTGAGTTGCTTTTTAAATTCCCAGATGGTACCAATCTTCACTGGAAATCCATCATGCCTGGCATCAGTTCTTATTTCCAGACACTTATTCCACCTCTAAGCTAGTTCTAGTTTGATCCTAAGGTATGTCTGCCTGCAATGTGGGAGACCTGGGTTCGATCCCTGGGTCGGGAAGATCCACTTGAGAAGGAAATAGCAACCCACTCTAGTATTCTTGCCTGGAGAATCCCATGGACGGAGGAGCTTGGTGGGCTACAGTCCACAGGTCGCCAAGAGTCGGACGACTGAGCGACTTCACTTTCACTTTCACTTTCATGAAGTCCTGAGCTTCTGAGATATTATTATCACAGATTGGCCTCATAGTCTTACATTATCCTAAAATATTTTAGTGTTCAGTACAAACCATAGGCCTCTGTATATTTCTCTCATTGTTGCTGTCTGTTCTTGGAAATGTTCTCTGCTTTCTGATTTTAGAGTGCTTTCTCTCCAGTTAGAATGACTATAAGAGACAGGAAAGGCTACCTACTCCAGTGTTCTGGCGTAAAGAATTCCATGGACAGTCCATGGGGTCGCAAAGAGTCGGACATGACTGAGCAACTTTCACTTTCACTTTTCATACCAATTGTACAAATTTTACTTCATGGAACCCTGCTTCAGACTCTGGAAAATGCAAATGTATTCATAGGGGAAGATAACAGACAGATATATAGGGTCTTATTACAGAGTACTCAATAGTTGGAGTAGCTCCCCTTATGATGGAATCACTTCTATTTTTAAAAAGTCCTCCCGGTGTATATAGTCTTCAAGTTTTTAGTACGCCTCTGTTCTTCGTTCCTAATGAAATCACAGAGGACAAGAGTCGGAGCGGGAGAGTCAGGGCCACAGGCAGAGGAACACCATCAAACCCGTGGACCAAGGCCAACCTGGCTCAGGCCACAGCAGGAAGCAGTCAGCAGCAGCCAGGCCAGCAAGAACTTGGCATGGGTGTCCGGGTCATGCAGCCAGAGGTAAACAGGTTGGGGGAGGTCAGAGCCGAGCAAGGCCTCTCGGAGCTCACGGGACAGCAGGCATTTGTGAAGTGGTTGTATTTCAGGCACTGACTCCAGCTGCCTTGCTGCTCTCGCCTGTCTCCTGCACTTCTGAATGACAGTAAATTCCTTAGTTTTTGCCCCTTCAGCAGCTCATTCTGAATCTAAGGTTGCAGTTAATATTAATCAAATATTTAACTAACGTTAATCAGGGCAAATTGCAGAAACTATCAGTAAGCAATTTGGACTGTCTGACTTCTATGAGATACGTGGGTTTTTTTTTTTTTTTTTAAGTTTAAATGCTTCATTTCCGAACATGATTTTTTTCTTGTATTAAAACATAGTATTTTTTTTCCTGTGTGGTTTATAGTAGAACATTTTATGAAATACTTTATTTAAATGGAATTATGAATGAAATGAGACACTTAAATCTATGGTTCTCTAAATCACAAATATAACAAAACACTATTATGATATAGATGACTTTTTGAGGTGTCTTTTAGTCTAAAATTAGAAACTAAACTACCTTTCTAACTGACTTCAATCTGGGCATCACTAAAATAAAATATGAAGAAAGTGGTTTGTTTCCCTTCCAGGAACTACACACACTGATAGTTCCCCACAATCATAGGTATCTTTCTTGTTCCACTGAACTCCCTGGTCATTAACCCACAAATCCTTAATGCCTATAGAATGGGTTCAGGACCTAGTTCCTAATCTCACCACCAAAGCTTCCCAAATAGATAATTCCTTTTCCTTTTCTCTCCATGTACGCAGAAATAACATTATAAATGATAATTTCATTGCCACCTGAGAAGGCATAATATCACTTACAAGTAAAGAAACTCAATCTATCTTTCATTAGCCTCTGTAGTATATAATGTGTAGTGGCTATACCCAGATAGAGCATACTGGTGGCCTCATTAGGAAGTGCTGGTTGTGAGCTGTACAACTACAGAAAGGAACCCTTATAAACACTCTGAAAAAGGAGGCATCAGTTCCACACAATATGTTGCTCTTTTTAATGTGAAGTGGGGCCTCAAAGTGGTACAAGTGAACTTATTTACAAAACAGAAACAGAGTCACAGATGTAGAAAACAAACTTATGGTTACCAGAGGGGAATGGGGAGGCGGGATAAACTGGGAGATTGGGACTGACATATACACACTGCAGTGTATAGAATAGATAATTAATAAGGACCTACTATATAGCATAGAGCTCTACTGGCCTCTATGGGGAAAAATATCTCAAAAGAGTAGGTATATGTATATGCATAACTGGCTCACTTTGCTGTATATCTGAAACTAAGAAGACATTGTAAATCAATGATACTCCAATAAATTTTTTTTCAAGTGTGTCAGACAATTAGTTTGCTGAGTTTCAGCTGTTCTGATTCTGCAGTTAACACCATGACCTTGTACAAGTATTCAGTGTCTGCATTTAGTGTCTTTATTTATAAAATGATGGGTTAATCATCTCTAAGGTCCAACTTATTTGCTCATCTTATTCCTGAAAGAAGGAAAATAAAAAATCAGTGGACCCGACCTCTGCCTTCTGTTCTGTGGTTCTGTGTTGTGAGACCTGGAGGTCAAACTCGCTTGCATGCTGCTTGCCACTATTTCCTCAAGTGCTAAGTAGGGATAACTTGACTAACTCGTGAGATCAATAGTGAAGTTACAATAATTGGTTACATAAACGACTTGAAATAATTTATTATAATATAATGTATTATACAAATGTAAGGGACTCTCCACTTAAAATTGTGCTCAGTTGCTCAGTTGTGGCTGACTCTTTCGGACCCCATGGACTGTAGCCTGCCAGGCTCCTCTGTCCATGGAATTCTCCAAGCAAGAATACTGGATGGAGCATGCACAGGGACCCATAGGGAATAAAGAGGACTTCTTTACCACTTCCCCCCGCAGTCAATTTTTTTTTTACCATCCACCCCCTCCGATTCCTTATCCGGAGGTCCTTATCTTTTCAGGCCCACCTCATCTGAAGAGTTGACTCATTGGAAAAGACTCTGATGCTGGGAGGGATTGGGGGCAGGAGGAGAAGGGGACGACAGAGGATGAGGTGGCTGGATGGCATCACTGACTCGATGGAAGTGAGTCTGAGTGAACTCTGGGAGTTGGTGGTGGACAGGGAGGCCTGGCGTGCTGCGATTCATGGGGTAGCAAAGAGTCGGACATGACTGAGCAACTGAATTGAACTGAACTGAGGTCAAACTCAAGGGTGCTTTAATGTTGCTGTTTATATCATTCCAGGTCAGGGGCCTCGTAAACCATGAGTTTGTACAACAGTTAGATTAGGTGCATTTACTTTGATGTACTTTGCATCAAGGCCAATCCTGAAAAGTACTAGAGTAGTCCCTTGCTATCAGTGGGGCGTTAGTTCCAGGACTCTGTGGATACCGAAAATTCGAGGATGCTCAAATTCTAGAGTTGGCATGCCATATCTGGTAGCTCTCCATCTGCCCTAGATTAAACCAACCGACCTCAGGTCCTATACTACCGTATTTGTTGAAAGAAAAATCTGCACACCAGTGGATCCATGCAATTTAAACCCATGTTGTTCAACAGTCAACTGTATTTTTCTTTTCTTTCCTGTGGAGGAGCTGGAAGGCTTTGAGCAAATACTGAGAATGTATTTGCTCCACTCATGACGAAGGTTGGAAGCTGGGACGAGCATAACAAAGGGTTATGAGCATTCACCAAGTGCCCAAGGCTGGGAACGGATAATGAAGGGTTATACGCCCGGCCTTGTGACATTCGAAGGCTTCCTTCTAACCACCTGTTTCTGAGAGCAAGGACTGTTGTTTCACGTAATGGCTTGGGCGGTGGGAACTGTGTTTTATGCTTGAATGCTTTAATGTTTATCTGGAATGGCTACGTGCAAGTCAGCCTTATGCTGTATTCCCTGAAAATTATAAAACTACACAATTAGATAATAAACTTTGTCAGTCCACTAGAGGCTGTCCCTGAGTGTCCTTTTCAGAGTGCGGTTCTCTGAGCCTTACACTTTCCAAAGTCTGCTTTCCTCTGTTTTACAAATGCATATGTTCTTTAACAAACATGGAAAGCATTTAACCAAATGTGGGAAGCACTTGAAAGTTATTCTAGTGCGGAGGCATCAGTCAGTTCTATTCCTATAATGTCAAGGAACATTATTGTGTGACCTCACTAGGAAGGGAAGAGATAATGTTGTTTATAATGTTTCTCTGCATAAAGTATGCTGAGCAGTGAGTGAGCAGAATCAGGGTGTGACTGGCTGCTTTAACTCTGGACACACATTAGGCCCCCCAAAAAGATGACGAGGCATTTGAATTGTGGTGACATAGGCTTTAATGAATGACCTAAGTAGGCTCACTCTAGACCTCTCCATTTCTGGTTGGAAATGAAATTAAGCTTCTGATAAGTAAACTGCAAGTCCATTTACGGTTAATTTAATTTTTTTATATGTGTTTGTTTTCAATATCTTGTTAATTAAATCACAGTGTATGGTAGTCAGGTCCTCGACTCGAATCCTGGATCACAAATTGATTTTGCTGTCCCTTCTACTCACAAATATGGATGATATGAAAATCCGTAATGCCTTGGGTAACATAAAATGACAGTGAAGTTAGTTCCAGGATTTCCATGAAAAGGGTACTAAGGGGAATTCACGTTGGCCTTGATTTGTGTCCAAAAATTTGGTAAAACTTCTACATGGATCAAAACTTGCCCAGCACTATCAAGGAAAATTGACGATGAGGATGTCAGAATTGTATCCCATGCAATTCTGATTATACTACACCTTAGTGTACAAACTGGGGCTTCCCTGGTGGCTCAAACTGTAAAGAATCTGCCTGCCAATGCAGAAGACCTGGGTCCAACCCTTAGACTGGGAAGATCCCCTGGAGAAGAAAATGGCAACACTCCAGTATTCTTGCCTGGGAAAGCCCAGGGACAGAGGAGCCTGGTGAGCTACAGTCCAGAGGGTTGTAAGCTTAGGACATGACTTAGCAAACTAAACCACCATCAATGTGCAAATTGTATGAAAACAAACAAACAGATGCAGACCCAGACCTGGGATCACTTTCAGACTCTCTCCAGAGTCCATAGGTGAAACAAATAGGATATGGATAGAAACTTCCAGAGCTAAATTTGGAAGCTTCCATTTCTCCTTTTAATCTTCTCACCATCCTGAGCCCCACATTTCAGATCTTCAGACTTCCAACTGTCCATAATCCTTCTAAATAAAGTACTGCCTAGTCAAGGTTATCTGTCTTTTAATAGGTGATCCTAGAAGACCTCATAGTCATCAAAGAAACACATTGATAAATTGGTGTCCCACCCAGAGGACTTATCTTTCACATAGCTCTGTAGACCTCCGATTCCCCAACCTTGAAGAAGACAAAACACATCCTCTGCTAGAATCTTGTTTTCTTCAAAGGAAAGCTGGTCCAGAGAGAAACCAGGAGGCCATTTCCCAGACAGTAGCTTCAGCTTAGTAAGCTGATAGGAATGGAGAAAGCTCTCACTCTTTAACCCTTTGAATTCTGGAGGAGAGAGTTAGAAAGGCCCACTCTCATCTACACTCTGAAAGACATCTAATTTTTCTTTTACTGGGAAAACGCCCCTAAGTTCGCATTTTGGCTTTCAGTCCTGGTGTGACAGAACCTTTCCTATTGCAAGCCTCTCCTACATTCCTGCTGACCTGCTAGAATGATCGCTAGTATCAGCTCACACTTATTGGACCTCCCTAGTGGTCCAGTGGTTAAGACTTTGTGCTTCCACTGCAGGGGGCTTGGGTTCCACCCCTGGTTGGGGAAATAGGATCCCACATGCTACATGGCCAGCCAAAACAACAGCAACAAACAAACAAACTTCTTTCTTCCAGCCCCATCATCTATATTTTCCCTCCAGCCCCATTTTCTAAATTCTGAACACATACTGAACTGTTTGTCTACCTAGAGAGAAATGAAAGTGTGTGTGTATACATGCTAAGTTGCTTCGGTCGTGTCTGACTCTTTACAACCCCATGGACTATAGCCCACCAGGCTTCTCTGTCCACGGAATTCTCCAGGCAAGAATACTGCAGTGGGTTGCTCTGCCCTCCTCCAGGGGATCTTTCTGACCCAGGGACCAAACCCACCATCTCTTATGTCTCCTGCATTGGCAGGAGGGTTCTTTACCATTAGTGTCACCTGGGAAGCCCAAAAGAGAAATGAAAGTAATGCTGGTTAGTTTATTTATTTAGGAAATGCTCTGTCTAAGCAAGACAAACTAACCAAGCTTGTCACTTCAGATATTTCACTGGAGTGGGAAATAATCCATTGATTCTGAAGATCACCTTGCTTCTGCTCCTAGAAATATGCCAAGGTAACTGTTGGCAGGTGAAGGGCTAGCCTAATGTTATTATGCACTTTCTTTCCTTTATTTTCAATGTCTAAGGTCTGGCAAGAGAAAAGTCTGTGAAAACTTGCTGCCATCTCAAAGTACAAAATAGTAATAATTATTGGGGCAACACAAATGTCTTTTTTTTTTTTTCACAAATGTCTTTTAACAAACATTTATTTAACATCATCTATATCATAATTCCCTGTGTTCTGGGGAAATAAGCAAGACAGACAATAAACCCTGACTCTAGGTCATTTGGGCTTACTAGATTGGCACTCCAAGGCTTAATAGAAGCATTAAGTTATAAATCTTGATGGTAGGACGTGCCGCCTTTCACAGGCTCATCTCACAGGCTGGCTCAGTTGTTTCTGGGTTTTCCCAGGGAGTCTGACACATGTGCTCAAGAATAAACCCACTAATGATCTGCACTGGCTCTTCTCCAAGGCCCAGTGCCTTCTGTGAGGACACACTCTTACCCCTGGTTTCCATAGGTACCCCTGTCATTCTGTCAGGCTCTTCAGCAGTTTCTCCATGGTTGTTCACAAGTGGGAACAAATTTTCCTCTACTCAACACAATATCACAACTGGGCTGGAAGCAGCACAGAAATAGCTCTTCCAGCTTCTTCTACTACATCTTCCTGGCTAAGATGCCTGACTTCACTTCTAGAATCTGCCGGAGGATAAGATGCCCAACATTACTGAGTGCTCATGTGTGCCAGGCAGTGTTCTAAGCACTTTATATGGATGAACTCATTTAAACCTCACGCTAGCCTATGTTAGGGGTAGGTGTGATCTGTGCTATTAGCTTTTCCATCTTAAGGATGGGGAAAATAAGGTATAGTATGTTAGTTATCTACTGGTACACAACAATTGACCACAAAGTTAGCGGTTTAAAACAATAGATACGTATGTCAGATTTTCTATGGGTCAGTGCATAACTTAACTGATGCTCTGCTTCAGGGTCTCTCATATGGCTGCAATCAAGGTGTTGGCTAAGGTTCAGGTCTCATCTGAAGTCTTCACTGGGAAAGGATCTGTTTCTGATCTCATCTACATAGCTATTGGCAAGATTCACTTCCTTTGGGACATTGAACTGAGGGCCTTAGTTCTTAGCTGGCTGTTGTCCTGTGGACACCCTCAGTTCCCTGCCATGTGGGCCTTCCCAACTGGGTGAATTATTTCATCAAAGCAAGCAAGGGAAAGTCTGCCAAGAAGATAAAAGTCACAGTATTTGTAGCCTAATTGTAGAAGTGATAGCCCAACTCCTTTGACATATTCCATTGGTTAGAAGCAAGTCACAGCTCCTGCCCACACTCATAGGAAGAAGATTACATAAGCATCCATATATACAAGGAAACATGAGTCACTGGGGGGCATTTGGGGGCCATTGGGGGCCTCTCTGTATGCCACATGCAGAGAGGTTAAGTAACTTACTCTCTTATCCCTTTGGGACAGCTATAACAAAATATCACAGGTTAAAGTGACTTACAAATAACAGACATTTATTTCTTCCGGTTCTGGAGACTGCAAAGTGTAAGACCATGGCACCAGCAGATTCAGTGCCTCGTAAGAGCCCTTCACTGTACCCTCACTTGGTGGAAGGAGCACAAAGACTGCTGTAGGGACTATTTTGTAAGAACACTAATTTTATTTATGAGAGCTCTGCCCCCATGACTTAATCACATCTTACAGGCCCTACCACCTAATACCATCACCTTGGGGATTGGGTTTCAGGATATGAATTTGGGTAAGAGCCACAGACATTCCATCTACTGCACTTACCCAAGAATTAACAACTAATAGACAATTAAGTCAGCCTTTGAGTACAGGAAAACCAGCTCCAAAGGATAGTGAAGTTCAAATGGACTGTAAATTAGGCTACACTCAGAACAAGGATGTATTATTTCTCTTTTATCATCCTTGGAATGAGTCACTAAAATAAAAGTTGCTGAAGATGGAAGCTTTTTTGTGATTATTGATTTTTTCCCCCTATACAGGTTTTCAAAAAACATGAAAACAACACTATATGACTTAAACACAATTATCTAGATTCCCATGGGTTCATGGGTGCTCAGTAGTGTCTGACTCTGAGTGTCCACTAGACTCCTCCATGGAATTTTCCAGGCAAGAATACTGGAGTGGGTTGCTATTTCCTCCTCCAGGGGATCTTCCTGACCCAGGGATCAAACCTATATATCCTGTATTGCAGGTAGATTCTTTACCACTGTGCTACCTCAAAAACCTACCTAGACTGCCAGGAGCTTAAAAAAAAATAATCAGAAGATGTGGTAAGTCTGTTTCCTTCATTTTCGGGTTGCAACAACTATTGTCTACAGCTAAGTAACAGTAACAATGTGTTTGTCTGATTCCAACTCCCTTTGAGCCCATTTCTTGTTACTAGCATGCCCTTTGACTGTAGGCATTTGACTTTGCTACCATTAAAATTGAGTAGGGGCACAGTAGGCCTGAACACTGAATAGTGAGCCTATTTATGGGTTAACTTAAAGTTAGTTTCTCCCTTATATCTAACCTATATCAAGTTTCTTGGAACAATGTGGTATTTATACCTATAAATTAAATATCACCCTTAAGATGTGCTGTCACCTTAACAAAGTTACACGTATTTATTTGTAGGCCATTGATATAAGACAGTGTCATTATTACCCCCACCTGCGAGAAGGCTACCTGCTTATCTGCTCATGCACAAACTATTCTACCTAGTGGTAGCTACTGGAAATATAAATGCAACACCTTAGGGGCACTCAAAAACCTTTTGGGAAATAGAATTATTCATTTGTTCCTTTATTTGATCAGTAGACATATATTTTGTATGCTAAGGAGTGCTAAGTCACTTCAGTCATGTCCAACTCTTTGCGACCCTATAGTCTGTATGCTAGTTACTATACTAATAGGTCTAATTATAATAACTAAAATTGTGAAACACTGAAATGCAGCTGATTGATAATATCAACAGTGTCCTATACCAAGTCTGTGGTATACAGGAACAATACCTGGGTCCTTGTTCAGTTGCTCACTCGTGTCTGACTCTTTGCGACTCCATGGACTGCAGCATACCAGGCTTCCCTGTTCTTCACCATCTCCCAGAGCTTGCTCAAATTCATGTCCATCAAGTCAGTGGTGCCATCCAACCGTCTCGTCCTCTGTTGTCCCCTTTTCCTCATGCCCTCAATTTTTCTCAGCATCAGGTAGCCAAAGTATTGGAGCTTCAGCTTCAGCACCTGGGTCTTCTACTTTCCCAAAATTCCAAGCTGACTTGGTTCAAATTCCCTCAGTGGTAGTGGTTTAGTTGCCCAGTGGTGTCCAACTCTTGCGACCCCATGGACTGTAGCCTGCCAGCCTCCTCTGTCCATGGGATGTCCCAGGCAAGAGTACTGGAGTGGGTTGCCATTTTCCTTTCCAGGGACTCTTTCTGACTCAGGGATTGAACCCATGTGAAAAAGTGTCTCCCGCATTGCAGGCAGATTCTTTACACACCTGGGAAGACTCAAATTCCCTTGTTTATTTAAATAAAATTGCAAGGTTGATTTGGGGTTATGAACATTATCCTTGGCAAGCTGTTGCTAAATTACCATATAATTGTATGTTATTTGTCACATTCTCCGTACTTCAAATAAACTATATAAGAAATATAATTACAGCTATTAGGTTCTAAATTCTGGCAATTAGGTGATTCAAACTGGCTCTCTCTCTCTTATAATTCCTTAGGCACATATCATAAAAGAGGAATGGTATCCCCCACCACAGCCCCAGCTGGCAATTCTGATTGTCCCATGATTTCACAGCTGCAATTCAGCCCCCACCCTTTCACACTTGTCTCAGGCCAGTGATGCTTTCTTTAATTAGCACATGACAAACTTGAGTCCTGATTTGTCTGTTGCTTTGGTCCCTGGGTTACCTGAGTGCAGGCTCGTCTAATTGGGAAAGAAAACCTACTTTAACAGTGATGCTATTTGCCTGACACTGAAAAAGGGAGGGAGTAATTTTTCTGGTTGTTGAGTTTCCACTGCATTTGCATTTGCTGAGAACTTCTCTCTCTTACAATTTAGTCTCATGTCTAAGCTTTGTACCTATATTTCTGCTGTTTTCATTCTTATGGTTCTTAAACCTTCTCCAACTTGAAAATGGCCTCTTCAAAAAGCCACTAAGAGCTAAGCCTGTGAGAGACAGCCTGCAGAGTGTGATTCGAGGAGATGCAAGGCCCTCCTTTTTGAGGGCAGAGGTGAAGCAAACAAAATACTGCCCTCTCTTCCTTTTTTTATTTTAAAATGTCAGGGTTGCTGTCACTTCTCTCAGTGGTTAAGTCATATAGATGATAGCTTTGTTCTAGAAGTCCAAGTTGCATACAGGTAGAGAAGAGAACTTACATAAGGAAATCTGTGATTCCTGGCATTCTCTCCACTTGAAACAAAAATTTAAGACCTATTTTCTTAAAAAGTTACCAAGAGAAAGTTTCCTGAGGAATGAAACCATAGGACAGAAAGTGAAAATGGGGATAGGATAAAATGAGAGAAGCATATGTTTTATTTGTTTCGGAAGTGACAAACAAACGTTAAGCATCTACATTATACAGGAGGTAGTCAATGCTATGGTTTTTCCAGTGGCCATGTTTGAATGTGAGAGTTGCACTATAAAGAAAGCTGAGCGCCGAAGAATTGATGCTTTTGAACTGTGGTGTTGGAGAAGACTCTTGAGAGTCCCTTGGACTGCAAGGAGATCCAACCAGCCCATCCTAAAGGACATCAGTCCTGGGTGTTCATTGGAAGGATTGATGTTGAAGCTGAAACTCCAATGCTTTGGACACCTGATGTGAAGAGCTGACTTATTTGAAAAGACCTTGATGCTGGAAAAGATTGGGGGCAGGAGGAGAAGGGGACAACAGAGGATAAGATGGTTGGATGGCATCACGACTCAATGGACATGAGTTTGGGTAGACTCCGGGAGTTGGTGATGGACAGAGAAGCCTGGCATGCTGTGGTTCACGGGGTCGCAAAGAGTTAGACATAACTGAGTGACTGAACTGAATACTAGATACTGAAGGGAGATAGGAAGACAATGCAAAACATGCTTCCATGGGGCTGGAGTTACTGTAGGCTGATATACACTGGTGAAGCAGGTGACAGTGGAGTGAGGCAGAGGTCAAAGTGCTGCACACAGGCAGGATGTACTACAGAAGTGCCTCACGGAGGACATGGGGTCAGAGCTTCACAGCTAAGAGGGAAGAAGTTACTATTATTACTTGAGCACAGATGACTTGGAATTGGACTTGGAATTGTGTCTGATGGAGAGAAGAAGGAAACTGATCAGGCTAGAATGAAAGATTTACCTCGGGCAGTTGAAGATAGGAACTGAGACTTACCCCATGAGCATTAGATAGTCATCATAGACATCTGAATAGAGAAATGACAAAATGAAATGGATGTCATCGGAAGAATGAAGTTGGTGGTGGTTTTGAGGTGGGAAGCACTGGAGGAGGAAAGACAGGTCAGGCAATAGCAGAAGTCAAATGTGCTTAGGATGGTAACAGGAAGAAATGAACAGGATGGGAAGAAAGGATTTTTTTTTTTTAATGCCTGCACATAGGAAATTATTGAGATGGAGGGGGAAAAGAAGACTGTCAGGTCTACCCCTGAAATTGCTCAGCTTGAGAGGGGTTGAGAGTGACCCAGTGTCAGCTAGGTGATTTATTAAAGAGGAAAACCCCAGATTTCAGTAAGTATAAACATGGAATCAAGAGATTTTAAAGCTACAAAGGGCTTCAGAGTTCATCTATTCTAGCCCCTTCATTTGACAGGAGGAGAGCTGAAGCACAGGGCAGACGTGTCACTCAGTCCAGGGCAGTGAGCAAGTGTAGGGAAACCGAGGAGCAAAGGAGGGCCAATGTAGCAGCCCACATAGACGGCTGCCCACATCTTTTTCCACAGGGCCATCCTGCCTGCTTCACCATTCATTCTGTCTAGTTCTCACGACAATAGCTCTCACATTCGGGACTGAGGACCAGGGCCCATCTACTGCCAAATTATTAATAGACAAAATAAAAATAGACTAAGTTTTTCAAAAAGCTAAATTCATTTATTTAAGGAACTGACCTTTATTAAGGGGTTACGTCCTTGTTTAATAGTTGGTGTTACAACCCCCTGTCATTTAGGAAATGAGGCACTGATATGCATGGTACAATTTTTCCTGTCTTTTTTAACACTAGCTTTTATATACTGTTAGTCATCATCTCTTTATCCTTCTCTTCCCTTAGGCCTGGGCAGGAGCCCTCGGGATGGACACTGGGGTAGAGGTAAGGGGATGTGAAAGTGAAAGTCACTCGGTCGTGTCGGACTCTTTGTAACCCTATGACTATACAGTCAATGGAATTCTCCAGGCCAGAATACTGGAGTGGGTAGCCTTTCCCTTCTTCAGGTTTCTTCCCGAACCAGGGATTGAACCCAGGTCTCCTGTATTGCAGGTGGATTCTCTACCAGCTGAGCCACAAGAGAAGCCCATGAGGGGATATAAGGGATAACTACTACCGGGCACTTTTACTTCCTGTCCCTTGGCCTTAGACCAAGGCATGGCAGTAGTCGTGGGAAATGGACCCCAGTTCTCTATATGGCTCTATGATATTTCTTCATCCCTTGAAGTGAAGTGAAGTCGCTCAGTTGTGTCTGACTCTTTGCGACCCCATGGACTGTAGCCTATCAGGCTCCTCCGTCCATGGGATTTTCCAGGCAAGAGTGCTGGAGTGGATTGCCATTTCCTTCTCCAGGGGACTTTCCCGACCCAGGAATCGAAGCTGGGTCTCCCGCATTGCGGGCAGACGCTTTACTGTGGGAGCCATCAGGGAAGCCCTGATGTCATTTGATGTCACTTGACGTCATCCCTTAGTCATTTGCAAAGTAACCTGCAAAAGCAGCTTCTAGCCGCCTTTCCATTAGATCGCATTGTCTTTCCCACAAAGTCAACCTCACTGCTATGATCTGTGTGGAGGATCACAGTCCCTCACAGAAGCAGACTTTGGTGGGCTGCTCCATCAGGGCTTCGCAACAGCTGCCTGAATCCTGCTGGGCTGATCTTGGTCCCAGGGGAGGCAGAACTTACAAGAATCTGGACACCCCAAGAAAAAGAAATGCAAAAAGTCAAAATAGTTGTCTGAGGAGGCCTTCCAAATGACTGAGAAAAGAAGAGAAGTGAAAGGCAAAGGAGAAAAGGAAAGATAAACCCATTTGAATGCAGAGTTCCAAAGAATAGCAAGGAGAGATAAGAAAGACTTCCTAAGTGATCAATTCAAAGAAATAGAGGAAAACAATAGAATGGGAAAGACTAGAGATCTCTTCAAGAAAATTAGAGACACCAAGGGAACATTTCATGCAAAGATGGGCACAATAAAGGACAGAAATGGTATGGACCTAACAGAAGCAGGAGATATTAAAAAGAAGTAGCAAGAATACACAGAAGAACTGTACAAAAAAGATCTTCATGACCCAGATAACCATGATGCTATGATCACTCATCTGGAGCCAAAGTCAAGTGGGCCTTAGAAAGCTTCACTACAAACAAAGCTAGTGGAGGTGATGGAATTCCAGCTGAGCTATTTCAAGTCTTAAAAGATGATGCTGTTAAAGTGCTGCACTCAATATGCTGGCAAATTAGGAAAACTCAGCAGTGTCACAGGACTAGAAAAGGTGTTTTCATTCCAAACCCAAAGAAAGGCAATGCCAGAGAATGTTCAAATTACTGCACAATTGCACTCATCTCACATGCTAGCAAAGTAATCCTCAAAATTCTCCAAGCTAAGTTTCAACAGTATGTGAACCGAGAACTTTCAGATGTTCTAAATCCAGATGTTCAAGCTGGATTTAGAAAAGGCAGAGGAACCAGGGATCAAATTGCCAACATCCGTTGGATTGTCAAAAAGGAAAGAGAATCCCAGAAAAACATCTATTTTTGCTTTATTGACTACACCAAAGCCTTTGACTGTGTGGATCACAACAAACTATGGAAAATTCTTTAAGAAATGGGAGTACCAGACCACCTTACCTGCCTCCTGAGAAATCTGTATGCAGGTCAAGAGGCAACAAACAGTTGGAACCTGACATGGAACAATGGACTGGTTCCAAATTGGGAAAGACTGTATATTGTCATCCTTCTTATTTAACCTATATACAGATTACATCATGTGAAATGCTTGGTTGGATGAAGCACAAGCCGGAATGAAGATTGCCAGGAGAAATATCAACCATCTCAGATATGCAGATGACACCACCCTTATGGCACAAAACAAAGAAGAACTAAAGAGTCTCCCGATGAAAGTGAAACAGGAGAGTGAAAAAGCTGGCTTAAAACTCAACATTTAAAGAATTAAGATCATAGCATCCTGTCCTATCACTTTATGGCAAATAGATGAGGAAACAATGGAAAAGGTGAGAGACTATTTTCTTGGGCTCCAAAATCACTGCAGATGGTGACTGCAGCCATGAAATTAAAAGATGCTTGCTCCTCGGAAGAAAAGCTGTGACCAACCTAGACAGCATATTAAAAAGCAAAGACATTACTTTGTCAACAAAGGTCTGTAGAGTCAAAATTATGGCTTTTCCAGTAGTCATATATAGATGTGAGAATCCCCCTAAAAAGAAAGCAAAGCGCCAAAGAATTGATGCTTTTGAACTGTGGTGTTGGAAAAGACTCTTGAGAGTCCCTTGGACTTCGAGGAGATCCAACCAGTCCATCCTAAAGGAAACCAGTCCTGAATATTCACTGGAAGGACTGATGCTGAAGCTGAAGTAACAATACTTTGGCCACCTGATGCAAAGAACTGACATTTGAAAAGACCTTGATGCTAGGAAAGATTAAAAGCAGAAGAAGGTGCCGACACGGGATGAGATGGTTGGATGGCCTCACCAACTCAATGGACATGAGTTGGAGTAAACTCCGGGAGTTAGTCATGGACAGGGAAGCCTCGCGTTCTGCAGTCCACGGGGTCACAGAGTCGGGACACGACTGGGCAACTGAACTGAACTGGGCCCTATCAGCCGGCAGGAAGGCCTGCTCACCTAAGATTCAGTGACAGCTGCCCATTTTGTAAATATGACCTAAGGGGAAGACTGCTGCACCCAGAATTAAGGGATCTGGGTTGCTTATCCTACAATTAAAGTAGTCACTTTAAATTGGGTCTGTTTCTTGAATTCCAAAACTGCGTGCTAGGATTTCTTTCAGGAATACAAGCTTCTAAAATCGAACAGGATTTGGTAGACTTGCGGGGCTGAAGTCACGTGTAGCCCAGCTGGAACCCGCCCCGCCCCCCCCCCGCAAGCTGAACGCGCGGAACCCAGCGATTTCTGACTCCAGACCACACCCTCTTGCCACGTCCCTTCCGGGGAGGAGGGCGAGTGACGGTGGGAGCTCAGCGTGCGCGTCCCCGGCTGGCTCGGCGCGCGCGTCTCCGCCCGACTTGCCACAGATGCGGAGTCTGGGCCGGGTGGGCGGGGCACAGCGGAGAAGAGCGGAGCGGGGCGGGGCGCGCGGAGAGGACCGGCGCCGGGAGAGGACGCCGAGGAGGAGAGAAAAGCCGGCGGCCCGGTGGGGCAGAGGGGCGAGCAGGAGGCGGGTTGCACGGGGGTGTGGGGCGCTGAGTGGCGCCGGGACAGCGGGGAGCAGCTGAGCACGGCGGCCGCGGCAGCTGGGATTTGGGCCGCGGTTCGGCCGGGTCGGCCGGTGAGTGTCGGGGGCAGACTGCCCGGGAGGCTGGCGCGGCCCGGGCTGTGCCCGGGGGCAGAGGCGGCGGCCGAGCCGGAGGCGCCGTTGCGGCGGGCGGGCCCGGCCGGGCCTGGGGTGGAGTAAACACGGCCTCGCGCGGACCCCGCGAGTCCCAGGCCGGGTCCTGGCGGCGAGAGGGCGGCGGCGGCTTGGCCTCCGCGCCCAGCCCGCTGCCCGGCCGACCCTGGAGGCTGCCGGCAAATGGCGCCTCAGACCCCGTGGGCCGACCCCTCGGTGCCACCCGGGCTCGCGGGTCTGTGGGTGAGGGTAGGTGGGGGAGAAGCCAGAGGTAAACTTAGGAAGCCCTAAGATCCTCGAAAACCCGGCTTCTCTTCCCTGTTGCAGATTAGAAACTTGCTTTGTTTGGGGACAGACGGGTTAAAGTAATACTGAGAGGCATCGCCGACTGTCTCCACGGGATGAGTGAACTTGGTAACTTTTCCATTCATGGAAGTGAGAGGATCTTAGTATTAGCCTCAGCCCTCGTTAAAGAGAAATATCCTGATTTTATAGGTCTGAGGGATATGACCATTTCCAAGTTGTTTGTGTCCTGTCTCCTGGAAGTGCCTTGCTGGGAAGGGAGCATAGCGTGCACGTTGAATTCAAAGTAATCTCATTTGAGCGGGTTTTTTTACGCGTGTATTTAGAGAATAGAGCCAGAACAACGTGTTGTTTATCGTGGTTCTAGTACTCCATTCCCCCCTCTCCCTGTGTCTTGTTTTTGTTTCTGAGCCCTGTCGTAAGTCTTGGATAAAAGATGCTTGGGAAGGAATTGACCTTTTATTCCATAATTGCTTTGTTGACTCGGATCCAAGATGAAGTTATTTATGGGCATTCTGGTTTCAGTGTAGATTAACTTAAAACTTTACATACAAAACCCCAAGCTTTCTAAGCTTTTAATTTCTGTTTGCTACAGTTCAATCCACTTTTGTGTCCGTTAGAGTCCTAGAAATTCTATTAACACATTTTGCGTTTCCTCATATTTTTTAAGCTTTTCCAGAGTTGTTGACTGCCAAGAGGGAAGAGAGTAGCATAAAATATAAGATGAGGGTTTTCCTAAGGGTTCAGGTTTTCAGTTTACAGTTTTCGCTGAATCATGTTCATTATGCTTAGTCACTGTTTCTTACTACAGAAGTTTAATTGGGGATAACATGATGTTTTGCTAACTTTTTAAATTGCTAATTTCTTTTTATTTAGTATTTTAATGCGGTGACATAGCTCTTTGTGTATGTGTGATTCTGGAAATATTAGTGGGTGGAGTTTTGAGAGGGTTATCAGAGAACTGAAGTTTCGGATATAGGCAAACTTTTATGTATTCCAAGTGTACTAGGTATTTAATTTCAATCCAGTACTTTTGTATGGCTAGCGTTGGAGATTTTTTTTTTTAATAAAATGTCCTAATATGCTATTAAAGAAAAATAATACATATTTTGAGATACTGTATATAGTTAGGTGCTTTAAGGTCACCGAAATAGGTCTTGTTTCATGTGTGTTTACTATTTGATAGACTATGTTACTAAAATGTGGCTTTTAATGGCATAAGCTTTATGCTCTTCTGGGTGGTTTTGGTAATTCTTGTAACTAAGTTACCATGACTGCTTGTTTCATTAAAAGAAGTTAGCACATGCTGTGAAATGACATGGTATTTGTAGAATTTATTAATAGTCAAGTCTTCAGTCAAAAGGCTATAAAATATTATTTAATTTCAAATTTGTTTTTGATGAAATAAGTGAGATTGGCTTTGGACTAGTGGTTTTTACCTATAGGTAGCTCAATAATTAAATACAAGATAAGCATGCCTCAAACACAACCCAGTCTTTGAAAATCTTTTTCCAAAAAGGTTTGTCTTTTTTTTTAAGAGTGAATAATGTTAGCATTAGATCCTCATATGATTGTTTTTAATAAACTTTATAAGTATAAATGACCTGATATGGAAATATATATATATAGATAAAATTTTGTGCATGTGTGTCTGTTGTGTAAAGTGAAGTGCATCTGTCTTCTGAGCAATACATGTTTGTGTTGTACTGGACACGCTAATAATTACATCCAGCCTTTGTAGAGTACTAGGTTGTTGTCACAGTAGAGTAATTGCATCACGGTCACAAAGCTGAGTCCTTGGAAGCCCATTCCCCTGTGCCATGCTGCCCGTTGTAATAAGTTGAGTTCCACCATTCTGGTGGATTATTTTTATCTGAGTATCAACTCAAATAGATTCTGGTATGAAATTAAAGATTAATATTTGTTACTTTAATTTCTGATGTAAGTCTATAGTAATTTCTTTCGTTTATTTAGTGGAGAACAATTTCAAGTAGTTAGGACTTTAACTTTGAGATCAGTTACCTATGACCATATTTAGAAATGCAAGATTTATGTTTTGATTATATCATAACTGGAAGGGTAGAAACTTGAAAACAAAATTCCACATAATTAGGTCATCATTCTATTAAAAAAAGTCAGAACCAAAATTTAATAAAAGAATGTATACTGTGTAACCAGTTTAGCCATTTTGAACTCATCAGTAGGCCAGGTAGTTTGAGATGGGAGTTTAATGATCTTGGATTTTTCAGTCTTGCCTAGTCATCCCAGCCCCCTTTTTTATACCAGTAAAATAAAATATCCAATTAAGGTTATATTTTTATTATGGCCTTTAAAACTGAGCACACCTGATTAGTAAATCAGCAGCAGTGTTTGTATTTATTGTGCAGCAGCACCTCTGACTAGGCAATAAGCATGAGACTCTCTCTGGAGGAGTCAGAACTGATTGCTGAATATGAAATTTCAGTCATAGACCTACTGGTTAACTAATGAGTAAGTCTGTCTATAGTTCTATTTCAGCCTTTCATTGAAGCAACATTTTATTGTCTCAGTGGAATTTTTTTAATCTAATATCATTCAGTTCAGTCACTCAGTCATGTCCGCCTCTTTGCAATCCCATGGACTGCAGCACGCCATTATTCCCTGCCCATCACTAACTCCCAGAGCTTGCTCAAACTCATGTCCATTGAGTTGGTGATGCCATCCAACCATCTCATCCTCTGTCATTCCCTTCTCCTCCTGCCTTCTGTCTTTCCCAGCATCAGAGTCTTTTCCAATGAGTCAGTTCTTCACATCAGGTGGCCAAAGTATTGGAACTTCAGCATCAGACCTTCCAGTGAATATTCAGGACTGCTTTCCTTTAGGATGGTCTGGTCTGATCTTCTTGCAGTCCAAGGGACTCTGAAAAGAGTCTTCTCCAACACCACACTTCAAAAGCATCAATTCTTTGGTACTCAGCTTTCTTTATGGTACAACTCTCGCATCCATACATGACTACTGGAAAAACCATAGCTTTAACTATACGGACCTTTGTCAGTCAAGGTCTAATATCATATTGATTGTAATATTAAGGAAGTAGACTGATGCCACTTCCTTTCCTCACCTTCTACATCCTCAGTCACCTGCACACATGTGGACACCTCAATCTCTGCTATTCTTTTTGAATTGCATCCGTGTATAGTCAGTAACCTGTAACCAGACTGCAGGATTCATTAAAAAGTTAAAGAAAATATACAGTTAAACATTTCCTTCTGTGCCTTGTATTATTATTATTATTTTAAACAATGGAAGATTGAAATTAATTTTCTTTGATTTATTTTTCCCTTTGAGTTGCTTTTTTTGATGGACAATTTAGCTTATTCCACATATAATGCCTGGAACATATGCCCTAGATACTCAGTAACTATTTGAATACTTCTGACTTTTTATAGAAGGTACAATGAGGTAATTTTTAATTTGGAGTCAATCTGGTTGACTAATAGTAGATTTATAAAGTATGTTTTTATGATGTATGTAGCTTTCCATGGATCAAGAATTGTTTTGGAATCCATTGGTTATTTCTTATACTATAATAATTTCACTCATATTAATAAACAAGTCTCTACGCAAGGCACAAACTTGAATACAAGGAACACTGGAGATCCCCTGGAGAAGGAAATGGAAACCCACTGCAGAATTCTTGCCTGGGAAATCCCATGGACAGAGGCGCGTGGTGGACTGCAGCCCGTGGGGTCACAAAAGAGCCAGGCATGACTTAGTGACTAAACAGCAAGAGCAGCATGGCTAGCATTACCAGGGAAAAACGCAGTGGGTAACGAACACGTGCGTGTATGGAATCCGTGTCGTGCCTTGCCTTTGGGTATGTGGAGAAGTACCATTTAAGCTGATAAAGATTTGAGCCAACAGGAAAGGGGGGAGAGAGGGAGTGTGTGTGTGTGTATATGCATGTGTCTGTATCTGTGTCTGTCTGTCGAGTCAGAGGCACACCTTAAGATCAGCCTGAGGCAGCAAGTTGTGTTGAATATTTGGATGACTTGATTTCGCATATTTTAAAATCAAGCTAATTTGCAATTCTTTCTTTATCTATTGCCTTATGTATTGTCATGAATTTGGAAAAATAACTCTTTTTTGAAGGCAATATCTTTATGTCTAGAAATAGCCTTAAATAAAAAGATCTCATTTCATTGTATGGGCAAATGCCATGTCTTAAAATTGTTTTTATGGATTACTTGTCAGCCACTTGGATTATGAGTTGGCCTAGAATTTCTGTTGGAGAACATTGAAACTGTGGTAAAGCATTTAATCGTTTATAATATTTTGCAGTCTAATGAAACTTTTCAGTCATTCAACTTTAAGTGTAAATAGATATGTTATTTGGAAGATTACGATTCTGTTTTAGAGTTTTTAAAAAACTTAATATTGAGGAGTTTTAAATTAAGCTCATCTTGAGCTTGAAGCTCAGTTGTAGCAATATATTTTCTGCCGGACCTGCTGTGTCACTGTTCAACCAATAAATCAGGGATCGGCATTTTAAACTTGTTTCATAGAATTCCTGAGCAATTGTGAAATACTTTTAGGAGGCATATTTAATTTGATAATAGCGATTTTGAAAGAGGATGGATCTGAAAGTTTTAAATTCTGAAAGAATACTCTTTGGGTATTGTCTAGTACATTCTTAAAAATCTTATTTCTTAATATATTTAATTGTAAAATGGACTCAAACTTGATTGCTTCTTTGTATAACTGTTTTGAGTAAACAGCTCAGTTTACAAACAGTAAATTTGTACATTTATATTGAGCATTACATATGTAAGTTTAAAAAAAAATAATTTAGTAGAACACTAATGTTCAAAGCAAAGTAATGTGCTATTATAATTAGAAAGGATCAAAAAGACTTTCTTGACCTTAATATATTTAATTGTAAAATGGACTCAAACTTGATTGCTTCTTTGTATAACTGTTTTGAGTAAACAGCTCAGTTTACAAACAGTAAATTTGTACATTTATATTGAGCAGTACATATGTAAGTTTCTTAAAAAATAATTTAGTAAAACACTAATGTTCAAAGCAAAGTAATGTACTATTATAATTAGAAAGGACCAAAAAGACTTTCTTGACCACAAGAGTGATTAAGTGCTGGGATAAACTACAAGCAAAGCAAAGTTGTGTAACCTCCATTCCTCAAATAACATGTTAAAATTGCACCACTGGTTACTGAAGTGCTGTGTTATTTTCTTAAACTTTTGTAAGTAAGCATATCTGTTTTTGTCCATATATATTGATCAGATACAGATTGCAGTCCTAGCCCTGCCACTTACTAGGTAGATGACCTTGGCTAAGTCACTTAGCCTTTCTGTACCTCAGTTTTCTCTGGGCTGTTACAAGGATTAAGTGACATTAACATGGTATATATTAATACCAAGAAGGATAGAATACCTAGTTAATGTTCCTTTTTCCTTTAAGCTTACTTCAATAAATAATAAATGTTATGGACTTATTGCTGTGGATACTTTTATTTATTATTTTTTTAAACATTTGTCCGAAGGAGGAATAGTGTGGAGGAGTCTGTTTATTTTGAACCTTGAGAGCCTTCTACTTTTGCCTTTTAAAGTTGTTGCTATTATGCCTTAACTCAGTTGTTTGTAACAGTTGCTATTTTAAACACATCTGAATTAAGGGATGTTTTGAGATGTGTTCTGTCTGGTGTGGTCATGTGATGTGCATGTAACATAAAGTGTTCCTACTAGTTCTGAGAGCACTGGTCACTTCTGTTGGAACTGCTTGTATTTTTAGGTTTCTCTCTTAGTAACAGTCAAGTTTATAACCTTCAGCATGTGAGATGAACTCAGTCTAGTTGTTGCAAAATAAGAAAGCTGCAGCTGTTCCCACAATCTAATCACTCAGTAAAATTTGTCTTCTTATTAAAGTTTCTCTGCATAAGTTACAAATGTCATCATTAGCCTGTCATTTGTTCTATTTTGACCCCTTTAGCAGTATATCTTTAATTTATAGGTCATTTCCTTGGCTTTAAATTTTATAGGGATAAACATTCATAAGTATTCATAATTTGTAATTTTAAAAAACATTTTAAAATGCAGTTTTGTTGATAAATGTGTGCCTCGTTTTCTTCTGTCCCTGGCAGCAGTGCATACCATAATATCAACTCAGAACTTTGCTGCTTAATCACCAAAGCTCTGTCAATGGTAGACTTTTGCTATTTTGAGTTTGAGGAAAATTAAGTCTGTCTTAGAGACAGATAGCAATCTGGGAAATAACTATTTTACGTTAGCCACCTAGATGTAAGATTGAATTTATGGAAGACAATATTGAAAGAGCTAGCAATCTCTTATGCACGAAAGTGAAGAAAATAGGCTAAAAATTGGCTTCTTATCCAGAAAATTATTAATTTAATTTGGGGAATTTTGAGGTGAGTTACCTGTGCCATATGCAAGTGGAAGTATATAGTAAGTAAGTAGCTGTAGAGATCTGAAGTTTGGACGAGGGATCTGGGCAGGAGGTACAGATAAGTTTTCAGCATATAAGTGGCAATTGAAGCTTTTGAGAAATTGAGAGCACCCTGGGAGAATGTATAGATTGAACCAGAAATAACATGGATCCTTGAAGAAGAGAAATATTTTAGAAGAAAAGATTAAGGAATAACCAGAGGTAGAGGAAAAAGCAGGGAAATGTGAGATCATAGAAACTAAAGAAAGATAGTAGTTCGGAAAGGAGGAGGAATTAGTCAACAAAATAATGTAATGGCTAAAAAGATGAGTGTGGAAAAAAATGCCCTTTGAATTTAGCACTGAGAATCTTCATGCAGTGGTTTTAGTGAGTGGTTGTAAAAATAAAGCCACATTAGAGGGCTGAAGAGTACATGGGACGTTAACAGGGTTTGTTTATTTGTTGTTTTTCTTTTGAAAGCTTGAGTGAATAGGAACAAAGTAGTAGCAAAAGGAAGATACCGCTTTATTACTTAGGGTTTAAAGATGAAATAGCCTTCTAAGTTTTTGCTGCTAATAGGAACAAGCCATTAAAGAAGTTGAATATTTATAGAAAAGAAGACATTGAACAGGCTTAGTAATTATGATTTAAATCGGTGCATTGTGGCAGTGCCTTCTCTTCTTTGTGTATAAAACTTGTCTTGATAAAAGCAGGAAAGACCATTAGTTATCTGCAATCCTTTCATGTTATTTTATGGATGCTATTTCTTTGCTTAAAATCCTCAGTGATTTCTAACTACTTGAGGTCTGAACTCCTTAGAATAGCATATAGCATACAGTGCACTTTCCATGATCCGGAGAGATCCTGTCCGGCCGCATCTCTCACAGGAACTTTGCATGTCACCTGTGAGCCAACAGCACTGGGAAACCTGAGGGTCCCTCGGCGTGTTTGCCAGTTTTTGCGTTCTGTATTTGCATATGCTGTTGCTTCAGCACTGAATACCCTTCTTCCTTTCTAATCCTACCCTCCTATGATTAAGACTCCTCATCTTTCAAGACTGCTGTGAATTCTTCTCTACTCTCTTCCCATATTGATTATTTTCTCTGTCATATTAGTCATATTAAAAAGTAGCATGGTTTTACTTTCATCTCTGACCCTGTGCTGTAGCTCCTTGGGAAGCGGCACTGTGTCTCCTAATTATTGCCATACCAAACACGGAGTCTGGTACATGGCAGTTACACAATAAATAAGTGTTGAATAAATGAATGGAAACCGTGGCCCTCAGAAGTAAGTGATTTGCCCACTGTCACAGAACTGGAGCTAGAACTTAACATTTTTTGGTTAAGTGCCCTCTGTGTTTTATTAATAATAAGGCTTACTCTCTTGATTTGTTTTAGAATTTCTTAAGGCATATGTAGAAGGAGAGGTCAGTAGCTGAAATCTGAAGTGAATTGATGTATTTAGAAAGAATATAAAGAAAACTTCTAATCAGATTCTAGTTAAATATTTTCATGAAATTCAAATTATTCTGTTTCAGGAATATGATGAGGTCTGTGCAGTGTGGGGGCACATCATAATCAGTTTAATTAAAGTGTAAAAAGATACAAGTGTTCTCTGAAATCTCGAAGTTAAATATGCATTAATTTGTTTTTGACATTAATTTATACACTACATAATATACTAGAATTTAAGTATTATATTTTGAAACGTGTGGCCTTTTGAGCAGATTGTTGCATGTTATGTAAAAATGAATTTTTGACTTCTTGAATTGATGTTCTTAAGTTGGTTCAAGATGGATCAATTATATGTAAAATAAACTCATTAAATATGTTTATTTTATATATTTCATTCTCATGTAAGCCAATATACCTTCATGATTTGATTTTTATTCTTAAAACATTGTTTTAAAAATCAGCCACTTTTTGCCTAACATCTTATTTCTTTTCCATCTCAATAACCAGAGCTGAACTGGCCATCATGGAGGAAGAGCTGCAGCATTCGCACTGCGTTAATTGTGTCAGTAGACGATGTATGACAAGACCAGAGCCTGGGATTTCCTGTGACTTGATTGGTTGTCCATTGGTTTGTGGAGCAGTTTTCCATGGATGTAAGGCTGATGAGCATCGACTTCTATGTCCATCTGAACGAGTGCCTTGCTTAAATAGTGACTTTGGATGTCCATTTACAATGGCTCGAAATAAAGTTGCTGAACATCTAGAAATGTGTCCTGCAAGTGTGGTGTGCTGTACGATGGAATGGAACCGATGGCCAGTTAGTTATGCAGACCGGAAATCATATGAAAATCTAAGCAGAGATGTTGATGAAGTGGCACAATTAGATATGGCCTTGGCCCTTCAAGACCAACGGATGCTCTTAGAATCTCTTAAAGTAGCCACCATGATGTCAAAAGCAACTGATAAAGTGTCAGAACCTAGAGAACAGATCTCAGTTAAACCAAGTGTCTCAGAAATACCACATACTAATGGTTTGGTGTCTGCTGATGAAGAATCTTATGGTGCACTGTATCAAGCTACTGTTGAAACAACCCGAAGTTTGGCTGCTGCTTTAGATATTCTGAATACTGCCACAAGAGACATTGGCATGTTAAGCACGAGTCTTTGTGCTTCCCCAAATGAAATGAATGAAGAGCAAAATGCCAGAGAAAGCTTACAGAATAGAAACCCAAAAGACCAGGACCATCTTTATGAGGATGAGATGGGAGCAGTAGGTGGGATTGACCATAAGGACACAAGTCAGAGTGCCCAGTTGGAACAAAATGGCTCAAGTGATTTATTGTGTGACTTGGATGCCGGTTCTTATGGCACTCCTGCTCTTTGTAATGGCTTTCCTTTGGAAGATATATGTGCACAGGTCATTGAGCAGAACCAGGATTTACGTACTGACTCAAAACAAAGGAACTTAACAAATGGAGAATGTGTAGCATCAGATGGCTCTTCAGAACCTTCTAGTTCACTTTTAGTAGCAGCACAAATTAGGGAAGTAATACCACCTGATGCTTTGCCTAATGGCACAGTTCAGCATATCCTCATGCCAGATGATGATGAAGACTTGTGTTGGAAAAAGGTAGACTTAGGGGACCTACGGAATGTGGATGTCTTATCTTTCAGTCACCCTCCTTCATTCAAATTTCTTTCGAATTCATGTTGGTCTAAACCAAAGGAAGATAAAGCAGTAGACACATCAGATTTGGAAGTTGCGGAAGATCCAATGGGTCTCCAGGGAATAGATCTAATCACAGCAGCATTACTGTTTTGTCTAGGAGATTCTCCAGGTGGGAGAGGTATATCTGATAGTCGCATGGCTGATGTTTATCACGTTGACTTTGGGACTCAGACTTTTTCACTTCCATCTGCCATTTTAGCTACAAATACAATGGTTGGGGAAATAGCTTCAGCTTCAGCTTGTGATCATGCCAACCCACAGCTTTCAAATCCAAGCCCTTTTCAGACACTGGGGCTGGACTTAGTATTGGAATGTGTTGCTAGGTACCAGCCCAAGCAGCGTCCAATGTTTACATTTCTTTGTGGACAGTTATTTAGGAGAAAAGAATTTTCATCGCATTTTAAGAATGTGCATGGTGACATTCATGCTGGACTCAACGGCTGGATGGAACAGAGGTGTCCTCTAGCATATTATGGTTGTACCTATTCACAGCGTAGATTTTGTCCGTCAACACAAGGAGCAAAGATTATACATGACCACCATTTGCGGTCATTTGGAGTTCAGCCGTCTGTATCCACAGTGTTAGTAGAGCCTGCTAGAAACTGTGTGCTGGGTTTACATAATGACCATCTAAGTAGTCTTCCTTTTGAAGTCCTGCAACATATTGCAGGGTTTCTCGATGGCTTCAGCTTATGCCAGTTCTCATGTGTATCCAAGTTAATGAGGGATGTATGTGGCAGTCTTCTCCAGTCTCGCGGAATGGTCATACTTCAGTGGGGGAAAAAGAAGTATCCAGAAGGAAATTCGTCATGGCAGATAAAAGAAAAGGTTGGTGTCATTTAATTGTATCAGTTCCTTATTTGACATATAATAGGCACTTAATAATGTTGTTGCTGTGAAATTGATCATCCTTGTTGTGAAATTGCGTGCGTGCATGCTAAGTTGCTTTAGTCATGTCCATCTCTTTGCAACCCTATGGACTATAGCCTGCCAGGCTCCTCTGTCCATGGGATTCTCCAAGCAAGAATACTGAAGTGGGTTGCTATGCCCTCCTCCAGGGGATCTTCCGACCCAGGGATCAAACCCATGTCTTAATGTTTCCTGCATTGACAGGCAGATTCTTTACCACTAATGCCACCTGGGAAGCCCATTGTGAAATTGGCCATCCTTAAAAATAATTCAGTATGATGACAGACTTTTTTATAAAGATAATAACAATGTGAATACATTGTTAGTCATAATCACATATTTACTGCAGACATCCTAGAACTAGATTCTAATGTCGTATGACAGAGGCCACTTGTAGTTCTTCAGTTGAGGGGTTCTGTACCTACTCACTTCTGAAACAACTCCCTTTGCTTGAGTCCATATTAACCACCTTCTTTCTAATTTGGGCTCCATCTGAAACATTTGTGCCGGGGTACAGCCCCCTGGATCCAGGGTGATTCGAAGGTGGGGATGGAGTCGGCATCCTTGGAAATAACTTATTTAATTACAGATAGAGAGGGATTAGAAAATTAGCAGAGAAAAAGAGGCTGAATAACTTGGTTCACATGGAATACCAATCACCACCTACGTAGGCCGCAAGCATCTTCCCATTCTCCCGAAGGAGAGGAGGCGCTGAGCACCCCCCCCTGCCCGGTCCGATCTTAGAAGCCCAGACAAAATTAGCAGACTTGGTGGGTACCCATGCACCAGATGGGAATTCGGCCAGAAAAACAGAGAGCAAGAAAGAAGCAACATGGGGGAATCAGTCTTTCCGGAAACTGATCTGGTTTCTTTATTTTGGGGTTTGCTTAAATACCTTTTGTTACACATAGGGATGAATACAGAGTCACACGGGGGTCAGCAGTCCTGACCTTTATCAAAATCAGGTGCTTCACATAAATGTATAAAAAAAAGGTCTTAGGGGTTTTACATCATCTTCTGGCTGTGAGACCTGCTGACATTTTACTACCCTTTCTTTCTGATAACCAAAAAACTTATTTTTTCCAAGGGTGTTTTTTCTTAAACCAGGCACCACCCTCCAAATAAAGTTGCATTCCTATAGGGTGAGGGCGTAGTGAGTTACAATCAAGAAAGGAATTTATTTAACCCAAGGTTAACATGATTAATCTTAAAGGTTAATATTTATTTCTCCTATATGCTAGTTATATTCATTATAAGGGCAGGGAATATGGAGATTTAGCAGCAAACATCAGCCCAACAAATGAAAATCCTTTCACCAATGCTCCCCTTAAGATCTATTTAGTCTTAAGATAGTGATAAAGTTACATTTTTACATAGCAAGGACACAGTGATTTATAACAAAGTACAGTGATCTATTACAAAAGAGAAAATCCATTAACTCAAAAAGTCTAGTATTGCTAACCTTAAAAACTACTATATTTCCTTTTCTATATTCCAGATACATTCATTAATACATTCCCAGGTGCCTGAGGATATGGAGGCCTGGCGGCAATCATTGACTCAACAATGATAAAAGCCCTATGCTAATTAAGACTCTCAAAATACTCCAAACTCTCTGTGCTGTTTATGGTTGATAGGTTGTCACACAAGCTAGTCTGTCAGCAGAGAGGTTTGACCTGAGACACCCTTGTCACACCCAGGGCAGGGAATTAGCAGTAATTATTGGCACAATAAATGAAAAACCCTTCACCAATATAATTCCTAATCAACCACTATACTATACTAATAATTTTCTAACTTCTCAAAAGAGTCTGTATTTAGAAAGTTTTAAAGCATCTTGTGCCTCTCATGGTTGGGAGGCTGTACAATCACATGTGGCCGGACAAACCCACTCAGGCAGGCTAGAGAACCTTCAGAGGAGTCCGTAAGTTGAAACACTCTTGTCATGCCCAGGAATTTTTATTGACTTCGAACTGCACGTTTACTCCTTCTCCAAGAGAACCGGTGGGGAACAGCCCCCCATAAAGTCAGAGGTGTAGGCAAGAGCATGAAACAGTAAAGTAGATAGACTCTGGTTTTGGGGGTAGATGCTCAGGAACAGGGGGTTTCCTGAGGCTGGATCACGCCTTTGTGTAAGCCAAGCCTGTTTCCTCATAACCTTTGCCATGGGCGGAGTTCCTCACGCTGGCCCCCGGCACATTAGCACTGTAGGACGATGGAGGAATCAAGGAGAAGGTTTCTTTTTAATTGCTTGCAGTTGGCAGCTTCTGTACATTCTTAGCCCTTTCTTTCTTAGAAGTTGGTTGTTACAAGTAAAACTTAAATAAGGAGACATGAAAAATACATTTACTACTAGCAGGTGACCAGTGGAGTATTTGGGGTATTGTTGTTCAGTCCCTAAGTTGCATCTGACACATTGCAGCCCCATGGACTGCAGCAGGCCAGGCTTCCCTGTCCTTCACTATCTCCCAGAGTTTGCCCAAATTCATGTCCATTGAGTCTGTGATGCCATCCAACCATCTCATCCTCTGCTGCCCCCTTCTCCTTTTGCCTTCAGTCTTTCCCAGCATCAGCATCTTTTCCAGTGAGTTGTCTCCTCGCATCAAGTGGCCAAAGTATTGGGGCTTTGGTATCAGTCCTTCCAATGAGTATTCAGGGTTGATTCCCTTTAGGGTTAACTAGTTAGGTCATCTTGCAGTCAAAGGGACTCTCGAGTCTTCTTCTGTATCACCACAGTTTGACGGTGTCAATTTGGGATATAGAAAACAAAATGGATGGATGTGGAGATGGCTTGAAGTGAAATAAGGGCAGTAGGATTTGTTATTGGTGCACACTGTGGGTTTAGCACAGAACAAGGATGTGTTGTAGATTGGAAGCTTGACCAGGAGATTTAGGCAGGTCTGGGAACAAAGCCTAGCTCCATCATTTTCCTTGTGTGATATCTTATTTTTGCCAGCTTCTGTTTGAGGCACTGTCCAGTAGAAACTAGAAGGCATTACAGCTGTCTTTGATTGAAAGTGTTTTTTCATTTTAGAACATTTATAATATGAAACTTTGATTTCATAAAGTATAAAAAAATTTGATAACCTTCATATTGGTTGAACAGGGGTCATATTTCTGGGTACTTTGTTTTTACCACCCTTAGGTTTTCTCTTATTTTGACTCATTGCTCCAGTTTGTTTTTTTTTTTTTTCATTGCTCCAGTTTTTGAGAATTTTGCATCTGCTTCTGTGCTCTCCTGAAGCTTTGACCAGTAAATGCGCACATTAATTATTTTATGTAGAAAATTTCATACTTGCTATGTATATGTGAGTATGTGTGTGTCTTCATTTACTACATGATTTTGTGTATTTCTGCCATTGGACTGGGACACTCAGAGCATGGTCCCTTTCTGTCCTTGCCCACTAGTATTGATCTATGAGGTGAAATATTTTCTGGGGATTCTGTCACTACAGAAAATGTCATCTACTCGTGGAGTTTAAATTGCCATCATTTATACAAATTACTTACATGTGTATATCCCTGGCCATTTTCTCCTCTGAATTCCAGGTCACTATATATAGGCACCTACTAGACATCTCCATTGGATTATCTTCAATAAACTCAGCATATCCAGCCTACTCCATTTCTCTACCCCTCTTAATCTCAGAAAGTTGCATTATCATCTCTTAAGTTGCCTAAACTAGGAATTTGGGAGTTAAGGTTAGCCCCTTTTTACCCCCTTTGTTTCCTTTTCCTGGTATTCCCACAGTCCTGTTGCCTCCCTTCTTCATGCCTCTCAAGCTTTTCTACTGCTATTTCCCTGGCTGGTCCCGCCTGTGGTTCTCTTCTGGGTTACGGTAGCAGCCACTTCCTTTCTGGGCTTCTCTTTCCAACTGAGTCCCTCTCCACCATATCGCCTGTAGAAGATGTAGAGTGGTAAATAATTTCTTGAATACAGTTCTTATACTGAAGTGCTTAAAAACTTTTAAAATGTCTATCCATTGCCCTAGGTTAGGGGCAGATTCCTTAATGAAACATTTAAGAGTTTTCATAAGTTTGTCCTTACTTGCCTCTTCAGTTTCCTTTATATTCCAGCCATGGAATTTACTAGTAGTTGTTGAATGTTTTCTTCTTGCCTTAAGGTGTTTGAGTACACTGTCCCTGAAACCTCCATTTGAATGCTTGAAATGTATAGACAGTGTCCACTTTTATAAATTTATTTAATCTGCTGTCCCTGTTTATGGATTAAAAAAACTGGTTAAGTAACATGTCCTTGGATTCAGACCTGGGAAGCTGTTTCTGGAGCTTGTGATCGTCATCTCCTTGGTATATCCTGCTTATTCCTCAGATCTTATCTCGTCAAGAAAGCCTTCTCCGAAAGTTCTTAGGTGCATTTTTTCCCAGAAATGCATTTTTATTGATATGGAATTAAGAACTGTTCATTTTACAAAAAGTTCTACAAAAATTTCCAGAAACATTTAACTTATATGCAGAAGAACTTGTATTCGTCAGTATTACTAAATGCCATTACTATTTATAAATAGTGAAAAGAAAAGGTTCCTCTGCACAGTATCCTAGAGTGTTTTTTAGTATACTTCATATGGTGTAATGGAAATTTTTTTGGAGGAAAAACATTTGTATTATCAATATCTCCTATATACATAGTCCTTTGGGTAGGATGAAAATCTAGTACAGTGTATATTATTTTAGGAAGTGACTCTAAATGTTCTATAGAAATTAAAAATTGCTTAATAAGCCAGGTTGGATGTGATTTTTTAATGCTAAGTTTTTTCTTTTTTGCTGTTAGATTTCTTAAAGTCATAATGTCATAGAAGTTATCTTATAAATATTTAATGAAAAGATTTGTATCAAAATGAATTTTGTAGCAAGCCACTTGAAACTTATTTCTCATAACAGTTAGAAATGAATGTTTTAATTCTTATAAATTGACTGGTTTAAATCTGAAGTAGAGTTTTCTTCTAGGTATGGCGATTCAGTACCGCATTTTGTTCTGTCGATGAATGGAAGTTTGCTGACATCCTGAGCATGGCTGACCACCTGAAGAAGTGCAGTTACAACATTGTAGAGAAGCGGGAGGAAGCGATCCCACTGCCGTGTATGTGCGTGACGCGAGAACTCACTAAAGAGGGACGTTCACTTCGCTCAGTTTTAAAACCTGTACTTTAAAAAGTCAAATTCCACTTGCACATACGTGCAAGCTCCTAGTATAATTTGTTTGTAATATGTGACACTTTATTAATGTATTAAAGATTACAACTAGCTAAATTTATTGTCACTATGTATATAATGTTTTGAAGTGACATATATTTTTATAAAGTTTAGTTGGGAAAAAGTTGCCTTAATATTTGAAATGTGTGAATTTTTTGGAACTTGCTGGACAGGGTGATTTAATTTTTAGCTACATAATTTTCAGAATTAGTATTTTTAATGGTGTGCATATTTTGGTTCTTACATTTTTTGCTCCTTAAACTAACAAGATCCTGACCAAACAATTTATTCCTCATTTTCTGTGGGTTACAACCCATGCATTCAAAAAGCAAAACTTTGATTCTGATTTTTACATCATAGGCTCTTCAGATAAAGCATTCAGTTGCTTAAGCACTGCATAAAAACATTATAAAATTTTTATTTTCTAGTGTTCCCCTTACATAATTGTTGATATGGAGATGATCTGTAATGTATACATAATATTTAAATCCTGAATGATGTGGATAATGCCATTTGTCGTGTTTTAAAAAAAGTCCACAAAAATGTTGTCTCCTTTTGTGTTTACACCTCTCATACAGAGAGTTACCATTTGCAGCTTTTTTTGGTTAGATGCCACATCCAAAGACTCATGGCAATATGTTATGTGACAGGTTAAAGCAAAACAAAAAAAAAAGCCTGTGAATTTAATTTGAAATTGTATATATTTGCTAGGAATTTGATATTTGGAGAGAAGAAAATACAGTCAACTCTTCATATCTGCATATGCATGGATTCAATCGAAGGATGAAAAATATTTGGAAAAAAAAATTTCATGAAATTCCAAAAAACACAACTTGAATTTGCCACTCATCTTCAACTATTTACATAGCACTTACATTATATTTGGGCTTTCCTGGTGGCTCAGACAGTAAAGAATCTGCCTGCAATGCAGGAGACATGGTTTGATCCATGGATCGGGAAGATCCCCTGGAGAAGGAAATGGCCACCCACTCCAGTGTTCTTGCCTGGAGAATTCCATGGACAGAGGAGCCTGGCGGGCTACAGTCCATGGGGTCGCAAAGAGTCAGACATGACTGGGTGACTGACATTACACTACTGCTACATTATATTTACAATTATTTACATGGTGTTTTCATTGCATTCAGTTCAATTGCTCAGTCTTGTCTGCTTCTATGCGACCCTATAGACTGCAATGCATGCCAGGCTTCCCTGTCCATCACCAACTCCTGGAGCTTGCTAAAACTCAGTGTCCATCGAGTCAGTGGTGCCATCTAACCATCTCATGCTCTGTCATCCCCTTCTCCTGCCTTCAATCTTTGCATTAGGTACTGTTAATAGTTTAGAGATGATATAAAGTGTATGGGAGGTGTGCATGGGTTATGTGCAGATACTGTGCCATTTTATATGAAGCAGTTGAACATCTGTGAATTTTGGTACTGCAGGGAGTCCTGGACCCAATCTTCTGCAGACACCAAGGGACAACTGACTGTATGCCCCATTTTAAGTTTGAGTTGGGCATGTTCTGTGATTAAATTCCAGATATTCACAGTGCAGAGGGCTTAACTTTTTTCAGAAGTGTTTAAAATTTTTGCCTTTCGGTGTTTATAAAAATCACAATTATGTTGTTTTAAGACATGTAAAAATGTGACATTTGCTGTCCTTTTAAGATGACAATCATAAACTGCAGAGAAGCCTGTCTTGGTTGACAATCTCTTTAAAACATTTCCAGGTTAGTATTCCATACACTTCTGTACCAAAAAAGTAAGAATTGCACCTTTATGTATAAATCAAAATTTAATAGAAATATCTTCAAAGACCTATTCTTGAGGTATTTTATTACAGTTTTCAAATTGATTTATGCTATCATTAACCTGATATGGTCAGTTTAAAAAATGAATATATCAATATTAAGAAATAAATGGCAAAGATGGGGACATGTACTTAAATAATTTAGGTAACTTCTGGCATTTGGTAGTCTGAAATGGTTACAGATTACTTTGTTATATATAAAATTTCAAAACTCTGTTTTGTCTTCTCTTCCTACATTTGTCCCTAAGAGTGCTCTATTGTTAACTAGATTCTTGATTCCCATATATGGCAATCGGGCTGGGAAGAGGCATTCTTTGGGCATTACAAAAGAATTCTGAATTGCTTAAAACCTGATTTGGTTGGATCAAGTCCTTACTACAGTTGAAAAATACAGCATTGAAGACTAATTAGTTGTCTTGCCTCACCTGTCATTTTAATTAGTAGAATACTTATTTCTCAGTGCTTAAACTATCGTTTTGAACTGTGATATTTGAATTACATAAACAGTCTCTCTATGTGAAAAAGTCAGAAGTAAGATATCAAATACTGTAAAATATAATTCTGCCTCTTGAAGTTTTGCTGAAGAATATGTCTGGTTGGGATAGCACAAACATTAACTTTTTGTTTTATGGTTGTGCTTTGTAAAAATCCTTGTTCTTTTAAGTTTAGACTCCTTATTTTCACATTAGATCATGAGATATTTACCATTTTTCACCTTTTATTTTCTTTTACACATCTTTGGCTGTTTTCTTTTTGTTATGCCACCATATTATTTTGTTAAAATGTTTTCTTTGTGTAGTATTTGTTCAAGTTCTAATAAAATTAATATTTTCCTTTATATGGCTCAGTAACTTGAAAAAAACATTTAAATAAAATATTTATCCTTGTTTGACAAAGTTGAGATACAGTCATACTGTTTCTATAGTGCGATTTTCTGCATGTTATAGGAGTTCCTTGATGATTATCATTGCTCACCCATGTTTTACTGGTGAACATTATTACTATTTTTATTTAATACGGAAAACTCATTAGCTTTGCTCCGCCCCTTCAGTGTCTTCTTGAAAGTAGTCCCACCTGGGGCTGTTGAACGGCTGAAGAGTTTCTAGCAATAGTATTTTTCTAAAACTTGTAGTGGGAACAATCTGTCTAGCCTTTTAAGCATGAAAAGGTTTGTGTGTTGGCCAAGTATGTTGTCATTTGAGAAGTCTTTATTGATTCCTTAGTCTTTGCTAGCCAGAAAGATAAAGGCAAGTATTAAGAAGGAGGGAAATACCTGAATTCACTTTTCTCCTCTGCCTTTGTCCCCAGAACTGCCTATTAGCTTAATCTCAACCTTTCTTTTCCCCTTTCTCCCTCCATCCTTGCCTCTTTCTCTGTCTCTCTCTTCCCCACTCTCTGTCCCGCTTTCTCTCTCCCTCACTCCAGCTTCTGAGGTTCACAGATCACTTAAGAGTAGTGTTTCCCAAAGTGCTTGACCGTCAGCATCACCTGGGAATTTGTTCAAAATGCAGATTTTTGGACCTCTTCACAGACTTACAGTATCTGAAACTCTGGTGTCGGAACTGGCAATCTTTTAACAAAGGCCTCCCCAGAGGATTCTGATGCATGGTAATATGTGAGAATTTAAGGAAAGCCTGGGACATGCCCAGGCTTATCGTGAATAATACGTTGTTAGAACAGATACATGTGTGTATGTACCTACATGTATAATCCAAAATTAAGAGTAATAGTAATTTATTAGTATTACTTAAATGATTAAATTTAATGATATATGTTGTCTTGATCTTACAGCCATATGACAAATATTAATACGTTGGGTACCATGATTGTTGGACATTTTTTTAAAAAGCTAGTATTTACTAGTATTTTAAATTTACTCTCATTACTAGTGTTTCACTAGTGTGTCTTCTGGTCAAAGTAAATTGCAGATTGTTTATTAGCACTAACATTTAGCTTATCATTCATTCTCTTGTTTAGTGGTTGTAGACTTATGTGAACATATTAGATTTCTAGGATAAATGGGGTAGAAATAAAAAGATACTAGATTAAATTTGAAAAGAATTCTGTAGGAATTCTTTCAGTGCTATCAATAAGAGGTATTAAAGATTGGGTTTCTGATTTATCAGTAATACTGACTCTCTTTTGGTCTTTGACCCTGTGCTACATGTCCCAAGAATTTGAACATTGGGATTCTTGCAGATTTGGTAGTTTATACAACTACACTGGTAATAGATTTTTATTTCTGGCAATTTGTATGTAAGTGTTGGTGTTTAGAATCATGTTTTGCATCTCAGTCTAAAAAAAGTTTATTTTTTAAATTTTCTAAGGGATAGTTTTGGAAACATTAAAAAATATTTCATGCATGACACATCACACTGGAAGGTGATTAATTGGAACATGCAGAAGTGAGTGTCAAGAATTACAGTAGAAAGAAATCCCTCATTCTTTCAAAAGGCTAGACAGAGCCTTCTGATGGAAATAATTTCTCTGATGTGTATTTAGCTGGTTATCTAAATGTAGCTCTTAGCAGTTTTGACAAGCCTGTGAGGCCTTGGAAGCAAGACTGTGTAAGTCATGCCTTTAATCAGTTTATCAGTGACTCATCCATTGTGGTTAAAATAATTCAGGGATTTTTTTTTAATTTGATATAAATCTGATTTCCAGACAAAAAAGTTTAAGATGTACAAAGTAAAGGCCAACTAGTAAACTCCTTTTTAAGTAAAATGAAGGAAGAGGAAGAATGGTTTCCTTTACAGTCATCTTTTACACTGTTTTTCCTTGATTTAAAAGAACTAAGTAAGTTCAAAAGTTAAGACCTTTCTTTTAAGTTACCATTGTATGGATTAAAAAACCTAGGTACTCAAAGTTTAGGTACTGATGAGTGTATTAGAGTGTTTGAGAGCAGTGTGTTCTGACACAGTTGTTTACAAATGCATAAAGAGAAGGGACATTCAGATGTAGGGAAATTATTTTGGAAAATATAGTTGCATAGAATATTTGATTCCTAACAAGTGTTTTAGAATGAGTTATTGGGTAATACCAAAAGGAAACAAAGTATTAATAGAAATCAAGTACAGAATGCTGCTCTGAACATCCTTTGCAGAAATAGTCTTTCGCTGAGTTTTCAGGAGTATTTTGCTGCATCTGTGATTTGTAAAATTCTGTAAATGTATTGTTTATACATATATTTATTTGTATATGAAATCTCCATAAATTGGCCAAGTAGATTTTAATAAACAACATGTTGAGACACACTAATGGAGATACATCTTGAAGTGCTATTTTACCTTAGGACATTTCAAAACTGACATTTTGTATTCAGAATGTTCGACATTCCAATGTGTTAAGTGGGGAGTGACTTTTCATTAATAAACTACATAGAAATGAGTTACATACAAGGATGATACATGA
Source organism: Budorcas taxicolor (assembly GCF_023091745.1). NCBI lineage: Eukaryota > Metazoa > Chordata > Mammalia > Artiodactyla > Bovidae > Budorcas > Budorcas taxicolor. Next base: position 74,277,349 of record NC_068918.1, on the reverse strand, counting down.
ACATGCTCTATAGAATACAATAAAATTCATTGATGAATCTCCTATTTTATAATTTTTTATTTTTGACATGCTGTACTGAAGCATCTATTATTTACTATGAAGAAAAGCATTTTGGAAGCAAACTGACAGCAGAAGCAAGGGAAATCTGTTTCTTTTTCAGTAACACCAGTAGAATTTTAGGCATCCCCCAAATTGTATTATTAACCTGTTCACTTGTAAATATGATAGGAAATGATCCTCCAGTACCTGAGTTGTAGTAGTGGTGTTTAATTGTTTGTTTGAAAGAAATAAAACTGCATTTCTGTTGAATTCTTTTAAGACTAACCAACTAACCAGGTCAAATTGTCCTTTCTCAATAAAAGCAAATTTATCAGATTTAATTTTTCCTTTTTTCTAACATAAATTATTAGAATTTTTTACTCAGATCTTCAAACAGGTAAATAGGTAGATATATGTGTTGTTTCATCCTTGTGGTGGAGGAACTGACTGGAGTTAGATAGCTTTCTATACCCCTTCCAGTCAGAGAGTAACACTATTAGATTATTATCCAGTGGTCTAATACAAGAACAGGAGCAATAATTTGTTCTCGCTCAAAAGATTAACGTTGAAAAAAGAAGATCCTGCCTTTTGTTGTCCTACATTTTTTTTTTCCATCGAAGTCCTCCTTTCCACATTGTCATTGTTTCTTGTTTTATCCTATGACTTCAATTTTCTGATCAGGTGATCAAAAAACCCAGATTAAGCACACAGAGTTTTCAGAAACTTCTTTTGCTGATCAGCCTACATTTTGTCACTTGGTTAAGAAAGTTCAGATTTGATAAAGTAACTTAGTTTCTTTTAAAGTCTTTTAAAGCTCACAAGTTTGTAGGGTTGAAGAATTATCAGTATTCAAGTTTCATCACATTATTTGATTAAAAGAAGTCAAGTCATAGAAATAGAAACAATAATGGGTTACTACATCTGTTCAAGAGTAAAATTACCAAGTGAATATGTCAACTGGGATGTCTTTTATATCAACCAATAACTTTAAAAAGCTGTTAACCTATATTAGAGATTTGAAATGAATAGTATTGATTGCCTACAACATTCCAGTACTTTTATGATTAAAAACTCTGACATATGAAATGTTGCTTTAAATGATTAATAAATCACTGGATATGAATTCTAAAGGCTTTTATGCTGCATTTAAAATGTTGAAGATGTATTGTTCATCTGAGCGGTGTTTAAGTACCAATCAATCCTGAAAACTTGAATTGCATTCTGAGAGGTAATTGCACTGACTCATTAACTTACCTCAAATGTCATTTAGTTTCCAAAGTGTCTTCTTTTCTTCCTGATTTACATAATTTTCTTTATTTTAATTGCAAAAGGATATGGTATTTCTTGAAAAACATGCAGAGTGAAAGAAGCTATACACAAAAGGCTCCATGTTGTAGGATTCAATTCCATTTATATGAAATAATCCAGAATAGGCAATTCCATTGAGAGAAATCAGATTAAGGGTTGTGCAGAGGGAATAGTAGGAAGTGACTGCCTAACTGGGTACTGGTTTCCTTTCAGTAGTAAAAATATTCTGGGACAAAACAGTGTGGATCGCACAATGCTGTGAATGTACTAAATGCTACTAAAGTGTTCATTTTAAAATGGTAAATTTATGTGTATTTTACCCCAGTGTTTTTAAAAAGAGGGAGTGTTTGCAAGTCATTACTAAAGCCAAAAAGTAAAGTGTTCTCAAGTGTGCATGCTCAAGCTGTGGTTTAGAATTAAGTAACAGCGTTAGTAATGTAACATATTTATTCAGTTTAAAGTCATGGTGAAATTCATGAATTCCATCAGGGAAGTACTGCTGACAGCAGCAGAAATAAAATTGTAATTCATCTTAATTATTCTTATATTTAAAGAACTGTTAACAGGGAGTATTGGTGTCCATGTTCATTTTTCACCTTTCACATTTTCTATTGATTCTTTGTGGCACAAATCAATCACACTTTTTTAAAGATCCATATATAAAATCATGCTTTGAAAAACTGTATAATTTTCATGGTCATTTTTTACAGTTTTATATTTTGTTTTCCTTTTAAAGAGCAAATACACTGATGTATTAGATAAGACTAAATTAATAAATTGAACTGATGTGTATACATTTTGTATTTTGGATTGTCTTGTGGGAAAATACCTGAATCTTGGGATTAGTAGGGACTTTAATGATGATTTAATTTCTCACTTTGTGTTTGGAGAAACCGAAATGTTCGTGTTTGTTCATTAAACAAGAATTTCTTGAGTGCTGATGCCAGGCACTGTGTAGGCTGAATTCTGGAAGGTTATGACATGCCTCATGAATTCGTACTACCTGCTTCCTCCTCCTCCTCCTATGACTACTGCGTATCTGGTAACTAAGCCAGATACACGGACAGATGGATAAGTTCCAGAAAAGGAAAGACTTGAAGCACTTTTAAATGTTCTTCATATATATCTTCCTCAAATTCGAAAGACATATTCTTTAGTACAGTAAAATACACATGATTCCAAAGAGTCTACTACTTGAGGAATGCATTTATTAACAGATTTGTTTTCATGACTTTAGGAAGGAGGTATGTTTAGATTACTTTAAGCCAATTACTTTCCATTGTGTTCTAAAGAGCTGACTCTGAAAAAGTGTTGATTAAAATTGATATTAAAAAAGTTAAATTATTTAGCAAATAACTGTGTCTCATATGATTGGGGGTATATATGCCAACTAAGGCGCAGGTGTGCTCCAACTTGAGCAATAAGTATAATTAAATGAGCTAAATAGACTGAGGCTGCCAGTATGATCTAAACCGTTAAGATAAACAGGGTAGACAAAAGGAGACTTACACCACAATAGGTTCACTTACACCCTGCAGCGAGGTCCACAGTCAAAGACTAGGAGGAAGGGAAATAATTGTGATAATTCATACTCAATTTGTTATGATTTATTACTTTCATGATTTATCAATTTTGTGATATTTCTACAATAGCTAGGACTTCTTATCAAAGAGATTATTTGACCCAGATTTCCTTAATCATTACTTCACCATCATCGTCTGTCCTCTTGTAGGCTACATTTCTGCACCATTTCTCAAATACTTACCCTTTCACGTCTCTGACCCTTTGTATATGCTTCTTTTGCCTACAATGAAAAGGGAAATTGTTAGTTGCTCAGTGTGTCTGGCTCTCTGACTCTTGGTGACCCCATGGACTCTGTCCATAGAAATCTCCATTCCTCTCTCCAGAGGATCTTCCTGACCTAGGGATTGAACCCAGGTCTCCTGCACTGCAGGTAGATTTCCTTACTATCTGAGATACCAAGCAAGTCTTGCCTAGGATGGCCTCCAAATTCTTTGGTAAACTTCAGATGCTTGATGAGGATCCAGTTCTGATATCACCTGTTTTTTTCTAGACCATCCCAAGCCAATGAGTAGCCCTCATCTATGTCATCCACTTAAATCATAACTTTTTCTCAGTATTCATCACACTGCACTGTCATTTGTTGATATCTGTACCCTCTAGGCAGAAACCATGTCTTAATTAGCTTTGAATCCCTGTCCTTAGCAGAAGGCCTTACACACAGAAGGCATTCAGTAGTTGTCTGCTGAACTAATCATGAAAAACAATTGAATATTTTTAATGCTATTTCAGTTAGCTGTTAGTGGTAAAGAATTTGCCCTCTAATGCAGGAGACTCAAGAGACACAGATTCAGTCCCCTGCTTTGGGAAGATCCCCTGGAGGAGGAAATGGCACCCTACTCCAGTATTCTTGCCTGGAAAATCCCATGGACAGAGGAGCCTGACAGGGTTCATGAGGCCACAAAAGCGTCAGACACAACTGAGCACCTGCAGTTAGCTTTTGCTGCCTAACATGCCACCCCAAAACGCCATGGCTTGAAACTAATTAACTCATGATTAGTTGACTGGGTTTGGTCTGGCCTAACTTGGCTGATCTCTGTCTGGTTGGCGTATACATCCATGGTCAGCTGATGGGTCAGCTAGAGGTTAGGTGACCTAAGACAGTGTTACAGACATATCTGGCAGTTGCCAGGTTGTTGGCTGGAGTGGTAGGGATCATTAGGCCACATGTCTCTCATCATCCCTCAGGCTAGCCCAGGCTTATTTATGTGGCAGTAGCAAGAACACGAGAGTAAGCCCCAGTGTGCAAGCTGCTGCTTGTCACCTCTGTGAATGCCCCATTTCCCAAAGCAGCTACATGGCTAAGCCCAGATGCAACGGATGGAGAAACAGATTCTGTGTCTGGGTGGGAGAAGAAGCAAAGGCATGTTGCAAATGGGTGTGTGTATAGAAATGGGGAGAATCTGGCCATTTAAATCTACCACAAATGCCCAGGAAATTTCCAATTTGGTAGTCCTGCCTTTCCGCTTTAGATTTTTCTAGCAAAATCCCCTAAATATTACACACTATTCAAAAATTAAGAGCCAGTTCCAAAATGGAGGAGAGCATCACAATTTCTAAGGGCAGGGGGAGAGCTGCACAGGTCAGAGAAGCAGCAGCAGGAGGGCACCATTGTGGTAGAAAAGGGATGCCTTTTTATACTTTTAATATTTACAGGATCTGTAGTCATCACCTATCTCTCGTTGCTAATACTAGTAACTTGCAAGTTCTTTTTTGTTTTTCTTAACCACTTTTCGTAGGGCTTTATCTCTGAACTTTCTATCCTGTTGCATTGGTCTATATGACCCCCCCCCACTCCTAGGCATATACCTGGAGAAAACCATAATTCAAAAGATACATGCAGCCTAATGTTCATTCCAGCACTGTTTACAGTAGGCAGGGCATGGAAGCAATCTAAATGCCGATCAATAGAGGAATGGATAAAGATGAGGGGGCTCATATATACAATGGAATACTATTCAGTCATAAAAAAGAACAAGACAATGCCATTTGCAGCAATATGGATGGACCTCGAGATGGTCATACTGAGTGAACTAGAGAAAGACAAATATGATATCACATGAAATCTTAGAATGATGAGCTTTTTTACAAAACAGAAGTAGAGTCACTGATATAGAAAACAAACTTATGGTTACCAGGGAATAAGCGGTGGGAGGAGAGAGAAATTGGGAGATGGATTGACAAAATGTACTGCTACTGCTGCTGCTGCTTCTGCTACTTAAGTCGCTTCAGTTGTGTCTGACTCTGTGCGACCCCATAGACGGCAGCCCACCAGGCTCCCCCATCCCTGGGATTCTCCAGGCAAGAACACTGGAGTGGGTTGCTGTTTCCTTCTCCAATGCATGAAAGTGAAAGGTGAAAGTGAAGTTGCTCAGTCGTACCCGACTCTTCGCCCTCCCATGGACTGCAGCCCACCAGGCTCCTCCGTCCATGAGATTTTCCAGGCAAGAGTACTGGAGTGGGGTGCCATTGCCTTCTCTGGACATATGTACTACTACATATAAAATAGATAACTAATAAGGACCTACTGTATAGCACAGGGAATTCTACTCAATACTTTGTAATGGCCTTCATGGGAAAAAGTGGATATATGTATATGTATATATATAACTGATTCTCTTGCTGTATACCTGAAACTAACACAACATTATAAATCAATTATACTCCAATAAAAATTTTAAATAAAAAATTAAAAAATAATGCAAAAGATATATCCTGCAAGCAATAATCAGAAGAGAGTTGAGTGACTCTACTCATATCAGACAAAATAGACTTTAATATAAATGTGTCACTAGATATGAAGAAAGATTTTATAGTGATAAAATGAGCAACCCATCAAGAAGATATGACAACTATAAACATATGTGCATCTAATAAGGGAAACATAACATATAAAGTAAAACCTGTCAGAATTAAAAGGAAAACTAGACATTGAACAATAATAGTTAAACCTTCAATAATGCACATTCAATAATGGATAGAACAAGCATCCCAGAAAATCATCAAGGATATAGAAAACTTGATTAAATACTATTAATCAATTAGGCCTAACAGACACCTATGAAACGTTTCATCTAACAATGGCAGAATAACTGTTCTTCTTAAGTGCACATGGAGAATAAATAATCCAATGCAGATCATATTTTAGACATGAAACAATATATTTAAAAGGATTAAAATCACACATAATCTCTGACCACAAGGAATAAAATTGGATGTCAATAATAGAAGGAAATTTGGGAAAATCACAAATATGTGGAAACTAAGCATCACACTCCTAAATAACCAATGAATCAAATAAGAAGTCACAAGGAAAATCAGGAAATAATTTGAGATGAACGAAAAAAAAAATACTGAAATAGGATGAAGCTAAAGCAGTGCTACAAACACCTTTATAAATGTCTACATCAAAAAAAGAAACATCTCAAATATGTCAATCAATTAGCTAATCATCTACCTTAAGAATGTAAGAAAAAAAGAACAAACTAAACTCCAAGCAAACAGAGACAGGAAATAATAAACTCTAGTGAAAAAGTTGGCTTAAAGTTCAACATTCAGAAAACAAAGATCATGGCATCTGGTCCCATCACTTCATGGGAAATAGATGGGGAAACAGTGGAAACAATGTCAGACTTAATCTTTTTGGGCTCCAAAATCACTGCAGATGGTGATTGCAGCCATGAAATTAAAAGACGCTTACTCCTTGGAAGAAAAGTTAGGACCAACCTAGATAGCATATTCAAAAGCAGAGATGTTACTTTGCCAACTAAGGTCCGTCTAGTCAAGGCTATGGTTTTTCCAGTGGTCATGTATGGATGTGAGAGTTGGACTGTGAAGAATCCTGAGCACCGAAGAATTGATGCTTTTGAACTGTGGTATTGGAGAAGACTCTTGAGAGTCCCTTGGACTGCAAGGAGATATAACCAATCCATTCTAAAGGAGATCAGTCCCGGGTGTTCATTGGAAGGACTGATGCTAAAGCTGAAACTCCAGTACTTTGGCCACCTCATGCAAAGAGCTGACTCACTGGAAAAGACTTTGATACTAGGAGGGATTGAGGGCAGGAGAAGAAGGGGACGACAGAAGATGAGATGGCTGGATGGCATCACTGACTTGATGGATGCGAGTCTGGGTGAACTCCAGGAGTTGGTGATGGACAGGGAGGTCTGGCGTGCTGTGTTTCATGGGGTTGCAAAGAGTTGGACACGACTGAGTGACTGAACTGATAAGAGAAATAAAGGAAATGGAGAATAGAAAGTATCAACCATACCATCAGTTAGTTTTTCAGAAAGATCAATAAAATTGGCAAACCTTTCCCCAGACTGACCAAGCAAATAAGAAAATGGACTTAAGTTACCAGAACAAGAGATGAATGAGAGGACACTGCATCATTCCATTCATACGAAATGTCCAGAATAGACCAACTCATAAGAGAAGGAGGTTGATTACCAGTTTCCCAGGACTGAGATAAAAGGGATATATGGAATTACTTGTTATAAGTTGGGGATTCTTCTTCAGATAGTGAAAATATTTTGTAAAAATATACCTGAGGCTTCCCAGGTGGCTCAGTGATAAAGAATCTGCCTGGTAGGCAGGTGATGCAGGAGATGCAGGTCCGATCCCTGGGTCAAAAAGATCCTCTGGAGGAGGAAATGGCAGCCCACTCCAATATTCTTGCCTGGAAAATTCCATGGACAAGAGGAGCCTGGCAGGCTGCAGTCCATGGGGTTGCAAAGAGGTGGACTTAACTGAGCATGCCATATACTAAAGAGCAGTGAATTTTGCACCTAAAAAGGGTAATTTTGTGGCATAAGCTCTATTTCAATTTAAAATATCCACACACAGGATTTATTATCATTAACCTACATAGGGTATTGAAATTTTCACCTGTGCTTTATTTTGTCTGCTCTTAATTTGATCATCAAAATTGTTGTTACAAACAGAAATGTTCAGAGCATTAATCTCATTTGTGTGCTGCAAAGTAGATCTAACACTCATAATTTCCTCATTTATCTTTGCTTCCTTCTGCATTAAAATTTTATCCATGTGTAAAATTAAAAGTACAAAAAACTGATTACAACATCACAACTGATAGGCACTTTGCATAATTGATAATCCAGCAACAGTAAAAGGTTCAACAGTGATAATCACCCATTAATGAGTGCAGCACAGAAAGGGACTTCGGTTATTCACCATTCTCTTCATGTTGACTCCAACATCCTCTCCTTTTTTTGCTACTCAACCAAACCCTTCTGGAAAGCCAGTGAGTGGAAATGATGTTTACATAGTGACGAACTTTAAACAGTGCACCATTGTCAAACTTTGGATCTTTGATACTAATAGCAAGTTAGTATGAGACGCTGGAGTTGAGAACTTGAGGACAGAGCAAACCCTAGGGTACTGAAATATTTACCTCTTAAAATAGCCTCCTAAAAATAGTTAACTCTTTATTGTATCACTGCATTCACATTGCTGCTCTCTACCATTGTTCAGCTCTTCAACTTTGATCAATACTTTCTTAAGGAGGTATACTGTGAACCCTAGAAAATCCTGATATCAAACGGTGTGTGGAAACTTTTGGTTCACTGTTCTCATTGAGGGTCAATGTCAAGAAAGTATTTTCTAAACCAAACACCAAAAGGCATGCAGAGCTACTCAGCCACTCTGCATTCCCTCAGGGTCTGGAACATCTCCATTCCTTCACTCTCAGTGGGGAAACTTGTTTGTAACATAACAGGAAACAGAAGACTCAATCAGACAGCCCAGCATGTTCCTCCCCATATTTATTCTAAAATTTTTTTTTGCCTGTGTACTTATCTTTCTCGCCCCCACCAACCTTTTTTTGTTAAAATACTCTTCCTAAGTGGTTTACAAGGTTAATCTCTTATATCAGTGCTCTGGATTTCATCTTTCTCTCCATCCAGGGAAATACGCTCCATCCATTAGCATTTATTGCCCTGTACATTCAAATTCCATCTCCATATTAAATATTCTCTCAGTTCATAAATATGATTGCGTTCTTCATCTTAAGTAGAAACCTCCGTATGTATTTCACTGCCCTCCTCCCCTTCCTCCATCCCATCATATCTTGTGGTTCATCATATTTAAGCCCCTTGAAAGAGTAGTTTACCCTCACTGTGTATTTATTAGTTCATGTCTCATTCACTAGCCACCTTAAGCAATTTGCTTTCCCCTGCAGCAATGGCAAAAAAACAAAACAAAGCATTTTTAGTAAAGACTTTTTAATTGCTGCCAATTCCATGAGAGTATTTTTCTGTCTTTATCTTATTTAAACACTGTGACACTTGAAACTCTTGCTTCCCGTGTCTCCTCTTAACTACTTCCTCCTATTTTCCTTTAATTTATTTTGGCTGCTCATAACTGGTCTCCTAAAGGGCATGGACTTTGTCTTCTTCGTCTTTCCATTACCAAGCTCCTGCCAGGTAGAGCAGACACACAAGTAATTGTCAAATGAATGAGTAAGTGCCCCTTCTCTGTGTCAGGCCTCTTCTCTGACACTGGGGCACACCGGAACTTCACCCTTGGCCCTTTATCCACTCGTTGTAGCCACTTAACTGGGTAATTACCTTCACTTTTCACCTTCTGGCACTCTAGATTTGATACTTCCAAACAGACATGACTGAGGGACTGAACAGCAACAGCAAAATCTAAACCTCCTTTAAACGCTATAGTGTTGACCTATTTGTCTTTATCTCCTAAATGGCCTGCAAGGGCCACAGTTCCACATGGACAAAGCTTTCCTCATCTTTCCTTTCAAAATCACTTGTTTATACCTACATGAGCAAGCTCCGGGAAATACGGAAGGACAGGGAAGCCTGGCATGCTGCAGCCCATGGGGTCTTAAAGAGTCGGACACGACTAAGCAAATGAACATCAACAAATATCCACATGAGTAGCTGTTAACAGCATAGATGCTGTGAGCAGACTTCTGTTCTCAATTAGCTAATTTCTGAGTGCAGAGTGCTTTGATTCCTTTAGTTTTCAAAAAGAAATATTCATGAGACAGACGGTTTTCTTACTAATAGACTGCTTTTATAGCACTCCAGTACTCTTGTCTGGAAAATCCCATCGACGGAGGAGCCTGGTAGGCTGCAGTCCATGGGGTTGTGAAGAGTCGGACATGACTGAGCAACTTCACTTTCACTTTTCACTTTTATGCTTTGGAGAAGGAAATGGCAACCCACTCCAGTGTTCTTGCCTGGAGAATCCCAGGGATGGGGGAGCCTGGTGAGCTGCCATCTATGGGGTTGTACAGAGACAGACACAACTGAAGTGACTTAGCAGCAGCAGCAGCATAGCATAACCTATATGGGTCTTGGACTTCCCTTGAGGCTCAGCTGGTAAAGAATCTGCCAGCAATGTGGGAGACCTGGGTTCAATCCCTGGGTTGGAAAGATCCCTTGAAGAAGGGAAAGGCTACCCACTCTAGTATTCTGGCCTGGAGAATTCCATGGACTCTATAGCTCATGGACTCGCAAAGAGTTGGACACAACTGAGCAACTTGCACTTTCATATGGGTCTCTGAATCTTTTCTATGCTTTGCCAAAGTCTAAAACTTCATTTTGAATTATTCTGTTTGAGGATGGACCAGAACCTGAAGAGATCATTGGGAAAAGAGTGTGTGTGTGTGTGCACACACATGCCGAATGTGTGTGTACACCATTAAGTGAAAAAAATTGAGAAAAGAAAAAATTCCATTTTGCCACATATATAATAAAATGTAAAAGTAAGTATCTTTTAAAATATTTTTCTATTTATCTAGAGATACAGATAGATATTGAGCATCAAAAATTTTGACCTTTTTTTTAAGTCACTTCAGTCATGTCTGACTCTTTGCGACCCCACAGATGGCAGCCCACCAGGCTCCCCGTTCCTGGGATTCTCCAGGCAAGAACACTGGAGTGGGTTGCCATTTCCTTCTCCAATGCATAAAAGTGAAAGTGAAGTCTCTCAGCCCTGTCCGACTCTTAGCGACCCCATGGACTGCAGCCTACCAGGCTCCTCTGTCCATGGGATTTTCCAGGCAAGAGTACTGGAGTGGAGTGCCATTGCCTTCTCCGGCTATGAAGTCTTCAGTAACCTTAAAGAGGCTTTTATTCATCCCATTTATGGAATTAGTTTATTTAGGGGTAAAATAGACCATTTATAAGTCATGAAGTCCTTTAGACTTCACAAATTCCAATAAGGAAAGGTCTATTGACTAACTATAGTTTCCTGACTGCAGTGCATTTAAAAGATACTTGAGCCAGAAAAGGGCTGAAAATGTTTTCCTGAAGGAATAGTAAAACCATGATAAACACTAGAGGCCCCAGAAGAAAACAAGTTATTTCAAAGTTAACAAACATGACATGTAAGAAAACACTGAAAAGAAGTAGAATCATTCATCTCAGTTCAGTTCAGTTCAGTCGCTCAGTCGTGTGTGACTCTTTGCGACCTCATGAATCGCACGCAGCACGCCAGGCCTCCCTGTCCATCACCATCTCCCGGAGTTCACTCAGACTCACGTCCATCGTGTCCGTGATACCATCCAGCCATCTCATCCTGGGTCGTCCCCTTCTCCTCAGGACATACCATTAGAGAAGAACAAAACTGAGAAGTTTCTTTACTTTCGTGCATGAGATACAGTAATCATGTCTGTATGCCTAACAGAATGTAGGTCACCAAATACTGTCACATACATTTTAATTACATGATTATAAATCGGTTATCCCACTGATTCTTACCAGAACATTGTGAAATTTCAAGAAGTATTATTACTCATTTTTCTCCATGAAGAAACTAAGGCTCAGACAAAATTAAGAATCTGCTCACAATCACAAAGTGGAGCTGTGTTTAAGACCCACATGGGTTCTCAGCACTAAGATTGGAACTGTTTTTACCAAATAATGCTCACTAGAAAAAGGAGTCAAGGACAATGCCCAACCCAGTAAAATAAATCTGAAATTTCAGATAGTTAAAGGGTTGAGAAATGAACTGCCACAGGAAACTAAGCTGGTTCCCTGCAAATATGTAAGATGCTAGTTTATAAGAGGCTATAGTTGAAGAGCAAGTAGATAATTCGGCTGACTTTTCAGATCTCTCTTGTTAATTTGTAACCTTAAAAAATTTCCAGAATAGTATTTATTCTCTTTTTAAAGGCTTTTATTTATCCTTCTCTTGATATGAGGACTTCAAAAGAAAGGATGAATAGAAAAACATCTGGCAACTGTTGCACCCAAGTGTAAACACTGTTGCTGCCGCTGCTGCTGCTGCTAAGTCGCTTCAGTCGTGTCCGACTCTGTGCGACCCCATAGATAGCAGCCCACCAGGCTCCCCCATCCCTGGGATTCTCCAGCCAAGAACACTGGAGTGGGTTGCCATTTCCTCCTCCAATATCACTTTCACTTTCACTTTGACCTTACCAAGCACAAATGTAACGCTTATTCCAATCACATCACTAACTACAGACAATTTGCTATGTAATTTCATCTTTTGAGTATATTTAACTATGTGTCATCAGCCCATCTGGCTTGTCTATAGTTTCCTCAGATACTGATTATAAATAATAACCACTTGTTTAATACTAATAACTCTAAAGATTTTACCACTTATGTGTTTAAGTAAAAAGCTAATTTGTTCATAATTTGTAGATTAAATACCCTCCTGTAATTTTTTTCCCAAGGTGAACTCCTAGTATCCCACTGTTGGTTTTTAAATATTATACTCCATTTTATTTTATTCACTTGGCTACACGAGGTCTTAGTTATGGCATGTGGATCTCTTTTTGTGTCACGTGAACTGTTCATTGTTGCTTGTAGGATCTAGTTCCCTGACTAGGGATTGAACCTGGGCCCCTTGCATTGGGAGTGCAGAGTCTTAGCCACTGGACCATCAGGGAAGTCCTATAGCTACTGTTCTTATCCATGTCCTTGTGATTTGGAGCTGCTCAGGTCTCCTTCTCACCACAACTAGGACAATCATTATTCTCCATCCCCAGGCCTATTAGTGCTCTTAAATACATACCCAGCCCCCACCCCGCCCCTGCCGCAGAGCCAAACTACACTGAAAGGTCATTATTTTTCTACCTCACTACTCTTATATTGGTTTCCTTTTCTTCTACTGTTGTTAGTCAGCACATAGACACACACATCCTAAATCTCTTAGGATTCGTGTTTAGGATTTTAGGATTGTGTTTTTGCCGTTTTATCAAAAAAGACTCACAAATTCTCTTTGGGATTTGTGAATCCCAAACCTTATGATATTATAATTTAACAAAATCTTTTATTCAAAATCAGATCTTCAGTGGTCAGAGATTTAAATGATATTCCTTTTGCAGAGTCAGACAATTAAATTTATTTCTTTATAGTGTGCAGAAATTGAGAGAAATGCTACCTAACATCACTTTTTAAAATCATAAGAGTTTCTCAGAAATCTATCATTCTTGATTTTGAGACACTAAGTTAGCAATATTGTCCAGAGTTAGTTTCCTGTGTTATCTTTAGCTTTGCTAGCAATAAAAGAATCATATCTAGAAAGCTCACAAAAAAGTTATCTTGACATTTCTAATATTTTCTACTGAAGATGTGGCATGTATTACATTTGGGAACTTATATGTAATTTTACTATTGAAAACTTTTCGCTTTAACCATAATAATTTATTTTGTATTTATCCTCAGTAAGGCCAAAGTTTAAAATAAACATCGTTCTTTATGACCTTTTTTTCTAATAAAGGATCACTTTACTATGAAGAAAGAAACAGAATGTGGTTCAGATATTTCAAAAGAAGTTGCTAGAAGTTACAAAGTAAAATCAATAAAATAAAAGAATATGAGTCAGAGGGCAATAAGATTAGAGAAAAATAGTGATTGACTCATGGAAATTAGATGGAAAGAATAAAATGGGAGAGAAAAAAATTGTATGCACGATAGGCAATGAGGAGAAGAACAATGAAAAAATATAATTTTCAAAGCTTCTATTTCAATTCATCTTGAAAAAGGTTATACAGGGGCATTATTCCAATGGTTTCAAGTTTTCTGCTTTAGAATAATATTAAACTTTGATGTTATTGCCCATCATGCATAATAATTTTTTTCTTTTTCATATATTCTTTCCATCTAATTTCCATAAGTTAATCACCACTTTTCTCTAATCTTCTTACCTTCTGGCCTACCTTCTTTATTTATCTTAGCTTTAAAGTAAATTAAAGTAAAAAAAATATAAGTGAGCTACACATTTATCCACCAAAGTGAATTTTTGTCATAACAAAAATTGGATAGACTTGAGAGGTAACCAGAAAACATATCTTATCTCTGTTAATTTGGGTATTAAATTCCTCCTATGTGATTATTTACATTATTCTGCTAATTAACACCTATTTTTCCTAAATGACATTGTTTGACTTCCCAAGAAAGAATAGGAAATTCAGTATTTATTTTAAAATAGAATTCTTTTATATTTCCTAGATTACATCAACCTCTTTAATGTATAAGTATTAAATAATTGATTTTTTTTAGTTTAGAAACATGTTTTCAAGGAAAGTGTAGATTGCTTTTTAAAGCAGTCCTCCCAAATCTCTACTTACCTCAAGTCTCAGTAATATGTTTGATGTCTCTATTAACTTAGTGTCATTCGACTGTAGCATTTACATGGTAGCAAATAAAAGCAAAGCCTTACAAATATCTTATTAAAGAGGCCATGGGAGTCAAACAGTTTTGGGTTCAAATATTGGGTCAACCCTTTCTAACTTGTAACAGAAGAATAATTTACTTAACTACTTGAGCTTCACTATCTTAGTCAACAAAATGGAATCATAATTTCTAGTTAAGAAAATTAAGGAGATTTTATTTTGTGATAAATAAAATTGTGAAAACCAAAGGAGAAAAGGAAAGATATACCCATTTGAATGCTGAGTTCCAGAGAATAACAAGGAGAGATAAGAAATCCTTCCTCAGAGATCAATGCAAAGAAATAGAGGAAAACAATAGAATGGGAAAGACTAGAGATCTCTTCAAGAAAATCAGAGATACCAAGGGAACATTTCGTGCAAAGACGGGCTCGATAAAGGACAGAAATGGTATGGACCGAACAGAAGCAGAAGTTATTAGAAGAGGTGGCAAGAATACACAGAAACTGTACAAAAAAGATCTTCACGACCAAGATAATCACGATGGTGTGATCACTCACCTAGAGCCAGACATCCTGGAATGTGAAGTCAAGTGGGCCTTAGAAAGCATCACTACGAACAAAGCTAGTGGAGGTGATGGAATTCCAGTTAAGTTATTTCAAATCCTGAAAGACGATGCTGTGAAAGTGCTGCACTCAATATGCCAGCAAATTTGGAAAACTCAGCAGGGGCCACAGGACTGGAAAAGGTCAGTTTTCATTCCAATCCCAAAGAAAGGCAATGCCAAAGAATGCTCAAACTACCGCACAACTGTACTCATCTCACACGCTAGTAAAGTAGTGCTCAAAATTCTCTAAGCCAGGCTTCAACAGTGCGTGAATCATGAACTTCCAGATGTTCAAGCTGTATTTAGAAAAGGCAAAGGAACCAGAGGTCAAATTGCCAACATCTGCTGGATTATCGAAAAAGCAAGAGAGTTCCAGAAAAACATCTATTTCTGCTTTATTGACTATGCCAAAGCCTTTGACTGTGTGGATCACAATAAACTGTGGAAAATTCTGAAAGAGATGGGAATACCAGACTATCTGACTTACCTCTTGAAAAACCTGTATGCAGGTCAGGAAGCAACAGTTAGAACTAGACATGGAACAACAGACTGGTTCCAAATAGGAAAAGGAGTACTTCAAGGCTGTATATTGTCACCCTGCTTATTTAACTTCTATGCAGAGTACATCATGAGAAACGCGGACTGGAAGAAGCACAAGCTGGAATCAAGATTGCCGGGAGAAATATCAATAACCTCAGATATGCAGATGACACCACCTTTATGGCAGAAAGTGAAGAAGCGTTAAAGAGCCTCTTGATGAAAGTGAAAGAGGAGAGTGAAAAGGTTGGCTTAAAGCTCAACATTCAGAAAATGAAGATCATGGCATCCGGTCACATCACTTCATGGGAAATAGATGGGGAAACAGTGGAGACAGTGTCAGACTTTATTTTGGGGGGCTCCAAAATCACTGCAGATGGTGACTGCAGCCATGAAATTAAAAGACGCTTGCTCCTTGGAAGGAAAGTTATGAGCAACATAGACAGCATATTAAAAAGCAGAGACATTACTTTGCCAACAAAGGTCCATCTGGTCAAGGCTATGGTTTTTCCAGCAGTCATGTATGGATGTGAGAGTTGGACTGTGAAGAAGACTGAGCACTGAAGAATTGATGCTTTTGAACTGTGGTGTTGGAGAAGACTCTTGAGAGTCCCTTGGACGGCAAGGAGATCCAACCAGTCCATCCTAAAGGAGATCAGTCCTGGGAGTTCATTGGAAGGACTGATGTTGAAGCTGAAACTTCAATACTTTGGCCACCTGATGCAGAGAGCTGATTCATTTGAAAAGACCCTGATGCTGGGAAAGATTGAGGGCAGGAAGAGAAGGCGACGACAGAGGATGAGATGGTTGGATGGCATCACCGACACAATGAATATGGGTTTGGGTGAACTCCGGGAGTTGGTGATGGACAGGGAGGCCTGGCATACTGCGGTTCATGGGGTCGCAAAGAGTCGGACACGACTGAGCGACTGAACGGAACTGATTTTGTGATATAACTCAAGTTGCAGCTCAGTGACCACGACAAGGCAGCTCCTATTAAATGGCCACTTCTATTATTATTACTGAATTATTTGAGAAAATCCAAGTATTTCCGAAGCAATTTGACTTTTTCCCAAACATTTTACTTCTTTATTCGGATATTTCACTTCTCTAAACAATGAGATGCATTACAGACTGTTCTATATAAACAAATACTAACCCTGTGAAATTTCTTTGTGCCTAAAATAGTTTTGTTCTGCATATTTCTTCTTACAGAAAAATGTCACACTTTCAATTTTTCAAGTAGAAATTGTCAAATGGGCCCTAACCATAAAAGACCTGTTTTCTGAAGCCAGTAAATACAAGGAAAGTTAGCAAAATTCCCCCCATTTCACCTTCTTTCCTATCGTTACTCAGCAACCAGCTAATACTTTTGAAAAATCTCCTTTGAATACTAAATTACCATGAGATTTGTATCTATTGCCAAAAGGAAGATCAAATATGCAGTCACAATTTCCCTAAAGGACACAGTTGAAACCTAGTTAGTATATTCTCATTGCCTCTAAGAGACTGATGGTCTGCTCTTTCTGTTTAGGAATACCATTATGTGCTGTTACTTAGGCATAATAACTTCATAATAACATCCCTGAGACTAGGGTTGTAAATGGGAAAGTGTCATGGAGCCAACCCCTCCTCTTTAACACTTAATATGAGCCAGTCCTCCAGAAGCATTCCTTATTTGGTTTGAGAACACTCCACATAAAGTGTGATATGAATAAAGTACATTCTGGTTTGCCTAAGATGGATCTTGTTTAGATCTGTTCTAAGTCAGTTAGCACAGTTCATTATTTTAATACTTCTTTCCATCCTCAAAATTGACCTGCTTTGGACAATAAATTTCATAGTCATCCTAGATTTGAAAAATCAAGGGGTGGACCAGAAGAGTCATGAAAATAATCAGAGCCATAGGAAATAAATTCTATGAAGAAATAACTAAAGGAATTAGGTTTATTTATTTGTTGAAGAAAAGAGAAAACAGGGAGATTACACTCTTCAAGGAGAAAACATAGAAGAAGTTACTCTAAGAAGAATCAGAAATCTGTGTCTTCTTTCCCACCCAGGGCTGCATAGAATTAAAGTTCTCTCACTGGAGATATGCCGTGTAGAAAGCAGAGGTTAGGAAGATGCTGCACACACTGAGTTGAATCCTAGTAAAGGTTACTTTTTCCTATTTTGGGTATTCTTTAAAGAACAAATAGAATATCAACATACTTTATGGTTTAGCAATTTGACTTTTAATTACATACTCCAGAGAAACTTGTGCATATACATCAGCATGTAGATACCAGGCTGTCAACAGCGTCACTGTTTATAATAGAACCCTACTAAAACTAATTTGCCTATCTATTGGCAACAAAATTTATAAAATATGAAATATTCAAGCAATAACATATGCTGTATTTAGACAAAAATTGCATTTCCATGACCCAATATGAATGTATCTCAAAAACATAATGTTGAACAAAAAGCTTAAGTTATAAAAGAATACATGTGGTATGGTTTCATTTACACAAAATTCAAAAAATAGGTGAAATAACTTTTTAGTATGTGTGTCTTCAGAATCCTAAATCAAGGATTCAGCTCAAAAGTTAATTTGAAACTTATGCAACTACTGGTATCTAATAATTTATGACTTGCAAAAATGGCAAATATGGTTCAATCCAATAGTTTATTTTGGGAAGGAAAGAAAAATATTAGTTGCAGTGGGGAAATAGACAAGAAGTGGAAGCTGACAACATACGGTACTTTTCAAACCAGCTATTACTGTGGATGACTAGAGCTTAGCCCCATCAGGGAACTCAGGGGAGCCAGAATTAACTTATTTTAGGGACAAAGAAATTAAGATATTTATGCACCATTTCTTGTTAATTTTTATTGGAGAGCTGCTCTGGAGTTTGCAGAGATGCCAGACAGCACTGCTGACTACCTCAAACATCTCTAGTTTGATGGGAGCAGCTGAGACATACGCTACTAAAGGCATTGTCACTTGTACCATATGCTGGAATTGCTGCAGAGACCTTTTTCTTCTGGGCTCGACCACAACTGGTAGTCTTCCAAGGGACCCAGTGAATGGGCTGAGGTGATATTCTCCTGAGGTATATATTCTCCAAAATCCAAAGAGGCATAACAAAGTCTGTGTCTTTTTCTTAGTTGTAGGAATTGCAAGATGGCAGTTCTTTACTTCCAAGGGAGTATGCTGGCACATCTCAGACTACTGACTCTTAAAACACTCTATTGGCTCTTCACGAAGCAAGATCAGCTGATGGCTTCGC
The DNA here is from genome assembly GCF_023091745.1 of Budorcas taxicolor. NCBI lineage: Eukaryota > Metazoa > Chordata > Mammalia > Artiodactyla > Bovidae > Budorcas > Budorcas taxicolor. The sequence goes on along the minus strand of NC_068918.1, from coordinate 74,258,382 downwards.
TTACCCTGTATTCTAAATAAAATCTAGCCTGCTCACCCCATTGTCTCTTTATCCCTTCCTTAATACTCTGCCTTGGCTTCCCTGGTGGCTCAGTCAGTAAAGCGTCTGCCTGCAATGTGGGAGAACTGGGTTTGATCCCTGGGTCGGGAAGATACCCTGGAGAAGGAATTGGCCACCTACTCCAGTATTCTTGCCTGGAGAATTCCATAGACAGAGGAGTCTGGTGGGCTACAGTCCATGGGGTCACGAAGAGTCAGACATGACTGAGTGATTAATTTCTTAATACTCTGCCAAGGCAATTTCAACATTCACATCATTCACTACATACTATCTTCCCCCCTTCCACTCCCCGCCTTCCCCGGCCCCAGATTTGAAGGAGCCATTCCTAGAATGTATTAGGACTGACTTCAGGAGTCCTTGCTAAAGATGATATACCCCGAAGTACAGAAGAGGGCCTTCAAATAAATAACCCAATATCTTATCCAGCTTATATTCCACTCCCTCATTTTCAGGTATAGCCTGTCAATTTCTGCCTGTATGTTTTAGCCAGGCCCTGTAGCACATTTGATAAATGGTTTCCTCTCAGAGAAGAATAGTTCATTTCCTATCAGACTACATTGAGACTTAACCCTAGTAATTGCTAGGGAATACTAGTGGGATACTAGTAACCTCTGCCATACTATATGATGGTTATATATGTAGGAAATAAAAGTATAAAGAGAAATAAGGAAATGATTATCACAAAATGAAAGTTTTCAGTGTTCTTTAGTAGATATGAATGATTTAACTAGTTCTAAGAATGGTCTGGATTTGCACAGGTAGTTTTTATCTTGGCATCTCAAACTGCTGAAGCATTAGTATTATTGAAGATTAATGGAGACACATTACTGAATATCCAATTTACTAATGAACATATGCCAGCTAGGTGATCTGTGTAACCTAGCTAAGAAATAAAGCAAAATGACTTTTAAGCCCTTGCATTTTAAACATAGACTTCACTGCTTATTCTTAAGGTCATGACTGTTTAATTTAGCACATATTCCCGAATTCTGAAAATATCAGTCTTAGAATCCATAGTGTTGACAGTTCTTTCCTTCCATTACCTTCATAACCTTTATTACAAAGGAAAAATTAATGAATTATTTTTGCCCAGGAGGTTTGCCTGTGTGAACTAATTATTCTTTCTTTTAATGAAAATGTAACATTCCAGATACATATTAAGTTCTTGCAAGCAACCAAATTCTTAACAATAGTGATGATGAGAATGATGGCAATAATATTTGCATAGTGTTTATTATCTGCCAAGCATTGTTCTAAGCACTTTCCCATATATGATATCTCATTTGATTTCTTCATCCACCCAGTGAAGCAGGTTCATTTTTCTTCTCATTTTACAAGTGAAGAAAGTGAGCAGAGTTTGAGAGCTTAAACAAGATTACATAGTCAGGGATAATGAACACAAGAAACACAAGTTGAATCAGCTGACACCAAAAAAAAAAGAGTAAAAAGGTACATAAAACCTAAGCACAGAAGGGCCGGAGAAGTGCTGACCTGAAAAAAAGGATTCATAGCCTTGAATAATGAGATGATTCTGTCTCTTGTCTTTGCTCCTCTTAGTATGTCAGCTCCCTTCTCAGACTGAGCCCTTGAGGCTAGAACCTTTGATGCAGGTAGCTCTCAGCTTTAGTCTTAGAATCTAATATTCAGAGAGTTTTCCTTCTCCAGCTGGGGAAGAACTCTTAATGGACCAGCTTAGATCATGTGCCATTCCTTCAACAATGGTCAATAAACTGTATCCTGTACCTAGTTTTGTAATAAAGCTTTATTGGAACCCAACCACACTCATCATCTTACACATTGCCTATGGTGTATTTGTGTTGCAAGTTGAGTTATTGGGACAGAAACCAGGTAGTCCACAAAGCTGAAAATATTTACTATCTGGCCCTTTACAGAAAAAGTTTGCTGACGTCCGCCTTGGGGCAATCACTGTGGCAGCTTGATCATAGCTCTTTATATTGTTGTCACTTCATTTCAACCATGTGCCTGATGGTGACTACTTGTGACTGGTTTGCCCTCCGAAGTATCTTCAAAAAGTTTACAGTATGATCCAGTCTAGAATCTGAAAACTTCTTGTATACAAGAAAGGCAAGGAATCAGCAAAGTGTAAGTTTTATACTATTGAAGAAAGAATTTATCATTAGTGAAAAGATCACAATTCCCTTTGTGCTCAGTTGCCTCAGTTGTGTCCGACTCGTTAAGACCCCATAGACTGTAGCCAGCCAGGCTCCTCTGTCCATGGGATTCTCTGAGCAAGAATACTGGAGTGGGTTGCCATTTCCTCCTTCAGGGGATCTTCCAAATCCAGAGATCGAACCCCCTTCTCCTATGTCTCCTGCACTGCAGGTGGACTCTTTACCGGCTGAGCCACCTGGGGAACCCACTAAAAACTTCTAAATTTGTTTTATGCATATCTGGGTCAAAATTCTAGAGAGATTGTAATGTTAAACTTTTTCCTATTTTCATGCAAAGCAATATCCCAAAGTGCTTTATGGGACCTGACAGAGAGTGCCGCAGGTGGATGAAGCAGAGTTGTTCTGTTACTAAGACACATGCAGAAGTCTTGTTTATCACATGCCAAGTGATGCAGCTGAAGGCAGGAGAGGTGCCATACCCCTTAGTAGAATGGCGCAGTATTTAAAACTGTGACAGGCTGATGTGAACAACCGTCACCAAGGTATCAAACTTCAAATTTCAGAAACTACTGCTTTAAACAAAAGGTGGCATGGGATTCTTTGGATAGAAAACAATGCAACTATCAGTTTAGTAAAAAGGAAAGTACCAGTATCAAAGTTTGTCGATTCGATTCTCAGTGACTTGTAAAGACATCTCAGAGACAACAGTAGAGACTTTAAGGCAATTCCATTTGTATGAAATCTCCAGGATACGCAAATCCATAGTGATGGAAAGATGAATGGGGATTACCAGAAGATGGAGGAAGAGGGAAATTGAGACTGTTTAAGAATATGTAAAGAACCCACCTGCCAACGCAGAAGATGCAAGACATGCAGGTTCAATCCCAGGGTCGGGAAAATCCCCTGGAGAAGGAAGTGGCAACACACTCCAGTATTCTTGCCCAGAGAATCCCACGGACAGAGGAGACTTGTGGGGGGCTACAGTCCACGAGGTTGCAAAGAGGTGGACATGACTGAGCATGCACGTGCACACACACATGAATGTGCATGGGACCTTTTTCGGATTGATAAAAAGTTCTGGAATTAAGATTTTGGTGATAATTGCACAACACAGTGAAAACATTATTATTCATCATGGATTCGGAGTGTTCTGGTGAATGTATCAGTGACACAAGGTTACCAAATAGTCAGCCCTTCAGGAAAGGGAGTGAGAATAAGGAGGATAGAAATAAGAGGAAGTGTGTCTCTAATAATCCTCCTTTTAGGAACCTAGATGTATAGGTGAAAACAAATGAATGGAAACTTAAAAAATGGTTTCATAAGCGCCTCAGTTTGCTTGTGTGTCACACAAAGAGGCTGGAATATGCAGGACCAGGAGGATCTTGAAAATCTGCAGTTCTAAATACAGTAGCTTGAATTTTTTAATTCAGGGCAAAATGGTAAACTAAGTATATTAAACTAATTAAATATTAAAGGCATTAATCTGGTGAAACAAAGGATGTTTTCTTTTATTCTATGGAGGAATTTCTTAATTGAATTATAGGATCAATTGCTGCTCCACCTGGAACATACAGATGTAGTTAAACCACAGATTCTTTTTTTTTTCCTGGTGAATTTAGTGGCCCTGCAGTGACTATGTCAGAGCTGGACATTTATTGAAAATTAAAGACTCTGGAAAATCAATCCTTACCCCAAAGTGATAATAAGTCACACGCTCTAAAAAGAGTGTTACTGCATCCCAAAGAGATTCACTTAAGAATGCACTATCCACACCTAACCTAATACTCCAAAAAGCTTGATACCTAAATGAAATTATTGAATGTATATATATATCAGTCTTTCCATGATTAATATTGTTTGCGTGATAGGCTTGAAGGTGATGCACTCACATATTCACCGCAGAAGGTAATGAGCAAATAGACTCAAAATTTACCATGCGCTCATTCCTGCCGTTACGAAATAGCGTAAGTGAGCTCATGTCTTTATATTGAACTAAGGTGTGTGGGGAGTTTGAGTGAACTCCGGGAGCTGGTGATGGATAGGGAGGCCTGGCGTGCTGCTATTCATGGGGTCGCAAAGAGTCGGACATGACTGAGCGACTGAACTGAAAGTGTATGAAATGCTTTACCTCTCGATTTCAATAAGTTTCTTGTTCTCTCTTTAACATTAACACCCAGGACATTTTCTTTTTTTCTTTTTTTTTTTTTTTTTCATTTTCCACTCCTTTGCAATAGAATTTCCGTAACATACTTGTCTCTTTCAGAGAAGGCAATGGCAAGCCACTCCAGTGTTCTTGCCTGGAGAATCCCAGGGACAGAGGAGCCTTGGTGGGCTGCCGTCTATGGGGTCGCACAGAGTCGGACACGACTGACGTGACTTAGCAGCAGCAGCAGCAGCTTGTCTCTTTATCCATTGTTTTTTATTACAAATTGTGATATGTGGGGGCTTCTCTGGTGGTCCAGTGGTTGAGACTTCACCTTCTAGCACAGGGGATACAGGTTCGATCCCTCGTCTACATGCCTTGTGACTAAAAAACCAAAACATAAAAAACAGAAGCAATATTGTCACACATTCAATAAAGACAGAAAAAAACCAAATTGTGGTGTGTGAAACATGTGAAATAAAGTGCATGACTACTCTAAAATGTAACTGAGTAAGGCAAAATACATGTCTGTTATATAATTATTTTAGAAAACCAACTTCCGGAATCCATATCCTTTGGTCCTTTAAAATGACTTTACCTTAAACATGCTTTGAGGCTTTCTGCTTCTGATTTTGTGGATGCAGTCCCCTGACTTGGGATATATGTGTCCCCTTATCTCCATCTCTTGTTTGCTGTCTCTCCCATATTCTGCTTCCAAGTTGTTGATGACCTGATAGTCAGACCCAACCATCTGGGTCCTTGGTGTTTCAGTCCTGTTTGGCCCTTTTTGATTTCTGTTTCTAGTTGTCAGTCATTGCTCTGTGACAAATAATTTAGTATCCTTATATTAAAAATAACATCTGTGCTGTAAATCTATTTTTCACGTGTGTTTGTCTCCAACGACTACACCATAAACTCCTTGAGGGCAAGGATCATATATTTATGAAGTCCAAGTTGCCTAATCCGGTGCTGTCGATTTCAACAGTATTTGTATATTGATTTTCTGATATGAATTAGTTGCTTTTGGGGGAGGGATTTGAAAAAAAATGAAATGGTTATTTTTCCTGTCTACCACTATAAAGTACAAATTAGAACCTTAGTCTATGGTGAAGTGAACAAAGTCTCTTCTAGATTTTTACAAACCAAGTTTATGTGTGCTTTCCCTTTGAAAAGCAGAGTTCACAATTCACGTGACTTAAAGGGGCACTACAACAGTTCATTTGCTTTTTTTGGGTACATCCTGCAAGCTCTTTTTTTGCATGTGGTGGCATAGAGAGAATAGCACCTCACTCCATCTGGTTCATATTTATATTGATAAGCTGAAGTGGAAACTGCTAAGTCAGGTTCAGAAAACTTTCCCTCACCACAGCCTCTTCTGGCCTCCTTTTAAGGAAGGAAGCAGTAGAATTTTTGTTCCCTGCTTCATTCATCTTTTGGAGTTCCTAGAGCTACAGAATGACCGTGGAGCCTCTGGTTCTCTAAGTCTTAGCAGAGGATGCAGACTCCTCCACTTGGTAGACCTCCAAAGGCAGATAATCTCACCATACAGAATGAATATAACATCCAGACTGCTGTTCGACATCTAGTTAGATACATCTGTTTCCGCCCCCGCCCCCCAGGCTGATATATACAATCTGCTTAGAGCTGTAATTTTTGCAAAGGATCTGTCCTAATGAGTGAAAATATAGATATTTACCAAACTGTGTCTAAACAGTTATCTTTTTTTTCCCGCTTTTTAAAAAATAATGCTTTTTCTTGTTCCCTCTCTCCCCTCCTTCCTTCTTACACAAGCTCAGCACTGTGATACTGTGTCTATGAACATATTGTGTGGCAGACTGCTGCCTTTGTTTTTGTTCATTTACTTAGAAAAAATTGATGTACAATATTATGTTACAGATGTATAATACAGTGATACAGAAATTTTAAAGGTTGTACTCCATCTATAGTTATCATAAAAGATTGGCTATATTCCCCATGTTTTACAATGTATCCTTGTAGCCTCTTTTATACCTAATAGTTTGTCCATCTTAAACCTCTGTCCCTATATTACTTCTCCGCCTTTATTCACACCAGTGACTACTAGTTTGTTTCTCTGTGAGTCCGCTTATTTTTTGTTATATTTGTTCATTTGTTGTAGTCTTTAGATTCTACATGTAAGTGATATCATACGGTATTTGTATTTCTGACTTATTTCGCTGAGCCTAATGTCCTTTAAGTCCATCCATGTTGCCTCAATCTTTCATGGCTGAGTAGTATTACGTTGTATATAAATGCCACATCTTCCTTATCCATTCATCACCTGATGGATACCTAGGTTGCTCCCATATCTTAGCTATTGTAAATAATGCTGCCATGAACAGTGGAGGGCATGTTTCTTTTCAAATTAGTGCTTTGGTGTTTTTCGACTAGATACCTAGGAGTGCAATTGCTGGGTCATATGGTAGCTCTATTTTTAGTTTTTTTGAGAATCCTCTGTACTATTTTCCACAGTGGCTGCGCAAATTTACATTCACACTGACGGTGTATGAGGGATCCCTTTTCTCTACATCCTCACCAACATTTGATATTTGTGCCCTTTTTGATGACAGCTGTTTGGACAGGTGTGAGGTGACATCTTGTCGTGGTCTTGGTCTAGAATTGCCTGATTATTAGTGATGTTGAGTGTCTTTTCATGTGCCTGTTGATGATCTGCATTTCCTCTTTGGGAAAATGCCTATTTAGTTCTGTCCATTTTTAATTTTTTATTTTATTTTTTAAAATTAATTAATTTATTTTTAAATATAAATTTATTTATTTTAATTGGAGGTTAATTACTTTAAAATATTGTATTGGTTTTGCCATACATCAACATGAATCCGCCACAGGAATACATGTGTTCCTCATTCTGATCCCCCCTCCCACCTCCCTCCCTGTACCATCCCTCTGGATCACCCCAGTGCGGAATCAGGGCTTTAGCTTACATATATACCTTTTAAGAACTGGGAATATTTTCCTCTGGGAGAAGGAAATAGTGATGTGTGTCACCCCTAGTATTCTTAGCCCCATGGCTTTCTATGGATTTACTCTGTGGTACTAGGCTTACCAAGGAGCAGGTGTTTTATGGGAAGAAAAAAGGACACAGATTAAAAGGGTTTGCAAGGGCAGCATGGGCTGCATTTCAGCTCCACTGATCCCTCCATCTCAGTGCTTCTGTGCAATATGTGAGCTGCACAACCATATGCTGGAGAAGACGTTCCTGAGTACAGTTCCTGGCTCTGTCATTTATCAGCTGTACGGCTTGAGGTAAATAGGTTAATGTTTCAGAAACTTTCATCCTTCTGTATAATGGAGATCATAATTATGTTTGTGGAAGTGTGGAGAAGGTTAAGTAAGATGAGGTATGTTAGACACCCAGCACGGTGCCTACCTCACAGTAGATCAGCGCTCAAATAAATGAGAAGTTATTATTATTATTATTATTATATATTGTTAGGAAAAAGTATTCAAAACTTAGAAGTAAGATGCAAGTTGACTGCATGTTGGGTGGACGGGAACAGTATCCATCAGATGCATTCAAGAATTATTCTTCCTTTTATGTTACTGTTTATCAATTGATTAAGACCCTACCCTCAAAGTTATATATTATATTTTGTAAATGTTTCATGGTTAAAGATGCAATTGATTTCTGTGTGGTGGAACAGAGAAACCCAAAGGTCACAGTTTTATTGCCCAGTGGGAAATTAATCAATTTTGTGTCTAACCTAGTGATCTAGCAATTTTTTAGTGTCTATAGACTTTGTTTCTTGAATTGTTTTTGAATCATCTTTACCATCCTGCTGGTTCCCTTATTAATTTGCAGCAGATTCATTCTGGAAAATTATACGTTGGCAATGTCCATAGTGCCTGCTTGGACAAGTATATTTCTTTAAAAAGTGGCTGGTTTCATTAATTAAAATATGAAGACGTGCTCCCCTTCTAACCTATTTTTGCATTTCGAGGGAGCCCTGAAAAGAATTAGAGATTTGGGGAAGGCACATGGCATTTACTCAGATACTGCTTTATCCTTTCTTTCCCCTTGAAGGCCAGTGGGGTTCCCCCTCAGGTTTCTCCCTATGCTTCCCACCAGTGCCTACCTTCTCTCTAGCATCCTGGCCTTTGTCCAGCGATGGTGAAGTAAAGGAATGTTGTCACCCCAACTTTCTGCCTGCTGTTTTCTTCCCACCTCAGAAATAGGCACCCTAAACCGTTTCATGTTTAGTTTAAAGTATTTATACTTAATATAGGGCTTCCTTAATAGGACTTCCCTGGTGGTTCAGACGGTAAAATCATCTGCCTACAAAGCGGGAGACCCAGGTTCGATCCCTGGGTCAGAAAGATCCCTCTGGAGAAGGAAATACCAACCCGCTCCAGTACTCTTGCCTGGAAAATCCCATGGATGGATGGAGGAACCTGGTAGGCTACAGTCCATGGGGTGGCAAACAGTCGGACCTGACTGAGCAACTTCACTTTCACTTTCCCTGGTGGCTGAGATGGTAAAGAATCTGCCTGCAATTTAGGAGGACTGAGTTTGATCCCTGGGTTGGGAAGATCCTCTGGAGAAGGAGATGGTAACCCACTCCAGTATTCCTGCTTGGAGAATTCCATGAATAGAGGAGCCTGGTGGGCTGCAGTCCATGGGGTTGCAAAGAGTTAGACATAACTGAGCGATTAACACACATACTTAATATAAACACACATAATACAATGGTTAAGGAAAAATATGCAAAGGGTAAATTACAGTGCATTCAAATTCGTAAAAAGTACTGTCAGGTTTGCCTCCTGGCCTCCCCCCACCCCCAACAACTGTCCTCCTCTCCCACCTCAATCTCCATTCTCCATTTAAGGATAAATGAGCCAGCTCTGCTTTCAGCTAACCTCTTTCCTTTTTCGCAAACTCTTTGAAAGTTCCCTTGGGAGTTTTAAATCATCCCTTCTACCTACTGCTGTTTTATTCCCAAATGTTGCATTATCAGGCTCTCTACCCTCCTGGAGAAAGGTGTTAATTAGCCTGCCATGCAAGTTATCTAGGCCCTAGGAGGATCTTTTTACCACTGAAGGAACTCTAAGCTGGGGTCTCTAACCTCAAGGTCTGGCCACCTAGCTTGGCTCTCTCCTTTCCATAGAAAAAGTCAGCTGAGGTCATTGCCTAACAGAAACCAGGCTGACCTGCTGAATAGAAGCTCCCAATTGAGAAATTCCAGGAAGACACGTGGATTTCACAATTCAGAGAGTGGGAAGGAATGTGTGAGGGAAGGGGCAAAGTTAATGCCTTTGGAAAAGGTATGCATTTCATTGTCATCTTATACTTGGAGCATTTTAAAAATTAACCTTTTTGATTGTATAAATTACAGAGAAATAAGCATGACAAAACTAGCTGTTGTTGATGATGCATTGTCTGTGCGGGGGTGGGAAATGGAATTATTGGAATCTCCTGGAAATAGAAGATTTTTTACATATATCGAAAAGGAACATGGATTTTTTAAATAGTTGAGAAATGTTGTGGGATTTTTGAACAAAGCCTTGGTAGGGTTCAAATCCTTCTACTGCTCCAGATACTCAAAGAGATTTCAAGTAGCTTAACCTACAGTTTTCCAAGCTGGAAGAGAAGCTGGAATATGCAAACGTTTTTAAGCTGTATTCAAATTCTCTCTGGAAGGTTTTTTTGTTTTTCCTTTTGTTATTTTTTTTAAGCTACACAATTGGCAGTAGTATGTGGCACATTTAATTCAGTATATTCTGACAAGTAATAAACTAATCCTTATAATGGTTTCTAAACTACTTGGTTGAAATATGTTTTACATCAGTGAGTGTGTGAATACACACACAATATTATAAGGAAAGATTTATGATAACTCACTGACTAGAGAAAGATTGCTTCAGAAAACAGAAATTACCAGATCCCAGTAATAGCTTTCCCTGAGGGAGCTTTGAAAGAATTTACATTTGAATTGGATGCTTAAACTCTAAATTTGAACTTATCACCCATCTGTGAAGATATATTATAGTTATATAGGAGATAGCACTACAGAAATGAAATTAAATGACAATAAATTAGTTTTGTCTTTTAAAAATTATCATCAGAATTATGTTACTCTGCTGAGCTAATTCTTGTTCTAATTCTTGCTCTAATTCAGCTGGTCATTATAGCATCAAGAATCTGATCCCAAATGGGTTTCATAAATAATCTCTTTTAATAAGTATCCTCAGTTACTGAAATGTAAAAAGAAATCTCACATAGACAACAAGGAAAAGGAGCTGGAAATAACACAACTTAATGATTGATAAATTTTTTCATACTGCCTTCTTAAATCTGTGTTTCCTCTGCCAACAAGATAGGCATATTAAGGCATTAAAAGTTACCATTTTTCTATCACCTGAGGGCAAATTCACATTAAATACCAAGATATTTATGAGTTTTACAGACTCATTGATCAGTTAAGACTGCCACTTATGATTCATCTGTTCTAATTATTCCTAAGCATGAATTTTGTTACAGGAAATAATTACATAAAGTTCATTTTTAAGAACTAATGGGGAATAACCTATTCAAATATGCTGGGATTTCAAATTCTGTAAATGATTTCATTATCAGAAAACAAATATTATATTAAATTATCTTTAACTATGAGCTCAATGGATGTCTTTTAGCACGTGGTTCTGCCCCTTCCTTGCTGTGTTTACTAGACCTCTCTAGCCTGGTTCCTCACATATAAAAATGAGGATAACAACTGCAGTCATCTCATAGGAGTGGGGAGGGAATTAAATGAGATAATATGAATATGAAAACCCTGTGTCTGGCACATAAAAGGGCTCCATAGCTATTCTAATTATCACTGTTAAAAAGTTCAAATGATTGACAAAGTATGGATGAGACTTTAAAATATGTCTGTTAATCCATATCTGTCTCTCTTCCCAACTGCATTTTACCAAGGGTACAATGTAGCTAGCACTTTTATACTATATTTAAATTTATGCCAAAAATGCTGCTGCTGCTGCTGCTAAGTCGCTTCAGTTGTGTCCGACTCTGTGTGACCCTGTAGACGGTAGCCCACCAGGCTCCCCTGTCCCTGGCATTCTCCAGGCAAGAACACTGGAGTGAGTTGCCATTTCCTTCTCCAATGCATGAAAGTGAAAAGGGAAAGTGAAGTCGCTCAGTTGTATCTGACTCTTCGAGACCCCATGGACTGCTGCCTACCAGGCTCCTCCATCCATGGGATTTTCCAGGCAAGAGTACTGGAGTGGGTTGCCATTGCCAAAAATAAGCCGTTACAAATTTTGTTTAGGGCCTTAAAAAATGGTGATTCCAACTGTTACTCAACTGCTTTATGAGGAGAGAGGAGAAAAGGAAATAATGTCTATTGAACAAATACATTGTTTTCATTTCTTGCTACTGTTTCATCTCCAGAATGCGTAGTATTCCCTCTGGAAGAGCCGGTGGGAATAATGCCATCTGGAACCCACGCAGCAGGGGCAGCATGCAGAGCTCAAGAAAGGTCTCAACTGCCAGCTTCCAGGGTCTTTGCACGCTCAAAGCACTCTCATTTTCCCAAAATGACCCTGAGAATATTGTGTAACAGCAATTTGAATAAACTGACTCACTTCCACTGTGATTTAATGTCTACTTTGCTACCGAATTAGCCGTATTTGTCCAGCTCTGCTGTCTTCACAATTTTCTTTGTGTTTATCCTTATGCTTAGCAACTAACCAAACACTGACTGGAATATCAATATTTAAAATGAAATGTATTAATAGCTTACTAACTGCTCCACTGAGAGACTGAGTTTGTAGGTTACATATTTGTACTTCTTTGTTTTACTTATGATATTCTGAAGGCATGAAATGTTGACTTTCTCCCCAACTATTCGCAAGCTTTAAGCAAGTGAGTGCTTGTTCAGTAGTGTCTGAATCTTTGCGACCCTATGGACTGTATCCCACAAGCTTTTCAATACTGGTAAAGAGGTATCCTTTAGTGTCTTTAGTTCACAGAAGATTGATATCTTAAGTGTCGGTGAATACAGACATGTTAAGACCATGAAGAAAATTTTAATAAAGAATCAAAAAGTCACAAATATGTAAACAGGACAACTGGTTTTCTTAAGGCAGTGACCAAAATTAAAGCCCCTGTCCTCCGCACCTCATCCTCAGTAGTTTTCTTTTGACCAAACAGCCTGTGTCTCTGGGCCCAAAATGATGTTTTAAGTTGAAAAAATATTTCTGACTTTTACTGAAAGCAGATTTAAAGCAAAAGGTTTTATTTTATGCCATTTAAAAATTATCAAAGCCATAAATTTATAGTCATAGAATTACCTTTTTTTGTTTGTTTGTTTTACCTTGGAAAAGCTTGAAAATGTTTACTGTAAATCCATTTTATACATACTAAAAGTATTATAACATTCTTCCAAAAATAAAGTGATTGTGTGTCATTTCAGGCATCACATTGGTCTAGACAAGGGAAAAGTATGAAATGTTTTTGCATGAGATCGTGGCTCTGAGTGGTGCCTCTTGCACTAACCAGAGAAACTTTAGAGCTGGAAGGGCCTTTATAGGTCATTGTTTCCTCAATTCACAGGTAAGAACCTGAGGCCCAGAGAGTAAATGAACTATGGAAGGTCTGGAGTTCATGTTCTGAGGTGTCTAATGGTAAGAGTTGTTCTGATGGTCTTTTGCAGAATGTTTTACACAAGACTTCTAATACATGGAATTATACAACATCCTACTAGGGCCATTCCTCCAAATACAATGATCAGGGAGGTCAGGACAGAGGTCTTTATACCTTTCCATTTGCTGAGCCACTATCAGGATGGAGAAAGGATTATCTGTCCCTGAGTTTTCAGCCAACACATTAGCCAAGATGGTAAGACCTTGCAGGACTCTTGTTGTTGTGCCATAAGGGGCGGCCCTGTTGGGGATGAAGGTACAACATTGACCTCCTGTCATGACACATATGGGCTTCCTTGGTGGCTCAGTGGTAAAGAATCTGCCTGCAAGGCATGAGACCCATGAGACGCTGGTTTGATCCCTGGGTCAGGAAGATCCTCTGGAGAAGAAAATGGCAACCCACTCCAGTATTCTTGCCTGGAGAATCCCATGAACAGAGGATCCCAGCAGGTTACAGTCTGTAGGGTCACAAAGAGTCAGACCTGATGGGAGCACCTGAGCATGCACACATGCATAACACACTCCCTGCTTTCCTGCCAGGATCATGTCTAAGGCCAGTCAGTCTCCCAGGTCATCTTACTGGTTGAGTCTCATTGTTTTCTATTCCCTTGATAGTGTCTCTAGTATAGCTGACAAATCTCTGCTGGTTATAATAAATACAGTTTATCCAATCCACATTTTTATTGATGGTGGACCATCAGAATAACACCAGTTCTAATCTCTCTGCTATCTGGTTTCTAGCTTTGATCTAGAGTTTGGTGTAAATCCTTCACCTCTACCATGGTGACCTTAGTAGGGTCATTAGGAACTGAGGGTTAGAGTTCTGGGTCTATGTCACTAATGAGGAGGTAAAATTTTTAACAAGCTTAATAGCTAACCTTCCCAGTGGATATCTCCCGGATATGTCTGCCCCTAGTCCATACCAATGCTCAAGAGATGGATGCTTATCTCTGGTTTGACTGTTAACAACAGTGGGTTACACTGTAGATTCCCATAATCATCTCAGGGACCCCTCCCTTGCCAGGGATAATCTTTTAGTTCCACTAGGGTGGGAGCTGTTTTATATGGCTCAGCCGTGTAACCAATCCTGGGTAGTCCCCCATACTTTGGCCCAAATATAGCAGGAGAGTTGTCATGGATCATTTCCTGACATGCCCGATATGGTTCAGGACAAAGGTACTTATGTTCTTCAGATAGCTGTTTTTGGCTGTGTAGGTCACCATAAGGCAAGACCTGGAAAGCATCAAATTTCACAGTTAGGGGATCCATGCTCATAGTCACATTAATAATTAAGTTGACCTGATAAGGGCTGCCCCCAACAATCAGCATCTTGGTATATAGAATGACCAAGAGGGATATTAAAGTCTTTTCAAAGACAGCTTTGTAGGATTGGAGTGTTGGACCACAGCCCATTGTTCTTTTTTGTTAGGGGATGGAGTCCCTTTGATTCTCCTATAATGAGTCCAACCTTTCTCTGCAGTGCGGGCAGCTGTTTCCTTCATGAGCAGTACCTTATCAGGTCCTTCTCAGGCCAGTTTGAGTTGTCTTCCTTCCAGGTTTTCCTCAGAACACGATCAGCAGGCTGATGAGGATGCATGGGAAATCCAAGGATGGAGCCTGAGCCAACCAACAGGCCCTGCAACTTAAGAGAAGGCAGAGTAGAGGAGAGGCCCCGTATTTATTTCTCAGAAATTGGTCTTTAGTTTCCAGGCTTGGCAGGTTAGCAATTGGACCCAAATATGGTAAGCCATATAGCATCTCATATGGGAATAATCCAGTATTCTTACGAGGGGCAGTTCTGATTCTGAGAAGAGTAATTGGGAGGCACTTGGTCCAAGGAAATTTGGTTTCTAACATTAATTATTTGTTTTTCTTCATCCCTACCTACATATACCTTCTGGCTTCCCTTAATTTTTCTAAACTTATATATTTACAATTGTCTAATTTCTGTAATTCCTTAGAAATACCTGGCCAAGTATTAGTTATAAGATGCAATTTTAACATATTTTGGCCAAGAGGATCATCTAAATTCAATCCAGAGTATTTTCTTACTTGGTCTTTTAACCTACTCAGAAATTCAACCAGCCCTTCATCTTTTCCTTGCTTGATGTCAAAGGCCTTAGTAATATTTTGGGATTGGGGAACTGACTCTCTGATCCCTTTTATTATTAGGTCCCTGAGATCTCTCATATGACCCCTATGTTCAGGACTGTTATTATCCCATTGTGGCTTCTTGGTTAGGGAATTTCACTTCAGCTACTAAGGCATTTGGGCCAGCTGGGTATTCCCTTTTCTAATCAGCCGGCCATTGCTGCTCTCTGAATCACTGATCTTTCCTAGCGAGAAAACACAACACCTAAGATAGACATAAGTTCGGCCCATGTGAAAATCTGGGGGCCTAGAAGTTGATCCAGCTGGTCTGCAACCCCAGGTGGATCCTCTAGTAGGGCCTTCAGTTCTTTCTTCAATTCTTGAACCTTGGAGCTGCTAAGGGGGATGTCCACAAATCCAGTTCCCCTTCCTCCTAGGGGAACTTCTTGGAGGAAGTAGAGGGCCTGAGTTTTCTCTCCTTTTGGGGGGAAGGGTGAACTTTGAATGTCCACTTTACATTGTTTTATCTCCCTCCTCAGTGGAGGAAGGGAGGGGAACAGTGCTGGAGAGGGTGCTGAGGCCACGGTGGCCATCTTGGTTTCCCTCTCCTCTGTTCTTATCTCCTCTTCTACCTGAAGCGGTTCAGGCTGTTCCTGGGCAGTTCAGGCTGTAGCCCTCCTGGGTTATAGGGATGAGGCAAACAGTTGAGAGGATCCCACTTCCTATTTTCCTTCTCCTTTCTTTACCTAGTTTCATCTTTATGGGGAATAGAACCGCTGGCCCCTTTCTCCAACAAAGAACATAATCTATTTCTTCCTGGGCAACTGGACTCTTGTCATTAACAAACTCTATAAGCAATTGGCAGATCCAACCTTCATCTGACCCAAACTTAGGCCAAAATACTGATGGTTTCAACATAGGTTCTTGAGTCCAAATGAAACAGAACCATCTGTTTTTTCCCTTTCCTCCTAGGATTATCTCCCCAATGTTGGAGCATGTGTCCTAGGGGACCGTTTAGGGGAATCTAGTTATTGGCCTTTTTCCCCTTGGAATCCTTCTTGCCTAAAGAAGAATTCTTACTACCTTATCCCTATCATCTGATTCTTGGAGGAGGGCATGGCAACCCACTCCAGTATTCTTGCCTGGAGAATTCCACGGACAGAGGAGCCTGGCAGGCTACAGTCCATAGGTTGCAAAGTCGGACACGACTGAAGCGAGTTAGCGCGCACACATCTCCTCTGATTGTGTGCACTTGACTGGAGGCTCGTCACCACCCACCCCTTTCTTTCTTCAGAGGTTTCTTGCACTCTTTTCCAGTAGCTTCCATTCCAGCTGTTTCCCTTGTGGGAGAAATATCCCCAGAAGCGGTGCTTCTTAGCTACTTGTAGGGGTGGGTAGTTCATTCGATCTTTCCAGGTGATGTGGATCCCCGACGAGCTCCCAAATTGTTGGAAATCTAATCCGACTCGTGCCGGGGAGAATGAGAAAAATACTCTACAACAGTCTGGCGGGCAATCACACTGAGCGGGAAGTCTGCTTCCCTCCGTGTTTATCCCTGACATGCTGTACCTTACTCCGGGAGATGGTGAGGGACCGGGAGTCCTGGCGTGCTGCAGTCCTTGGGACCCTGAAGACTCGCACAGGACTGGGGGACTGAACAACAACAACAGTTCGGATTGATGGGAGCGTGGTAGCACAATCCAGCGCGATTGGCCAATTCAAGTGAAGCAGCTGCCAAGTGAGGAGGCCGGGAACGAATGAAGCATCTGGGTGGGGGAGGGGCTTCCCTGGTGGCTCAGTTGGTAAAGAATCCGCTTGCAACGCGGCAGACCTACCAACGTGTGCAGCTTGGTTACAGGAACTTTCCTAGTTGTTGTTCAGTCGCCCACTCCTGTCCGACTCTCTGCGACCCCATGGATTGCCGCACGCCAGGCATTTCCGTGCCTCATTATCTCTGGACATTTGCCCAAGGTCATGTCCATCGTATCGGTCTCCTCTGATGCCCTCTTCTCCTTCTGCCGTCAATCTTTCCCAGCTTCGGGGACTTTTCCAATGAGTCGTCTGTTCACTTCAGATGACCAAAATACCAGAGTTTCAGCTTCAGCATCAGTCCTTCCAGTGAATATTCAGTGTTGATCTCTCTCTTGACTGGTTTGATCTTCTTGCTGTCCAAGAGACTTTCAGGAGTCTCATCCAGCACCACAGTTAGAAGGCATTCTGCCTTTGGGTTCTGCCTTCCTTATGGTCCAGGTCCAGCTCTCACAACCAAAAGTGACCACTGGGAAGACCACAGCCTTGACTAAACCGGCCTTTGTGGGCAGAATAATGTCTCTGCTTTTCCACACACTAAGTTTGTCATAGCTTTCCTGGCAAGAAGCAATCCTATTCCGATTTCATGGCTACAGTTACCGTCCGCACTGATTTCATGGTTACAGTCACAGCCTGCACTGAGTCTGGAGCACAAGAAGAGGAAATCTGTCACTATTTCCAACCTTTTGCCTTCTATTTGCCATGCAGTACAGGAACTTAAGACTACAAAATGGCATGGGTTTCCTAGGAAGGAAGTTGATTATATTCTTTGATAGAAAAGACCACATTATTCCTATAATCACAGAAATAATTTCGAGTCTTTTGGAAAGGTCACTGGAAACTCTCAGAGTTTATGGGGAGTTTGCTTTCCTAACCCGTTGTTGTTGTTGTTTTGCTTTCCCCGGGTCCCCAGCCAACCGCGGAGCCGCTAGAAGAGGCTGCGGGCCGGGCGCAGCCTCCTTCTCCCGGCGCGACGGGTCGTGGCCGCAGCGAACCACCTCCCACGGCCAGAGGCCCCGGCCTGGATCAGGCTCGGGCTCCTGGGCCGCGTGATGCAGCCCAAAAAAGGTGCAGCCTCGCCCGTGTCCCCGCCCGCGCCCGGGACCCAATCGCCGCGTCCGCCTAGCGCTCGGGCCGCGGTCGCAGGGACACGGGGGACCCGGAGTCGCGCGCCAGCCGCCGCCATGCGGTTCCGCTTCGGAGTGGTGGTGTCGCCCGCCGTGGCCGGGGCCGGGCCGGAGCTGCTGGTCGTGGGGTCCCGGCCCGAGCTGGGGCACTGGGAGCCGCGTGGGGCCGTGCGTCTGAGGCCGGCGGGCCCGGCGGCGGGCGCGGGCGCGCTGGCGCTGCAGGAGCCGGGCCTGTGGCTCGGGGAGGTGGAGCTGGCGGCGGAGGCGGCGGCGCAGGACGGGGCGGAGCCGGGCCGCGTGGACACGTTCTGGTACAAGTTCCTGAAGCGCGAGCCGGGAGGAGAGCTCTCCTGGGAAGGTACGGGGGCTGCTGTGCCGCCCTGCACCCCGGGGCCCCGGCCTCGGCCTGGGGCGGATTCCACTCTCCCCGCCGCGGCTTCCCGTGCGCTCGGCCTGGATCTCGGGCTTTGCCCGCCGCCCGGACTGCCCGGGCGTCCCGGGCTGACCCTGGCCTGGCCGCCCAGCTGTCGCCACCAGCCTGGCGTCTCGCTCCCGACCGGTTCCCCTGGTGGAGGCTGTGTTCCCGGTCTGCCGTCAGTTCGGTCTCTACCGCTCCGGCCTCTTTCCCACACACCCGGGACCTGGTGTCTTGCCCCTGCTGCCCCGACGCTCCGGCCTCCGCCCGCCTGGCCCCCCGCATCCTCTCTGAGGGTGTCCCCGGGCTCCCTGGGCCCCGCCGCTCCTGGGTTTTGCTCCTCAACTCCGCCATGACTGTTTTTGTGCCCTCATTTTCCTGCCCCAATCCGCTAAAAAATGACCCACCCAGTAAAGCTAGCCTTTTCGCTAAATCCTAAACGGCAGCATGCTGCTTAGTGTATTTTATTTTTCTTCTTTTCCATTTGAGACTGAACAAATGGCAAGATGTTGAGCGTTTTCTCTTTTCGATTTTTTTTCAAAGCCCGGAATATGTGGCTTCCCTAGTGTCTCAGAAGGTAAAGAATCCTCCTGCTGTGCGGGAGAACTGGGTTCGATCCCTGGGTCGGGAAGATCCCCTGGAGGCTGCTGCTGCTGCTAAGTCGCTTCAGTCGTGTCCGACTCTGTGCGACCCCATAGACGGCAGCCCACCAGGCTCCACTGTCCCTGGGATTCTCCAGGCAAGAACACCGGAGTGGGTTGCCATTTCCTTCTCCAATGCATGACAATGAAAAGTGAAAGTGAAGTCGCTCAGTTGTGCCTGACTCTTGGCAACCCCATGGACTGCAGCAGCCTACCAAGCTCCACCGTCCATGGGATTTTCCAGGCAAGAGTACTGGAGTGGGGTGCCATTGCCTTCACCGTCCCCTGGAGGAGGGCATATCAACCCACTCCGGTATTCTTGCCTGGAGAATCCCATGGACAGAGGAGCCTGGCTGGCTACAGCCCAGTTCAGTTCAGTTTAGTTGCTCAGTCGTGTCTGACTCTTTGCGACCC
Source organism: Budorcas taxicolor (assembly GCF_023091745.1). Taxonomy (NCBI): domain Eukaryota; kingdom Metazoa; phylum Chordata; class Mammalia; order Artiodactyla; family Bovidae; genus Budorcas; species Budorcas taxicolor. Next base: position 74,238,874 of record NC_068918.1, on the reverse strand, counting down.
CATGAATCGCAGCACGCCAGGCCTCCCTGTCCATCACCAACTCCTGGAGTTCACTCAGACCCACGTCCATCGAGTCCGTGATGCCATCCAGCCATTTCATCCTCTGTCATCCCCTTCTCCTCCTGCCCCCAATCCCTCCCAGCATCAGAGTCTTTTCCAATGAGTCAACTCTTCTCATGAGGTAGCCAAAGCAGAGTTTCAGCTTTAGCATCATTCCTTCCAAAGAAATCCCAGGGCTGATCTCCTTCTGAATGGACTGGTTGGATGTCCTTGCAGTCCAAGGGACTCTCAAGAGTCTTCTCCAACACCACAGTTCAAAAGCATCAATTCTACGGTGCTCAGCCTTCTTCACAGTCCAACTCTCACATCCATACATGACTACTGGAAAAACCATAGCCTTGACTAGATGGACCTTAGTTGGCAAAGTAATATCTCTGCTTTTGAATATGCTATCTAGGTTGGTCATAACTTTTCTTCCAAGGAGCAAGCGTCTTTTAATTTCATGGCTGCAGTCACCATCTGCAGTGATTTTGGAGCCCCCAAAGATAAAGTCTGACATTGTTTCCACTGTTTCCCCATCTATTTCCCATGAAGTGATGGGACTGGATGCTATGATCTTCGTTTTCTGAATATTGAGCTTTAAGCCAACTTTTTCATTCTCCTCTTTCACTTTCATCAAGAGGCATGGGGTCACAAAGAGTCGGACACGACTGAGCAACTAAGCACAGCATAATCTGGCAGTGGAGATATGCTCTGATTTCTTAAAATACAAAACCAATACAAAAATACAAAACCATGTGGTGGCTGGGGAAAAAAAAAGCAAAAACATGTACAAAAGTAAAAACTTGTTTCCTCCACTCACCCTAAGCCCATGTATACCAATATATGAAGTGTCTACTTGTCTCACACACAAGTTGTATAATATCTTCATCTTCTTGCCTTTTCTTGCTCTGTAACATGTTGCAAAAACTTTTTAGTGATACTCCATGTAGATGTAGTATTTTCATTTTCTAAATGGTAATGAAATATTTCATTTTCTAAATGGTAATGAAATATTCTGTATCTACCAGTGTGCATTTAGATTGCTTTCCATCTTCCGTTATAAACAGTAACAGCTTAATTGAAAGTCCTTGTATAAAGTTCTCTTTGAGCATTTGGGAATGTCTTTGTAGGGTAGATTCTGAGATGTGAAATTGTTAAGTCAAAGAGTAGCCGTGTTTTACATTTCAGTAGTAGTAGTAGTGTTAGTTGCTCAGTTGTGCCCAACTCTTCGCAACCCCATAGTCTGTAGCCTGCCAGGCTCCTCTGTCCATGGAATTTTTCAGGCAAGAATACTGGAGTGGGTTGTCATTCTCTTCTCCAGGGTATCTTCCCCACCCAGGAACCCAACCTAAGTCTCCTGCATTGTAGGCAGATTCTTTACCATCTGAGCCACCAGGGAATAAGGGTTGCCAAATTATTCCGGTTGCCAAATTATTCCCTGAAAAAGTGATGCCAAGTGTAGACTCCTGCCCTGTCTTTAAATGAAACGTACAAAGTAGGGGACTGGAGTGTGTGTGGCTCAGTGGTTGTCTAAAGTGGATGAAAGGTCCCTGGGGAAGATTATATGAAAAAGTGGGCCATTTAGCCCATGCTGCTGCTGCTAAGTGACTTCAGTCATGTCTGACTCTGTGCGACCCCATAGACGGCAGCCCACTAGGCTCCTCTGACCCTGGGATTCTCCAGGCAAGAACACTGGAGTGGGTTGCCATTTCCTTCTCCAATGCATGACAGTGAAAAGTGAAAGTGAAGTCGCTCAGTTGTGCCCGACTCTTAGCAACCCCATGGACTGCAGCCCACCAGGCTCCTCTGTCCATAGGATTTTCCAGGCAAGAGTACTGGAGTGACCATAGTGATGTGGAAACAAAGAATCAGCAAAGAGCATGAGTGTTCTGTAATATGTTTATATGTTATCCTTGTTCCTCTTTTTGCACCCCACTGAGTTTCATAGTCTGGTACCATTTATTGTCCTTTTGTGTTACCATGGCAGAATTGAAAGGTACTCTCATCAATTATGCCCTTCTTTATAGAATATTCTATTATTAGTAGTATTGCATAGTTATTTTCATAATAAAGTAATATCTGATAATTTTAATAAAAATTAAGATGGTTAAAAACAAAGATCTTCCCTTTCCCTAGTCCTCCTTTTCTATTTTTAGTTTTTCTGAATTCTCCCAAATGCAGATATTTTTCTGAATTTCTTAATGTATCAACTTGAATTTTTCTGTTTTTAGGTTTTCTGAGAGTTGCCACAGGAATTATATGTTACACTTTAAAATTAGACAATGTCTACTGACAGCTGCTATATACCTATAAAATTAATCATCTTACTTGCTGTGAAATATGAGAAATTTAGGTCAGGTTCATTCTCTCTCCCCTCCCTGCTGATTTTTATATTATTATTTTACATTATACTCATGTAGTTTACTGTTGACTTTCTATTATGTAGAAATTTCTTCTTTTATGCTTCTTTTATATACAAAGTTGCATGTGTGCATGCTAAGTCACTTCAGTCATGCCTGACACTTTTCAGCCCTATAAACTGTGGCCTCCTCCCCAGGCTCCTCTGTCCATGAGATTCTGCAGGCAAGAATACTGGAGTAGGTTGTCTTGCCTTCCTCCAGGGGATCTTCCCGACCCAGGAATAGAACTTGTGTCTCTTATGTCTCCGGAATTGGCAGGCAGATTCTTTACCACCAGCGCCACCTGGGAAGCCCATGTATATATAAAAGATTAAGAAAAATAACACCTGCACACTCCTTTCCTTTTCTTTACTTCAGTTAATCATTGTTTCTATGTTAAGTTCTATATAATTTGTATTTTGTAGTATAATTGTTATTATGCCATTTTGTTTTAGGCTGATAGGTTGATTCAAAGAATTGTAAGTTAACAGACAGCAAAATGAGAAGCAGCATAGCCAGTATTTAAAAGCAGGGATTCTAGAGCCAGAATGTCTAGCTTCACCAACCAGTGTATGACCTTGGGCAAGTCACTTAACTTTACTGTGCTATTGTTAAAAGGACCAAACTGGCTAATAAATCTAAAGAGCTTAGGATAGGACATATAAGTGTTAAATAAGTGTTACTTGTTGTTATTTTTACTATTATGATTGGGAAATAATTATTACAGAACCAAGTAGTGTAATTACACTAATTTAAAAGTTTAGAAATATAATTCTGTGACATGAAACCTGTGTACTAGGAGGAAAAGTTCTCTTACACTATAAATCATGCTCAGATTTTATGTAAAATGATATCAGAGTTCATTTTACTTTATATTTGAGTGGCAATGTTTTTTTACACCTTGTTTTAAACTTTCTAGTTACTTTTTAAAGACAGGAACAGCATTTGATCCTCAAAATTTCCTAGTTTAAATGAACTATCTGATGAATGCAAATTCCTCACATTTTGAAAACATTGTTCCTTGAAGATTTGGGGGTTTTGTTTTAATTTTCACCTATATTGATGTATGTCTTTCTGAACATAGCTATCTGGGATTTATATTATTGTTGTTGCTTTTACTTGGATTCCTGTGTTAATTGCATTGTTTAGGATTCACATTTTCCACTTTCTTGAATATCTTAGTCCTTTCATTCAATCATATTCTGAAATAATTTAAAGAAACAGTAACTGAGAGATAAACTACCTGAGTTCTTAAATGCCTGAAAAGGTCTTTATCTTGCTTTCACGTTTGATTAGTCATCTGGTACACTATTCTAGTCTCAAAATAATGTTTGCTTTGAAGGCACTGCCTCAGTACCTTCTAGCACCAGTTGTAGTTGATAATTCTCATGTCAAAGTAAGCCCATTTCTTGGTTGGCACTTTTTTTTTTTCCTCTTTGAAGCTTAAAAACTTTTCCTTACATTATTTTACCAGGTTGTATCTCAGTCTTTTGTTGTTGTTCTTGCTGCTGCTGCTGCTAAGTCGCTTCAGTCGTGTCTGACTCTGTGCGACCCCATAGATGGCAGCCAACCAGGCTCCCCCGTCCCTGGGATTCTCCAGGCAAGAACACTGGAGTGGGTTGCCATTTCCTTCTCCAAAGCATGGAAGTTAAAAGTGAAAAGTGAAGTCGCTCAGTCGTGTCTGACTCTTAGCGACCCCATGGACTGCAGCCCACCAGGCTCCTTCATCCATGGGATTTTCCAGGCAAGAGTACTGGAATGGGCTGACATGACTTTACAATTGGTTGCCTTTTTCAATTCCAGGAATTATTTTTGTTACTAATGGAAACTTTCTATTGTTTCTATATTTCCCTCTCTCTGTTTTCTCTGTTCTTTCCTCTGACATGTATTACTCATATACTGTGCCTTCTGCTTTTATGTGAGTATCTCTTAGCATTTCTCCTGTGTTTTCCATCTTTTGTTTGGATAGATTTCCCCGACTATGTTTCCAGATCACTGTTTTGTTTTTAATACTATCCATCCCATTAGTTACGTCTTATACTGCTGCTGCTGCTGCAAGTCACTTCAGTCGTGTCCGACTCCGTGCGACCCCTCAGATGGCAGCCTACTAGGCTCCCCCGTCCCTGGGATTCTCCAGGCAAGAACACTGGAGTGGGTTGCCATTTCCTTCTCCAATGCATGAAAGTGAAAAGTGAAAGTGAAGTCGCTCAGCCGTGTCCGACTCTTGGCGACCCCATGACTGCAGCCTACCAGGCTCCTCCGTCCATGGGATTTTCCAGGCAAGAGAACTGACTTAAAAATTTTTTTTGACAATCATTTTTAATCTCCCACATTTTTCTGTTATTCTCTGATTTCTTTTTTTTTTTTTTTTCCCAGAGCTGGTTTTTCTTCCGGTATGGATAATTTATATTTAAATCTTTCTGAGCATATTAAATAGAATTGATTGAATTTATTTTTGTCTTGCATTAACTTTCTGTTCCTTTCCCCATAGCAATATTTTTTTTAATGCTAAAAGTTTTCCTCAAGTGTCTGGTAATCTTTAGGTGACCATTTATTTTTATGAATAAAGGTTATGTTGATTTGTAGAAGCAACTACGCTGGATCCCTGCTGAAGTTGCTTGTGTTTATCCAAAATCTCCTCTAAATGGAAGTATACTCATGGGATATCGTGTAATTTGGCAGATTTTGTGGAGGGGAAAGTTTCTTCACTTACGGTTAATGGGTGAGAATCCAGAGGACTCCTAGTCCTTATCATTAAGAAAGTAAAACAAAACAAAGCAAACAAAAATGTGATTATAGGTAGAAATATTTCAATCTATTTTATTCCTGAATGCTGCTCCCTTTTTCTTTTACGTTCTAGTCCGTTGGTGAATACATAGTTATCTCAAGATCTGTTCCGTTCAGATCTCTAGACCTTACACCTCTTCTAAGGTCCTTTCCCAGAAAAGCATTCTGTCCTATATTGAGAGCATAATTATTTCATGTTAGGGATAAAGTAGGGTGGAAGAAGGCAGGTGGGAGACCATTCCTTCAACTTTTCCAGGTTGGCATCTATTTGTTAAGTCTCTTCTTACAAGTCTTTCTTCTTCTTTTTAAAAAATATTTATTTATTGATGCCATTCCCCTTGGCATATAGGATCATAGTTCTCCGACCAAGGGTCAAACCCATGCCCATGCTGTGGAAATAGAGGATTCTTAACCACTGAAACACCAGGGAAGTCCCACATGTCTTTCTTAACTACTTTTTTATTCTTTCTCTTGGCACCTGTTCCTTTCCTTATACCTCTTTTATAGTTTAAAATTGCGTTAGTTATAATGCCTTGGACTCTGATTGTAAGTAATAGAAACAGTATGAACAGTAGGGAGGAGGATCTCCCCCCTCCAAAAAATGTGGACTGTTTGATAAACAGTTTGGAATGCAGTAGACTGCAGGTTGGGTTTCTCTGGTAGCTCAGCTGGTAAAGAATCAGCCTGCAATGAAGGAGACCTGGGTTCAATTCCTTGGTTGTGAAGATCCCCTGGAAAATAGGTAGGCTATCCACTCCAGTGTTCTTGGAGGCTGGTGGCTCAGACAGTAAAGAATCCACCTGCAATGCGGGAGACCTGGGTTCGATGCCTGGGTTGGGGAGATCCCCTGGAGGAGGGCATGGCAACAGGCTGCAAGTAACAGAAAACACAACAAGCAATTGCTTAAACAAATAAGGGTTAGTTTTTGTGCTATAAAAAGTTCATAGGTAGATGATAGTGATAATGGTTCATAGCTTGTGGATACCAGGTAAGGTGCCATTGTATTTTCTTAGCTTTTCCCTCAAGGCTACAGTTGCTGTTCTAATCATTGCATCTGCATTCAGTAGAATAAGGGAGGAGAGGAAAGAGTGGAAATGTCAGCCATAGGCATCCCCTTTAATCTAGAAAGCATTAACTTTGCTGGCTTTCTCCCTACCCTTCAACACACATACAGGTATACCTTACTTTATTCTACTTCACTTTATTGAGCTTTGCAGATGTTACATTTTTTTTTTCTTCTTACATTGAGGATTTGTGGCAACTTTGTGTTGAACAAGTCTATTGGTGCCATTTATAAACAGCGTTTGCTCACTTAATGTCTCTGTGTCACATTTTGGTAATTCTTGCAATACTTCAAACGTTTTCATTATTTTTATATTTTTTATCCTTCTGTGAAAGATTCACCATCCTAGATGCCATTCAGAACATTTGTGATTCATGGAAAGAGGTCAAAATATCAATATTAATAGAAGTTTGGGAGAAGTTGATTCCAGGCTTCAGGGATGACTTTGAGGGGTTCAAGACTTGGAAGAAGTATTAGCAGATGTGGTGGAAATAGCAAGAGAACTCAAATTAGAAGTGGAGCCTGAAAGTGTGACTCAGTTGCTTCAGTCTCATGGTAAGGCTTTCTCCATGAGGAGTTGTTTCTTATGCATATACAAAGAATGTGATTTCTTGAAATAGAATCTACTCCAGGGAAGATGTCATGAAGACTGTTGAAATGACAAGAGGATATTTAGAATATTACATAAACTTAATTGATAAAGCAGGAGCAGGCCTTGGGAAGATTAGCTCCAGTTTTGAAAGAAGTCCTGTCATGGGTCAAAGGCTATCAAATAGTATTGTGTGCTTCAGAAATACTGTTCATGAAAGAAAGAGTCAATTGACGTGGCAGATTTCACTGCTGTCTTTTTTTAAAGAAATTGCTACAGCCACTGTAGCCTTTACCAGCCACCATCCTAACAGGTCAGTAGTCATCAGCATTGAGGCAAGACCCTTCATCAGCAAACAAAATTATGACTTGGTGAAGGTACAGATGATGATCAGCATTTTTAGCAACAGAGTATGTTTAAGGTATTTAAATTGTTTTTTAAAATTGCCTTATTTTGATATTTGTTTTATTTTGATAGCCTGGAACTGAATTGGCAATGTCATTAAGGTATTCCTATAGTTCTTTTTCATATTTATAATTGAACAGAACTGTTGTACTATGCTACATCTACTGTAGAAGCCCTAACGAAAAAATCAGTCATTTCTCCAAAGAGCTCTGGTTTGTTTTATTGTAGAATGGTATTAAAAACCATCCCTTCATGGATTACAGCTTTATCATTGTGAAGGAGCTATGAGCCATGCCATGCAGGGCCACCCAAGATGGATGGGTCATAGCAAAGAGTTCTGACAAAACGTGGATCACTGGAGAATGAAATGGCAACTCACTCCAGTATTCTTGCCTGAAGAACCCCATGTACAGTCTGAAAAAGCAAAAATATATGACACCAGCTCCCCACCAGGTCAGAAGGTGTTCAATATGCTATTGGGGGAAGAGAATTACTAATAGCTCCAGTAAGAATGGAAGTGGCTGGGCCAAAGCAGGAACGATGTTCAGCTGTAGAAGTGTCTGGTGGTGAAAGTAAAGTCCAATGTTGTAAAGAACAATATTACGTAGGAACCTGGAATGTTAGGTCCATGAATCAAGGAAAATTGGATGTGGTCAAGCAGGAGATGGCAAGAGTGAACATCAACATTTTAGGAATCAGTGAACTAAAATGGATGGGAATGGGTGATTTTAATTTAGATGACCATTACATCTACTACTGTGGCCAAGAATCCCTCAGAAGAAATGGAGTAGTTCTCACAGTCAAAAAAAAGAGTAAGAAATGCAGTGTGTGCTATGTGCTAAGTCATTTCAGTCATGTCCAACATTTTGCAACCCTATGGACTATAGCCTGCCAGGCTCTTCTGTCCATGGGATTCTCCAGGCAAGAATTCTGGTATTGGTTGTCATTTCCTCCTCCAGGGAACCTTCCTGACCAAGGATCAGAACCTGTGTCTCTTATGTCTCCTACATTGGCAAATGGGTTCTTTACTGCTACTGCCACTTGGGAAGCCCAAGAAATGCAGTACTTGGGTGCACTCTCCAAAAATGACAGAATGATCTCAGTTCTTTTCCAAGGAAAACCATTCAACATCACCTGTAGTCCAACTCTATACTCCAAGCACTTATGCTGAAGAGCTGAAGTTGACCTGTTCTATGAAGACCTACAGCACCTTCTAGAACTAACACCAGAAAAAGATGTCATTTCATCATAGGGGAGTGGAATGCAAAAGAAGAAAGTCAAGGGATACCTTGAGTAACAGGCAAGTTTGGCCTTGAAATACAAAATGAAGCAGGGCAAAGGCTAATAGAGTTTTGTCAAGAGAACACACTGGTCATAGCAAACATCATTTTCTAATAACACAAGAGTCTACTCTACACGTGGAGATGACCAAATGGTCAATACTGAAGCCAGATTGATTACGTTCTTTGCAGTCAAAGACAGAAAAGCTCTATTAATTTGCCGACTAAGGTCTGTCTAGTTAAGGCTATGGTTTTTCCAGTAGTCATGTATGGATGTGAGAGTTGAACTGTGAAGGCTGAGCGCCAAAGAATTGATGCTTTTGAACTGTGGTGTTGGAGAAGACTCTTGAGAGTCCCTTGGACTTCAAGGAGATCCAACCAGTCCATTCTGAAGGAGATCAGCCCTGGGATTTCTTTGGAAGGAATGATGCTAAAGCTGAAAGTCCAGTACTTTGGCCACTTCATGCGAAGAGTTGACTCACTGGAAAAGACTCTGATGCTGGGAGGGATTGGGGGCAGGAGGAGAAGGGGACGACAGAGGATGAGATGGCTGGATGGCATCACGGACTCAATGGACATGAATCTGAGTGAACTCCAGGAGTTGGTGATGGACAGGGAGGCCTGGTGTGCTGCAATTCATGGGGTCGCAAAGAGTCGGACACGACTGAGCGACTGAACTGAACTGAACTGATGCAGTCAATAAAAACAAGATCTGAAGCTGACTGTGGCACTCTGTCTACCAGATGTAATCCATTGAATCTATTTGTCACCTCCAATGTATAATCATAAGGGATTTGATTTAGGTCATACCTGAATGGCCTGGTGGTATTCCCTACTTTCTTCAATTTAAGACTGAATTTTGCAATAAAGATTTCCAGTTGCTTCCATGTCCTGGCTATTATAAACAGTGCCGCGATGAACATGGGGGTACATGTGTCTCTTTCAATTCTGGTTTCCTTGGTGTGTATGCCCAGCAGTGGGATTGTTGGGTCATATGGCAGTTCTATTTCCAGTTTTTTAAGGAATATCCACACTGTTCTCCATAGTGGCTACACTAGTTTGCATTCCCACCAACAGTGTAAGAAGGTCCCCTTTTCTCCACACCCTCTCCAACATTTATTGTTTGTAGATTTTTGGATAGCAGCCATTCTGACTGGCGTGAGATGATACCTTATTGTGGTTTTGATTTGCATTTCTCTGATAATGAGTGACAATGATAACAGTGGAAACAGTGTCAGACTTTTTTGGGGGCTCCAAAATCACTGCGGATGGTGACTGCAGCCATGGAATTAAAAGACGCTTACTCCTTGGAAGGAAGTTATGACCAGCTTAGATAGCATATTGAAAAGCAGAGACATTACTTTCCCAACAAAGGTCCATCTAGTCAAGGCTATGGTTTTTCCAGTGGTCATGTATGGTTGTGAGAAGTGGACTGTGAAGAAAGCTGAGTGCTGAAGAACTGATGCTTTTGAACTGTGGTGTTGGAGAAGACTCTTGAGAGTCCCTTGGACTGCAAGGAGATCCAACCAGTCCATTCTGAAGGAGATCAACCCTGGGATTTCTTTGGAAGGAATGATGCTAAAGCTGAAAGTCCAGTACTTTGGCCACCTCATGAGAAGAGTTGACTCATTGGAAAAGACTCTGATGCTGGGAGGGATTGGGGGCAGGAGGAGAAGGGGACGACAGGGGATGATATGACTGGATGGCATCACCGACTCAATGGACGTGAGTCTGAGTGAACTCCAGGAGTTGGTGATGGACAGGGAGGCCTGGCGTGCTGTAATTCATGGGGTTGCAAAGAGTCAGACACGACTGAGCGACTGAACTGAACTGATAATGAGTGATGTTGAGCATCTTTTCATGTGTTTGTTAGCCATCTGTATGTCTTCTTTGGAGAAATGTCTGTTTAGTTCTTTGGCCCATTTTTTGATTGGGTCATTTATTTTTCTGGAATTGAGCTGCAGGAGTTGCTTTTATATTTTTGACATTCTTTGTCATTTACTTTGTTTACTATTATTTTCTCCCATTCTGAAACGTATCTTTTCACTTTGCTTATAGTTTCCTTTGTTGTGCAAAAGTTTTTAAGTTTAATTAGGTCCCATTTGTTTATTTTTGCTTTTATTTTCATTACTCTGGGAAGTGGGTCATAGAGAATCCTGCTGTGGTTATGTCAGAGAGTGTTTTGCCTATGTTCTCCGCTTGGAGTTTTATTGTTTCTGGTCTTACATTTAGATCTTTAATCCATTTTGAGTTTATTTTTGTGTATGTTGTTAGAAAGTGTTCTAGTTTCATTCTTTTACAAGTGGTTGGTCAGTTTTCCCAGCACCACTTGTTAAAGAGACTGTCTTTTCTCCATTGCATATTCTTGCCTCTTTTGTCAAAGATAACGTGTCCATAGATGCATGGATTTATATCTGGGCTTTCTGTTTTGTTTCATTGATCTGTATTTCTGTCTTTGTGCCAGTATCATACTGTCTTGATGCCTGTGGCTTTGTAGTAGATCCTGAAGTCAGGCAGGTTGATTCCTCCAGTTCCATTCTTCTTTCTCAAGATTGCTTTGGATATTCAAGGTTTTTTGTATTTCCATACAAAACTTGAAATTACTTGTTCTAGTTCTATGAAAAATACTGTTGGTAGCTTGATAGGGATTGCATTGAATCTATAGATTGCTTTGGGTAGTATACTCATTTTCACTATATTGATTCTTCCAGTCCATGAACATGGTATATTTCTCCATCTATTTGTGTCCTCTTTTTTTTTTTTTTAAAATTTTTATTTTTACTTTATTTTACTTTACAGTACTGTATTGGTTTTGCCATACATTGACATGAATCCACCACGGGTGTACATGAGTTCCCAAACATGATCCCCCCTCCCACCTCCCACCCCATATCAATCCTCTGGATCATCCCCATGTACCAGCCCCAAGCATCCTGTATCCTGCATCGAACATAGACTGGCGATTTGTTTCTTACATGATAGTATACATGTTTCAATGCCATTCTCCCAAATCATCCCACCCTCTCCCTTGTCCTCTCCCTCAGAGTCCAAAAGTCTGCTCTACACATCTGTGTCTCTTTTGCTGTCTTGCATACAGGGTTATCATTACCATCTTTCTAAATTCCATATATATGTGTTAGTATACTGTATTGGTGTTTTTCTTTCTGGCTTACTTCACTCTGTATAATTGGCTCCAGTTTCATCCATCTCATTAGAACAGATTCAAATGTATTCTTTTTAATGGCTGAGTAATACTCCATTGTGTATATGTACCACAGCTTTCTTATCCATTCATCTGCTGATGGACATCTAGGTTGTTTCCATGTCCTGGCTATTATAAACAGTGCTGCGATGAACACTGGGGTACATGTGTCTCTTTCTATTCTAGTTTCCTCGGTGTGTATGCCCAGCAGTGGGATTGCTGGCTCATAAGGCAGTTTTATTTGCAATTTTTTAAGGAATCTCCACACTGTTCTCCATAGTGGCTGTACTAGTTTGCATTCCGACCAACAGTGTAAGAGGGTTCCCTTTCCTCCATACCCTTTCCAGCATTTATTGCTTGCGGATTTTGGATCGCAGCCATTCTGACTGGTGTGAAGTGGTACCTCATTGTTGTCTTGATTTGCATTTCTCTAATAATGAGTGATGCTGAGCATCTTTTCATATGTTTGTTAGCCATCCGTATGTCTTCTTTGGAGAAATGTCTATTTAGCTCTTTGGCCCATTTTTTGATTGGGTCATTTATTTTTCTGGAATTGAGCTGCATAAGTTGCTTGTATATTTTTGAGATTGGTTGTTTGTCAGTTGCTTCATTTGCTATTTTCTCCCATTCAGAAGGCTGTCTTTTCGCCTTGCTTCTATTTTCCTTTGTTGTGCAGAAGCTTTTAATTTTAATTAGATCCCATTTGTTTATTTTTGCTTTCATTTCCAGTATTCTTGGAGGTGGATCATAGAGGATCCTGCTGTGATTTATGTCGGAGAGTGTTTTGCCTATGTTCTCCTCTAGGAGTTTTATAGTTTCTGGTCTTACGTTTAGATCTTTAATCCATTTTGAGTTTATTTTTGTGTGTGGTGTTAGAAAGTGATCTAGTTTCATTCTTTTACAAGTGGTTGACCAGTTTTCCCAGCACCACTTGTTAAAGAGATTGTCTTTACTCCATTGTATATTCTTGCCTCCTTTGTTGAAGATAAGGTGTCCATAGGTGTGTGGATGTATCTCTGGGCTTTCTATTTTGTTCCATTGATCTATATTTCTTTCTTTGTGCCAGTACCATACTGTCTTGATGACTGTGGCTTTGTAGTAGAGCCTGAAGTCAGGCAAGTTGATTCCTCCAGTTCCATTCTTCTTTCTCAAGATTGCTTTGGCTATTCGAGGTTTTTTGTATTTCCATACAAATCTTGAAATTATTTGTTCTAGTTCTGTGAAAAATACCGCTGTGGACGCTGCTGGGACCCTAAGCTGTTTGGAATCTGGGATCCATCTTATCACTATGTCTGGGGAAACTGCCCATGGGCCAGGCAGAAGGTGAACCTCTCTGGGTATCCCTCAATGTGGAGAACTTTTCGTCTTTAACCTAGATGTTTTATCATCGGTGCTGTATAGATGGAGAAGTCTTAAGGCTACTGTAAAAATAAAACTGAAAACCAGAAGCAAGAGGCTTAAGTCCAAATCCTGAGAACATCAGAGAACTCCTGAATCCAGGGAACATTAATCAATAGGAGCTCATCAAATGCCTCCATACCTACACTGAAACCAAGCACCACCCAAGGGCCAACAAGTTCCAGAGCAAGACATACCATGCAAATTCTCCAGCAACACAGGAACACACCCCTGAGCTTCAATATACAGGCAGCTCAAGTTACCCCAAAACCATTGATGTCTCATAACCCAGTACTGGTCACTCCATTGCATTCCAGAGAGAAGAAATCCAGCTCCACCCACCAGAATTCCAACACAAGCCTCCCTAACCAAGAAACATTGACAAGCCACTGATACAACCCCACTCACAGTGAGGAAGCTCCATAATAAAGAGAACTCCACAAATTCCCAGAATATAGAAAGGCCACCCTAAATGCAGCAATATAACCAAGATGAAGAGACAGAGGAATACTCAGCAGGTAAAGGAACAGGAGAAATGCCCACCAAACCAAACAAAAGAGGAAGAGATAGGAAATCTACCTGAGAAAGAATTCTGAATACTGATAGTGAAAATGATCCAAAATCTTCAAATAAAAATGGAATCACAGATAAATAGCCTAGAGACAAGGATTGAGAAGATGCAAGAAAGGTTTAACAAGGACCTAGAAGAAATAAAAAAGAGTCAATATATAATGAATAACGCAGTAAATGAGATCAGAAACACTCTGGAGGCAACAAATAGTAGAATAACGGAGGCAGAAGATAGGGTTAGTGAAATAGAAGATAGAATGGTAGAAATAAATGAATCAGAGAGGAAAAAAGAAAAACGAATTAAAAGAAATGAGGACAATCTCAGAGACTTACAGGACAATATAAAACCCTCCAACATTCGAATTATAGGAGTCCCAGAAGAAGAAGACAAAAAGAAAGACCATGAGAAAATCCTTGAGAAGATAATACTTGAAAACTTCCCTAAAATGGGGAAGGAAATAATCACCCAAGTCCAAGAAACCCAGAGAGTTCCAAATAGGATAAACCCAAGGCGAAACACCCCAAGACACATATTAATAAAATTAACAAAGATCAAACACAAAGAACAAATATTAAAAGCAGCAAGGGAAAAACAACAAATAACACACAAGGGGATTCCTATAAGGATAACAGCTGATCTTTCAATAGAAACTCTTCAGGCCAGGAGGGAATGGCAAGACATACTTAAAGTGATGAAAGAAAATAACCTACAGCCCAGATTACTGTACCCAGCAAGGATCTCATTCAAATACAAAGGAGAAATCAAAAGCTTTACAGACAAGCAAAAGCTGAGAGAATTCAGCACCACCAAACCAGCTCTCCAGCAAATTCTAAAAGATATTCTCTAGACAGGAAACCCTAAAAGGGTGTATAAACCCGAACCCAAAACAATAAAGTAAATGGCAACGGGATCACTTATCAATAATTACCTTAAACGTAAATGGGTTGAATGCCCCAACCAAAAGGCAAAGACTGGCTGAATGGATACAAAAACAAGACCCCTATATATGCTGCCTACAAGAGACCCACCTCAAAACAAGCAACATATACAGACTGAAAGTGAAGGGCTGGAAAAAGATATATCACGCAAATAGAGACCAAAAGAAAGCAGGAGTGGCAATACTCATATCCGATAAAATAGACTTTAAAACAAAGGCTGTGAAAAGGGACAAAGAAGGCCACTACATAATGACTGTGTCCTCTTTGATTTCTTTCATCAGTGTTTTATAGTTTTGTATATATAGGTCTTTTGTTTCTTTAGATAGATATATTCCTAAGTATTTTATTCTTTTCGTTGCAATGGTGAATGGAATTGTTTCCTTAATTTCTCTTTCTATTTTCTCATTGGTGGTGTATAGGAATGCAAGGAATTTTTGTGTTTTAATTTTACATCCTGCAACTTTACTAATTCATTGATTAGCTCTAATAATTTTCTGGTGGAGTCTTTAGGGTTTTCTATGTAGAGGATCATGTCATCTGCAAACAGTGAGAGTTTTACTTCTTCTTTTCCAATCTGGATTCCTTTTATTTCTTTTTCTGCTCTGATTGCTGTGGCCAAAACTTCCAAAACTATGTTGAATAGTAGTGGTGAGAATGGGCACCCTTGCCTTGTTCCTGACTTTAGTAGAAATGCTTTCAATTTTTCACCATTGAAGATAATGTTTGCTGTGGGTTTGTCATATATAGCTTTCATTGTGTTGAGGTATGTTCCTTCTATTCCTTCTTTCTGGAGGGTTTTTTTTTTTTTATCATAAATGGATGTTGAATTTTGTCAAAGGCTTTCTCTACATTTATTGAGATAATCATATGGTTTTTACCTTTCAATTTGTTAATGTGGTGTATTACATTGATTGATTTGTGGATATTAAAGAATCCTTACATTCCTGGGATAAAGCCCACTTGGTCATGATGTATGATCTTTGTAATATGATGTTGGATTCTGTTAGCCTTCAATTAAAATAAATAAATTTAAAAAACCACAATATTTTAAATCAAGTATTTACAACTTGAATAAAATGAATTAAAAAAAAAAAGAGCTCCAGTCTCTTCTGCAGTAGATGTAGCCCAGTACAACAGTTCTGGTTTTGTTCATTTTTTGGATTTTAACCATTCTAATAGGTGTGTCATGGTATCTCATTGTTTTAATTTGCAATACTCTAAAAATAAATCATGTTGTGTATTTTTGTAAATCCTTATTTGCCATCTGTATAACATCTTTAATTGGAAGTCTGCTCAGTTCTTTTCTCTATTTTCTAGTTGGTTGTTTCCTTGTTAGTGATTTTTAAGACTTCTTTGTGTATTTCATATACAAATTCTTAAGAGATATGTTATCTGCAAACATTTCCTCCCTGTCTATAACTTATCTTTTAATTCTCTTAGTAGTGTCTTTTACCATGAAAATTTTTAATTTTAATTCAGTCGTTTACCATTTTTTCCTTTCATGGGTTGTGCTTGTGGTTTTTGAATTAAAAAACTCTTCCCCAAATCTAAGGTTACCTAGATTTTCTCATATGTTATCTTCTGGAAGTTTTATAATTTTGCATTTTATTTGCAGGTCTGTAATCCATTTTGTGTTAATTTTGTTGTATGGTATAAGGTCTGCATCTAGGTTTTTTTTTTCCTTCTTCTCTATATGAACGTGAAAGTGAAGGTGTTCAGTCATGTCTGACTCTTTGCAACCCCGTGGACTGCATATGAGTGTCCAGTTTTTCTAGCACCATTTGTTGAAAATAGTATCCTGTCTTGTTTGAATTGCCTTAGTCAAAAATAGGTTGACTGTATTTGTACAGATCTGTTTCTGGGCTCTTTATTTAGTTCCACTAATCTGTGTCTACTGTTGTACCATATTGCACTGTTTGGATCACTGTAGCTTTATAATCTTGAAATAGTGTAGCATGAATCCCCCAAGTTTGTTCTTCAGTATTGTGTTGGCTTTTCTTGGTCTTTTGCCCTTTCATATGTATTTAGAATCAATTTGTTTAATCTACAAAATGGCTTGCTGTAATTTTGTTGGGATTGCATTGAATCTATAGATCAAGTTCAGAAGAATTGACATATTAACACTATTAAGTCTTTCAATCTGTGAACATGGAATACATTTCCATTTAATTAGGTCTTTGTGCAGAGTTTCCTGGTAGTTCAGTGGTTAAAACTCCATGGTCCCAATGCAGGGGGCATACTTTTGATCCCTGGTTGGGGAACTAGATCCTGCACAAGGCAACAAAGATCCCAAGTGCTACAACTAAGACTCAGTGCAGCCAAATAAATGAATTAAAAACATGTAATTAGGTCTTTAATTTCTTTTACCAATGTTTTGTAGTTTCCAAATACAGATCTTATACATGTTTCATTAGATTTATACATTTTTTTAATGGGGGGGGTGATACTTTTAATGGTGTATTTTAAAACATTTCAATTTTAAGTTTCAATTGTTCATTGAATGTATATAGAAAAAAATGACATTTGTATCTATTGATTTTTGTTTGGATTGTAGACATTGTAATTTTACATTGTTTTTAAGAAAGTTTGGGATTTTTCTTTGTAGCAGTTCTTTATTGATTAGCTTGTCCCTTTTGAGGTTTATCTTGAAGGTTTATAAAACATGGCACAGTAGCTTTTACTGTAGAGCTACTTTAGCCCCACTACTAAGCAATGATCCCTCTACATTTTCTCCTGGTTGCTTCATGTATTAAATAAGATCTTCTCACTCTATCTGATAGAAACGCAAATGTGTCCCAGCTCTGTGAGCTGTGCTAATTCTTTGGCTTACAATTTTTAGAAATTTCTTTTTTCTATCATTTGTTATATGGCTCTGTCAAATTCCAACTTATACGTCCACAGATAGGCATGGAACCAAAGAATCTAAGAGACCTTTATGAATATTTATGGACCTCTCCATACAGCTTTCTCCTCTCTAGAATTAGGCCGTGCAAATTCTAGTCAATTTATTCTCCCTATATTCGTATTTCTAGTTCCTCAATCAGTGACACTGTTGGATGCTATTTGGGATTCTATCCCTGGGTCACGGTTCAGAAATTCTCTACAAGCAGAAATCCATGGCATTCATATTGTTCCTCTTGTCTTTTTTCCTTTTCTCAGAGATATCTGTCCTGTACTGCCTCTTGTTCAACATTCAAAAAACGTTGTTCATATATTTTGCCATTTTTTAAGTTGTTCCTCTTATAGGAAGAAGTCTCTATAACTTGCCTGTAACAAGTCAAATTTTGTTGCTGAGCCGTGAAAGACACCAGGATTCTTGGCCTCCAGAGGAGAAGAATTCAATATGGGGCCAGAGACGAGGGTTGATTGCTCAGAGTTTTTGTGTAGTAAAAAACTTTTATTAAAGTATAAAATAGATAGACAAAGCTTCTGACATAGACATCAGAAGGGGGCAGAAAGAGTGCCCCCCTGCTAGTCTTTAGCCAGATGTTTTATGTCTGTTGCTGCTACTACTGCTGCTAAGTCGCTTCAGTTGTGTCTGACTCTGTACGACCCCATAGACGGCAGCCCACCAGGCTCCCCCGTTCCTGGGATTTCCCAGGCAAGAACACTGTGGTGGGTGGCCATTTCCTTCTCCAGTGCATGAAAGTGAAAAGTGAAAGTGAAGTCGCTCAGTCATGTTCGACTCTTCGTGACCCCATGGACTGCAGCCTACTAGGCTCCTCCGTCCATGGGATTTTCCAGGCAAGAGTACTGGAGTGGGGTGCCATTGCCGTATGTCTGTTAGAAAACTATTAATCAGATAAGAGAGACACTTCAAGGCTGAGGGAGTTTCACCAGGCCCCTCTCCCACAACATGCATTTTTGAGATAGGATGGCACAGGTGTGTCATCCCCCAGCCATGAAACAATTGATATGAATACTGGTTTGTTGAGCTATTATTAGCTCAAGGTTTGAGAAAAGAAAAAAAGTTAGTCTTAGGAGAAATCATTTTGAAGAAAGACAAATTCCAAAGCAAATACGTAATTTCGTTAACATTGCTTAAGAAAAACATTTCCATAAGAAAAATGCATTGGTTAGCTCAAGGTTTGAGAAAAGTTAAGTTCAGGTAGAATGAAGTGTCATCATGGCAACACAGAATTTTAAGAGAAACCTTTTAATTTTGTATGGAGAAGGAAAAAAAATCTGGCACTTGTAGTTTGTTTCTTCCTGCTGCTTAAGAGAGAGAGAAAAATATCTGACACTTGCAGCCTATTTCCTCCGATTGAAGACCCCTGGCCTTCTTGCCTGTTACCGTCTCACACATCTCATTCCATTTTTAAAAGTTTGCTGTTAAATTTTTTTACAGCATATTATTAAAAATTGTGCAAAATGACAATTCTTATTGTGTTTAATTTCTAATATATTTGTGTATGGGTGTATATATGTGTATATGTGTGTACACACACAGACAAACACACACATTAGAATCCAACCTATATCTTTCTTGTTAAAATAGCCTTTATATTTGGTACTATTTTCTTTCCTGCTGAAGATTTAGTTCAGTTCAGTTCAGTCAGTCACTCAGTTGTGTCCGATTTTTAGCGACCCCATGAATCGCAGCACACCAGGCATCTCTGTCCATCACCAGCTCTAGAGATTACTCAAACTCATGTCCATCGAGTCGGTTATGCCACCCAGCCATCTCATCCTCTGTCATCCCCTTCTCCTCCTGCCCCCAATCCCTCCCAGCATCAGAGTCTTTTCCAATGAGTCAATTCTTTGAATGAAGTGGCCAAAGTACTGGAGTTTCAGCCTCAGCATCAGTCCTTCCAATGAACACCCGGGACTGCTCTTCTTCAGAATGGACTGGTTGGATCTCCTTGTAGTCCAAGGGACTCTCAAGAGTCTTCTCCAACACCACAGTTCAAAAGCATCAATTCTTTGGCGCTCAGCTTTCTTCACAGTCCAACTCTCACATCCATACCTGCTCATAACATTCCTTCCAAGGCATAAACATCTTTTAATTTCATGGGTGCAATCACGATCTGCAGTTTTTGGAGCCCCCCAAAATAAAGACAGCCATTGTTTCCACTGTTTCCCCATCTATTTCCCATGAAGTGATGGGACCGGATGCCATGATCTTCATTTTCTGAATGTTGAGCTTTAAGCCAACTTTTTCACTTTCAACAAGAGGCTTTTGAGTTCCTCTTCACTTTCTGCCATAAGGGTGGTGTCATCTGCATATCTGAGGTTTTGATGTTTCTCCCAGCAATCTTGATTCCAGCTTGTGTTCCTCCAGCCCAGTGTTTCTCATGATGTACTCTGCATAGAAGTTAAATAAGCAGGGTGACAATATACAGCCTTGACGTATTTCTCTTCCTATTTGGAACCAGTCTGTTGTTCCATGTCCAGTTCTAACTGTTGCTTCTTGACCTGCACAATAGGTTTCTCAATAGGCAGGTCAGGTGGTCTGGTATTCCCATCTCTTTCAGAATTTTCCACAGTTTATTGCGATCCACACAGTTAAAGGTTTTGGCATAGTCAATAAAGCAGAAATAGATGTTTCTTCTGGAACTCTCTTGCTTTTTCCATGATCCAGCGGATGTTGGCAAATTGATCTCTGGTTCCTCTGCCTTTTTGAAAACCAGCTTGAACATCAGGAAGTTCACTGTTCACATATTGCTGACGTCTGGCTTGAAGAATTTTGAGCATTACTTTACTAGCCTGTGAGATGAGTGCAATTGTGCACTAGTTTGAGCATTCTTTGGCATTGCCTTTCTTTGGGATTGGAATGAAAACTGACCTTTTCCAGTCCTGTGGCCACTGCTGAGTTTTCCAAATTTCCTGGCATATTGAGTGCAGCACTATCATAGCATCATCTTTCAGCATTTGAAATAGCTCCACTGGAATTCCATCACCTCCACTAGCTTTGTTTGTAGTGACGCTTTCTAAGGCCCACTTGACTTCATATTCCAGATGTCTGGCTCTAGGTGAGTGGTCGCACCATCGTGATTATCTTGGTTGTGAAGATCTTTTTTGTACAGTTCTTCTGTGTATTCTTGCCACCTCTTCTTAATATCTTCTGCTTCTGTTAGGTCCATACCATTTCTGTCCTTTATCGAGCCCATCTTTGCATGAAATGTTCCCTTGGTATCTCTAATTTTCTTGAAAAGATCTCTAGTCTTTCCCATTTTGTTCTTTCCTCTATTTCTTTGCATTGATTGCTGAGGAATTCTTTCATATCTCTTCTTGCTATTCTTTGGAACTCTGCATTTAGATGTTTATATCTTTTCCTTTTCTCCTTTGCTTTTCACTTCCCCTCTTTCCACAGCTATTTGTAAGGCCTCCCCAGACAGCCATTTTGCTTTTGTGCATTTCTTTTCCATGGGGATGGTCTTGATCCCTGTCTCCTGTACAATGTCATGAACCTCATTCCATAGTTCATCAGGCACTCTATCTATCAGATATAGGCCCTTAAATCTATTTCTCACTTCCACTGTATAATCATAAGGGATTTGATTTAGGTCATACCTGAATGGTCTAGGGTTTTCCCTACTTTCTTCAATTTAAGTCTGAATTTGGCAATAAAGAGTTCATGATCTGAGTCACAGTCAGCTCCTGGTCTTGTTTTTGCTGATGGTATAGAGCGTCTTCATCTTTGGCTGCAAAGAATGTAATCAATCTGATTTCGGTGTTGATCATTTGTTGATGTCCATGTGTAGAGCCTTCTTTTGTGTTGTTGGAAGAGGGTGTTTTTTATGACCAGTGCATTCTCTTCGCAAAACTCTGTTAACCTTTGACCTGCTTTATTCCATACTCCAAGGCCAAATTTGCCTGTTACTCCAGGTGTTTCTTGACTTCCTACTTTTGCATTCCAGTCCCCTATAGTGAAAAGAACATCTTTTTGGGTGTTAGTTCTAAAAGGTCTTGTAGGTCTTCATAGAACTGTTCAACTTAAGCTGCTTCAGCGTTACAGGTTGGGACATAGGCTTGGATTACCATGGTATTGAATGGTTTGCCTTGGAAACAAACAGATTACTAACTGTTTAATATTAAACTGGCATTTGTTTACACTCAATCACACTGTGTATTCAGCATCCTAATCTTAGATTTTAATGATCATAAATTCAACATCAAGTTATCACTATTTTTTATTCCACTTTTTTTCCTATGCAAAAACTAATTTGTCTTCATGTCTTACTATTTTTTTTTTTTTTTTTTTTTGCCATAACTGTGATTTGTTTAGAGTAGTATTGACATGTAAAGGAGCAGCAGTTGTGCTTTGCTGGAGCAACCATGAAGAGATACCCCACGCCCAAGGTAAGAGAAACCCAAGTAAGATGGTAGGTGTTGCAAGAGGGCATCAGAGGGCAGACACACTGAAACCATACTCACAGAAAACTGGTCAATCTAATCACCCTAGGACCACAGCGTTGTCTAACTCAATGAAACTAAGCCATGCCCATGGGGCAACCCAAGACGGGCGGCTCATGGTGGAGAGGTCTGACAGAATGTGGTCCACTGGAGAAGAGAATGGCAAACCACTTCAGTATTCTTGCCTTGAGAACCCAATGAACAGTGTGAAAAGGCAAAATGATAGGATACTGAAAGAGGAACTCCCCAGGTCAGTAGGTTCTCAACATGCTACTGGAGATCAGTGGAGAAATAACTCCAGAAAGAATGAAGGGAGGGAGCCAAAGCAAAACCAATACCCAGCTGTGGATGTGACTAGTGATGGAAGCAAGGTCCGATGCTGTAAAGAGCAATATTGCATAGGAATTTGGAATATCAGGTCCCTGAATCAAGGCAAATTGGAAGTGGTCAAAAAAGAGATAGCAAGAGCGAACGTCGACATTCTAGGAATCAGCGAACTAAAATGGACTGGAATGGGTGAATCTAACTCAGATGACCATTATATTTACTACTGCAGGCAGGAATCCCTCAGAAGAAATGGAGTAGCCATCATGATCAACAAAAGAGTCCGAAATGCAGTACTTGGATGCGATCTCAAAAATGACAGCATGATCTTTGTTCATTTCCAAGGCAAACCATTCAATATCACAGTTATCCAAGTATAAGCCCCAACCAGTAACGCTGAAGAAACTGAAGTTGAACGGTTCCACGAAGACCTACAAGACCTTTTAGAACTAACACGCAAAAAAGATGTCCTTTTCGTTATAGGGGACTGGAATGCAAAAGTAGGAAGTCAAGAAACACCTGGAGTAACAGGCAAATTTGGCCTTGGAATGTGGAATGAAGCAGGGCAAAGACTAATAGAGTTTTGCCAAGAAAATGCACTGGTCATAGCAAACACCCTCTTCCAACAACACAAGAGAAGACTCTACACATGGACATCACCAGATGGTCAACACTAAAATCAGATTGATTACATTCTTTGCAGCTAAAGATGGAGAAGCTCTATACAGTCAACAAAAACAAGACCCGGAGGTGACTGTAGCTCAGATCATGAGCTCCTTATTACCAAATTCAGACAATTTGAAGAAAGTAGGGAAAACCCTAGACCATTCAGGTATGACCTAAATCAAATCCCTTATGATTATACAGTGGAAGTGAGAAATAGATTTAAGGGCCTGGATCTGATAGATAGAGTGCCTGATGAACTATGGAATGAGGTTCATGACATTGTACAGGAGACAGGGATCAAGACCATCCCCATGGAAAAGAAATGCACAAAAGCAAAATGGCTGTCTGGGGAGGCCTTACAAATAGCTGTGAAAAGAAGAGAGGTGAAAAGCAAAGGAGAAAAGGAAAGATATAAGCATCTGAATGCAGAGTTCCAAAGAATAGCAAGAAGAGACAAGAAAGAATTCCTCAGCGATTAACACAAAGAAATGGAGGAAAAGAACAGAATGGGAAAGACTAGAGATCTTTTCAAGAAAATTAGAGATACCAAGGGAACATTTCATGCAAAGATGGGCTCGATAAAGGACAGAAATGGTATGGACCTAACAGAAGCAGAAGATATTAAGAAGAGGTGGCAAGAATACACAGAAGAACTGTACAAAAAAGATCTTCACAACCAAGATAATCACGATGGTGCGATCACTCACCTAGAGCCAGACATCTGGAATATGAAGTCAAGTGGGTCTTAGAAAGCGTCACTACAAACAAAGCTAGTGGAGGTGATGGAATTCCAGTGGAGCTATTTCAAATGCTGAAAGATGATGCTATGATAGTGCTGCACTCAATATGCCAGGAAATTTGGAAAACTCAGCAGTGGCCACAGGACTGGAAAAGGTCAGTTTTCATTCCAATCCCAAAGAAAGGCAATGCCAAAGAATGCTCAAACTAGTGCACAATTGCACTCATCTCACAGGCTAGTAAAGTAATGCTCAAAATTCTTCAAGCCAGATGTCAGCAATATGTGAACAGTGAACTTCCTGATGTTCAAGCTGGTTTTCGAAAAGGCAGAGGAACCAGAGATCAATTTGCCAACATCCGCTGGATCATGGAAAAAGCAAGAGAGTTCCAGAAGAAACATCTATTTCTGCTTTATTGACTATGCCAAAACCTTTGACTGTGTGGATCGCAATAAACTGTGGAAAATTCTGAAAGAGATGGGAATACCAGACCACCTGACCTGCCTATTGAGAAACCTATTGTGCAGGTCAAGAAGCAACAGTTAGAACTGGACATGGAACAACAGACTGGTTCCAAATAGGAAGAGAAATACGTCAAGGCTGTATATTGTCACCCTGCTTATTTAACTTAAATGCAGAGTACATCATGCGAAATGCTGGGCTGGAAGAAGCATAAGTTGGAATCAAGATTGCTGGGAGAAATATCAACAACCTCAGATATGCAGATGACACCACCCTTATGGCAGAAAGTGAAGAGGAACTCAAACCCTCTTGATGAAAGTGAAAGAGGAGAGTGAAGAAGTTGGCTTAAAGCTCAACATTCAGAAAGTGAAGATCATGGCTTCCGGTCCCATCACTTCATGGGAAATAGATGGAAAAACAGTGGAAACAGTGTCAGACTTTGTTTTTCTGGGCTCCAAAATCACTGCAGATGGTGATTGCAGCCATGAAATTAAAAGACGCTTACTCCTTGGAAGCAAAGTTATGACCAACCTAGATAGCATATTCAAAAGCAGAGACATTACTTTACCAACAAAGGTCCGTCTAGTCAAGGCTATGGTTTTTCCAGTGGTCATGTATGGATGTGAGAGTTGGACTGTGAAGACTGAGCACTGAAGAATTGATGCTTTTGGGCTGTGGTGTTGGAGAAGACTCTTGAGAGTCCCTTGGACTACAAGGAGATCCAACCAGTCCATTCTGAACGAGTTCAGCCCTGGGATTTTTTTGGAAAGAATGGTGCTAAAGCTGAAAAACTCCAGTACCTTGGCCACCTCATGCAAAGAGTTGACTCATTGAAAAAGACTCTGATGCTGGGAGGGATTAGGGCAGGAGGAGAAGGGGACGACAGAGGATGAGATGGCTGGATGGCATCACTGACTCAATGGACATGAATCTGAGTGAACTCCACAAGCTGGTGATGGACAGGGAGGCCTGGCATGCTGCGATTCATGAGGTTGCAAAGAGTTGGACGCGACTGAGCGACTGAACTGAACTGACATGTTGAAATTTTTAATACTTAAATAATTGATTATAATAATTTAGGAAGATTATGCAAATAAACATGCAACTTTATGTTTTTAAGGTAATGCGTTTTTTTGCTAAGGCTGTCATAATAAACTCCTATTGACTGGATGGGATAAACTACAGAAATTTATTGTCTCACAGTTTTGGAGGATAGAAGTCCAAAATTAAAGTGTGGGCAGGGTTTGTTTCTTCTGAGACTCATGAGGAAGAACTGTGTTCTAGGCCTCACCCGTTGACTTACAGATGGTTGTCTTCCTCCCTGTGTCTTCACATCACCTTCCATGTGTCTCTCTGTTCAAATTTACTCTTTTTATGTAGATACCAGTCACACTGGAATAAAGTCCACCCCAATGCCATCATTCTAATTTTATTACCACTGCAAAGACTCCCCAAATAATTTTACTCTGAAGAAATGGGCATTGAGTAAGGCTTGAGCAATACAAATTTTGGGAGGCACAATTCAACCTATAATCAGTAGTAAATCTTTTCCAATATATATTTAATTTATCAAACGGTTCTCTGCAGTCTGTATTATTAAGGCAGGTTATCATTTGTCTTTGGGAAGAAAAAATCCTCTATAGTTACTTTACTGTTATCGATATTCTCGATGAAAGCACCTATTGGAAGGCAATAGGAAAGGAAATAATAGTACAGTAGGAAGAACAAATATTTGCAATAAGATAAACCCACGTTACACTGCAGATTCTACCAGAATTATTGTATTACCTTACATGAATTACCTAATGCCAGGAGTTCATTTCTTCCCTTCTACAAAGGGGTAATTAACACACCAGGGCTATTGTGAGGACTAATTTATAAAGTATCTAGAAAAATGTAGTAGCTTTAAGATAGTCAGCATTTTCTAGGAACTGAATTACCTGTCCATTTCCATTTTTACTAAGATGAAATTTCTTGATCTTAAAGACAGTTTGTGCTTATTGAGGCACCAGTTTTAAGTAATATTGGACTACTCCATACACTGACCCCCAACTATACCTGTGTTGCCAGTGTATTCTAGACCATGCTGCAGCCTCTGAAAAATTACTTGCACCACCCATTTCTACTGTGCTTCTGCTTTTACTGTGCTATGCCTTGGTGAGGACTGTGTTTGAGTGGAGGATAAATGGATACATACTGCATAAGAGATATTATCCACATTTTAGTCCCATTTTGTGAATACAGTTCACTCACTCTTAATTGGATAAACTTTGAGTAGAAGAAAGTTCTCCTAAATATAACTTTGGTCCTTTGTTTCATCCATTAGGAGATGAGGGTCTTTGAAGAGCATAACTATGCTTACTGCACTCAAACTATCAAATAAATCATTAAAAGGGGAACATAAATTGAGGTACCTGGTAGAGCATTACATGACATAGCTTAATGAGATAGTTATGGAAAACAAGTATAAATAAAACTTTGAAGAGTCACTCATGAAATGCTAAGAAAGAAATATTCATTTCAGCAATAGTTTATTACTGTTGAATGAAAAATTCTACTCACTAAAAATTACAATAAATTTAATTTTACTCTTTCTTAATCATCTTGAAACCATCCTAGGAAACCTGAGTTTATGTTGAACCATAACATCACCAAATTAACTCATTTTTTGATGGATAAAGTGGGACCCATAAAGTTTAAGTGGATGACCTAAGCTCACACACTGCTAGCCTTGTGAGATACGTTAGGCTAGAACACAAGTGTCATGATTTAGCACTTTTCCTTCCTGACAATATCACCTCTGCAGGGCATGGAGATTTGATGAGTCAATTTTATTATTTTTACATTTTGAAAATTGGAGTTTAATTGCTTTACAATGCTGTGTTAGTTGCTGCTGTACAACGTTAATCAGCTATTTAGGTATACATATATGCCCTCTCTTGAGCCTCCCTCCCACCCGGGCTGCCCCACCCCCCTAGATCATCACAGAGCACTGAGCTAATTAATCTCTGTTCTGTTTTACACATGGTAGTGTGTCTATGTTAGTGCTTCTCTCTCAATTTGTCCCACTCTCTCCTTCCCCCACAAGTCCGTCCTCTACATCTCTGTCTCTATTCCTGCCCTGCAAATAGTTTGATGAGTGAATTTTAATATCTTGTACATAAACTCTGAGCTCTGGGACTTCATAGGTGAGCAGGAAGTCATGGTGGCTGTGTAATACCTAGGCTATCTCTGCACGGTCACTAAGAAGGGATTTGATGGAGAAACAATGGAGAAGTGAGTTGAGACTTAATTTATTCCAAATGGTTCTTTCTTTTGACACTCTGTTAATCTTCTTCAACCTTCTTTTCCTTCAAAATATTTTTTTAATGTGCTGTTTCAGCTAAAATGACCCAAAGTTTTGAGACCAAGAGGAATGACATTGAAATCAAAATAAATGGCTTTTTTTTTTTTTTTTTTTTCCTGCTCTTGGACCAAACCATGGCCTACCACATAGCCACATATCTAAAATAAATTGTACCAGACTAAAATAATCCAGGAATAGATGTTATTACACTTCCCTGATAGCTCAGTTGGTAAAGAATCTGCCTGCAATGCAGGAGACTCTGGTTTGATTCCTGGGTCGGGAAGATCTGCTGGAGAAGGGATAGGCTACCCATTCCAGGATTCTTGGGCTTCCCTTTTGGCTCAGCTGGTAAAGAATCCAGCTGCAATGTGGGAGACCTGGGTTCGATCCCAGGGTTGGGAAGATCCCCTGGAGAATGGAAGGGCTACCCACTCCAGTATCCTGGCCTGGAGAATTCCATGGACTGTATAGTCTGTGGGGTTGCAAAGAACTGGACATACAGTTTCTCATTCCATCTCCCCCAGTACCTGACCTTCCATAATTTGCCAGAGAACTGAAATGAAAATGCTTGCTGCTTTTAGATGACTTATTCTTGTTCTATAGAAGCAGAATAGGGTTCTAATTTTAGTGAAAATTAAAGAAAATATCATTGCATCCTCACCCAGTGAGGAGGGAGAAATGCTCTGGAAATTTTCTTTTCCTAAGAGGTGGCAGAACAACTAAAATCTGAAAAATGTCCCGTGGTGCTCCTGTAGAAACAAAAGGAGCTAGATAAAATATTAGTTTAAACCAGTATAACATATTCTATGGTGGGGAATTTAGGGAAATGAAATGTATATGGTAGAGATTTTATACTCCAATCAACATGTTTCTTTGTGTAAAGATAAAGCTCAGGAGTGTCTGGAACATGAGAGTGAATGAGAAAAAGATTCATAAATTTTGCTTTGTAGAAAGTCAGAGAATGGATAGCTTAAGGAGATGAAAGAGACCCAAGGAGATTTCAACTTTCTGTGAAAGAAACTGACTTGGCTGACAGGTCAGGTCTGACCAGCTGGGTGGGCATGAGAGATAGCTCTGTCATGGTTACCAGTGTTGGTGCCAGTGTTTCCATAGCAGTAAGCTAATGAAATTTTTCCATTATTCCAAGATGACCATCAATTTGAGTTTCTTTATTTTCTGTTAAAAATTTTCTGTTTTCTGCTCTGATGGCGGGATCATGGGCCATGTGCAGCTGGCTGAGGTCTGTAGTACAGCCAGTATACAGTGGAGTGAGATACTTAACATTTTCAGTTTCATGACCTTCATTTTTTTAAATGTTAAATCATAATGTTATGTTAACAAAGAGCTTTATCCCAAATTTTAGCTAATTAAAGAGAATCAGAGGAATGGTTACTTTGAAATCATTTCCTTTTTTCAGCTTACTGGTAAGAGGCTCTATTCTATGAGAAATAATAGATTTGACCTGTTATTGACAAAATTTCTGTTGTAGTACAATCGACTTTCACTTAGCATAATGTTTTCAAAGGTTCATGCATATTGTAGCTTGTTCTGGATGTTGTGTTTGTAGATTTATGTTTGTAATATAGCATTTACATTTATGTCCTTACTACATTTATGTCATATACTACTGTCTTTACTGACCACAATTGCTAAGAATCTATTTGATGAGTGTGAGAGTCACTATCCAGAAGAAGAATAATTCAGAGTCCCATACACAGAAAATTATATTTGGGAGTTATACTGTTATTTCCATGATCTTAGATTCAGAACTATTCTGTTGCTGCTGCTTAGTCACTTCAGTCGTGCTGACTCTGTGTGACCCCGCGGACTGTAGCCCGTCAGGCTCCTCTGTCCATGGAATTCTCCAGACAAGAATACTGGAGTGGGTTGCCATGCCTTCCTCCAGGGGATCTTCCCAACACAGGGATTGAGCCCAGGTCTCCTGCATTGCAGGCAGGCTCTTTACCACTGAGCCATCAGGGAAGCCCTCAGAAATATACAATATATAACTTATTAAATTCTGAGTTTGCGCAGATTCTGGGTGTTGTGCAGAACACATTGGTTTTAAGTGTTGCTTTAACACTTACTAATTCAGAATAATTATGAGGAAGAATTGAATTAATATAGAGGAGTATTCTTTGTAAATTAAAGTGATAAATATTTTGTATTAAAAATATTAAGATTTTGTTATTGGCCTATTTATCTTTATTATTTTTTGGTTACATTTCCAATATTATTTGTAATGAAAGAGTATCCCATAAAAATTTATTAAAAGTACTTTATCCCTGAGCTGTGTATACTTTTTTTGCACAGACTTTTGTCTTTACTTGATCTGTTTAGAAATCTGAATCTGAAATTTTTACTTGATAATGTTATTTTTGATGATGGTTGCTGCTGCTGCTAAGTCACTTCAGTCGTGTCCGACTCTGTGACCCCATAGACGGCAGCCCACCAGGCTCCCCTGTCCCTGGGATTCTCCAGGCAAGAACACTGGAGTGGGTTGCCATTTCCTTCTCCAATGCATGAAAGTGAAAAGTGAAAGGGAAGTCGCTCAGTCGTGTCCGACTCTTTGGGACCCCATGGACTGCAGCCCACCAGGCTCCTCCATCCATGGGATTTTCCAGGCAAGAGTACTGGAGTAGGGTGCCATCGCCTTCTCCAGATGGTTAAAGAGGTTTTATTATTTCTCAGAGAGATGTACTTAGAATTCATTAGTGGATCAATGTAATTAGGTGTGAATAGAGAGACATAATCCAAATCAAACTTAAAAAAGAAACTCTTCTAGGTAGTCTGCTATTACAAAGGGGAAAGTGTCATGAAAATAAAAATATATCAGTATCTTTAAACCACCAATTTTATTATTATTTAAAACCTTACTTTGGTTTTAGCCTTTGAGAAAAAAATCCCTCAATTAGGCAAAAACTAAGAAATCAGAATCTGTATTGATTTGTTTATTCAATTCATTTAACAAACAATTTTGAGTCTCAGTTATCCACCTGGAATTGCAATAGGTGCTGGGAAACATAGGTGAAAAATTCACAGCCCTTGCATTTGAGAGACATATTCTAGCTGAGAGAAAAAGACTTTTAATCAAGTAAGGACTGTGACAGAAATCTAAGAATCTATTTATGGTGTTATGGAGGAAGTTCATCCAGGTGGGAATTCAAGAAAGAGATGGGAAGGTCTTGGGGGTAGTATATTGAACTAGGTATTTAAAGAATAATAAGTTCTTCCCTGCCCCCTTTTATCTGTAACTATGAAAATAAAAACTAGATTATTTTAAAGAAATCTGCCTGATGTGTATCCAACAGGAAATTGGTGTCCTGCCTTTATCCTCCTCAAGTGAGAGTCCTGGTTTTACTGAATTGAGAAGGACAAAGCCCAAATCTGAGGGCTCAGAGGCATGTAAGCCATTCAGCCTTTTATGGAGGGGCTCCCTGCATGTCCTGGGGTCAGGTGGGGTCAGCTGTAGGAAAGTAGGGTTTTGGTAAAGGAGGTATTGCTGTAGGGGCAGCTGGTGAGGAGGGTGGTAATGGTGTCTGCGGGGGACCTGGGGGCATCTGCTGGGCTGATGAGGAGGACCTTCTTTCTTGGGACTTAGAGGACTTGGGCGGAAGCAGCCTTTCTTGCCACATTGCTCATTTTGAACCTTCTCTGTTGGCATCTTTTTTCTTCAAATATAACTCAAGTAACTCTCTGGTGAAGTTTCTAGGTGCATCAGTGACCCCCTCCATCTTCCCACCCCAAACTTTTGGAGCATTGGAATCATCAGGGGAGCTGTTTAAAATACAGATTTTGGGTCAATCACAGACTTAACACAATCTCCAAAAATGATGCTTGGAAATCCATGTTTTTAACAGTTTTGTTAAGATATAATTCATGTATCATACAATTCACCCCTTCAAGTTATATAATTCAGGGGTTTTCAGCATATTCATAAAGTTGTATAACCACCAACACCCATTCTCAAATATTTCCACTACTCCAAAAAGAAACCTTGTGCTCATTATTGATCAGTTCCCATTCCTCCCCATACCCCTGTCCTCTGGCAAACACTATTGTACTCTCAGTCTCTATGGATTTGCCTCTTCTGGGTATTTCATGTACATGGGACCATACACTATGCAGCCCTGTGTAACTGACTTTCACTAAGCATGATGTTTTCAAATGTTCCTGAATCCTGTAGCATGTCTCAGCTCACCTTGCTTTTATGACTGAATCATATTTCACTGTATGAATGTATGACATTTTGTTTATTCATTGCTCACCCCTTATGGACATATGGGTTATTCTAAGTTTTTGAATAAGGTAAGGTAAGTCACTTCAGTCATGTCTGACTCTGTGCAACCCCATAGACAGCAGTCCACCAGGGTTCCCCATCCCTGGGATTCTCCAGGCAAGAACACTGGAGTGGGTTGCCATTTCCTTCTCCAATGCATGGAAGTGAAAAGTGAAAGTGAAGTTGCTCAGTCGTATCTGATTCTTAGTGACCCCATGGACTGCAGCCTACCAGGCTCCTCTGTCCATAGGATTTTCCAGGCAAGAGTACTGGAGTGGGGTGCCATTGCCTTCTCCTAAGTTTTTGAATAATGCTGCCATTAACATTTGTGTACAATTTTGTGGGGACCGATGTTTTTACTTCTTTTGGGTATATACCCAGAAGTTTGCTGCTGAATCATATGGGAACTCCATTGTTTAACTTTTGAGGAACTGCCAAACTGTTTCCCAAAGTGACTGCAGCATTTTAAATTCCCACCAACAATGTTTCAGAGTTTCCGTTTCTCACTTGGTTGACAATGCTTGTTATTTTCTGTATTTTTTATTTTAGTCATTCTGGGGGTGTGAAGTGATGTTTCATTGTGGTTTTGATTTGCATTTCCCTAATGGCTGATGGAATGATGCTGAAGCTGAAACTCCAGTACTTTGGCCACCTCATGCGAAGAGTTGACTCATTGGAAACGACTCTGATGCTGGGAGGGATTGGGGGCAGGAGGAGAAGGGGACGATAGAGGATGAGATGGCTGGATGGCATCACCGACTCGATGGATGTGAGTCTGAGTGAACTCCGGGAGTTGGTGATGGACAGGGAGGCCTGGTGTGCTGCGATTCATGGGGTCACAGAGAGTCGGACACGACTGAGCGACTGAACTGAACTGAACTGAATGGCTGATGATGTTGAGTATCTTTTCATATGCTTATTGGCCACTTGTCAATCAGAAGATACATGTGTGTTGTATATTCTTGGAGAAATGTCTATTCACATTTTTTCACTCATTTTTCATTGGGCTATTTGTCTTTCAGATGTTCAATCACTGAGAGGTCTTTTTTTTTTTAAACCATTTCGGGTGACATTGATGCAGATACTTTGATGGATAATAAAAACTATAGAATAGGCAGTGGGCATATAAAAGCATGAAATGCATGAATTGGTTTTGTATAGTGTTTCACTCTGTTGTAAACAAGTGGAGCAGTTTGGTTTAATGCTGATTTATTGGCATTATCTGTTAAATACATTTGTCCTTTCTTGGCTAACCGTAACATTACCATGTTCATCTTTCTGTGCACTGCTGTTAGGTTTAAGTGCTCTTTGAGCTTCTTCCCTCAGATCACCTCTTATATTAAGTTACCTTCTTTCTTAGGGGTACCTCATCCAATTCCATGATAATATATCTCTAGCTCTAATCCCTCTTCTGGGTGTCAGGCTTATCTATTCTATCGTCTATGAGACTTTTGCATCTAGATGTCCTGCAAGTACTTTAAACTCAGGCTATTCAAATCTTAAGTTATAATCAGCCTTTGCAAAGTTTCTTTTTCTGTTGTCCTGGTTTGAAGACACTATAGCTTAGTCACTCAAGTGTATGGAATATTCGTACTTCTTAGACTGGAATGCCTGCATCATGAGTCTCTAGGGCATTTCCTAGGCCAAGATTTTGATTTAACAATTCTGAGATTGTCCAGAGAGTAAGAATTTTACAAGTGCTTTTGATAAGCAGCTGACTTGGAAGACCACTGTAAGAGATTATGCAGGTTAAATATTTCAAACTGCACCTGCATCCCATTTTATGTTCATCTTCCTGCCTCTGCAGTCAGTTTGGTTCCTTGGCATTTACAGGTCTAACTCCCCTGCATCCCTTCTCTATTCATTCTTTCTTCCATGCTGCTGTCTTCCTAAAGCACAGATTCGATCATGTCCCATGTGTGAGTGAATGTTCTTTGACGGTTTCTTATTTCCTATGAGTCTAAACTTCTAGTCTGACCTTTCAGTTTTCTCAAAATCTGGCAGTTATTTACTTTAAAAAATGTACTTTGCCTGTACTTTCCTGCTATTTCCTAAAAACAATCTAATTTTCAGTCTACCTAGAGGCTTATTTTCTCGCAATATTTGATGCACCTCTTTGTTAGTGCTGTATCCTCTTCTTGGATTTCTGTTAAAACCATAGCAGTCTCAGATCTGTAACAAACCATGCTGCATTATTCCATTGGCTTTGGGGAAATAATATGAAAACCTGCTCTAGCAGGAGAGATGGGTATGGTTCGTTCCCTCTGCCTATGCTAATGTTAAGTCTCTGATCAGAAGCCCTAAAATGAAAACATTTCTACTGAATCTAATCAACACTTATGTCAATGGACATGAGTTTGAGCAAACTCCATGAGCTAGTAAAGGACAGGGAAGCCTGGCATGCTGCCGTCCATGTGGTTGCAAAGAGTTGGATGTGACTTAGCAGCTGAACAACAACATGTTCATCATATATGCAGTTAGTGCATATGCTGGTTCTGTTACCCCCACTCAACTTGTTGTAGATTTAACATATGTGTAAGTAAGGCAGCAATGATGATTGATAATAGATATAATTTGTGTTTATCTAGCTCTGGTAGCCCCAGCCACATAACTATAGTTTTGTGTATATGTAGATTAAGTAACCCTGCCATGTGATGAGAGTAACCCTGCCATATCTGATGAGATATGGTATTCTTCCCTGAACACAGGCAGCTTCTATGAGTTTCTATTGATAAAGTGCTGTATCCAGAACTAGGACTTAGAGTCATTACTTATACTTACAAACATTCTAAATATGTTTTATTGGTCTACTTGTTTAATAGATACTCATTTTTATTTCCCATTTATGAAACAAATATTTCAAGCCCTTGCCTTCTGTGATAGATTTTCCTTTTATTTATTTAGCTGTGCTGGGTCTTATTTGGGGCCTGCAAACTCTTAGTTGTGGCATATTGGGATGTAGTTCTTTGACCAGTGATCAAACCCAGGTCCCCTGAATTGGTAGCTTCTTAGCTGTGGGACCACCTGGGAAGTCCCTAACCTTTCTTTTTGATATTTAAGTAAAGTTGCTTGAATCCCATCCCACATATTAAAGGATCTGACCTCTTTCCTCTGTGTAGTTGAGAACCACTTTTTCCTCAGCGTATTTTGAACAGATGGGGGTATGGTAGTTGATTATTGTTTACCAATATCTACATCCTTTCCCTGTGGGAGATTGTTCTTTGCCCTATTGAAGATGTATACCTTTGTCATATGGCTTGCTTTAGTCAATGAAGTGTAAGAAGAAATGATATATGTCACTTCCTGTTGCTTTGCCTTACTTTTTTCTCTCTGAAAAGAGATTACTATTGATATTCCAAAAAATGGTTCCTCTTTCTGAAGGTCCCAGCACAGAGATGACGACAACATGAAGGAGAGTCCTTACTTCAGTTCAGTCGCTCAGTCGTGTCCGACTCTTTGCAACCCCATGAATCGCAGCACACCAGGCCTCCCTGTCCATCACCAACTCCCGGAGTTCACTCAGACTCACGTCCATCGAGTCAGTGATGCCATCCAGTCATCTCATCCTGTCGTCCCTTTCTCCTGCCCCCAATCCCTCCCAGCATCAGAGTCTTTTCCAATGAGTCAGCTCTTTGCATGAGGTGGCCAAAGTACTGGAGTTTCAGCTTTAGCATCATTCCTTCCAAAGAAATCCCAGGGTTGATCTCCTTCAGAATGGACTGCTTGGATCTCCTTGAGCCAATCTATAATGATCTCTAGCACAGGAGAGAAGTAAACCTTTGCTCTTCTATGCCACTGAAAACTTGGAGTTGTCAGTTATCACAGCGGGTGAAAGTGTGTGTGTGTGTGCTGTCAGTTTAGTCTTGTGTGACTGTTGCAACTCTATGCACTGTAGCCCACCAGGTTCCTCTGTCCATAGGATTTTCCAGGCAAGAATACTGGAGTGTGTTGCCATGCCCTCCTCCTGGGGATCTTCCCAACCCAGAGATCGAAACTGCATCTCCTGTGGCTCCTGCATTGCAGGAGGATTCTTTACCCCTGAGCCACCAGGGAAACCCCAGTAGGGTTCTACTTTAATCTATATTCCTGCAATCCCTTGGAAATGTTTGAGAAGACCAGATAATCTCTGAGTCTCACTTTTCTCCTCTATGAAGTGCAGGTTTTGGTCAAGGGTGGAGATAGAGGCTCTTTTTAGAAGGAACTGCATGGTATCAGCAGCAGCGGACTGAGCGCCAGCAGCCCTGAGCTCTGGGGTTTGCTTTGCTGCTGGATAAATATAGGACTCTGTCAAGTCATGTAATCTGCCAGAACCTCACACTCAGGAAAAGAGGTACCCACATGTTTGTTGTCGGTCCCACTGGTTTTTTTTTTTTTTTTTTGAGAAATAATATATTTGAAAGTACTTTAAAAATTATTAAGCTCTATTGTTCTAGTTGAAAAGTGGTATGAAATTCTTGCATTCTTTTCAAATTCAAAGATTTTATTTCTATCTTGATTCCACTGGGTGGCAGTATTTCACTTGCACTCTACTATAATTTTATAGTTTGTATATAATCTCATAGAAAAGAATTTAATCACCATCTCATTTTCTCCCAATCTTATTTCCACCCTTTCCCATCCCATGCACTCCCTCCCAAAATAATTCTGAGAATCTGTTACCATTTGTTTAAAAGTGATTGATATAAATATGAGGACAATCACTAAAACTTAGCAATTTATCTAGAACTTTTGGAACCCTGGAAGATCCCCTGGAGAAGGGAATGGCTACCCACTCCAGTATTCTCTTCTGGAGAATCTCATGGACAGAGGAGCCTGGAGAGCTATGGTCCATGGGGTTGAAAAGAGTTGGACACAGCTGAAGGACAAACACTTTGCTTCTTTTGGGAAGAAGCCTTAGATAGCTTAACTTAGCTCAGATGTAGTTAAATTACTTTGATGTAGGTAATTAAAATCAGTTAAAAATCACCTACAAATATCTTGCTGTTGGCTTCTTTTGTGAGTGCTTTAATAATTTTCTTTTTCAATAAACTCACATAGACATTTTTGACTGATAATACCACTGATGCTAGTTTTATCCTATGTACCCCAAGATAATAAAGTTGTTATGCTGAATCCTTTGATGTCTATGACATGTTTGTGAAACACAGTCAGGGTTGCAAATCAGTTTACCTTGTGTCAGAATTTCTTAGAAAATTAGTTCTACAAGATCAGTTCAATAGGAAAAGTACACTTGTAAAGCTTGATGAGTTATTCCTTGCTGACTTCTTTTGATATTAAGGCTTCCATATAAGGGATGGTTGGCTTCCCAGGTGGCTCAGTGATAAAGAATCTTCCTGCCAATGCAGGAGTCACAGGTTCCATCCCTGGGTCGGGAGATCCCCTGGAGAAGGGAATGGCTACCCACTCCAGTATTCTTACCTGCGAAATTCCATAGACAGAAGAGCCCTGCGGGTTACAGTCCATGGGGTCGCAAAGGAGTCGGATACGACTTAGCAACTAAACAACAACAACAAAGTGATAGTCTGGGTCTACTTGAGTTGTCTTTCCATGTAGCATGAAAAAAAAAAACCAAAAAACAAGATTCTTTAGCAACATAGTGGGTTGCTAGTTTCCCCTTGGAAGGAGCCATCAGTGCAATTTCTAAACTGCCATAATCACTGCATTATATATAAGAGAAAGTAACTCCTTTGAAAAGCTGTTTAAAAGTTGTTTGTAAAATGGTGTAAATAGAGAAATCTTTATTTTTAAATGGCTGACATTTGATAAGAAATTTAAATTTTAATTGTTTTATGTCAAATAAATTTTTGCTCTTTTCAAGGAGGAAAAAAGTAATGATAGAAAGATAGATGTTTAAACACAAATTGATTTGTTAAAATGAATTTCATTTCTTTCTCTTAAGGTCATAATTATGAATCATATATCCTCTCTTCTTATGTACAGAATAGTGATAAGCTATTTGCACTGTGTGCATGAACACACAAAATTTTTTGTTTTTTTGTGGAAGATGATCCATAGCTTTTTATTGATTCTCAAAAGAATTTATGACTCCAAAAAGTTAAAAAAATCTGGCATTTCATCATCATTACATATTTTAAAGTAGGTTTAAAATCTTTTTTAGAATTTTTACTTCATAAAATATCAATTCTCATTTGTACAAATGGAAAAAATGTAGGAACAGTGTATCTTATTTAAGGATTTTTTAGGTTAGATGGTAAAGAATCTGCCTGAAATGTAGGAGACCCGGGTTCGATTCCTGGGTCAGGAAAATCCCCTAGAGAAGGAAATGGCAACCCACTCTGGTATTCTTGCCAGGAGATTTGCATTGTCAGAGGAACCTGGTGTGCTACAGTCCATGGAGTCACAAAGAGTCAGACATGACTGAGAGACCAGCACTTTCACAGATTAGAAAGTGACTGAATGGCTAATTAGTTTAGTTAGGTGGGTTCACTGAAGTTGTACGACTGACCTAAAGTACTCTGACTGATAAACTCGTAGGAACATGAGGATAAGTGCAACTGGCATTTCACAAGTCACTTTATTCTAGGTCCTTTCCTGCTAAATCTCTTTATTAGTAAGCATGCTTTGTCACACTTGCTGATGAGAGAAAACCAGGAAAGAGTTGCTATTTCGTTTGAGAGAAGCATTATTCAAAATTTTAAGTCCCCCAAATAGGAATAAACCAACAAGAAATTAATAAAAGTCAAGCCTTATATGTGCATTAATAAATTATTTTATAAAAATAGAGACCTAGAGAATTTATCTAGAGAGCAATTCAAAGTGAAAAGATTTGGGAGTTTCAATTAGTTCCGATTTTAGGAAGAAGTTAGTATGGTTTGATAAGAGATTGGTCAGAATTTGTAATCCAGCTGAGGTGCTGGAAAGAAACCAGTGGTCTTATCTTTGGAACATGTAGATATGAACAAAGAAAGCTGTTAAAAAATTTTGAGCTTATTTTTGAGGTATACCTGTTTTGCATATCAGTGACCAGTTTTGCAAACAGACCAGGAGTGGAAGAGATAGAAAGAAGAGTAACAGTTAAGTGTTCCTACTGAGTTTTTATTGAACAGCACCTGTGGTAGGTACTGTGCTAAATTCTTTAAATGGATCACTTAATTGAATTCTCTCAGAACACACCTATGAAGTAGATAGTACTACTCTCCCTTTTTCACAAATGAGAAAACAGAGGCATAGATTGCTTAAATGACTTATTACTGTTTACAAGTAGTGAACAGTATAACTTGGAATGCAGTCTGAGTTTGAATGTAGAGTCCATACCCTATTATGCTGCTATGATATCCTCCCAGGGGAATAGTAATATGGAGCCGAGAGAGGAGAGTTTCAACAGAGTACACACTATCATTACAAGCTGGAGGCTGGTAAAGAAAAGCGAAAAATCAATCTGATACGATGACTTCATTTGAAGTTGTTTCTCCCCCCCCCCCCCCCACCCTCAGTAAGCCGATGAGGGCAAATGCCAAACTGTAGCCCCTGAAGAATGAATAGGGAAATGAGGATATTTATTGAGAACTGGGGCAGTTAGAAGGAAAATGAGGCTGTCAGAGATGATGGTGGGGCAGAGACTAAAGAAAAACTGGAAGAGGAGGGATTGGGGGCGGTTTAAGAGTAGGAGATTCCCTGGTAGCTCAGGGGTAAAGAACCCGCCTGCCAATGCAGGAGATGCAAGAGATGCGGGTTAGAACCCTGGGTTGGGAAGATAACCTGGAGAAGGAAATGGCAACCTGCTCCATTATTCTTGCCTGGAAAATTCCATGGATAGAGGAGTCTGGTGGGCCACAGTCCATGGGGTCACGAGGAGTTGGACACGGCTGAAAGCACATACTTATAAGCCACTCATAGAAGAAGAGTCTGTTATAGTGAAGAGGTTATATTAGCACAAGACAAACACAGTCAAGAACCAGACAGTCTATATTCTCTATTTTTTTAAGGGTGGGTTGTGGGCAATTTTAAAGTTTTTAAAATATATTAAAATGCTTTTAGTTTTATTGTCAACTTATTTTAAAATATTTCACAAATAAAAATTTAATGCATTAGGTACTTTTGAATTAAATCAAGGAGAAACGTGAGATACCAAAAGAAATTTGGTCTATCTTCTGAGATTATTTGCTGGAGAAAGATGATGTATTCCAACCCATTATCATCACCCTCAGTGGCCTAATTAGCATTTGTTTTTCCCCATTTTCTCAGGATACCAGAAATCCTTATTTGTTTGGGTAGCAATGGGATCAGTCATTATTGCTCTAATGAGTGTGGTACTCTTATTCATCTTGGTTAATAATCGGTCTAAGGATGTCCATGTTGCCTAGTTCTGGCTAATGAGATGTAAGAGGTCTTTTGGGTGAGGCTCCCAGGAAAGCTTTCAATTTCCTCATGAAAAGGAACAGGGGCTCTTCACTCTTTTTCATGACTAGTAGAGTGTCACCCTTTGAACATGAGTTGACAGGCATGACAGCAAAGTCAATGTGTGAAGGATGGCAAAGCAGACATTTAGAAGGTACTTGGTATTTCACCAGTTCTGGACTGCCTGGCTTTGCATCTTTTGTTGCATGAAAGATCTATGTATATTTATTGAAATCACTGTTAGTTTTTCTGTTGCTTGCAGTCAGACATAAGATTCAGAGAAGCAAAAATCTCCATCAACTATTTTTCATACATGTGTAGTTTATGGCTTTGGTAAATTTTAAGAAAATCTCTTTAATTTATTTTTACAGCTTATCAGTTCAGTTCAGTCACTCAGTCATGTCCGACTCTTTGCGACCCCATGAATCGCAGCATGCCAGGCCTCCCTGTCCATCACCAACTCCTGGAGTTCACTCAGACTCACATCCATTGAGTCAGTGATGCCATCCAGCCATCTCATCCTCTGTCGTCCCCTTCTCCTCCTGCCCCCAATCCCTCCCAGCATCACAGTCTTTTCCAGTGAGTCAACTCTTTGCGTGAGGTGGCCAAAGTACTGGAGTTTCAGCTTTAGCATCATTCCTTCCAAAGAAACCCCAGGGCTGATCTCCTTCAGAATGGACTGGTTGGATCTCCTTGCAGTCGAAG
This sequence comes from Budorcas taxicolor, assembly GCF_023091745.1. Lineage (NCBI taxonomy): Eukaryota > Metazoa > Chordata > Mammalia > Artiodactyla > Bovidae > Budorcas > Budorcas taxicolor. The sequence continues at coordinate 74,197,967 of NC_068918.1, read as the reverse complement.
GGACTCTCAAGAGTCTTCTCCAACACCACAGTTCAAAAGCATCAATTCTTCGGTTCTAAGCTTTTTTCACAGTATGTCTCATTAAAAAGGTTTTAATCTGGCTTATCAATTTCAGAAACAATTTAGTGTTTAAAAACATTGGGCCACTCTATCCTTTATTTCAACTAGCTGTTTATTTCTAATTTCTTTTCAGTAACTAGAGCAGTGTTTATGTGATGTTTACATTAGCTGTATCTCCATCATATAAAAAATATTTTTGTCATGGAAGAAACTAAAGCATGAAGCCACAGAGATGGTTTTCACATCGGACCTAGATCAGTTCAAGGGAATGTCTCATTAAACCATTTAGTCCACTTTCTAGAAAGCGTTGACTTACTTTGAAGCTACTGAAATGCTTGTGCACTGTGTGAACTGGGCCAGAACGAAGTTAAATGTAAAACAATCCTCACTGTTTTTCAGAGTTCCTGGGATGAAGATGATTATCTCGAGTTCTTTGCATCTAAACCATGGGACATTTGAGATATGATTACTAGGGAAGGTATTGCCTTCTGCCTCAGCATTGTTTGACTTAAAGTACACGAAGATAAGGGCTTCCCAGGTGGCGCCAGTGGTAAAGAACCCACCTGCCAATGCAGGAGACATAAGAGATTCAGGTCCCTTCCCTTGGTTGGGAAGATCCCCTGGAGGAGGGCACACCAACCTACTCCAGTATTCTTGCCTGGAGAATCCTACGGACAGAGGAGCCTGGCAGGCTACAGTCCATAGGGTCTCAAAGAGTCGGACATACCTGAAGTGACTTAGCATGCATGCACAAAAGATAGGTGACGTGAGAACTTTTGTCGTGGGCTTCAAGGTATGTCAAACAAAGTAGTGAAATTTGGTTGAAAGCATTTTCTTCATATAGTGAGTCTAATATTAATGTAAATGCTTTATTTTTATAGTGTAACTTGGATTTATGTCCAGACAGTGAAATGCGATGAAATTTCTAGTCAAGTCTAAGAGTGCTATGGAGAGAAAAATTGACCTGACAATTAAACAACAACAAAAGTCTAGACACTACCATAAAAATTGTTTAAATGGCAGTAGGAAAATCAACATTAAACATTATTAGAGCAATCAAATAAAAATATATTAAATACGTGAATAAACATCACTGCATGTGACATAGAAAGTAACTGCAGTATGTAGAAGTATGTCCAATTATGCAGAGATGGAGCATTTTAATATTTGGATCTTCTTGTTTAATCCCTTGAGTCATGGCATAATTAGCTACCACAAGATCTATCACTTCAAATCAGGTGGTCAAATCTTTTGGCTTCTCTCTAGATTACCATCACATTGAATGAATTGTTAATATTCAGTCTTGGTGCTTTGAGTCAAGCCTATTAAGAACAATCTAAGTTTCAGATCTTTTCTAAAAATTATATAAAATGGAGAGCTTTGTTGTTGTAGTTAATTTTAAATGGAAGCATAATTGCCTAGTAATGCCATCTGGGGGATGTTTTTAAAGAGAATCTTCAATCTTTGTATGCTTTCTGTTTTAAGACGTGTGCATCCTTATGAATCATTAATTCATAGAAATCATCTGTAATAAAAAAGGAAGTCTAGTTGCCTAAATAATGGTTAGAAAACTGGTAATTCTCTTTTCTGCTTTTCCAAGTCATGAAATCCGGTTGTTTTACACAGCTTGCTTTAGAATTTGGAAAGTATTACAGCCTGGAGAATTCCAGGGATGGGGGAGCCTGGCGGGCTGCCGTCTATGGGGTTGCACAGAGTCGGACATGACTGAAGCAACTTAGCAGCAGCATGGACCCCCTACAAGTCCATATTTTGTTTTCACTCTACTGACTAAAATAGACATTTGTTCTTGTTATCTATTTCCTGCTTTAAATCATACTAATTGATACATTGTTGTGGCTAGTTAAGTATCTAAAGCATCCAGTATTGTCATCTTTGTTATGTATCTAAAGCATCTGATATTGTCATCACAGTTTGTGATCCATCCTCCTTATCACAAAACCTTTTTCACTAGATGTAGCTCACACTGATACTCCGAAATTCAGTCTTCTATATCCATGTGAAAAGTGAAAGTGAAAGTCTCTCAGTCATGTCTAACTCTTTGTGACCCCATGGACTGTAGAGTCCTTGGAATTCTCCAGGCCAGAATACTGAGTGGGTAGCCTTTCCCTTCTTCGGGAGATCTTCCTAACCCAGAGATTGAACCCAGGTCTCCCGTATTGCAGGTGGATTCTTTACCAACTGAGCCGTCAGGGAAACCCACGTACACACCACAAATCTATCATAGTTTCCTTTCCTAGTGAGCCAATTGCTCTGTAGAATTCATCCCAATATTGCATTCCAGTCATAATGAATGGAAAGTGTCCCTGGAGATTAAGCTTATTTGCAGCCCTTGAATAGTCTGCTTATGTATCAGTGTCTTAGGTAGTTTTAAAATTATTTTCATCATTTAGTTTAGTTTTGTTTCAGTCACAAATTGCTTTGTGTAACTGTTGTCTAATCAATAATAATCTATTCATTGTGAGAATCATGTGGTAAATTTCATTTGTCTACTTCAGTTTACCCCAGGACTGGATATACAACAATCTCTCAATAATCCTTGGATAGTCCATTAACCGAATTAAATTCTAGAATATTTCATATATGTGAGTGCATTCATCTGCTTGAGCTGCTATAACAAGATACCATTGACTGGGTAGATTAAATGACAGAAATTTATTTTCTCACAGTTCTGAAAGTTAGAAGTCCCAAATCAGAGGGCCAGCAGATTTGGTTTCTGGAGAGGACTCTTCTCCTGTTTTGCACATGGCTGCCTTCTTGGTGTGTCCTCACATAGCCTGTCCTCAATGCCTGCATGGAGAGAGAGATTCTTGTTTCTCTTTCCCTTCTTAGAAGGGCACCAGTCCTGTTGATTTAGGACTCCACCCTTATGTTCTCATTTAACCTGAATTCCCTAACAGCCCTATTATCCAGAGAAAGTAATTTTGGGGGTTAGAGTTTCAACATATAAATTTCGGGGGTACCTAATTTTGTTTGCAACAAAGAGATATTAAATTATTAGCAAATCTTTTAGGAAAAGAACTACTGAATTTTGCTTTGCCCATAACCATTTTTTAATTATATTTCTTCAACCTAGCTTGATCTAAACCTTGATTTAATCATGGAAAATTCCCTCCTAATATTCTGCTCTGCATGGTTTGGCAGGTGTTAATTAAGTTTTTCTTTAAATTCTTAGCTGGAACTGATCAAGGCTCTTTGGGGAGTTTTACCTAAAAGATCCCCTCTGGAGGCCTGGCAGAGAGTGAATCCAAGGCTAAGCTTTATTAATCACTCCTGCTGTTCCCGTTTTCTGCACACCTTAAGCTCAGCTTTGAGAGGACCAACACATTACACCTGCCTAATAAACAACTGTCTAAGGATTTTTGTTGATTGTTTCATAGAATTTGAAGCATAAGTTAATGGTCTTAAGTCTGATTATTAACAAGAACAAGTGAAGCCAGACCTATTACATACAAAGGTAGGAGCCCCCTGACTTGTCGTTCTGTCAAGTAACCATCTTAAGCTGAGTAGCTTATTTTGAAGGGTTAGACAAATTTACCTGTACAGATTTACCGAAAGGATGATGCTTAGATATTGCATTTCAACTTACCATTTGCCATAAAAATATCAATCACCAGTAATAATCAGTTGTTTTTAACTTGAAAGACAGTCACACACACATATACACATTTGCATGCATGTGTGCGCACACACACACACATACACACATACAGAGGAGTCTGATGTTTGATTCATTATCATAATCATCCTGTCACATTTAGTGTTTTCCTTTCTGGTCCTCCAAATTCTAGCCTCCTTAACAATAATATTCTCATGTATATTGTAGAAAAGCCTTATTATTTCTAAATCTAGTTCCTATTTTCATCATTGTGAAGTGTCTTTGTAGTCATTACTATAATTTTAAATCAAAACTCTTGGAGCTCTTTCCTGAATTTGTGGAATTGTTTTGTATTGGATTTTTCCTTGGAGTTATTTTAACTTTAACTCATGGCATAGGACTCTTGAGTATATAAACCTCCTATTATTTTAATGCAATATTGTTATACAGAAAGTGAACTTTCATCTACATACTTACCTGAATTGGTATAGCACTTTCTTCCTGCCCATAGATAGTCTTTCATTTCCTAATTTTCATTAGCCAGATATAATTTTTTTTGCCATTAGCATGAAGTGTTGTCTACTTAACACTTTGCAGTTTAGATTTTTGCATTCTATAACCAAATGAGATAAAAATCCTGTAAATAATAATATTCTTTTATAATTTTGTGTTACTTATTATTTTCCTATTAACTTTTCTTGTTTTCGCTCTTTACGTTTTATTTTGTGGTGTGTATGCAGATTCTGAAAGTGACTGTATAACTGCATAGGTTAGATATTAACTGTGGTCTTCCTCCTTATGATACATGTATGTATCCCTGTTCTTATAGATTGGGGAGGATGGAACACTCTCTAAGATAACTGTGGAGAAGGAAAGATTTAAATCCTCTGGGTCTTCCTTACATCTGCTTCCCTGCTTCTGCTCTGCTTAGCAGATATAGCTTCTTGTTGCCCTGCTTATATTGCCCTGTCATACATCAAGTCAACACTGGCAAGGAATTAAGTTTTAAAATGAATTTTCATTAATGAACTATCCTCTCTCTCTCTCCATGCAAGAAATTTGTGTGTGACTGTAGTAGGTTATATTGAAAGTTGGGGTGGGGGGCTTGGTGAGTAGAGAGGAATATTATAGAAGGACAAACAACTGCAAATTAGGTATTAAAACACTTGCCTTTACCTGCTCTCTGGTGGTCTCATGACCAGTCTGCATTGATTATCAGCTTCGCTTTACGTAGTCTGCGAGCCGTATCTTCCCATCTCTCTCCTCTTTCTCCATCTCACCTTTCCTTCTCTTTCTCAGTCTTCACATTTCTTTCCCTATCCTTTCCTTCTTTGGTTGCCCCCATGTCCTCTCTTCTGTGATGCAGTTTAGCTGTTTCCCACCACTACTCCCAGTTCAGTTCAGTTCAGTCGCTCAGTCGTGTCCAACTCTTTGCGACCCCATGAACCGCAGCACCCCAGGCCTCCCTGTCCATGACCATCTCCCGGAGCTCACCCAGACTCACGTCCATTGAGTCCGTGATGCCATCCAGCCATCTCATCCTCTGTCATCCCCTTCTCCTCCTGCCCTCAATCCCTCCCAGCATCAGAGTCTTTTCCAATGAGTCAACTCTTCGCATGAGGTGTCCAAAGTACTGGAGCTTCAGCGTTAGCATCATTCCTTCCAAAGAAATCCCAGGGTGGATCTCCTTCAGAATGGACTGGTTGGATCTCCTTGCAGTCCAAGGGACTCTCAAGAGTCTTCTCCAACACCACAGTTCAAAAGCATCAATTCTTCGGTGCTCAGCCTTCTTCACAGTCCAACTCTCACATCTATACATGACCACTGGAAAAACCGTAGCCTTGACTAGATGGACCTTAGTTGCCAAAGTAATGTCTCTGCTTTTGAATATACTATCTAGGTTGGTCATAACTTTTCTTCCAAGGAGTAAGCATCTTTTAATTTCATGGCTGCAGTCACCATCTGCAGTAATTTTGGAGCCCCCAGAAATAAAGTCTGACCCTGTTTCTACTGTTTCCCCATCTATTTCCCATGAAGTGATGGGACCAGATGCCATGATCTTCACTTTCTGAATGTTGAGTTTTAAGCCAACTTTTCCACTCTCCTCTTTCACTTTCATCAAGAGGCTTTTTAGTTCCTCTTCACTTTCCGCTATAAGGGTGGTGTCATCTGCATATCTGAGGTTATTGATATTTCTCCCGGCAATCTTGATTCCAGCTTGTGTTTCTTCCAGTCCAGTGTTTCTCATGATGTACTCTGCATAGAAGTTAAATAAGCAGGGTGACAATATACAGCTTTGACGTACTCCTTTTCCTATTTGGAACCAGTCTGTTGTTCCATGTCCAGTTCTAACTGTTGCTTCTTGACCTGCACAATAGGTTTCTCAAGAGGCAGGTCAGGTGGTCTGGTATTCCCATCTCTTTCAGAATTTTCCACAGTTTATTGTGATCCACACAGTCAAAGTCTTTGGCATAGTCAATAAAGCAGAAATAGATGTTTCTTCTGGAACTCTCTTGCTTTTTCCATGATCCAGCAGATGTTGGCAATCTGATCTCTGGAATGAGGTTCGTGACATTGTACAGGAGACAGGGATCAAGACCATCCCCATGGAAAAGAAATGCAAAAAAGCAAAATGGCTGTCTGGGGAGGCTTACAAATAGCTGTGAAAAGAAGAGAGGCAAAAAGCAAAGGAGAAAGGTAAGATATAAGCATCTGAATGCAGAATTCCAAAGAATAGCAAGAAGAGATAAGAAAGCCTTCTTCAGCGATCAATGCAAAGAAATAGAGGAGAAGAACAGAATGGGAAAGACTAGAGATCTCTTCAAGAAAATTAGAGATACCACACTCCCAGACTCAACTATTTTCAACCATTGCCTGCTGCAATGTATCAAAGTGCTCAACTGGAACAAGATCCACTCTCTCAAAGAGGCAATTGGTTGAACAAAAATATTTTTTTTGCATTTTATTTTGTTTTGCTTTTGCCAGTGGAACAGAATATCAAAATGCCAGCGCTGGTAATGATTATACCATGTTTGTACAACTTTATGCACCAATAACTTCTGGAGTAGTAAGTAACAGATGGGCATGAGAGCGATCTGATTTGGGTGAATTACTAGCTAAAATTAGAGATTAATGTGTTAGGTTCAAATTGATGTTCATGTGCTAGAAATAAAAACTGCAAGGTAATTAAACTCCGAAGAGGATAGATTCAAATAAAACAACATATGCAAAATAATTAGAATTTTAAGTAGACTGCTATCCAATGAATTTTGCTTGTCCCATATTTCAAACGTTCTGACTAAAAAATAAAGTCATTTTAACTTGAACTTTCAAACTTACAGAACTATTTAAAATAATGTGTTAGTCCAGAGTTTTAGATTTTTTTGAGGTTTCTTATTTCCCTGGCTTTAATTGGAATGCCAGAAAGCTGTCTTCTTACTCCTTCACATTCATCGCTTGATTTTAATTCACGTGATTTGCCTTAATGAACAAATAACATTATGGCCAAGTCCGCTCTAAGGAAATAGGCATTTATTGTTAATTAAATGAATCCTTTTCTACTTTTCTGCCAATAACACAGGTTAGTTTATTTTGCCTTAGTGAGTTGTTTGTATGTTTATTTATTTAAAGTTAATGCTAATAAGTGACTGACAGTGGGCGGCTCCAATGGAACAGAGAATTCACTCCTGCAGGTTCCCTCCTCATTCTACCCCAACCTTCAAAGAAGCCACAAAGTTACCTTTTAACCTGATACAGCGTAGTAGCCAACTGACACCTTCATGAGGTAGAAGAGACCTGGAAAATTTAACTAAACCTCTAGGCATAAATGATCACAGTGCTAGTGAACAATGTGTTTACTAGGATGAGATGATTGGATGGCATTACCAGTGCAATGGACATGAACTTGGGCCACCTCCAGGTGTTGAAAGACAAGGAGGCCTGGTGTGCTGCAATACATGGGTTCTCAAAGAGTCTGACACAACTGGGTGACTGAACAACTACACATTGTACTCTTAGGCCAGTCCTATGGAACAAAAAGTGGATTGGATACCTAATAATTCTCTCATCTATTTGGAAAAAACAGGCAAACCAAGATTTATTTATTTTTGAATGAAACTTTTTATTTTGAAGTAATTTTATTTTATTCACATGAAGTTGTAAGAAATAATACAGAAAGATTCTGAGCAACTTTTGCCATTTCTCTCATTAGTAACGTATTCACCACCAGGATCTTCCGTGTCCTCTTTACAGCCTCACCTGATTACCACCTCCTCTATGCTCCAAACCCTGGCAACCACTAAACTGTTCTCCATTTCTATACTTTTTTTTTCAAGAATGTTATAAAAATGGTATTATATAATATGTGGGATTGACTTTTTTTTTCACTCAGCATAATTTTTTGAGATTTATCCAGGTTATTGCATTATCAACAGGTCATTCCTTTTTTTTTCTGTTTGTTTTGGCTGACTCATGGTATGGACATACCAGAATTTGTTATTCACTCATTGAAACACATTTTCATTGCTTTTTGTGTTTTGTTTTGTAGATTCCACATGTAAGTGAGATCACATAGTATTTGTCTTTCTCTGCCTTATTTCACTTTGCATAATCCTTCCATCAATCCAGGTTGGATTGATACTTTGACCACCATATAATTAACCTCAGTATCTCTAGTGCTTTTCTTTGTTTTCAGGTTCTAGTTTATACGATAAGAATGTAACCACTTTTACTTTCTTTTAATTAGTGCTTCCATGGTGTATCTTTTTCTATACTTTTACTTTTCACTTGCCTGTTTAATCTGAAGTGAGTTTTTCCTAGACAGCAAATAGCTGGTTCACTAAAAACAAAAAAAAACCCTACTCTTAAAATCTCTCTATTTTAATGTGTATTTAGACAGTTTATGTTTAATGAGATTATTGGTATATTAGGACTTAAGTTTGCTAATTTTTTTTTCATTTGTTTATGGTCATTTTCTCTTGTTGTTTTTTTTTTTTCTGTTTCCTTTCTCTGCCTTCTTATGGAAATATGGTTCATACTTAAACATTGTTTTTAAAATTCTATTTTGATTTACCTATATTATACAAACTTGTCATAGATGACTGGTTTCATCATTTTGCCATATTAAATGAATTGAAGGAATCTTATTTCTTTGCCCTTCTTCATATAACTGCCTTAAATATTTCCACTACATACATGTAGGACATCAGAGAGCACTGTAATATTTGTTAGAAACTCAAGAGAAGAAAGAAAATCTACTGTATTTACCCATTTGCTTATCATGTTCTTCCTTTCTGATGTTAAACAACTTCTTTCTATTTATAGAGATCTTCTGTTTAGGCTCCCCACCGCCCCCCCACCCCCCCCACCCCGCCCTGGCTTTTATTTTTTTTAGAAAACTACTGACATAAGAATGATTATTTCCCTAAATTGTTGTCTTTCTCTGGCTACTTTCAAGATTTTTCTTTGTGTTTAGTTTTTAAAAATTTAATTATGATATGTTGTGGCATGGATTTCTTTTTGTTTATCCTCTTTGGAGTTTGTGCAAGTTCTCGAACCTGTATGTTTGTTGGCAAATTTAGAAAATATTTAGACATATTTAGATATCATTTTCCTCCAGTATTTTTCTGCTACATCCCCTTTCTCATTTCTTCTTCAGATTTCATTTAGAGGAATGTTACATCTTTTGTTATAGTCCTACAAGTCCCTAAGGCTCTATTTTTTTTTTTTTTCCATCTGTGTTCTCTCTGTTGAATAATTTCTGTTCTATCTTATAGCTTGCTATTTCTTTTCTTTCTGACCTCCATTCTGCTCTTGAGCCCATCCTCTGAGGTTACTATTTCAACTGTTATATTTTTCAGTTCTAAAACTGCCATTTAGTTCCTATTTACATCTTCTATTTCCTTGATAAGACTGTAATTTTTCATTTCAAGTGTGTTCAATGGATTGTAGAAGCTTAAAGCCTTTGTCAGATAGTTCTAACATGTCTGTCATCTTGAATTTAACATCTTTTGAGCATTTTTTTCCCATTCAGTTTGAGGTTTTTGTGAGTCTTCATATAATGAGTGACTTTCTATTGAAGCTGGGGCATTTTGAGTATTTTATAATGAGACTCTGCATCTGATCCACCTTCTAGTTCTCTGACATTGCTCCAGCAGGAGGGTGGAGGTATTACCTCATCACCCAGGTTCCCCATCCAGTTTGCATTGACAGCTGAAGGGATCAGACTCCTTGTTACTACTGAATGAGGTGGGTGCTCTCATTCTCCGCTACACCTTCACTGATATGATACCTCTCTGACTGAGAGAGATAGATGTGTCTTGTTACTTCTCCTAAAATATGTATTTGTAAAAATGAGTGATTAAAAACCCCAATTCTAGGAATGAAGCATTCTTAGGAAGTTCATGTTACATACATAATTTTTCTTGAACAGTGTAATTTATGTATATTTGAGTTCCTCAATAATTATATTTATTTAAGTTATAACATGTAAATTGTTGTAAGTCTCATATTGATCAGCAGGAGCCATAGATATTATTCTTTCATAGCTAAAAAGTAATGCCTTCTTTTTATAGCAAATCCAATGGATTCAAAATAATTTAGAGTAAAATAGTCCTTCCTTCCCAGTTACATTCTCCAGATATAACTACTGTTGCAAGTTAGATAGGCATCCGTCCTGTTTTTAGTCTACGGTTTCAATTTTTAGTCTATGGTTTCCCACCTCACTTACTCACTCCTAGTTTTCCTCTACAGCTTCTGTTTCTATTCCTCCTTTCTAATCTTATTCTTCTCTATCCAGCTGTAAAATGTTGAGATGCTTTCAAAATTGGTTCCAGAAGTCTTTTCTCCTCAGTCAACGTTGTTTTTCTTTGTAAGTCATCTATATCTTTGTCTCAGTTACCATTTATACTTAGATGACTTATGAACTTATTTTTCTACTTCAGATCTCTGGTCTGAGTGTCAAATCAATAACTCCAGCTCTCTACTTGACAGCTCCTTTTGTATCTAAATAGCACTCCAAGTCCCAAATGCCAAAACCAGACTGACTGTCTTTTCTTCCAACTCTGCCAGTTTTCACATCTCAGTAAATGGTATCACTATATATTGAGTTGTATTCGGCAGAAGCCTAGGAATCATTTCTGATTCTCTTTTTATCTTCACCTCCCGTATCCAATTAATCATTAAGTCCTGTGGCTTTTCCCTCCTGAATTGTCCCATTCCTTTCTATTTTCAGGCTTTTATCACCTCTTACCTGGGCTAACATAGAAATTTCCTAAGTGGACTTTCTGCTTCTAATCTCATTGTGTTTGAGTTAATCTTTTACTCTGTAACCAGAGAGATATTTTCACAATAAAATTTGGTCATGTCAACTGCCTGATTAAAATAATTCATTTTTTAAAATTGCTTTTATGGGAAATACCTAAATCCTTAACAACATTTAGTACAATTTCTGTCATATAGTCAACATTCAATAAGTATTTTTTGGGAGAATGAATAGTTGAACTGAGATAGTTTGTAGTATTTGCTATTAAAATAGTATTGTTACACACATGTATGTATCCAAGTATCTTTCTTTACTTTTGTTATATTTCTGTTGGATATGTTTCTAGAAGTAAGATTGCTAGTATAGTTTGGTTTTCTCTATTAAATATAAAGGTTAATAAGGCAATTGGTGTAGTACCTTGTAGCCATCAAGAGAAAAAGAAGAACCTAAGCTAGGAAGATCAATGATGATTTATTTATTAAACGGGCCATCCTGTACCCTCTGTCTGGTAAGGGGAATTATGTTCTAAAGAACTGCCCAGTCACTTAAGCATTTTAAAAGATGGAACGTGAACGTGAACATGAACGTGAAGTCGCTTAGTTGTGTCCGACTCTTCGTGACCCCATGGACTGTAGCCTACCCGGCTCCTCTGTCCATGGGATTTTCCAGGCAAGAGTATTGGAGTGGATTGCCATTTCCTTCTCCAAGGGATCTTCCCAACCCAGGGATCGAACTCGGGTCTCCCACATCGTAGACAGATGCTTTACCGTCTGAGCCACTATATGTTAAATAACCTTAGATAAAATATTTTGGAAGACAGAGCAAGGAATGACTGAATCGAATTTTCATATTTATAATAATTGTGACTTATTCCTATTTTATTTTGATTATATGTTTTTCCTGGGCTTCTCTGGTGGCTCAGATGGTAAAGGATCCACCTGCAATGCAGGAGACCTGGGATCAATCTGTGGGTCGGGAGATCCCCTGGAGAAGGGAATGGCAAACCACTTCAGTATTCTTGCCTGGAGAATTCCATGGACAGAGGAGGCTGGTGGGCTATAGTCCATGGGGTTGCACAGAAGTGGAGATGAGTGAGTGACTAACACTTTATATGTTTTTCTTATTAATGACAATATATGAAAATTAGGTAGTTTAAGGAAAAGATTGACTTGAAATGTGGTAGTCACATAGAGATTATAAAAATAATGTAGATATAATTGTCATAGAAATTGAGGGTCTGTTTACTAGTGAAGTGGATATCGGGCAGAACTGTGATGTAAGCAAATAATGTTATCAGAGGCATGCTGTCCTGTCTTGCCTCTTTTGCTGCACTCCCTGGAGGGCAGAGGGTCTGTTTTGGTGCTTTTACGTGGAAAACAGCATGAAGGTATCAAGTGCCTAAAAGGTGGGGGCTTAGGGGTCCCAGGTTACTGATCACTCTGTACTTTGTTCTATGATCCTGGGCAAGCTGGTTAATCTCTGTGATGCTTAGTTTTCCCATCTGAACATAATACTAACCACCGATTTACATGCAAACTGGATTGGATATGGTCCTTTATTTTAAAAAATTAATCTGTTGTTTGAGCTGATACCGAAACATTTTTTTACTGATTTTAGTCATAAATGTGGAGGGAGTCATAAATTCCAGGGAGATAAAAGTATGCAGCATAGGGACATAAATAGCCTTAAGAGCCCTTATCATCAGCTTGAAAAGTGAAAAGTAAAACTGTTAGTTGCTCAATCATGTCCAACTCTTTGTGACTCTGTGGACTATAGCCCACCAGGCTCCTCTGCCCATGGAATTCTTCAAGCAAGAATACTGGAGTGGTTTTCCATTTCCTTCTCCAGGGGATTTTCATGGCCCAGGGATTGAACCCAGGTCTCCTGCATTGCAGGCAGATTCTTTACCATCTGAGCCATCTGGGAAGCCCCTTTCAACAGCTTATCAGGCTGCAGAGTGACTCACAATGGGCTCTTTAGGCCCTGAGCAGTCCCATGAAATTCTGAGTTAATATGCTTTTGTAAATATCCATGTATTCATTGGGAGCATACTACTCTGAAGTTAACAAGTAATTCTTTGCATATTTTTACTGTGTTCCCTCTTCAGTTCAGTCGCTCAGTGGTGTCCGACTCTTTGCGACCCTATGGACTGCAGCACACCTAACTTCCCTGTCCATCACCAACTTAGTCTATTTTTGTTTATACTGAGATCTGAGATGTGTAGATTATGCAGCTTTGTATTTATTTTTGTCTTGCTATTAATTTTGTATCAGCAACTCTATGACTGTCGAAGCAAAGCATTGATGTAATTGCTTTGTTTGTCATTTCTTCTTGTTCTAGGCAACGGGCCTCACCATGACCGTTGCTGTACTTACAATGAAAACAACTTGGTGGATGGTGTTTATTGTCTCCCAATAGGACACTGGATCGAGGCCACTGGGCACACCAATGAGATGAAGCACACAACGGACTTCTATTTTAATATTGCAGGCCACCAAGCCATGCATTATTCAAGGTAAAAATAGTGCCATGTTTATAAGCATAGAAGTAGGACAAGGGTAGCATTAGGACAATGGAAGTGGTCACTATGTTCAAAACTGCAGCCTCTCCCTCTGGAGGGTTATATAGGCCTGAGGTACTTTGAGGAAGTAAATTACAGTGAATTACTGTAAGAGCTTTTCTGGTTCTAGACATGAAGAATCCTTTTTATTGAATTTTTTTTACTAAATACATACTCTGGCATCAACATATTTTGACCAGACACTAGTTAACCAATTTTTGTACTGATATAGTGGGTTAAAAATAAAAACTAGATTAAAAATATCATAAATCAGCTTTTGTATCTTTTATGCTACTGACCAGCAGTGAAACAAAAATTGATGTCTCTTTATAAAATATGATTCAAATAAATATGTATGAAGATCTAGACATAAGACTAGATTGGATGTGGTCATTTGTTTTGTTATTTATTAACAGATTTATTTTTATTTATTTGTCTATTTAATTATTATACTAACAGTATGTATCATAATACAAATTCAACACTGAAGAGGATACTAAATGGAAAGTAAGGTTCCATACACTTTCCTTTCATTCCCACTCACCAGAAATAATTATTTTAAACTATTTTATTGCTAGTTTTTCTGAAACTTAAATCCAAGAGTTAAATAATATGCATATATTCTATTTATTAATATGTCAATTTAAAAATAGTTTTTGAAAGAAATAATACCAATGAACTTACTTACAAAACAGAAAGAGACTCACTGACTTAGAGAACAAACTTATGGTTGCCAGGGGGAAGGATATGGGGAAGTGATAGGGAATTTGAGATGGACATGTACACACTGCCATATTTAAAAATAGATAAGCAACAAGGACCTTTGTATAGCAGACGGAACTCTGCCTAATGTTATGTGGCAGGCTGGATGGGAGGGGAGTTTGGAGGAGAATGGATACATGTATATGTATGCCTTAGTCCCTTTGCTGTTCACCTGAAACTATCATAACGTTGTTAATCAACTATACTCCAATGCAAAAAAAAATTTTTTTTATTAAAATATTTCAGAAAAATAGAAAAAAAATAGCTTTTGACTCCCCGATATTACAGGAGACAAATTTAGCTTACTTATTTTTTCTCCCCTCTTCCAACCCCTACCAGATTCATTAAAAAAATTCTTTTGTTATTTAACATCATAAAAATTCTATTTCTTGACCCATAAATTTTTGACTGTGCCCCTTGATTTTCTAATGTGTGAGGTCAGAGATTTATTGTCCCTATATTTTCCTCCACATCTACTTTCACCCATTAACTTCTGTTTTTCATTATTTTTACATTTTCAAGGGTTATAGAAGTTGGATTTAATTTAGCAAATATAAATGAATCTTTTGTAATTTGATGATTTGAAATTTAAAACCAATATTCAACATTTAAAATTCTCTGTATGTATTATTTACTGTAGGACACACAGTGTTTGTACCATAGACAAAGATGCATTCTCATGTTCTTAAAAATTGTATTGCTTTGAATGAGAGATATAACTAATATAAACAGGGCTGTAATGGGTAGGAGAGACGGAGAAAACAACTTCATCATAGTGTTAGGAAATGAATATTCTTCTTGGACACACTTTTCTTATAAATTCATGTTAGATGTTGGCTTTGCTAATGGATTGGATGCACAGCAGGAGGAAAAGAGTTCTGTATGACTTGTGTTTTTATGGTCTGAGCAACTGGATAAATAAGATGAGGAAGATTTAGGAGAAGAACAATTTGGAGTGGGGACTGAGATGAAAATTTTATTTTAGACATATTGCCTTTGAAATGTAGGCTAGATTGCAGAAAAGAAATCCATGTGTTGTGTGGAGTTTGATCCCTCTCTCTTTCGTTGTTTGTTTAAAAAGTAACTGCTAACCCTTAATTTTTCATAGTTTTTATTTGAAAGAGTAGGTTGTTTATTAGTTTTGGAGTTTCAGGGATAGGTTGGAAATGGAAATATAAACTTGGGGTTATCAATATACAGGTGACATTCAAAGTGATCACTCTAGTTGAGACCATGTAGCAAATAAGTAAAATAAAGAGAAGGAACTGGCAACCCACTCCAGGACTCTTGCTTGGAGAATCCCATGGACATAGGAGCCTGGTGGCCCATGGAGTCACAAAGAGTCAGACATGGTTGAGCCAATAGATGACGTGATGAAAATAAAGAAGTTAAAAGAAGAGTCCTCAGAATCACACAATTTAGGAATCAAGGAGAAAAAGAAGATCAAAAGAAAAGAATTAGAAGGAACATCCATTGAGATGTTCTGACACTTAATCAAGATGTGTTAATGGATTCTTTTTCATTTTTGCTGAGTCACATATTCTGAACCCTTTCATGTGCTGAGTCATGTCTTGGGCTCTAGGGATTTTTTCTTCTGCTATTGGATTATTTCTCCTCCTTCCTTGTCTTTGTTCTGTCACTGAAGACACTCTTTAGATGTTAGACCTCATGGACTTGTACTGTATTTTTGACTCTTTAAAAATATTTTTCAGCTTCTGGTTTTATTGCTTTACATTTTGGGAGACTTCATTGTTTTTCCAGCTTACCTCATTTTTTTTTCCTCTTAATTTTGGTTCTTAATTTTCGTGGGCTCTTCCTTATTCTTTTATTCTTTTTGCATATTTGTTTGTTCTAGTTTATGAATGAGTACTTGCTTAAATTACTATGGAGAAAGTTATCTTCTATTCCTGGAGTGATCTTGTTTCCTCCTGAATCAGTTGTTCTCTATTCATTTTTGATCCTTCTCTCTTTCATTGTTTGCTTAAAAGGTAACTGCTAACCCTTAATTTTTCATAGTAATTATTTGAAACAGTAGGTGAGCATGAATTTCATCTGCCATTACTAGCTTTTATACCTATGAGCGTGTTCACCCAGGCTGTGTGCATTTGGGTAGATCACATCTCAGTGAGTAGAAGAGAAGCAGATAACCAGCCTGGGCCCTCCTACCACCCCTTCTGGAATGAAGAGATGGGAGGATCTGTGTGGGGCACACCTCTCACTCTGAGAACTTTCCCTCCCCAAGTAAACTTTTCAATTTTTATTAAAAAATGTTTCAATTTTTAAAGAAGGTATTTCTTCAGTTTCACATATGGTATAATGGCTGTATATGGATTGAATATGAAACATAGTTCATGTACTCATTGTTTATGCAAGAAAGGTTACATTAAAAATTTTCTTCAAAGCAGTTTAGTTTCACTAAGTCTCTGTCCTACTGAATTTTCAGGTAATTCAGCCTGTTATCTTCCTCAGGTATAAAAAGAAAAAAAATATAATATATAAAATTATATAATAATATATGTACATAAAGTAGATGATAGATACATAATATATATAGTATGTAGAATATATATATTTACACATGGTGTATTATATATATATGTAGTATATAATACACAGATACAATACCTACATACATATATAAATGAGAAAAAATCTCATTCTCAGAATTTTGGGCCTAACAGTATTCCTTCTATTTATTTATTTCTTTAATAGAGATAACTGGAAACTTGTAAATAAATAGCAATTGTTCATAGTGGATCTGTTGGCATCTCTCTGATTTTAAGAAGTTCCATTAACCTCCAGTGTTTCTCACAGTTCTGTCTCAAAATTACCTACTTGAAAATCAATTGGGTGGTATGATTTTTAAAAGTAAAAATCAATTGGGTGATTTGTTTTTAAAAAATACATAGATTGATGAGCCCCATCAACTCCTGGAATTTCTTTTCCAACCTCTTCATATGATTCTTTGAGACATAAAAATGTGAGAACTTCTGTGATTTGTTGAATAAAGACTAATTTAGAATTTAAAAGGGGAAGACTTTTATGTGCTATCAGTTGTTTCAGTCTAACTCCCCTTATAAATTTTAGCTACAATTCATCCTCACTTGAAACTGGACAAGATAAAAATGTGAATTCAGTTTATGAGTTGAAAAGACAATAATATATTTCATTGTTAAACTGAAAAGATTTAATAGCTATCTGCTTACTGTATTCATTTGATGTACAATGCTAAAGTAATTTGTGGATTTGTTTTTATTGCTGAAAGAGATGCATCCATGATAGGTTATATGTTTGAGCATATATAATAATAGAGATAGTCAAACTCACCTAATAATTATAATCACAAATTATCAGCCTTTAGTTTGGATATGGGAATGGAATTTTGCCTAGTTTTATTTTTATGGTTGGGTAAAAAAATTGTGAGGTCAGTACCCTTCATAATGATAAGACTGTCAAGAACTGAAGATTTAAAAAATATCTAATAATTAAATGTTCAGTTCAGTTCAGTTGCTCAGTAATGTATGACTCTTTATGACCCCATGGACTGCAGCACACCAGGCTTCCCTGTCCATCATCAACTCCCGGAGTTTACTCAAACGCATGTCCATCGAATCAGTGATGCCATCCAACCATCTCATCCTCTGTCATCCCCCCCTCCTCCTGCCTTCACTCTTTCCCAGCATCAGGGTCTTTTCCAATAAGTCAGTTCTTTGCATTAGGTGGCCGAAGTACTGGAGCTTCAGCTTCAGCGTTAGTCCTTCCAATGACTATTCAGGACTGATTTCCTTTAGAATTGAATGGTTTGATTTCCTTGCAGTCCAAGGGACTCTCAAGAGTCTTTTCCAACATCATAGTTCAAAAGCATCAGTTCTTCGGTGCTCAGCTTTCTTTGTAGTCCAACTCACATCCATATATGACTACTGGAAAAACCATAGCTTTGACTAGATGGACCTTTGCTGGCAAAGTAATATCTCTGCTTTTTAATATGCTATCTAATTTTGTCATAGCTTTTCTTCCAAGGAGTAAGTGTCTTTTAATTTCATGGCTGCAGTCACCATCTGTAGTAATTTTGGAGCCCAAGAAAATAAAGTGTGTCACTGTTTCCATTATTTCCCAATCTAGTTGCCATGAAGTGATGGGACCGGATGCCATGATCTTTGTTTTTTGAATGTTGACAAGGAGCAAGCGTCTTCTAATTTCATGGCTGAAGTCACCATCTGTAGTGATTTTGGAGCCCAAGAAAATAAAGTGTGTCACTGTTTCCATTGTTTCCCAATCTAGTTGCCATGAAGTGATGGGACCGGATGCCATGATCTTCGTTTTTTGAATGTTGAGTTTTAAGCCAGCTTTTTCATTCTCCTCTTTCACTTTTATCAAGAGGAATGTTGTGTAGTGTGACAATTTCATTCACTGAGTAAGAATTGTATGGATTACTCTGCGGAGCCCCTGGGCTCAGTGCTGGACCATCAGAGATGCAGCGACAGTGATCCCTGCTCTCAGGAACTCATCTTCTTGTGGATGACAAACACATAAACAGCTCTAATACTGTAAGATGATTGCTGAAGTGAAGTTGTATTTGCAGTGGAATGAGGGACCAGAATAGAAATCTTTAGTGCAAGGAAATCTTTATGAGTAGAACTGGAAGAGAAATGGGGAGGATTTTTCTTTACCAGGAGGATATTTGGGGGAGGAAAGTCAAGGTAAAGATAATAGCAAGTACAAAGGTATGGAACTGTGAGAGCAATATTAAGTTGACCCAATCAGGATAATTTTGAGAGTAAAAATAGGTACTTTTGATAATCAGCCTGCATACAGGTATAAACGAGGACTCTTCTGAGAACACCAGAACACAGGGCAACCTAGAGAGCAGATCATGTAGAAGAGAACATCTGATCCCCATAATCAGATCCAGAGAGATAACCTCCAATAGAGGGACTGTGGGTGTCCTTTACAGAAATTCACACTCTATGGTGTGACAATGGTTAGGAGGTTTGTGTATACTGTGTAGTTTTAAAAGTCAACCAAGGTGTACATGCACATGTTTCATGAATCTAGTAGATCAATAGGCTTTATTATGAAGAGAAGTCTGCCACTCCCCAAACTCTGTATCACCACTCATTTGGTGTGTCTGTAGAAAACCGCCTTCACATCTTTAAGCTGATTATTTGCTAATTTCAGTTCAGTTCAGTCACTCAGTCGTGTCTGACTCTTTGCGACCCCATGAACCACAGCAAACCAGGCCTCCCTGTCCATCACCAACTCCCGGAGTCCATCCAAACCCATGTCCATCGAGGCAATGATGCCATCCAACCATCTCATCCTCTGTTGTCCCCTTCTCCTCCTGCGCTCAATCTTTCCCAGCATCAGGGTCTTTTCCAATGAGTCAGCTCTTCACATCAGGTGGCCAAAGGATTGGAGTTTCAGCTTTAGCATCAGTCCTTCCAATGAACACCCAGGGATGATCTCCTTTAGGATGGACTGGTTGGATCTCCTTGTGGTCCAAGGAACTCTCAGGAGTCTTCTCCAACACCATACTTCAAAAGCATCAATTCTTTGGTGCTCAGCTTTCTTTATAGCCCAACTCTCACATCCATACATGACCACTGGAAAAACCATAGCCTTAACTAGATGGACCTTTGTTGACAAAGGAATGTCTCTGCTTTTTAATATGCTATTTAGGTTGGTCATAACTTTCCTTCCAAGGAGTAAGTGTCTTTTAATTTCATGGCTGCAATCACCATCTGTAGTGATTTTGGAGCCCAAGAAAATAAAGTCAGCCACTGTTTCCACTGTTTTCCCATCTATCTGCCATGAAGTGATGGGACTAGATACCATGATCTTAGTTTTCTGAATGTTGAGCTTTAAGCCAACTTTTTCACTCTCCTCTTTCACTTTCATCAAGAGTCTCTTTAGTTCCTCTTCACTTTCTGCCATAAGGGTGGTGTCATCTGCATATCTGAGGTTATTGATGTTTCTCCCGGCAATCTTGATTCCAGCTTGTGCTTCCTCCAGCCCAGAATTTCTCATGATGTACTCTGCATGTAAGTTAAATAAGCAGGGTGACAATATACAGCCTTGAAGTACTCCTTTTCCTATTTGGAACCACTCTGTTGTTCCATGTCCAGTTCTAACTGTTGCTTCCTGACCTGCATACAGATTTCTCAAGAGGCAGGTCAGGTGGTCTGGTATTCCCATCTCTTTCAGAATTTTCCAGTTTATTGTGATCCACACCATCAAAGGTACCTTCAGATAAATGCTAAATAGTGCTTCCCAGGTGGTACAGTGGTAAAGAATCCCCCTGCCAATGCAGGAGACACAAGAAATGGGGATTCAAATCCTGGGTTGGGAAGATCTCCTGGAGGAGGACATGGCATCCCGATGCAGTATTCTTGCCTGGAAAATTCCATGGACAGAGGAGCCTGGTGCTACAGTCCATGGGATTGCAAAGAGTCGGACATGACTGAGTGAGCACACACACAAACAAATGATAAAAAATATGACTATATTACTACTTCTTGATTTTAGTTTTTGTTATTATCTACTGCTTTCACACCATGAAAAATGAAACTGTCACTCTCTTTTCTTCCTGTTCCCCCACAAACCTCAGTGACATCCTTCTCTTGTTCAGTCCTCTCAATATAGTTATACCATCATCCTAATGAGATCAGTATCCATGTTTATTCGTATGCCTGTGTAAATGCTATTTAACACCCCTAACTGTTCACACATTTCTAAATCTTCTGCAAAGAATGTATTCCTTCCAGCTTTGCTATTGAGTATTGAAGCCATTATGGCTCCTGATCCTTTAGGTTTGAACTGTGTTTTTTCCCATCTGGAGAAGCTGTCAGAATCTTCATTTTCAGTATTGTGAAATTTAATGATGGAATGTCTTGATGTGGCCATTGTTTTATGCATTTTGCTAAGCTCTCAGTGAGTAGATTTCCTAAATCTGTAAATTCTGGAGTTCCAAATTCTTTTTAGGTAAACTACTTCAATTATTTCTTTGATGAGTGATTTCCCTTTCTGAACCTTCTATTATTCAGATACTGGAATCCTAGTCTGAGTCTTTTATATTTTGCTTATCTTTGGGTTTTTTTAAAATTTCTGTTCTGACAGATTTTCTTAACTTACTTAATCATCCATCACTACTATTTAGTTTTTTATTTCTGCTATCATCTTTTTGTTTTCCAGAAACTCTTCATTTAATTATCTGTGTTGCCCAGTTCAGAGACTTGTTTAACCTTCCACAGAGAACACAGTTCTACTCTTTATCAGGAGCATGGAGGCAAAGTGTCCCAGCTGAAAAGAGTGGGAAAATGAATCTGAGGGTCTGGCAGTGTCCTAAACAGACTTGCCAGTTCTGTGCTTTTCACTTACATTTGGAAGTACCTGGAAATCCAGTTTCTGAGCCTGTTGGGGATTCTGTAGTTCAATTCCAGTCAGTTCTCATCTTTCTTCACTGTTGGCCTTTGAATTTATTTTTCCTCAGTCTGTTAAATTATTCAGTCATCAATCAATTGCTTTCCAGTTTCCACAATTCTGTTGTTGTCTTTCCTCATGTTGTCTCTTTCTTGGGGTTTTATGTGTTTAATTTCGGACAGGCTGTCTTTATTCTTGTTGTAAAGGGATTTGGTAAAAGTCAAGTTAGATCTGTGAAATCAATTTTTCTGCAATAAAATTAAAGTTAAATAAAGTATTCAAAATGTCTGACATAAACTTGGTAAAGAGTAGCTCAATAAATATTAAGTACATTCTTCATTTCTAACATTTAGTTTATATTTTGTCCTCCAACCTAAGTAAGATTCTACCATGCCAGAATGAGACTTTAGAAATCGGTATGCACTTCCATATTCATATATTTGGTACCAAACTACATCTCTCTCATCAATAGATTTTTTTATGCAAAAGAATGAATGTTTGCATTAAAGACAGAGATAACTAAACTAATGAGACTTTAGTGGGAAGGGACTGTGCTATCTGTACTTTGAAAAGGCTTATTGCCAATTAAGCACATTTCAAGAGCCATAAATTAGACTTTATGAGTCACACTTTAAACTCTTATAAAAATGTTATAGTTTAGAAAATGTGTTATAAAAGCACACTTATATTTTGTAGCCTCTTTGGTTTATAAAGAAAAGATATTGGGTAATTTTCAAAAGTCAAAATTATTTTATACACTGTAGAATAATAATTTCACACATTTTGGATACTGTTTTATCTAGCACATTTTCCAAATGAATGGCATTAATTACTTTGGAGAAAGAATGAGGAATTTGGTGCCAGCCTAGCTCTCTCATTTACTGCAGGGCAACCTTGGGAAAATCCTATAACAGTTCTGAATTTCAGTCTCCTGATTTGCAAAGTGAGCTAGTTGAACTTGATGAATGCCAAAGGCAGTTCTAGAAATAATCAAGGATTACAGTTAAAGACAAAAGCATTATGCAACATTTTGCTGCTATATTGACCTAACAGTGACTGTACTCCATATCAGCTTCTTTGGCTTCAGAGGGAGCCATCAAATGCCTGTAATCTTGTGCTGCTTCTAGGTGACACTTTACTTCATTTTTATAATCCCAGGACCTACATTCATTCCCACTCTTCAGAAATATTTGGAAATATACAACTTTATATATAGTCAGTGAACAATTAATCCTTAATAAGTATGTAAATACTTATTCAGTTCAGTTCAGTCACTCAGTTGTGTATGACTCTTTGCAAACCCATGGACTGCAGCACACCAGGCTTCTCTGTCCATCACCAACTCCCGGAGCTTGCTCAAACTCATGTCCATTGAGTTGGTGATGCCATCCAACCATCTCATACTCTGTCGTCCCCTTCTCCTCTGGCCTCCAATCTTTCCCAGCATCAAGGTCTTTTCTAATGAGTCAGTTCTTTGCATCAGGTGGCCAAAGCATTGGAGTTTGAGCTACAGCATCAGTCCTTCTAATGAATATTCAGGACTTATTTCCTTTAGTCACTCAATGGTGTCCAACTCTTTGATTTCCTTTAGGATTGACTGGTTGGATCTCCTTGCAGTCCAAGGGACTCTCAAGAGTCTTCTCCAACATTATAGTTCTAAAGCATCAATTCTTCGGTGCTCAGTTTCTTTATGGTCCAACGCTCACATCCATACATGACCACTAGAAAAACCATAGGTTTGACTGGATGGACCTTTGTTGAAAAAGTAATTTCTCTGCTTTTTAATATGCTTTTATAAGAGAGCATCAGAAGGCAGACACACTGAAACCAAAATCACAGAAAACTAGTCAATCTAATCACACTAGGACCACAGCCTTGTCTAACTCAAAGAAACTAAGCCATACCCTGTGGGGCCACTCAAGATGGGCGGGTCATGGGGGAGAGGTCTGACAGAATGTGGTCCACTGGAGAAGGGAATGGCAAACCACTTCAGTATTCTTGTCTTGAGAACCCCATGAACAGTATGAAAAGGCAAAATGATAGGATACTGAAAGAGGAACTCCGCAGCTCAGTAGGTGCCCAGTATGCTACTGGAGATCAGTGGAGAAATAACTCCAGTAAGAATGAAGGGATGGAGCCAAAGCAAAAACAATACCCAGTTGTGGATGTGACTGGTGATAGAAGCAAGGTCTGATGCTGTAAAGAGCAATATTAATATTGCATAGGAACCTGGAATGTTAGGTCCATGAATCAAGGCAAATTGGAAGTGGTCAAACAGGAGATGGCAAGAGTGAACGTCAACATTCTAGGAATCAGTGAACTAAAATGGACTGGAATGGGTGAATATAACTCAGATGACCATTATATCTACTACTGCGGGCAGGAATCCCTTAGAAGAAATGGAGTAGCCATCATGGTCAACAAAAGAGTCCGAAATGCAGTTCTTGGATGCAATCTCAGAAATGACAGAATGATCTCTGTTCGTTTCCAAGGCAAACCATTCAATATCACAGTAATCCAAGTCTAAGCCCCAACCAGTAACACTGAAGAAGCTGAAGTTGAACGGTTCTTTGAAGACCTACAAGACCTTTTAGAACTAACACTCCAAAAAGATGTCCTTTTCAATATAGGGGACTGGAATGCAAAAGTAGGAAGTCAAGAAACACCTGGAGTAACAGGCAAATTTGGTCTTGGAATACAGAATGAAGCAGGGCAAAGACTAATAGAGTTCTGCCAAGAGAATGCACTGGTCATAACAAACACCCTCTTCCAACAACACAAGAGAAGACTCTACACATGGACATCACCAGATGGTCAACACCGAAATCAGATTGATTATATTGTTTGCAGCCAAAGATGGAGAAGCTCTATACAGTCAATAAAAACAAGACCAGGAGCTGACTGTGGCTCAGACAATAAGCTCCTTATTGCCAAATTCAGACTGAAATTGAAGAAAGTAGGGAAAACTGCTAGACCATTCAGGCATGACTAAATCAAATCCCTTATGTTTATACAGTGGAAGTGAGAAATAGATTTAAGGGCCTAGATCTGATAGATAGAGTGCCTGATGAACTATGGAATGAGGTTCATGACATTGTACAGGAAACAGGGATCAAGACCATCCCCATGGAAAAGAAATGCAAAAAAGCAAAATGGCTGTCTGGGGAGGCCTTACAAATAGTTGTGAAAAGAAGAGAAGCAAAAAGCAAAGAAGAAAAGGAAAGATATAAGCATCTGAATGCAGAATTCCAAAGAATAGCAAGAAGAGATAACAAAGCCTTCCTCAGCGATCAATGCAAAGAAATAGAGGCAAACAACAGAATGGGAAAGACTAGAGATCTCTTCAAGAAAATCAGAGATACTAAGGGAACATTTCATGCAAAGATGGGCTCCATAAAGGACAGAAATGGTATGGACTTAACAGAAGCAGAAGATATTAAGAAGAGGTGGCAAGAATACACAGAAGAACTGTACAAGAAAGATCTTCACGACCCAGATAATCACGATGGTGTGATCACTCACCTAGAGCCAGACATCCTGGAATGTGAAGTCAAGTGGGCCTTAGGAAGCATCACTATGAACAAAGGTAGTGGAGGTGATGGAATTCCAGTTGAGCTCTTTCAAATCCTAAAATGATGCTGTGAAAGTGCTGCATTCAATATGCCAGCAAATTTGGAAAACTCAGCAGTGGCCACAGGACTGGAAAAGGTCAGTTTTCATTCCAATTCCAAAGAAAGGCAATGCCAAAGAATGCTCAAACGACTGCACAATTGCACTCATCTCACAGGCTAGTAAAGTAGTGCTCAGAATTCTCCAAGCCAGGCTTCAGCAATGCGTGAACTGTGAATTTCCAGATGTTCAAGCTGGTGTTAGAAAAGGCAGAGGAACCAGACATCAAATTGCCAACATCCGCTGGATCATGGAAAAAGCAGGAGAGTTCCTGAAAACCATCTATTTCTGCTTTATTGACTATGCCAAAGCCTTTGACTGTGTGGATCACAATAAACTGTGGAGAATTCTGGAAGAGATGGGAATACCAGACCACCTGACCTGCCTCTTAAGAAACCTATATGCAGGTCAGGAAGCAAAAGTTAGAACTGGACATGGAAGAACAGACTGGTTCCAAATAGGAAAAGGAGTACGTCAAGGCTGTATATTGGCACCCTGCTTATTTAACTTATATGCAGAATACATCATGAGAAACCCTGGGCTGGAAGAAGCACAAGCTGGAATCAAGATTACCGGGAGAAACATCAATAACCTCAGGTATGCAGATGACACCACCCTTATGGCAGAAAGTGAAGAGGAATTAAAAAACCTCTTGATGAAAGTGAAAGAGGAGAGTGAAAAAGTTGGCTTAAAGCTCAACATTCAGAAAACGAAGATCATGGCATCTGGTCTCATCACTTCATGGGAAATAGATGGGGAAACAGTGGAAACAGTGTCAGACTTTATTTTTTGGGGCTCCAAAATCACTGCAGATGGTGATTGCAGCCATGAAATTAAAAGATGCTTACTCTTTGGAAGAAAAGTTATGACCAACCTAGACAGCATATTAAAAAGCAGAGACATTACTTTGCCAACAAAGGTCCATCTAGTCAAGGCTATGGTTTTTCCAGTGGTCATGTATGGATGTGAGAGTTGGACTGTGAAGAAATCTGAGCGCTAAAGAATTGATGCTTTTGAACTGTGGTGTTGGAGAAGACTCTTGAGAGTCGCTTGGACTGTAAGGAGATCGAACTAGTCCATTCTAAAGGAGATCAGCCCTGGGTGTTCTTTGGAAGGAATGATGCTAAAGCTGAAACTCCAGTACTTTGGCCACCTGATGCAAAGAGTTGACTCATTGGAAAAGACTCTGATGCTGGGAGGTATTGGGGGCAGGTGGAAGAGGGGACGACAGAGGATGAGATGGCTGGATGGCCCACCGACTCGATGGACGTGAGTTTGCGTGTACTCCGGGAGATGGTGATGGACAGACAGGGAGGCCTGGTGTGCTGCAACTCATGGGGTTGCAAACAGTCGGACATGACTGAGCCAAGGAACTGAACTGAACTGAACAGAATTTAATTACATTGTGCTGCTCTGTAGTTCACAATCAACACATTTCTCGCCAAAGGAAGAATGTAATTTCAATTGATATTTGCATCTGATTGAATGATTTGAAATTTTTGTAAACATAAAAGACAAGATTACAATTGATCATCATACTAGGCATAGAATAGGAACATAATCTTCCTTCTTATTGAGTTCTTCTGATTGGGCAATGAATCCATTTATTTGCCCACAAAGGTCTGTATAGTAAAAGCTACAGTTTTTCCAGTAGTCAGGTGCAGATGTGAGGCTTGGATCATAAATAAGGCTGAGCATCAACGATTTGGTGCCTTCAAACTGTGGTGCTAGAGAAGATTCTTGAGAGTCCCTTGTATGCAAGGAGATCATATCAGTCAATCCTAAAAGGAAATCAACCCAGAATATTCATTGCAAGAACTGATGCT
Source organism: Budorcas taxicolor (assembly GCF_023091745.1). Lineage (NCBI taxonomy): Eukaryota > Metazoa > Chordata > Mammalia > Artiodactyla > Bovidae > Budorcas > Budorcas taxicolor. The sequence continues at coordinate 74,170,794 of NC_068918.1, read as the reverse complement.
GAAGCTCCAATTCTTTGTCCACCTGATGCAAACTTCCAACTCATTGGAAAAGACCCTGATGCTGGGACAGATTGAAGGCAAAAGGAAAAGAGGGCGGCAGAGGATGAGATGGTTAGATAGTATCACTAGCTCAATAGACCTGAATTTGAGCAAAGTCAGGGAGGTAGTGAAGGACAGGGAAGCCTAGCATACTACAGTCCATGGGGTTGCAAAGAGTTGGACACAACTTAGTGACTGAACAACAATAACAGCAACAATTTAACTGAATGTGTGAGATTTCTTTAAAGAGTTCCTTAAAATAAAAAAAAAGAAGAGTTCCTTTTCCTTATATAAATAATGCTGTTTATATTTTATAAGGTCAAATTGATGGATGTCCTGTTTTTCTAATGATTAAAATACATATTTTTATTTATAAAATTTTAAAAATATATTAAATAGATTATATATCTCATGTTATATAGATTATTATATTAGGATGATTTATTTTCAGTATCATATAAAAAATAAGTGATAACTATTAGCACCCTAATGGTAACATGAACTAATTGTAAACCTTCCCCTTAATTCTTTTTTTCTTAGGAGTCATTTAAAATGTGTCTGCTAAAGTTTATGGGGAAGTCAGTTTCTGCTGATAGTGCTGTTGTGGCTTATGTACAAGCATAAAAGGAAGCAGCTGGATTCTGTGCTGCCTTTTTTTATTGTCAGCAACATTCTTATTTAAATTATGATTGAAATGTCTTGTTCAGGAGACTGAGAGAGAAACGATTAAAAGAGAGAACTTGATTTTCAGATCTCAGGGTGTGTCTATAGGAATGGTAGTAAGAAAAGGGGACTATTCTATCATATAAGTTAAGCAATTTGGATTCCTAAGTCATTATGTGAGGAAAAATGACAATTTTGCTATAAAAGACAGCAGAGAATCAAGGAAATATAGGGTGGGAGAGGGTAATTTGTAAAATGGGTGCTATTACAGAATGCTTGGGTGTTAAAGACAGTGATTCCATAAAGTGGAAAAAATTAATGATTTAGAGAAGAAAGGGAAGAATCATGGGGCAAAATATTTTTTGTAAACAAGAGTGATCTGAATACGTGAGAGCAAAGAGTTCACCTGTGGTCTCGGAGGAAGCAGATAATGGGTATGTGTGCAGGTAAGTCAGTGAAGTAGTGAGGGCATGTGGATTGCTTCTCTTTTCTCCATGAGATAGGAACCAACGTCATCCGATGAGAGTGAGAAGAGACAGGACTTCTAGGTTTGAGTGAGCAGAATAAGGTCTTCCCAGGTGGTGCAGTGGTAAAGAATCCCCCTGCCAATGCCAGAGATGCAGAAGTTGCGAGTTGGATCCCTGGGTTGGGAAGATCCCCTGGAGGAGGAAATGGCAACCCACTCCAGTATTCTTGCCTGAAAAATGCCGTGGACAGAGAAGCCTGGCTGGCTACAGGCTACAGTCCATGGGGTTGCAAAGAGTTGGACACGACTGGGTAGACATACACTCACGAGCTGGGTAATTAATGGAATGTAAATGTATTGACTCATGAATTTTAATTTTTGCAAGACTCACCCAATTCCAATATTACAGTGGCTATGACAATCAAAGAAGTTATTCCCTCATTTAAAATGAGTACCGAAGACCGAATATTTTTGATAGTTTTCTGTGTGACTCTACCCAGATAAGAAAGTAGTCTAAGTAATTATGCTAACCATTATGGAATGTCCACTTCCAGAAGAACAGTGGTCCTACTTATATTGGAGTCAGTGAACACACTGGGGAATGCTCTTTCCTGTTTTCAGAGCGTTGGTATATGTATATTAGTTTGCTGGTCATTGATTGTGATCATTTAAATAGATTGAAAATGACTAGTTTCTTAGATCATAGTCTCATCTTTGGCCAAACAGAATGCAAAATTATGAAACCCATGGAGAAGGGATCAATGAAGAAAGAATAGTGAAAATGCATATGTTACATACTAAGTAAGATAATCAGTTTTGCTGTTGAATATTTCTACATCATAAAAGCCCTATTATGACTTGTACATTCAAAGATTTTTTTTTGAAAAGTAAGATCTTTATTTTCATGCTTTGATAAGTTGTGAATTGCCTTTTTTGTCCTTCTTTCTTGAAGTTCTTTACATTTTTTGCTTTGAAGGTCCTATAGACTTATTTTTCCTGATAAATAAATCAATGGTAATTAAATATTAATTTAGCATATGTAAATGCTAAGTGTTTCACCAAGTAGTTGATCAATACTCTGAAAAAAACACTGGATGTCGCAACACACACACACACACACACACACACACACACACACAGAGCCTAATAACACCTACTTGTTCAGGCTCTCGTTTAATAATGAAAGGATTGTTTTCTGTCCACAGGCTACAGGAAGTGTTTGACAGGACTGCTGGGGCCTTACTCTCAGATTTAGGCTAATGAAAGCAGGAAGTAGGTTTTAGAGGATGTACAGAGGATTCTACTGGGCGAGTAAAACCGCAATAATGCTTTATGTGCTCAGTTGTGCCTGACTCTTTGCAGCCCCATGGACTGTCGCCTGCCAGGCTCCTCTACCCACGGAATTTTCCAGACAAGAATAATGGAGTGGGGTGCCATTTCCCTCTCCAGGGTATCTTTCCAAGCCAGGGATCGAACACACATCTCTTTTGTCTCCTGCACTGGCAGACGGGTTCTTTACCACTACACCACCTGGGAAGCGCATAGAAGGACAATAGGAAAGAAATTTATTCCTCCTCTACAAGAGTTTGAAAAATCTTCCTGGAATTTGCATAGGGAAAAGTATCTAAACCTAGAAACAAATATTTCTAAACACTGTAGGAAAATGGAGATTCAAAAATTGTATGAAACCCCTAATACAATGGCAAGATTAACACTTGACATTACTTTAATTAAAAATAAAACTACTTTTGGATTTTGAATTTAGATGGCTTTTTATTACTTAGAAAAGGCTAAGCAGATTTTCCTAGTATTTAGCTTTTTGAAATAGAACTAGCCTTATAAGGCATGTCATCCCATAGTTGATCTTTTATTGCTTAATTATGAAATGAATTTTAATGAAAACAACATAGCTTCCATCTGAAATTCAGTGAACTATGCCATCACAGAATAAGTTGAGTTTTAAATGAAAAGAATAGGAAAGGCATCTTCTAGAATTAGACATAAAGTGAAAATGAAAGTGAAAGTCGCTCAGTCATGTCCAACTCTTTGCGACCCCATGGACTATTTTCCAGGCCAGAATACTGGAGCAGGAAGTCTTTCCCTTTTCCAAGGGATCTCCCCAACCCAGGGATCGAACCCAGGTCTCTTGCATTGCAGGGGGATTCTTTACCAGCTGAGCCACAAGGGAGCCCAAGAATACTGGAGTGGGCTTCTCCAGCAGATCTTCCTGACCCAGGAATCGCACGCGGATCTCCTGCATTGCAGGCAGATTCTTTACCAACTGAACAATCAGGGAAGCCTTTAGAAATAAAAGTAAGGAACAACTAACTCTGACTGAAGCTGTCTCAGAGGTCTAGTAATTGCAAGGAGAAGAAGAAATAAGGAGTCTAGGAGCAAAAACCATCTTTTGTGTTGTAAATGGTGAATCCAAACTACAGATATTCATTAAAAATAAGAAGCCCATACATTTAAAAAAATGCTATAAAGTAGTTCAGCACAGGTCATTTAATGGAGCATATCTATAAATAAAACACAAAATAAAGAGAAGGTGAAGCATAATGCTTAGACAGATGCAGACAGTATTTACTATCCAATTTTGGCTTAACATATTTTTTTCTTGTTGACTTGACCAATTCCTTTAGCTTATTGAAAGATGTTTGTCTCAGGCTGCCCTCTTGCTAATGCAAACAGATTTTCTGGGACAACTGAAATATTAATAGCAAATGTAGCGTGCACATAAAGGTAGCTAGCGTGCTAAGACAAATTAAGGAAACAAAGTTTAACCCAGAAGTTGAAAGACCAAACATAGACTTATGATATACTAAACTGATGGGAATTTGATAGTAACAGTTTAGGACAAGGTTAAAGAGCAGTCCCCAGAGATGCGTCACCTGAGTGATCTTATGTCTGAGTTCAGCAGATTCTGGGAACAGAGATTGTAAATCTGCTGTTTTAAGAGCAAAATGTCTGTCATTTGATGAGAGCATGAAATTGGTCCTTAAAATGAACTTGAAAATCTTCACAAAAGGCTGTTTCCTGTTTCTAAAATTCCAATTAAAATCTGCCCAGTAGCAGCTTCAGATCCCAACTGACCATACAGATTGTTACAAAAATGCTACTTAAATTGAAAGTTAGGTCTCAGATTACGGATCAGGTGGTTAAGAGAAACTAGCACAGAAGGAGAAGGAGCTAATGGAAGAAAAGAAATAAAGAATGTAAACGAAAAAAAAGCATAGAACACTGAAAAAAAATTTCTAGCATTTCCTAAAAAATTGACTAATAAATGTAAGATTCAGATTATTTGACCTGTAGAAGTGCAATATTCAATTGCTCCCATTTTTATCTATGTGGTTGGGCAAATTTCATGTTGCCACCCTATCAAAGGAGTGTTATAGAGCCTTTGAGAACAAGGATATTTTGAGACTTTAAATACTGTGCATGGCATCCTGCAGATGGGACATAGTCACACTGGATCAGGAAATTATCCCATCCAGCTTCAGATGGCTCCTTTGGCAGCAGGACTGTACCGGTGTCAACTGTTTTCCCTGACGATGACGCTGTGTCATCATGTTGACATATCTGGATATAGATCAGGCCCCTTCTCTGATGCCACCTACCCCTTTTCTGGTAATGAGAGTAAACACTGTCTGTTTCACTCACTGTTGTATTCCCAGTTGTGGTGCCTCCATGTTGTAACCCATGTAAAAGTTAATTAACGATGAATCCTATAAGAAGACTATATACTCCTTCAGTGAAGGATATATGCCTGAATTCAGCATCACATCTGTTCACTGCTTTTAAAACAATGCCTTGCACATAACTGAGAGTCATAGGTGTAGAGGATCAATGCATATGTTAGAGGGGTCAATTGATCACAAAGCATAGAGGGGAATTTTTAGATCAAGGTAATTGCTTCATGTTCACTGTGCAGAAAAAGAACAGAGCAGGTCTAAAATAGCTTATTCTTTGAAAAACATGCTTGCAAGGTTGGCTGTCTTGGTGGTCTCTGGGAATCTAACTAATAAACAACCCCCCCCCCCCCGCCCCGCCCACTGATCCAAGACTGATTTAAAAAATTTTCCCTAAAAAATAATGGTGGCTCACTACACCCAAACTGCAAAAAGATGTGTTTATACTTAACACCTGCCTTCCTTTTGGGAATCTAGAATTTTAGTACATATTAGGCAGGGCTTCCCAGGTGGTGCTCGTGGTAAAGAACCTGCCTGCCCACACAGGTAACATAAGAGATGTGGGTTTGATCCCTGGCTGGGGAAGATCCCTTGGAGAAGGACATGGCAACCCACTCAAGTATTATTGCTTGGAAAATCCCACAGACAGAGGAGCCTGGTGGGCTACTGTTTATAGGGTCTCCAAGAGTTGGACACAACTGGTGACTTAGCATGCTCACAGGCAGAGGATACCTACTTCTCAGCCTCCGGTAAAAACCACTGATGGTGTTTCTAATGAGCTGCCCTGGTAGAAAATTCTTCCTATTTATGTTAACAACTTATTGCTGGAGGAATTGAGCATGCCCATGCAATTATGCTGTGTGTTTTGGGGGACTCTTGGAAGCTTGCATCTGGTTTCATCCAGCCTTCTCCTATGTACCTTTTGCTGATTTTGCTTTGTATCTTTTTACTGTAATAAAATCTCAGCACAAGTACAACTATATGCTGAGTCCTGTGAGATCATCTAGTAAATCAACAAACCTGGAGTGATCTTGAGGAGCCCTGACATACTCACTTTATGGTATTCAGCCTAGGTAATGTGTTTAGCCAGTCCTGGCCAGGATTGTAGGATCTCAGAAGGCCCATCACCACCAATCAGCAGAGGTGCAGGTAGCCTTTCAGTCTTAGACTGTTATCTGGTCATCCTCATGTGAATTCAAGGTACATGCGTACTCAATCTGTGTTAGTAGCCTTTTCTCTCCATCATATTTTAATGTATTCATGAAAAGCATGTGCTCTGAGTTGAACTGCCAGGTACTGAATTCCACTTTAACAATTCCTAAGCAGTAGAGTTTAGTTTCACTGAGTTAGATAAGGCTGTGGTCCTAGTGTGATTAGATTGACTAGTTTTCTGTGATTATGGTTTCAGTGTGCCTGCCCTCTTGCAACACCTACCGTCTTACTTGGGGTTTCTCTTACCTTGGACATGGGGTATCTCTTCACGGCTGCTCCAGCAAAGCGCAGCCGCTGCTGCTTACCTTGGACGAGGGATATCTCCTCACCGCTGCCCCTCCTGACCTTGAACGTGGAATAGCTCCTCTCGGCCCTCTAGCGCCTGCGCAGCCACTGCTCCTTGGACGTGGGTGGGGTTGCTCCTCCCAGCCGCCGCCCCTTGCCTCAGGCGGGGGTAGCTCCTCTCGGCTGCTCCTGCACTGTCGCAGCCTGGCACTCTCAGCCACGGCCCCTGACCTCGGACGCGGGATAACTCCTTCCAGCTGCCGCCCCTGACCTCAGACGTGGGGTAGCTCCTCTCGGCCGCGCTGGGCGTGCTGTCGCAGCCTTATTGCCAAATTCAGACTTAAATTGAAGAAAGTAGAGAAAACCACTAGACCATTCAGGTATGACCTAAATCAAATCCCTTATGATTATACAGTGGAAGTGAGAAATAGATTTAAGGGACTAGATCTGATAGAGTGCTTGATGAACTATGGATGGAGGTTCATGACTGTACAGGAGATGGGGATCAAGAACATCCTCATGGAAAAGAAATGCAAAAAAGCAAAATGGCTGTCTGAAGAGGCCTTACAAATACCTGTGAAAAGAAGAGAAGCGAAAAGCAAAGGAGAAAAGGAAACATATAAGCATATGAATGCAGAGTTCCAAAGAATAGCAAGAAGAGATAAGAAAGCCTTCCTTAGCGATCAATGCAAGAAAATTAGAGACGCCAAGGGAACATTTCATGTAAAGATGGGCTCGATAAAGGACAGAAATGGTATGGACCTAACAGAAGCAGAAGATATTAAGAAGAGGTAGCAAGAATACACAGAAGAACTATACAAAAAAGATCTTCACGACCAAGATAATCACGATGGTGTGATCACTCACCTAGAGCCAGACATCCTGGAATGTGAAGTCAAGTGGGCCTTAGAAAGCGTCACTACAAACAAAGCTAGTGGAGGTGATGGAATTCCAGTTGAGCTATTTCAAATCTTGAAAGATGATGCTGTGAAAGTGCTGCACTCAATATGGCAGCAAATTTGGAAAACTCAGCAGTGGCCAGAGGACTGGAAAAGGTCAGTTTTCATTCCAATCCCAAAGAAAGGCAATGTCAAAGAATGCTCAAACTACCACACAATTGCACTCATCTCACACGCTAGTAAAGTAATGCTCAAAGTTCTCCAAGCCAGGCTTCAGCAATACATGAACCGTGAACTCCCTGATGTACAAGCTGGTTTTCGAAAAGGCAGAGGAACCAGAGATCAAATGGCCATCATCCGCTGGATCATCGAAAAAGCAAGAGAGTTCCAGAAAAACATCTATTTCTGCTTTATTGACTATGCCAAAGCCTTTGACTGTGTGGATCACAATAAACTGTGAAGAATTCTGAAAGAGATGGGAATACCAGACCACCTGACCTGCCTCTTGAGAAACCTATATGCAGGTCAGGAAGTGACAGTTAGAACTGGACATGGAACAATAGACTAGTTCCAAATATGAAAAGGAGTATGTCAAGGCTGTATGTTGTCACCCTGCTTTTTTAACTTATATGCAAAATACATCATGAGAAACGCTGGGCTGGAAGAAGCACAAGCTGGAATCAAGATTGCCGGGAGAAATATCAACAACCTCAGATATGCAGATGACACCACCCTTATGGCAGAAAGCGAAGAGGAACTAAAAAGCCTCTTGATGAAAGTGAAAGAGGAGAGTGAAAAAGTTGGCTTAAAGCTCAACATTCAGAAAATGAATATCATGGCATCTGGTCCCATCACTTCATGGGAAATAGATAGGGAAACAGTGAAAACAGTGTCAGACTTTATTTTTTTGGGCCCCAAAATCACTGCAGATGGTGACTGCAGCCATGAAATTAAAAGACGCTTACTCCTTGGAAGAAAAGTTATGACCAACCTAGATAGCATATTGAAAAACAGAGATATTACTTTGCCAACAAAGGTCCATCTAGTCAAGGGTATGGTTTTTCCAGTGGTCATGTATGGATGTTAGAGTTGGACTGTGAAGAAAGCTGAGCACCAAAGAATTGATGCTTTTGAACTGTGGTGTTGGAGAAGACTCTTGAGAGTCCCTTGGACTGCAGGGAGATCCAACCAGTCCATTCTGAAGGAGATCAGCCCTGGGATTTCTTTGGAGGGAATGATGCTGAAGCTGAAACTCCAGTACTTTGGCCACCTGATGCAAAGAGTTGAGTCATTGGAAAAGACTCTGATGCTGGGAGGGATTGGGGGCAGGAGGAGAAGGGGACCACAGAGGATGAGATGGCTGGATGGCATCACTGACTCGATGGACGTGAGTCTGAGTGAACTCTGGGAGTTGGTGATGGACAGGGAGGCCTGGTGTGCTGCGATTCATGGGGTTGCAAAGAGTAGGACACGACTGAGCGACTGAACTGAACTGAAATGAACTGAAGCAGTAGAGCTTTGTTACTTAACTGCTGTGCATCATCTGTAAGATAACAATAAGCTAAAACCTTAATAGGCTGTTGCCAAGATTAAAGGAGATAAAACATTAACACACTTAGTAAATGCCTGCTGCTGCTAAGTCACTTCAGTAGTGTCTGACTCTGTGCGACCCCATTGACGGCAGCCCACCAGGCTCCCCCGTCCCTGGAATTCTCCATGCAAGAACACTGGAGTGGGTTGCCATTTATTTCTCCAGTAAGTGCCTGATACATGCTTGATTATTTTCACAACTGGCACTATGAACAAGCAACAACCTTGTTTTCCAGAATTCAGTAGGAAAATTCTTCCTGGATAAAAGTTTGGGCAGATCAGTAATTTCCTTGGTCACTTATAGACAATAAAAACTCTATATTTATTTGAGTCATAAAATACAATCTTAATTTTCTACTTAGAAGGTTGTCTCCTTTGAAAAAGTCAAATCTTTCATTTAATATAAAATGAAATCTTTTAATATTCTTGCCTTGAATTCAATCTTGCCTGCCATTAAAATCTTGTTCCTTGATTAATTTTTGCAAATTAGAATCTAGTGACAAATTAATAGTAAAAAGATAAATTTTGTCTATCCACTTATTTTACTCACTTCCAAATTAGTGTTTTTACCTTGCCTTTTATATTTAACATGTAGTTAGATTCATATTTTGTGTCAGTGGAAAAGCAGTTTTCCATTAATAGGTAAATATAGTGTGTTAATATTTAGTGTTATAAGATGCTCAGTTTTAATTATACCATTTTATTTTAAGTTTCCTGTTTTTAATGCTTTCTAAATATTTCCTGTCATTCTTTCTTTTATATAGGATCTTCTTTCTGATGATTAGAAGATATACAGAATGTTTCTTGTCTTCCTTTAGGTTATATTTTGAATGTGAACATACTGTTACTTCAAATTCAATTTAATCAATTCAAAGTACCCAACAGGCCTCCCCTTGAATGACTGTAGATATCATTACATAGACAGATAAAGAACCCACTCTCTCTTGACTACAATCTCAGTTCTTAGTGTTAATGGTTTTTTTCCCCCTGTACTTTACAATTATTTATTTTTATTTTTAATATTGTATAACTTTATTTTTTAAGTGATAGCACATTGTTTTGTCATTATAATCAACTCTTTAATTTAATTAACTCAGATTTAATTACATATTTAAATAAATTGCTTGATGATCATGTCTTTCATATAGGGGCATTATCTGATCTTAGTCTTTTAAAAATCATCCCCAGGTTGGTTGAATTAAGTTACAGGGTGGTTTTAAGAAGGATTCATGGGAGTTTATTTCTTAAATCTTTTACATATTTATATATATATATGTCTTCATATTATCTTTTGGATAAGGCAATGGCACCCCACTCCAGTACTCTTGCCTGGAAAATCCCATGGAGAGTGGAGCCTGGTAGGCTGCAGTCTATGGGGTCGCTACGAGTCGGACATGACTGAGTGACTTCACTTTCACTGGGATCGCACAGTCAGACACGATTGAAGTGACTTAGCAGCAGCAGCAGCAGCAGCAGCAGCAGCAGCAGCAGCAGCAGCAGCGTATTATCTTTATACATAGATGGTATAGAGTTTTTAATTATTTTCAAATAGATTTAGATGTTGTTTTTAGTCTCCTGACTTGATTATCACTATGGAGAATTTTGAAGCCAGGTTTATGTTTGGGGGATCAATGAGGATTGGTAAGATTAATTTTATTTATTTATTTATGGTCATGTTGCATAGCTTTGTGGGATCATAGTTCTCTGACTGGGGATTGAACCTGAGCCTGTGGCAATGAGTGTGTGGCGATGAGTGTGTGGCGATGAGTGTGTGCGGTCCTAACCACACAAGTAGGAAATTCCTGCTTGTAAGATTTAACGTACTTACCTTTGACCCTATGGAACTGACATCTTTAGGGTCAGAAGAAGTTCAAATGGTGGTTATCTTTATAATGACTAGAAAGGAGTGTGAGGAGAGTCTTCTAGGGCCTGGTAGAAATTCTGTTTCTGATTTTGGGTCCTGGCTATATGAATATATTATTTATAAAAAAATCATTGAGCAGTACACTTGCATGTATTTTTAGTGTATATTACGTTTCGGTGGAAAGTTTTTTAAAGTTCATGTGCTGAGTATTGCTGCTGCTGCTGCTGCTGCTAAGTCACTTCAGTCGTGTCCGGCTCTGTGCGACCCCAGAGACGGCAGCCCACCAGGCTCCCCCATCCCTGGGATTCTCCATGCAAGAACACTGGAGTGGGTTACCATTTCCTTCTCCAAAGCATGAAAGTGAAAAGTGAAAGTGAAGTCGCTCAGTTGTGTTCTTCTTGACCCCATGGACTGCAGCCCACCAGGCTCCTCCATCCATGGGATTTGCTTAGAAAACTTGATAGGGTGCAAACTCCTAATGTGTTACAAATATTAACAACCAAAACAACTTGTTGCAGCATTTCCTTTCAGTAAAGGAAGGAAAGGAAATTAAATTCCCATTAAAAGCAAACAGAAAGGGATGGTAAAGTACAGGCAAAGAAAATCAAATTTCCTTAAATACCATTAACTGATTTTCAGCAGATCCACCTAAATTGTGTTTTAGATCTTTGGTGCTGTACTTATTTTACTTGTTGATGTTCATCTCAAGAATGCAGTGAGGCCAAAAGATTATATTTGTAAAAGTGCTTTCTGATGTTCATTAAAACAGGATGGAAAAGCCAAAGTAATAGGAGTATAGCCTTTTTATTGATCATAAAAGGAAAAAATAAAGCCTCTTATATCTGAAGCATCACTGGTCCTAGTCAGAAAATGGAATTACTTAGTGTTTCAATAAAATGGAGGGACCATACTCTTTTTATGAACAGTTAGTATCATGCCAGCTACCTGCTTTTAATATCAATGAAAAGAGGATGGATGGAATTTTCACACACGTAATGTGTGTTGGAAACAATAAAACATATCCCAACCTTTTCTGCAGATCTCCTTTGGCTTATTCAATAAAATAACAGAATCCCAAGTTATGAATTTTTTTATGCACTTGAGTAACTGAGCGGTCCCAATGCAGGTAGGGCAAGTCACTAGAGCTGATAGCTTAGCTCAGTCCTCCTAATCACTGCCACACTCCCTCTCCTCTTTTGGTTATTTTATATTCATGACCATTAGTCCTTCTTCCCTTATGTAAATGTAAAAATATACCATTCAATTCCTGATTCTGTTTGCTGAATAGAGAAGGCAATTCATTAATACATCACTCAATATTTCTGGTTGCAGAAATGCTATGCATTGCTCAGCAGAGGAAAAGCCTCTCAGGAAAGCTTCCTTTACATTGATAGAAACAGGTGTTCTCTTTTAGTTGTCAAGTCAGCTCCCTTCTGAGAATCTCAGATAAGTGGTCCAAATTACATCTAAGAGGAAAATTCACCAAAGCATAATTACTTTTCATCAGGGTGCCACGAATAATGAAAAGAAGAGAGGACTGGAAGTATATTGTAGTCTACTTAATCACCATCATTTTAAAAAGCTGATGCAGAATTCCTTACTTCAAGACAAAATTGTATGACTTGGGTGGTAAATTAGGCATATTTTCTCAACACTAAATTATATTTCTTCTAATTCACATTTGGCTAAGAAAAGCTGACTAGTCTTTGTAGTAACGGAATATAAGTGATAAGGTTTGCAGCTGTGATTTCAAACAGTGCATTTTTTGTCTATTCTTCAATAGCTTCCTGTGTTTCTATTCATACTGAATGAAATCCTTTCTTTATCTTTCTTGGTAAGATACATTTCAACAGGGTTGCTATCTGTGCAGGATGCAGTCAGATTCCTTATATCACCTGGCTCTCCATTCCCCTCCTTCTTTACCACCCCCCCCCCCCCCCCAGCCCAAAGCTCAACTAATGGAGAACAATAGATTATTCATATGGATAGAAATAGCAAAGCTTTGCCCAGTGATACACAATTATTTAGCGCAGTGCATAAGAAATTCTGGTCATCAGAATTTTACCTAGCACTTATCTGCATTTAAGAGAATTTCTAAAGCCAAATAACTTCAGTGGAGGCATAATGGGAAATCTGAGACCAATAAAACAAGTTTTGACTAAGAGCTCAACCATTAATCAACTATGGGAAAGGTGCATAAACTTTGCTGTTCATTCCTCTATAAAATTAAGATAATCATACACATCTATGTAAAGAAACAAATAGCATAACAAAAGCATTTTTCTAGGAAAGCATTTCTCTAGGATTGTTCTTGATTAATCGTAGTAATTATAAAGGGAATCTAATATTTTGGGGAGGATGAGTAGACTTTTGGGAAAGTGATGGGAAAACATGTTCTTCCTACGTTGCACCTTTAAAGAGGGCCAAGGACTTCGGGTCACCTTCTGTTTTTCCAATTGCTTTCCATTTTTTCCTCATCAGCAGTTCTTCTTCTGTGATTTTTGCTGTTTATCTTCCAGACCATATAATTGAGAACCTCCATATCCAGTCTCTCTTTGCCTCCCACATTGATGACTCTTTTTTTCTCTCTCTCCAGCCAACTGGGTAGATAGAATAGACATGCCTATTCATAGAATAAAATTTCTCTCGGTTGAGTTTCTATGGAGAAGAGCTGTAGGCTTTGCGGTGCATTACACATCTAAGATGGGCATTGGCACAGGGTCGGACAGTATATATTTTAGGCTACGTGGGCCATATGGTTTCTGTTGCAGCTACTCAACTCTTTTGTTGTAGTGTGAAAGTAGATACAGGAATATGTAAACAAATGAGAATGGCAGTGTTCCCTGAAAACTTTATTTACAAAAACAGATGGTCGGCTGGATTTAGCCCACGGGCCATAGTTTTCTGGGTCTCTAAGATATGGAGATGAATCACAGGATACTCGTGTTTAAAGGGACATGACAGTCATGTAGTCCAGCTTTCTCCAAAGTGTGATCTATAGAAAGCTGTCCCCCTGCAACCAAAGGTTAACTGGTCAAATATATTTTGAAATGCTACATGATGAACCCCCTTCTTAAAGGTTCATCAATGCACTAGCAATACTCAGGACCCTGACTTTTTTGGGGGGTGTAATATTAATAGTAGAAATGGTAACTAATGCTTCAACAATAATTACTACATGGTCAGAACCATTGTAAATGCTTTTACATATATTATTTCATTTAATCTCAAAACTCTGTGAAGTATGTAGTATTTTTTTTACTTACTTGCTCATTTGACTGCGCTAGATCTTATTTTATTTTAATTGCAGCATGTGGTATCTAGTTCCCTGATCAGGGATCAAACCCAGGTCCCCTGCATTGGGAGATCTGAGTCTTAGCCACTGGACCACCAGGGAATACTAATAATGTAGTATTGTTAACGCCACTTCATATCTGATGGAGCTGAGGCACTGAAAGTTTACTTAATCTGCCCAAGGTAGCATAATCAATGGTGTCCCGATTCAAATTTAGGTGGCCTGGCTCCATGGTCTGTGCCCTCAGCCACCCTTCCACCTCTGTGTAATGCCTTGACATCTCTGGGAAATAGTGTGAGCTGAGAAAGCACGTCTTTTTTCCAGTTCTCTCAGTTAACAGATTGGAAAAGCAACATCTAGAGAGATTCAGGTGACTTTGCAAAGGTCACAAGTATAATTAATGACTGAGACAAGTCTACAAGTCAATTCTAGTCAGTAACTGGTACTTGAAGAAATGCTTAAATTAATCCTTTATAAAGACAGAAATCCTTTTAAAAATGAATAATCATCTCTAATTTCCCCTTTTTAATTCAGATTTTTATAATGAGCTTCATTTCAATGGCGGTAAATAAAGAGTTTGATTTTTAAAAAATAGAATTATTTTCACTTTAAAAATTCTGATAGGCAATCTCCTCTCAAGAGAAAGATGATGAATATTCATCTCTAACTCGGACTTCTTTTCTGGCTCTGAGTCCTTGATTCTCAGGCCTCAATGTACGGTAGAATCACTCGAGGTACTTGGGCAAAACGATGCTGGGCCCCACCTTACAGCTTCAGAAACTACGTTTTTACTGAGGATCTGGTGTAAGTATTTCAAAAGCTATCCCCAGGAGATTCTCATGTGGAGCCGGGTTGTGAATCACATTTGTTATTGTCTGCTAAATTTGTCCAGCTGCATTAACAGCTTACATTTAAAATACTACATGGCATGAAATGAAACTTACGGCTATGGTCCATGGGTTATAATTAATAAAAATGTGACCACATTCCAAGCATGAGTGGAACTTTATTATTGCAGATAAATTGTACCGGTGGCTATAATATTCAATCAGTTTTATGTGAGTGGGACTTTTGGATTGACACGCATAGTTGCAGAACAAGATTACCCAAGAAACTCAGGGATTCTGGTAGGTTGCCAGGAGTCTGTGTGGCTCAAACAGAGGCTGATCTTGACCTTTTAAAAAAAAAAAATGAAGTATAGTTGATTTACAATATTGTGGTAGTTTCAGGTGTACAGCAAAGTGATTCAATTATTTTTTTCTGATTATTTTCCATTATAGGTTATTACATGTTTCTGAATATAATACCCTGTGCTATACAGTAAATTCTTATTGCGTATCTACTTTCTGTTAATCCCATCCTAATTTGTCCCTCCTCTCTTTAATTTGATGTGACTTTTTAATACCTGGGACTTAAGGTGGAAGAAATATATTTGAAAGGATTAGGTTTTTGCCACCATTCTCTACCTACTTACAGATATTAAAATAATTTATAATAGAAGAATTTAGAGAATAAATTATCTGTAGTAAAATAATTTAGGTAGAAATTGACCATCTATGAGAGGAAATGGGATAGAAATTATTAGTGAATTGAGATGGTCTAATTACTACTATTGAACACTAAGTTTGTCTTTAACTTTTCTGGTAGTTAATGCAAAAAAAGGAAATGTGCTGGGTGACATAGCTTTATATTATGGCTAAAAACAACTTCTGCATTTGTGTGCAGAGAAAACTGTTATTTTTAAACTAATTTCAACCAGTAATTTAACACCTATATCCTTGGGATAACGCAATTAAAAGTATCTTCTCTACAATTTCCCAAGTCATAGAAATGCTGTTCAATTAGTGATAGCTGTAAGAACCATCATGCGGTCAAATGAACCAAGTAAAGACACTTGTTCAGTCATTCATTCACTCATTCATTTATTCAATCACCTGTTTGCTTTTAATTGCTAACATTATGATGGATACAATGTTAAGTTCTGGAAATACAGTGATCAATAAGATGTTATTCTTGTTCTCAAGCGGCTCACAGTATAGTGGGGAAAATGCTCAGAGAAACCAAAATTTTGAGTGGGAGAGGTCAGAGCCTGAAATAAAAGTGTGTGTGTGTTGTGCTGTGCTTAGCCTCTCAGTTGTGTCTGACTCTTTGCAACCCCATGAAACTGTAGCCTGCCAGGCTCCTCTGTCCGTGAGAATACTTCAGGCAAGCATACAGGAGTGGGTTGCCATGCCCTCCTCCAGGGGATCTTCCCAACCCAGGTATCCCACAGTGCATTAAGATCCTTTTCCGTCTGAGCCACTAGGGAAGCCCAAGAATACGGGCATGGGCAGCCTATCCCTTCTCCAGGGGATCTTCCCAACCCAGGAATTGAACTGGAATCTCCTGCATTGCAGGTGGATTCTTTACTAGCTGAGCTATCAGGGAAACCCTGTGTGTTTGTTATGGGAACACAAAGGAGGACCTAAGTGAGATTGTGAGGGACCAGGGAAGATTGAATAGGTTTAATCAGATGGATGAGCAGTGAAAATGAATCCCAAGAGGAAGAGCACAGGATAAGTGGCAGAGAAGGAAGCGTGCACAGTGCCTCAGGAGAATTATTACTATCTCCCCTAAATGGAGAGTGGCGTTCATATGGGGAATCAGGATGAGAGACGTGTGCAGGGGTCAGATTCCCAAGGGTCAGGCTGAAGACTTGAGACTTCATATAAAAGTGATGGGCAGTCACCTTAGCGTTTTAGGCAGTAGAGTCACATGATCAGATTTGTGTTTTAGAAAGATCACTTTAGCTACAGTGTGGAAAGGAGACAGACTGGGAGGTTATTTTAGTGTACTAGTGTAATTCACTTCTAGAGTATTGAGAATCTGAAGGAAAGCAATAAGAATGGAGGACAGAGGACCGATTCTCCAGCTTCAGGAGCTTGACTTATATGACTGAGATAATGGCCTGTAGAGAGGGGAAGTGGAAAGAGGGAAGAAAAGTTCCCTGGCTTAGGTGACTGGGTGACTTGCGGTACAATTCATGGGTCTCTAAAGCAACCGGGAGGATCAGGTTTATGGATCAGGAGCAAAGAGCAGAAGATGGTGGAGATGAGTTCAGGTGATACTTAATGGGAATATGGGTTGAGAATTCCAATAGAGCATTGAGGTCTGAGCTGCAGGCAATATATTTGAAATTTACCAGCATGTAGATGGCAGTTATAGATGGAAACGTATATTAGTGAGATAAGAGTATATAAATCAAAGAGAGACCAGAGTCTGAAATGCTGAGAAACGCACTTACAAGGCTTCTAGAGGACACAGTTTATGAAGGAAGCAGAAGCATAAGCAAGAATAAACTAGGCGTTTGTGGGATAATGGAAGTGATCAATAGGATATGTGTAACTTGGGATAATGTAATCAGGATGTAATTTGGTAATTTGCTAGGTGTAATAGGGAGGTAATTTGAGACAGAGATAGAAAGTGTTCATTAAACTGTGAAATGTCAACTGTGCCAGATGGGACTTGACAGGTGTTGGGTCTCTGGCTGCTAGACTGATTTCTCTTAGTAGGAGCCTGTGGATGATTTATATTATTCAAGAGACAGAGATTTAGATACCAGTTATGTTTTAAAAGTTTGAAATCTGAACATTCCTCCACACATTTAAACCCAGTTGCAAATACAGAATAAGTTTCCTGAAAACTCTTGAAAACATCTAAACACAGCACAAGGTGGGGGTGACGATGTCCTTGGCCATGAAACATGGAGGAGGCAGTTTTAGCTGAAACAGTGTAAGGCCAGTTTTTTCCCAATGAAGCACTTAAATGAATGGAAGTTAAGTATGCTCAGTGGAATGGATGACCTGAAATAAAACTGTATTGAGAAGGTCTTGCCAGAATGAATTAACTGCATATAAGAGCACCACATAACCGAAGGCAACCTCGTGATGACTAGGGTTGTTTGAAATTTCACCAATTTAAATGTGACAGTTTTAGTTTGGGTATTATTTGTATTTAATTCTCTTTGTGAATTGTATTAGAATACATGTCTGACTGTTTATTTAAGACCACTTGGCATATCTGTGGATTTTTTTCCCCATATTTATGGATTCTCAGGATGTGTGGGTAACTTTAAAAAAACAGTAGTCTTTTTGATTCAACCTCCTTAAGCAGGTTAATTGACTGTCATGACTATGTTTTGGACATCATGAAACATATTCACCCTGAATGCAGGCAGAATGAAAGAAGCAAAATTCACGGGGATTTTCTAGGTCCCAGTATTACAATATTTATAGCTACAAAGCAGAGATATTACTTTGCTAACAAAGGTCCGTCTAGTCAAAGCTATGGTTTTTCCAGTAGTCATGTATGGATGTGAGAGCTGGACTATAAAGGAAGCTGAGCGCAGAAGAACTGATGCTTTTGAATCAATTCAAAAGTTGATTTGGTTGGAGAAGACTCTTGAGAGTCCTTTGGACAGCAAAGAGATACAACCAGTCCATCCTAAAGGAAATCAGTCCTGAATATTCATTGGAAGGACTGATACTGAAGCTGAAACTCCAATACTTTGGCCACCTGATGCGAAGAACTGACTCATTAGGAAAGACCTGATGCTGGGAAAGATTGAAGGTGGGAGGAGAAGGGGGCAACAGAGGATGAGATGGTTGGATGGCATCACTGACTCAATGGGTATGAGTTTGAGTAAACTACGGGAGTTGGTGATGGACAGGGAGGCCTGGCATGCTGCAGTCCATGGGGTCACAAAGAGTTGGACATGACTGAGTAACTGAAATGAACTGAACTGAACTGATAGCTACAAATCTGTCTCTTCTATACTTGACATTCAAACTACTTACATCTCAAGAGGTGGTGTTTAATGTTCATCTTTCTGCAACCTTATCTAACTTCTGACACCCTTGACTGTGAAAGTGAAAGTCGCTCAGTTGTGTCAGACTCTTTTCAACCCCATGGACTATACAGTCCATGGAATTCTTCAGGCCAGAATTCTGGAGTGGGTAGCCTTTCCTTCTCCAGAGGATCTTTCCAACCCAGGAATCAAACCCAGGTATCCCGTATTGTAGCTGGATTCTTTACCAGCTGAGCCAGAGGGGAAGCCCAAGAATATCGGAGTGACTAGCTATTCCTTCTCCAGCGGATCTTCTCGACCTAGGAGTTGAATTGGGGTCTCCTGCATTGCAGGTGGATTCTTTACCAACTGAGCTATCAGAGAAGCCCACCCCTGACAGTAACACTGCTAACTGTATCAGAGCTCTCAACCATTTAAATTCCCTGATGTTCCACACATTTCAAGTCTTGTGTGTATCATTCCCAGTTTTCAGCATATACATGTAAAAATACTCATTTCATTTTAAAAAGATAACACAAAGGGGAACTTTTCATTCTTTCAAGAGGCCAATAAGCATTGTAAATAAGAAGAAAAGAGGAATGTTTTAGAACCAAGGGAGGTTATTATGTAAATATAACCATTTGGCTTTCTACAGATTCTTCAGTGAGAAATCAAGAAAGAGGGCTAAAGAGATTTAATTTTTTTTTCTGTAATTAGTAGAATTTTTAAAAATAGCAAGCCTCTCTGCTCAGGGATTAGGTCTGTAGTATTAGTATCAACAATAGAGATAAAAGGCTTGTCTTTCTGTTTCTATTTGCAAGAGAACCTTATTTTGTTTCCTTCTCAGTACACCTGAAGATTATGAATTGTATTGATCAGTTGTGATGTATGGGGCTACCCTAGTGGCTCAGTGGTAAAGAATCCACCTGCCAAAGCGGGAGACTCAGGTTTCCTTGCTACTCAAGTGTGTTCCAAAGGTCAGCAGCACTGATACTATTAGAAGGGAGCTTGTGAAAATGCAGAATCTCAGTCTCTAACCTAGATTTATTGAATCACTATCTCATCTTCTCACCATCCCAGATGATTCCTCTGTATATTAATATTTAAGAAACGCTGGTCTAGATGAATAATAACCATACAAATACCCTGAATGAAGAAAATTATAAAGAAAGCACCTGCTATGGCTCAAAGTACCTAATAGAATACTTTTCACAATAGAACTTCCCTGTATTTCAAACAAATGATTAATGGCACTGATGAGGAATTAACATCAGAAAGAAAAACAATCATGATTTTTTTCATTTTCCAGCCTTTTTGTATTCTAGCTGAAAAAGACCTACAGGTACAAAGAATAAATTTTTAAAAAGTAACTCCTTAGAGAACTGATTAAGTCAATCAAATCAGTTTCACTGTGGACCACTTTGTCTGCCATGTCTTCCCTGGTGGCTCAGATGGTAAAGAATCTGCCTGCAATGCAGAGACCTGGGTTCAATCCTTAGGTCTGGAAGATCCCCTGGAGAAGGGAATGGCAACCCACTCCAGTATTCTTGCCTGGAAAATCCCCTGGACTGAGGAGCCTGATGGGCGGCAGTCCATAGGGTTGCAAAGAGCTGGACACGACTGAAGTGACTTAGCACGCATGCACACACGGAAGCTTAGAGCCATTTTAGAATCTCTCCCTTTCCTCAGTCCTTTCATCCAATTAATGCGCAAGTGCTGCTGGTTCCACTGCTAAAGTACATCATGAATTAATCCACTTCTCAATCTGCGCTACTAACTCTATTCCAAGCCATCACTATTCAAAAGGTCTTTCCTCTTTCTCATAGCAGCCACACTCACCTTTTGAAAACTATAAAACAAGTCCATGTGACTCCTAGGCTTAAAAATCACTCATTGACATTTCACTGCTTTTATATTCTTGTACAAATTCCTTAGTGGATCAGTGAGGCCTCGCATGGTCTTTTCCATCTATCTCATGCCACACTTCTTCCTTATTCCTTTCACTCCATTATCGGTTCCTAAAGAATATATCTTCTTTCTCACCATTAAGCATGGTATCTCTTGCTCGTTTTTCTACATAATGTCTCGGTTTTATGTCATCTTTTCAAGGGAACCCTTGTACATCGTTGATAGGAATGTAAATTGGTATAGCCGCTATGGAAAACTGTATGGAGGTTCCTAAAAATCTAAAAATATAGTTACCATACGATCCAGGAACCTACTCCTAGGCTTGTGTGTGTGTGTGCTTAATCGCTCAGTTGTGTCTGACTCTTTGCAACCCTATGGACTTAGCCCTCCAGGCTCCTCTGTCCATGAGATTCTTCAGGCAAGAATACTGGCTGGAGTGGGTTGCCGTTTTCTCCTTCAGGGGACCTTCACGACCCAGAGATTGAACTCACGTCTCCTGTATCTCCTACACTGCAGTTGGATTCTTTACCCACTGAGCCATATACATCCAGACAAAAGCATAAGTCAAAAAGATATATGAACCTCTATGTTCCTAGCGGCATATTCACAATAGCCAAGACAAGGAAACAATGTAAATGTCCACTGACGAATGGACAGAGAGGATGTGGCGCATATACACACTGGAATAGCACTCAGCTAGAGAAAGGAGTGAAATAATGTCATTTGCAGCAGTGTGGATGGGCTGAGTTATCATGGGCTTCTCACCATGGCTCACGGGCAAGGAATCCACCTGCCGGGCAGGAGCTGTGGGTTTGATCCCTGCTTTGAGAAGATCCCCTGGAGACTCACTCCATTTTTCTTGCCTGAGAAATACCATGGACAGAGCCTGGAGGGCTATAGTCCATAGGGCTGGACTGAAGTGACTAAGCGTGAGCATGGGCATGTAGAGTCATCATACTAAGTGAAGTACGTCGGAAAGAGAAAGACAAGTACCATATGATATTACTTATATGTGGAATCTAAACTATGACACAAACGAACTTATCTGTGAAACAGAAACAGACACAGATACAGAGAACAGACTTGTGGTTGCCAAGGGGGGAGGGGAGGAGGAGAGGGATGGAGAGTGAGTTTGGAGTTAGCAGATGCAAACTAGTATATCTAGAATGGATAACTAACAAGGTCCTACTGTACTGCACAGGAAACTATATTCAATATTCTATGATAAACCATAATGGAAAATAATATAAAAAAGAATGCATTGGATATGTTATAACTGAATCACACTTATAAACTGTGCAGCAAAAATTTACACAACATTGTGAATCAACTATACTTCAATTTAAAAAAATGAATAATGTCACTTTTTCAGGAATGACCTTCCTGATTGTCTTATGTAAATTCTAGTTCCTCTGTGGTTCTCTATTTTAATTCCCTTTTAATGTCCTCTATAGCACAGTTCTGTTCAGTCACTCAGTCATGTCTGACTGTTTGTGACCCCATGGATTGCAGCACACCAGGCTTCCCTGTCCATTACCAACTCCAGGAGCTTGCTCAAACTCAGTGTCCATTGAGTTGGTGATGCCATCCAACCATCTCATCCTCTGTTGTCCCCTTCTCCTTCTGCCTTCAGTCTTTCTCAACATCAAGGTATTTTCCAGTGAGTCAGTTCTTCACATCAGGTGGCCAAAGTATTGGAGCTTCAGCTTCAGCATCAGTCCTTCCAATGAATATTCAGTACTGATTTCCTTTAGAATTGAATGGTTTGATCCAGGAGTCTTCTCCAACACCACAGTTCAAAAGCATCAATTCTTCAGTGCTCAGCTTTCTTTATGGTCCAACTCTCACATCCATGCATGACTACTGGGAAACCCACAGCCTTTATTAGATGGACATTTGTTGGCAAAGTAATGTCTCTGCTTTCTAATATGCTGTCTAGGTTTGTCATCGCTTTTCTTCCAAGGAGCAAGTGTCTTTTAATTTCATGGCTGTTGTCACCATCTGCAGTAATTTTGGAGCCCAAGAAAATAAAGCCTGTCACTGTGTGCTTTGTTTCTCCATCTATTTGCCATGAAGTGATGGGACCAGATGCCATGATTTTAGTTTTTTGAATGTTGAGTTTTGAGCCAACTTTTTCACTCTCCTGTTTCACTTTCAACAAGAGGCTTTTTAGTTACTTTTTGCTTTTTTCCATAAGGGTGGTGTCATCCGCATATCTGAGGTTGTGTGGTGTGATCATGTGTGGTATGAAGTTGTGTGGTGTGAGTGTGATCACTCACCTAAAGCCAGACATCCTGGAGTCTGAAGTCAAGTGAGCCTTAGGAAGCATCACTAAGAACAAAGCTAGTGGAGGTCATGGAATTCCAGCTGAGCTATTTCAAGTCCTAAAACATGATACTGTTAAAGTGTTGCACTCAATATGGTAGCAAATTTGGAAAACTCGGCAGTGGCTGCAGGAATAGAAAGGGTCAGTTTTCATTCCAATCCCAAAAAAAGGTAGTGCCAAAGAATGTTCAAACTACCACACAATTGCACTCATCTCATACTCTAGCAAAGTAATGCTCAAAATTCTCCAAGCCAGGCTTCAACAGTACGTGAACCATGAATTTGCAGATGTTCAAGCTGGATTTAGAAAAGGCAGAGGAATCAAGATCAAATTGCCAACATCTGTTGAATCATTGAAAAAAACAAGAGAATTCTAGAAAAACATCTATTTCTACTTTATTGACTATGCCAAAGTCTTTGGCTGTGTGGATCACAATAAGCTGTCTAAAATTCTTCAAAAGATGGGAATGCCAGACCACCTGACCTGCCTCCTGAGAAATCTGTATGCAGGTCAAGAAGCAACAATTAGAACTAGACATGGAACAACGGACTGGTTCCGAATTGGGAAATGAGTACGTCAATTTTGTATTTTGTCAGCCTGCTTATTTAACCTATATGCAGAGTACATCATGCAAAATACCAGGCTGGATGAAGCACAGGCTGGAATCAAGATTGCTGGGAGAAATATAAAAATCATCAATAGCACAATCCAAATTAATTTATAAATTTTATACATTTTGAATATTTATTTAGTTATTGCCTGTTTTCCTCAAAGAATGTAGGCTCAAATAAGGGCATACCTTGACTGTTTGCTCACCATTGATTGTTGAGTACCTGGCAAAAAGCAGACATCATTACATTTTTATTGAATAGACAAGATGACTTTAAAATAAATACAAAATTCACATGCTTAATTTTTTATTACTTCTTTGATCTTCTGTGGTACCTAATTCATTATGCAAGTGATTAATTTTGAACAAATCCTCCCAAGTTCATTAGTGAAGAAATGTTAAACATGACATTTTACTCTTTCAAGGAATGCTCAGCACTGGAAACAAAATTAACATGCCAGGAGGATATTTTAATAGAACATTTGTTGAAATTTGTATCAAGGTAACCAATTGAGGCTGCTAACCTAGTTATTTGTCTCAGTTTGTGGTACCTTGTGATTGACTGAGAAACAGAAGTGTGCTAATTGCCTTCTTTATCTGTCAATATGGCATGCTGCTGCTGCTGCTAAGTTGTTTCAGTCGTGTCCGACTCTGTGTGACCCCATAGATGGCAGCCCATCAGGCTCCTCTGTCCCTGGGATTCTCCAGGCAAGAAGACTGGAGTGGGTTGCCATGTCCTCCAATGCATGAAAGTGAAAAGTGAAAGTCAAGTCGCTCAGTTGTGTCCGGCTCTTCACGACCCCATGGACTGCAGCCCACCAGGCTCCTCTGTCCATGGGATTTTCCAGGCAAGAGTACTGGAGTGGGTTGCCATTGCCTTCTTCACAATATGCCATATAAACCTACATTTCAGGGCAACACATTTGCAAAAATAAGAAGGCCGAACTCTCTGGGATCTAAGAGTCTGAAGAAGTTGTGAATCTGAGAGACTGTGCTCTTATACATTTCAGGTAATTCTCCATTGTCATTCATTCTCTGAAAGCCAAGCAGAGGATCCCAAGATTCTTTTGTATTTATCAAAACTAAATACCTCAGGACTTTAGAACTGGGTCATTATATCGAGAAAAAAGACAAAAGCACAGTCAGGGGCCTGATGAGCTCTTCTGCCATGTTGTAAGTGCTCAAGTGATAGACTGAAGGACCCGAATAAAGGAGGGAGGGTGGGCAGAATTGTGTGTAAGAGAATAATTTGGCACCATAATCAAATATTAGTTGTATTTGTAGAATTCTGAACATCAGGATAAAAGTTGAGAAATATCTATTAAAATGCGTAACTTTATGTGCACCTGATATAAGGATATTTGAAGAATTTGGTTAATTGTATATATTTTACCATTGAATTTTAGACCCTGTATTCACTTCCTGGGGCTGCCAATAACAAAGTGCCACCAACCAGAGGGCTTGGATAGCACACATACATTGGCTCACAGTTCCGGAGATTAAAAGTATGGGATCAATGTGTCTATAAGATTGATTTGTTCTGGAGGCCTGTAAGAGTGAAATCTCATTCTCTTTATCTTCACGTCCTCTTCTCTCCATACATGTCTGTGACCAAATTTTCCCTTCTTATGACAACATTCGTATTGAATTAGCCTTCCCTCGTGGCTTCACTTTAACTTGATTACCTCTTGTAGAGAACCTATCTCCAAATACCATTACACTTTTTAAGGTGCATGGGGTTAAGGACTTCAACATAGGAATGTGGGAGAAATGTGATTCAACCCACAACAGACCTTCACAATTAATTTACTTATATTGCATTTTATAATATAGAAAATAAAAGAACATATGTCAAAAATATTTGCTTCATGTGGCTAAAAACTACATTGAACATCCAGAAAGTCTAAGAGACTAACTGCGCAAAATTCACATACGCTCTCTATACTCTGCAGTCTATGACCCATAAGCAATAATAAAATTATTTTTTATTGAAGAAGTTAATTAGCATCACTCACTAAATTAGAATTTGTCTTTAAGCAGTTATTCAGCCTTGACTGAAATCTGTTACAAGCACCCTTTGGGGGTAGAAATTTGGCATTAATAACTTAACACCTGACACCAGAGAACAAATTTTCAGTGGAAGGAGCTATACATGCTAATGAAGCTTGGAGCTTACTGGAGGTTGATTTTAATGTTTCTCTTGCTTTCTCACTAATGAGATCTAAATTATAGGACTGATAGACTTTTTCTTCACCCATTATTTAAAAGCCAGATCACATTTTAATTTCACATCAGATTGCCCACAAAATATTAAATAAGGTAAACGTAGCACAATTATCCATCTTAGGAAATGTGTTCATTTTTCTTTTTGTCCTAAATTCTTAAGCTGGATTTTGTGAAGAACCTCAGCAAAATCTGTTTTCTCTGTCTTTCAAATGGTTCTTTGTCTGTATGGCTAAGAATAGGGTGCCACAATTCAAGAGCTGTATCTCTTAGTGTGATAAGAAATAAACAAAAGCTTATGTTCCTACATTGATGTCACCATTCCTGTAGTTTTCCTAATTTTTTCTTTCCTGCGGACAAAAAATAATGCTAATTTTCACCTTCAAGAAAAGGTTATTCTGCCATTTCTTCTGGCCATTAAGGATGGAATTTGCAATGTGGAGCCTATAAAACTGTCTTCTTTCTTGATATCTCTCTTGTCTTTTGCACACTCCCCCTCCACTTCTCTCAATACCCTGTGATGTTTTGTGCGAAGTGCTTGGGTGCTCATTCTGCCCATTGTACTCATTATTGCCAGTGAGGGCTCCTTTGATTGACAGCTGAGGTGGCAAATGAATTCTGATTCATATGCTTCAGTAGCTGTTGTACCACAGGTCCCAGACTGACAAGTGAAGCACATGGTGTAGGATTGTGATGTAATTACCTGGAACCACAAATCCAGATTCACTCAAATGAATGCAATTGCTTTTGATTTGCAATCCAAGAAAGTAAGGTTCCAGAATGTCAGCCATCCATGTTTTTCCCTTGGTCTTCAACCAAGTTGTGACATCACTAGGGTGGATTTTATTTAAATTCAACTGCGTTGAGTCATGGTAGCAATAGTCAAAATTGACGTGAGTAGTTTTTTTCAATAATGGTACATTCTTGGAGCTCCACTGGTGGTCCAGGGGCTAAGACTGTCCTCCCAGTGCCAGGGGCATGGGTCCAATCCCTGGTCAGGGAACTAGTTCCCACATGCCTCAGCTAAGGGTTTGCATGTCACAACTAAAGATCCTGCATGTCCCAACAACAAAAAAATAGATCCCACATGCTGCAGCTAAAGATCCTGCATTCCACATACTCTCTCACAACCGAGAGTTCCCATTCCTCACTGTTTGTCTAGGAATCATTTGTGGTCTTGAAACTAGTGTTGGAGAAAGTAAGAGCTTCACTTTACTGGTCCATGTGTAGAGCTAAGCAAGTCCACGTCCTCTGGTCTCCACAATCTTTATTGCTACCGAAAGGTATTGAGATTTATATACTCAGCTCCTCCTGCACATTTATTGGGATCTTCTAGCTAATGGTTCTGGAATCTAGCTGCATATATTATGCATGTAATATGGTTAATTTATAAAAAAATAAAATAAAAATCAATTCACAGAATCTGAGACCTCACTTTGGAGCCTCTTTGTGAGTATCTCTGGGATAGATCCTGGTAATAGTTTTTATAAAAGCACCACATGTGTCTTGAATGCAAAGCCACATCTGGGTTGACTGTCAATATCCATTTGGTACAGTGCTTTCTCTTTGACCTTTCCAAATAATCTATAGTGAAGATGCCAGAAATCTCTGATGTAATTCATGATTGATAGTGAGTTATTCACAAAATAGTTCTCTGGAAGTTTTATGATGTCATTTACAATATAATTGCAAGCTATGATTTTTATTCTGTTATTGAGTCTTTGAAGTTTAGTATGTCTTCTCATTAAAACTACCTTACAGAAGACTTTTTATTCATATTTCAACAAATTGCTTCTCACCTTTAAAAAAAATCTTAATTTTATCATCTAAAGTATCTTTGACACCAAAAGGATATTAAAACTGAGATGAGTAAAAATTGATTTTTAATGGTGTCAAATCATTCTCTTTTGAGTGGAGAAGTAAAAGTTTAATTACTATTTAGAAAGGACACACATGACTAGAGATGTATCACCTACTATAAGAGACAACAAGCTGAAACAAGATGCATATCAAGGGCACATTAGCTGTCTGATTAAGCATATTCTATGGTTCTGTGTGTTTCCAACAAGCCCAGTATTTTGTCTCGATATCCCATAGAATGGTTCTATATAATTTACTTTACAACTTCAATTTTCTCTCCTTTAATATGCTGCTTGTTTTCAGAATTTAACTTTAGTTACCCATCTCCTAGGTCCAGGACATCTTACTTTAAAAAATCAGGAATTATTTTACTTTAATTTCTTAAATCTGTACTCTGACTCCTAGCATTTTTAGAGGGCAAATTAATTATGCTATGTGAAAGCTGGAAATATCTGATATAGAAACTGGTGTTATTCATGTGTATCTGTTGGTGTGTATTTCAAGGGCTTAGTTCCATTAGAAACTTGATGTGGGAAATATGTATGTTAAGGTACCAACTTTGGGCCTCTTTATATTTGATTTATTCTAAGTTTCTTAAGGTTACTGGTTAGTTTAAATACATTTGAAGACCAAGACTGAATGAGATGATAAAATAATGCTCTTTTTAAGCAACACAGTATGATCTATATAGTGAGTCTGGTTTGGGATTCTGGTTTCTTATCTCATAGGCTCAAATGTCCTGAGTTACCCTTTGTATATCTATATGAACTCTTTGGTATTTATGCAATTGTTGCATGCTAGCCACTTTATTTTGGCATTTATTTACTAGCAAATACTAAATGCTCCTACTCAAAGAGTACAGTATTTAACAGAACTCTAGGTAACATTTGGAATTTAGCTTGTCTGTCATGAATATTCATTTTAATATGTAACTAGTTCACTTCAAAATTTTGCCAGTAAAAGTACATGATTGTTCAGAAGGCTGTATAATTGAGCTGTCCACTTGCCTCTTTTCCAGTTGAGTGTACATAAGTATGCTCAGTAAAACCCCAAAATATAGGTATGGCGGCCCAACACTATTACCTGCTTTGTCCCCCAGCAGATTGCTGCGGGAGGAGTCTTTATGGGATAGTTTGAAAGAAGGAAGGGAATGTCCAGATAGAGGAAGTTTCCTTCTCTCATTACAACAGCCAGAGAGAAGAGGCAGTGACCCATAGGTGTGACGTTTCCATTCCTGCAAAGACTGACTACTCAACTCAGAGTCCTGGTCAAGCATAGCTCTGGGCTGCTCTAAATGTATCCCTTCTTGTGGTCTTTTTCTCAGCCCACTGGGCCCAGTGGAGTGTCTGAGAATTCTTTGGAGTCAGTAATAAAGTAAAAAAGCTTTGGATCCTCTGCCCCTCTTCACATGGGGTTCTCTGGTGGCTCAGACTGTAAAGAATCTGCCTGCAATGCGTGAGAGCTGGGCTCGATCCCTGGGATTGGAAATTCCTCTGGAGAAGGGTGATAAAAGCAAGGTCCAATGCTATAAAGAGCAATATTGCATAGGAATCTGGAATGTTAGGTCCATGAATCAAGGCAAATTGGAAGTGGTCAAACAGGAGATGGCAGAGTGAATGTCGACATTCTAGGAATCAGTGAACTAAGATGGACTGGAATGGGTGAATTTAACTGAGATGACCATTATATCTACTACTGTGGTCAGAAATCCCTTAGAAAAAATGGAGTAGCCATCATAGTCAACAAAAGAGTCCAAAATGCAGTTCTTGGATGCAATCTCAAAAACGACAGAATGATCTCTGTTCATTTCTAAGGCAAACCATTCAAAATCACGGTAATCCAAGTCTATGCCCTGACCAGTAACACTGAAGAAGCTGAAGTTGAATGGTTCTATGAAGACCTAGAAGACCTTCCAGAACTAACACCCAAAAAAGATGTCCTTTTCATTATAGGGGACTGGAATGCAAAAGTAGGAAGTCAAGAAATACCTAAAGTAACAGGCAAATTTGGCCTTGGAATACGGAATGAAGCAGGGCAAAGGCTAATAGAGTGTTGCCAAGATAATGCACTGGTCAGAGCAAACACCCTCTTCCAATAACACAAGAGAAGACTCTACACATGGACATCACCAGATGGTCAACACCAAAATCAGATTGATTCTATTCTTTGCAGCCAAAGATGGAGAAGCTCTATACAGTCAAAAAAAACAAGACCAGGAGCTGACTGTGGCTCAGATCCTGAACTCCTTATTGCCAAATTCAGACTTAATTTGAAGAAAGTGGGCAAAACCACTAGATCATTCAGGCATGACCTAAATCAAATCCCTTATGATTATACAGTGAAAGTGAGAAATAGATTTAAGGGTCTAGATCTGATAGACAGAGTTCCTGATGAACTATGGACGGAGGTTTGGGACACTGTACAGGAGACAGGGGTCAAGACCATTTCCAAGAAAAAGAAATGCAAAAAAGCAAAACGGCTATCTGAGGAGGCCTTACAAATAGCTGTGAAAAGAAGAGAAGTGAAAAGCAAAGGAGAAAAGGAAAGATATAAGCATTTGAATGCAGAGTTCCAAAAAATAGCAAGGAGAGATAGGAAAACCTTCCTCAGTGATCAATGCAAAGAAATAGAGGAAAACAATAGAATGGGAAAGACTAGAGATCTTTTCAAGAAAATTAGAGATACCAAGGGAACATTTCATGCAAAGATGGGCTCAATAAAGGACAGAAATGGTATGGACCTAACAGAAGCAGAAGATATTAAGAAGAGGTGGCAAGAATACTCAGAAGAACTATACAAAAAAGATCTTCACGACCCAGATAATCATGATGGTGTGATGACTCACCTAGAGCCAGACATCCTGGAATGTGAAGTCAAGTGGGCCTTAGAAAGCATGACTACGAACAAAGCTAGTGCAGGTGATGAGATTCCAGTTGAGCTATTTCAAATTCTAAAAGGCAATGCTGTGAAAGTGCTGCACTCAATATGCCAGCAAATTTGGGAAACTCAGCAGTGGCCAGAGGACTGGAAAAGGTCAGTTTTCATTCCAATCCCAAAGAAAGGCAATGCCAAAGAATGCTCAAACTACTGCACAATTGCATTCATCTCACCCGCTAGTAAAGTAATGCTCAAAATTCTCCAAGCCAGGCTTCAGCAATGCGTGAACCGTGAACTTCCAGATGTTCAAGCTGGTTTCAGAAAAGACACAGGAACCAGAGATCAAATTGCCAACATCTGCTGGATCATCAAAAAAGCAAGAGAATTCCAGAAAAACATCTACTTCTGCTTTATCGACTATGCCAAAGCCTTTGACTGTGTGGATCACAATAAACTGGAAAATTCTGAAAGAGATGGGAATACCAGACTACCTGACTTACCTCTTGAAAAACCTGTATGCAGGTCAGGAAGCAACAGTTCGAACTGGACATGGAACAACAGACTGGTTCCAAATAGGGAAAGGAGTACCTCAAGGCTGTATATTGTCACCCTGCTTATTTAACTCCTATGCAGAGTACATCATGAGAAATGCTGGGCTGGAGGAAGCACAAGCTGGAATCAAGATTGCCTGGAGAAATATCAGTAACCTGAGATATGCAGATGACACCACCCTTATGGCAGAAAGTGAAGAAGAACTAATGAGCCTCTTGATGAAAATGAAAGAGGAGAGTGAAAAAGTTGGCTTAAAGCTCAACATTCAGATAACTAAGAGTATGGCATCTGGTCCCATCACTTCATGGGAAATAGATGGGGAAACAGTGGAAACAGTGGCTGATTTACTTTGTGAGGCTCTAAAATCACTGTAGATGGTGACTGCAGCCATGAAATTAAAAGACGCTTACTCCTTGGAAGCAAAGTTATGACCAACCTAGATAGCATATTCAAAAGCAGAGACATTACTTTGCCAACAAAGGTCCGTCTAGTCAAGGCTATGGTTTTTCTAGTAGTCATGTATGGATGTGAGAGTTGGACTGTGAAGAGGGCTGAGTGCAGAAGAATGGATACTTATGAACTGTGGTGCTGGAGAAGACTCTTGAGAGTCCCTTGGACTGCAAGGAGATCCAACCAGTCCATCCTAAGGGAAATTGGTCCTGGGTGTTCATTGAAAGGACTGATGTTAAAGCTGAAACTGCAGTATTTTGGCCACCTAATGTGAAGAGCTGACTCATTTGAAAAGACCCTGATGCTGGGAAAGATTGAAGGCAAGAGGAGAAGGGAACGGCAGAGGAACCAGTCCCACACTTAGCTGAATTTCAAATTCATTAAGAAAAGACACCTTTATGGCTGTCAGCACTTAGGAAATTTCAGTGGATTTTGGAACTCTGTGTAAGATATGGGGATGAAGAACAAACATATTTCTTATAATAAATTACAGCATCACAGTGTGTCTACTTATTTGTTGTTATTGTTTTTATAATGTCCTCTAATAAAATTTTATAGTTTTTTCTGGATTAAAGACATTCCTAGATATTTTATAATTTTGTCATTATTTTTGAATAAGACTTCCCCTCCTCCTCCCAATCTGTTTCTACCTGGCTATTAGTAGTACAGAGAATGTTATTTGATTTTTGTGTATTTTCCTTCATCCAGATAATTTAATCTTAACACTTTTAATATTGTTCATAGCTCTTATAGTTGAATCTTTTTTGACAGAGAGATATTTCTTCTTCTACATTATAGCTTTAGATGAAGCATATAGATTAGTGTTGAATACTAATGGAAATAATCCTTACTTTGATTTTATTTGAAAGAAGGTTGTTATTAGTTTCTCTTAATCTCATACTATTTGAAAATTTTATACAGAGCTTTAAACAGGAATGATTGCTGAATTCTAGCACATATTTTCCAGAATTTATGATATAGTCATAGGAATTTTGCTCTTAATTTGTTAGTACTTTTAAATATGTTGATGGATTTCCTAATATTGAACCACATATACATTCATGGAATAAGTATAACATGGTGCACTTATTTTAATATATTGCTAGATTTGGTTTCCTGATGCCTATACCCTGACCTTCTAGTTAATTGAATTATTTGTTTCCCTCAAAACACCACCACCAGTATTTTTGTCTTTTAATAGTAATATTGGTTCTCATGTTCTTAATACAGCTTTTCCTGTGCCCAGTGTTAAAGGTTAATTGCATTTTAATACTGCATGTTTTATGTAGCTGCAAAAACACCAACAATAGTTATAGTTGACTCCATGTGTTCTTCTTAGGATTCTACCAAATATCTGGCTGGGTAGCTGCCCTCGCCAAGTGGAACACGTAACCATCAAACTGAAGCATGAACTAGGGGTTACAGCTGTAATGAATTTCCAGACAGAATGGGATATTGTACAGAATTCCTCAGGCTGTAACCGCTACCCAGAACCCATGACACCAGACACTATGATTAGGCTGTATAAGGAGGAAGGCTTGGCCTACATCTGGATGCCCACACCGGATATGAGCACTGAAGGTAAGTGTCCAAGGGAGCTTGTTGGATGTGTTTCAGAGAAGCCCTGTTGGTTTTTGCCTGTCTGTCTGTCTGCCTATTTACCTACCTACCTGTCTATAACTGAAAACCTGTATGTGAATGATAGATATGGAAAAATATAAGGTTTGGGGGTTAATATATTATATATATATATATACACATATATGATATATATAAGATCTATATATCTTTTGATACCTTGCCTAAGATTCCGTTTCACATTGGTTCTTTTAACTTATTTATTCATCAAACATTTTATTGTGTATCTACTATGTGTGTGGGGCCCTAGGCTGGTGGCTGGGAATTCAAAGGTGAAGAAAAGCAGGCACAGCTCCTGTCCTCATGAAGCTATAGTCCAATAGGGAAGATAAGCAGTAATCAAATGGCTGCAAATAGAAATGTAAATCTCTGGTCAGTTTTCTGATTAGAGAGTTACATAGATCCTGCAATGAGAGCATGCACAGGCGAATCAGACCTAGGAAGAAGGGTCAGGGAAGGTTTCCTTGGGTGTGCTTGAGCTGAGATCCAAAGTGGGAGTTGGGCACAAGTGAGGTGGGCAGAGGCTTCCAGACAAAGGCAGTAGCTTGTAGAGAGTCCTCCTTGCAGGAGCACACATAGTATTGCAGGAACTGAAAGATGGGCAGTGTGGCTGCAGGTCTGGGAAGAAGGGAGCAGAGTCCTGCAGGACTTGGGACACAAATAAAACTTGAGACTCTATCCTTATGCAGTCAGAAGCAGTTGAAAGGGAGGGAGGTTGAGAGATGCTAAGATAACCTTTCTCCCCACTACCCCCTCAAAGTGCCCTTTGATTGCAGTTTGGAGTACGTAGGGATGGGCCCACAGTGGGTCTGGGGAGGCCAGTTAGGAAGTTACTGCAGCAGTTAAGGTGAGAGGTAAGGAGAGAGAACTGCACCTCGGGGCAGGGTGGCAATAGTGATGTTTCCGTTTACTGCACAAACACTGGCTGAAACTGTCTCTGTGAAGAGGGAATTAGGGTGTGACACAGGTGCTGCCAAGAATCAGAGACAAATAAGGAACAGTTTGATCTCACGGTAAGAGGCAGTAAGGCAAGTTCAAAGCTAATTAAAGTGCAAAGAAGCAGGTGATGAGGATGAGTCACACGCGCTAGGAGGTTTATGGTGTGGGAGGAGAATTTCTGCAGAGAAGCACAGAGAGGCGATGTGAGTGTCCTGGGATTTGAGGCAGGTCAACGTAGAGGGAGAAAGGGCGTGCCAGGTGGGAGGAACAACCAAGGCACAGAGGCATGGGATTTTAGAGGAATAATCTGTATTTCAGCCTGGTCGGGGAATAGGGTTCTTGAAGGAAAGGAGTGGAGATCTCTGAATCCAAGAGAACAAGCTACTCGAATAATATCAATCAGAAGCCAGCAGAGGGCAGCAGCGAGCTATGGACTGGCGCAGAAAGAGGGCGGTGCAGTTCAGTTCAGTGGCTCAGCCCTGTCCGACTCTGCGACCCCATGGACTTCAGCATGCCAGGCCTCCCTGTCCATCACCAACTTCAGGAGCTTGCTCAAACGCATGTCCATCGAGTCGGTGATGCCATCCAACTATCTCATCCTCTGTCGTCCCCTTCTCCTGCCTTCAACATTTCCCAGCATCAGGGTCTTTTCCAATGAGTCAGTTCTTTGCATCAGGTGGCCAAAGTACTGGAGTTTCAGCTTCAGCATCAGTCCTTCTGAGGGCATTTGGTGAACTGCTATTCTGGAGTAAAGAAGGAAGACAGTGATGTCCAGCAAGGAGATGTTTCTATCATCAGTCGTCTTCCCCCCAAAATGCATTATGTATCAAACTCTGGTTTGAACAATTTCGAATGTTAACTCATTTAATTCTCATGACAAGAGTCCAGGCAGGTGTTATCTTCATTTTTCTGAGAAAGAGAATGAGGGACACAAAAGTTAAGTAACCTGGCTGGTGTCATACAGCAGAGACACAGCCTCGATTTCAGCACACACAGTCAGACTCAGAATACTGCGCTTGCCACCGTGCAATGAAGCTTC
This sequence comes from Budorcas taxicolor, assembly GCF_023091745.1. Classification (NCBI taxonomy): domain Eukaryota; kingdom Metazoa; phylum Chordata; class Mammalia; order Artiodactyla; family Bovidae; genus Budorcas; species Budorcas taxicolor. Next base: position 74,135,545 of record NC_068918.1, on the reverse strand, counting down.
TTTATATGCTCACATAGACTCTTCATGCACTTTATACAGACCACCACCCACACTTTCAACCTGCCATGTTCATCATCAGCTGGATTTAGACAAAGACATGAGCTTCTTGTTCTTCCCTGGTGGCTCAAAGGGTAAAGAATCCGCCTCCGGGAGACCTGGGTTCGATTCTTTGGTTGGGAAGACCCCCTGGAAAAGGGAATGGCTACCCACACCAGTATTCTGGCCTGGAGAATTCCATGGACTGAGGATCCTGGCAGGCTACAGTCCACAGGGTTGCAAAGAGTCAGACACAACAGAGCAACTTTCACTTTCAGTTCATGAGTTCTTAGGGAGATAGCTTGTCTCCCTAGTCAATACTCCAAGATGTAGCTGGGGACCTGGGGACTCTGACAGTCTTAGGACCTTGGCCATCTTGACTCTTTATGAATATTTATGGTCCTGCTGGCCAGGCCAGGCCCCTCAATGGGCCTGTCTGAACTGAAATATCATTGGAGAAGAGGTATTGTTTTTCTTTCTGAAGGTTTGGTTGGTTGGTTACTCTTCTTGATAATGAATGCTGATCCATTCATTGGAGAGCTTCGAGAGCTCCGTCTTTTTCCAAGGAATTAAAAAAAAAAAAAAAAAACCAAATCATTATTTGCACAGAAAAGTACAGTGAACCTGGGTCACATTTGCCCTGTCCAGTTTGCTTCTCTGGCTTCAAAACTGAGAAGGTTGTTAGGAAAGTGTGCCCATAGCTTCCAGGGAGGGTTTTGCTTCTAGCTTTGTTATCGCATTGGAATAGGATGTGAGACTAGGCTCAGAGAAGCTGAGATAAATATGGCTTGTCCTACCCCAAGCACTGATTACCCCAAAACCTTGCTAATTGGTAGGGAATTTGTTCGATAGTTTGGGAATATGCAGAAGCCTGAGGGAAAATGCTATCCCCAAGGAGCCACTGTAATTTTATTAAAATCTTGTGGGGGTCATGGAGTCCCAGGACCCACGCATACAATGGACTGTCTTTCACACTGAGGCAGTTTGGAAACAAGAGAAATGGCAACAAAATGAAAGCTCCCACTTGAAAAAAGCCAAAACCTGAGAGCAAAGAGTTTCTCTGGTTCAGCAAAACCTGGGGAGTAATCAAAGGGTTAACAACCACTCCTGAATTGCAGAGGAATTTTTGACCAATAGATCAATCTCCGTGGCTCACAACATTAGCACAATGAACACATAGATTAATTCAGCTGAATATTTTTAGAACTCTAGAGAAAAATCCATCTGGAAGTGTTTTGAGCCACAGCATAATGCTGTCAGATAAAGTCTGAGAAGAAAGACTGTTTGTTAGGCCTGACTGTCACCACTGGTTGCCACAGACCTGTTATAATCAATTGTGCCATCGATTCTCACTCTTGTACTTTTTGTCATGCAGAAGGGTTAGGATTGTTTAGGGATTTTTCTTTTCTTAAAAAAATTTTTTTTTTTTTTTAGTTTGTGTCTTTCACTTGAGAAACGAAAAGTTCCCCAATGCACCACTCACCTGAACACATGAGATCTGCTCACTAGAAGAAGTTATCCTTCACACGGGAAGCACTCAGACTGTGTTTTGACCTCTGTCAACACAGTGCCATTTATGACAAACGGTCTAGCCTTGCCTCCCAAAGGGGCTAATATGCTCTCCAGAGTCCTTGCCCACCCCTTTGTTGCCACGGTCTGAGTCTTTTCTCTGACTCAGCACACTAAATGCAGTGTTGCCGGAGCCATGGCACCTGGCTTGAGCCTCATCACCCTGGAGCAGCTGTGTGATACGGGCAGACTTGGAAAATGGGGAGTAATAATATCTGCCTCACAGGATTATAGCAGTAGAATAAGATAATTGATATGGAAGAGCTTTGAAAATTCCAAAGTTGGGGCCATATTATCAGTGCCAGTTCTTCCATTTCTATTAAAGGGTGTTATAGATAACAGGGACCTTATCTATATTAATGAAAAGAAGATGCACTCAAATAAAATTTTAATATATTCAGCATTAATCTGCCTCTGGATTAAGACAGGAAAGATGTGTGTGTGTGTGTTGGAAAGGCTGAAACTTGTGCCAGGAACAGTTTCTTTCAGGGTCAGCCTTAGGTCAACCTCAGATATCTTCAGGGACCCCAAAAGCCATTCCAGAGTTGGATTAACTTGGAGGAGATGTGGACCAGAAATTAGATAAGAAGGGTCTTGGACTGTCTCAGATCAAATCAGTATTAATGGTTTTGTTTTACTTTGTTTTAATTCATGTATTCAGTGAATGTTTATTGAGCATCTATGGGGAGTCAAGGCCTGTTTTAAATTCCAAAGTAAAAATCACAGATGGTGGAGTGTTTTGTTGGACCTGCACTGGCTTTAAAATTTTCAACTTACTTGCCAACATTTAAAATTTGGAATATTTTACATAAAAAAAAAAAAAAATCAGTGGTTCTCTCTTGCCTTGGGGGTATTATTGTTTTTAAAAATGGAAGCGTTTTATTGAATTAAATTCCATCTGGAGGCTAAACATATAAAACATTCAAGTTAGGGCCTCTGATTGATGCTGCCTTTATTGTGTGAGCCCTGATCCTGGGCACCCTTGTGTGATTCCTTGGTGGGTTATGTCTGAGAAATGGAATATTTCCTGCCACATCAGTAAACAAGGATGTCAAGTCATCAGTGATTCCAGCCCTCTGATGTGAGCTCGTGAGGTCAAAGGGCACTGAGGAAGAAGAATACCCATAATCCACAGCACTCAGACTGCAGTCACTCCCTATGGTTGAGCCCACAGGAGCTCAGGATGTGAAGAGCACAGGATACTGGCCCCAGAATAGCTCAGATGCATATGAAAGGAATGGTTCCAGTGAGCTCAGACTCTTGCATCTTCCCCTACATAGAAAAGATACATTCCTTAACGGGGGACATCTGGTTTCCTTTACTTAACAATAATCTTTTGATGTTCAAACTCCCTGCCCTTTGTTGTAAAATTTCTGTATAACCTGGCTCATCCCCTTACCTCCTTGGAGCAGTTCTCTCAGGGTGACTTAAGATGCTGTCTCCCAGGCTTGAAGTCCTAAAAATTCCCATCAAATAAAACATATAACTCCCAACTTTTAAGTTGTGATTATTTTTTCAAGATGACGTGTATTTGCTCAGGCTCCCTAGAATGGTTTTCAAGCAAGAAGACATGTAGGGCACAGACAGCCGTCTGGGTAGGGACAGAGATGCTGAGCCCCAGGGAGGGTGTCACTGTCCCACTGGGGTGACAGCTGCAGCGTGACTAGGGAAGTGGAAGCAGGGGCTCACTGGGGCTTCACATTGACTGCATGGGGGCCAGCAAGCCAACCATGGACCAGCTAGGTTAGGGAAGATAGTAGTACAGAGGTTAAAACCAGAGACTTCAGAATTTGGATGGCTGGAGTGGCCATTAAGGAGTAACCTTGCGCAAATTTCTGATATAACTGAGGGTGATGATAGTGCCAGGCCCATATTTGTTGAGAGGTGGCTGTTAAGGAGCTATTGCACACAGAGCTTAGAGCAGTGCTGAGCAGATAGAAAGAGCTCAGTACATGTTCACTGTCATCAATCAAAGTGAAGTGAAATGAAAGTCATTCAGTCGTGTCCAGCTCTTTGCAACCCCATGGACTGTAGCCCACCAGGTTCCTTTGCCCATGAAATTCTTCAGGCAAGAATACTGGAGTGGGTAGCCTTTCCCTTCTCCAGGGAATCTTTCCAACCCAGGAACTGGGCTCGAGTGCCCTCCATTGCAGGCTGATTCTTTACCGTCTGAGCTACCAATCAAAGCACAGTCAAAATAAAGGAGGGCCCAGCTGGGGCCAGGCTGAGCTGGGTGGGCATCCTAGATAGGCTGGTGCCCCTTTTTATTCTTTCTTCGTGTTATTTAAATAAGTGTTTGACAGTTCTTAAGTGGGCCGGCTGAGTGATTCTAGAAGACCTCTAGTGGGTGAGACCTGTGTTTAAACTGGGAGCCTTCTGGAGTTTCCGAGTGGCAGCTGACATTTACATTCCAGGATTATGTGTCTGAGCTCACTGAACCTTAAACTAACACAAATCCTTTCTCAACTTTTAAAATACCTCTTGAAGAATCTTTTACAGATAAAAAGGAAAGGGGGAAATACTAGGTCATTTTGGTCACTTGGTGCAGACCCTTCCTTGGGGTATTTCTGGCCAGAGAGAAGGTCAAGGAAGGGGATTCTGATGGGTCCATGTAGACCTGGCCAGGGCAGGCTGGTCCTGACACTACAGAAGGTGAGTATTAACTCTGGGTCTCTGACTCCAGCAGCTCCTCCTGCTAATGGCCGCTGTGGTCTACTTGTGTATTGGGGATTTACTGAAAACTCCCATTAAAAATGTTTCTGTTAATTCCCTGGCAATGAACATGGAAACTGGAGAGGCAACTGTAATGGGGAACTTGGGAAGTGATGCCAGCTGTGCCAGGAGCAGAAAGAGCCCAAGCTTCCTGGATCCATCCCTGGAAGTTCCCTTCCTGACCAACAATCCTTAAACTTCTAACACCACCCCTCCCCAACCCCCCCTTACTCCACGGAAGAGAAGTTCTGCATTCGAATAGGCCTCACAGTTATCAGCAGGGTCACTCACACAGACCTTGGAGGTTTTGCCTCATCTGATTTTCCAACTCCAATAGTGGACCAAATACACAGCCCTCTCCCTGAGACATCCAGCAAGACCACGCTCTGATACATATGGTGTCTTACGCCTTGTTACATCTCCAGTGTTACTTCACTGCCTCTAGGAGAGTGCTGTGAGTAACCGACTGTATGGCATGCCCCCCAAGCTGTCCTCAGAGCACCCTGAACCAAGCACAGAGGCATAGATCAATTAAAGTTTATGGCACAGTTTGGACTCAGAAGTCAAGCAAGGCCTAGGGGCTAGTGTGACTTCAGCTCAGATGCCCTCAGGGACCAGGCAGGGAACATGAAAGTGTGGCAACAGGCAGTGGGCAGAGATGGAGCTGCAGGATCTGTGAAGTGTGCTCTGCTTAAATCATTCCTGTTAAAACCATCTCTAAACTGCCATGTGGGGCCTTTAAATTCCTTAGTCAGAGGGAGTAACAGCACACTGGAAGCTACTAAAATCCTTTTTGGCTTCCATATAGATGTCCGACTCTGATATCATAGCAGGCTGGGCCTAAAGCTAAGGCCCCTCCTGTCACAGTAGAGTGGTCACTGGGAGGGTCTTCAGGCCACAGTGGGGTTTTTGGTAACTCTCTCCTAAGGTGCTGATGCCTGATTGCAATGTGTTGTGTTGGCCCCTTCAAGGCACTTGCATTTTAAAAAAAGGACATCTAAGGCAAGTTTAAACTTACCTAAGCAGCTTCATGGGAGAATTCTAGGCCTCAGTGAGGGAGGGGCATTTCCCACCTCTGCAGTGATCCAGTGGGATGGTACGTGTGAAGGCTGGACAGGCCTTCTCTGTGGCCCTCGAAAGATCCCCAGGAGCCCCCCCCCCCCCCGCCCCCCCCCCCCCCGCCCCGGGCTGTGGTGTCTCCGTGTGGGTGAGGACAGACAGCTGCTGGAGGATGTGAGCTCAGAGCACATGGTTTTCACCCAAGACTCTGTATAGTTTCCCTCTTCCACCCATTCTCAAAGTAATTTACAATGACCATCCTCCACCTTCCAAAAATAACCCACCAGATTCATTTTGCTCTGAGAATCTGAGAGCAGAAGAAGCTCTAGGCATCTAAGAGTTTGCTGGCTTTAGGGGGCTCTCTGTCCCTAGGATGATAGAGAGGGAGTGGGTCAAGCGGGCTCAGCTGAGCATTGTATATCCTGTTTCAGTGTGCTGAGGGGAAGACACTGGACATCCAATCATCAGCACAGGAGCCACAGGCCAGCAACACCTATAATCCTAATTGCTCAGTAGAGGGAAACTGAATCAGTTTTAATACACACTGTGATGGTGGTGGTGGTTTAGACGCGAAGTCGGACTCTTTGCGACCCCATGGACTGTAGCCCACCAGGCTCCTCTGTCCATGGGAATTCCCAGGCAAGAATACTGGAATGGGTTGTCATTCCCTTCTCCAAGGGATCTTCCTGACCCAGGGATCGAAGCCAGGTCTCCGGTGTTGCAGGCGGATACTTTACTGCTGAGCTACCAGGGAAGCCCCAGTACACACTGTTATCATTAGGGAATACATAAATGACTGGCTATCCCACGTGTGTCAATTAACAAGTTAGCCATTCCCGCGGACAAATCAAAATTAGCTTTTGTCCGATGAGGCAGATGGACTCCTTTAACCAAATAGGGACTAATTCTGCTTGCATTTACCTGGAAGATCCTATTGGATTAAAGGAAATTCAGGTGATAGGACCTGTGAGCTTCTCTTTAAAATCCTTTAAACCTCTGCCCAGACCCCTGTGATAGATGAAAGGACCCATGCTTCTGAGGCTAGGCTCTAGTGAACTTCCCTTTGAAGGGAGGTTTGCAAGGATGCAGGCTCACTCAAAAGAGCAGCAAAATCCAGTGACAATTCAGATCTGACCTATTGCCTCCCGGCTGCTCTTTCCACTTTGTGATGAGCAGGCTCTGCCATCGTCTCACCCTTTCCTTCTACACAAAGGAGGGAAGCAAGCTCCGCCATCTCCGCCTCTCCCGCCGAAACGCCGCGCTTTCTGGGGTGCGCCGCAGGAATGACTGTTAGGGGCGGCCCGGGTTGGTTCCGGTCTCACCCGTCTGTGCTGTGCTCTCTCAACCGCAGGCCGCGTCCAGATGCTGCCGCAGGCGGTGTGTCTCCTGCACGCACTGCTGGAGAAGGGACACACGGTGTACGTGCACTGCAACGCCGGCGTGGGGCGCTCCACCGCCGCCGTGTGCGGCTGGCTGCAGTACGTGCTGGGCTGGAGCCGCCGGAAAGTGCAGTATTTCCTCGTGGCCAAGAGGCCGGCGGTGTACATTGACGAAGAAGCCCTGGCCCGCGCAGAGGAAGACTTTTATCAGAAATTCGGGAGGATTCGATCTTCCGTGTGCGGTGTGTAGGGTGATGATGGATCCGCCTCCTTCCCTCCGAGTTTCCTTAGGAAGCCTGGAGTGACGCTAGTTACTGACCTAAAAGCCAAGATTCTTCCTCGACTGGAAAGACGGGTCCTGTCACCCCCACTCCCTCCACGCCCCCCCACCCCCCGCCCCCGATCCCGACCCGCCTTCTTTAGTCTGGGGCTGACTTTCGGCTCTGCTTTAGTTGAACTGGATGTTCTTTGAAATATTTTGCAAAGGGTGCTGTGACTGATTCCGAGAAAAATCCACGAGCAGTTAGTTGGGCCGTGCAGTGCGGTTCCAGCATCAGACTGAAAGGGACCGGGCTCAAGTCTGCCGGCAGGCAGAGGGCCCCTGCTGCACGGTCAGTGCTTTGCTGTCTTGTGAACGCACCACTGCGTTGGCTTGTTGCCTTGTGACTTGGCAGGCAGAGGAGAGGTTCGGAAGTTACCTAGATGTTACACACACGCACACAACTTTTCTGCTGAACTGAAATGGAATTGTAAGAATTGGTCAGTTGGCCAAAGAAGAGAATAGAGTGGGTGAGAGCCTGGACTATGATAAAAGGAGAGCCCCATATGGCCCCAAAAGATGACTTTCTAGCCTTTGTATTTTTTTTTTTTTTTTTTTTTGCATCCTACTTCAGAGTTGTTAAAACGTGTTCCAAAGCCTCACCTTCCTTCTGTATGCACAACCCAGTGCGATGACCTCAGTAACCTTACTATCTTTATGTGTTTTAGCTGAGGCTCTGTGTGCAGAGCTAGGGTGCCCAGGTCTCAAGGCTGGTCAGGGATGAGCTGGAGTTTATCACCCAGGTTTATTTGACTCAGTGTTGTGAAAAGCACACCACCTGTGGTGTTGCCAGCACACTTTAGTGAGTTCAGTCTCTCCCAGTGGAAGGTCAATTTGTCTGCAGCAGTTTTTACAGTGAGAAATGGAGCAGTGTTCTAACAGTCACCATAGAATTCAGGAAAGTTAGTTATCCTAATTTAAACCACAGTGGGCTGTCTCCAGGCCAGAGTGGCCCCAGCCATACGTCGCTCACAGAGGAGCTGTGTTCTCAGAAGAGCCCCAAGTGCCAAAGTCCATAGTTAATTGTTTCACAGATTAGGGGTGATCCTGGTTTACCCTCAGTTTAATGCAAAACAGTTACTGTGCCTCCAGACAGTGCAATTCACTATCTGGGGCTCTCTGAGAAATTCAAAGATTAATGAGAGTTTGCCTTCAAAAAGCTCATAGCCTAGAAGCATCCCTGTGTTCAATCAGGTGCACTGCAGGGTTGAACTAGTAATGATTGGCTGGTACGGGAAAGGGGAAATAATTTTTATTGGGTGCCTCTTATGTGCTGGATGCTTTACAATCTTATGTAATGTGATCTTCATGGTACCCCATGTGAAAGGTTTTTATTATCTCTCTTATAGAGATGAGGAAACTAAGACTCACAGAGATGAAATCAACTGTCCTCAGTCATGTGGTGAATAAATAGATGAAATATGATGAGGTTTGTTTGACTCAGAGCCATACTTTTTTTTGTTAACCTACAATGCTTATTTATTTTTCTGCTCCTTCTTTTCTTCCATAAATATTTATTGATAGTTATGAGAGAGTCTGATTTAGGAAGTATGGGGACTAGAAGGATGAAAGGTGAGTTCCAGTGGAATTCAGAGGAGGGAGAGGTGGCCTGTAACTAGGACTCAGAGGAAATGGTGTTTCATTTGAGCAGAGAAGGCTAGGCAGGACAAATGTATCCTATGATTTTCAGAGTAAAATTTATAAGCTAAGATTATATAATGTGAAGACCAGCTCTCTAGCTAACAACAAGTAAAAATAACTACTGTGTTCAAGTAACCCATTTATAGTCATATCATGTTTGGTAAAATTTAATCTTAAAAATGGAATATTTCTAATTATATAATGTGTGTGTGTGTGTGTGTGTGTGTGTGTGTGTGTGTGTGTGAATTCCTTTAATGTCTAGGAAGTCCAGCTATGTAACTTTCACTATAGAAAGACATTTTTTGGGGTAGATTTTTCTCTGTTTTGCTTTGACAGACAAAATCAGTTTAGGGCTATTAAAAAATGTTTTGAAACAACTTCCCATCCTCAATGAATGGGATGTCCAATGTATTTAAAAATCACCTGGAACTTTTGCTAAATAAAAGCATTAAAAATGACCTCTGTGTACAGGGTTTTTAAAATATTTCTAACTTAGACTGAAATCTCAGGGAACAAACTGTTTCCTTATTTGAAAATGAGTCAGTTGGCTGAGCTAAATTGTTTCTTCCTTATCACTCTCACTTTCTCATTAGCTGATCAAAATGGGCAGTTACAGGACGAAAGAAAGTCATAGGTGAGGACACCACAAAGACAGGAAGATGGAAAGCTCAAGGGTGTGTCAGAGAAAATCAAAGTGATGTTGTTCTATTAGCTGCTTGTCACTGGCATTAACAATACTTTCCAGTCACACATTTTTCAAAGAAAATCATAACATCTCACCCAGGGTAAAGAAATGTCCAAATAAATTTACTTTCTCTTAGACTCAAAACATTTTCCTTTAATTATTTTGTGTGCTAATGTTAGGAAAAATTAAAAAAAGAAACACACTCTTTTGATTAACATTAAGGTATGGGTGAAAACTATTTGGTTTGACCATTTTAAGGAAAAATGTGGTTAGGATTTTGGAAACTATAGGAAGTAATGAAGGGGGGGCGGGGAAATTTGAGGATGAGCTCACTAGGAAATGAGAAATTGCCATACATGAAAAAATACTGAATAACTAAACATAGTCAGTTTGATCAGAAGTTAGAACTGAAAATATCTTTGGAGATAATCTAGTTTGATTCCTTTATTTTACAGAAGATCGAACTCAGAGACATCAAATGACTCTTCCTGCAGCAAAAAAAAAAAAAAATTAATTGAGGACTGGTGGAAAGGGATGAGCTAGGGAGATAGGAGATTTATTGCCATGTTGATGGGTTGCAGGAGAGTTTCATGGGAGTGAGAGCAGACAGTGTTGTTAGTGGGGAAGAATTGGTGGGAGGATTAATGGAACCTGGAGTAAGTGGAAGAGAAATGGCTAAAATGAGAAAAAGCAAAGAACAGCAAAATTTCCAAAAGAAGAAAAAGCAGGTGTTTCCTTTTATAACGATACTACTGAGGAGATTGAAAAGGAAGATATGAATGTAGAAACGAGGGGTAGGGGTAGGATCAAGGTTATGTTCCCTGGATAGAGGGTCACGCTAAGTATCCATCTACTTCTCTATGGGACTAGATCACAATAGGAAAAAGGATCAGCTTGCTGTAGTGTGTTGACCAAATAGAGGGGTGGGATGCACAGTGCTTATTACCTGCTGGGAAAAAAGAGAAAATCTGATAGGAGATGGATTAAGAATAAAAAGAGAAGGACTGGTGAAACTCCCTCTCATTACAACAAAAATAATGGCAATAATAGAACAACAGTGACAACTTTGTTCCTTCCTTCCCCAAACCATTACTCCAGAAGTCTTCCCCAATCCGGTTAATATAAATAAGCTAGCAAAGTCTCAGGTTCCGACCTCAATGGAATTAAGTCATTCTTGTTTTTTGTTTTCTTTTTTTTTCTATTCCAGGTTTCCATTTCTATTGATCTGATTGCTGACAAACCTTGGTGGCATTAAGTCATTTTTTGCCCCACTCTTCCTTTCAAACCTCACATTTAATCCATCAGGAAAACCTGTTACCTCTCCTTAAGAAATATCTATATAACCTGACTATGTTTTACCTCCTCCCTCAAACAGCCCTAGGTAAAGCCACCATGATCTGTAGACTGGACTTCAGAAACAGCCTCCTACCTGATCTCCCTGCCCATGTCTCACCTTGCCTCTCCCCCTGCCCTGACCATGCTCATCAGTGGCCAGGGCAATCCTAGAAAATTTATGTGAGATCATGCCACTCCCATGCTCACAACCTCCAGTGTCTTGCTTTGTCGCTCAGAATAAAAGGACCTCCACAACCTGGTCTCCTGTTACGTCTCTGACCTAACCTCCTACTGCTTTCTGCCTCACTCTGCTCTACCCACACTGGCCGTCGTGCTCCTTGATTATTCCGTGTAGACTCCTGCATAGGGCGCTTGCACGTCCTCTTCTCTCTGCCTGGAGTGGTCTTTTTCCTCGTATGCACAGGGCTCACTCCCATTCCTTCTCTAGCAATGCCTCTCTGCACCACCCTACTAAAAATCACCACACCCAGTCCCAGCCTCCCACTCCTCATTCTCTGCTTCATTCTTCTTCATGGAACATATTACTGGCTGGTACAGCACATCATTTGCTTATTTGTTTTATTGTCTGCGTCCTCTTACTACAAATGTACAAAGCAGAAAAGCCAAAATTTGTATTTGTTTTGTTTGGAGAAGGAAATGGCAACCCACCCCAGTACTCTTGTCTGGAAAATCCCATGGATGGAGGAGCCTGGTAGGTTATAGTCCATGGGGTCAAAAAGAGTCAGACATGACTGAGTGACTTCACATTAATCATAACATAATGTTTGGTGATGTACTTACAGTGCCTGTAATGGAGCTTGGTGTGGTTTGATGAGTTAAGGCCAAGAGTAGCTAGTAACTATTGAAAGCATACGTGGTCCATGTAAGCCTAAGTGCTATACATATATCCGTATATTTCATCTTCCCAGCAAATCCTATAAGGTAAATATTATTACTATCCCCATTTTACAGATAAGAAATCTAGAGTCACAGAGAAAATGTGAACTTATTCTAAGGCAAGCAGGACAGTTTCACTCCTGGTTTGATGGTGTCCCTGCTCAGTTGCTAAGTCATGTCTGACTCTTTGCAAACCCACGGACTGTAGCCCTCTAGGCTCGTCAGTCCATGGGATGTCCCAGGCAAGAATATTGGAGTGGGTTGCCATTTCCTTTTCCAGGGGGTCTTCCTGACCCAGCAATTGGGTCTCCTTTATTGGCAGGAGGATTCTTTACCACTGAGCCACCAGGGAAGACCCTTGGACCAAGTTTTTTTTTTTTTTAAACACCAAAAACATTTTGTATTTTATTTAAAACCCTAACACAAAACACATTCAGAAGTTTCTTTGGTTGAATAATTAGCTATTTTTAATGATGTAAGATTATTCATAGTTTGGTAAAAATGTGTTTGTGTATCTCATATCACTAGTCTTCTACTGAGCAACTCCTGCTGTTCGGCTGCTCAGTCGTGTCTGACTCTTTGTGACTGAATGGACTGCAGCATGCCAAGCTTCCCTGTGCTTCATCATTTCCTGGAGTTTGCCCAGACTCATGTGCATTGAGTCAGTGAGGCCATCCAACCGTCTCATCCTCTGTCATCCCCTTCTCCTTCTGCTTGCAGTCTTTCCCAGCATCATGGTCTTTTCTAGTGAGTCAACTCTTCGCACCAGATGGCTGAAGTATTGAAGCTTCAGCTTTAGTATCAGTGCTCCCAATGAATATTCAGGATTGATTTCCTTTAGAATTGACTGGTTTGATCTCCTTGCAGTCCAAAACTCTGAAGAGTCTTTTTCGACAACACAGTTCAAAAGCATCAATCCTTCGGTGCTCAGCCTTTGTTATGGTCCAACTCTCACATCCATACATGACTACCGGAAAAACCATATCAACTCTTGTCGCCTTCTAAAGATGTCTTATTAGTTCTTCTTGCTTCTTTTTCTTTGATTTCTTAGCATTAATTTAGTGTCAACATAAAATATGTGGTTGGTTTACATTATAGTAGGCATAGAGTAGTTAAACAGTTAGGCTCCTGTAACTAGAAGATAAAATAGAGTACCTAAGAATCTGTCCAATGGGGAAAAGCTTTAAACTCAAATACAATTGGGAAGTTATCATTTGCCTCAAAGGACAGAAACCAAAGAACAAAATCCAGAGACAGCTGAAGAAATATTTGGAGGCAGACACAAAATGCGGGGCCACTCAAGTAACAGGCAGGATGAATTCCTGTACTATAGTCATATCAGGCATTATAGCAACATTACTAAAGGAAATACTACTTAGCATTCAGTGAGTAAGATTGTTGTCATTTAAAACCTGAACTGTAAAGGATTAGTATTAAATGACCTGGTATGGATTACAAAAAAGAAATTCAGAACAAACTGGACATTGAAAGAATAAAGAGCTGAACAGGTAATTGTCATTGTCACATTTATCAAGGCTTTCATCAATTCCTAGTGAGAGAAAACCCAAAACTCATTGAATAAAATTTAGTTTGATAGACTATATTCTTCATTCAATAGAGATCCCTATTGTTGCTTTCTTAAAGCTAAATGACAAATCCAAACATGGATTCATGGTCCAGACAATTGCAGTGAAGATTCTGTACCCACTGTGGGTGAACAAGATAAGCATATCCCATTTCTTACAGAATGATGTTCAAACAAAACTTTTGTCTGCCTAGAATCTCAAATGTTTCAGGGGCTTAGGCCATTTCTGTTTATTATGATTACTGATATATTTGGACATATTTCTATGGCTTACTTTTTATTTCCCAATATTTTTCTGCTTTTCTATGCCTTATTCACTCCCTTCTTGCTTTTTGTTTTGACTTTATTTCCTGTTCTTTAAAGGAAAGCACATTAACATTTCCCTACAGCCACTAGTCTTTATCCCTCCTTCCTATTGACATTATCACAATTATAGTTATGAGTTGTTTCAGATTACTTTCTTTTTTCCTTTTGTATTTCTGTTTTTCAGTTGTTAGGGAGGGCAAAGCAAATGTTGATGAGGACACATTCTTCATTGCCAGACTTACAGTTACTACCCTATCTGATTTTCTTCGTATCTCTGCCAAATTCCATTATATGTAAGAATTTTAAGCCCAGTGAGTTTCAAGGTTCCAATGAGCACATTACTGCCCATCTCCCTGCAGTATCACATCTCCTTGTTAGGTGTTCTGAGCCACAATTTTGTTCCTTTAGATCATCCATCAATGCACTTCCAGAAACAAGTGCTGAATGATCTTATCTGCTGGTCATCCTTCTTACTTTTTTATTCATTGTTGCAGGTGGATTTCTATCCTCAAATTTTATGTTGTAATTTCCATTAAGATGTCAGGAGGGATAGCAGGTTTGCCATGTTAAATCAGAATTTTCTCAATCATCATCTATACCAGTGACACCCAAACCTCAATCCTCAAGCTCTTTCTTGAGTCCCAGGCCCATATATCAAAATTTTTTTTCTGAACATTTTTATTTGGACATCTCCAAGAATAGCTTTCAAATTCAACATGCCACAAAATGAAGTTTTCTTTCTTTTACTGAGTATCCCATATTTTCTCCTTTGGGCAGACAGTGGCCACATCTTTCTCCCAGTTGCTCAAGTCAGAAACTGAATGTCATTTTTGCCACTTTCCTCGCATTCACCAACCCTCTAATGATTCAACAAGTTCTATCAATTATTTCTTTCAGCTTCCTAAATATCTCTTAAGTGTTTCCACTTCCAACTATCTTCTCTGACATGATTATTAAAACATTCTGACTTATCTTCCTACTGTTATTCTTACCCCTTTCCAGACCATTCTTTATATGGCTACCAGAGAAACTTTTCTAAAATTCAAATATGATCCTGTCTCTTTCTTGCTCAGCATTTCTCAATGGTTCCTCATTGTTCTAGGGAAAAGGTTAAAAAGTTCTTACTGTGAAATGGAGGGCTTCTCTGGTGGCTCAGTTGGTAAAGAACCCACCTGCCAGTGTAGGAAACACAAAAGACACGGGTTTGATCCCTGTGTTGAGAAGATGCCCTAGAGGAGGAGATGGCAACCCACTCCAGTATTCTTGCCTGGAGAATCCCATGGACAGAGGAGCCTGATGAGCTATAGCCTGTGGGGTCGCAAAGGGTTGGACATGACAGAGCACTCATTCACACACACACAAAGCTTCTTATGATCCAGATCATGCTTTCCTTCTTTCTTGTATCTTTCAAGAGCACACAGTGAATTAAATGTTCTGTGACCTTTTCTTACCCTCTGGCTTTTGCACATACTCTTTCCTCTGCCTGGAACCCTCTACCTTCCATCTACGCCTGGCGTGTTCTTTGTTCTCCAAGGTCACCTTCTTGGAGGTGTCTTCATTGGTGCTTAAAGTGGCTCCTCTCCATTATTTTCATAGGACCCATGTTTGCTGTTCTTCAAGCACTTACCCCCCAGGACCATAACATATTTAGGTAAGAATTGCAAATAGTGTTTAGCAACATAGGCTTTTGCACGTTTTTAGATATTAATTTAGCTAAATACTTCTTTAGCACTGGTGCTCGGGTCAAAGGTACATTTTAACCTAAGAGAAATGTGAAGAAAACATTTCAGAATAACTTTGTTTCATGTAAGTTAATGATTGGGTAATTTATTGAAAACTACTATAAGAGGCTTGCTTTTTTTGTTTAATATCCATTTCTGTGTATACCACTAGTATTTAATGATATTCAGTTCAGTTCAGTTTAGTTGCTCAGTCGTGTCCGACTCTTTGCGATCCCATGAATTGCAGCACGCCAGGCCTCCCTGTCCATCACCAACTCCCGGAGTTCACTCAAACTCACGTCCATCGAGTCCGTGATGCCATCCAGCCGTCTCATCCTCTGTCATTGCCTTCTCCTCCTGCCCCCAATCCCTCCCAGCATCAGGGTCTTTTCCAGTGAGTCAACTCTTCGCATGAGGTGGCTCAAGTATTGGAGTTTCAGCCTCAGCATCAGTCCTTCCAATGAACACCCAGGACTGGTCTCCTTTAGGATGGACTGGTTGGATTTCCTTGCAGTCATAGCAAATATCAGAAAGCCATGATCCAATAAAATTTTATATTGCATTTTCAACCCAATCTCTTGCTGAAAGTTGCATTTCTTCAATCCCCCTTTGGTCTGCCATCATAGGCTAATACTGATGGCTTTCCAAAAAGAACAGCCTTATGAAATACAGTGTTATGTGTACCAAGAATATTATTGATTGTATTATACTGCTTAGTGTTCTCACGGTGAGTGATCTTGTGGAAGAAATTTCCTTCTGATCAAGGAATTAGGCACAGTTGTTGTTTTCTTGAGCAATAAAAAGTACTTCATGTGAGTGTGAAGCTTACAAATAATTGTTCTCTTCTTCTCAGTGACAACTAGGATTATGTAGTACACATTTCTTGAACTAACTTTACTCTGCCTTGTATTTCTACCCATTTTTACTCCATTGCCTCATCTTTCTTACTTATTGAAAATTTTATTTTTATTTTTCTATATTGTTTAATTCATTATAAGTGTCATATTTAATTCCTTTTGGAGAAAGAGCAGTGTAAATAAATACACAAATAAAATAGTTGCCATGTTGAAGCATTTGCACAATAAAGAATGAATACTATTTGTATAAATGTCAAAAAGAAGTGAAATGTCTGTGTTTCAGGGTAAAATTCTGGCTTTTTAGAAATGAAGATACTCTGTGTGCATGCATGCTAAGTCACTTAAGTTGTGTCCGGCTCTTTGCAACCCTATGGACCTTAGCCCATCAGGCTTCTCTCTTCATGGGATTCTCCAGGCAAGAGTACTAGAGTGGGCTGCCATTTCCTTGTCCAAGGCCTCTTTTCCTCCCCAGGGATTGACCCTACTTCTCTTATGTCTCCTGCATTGGCAGGTGGATTCTTTACCACTACTGCCACCTTGGAAACCAGAAGATACTCTAAAAATAGTATTCTTCATCCTTTGCTTCAGGGACACAAATATCAGAGGATTGTCTCAAATCCACAGGCTGTCTTCATGCCTATGTATTGATTTGACTGATAGATGCATTCTTACGATTAGGCAAGGATAAGCTAGAATTCAGGTCATCATTGTAAGTTTCCTGTATGTCTAAAACTTTACAGATGGAGGGATGTGTTTTTCTTTTCCTTTTCTGACTAATCCAAAAAATTGCCTCATGTCCATTATTTCATTTAGAATCAATGGAGTAAGTAATCAGATGTGAACACCTGTTCTTCCTCTATTTATTCTGTTGAGCATAAATACAGCTGCAGTCCTCAGAAAGTCATAAATAAAACTCACAACTGAAAGATTAGACAAACTAGTGATCTATTACACTTCAGATGTCTGAATAGTGGAATTCTCTCTGCCAGAGAAAACTGCAGATCTGATAGTATTTTTATGACATTAGCAGTATTCCCTTATGAAATTAACATCATTTTAATTTTTTCTTGTATATTGTATACTGTTTTCTCCAAGGATAATAAAAAGTTGTTAACTTATTTCTTAAAAAGATTCAAATTTCTGTACACAGAAATTTTTCAGTGTTTTAAATATATTAAGCTTATTATTTGAAAATGGAGGCGACATTCTTTGGAAAATAATAGATCATTGCATATGTAAACCAATTAGGTAAAGTAGGCTTGTATATAATCATTGGCAAGCAGTAATCAGAGTTGTGTAAAGAAAATATTTTTTATTATTAAGTTATTTAAATAGTTCTGATTAAGCATGAGAAAGAACAACTGATATATTTCAAGTGTCTTTTGCAAAGTGATTTTGAAGTGTCTATAAGCAAATGTCTCAGTTTGAAGTATTTGCCAATAGTCTTTCTCCAGGAATTTGTTGTTAGCACAGAATAGGTTTTATCCCTCAGTAGTCTACTTTTTTTTAGATCAAAGAGAAAACTTTTCTGATTCATATGATATATGATTTTTGATTGCCATTTTTAATAAAAGAAATAGAAGATGCATAAACAAAATCCACATTTTAGTCAGGAATCAATCTTCCCTCAGCTCATAATAAAAATGTTATCAATGAGATATTTTGCAAAAATAAAAAAGAGAGAAAACTGGTTTAGGAATAGTGAAAAAAATCTAGGGTATTTAAATAAGCCCACCATTTGCTGTTGTTGCTAAAAAGACTAACAAAATGATGCACTGATTTTAAACACAAAAATATACAAACAAGGAGCACTCAGGTCTTGACCACATAAAGTATTTAGTACGTAATTTTTGTTTTGACCATGAGTTCATTGAAGAATTATGCTGTTTTATTAGCAAGTTTGCAGTAGGATATTGACATTTACAGATTAGACGGTTTTCCAAAGAGGATTTCTGATTTCTTCAGAAATATGGATAGAGAAAACAAGATCCAGAGATTGCTTTGTGAACTTCCCTGATAGCTCAGTTTGTAAAGAATCAGCCTGCAATGCAGGAGACCCCAGTTCAATTCCTGGGCTGGGAAGATGCCCTGGAGAAGGGAAATGCTACCCACTCCAATATTCTGGCCTGGAGATTCCATAGACTATATAGTCCGTGGGGTCTCTTTGTACTAGTAAATTCAACTTTTGAACAATCGTGCAAATGCTTACTATTATTTAGGTATTTGGGACTTTCACTTAATATTCACAATGGTTTTATTAGATGGATGCAAGTATCAAAATATATATAAACAAGCTTGGAACAATTCATTTGGAGAGAAGAAGACTACGGAAAGAAATAACACTCCAAATATTTGAAGGACTGACATATAAATAAGGCAATTTTTGCACTTGCACTTGCTTCTCCAGGGGCCAGTAGAAATGTTCATGGCTGGGAGTTCTATGGTGGTGGTTTTGGGGTTGGGAAGATCCCCTGGAGAAGGGAATGGCAACCCACTCCAGTATTCTTTCTGGGAGAATTCCATGGACAGCGGAACCTGGCAGACTACAGTCGGCAAAGAGTTGGACATGACTGAGAGACTAACACTTTCAGATTTGGCTTCCTTTAGGGAATAACTTTCTGAACAGAACTGGAAAATGGTGAAACAGATTTGCTTTGTGATATAATGAGCTTCACACCACTAAATGATTTTAAACTAGAAGTTGAAAACTCTCCCTCTACAAATATTTTAAAGAGGATTAGTTCCTAGATGGAAGACTTGATTTTGTGACTTCTGAGGTCCTTTTCAGAGTTAACAATCCATGCTTCTAATGAATGATTTATGTCAATTTTCAATTTCCTCTTTTCCCTTGAACATTGAAAGCTACAAACTGACATTTACCAAGGCTATCAAAGGACATGAGAGGACAGTACAGATATCCTACCATGCTCAAAGAGAAACCTAAATGCTCAGCTGGCTCTTGCTCCTCCCTAATGATGTTGGAGAAGATAGTGTAGAGGAATGAATGAATGAATGAACAGATAAATGAATAAGTATAACCTTCTGTTGAGATGCAAGGGTTCATAATACGTATGTAGGCAACACTGGAATAACATATCTGAGGCCAATGGAATGAGCTGCAGAGAACTTCTCTAATGAGATGAACTTTAAAGGCAAAAGAAGCTCATAGCCTGCAGGAGAGAAGAGGCTATCTTTGCCACAGGAGTCAATCTCTGAAATCATTTGGAGTTCAGAGTGTCTTGCATTTTGCATGTAAGATGTTTATTTGGAATTCATGAAAATTTTACTTTAAAACATCTCTAACAACAATCCAACCTGGTGTCAGGAAAACTTATTTAAATATGATCATTTCTGGACACAGTTCTAGTTTATTGGCAGATAATTCTATGGTTTATGTTCATGCATACATAGTAAGTTGCTTCAGTTGCGTCTGGCTCTTTGCAACCCTTTGGACTGTAGCCTACCAGGCTCCTCTGTCCATGGGATTCTTGAGAGATAAGGTAAATTGACTGATCAGTTCCTGCTCACCTATTCATTTTTTAACTTTGAGTCAAGCATAGAATCAGATCAATTGACTCAGAATGCTACTCAAGGCAAGTGTATTTAACATGTTGCTGCTGCTAAGTCGCTTCAGTCATGTCCAGCTTTGTGTGAACCCATAGACGGCAGCCCACCAGGCTCCCCCATCCCTGGGATTCTCCATGCAAGAACACTGGAGTGGATTGCCATTTCCTTCTCCAAAGCATGAAAGTGAAAATTGAAAGTGAAGTCGCTCAGTCCTGTCCAACTCTTAGCGACCCCATGGACTGCAGCCTACCAGACTCCTCCGTCCATGGGATTCTCCAAGCAAGAGTACTGGAGTGGGTTGCCATTGCCTAATTACCTAGTCTTGTGGCCAACCCCCATCCTCTCCCTCTTGCTGGAGAACTTACTTCCGTTTACTGTTTCATGGGACAAGAGCTGTTTGCTGAGAAAATGTCTTAGCCAAGTACATTAAAGAGAAGAATACTTGTGAGTATAAGCACATATCTCACATAAATAAACCCTGAGTAGTTTTCTCCCCATTTTCCCTACTGTTTCAATTTTTCCCTTTGATATAATTTACTGCTTATTCTGTTAAAGCAATTAGATATTTGCGTTAATTAGATATTTATTGTCTGTGCTGAAGTGAAGGTACTTAGCTCAGGATGGGAAGTGGCCTGCAGAAGTTTATTCTGAGAGTAACTTTTTGTTTTGCTGTTTTCTCTGAGGCACAGCCTATTTGTTCAACCTTGTTGTATGGCTCTCTAAAACTACATCAAACTAAAATCGCCCTCAAAGCAGCACTTCTTCTGTGCTGTTTGCTGCTTAAAAGTGTGTTGATTATACGACTTTCTTCTTTAGTACCACTGGAGAAGAGAGATGACCGGCTAAAGAGGTAATGTGCACAATCCTCATTTACCACGGTTCAACTGTTTACGAAGTGAAACTTGTGCAACAAGTGTAAGGAATAGCAAAAGTATTTTCATATAAGTACAGAAAGCACGAGTCATTTTAGGGAAGAAAATGACATGAAAAGGGTGTTAATAAAGTAGCTTTTCTAAAAAAGATTTCTTTGATGTGGATCATTTTTAAAGTCTTTATTGAATTTATTACAATATTGTTTCTGTCTTTTTTTTAATGTTTTGGTTTTTTGGCATTGAGGCACAGTGGCGCTTAGCTCCCCAACCAAAGACTGAACCTGCACGTTCTGCATTGGAAAGTGAAGTCTCAACCAGCGTTTAATTCTGGTATGTTTTGCAGCTTTGGAAGGTGGATGCGTGTGCATGCATACACCAGTCTGTGTGTACATAAAGCCATTTTTGAAACCTATGCACTGTCTTCGCCCTGCACAGGTGAAGTGCCCGATAACGGACATGATAATTGATAAGAAATAAAGAGTTAACAATAGAAGAGAAGCAGCAAAGGGTTCTCCAGAAAGAATGAAGGGATGGAGCCAAAGCAAAAACAATACCCAGTTCTGGAGGTGACTGGTGATAGAAGCAAGGTACGATGCTATAAAGAGCAATATTGCATAGGAACCTGGAATTACAGGTCCATGAATCAAGGCAAACTGGAAGTGGTCAAACAGGAGATGGCAAGAGTGAACATTGACATTCTAGGAATCAGCAAACTAAAATGGACTGTAATGGGTGAATTTAACGGAGATGACCATTATATCTACTACTGCGGGCAGGAATACCTCAGATGAAATGGAGTAGCCATGATGGTCAACAAAAGAGTCTGAAATGCAGTACTTGGATGCAATCTCAAAAATGACAGAATGATCTCTGTTTGTTTCCAAGGCAAACCATTCAATATCACAGTAATCCAAGTCTAGGCCCCAACCAGTAATGCTGAAGAAGCTGAAGTTGAACGGTTCCCCAAAGACCTACAAGACAGTCTAGAACTAACACCGAAAAAAGCTGTCCTTTTCATTATAGGGGACTGGAATGCAAAAGTAGGAAGTCAAGAAATACCTGGAGTAACAGGCAAATCTGGCCTTGGAATACGGAATGAAGCAGGGCAAAGGCTAATAGAGTTTTGCCAAGAAAATGAACTGGCCATAGCAAACACCCTCTTCCAACAACACAAGAGAAGACTCTACACATGGACATCACCAGATGGTCAACACCGAAATCAGATTGATTATATTCTTTGCAGCCAGAGATGGAGAAGCTCTATACAGTCAGCAAAAACACGATCAGGAGCTGACTGTGGCTCAGATCATGAGCTCCTTACTGCCAAATTCAGACTGAAATTGAAGAAAGTAGGGAAAACCACTAGACCATTCAGGTATGACCTAAATCAAATCCCTTATGATTATACAGTGAAAGTGAGAAATAGATTTAAGGGACTAGATCTGCTAGAAAGAGTGCCTGATGAACTATGGACAGAGGTTTGTGACATTGTATAGGAGACAGGGATCAAGACCATCCCCATGGAAAAGAAATGCAAAAAAGCAAAATGGCTGTCTGGGGAAGCCTTACAAATAGTTGTGAAAAGAAGAGAAGCAAAAAGCAAAGGAGAAAAGGAAAGATATACCCATTTGAATGCAGAGTTCCAAAGAATACCAAGAAGAGATAAGAAAGCCTTCCTCAGCGATCAATGCAAAGAAATAGAGGCAAACAACAGAATGGGAAAGACTAGAGATCTCTTCAAGAAAATCAGAGATACCAAGGGAACATTTCATGCAAAGATGGGCTCGATAAAGGACAGAAATGGTATGGACCTAACCGAGCAGAAGATATTAAGAAGAGGTGGCAAGAATACACAGAAGAACTGTACAAAAAAGATCTTCATGACCCAGATAATCACAATGGTGTGATCACTCACCTAGAGCCAGACATCCTGGAATGTGAAGTCAAGTGGGCCTTAGAAAGCATCACCATGAACAAAGCTAGTGGAGGTGATGGAATTCCAGTTGAGCTCTTTCAAATCCTGAAAGATGATGCTGTGAAAGTGCTGCACTCAATATTCCAGCAAATTTGGAAAACTCAGCAGTGGCCACAGGACTGGAAAAGGTCAGTTTTCATTCCAATCCCAAAGAAAGGCAATGCCAAGGAATGCTCAAACTACCACACAATTGCACTCATCTCACATGCTAGTCAAGTAATGCTCAAAATTCTCCAAGCCAGGCTTCAGCAATACGTGAATCATGAAGTTCCAGATGTTCAAGCTGGTTTCAGAAAAGACACAGGAACCAGAGATCAAATCGCCAACAACTGCTGGATCATCAAAAAAGCAAGAGAGTTTCAGAAAACCATCTATTTCTGCTTTATTGACTATGCTGAAGCCTTTGACTGTGTGGACCAGAATGAACTGTGGAAAATTCTGAAAGAGATGGGAATCCCAGACCACCTGACCTGCCTCTTGAGAAACCTATATGCAGGTCAGGAAGAAACAGTTAGAACTGGACATGGAACAACAGACTGGTTCCAAATAGGAAAAGGAGTACGTCAAGGCTGTATATTGTTACCCTGCTTATTTAACTTTTATACAGAGTACATCATGAGAAATGCTGGGCTGGAAGAAGCACAAGCTGGAATCAAGATTTCTGGGAGAAATATTAATAACCTCAGATATGCAGATGACATCACCCTTATGGCAGAAAGTGAAGAGGAACTAAAAAGCCTCTTGATGAGAGTGAAAGAGGAACATGAAAAGGCTGGCTTAAAGCTCAACATTCAGAAAACGAAGATCATGGCATCTGGTCCCATCACTTCACGGGAAATAGATAAGGAAACAGTGGAAACAGTGTCAGACTATTTTTGGGGGGCTCCAAAATCACTGCAGATGGGGACTGCAGCCATGAAATTAAAAGACACTTACTCCTTGAAAGAAAGTTATGACCAACTTAGATAGCATATTTAAAAGCAGCGACATTACTTTGCCAACAAAGGTCCATCTAGTCAAGGCTATGGTTTTTCCAGTAGTCATGTATGGATGTGAGAGTTGGACTGTTAGAAAGCTGAGTGCCAAAGAATTGATGCTTCTGAACTGTGGTGTTGGAGAAGACTCTTGAGAGTCCCTTGGACTGCAAGGTGATCCAACCAGTCCATTCTAAAGGAGATCAGACCTGAGATTTCTTTGGAAGGAATGATGCTAAAGCTGAAACTCCAATCCTTTGGCCACATCATGCGAAGAGTTGACTCACTGGAAAAGATTCTGATGCTGGGAAGGATTGGGGGCAGAAGGAAAAGGGGACGACAGAGGATGAGATGGCTGGATGGCATCACTGACTCAATGGACATGAGTTTGAGTGAACTCTGCGAGATGGTGATGGACAGGGAGGCCTGGCGTGCTGAAATTCATGGGGTTGCAAAGAGTCGGACATGACTGAGCTACTGATCTGAGCAAAGGGTTTAGATAGTGAGTGTTGACCTCACATGATATCAAGAGATTTAAAATACAAATGGAGTTTTCCTCTTGCCTGCTCACTCTCTTGATTTATATTTCCCTGAACCTAGAGTGAGGTTCAGGAATGGAGATCCCATGTCAGCTGAAGATTCAAGAACAGTGATATATTTTCCTCCTGATCCTCCCTTCCACCTTGCTGTCAATCAAAGCAGTTGTGCCATCATCACCTCTTTTCCATTTCAAGCCACAAACTAGTGTCATTTCACCCCCTCTGCATTCTGAATTCTGTTCGTACATTTTATTGGTAAACTACACTTCATTTTGCTTCATGTTTCCCTCTCATATCTCTCTCACATTTTTTTCCAAGCCAGATAGCTACCTGTCTCAGATGCTTTTAATTTTGTATCTTGATCAGTTTTAGTCTCTCATGGACTCCCTACCTACAGCTGTTCTGCACGTCTCACTGTCATTCGTGGGGTGAGCATTGTTTTTCTCATCCACAGCTTAGCGCTTTGAAGTTCTTTCTAAAATGCTCAGGGCCCTTTCCCCAAAAGGTTACAGTGTCTTGTCACTGACTATGTTCTCCAGAATTGGGCTTCACTGGTGGCTCAGACAGTACAGAATCAGCCTGATATGCAGGAGACTCAGGTTCAATCTCTGGGTTGGGAGGATCCCCTGGAGAAGAGAATGGCTACCTATTTGAGTATTCTTGCTTGGAGAGTTAAGATGCACATAGCACATCACAGTCTCTCATGGACAAACCTTCGACTTCATTTCCTTATTTCTGTTCTGTGGTTCATGTGTCTTTAATCTTGTTAGATAGTTCAGTTCAGTCGCTCAGTCGTGTCCGACTCTTTGCGACCCCATGGACTGCAGCACACCAGGCTTCCCTGTCAATCACCAACTCCTGGAGCTTACTCAAACTTATGTCCATCGAGTTGGTGATGCCATCCAACCATCTCTTCCTCTGTCATCCCCTTTACCTCCTGCCTTTAACCTTCCCCAGCATTAGGGCCTTTTCCAGTTGAGTCAGTTCTTCACATGAGGTGGCCAAAATATTGGAGTTTCAGCTTCAGTATCAGTTCTTCCAATGAATATTCAGGACTGATTTCCTTTAGGATGGACTGGTTGGATCTCCTGGCAGCCCAAGGGACTCTCAAGAGTCTTCTTTAATGCCACATTTCAAAAGCATCAGTTCTTTGGTACTCTGCTTTCTTTATAATCCAATTCTCACATCCATATATGACTACTGGAAAAATCATAGCTTTGACTAGACAGGGCTTTGTTGGCAAAGTAATGTTTCTGCTTTCTAATATGCTGTCTAGGTTGGTCATAACTTTTCTTCCAAGGAGAAAGCGTCTTTTAATTTCATGGCTGCAGTCACCATCTGCAGTGATTTTGGAGCCCCCCAAAATAAATTCCCTCACTGTTTCCTTTGTTTCCCCATGTATTTGGCATGAAGAGATGGGACCAGATGCCTTGATCCTGGTTTCCTGAATGTTGAGTTTTAAGCCAACTTTTTCACTCTCCTCTTTCACTTTGCTAGAGACTCTTTAGTTCTTCACTTTCTGCCATAAGAGTGGTGTCATCTGTATATCTGAGGTGATTGATATTTCTCCTGGCAATCTTGATTCCAGCTTGTGCTTTATCCAGCTGGGCATTTCTCATGATGTACTCTGTGTATAAGTTAAATAAGCAGGGTCACAATATACAGCCTTGACGTACTCCCTTTCCTATGGATCCAGTTTGTTGTTCCATATCCAGTTCTAACAGTTGCTTCTTGACCTGCATATGGGTTTCTAAGGAAGCATGCCAGATAATCTGGTATTCCCATCCCTTGCAGAATTCTCCACAATTTGTTATGGTCCACACAGTCAAAGGCTTTGGCATAGTCAATAAAGCAGAAGTAGATGTTTTTCTGGAATTCTCTTGCTTTTTTGATGATCCAGTGGATGTTGGCAATTTGATCTCTGGTTCCTTTGTCTTTTCTAAATCAAGCTTGAACATCTGTAAGTTCATGGTTCACGTGTGTATTGAAGCCTGACTTGGAGAATTTTGAGCATTATTTTACTAGCATATGAGATGAGTGCAATTGTGTTGTAGTTTGAGCATTCTTTGGCATTGCCTTTCTTTGGGATTGGAACGAAAACTGACCTTTTCCAGTCCTGTGGCCACACCTAAGTTTTCCATATTTGCTGGCATATTGAGTGCAGTGCCTTTATAGCATCACCTTTTAAGATTTGAAATAGCTCAACTGGAATTCCATCACCTCCACTATCTTTGTTCATAGTGATGCTTCCTAAGGCCCACTTGACTTCACATTCCAGGAAGACTGGCTCTAGATGAGTGATCACACCATCACAGTTTCTGGGGCATGAAGATCTTTTTGTATAATTCTTCTGTGTATTCTTTCTACCTCTTCTTAATATCTTGTACTTCTGTTAGGTCCATACCATTTCTTTCATTTATTGTGCCCAGCTTTGCATGAAATGATCTCTTGGTATCTCTAATTTTCTTGAAGAGATCTCTAGTCTTTCCCATTCTATTCTTTTGCATGATTTCTCTGCATTGATCACTGAGGAAGGCTTTCTTATCTCTCCTTGCTATTCTTTGGAACTCTGCATTCAGGTGGGTATATCTTTCCTTTTCTCCTTGGCCTTTAGCTTCTCTTCTTTTCTTAGATAACCATTTTGCCGTTTTGCATTTCTTTTCCTTAGGGATGATCTTGATCATTGCCTTCTGTACAATGTTATGACCCTCCATCCATTGTTCTTCAGGCACTCTGTCTATAAGATCAAATCCCTTGAATCTATTTGTCACTTTCACTGTATAATCATAAGGGATTTCATTTAAGTCATATCTGAATGGTCTAGTGGTTTCCCCTACTTTCTTCAATTTCAGTCTGAATTTGGCAATAAGGAGCTCATGATCTGAGCCACAGTCAGCTCCAGGTCTTGTTTTTGCTGACTGCATAGAGCTTCTTCATCTTTGGCTGCAAAGAATATAATCAATCTGATTTCAGTATTGACCATCTGGTGATGTCCATGTGTAGAGTCTTCTCTTGTGTTGTTGGAAGAGGATGTTTGCTATGACAAGTGCATTCTCTTGGCAAAACTGTTAACCTTTGACCTGCTTTGTTTTGTACTCTGAGGCCAAATTTGCCTGTTACTCCAGATATCTTTTGACTTCCCCTTTTGCATTCCAGTCCCCTATAATGAAAAGGACATCATTTTTGGGTGTTAGTTCTAGAAGGTCTTCTAGGTCTTCATAGAACTGTTCAACTTCAGCTTCTCAGCATTACTGGTTGGGGCATAGACTTGGATTACTCTGATATTGAATGGTTTGCCTTGGAAACAAACAGAGATCATTCTGTCACTTTTGAGACTGCATCCAAGTACTGCATTTCAGACTCTTTTATTGACTATGATGGCTACTCCATTTCTTCTAAGTGATTCTTTTCCACAGTAGTAGATATAATGGTCATCTGAGTTAAATTCACCTATTCCTGTCCATTTTAGTTCCCTGATTCCCAAAACGTCGATATTCATTCTTGCTATCTCCTATTTGACCATTTCCAATTTTCCTTGATTCATGGATCTAACATTCCACGTTCTTATGCAATATTTGTTTTTACAGCATTGGACTTACTTCCATCACCAGTCACATCCACAACTGGGTATTGATTTTGCTTTGGCTTCATCTCTTCATTTTTTGTAGAACTGTTTCTCCACTGATCTCCAGCAGCATGTTGGCCACCTACTGGCCTAGGGAGTTCATCTTTCAGTTTCCTATCTTCTTGCCTTTTTATACTGTTCATGAGGTTCTCAAAGCAAGAATATTGAAATAGTTTGCCGTTCCCTTCTCCAGTGGACTATGTTTTGTCAGAAGTCTCCTCCATGACCCATCCATCTTGGGTGGCCCTACATGGCATGGCTCACAGTTTCATTGAGTTAGACAAGGCGGTGGTCCATGTGATCAGTTTGGTTAGTTTACTGTGAGGCAATTTTCAAGATGGTAAGAGAGGTGTGCCTGTTGACCTTGTCTTTTTGGTTGAGGGGCCAGGTGCTGCTTTGTTGTTGTTGTCCTCACCACCTGCCATGGAGAACTGACTTTTTTGGCTGGGTGCATGCCCTGTGTTCCCTCCCCTTTTGTGGGGGTTGTGTGCGGGCATGGGAGTGATCATGGTGGGCTGGGTTGTATGTGAAGGGGGGCCTTCGGGCTTCTCTCATATGCCCCCATCCAGAGGCTGATGGATAGTTGTTAGACAACCTTATCTCACACTCCCATGATACAGTCATTCCAGTGCAAATGCAAAGCCTTTAAGATAACATCCTTGTAAGCCTAGATTAGGTTTTCTTTCAAATCCACCCAAGTGTGTCTCTCCTGTCATTATATTGTCACCATCACTAGTCTTTCCTGAAGCCTTTCTGGATTAACCAGAGGGGATCAGCTCTTTTCTTTATGAAACACATAATTCCCACGGACGTCCATGTGCAACTCCATATCCCTTCCAATTTACCTTTGACCTGTTTCAAATGTCAACCCAGCACATCCATAGGTGATGTTCTTACTTGCGTATCTCAGAGATTGGTACAGGCCATTCTCTTGCAGGATGTGTGTATGTATGCATGTGCACACATGTGAGTCTGCAGGTTTTGAGAGGACTCAACTGACAAACTCATGTACCTTGTGTCTATCAAAGCAAACACTCTCATGTGTATAAAGGCACAGAATTGATTCTTCAGGATGACAATGAAAAGATATTGTCAAGATATCTATCTCCTTGGCTGGCACCAGACACAAAAGTAATCTTTTTCTTTTTTTTTTAGGTTCAAATTCTTTTTTTTTTTTTTTTTTTTTTTACACATGCATGTATGTATTCTTTTAAAAATTCTTTCCCCATTTAGGTTGTTGTATAATACTGGACAGAGTTCTCTGTGCTATTCAATAGATCCTTATGGGTTACCCATTTTAAGTATAGTTGTGTATACATGTCAATCCCAAACTCCCTAACTATCGCTCACCCCTATTCTTCTCCTGTGGTAACCGAAACAGTAATGGTTTTAATGAGTATGGCTCATAACAATTTTTTGATGTAGGTATTATGATTGTTCTCATTTGCTGATGAGAAAACTGAGATGCAGAGAGGTTAATACCTTTTCTAAGGCAAAACAGCTTGAAAGCGTTAGAGGCAGAGTTAAAATCAGGCTTTCTGATATCACAAACCCAGTCTTAACCACTGTGCCTGTTGCCATTACAGCTGATTTATTTTTAAGATTTGTATTGAAGACAAACTGTATATATCTTTTAAAGTAGAAGAATAGTATTTAAAATGGTTAATAAAAAACTATAAAGCCTTTATTTTTGTCTGGAATAGCTCAAATGGATTCTGGTTAGTGATTTAGAAATGCTTTCTGCATAAAAGTTTAATATAATATATAAATATTTAAATTAATGTAAAATGTAAGCATATGCTTTAAAAAGCATATATATTTTTAATTTACACCAGGGTATTGAGTATTATTTTTCCTACATGTAGAAAATGCACCAATGTGGAAAATGAATGATGATGTTTAAAAAATAAAATAAATTGCACAGTTAAGAAATGAAAAATTAAATTATACATGTGTGCTGCCTCCAGAAGTTCATGTAGGGCACAGAAATAACTGAGTAGGGGGGCATAAGAGCCATAAGCAATTTGGCTTTTATTCATGCAGAGTCAAACTTCTCTACTCTTGTTCCTGGACTTGATTTTCGTTTTCTTCTTTGTCTCTTTACTGGATATGAAATTAATAAGAATTTAGGTGGTTTCTAAAGGAATTCTCAATTAGCAGAAGTAAAAGAACTGTATGATGAATAGGTAGGGTTATAAGTGGCTTCTTTGTCAATGAATCTAAGGTGTGATGAAAATTTCCTGTAGTTTATTTTTTCACAATTTCTTCTTTTATTCAATAAATTTTTTTTTAATGTTTATTTATTTGGCTGCACCACGTCTTAGTTGTGCCATGCGGGATCTTTCTTTTTGGTGCACGGACTCTCTAGATGTGATGCATGGGCTCAGTGCTTGCAACGCATGGCTTAGTTGCTCTGAGGCATGTGAGATACCAGTTCCCCAACCAGGGCTTGAACCCACATCCCCTGCACTACAAGGCAGATTCTTAACCACTGGATCGCCAGGGAAGTCCCCACACTTTCTTCTTAACCATATTAAATATGTTGCCATTTGATGTATCACTGTTTGAAAGCAGATTTTTTGTTTCTTTTTGACCATGAAATTTTTTATTTTAAATATTTTTAATGGACATAAATGTTAAATGATGATAATAAAAATTTGATGCTAATGTTACCACTCCCTTTTTGCATCTGGAAAACAGCATAAGCAATGTGTCTTTGCTTTGAATGTCAGTTTTCCTGAATTACAGTGATGTTGGTCTACCTCTGAGCCATATATAGCAGCCATATATATTCCTTATTGAAGCTTGCAGTCAGCATAATCATACTCTTACCTTTTTTGTGGCTGAAATTCAGAATGAAGAATTTCTGTTTAGCATCCCTGTTTCAGAGAACAGTCTAATGGAAGAGCCTGAGTTTATGCAGTACACATGTCCTGGTACAGGGTCAGGTACCAGGAGTTGGTGATATCAAAAGTTAGAGTAGTGCCCACACTCTTCAGAGTATGTTTCTCTGTGTTTCTATAAAAAATTTAAAAAATAGGGAAAAAAAACCATTTAATACTCAAATGAGAACATGTTAAACCAAAAAATATTTGACTTACCATGTATGGCATGTTGGTATATTGCTATAACTGGGGAATACATATTGTTTTTAGAAATTCTGAAATGTCTCTCAAAGGAAGGTTGGTAGTTAAAGCCATTTTCTGACTTTAAGAAGCAACATTTCTATAATAAGTTGACCATGAAACATGTAATCTGTCACTGCAAAAGTTGTAAATTTAATTTTTGCCATCATATGGCTGTTCCTTTTGTTGTTGTTGTTCAGCTGCTGAGTCATGTCCAACTCTTTGCAACCCCATGGACTGCAGCACACCAGGCTTCCCTGTCCTTCATCATCTCCCGGAGCTTGCTCAAACTCATGTCCAGCTGTTCCTTTAAGCATCCATTACTCTTCCTGTTCCTTCCTTCCCTCTTCCCACCCCTAGTGATGCCAATAAGGCATGCCTCACCTGGCCCCTGAGCAGATGGTTAGATGCCTCTCCTCATCTCTCCAGCCTATCTGATATTACTTCCTGCTTGTGACTTACTCTCATGGTTGGGCTAACAGTATTCCAAGTTCCAGATACAATATGATTGAATAGCAAAATTTTGATGTATTTGGTGCTCCATCCAAAATTAGACAAAGAAAGGGACCTGTTTCCACATGGCAAAAATCCCCAAGGAATGAATCCCTAGTAGTGAAATGTCTGATAGTCTGACAGTTTAGGTGAGTTCATCTTTAGAGGCCAGTGGACCTCACTAGTGTTTCTCAAACTCAGATCTTTTTCTACATGCTTATATTTAAGGTCCTCATGGTCATTTGAAAGTAAGGTTGGAGGGAATTGGAGGTAATATACTCTATCTGATGCTTTCCAAAAAGAAGTAATATTGTTGCCTAAGGGATGTATATTTTGCATGATGATATGAGAAAGAAAGCAGCTACTCTCATTTATCCATTGTTTTCAAACTACCTTTCTTTTCTGTTTCTTTGAAACAACTTGATGAACTATTTGATTTATGAAAATTATTCTTAGGCTCTAAATGCCACTAAATAAATTATTTATTTGGAAGATGGCTAGAAAGCTTAATGGGCTTCCCTGATGACTCAGCAGTAAAGAATCCACCTGCAATGCAGGAGACGTGAATTCGGCCCCTGGGTCGGGAAGATCCCCTAAAGCAAGAAATGGCAACCCATTTCAGTATTCTTGCCTGGAAAATCCCATGGACAGAGGAACCTGGGATCCTACAGTCCATGGGATCCTAACAGTTGGACATGACTTAGTGACTAAACCATCACCACCATAAAATTAAGTGGGGAAAGTTTTATTTATGAGAAAAGCATTATTTCATGTTGGATAGAGTATTTCAAGATACACTTGTGTCTGGGTTAGATTTTTTACAATGGTTATATTTTGTAGATTCAATATAGAAAACAGAATCATTCAAAAATATATCTTTTATTCTTTACCAGAAATCTCATTTGTTAAAATAGAGTTATCATAAATGGTCTAATGTGCCCAAAATCTAATACATTGTTCTTGAGTGTAATAGTAAATTCCTGAAGGAAACTTTCAACTCTTTGTATACAGTAAGACTATCCAGCAGGCATAATCACATTTCTCAAATTCCCAAGAAGTACAAACTACTTTGTTTCTTAAAATGATAAGTTTTAAAAATGCACACACATTTTAAGGGTTCCGCCCCCCCCCCCATGGCCTCAGAAGAGCATAAAGTCTTTATTGTTATCCAATTAGGTTTCTGTGAATAAATGTTTTATGCTTATAAATCTGTTGAGTAAAAATAAAATAATCAGCAAAATTCTATCCTATATACTTTTATGAAATTTCTCCCCACACCTTCAAATTTCCCTGAAGGTCCTTTTTTTTTTCCTCATTTAAGTTGCTTAAGATATTGTTAGTGACTTGGGATATGAGAGTGTATTTTATGTTTAAAATCACATAACTTTTAGTTTTTTTAATTGAAAGGGATTCTAAGAGATTAGTTTTGGAATAACTTCTTCATTCTACAGATAAAAAAAATTGAACCTCAAAGAAGCTATGTAAGCCATCTGATATACATGGCAGAAACACTAATTCGCAGTTCAAGGCACAGATCAGTTCAACAAACATTTATTGAGTAGTTCTTAAGGATTTTTAAATAATTGAGAAATAATGTTGCCCTTCTAGGGGATTATACTCTATTAGGATGTGCAGACCAGTAAATAGATAATATCAATATAATGTGTTAAGTACAGTAATAAGGAAAAGTGCAGGATGAAAGTATAAAAATAGAAGAATGGATTCACCTGATAAGTGATTTTATTTTTCTTCAACTAGCATTTATTGAGTGCATGCATGCGTGCTAATTCACTTCAGTCACGTCTGACTCTTTGCAACCCTATGGACTGTACCCTGCCAGGCTCCTCTTGTCCATGGATTTCTCCAGGCAAGAACACTGGAGTGGGCTGCCGTTTCCTTCTCCAGGAAATGTTCCTGATGGTTACCTACACGAAGTGCCAGGTAATAAGTATTGGTGAAGTAAAATCGACAGTCTCTGATTTCAGGATTCGTAGTCTTTTGGGGGACAGATGTCAGTAAACAAACCAGATAAAAACATATGATAAAAACTGACATTGATGTCTTGAATGCAGTGCTAGAGGGGCACATAACAAAGGGACCTGACTGACTTCCCCAAGTCAGGAAAGTCTTCCATCTCATCTAGTCGCTGGGATAACCCACAAACTAAAGGGATCCGGCTTACTGACTTTTAATAGTTAAGCAAAAAAAAAAAAAAAAAGCTTTTCTTTTATTTAGGAATAATAGATTCTCTTCTAGAGAAGATGTATAGGACAACGCATGCAGGAAGGGGCGGGGGGCTTCCATGTCCTTGCTGGGTGTGTCACTTTTGAAGCACCTCCATATGTTCACCTCTGAAGCTCTCCAAACCCTGCCCTTTTGGGTTTTTATGGAGGCTTCATTACATAGGCACAGTTGATTAAACCAGTGGCTACTGGTGACTGATTCAACCTCCAGGCCCTCTCCCCTGCCAGGAGAAAGAAGGAGGGTTGTAATTTCCAACTTTTTAATCATGTGGTTGGTTCCTCTGGCAACCAGGCTTTATTCTATGGCGATGCTTCTTTCTGTGGGGCACACCTATGCACTGCAGAATATTTGGCAC
Source organism: Budorcas taxicolor (assembly GCF_023091745.1). NCBI lineage: Eukaryota > Metazoa > Chordata > Mammalia > Artiodactyla > Bovidae > Budorcas > Budorcas taxicolor. The sequence goes on along the minus strand of NC_068918.1, from coordinate 74,101,676 downwards.
ACCTAATCTTTGGATGTGTGTGTGCTTAGTTGCTCAGTCATGTCTAGCTCTTTGTGATACCATGGACTATAGCCTGCCAGGCTCCTCTGACCATGGGATTTCCCAGGCAAGAATACTGGAATGTGTTGCCATTTCCTTTCCTTCTGGGATCCTCCTGACCCAGGAATTGAACCCACATTTCCTACATTGACAGGCAGATTCTTTAACACTGAGCCACCTGGGAAGCCCCAATCTTTGGGTCCCTAATGCCAACAGAATCTATTGTTCATTGTGAGAAATCTAAGTACATATACACTTTTCCTCAAGCTCTCTGAAAAGAAATGGCACTACTTACAGCTGAAAGTTACTGTTATATTTCTTTAACAAAAATAATAAAAAAAAATAAGTAGGACATGTAGGATGCAGAGAAAGCTGTACTCGAAAGCAAACCACAGCACTAAAACCATTGTATTATTCTAAAAAAAGCAATAGATATAAACAAATTAAGCCTTAAATTTGAGAAACTAGAAAAGCAGGAGTGAAGAAAATGGAAAAATTATGAAGAACAGAAGTAAATGAATTAGAAGAAAAAAGCTGAATTGATATTCATAAGATCAAAAGAAGCCTCTGGCAATGTTAATCAAGAAAAAATCAGTAAAGCACAAATCTAGAACATGGAAAATAATGGATATAACTACATATATTAAAATAATTTTAAAATATATAATATTATGCACATATTTGAAAATTTTAATGAAACACTTTTCCTAGCAAAATTGAAATTATGAAGGATAGGAAATCAAGAAAAAGTAACTTTGAAAAGAAAAGGAGAAATTTATCATTCAAAACATCTTCAAACAAACACACACACAACTGAAGAAATACACATTAAGGAATCTTCAAGGAATAAATATTTCTATAGCATTGGGACTCTTTTATAAAAAGAATTGAAAAGTTTTTCATGCAATAGTACTAAAATGGAAAATGTGAGCACACACACATATACAAATCCAGAGGACTGACTTTATTTTACTTGCAAATATAGAAGCAATATATAAAGCACTGCTGGGCTTCTCCGGTGGCTCAGATGGTAAAAATACTGCCTGTAATGCAGGAGACCCAGGTTCAGTCCCTGAGTTGGGAAGATCCCCTGGAGAAGGGATTGGATACTTACTCCAGTATTCTTGCCTGGAGAATTCCATGGACAGAGGGAACCTGGTGGGCTACAGTCCATTGGGTCGCAAAGACTTGGACACAACTGAGCAACTATCACGAACATTGCCTAACTACAGCACCACTAAATTGAAAATTATATAATGACCAGTCATGGAAGAATGTTTTATCAGGAAATCTATTAATGTATTTTATCAAAGGATAGAAAACATTTGTCAGTCTCAACACTAATAAACATATTTGATGAATCATAATATACATTACTGATATGTTGCCTAAGAACACTAAGAGAAGGATACTACCAACCATAACACTTAATGTTATTAGTTGTTTAGGGCTTTTAAGTTTCTATTATAGTTATAACTATATAATCACTGTAGTATTACTGTTCGGGATTAACATTCTTTATTAACACCCTGTTTTATTGCATTGTGTTCTGAGAGGACAGATTCCCAACAGCCAGCATCATTAGTCAGAGGGCTTTCCTGTAATAGAAAGGGAAGGCCATGGTCAGAGGGCTTTCTCATTAAACCAAGATGCAAATGGGGACGCAAACAGTTGTAGCTACTAGTGCACATTTTTTTTTTCTGGAAATGCAGCTAGGATAAGCAAGCAAGAAGGAAAAAAAAAGGTCTAAAAATGACTGTAAAGGAAGGCAAAACTCACTGTTATTTGCAATAATGTAACTGCTTCAAAAAATTTTCTGGAAATTAATGAGTTGAAATGTGACTGGCTTCAAAGTCAATATAAAAAAACAGTAGCTTTGCTTCCTACCTAGAATAATAAGTGGCTAGAAAACAAAGGTTTAAATATGTTTATTGTTTAAAAAAACAATAAAAATGTGAAATAAATCTCAACCTAAGATGCACATGTTACATCTTTGTGTATTTGAACAAATGAGATGATGTAATCTGTGCAGTCAGTGTATATTGAAAGCTGTTAATTCTCTCGAAATTGCAATTCAGCTAAACAGAAATCAATGTAATACATTCTGAGAATGTATTACATGATTTTATACTCAATCTAAAAAAAATAAATTAATCTGAGTAACTGTAAAGTTTAAAGAAATTTAAAGGTAATACATGATTTCTATAACTAAAGATGGTTCTGTTGTCAGAGAAGAAAGATATATCAAAAGAATAAAATAAAAAATGTAAAATAGATCCCAAAATTTACAATTGAATAGCGATAAATTTAAAAATTAAAGTCAGTGGGGAATACAGCTGAGTTACTATTTCAAAACATACAATGGACTAAATATTCAGATTTTAAATTACATACGTGTTAAAAAAAAAAAATTCCTATGGCCAAAATGCCAAGACTAGAGCTAGATGACAAATGACAAAACAGGAAAAATAAGGTACAAAATATGCAAAATTCTCATAAATTCTTACTTTATGAATCATTGTTTTAAAACTTTAGAGAAAATCTAACAAAAACAAAATAAAAAGAATATAAAATCAAACAGTTGTCATAGGTTCTTACAGTGGAAATAAAAATCAGATCAGCTCTTGAAGGTAATTTTAATAATATTCATTAAAATTCTTTAGGATATACACACCTTATAATCTGGGAATTCTATTTCCAGAACTTTATCCCAAGGAAATAATTAAATAAGCACACAAAAATATACATGCCAAGATGTTTATGCAACATGATCCTGGTATCACAGTCCACAGTTCACAGTTCAGTCGCTTAGCTGTGTCTGACTCTTTGTGATCCCATGGACTGCAGCAGGCCAGGCTTCCCTTTCCATCACCAACTCCCAAACCTTGATCAAATTCAAATACTTCGAGTCGGTGATGTCATCCAGCCATCTCATCCTCTGTTGTCCCCTTCTCCTCCTGCCTTCAATTTTTCCCAGCATCAAGGTCTTTTCAAATGAGTCAGTTCTTCGGATCAGGTGGCCAAAGTCTTGGAGTTTCAGCTTCAGCACCAGTCCTTCCAATGAATATTCAGGACTGATTTCCTTTAGGATGGATTGGTTGGATCTCCTTACAGCCCAAGGGACTCTCAAGAGTTTTTCCCAGCATCACAGTTCAAAAGCATCAATTCTTCGGCACTCAGCTTTTTTTATAGTCCAACTCTCGTATCCATACATGACTACTGGAAAAACCATAGCTTTGACTAGATGAACATTTGTTAGCAAAATAACATCTCTGCTTTCTAATATGCTGTCTAGCTTGGTCATAGCTTTTCTTCCAAGGAGCAAGCGTCTTTTAATTTCATGGCTGCAGTCACCATCTGCAGTGATATTGGAGCCCAAAAAATAAAGTCTGTCACTGTTTCCTTTGTTTCCCCATCTATTTGCCATTAAGTGATGGGACCATGTGCCATGATATTAGTTTTCTGAATGTTGAGTTTTAAGCCAACTTTTTCACTCTCCTCTTTCATCAAGAGACTCTTTAGTTCTTTTTCACTTTCTGCCTTGATAAGGGTGGTGTCATCTCTATATCTGAGGTGATTGATATTTCTCCTGGCAATCTTCATTCCAGTTTGTGCTTCATCCAGCCCAGCATTTCTCATGACGTACTCTGCATATAAGTCAAATAAGCAGAGTGACAATATATAGCCTTGACGTACTCCTTTCCTGATTTGGAACAGTCTGTCGTCCAGTTCTAACTGTTGCTTCCTGACCTGCATACAGGTTTCTCAGGAGGCAGGTCAGGTGGTCTGGTATTACCATCTCTTTCAGAATTTTGCAGTTTGTTGTGAGCCACACAGTCAAAGGCTTTGGCATAGTCAATAAACTAGAAGTGGATGTTTTTCTGGAACTCTCGCTTTTTCAATGATCCAGCGGATGTTGACAATCTCTGATTCCTCTGCCTTTTCCAAATCCAGCTTGAATATCTGCAAGTTCACAGTTCACATACTGTTGAAGCCAGTCTTGGAGAATTAGAAGCGTTGCTTTGTTAACCTGTGAGATGAATACAATTGTGCAGTAGTTTGAACATTCTTTGGCATTGCTTTTCTTTGGAATTAGAATGAAAACTGACCTTTTCCAGTTTGTGGCCACTGCTGAGTTTTCCAAATTTGCTGGCATATTGAGTGCAGCACTTTCACAATATCATCTTTTAGGATTTGAAGTAGCTTAACTGGAATTCTGTCACCTCCGCTGTCTTTGTTCGTGGTGGTGCTTCCTAAGGTCCACTTGACTTTGCATTCCAGGATATCTGGCTCTAGGTGAGTGATCACACCATCATGGTTATCTGGGTCATGATCTTTTTTGTACAGTTCTTCTGTGTATTCTTGCCACCTCTTCTTAATATCTTCTGCTTCTGTTAGATCCATACCATTTCTGTCCTTTATTGTGCCCAGCTTTGCATGAAATGTTCCATTGGTATCTGTAATTTTCTTGAAGAGATTTCTAGTCTTTCCCAATCTGTTCTTTTACATGATTTCTCCGCATTGATCACTGAGGAAGGCTTTCTTATCTCTCTTTTCTATTCTTTGGAACTCTGCATTCAGATGGATATATCTTTCCTTTTCTCCTTTGCCTTTAGGGTCTCTTCTTTTCTCAGCTATTTGTAAGGCCTCCTTAGACAACCATTTTGCATTTTTGCATTTCTTTTTCTTGGGGATGGTCTTGATCACTGCCTCCTGTACAATGTCATGAACCTCCATCCATAGTTCCTTAGGCACTCTGTCTATCGGATCTAATCCCTTGAATTGATTTGTCACTTCCCCTGTATAAGGGATTTGATTTAGGTCATACCTGAATGCTCTAGTGGTTTTCCCTACTTTCTTCAATATATATCCTGGTATAAATCTTTTAAAAGCATTTATGGATTCAATTTGCTAATATCTTATTAAATATTCTTCATGTATATTCATGAGCAATGTTGGCTTATAGACTTCCTTTCTTATAATGTCAGTCTGATTTTGGTATTCAGGTACTGCTACCATCATAGATCGAGTTAGCAAGTATTTCCTCTGTTTTTGTTTTCTGGAAGAAATTTTTGATGAATTGGTATCATTTCTTACTTAAATATGTGAAAAAATTCCCCAGTGAAACTATTGGGGCCTGGTGCTTTCCTTTTTAAGGTTATTGATTATTAATTCAATTCATCTAACAGATCTAATAATAAGCAACATATTAATTAATATATCATAAAACTATTTGCAGTTTATAACTTTCAAGGAATTGGTCAGTGTCATCTAAATTATCAAAATTGTGGGCATAGAGTTATTTCATAGGATTCCTTTCTTTTTTTTAATATTCATAGAATCCATAACAATCCATCTTTTATTTCTTATGTTGTTAATTTGTGTCCTCCCTCTTCTTGTTTCCCTTTTTCCCTCCCTTCCTTCCCCTGTCTCTCTCTCTCTCTCTCTCGTCATTTTATTGATATTTTCAAAGGACCAGCTTTTGGTTTTATTGATTTTCTCTGTTATTTACCTGTTTTCATTTTTTTTGATTTCTGCTCTAATTTTTTTTATTAAAGTTCAATATATTTTAGTTGAAGTAATTCACTGATGTGTAACATAGTGATTCACAATATTTAAATGTTCTACTCCATTTATAGTTATTATATTGGCTATATTCCCTGCACAGTAAAATACATCTTTGTAACTTTTCTATTTTATACATAATATTTTGTACCTCTTAATCCCCTATTCCTATCCTGCCACTTTCCTGTTTGTTTTGGTGAACATTCTGGCCATATTTCAAGATGATTACTCTCCTTCCCCTGGGGGCTAGCACTGTGAGGAGATCTCTGTTGGTTCTTTTCCATTAAAACCGTGTGAGTTTTCTGGAAGGAAAGGCCTCTGTGTGAGGGTTTCCCTTAGAAGGTGGCCCCCAGGAGTTGTTCATTCTCAGTCTAGTCCACTCTCAAAACTCCAGAAATTTGTCAAAGTTACCATTATGTGTTCTTATAGTAGATGGCTCCAGCAACTGCTGCTCAAGGTAAATAGATCTCAGCTGTGGTTTTCTGTATTCTCCTGTCTTCCCAGACTTCAGAGCAGCAGTTTGCCCTATGATCTCAGTTTTCAAATGGAGGTCATTGTTTTTTTAATTTGTGTGGCTTTCTTTTTATCATTTTGAGGATGGGAGTGACAATTGCCAAGCTCTTTATATGTCAGAATGGAAACTCAAAGTTGGGAATGCTTTTCAAAAGTTTTGCTTTGCTTTTTTCATGTTTCTTTCTTTTAAAACTTTGAATTGTGCAGTGACCATGCATTGCTTGAGTAACCCAGTTATTAGTGGTCTTCTCATCCCTACTTTTGGTCTAACATCAATCAGTGCATGAAACTCAGCCCCTTTACTTAGTTTCGCATGAAATCCAATAGCACTTACCATTCATCATCGTTCGTTTTTTCTTCTTATTTTTGTAAGCTCTACTTAAGATTTATAGAGGCACTGAAAAGGATGACAGTCACACACTACACATCCTGCCCCTAGACAAATCCCCACTGAACACAACTCTTACAAAACCTCTCTGTCCTGTTGCTGCTTTTGGTAGTCTACTGCCCAATGCCCTGGACGCCCTACGTACCCTCTTCAGCAATAAGACTCAGCTTCCACTTCTCAAATGAAAGTCAGATTCTACACATAATGCATTTATTATTTTGTGGAAATAAGCCCATTTGTAAATGAGAGAAATAATGAAATACTCTATCCAGTTGCATTTCTGATCATCTTTCCCTCACCAGTAGCCATTTCCAAGAAGGTCTAATCCACCTGCACTCTCCCACAGTGGTGGGCTGCATCTGTAAACCGAACCTGGGCTGCCTCGGACTTCAGAAACGTGGGCTGTTTCTACAGAACAGCACTGTCCCTTTCCCTCTGGCAATTTTCTTTGTCATCCTCAGATTTTGTGCTCCTGTCATAGACATACCTTTTTCAAAGAGGGCTAGATCTCAGCCTTGGGTGAGGGCAAGGTACTCTCCTAGTCATTAGTTTCTGTATTTTCTACTCTTCCTTAGGGAGTAGCAGCTTTTGGTATCTGCTACCTTTGGACCCCTTAGAGTTCTCTTTCATAACAAATAAATAATTCCTTGTAGTACAGTTTTTCTGTTCAAATATCAGCATGGTTTCTTTATTCGGATGGACCAGAGCCATTTGTCAACACATTGTTTCTGAGTCTTTACCTGTTTCTTTTTGATACAAAATGTTTAAGTTTATAGACTATAAAACATAAATCACAGACTATATTTTGGTCCCCTTTTAACCTTTAACATCCTGCACTATTTCTGGCATGCAACAAGTACTCAAAAATAGTTTGGTGAATAAATAAATGAATAATAGTGGTGATTTATTTAGCAATAACCTGGGAATGTTTATATATATTTATGATACAAAAGGAAAAACAACTTACAGCAATGAATGACAGTTAGTATGATTATTTTTAAACTTTCATACTTCAATGTTTTCCCAAATTTGTATTAGTTTGAATTGAATAAAGTTTCCTGAAGGACATTTCTCAAAAATAACTCAATTCTCCCCACATGAGGAATTTAAATTCTGTTCTCTAAGATATTAATTCATGAAATGCATGATTTGTCCATTCTTGTTAAGTGAAGAATACATAAGCCTCTAAAGTAAAGCTAATTTATTTTCCTGTAGCATTCATACTTTTTATTAGGTTCTTTCCAATATTAAGGGATGTTAAACTGTGAGATTATATTTTTTCCCAGAAGATAAACATGTCAATACTATACTCAATGAAGTCTAAAAAATTCTATATCTGGCAATGAAGACTCATTATTAAGGCATTCCAATCATCTGCATAATTCATTATGGTTCATCAGAGAAATTTATCCTGAGGCTTTTGGTGTTCATTGTCAGCAGTTAATTGTGGCCTCAATACATTTTGCAACAGAGTGAATGACAGCTATATCTGTAAGCAGTTTTCCAAACAGTCTACTATCTGATTTGTGCATGTATAACTTATATTTAATTCAGAAGCTTTATTTATGAGATTTCACCTACATTACATTTTCATTTTGAAGTCTCTTGATGATAAATTGAATTATAGAGAATAAGATGGATTTGTTTAAGAAAAATGGCACACTTCTCAAGTATTAGATATTTTGGTATGTTTTATATGTCATCAAAAGTTCCTTTAACTCAAATTCTTGTTTTTTTCTTTTTCTCCTCTTGGGAATGATATTTACAATAGCTAGGACATAGAAGCAACCTAGATGTTCATCAAGATATGAACAGATGAAGGTTTGGTACATATTTACAATGAAATATTACTAAGCCATACAAAGGAATGAATTTGAGTAAATTATAGTGAGGTGGATGGACCTAGAGCCAGTTACACATAGTGAAGTAAGTCAGAAAGAGAAAAAACAAATATTGTATATTAATGCATATATATGGTGTGTAGAAGAGTAGTATTGATGAGCCTATTTGCAGGGTGCATAGCGACACAGATGTAGAGAACAGACTGTGGACATAGCGAGGGAAGGAGAGGGTGGGACATATTGAGAGGGTAGCATTGCGACATATACACTCCTATGTGTGAGACAGAGTCAGTGGGAATCTGTTGTATGATGCTGGGAGCTCAACCCAGTGCTCTGTGCCAACCTAGAGGGGTGGCTTGGGGTGGGGAGTAGGAGGGCATATATGTATACCTATGACATCCATATTGTTTTATGGCAAAAACCAACACAAAATTGTGAAACAATTATCCTCCAATTAAAAAATAAATATTAAAATATTAAAACAAAAAAGCAAAAGAATGGAGGAAATTGAGAATTATACTCAGTAATGACAATGAGAATATATGAACGGGGTATTCACTTTGTGTGATATGTTGCAAGAAATTGCAAATAATTCTGGTCCCAGCTTTACCTGTTTGAAAAAAATGAGTCCCTTCTCTTCCCAACTTGCTGCACTGAGAGAATTCTTATCTACAGACGTCAAGAAACAGCTGTTTACTAATGGATCACAGCAGGAGAATAAACACAGCAGCCTGGGCAGAGGATATTTTTCACTCTTGAGCAACTTGTTTCTCAATATTTTGTCCTCTGTTGTGGATTATAAAGTGTGTATGTGAGAGTAAACATCAGGCAATCACTCTTCCTCTCACTACATGAGGAATAACACTTTGAGGCACATTAGTAATTCATATATTCTGAGCCATGTGCAATGCAGTTCTTTATTGAGCAAAATGAGTACAAAATAGGAACATGGATTTGGTTTACTTTTCTCATTAATCTTAAGAACATCATGTTAAGATGGGAATATTTCTTTCAAAGCAGTCAAATCCCTGATTTAGCGGTTTCTATATTCTGCTGTATTATGTTGTTACCAATTATTGCATTCCTTTTATAATTATACAGCTATTGCAATAGACCAAGTGAGATATTATGAGAGTGAACCAGAGGAACAGTGATTGGATTAAGAATATTTCAATAAGATGAAAGTTTTCAAGTATTTTGAAAACTTCAAAGAGATCATATATAAAAGGAAATGAAAAAAATCCCTTCAATCTAAGAGCAGTCATTAAATTTGGCAGTTAGAAAGGTTTTGGTAATGTTTCAGTACACTTGGGAACTATACTGCAAAGAGTAGAGACTGATAACTCTTTCAAAGAGATTGGCATTAAAGACCATTAGAGTTCATTTGGAGTTTTGTTTCAGATAGAGTAGGCAGTATGCATTTCTTTCAGTTGGGAATAATATGCAAATATTCCCATCATAGTAATATCTAAAATTTTCTGTTTGGAAGTTGGATAAGGTTTGTGAAGGATGCTTAGAAATTATCGTTAAGTAAATAGGAAGATAGCAGAAAGCAAAGAGGGACTAAAGAGCTTCTAGATGAGGGTGAAAGAGGAGAGTGAAAAAGCTGGCTTAAAACTTAACATTCAAAAAACAAAGATCATGGAATCTGGTCCCATCACTTCATGGCAAATAGATTGGGAAACAATGGAAACAGTGACAGATTTTATTTTCTTGGGCTCCAAAATCACTGCAGATGGTGACTGCAGCCATGAAATTAAAGACACTTTCTCCTTGAAAGGAAAGCTATGATAAACCTGGACAGTGCATTAAAGAGCAGAGGCATCACTTTGTGAACAAAGGTCTGTATAGCCAAAGCTATGATTTATACAGTAGTCATGTGTGGATGTGAGAGTTGGACCATAAGGAAGGCTAATCACTGAAGAAGAATCAACAGTTTGGAGAAGACTCTTGAGATTCTCTTGGACTGCAAAGAGGTCAAACCAGTCAATCCTAAAGGAAATCAACCCTGAATATTCACTGGAAGGACTGATGCTGAAGCTGAAGTTCCAATGCTTTGGCCACATGATGCAAAGAGCAGACTCATTGGAAAAGACCCTGATGCTGGGAAAGATTGAGGGCAGAAGGAGAAGGTGACAGAGGATGGCATGCTGCAGTTCATCAGGTTGCAAAGAGTTGGATGTGATTTGGCAACTGAAAAACAACAAATAGGAAAGATAATTTTGGGGGAAAGTGATTATCTTCACATCACTAAAAAATCTAAATAAAGAAACATTTTTGAGTGTGTATCTTGTATATAGCTTGTATATAACTTACCACATCAGTTTATTGTCAAATATAATGTCATTCACTGCTGCTCAAAAAAAGGATGCTTGGGCTGTAGTCTCAATAACACAGAGTTAATATAAGTTCAAAGCATAGACAGATCTTAAGTATTTAATAATACCTTGCTATTACACCTAAGCTGCTTGCTCCTTTCCTGAGGCCAAGCCCATATTCTGAGTGCCAATGTTTAGCTCAGAAAAAACATAGAAAATATAACATCTCTATTAAAAAAGACTAAAGTTATTTTTTAAAGGATTGTGAATATGATATAACAGGGTCAAAAAGATTTATCATCCCACGTTAAAGCAAAACACTAGATAAAAAACATGAATAAATGGTTAAGATGCTATACATCAGATAATGAAGGAAACTGATGCCGAGTGATGAGAAACAAGTGGCTTGAGCTCAGTGACTGCTCCAGATATACTGCCTTCAAAGAGTTTTCAGGCTGAAGCCCAGGGAGGGGGAATCTGAGATGCCCTGAGCTGAGGAGATGGACTGAGGATTTTTGGAGGAGGGCATGGCAATCCACTCCAGTATTCTTGCCTGGAGAATCCCCACGGACAAAGGAGCCTGGAGGGCTACAGTCCATGGGGTCACACAGAGTTGGACATGACTGAACCAACTTAGCATGCACACACACACTGAGGATTTAGGATGATCAGAGCAGCTAGAGTTTGCAAGACAGTACTGGAGAGATGAGAACTAGACCGAGAAAAAGAAGAGATGTGAATGTTTCCAGCACTCATGCAGGACTGGAAATTGTGCCTGTTCCTACCAACCAGACTGGAAAACCTAATAATTCATGGGAAATTGGGTAAATACATAGAAAAGATTTGCATCAGTAATGAGGCAAAATTAGCCTTAGACCAAAGCTGTTCTAGTCCTGCTTGATATATTTTAAACACAAGACCCCAAAAGATCAAACTGTCTCCAAATTTTAAGGACATATTCCTAATATTACAGGACACTTTGGGAAAATTGAAGAGGAGGGAATTACTTTCTGACTCATTCTATGAGGCCAGCATTACCCCAGTCAGTCAGTCAGTCAGTTCAGTTGCTCAGTTGTGTCCGATTCTTTGCGACCCCATGAATTGCAGCACGCCAGGCCTCCCTGTCCATCAGCAACTCCCAGAGTTCACTCAGACTCATGTCCATCGAGTCGGTGATGCCATCCAGCCATCTCATCCTCTGTCGTCCCCTTCTCCTCCTGCCCCCAATCCCTCCCAGCATCAGTCTTTTCCAATGAGTCAACTCTTCCCATGAGGTGGCCAAAGTACTGGAGTTTCAGCTTTAGCATCATTCCTTCCAAAGAAATCCCAGGACTGATCTCCTTCAGAATGGACTGGTTGGATCTCCTTGCAGTCCAAGGGACTCCCAAGAGTCTTCTCCAACACCACAGTTCAAAAGCATCAGTTCTTTGGCGCTCAGCTTTCTTCACAGTCCAAACCTCAGCATTACCCCAAGAACAAAGATCTAACAAGAATAATTAGGCTGTAAACCAATATCTTGCCTGAGCTTAGATGCAAAATTTCTAACCAAAATTTTAGCAAATTAAATTAATAATATATAAAAGGAGTAATGCATCATGACTAAGTAAAGTTTATTCCAGGAATTCCAGTTTGGTTCACATATTTGAAAATTACATATCAGAAATTAAAAATTATTTCTGTATGGTTATCTTAATAGATGCAAGAATATTTGTAATAAAATTCAAAATTTATTTCTGATAAAAAACTGTCAGAAACAGAGAAATAAAAGGGAATATCTTGAATATTTAAAAAAGGGCATTTACAAAAACTTGGGCTGCTATCATAACTTAATGATGAAAGACTGAATGGATTTCCCTTAGGATCAGGAACAAGACAAGTACATTCACTTTCCTTATTTTTAGCTTTGTACTGGAAGATTTAGCCAGTCCAATAAGGATAGCATTTTTTAAAAGGCACTTAATCAAAATACTACAGATTGGAAAGGAAAAAGTAAAATTGTTACTATTTGCAGAAAACATGGTCATCCGTGTGGAATATCTGATTAGATGTACAAAAAAAGCTTCAAGAACTAATAACTTAGTAATATTGTACTATAGAAAGCAAAATTAAAATACAAAAATCAATTGTGTTTTTTTGTACAAGTAATGAACAGCCAAAAATTAAATTTAAAAAGTGTTTCATTTACAATAGTATTAAAAATGAAATACTTATGGATAAATCTGAAATGTATAAAACTAGTATATTAAAAGCCGCAAAATTGAGAAAAAATAGACCTTAATAAATGGAGTGATATACAGAGTTTATGGTCTGGGAAAGTCACTATGACTAACATGTCAATTCTCCATATACAGATTCAAGCAATTCCATTCAGAAGCTAGCATGCTTTTCTTTTCAGTAGAGATAATCTGGTTCTAAAATTCATAAGGAAATGCAAAATAAGAACAAATTTGAAAGGCTCCTTGACATGAATGCTCACTATAAAGCTTCAGTTTTCAAGGTAGTGTAGTAATGGCATACAAAACGACAAACAAATCAGTGAACCAGAATATTGAGTTCCAAAGTAGATTCAGATAGAAGTGACAACTGATTTTCAACAAGGTACAGAGGTTATTCAGGGGAGAAAGTATGGTCTTTGCAACAAATGGTGCTAGAAAAATTGGGTGTATATGGGCAAAAAATTCCAGAATAGCAACAAAGAGCATTGATCCATAGCTCACACCGTATAACAAATCAACACAAAATGGACAATAGGCCAAAGAAATACTAAATATATAAAACTTTTGAGAAAAAATATTGGACAAAAATCTTTGTGACACTGGGCTAGACAAAAATCCTAGGTATGACACAAATTCACTATCCGTAAAAAGGAGAAAAAGAAAATTAGGATTCATCAATTTTAAAACTTCTGCTCTTTGAAAGACACTCTTAAGAGAATGAAACCAGAAGTCCCCAAACTGGAAGAAATATTTTCAAATGATATATGTGATAAGAAGATCTATACAGAGACTATACTTAATCAACAAGAAAAAAAATTCAACTGAATATTGAGCAAAATTTTGAGGAAGATCTTTCACCAATGAAGATTATCCAAAGATAGTGGGAAATTAGCATGTGAAAAGATGTTAAATACAATTTGCCATTCAGTTCAGTTGCTCAGTCGTGTCCAACTCTTTACGACCCCATGGACTGCAGTATGCCAGGCCTCCCTGTCCATTGCCAATTCCTGGAGTTTACTCAAACTCATGTCCATTGAGTTGGTGATGCCATCCAACCATCTCATCCTCTGTCATCCCCTTCACCTCCTGCCTTCAATCTTTCCCAGAATCACAGTCTTTTCCACTGAGTCAGTTCTTTGCATCAGGTGGCCAAACTATTGGAGTTTAGCTTCAACATCAGTTCTTCCAATGAATATTCAGGACTGATTTCCTTTAGGATGCATTGGTTGGATCTCCTTGCAGTCCAAGGGACTCTCAAGAGTCTTCTCCAACACCACAGTTCAAAAGCATCAATTCTTTGGCACTCAGCTGTCTTTATAGGTCAACTCTCACATCCATACATGACACCTGGAAAACCATAGCTTTGACTAGAAGGACCTTTGTTGGCAAAGTAATGTCTCTGCTTTCTAATATGCTGTCTAGGTTGGTCATAACTTTTCTTCCAAGAAGCAAACCTCTTTTAATTTCATGGCTGTAGTCACCATCTGCAGTGATTTTGGAGACCCCAAAAATAAAGTCAGCCACTGTTTCCACTGTTTCCCCATCTATTTGCAATGAAGTGATGGGACCAGATGCCATGATCTTAGTTTTCTGAATGTTGAGCTTTAAGCCAACTTTTTCACTCTCCTCTTTCACTTTCATCAAGAGGCTCTTTAGTTCTTCTTCACTTTCTGCCATAAGGGTGGTGTCATCCGCATATCTGAGATTATTAATGTTTCTCCTGGCAATCTTGATTCCAGTTTATGCTTCATCCAGCCTGGCATTTCTTATGACGTACTCTGAATATAAGTCAAATAAGCAGGGTGACAATATACAGCCTTGACATATTCCTTTTCCTATTTGGAACCAGTCTGTTGTTCTATGTCCAGTTCTAACTGTTGCTTCCTGACCTGTGTACAGATTTCTCAAGAGGCAAGTAAGGTAGTCTGGTATTCCCATCTCTTTCACAATTTTCCACAGTTTGTTGTTATCCACACAGTCAAAGGCTTTGGCATAGTCAATAAAGCAGAAATAGATGTTTTTTTGGAACTCTCTTGCTTTTTCAGTGATCCAACAGATGTTGGCAATTTGATCTCTGGTTCCTCTGCCTTTCGTAAATCGATTTTGACCGTTTTGAAGTTCACAGTTCATATATTGTTGGAGCCTAACTTGAAGGACTTTGAGCATTACTTTATTAGCATGTGAGATGAATGCAACTGTGTGGTAGTCTGAGCATTCTTTGGCATTGCCTTTCTTTGGGACTGGAATGAAAACTGACCTTTTCCAGTCCCATGGCCACTGCTGAGTTTTCCAAATTTGCTGGCATATTGCATGCAGCACTTTTACAGCATCATCTTTCAGGATTTGAAATAGCTCAACTGGAATTCCGTCACCTCCACTACCTTTGTTCATAGTGATGCTTCCTTCCTACTGCCCACTTGACTTCACATTCCAGGATGTCTGGCTCTAGGGTAATGATCACACCATTGTGATTATCTGGGTCATGAGGATCTTTTCTGTATAATTCTTCTGTGTATTCTCTGTGTATTCTTGCCACCTCTTCTTAATATCTTCTGCTTCTGTTAGGTCCATAACATTTCTGTCCTTTATTGTGTCCAGCTTTGCATGAAATGTTCCCTTGGCATCTCTAATTTTCTTGAAGAGATGTCTAGTCTTTCCCATCTATTGTTTTCCTCTATTTCTTTGCATTGTTCCCTGAGGAAGGCTTTCTTATCTCTCCTTGCTAATCTTTGGAACTCTGCATTCACAAGGGTATATCTTTCCTTTTCTCCTTTGCCTTTAGCTTCTCTTCTATTCACAGCTTTTTTTAAAGGCTCCTCAGCCAACCGTTTTGCCTTTTGCATTTCTCTTCCTTGGGGATGGTCTTGATCCCTGCCTCCTGTACAATGCTACAAGCCTCCACCCATAGTTCTTCAGGCACTCTGTCTATCAGATCTAATACCTTGAATCTATTTGTCATTTCCACTGTATAATCATAAGGGCTTTTATTTAAGTCATACCTGAATGGTCTAGTGGTTTTCTCTACTTTTCAAGTTAAGTCTGAATTTGCCAATAAGGAGTTCATGATCTGTGCCACAGTCAGCTCCCGGTCTTGTTATTGCTAACTGTATAGAACTTCTCCATCTTTCATTGCAAAGAATATAATCAATCTGATTTCGGTGTTAACCATCTGGTGACGTCCATGTGTAGAGTATTCTCTTTTGTTGTTGGAAGAGGGTGTTTGCTATGACCAGTGTGTTCTCTTGGCAAAACTCTATTAACCTTTTCCCTGCTTCATTCTGTACTCCAAGGCCAAATTTGCCCGTTACTTCAGGTATTTCTTGACTTGCTACTTTTGCATTCCAGTCACCTATGATGGAAAGGACATTTTTTTAGGGTGTTAGTTCTAGAAGGTCTTGTAGGTCTTCACAGGACCATTCAACTTCAGCTTTTTCAACATTACTGGTTGGGGCATAGACTTGGATTACTGTGATATTGAATAGTTTGCCTTAGAAATGAACAGAAATCATTCTGTCATTTTTGAGATTGCATCCAAGTATTGCATTGGCTTAGAAGGTAAAGAGCCTGCCTGCAATGCGGGAGACCTGGGTTTGATCCCTGGGTCAGGAAGTTCCCCTGGAGAAGGAAATGGCAACCCACTCCAGTATCCTTGCCTGGAGAATCCCATGGATGGAAGAGCCTGGTGGGCTACAGTCCATGTGGTCGCAAAGAGTTGGACACAACTGAGCAAGCTCACTTCATTGCATTTCAGACTCTTCTGTTGACTATGATGGCTACTCCATGTCTTTTAAGGGATTCTTTTCCACAGTAGTAGATATAATGGTCATCTGAGTTAAATTCACCTATTCCCATCCATTTTAGTTCCCTGATTCCTAAGATATTGATATTCTCTTTTGCCACTTCCAATTTGCCTTGATTCATGGACCTAACATTCCAGGTTCCTATGCAATATTGTTCTTTACAACATTGGGCTTTACTTCCATCACCAGTGACATCCTCAGCTGGGTGTTGTTTTTGCTTTGGCTCCATCTCTTCATTCTTTCTGGAGTTATTTCTCCACTGATCTTCAGTAGCATATTGGGCACCTAATGACCTGGGGAGTTCATCTTTCAGTGTCCTATCTTTTTGCCTTTTCATTCTGTTCATGGCATTCTCAAGGCAAGAATACTGAAATGGTTTGCCATTCCCTTCTCCAGTGGACCACGTTTTGTTAGAAGTCTCCACCATGACCCGTCCATCTTGGGTGTTCCTACACAGCATGACTCATAGTTTCATTGAGTTAGACAAGGCTGTCGTCCAATTGGTTAGTTTCCTGTGATTGTGGTTTTCAGTCTGTCTGCCCTCTGATGGAGAAGGATAAGAGGCTATGGAAGCTTCTGATGGGAGAGACTGACTGAAGGGGAAATTGGGTCTTGTTCTGCTGGGTTGGGGCCATGTTCATAAATCTCTAATCCAATTTTCTGTTGATGGGTGGGGCTTTGTTCCCTCCCTGTTATTTACCTGGGGCAAAACTATGGTGAAAGTATGAAGATAATGGCCTTCTTCAGAAGATCCCATGCATGCACTGCTATACTTAGTGCCCCTGGCCCTGTAGCAGCCACTGCCAACCCATGTCTCCACCAGAGACTTCTGGACACTTATGGGCAAGTCTGGGTCAGTCTCTTGCAAGGTCACTGCTCCTTTCTTCTGGATCCTGGTGCACAAGATTCTGTTTGTGACTGCCAATAGTCTGTTTCCTAGTCCTGTGTAAGTTCTGGGGCTCTATGGTGGGGTTAACAGTGACCTGCTCCAAGAGGGCTTATGCCATACCCAAGTCTGCTGCACCCAGAGCCCCGGCCCCTGTGGCAGACCGCTGCTGACCCATACCTCCACAGGAGACGCTCAAACACAGTTCTGTCTCTGTCTTTGTGGGGTCTCTGGGTCCTGGTGTGCAGGACTTCAGAGGTTTGTTTGAGCCCTTTGAGTCTTTCTGTTGGGTATCTGGTTTGATTCTAAACGTGATTTGCCATTCAGTTCAGTTCAGTCACTCAGTCATGTCCGACTCTTTGCAACCCCATGAATCACAGCACGCCAGGCCTCCCACTCCACCAACTCCAGGAGTTCACTCAGACTCACGTCCATCGAGTCAGTGATGCCATCCAGCCATCTCATCCTCTGTCATCCCCTTCTCCTCCTGCCCCTAATCCCTCCCAGCATCAGAGTCTTTTCCAGTGAGTCAACTCTTCCCATGAGGTGGCCAAAGTACTGGAGCTTCAGCTTTAGCATCATTCCTTCCAAAGAAATCCCAGGGCTGATCTCCTTCAGAATGGACTGGTTGGATCTTCTTGCAGTCCAAGGGACTCTCAAGAGTCTTCTCCAACACCACAGTTCAAAAGCATCAATTCTTCGGTGCTCAGCCTTCTTCACAGTCCAACTCTAACATCCATACATGACCACTGGAAAAACCATAGCCTTGACTAGACGGACCTTAGTCAGCAAAGCAATGTCTCTGCTTTTGACACTGTTTCCAGTGTTTCCCCATCTATTTCCCATGAAGTGATGGGACCAGATGCCATGATCTTCGTTTTCTGAATGTTGAGCTTTAAGCCAACTTTTTCACTTGCCATTAAGGAAATGAAAACTAAAATTATGATAAAGTACTGTTACACACCTATTAGAATGGGTAAAATGAGAAAGGTTTAACCATACCAATGTTGGAGGCGATGTCAAAGAACTGGAACTTTATATATGGCTGCTGGGAATATAAATGGTACAAAAAATTTAGAAAACAAATTGATGCTTCCTTAAAATTTTAAACTCTTGGCCCCATGTGATCCCATGATTATACTCTCCGTTATTTAGCCAAATGAAATGAAAGCCATACAAAGACTTTTATAGGAACATTCCCAGCAACTTTGTTTGTAATAACCTCCAATCAAAAATAACCGAAATATCCATCATTAGGTAAATGCA
This sequence comes from Budorcas taxicolor, assembly GCF_023091745.1. NCBI lineage: Eukaryota > Metazoa > Chordata > Mammalia > Artiodactyla > Bovidae > Budorcas > Budorcas taxicolor. The sequence continues at coordinate 74,082,844 of NC_068918.1, read as the reverse complement.
TAAACAAATTGTGGCATATCTATACAGTAAAATACTATTCAACACTAGAAAGAATAAACTTGATATATCCAACATAGGGCTTCCCAGATGGTGCTAGTGATAAAGAATCTTTCTGCCAATGCAGAAGACACAACAGAGGTAAGAGATGTGGGTTCAATCATAAGGTCCGGATCCCTTGGAGGAGGAAATGGCAACCCACTGCAGTATTCTTGCCTGAAAAATTCCATGGACAAGAGGAACCTGTTGGGCTACAGTCCCATGGAGTCACAAAGAGTTAGACACAACTGAGCAACTGAGCACATATCCAACATGTTCAGAAATGAGGCCAGACAAAAGAGTGCACCATGTATGACTGATTCCATTTGTATAAAACTCCAGAAAATGGAAGTAAACACAGATGAGTGATCCCCTGAGACTGAGGAAGAACAGGAGGGAGAGATTACAAAGGAGAAACGAGGAAGTTTTGGGGAATGAAGGATATGTTCACTATCTTGATTGTGGTGATGATTCCATGGAGTTTACATATATCAACACTTATCAAATTGTGCACTTTAAATATGTACAGTTCAGTATATGTCAATATTACCTTAATAAACTTGTTTTTAAAAAAGAAGCAACTCCATTCCTCGGCATATACCCAGAGAAAACCTTAATTCCAAAAAAATTCATGCACCCTAGTGTTCACGGCAGCACTGTTTGCAATAGCTAGAACCTGGAAGGAACCTAAATGTCCATCAACAGAAGAGAGGAGTGGATAAAGAAGGTGTGGCACATTAGACAATGGAATATTACTCAGCCATAAGAAGGAACAGAGTTATGCCATTTGCAGAGACATGGATGGACCTAGAGACTGTCATACAGAGTGAAGTAAGTCAGAAAGAGAAAAGCAAATATCATATATTAAGGCATATACGTAGAATCTAGAGAAATGGTACAGATGAACCTATCTGGAAAGCAGAAATAAAGACAGACTTAGAGAACAAATGTATGGACACTAAGGGGGGAAAAGAGGGTGGGATGAGCTGGGAGATTGGGATTGACGTGTATGCACTGTTGATATTATATACACAGTGGGTAACTAGTGAGAACCTACTGGAGAGCACAGGGAGCTCTACTCAGTGCTCCGTGGTCACCTAAGTGGGGAAGAAATCCCCGAAAGATGATATACGTAAACAAGTATCTAATTCAATTTGCTGTACATCAGAAAGTAACACAGCATTGTAAATCAACTATACTCCAATAAATTTTTTTAAAAAAAGAATTGCTATTTATTCTTGTCCATTGGCTTTTAAACTGCTACATTTTTAGTTTGGCTATTTCATAAATTAGGGTAAACTGCTGCTATGCTGTCTCGATGAGGATATTTCTTGACTCTTAAATCTGACCTCTAGTCTCTTTCCAACTAATCTCATTAACTGGACAACAAATGACAAAAAAAAAAAAGCAAGACAGAAGAAGGCAGTGTTCCCCAGAAATCCATAATTATGAATTCTTTCCATTCCTATCAGGCATTGCTTCTGAGTTCAAGGACAGTAGCTTTTATCAGCCTGGGGTGAACTTATTCTAGGGAAGGAACTGTGGGGTAAGAGAGATAGGGAGGGATGGAGAGCAAGAATATATTAAAGTCTTTGGAGGATGGGATGATGTAGGTAGTTTAAAAACAAAGCACATCTATGTCCTATTTATGATTTTTTCTTTGTTTTGATTCATGAGAGGAAGGTTTATGAAGACTGAGAAATGCTATTTTAGGATATTCCTATTACTTTTGAATTATTGGTTCTTAACTTTTGAAGAGTTTTGAAAGCCAGAGCCTTTATCCCCAGGAAAATGAACATGACTTAGTGTTTTGTAAAACTGTCAGGGTTCTACAGATGCAGCCCCAGCTGTTTGTGGATTCCAGGCTCAGAGCCTATATCTTCCATCACCCTGTTTTCAAATGCCCTCAGGGCTGTTTCACGGTACTGGGACTCTGGACACAATCTGTGCTCCAGGGTCTATTTTTTAAAATGAGTCTGACTGGTAAACTTGGGAACAATGAGACTATACCGGTCTTGTAGCCTTTTGAAAGGAACCAGGGAGTGAGTCCTGATGAAGAATTCTGGTTTTATTTCCTGCTAGCTGTGTGATCATGGGCAAAGTATCAATACCTAACATCTTGAATCTCACACGTCCTCACTTTTAAACATGAGGATAATAATGTCTGTCCATGGGACTTCTCTGGCAGTCCAGTGGTTAAGAACCTGCCTTGCAATGCAGGAGGTATGGTTCGACTCCTGGTTGGGGAACCAAGGTCACACAATCAGGGGAGCAACTAAACCCTTACACCAGCACTAGAGTCCATGCCGAGCATGACACAGCAAAGACTCTGAGTACGGCAACTAAGACCCGACATAGCCAGATAAATAAATAATCCCTTGGAGAAGAAAATGGCAACCCACTCTAGTGTTCTTGCCTGGGAAATCCCTTGCACAGAGGAGCCTGTTGGGCTACAGTCCATGGCGTTGCAAAGAGTCAGACGTGACTTAGCAACTAAACAACAGCAACAAATAAATCTTAAAAAAATAATGTCTGTCTAGTCTACTTTACAACTGCTATATGAGTTTGGAATAAGACATTATTAAGATAATGTCTGGCTGTGTGCGTGGAAAAACTATCAAATGTTAATAATTATTACTCTGCATAAGAGAATGAAAGTGAAAGTGTTAGTTGCTCAGTCGTGTCCAACTCTTTGCGATTTCATGGACTGTATCCTGCAAGGTTCTTCTGTCCATGGAGTTTTCCAGGCAAGAATACTAGAGTGGGTTGCCATTTCTTTCTCCAGGGAATCTTCTGACCCAGGAATCGAATCCAAGTCTCCTACATTGCAAGCGAGCAACTAGGGAAGCATAAGAGAATAGGGACTACAAAAACCAAAAGGGGCTTTTAAGTAATGCATTTGAATATATGCTTTTGTATGGGGACAAATGAAACTACTCTGCCTTCTAGAATGATCAAGAAGCAAGAGTATGAGATTGCAAGAGTACCATGCAAATGCCACAGATGAGAATCAATTCATTTATTTCCTAGAACGCATTTGCCATTGCCACTACGGTTGTGAGAATTCTCATTAAAAGCTTCTGTAAACTGCTACTCAGGACTGCCTGCTGCAGGTTTGTGAGATCCCCTGTGTTGTCATGAGCATTCTGTCCCTTCCGTGGTTGTGATCCACATCATCATGGACCACCAGACGCTGTCATGGAAAAATTCTAGTACCAGTGAGGAATAAAACATGTCTGAAAAATTTATGGTTGCCTAATGGTAATTTTTTAAAATACCTGTCGAGACTATTATTACAACAATGAATGTTGACAACGCCAACCTTGCAGGAGTCAGGATGGAGTCAGTGCTAAAGTGCCATTTTGCTTTTTCTTACTCAAAGTGTAAAGTTTTTAAAGAGGTGTAAATTTTCCTGAACAGCATTCCAGCAATTCACATATCATTTGGTTTCAGAAACTCCGTGCCTGTGGCTGCCTCCTCCCTCTTCATATTCCCTTGTATTGGCTGCGGTGACACCTCCAGTGCAGACTCATTTATAGTCTGGGTACCGGCAACCTCGAGCTGCTGGAACACCCCACGGGGAAGCAATTATTCTATCAGAGGCCTCTTATTGTCCTCATCTCGCCACTAATTTCTGCATGATTTAAATCTGCATTTGCCACCACCGATTATTTGCCTGGTGCTGACACCACAGGTGCCAGGATCAGAGAGGGCCTGGCTGTCTATCTTTTTCTTCCCTGCAGTGTCAGCTGGGTATTCTGACATTTGAAAAGAGAAAGCGTGGAGGTGATTGTAATCTAATTCTTGGCACGCCCTTAACAGAGCATGTGGTGCTGGATGAGAAATCGCAGTTCCCAGGCTTGTCTTCTGGTAAGTATAGACAATTTACTCAATCTTTCTGAGTCTCAGTTTCCCAATTCAGAGTCTGATGGCAACATAATTCTTCAGCCTGTGAGAGAATCTTATGTCCTTTTCCTAGATATCATCTCACTTTTAGTCACTTGGGAGTATCTGAAATGCAGATTTTAATTAACATGATTTTAATTAATCTAAAATGACATAGTTAAGTGACTTCCTTCCTTCATCCCATCAAATTCTTAATCTCTGAGTCTGGAGTGTGCACACTGACTCAGTCGTGTCTGACTCTTTGTGATCCTATGGACTATAGCCTGCCAGGCTCCTCTGTCCATGGAATTTTTCAGGCAAGAATACTGGAGTGGGTTGCCACTTCTTTTCCAGGGGATCTTCCCAACCCAGGGATTGAACCTGGGTCACTTGTGTCTCCTGCATTGGCAGGTGGATTTGAGACACAAGTACAGATATTTACAGTAACAGCAAGTGTGAACAGCTGGGATTCACACCACTAGGCCCTCTAAACACCCAGCCTGGACACAGAGAAAGTCACGTACTTGGGGCACTGCACAGAGACAGAAGGCCAGATGTCAGACTCTGAAGGAATGACTGCTGGGCCCCCTCTGGATCATAGAAACACCAGCTGTTCCTTGGCATGGCCCTGCTTTCAGGATTCAATGTCACTCTGATGGGTCGGGTCCTGGTACCTGCCTCACGCTTCCCATCAGTGTGCTTGGCTGGGGGAACAGGGTGTGGCAGACACAATTGGCACCCACTGAATCCCTACCTTCATGCTGTCCTACATTTCCCAGGCTCTCAGCCATCCAAATTTGGGGGCTTGTCAGTTGCAATTCCAACGAATGAATTTGGAGCAAGTATGTTGTTGCCACTTACAGACTGGAGCACTAAAAGCTAGCCTGCTTCCACCAAATTTCTGTTATCTGGCTTGGCAACATGTTCCAGGTTGGTGAGCTCTAAGAAGGAGCTGGCTGTCCAACCTATGCTGGACTGGACTTGAGCAAGAAATAAACCTTTGTTGTGTTAAGGCATCCACATTTAGGGGCTTGTCTGTTGCAGAAGTGAGTGCTAATTGTTCCATGGTAAAAGATATGAGAGTGAGAACCAGTATTTGAAAGTTACCTAGAAACAATTCCAGCTCTTAAGGAAGAGTATTCTCAGAGAACTTTACAAAAATATATTGGTCAAGAAAAAAAAATATTGACCCATTCAGTGAGATAGTGAGCTCTGGGGCATGACAGAGTTTAAGAAGATCTTGTGGGCAAGGATGCTGTTAAGTAGCTTCTGGGAATCTTCCTCCCACTTCTGGTCCCCCTGACTATCAAGAGACTTGCTAAGATGCCGCCTGTGAAAGGCTACGCGAGTCTAAGACAGCGTTAACTCATTAATGATGGGTTCATTGAAAGTGTACGGAGCATGTCTCCCTTTGTCAAAGTCAACTCACTGTTCTGTGATTTTTAAGGAAGAAAAGACTTCAGACTCCACTGATTGGATTTTCACTGTCATTTTACAGGACTCCTAAAGCAGGATGACTTTGACATGCTTTAGGGCAGCAGGCACTTTTCTTTCCTAATTTACTAGATCTTTTCAGGACTTAGGCTACTCTTGCCTTTATGATTGTTGCCAGGCAACAGCCTAAAGCCCTTGGTCTAACACCACAGAGAAGTTCATCTTTTAAAAGAGTCAAACTTTGGTAGTTTCTTTTGACCCCAGTGAAAAGTGAAAGATTGACTAGCATTTTGAAAGGTGGCCTGCAGTACCAGAATGTTCTTTGTTGTTTAGGGTGGTGTCAATGGCTCTTTGCTTTGCTAATTTCAAGCCCCATAAAAGCAACTCACCTTCAATAACCTTCACTGGTTTATGCTTAGGACAAGAGGTAATATGGCGGCCAAGGTAATCACCACTTAGCAGACTGTGGTTCTCACCTTAAAAGAAGTATCAGGGGAAGGAGGTGAGTGAGAAATTGAAATTGGAACCTGCATATTGAGGTGGAAAAATTCAAGACAACAAGTTAGTCATGTGCAAACACAACATTATCTTCTTATGAACTGGCCACCAACAACACAAGCACTGTTCTGAGGGCTATTTAGAGTTTTTATTTTAAGCAAAACAATTTTTTTCAGAAAGGAATAAAACATAAGGAGCTTAGAGCTCTTCTAAGTTCCCAATGTTCTAATTTCCAGGAGTTTTCTTACTCCTGGCAGACAAAGTCATGCCAATGCAGGACTAACATTCAAGTCCCCAACTTTCCAATCATTGCCTTTTGTATCTGTACCTCTGATACATTCCTTGTAGATGTACTATGCAGTTAAGATTTGGTACAACTTAACCACCTAAAAGAAGGCCTCAGATTGTAGAGTTTCTATGGCAATCATTCATTCATTCATTGTTTCTGATTTCAATGAGCATTCATGCTTACATAAAATGTATTCCCTGACATTGGCTTAAAGGAGAGATGTGCATATTTCTCGGAGAAGGCAATGGCAACCCACTCAACTGTTCCTGCCTGGAGAATCCCAGGGATGGGGGAGCCTGGTGGGCTGCCATCTATGGGGTTGCACAGAGTTGGACACGACTCAAGCGACTTAGCAGCAGTGCATACTTCTGCTTATTAAGCATTATTAAGTGTTTGCCAGGGTTAAAGTCTTAAGCAGTTATAATCCATAATGTGCCCCCCCAGTCCTGATTTCTGTTTCCTGGGGTATAATGGTTAATACTTTGGCCACCTGATGTGAAGAGCCAACTTACTGGAAAAGACTCAGATGCTGGGAAAGATTGAGGGCAGGAGGAGAAGAGGGTGACAGAGGATGAGATGTTTGGATAGCATCATTGACTCAATGGGCATGAGTTTAAGCAAACTTCAGGAGATGGTGAAGGACAGGGAAGCCTGGTGTGCTGTAGTCCATGGGGTCGCAAAGAGTCAGAGACGGCTGAGCAACTGAACAACAGCAACAGTGGTTAATGCCTGTCTCTCTGCCTCATGAGAAGAGAGGATACAGTTCACCTATTCTGTTTTTCCAGAACTCGTCAGGGACAAGATGGAGAGTCTTTTCAGGACCAATCAGACAGGTTGACACCCATCCTTCCTTCAGGACTATGTGGATCCCCTGGGGCCCACCTCTTTCCAGGAAGAGCAGTGCTTTCCTGCTCACTCTTGGCCTTCCCTTCCTGGGCCCCTGGGCTTTAGTCAGGCTCAGAGAACAAACATGCATTCTCTTATGAGCAAGGCCCCTGCAGCTGCCCTGCCTGGGAAGGGGGTTGGGACTGCAAGGGCAGGAGCTAGGTACATGTTCTAGGATCATGTTTGTCCAGGAGTTCTAATTTGAATCTGAAGTTTATAGCATGTTGGTTTTTTTCTTCCCTAGACATCTCCTCCCCTCTGCTTCAGAAATAGCCACCTCCTCTGGGCTTACAACTTATGTTGCAACTGCTTGGGGGCCCTGTTTTGAGCTCTTATTTGCATCACCACATAAAGTCATGTTGCCATGAGCACCACTTATTAGTGCCGTGTGTTGGGAATAAGACACACTGGAAGCAGAATCAAACAGCAGGTGAGTTAAAGCACAATGGGCCATACATTCGGGGATCATAAAATGGGCATTGCACTACAAAAGGTGGCCAACCTGAGGATGCCAAGCTGAGTAAGAGGACACAATCCATGGATCCTATGACTTGGAGGCCAAGGCTGGAGGCAAGACCCAGTCAGACAGAAGGCTTGAGGACAAACAGGGAAATCAAAATGCAGACCAGTCAGAGAGGGAAGATGAGCATAGGTCCCCTGTAAGCTGAGAGGTGTGACAGTCTAACACAGTCTTCACCAATATAGCTCTCTCTTTAGACAGAGTGCTGCCCACTGACAGAGGATGAGGTTGAAAGCTCCCTGACGCCTGTATTACAGTAGCAGGGATGGTATGAGCCCTTCCTTTGACACAAACATAGAAATAAGCTTCAGGCAAATGGAAAGGCCTGCAGATTAGCTGGGTGGCCTTCCTTGTAAATGTAAGCCCTGGACCTGAAGTGAATTTGTTACCTATGTGTCCACTATAAGACTTCCCACCCCTACTCCTAAATGCACATACATGCATAGTATGTATGTAAATATGTGCACATGTGTGTATATACATGTGTATATGTATGTGCTATATAGTTTATATACATGAATAATGAACATAAAATATTATATACATGATGTATGTGTCCATCCATACATATACACACTCAAAACTGAATTTTTCAAGACTCTTGTACCCTTGCCAAAGATCCAGTGATTTCCTCCTTCCTCAGGCTACCACCCTTCCCTGCGCCCCACCACATTAGCCCCATCAGTTGCTATTTCTCGGTCATGGTTCCATGCTGTGCCTTGGGCAGCACCATAGGCTTCAAACCTTTTCAAATGCTTTCAGCTCCTCAGAACTGACTTGTTCAGTGTCCCATTTCCTAAGAACCTTTTTGATGGGATGGGTTCTAATCTAATAAGCTGGCTCCATTAGCTGGTCATTAATGACAGTGTGTTATACTGTTTGGAGAGCATATTTGCATATTAACCTGTCCTGAGTTTTATCGCAAATGGTCTGCTGCCAGGGCCTGGATGAGAGCCAGGTAAATGGTGCCTCGGATTTAAAATTCAAGGAGGTATTCACAGGACACTGAGAGTGAGCATCCTAGATTAATCACCCGAAGAGCTTCTCTTGCCTCCCCTGAGTTCAGGCCCTGATTGCCAGGTGGTAGAAAGGTAAAGCTTTGTGATGAGCAAGAAGAGAGAAACTCCTTGTCTCCAAAATCACATTCCATAGCTATCTGCTTGCTCTAAGTATTAACTTGGGGACACCTCAGTCTTAAATTCATTTGCTAAGTCAAAATGTAAAATATCATATATGTTAATTTGTCAAGATATATCTTTATAAAAAATTCTATTTGCTTATTTTTGGCTGCTCTGGGTCTTTGGTTGTTATGTGTGAGCTATTCTTCATTGCAGTGCACGGGCTTCTCACTGTGATGACTTCTCTAGTTGTGGAGCAAGGCTCTAGGGCACAAGCTTCAGTCGTTGTGGCATAGAAGCTTAGCTGCCCCGCAGCATGTGAATCTTCCCGGCCAAGAATCAATACTGCGTCCCCTCCATTGTCAGGAGGATTCTTAACCACTGGACCACCAGGGAAGTTCCAAGATATATCTTAGTGCATAACAGTTTACAAATGGCAAAAAAGAAAAGGAAAAAGGTTCTGGGTAATAGCAACCAAAAAAAGTTGGGCACACAATAGTACTGATTTAGCACTGACTTCATTTTACTTTTGTAGAATGTGACTTCTGAAATAGTATGATATTAAAAGGATAAATTTAAGATATAAAATTAGATGATCAAGAACATAAATCTTGTGAAGTCAAAGACACAAGTATATTTCTCAAACAGAGCAACTACTTTAAAGACAAAATTCTCAACATTCCCAGGGACCCACCTCACCATGGGCACATTCCACCCCACTGAGGTCCTGTGCATTTTCAGGTCCTAAAGATGAATGTAATACTAACATTTGGTGACTTCCTGTCACCTTGCCTACATTAGGAGTGCAAAGGCAATGTGGTGATAATTAAGAATATGGGGAGCAATCATTTGAGAGGTTCTATAAATCACTCTGGTCATAAACAGAATGAATAAGAACTATTACATTACATTGTTATTAAAGGGATGGTCATTTTGAGCAACAATTGCTTTTAAAATAAATGGGCAGTTATTTTAAATCTATCGCTAAAGCTAATTTTCTTAGCTAAAAATAAGTGATGTGAGCTTTGATGCAGGAATTCCTCATAAAGAAGCAACAATCTGCAGCCAATTAAGCCAACCGTGGGCTTCCTATGTGGTGCTAGTGGTAAAGAACCCACTTGCCAATGCAGGGGATGTAAGAGATATGGGTTCGATCCCTGGGTCAGGAAGATCTCCTGGAGGAGGGCATGGCAACCGACTCCAGTATTCTTGCCTGGAGACTCCCATAGACAGAGGAGCCTGGCGTGCTACAGTCCATGAGGTTGCACAGAGTTGAACATGAGTGAAGTCACTTAGCATGAACAAAGCCAGCCAACTGTGCTATTTCCCCCCTGGAGGCCAGTGTGCAATGGCTGCAAATAACAGCCTCCTCAGTAGTGTATACAGCCTGTTGCCTGTATGAGTTGCCCTAAGGAACTTGAATACATCCCTTTACAGTGGACGTTCATGACTGTCATGCTGTCTGCAATCTAGGCTCCAGACAGGTATGTGCAGTGCCTTTGGAAAGCCCTAGGGCAGTGGCTAGGGTCCACGCTGGTTAAGTCATAATGTCCATCTGCAGCAAGCTGCAGAACAAGGAGCATGTAACTGAGGCCCTCCTCAGGGTCAAGTTAAAGTTCTCTGGCAGCCAGAAGCTCCACATCTCCAAGAAGGGGGATTTTCTAAATTTAATGCAGATGAATTTGAAAACATTTGAAAACATTGTTGCAGAAAAGTGGTTCATCCCAGGTGGCTATGGGGTCAAATATACCCCTGTTCCTGGACCTCTGGCACAATGGTGGGCCCCTGCACTCATGAGAGCATTGGCACTGTCCCCTCCATACTCATTCCCATAATAAATCCTACTTTCTTGTCAGAAAAAAAAGAGCCAAGGTAGGTTATTTCCCCCAGTAGGTACATAATTATGAGTTTCCAGCTTCAGAATCTTCCTTTTGTTCCATGTCCAGTTCTAACGTTTACTTCTTGACCTCCCATTATTCTTGCTTTAAATTTAAGCTCTTGGCATGATCTGGCCTCCCTAATACCAGACCACCTGACCTGCCTCTTGAGAAATCTGTATGCAGGTCAGGAAGCAACAGTTAGAACTGGATATGGAACAAGAGACTGGTTCCAAATTGGGAAAGGAGTATGTCAAGGCTACATATTGTCACCCTGCTTATTTAACTTGTATGCAGAGTACATCATGAGAAATGCTGGGCTGGAGGAAGCACAGGCTGGAATCAAGATTGCTGGGAGAAATATCAATCACTTCAGATATGCAGATGACACCACCCTTATGGCAGAAAGTAAAGAAGAACTAAAGAGCCTCTTGATGAAAGTGAAAGAGGAGAGTGAAAAAGTTGGCTTAAAACTCAACATTTAGAAGACTAAGATCATGGCATATGGTCCCATCACTTCATTGCAAATAGATGGAGAAACAGTGGAAACAGTGGCTGACTTTATTTTGGGGGGCTCCAAAATTGCAGATAGTGACTGCAGCCTTGAAATTAATTGAAGATTGCTCCTTGGAAGAAAAGTTATGACCAACCTAGATAGCATATTAAAAAACAGAGACATTACTTTGCCAACAAAGGTCCATCTAGTGAAAGCTATGGTTTCTCCACTAGTCATGTATGAATGTAAGAGCTGGACTATAAAGAGGGCTGAGCACTGAAGAATTGATGCTTTTGAACTGTGGTTTTGGAGAAGACTCTTGAGAGTCCCTTGGACCGCAAGGAGATTCCAACCAGTCCATCGTGAAGGAAATCAACGCTGAATATTCATTGGAAGGACTGAGGCTGAAGCTGAAACTCCAATAAGTTGGCCACATGATGCGAAGAACAGACTCACTGGAAAAGACCCTGATGCTAGGAAAGATTGAAGGCAGGAGGAGAAGGGGACGACAGAGAATGAGATGGTTGGATGTCATCACCAACTCAATGGACATGAGTTTGAGTGAATTCCAGGAGTTGGTGACGGACAGGGAGGCCTGGCGTGCTGTCATTCATGGGGTTGCAAACAGTTGGACATGACTGAGCGACTGAACTGAACTGAACTGAGTGTCTGTGTGGCTTTATCAATCTCCATTTAAAATCCACTTTTGAAGGGTGGCTTGACTTACCCTCCATGGTGCAACCCACGGCACACTTCCTCAGAGAAGCCTTCTCTAACAATCACCCTAAGATGACTTTGTCCATGATTCTCTATCTTATCACATTTTCAATGATATAGTCCTCAGAAAAGTCTTTACTGCTTTCTGTTGTCTTCAAAACAAGTAAAATAGCAGTAGAAGTAATCTGACATTCAACGCCTTCTACAAACTGACCATTGCATCTCTACACATGTCTACCCTGCTCTTTGAGCTCCCAACTAACTAGTCTTTGCAGGTCCTGACTAAGATATAACTGTTCCCATTCTACCTTCTTTCTTATTGCCACTCTACTCACTTAGAAAGCCCTGACTCCTCTACTTGTTCAAGACTGATCGATCCACCAAGTCTCAGATTTAGGACGATTTCTTCCATGAACCCTGCTAAATAATGTCAAAGCTCAATGATGACTGCCACTTCTCAACTTTTGTAGAAATATTTGCTGGTATGCTTTCTCCTTATATGTTCCTTCATTCATTTCAAAAGGTAGCCAGACCCTCAGGAATTTTGCCTCGTGAGAAGTTGACATCTTTTCCTGTGTTTTGTAAAAACATAATCCATTGAGTTGATGACATTAGTGCCCTGGAGTAGCAGTAGAGAGAAGAGATTGTCTTTGAGAGGAAGCTAGGTGAATGTCCCCTGACATAGGACAGGAGGGAGGGAGTGCTGAGGCTCACAAGAGAGTGGAGACTGGGTAGCAGTTCTAAGGCAACATCCCAGGGGCAGGAGCAAACTGATAGGGCTTAGCTGTAGTTATGGCAAGGGAGGCAGCACCCTAGATGCCAGAATTCAGCCTCTCCAAGAACTGTCAAGCCCTATGCAGAGCTTCAAAGTGGCAGAGTCCTTGATCCTGAAGAAATCATGCAGACCAAACAATAGTATCTCAAAATAATTCATGTGAGCATGTGACCAGTGGACTACCCAGACCTGGGATGCTGCATTAACTCAGGGAGGGGAGCCCTTGGCATTGACTCAAGTTGAATTTCCTTTCTGGGCCAGAATAAGGTTGATCTAGAAAAGAAACATATGTGCTATTCTTGTGAAGAAGGCTGAGCACCGAAGAATTGATGCTTTTGAACTGTGGTGTTGGAGAAGATTCTTGAGAGTCCCTTGGACTGCAAGGAGATCCAACCAGTCCATTCTGAAGGAGGTCAACCCTGGGATTTCTTTGGAAGGAATGATGCTAAAGCTGAAGCTCCAGTACTTTGGCCACCTCATGAGAAAGGTTGACTCATTGGAAAAGACTCTGATGCTGGGAGGGATTGGGGGCAGGAGGAGAAGGGGATGACTGAGGATGAGCTGGCTGGATGGCATCACAGACTCAATGGATGTGAGTCTGAGTGAACTCCGGGAGATGGTGATGGACAGGGAGGCCTGGTGTGCTGCAACTCATGGGGTCGCAAAGAGTCAGACACGACTGATCGACTGAACTGAACTGAACTGCACACCTGTTATTTTATACTAGCTACTCTAGTGATTTATTTAACTTATTAAATTAACATTATATCTATCACTGATATTCATCCTCCTTTATATTTGCATTATATCGCCCAAGCTATGTCAGAAGCTCCTGGAGGACTGGGTCATTTCAGACTCTAGTAGAATTTGCTGCACGTAAATAACAACCAGGTTTCTGTGACAGGAAGGCTAGGGACACTGTCTGGAGGACAGACTTTAGTTTCTTGGTCATCATTTCCTCATAAATAGTACAAGTGCTGAGAAGTAGTTCACATGCATTCAGTAACCCATCAGATATAGAAATAAAAGGAGATATGTGAGTCAGAGAGCTCATTAATAAAAAAAGAAAAGCAGAAGACAAAACTGAATACAAGATATTACCCTAATTTTACCATTTGTATGACCAACCTAGACAGCATATTAAAAAGCAGAGATAGTACTTTGCCGACAAAAGTCCATCTAGTCAAAGCTATGGTTTTTCCAGTAGTCTTACATGGATGTGAGAGTTGGACTATGCAGACAGCTGAGCATTGAAGAATTGATGCTTTTATACTGTGATGATGGAGAAGACTCTTAAGAGTCCTTTGGACTGCAAGGAGATCAAACCAATCAATCCTAAAGGAAATTAGTCTTGAATATTCATTGGAAGGGATGATGCTGAAGTTGAAGCTCTATTACTTCGGCCACCTGATGGGAAGAACTGACTTATTGGAAAAGACCCTGATTCTGGGAAAGATTGAAGGCAGCGAGAAGGGGACAACAGGGGATGAGATGTTGGATGGCATCACTGACTCAATGAACATGAATTTGAGCAAGCTCTGGGAGTTGGTGATGGACAGGGAAGCCTGGTGTGCTGCAGTCCATGGGGTTGCAAAGAGTCAGACCCAATTGAGCAACTGAACTGAACTGAATATCTACGTGCATGTGTGCCTGCACTCTCAGAAGTGTCTCACTCTTTTGCGACCCCAAGGGCTGTAGCCCGCCAGACTTCCCTGTCCATGGAATTTTCCAAGGAAGAATATTGAAATGGGTCGTCATTTTGAGAGAGTCAATTCCTAGGCAGGTTGATAAGAAGTCCAGGAGTCCCAAAGGAGAGAGGAGTCTGGGGTTCTCAAGCAGCAGGAAAGGACAACAGTTTTTTCCTCTACATTATTTAGGATTATATAACAATAATGTATCCTGCTTGAGGACAGTTTCTCCTTCCTGAAAACCTTCTGGCTTATCCTGTTATCTTATAATGTAAATAATGGGAGTGGGTCTAGTAAGATCTTTACAATCTCAAGACATTCTTTTGATACATTGTAATTAAGAAGAGGTGGCAAGAATACACAGAAGAACTGTACAAAAAAGAGCTTCACAACCCAGATAATCATGATGGTGTGATCACTCACCTAGAGTCACACATCCTGGAATGTGAAGTCAAGAAGGCCTTAGAAAGCATCACTATGAACAAAGCTAGTGGAGGTGATAGAATTCCAGTTGAGCTCTTTCAAATCCTGGATGATGATGCTGTGAAAGTGCTGCACTCAATATGCCAGCAAATTTGGAAAATTCAGCAGTGGCCACAGGACTGGAACAGGTCAGTTTTCATTCCAATCCCAAAGAAAGGCAACGCCAAACAATGCTCAAACTACTGCACAATTGCACTCATCTCACATGCTAGTAAAGTAATGCTCAAAATTCTCCAAGCCAGGCTTCAGCAATATGTGAACCGTGAAATTTCAGATGTTCAGACTGGTTTTCGAAAAGGCAGAGGAACCAGAGATCAAATTGCCGATATCTGCTAGATCGTGGACAAAGCAGGAGAGTTCCAGAAAAACATGTATTTCTGCTTTATTGACTATGCCAAAGCCTTTGACTGTGTGGATCATGATAAACTGTGGAAAATTCTGAAAGAGATGGGAATACCAGACCACCTGACCTGCCTCTTGAGAAACCTATATGCAGGTCAGGAAGCAACACTTAGAACTGGACACGGAACAACAGACTGGTTCCAAATAGGAAAAGTAGTACGTCAATGCTGTTTATTGTCACCCTGCTTATTTAACTTCTGTGCAGAGTACCTCACAAGAAACGCTGGGCTAGAAGAAGCACAAGCTGGAGTCAAGATTTCCGGGAGAAATATCAATCACCTCAGATATGCAGATGACACCACCCTTATGGCAGAAAGTGAAGAGGAACTAAAAAGCCTCTTGATGAAAGTGAAAGAGGAGAGTGAAAAAGTTGGTTTAAAGTTCAACATTCAGCAAACGAAGATCATGGCATCTGGTCCCATCACTTCATTGCAAATAGATGGGGAAACAGTGGCTGACTTTATTTGGGGGGGCTCCAAAATCACTGCAAATGGTTATTGCAGCCATGAAATTAAAAGACGCTTACTCCTTGGAAGAAAAGTTATGACCAACCTAGATAGTATATTCAAAAGCAGAGACATTACTTTGCCAACAAAGGTCTGTCTAGTCAAGGCTATGGTTTTTCCAGTAGTCATGTATGGATGTGAGAGTTGGACTGTGAAGAAAGCTGAGCACCGAAGAATTGATGCTTTTGAACTGTGGTGTTGGAGAAGACTCTTGAGAGTCCCTTGGACTGCAAGGAGATCCAACCAGTCCATCCTAAAGGACATCAGTCCTGGGTGTTCATTGGAAGGACTGATGCTGAAGCTGAAACTCCAATACTTTGGCCACCTCATGCGAAGGGTTGACTCATTGGAAAAGACCTTGATGCTAGGAGGGATTGGGGGTAGGAGGAGAAGGTTACGACAAAGGATAAGATGGCTGGATGGCATCACCGACCTGATGGACATGAGTTTGAGTGAACTCCGGGAGTTGGTGATGGACAGGGAGGTGTGGTGTGCTGTGATTCATGGGGTTACAAAGAGTCGGACACGACTGAGCGACTGAACTGAACTGAATAACTAATTAAAAAGTATATGACTCCCTTGCTAACACTAGTGAAAGGGGCACTCTTTCTGCCCTCTTCTGATATCTATGTCAGAAACTTTTTCTATCTCTTTTATACTTTAATAAAACTTTATTACACAACAGCTCTAAGCTATCAAGCCTCGTCTCTGGGCCCAAATTGAATTCTTTTCCTTCAGACGCCAAGAATCTCGGCATCTTTCGTAATTCAGAACAACATTTCAATTTCCTACTCCATTGTTTATCTACATATGTATGTATTTGGAGAATACACACATATGCAAATTTTTTTTGATGTGCATGCAAGTACATCTATATCTGTAACTATCCCTGTACATGTAGCCTAGTTATCTCTGGATGGTGAGATTTTTTTACATTTTCTAAAACTTCCACAATGAATGTGCACTTTTTAATAATCACAAAAAACAGGAAATGGTTCAGTTATTTATAAGGCAAATGGATAGAGAGGGAAGATGCTTTGTTTTTTGACCAATACTTTATTTATAACCAAATCAGCACAGTATTTATCCACAGTATGACATGGAACTGAGAAAAAGAAGAATCACAATAATTATACACGTTCAATTATTTTCATCCCGTGATCTGTATTCCTCAGAATATTTGTAGTGAAAGATGTTTCTGCATCGTGTTACTGACATTTGGAAATCAATAACTAATGTTCAGAAGGTATAGCAGTTTGTTTATATCTCTGTAACTAATATGTGAAAGAAAATTCAAAGTGATTGTTTCAAAATGAAAACTCTGGTCGAGGAATTTGACAAAGCTGACTTTTCAAACTACATGACCTTGGAGCTGAGCCAGCAATAACAGCGGAGTCGGTGGTGGAGCCTCCCCATGCCTTTTACTGTCACATCTGGTCACCACTTCCATCTGTCCATGCCCTTGAGAGAAAGCGAACTAACATTCAGTCAGCATTTGTCAAGGGCAGGCAGGAGACTTACGTGGCCGAGTCCATGTAAGCATTGCAGGAAGGGGGGCCTCTTCCAGGGCCTGAAAGGAGGCTCTTGTCTAACACTCAGAAATGAATCATGTGAGGAGACGTACATGCTGACAAAACAAGAGACTTTATTGGGAAGGGGTGCCTGGGTGGAGAGCAGTAGGGTAAGGAACCCAGGAAGAGTGCTCTGCTATGCGGCTTGCAGTCCTTGGTTTTATGATAATGGGGTTAGTTTCTGGGTTGTCTCTGGCCAATCATCCTAACTCAGGTCCTTTCTAGTGGTGCATTCATTGCTCAGCCAGGATGAATGCCAATGAGAAGGATTCTGGGAGGTGGGAGGACATGTGACATCTCCTTTTGACTTTTCCCAAACTCTTCTGGTTAGTTCTGTGCTCCCAACTAACAGAACTCTTCTGTTAGTTCTGTGTTCCTTACCAGGACCTCCTGGCATAATATAACTCACACACATGGCTACTATGGTGCCTGGCCAGGGTGGGCAGTATCAGTAGGTGTGTTTCCCCTAACATAAGTGCTTGAACATCACATGGACAAGAACCAGTGGATGTTTCTGATTCAACTATTCTTTTAAAAAACTGTTTAAATAGTAAATACAATGAGAAACTTTCACTTAAAAATACTAGATTTCCAGTTTCTATTGAATTTTACTCAGTTGGTCCGTGTTAGTTGCTCAGTCATGCCTGACTCTTTGCGACATCGTGGACAGACTCCTCTGTCCATGGAATTCTCCAGGCAAGAATACTGGAGTGGGTAACCATTTCCTTCTCCAGGGAATCTTCCCAACCCAGGTATGGAAGCTGGGTCTCCTGCATTGCAGGCAGATTCTTTACAGTCTGAGCCCCAGGGAAGCCGTATGGAATTCTAAAGGTTTGGTAAAACCAGGCTCTTCTGTAAGGCATCACATAGGCCAAGTATCACAGTCTCCAATTGCCTTGTTTCATGCAATTCATTTACCTGACTGGATCCTGCAGGCATTTAATTTTCAACCTATAAAAGCCTCCTAAACCAAAGACACCAGGATCTGAAATTTGCTTTAGAATAAACATCAGACAACCTCTAGTATCAGACTTCCTAAAAAGTCAGCAGTCCCTCAACTGTAATTGTGACATCCATATGCTCAGAAAATTGAAAGTTTTTGCTGAATTCATTTGGCAGCTGGGTTTCCCTTGTTTCTCCCCAGCCACTAAAAGAATCCACCTGCAATGAGGCAGACCTGGGTTCGATCCCTGGGTTGGGAAGATCCTCTGGAGAAGGGAAAGGCTACTCACTCCAGTACAGAGAATTCCATGGACTGTATAGTCCATGGGTTGCAAAGAGTTGAACATGATTGAGCAACTTTCACTTCACTTCCCTTCATTTGGCAGCTAAATTTTCTTTGAACTGATGTTAACTTTTTATAGCAGTTATAAGACATATTGGTTTAGTCTTGGGAGTTTCATTCTTGAAAATTATCGTGAACTGCAAAGTTCATTTGCTGATATGAGGTGTTTCTATCCAGTTACCACATTATAAATTTAAAATGGAAAGTTAAAAAGTATTACTTTGTATTTATTTAAAAATAACAAATTCATTACATATTAGCATAAGTGATAGTTTATGAAAATTTCTACTATATTTTTCCAGACCAAATTTTAGTAAGAAGAGTGGAATTATTTAATATTCTTTCAAATCTCTTTTCACTCTTGCTTAATAGAGACAGCCAGATTCTCATTTCTGTTTCTACATTTAATTTACCGTACTATCACACAGCATGCAGCCCCTTGAAAACTTTGCTGTACATTCATAACAGATTAAGAGTGAAAAAGGTAAAGTATTTTTATAAAAATAATTTTGACTTTATGAAGATTCCCAAGGATCCATAAATTATACTCGACAGTGGCTGGATTATTATAATCTCTATTTATCTCATGGACGACCGAGGATGAGATGGCTGGATGGCATCACTGACTCGATGGACACGAGTCTGAGTGAACTCCGGGAGTTGGTGATGGACAGGAGGCCTGGCGTGCTGCGATTCATGAGGTTGCAAAGAGTCAGACATGACTAAGCGACTGAACTAATATGAATATTCATGTGTTTCACTAGAGAAATGCTATGTTTGATTAATGGTGCTACTGCAAACTTTGAGAGATGTGGGGACATGACATATAATACAGTGTCTGTACTGTATAAACTTTGTAAACTATGAAACATTTCAAGTTCCACCAAAATTCTGTCCTTAAATTAAAAAAAAAAAAAACTTTATTAAAATGTGTTCTCGGGTCTTCCTTGCTGCATGGGCTTTTCTCTCTTTGCAGAAAGTGGTGGCTGTTCTCTTGCTGCAGAGCACAGGCTCCAAGGCACGTGGGCTTGAGTACTTATGGCTCCTGGGCTCTAGAGCACAGGCTCAATAGTTGTGATACATGGGCTCATTTATTCCACAGCATGTTGGCTCTTCCTGGATCAAGGATTAAACCCATGTCTCCTGCCTTGGCAGGCTGATTCTTTATCACTAAGCCACCAGGGAAACCCTGTCCTTAAGTTTTGGGGATAAGCAACTATATACCTTGTAGTACCTGCATGTACTTTCTTAAATAAGCTAGTTTCATTGTAATGATCAAAACTGAAAACATACGCATGCTATAATAAAGAAAACCTCACCATAACACAAAGGAAGATGTGCTTCAGAGACGTAAAAAAACTTGGAGCATCTGGAGATATAGCGTGACTGAGATGCTGCTTTTTGATACATCCTGTTATCCACCCAACACGTAGTTATTGATCATTTACCATGATCACCTATTATAGTTTTAGCTCTAAATCACTGAAGTTACTTGAAGCTGGTAAAAAAATCACACAGTTACTTGATAGAATTTTCAACCAGAGAGACTGATAAATTGTTATTTAATTTTATGGCATAGCATAATTTAGATGTTGATTTGTATTTTAGCTAGAGTTGATATGCTATGACCTGTGGCCCCAAACCTGCCCTCTATCTTTGTAAATACACAGCCATGTCTTTTCATTTAAGTACTGTTCATGGCTGCTTTTGTGCTAAAGGTAGAATTGAGTCTGAATATCTTGCAAAGCCTAATATGTGCTATTTGGCCCTTTACAGAAAAAGTGAACCAAATCCTAACTTAGAAAATTGGCTTGAACATCCCCTAAATAACTGGAAAAAATAAGATTCAGTTTATTATATGATGAGTGCTCTATGACTCATAAATTTTGAGATAACTCTGTTGCTTTCAGTTCCTAGAAAAGTGTGAATTGCATTCGAAGATTCTAAGTCAGTAGATTCCACCCTGAAGAGAAATGATTTACTAAGAGGAGGGTTCTATTTGCAGCAAATTGTCTTTTCCAGAAGAATTTCGCTGCTATCCTCGCTATTGTCTTCTGGGCTGATTTCCAAGGCTAAGATCTATCTTTAGCATCGTGCACTTGTTATAAAGGTACTTGATGTACATAGTTCAGTTCAGTTCAGTAGCTCAGTCATGTCTAACTCTTTGTAACACCATGGACTGCAGTATGCCAGGCTTCCCTGTCCATCACCAACTCCTGGAGCCATCGAGTCGGTGATGCCATTCAACCATCTTATCCTCTGTCATCCTCTTCTCCTCCTGCCTTCAACCTCTCCTACCATCAGGGTCTTTTCAAATGAGTCAGCTCTTCGCATCAGGTGGCCAAAGTATTGGAGCTTCAGCTTCAGCATCAGTCCTTCCAATTAATATTCAGGACTGATTTCCTTTAGGATGGACTCATTGGATCTCCTTGCAATCCAAGGGTCCTTCAAGAGTCTTCTCCAACACCACAGTTCAAAAGCATCAATTCTGCAGCTTTCAGATTTCTTTACAGTCCAACTCTCACATCCATACATGACTACTGCGAAAACCATAGCTTTGACTAGATGGATCTTTGTTGGCAAAGTCATGTCTCTGCTTTTTAACATGCTGTCTGGG
Source organism: Budorcas taxicolor (assembly GCF_023091745.1). NCBI lineage: Eukaryota > Metazoa > Chordata > Mammalia > Artiodactyla > Bovidae > Budorcas > Budorcas taxicolor. The sequence continues at coordinate 74,061,762 of NC_068918.1, read as the reverse complement.
TTAGTCATAGCTTTTCTTCCAAGGAACAAGCACCTTTTAATTTCATGGCTGCAGTCACCATCTGCAGTGATTTTGGAGCCCCAAAATAAAGTCTGTCACTGTTTCCATTGTTTCTCCATCTATTTGCCGTGAAGTGAGGGGACCAGATGCCATGATCTTAGCTTTCTGAATGTTGAGCTCTAAGCCAACTGTTTCACTCTCCTCTTTCACTTTCATCAAGAGGCTCTTTAGATCTTTTCCTCTTTCTGTCATAAGGGTGGTGCCATCTGTATATCTGAGGTTATTGATATTTCTCCTGGCAATCTTGATTCCAGCTTGTGCTTTATCCAGACCGGCATTTCTCAAGATGTAAGTTAAAAAAGCAGGGTGACAATATGCAGCCTTGATGTACTCCTTTTCTGATTTGTAACCAGTCTGTTGTTCCATGTACAGTTCTAACTGTTGCTTCTTGACCTGCATATAGATTTCTCAGGAGGCAGGTAAGGTGGTCTGGGATTCCCATCTCTTTCAGAATTGTCCACAGTTTGTTGTGATCCACACAGTCAAAGGCTTTGGCATAGTCAATAAAGCAGAAGTCGATGTTTTTCTGGAATTCTCTTGCTTTTGATGATCCAGTGGATGTTGGCAATTTGATCTCTGGTTCCTCTACCTTTTCTAAATCCAGCCTGAACATATGGAAGTTCACGGTTCATGCACTGTTGAAGCCTGACTTGGAGAATTTTGAGTATTATTGTGCTAGTGGGTGAAATGAGTACAATTGTGTGTTCGTTTGAGTATTCTCTGGCATTGCCTTTCTTTGGAATTGGAATGAAAACTGACTTTTTCCAGTCCTGTGGCCACAGCTGAGTTTTCCAAATTTGCTGGCATACTGAGTACAGGACTTTCACAGCATCATCTTTGAGGATTTGAAATAGCTCAACTGGAACTTCATCACCTCCACTGCTGCTGCTGCTGCTGCTAAGTCGCTTCAGTTGTGTCTGACTCTGTGTGACCCCATAGACGGCAGCCCATCACCTCCACTAGCTTTGTTAATAGTGATGCTTCCTACAGCCCACTTGACTTCACATTCCAGGATGTGTGGCTCTAGGTGAGTGATCACACCATCGTGGTTATCTGGGTCATGATCTCTTTTGTATAGTTCTTCTGTGTATTCTTGCCACCTCTTCTTAGTATCTTCTGCTTCTGCTAGGTCCATACCATTTCTGTCCTTTATTGTGTCCAGCTTTGCATGAAATGTTCCCTTTGTATCTCTAATTTTCTTGAAGAGATCTCTAGTCTTTCCCATTCTGTTGTTTTCCTCTATTTCTTTGCATTGATCCCTGAAGAAGGCTTTCTTATCTCTCTTTGCTATTTTTTGGAGCTCTGCATTCAAATGGGTATATCTTACCTTTTCTCTTTTATCTTTAGCTGTTCCTACTAAATGGATTTAAATGTTCTAGGAGTGGCTTTCAACTGCCTTTCCACCTTTGGGGCCTTGTGTTGCTCAGGGCTGTCTCATTGCGAGAAGTCAATCAAGCCTCCCTCTCCTCCTCTTCCTCCCTCTTTTCCTTCTTTCAGTACAGCAACATAGCTTGCAAAGCTTTATGAATTGCACACCTTAGAGTTTGGGTTATGACCGCAGAGAGTAGGGTGGATAGTTCAGTTCAGTTCAATCACTCAGTCGTGTCTGACCCTTTGCAACCACATGGACTGCAGCACAGCTCCCAGAGTTTACCCAAACTCTTGTCCATTGAGTCAGTGATGCCATCCAACCATGTCATCCTCTGTCGTCCCCTTCTCCTCCTGCCTTCAATCTTTCCCAGCATCAGGGTCTTTTCCAATGAGTCAGCTCTTCACATCAGGTGGCCAAAGTATTGGAGTTTCAGTGGCAACATCAGTCCTTCCAGTGAAAACTCAGGACTGATCTCCTTTAGGCTGGACTGGTTGGATCTCCTTGCAGTCCAAGGGACTCTCAAGAGTCTTCTACAGCACCACAGTTTAAAAGTATCAATTCTTTGGTGCTTAGCTTTCTTTATAGTCCAACTCTCACATCTATACATGACTACTGGAAAAACCATAGCCTTGACTAGATGCACATTGTGGCAAAGTAATATCTCTGCTTTTTAACATGGTGTCTAGGTTGGTCATAACTTTTCTTCCAAGAAGTAACCATCTTTTTATTTCATGGCTGTGGTCACCATCTACAGTGATTTTGAAGCCCAAATAAATAAAGTCTGCCAGTGTTACCACTGTTTCTCCATCTATTTTCCATGAAGTGACAGGACTGGATGCCATGATTTTTGTGTTCTGAATGTTGAGCTTTAAGCCAGCTTTTTCACTCTCCTCTTTCACTTTCATCAAGAGGCTCTTTAGCTCTTCTTCACTTTCTGCCATAAGGGTGGTGTCATCTGCATATCTGAGGTTATTGATATTTCCCCCAGCGTGGATAATGTCTTCTTAAGTAATGACTGTGCAAATTAGATTAATTGTGGTGAAGGGATTTGCTTCCTAGGAAGCTGGGATCAACTAATTTACCTTATTGATTTGGTATTTACATGTTAAACAGGCTTCCCACGTGGCACAGTGGTGAAGAATCTGCCTGTCAATGGAGGAGATGCAGGATATGTGGGTTTGATCCCTGGGTCTGGAAGATCCCCTGGAGGAGGAAATGGCAACCCACTCCAGTATTCTTGCCTAATCCCATGGACAGAGGAGGCTGGTGGGCTACAGTTCGTAGCATTGCAAAGAGTCAGACATGACTGATAATGCACACACTTACTTTACATTTTAAAAGACCATCATTTTTAGGGAGAAAGTATCTTTGGAAATATGGGCCATCCCCATATAACATTATGAAAGAGGACATTTCTCTGTTTTCCTTCTACCAGAATTCAAAAAATCTCATTCCTGCAAGTGATTATTGTTCTAATTGACACTAACGATGTTGAAGATAACTAGATAATTATTATAAATCATGTAAACTAGAGGATGAGACAGTTGGATGGCATCGCTGACTTGATGTACATGAGTTTTAGCAAGCTCCAGGAGTTGGTGACGGACAGGGAAGCCTGGTGTCTGCAGCTCATGGGGCTGCAAGGAGTCAGACAGGACTGAGTGACTGAACTGAACTGATCTTTAATTTACATAATTTTATTATTTTTATAATAGAAACTGAGACTAAGAAAGCTAAGAAACTTGGCCCAAATCACTTAGTCAAGAAAGAGAAATTGAGATGAATCCTAGCCTTATATTTTTTCCCAAATCCTCTGCCTCTGTTGTCTGTCAGCTTGCCAGGACCATCTACTCAATCCTGTGTGTGTGTGTGTGTGTGTGTGTGTGTTTAATATATATTTCCCTGAGCCCTATGCATTGCCTGTTTACGTTTCCTATTTCTCACCACATCTAGCTCCCAGATAGGTTGCTGATTGTCAGAGATAAGGTAAATTAATTCACAGTGGGACTGATTGGAACTAGTTCATTTACATATTCTACAGTGAGTTGAACATGATGTCCTTTCACCACGCATCTTGCCTGCCTCTGAATTCTAAAAATGAAGACAACATCCCTGACCTTGGGGAGCTCCTTACTCACAGACAAATGTCTACTGGACAAATATGGACCATATAATATCTCTCCTGTGTGTTGTATCTATCTTAAGAGGGATAGAGTTGTCATGATGAAACTTGAAGCACCAGCCTGCCAGCCTCATAAACTGTTAAAAGGGGGTGGGGTGAGGGGTCTAGGGTGCCCGAGGACCTGTAAGAAACAGTCCGTTTTAAACTGTTCTATGCCTACCATATTAATATTTTGGAACTTTATCAAGTTTTGTCTCTTATTCAAATCTAAGTTCTCTAATGTAGCCTAACAAGTTGTTTTTCTCCAGCCATATTTAGAATAACAGTTTGGTAAAGTAAGAGGTCAGGTGACCCTTCAATCTTGAGATTTTTATGATTCCTGTTATCTTCTCTTTACTTCTTTCTGCAGGCATACAATTGTACTTGTATTTCAGTCAGTTCAGACATGGTTGTCACCACAGATGTGGAATTTGGGGCCAAGAAATCCATTCAAATAAACTTCATTAAACTAAACCTTAGTTTCTTCTCTACCACTCACTATGTGCTGCTGGGAGCCGGCGTGAGGAACTCGGCCCGTGGCAAAGGTCATGAGGAAGGAGGCTCGGCATACGCAAAGGCGGGATCGAGCCTCAGGAGACACCCTGTTCCTGAGCATCTACCCCCCAAAACCAGAGTTTGCCTGATTTACTGTGTTATGCTTTCCACCTACTCTTCTGACGTTAACAGGGGGCTGTCTCCCCACCACATTTTTCTGGAAAAAGTTAATTTAGAGCTTTTAGATAATAAGTCTCCTGGGCATAATAAGAGTGTTTCAATACAAAAACCCCTCTGATGACTTTCTAGCCTACCTGCTAGACTCTTACAGCTGTGCCTGAGATTGTTTGCGGCCTCCCGACTGCGAGAGGCACAGGAAGCTTAAAACATCCTAGGAATGTGGGGGCTTCTGAGGAATCGAAATCATTAGAATAGGACTGATTAAGGGTTTCATTTGTTGAGCCAATACTTGCTGCCAAGTTTTCATATCTTTTATTTGTAGATATAGTTGGTATATAGAAAAAACAGGTAGTAGCCCCGGCATTAGCAACATTAGATCTTTGAGTTAAGCACTTTCTTTGTTATAACCCACTGCACCTTTGTTCTACAGGAATGTAACTTTATTTAGTATTTTGAGGGTGATGCAGATTAAAGAAAAAACACTTCAAGGGAAAAAGAGTTTTCTGGTTGATAGACAGTTATCTAGGAAGAGAGCCATAAAAATGTTAGCAGGCCTCTTGGCCAGAAGATAATGTAAACCACCTGAGACCTTTTGTATACGGGAAGGTATGCAAAAAGAAAGCCTGGTCTCAATAAGGGTCAGGACTGCTGCCCCTGCATAACTCTGCATATTCCATTATTTCTTTATGTACAACTTGGGGTGTATAAGCTGCTTTTGAAAATAAAGTTGTGGGTCTGGCACCGATGCTTGTCTCCCTCATGTCGTTCTTTTCTCCCTTTTCTGGCTGAATTCCCATCTGGAGTGTGGAGGCTCACCATATCTACTTATTTGCTATTTGCCCTGGCTTCTAGGACCCACGCGAGAGGGAGCCCAAGGTGGGGCACCCTCTGCTATTTAAGCAGGCACCGGTGGCCTACGTAGATGGTGCAAGTTCCTTGTCTTGGAACTTTATTGGTTTTCCACGTAAACCAAGTTATTCAGCATCTTTTCTCCACTAATTTTTCTACTACACTATTTCTTTCTAATCTCTCTCTATATCTTTACTTAAGCAATTAATTCCTCAGACGCCGACTCCGTCCCCGCTTCGAATTCCCTGGATACACCAGGGCTGGACCCCGGCAATGTGTTATGTGCTAAGTTGCTTCAGTCATGTCCAACTCTTTGCGACCCTATGGATCATAGCCCACCAGGCTCCTCTGTCCATGTGATTCTCCAGGCAAGAATACTGGAGTGGGTTGCCATGCCCTTCTCCAGGGGATCTTCCCAATCCAGAGATTGAACCCATGTCCCTTCTCCTGTATTGGCAGGCCAGTTCTTTACCTCTAATGCCACCTGGGAAGCCCTTAACCATTCACTGCTGCTGCTGCTGCTGCTGCTAAGTTGCTTCAGTTGTGTCTGACTCTATGTGACCCCATAGACGGCAGCCCACTAGGCTCCTCTGTACCTGGGATTCTCCAGGCAAGAATACTGGAGTGGGTTGCCATTTCCTTCTCCAATCATTCACTATCCCAGCTCAAACCCCTTAGCCTTGTCAATTATTCACCAATGTATTGTTTCAGTGTCTAAAAGGTATAAAAGTTTCCTGTTGTGGTCACTTTTCCAGGTCTTCATTCTCTTGCAAAGACTTCTATATATATATATATATGATGCAATAAAGCTTGTATGCTTTTCTTCTGTTAACCTAGCTTTGTAAATTTAATTTTCAGGCCCAGCCAGGGCCTCTGGGTTGAGGAAAATGTTGTTTTTCTTCCCTACAGCTCTATGGAATTCCTGCCAGAAAATGGATGGAAAGATTACCCTCAAAATATAGCATTTCTGAATTTAAAAATTCAGTGAAACACTGTTGTAATAATATGATATTTGCATATTTAGATACTTTTTTTTTACATTCAGACAAATATGCATAGATAATCTATTAAGCTTGTTACACTTTTATTTTCTGTTTTCATATGAATGTGCCTTATCACTGGAGACAGACTAGAACTAAGACATACTATGGTTTTCTATGAGTGAAAGGCCATCTGTCTTGATTTTTTAACATGATTATGTACAATATTTGCTCATATATACAACCAGACTTTCTGGAATGATTGCAATGTACAGATATAAGTACAAACACAAAAAGTCCACAAAAATCATTGTAAATATTTCATATATATTCATTGAGGGAATGAAAATCATAGACATAAGTAGTTATGTGATTGGTTGCATATATTTTTAAGGAGGAGAAAGTCAGCTTTCTTTTTTTAATGTAATTTTGTTTATTTTTGGCCGAGCTGGGTCTTCATTGCTTTGTGTGGGCTTTTCTCTAGTTGCAGTGAGTGGGGGCTGCTCTCTAGCTGCAGCTCCTGGGCTTCTCATTGCAGCTCCTGGGCTTCTCATGCAGTGGCTTCTCTTGTTGTGGAGCGTGGATTCTAGGGCATGCAGGCTTCAGTAGTTGCAGCTCATGGTCTGTAAAGCACAGCCTCAATAGTTGTGGCGCATGGGCTTAGTTGCTCCAAAGCATGTGGGATCTTCCTGGACGGTGAACAAACCTGTGTCTCCTGCATTGGCAGGCAGATTCTTTACCACTGAGCTACCAGACATGCCTGAAATTTGGATTTCTTCAGCAAATAGGTGACCGTCATTCCAAGGAGAATACTACCTTGTAAGATAAGCTGAGAACTTGAAATTCTGTTTTCCAGGAAGCCTTTGTAGAGCCTGATGCCAAAGGCTGCTCTCCAGTAACCAAACGGTTTGACTCTCCGTTCCCATTTATTACCTTATAAGTGCTTCTCCTTCGCCTCTGCTTACCTCAGTCCCCAGAGCTCTAAACACTTTGTTCCTTCTAAATATTCCTTTTTAACCCTAAAGCCACGAGGAAGCCAGTAGGAGAATTTGGAAGGGCTACTCATTTTCTGAGCTCAGAAAATTTTATCACGTCAGGGTCAAGCTTCAAGATAAAAACAAATTAGAACCTTCTGGCTTTGCACAAGGAAATACAAAAATAGTTTCTGGTCACCCCCCACCACCCTTCAACACAGCTGAAGGGAGTGTTCAGCAATTTGTCAGTTGAAGCTATCTCTGGTGCAGTTTGAGACCTGGGGAATCTTGACATGTTTTTGTTTTATTTATAAAAAGCATTATTTGTTAAAAAAAACATAGTGGTACGACAAACAAACTAATTTGTAAAAGGTTACGTTCATTTAAAAAAATTTGTGTTTAATAAAGTGACTTCAGTTGTAGAGCACACAGTGTAAGCATATAAAATATTAATGGAATTCAGAAAGAGATTATGTATGCATAGCATGCTGTGACTACGAAAAAAGGTTAATGTGTAACTTAATTAATTTCCTCCATTACAGAACCTTTGTCTTTGCTGGGCTGCACCTTTATTAAGTAAGCACAACAAGTTTGAATTGTTTACATCAGAAAGGTCAACTACTTATGGGAAAGCAAAAGAATAAATCCAGAAGGTGAGAGGGGAGAAAAAAGAAAGATGAGAGTGCTGAGCCAAGGCCCAGTCAGAGGAACAGACTGAGCTACTGGCCTAGCGGTCCATGTGATACAGAAATACATACACATATGCATGGATTCTTTATACAGAAATATTTATTTTTGTTTTTTTGCTGAGTCTTGTCCAACTCTTTTGCATACACACACATAAACACAATTTTCTAGCTATGTGTCTGTGCATTTGTGTGTGTGTATTGAGAGAAAAAGAAGAAGAAAAGGAATTTTAGAGATTTCATTTTTGGATTAAAAATTTAATTCCCTTATTTCCTTTGAATTATTTTTTAATGTTGGCCTGTGGTTTCTTTTTAAACTACACTGTGCATACGTGCTAAGTTGCTTTAGTCGTGTCTGACAATTTGTGACCTTATGGACTGTAGCCTGCCAGGCTCCTCTGTCCATGGGATCCTCCAGACAAGAATACTGGAGTGGGTTGCCATGCCCTCTTCCGGGGGATCTTCCTGCCTCAGAGACTGAACCCATGTCTCTTATGTCTCCTGCACTGGCAGGCCAGTTCTTTACCACTAGTGCCACCTGGAAATCCCACTGATAGTGCTACAAAGTATTGATAACTTATTTTATTAAGCTGAACCATATGATATTGCTGATTTTTGTATGTCAAATATTGCTGATTTTTTCTGGTTCAACATAAATTATAGTCCATCTCCCATATGGAGTTAGCTAGTTCAGTGCTCCAGGCAGAGGAAGCCTCATGCACATTGGCTGCGAAGAGAGGAAATCAATGTGATTAGCATATAAACTATTAGACTTCAAGTGAAGCATGTTACCCTCCCTCACGTGGGCATGCGTGTGTGCTCAGTTGCTTCAGGCATGTCTGACTCTTTGCAACCCCATGGACTGTAGCCCACCAGGCTCCTCTGTCTATGGGATTTTCCAGGCAAGAATACTGGAGTGGGTTGCCATGCCCTCCTCCAGAGGATCTTCCTGACCCAGGAATTGAACCCAGGTCTCTTATGTCTCTTGCATTGACAAGTGGGTTCTTTACCACTAGGGCCACCTGGGAAACCCCATCATGTGGCTGGGCATAATCAAATCAGTTGAAGGCCTTTAAAAGGAAGACTGAGGTCTCCTGATGAGAAGAATTCTGTCTCCACACTGCCTTTGGACTTAAGACTACAACATCAATGCCTGCCAGAATTTCAATTTCAGACTTGCCAGCCGCCCCAATCGTCATGTGAGACAATTCCTTAAAATATCTTTCTCTCTCTCTCATATATACTCATCCTCATCCTATCGGTTCTGTTTCTCTGAAGATCCCTAACTGATATACAGCCAATAAATTATAGAGTAGATACAGGAATTCAGGTTTTCCTGGTTCCAAGGTCCATACATTTAATCACTACATCATGCTGTCCCCTCTATTTCATTATAGAAGGTGTCATCCTCTGTTCACCATTTATGTGTTTGCTTCCCCCTTCTAAGCTATAAGCTCATGTGGACAGGAACTTGTGACCTCAGTATCCAGCACAATGCCTGTCACATGGCGTTACTCTGTGCATATTTGTTTGGAACAAAATATTTATGCTTATGTGCTTTGATAACTGTAAAGCACTATAAAAATATGAGACCTTTCTGTTCTGTGGCAAACACATCATTCTTGTACAGTTATTTATAAACAAATATAGTATGTATATCTAAAAGTCTGACTATGTGCATAAGGCAGTGTGAAACTTTAAGCCAGTATTATTACTTAATAAGCTTGTTTTAACCTTTGACTGCAACCAGGGGTGAAAGAATATTTCTGAGATTAAAAAAATGCATTTCTCTCCCTAACAACTGAAGAAAGAAGTAAGAGTCACAAACCATTTTCCATGCAGAATAAAGTCGGCAGCCTTATGTTCAGAAAGGCAACCAGGTTTGATGTCAAATGCTAGTTCTTATTGATTTTGGTGGTGACTGCCTGCAGCATCTGAGAAGATTGTGAGACTGCAGATGGGCCCTCATCAAAGAGCTCTCTGATTAACCAGTAAGTTCCATCCTGGCCAAAGGGTTGGGTGAGTGCAGCAAGAGTGATGTTTTGTTCCCTGCCCTGATTTAAGAAATACAAGACCAGTCCTCTTGGTGTTTTTTGAATTAGCGAAGTTTGCTGTTGGGAAGGAAAGAAATAAAGCTTCAGTTTAAAAGGGAGCTAGAATAAATTCCTTGAACCACAGGTAAAACATGCCCCCTGTCTAGGTGAAGGTCAACTTATTCAGTGCTGTCTTTAACATACACATTCCATCATTTTCCCCCTTAATCACCCAAATCATATAAATTAACCAATATTTTTAGGAGTATGTTTGCTGGATCAGAAGAATTAGCCATCAGGGTCTAAGTCTAAAGCCAATACCAGGATAGAAATATCTATTACTGTTAGGGAGTATTTCAGTTTTCTCTTATATGTCCCCACAAACTGGACATTAACTTCATAGTTTTAAGCAGTCATTGGTTGCTTACTTTTACTCACATATTTATCAAAGTCTTTGCATACCATTCTTCTTTGCACATCAAGCTTTCCATCTGGAATGGCTTTTCTTCTTTATGAAATGCATAGATTCCTTAGAAGTCACTTTAGATCTTAAAGTGAGAAACACACTGGACTGTTTGTTTTGTCTGACAGTGCCTTTGTTTCCTCTGTGCGTGTGTGCTAAGTTGCTCAGTCATGATGACTGTTTGTGGCCCCATGGACTGTAGCTCACCAGGCTCCTCTGTCCATGGGATTCTCCTGGAAAGAATACTGGAGTGGGCTGCTGTTTCCTACTCTAGGCAATCTTCTCCAGCCAGAGATCGAATCCGAGTCTCCTGTGTCTCCTGCATTGGCAGGTAGATTCTTTACCACTGAGTCACAGGGGCTTCCCAGGTTTCCTATTTGCTCTTGAAAGACAGCTTTTCATGGTATAGAAATTCAGGTTGACAGTGATTTTCTGTCAGGATGTTTTTGCCGTCTGCTGGTGTCTGTTCTTTAAGATAGGAGGTCAGCAATCAGTCCAATCATCATTCCTCTGAAGTAATAAGCTCTTTCTCCTTGGAAGCTTTTCAATACATTTTTTCTTTCTCATTCTTCAGTCTCTCTAATATTTGTCTAAAATTGAATTTGTTTTTATTTGTCGTATTTGAGACGTATCACCCTCTTGGATCTAAAGATCTTACAATGTTCTTGTAAGTTCTTAACTATTTTACCTTCAAATATTGTCTGTTCTCAATTCTTTACCTTTTTCTGAATTTCTGATTAGGCATTAGGAGAATCCTTGTCACTCTTTTCTCTAGATTTTTTCATATTTTACACCTAATTTCTTCATAGTTCTGTCCCACTTCTCTGATTCTTTATGAACATGCATCTCATCTGCTGTTTGATCTCAAATTCTTAACTTCATTATTTTTACCTGTTTGGATTTTATCTGAATATAATTTGATTTGGTTTATTTTAGATATATTATCAAAACATAGTTTTATTTGGTTCATCAAACCAGACAAATCTCTATCATGCTTGCTCTTTGGTCATGCTTTTAAGCTTCCTATTTTTAAAATTTAGTTAAGCGTATTATGCATAACAGTTTAGCATCCTTTATTTGATAATTCTAATTCTGACATTATTTTAAATCTGTTTCTATGGTTTTTCTCTTATGGTGCCTTATTCTTGTGAATTGTTGAATTTTGTACTGTGAGCTATTTATTTTCTTGGTCTATATCTGTGTCAAAGTTTCGGTTAAGGTTGAAGCTGACATGGACTTCCTTGGTTGTCCAGTGGTTAAGAATCCACCTTCCAATGCAGAGGATGTGAATTCAATCCCTGGTGGAGGAACTAAGATCCCACATACCATGAGGCAACTAAGCCCATGTGCTGTATTTACTAAGCTCATGCGCTATAATTAGAGAGAAGCCCACACCTCACAATGAAGACCTGAAGTAGCCAAAAATAAATTTTAAAAAAAGGTTGACGCTGATACTATCAAAGAGGGTTGACATTTATTTTATTCTCTTCTATACAACACATCTAACTTAAAATCAACTTAAATTTATTTCTTAACTTAGGGTTTTTGGACCACAAAGTACAAATTTGGGCCAAAACCCAATTGAGGACCAGGTTGAGATTACAAATTCTCAGAGTAGATTTTTCTCTCTTCAACTAGTGTCAAATTCAAGACAGGCAAAGTTCCTTACTTTTCCCTTTAGTGTCATTAAGGGTCCCCACTTTATGAGGGTCTCCTGTAAGGTTTTCTATCTTCAGCAGGCCCTGGGATTTTTCCACTGTCCCCAAGTATTAAGTTAATACATCGGAAACTCAAGTTATTCATAGTTCAGCAAAAATCCTGGGATTAAAAGCCAGTCTTGATATTTACTTACCTCCCAGGTTTACTGCCCATGTGATATTTGAGGCCTTTGAGTTCCTCATTTTGTGTGTGTGTGCTACTTCAGCAGTGCATTTAAAATAATTCCAAAGAAATAATTTGTCTTCATCAGAAAAGTTATTCAAGTTATGTAACGTTACCATGCTGAAAGCAGAAGTCAAAATCCAATTTTATTATATCATGTTTTTACTCAGACTTCTGCAAGGGCCATTTGATTTGAAGGCATGAAATCTCACTCACACAGAACCCCCATCAGGAGAGCTGACTGAGTGTATTGAGGGGAACTCTCTGGCTTGGGGGTTGAAAGCTACAATTGCAAACACCACTTCATGAGCTTTCCATTATACTAGACTTGCAATGTATGAATATAGGAGAATTCACATGAATTCTAATTAGAAGCCTCCTGGACTCAGTTTGGCTACCATTAGCTCTTACCTGGGTATTATAGATCATGTCAGGGCAGGTGATGGAGGATACTGAAGTGAATGGTAATGAGGTAGATGCACAGAAACAGAGCCATATGGCTTTGCAAAGCTTCCTAACACTATTATGCCACACATACACACTCTCTCTGGGATGGAGGACTCGTGACCATAATTTTGTGCTAGGAAGGGCAGGCTGCTCCTCGTAAGACACCATCTGGGACAACTTATCCAGATGCAATTTTCCTTAGCAAATTTCCTATGGTTGGCTCTATTACCATAATGGATAGATTCCTGTCATCTGTTCCTTGGGAATATTTTGTAGTTTCAGTGTGAATAGTGTGAGGATTTATTTATTTATTTATTTGGCAAGGAACTAAGAAGTGTAACAATTTATTGTCCATGAATTTGAAGAGTAAAATACTCCCTTGCTCTGAGCTCACTTCTGCTCATGAAAATCCTGTTCCAATTACTTGAGTCTGGAGCCAGCGCATGTAAGTAAAATTCTGACATGGAATTACAGCACTGCAGATAAAATACCTTGTTTAAACCATAAAAACAATTTTGGGATTCTAATTCTTCAAAACAAATGTCATATTGCTGTATACAATTTTGCAATGTCAAGCAGGCTTGTACATTTTAAAGCAAAAATAAGGATGGCATTTGAAGTAAAACTGCCTTTTGTCTTCTTTAAATCTAGCAGATAATAACATCTAAAGAACCGAGCAGGGGAGGAAGAATCTTAATGTCTGTGACTCACACACATGCACTTTCATCATGTCTCAGGGCCGTGACCGCTTGCTATGCAATTTTGCCCAGAAGGTTTTGATGTTATTTTTGGAGAATTTTTATGTACAATAACAGAGAGAACTTAAAGTCATATTTAAGGAGGTGCCAAGTTAGGTACAGGTGTCTCTACTCCTCAGTGTAGTTTATGTAGTAAAAAAAATTCTTAACATAATTTTACAGAGTGTATTACTTCACTTACTATTTTATTCTATTTAGGCACAGCAGTGAATCAAGCTTTAAAGAATGAACGCTACTATGGAAAAACCATATTTTCTTAGCTAAAAGAATTTTCTTCTAGGAGGAGCCTTATTTTGTCTGAAAGATGTTTTCGTAATTCTTTTTTGGCCTGGGGTCCAGGGACCACCAAAGTGCAGGCTTATGTATCAGGCTTTTGACTTACTGAGTAGAGCAAGCAAAGTGAGTGTGAGCTGCATTTAGCTCTCAGGAAAATAAAGAGGATTTTAAAAGGCAGTAGAGAGCAGATGTGGAAGACAGATGAGTTGTCTCAAGGAATCTCAGGCTTCTAGGTGAGGAGGAAGAAAGTGAGTGGGCAGTCACAGTGGGTTTTGTGTAGGTTTTGCTACTGTGTAACTCTTTCCCCTGCTCTTTTCACAATACATATTAGATATCTACTTTTTATTAACATCTTTTAGAATTAGATCTATCCATGCCCTGCTTTAAGGTTGTTGTGAATTAAATAGAGATTTAACAGATTCCTAAGAGATAGGATTGTGAAGGGTAATATTTTTCTTCTTTGGGCTCTTAATAGAAGTTAAAGAGCAGATGCTTGAGGCCATATTTCCTCATGAGTGCTTACAGTGCAAATAAACTGAGTCCTTGATTGAGAGTTCATTAAAGTGTTAAAGAGGGCACAAAACAGTGAAACTGCTGTGCCTTTGTGAAAATTGAGGAGTCTTGTCAAAGGCTTATGGGAATGGGGGGCCATCTCAGCTCTATGTGGAGAGAGAAATAGAGTGTGGTTTGATTGTAATATGGGAGAATATAAAGGAAAGTGGTGAGAGACAAGGCTGGAAACATAATCTGGAGCCAAAGCATGTTAAGACTTTTCATGCACGAAAGATCTGAATGCCAGGATTAAGTACTTGGATCTTTTTTTAGAAAAAAAGTGTAATAGAATATTTGTTTTTGGGTGGTAATTTAGATTTATAAAATGTCTTTTTATTACTTCTAAAAATAGTGCCTTTTTTGTCATATAAAGCCAAGAAACATAGAACAAGTATTAAAAAAGGAAAAATAGATACTTTGGTAATCCTAGCACCTATGTTTTGTTGTATTCTTTCTGGCTTCGATCTTTTTCTTTTGTATAGACACAGGTTTTAAAAACTAAAAATGTCAGTAGGATTCACATACTGCTTTGACAGCTACTGCACTTTGCATATCCTTGAAGACTTGATTGGAAATCTACCCTATGTGAACAAATATGGTAGAATGAAGTGCTTGACTGTAGTGGCCAGAGCCTGGATAACTGGCAAAGCCCAGGAGACATCTCAAGGGAGGTAATGTCAGGGTCAGTACAGAGAAACTGGGAATGACCACAGAGAGCTGGTAGGTAGGCTGGTGGGGAAAGATTGGGACAAAGGAGGGCTTCAGTTCAGTTCAGTTCAGTTCAGTCACTCAGTCATGTCTGACTCTTTGCGACCCCATGAATTGCAGCACGCCAGGCCTCCCTGTCCGTCACCAACTCCTGGAGTTCACCCAAACTCACGTCCATCGAGTCGGTGATGCCATCCAGCCATCTCATCCTCTGTCATCCCCTTCTCCTCCTGCCCCCAATCCATCCCAGCATCAGAGTCTTTTCCAATGAGTCAACTCTTTGCATGAGGTGGCCAAAGTACTGGACTTTCAACTTTAGCATCATTCCTTCCAAAGAAATCCCAGGGCTGATCTCCTTCAGAATGAACTGGTTGGATTAGTGGGCAATAACTTCCAGATTTTCAAGCTGAACCTATTGAAAAACTAACTGAAGTAGACAACAAGGATGAGTTGACAGTTTTGATAGAAAGTTGACAGGTTTGATTGAAGCTATGTATCGCTGTCAGCAAATCTGGGTGAAAAAGTTCAGTAGAAATAGGACCAGTTAGGCTTGGTGACTTAGAAGCAGCAGGCTTGGTGATTAGGCTTGAGAATTGGCATAGAGAAGGGAGCAACAGCCTGAGTGTTTGTTCATGCATGGCTCATTTAAGTCCCCCAACCTCCCAAAGTAAAAATTATCATCTCTAACTTACAGGTAAGTCTCAGCAAGATTAAATCATTAACCCACACAGCTACTAAATGGCAGAACTGAGAATTAAACTGTCTAAAACTCTTTCTATTTTGCTAAGCAAGGAAGTGGTGAAGGGGCAGAATGAGTAGGGGAGATCATTAACAGAAGTACACAACTATTAGTATTGATATATCTAAATACATACACACACAGGGATGGTAGGAACATGACATATCCCTACACTAAACAATGTTTCTATAATCATGAAGCTTACATTTTAGCAACGGAAACAATCATTAGACTCACCTGCTGGATTGTAGGGTGGCCCTGTGACTTGCTTTGGCCAATGAAATGTTAGTGTGTGTGCCTGGAGCAGAAGTTTTAGAGGTGCAGGCATCATTTGTCTTGGCCTCTGGCCTCCACATCAGTTATAAAAAGAACGTGCTTCTGCAGCCACTAGTCCCATAAAGAGACACAGACAGAGCTGAGCTCAGCCAACCGACACACCTCAAGTGAGCAAAACAAATGACTTTTGCTGTAAGCCACTGAGTGCTCACTGCAGCTTTCGCTAACACAGGAAGGTATAAGAATGAAAACAAAGAGACAAGTTAGTGTTCTAGGTAAAAGATAAGGGTGGATTGGACTAAAATCATTGGCATTGTGGAGATGATAGAAAGAAGAGATTCCAGAGATATTTAGGCTTTGGAATTGGTAATATGGATGACTGAAGGAAAAAGTAATAGGAAAGGCAACACCAAAGATGGTATTTCAACCACCAGGCTCCTCTTTCCATGGGATTTCAGAGGCAAGACTACTGGAGTGAGTTGCCATTTCCTCCTCCAGGGGATTGAGAGAAGAAATTCCTAGGCAGGTTGATAAGAAGTCTAGGGTCCTGGAGGAGGAAGAGGAGGAGGGGGAGAAATGGGTCTGGGGCTCTCAAGGAGAGAGGGGTCTAGAGTTCTCAAGGAGGAGAAAAGGACAAACCTTTTTTCTCTAAGCCCAGAGCTGATGCACAACAAAACAACTCATCTTGCTCAAGGATATGTTTGCCCTTAGACGCTGTGCCAATAATTATATGACAACAATGTATCCTGCTTGAGGACATACTTCTCCTTCTTGAGAAACTTCTGACTAATCCTGTCATCTTAAAATGTATATTATGAGAGTGGGTCTGGTAAGATCTTTCTATTGTTGGTTCTAATCCTGTTATCTTAAAATGTATATTGTGGGAGTGTGTCTACAACCTTGAGACAATCTTCTGATTTACTATAATAACCAAAGAAAAAGTATACAACTCTTTTTCTAAGACTAGCAAGAGGGGCACTCTCTGTCCCTCTTCTGATGTCTGTCTGATATCTATATCAGAAGCTTTCTCTGTCCCCTTCCCAGTTCAGTTCACTCAGTCAGGTCCTACTCTTTGCAACCCCATGGACTGCAGTATGACAGGCTTCCCTGTCCATCATCAACTCCCGGGGCTTGCTCAAACTCATGTCCACTGAGTTTGGTGATACCATCCAATCATCTCATCCTCTGTCGTCCCCTTCTCCTTCTGCCTTCAGTCTTTCCCAACATCAGGGTATTTTCCAATGAATCAGTTCTTCACATCAGGTGGCCAAAGTATTGGAGTTTCAGCTTTAGCATCAGTCTTTCCAATGACTATTCAGGACTGATTTCCTTTAGGATGGACTGGTTGGATGTCTTTGTAGTCCATGGGACTCTCAAGAGTCTTCTCCAACACCACAGTTCAAAAGCATCAATTCTTGGCGCTCAGCTTTCTTTATAGTCCAACTCTCATATCCATACATGACAACTGGAAAAATAGCTTTGACTAGATGGGCCTTTGTTAACAAAGTAATGTCTCTGCTTTTTAATATACTGTCTAGGTTGGTCGTAGCTTTTCTCCCAAGGAGCAAGCATCTTTTAATTTCATGGCTGCAGTCACCATCTGCAGTGGTTTTGGAGCCCCCCAAAAGTCTCTCACTTTTTCCATTGTTTCCCCATCTATTTGCCACAAAGTGATGGGACTGAATGCCATGATCTTCATTTTTTGAATGTTGAGTTTTAAGCCAGCTTTTTCACTCTCCTCTTTCACTTTGCTCAAGAGGCTCTTTAGTTCTTCTCGACTTTCTGCCATAAGGGTGGTGTCATCTGCACATCTGAGGTTATTGATATTTGTCCTGGCAATCTTGATTCCAGCTTGTGCTTCATCCAGCCCAGTGTTTCTCATGATGTACTCTGCATATAAGTTAAATAAGCAGGGTGACAATATATAGCCTTGATGTAGTCATTTCCCTGAAAACGTCTGGAAAAGTTCCCTGGAAAGGTTCTGGAAAGGACTGGAAAAGATCAGTTTTCATTCTGATCCCAGAGAAGGGCAGTGTCAAAGAATGTTCAAATTACCACACAATTGCACTCACCTCACATGCTAGCAAAGTAATGCTCAAAATTCTCCAAGCCAGGCTTCAACAGTACATGAACCGTGAAGTTCCAGATGTTCAAGCTGGATTTAGAAAAGGCAGAGAAATCAGAGATCAAATTGCCAACACCTGTTGGATCATAGAAAAAGCAAGAGTTCGAGAAAAACATCTACTTCTGCTTTATTGATTACACCAAAGCCTTTGACTGTGTGGATCACAGCAAACTGTGGAAAATTCTTTAAGAGATGGGAATCCCAGACCACCTAACCTGCCTCCTGAGAAATCTGTATGCAGGTCAAGAAGCAACAGTTAGAACTGGACATGGAACAACAGACTGGTTCAAAATAGGAAAAGGAGTACATCAAGGCTGTCCCCTTTTATACTTTAATAAAACTCTGCGACACAAAAACTCCTGAGTGATCAAGCCTGGTCCCTGGTCCTGAAGCTAAATCTTCTTGTTTGGAGATCATGAATCCAACATCATTCACCATAAGCTATCAGGATCTTCCTGACCCAGGGATTGAATCCATATCTCTGACCCAGGGATTGTCTCCTGCATCGCAGGCAGATTCTTTATTGCTTGAGCCATCAGGGACATCCCTTATAATTCTAAAGACAATTGAATATGCCCAGAGCTTTCAAGTGATGTATGTCATTTTAAATGTGAATATAGAGATTATTATTTTGGTGAAAAAATTAAATAGTAAGGGTCCCTTCTCCTGGGGATCCTTGGGGGAGGATCCAGGCTTCTGGGCATTTACTACCATCGCTTGCTAAGGAGGCAATACCAGGCCAGGCTTCAGAGGACCTGTTGCCTCTGGGCTGAAAGCCTGCACTCTGACATGATTGATATCTGATGTCCTGTTTACGTTTGGGGGTTGTTACAGGCATGCCAGCCTCTGCCGTTAAGAAGTGCTAAGCCTATCACTTTTACAAGGCAGCAAAAAAAGAAAAGAAAAATCCCCATTTATTATATTTTAGTGCAGGGTGCTTGTCAGACTTTTCTGCCTAAAGCACACTTTGTGCTTGAACTTGGATCCACAATTTTATAGCCTGTCCTTTCCCCCACACAATTTCCTGATTAGTTCTGGGTGATCCTAATTCTTCCTTTGTTTTTTTTTCAAGGAAGCAAGGAAATATTTTCTGTCCAATGCTAGTGAGCTGTAAACAGCATGGTTTTCATTAAATTTGTGAGAAAATAAATGTTTGGCAGTCCAGTTGTTGAGAAAATTAGGTTGTGAATATCAGAAAAGCTAACCATCCAGGCAGAGACTGACTCATTGTTTCATTGGTTCTCTCCCAGCAGCTGGAGGGCTTTAGGTGTCTGTAAAGGTCTGTAAACAGCACAGTTGCTGTGACCTTTCTGATGGAGGTTACAGAATCAGAAGCACCGTTATCAGGCAATTTGAACTATTAGGTCTGATTTTCTGGGTTCTGTAGGCTGAATTTGCCTCTATTAAATTTAGCCCCAGCTTAATGGTTTGTTGATCTTCTCCTTTCAACAGAGCTCAGCCACTGTGGGAATTATTCAAAAGTTCACTTTTTGACACCAAAATTAGAAAGATTAATTAGAAGTTAATTCTTTAATAAGTGTCTTAATAACTTGGAAAAGATGAGATATACAGTATTCCATCTGGCTCCCATGTTCAATATTCCTTTAAGATTTTCATTGCAGCAGATAATAAATGCTAAAATATATATTGACTGATTTTTCATTTCATAGTTCTTGAAAGTCTGGGGGAAATAAGGCTGCTTATGGAGGAAGGACAGCACAAAGATCAATGTAGAACGAGGTCTAAAAAACCTTAAGCTGTGTAATCAATGTAATCAACAACTCATATTCAAGTTACCTGAAGTATGTTTTTAGCATCCTTACCTCTGCCATGTCCTGAAAGGAAGCTCCTTCTTTTATGTAAAACCAAATATAAAACAAATATGTATTTTTTTCTTTTTCTTTTTGCTTAACAAAGATACTGTTTCAGCAGAAAGGGCAGGAGATTTGGAACCAATAAACTTTGCATTTGTCTAGTTTTGCCTTTGCCAAGAATTCACTGTATAGCCTTGGGCAAGTCAATGTAACACTTCTGAGCTGCAGAATCCTCATCCTGTAAATGAAATGGTTTTCTTAGGTGACCTCCAGAGGATGTTTTTAGGCAAATGGTTATATTCTTCATTCCATGGGTTGCAACTTACACGAACCTGGATAGCTTATTTTCATATTAATATTTTTTGCATGTGTAGACAACTCTCAGAATTCACTAACTAATCATTCTTTGACTTGATATGATAGTAATTTGTTTTGATTATATTGATTACAATAAGTGCCATTCCGTTTTCATGATTAAGATAAAAACACATCCTTTGCCTCCATTCTATATTTTGAAGCTGTATTTCTCGAACTTTTAATCTCATAAGTCGAGGAATGAATTGCTAGGAAATGCAAACACACACACACACAAACAAAATGGCAAAATCAAACACATAATTAAACAAAAATAAATAAATAAGTAAAGGGTAAATCCAGAGGCTAAAAAATCCAAAGCTAGATTTAGAGGAATCTAGAAAGGAACTGTGATTTAAATTACCCACAACATAACATCAATTGAAGACAATGTAACTGGTTTTGTGAAAAGTGTTTCATTCCCTAGCTATTTTGACCTTTTATTAAAATCCCTTGCCTTAGCAGTTGGCCTCATTATTTCAGCATCCTCTTCACATCCTGCTCTCACCTGTATGTGTCCTGTTGGTGTTCAATTGCTAAGTCGTGTCCAGCTCTTTGCGACTCCATTGACTGCCGCATGCCAGGATTCCCTGTCCTTCACCATCTCCCAGAGTTGGCTCAAATCATGTCCGTTAAGTTGGTGATGCCATCCAACCATCTCATCCTCTGTCTCCCGTTCTCCTCCTGTCCTCAATCTTTCCCAGCATCAGGGTCTTTTCCAATGTGTTGGCTCTTCACATTAGGTGGCCAAAGTATTGTTTCTTAAGATGCTCTTTATCTGGGTGTCTTGAGGGACATTTTAGAAAGAACTGATGAGGACTTTCAGCAGCCTTCAACCAGTATATGTGGCTATTGACCCATTTCTATGAAGGAGATCATAATATACTATCCCAAATTATGCCATTTTGGCATATTGATTTTTTTTTTTTTTTTTTCAGCTAAAGGCAGTTGAGAAATATCAGACACAAGAAGAATTCACTGCCCTCTTCTGTCTGCCTGAAAACAAAACCTGAATACCCTCCCTACAACCATCTGGGGTAAGGAGACTCTTATCACTGAGAATGGAGAGTCATACTGAGATTAGTCTGCATAAACAAACCTTACTAAAATAATCTTCCATTCACTATCGCTATGTACTTCCTAGTCATTTTCTCAAAATTCATCATCCCTGGAAGCCTGACCCCCCCCTCATTTATCTAGTCCCATCTACATAAGGCACTGCCCGTTTTAAAAAAAGTATATAAGTCCCTGAGTCTGTTTCTTTTGGTTTCTATTTCTTTACTGTGATACCCTATGTGCACATACAGTTAAACAAATGTTAATAAAAGTAGTATATCTTTCCTTCTGTTAACCTGTATTTTGTCATTTTAATTCATAGGCCCCAGCTACTGAATTTGAAAATAGAGGGAAAGGTGTATTTATTTTTTTCCTCCCTACATCTGAAATCTACCTACCTGCCAGAAGGCCAGGAGACCCTCTGATAGCAAGCCCTAACTGTGATCTTTTAAAGAGGAAGAAGAAATGAATCTGTATTGTTGCAATGGCAGAAGAAATTCAGGAAAGTGGAATGCAATGATCCCAGATGGAATTGGCTAGCAGAGAAGTTTCATGATTAGAAAGTTGTCACCTTCTTTGGTAACTATATCCTTGTTTCAGTGTAGACTTTGATTTTCTGACTGTTTTCCTTTTTGTATTTGTAGTCTGATAAATTTTTCCACTAATTGCATATTTGCTTCAGATGTCTTTGAAGCAACTCTGCTTCATTTAAGAAACCTTAGTTTATTTACCTAAGTTTCTTATAAATAAAGCTAAGGTTTTAAAGAAAAGTGTTTTTAAAAAGTCTAAAACATGGCACATATTGTTTGTAAATGTATAGTATTTTGCCATATAATTGTCTATGATTTTCAAGGGCCAGAAACCAAGCTGAATGTGATTTGAATATCTTTTTGTGTACAATAATCTCCTCTAATGTATTACACTTAGAGAAATTTATGTTAATTTGACCAGTGCTTATCTTTGGAGGAACTTAAGCATTTAGTGACCATCATTATGGCTGTATCCTTAATTCTGTTTCATTCATTTATTAAAAGCATCTATTTAATAGTTAAAATATGACAGACACTGCCAGTACTAAGAATACAAAGATGAAAATCCTGAGTTCTTGACTTACTTTGAATCCTTCAGTTGGTTGATATGGAGGCATTTGCTGAAAATTAGGTCAAGTGCCTATGAAATCTCTAATTTTTACTATGTGAATGACATAGCTTGTTTGCATGCAAATATGGGCCCAGAAGGTCCTTTTGGCAGAAGAAATGAAAATAGATCTAAGTATATTCATCTATTACACTGCTGCTGCTGCTGCTAGGTCGCTTCAGTCCTGTCCGACTCTGTGCGACCTCATAGACGGCAGCCCACCAGGCTCCTCCATCCCTGGATCTCCAGGCAAGAACACTGGAGTGGGTTGCCATTTCCTTCTCCAAGCATAAAAGTGAAAAGTGAAAGTGAAATCGCTCAGTCGTGTCCGACTCTGTGACCCCATGGACTGCAGCCTACCAGGCTCCTCCGTCCCTGGTATTTTCCAGGCAGGAGTACTGGAGTGGGGTGTCAGTGCCTGCTCCGTCCATTACACTGGCTTACCATTAAAGACTGATTCCAATAAGAGCAACCAATACATATATGAATAGGTAGATTCAATATTTCAATATCTAGGAATGTATAAATTCTTAAATATCGTTTAAAATTGCTTTTAGTTCTTCTTAAAATTGTTTCCACACATGCTTAATTTGTCGGTCACAAAAAACTGATCATATACCTTAAATTAGAAAAACATTGAGTGTGCATGTGTGCGCCCATACATGCATGTGTTAATGTGTGTTGCATCCTCACATACAGTCCAACGGACTTCTAGTTCTGTCTTTTATTGACCAAAGCTTATATTTGACTTTAAATTGCTTATTTTTATCTTTTTGTAGATCAGAAATAAGAATAGACTGTACATATAGTTATTCTAAATTTTGATACATTCTTTTAAGTGGAAATTGAAAATAATTTCTAACATATACACCTGGCTTCTAAATTATCCACATTTCTAAGTGATTTTAGGATTCTGAGTTCACTGTACCCTTACTTTTAAATTTTGATTAGTACATTTTTTAAACTTCCTGAATGTGTGTAAAGGGAATTTCTAAGAACCTAAATGTTTAGCTAGAAGTTAAGAGATCTTATGAAAGAATGAATGTTTTCATACTACTTTTTCACATCTTTCCCTCCTCTCTTGTATAAAGTTTGGGTTATACATTGTGTTCTTATTTCATAAAAGACACATTTCCCTAAAAAGAAAAAGCATTCTATTCTTTACTCACCATTCAGTTCAGATCAAACTTGACCAGGGACATAGGTTGGAGATCCTTGCTTTGGTTCAAAGCTGAAAATATGCACTTTTAAGATCTTTCCCTACCATGTGATTCTGATATAGATATGAGAACCCCTGGTGTCATGAAAGAAAATTGCTATGGGTTGATTTATTGAAATACAAATTCATACCAGGTAAAAGGAGAAGGAAGGTAGGTAGTGCTGAGAATAAAGCAAAGACATATCCTTCTGAAGCAAGAGTGGGGCTTTTCTGACCCTCAGAGACAAGGAAATTTGGCTGAACCTCAGCCTGGAGTGTTTGAGAATTTAGAGCCCTTCTCACCAAGTCAGTAACTTCTGACATATTTTTTTCCTTGTGTTTTCCTCTGGACTTTTTCCTAATATAGCGCATTAATAGAAAAGATATAGTAAGGTCCACAGGTCAGGAGATGGTTGCCATGGCAAAGATAGTTACTCTCAGTTCCTGAGAGAAAGAGTCATGTGAAGCTATGGAGGCCGCTTGGGGAATCATTAAGGTCAGCATGAGGCAAAGTGGGGGTCATGTAAGCAAGGGTCTTTACTGGGGTTTCTGCAAGAAAGAACAGGTGAGGGAGGGTAAGCAGGCTTAAGATTGGCTAGTTGAACAATTTCAGTGGGCTCTGGGGCTTAGGAACTATCTCTGGTTTTCTGGTAACTGACACTGCGGTGAGAGAGCAGGTGGATAGTGTCCCAGAATGTGAGAGTCTGATAATCAGGGTGGCTGGGGTTGTGGGCTCTGTTTTGGTTGGTTTGCATTTTAAAAGTCTGCTCCTGTGCTGTGCTTAGTTGCTCAGTCATATCTGACTCTTTGTGACCCTGTGGATATTACCCCGCCAGGCTCCTCTGTCCATGGGGGTTCTCCAGGCATGAATACTGGAGTGGGTTGCCATGCCCTCCTCCAGGGGATCTTCCCAATCCAGGGATCAAATCCAGGTCTCCCACGTTGCACTTACTGTGTGAGTCACCAGGGAAGCCCTGAGTTGTTGACTGTCTCTAGGAACTGACTAATTCTGGGAGGGTCCAAAAGACCCCAGATGTCAGAGCATCAGAATACTGAAAACAAAAGGCCAGTTAACACAACTAGGTCCAACTTCCGATATCGGTACATCCCCTTCAAGACTTGAACCAAAAGTTTAGATATCCCTTTCATCAGTTCCCACAAAAATCCTCATCACACCAAGAATTTTGTTAGTTTAGGCCTTAACATGTGGAAGGAAAGTTACAAGGAATCATAAACAACTGTCTTTTTCTAGCTCCTCCTCTGTACGGTATAAACAATGATTTCCCACTCCTTCCCTCCAGTAGGGCAAATTCTTACCTTTAGGTCATCCAAAGTCTTAGTTTTGACCATAATTGTAATTTCAAACAATTTTCTGAACACTGGTGGACCTCTCCTCCCTATGATAAATGCTTCTGTCAACTTCTAAGAAAATAAAAATTCCTTATCTCTTACTGATAACATCAAAACATATATAAACATCACACTGATAAGACGGATGGAGGAGAACTGAAAATAACAAATGCAATAAGTGATTTTGAATTAACTGCAAGGAGATCCAACCAGTCCATTCTAAAGGAGATCAGTCCTGGGTGTTCTTTGGAAGGACTGATGCTGAAGCTGAAACTCCAGTACTTTGGCCACCTCATGCGAAGAGTTGACTCATTGGAAAAGACTCTGATGCTGGGAGGGATTGGGGTCAGGAGGAGAAGGGGACGACAGAGGATGAGATGGCTGGATGGCATCACCGACTCGATGGACGTGAGTCTGAGTGAACTCCGGGAGTTGATGATGGACAGGGAGGCCTGGCGTGCTGGGCTTCATGGGGTCACAAAGAGTCGGACATGACTGAGTGACTGAACTGAACTGAACTGAACAAACTGAACTTGAAGTGAAGGTGCAGAATGCGGTGCTGTTGACTCCTGAGTGACAATTTGGGCAGCAGTGTTGATAGCATATCATGATTTTGCTCTCTGAGACAGGGCGTGGCCTGTAAACTTTTGTAGAAGGAATTTACTGTTATGTGTTTGTATTATTATAAAGCAGGGTTCCCTTATAGCTCAGTTGGTAAAGAGTCTGCTTGCAATGCAAGAGACCCAGGTTCAATTCCTGGGTCAGGAAGATCCTCTGGAGAAGGAAATGGCAACCTACTCCAGTATTCTTGCCTGGAGAATCCCATGGACAGATGAGCCTGGGGCAGGCTACAGTCCATGGGGTCCCAAGAGTCGGACATGACTTAGCAAGTAAACCATAGAGTCAGGCATGACTAAGCGACTAACACTATCATAATGCAATTTGTGTTACTATTTGGGGGGAATTGAGGAAGGTTTGCTGCACAACATGAGCATATAAATCCTGCCTGGTGTGTGTCTGTGTGCGTGTGCGTGTGTGCTAAATCCCTTCAGTCACGTCTAATTCACTGCAACCCTGTGAACTGTAGCCCCATCAGGCTCCTCTGTCCATGGAATTTCCAGGCAAGAATACTGAAGTTGGTTGCCACGCCCTCCTCAGGGGATCTTCCCAACACAGGGATTGAACCCAGGTCTCCACGATAGGTGAATTCCTTACCCTCTGAGTCACCCGAAGCCCACCTGGTGTCTAGTGATCTCTATAACCCTGTACTACGTGTGACCCTGGTTATATTGGGTGAGAATAATCAGAAAACAATTTCTGAGTACCTTTATATAAAGATATATCTGCAGATATCCTTTACATAAAGGAGATATCTGCAGAATATCCTGACGACTCGTAAAACATTATCTCTGGGTGCCTGTGAAAGTGTTTCTGGAAGAGATAAAGCATTTGACCTGGTAGATGGGATAAAGACCATACTCCCATGTGAGTTTGAGTTGGAGCAGTACACTGTGGTCCTTTCGGGCTCGCCCACAGCCAATCACCCCCTCTCAATGTGCTCCATCTGCCTTTTGTCTGCGAAGAAACTGTAGCCAAAGAATACTTTTAATTAGAGAAGTGAAAAAGTACATGAAGGAAAACAGTCAAAGGAGACCAAATATTAAAACTTAGTCCTTAAGCAAAGTCAAGAACTTTTCTTCTCAAGGGCTATAGATGATATTCTGAGCCATATCCCATGAGCTGTCTTACAGATACTGAAACCCCTTTCAGGTGGCAGAAGTTAACTACCTGATAATCAGACTGTACTCATAAGCTGCCACAATTTCAAGAACCGACCTCAAGGAAATGGGAACAAACAGACCCTGGAACTGAGGACTAGCTGTACTTAAAACAATCAAGATGATGCGGGACAGACCACCAATGACCAATTTCAAGATGACAGAGCTGACTGTGTTGTTTCTGCCTATAATCCCCTCTTTCTGTCTATAAAAGCCCTTGCCCCCTGGTTGTCATGGGTGGGGGGGTGGTGCGGTGTCAGGCTTTGGACAGGTGTCCCTGGCATCCAAAATAAAGCAAACTTTTCTTTACACCAAACTCACATTTTTATCACCTTTTGATCAGCGAGCTTTCAGACCCCACTTTTGGTTACAAACTGGCATCATCCACTCCTTTGGGTGCTTGAAAAAAATTAGAAAGGCAGGCAGGCAACTTTGGTCTCCAAGCTGGGACAACCAGTATTCCCAGTTCTCAGGCGTTTGGCGTCAAACTGGATTATACCCTAGCTTTCCCGGTTCCCTGTTGGTTGTGATTCTCTGGAGAGTCTGAGTCATACGCGAGTAACCAGGAGTGAGGATCCCTGGTCCATGGAATAAAAGCTGTGCCATTTTCCCACTGTGGTCTCTTGGACCTGACAGAGGCTCACAATCTCCTCTGAGAAATGGAAATAACATCTGGATCACATGACCTCATGAACTACTCTGAAGAATGTATTTAAAAGCGTTTACCCTCAAGTTTAGTACTATTGGCGGTTGCTGTTCTCTGGCTAAATTAATCTCAAGTGCAATTACAACCTAAATCTCAGCATAGTCAGTACTTTCACGTGTCTACAACTGATGGACGGACACAATATTTGTTACAACATTCAGATATCCTAAGGACAAAAGAAACTGGACAGAGATTTACATTTGAGATACATGTTGGCTAGTGTTCTTGTCAGCTGCAAACTTTTTGAGCTTAACTAGAGGGGCAATCAAGCCTGATGGTACGATATACTCCTGAGGGAACCAGGGTTGCTGATTGTGGTTCAGGCTTCTTCATCATCAGATAAGTGGTGCTTCAAGGAGCTGGAGAGACAGGGTGCAGAGTGGGGCCACGAAGAGCCCTTGATGAAGAGCTGCAAGTACTGTCTGATTTGCATTCAAAGAAGCAAGAATTTACTGCCCAGGCATCTTGATTTTGCCATAGCTGCTTTCCTCTTATTTCCAAGTGATTGTTAAATATGTATTAAGCTCCTACAGTGCATGGCACTAAGCAAATAAAGGAAAACCCTGTTGTAGTGCAGCTTTTACTACCAGGCCCTTCTTTTTCTTTTAAACCAAAGTTTAGGATTTCCCACCAATAGAAAGGATACTAAAATAGGTAGCTAATAGGATACTTCTGGACCTTCCTCGGTTATTCTGCATATAAAAACAAGTTATATTTAACAACTACAATTATCAGTATATTTGTGGCTGATCACTACAGTCAGGATGTGGGACAGACTGGAAAGCAGAGGATCAAACAGTCCCCATAACCCACGCTCTGTTAGTTCTGAGAGACTGAATATAGTAGCAGACAATGGCCAGACCACAGATTAAAAAAATAACATTGACCCACAACCTGCAGCAACCTGCCTAGGAAAACCAACCCCTTATCCCCAGTAAGCCATGCAGGAAGACCACGCCTGCTGTAAGTCACACTTGAAGGAAGCCAGATTTCTAGCTTTAGTGACAGGCCATAAAGCTAAACAATGACTTCTATAAAAATTAGCCCCAAATGGCCAGGACATGATAAATAATTGACAGCTTTCCTAATTTTTACAGCCATGTTCAACTCAGGACTATCCAGAGAAAGCCAGATATGTACCCTACCAATCACAGAGCACATATGCTTATCCCACCTATAGCTAACCAATCACAGAGCACATCTCCTTATTTCACCTACAGCTTCTTTGTGCAGACAGCTTCCAATACAGGCACACGTGAAGTCTTCCATTTTTTTTCCACTATGAAGTATCCCTACTCCTTTGCCTGCCTTGAGTTTCTACCAAAACACAGGTGATGTGTTTTGGTAGAAACAAGGCTGATACTCTTGTAATGGCAAGTTCAGAATAGCCTTATTTGATTGGTCTTCATGTATTTTCATTAGTTCTAAGAACAAGTGGGCTGAGTTTGGAAGGCTCATTAACAATCCTTCCCCTTACCCCCCATCTGCCCCTGGGGGAGAACTCAGTGACTGCCAAGGCTGGCCAATGGTATCTGGGTTCTAGGTGGACAGGCCATTGTGTTTGTGTGCAAGTGGGTGAACATAGAGACCTGAGTGTGTGCAGGCAACCAAACTTCACATCTTAGCAACGAACCAGAGGAACTGGATATAGAAATGGCAAAAACAAAATAGCACCGCTCCTCCAGGATTCTGAGAGGATTAAGTTGGAAAGTCAATAGCTTGCAAAGAACCACAAAATACAAACTGAGCGGTACTTTCAAGTGTTCAATGCACTGCTGTGAAATCTCAAAACACTACTGACTAGAGCAATTTTATGACAATATTTTTCTAACTTTTAAACTGTTTTTGACATAGTCTTGAAATTCATTTAAAAGGATTTTCCCCTACCTTAAACACATCAAAGCAGGGCCTCAGGCAGATGGATAACTCAGCCCTATGAAAGTCAATTTGGAAAAGGTAGACTCGCAAAAGAAAGGACCTCCTCAGAAGAAATAAAACACAATAGAAGCTACTAACAACAGAGCATTTTCACTCAGTTTCACTTAGCAAAACTAATTGTAAACAGGACACAATTGTGACTGAGACCTTTAAGCTGTAGAATGGATCTTCCTTACCTAATTTTCAGTGCTAATTGAGTTGTGTTTCTTCACTCACTTGATTGTTTCATATTTGTACATTATTAGCTACAAAGGTCATCACTGCAATGCAGGGAGCCTCACTGGGGTTTTAGAAATCTGGAGGCTCCCACTTACCACCTTAGGTTGGTGGTTCTTAACCGTGACGGGTCATTATAGCCAGCCTATCTCAGACCAATTAAATCATAACCTCTCAGTACATTTTTTAAAAGAGCTCCCCTGGTGATTCTAATGTGAACAGAGTGTCGAAAAAACACTCTCCTTGAAAAGGCATGATTTTCTTGACAGTAAGTGTCACCTTGAATTGTATTCACTTTGTTTGAGGGTTGTCAAAATTTAATAAAAGAATTTCACCTTGTGGCTTTAAAGTGATAGTATCGTAGATGTTACAAACTGGACTCTCTGGACCTTCAAATGGCTTGTCAATACTCTGTGTCCCAGGACCCAAGTGTGGTGGTGGTGGGGGTGACCTGACTTGAAATAATAGGATGTGGAAGGCAGATTTATGAATTACTTCTCTGTGGCATCGATTTTCAATATGAAAATGATCAGATACATAGTATAGGAGGCAAAGAGTTGAAGAGTGATCATATGCCAACTTGGTTGTATGAATGGCTGGTGATGACACAGTATCCCACACTGGCTCATCTTCTTTCTCCATTGCCAGTGACCACCCAAAGGACATGGGACCTGCAGATTCGGTGGTGTCTTTGCCCTGAAGAATTTAGAGAAAGCCTCAAGAAACTGATTCAGAGACCTGGGATCTGCAGTTACTGTGCCTCCTAATCTCAGACTTGGAAGCAGAGATATCACCAAGTGACTCTTTATGAGGGACTTAGTTTTCTAGAGTTCATGAGATCATAAATGAACTTCCTTCAGGACAGAGTGAATCATAATAGTGTGAGTAGACTGTCAAAAGCCTTTAATATCCAGACAATTAGGGGAGAAAAGTTAGAGTGCCTGCTCTTTCACTAATCCTCCTCTGTAGCAGCAGAGAGTCTGGCCTTCAAACTCCCATTGCCTGGAACTTTCCTTGCACAGACATGTCCGGTGACAGCATTTGAAGCCTCCTGAGGAGTGAATAACTTAGAAAGGACTGCATTCTTGGTTTACTTAGCATATATTTTTGTAGAAATGACTGCTTTACGTTGTCTTTTAGTTTCTTCCATCCCCTTTGACTGTCAGAGCTACTTCCCCTATTAGATGGGTATGGATTTCCTTAGCATTTGAAAAGATAGAAAATAATCTCCTTGTCCTTGAACTTCTAATTTGTCTAGGAGAAAAGAGTTTCAGGGTAATATGTGCCCTCCCCGACATGGCACTAGCGGTAAGGAACCCAGCTGCAATGCAGGAGACACAGGTTTGATCCCTAATTCAGGAAGATCCCTTGGAGAAGGAAATAGCAACCCATTCCAGTATTATTGCTGGAGAATCCCATGGACAGAGGAGGCTGGCAGGCTACAGTCCATGGGGTTGCAAAGAGTCAGACAGGACTTGGCAACTAAACAAGATCATCAGCACCCTCACTCAGGGTGTAGAAGTGCCTCAAAGATAACATTTTGTGTATGATGTCTTTCAGAGCAGGAGAGGTACCCTGGCAGCCCGAATCATGCCTTTATTGCTTACAGTAACTGAAGACTAGTCTTGCAAAAGTACAAAGATGCTCTATGAGTTAAATCACTTCAGCTTAACTGCTGCTTTTTACATTCAACAGATTTTCAATTACATTTACTAATGGAACAAGGGGCATAAATATGTGAAACCATAAAAAATATTATAGTTTAAGATTTTTAAAGGTTTCAAATATTTTTAATAGGTTTTATTTCTAAAATTAGATTTAACTTCACAGCAAAATTGAGTGTAAGCTACAAAGGTTTCCCGTATACTCTCTGCCCCCACACACCCAGAGCCTCTTCTATTATCAACATCATCTACCAGAGGGGTGTTACAACTGGTGGACCTATGTTGACACATCATTGTCATCCAAAATTCATAGTTTACATTAGGATCCACTCTTTTTTAAATTCATTTTTATTGGAGTGTATTTGCTTTACATTTTGTTAGTTTCTGCTGCTGCTGCTGCTGCTAAGTCGCTTCAGTTGTGTTCGACTCTGTGTGCCCCATAGACGGCAGCCCACCAAGCTCCTCCGTCCCTGGGATTCTCCAGGCAAGAACACTGGAGTGGGTGGCCATTTCCTTCTCCAATGCATGAAAGGGAAAAGGGAAAATGAAAAGTGAAAGTGAAGTCGCTCAGTCGTGAGAGACTCAGCGACCCCATGGACTGCAGCCCACCAGGCTCCTCCATCCATGGGAGTTTCCAGGCAAGAGTACCAGAGTGGGGTTCCATTGCCTTCTCTGTTGTTAGTTTCTACTGTACTGCAAAGTGAATCAGTTATACATACAGATATACATATATCCCTCTTTTTTGGATTTCCGTCTCATTTAGGTCACCAGAGAACACTGAGTACGGTTCCCTGTGCCATATAGTAGGTTCTCATTAGTGATCTGTTTTACAGAGTATCCCTGGTGGCTCAGATGGTAAAGCGTCTGCCCGAAATGCGGGAAACCGGGGTTTGATCCCGGGTTGGGAAGATCTCCTGGAGAAGGAAATTGCAACCCACTGCAGTTCTCTTGCCTGGAAAATCCCGTGGATGGAGGAGCCTAGTAGGCTACAGTCCATGGAGTCGCAAAGAGTGAGACACATTCTCACCTGGAGAATTCCAAAGAGAGAGGAGCCTGGGAGGCTACAGTCCAGGAGGTCGCAAACAGCTAGACACAACTGAGTCACCCAGCACACACATGTACATCAATCCCAGTTTCCCAATTCATCCCACTTCCCTTCCCCCTTGGTATCCATACGTTTGTTCTCTACGTCTGTTTCATTGTTTATGCTTTGCAAGTAAGATCATCTATATAATTTTTCTAGATTCAGATTCACTATTTTTTTTGGAAAAAAATTTTTTTTAGTTTAATTTATTTATGGCTGTGCTGGGTCTTCATTGCTCTGCAGGGTTTTATTTAGTTGCAGTGAGCGGGGGCTACTCTCGTCGTGGTGTGCAGACTTCTCATTGCAGTGGCTTCTCTTGTTGTGCAGCACAGGCCCTAGAGTGCTTTGGCTTCAGTAGTTGTGGCACTCGGGCTTAGTTGCCCATAGCATGTGGGAGCCTCCTGGATCAGGGACTGAACCCATGTCTCCTGCATTGGCAGGTGGACTCTTTACCGCTGAGCCACCAGGAAAGTCCCAGGTTCACTCTTGATGTCATACATTCTATGGGTTTAGAGAGATGTATAATGACATATGTCCACCATTATGGTATCATACATAATAGCTTCACTGCCTTAAAAGTCCTTTGTGCTCTACGTATTCATTGCTACCCAACCCCTTAAAGTTAATGAATAAATCGAATAATTCTTCTTACCAAACATTTCCAAAGCTGTGTTAATTTAATCAAAAACATTGTGTAAATGTTTGTCAAGTCCCACGCATGGATCCAGGCACTGGATATATAACAATAAACAAAGCAGCTCAAGATCCATTCTGTTCAATAAAAATTAACTTAAAAAATCCATTCTCTCCTGAATCTTAGACTTTAGAGAGATATAAACAATCAACCAACATCCGAATAACACAAATTTGAGAAGGAATTCGTGTTGTGAAGAAGACAGAATGGGTAACATACTAGACGTCATTGGGGGTGGGTACAGGGCTCCTCTATAATGGACAGTGGGCAGCTGCCTTTATTGCACCTGAGGGGGGTGCATTTGAGCTGATACCTAACCTTGAAAAAGACAGCCATTCAGAGACTGGGAGGAGAGTGTGGCATAGAGCAAAAACAAATTTTATTTTTCCCCTATAAAGAAATAAACTGGGGCGTTTGAGAAATGGAAAGAAGTCCTTTGTGCCAGGGTGCATAGTGAGTTACCTGGAGAACGGCAAGAGAAGGGGCAGAGAGGCAGATGGGGCCAGACAGTGTGAGGCTTCCCAGGTCATGGGAAAGCACTGAAGTTTCTTCCCAAGTGAAATGAGAAGGCATTGTAGGCTGTGAATAGGGAGAGTGCATTTTATGAAGATCACATGAGCTGCTTTGTGAAGACACTGTGGCGACTTCGTGGAGAGAAGAGTGAGGCAGAGTTGGAAGCTACAAGATGGGTTAGGAGCTATTGCAGAGGGCTAGGTGAGGGGTGGCTGTGGCTTGAATGATGGTGATTGCAGAGGACACAGAGGGAAATGAACAAGGAGGTAGAGACAGCAACTTGATGATGGATCAGAAACAGGAGGTGAAGGAACAAAGGCAATCAAAGGTGACCGGCCTTGGTATTGACATTTACAGGACAGGAAAGAATAAGAAAGGAACAGGCATTTTTTGTTTGTTTTCTTTTGTTGTATGAGTGGGTGTGGTGGAATCAATAGTTGTGTTAGACCTGTTCAGGACTTTCCAGGTGGCGCTAGTGGTAAAGAACCCACCTGCCAATGCAGGAGACATAAGAGACTCAGGTTCTATTCCTGGGTCAGAAAGATTCCCTGCAGAAGGCAATGGCTACCCACTCCAGTATTCTTGCCTGGAAAATTCCATGGACAGAGGAGCCTGGCAGGCTATAGTCTATGGGGTTGCAAAGAATCAGACATGACTGAAAATGACTTAGCATGCATGCACAGACCTGTTCAGTTCAGAAGGTCCATCAGTATGATCATGCTGAATCAGCAATTGGATGGAAAGGATTTTTAGTGAAACAGTGGAAATAGTGGCTGACTTTATTTTTTTGGGCTCCAAAATCACTGCAGATGGTGATTGCAGCCATGAAATTAAAAGACACTTACTCCTTGGAAGGAAAGTTATGACCAACCTAGACAGCATATTAAAAAACAGAGACATTACTTTGCCAGCAAAGGCCCATCTAGTCAAGGCTATGATTTTTCCAGTGGTCATGTATGGATGTGAGAGTTGGACTGAGAAGAAAGCTGAGCATTGAAGAATTGATGCTTTTGAACTGTGGTGTTGGAGAAGACTCTTGAGAGTCCTTTGGACTGCAAGGAGATCCAACCAGTCCATCCTAAAGGAGATCAGTCCTGGGTGTTCATTGGAAGGAATGATGTTGAAGCTGAAACTCCAATACTTTGTCCACCTGATGTGAAGAGCTGACTCATTTGAAAAGACCCTGAAGCTGGGAAAGATTGAGGGCAGGAGGAGAAGGGGAAAACAGAGGATGAGATGGTTGAATGGCATCACTGACTCTATGGACATGAGTTTGGGTGGGCTCCGGGAGTTGGTGATGGACAGGGAGGCCTGACATGCTGTGGTTCATGGGGTCACAAAGAGTTGGACATGACTGAGCAACTGAACTGAAATGAACTGAGAAAGAGATTGGGTTGAGGATGTAGATCTGGAAGTCATCAGGGAACACATCGTATTTAAAGTCAAGGGACTAGCTGAGGTCATCTAAAGGAAAAAGTACAGGTAGGAAAGAAGTGGGCCTGCCCTGGGCCATGGCAGCGGAGGAGGAGATGCTACAATGCCTGAAAAGATGGCCAGAGTGGAAGCAACATGTCGTTTCCAGGGAAAGGACATCAGCCAGATGGGAGCAGATTGAAGACAAAAGGGGAGGTGGGGGCAGTAACATTTCCAAAAGCCTTGCTGTGAAGGGCAGAGAGAAATGAGCAGTTAGCTGGAGGCAGATGTGAAGTCAAAGGAAGAGTTATTTATTTACTTTTATGATAATGCTACCAGAGCCTGTTTGTTGGCTGACGATTGTGAGGTCAACCCAGCAACACTAGTGTCAGACAGCAAACTCCAGAGGCTTGGTTGTATCTTCCTCCTACCCCCATATCCAGCAGGGTTAATTATTCTCTTGTCTCGAAATGCTACAAATAAACTTACTTACAAAACAGAAAGAGACTGGGACCTAGGAAATGAATTTGTGGCTGTTGGGGGAAGGGATAGTTAGAGAGTTTGGGAAGGTCATGTGCCCACTGCTATATTTAAAATGGATAACCAACAAGGACCTATTGCATGGCACAGGAAACTCTGCTCAATGTTATGTGGCAGCGTTGATGGAGAGAAGTTTGGGGGAGAATGGATACATGTATATGCATGGCTAAGTCCCTTTGCTGTCCACCTGAAACTACCACAACATTAACTGGCTATACCCTAATACAAAATGCTTTTGGTATTAAAAAAAATAAAAGATTAAAAAAACAAAAACAAGATTATTCTCTTGTCTCTACTCCCATAGAGTTTGCTTAATATTTGTAACATTTTACTGTGGTAAATTGTGTAAATCTCTGTCTCCCCAGCAGATTGTACATTCCTTGGAAGAACAGGTCTCCTTTATTGTCGACTGTCAAATTCTTTACGAGGCGCCTTCTGTGTGTGATCTCAGTACCTCTTCACAATAGCCCTTTCTGGGAGACATAATCTTCTCAATTTTAGAGATGAAGAAACCCAAGCTCGGACAGGCTGAGTCACTGACAGACAATAATAGGGGTGGTGAGTCGGGGCTGAGCTGCCTGACTCTAAACTGCACGCTTTCCGTCGCTGCACTGCTTCTGTGTCTTCTATTGTGTCTTTTGCATCAGGCGCGTGCTAACCAGAAATTCCATGATGGTGGATGAAGTCAGATAAAGGTCCAGTAATAAACCTTAACAGCCTGCCATTCGATTACTCTCTCATTCTCTTGTTTTTGATAATATATTGCACTTGTTGATCTAGAGGGGATATCTTAGATTATTTGTATCTCCACTGGACAGAGAAGCCTGGCAGGCTACAGTCCATGGGGTTGCAGAGCTGGACGTGACTGAGTGCACACACACGCACACACATTCCCCCGCCCCCCCCACACACACACAACGGGTCCCTGCCCTGGAATCCAGCAGCAAGTCTTGATCAGGAGAAAGGCAGAAACAGGGGAGCTGTTGCTGGAGGGCAGCTAGGCTTGTGGTGGCAGCTGTCACAGCTCTGCTTGTGACTAGGTGGCCGGGAGGGGCAGCTGGAAGCTGAGAACTTTTGGCTGAGTAAGTGAAGGTGATTTGCTGCAATTAGGCAATGGCACATAGTCAGAGAATTTAATTCTTTTTCAGCTTAACATCAAAGTGATGTTTATTTTCTTTTGTTTGGAGGTTTTCCTTCTCTGGTGTCCTTTGCCAAATTTATCACATAATTAAGGTAAACTCAGGCAATTTGCTTGTGAAAAAAATAGAAGATTTCATTTTAGAAGCTTTGGTATTTTATCTCAGTCATCAAATGTGCTTCTTTGGTTCATGTAAATTTAAGGTAGAAAAGCCATTTTGTTCAGTTGCCAGAAAGGTAGTCGCTGAGTCAAGAGCCAAATATTTGTTGTAGCTGAAGGAAACCCATCTATTGTACCTTATCCATGTCAACAGTTTTCTATATATTTGGGGACTACCAAAGAATTGCTATTTTTAGGAATTTTCATGTAACTGAGCTCCCAGGATGTGAATGTAGACTTCAATCACCATAATGATAGGATTTAATTAAATGCCAATCATTCATTCAGAAGGTCCACAATATTTACCTATTCTGTACTCAGATATTATGTTAAGAACTATGGGATTTCCCAGGCAAGAATACTGGAGTGGGTTGCCATTCCCTTCTGCAGGGGATCTTCTTGACCCCGGGATTGAACCCGGGTCTCTTGCATTGCAGGCAGATTCTTTACATCTGAGCCACCAGGGAAGCCCCAGTGATATTCTAATGTCTCCCAAATTTATATCTTCTGTCTGGACCATTCTCCTGAATACACACTTGTACATTCAACTACTTGGTTGATATGTCACTTAGATGCGTAACGGATATTTCACACTTTACAAGTCCAAAACTGACATCCTGACACTTCCTCCCTCCTCATTATCTACCCATAGACTTCCTCACCTCAGTTGATGACAACTCTGTTCTTCCAGCTGCAAAAGTCAAAAAATTTGAGTGTCCTTATCCAACCAGTCCATTCTGAAGGAGATCAGCCCTGGGATTTCTTTGGAAGAAATGATGCTTAAGTTGAAACTCCAGAACTTTGGCCACCTTATGCGAAGAGTTGACTCATTGGAAAAAACTCTGATGCTGGGAGGGATTGGGGGCAGGAAGAGAAGAGGATGACAGAGGATGAGTTGGCTGGATGGCATCACCGACTCGATGGACCTGAGTCTGGGTGAACTCCGGGAGTTGGTGATGGACAGGGAGGCCTGGCATGCTGCGATTCATGGAGTCGCAAAGAGTCAGACACGACTGAGCGACTGAACTGAACTGAACTGATGACATTTGCAAAGTACCCAAGTTAGCAAATCTAGCTATACTATTATTAAAAGGAAAATAGGCACCTCATTCTAACCTGAGCTCTGGAAACAGAGTATGGGAGATTTAGAGCACTTTCAATTCCATTTTTGCCATTTTTGGGAACTGGAAATTTTCTCCCACTCTCCAGCCCTGCCTTGTCTAGTGGCCAATTTAGCCTCTATGTCTGGACGTCTGATTGGTGTTGACTAAAAACTATAGTCACCACCTGAAAGAGAGTTATTTTATTTGCTGAGAATGTTTAGGACTCTGAGCCCTGGAGACAGTATCTCGGTAGCTCTGAGAAAAGTGATTCAAGGAACCGGAAGGGGAGTCAGGGTGTATACAAGTTTGCAGCAAAGGGAGCAGGCAGTCTGAACATCACAGATCAGATATCAAATTAAGGAAATTAACATTCTATATATGGGAAGATGAAAGCCTCTTGGCTCATTGAATTCATTCCTTTCATATGCACCTCAACTATCTGGGGCCAATCCTGTTTTCTTGCTCACCTTAAGGAGTGACAGATGGCTCTTCTTGCATTCCCCCAGCTCCTCAGCAATCACTGTGCTGAGTGGTGGCATCTGCTGGATCACAGTTTTGGGAACCCTTATTCACATTTGGAGACCAGAAACTGCTGATGGCTTTGACATTTCTTGTTAATTGATATGGCAGGAGATATTTTCACTTTACACTGGTATCTCACCGTTATGTCACTTATGTTCTCTATGAGATGCTATGTTGGAGTTCTGGATTGTCACTCTGGGGTCACAGCATGGGCTCATCATGTGGTGATTGATGGCAGGGGGCAAAGTGAGTAAAGAATGATTAATTTCTCTTGCTCAGGATACATATCTGACATTCTTAATCTCTTCTACTCAGAGATAACCAATTCCAATCACAAAAAAGTGATTAGTAGACTTACTATGCCATAA
This sequence comes from Budorcas taxicolor, assembly GCF_023091745.1. Lineage (NCBI taxonomy): Eukaryota > Metazoa > Chordata > Mammalia > Artiodactyla > Bovidae > Budorcas > Budorcas taxicolor. The sequence goes on along the minus strand of NC_068918.1, from coordinate 74,023,002 downwards.
CCTTTATTTTTGTGAGTTTTGCGTAATCTGGAACTGATCCCTGGGTAAATGCCATTCAGATTCCATTAAGGTTAAATATCAAACAGACAGTAAAGGGAAAAAAACAAGAGCTGAAAGTAATTACTGAGAAGAGTTCACATCTGTTCCATCAGAGTGTCCATCTTGCCACTTATGCTGAAACGGAGTAATCCTTTCTCAAAGCCGGCTGAGCAGCTTGAATGAAGTGAAAGTGAAACTCGCTCAGTCATGTCTGACTCTGTGTGAACCCATAGACTGTACAGTCCATGAAATTCTCCAGGCCAGAATACTGGAGTGGGTAGCCTTTCCCTTCTCTAGGGGATCTTCCCAACCCAGGGATTAAACTTGGGTCCTCTGCATTGCAGGCAGATTCTTTACCAGCTGAGCCACAAGGGAAGCCCAAGTAGCTTGAATGGTGGGATGGCATTGCAGGACAAAATTGAAATTGTTAGTCACTCAGTCATGTCCGACTCTGTGACCCCATGGACTGTAGCCCAGCAGGCTCTTCTGTTCATGAAATTCTTCAGGCAAGAATGCTGGAGTGGGTTGCCATTTCCTTCATGAATTATATGAGTCCATTTTGGAATGAGGACTAAAAACTAAGGTGCCCCAAATAAATCACCCCAATCAAAAAGTACACTTCTCTATTTCTCTGGAATCTCCTCAAGTTCTCTCCCTGAGACCGCTGAACACTGACCTTTATCCCAACCTGAAACTTGTAATGTATGTAACTGGGATATTGGAAAAGTCATAAATGGTTCATTATATGTAAAAAAAGGTAACTACATTCACGCTTGTGCTTAGGCCATTCTTTAGTGGAAGACAAGGTTTTAGGACTCTTTACAAAGTCCTTCAAGTCCTTGGAGAAACAGTGGTTAGAGTCAAACCCATTAAGCAGCTTATCAATTAGAGATGACACCACCCTTATGGCAGAAAGTGAAGAGGAACTAAAAAGCCTCTTGATGAAAGTAAAAGAGGAGAGTGAAAAAGTTGGTTTAAAGCTCAGCATTCAGAAAACGAAGATCATGGCATCCAGTCCTATCACTCCATGGGAAATAGATGGAGAAACAGTGGAAACAGTGTCAGACTTTATTTTTTTGGGCTCCAAAATCACTGCAGATGGTGACTGCAGCCATGAAATTAAAAGACGCTTACTCCTTGGAAGAAAAGTTATGACCAACCTAGATAGCATATTCAAAAGCAGAGACATTACTCTGCTGACTAAGGTCTGTCTAGTCAAGGCTATGGTTTTTCCAGTGGTCATGTGTGGATGTGAGAGTTGGACTGTGAAGAAAGCTGAGCGCCAAAGAATTGATGCTTTTGAACTGTGGTGTTGGAGAAGACTCTTGAGAGTTCCTTGGACTGCAAGGAGATCCAACCAGTCCATTCTGAAGGAGATCAACCCTGGGATTTCTTTGGAAGGAATGATGCTAAAGCTGAAACTCCAGTACTTTGGCCACCTCATGTGAAGTGTTGACTCATTGGAAAAGACTCTGATGCTGGGAGGGATTGGGGGCAGGAGGAGAAGGGGACGACTGAGGATGAGATGGCTGGATGGCATCACAGACTCAATGGACGTAAGTCTGAGTGAACTCCAGGAGTTGGTGACGGACAGGGAGGCCTGGTGTGCTGCAATTCATGGGGTTGCAGAGAGTTGGACACGACTGAGTGACTGAACTGAACTAGGGATCTCCTAGGACTTCCCTAGTGGCTCAGACAGTAAAGCCTCTACCTATAATGTGGGAGACCTGGGTTCGATCCCTGGGTTGGGAAGATCCCCTGGAGAAGGAAAATGGCAACCGACTCCAGTACCCTTCCCTGGAAAATCTCATGGGTGGAGGAGCCTGGTAAGCTACAATCCACAGGGTCGCAAAGAGTCAGACATAACTGAGCAACTTCACTTTAGGGGTCTCCTATTTGGAGGCAAAAAATACTTTTTTTCTCCAAATCTAGTATTCCAGAGAGCTTTATGTTTGTATCCTGTAGATCCAGATGGGGAAGTCAGTTCAGTTCAGTCACTCAGTTGTGTTGGACTCTTTTTTGACTCCATGGACTGCAGCACACCAGGCTTCCCTGTCCATCACCAACACCCGGAGCTTGCTCAGACTCATGTCCATTGAGTTCGTGATGCCATCCAAAACATCTCATCCTCTGTTATCCCCTTCTCCTCCTGCCTTCAGTGTTTGTCAGCATCAGGGCCTTTTCCAATGAGTCAGTTCTTTGCATCAAGTGGCCAAAGTATTGGAGTTTCAGCTTCAGTCCTTCCAAAAAATATTCAGGACTGATTTTCTTTAGGATTGACTGGTTTGATCTCTTTGCTGTCCAAGGGACTCTCAAGAGTCTTCTCCAACACCACAGTTCAAAAGCATAAATTCTTTGGTCTCAGCTTTCTTTATGGTCCAACTCTCACGTCCATACATGACAACTGGAAAAACAAGAGCTTTGACTAGATGGACCTTTGTCTGTAAAGTAATGTCTCTGCTTTTTAATATGCTAAATTTGTTATAACTTTCCTTCCAAGAAGCAAGGGTCTTTTAATTTCATGGCTGCAGCCACCATCTGCAGTTATTTTGGAGCCCAAGAAAATAAAGTCTCTCATTGTTTCCACTATTTCCCCATCTATTTGCCATGAAGTGATGCCATGCTCTTATTTTTTTGAATGTTGAGTTTTAAGCCAGCTTTTTCACTCTCCTCTTTCACTTTCATCAAGAGGCTCTTGCATTCTTCTTCACTTTCTGCCATGAAGGTAGTGTCATCTGCATGTCTCGGGTTGTTGATATTTCTCCTGGCAATCTTAATTCCAGCTTGTGCTTCAGCTAGCCTGGCATTTCACATGATGTACTCTGCATTTAAATAAGCAAGGTAAAAATATACAGCCTTGACGTACTCCTTTCCCAATTTGGAACCAGCCCGTTGTTCCGTGTTCAGTTCTAACTGATGCATCTTGACCTGCATGCAGATTTCTCAGGTGGTAGATAAGGTGGTCTGGTATTTCCATCTCTTGAAGAATTTTCCACAGTTTGTTGTGATCTACAAAGTCAAAGGCTTTAGTGTAGTCAATGAAGCAGAAGTGGATGTTTTTCTGGAATTCTCTTGCTTTTTCTATGATCCAACGGATGTTGGCAATTTGATCAAAGAGAGATTAAAGGCAAATGTTCCTCTGCCTTTTCTTAATGCAGCTTGAACATCTGGAAGTTCTCAGTTCATATGCTAGCATGTGAGACTAGTTATGGTAGTGTAGCACATAATTCTATTGTGTCATGACCTAATTAAGTTAATAATAATCCACCATCATCCTAGAAGACCCATATTTCTGTCCAAATAGGATCTGAATCTTTTCAAGTGAATCTTTAAGTGCCTGCCTGACTCCCAGGTGTAATACACTGCCTACCTAGTATTTCATTGTCTCCCTTCCGCAGACACTGCTGAACCGAGCATGTTAAAGATACTGCCGAACTGAACTGGACCAATCATAAATTAGGTAGATTTTTTTTTACAATGACAGGGATAACTTATGTCTATAGCTATTAAAATAGTTCTTACATTATGCCTTTTGAAGCTCTTTTGTCTGTGATAATGGGTTAGATAAAAATAATGAAGTCTCTGAGAATGCCACACCTAAGCAACACTTGTTTGTAGTCTTATGAGATACTCCTTGGGGATCCCCCAAGCTTGGGGTTCCTTTAGCTAGATCTGCATTGCCACTTGGCTCTGGCAACCCTTTTACGCCCTTGTCTGGTAGACTAAGGCCATTGAAGTTCAGGTCCTTAGATTCAAGGATCTATTTTCTTTGGCCACACTGTTCCCCAGTGGAGTCTCACAGGGGTTCTAAACATACACAGTTTTTATTTGCAAATGAGAACATCTCTGGCAACATGGGATACAGTTAGGCCAGTCTGATGGTCTCACAGCTGTGCTATGGTGGCACAAATTTAAAATGCTATTTGTCTCCCTGATGCTTTCTGTTCTCTTGCCCTTACCATGATTTTAGGGGTCGCTCTGCTTTTCTGGCCAGCACACACCCTTCCCTAACCTTTTTTTGGCTATCTTTTTCAGCTTGTGGGATCTTAATTCACCATTCTTGTTCAGTCATTGAGTTGTGTCTGCATCGTTGCAACCCCATGGACTGCAGCACGTCAGGTTTCTCTGTCCTTAACTATCTCCTGGAGTTTGCTAAAACTCATGTCCATTGAGTCAGTGGGGCCATCCAACCATCTCATCCTCTGTTGCTCCCTTCTCATTTTGCCTTCAATCTTTCCCAGCATCAGGGTCTTTTCCTGAAGAGTTGGCTCTTCACATCATGTGGCCGAAATATTGGAGCTTCAGCTTCAGCACCAGTCCTTCCAATGAATATTCAGGACTGACTTCCTTTAGGATTGACTGGTTTGATCCCCTTGCTGTCCAAGGGACTCTCAAGAGTCTTTTCTAGCACCACAATTCAAAAACATCAATTCTTTGGCACTCAGCCTTCTTTATGGTCCAACTCTCACATCTGTACATGACTACTGGCAAAACCATAGCTTTGACTTTATGGATCTTTGTTGGCAAAGTGATGCTCTGCTTTTTAATACACTATCTAGGTTTGTCATAGTTTTTCTTCCTAGGAGCAATCATCTTTTAATTTCATGACTGCAGTTATCATCCACATTGATTTTGGAGCCCAAGAAAGTAAAGTGTGTGGCCGTTTGCATTTTCCCCCATCTATTTGCTATGAAGTGGTTGCCATGATTTTAGTTTTTTTAAATATTGAATTTTAAGCCAGTTTCTTCATTCTCTTCTTCACTCTCATCGAGGCTTTTCAGTTCCTCTTTGCTTTCTGCCATTAGAGTGGTATCATCTACATATCTGAGGTTGTTGATATTTGTCCTGGCAATCTTGATTCCGGCTTGCGCTTCATCCAGCCTGCCATTTCACATGATGTACTCTGCATAGAAGTTAAATTCACTGACCAGGGATCAAACCCAGGCCCTCGGCAGTGAAAACATGGAGTCCTAACCACTGGCCTGCCAGGGAATTCCCACGGCCCCTCCATAATTTCACCACTATGTATTGACCAAGCTTTTTGATTATCTTGGTTGCCAGGTTCTCAGAGAGGCAGGGACAACTTCTACTTAGGTCTCTGAAATATTACATTTGGCCACAGGTTCAATTCCTCTCCTAGAAACTCTTACCTGCCCCAGGACTGTTTCTGGGAACAGTAGGTACAGTTGCAATTGCCACCTGAATCTCTCCATCTCATATGAACATTCAGTTGCTGAGACTGTTCTTGAGGCTGTGGTAGGAGTCTTCACCCCTGCACCCTGTAAGTCATGGAAGGTCATGGTGGTCCCTGCAATTCACCCAGGATTGTGGTAATTTTGATTGGCTGTCCTGTTAGGGAAGAGCAGTTATCACTGGCTGCCAGAAAGCTTTACTCTGACTAGCTCCTAGTAGAACTGGATTCGTAGGTGTTTGAATGTTAGCTTAGGGTCAATGCTAGATAATCCTCAAGAAGAACTAGCTTGTCCCCTTCCCCTGATGCATAGTCACTGTGGTAAATGAATGCAAGTTGTGAAGGCTAGGCTAGGAGGAGGAGCTACGATATAAACATGTGGCAGTATCTTAGGTTCTTTCTCAAGGGAATCTGACTTCCCCTCTAAGGGCTGCCACACTATCAAGCTTCTGTATCTTTGAACAAGCTCCCCAGCTTCACCCACCAAGCATTCAATAGCTGCTTAAGGACAGCCCAGACAATCTTTGCAGTGTGTGCTGCAATCATTTTGGACCTTACTTGTTTGTATGTGATCTGCTTGCTCTCATCATATTTCACAAAATCAGAAACTGGCAAATGGGCCAGTGTGAAACAAGAACAGAAATGGGTCAGTAGGAGAGGCCACCTTCATCTAATCAGTGCTAATCAGACCGTGAACTCCGGCTAGAGCTTGGGCCGAACACACAAGTCCTGCTCCCTTCCTGGGGAAGTTTGTACAACCAGATAAAACCCTTGTTTTCAAGTCTTCTTAGTCAGGATGTTATTAATATGAACACTTTTGTGTCTTCGGCTTTGTTATAGTTAAGACTATTTTGGGATGAGTGCAAATTGCCGAGTGGCTGCTAAGGATCAAAGGTTAATGCTACTGAATAAATTTCGTTAATCATTTCCAGAAGTGACCTGATAATTGACATGATAAAGTCAGTGATTAGATTCCCCTCTTTATACCACAACGGGATCAATAAAGAGAAAAAATTGACAGTACATACCATACTCCCCTGCAATACAATTCATGTTGTCTGTGCTGAAAGGATCTTCACTCTTCTAGGTTAGTGTCCTTTAACATGGGACTATCTCTTCTCGTCACTCTTCTCAACAGCAGACTTCATGTTGTAAGTGATGATACCGCTGGTAGGAAGGTCATTTCACAGCAGGGATCAAAGCCAACATACTCCTCTTGTGATGCCCTTTCTAACGGCACGCTGTTCATGTTAACTCCTTCTTACTGACCTTCAATCAACTAGGAATTCATACTAGGTTTTGAAAAGAACTTTATCTTTAGAGGTAAGTGATAATATTAAACCTTTAAAAATAAAAGAGCACCATCAAATTTTAATTGCTTTTTCATTTATTCACTTATTACAACTACACATGTTAATGGAGGAAGGGACTAAATCATGATGATATTTTGTGATTTTTATTAATGAAATGATCACATTACTTAATCTTTCAGTCACATATATGGTCCTACCATGATGCCTGGTTGAATTCCATTTTATATTAATCCATGTATTAGTTTTAGATGGATAGAGATAACATATGCAATTAGGACTTGATTTTTTTAAGGAGCTTGGGGATTAATTTTTTATGTTTTACAGGAGGTAATTGGGACAACTGGTGAGATATGAATAAGGTCTGAAGATCTGATAATAGTGTTGAATAATATTCTCTTAACATCCTGATTTTTTAAACTGTAGTAGTAAATGAGTAATGGAACATCAAGGTTTCAACCTACTCCTACATGTTTCAAAAATAGCAATTTCATATATATGTATGTGTATATGCTTGTGTGTGTATATGTACCTATATATACATATATATATATATGTATATATATATATATATATATAGAGAGAGAGAGAGAGAGAGAGAGAGGTGAAGCACAAATAGTAAAGTGTTAGCAGTTGGGGAATTTGGGTCCAGGATATATGGGAGTTTTTTGTACTATTCTTGCAACTTCTTTATAAATCTGAAATTCTTTTAAAATAAAAGTTTCAAGAACAAATAATAAATGGATCAGAAAAGAAGATTCTCCCATACTAAACTTTTCCTCTACTCATTCTTTGTCTAATTTTAATACTAGGATTTCCTCAGGAATTTTAATAGAAAGGACAGATGATAGTCTGCAGATTAGTGTTTTTATTTATAAATTATGTGGTATCACGGTTATGGGAGCATTACTAGAAAACATTTAAATGGGATGTGGCAAAGATAAGCTAAAATTGATTGTCCTTTCATTTAGAATCAGTGCTTTCCCAGCTAATTATGCATTCAAGATTATTTGAGTGCATATTTGTAATGAATAGTACCATGAATCTGCATTAAAATCATTATTCCATTCAATAAAATGATTATTCAGTGAAAGCCTGAAGATCCCAAGATGTTAATTTTCTTATTGATTTGCACATGCAATTTTTATCAAACATATATATTAATAGTGGTGGCTTATGTAGGGTTCATTGACTTTCCTGAGGTGCTTCCAATTTGCTAAGTGCTACATACATGATAGAAGACAGTCACTATTTATTTTCAAGGTGCTTTCCTAAGACTGAATAATAAAGACAGCTTGAGCAAGGCTGGCACTGCACCAGGTTTTAATAAGGTTGCCACCCTTCTCCTCCTTCTTCCAGATGGGGAGGCGTGGGCCCGTGACATGGACTCCTTGGGGATGTATAAGCGAGTGCAGGTGACAGAGTGCATACCTCCTCCCTGTAAACCACTTCTTCGGCTGTCATCTCTTCTTCAACAAAGTCATTTATTTGGGGCTGTGCAGTCATTTAGAGGACAATTGTCTGCGGCTCATCTTCGGATGACTTTGCAAAATTAGGAAACTCTGGAAAAGATGCAAGTTGAAATTGGCCCTGGCTGGAGTTGTGTGGCAGATGGCAGCTTTGGGAGGCAAGAGCTGGGCTGCACTGTTTGGCTGGCAACCCTGGACAACCAGAAGATGCTCAGACATCGGAGGAATTCCCTTTCCTTTCTCATCGCCATTGTAATCCAGGCTGACACTTTCCTATGCCAAAGAGTTTTCCCTGATTAACCTCAGTTCACAACTGCCTTTCTTTTCATGGACTCCCAAAAGTTTCGCTGTGTGTTGTATGCCATTTTCAAAGTCTTCCCTTTCTCTGTATTCATGCCTTTGTTGTCTTGCTTAAGGATGTCTCCATCAGTGCTCCATCACCTTCTTTCTGCTGGTGTTCAAGGGCAAGAGTTTTAGAGTTCAGTTGTTCAGGGTTCAGTTCTGGACTATTCTCTCTACAACAGCTCTAGGAACTTGAACAATTACTCTCACAGCTTGAGCTTCCATGTTTCCAAAAAGAGAATAAAAATAACAACCATTACTTTTGCCTATACCTGTCCCTTGAGATTCTGGATTACATAGACATAGGCATGATACAAACACTTAGGAGATTCCACTAACCTTATTATATCTCTCAGAAGATAGATAGATAAGGATTGGGGCAAGGCTCACACAGAGAAGAAAACTTTGCTAAGCATTGTGTAGATACGTGCAGGTGTGCTAAATTGCTTCAGTCATGTCCAACTCTGTGCGACCCCATGGACTGTAACCCACCAGGCTCCACTGTCCATGAGATTCTCCAGACAAGAACACTGGAGTGGGTTGCCATGCCCTCCTCCAGGGGATCTTCCTGACCCAGGGATCAAGCCTGCATCTCTTTCATCTCCTGCAGTGGCAGGTGGGCCCTTTACCACTAACACTCCTGGGAAGCCCCTGTGTAGGTGCATCCTACCTCATAGACCAGATCTTCTCAACACGCCTTCCTCCCCTACCCTTTCCCAGGATGTAATGAAATTAGGCATTCTCTAAATGAGTCAGTGAAGTTGCTCAGTCGTGTCCGACTCTTTGTGATCCCATGAACTGTAGCCTACCAGGCTCCTCCATCCATGGGATTTTCCAGGCAAGTGTACTGGAGTGGGTTGCCATTTCCTTCCCCAGGAGATCTTCCCAACCCAGGGATCGAACCCCCGTCTCCCACATTTCGGGCAGATGCTTTAACGTCTGAGCCACCAGGGATTCTCTTAACAATTGCAACCAAATGGCAAGTTACTCCTCCAGACTTTCTGGAGTGAAATTCAGCTTTGCGCTTTGGGGCTGATGGGTTTGCCAGTTACCTCAATTTTTATACCAATATATCTGGAGGCAATGGCACTGAGTTCCACCAGATGGCCACAAAATACTACAGACAAGAAACATTCAGAAATAAAATAATTAGTTGAGCAACAAAAAGGACAAGAGGTTAAAAAAAAAAAGAAAGAAAAATATGTGTGCCATTCACAGCTATTTTATCTTGAAATCCAGGGCCACACAAGTTGGGTATTACCCAATCTTCTTTGGTGCCCCAGGGAGTATTGCCAGATCTGTAATTGGAATAAAAGGAAAATTTCAAAGTTTTTTTCTGTCTACCAGGTTTGTTCCAAATTCATTTGAATGTTAAGACTTTTGTGATTTTCATTACACTTCAGTCTTAGCAAGAGTCTGAATCTTTGTATCACTAAAGTCTTCAACATCTGCTTATCACACTTAAGTGACACAATATTGTAAAGCAATTTTCTACCAATTAAAAAAATGACTAAATTAAAAAAAAATAAGTGACATATACCACAGTGCCTGAAACATTATGAATGTTCAGAAATGTTAGTTGTTACTCTTATTACACATCATATGCACCACTGAACACTGCTATACATGAAATATGGCTCCTCTTTATGCTTGATGACCCTGATTAAATTACTCCAGCACTCTTACTTATACAGTTATCAGTAAGTTGAATCTACACATCTAGCCTACTTGACACCCCCCACAAACCACACCCCCACCAGCCCCAATCATCAGTGCCGGCTCACCAGCCTTGGCCACATAGAAATCTTGTAGAACTCTGTGACATTTCTATATTGTGAGTTCTTCCAACAATGCCAGCATACCCTGATTCTGCTTTCTATTTCCCTTCTGTTGAAGAGAAAGAGGTGGAGAAGTGGATATGGGTACTTATGTGTTTCTCAGTCTAATTAGTGTTGAGGACATTTGCTAGATGGGAGAGAGCAAGTCAAGGCAAACTATGCAAGCAAATGATTTTTGAAGACAAATTTCCACATCTACACTAGACTCAATTATAATTTCAGGTCATTTTTCTCCCATGCAAGATTGGAATATATAAACTCCATTCATCCTTGGAAGGTAGGAATATGAGCCTGTAGCAGCCAGGGGAGAGCTTCAGTAATATGTATAATGGAAGGTCTGTGAATCTCAGGACACAGATGTTTACAGAAGAAATTTAAAGTAGTACCCATAGGAACTGCCAAGAAAAATGCCCTACTCTTCTTATTTCCCTTTTGTCTACTGACTAACCTGCTAAACACTACCAAACCATTTAGTGGTAAACCAAATGAGACAGTGGTGGTCCCTCTATGCCCTGCTGGTGGTTCCACAGATCTTTGTACAGTTAGCAGGTGTTCACATAGATCATTAGACTTCTTCACTGTTTAGATTGTGTAACTGGAGATATAACTTCTAAGCAATTTCCTTTTGCAGTTTTCTCAACCTTACTGGGACTTTAACATCAAAACACACACTGTAGAAAATCAAACAGAGCAGGATTTACATGTTCTGGAATCAAGACTATTGCTCCTGTTTTATTTACTTCACTCATAAGACTTTGATGAGGGATGTTTTGATGAGTATCTCTCTGAACAGTTGAAACATTCATTAAATAATTGTTCTACAGCTTCAAAAGAAATTCTGTCATACCAGCTCACAAGTTCTTTTTACCCAGCTCTAATCGTATAAATTGTTATGTAAACAGATGTCTGTTACACCAAAGTCTACTTCACTTGAGAACTCAAATTTTTCTGAGTTCATATGCCAGTGGGCTAAAAGAATCATCTTTTGATGTTACCAAGGAACATTGTATGCCATCAGGATGAGAGTGAAAAGGCAGTCATCAGTCAGGCTCCTTTGCCTTCATGCTCCAAGGAACAGAGGGAAAAGACCCAGAAGAGCGAGCATGCTACAAGTCTTGGTGTGATCCCTAATGGAACTCTTTGTCTTGGTTAAATTAACTCCTTTCCCCAAAGCACACACTTTTGTCAATGTCTCCCCTATAACTGTGATGAAGACAATAGCATAGGAAAGGTTTTCCTCTGCAGAGTTTTATTTGATCTTCATAAGACAGTCATGAAATAGGTAAAAAAGAAACTATGGTCTTCCATTAGCAAAGACTCATATCTCAAAGCCACTGAGCTAACAATAACACATTCAATCATTCATGCCTGAAACAATATTTCCCACTGGTTACTATGTGCCAGGCATTGTGTTTTATGCTTCTACAGAATGATGACTAAAAACAGACCTGAACATTGCCCTTAAAAATCTTATAGTCTTATTGAGAAGACAGACATTAATGGATTAATAGTAAAAGTGGATTGTTACAAACCGTGGTTGCCTTATGATTTGAAAGTATAAGAATTACCAGAATATGTAGAAGAAGTACTAAGAAGGATCCCTTCTGGAAATGAATTTGGGGCTGAGTCTGAATAATGCGTAGGGCTTATTTAGGGCAGGTAAAAGGTGGAATATGAACTAAGAGAACACATTACACTTTGGGATCCTGAGAAAGACCCCAACTGGGCAGGAACTCTGAAAGGAAGGGGGCATGGGGTGAGGTGAGAAAGGGGACAGAGCCCTCAGATTGAGAAAAGCCTTGCATGGGGGAATCAAAAGTAGTCAGGAGGGAGCAATTTTCACTGGATGTATTTAAGCAGAGTAAAGACAACCACATCTTGTGGACACTGCAGAGACAATCCAAACATTGACCAGTGGGAATAGGATTAAAATACTGTTATTTTTTTAAGCATGATGGACATAGCTGTGTAATAGTTTAATCCCAGAGAATACCTAGTCACTCTACTAGGTGCAGGGGTAAATCTAGGTTCCATTGGGACTGAAGCTTGTAAAATATTTGGGGTGTTCATTTTAGAAAAATGTACACAATTATGAAGATACTTTTGTGGCTATTCAAGGGACAGTATGTTTGGAGGGCCTGGAAAGTTGTTTAATTAAACGTATTGCACAACTAAACACTTGTTACTGAAACACGCTTAACTGTATCCTAAATCCTTACAGAAAACAGAAAAACCCATTTACACTTTAAAATTACTTGAACTCTTTTCAGCTATTTCTGGTCAGTGACTTGAACTTTGGATGGTTTCCAAAGCAACAAGTCCATTCATCTAAAAACTGAAGCCTGTATGTGAAACTGGCATTCAACAGAATAGGTTTATTTTTTAAAATTTTGCATGCCATTGTAAGCCCCAGTCTCATTAGAAAGACATACCTGTTGGTATAACTTTTTAACACTCCTTATCCATCTCAGACAAATGTTTAGAAACCCAATTAAAACTATTGCTGCTGTTAAGATCCTTTCAACTACGCAAGCCTCTAATGAGCAGAGTTCGTCACTAGATGTGAGAGATACCTTGAAAACAAACTATAGACAAGGAGTTTGATCATGGTGTTAGCAAGAATGTCATGAAAGATAAATTAGGCTAAACGTAAAATTATTAAGAAGCTAGTGTTTTCAAGGCCATTTTGTGCTCAGGCACACTTGTTTACCATTACACCTTGTTCTCAAGTAATACAGAATTGCTTACTTTTCTCTGTAGTTCTGAGCCAAAGTCATCTTGAAACATAGCAACAAATTTTAAGCCTGGATGATTCACTTCCTTAACAGTGTGAGGACCTTTTAGCCATTACTTTTGGGTAAGAGAATGAATGAAATAATACCACTGGTTGTTTTCCAGTCTTCAGGGAAATTGTGGATTGATGATTCTCTTACCTCCTTAAATTCCAACCTCAAAAATAAGAGGCTAAAAAAAAAATCTTACTGAAGTTTCATTCTTGTTTTAAGGGGAAAGCAAACCAAGTTGACATTTTTTGTTCAAGAAAGATGTAGAAACATTCTTCCAGTTCTAGCTGACTGAAGATTGAGTGAGCTACTTGTGTTTGTTGAGAGCTGACCGACACTGGAGAAGTTCTAACATGGATAGTTAGACATTTGGCTTACATGGTATAGCAAGGATTCAAACACCAGAGAGTGAATTTAACTGGGTTATCTTAGAAACTATTCTCAACTTTAGAAGACAACTTTATTTCCAGTTTAAATAAAAAGGATTGTTTCATGCTAAGAGAGAGTTCAGTTCAGTTCAGTTGCTCAGTCGTGACCGACTCTTTGAACCCCATGAATCGCAGCACGCCAGGCCTCCCTGTCCATCACCAACTCCTGGAGTTCACTCAGACCCAAGTCCATCGAGTCCGTGATGCCATCCAGCCATCTCATCCTCGGTCGTCCCCTTCTCCTGCCCCCAATTCCTATCAGCATCAGAGTCTTTTCCAATGAGTCAACTCTTCACATGAGGTGGCCAAAGTACTGGAGGTCCAGCTTTAGCATCATTCCTTCCAAAGAAATCCCAGGGCTGATCTCCTTCAGAATGGACTGGTTGCATCTCCTTGCAGTCCAAGGGGCTTTCAAGAGTCTTCTCCAACACCACAGTTCAAAAGCATCAATTCTTCAGGGCTCAGCCTTCTTCACAGTCCAACTCTCACATCCATACATGACCACAGGAAAAACGGACCTTAGTTGGCAAAGTAATGTCTTTGCTTTTGACTTTGATTTTTAAAAAAAAGGAAAGAAAGAAATCTGATGAGTTTTTGTTTTTCTATTTGCCTTTTAAACTGACCTTTACCATTGTGCCAGTATTATAATATATAGCAAATAAATTGATGAGGATTATGTTAGCTAAGAAAATGATAGCTCCTAAAGCATGTGTCAGGACAACACCCACAGGTTCATTTTTATGTAGAAGTCCATGGATTGCCAAGAAGCCCATTCTGACATAGCTTTTACACTTGCCCTTCTTTAAGCCAAAGAAAAAAGAAGAAAGAAGACTGATAATTTAAGGCATAAATAATCAATGCAATGAAACAAAGAGTATGGATAGAGATAAATGGAGACAAGAAAGCTGACTGTAGATAGTAAAGCTGACCTAAAACAGAGATTAGTAGAGAAAATGGGTTTTTCTTGTATTTTCTGTCATCTGGCTTCAGTAAATTTCTGCCTTCAATAGCTGAACGTCACTGTTTATCTGCTCAAAGCCTTTTCTCCAAGTGCATGTGAGGTTTTTATGCATTATGATTACTAATGGGCCAGAGTTTCTCATTTTGTCCAAAAAAAAGATTATATGAAGTAATGTCTTTTTTTTTTTTTCATTTTACACTGGCAATAATTACTTTATTTAAATAAAATGTTTAAAAAGATAAGAAGAAGTTCTCTTCATTGGTACTGTAGACCAGAATCAAACAGTACCTTTTAATAGCTTTCATTGTCATCTGCTCACTATAATGAAAAGTAGATCAAGCAAAGAAAGCTAGCTCCATTTTCAAAAACTGTCACATATTTTAAGCACTAACAATGATTATTATATTCCAACTGTGGCAGACCTATTTAATCTATTGCAAACTATTATATTTTTTCCAACATTATTTCTTTTAAGCCTCAAAGTTAAAGCTGAGAAAGTTGCTGAATGATATTCTTTCATTGAATGATATTATTTATTATTATTACCTCAGCTAATAGTGCTACTTGAAATCATAATGTATCTGAAATTATCATTTGCAAATTCTGTTTTGCTCTGTTTTCCAAGAGAAAATGTAAATGTGCACACATAAAACACAGGAACTCTGTCATTTGGATACTCACAGTTCCCCAGAGAGAAAGAAGATGAGAAACATATTTGTCGATTTCATATAGTGCCTCTCCTCACAGGGAGAGTCCGGCATGAGATTGCTACTATGCATTTGTTTGATTGTCTCAGTGACTGCCTATGGCTTGGTCTTTATTATTTATTATTCCAAATACATTGCTTATTATTTGATTATATTACACATGAAAAAACTAAAGCGTCAGACTGATTTTAATTTAGAGACCATATATATACATTTTCTGGCAGAAAAAAAAACCAGATCTTAGTTTTTTAACAATTGTATTGTGTACCAGTTATCATTGCTTTTAACAAATTATTCTCAAACTCAGCAGCTTAAGACAACAACAAGCAATTATTATCTCATAGTTTCTGTGTGTCATGAATTCAAGAGTGGCATAGCTGGGCAGTTCTGGCTTGGGGTTTCTCATAAGATTATCCTCAGATCTTGACTTGGGCTGCAGTCACCTAAAGATTTGACTGCGGCTGGTGGATCCATTACTAGGGTGCTTAATTACAGTGAACTGCAATAATCAGGTTACTGAATGAATATCCTTCATGGGCAGAACCTAGCATTTGGTAAGCCTATCAATGGTAGCAACCTGGTATGCTTTTCCTGAAACAAAAATCTGTTTTATCCTTGAATTAGTGTGATATTTACTTCTAAAAATCATTTTGGACCTTCTCTTCTTGGCAGTATGACAAAATAAGTTTCTAAAGATTCTCCACTGGTGGCTCAGATGGTAAACCTGCAATGTAGGAGACCTGGGTTTGATCCCTGGGTTGGGAAGATCCCTTGGAGAAGGGAATGGCAACCCACTCCACTATTGTTGCCTGGAGAATTCCGTGGACAGAGGAGGCTGGTGGGCTACAGTCCATGAGATTGCAAAAGGATTGGACATGACTGAGTGACTAACACTGTCACACTTTCACTTTCATACAAAGATTCTTCAGCTTAAAAAAACCCAACAAACAAATGAAAAATAAGTTCTCTCTGGATAAAATAAGTCTTTTAACTTATTTTTGTTCTCAAAGTAAGAGTTAAGGACTTTTTTGAGAGCATTCCTGACCACTTCCAAATGGACATAAAGAATGAACAACAAGCAATCACAGACAGCCAAGACTACTCTGAGGGTAAATGCCTACACTAGTGCTACTATCTATTGGGAGACTAAATCTTTGAAAATTACAAAGCAGAAAAGCTGTTACTAAGATTCTTCAGTAGTACACATCACTTTAGGGCATGAGATGGGCCCCAGAACACAAAAGCTTTTGGCTTTCAGTATAAGCAAAGGCAAATGTTCTCTGGCCCATGCTCACCATTAGGAAAATAAAGGAAGAAAAGAAGGATATTCAGCAGCAAATAGAAACATTTAAAACACAGTAAGTGAATAATGTGAGCAACTTGAGGCTGAAATGTTTGAAAATTTATGAAATGGAGAAATTCCATAAATAATAGAATTAATCAGAACTGGCTCAAGAAGATAAGATATTCAATAGATAAAATATTCCAACAAAGAAAATATTAGTTGCCAGCTATTTTGTGGGTGACTATTACCTTAAGTCTTAACAATATGATTACATGTTCTATCTATGAGGTCAATATAACTTTGACATCTAACTTGACTCATGTTTTCTGTCATTGTCACAGAATTTTCACCAGTTAGCCTGATAGTTTAAGGAGCAGACCAGACCCCACCTCTAGCTTGAAGTCAAGAGTACCCATATTTAACTCAGGTTGACCACAGCACACTCACAAATACATGAATGAATATAACTGTTGTTTTAAGTCACTGAGTTTTGATATGCAGCATTATTTTGACAATAGCTAACTCTTTCACTGTAGAAAAAGCATTTAATGATGTTGAAGCTGAAACTCCAGTACTTTGGCCACCTGATGCAGAGAGCTAATTCATTTGAAAAGACCCTGATGCTGGGAAAGATTGAAGGCAGGAGGAGAAGGGGATGACAGAGGATGAGATGGTTGGATGGCATCGCCGACACAGTGGACATGGGTTTGGGTGGATTCTGGGAGTTGGTGATGGACAGGGAGGCCTGGAGTGCTGCGGTTCATGGGGTCACAAAGAGTCAGACACGACTGAGTGACTGGAATGAACTGAACTGAACTGAACTGAACAACTGTTCATGCAAGACTGTTAGTAAACTAGGAATAAAAGAGAATTTCCTTTTCTTTGAAAAGTGTGTCTCCAATAAAACTATACCAAGTATTGTGGAAATTTGTACATTCATAGTCCTATACACTATACATAATCTTATACACTACATACCTAATCCTATATACAACAAATTTTATTTCTAATCAACGTCCTAGAGAAATTCTTGCACACATACACCAAAATATATGGGCAAATGTATCTATAGCATTATTATTAATATTGCAAACAACTTGAAATAACACAGTGTCTTTAAAGAGAAAATGAATTGTTGAATATTCACACAATGGAATATTAAGAAGCAGCACACATGAATGAACTACAGTAATATGCAACAACATAGATGAATTTTACCCGCATAACACTGAGAGAGGCAAAATGCCCAGGACTATATACCTCATGAATTCATTTGTTTAAATCTCAAAACACAGAAGCTCTTAATTTGAATATGGTTTCGTAGTAGTTTTTTTGCTATCATGATTTTAATTTCTGTATCTATTATGTACATCTTTGTATCTATAAATGTTGTATAAATCTGATAATATGGAATGAAATATATCAAGTTTATTCAGAATTACTTTGTACATTGATTTCAGTGGTTAAGTCAATAAAAATTCATTAAAGACACCATATTTTAGTCTTGATGACTTTTATGAAGAACTTACAATGGGCAGCAATGGAACAGATTTGAAGTATCACTCATTTATGCACAGTATTATATTTTGTGGTTATTTTTGCAGCTATAGAAATGCAAATGTCCCCTGAATAAAACAGGTGACAGGAAATTTGAAGTTTTGGAATATTATGTCTTACTTATCTGTGAATGGCCATTATGAAATCAGGAGGAATATATAGTATCTATTCTCAATATAACTATTCAAAATTTTATAAAGAAGACTGAGTTTAAATAGGACACACACACTCATATGTATGTACTAACTAGGGAAGGATAAAACTATCATTTGGACACAATGTAAACATCTATCTAGAAAATTCAAAAAAATAATCCAAAAAAACTATTAAAATTAAGAAGGTGCTTGGAATAATTGATGCTTTTGAACTGTGGTGTTGGAGAAGACTCTTGAGAGTCCCTTGGACTGCAAAGAGATACAACCAGTCCATCCTAAAGGAGATCGGTCCTGAGTGTTCATTGGAAGGACTGATGTTGAAACTGAAACTCTAATACTTTGGGTACCTAATGTGAAGAACTGACTAATTTGAAAAGACCCTGATGCTGGGAAAGATTGAAGGCAGGAGGAGAAGGGGACGACAGAGGATGAGATGGTTGGATGGCATCACCAACTCAATGGAGATGAGTTTGAGTAAACTCTGGGAGTTGGTGATGAACAGGGAGGCCTGGTGTGCTGTGATTCATGGGGTCGCAAAGAGTCGGACATGAATGAGCGACTGAACTGGACTGTATACAAAACAGTATGTAATAGCTTTCCTACAAAGTCAGTGACCAGTTAGAACACATCATGGAAAAAAGTCCCAACCACAATAACAAATAAACCCCCCGAATAGTGAGAATTAAACCTAACAAAAGATCTGAAAGACCACTGTAAAAGGTGACAGAACACTTTCTGAGGGATATATAATCCAATCTAAATAAATGCTGGGGGAAACCAAGTTTTTGGAAGAGAACATTTAACATGTAAAAGATGTTAGTTCTTCCCAAATTAATCTATAAATTTAAAACAATCCGGTATAAAATCCTAAAAGAGATATTTACAGGGCTTGACAGGTTTAGTTTAAAATTCAATTGAAGATAAAAATATAATAGCCAGGAATATTCTGGAAAAGATCAAAAAGTGGTATTTCCTCAATCATGTAAAAAATACCTAGTGTTAAACTATAGTAACTAAACCTATGTAAGTAATTGTTCAGGAATAGGCAGCTTTGTTGCACAGAAAAGGAAAGCATGAGATCAGATGCAACTAATTAAGAGAATTTAACATGTGATAAAGGCAGGGTTGGATGTTAACCCTGTAGGGAAATTAGAGGAGAATTAATGGACTATTTAATAAGAAGCCATGGGACAATTAGATGACAATTTGAGAATAAAATTTTGCGTACCTCACATCTTCACAAAATTGTTTTGAAGCATAGCAAGCAATTATACATAAATAACAGAACTATAAAATGATGCTGAAAAATAGATTCTTCACTTATAATTTAGAGTCTTAAACAGTTTCCTGAAAACAGGTCGAAATTCAGAAATCATAAAGGAGAGTTATCATATTTTCCTATATAAAAATTACGAACGAAAATGACAAAAGTTACAATAATGAAAAGACAAGTAACAAAAGTCTTTTCTAGATAAATAATTCCCATTTGCCCAAAGATGCAAACAAAAGGATTTGATAGAAAAGAAAAATTGGAATCAACCTACACATGCATAGGTTATGAAGAGTGGAACTGTAGCACTTCTGCCCTGTGGAGTAGTCACATAGTTCAGTATATCAACATGCAAAGATATTAGCTATGTGTTTGGAAGTGGAAAAAAATAAATTGCTGGTATTCATTATATAATTATGTTATTTAGAAAGAGAAATCTTTAAAAACAAAATTAATATATGCATATAGGTATATATAAATGTATACATGTATATATATTAATGTCTTACTTATTGCTTTGAAAATGACCTGGGGAAATTCACAATCCACTCAGCGCTGATTACCCAGGGAGAGGGGAGTGAGATTCAAGCGTGTGGACAGGAAGTCAAATCAGACTATTAATTCTTACACTGTAATGTCTCTGTGTTTGGCTTGTTTTCACAAAATACATTTTCTTATAATAATTTTAAAAAGCCAAAGCAGGTATAAAAAGAGAGTGACTGAAAATGTAAGTGAAAGAATATGACATTTTAATACCCAGAAAGGAATTTTGACATTAACTCAACTATGCTGTGCTGTGCTTAGTCACTCAGTTGTATCCAACTCTTTGCGACCTCATGGACTGTATCCTGCCAGATTCCTCTGTCCATGGGGATTCTCCAGGCAAGAATCCTGGAGTGGACAATGTATCTATTCTCCAGGGGATCTTCCCAACCCAGGAACTGAACAAGGGTCTCCTGCATTGCAGGTGGATTCTTTACCACTCAGCTACTAGGAAAGCCCTAAATCAACTGTATGCAAGTGTTAGTCTCTCAGTCATGCCTGACTCTTTGCAACCACACGGACTGCAGCCCACCAGGCTCCTCTGTCCATGAGATTTTCCAGGCAAGAATACTGGAGTGGCTTGCCATTTCCTTCTCCAAAATCAACTATAGCATAACTCAATTTATCATACTACTTGAATGTACCTACTCGTTTTGCATTTGAAGCAAAAGCAGGAGTCTTCTTTCTTGAAGTAAAAAAATGAACAAATTGTTGATTGTGATAAATTGATGGCCTAGAAGTTTCTTGCCCTGGGTTTTAGGGAGATGGATTGTCACTGTATCATGCTTGAGGGAGGAGAGAGTGCAAGGCCTTTGCATGCACAGACTTCTGAGTTCTGGTTGTATTGACTGTCGTTCCAACCTCAAAGAAAACTTTAGCAGACATCTGTGGGGTCATAACTGAGTTGAATATCAAGCTATATTTTGTCATGAGCAACATAACTTTTAATTAGTTGCTAAAGGTAGGTGTGTGATAAAACTTTCCATATAAAAATGTTTATGAATGAGTAAGCTTCCCAGATGGTACTGTGGTTAAGAATCTGCCCACCAGTGCAGGAGATGCAGGTTTGATCCCTGGATAAGGAAGATCCCCTGGAGGAGGAAATTGCAACCCACTCCAGTATTCTTGCCTAGAAAATTCCATAGAGAGAGAAGGCTGGCAGGCTACAGTTCATGGGGTCGCAAAGTGTTGGACATGACTGAGCATGCCTGCACAGCACACACAAGCTATAAATTACTAATCTTTTGAGAGTTGAGGAAAATTAGCGTTTTATCCTTGGAAAAATGTGCCCTTCTTAAAATTGGAGGATAATTGCTTTACAATGTTATGTTAGTTTCTGCTGCACGATGAAGTGAATCAGCTATATGTATTCACATATCCCCTCATTTTGAGCCTCCCTCCCATCCCTCCCCATCCTATCCACGTAGGTCATCACAGAGCACTATATATGGTAGTATATATATGTCAATCTTAACCTCCCAGTTCATCCCATCCTCCCTTTCTCCCCCTGTGTCCACACGTCCATATCCCTGTCCTGGAACTAGGTTTATCGGTGCTATTTTTCTAGATTCCACATACAAGCTTTAATACACGATATTGTTTTTTTCTTTCTGACTTACTTCATTCTGTGTGACAGACTCTAGGTCCATTCACATCTCTACAAATAACTCAATTTTGTTCCTTTTTATGACAGTAATATTTCATTGTATATATGTACCACCTAAGTGTCCATTGACAGATGAATAGAAAAATATTCTTGAGTACTCAATTTCGCATACAATATCTCTTTAGTTTATTTCCTACTTGACTTGTTGCAAAGAGCAATAATATATTTTTCAGACAAGGGTCAATCTCCTAGTCCCTGTCTCCACCCATTTACACACAGTATCATAAATTCCCTTGGGTAATTTCAAGTACTGTAAGCAGCTTGCCTTTTCCTTTCTCCTATTGGACATTCCTGGAAATACTCAATTTACAAGACAAGAACTCTTCAGCATGGCTATCTTTTATTAATAAAATGTCTGTATGAAATAATAAAATAAATTTGATTATTGGTATTTTAATAATGAGGCTTCCCTGATATCTCAGCTGTAAAGAATCCACTTGCCAATGCAGGAGACGGGGGTTTGCTTCCTGGGTCAGGAGGATCCCCTGGAGAAGGAAATGGCAATCCCAGTCCAGTATTTTTGCCTGGGAAATCCCATAGACAGAAGAACCTGGAAGACTACAGTCCATGAGGTCACAAAACAGTTGGACACGACTTAGGGACTAAACAACAAAATATGTATACTCAGCATATACTAGCGCAAAGCACTCATCTCAGAGGAAATGAGAAGTGAAGGAACTTGCCCACGCTCTCAAAGCTGGTAAGTAGCAGAGCTGGGATTTGAACCCTGGCACTGCGGCCTCTTGAGCCTATGCTTCTGAGTATTATGATAGATGGACTGTCAAACCCTAGTTCATTTATGCAATCATAGCCCAGCTTTAAGGTGGCTGAGGGTCTTCACATATAAGTTTGCCATGACTGAGCTTCTGGTTGCCCTTGAAGCTTCTTGTCCTCCCAGGACCCCTCTGAAATGCCTGCCCCAACTCCTCAAGGACATGATGTGCTGACTCATAGCTAGGACTCACCATCACCCAAACTCAAGTATTTTGTTGGGAATAAAAGAGACCAGTTTATTTTTAGATTGTGCTTGCCATCTTTTTGTGTTCTCTGTTTCAGAGACCTTACTTACTTCTCCTTTCTCTCCTCCAGAAAGTTATTTCCTCTCTCCTCATGGGAACTTTTCCCTTCAGACAATTAACAGATTCTTTCCTGTGACACCTCACACAACATACATCACTGGAGTTTCTGGTTCTTGCTCAATCATTCAAATTTTACTGTAAAGGTACATATAAATGGAGCCTAATCCAGTGCGGAAGGAGAACAAGTTGTGTCCCTTCGTTAACCTCTTTGTCTCTATTTTATGCACTGCATTCCTCCAAGGCTGCTTGTACTTTGTTATACATAACGCTGACATTGCCTTTAAAAATTGCCCTCTGAATATGAAAATCTCCTTAGCTGTCTCCTACTCATATGTATCCTTCAGTTCTGACTGTACTGAATGTAGTGCTTTGAGAGCAAAGCCCACCCCCTACTTCTGCTGCTGCTGCTGCTGCTGAGTCGCTTCAGTTGTGTCCGACTCTGTGCAACCCCAGAGACGGCAGCCCACCGGGCTCCCCAGTCCCTGGGATTCTCCAGGCAAGAACACTGGAGTGGGTTGCCATTTCCTTCTCCAATGCAGGAAAGTGAAAAGTGTAAGTGAAGTCACTCAGTCGTGTCTGACTCTTAGCGACCCCATGGACTGCAGCCCACCAGGCTCCTCCGTCCATGGGATTTTCCAGGCAAGAGTACTGGAGTGGGGTGCCATTGCCTTCTCCCCCTACTTCAGTCAAACCCAAATGACAGATTTCTACACAAAATTGAACTCATCGCCTATGATTTTTGCTTAGCTTTTCAAATCAGACAGGAGTATTTCTTGGGGATAAAAAATATTTTCCAGTCTTCTGAGTAGACTTAGATCCCATTTTAAAAGAAAGAGCATAGCTGATAAGGATTGGAACAGAAATGGGATTTAACTGCATACTCTCTTAGGTGATGAATGAGGGGTTTGGTGAGAAAAAGGGCATATTGCATTCAGAGCATTTACTCTTCGGTTAGAAAGGCCACTGAATGGGGAATAAAAAGCACTAATTACCATTTGTACATTAATATTTTATGTTGATATGGTCATGTTAGATATTTGATATGCCAAATCAGGGGTACATTTCAGAGAACACGAATGGATTTGACTCTTAAAAGTTAAAACTAATTATATTGGTGACTTGTTTAAAGAGAATATTCCTTTCATTAGATGGTTAAGCATTTTTAAAAACTTATTTTGTGCAGCTTTCCCTTAGGATCGCAGTAGCACATTATAAAACTCCAATCAAGTAAGCAGTCTGTGGTCTATTATAGTTCACTATCTGATGCTCACCTGCCCACTCATCTTCTCATCAACCCCCAATCCTTATCTAGCAGGTCACACCTGAACACAAGGAGGAAAGCAAAGAAGGTAAAAAGGAAGAAAAGAGGAAAGAGTAAGGGAGAAAAAGAGAAAGTGGGTTAAATTTATTTTGAGGATTTTCTGTGCACCAGCTGAGTGGGAGCTGTTTCCTTTGTATATGCTAATTTTATCTACCCCTTCCAGTTTGCAAGCATGCTCACTGTCTTTTCAGTCATGTCAGACTCTTTGCAACCCTATGGACTGTAGCCCATGAGGGTTCTCTGTCCAAGGGATTCTCCAAGCAAGAATACTAGAGTGGGTTGCTATGCCCTCCTCCAGGAGATCTTCCCGACCTAGGGATCGGACCATGTCTCTTACATTTCCTGCACTGGCAGGGTGGTTCTATACCACTAGGGCCACCTGGGAAGACAATTCCACCCATTTTAATCCAAGATAAAACTAGGACCTTTTAACTGTAAGGGGTGTAGGCAATGATCCTTTCCCTCTTATTTTTTAGGTGAAGAGACTGCTCAGGATGGTTAAGAAATTGCCCAAGATAGTACAATTGGTTAGTGACAGTGTCCTTGCTGAGCTCAGCACAGAGGGAGGTGCCATTCTCTCCCTCCCTCTCCTAGAGCATTATCATTACAGTGGGGGAACTGCAGGACTGGCATTGAACAGGTTGGCATTGACTAATAAGTGACTAATGATAGGCTGACACGTGGACACATACTTAAACGGAACACTGGGAATTTCCAGAAATACTTTCAAGACAGGAGTACCAAAAAGATCTGGACTTCCCTCATGGGTTAGTGGAACACCAGCACTCTGGATTTGAGTACTAGTAGTAACGTGATTGTCATTGGATTCAGAGGCTTGGAATGTTAAACATTTATATTAAAGGCATCATTATTTCAGGTTCACAGATTTCATAAGTGTTGTCTAATGAGTTTCTTGTTTTCTTTATTCTACTCAGTATTACATTTGTACTGAAATAGACCTTATTAATTCTCTACATTCAGACAAATCTATCTTGACAAATATCACAATATGAATCACACTTCAACCTCTGGCTGCTCAGAAAAAATGAGCCCACATTTGAGAGTTAAGAGAGGGCAGTTTCATTCCCAGCCCTGCATCATCTGATTGCACTTCCGTGAGTCACCTTATTTCTCTGGCCTCAGGTTCCTATTGGCCTCTTAGAATGACTGTTGATGAAAAAATAATTAAGTGAATGAATGAGGTGATATACATGGAGAAGGGAGACACATGCACTAAAGCCAACATTGCCTGGCTTGAATCCTAACTCTACTGCATACTAGCAACCAAACTTTGCACAAATTATTTTATTTTGGGGCTCTATTATCTGTAAAGTAGGAATAATGATAATTGTGGTCATTTGGTTATTGTGAGCACTAAATGAGCAAATATATTCTAAGTTCTAATAGCCTCATTAGTGCATAATAAACAAATATATTTATTGAACTTTATAACATTTGTTTTCTCATGAGTCTATTTGAATAATGTTATAATAACATATTGTAATGTTGTCTAATGATCTTTTGATATTACCTAGTGAGAGTTGGACTGTGAAGAAGGCTGAGCACAGAAAAATTGATGCTTTTGAACTGTGGTGTTGGAGAAGACTCTTGAGAGTCTCTTGGACTGCAAGGAGACCCAATCAGTCCATCCAAAAGAGATCAGTCCTGAGTGTTCATTGGAAGGACTGATGCTGAAGCTGAAACTCCAGTACTTTGGCCACCTCATGTGAAGAGTTGACTCATTGGTAAAGACTCTGATGCTGGGAGGGATTGGGGGCAGGAGGAGAAGGGGACGACAGAGGATGAGATGGCTGGATGGCATCACTGACTCGATGGACGTGATTCTGAGTGAACTCCGGGTGTTGGTGATGGACAGGGAGGCCTGGCATGCTGCGATTCATGGAGTTGCAAAAAGTTAGACACGACTGAGCTACTGAACTGAACTGACAAAGTGATTCAAGATAGAAATGTGTAAAATATATATATTTAAAATTTCAAGGTGACCTATATTTGGAGAGAAATATGAATAAACATAGCTTAGAATGCTACCTAATGGTAGAGTATAACAACAGAAAAGTAATAATCTATGTATTTGGCCTTATCTCCTTATTATTTCTTCTGTTCACATAATTGTGAAATATATTTGCTTATATATTTTTGTAAATAAAATTAAGTCCCTTTCAATCCTTATCCCAATTTTCTCTATCTTTGTCTTAATTTTTCCCTTTGTTTGGCACATAGTAATCCCCCAATATGTTGACCTTTTGTCATTATTAGTTGAGAGAAGAAAAAATGTAATTGAAATGATCAAGGCTTTGGGGCAGTAGGAACACACCATGGATTTCTCATCACATGGAAAGGTATTACTTTCCTGTCCTCTCTCCCTGTTATTCTTTTCCCTTAAAAATTTTGGAGAAGTTGCAAACTGCCCAACTGTAGATAAGTCCTTTTGCATGCAGGCACACATTTGCTCATTTACCCAAAAGATTTATTTAATACCTGGCAGTTGGGTACTGACTACTAGGTTTGGGGTACATACCATGAGCTGGCAACTGGTCATTCCTGTTATAATTTTTCACGCTATATTCTACATTTATTTGCAATAAGCAGATCATTGCAATCCTAACAGGAAATATGCGTTTGGCCTTTTACTTCCCCAATCACCTTCTGATAGTGAAACGTATCGCAGATAACTTATTTCAATAGCTCCCTTCTAGTGAGGACTTCTTATTGTCTCCTCAATCCACTTTGGTGTCCACATCTACATGCTAGTAGAATAACACTCTAAAGAGGGTTTTCACTAAACACACACACACATACACTCTTTATTAATTAATACCAATAGCCTACAGTAATGACATAAAATTTGCATTTTCCAAACAGTATCTAGAGAAATTTTAAAGTTCATTCTACAATAAATTTGACATGAATTTTTCTTACTAGAAATGAATATTCAGATGGTCCTAAGTAATCATTCATAGAGTTTATAAATGTATATTCTCAGACATAAATGTTTTAATATATGAAATTTTCAAACACCAACCAGTATTGAAATATCTGGAAGGCTCTTTGAAGAAGAAAGTAAAATAAGGTGATCATACGCACTGGAAAATTTTAACTTATATATGTAAAATCAAGTTGTCTCAGTCATGTAAGCAAATAGTTCTTTTTTCCTTATGTTTACATTTGAAGCCACTATTCATTTATAAATACATGCATACACATACATTCATTTAGTATCAAAATTTTATTCTCAATGATTTGAAGATGAATACATATTTTCCTAATTTTGCTTATTATCACACAATTTTAAACAATATCATATGCCATGTATTTATAAATAATATTCTTATGTATCATCATGCTCTCTTCAACCACTGATAAACATAAAAAATGTATATATGTATGTATATTCACACACCTACAAATGTACGTTTACATACACAGATACATACACACATGGGCCTCCCAGATGGTGCTAGTGGTAAAGAATTCACTTGCCAGTGCAGAAGGCATAAGAGATTCAGGTCTGATCCCTGGGTCGGGAAGATCCTCTAGAGGAGGGCATGGCAATTCACTCCAGTATTCTTGCTTGGAGAATCCCATGGGCAGAGGAGGCTGGCAGGCTATATATAGTCCATGGGTTGCAGAGTCAGACACAACTGAAGCAGCTTAGCCTACATACATATACACATACAAAATTTTTGCACAAAATTGTGAAACTTCCAGACATGACCAGTTATTCCTTGTTATTTCCAAATTAATATCACTGAGAACGAAGGAGGTAATATTTTACTATATATCATATAATGTATATATAATATATCAAGTTATATATTCATCCTTTGGGACTTGTTGAGATTATACTTATAAGCATAGTATGGAATCAATCAATTTTCATGAATACTCCTTATGTTTTTTTCCTTAAAATTTTCATTTTTATTAATATGTATAAAGTTTTATATATCTCCATTACATCAGTGTAGTCTACTATCATTTTCAAAGCTTCTACAGCCTTATCTGAATTATCTCTACATTAATGAAAGAAATATGTTGACATTTTCCACCATGATAGCATTCTCCTTGTAGATGTCTTAGATTCTATAGTTTGAGGTTATTATATCTTACTGGTGAATTGAATGTTTTATCATAATCAAAGTAATCAAACTTTGATCACAGAAGTAATC
This sequence comes from Budorcas taxicolor, assembly GCF_023091745.1. Lineage (NCBI taxonomy): Eukaryota > Metazoa > Chordata > Mammalia > Artiodactyla > Bovidae > Budorcas > Budorcas taxicolor. The sequence goes on along the minus strand of NC_068918.1, from coordinate 73,994,871 downwards.
AACTCTCTAAAATCATTTTTATTGTTTTATCTGCTTGCTTTCAATGTAGAGCCATTTCTTTGCCTTATATCAGCTTTTTTATGGTTAGTATTCAATTGGTATATATTTTTCACCACTTGCTTTAAATATTTTGTTGTCCTTAAACATTTTACGTTGATTCCCTTATAGACAATACACAGCTAAAATTTTTTCCTTTGCATGCCATCCCTCATGCATGCCACCTCTTCTTTCTCATCTGAGTCTTTTATACGCACTTCTTCTGACCCTCTCTCTCTCTTTCTGTTTGTGTCTCTCCTACCTAACATGCCTTCTTACATTTTCCTTTTGTGAAGGTATTTGGTAGTCAACTCTCTCAGATTTTATCTGAAAATGTCCTTACCCTCATTCCTGAGAGATAGTTTCACTGCATTTACAATTCTAGGTTCATGATTACTTTTTGTCAACTCATCGAATATATAGTTTCCTTCACTCCTGGCTTCAGTTATTGTTGTTGAGAATTCAGTTGTCAGTCTTACTATCACTCCTTTAGGAGCATGTCTTTTTGACTGTATTTAAGATCAATTCTTTTTCTTTGTTGTCCTGAAGTTCATTCTTGGTTAGACTAGGAATTAATTTGTATTCATTTAAGTTCTTGGAACTTAAAAAAATTTTTGAATTTGATAACTGTTTCTTTTTAGTAGTGTAAATGTCCTACTATTTTCATTATCTTCCTCTGGAATTCTGATTGAATGTATGTGATACTTATTATATTTTAATGTCTTTTAATATTTTATTCTGCTTGTCTTTCTAGACTATATTCTAGAAACTGAATTCATATATTTTTTTAGTTCATATATTCTCTCTTCAACTATATTTAATTGGTTGTTTAATTTTCTAATTAGAGCTTTATTTTAATATTTACTGTTTTATTTCTAGAAGTTTTATTTGGCTCCTTCTCAAATCTGACTATTCCCTGATTGTATTTTCAAGTTTTTCTTTTATTAAACGTTGCTTTTTAAAAGTTATGTGCCTGATTTTTTCAATATCTGAATTAATTTTGAATTTGCTTATCTGCTGACTGTTGTTTCTGCTAGTTCCTACCTCTATTCTTTATTTCTTTTAATGTTTTGTGAGTTTTAACTTTGAGTAGCTCATTTTTCTTTGAGACCTGGGTTGAAGCTAAATACTTACAGAGATTTGCATCTGATTCTGCCAGTTGCCTGGAGGAGTGTTTGAATCACCCAGGTAGTATGGAAGCATATCTCAGATGCACTGCAAGAACCAGTACGGATCATAAAAATTCAAAGAAAGATTTTTCCCTTCACTCAGTCCTGGACCTCAGATAGGAAAAATTTCCCCATATCTCCTTTGTGTAGCAAGGTTTTTCTTGCCTAATTCTATTTCTCACTGTTCTTGTGCATGTAGCCCATAGAGAGGAGTTCAAACTCTATGAAGTCCAATCTTTTATTAGATTCCCTGTGTTGGAAACATCCTGAGTTTTATCTCTTCTTTTCCACACCTCATACTATCATGAAAGCTCAAAATAACTAGAGATGCGTAATCATTCTCAAGACAAAAATTAGATGTGAGGTTGCTGACCTACTATTATTCTCTTGTTTTATATATTTGGGGGTTTTGAGGATTTGCTGATCTTCTGAAAAGTTCAAAAATGCATTTAGGAAGGTGTTTTATATATTTTTAACAAAATAGTTTTTCAACATTTTAGTTTCTTCAGGTACAAACAGCCCTTTGGCAGATTAGTTTGTGTGATGTACTGCCATATTATTGGAAACAGGAGTACCTGAACATATTCTTAAGGAAATGACATGCCAATTTTTGAGAGCTTTTTATAAAAGACAAATTTGACTTAATACTCTATGCATATTATTATTGATAGATACCCACAGAGGCTATCAACATTGCGAAAGTGTTAAAAACAAATGGGAGTCATTTTTTTTCAAACTGGAGTAACTGCACAAAATACCTGTAAAATGTACTTAAGGGTTTTTTTTTTTTTCTTTTAAATGGAGACAGCATTAGACAGAGTAAAAATGAGAATAAATTTATTGAAGGAGATAACATCAACTAAAGATTAAAAAATAATTTATAAACTTAAGGGAGTACAACTACTATCTCCAAGCAGTAATTTTAAGAATCTCTTAACTGAAAAACAGCCCCAGCAACAGTAACACATGATAACGAGCTTGTTTCATCAGTATTTTGCTTTGTGTTGTTAGCTAATAACCACAAAACCATAAGCCCAGTGAAAATTACTCACAAATAATTAAACATTTTTTGATCTGCTATCTCAAGATGTCAGACTCTCAAAAATTAAGGAAAACACTGACAGTGACAAAGTTAAAAAAGAAATTACTTCTTCAAGAAGTCCTGCTCTTCTTAACCTACTCTTTGCACACCTACAACATAATCAAGGAGAACCAGGGTCAAGTTATAGCAAGAGAGTTTAATTTTTTTTTTTTTTTTTTTTACATCTCGTGACATTGCATCTATTTGGGGAAAATATAACCCATTCAGAAACCTATGAGAATTTTGTTTTAGAACAACCCAGAATGAGATATTTATCTGGATGGAAAACTTTAAATAAAAAGGATTTTCTTCTTTCCTGCTTCCTCTCTCTCAAACAACCCCAAGGACTGATCTTATGTCATACTTTTTTCTCAATAATGGAATAGAAAATAACTTCAGAGAATAACATTGTGCTCTTCCGGGTAATAAATTTTATGGGTGTTGGGATAAATTGCAAGGAGAGATTGTGAGCCAGTCAGACAAGAAAATGGCATAGAAAGTTTTAGAGACAATCCTTCAAAAGTAAGGGACTTTGGAAAACAATTTAAACAAGAAATATAAAAGCATGGTCTTTCGGCTACTTGTTGCAATATACAAAATGCTTGGGAGTCCTGAGCATCTCTACCTGAAGTCCAACAAAAGTTCTGTATCATTGCAATTGAGCAGATATAGAGAATTTTCACATAAGCTTAGTACACAGGCGTTTGGTTTGTAACTCACCAGGTAATTTTCCGTGTCCCCAAACAGCTTTCTATCCCCATTATGTCATGGCCAGTATTATTGGAAGGTATATTTTACTACTAGAGATTCACTAAAGACGTTCAAGGCTTCTGTGGAAATACTTCTAAATCCAAACATCCCTCAGAAGTATACAATAATTTTTATCTGTCAAAATGTGGAGTTCATCTCTATTGGAAAAGTAGGGAACGATATCTGAAATTCAGAAAAAGGCAGATAGATTTGCAGCAGGCAGTAATAACATATAACTGAAAAGGCTCTTGAAGATAGTTGGTTAATACAAGTCACATAGCAAGTAAAGAGAAGGCATGTGAGTTAGGTATATACCTATTAGGTGGCCAATGGACAGAGATTATGTAGACCCCAACCGAATGAAGTGGTTCAAGCATCAGGAAGAAAAGAAAGCTGTAGAGAAGTCTTTCTAACCTATAACATGTGGTTTTCTACACCAGAGGTTGGCAAACTTTCTGTCCTCCAAAACCCTTTACACACCCAAAGATTATTGGAGCTCTCAAAAGGCTTTTATTTATAAGGTGATAAGAATAGATATTTACCATAATAGGAATTAAAATTTAAGAAAATTGAAATTTCTTAATTCATTTAAAAAATTACAATAATATCTCCAATTCAAGTTAACAGAAATAATTTATTTTTATGAAAAATTAGCATATTTTCTAAAACAAGAATAAGACTGACTTTGATTTACATTTTGAAAGTCTGGCTTAATAGAAAGTACCTGGATTTGCATATCCATTTCTGAATTCAGTCTGTTACAGCATATTTTTATTGAAGAATATGAAGAAAATCTGGTCACAAAGAGGTTTGAAAATGAAAAAGGAAGAATATTATAATAGTCCTTTCAAATAACTGTGAATATTCATCTTTAATATTATACCAAATCTCAAGAAGTGGTAGTTTCTTAAAACTTAAGTATAGAATTTGCAAACTTATCAGTGATGTTACATTAAAATCAATTTATCTAGCTTGTTCTTAAAATAGATGTCATACTCAAACATGATTTTGTAATATCATGCACTGGTCATTTGGGAAAAATTAGTGCCGTGAGAAATGAAGTCTTTCCCATATTGACACGTTTCACTATACATTATTCAAAATCACATATGTTAAGATCACTGATTTCATTAGGGAAGTACTCACGTGGTTAGATACTGTCAGGCTAGTGGTGGCTGATACACGTTTTCTAAAATTCTAAATTTTTCTTGAAAGTGCAAATGTTTTCATTGACAGCAGATGCTATCAGCTGTTTTTCTTGAGTGACAGGCCCATTTGGTTGGTTCTAGAGAAAATATTTGTCAAACATGCAATCCTGAAGAACTATTGGTTCGGTTCAGTTCAATTGCTCAGTCATGTCCGACTCTTTGTGACCCCATGGACTGCAGCACGCCAGGCTTCCCTGTCCATCACCAACTCCCGGAGCTTACTCAAACTCATGTCCATCGAGTTAGTGATGCCATCTGACCATCTCATCCTCTGTAGTCCTTTACTCCTCCTGACCTCAATCTTTCCCAGCATCAGGGTGTTTTCCAATGAGTCAGTTCTTGGCATCAGGTGGCCAAAGTATTGGAGCTTCAGCTTCAGCATCAATTCTTCCAATGAATGTTCAGGGTTGATTCTTTAGGATTGACTGGATGGATCTCCTTGCAGTCCAAGGGACTCTCAAGAGTCTTCTCCAGCATTGCAGTTCAAAATCATCAATTCTTCATTGCTCAGCTTTCTTTATAGTCCAACTCTCACATCCATACATGACTACTGGAAAACCATAGCTTTGACTAGATGGGCTTTGTGGGTAAAGTAATGTCTCTACTGTTTATTATGCTGTCTAGGTTGGTCATAGCTTTTCTTCCAAAGAGCAAGCATCTTTGGCCCTTGTTATTTCTTTCAGGTAAAAATGCTGTTCCTAAGGACAATCTGCTCTTGGACAAGATGGAGTAACAGAAATTGGATTTACCCAACTACCTGATTTTTAAAATGGGCAAAGTATGTGAAACATCATTGGAACAGATCCCTGAAAGATGGAAAGCAAATGATGCACCTCTATAATTGCTCCAGTTAAAAGCTTAGAGAGTTTCCAGGTCATAGTGCAGAGAGAGGAAACCAAAAGGGAGACTGTGAGATAACTCACATTGAGGACAGGGAACTGAGTTCAGGCAGAACAAGGTGGCTCCTGCTAGTTGGGAAGAATAGGAAAGGAAGATTGCACAGGGCAGCCGGGAGATCTGTAGAGAACTTCCCCAAGAACATTTAGCTGCTTACTGATTAGTGTATGCATGTAGCAAAACCCAACAAAGTCAGGGAAAGAATCACCTCAAATGATTAGAGGTTAACAGTGCTGTGATCAGGCTTGGGGATTCTACATGTACTTTATGCTGGGAAAATGCCTAGGAGTGAAACTGATAGGCTATGTAATATTTGCTATGTAATGTTCTTCTTTAGCAGACACACCAACCAGCTTAACAGTTCCACTGGATGCTTTCAGTTTTTCTACGTCTTCTTGTGTTGTCTATCAATTTTATTTTAGTCATTCTGGTGTATATCATCTCATTCGATTTTGATTTGCATTTCCCTGATTACTGTGGAAGCAAGTTCCTTTTTATATGTTCTTTGGCTTTGTTTGTATAACCATTATGGCATAACTAATCATTAAAATAACTGTCATAAAAAACAATGTCTTGTTTTATTGATTTAGAACTTCTTTCTCCTTCGCAATAATACGCTCAACTATCAAAGCTCAGAGGAAATTTTCTGTCTGAATTGTTTGACTGTCTTGGGAAAAGTCCAACCGCAAATCTGAAATGTGGGAAAAGCACTATTCAGTAAGCAGCTTTGGAAAATCTTCATTGATTGCGCTAGCTGGAAATACTTTACCAAACTGAGTAAGTCGGCTCAAGCTTTAATTAGCCAATGGGTGATGATCTGATTGTAAATAAGCTGAATAGCCAAGCCTGCCCCTCATGAGCTTGTGGGGGAGGCTTGCTATTAGTATTTCTAACTTTAATGCTCTACCAACTTACCTCACCAAGTGAAACTGAGACACTTGGATAAATGGGGCAGAAGATGCTATCACATGACACTGGCAAATTTTCTTGCAACAAAATTAGAACAAATTGACAGATCTCTGTCAACTTTAGAAATAACTTTGCCATGTAAATAAAAATAAGACTACATTGAAGGGGGCATCTGGTCGTGCAAAAATAGACTGCACATGGCCCAGTGAAAATTAGCTTTCATGAAAGGGTTTGCTAATTATTTTTTTCTTTGGTGCTGTCATTCCTGAAATACCTCTACCACCTGAAGCCTTATGCTTGGCTTTTCTCAAATCACTCGATTTAAATATTTTTAAAAACTGTAGTGGGTGTCCAACTATGCCATCAGCATGATCTTGAGGCAGGAGATGGATGGGCTCTAGGTTAGATATTTACAATTGGCCTCCTGTTTGCATTTCTTGGGGTATGAAGAAGTAGGGCTTTGGGCTGGATACTTACAACTCTTAGCATTTCCTGAGACAAGCAATAGATGGGCTCCAGTTGAGGAATTTACAATCAGCCTTCTGTTTGCTCTCCGAAATGGAAGTAACAACAGAAACAGGATAAACAGCCAATGTTTGTCTTGTAAAGATCTTGAGGTTATACCTATGGTAAGGACAAAGAGGAGCAAAACCCTGTTTGAGTAAAGGATTAAGGGATCTCCACTCATCCCCTTGGGACAAGGGAGCCACTGCACATGTGCAGAAAGGCTCCTTGTGGGTCAGGATAATGCCAGGCCATGATGAGTTTTGTTCCTCCTAGAAGCCTTTACTTTGAGATCCATCTTGGCTGAGGGGTGTGTGCACACACAGAGGAGCGTCCCAGGATAGGTCAGGTATGGAAAAAGAAAACAAATAATTGGCTAAAGAAAGACAAAGAACTGCTCTATATAAATGACTTAACCACCTCTTTACTGAGCTCCTCCTCACTAGAGTGACACCCACACCCTTTCTCTCTGTGCATCTCTGCCTTGCTTCTATCCCATCTAAACAAACTGTTTTTCTGTGAGCTCTCCCATTTGCTGTACTGTAGCTCTAGTAATAAACTTTGTACCTGCATTTATATTTTTTGCCTCTGTGATAAATGCATTTTTCATTGGAAGGAAAGATCCAGGAGAAAATAGCTTCTAACCTCTAGCCCTTGCTGGTCTGGTGGCTAGGATTCCTGGTTCTCATCCAGGCTACCCAGGTTCAACTCTTGGACAGGGAATTAAGATCTCATTTCATGCCATTGCTCACTGCTGCCTCACCAAGATCAATCTCGGTTAACATAAACTGTCTATGAGTCACAGCAGCCCTGATAAAGTGCTAATGGGCATCATTAGACATTCTACCTTTCCTCTTCTAAAGGCAGTCTGTGAAACCTCCCAGATAAAGCAAAATATCACAAAGTAAATAGATCCAAAATAGCTCCCTGGTTCTGATGCTTCTGCCTCCTACATTCTGTATTATTCATTTTGATGAGACTCATGGTTTTTCATTGCAATTCATGCCACTCATTTTTAGAGAATATCACCTTAACTCATGAGTTCAGTGACTAAGGGAATGTTTTGAAGAGTGGAGGAGACTCTGTCTGGATTATGTCTCTTTAGTAAAAGCACAATGGAACAAATTATCTGTTAAATTTCAAATTTTAAGCCTATATATCATTGCTTGTGTTTTCGTTTTTCTATTTTAGGTAAATAAGATAAGCAATGATTCAAAGAATAGGTATCTCAGGCACTGTTGGTGATAAGGAAGTTAGCTTACTGTTTAGCTATAGATTTAGTTGCTCAAGTACCTAATTACTATTGTTTTATATCAAACAAAAACAATAGTATTTATGAGTGTTTACTAAACATCAGATAAAACACTAACAGCTCTGCTTGCATAAATCTTCTTTTCACCTCAATGATTATAAAAGCTAAATATATTATTTCTATATTTCAGATAAGAAAATTGAAGGTTAAAAAGTTTACATGCCTTTCATTTTCCTTTTTAATATTCATTCAACATACCATTTGTTTGTCCCTTTCTTCTATGCTGCCTATTAAAACATTTGTTTCCCTAATTCCATTGTCTTTTTCCTCCTATAGTTTCCTTGGAAAATTTATTTCTGTTAGGGTTTCCTGTAAGTTTAGGTAATGAGATCAGTTCAGTTCAGTCACTCAGTCATGTACGACTCTTTGTGACCCCATGAATCGCAGCAAGCCAGGCCTCCCTGTCCATCACCAACTCCCGGAGTTTACTCAGACTCACGTCCATCGAGTCAGTAATGCCATCCAGCCATCACATCCTCTGTCATCCCCTTCTCCTCCTGCCACCAATCCCTCCCAGCATCAGAGTCTTTTCCAATGAGTCAACTCTTCGCATGAGGTGGCCAAAGTACTGGAGTTTCAGCTTCAGCATCAGTCCTTCCAGTGAACACCCAGGACTGATCTCCTTTAGGATGAGCTGGTTGGATCTCCTTGCAGTCCAAGGGACTCTCAAGAGTCTTCTCTAACACCACAGTTCAAAAGCATCAATTCTTCTGCACTCAGCCTTCTTCACAGTCCAACTGTCACATCCATACATGACCACAGGAAAAACCATAGCCTTGACTAGACGGACCTTAGTCGGCAAAGTAATGTCTCTGCTTTTGAATATGCTATCTAGGTTGGTCATAACTTTTCTTCCAAGGAGTAAGCGCCTTTTAATTTCATGGCTGCAATCACCATCTGCAGCGATTTTGGAGCCCCCCAAAATAAAGTCTGACACTGTTTTCATTGTTTCGCCATCTATTTGCCATGAAGTGATGGGACCAGATGCTATGATCTTTGTTTTCTGAATGTTGAGCTTTAAGCCAACTTTTTCACTCTCCTCTTTCACTTTCATCAAGAGGCTTTTTAGTTCCTCTTCAATTTCTGCCATAAGGGTGGTGTCATCTGCATATCTGAGGTTATTGATATTTCTCCTGGCAATCTTGATTTCAGCTTGTGTTTCTTTCAGTCCAGCGTTTCTCATGATGTACTCTGCATAGAAGTTAAATAAGCAGGGTGACAATAAACAGCCTTGATGTACTCCTTTTCCTATTTGGAACGTCTGTTGTTCCATGTCCAGTTCTAACTGTTGCTTCCTGACCTGCATACAGATTTCTCAAGAGGCAAGTCAGATATTACCATCTCTTTCAGAATTTTCCACAGTTGATTGTGATCCACACAGTCAAAAACATTGGAATAGTCAATAAAGCAGAAATAGATGTTTTTCTGGAACTCTCTTGCTTTTTCCATGATCCAGCGGATGTTGGCAATTTGATCTCTGGTTCCTCTGCCTTTTTGAAAACCAGCTTGAACATCAGGGAGTTCACGGTTCACGTATTGCTGAAGCTTGGCTTGGAGAATTTTGAGCATTACTTTACTAGCATGTGAAATGAGTGCAATTGTGCGGTAGTTTGAGCATTATTTGGCATTGCCTTTCTTAGGGATTGGAATGAAAACTGACCTTTTCCAGTCCTGTGGCCACTGCTGAATTTTCCAAATTTGCTGGCATATTGAGTGCAGCACTTTCACAGCATTATCTTTCAGGATTTGAAAGAGCTCAATTGGAATTCTATCACCTCCACTAGCTTTGTTCGTAGCGATGCTTTCTAAGGCCCACTTGACTTCACATTCCAGGATGTCTGGCTCTAGGTGAATGATCACACCATTGTGATTATCTGGGTCATGAAGATCTTTTTTGTACAGTTCTTCCGTGTATTCTTGCCACCTCTTCTTAATATTTTCTGCTTTTGTTAGGTCTATACCATTTCTGTCCTTTATGGAGCCCATCTTTGCATGAAATGTTCCCTTGGTATCTCTAATTTTCTTGAAGAGAGCTCTAGTCTTTCCCAGTCTGTTGTTTTCCTCTATTTCTTTGCACTGATCGCTGAAGAAGGCTTTCTTATCTCTTCTTGCTCTTCTTTGGAACTCTGCATTCAGATGCTTATATCTTTCCTTTTCTCCTTTGCTTTTCACCTCTCTTCTTTTCACAGCTATTTGTAAGGCCTCCCCAGACAGCCATTTTGCTTTTTTGCATTTCTTTTCCATGGGGATGGTCTTGATCCCTGTCTCCTGTACAATGTCACGAACCTCAGTCCATAGTTTATCAGACACTCTATCTATCAGATCTAGGACCTTAAATCTATTTCTCACTTCCACTGTATAATCATAAGGGATTTGATTTAGGTCATGCCTGAATGGTCTAGCGGTTTTTCCTACTTTCTTCAATTTAAGTCTGAATTTGGCAATAAGGAGTTCATGATCTGAGCCACAGTCAGCTCCTGGTCTTGTTTTTTTTTGACTGTATAGAGCTTCTCCATCTTTGGCTGCAAAGAATAGAATCAATCTGATTTTGGTGTTGACCATCTGGTGATGTCCATGTGTAGAGTCTTCTCTTGTGTTGTTGGAAGAGGGTATTATAGAGTTTTGTCAAGAAAATGCACTGGTAATGAGATAGACAGTGCTAAATCCACCATTACTTGTAGAAACTGATGACAGATGAAGGAATGCTTCATTAAAAATCTTAGACATCTTACTTGTATTTTAATGAATAACATTTTACATTAAAAGTGGAAAATAACCACAATACAGTATTTACTTTAATCAATTATGTGGAATCACTACTCCCTGTGCCTTTTGAGAGAAAAAAAATCTAAACATTTATTTAGATTTATTTAAAGATATTTATTTATTTTATATATATAATATATATTTAAATATGTTTATGTCTTGATGAACAAGAACAATTGACATAGAGCAGGTTCTCAGCAAGTATTCAGGAAATAAAATAATTCTAGTAGTTTATTAGTATAAGAAGTTCTAACAGTTTATAACATAAGTCTTCAAAAAGCCCAGAAAGTAAATAGGAACATTAACTTTGCTTGCTATTGTGCTTATATCTTGCTTTCTTCTTCAGTCTCACTCTTAGACTATAACATCTATAGTCTAATAAACATTTCTCTGAGTCATTTTTGGTCATAAAGAGTTATGCATAAAATCATAGTGACATGCTATATTTTTGAAATTTTTAGACATTTTAAGATGAATATTATGAAAATCTTGAAGTTTATTAGAGTGATCTAATTAGTCATGCTACGACATTTCAAGTTCCTTGTAGTCCATGAAAATAAGTCTTATATCCTTGTATCCTTCTGTTGAGCCAAAAATATTTTAAAATATTTTTAAACCCCTGAAATATAATGAGATTTGTGCTTGAGAAAAAGCAAAAACAGTGTGCTTGTGCTTATGTGTTTAGTTGCTAAGTAGTGTCTGACTCTTTGCAACCCCCATGGACTGCAGCCCACCAGGTTCCTTTGCCCATGGAATTTCCCAGGCAAGAACACTGGAGTGGGCTGCCATTTCCTTCTCCAGAGGATAATCCCAACCCAGGGATTGAACCCATGTCTCCTGCATTGGCAGGCAAATTCCTTTCCACTGAGCCACCTGGGAAGCCCCAAAACTTAAGGACAGGTAAATTTACACCTTGATTTGTGATGGAGTAACTGCTATCAAACCAATTCTCCCATCATGAACACCCGTTCAAGCAGAATTCTTAAAAGAGCATTAAAAAAGACCACTATTTGAAGGCATCAGAGAACATACACGGTTACTGTAACTTCTGGAAAAAGATTCCAGGGGAAAAAGATACCACATAGATGTTGAACCTGACATACTGTGCACAATTTCTACTTTAAGGTATACTTTTGAGGCATTTACCAACTCCAAAGTTGTGCACATGTTGAACAATTTTCTGAATAACCTTGGTGGAGCAATAATGAATGTGAAAGTGTTAGTTGCTCAGCCATGTCCGACTCTTTGTGATCCCATGGACCATAGCCCACCAGGCTTCTCTGTCCATGGAATTCTCCAGACAAGAATACTGGAGTGGGTAGCCATTCCCTTCTTAGAGGATCTATCCTGCTCAGGCATTGAACCCAGGTCTCCCACATTGCAGGCAGATTCTTTGCCATCTGAGCCACCAGGGAAGTGGAACAATAATAAATGGTTGAAAAGTTAACAGGAGATTTTTGCACTACCAAAAAAAAAAAAAAGTGAATCTGTCAAGGAAGTGAGACTCTGGTAAACAGCCCAGGATGAGGCCATAAAAATAAGAGTAAGCAGTTGAATTTATGAATTGTGTGTGATAGAGTTGCATAGGTTTTCTTTTCTTTCCAACTATTTTTTGATGTTTTTTCATACCCCAAACTTTTCATTCTCATTTTATCTTTTATTTTTAAAGTTACTTTGTGTAGTTGCTGAGAGTTTTGTTTGTTTATTTATTTTTAGCTACACTGGATTTTCCTGCATAAGGAATAAAAGGTCATTCTACAGACTCAGTGAGAAAGATGGGTTTGAACTGAAAAGATGTGGCTTACTTGGTTTCTTAATTTAAGAACGCTATTGTAGGTGGAGTGCAAATTCTTTAACAAAGGGGATGTTATGGGAAGAGTCTTTTTCCTATGATTCTTTGAATTTTGTTTTTTAGAAAGCCATTATCTCTAGGTGTTCACCTCTTCCTCTTCAGCACAAAGCCTCCGGGAAGCGTTGTCTCAAACAAACTGTCATTCTCTTTTCTCAGAGCAGTGCCTTCTAAGAGTGCTGGTCATCGGTCCTTTATAAGAAGTCTTCATTTTACTCTGGTATCGTCAGTGCTCTGATCTACCATACTTTAGATATGTTCTCAGCATTCATCAACTCAAGATAAGATCATTTTTTACTGGAGATAAATCATAGTTAATATTATCTCCATTTGACTGCCAGTTTTTCCAGTGGTCATGTATGGATGCGAGAGTTGGACTGTGACGAAAGCTGAGTGCCGAAGAATTGATGCTTTTGAACTGTGGTGTTGGAAAAGACTCTTGAGAGTCCCTTGGATTGCAAGGAGATCCAACCAGTCCATCCTAAAGAAGATCAGTCCTGGGTGTTCATTGGAAGGACTGATGCTGAAGCTGAAACTCCAATACTTTGGCCACCTCATGCGAAGAGTTGACTCATTGGAAAAGACTCTGATGCTGGGAGGGATTGGGGGTAGGAGGAAAAGGGGATGACAGAGAATGAGTTGGCTGGATGGCATCACCGACTCGATGGATGTGAGTCTGAGTGAACTCCGGGAGATGGTGATGGACAGGGAGGCCTGGCGTGCTGCGATTCATGGGGTCGCAAAGAGTCGGACATGACTGAGCAACTGGACTGAACTGAACTGAACTGAACTGAGGATCCCAGTCTATTCTACTCTTTTCTGTACAATTATTGTCTGACCCTCTGTCCTGGTTTGTAATCTGTAGAATTTGGAAGGCATGAGTGCTTCCCTTGTGGCTCAGCTGGTAGAGAATCTGCCTGCAATGCAGGAGATTTGGGTAAAATCCCTGGGTTAGGAAGATTCCTTGAAGAAGGGAAAGGCTACCCACTCCAGAATTCTGGCCTGGAGAATTCCATGGACTGTATAGGCCACGGGGTTGCAAAGAGTCAGACACGACTGAGTGACTTTCAGTTTCACTTTGAAGGTGTGAATGTTCAGCCATGTTTGACTCTTTGTGTCCCTGTGGAATGGAGCCCACCAGGCTCCTCTTCCTAGGCAAGGATGTGTTGCTGGCCAAAATCTTGGTCCTCTCTGAACGCTGAAAGCCAAATACAAAAAAATATGGAGAGAGAGTATGGAGGAAATAGAAAGGTGGATGTAATTCTCAGCGGAGAGGCAAACACAGTAGGCTCCAGACTCAAGAACTGTGCCACCACCGCTCCTGCCCTCATGAGGATTCTAGGGGCTTATATAAGGCAAGGATTTGCAGTAATGAGGAATAAAGGTGGTAGGATCTCGATGCCTTCCTTTTGCACTGTTTCAAAGATAGTCATAAACTGGCATTCAGTTCAGTTCAATTCAGTTGCTCAGTTGTGTCCAACTCTTTGTGACCTCATAGACGGCAGTATACCAGGCCTTCCTGTTCATCACCAACTCCCGGAGTTTACTCAAACTCATGTCCATTGAGTTGGTGATGCCATCCAACCATCTCGTCCTCTGTCATTCCTTTCTCCTCCTGCCTTCAAACTTTCCCAGCATCAAGGTCTTTTCAAATGAGTCAGTTCTTCACATCAGGTGGCCAAAGTATTGGAGTTTCAGCTTCAGCATCAGTCCTTCCAATGAATATTCAGAACTGATTTCCTTTAGGATGGACTGGTTGGATCTCCTTGCAGTCCAAGGGACTCTCAGAGTCTTCTCCAACACCACAATTCAAAAACATCAATTTTTTGGTGCTCAGCTTTCTTTATAGTTCAACTCTCACATCCATACATGCCTACTGGAAAAATAATAGCTTTGACTAGAAGGACCTTTGTTGTCAAAATAATGTCTCTGCTTTTTAATAAACTGTCTTGGTTGGTCATAGCTTTTCTTCCAAGGAGCAAGCGTCTTCTAATTTATGGCTGCTATCACCATCTGCAGTGATTTTGGAGCCTCCCCAAATAAAGTCTGTCACTGTTTCCACTGTTTCCTCATTTATTTGCCATAAAATGATGGGACCAGATGCCATGATCTTAGTTTTCTAAATGTTCAGTTGTAAGCCAACTTTTTCACTCTCCTCTTTCACTTTCATCAAGAGGCTTTTTAGTTCTTCTTCACTTTCTGCTATAAGGGTAGTGTCATCTGAAGTTATTGATATTTCTCCCAGCAATCTTGATTCCAGCTTGTGCTTCATTCAGCCCAGCGTCTCTCATGATGTAGTCTGCATAGAAGTTAAATAAGCAGGGTGACAATATACAACCTTGATATCCTCCTTTCCCGATTTGGAACCAGTCTGTTGTTCCATGTCCGGTTCTAACTGTTGCTGCCTGACCTGACCTACATCAAGAGGCAGGTCAGGTGGTCTGGGATTCCCATCTCTTTAAGAAATTACCACAGTTTATTGTGATCCACACAGTCAAAAGTTTTGGCATAGTCAACAAAGCAGAAATAGATGTTTTTCCAGAACTCTCTTGCTTTTTCCATGATCCAAGAGATGTTGGCAATTTGATCTCTGGTTCCTCTGCCTTTTCTAAATCTGGCTTGAACATCTGAAAGTTCATGGTTCAAGTACTGTTGAAGCCTGGCTTGGAGAATTTTGAGCATTCCTTTACTGGCATGTGAGATGAGTGCAATTGTGCAGCAGTTTGAGCATTCTTTGGCACCAAACTGAAAATTGACCTTTTCCAGGCATTAGTGACCCAGTAATTGGGTCTGGCTGTTTGGTGGCTCAGTGGCCTTCTTTCTGATATGCAACTACAAGGGGAAGGGTGTTTTAAGGGTAAATACCAGATCGGTGGTACTGGTGGTAAAAGAACCAGCCTGCTAATGCAGGAGACTTAAAAGACATGCGTTCAATCCCTAGGTCAGGAAGATCCCTTGGAATAGGAAATGGCAGCCCAGTCCAGTATTTTTGACTGGAGAATCCCACAGACAGAGGAGCCTGGCAGGCTACAGTCCATGGGGTCCAAAATGTCGGACACAACTGGAGCAACTTAGTATGTAAAAGGATAAATGTGAATTATAGCTCCTGCAGAGTTAGGTGGCAGAAAAGTAAACTTAGTTATAGACAGGCAGAGTTAAGAGAAGTTAAAGTAAAAAAAATAGCTAGGAATATACTGGCCTTCTCACTGTTCTCGTTATCTTCTTTGTTTGCAGGAAAGGGAAAGAGAAAACTCATTCCTCTTATTCTTTTTCACTGCAACAAATGCTGGAATGGGTTGCCATCTCTTACTCCAGGGAATCTTCCAGATCCAGGGATAAAGTCTGCATCTCTTACGTCTCCTGCTTTGGCAGGCAGATACTGTACCACTGCGCCTCCCAGGAAGTCCAGAGAATGTTTGCCTACATGTAAATCAATATTTTCAAAAATTTCTGCCTCCTTGCTATCGTTATAGATTTACTATAATCATAAATTATGATTGCATTTGTTCTTTCTGTTCATATAAATGTTTTGGGGAGAAGCATATGTAGGAGAATTTGAAGTTAGGTGGCCATGACAAACTAGCCTATGGGAAACCAAAGCTTTATGCTTCTTTAAGTGCTGGAGTCTGGTGCTTCAGAAGACTGGAAACATACTTGGAAAATCCTCAAATTGTATAAATGATTATTTTGGCATTCATGTTTTGTATTATAATTCTATATTTTGCTAAAAATTTTGAGGTCAAAACAGAATAATTTTTCCAGCGTTCTTCTGATTTAGTTCCTTAGTACCTGTTAATTTGGCAGTCATTTTCATAGTCCATTTTTGCTATTCATCTTCAATTGAAGACAAGTAGATTCACTGTTTTTTAAAAAACCTAATCTCAAACATCACACAGATAGAGATGGGGAAAGAAGAAATTTCATTCCACTTATCTGTTGCATTCTAAGTTTTGCCTTGTAGGCTATCAATGTTTTATTTTTAACCTCTGGTTTCCCCCCTGAGAACTGTTGATACAAATGCCATTTCTGACCTCTGGGGTTATTTGTTTTTTGGTTTCCCTCAAATATCCTTTTAACCTGTGTAGAAGCACTCTACTAGTCTCACAGTGGTATTTGACTTTCTGATGAGCCATCAAAATATCACAATCATACATACTCTTAACTTAAAAAATGCATCTTCTCACTAACACTCTCATAAGAAAAGTTTAAAAATATTTTTCTATTTTACAAGATGATCATCAATAATTTCTATAGAAGACCCTTGCTTGTTTATTCCACAATGATGTACATATATTATTCCTTATAATATATTAAAATCTTAAATTGTTTCCCATCTTAAAGATGATTAAGAGGAAAGAATAATTCTGAAAATGTTTAACAAAATGTTACAAAATACCAGATATTCAATGTGATGATTTTATTTTTCTAGGTTTATAAAGGCAAAGTTTATTCATTATTTCAGACTATGTAATATTCTTTTCTTTTGAGAAATATGTGTACATTTTAATAACTTTATTTATTTCATTTTTGACTGTGCTGGGTTTTCACTGATGCATGGGCTTTTCTTTAGCTGCAGTGTGCAGAGGCTACTCTCTAGTTTTGGTGCAAGGGGTTCTCATTGCAGTGATTTCTCATGTTGGGGAGCACAGACTTTAGGGTGCATGGGCCTCAGTAGTTGCTCTATGTGGGCTCAATAGTTGCAGCTCCAGGGCTCTGGAGCATGGGTTCAGTATTGTAGTGCATGGGCTTAGTCACTCCGTGGCATGTAGGATCTTCCTGGACCAGGGATTGAACTTGTGACTTCTCCATTGGCAGGTGGATTTTTTTTTTTTTAACCCCTGAGCCATCAGGGAAGCCCAAGAAATATATATATTAAGCATGTACTCTATATGCCAGGCCTTGTTCTAGGTACATAAAGTATGGAAGCAAATAATGTGGAGAAGAGGAAAACAGAGACTAGATAAACAAATAAGTAGATTGATAGATAAACTAAAATAAACCAGACTGTGGTACATGTTTTGTTTAAGATTTAAAATAAGGTGTAATGTGATAACTAATGGCTAGTTTAGACTGGATGGATTAGGTGAAGAACATACTGGGAACAGGCACAGTTTAATGGAAACAGAAGGATGGCCAGTATTGCCAGAAAAAGGCTGGAGATAAAGAATGTCTTTTTTTTTCAGCTTTATAAATTTTGGTCTTTTAAAAAGTATTGACATCATCAAACTACAGTGAACTGGTTTTTGTGCAGATAATATCTGAAAATAACTTGAGAATCTAATCGTCTAAAATACTTCGTGGACTCAATAATTTGTCCATGGAAAACTGAATTTGTTCTTTTGATTTGGAGCTCTCTTGTACTGAGTAGAAATCTGAGAATATGGTGTCAGGGAAACTCTGCTCCCTTTGGAAGAAATAACCCCCTGAGGATAATTTTTCAACCCTAGCAGCTAGAAAACTCTCTAGTTTAATGAAAGGAAGTTCTGAGGCAAGGAAAGTCTGGTGTCTGCCTTTGCAGTCTTCCAAATTGTTCTTGGAGACTCTTAATGTGCAATGAAGACTGGGAATCTGTGCTCCATGCAGAAGTTAAGGTCTTCTGAAGTACATTGTTTTCCTCAACATGTTTACAAAGTAACATGAAAAACTATCTACAGCTAGGAAAGAAAAACCCTTTTCCCAATTAAAGTCCAAATGTACATGATAAACTGTGTGTGAGAGTGTGTAAATGCATTATAAATTCTAACAAGGAAGAATTGTATAATTCTGTGTGACAATAGATCATTGTTTCCCAGCCACTAGGCTGTTCTCTCTTCCTATACACTCTGTTCCCAGAAATATATTAATATATGACTAACTCCTTTACATTCTTCAGAAGTTGCTACTCTACTTAAAATTATCTGTCATACCCCCTAAAACTCCTATGCTTGATTCCCTTGTCCTATGTCTTATTCATTGGTTATATAAAAAAAAGTTACTATAGGGCTTCCCTGGTGGCCCAGTGATTAATGTAGGGGATATGGGTACACTGGTTCAGTCCCTGGTCTGGGAAGATTCTTCATCTGAGTTACTGAGCCTGCGCTCTAGAGCCTGCAAGCCAGAACTACTGAGCCACGCACTGCAACTACAGAAACCCTAAAGCCTGTGCTCAGCAGCAAAGACACCACAATGAGAAGTCTGTACACCACTACTAGTGAGTAGCCTCCGCTCACTGCAACTAGAGAAAGCCTGAGCAGACCAACGAAGATCCAAAATAGCCAAAAATGAATAAATAAACAAACAAATAAACTACTAGTCTTAACCCAATAGATTTAAAAAATCAATATTATATTAGCGATGGGAGAGAATGCAATGGTGTTGACATGATACTGGTTATATAAGGCTGACAGAGTTAACACAGATGAAACTCATTTGAAACATGCAATGTCAGGAACTCCTTGCACTGTCAAGGAAAATTTCTTAGAACTCCATGAATGACTGCACTAAACAAAAATTCTCCCAAGTGTAAAGGGAAATGTTGCTTCTCTATTCTAAGCTTGATATTATTCGGAGTGAAATGTATATCTATGCACTTAAACCAAAGAAGAGAAAGAATTCTTTGTGATCATTAGGGTCATCCTTTGAGTGCATTTTGAAGATGATTCAGGAAATTTTGGATAAGATGATTCAGGAATTTTTGAAAGACACAAACAGAAATTGAATAAAATACAGTCTCTTTGATGCCAATTAAGAAAATGGATGAAAGCAAGAAAATGCAAATGTGCATTAAAAATGGAAATGTCACATGTGAAATATTTAAAATATTTAAAAAAATTAAATTTCATTTCAATCTTGGCCCTTCTAATCTTCTGCAATTTTATGCTTAAGAAAAGGGAAGCTCAATGGTTCAGGAGGAAAAATCCACCTGCAATACAGGAGACCCAGGTTTGATCCCTAAATAGGAAGATCTGTGGAGAAGGAAATGGCAACCCTCTCCAGTATTTTTGTCTGGGAAATCCTATGGACACAGGAGCATGGTGGGCTACAGTCCATGGGGTTGCAAAGAGTTGGAAATGACTTAGTGACTAAATAGGAACAACAAAAAAGCTTAAGAAAACTTCAGAGTGAAAGAACTTGATCTTA
The DNA here is from genome assembly GCF_023091745.1 of Budorcas taxicolor. Taxonomy (NCBI): domain Eukaryota; kingdom Metazoa; phylum Chordata; class Mammalia; order Artiodactyla; family Bovidae; genus Budorcas; species Budorcas taxicolor. The sequence goes on along the minus strand of NC_068918.1, from coordinate 73,975,271 downwards.
AAACATTTACACTGTATACTAACAGCAACAGCAAAAATAAACTGAGAAAAATTTGTGTATACATGTATGTATATTTCCTTCTTTGTGATTTTCAGTCAGTTCGGTCCCTCAGTCGTGTCTGACTCCTTGTGACCCCATGGACTGCAGCAAGCCAGGCTTCCCTGTCCATCACCAGCTCCCGGAGCTTGCTCAAACTCATGTCCATTGAGTTGGTGATGACATGCAACCATTTCTTCCTGTTGTACTCCTCTCCTCCTGCCTTCAAACTTTCCCAGCATCAGGGTCTTTTCCAATATGTCAGTTCTTTGCAACAGGTAGCCAAAGTATTGGAGCTTCAGCTTCAACATCAGTCCTTCCAATGAATATTCAGGACAGATTTCCTTTAGGATTCACTGGTTTGCTCTCCTTGCAATCCAAGGGACTCTCAAGAGTCTTCTCCATCACCACAGTTCAAAAGCATCAATCCTTTGGCGCCCAGCTTTCTTTATAGTCCAGCTCTCACATCTATACATGACTACTGGAAAAACAATAGCTTTGACTAGATTGACCTTTGTTGGAAAAGTAATGTCTCTGCTTTTTAATATGCTGTCTAGGTTGGTCATAGCTTTTCTTCCAAGAAGCAAGCATCTTTTAATATCATGGCTGCAGTCTCCATCTGCAGTGATTTTGGAGACCCCCCCCCCCCAAATAAAGTCTGTCAATATTTTCATTGTTTCCACATCTATTTGCCATGAAGTGATGGAACGAGATGCCATGATCTTTAGTTTTTGAATGTTGAGCTTTAAGCCAACTTTTTCACTTTCTTCTTTCACTTTCATCTAGAGACTCTTCAGTTCTTCATCACTTTCCTTATGATTTTAGGCATGCATAATTGTATTTATTTTTGTATTATTTTTCTATACATTCAGCTCTTCACTCTACTATCACATCTTTTGAAATAAGATTCAGTTCAGTTCAGTCGCTCAGTTGTGTCCGACTCTTTGCGACCCCATGAATCACAGAATGCCAGGCCTCACTGTCCATCACCAAATCCCAGAGTTCACCCAGACTCACGTCCATTGAGTCAGTGATGCCATCCAGCCATCTCATCCTCTGTCGTCCCCTTCTCCTCCTGCCCCCAATGCCTCCCAGCATCAGTCTTTTCCAATGAGTTAACTCTTCGCATGAGGTGGCCAAAGTACTGGAGTTCCAGCTTTAGCATCATTCCTTCCAAAGACCTCCCAGGGCTGATCTCCTTTAGAATGGATTGGTTGGATCACCTTGCAGTCCAAGGGACTCTCAAGAGTCTTCTCCAACACCACAGTTCAAAAGCATCAATTCTTCGGCACTCAGCCTTCTTCACAGTCCAACTCTCACATCCATACATGACCACAGGAAAAACCATAGCCTTGATTAGATGGACCTTTGTTGGCAAAGTAATGTGTCAGCTTTTCAACATGCTATTTAGGTTGGTTATAACTTTTTTTCCAAGGAGTAAGCGTCTTTTAATTTCATGGCTGCAGTCACCATCTGCAGTGATTTTGGAGCCCCAAAAAATAAAGTCTGACACTGTTTCTCCATCTATTTGCCATGAAGTGATGGGACCAAATGCCATGATCTTTGCTTTCTGAATGTTGAGCTTTAAGCCAACTTTTTCACTCTCCACTTTCACTTTCATCAAGAGGCTTTTTAGTTCCTCTTCACTTTCTGCCATAAGGGTGGTGTCATCTGCATATATGAGGTGATTGATATTTCTCCTGGAAATCTTGATTCCAGCTTGTGTTTCTTCCAGTCCAGCATTTCTCATGATGTACTCTGCATAGAAGTTAAATAAGCAGGGTGACAATATACAGCCTTGACGTACTCCTTTTCCTATTTGGGACCAGTCTGTTGTTCCATGTCCAGTTCTAACTGTTGCTTCCTGGCCTGCATACAGATTTCTCAAGAGGCAGGTCAGGTGGTCTGGGATTCCCATCTCTCTCAGAATTTTCCACAGTTTCTTGTGATCCACACAGTCAAAGGCTTTGGCATAGTCAATAAAGCAGAAATAGATGTTTTTCTGGAACTCTCTTGCTTTTTCCATGATCCAGCAGATGTTGGCAATTTGATCTCTGGTTCCTCTGTCTTTTCTAACACCAGCTTGAACATCTGGAATTTCGTGGTTCACATATTGCTGAAGTCTGGCTTGGATAATTTTGAGCATTACTTTACTAGGGTGTGAGATGAGTGCAATTGTGTGGTAGTTTGAGCGTTCTTTGGCATTGCCTTTCTTTGGGATTGGAATGAAAACTGACTTTTTCCAGTCTTTTGGCCACTGCTGAGTTTTCCAAATTTGCTGGCATATTGAGTGCAGCACTTTCACAGCATCATCTTCCAGGATTTGAAACAGCTCAACTGTAATTCCATCACCTCCACTAGCTTTGTTCATAGTGATGATTTCTAAGGCCCACTTGACTTCACATTCCAGGATGTCTGGCTCTAGGTGAGTGATCACACCGTTGTGATTATCTTGGTCGTGAAGATCTTTCTTGTACAATTCTTCCGTGTATTCTTGCCACCTCTTCTTAATATTTTCTGCTTCTGTTAGGTCTATACCATTTCTGTCCTTTATGGAGCCCATCTTTGCATGAAATGTTCCCTTGGTATCTCTAATTTTCTTGAAGAGAGCTCTAGTCTTTCCCAGTCTGTTGTTTTCCTCTATTTCTTTGCACTGATCACTAAAGATGGCTTTCTTATCTCTTCTTGCTCTTCTTTGGAACGCTGCATTCAGATGCTTATGTCTTTCCTTTTCTCCTTTGCTTTTTTGCTTCTCATCTCTTCACAGCTATTTGTAAGTCCTCCCCAGACAGCCATTTTGCTTTTTTGCATTTCTTTTCCATGAAGATGGTCTTGATCCCTGTCTCCTGTACAATGTCATGAACCTCAGTCCATAGTTTATCAGACACTCTATCTATCAGATCTAGTCCCTTAAGTCTATTTCTCACTTCCACTGTATAATCATAAGGGATTTGATTTAGGTCATACCTGAATGGTCTAGTGATTTTCCCTACTTTCTTCAATTTCAGTCTGAATTTGGCAATAAAGATTTCATGATCTGAGCCACAGTCAACTCCTTGTCTTGTTTTTGTTGACTGTATAGAGCTTCTCCATCTTTGGCTGCAAAGAACAGAATCAATCTGATTTCAGTGTTGACCATCTGGTGATGTCCATGTGTAGAGTCTTCTCTTGTGTTGTTGGAAGAGGGTGTTTGCTATGACCAGTGCATTTTCTTGGCAAAACTCTATTAGTCTTTGCCCTGCTTCATTCCATACTCCAAGGCCAAATTTGCCTGTTACTCCAGGTGTTTCTTGAGTTCCTACTTTTGCATTTCAGTCCCCAATAATGAAAAGGGCATCTTTCTTGGGTGTTAGTTCTAAAAGGTCTTGTAGGTCTTCATAAAACCATTCAACTTCAGCTTCTTCAGTGTTACTGGTTGGGGCATAGACTTGGATTACCAATACATACCAGTTCATAGTATGGACTATATATACTAAGGGAAGAGTGTGAAAGTATCCATAATTCAATGGAAAGAACAGAGTGAAACAATGGAGAAAAAACTGTGAAATGAAATCATCTCCTGCCATATCAATAAACATGAAATATTATAGCCATCAGCAATTTCTGGCCTCCAAATGTGAATTAGCACTCCCAAAACTGTGATCCAGCAGATGCCTGCCACCCTCCAATGATGATTGCTGAGGAGCTTGAGGGAATGCAAGAGGCAGCCATCTGCTACTCCTTAAGGTGAACAAGGAAACAGGAGTTGCCCCAGAGAGCTAAGGTGTGTTTGAAAGGAATGAATTCAGTGAGCCCAGAGGCTTGCATCTTCCCATACATAGAACGCTAAATTCTCTAACTTGATATCTGATCTTTGATGTTCAGACTACCAGCTCTCTTTGTTGCAAACTGTATATAGCCTGACTTCCCTTCTGGCCTCCTTGGAGCAGTTTTCTCAGAACCACTGAAATTTTATCTCCTGGGGTCCAAGTACTAAACTTTCCCACCAAATAAAATAACTCTCTATGTTCAAGTTGTAACTATGTTTTTTAGTCTACAAATGTTCCAACTTTGTCCTCTCTTGGCCTTCTGTGAACTTTAGCTTGTAGTGAGTTGCTTCTTTCCTGAAAGGGTGAGGACTGATGCTTGATTCCTGAAATATCAACCATAGAAGAATTCAATGGAAACTCATGCAGTAGTGTATAGTAAATACTGCTACATTCTTTACAGAAGTCATTAATAATTATTTTTTATGTTATTAGTGAAGAGGAACTAAAAAGCTTCTTGATGAAAGTGAAAGTGGAGAGTGAAAAAGTTGGCTTAAAGCTCAACATTCAGAAAATGAGGATCATGGCATCTGGTCCCATCACTTCATGGGAAATAGATGGGGAAACAGTGGAAACAGGGTCAGACTTTATTTTGGGGGGCTCCAAAATCACTGCAGATAGTGATTGCAGCCATGAAATTAAAAGACGCTTACTCCTTGGAAGAAAAGTTATGACCAACCTAGATAGCATGTTGAAAAGCAGAGACATTACTTTGACAACAAAAGTCCATCTAGTCAAGGCTATGGTTTTTCCAGTGGTCATGTATGGATGTGAGAGTTGGACTGTGAAGAAAGCTGAGCGCTGAAGAATTGATGCTTTTGAACTGTGGTGTTGGAGAAAACTCTAGAGAGTCTCTTGGATTGCAAGGAGATCCAACCAATCCATTCTGAAGGAGATCAGCCCTGGGAGGTCTTTGGAAGGAATGATGCTAAAGCTGAAACTCCAGTACTTTGGCCACCTCATGCGAAAAGTTGACTCATTGGAAAGGACTCTGATGCTGGGAGGGACTGGGGGCAGGAGGAGGAAGGGGATGACAGAGTATGAGATGGCTGGATGGCATCACGGACTCGATTCGCGTGAGTCTGAGTGAACTTCGGGAGTTGGTGATGGACAGGGAGGTGTGGCGTGCTGTGATTCATGGGGTCGCAAAGAGTCAGACACTACTGAGCAACTGAACTGAACTGAACATAAATTTTTATATAGAGAATTTAAAATTTCTAACAATGGATTTTGGTAGAATAGAAAGCATTAATCTTCATGAGCTTAATGCAATCAATAGCAATTGAATCTTGGTGGGGAAAGTACTTAATAAGGATACCTAGACAGATTATATTCTGTTTAAGTAAAAAGACACATCACTGAGCTAGACAGACATAAGACAATATGAGGCAAATACAGAGTCTTACCTTGCAGCTAGTGGCTGTGTGTCTTCATTTAGGAGCAAATGTCTCAGAAGACTTAAACAATCTCCTGAAATCTGGCCTTCATAATAATGAAAGTAAAAGTGACAACAAATACCATGTGTAATTAATATGTAATATGTTTTCTTATTCTTTTCTGAATCATTCCCAAATGTCTGGCTGCTTTTTATAGGAATGGATTGATTTAAAGAAAGTATAACTATTTGGAAAAGTATCTCAATAATGTTTAAAATGCCCATTCTTACTGCTTACTAGTTTTATTTCCATAATATGATAGAATATTCAGACAGTGACTTACACAGAAAGGTATCAGTTTTAATTTTACGTATGAAAAGACACACAAACTCAATTACATATTATACTATACTTATATAGCTACATATAGATTAGATAGATAGAGATGCATAAAGATAGTGGATCCATATGTATCTGTAGCTATAACCAGTTCACTATGACCATTCACAGTCATCATATTCTAGACAGATGTATACTGTGAATTATTCATTCACACTATGATGTTGACTGAGTAATTATTTATACTTCAACACTTCTATTTTCTTCTCTACTTTTTTCCCTGTAATCTAATCTTTCTGAATAGACCATATCATGCTATTCATTAGGCTATAAATAAATTTAAAAATTTCCGATTACAACTATTTTTTTTTCTCCCAGTTTAAGAAATTTCCTTCAGTTTAAAACAAGCTCTTTCATATACACAATGGAGTATTACTCAGCCATTAATAAGAATACATTTGAATCAGTTCTAATGAGGTGGATGAAACTGGAGCTGATTATACAGAGTGAAGTAAGCCAGAAAGAAAAACACCAATACAGTATACTAACGCATGTATATGGAATTTGGAAAGATGGTAACAATAACCCTGTATGTGAGACAGCAAAAGAGACACAGATGTATAGAACAGTCTTTTGAACTCTGTGGGAGAGGGAGAGGGTGGGATGATTTGGGAGAATGGCATTGAAACATGTACAATATCATATAAGAAACGAATCTCCAGTCCAGGTTCGATACAGGATATAGGATGCTTGGGGCTGGTACACTGGAATGACCCAGAGGGATGGTGTGGGGAGGGATGTGGGAGAGGGGTTAAGGATTGGGAACACATATACACCCGTGGCGGATTCATGTTGATGTATGGCAAAACCAATACAATATAGTAAAGTTGAAAAAAAAAAATTTAAAGTACCAGACGCCTAAAAAAACACAAAAAAAGTGAAAAAAAAATCTTTTGGGTATATATGTCAGTTCAGCTCAGTTCAGTCATGTCCGACACTTTGTGACCCCATGAACCGCAGCACGCCAGGCCTCCCTGTCCGTCACCAACTCCCGGAGTTCACTCAGACTCACATCCATTGAGTCAGTGATGCCATCCAGCCATCTCATCCTTTGCCTTCCCCTTCTCCTCCTGCCCCCAATTCCTCCCAGCATCAGAGTCTTTTCCAATGAGTCAACTCTTCGCATGAGGTGGCCAAAGTACTGGAGTTTCAGCTTTAGCATCATTCCTGCCAAAGAAATCCCAGGGCTGATCTCCTTCAGAATGGACTGGTTGGCTCTCCTTGCAGTCCAAGGGACTCTCAAGAGTCTTCTCCAACACCACAGTTCAAAAGCATCAATTCTTTGGCACTCAGCCTTCTTCACAGTCCAACTCTCACATCCATACATGACCACTGGAAAAACCATAGCCTTGACTAGGCGGACCTTAGTCGGCAAAGTAATGTCTCTGCTTTTGAATATGCTATCTAGATTGGTCATAGCTTTTCTTCCAAGGAGTAAGCATCTTTTAATTTCATAGCTACAATCACCATCTGCAGTGATTTTGGAGCCCCCCAAAATAAAGTCTGACCCTGTTTCCACTGTTTCCCCATCTATTTCTCATGAAGTGATGGGACTGGATGTCATGATCTTAGTTTTCTGAATGTTGAGCTTTAAGCCCATGTCATAATAATATAATTATAATTTAGTTGTCATTATAAAATCGTACTATCGAATATAACAGTCTCATTATGGACAATTTCTACCCTTGAGAACAACCACCATTTGTTTTTACTATCTACAAAAATTAATAAACATAGAAAATGTTTTCAGTTTCCTTCATCAAAAAAATAAATAAAATAAAACAAGCTCTTTCAGACAAATATGCAGTCAATTCAAAGGTACCCTCACTATCAGGTTATTTCTCAATTTGCATCTTCCTGTCCTAGATGATATTTGGAATTAAGGGAAGGTTTATTGTTCTGAAGGGTTGGGACAAGTTGCAGGTTTTTGCTGGTTTTAGTTGCAGGGCACCTGGTGACTGGTTGGTATTTGCTAAGGTGTGTTTAGGCTGTTCCCATCATAGGCTTCCTGCTGGTGGCTGTCCGTGTAGATCATGGGTAGCGTAACCTGTGCTGTGTTCAGCTTAGGCCATGCTCTGGAAAGCACAGGCAACTTACCTTGCTGGTGGAGTCCATTGGTCCTACTCATATCATAGACACCTGGTTTCTGACACTTCCATATGCTAGAGGAAAAAAAACAAAAAACAAAAAACAAAACAGCAAGTCTGATAATCAAAGTGAAAAATTACTTCTTTTTCTAGATGGAAATATATTCTTTCCCAGAGGAAGAAAAGCAATAAAATTTTGAAATAGATTAGAGAGGCTTAAATCAAGTGGTTAAAAATGATTAGCTGTTGAAAATTATTGTGAGATTTAGAGGAGGTAGAGAAGAGATTTTAAAAGAGACAGGATTAATGATGAAAAAAAAATGATGAAGATCTGAAAGTAGAGAGTATGGAAAGAGACCATACATTTTATTATGCATTTTACTTTTTTGAATCCCTCTTCCAGCTTAGTAAAATGGACTGTAACTAATAATACCTACTAAGTGACTATAACTTATATTTGAAAATATATGACCAGTATTCATTCTTATATAACCAGAGCTAAACAGTTTCAGGTAAAAGTGAGTTCATCTTTGGGTGAAATGCTTGCAACAAAAATCTCTGGTGATTAAGCACAAAAAAAAATAACAGGATTCTTGTGGGTACCACCTTGTTCATCATTTGCAACTACATAATTTCAGTTTAGGAAGGGAAGTCAAGAGGCAATTTATTTAAAAAGGAAGGGGAAGTAGGATAAAGATAACAAAATTGTTTTCTTACTTTACTGTAAATAAACTGAGAAAAAGTCAGTCATATACGTCAAAAAATGATGGTAATAGAGTTGGTGATGGGGAATGAAGACATTTTGACTCGTTTCTAGAGTCAGCAATTTTCCTGATGACAATAGCTCCCTGAGGAAGGTGAATTGGCCCACATTTAAGTGACATGAAATACAATTCGGTTTGAGTAACATTTGTGGTTTCTAGTGACATAAAGATAACCAATTTTTCAGATATTTTTCACAAAAGATGACATATATAATATATGTGTATGTCATAGCTATATGGAGAAATCTTTTGACAGACTGACTTAAAAAGACAAAAATTAGAAAATGGGGAAAAAAGTTTTCCAATCATGAAAGGTACAAAATCAGTACTTTTGGTCATTTTAAACTAAATTTCAATCATATACATATATAAGTCCTATTTAATCTAGTATTTTTAACAAGTGAATTAAAAACAATACTTTTCTGGATTTTAAAAATCTTTGTCATTCAATCAATTTAATTTGAAAAATAATATTTTGAAGATATGGCTAAGCGACTTTTTGAAAATCATAGTGTTACATGATTTTGTCTGTTTTAGTAAATTTTTTCCTAAAATTACCATTTTCTGTGGTAGTAATGTATCTTTACTCTTTGTCAAGTGTATCTTTTACAATTACCTTGTTTTAGACCTGTCTTTTGGCTTTAGATATATTTCTTATGAATAGAATTTAACTCTTTAATCCAATTTGACATTATCTACACTTAAAACGTATTCCATTTATATTTATTATTATCACTGGCACATTTGAGCTTATTTATGTCACCTTATTTTAATTTTCTGTTTACCTTTTCCTTTACTTCCATATTTTTATTTACCTGATTGAAATGTGAAAGGTTTTACAAATTATGTTTAATGGTTATACTTGCGTTTTTAAATAAACATCTGTAATTTCCCCCAAAATCTTCCATAGAAATTTAAATTGCCCTGCAATGCTTATTTCTCCTGGAGTGCTTAAGAAGTTATACCTATACTTAAACATGAGGCATTACAGAAAATTCCCTCATCACGTCCCCAAAACCATGCAGTAGCACAAAAAAGTGGGTGTTATTCCATGTTAAGCAAGTAGCAAGGCACAAAATTTGAGTGTTTCACGGGGAAAAGTATAGGATATTAGGTTGGCCAAAAAGTCTGCTTGTGTTTTCTCATAAGATGGTACAGGAAAACCTGAATGAACTTTTTGGCCAACCCAATAAAATGTGCTCACAAAGTATCATGCTTCTTGTTTGGTCCTTCATTGTCTATTTCCAGCATGTTACATACTGGATTTTACCTCCTCTTGAAGAAACAGTGAATGAAACTTGCAAAACAGACTTGAGTCCTACAACTGTGAAATAAGCCAGAGTATCAGAGCATCTGTTCTCAGGTAGATGTGCTTAGGTAAGATGTAGACAGTTGAATGGTATAATTATTATCATAAATTTCATACTCCATTGTCTTTCTGCCAGTGTAATTATTGTTAAAATAATTAGAAGTGTCCTACATGGATGTTCACTGCCAAGGTAAGGAACTAGTTAGATTCATGATAGCCTTTTAAATTTTAATCACCTCATTTCTTCAAACAAATGTATCTTACCTGTTTATATAAAAAGAACATATAAAAGGTAAACAAAGAGCAATGAAGAGGATGAAGTTATAAGGTACATAATTATATTCATGCAAGAGCCTTCAAAATTATTGATGCAGGAAGGATGAAACATAGCTTTAAAAGTTCTAGTAGGAACATATGGTAAACAGTTTGCAGAAATTGCAGAACATAATAAGTGTATGGGTTTATTCCATATGATCTGAAGCAATTTTAGGGGCAGAGAATATCATATCAAAGAGTATGCTCTTTTTAGTATCAAAATAGAGCAATGTTAAATATTGTTGGCCTGAATCCTATGGTGGTGGTGGTATAAGAGTGTGTGAGAGTGTGTTAAAGAGAAAGAGACTATAAAAATAACTGAGAACTTAATTAAAATAGAGTATATTCATTATAAACATTTATTTGGACAGTTAGGAATTGATTATGTCAAAGCTCATTGGCAGTTAGAAAGTATGGTTTTGATTTTAGTAATTTTAACTTTTCTCCATCAAAAAAAGCCAGTAATGCTGAGCAGAAATGATGACTCTTATTAAAAAATATTTTAAAAATTTTATTTAAATAGTTTTAAACATCTTAACTATTCAATGTTTAATTCATGTTTCATTTTAGCTCAGGAGTGTCTATTTGATTTACTTGGACTATTTTCCCTTTTTTGTATTATTCACATTTGTTATATATTTCATTAATGAATAACAAATTATTCAGAAAGTTTTGATAGAAAGTTATTTTAGATTAGTAGCATTTAGTTGAGCTTCTCAGAAACATATTCTTTTGAACACTGAATTCTAGTTCTTACATGACCCCATGAATGGTCTTAATATTTAATGCAATAAAATTTTCTAAACACAGTATGTTAAAAAAATAAAATTATTTTTCAAATTACATGTTTTTTTTCCCCAAAAAAATTTACATCCCTTATTCTGGAGAATTAAAATCTGAGGAGTCTCACAAGTCCCAATGAATATATTTGCCACAAGTTTTCTTGTTGTATAATACTTAAGGCAACTCACATCAAAATCTTTCAAAACTATTCCTCCAGTTTTTGAGATCTGATTCCTGTTTCTATTCATAGCTCTCCATCTGCTTTCACTTTAAATTTTCTTTCATAACCTGTCTGAAACAGCTATATATTTTAAAAAGTATCTCATCAGCTCAAAGGATATTAGCCCTAGAAGAACCTTCAGAAATATGCTAGTCCAGTAGAATATCTTTCCATCTAACATATCTGAGTGCTGTAACACCCTTCTGTTAGGAATGAAGGCCCACTGGACTGTAATTTTCAATTGTAAGGTGATGCATGGAAAAGGTGAGAAGAAGGGCGAAACTTTTGACAGAATTTGCCCGGAGAGTAAGTGTGTAAGTTTTCAAAAAGCCACCCATGAGATTTGAATATGTCCCCATCATCAGGAAGCTTTATTCTGTAAGTAGAACATCGTGAGAACAAGTAAATCCCAGCTGTCCAGAGCAGAAATAGAACTAGAGCCAAGGTATTCTGACTCCTAATCTAATGTCTTTCTTCAATACCATGTTACCTTCACCTATTCAAGTCCAATAAAATCTAGATTTCTTTATTTTCAAGCAACAAAAACTGAATATTCATTGGGAGGACTGATGCTGAAGCTGAAACTCCAATAGTTTGGTCACCTGATGCAAAGAACTAACTCTTTGGAAAAGCCCCTGATGCTGGGAAAGATTGAAGGCAGGAAGAGAAAGGAGCAACAGAGGGTGAAATGGTTAGATGGCATCACCAACTCAATGGACATGAGTTTGAGTAAGCTCCTGGAGTTGGTGATGGCCAGGAAAGCCTGGTGTGCTGCAGTCCATGGGGTTGCAAAGAGTCAGACATGACTGAGCGATTGAACTGAACAAAAACTGACTTTGGGTAATTTAATTCAAAAAGAATTTTTTTTTTTTTTTTTAAGTACCTCGGATAGCTCATGGAACCGAAAAGAAAATGTAAGAACCAGTCTTCAAAGCAGCTCTGGGCACTTGCCCTCAGGAACAACTGAAGAAGAGTTGATTTCCTAAATAAAAATTAAGGTGTTTATATTCAAGTGAGGATGAACTGGAGGTGGGCTGCCAGAGCAAATGCTGTCCACCCCAGTGCCCATCTTGAAAGAAGTCTCATCCCAGCAGAGTCTTCAATCCCTGTTTTTTCAGTGACAATCTTGGCATCCTTCTAGATGCCTGTTCAGTGGTCATGAGCAGAGATTCTCTTCCCAACTCACGCCGTTCTCCTACCTATATCCTTCTTCCCCTTAGCCTCCACTTGACAGATGGGAGAAGACACACAGTGGAGGAGGTATTCCTGGAAAGAAGCTTTACGGAAAGGAATAAAATAAGAGTGAACAAAAACTGAACAGAAAACATTTAGCGTTGGAGAGGAAGAATTTGTGGGAATTCATGCCAGCTCTTTTCTGTTTTCTCACTTACAGCATTGACTGAACGTTACTGAGTCCAAACTCATGCTGCTTGCTGCACGACCCACCAAATTAATCAAGAGAGGAGTTGTTGAGGCAAGGAATACGGACTTAATTTGGAAAGTCAACAGAAGGAGAAGATGGTGGCCTAGTGTCCCAAAGAAACATCTTGACTGAGTTTGGATCCTAGTTTCTTTTATAGAAAAAGAGGGGGAGGTGAGGAGGTAAAGTAAAAGAGGTGATAAATTATTGCAAATATTTCCTGATTCTGGACCTGATCTGGAGGGAATGTGTTCATTTCTTCTCTTTTACAGCCACCCACAGATGGTTCTGGTCAAGATGTTTCCTGTGAACTAAACAACGGTGTTTTATAACAATGCTCAGGCATGGAAGGCAGGATTCCCAGAGATGGGTCATTATGTTTACCTTAAGCTGTAGACAACATCACTTTAGTGACTAACTTGTAGCAAAAGCAACAGAACACGAAGGGTAAAGTAAAACATCTCGATCCAACATGGAGTCAGACTTGTTCTTCCGTATTACATAAGGAGAGATTATAGGAGTGTTGGAGCCAGCCTGCAGCTGACTAGAGGTTACCTAGAAGCCTGTTCCAGAAGAAAGACAGAAATGTGCAAAGACCAGACCAGGTGATGAGACTGTTGTCTCCTAGTTCTGCTCTTCTTCCCCTCGTGAGGCTGAGTGAAGGCAGTAGAAAGTGGAATTGAGTGGTGAAGGGCCCAGTAGGAGTAGTGAGTTCTTGGGGACTGTGGTGTGAATGCAATTGACATTTTGATGATGGAGTCCAAGTAGAAGGAATTGAAAGAGGCTGGAGCATGGACCAGCTGAGCAACTGAAAGCTCTCATTTCAAAAAGACATTTTTTTTTTTTTAGTATTAAGTTCTTAATTTTTTTAATTTTAAAATCTTTAATTCTTACATGTGTTCCCAAACATGAACCCCCCTCCCACCTCCCTCCCCATAACATCTCTCAAAAAGACATTTTTTTGGTATGTTGGGTGTAGACGTGAGCAGCCACAGGAGTTGTGACCATGGGGAGGATTTTCACCATTCAGGATTCAGACATGGAGTCTGATTCACATGTGTGATTGAGGTGAAATAGACATAAAGTTAATAGGACAGGACGAAAGTCTAAACTGAGAGAAAAATCACTCCCTCAAATTAAAGGAAATATCAAAAAAATTATGAATACAAAAATGAGTGATGAGAACGGATAAGTTATTGCCTTGAGTTGCACTTAGAGTCAAATTATATTGGAGCCTCATCTAGCACATCCATCTTACAGTTCTTTTCTGGGAGGGTTATTCTTTTTCTGGCATTTATGAATGTACCATGCTATGAAAAAAACACACTTACTGTAGAGAAGTTTAGCCTCCGAGCCTAACTCAGGACTCCATTTTTTAAAAGCTATAAAATGAGAGAAAAGTGACAGACCAACTGCCTGGAATGATGAAGGGTCAAAGCATTTGTGAGATTGCCAATTTTAGAAACATATTCTATGGCAGGAGATGCAAAAGTGTGTTTTTCCATGTGAATCATAGCGGTACCATTTTATAGACTACCTCAGGATTTGCTACCATTGAAAACCAGGATGGTAACATGAGCTTGAAACGCTAAGTAGGAGCCAGCTAAAGGGAAAGGCAAATTGAAATAAGTGAAGAGCAACTAAGACCTCTGGGAAATCTTATCTAAACTCTTGGCTGCACACCCACTCTCACAGGCTCCCTAAGCTTTGTCGGCAATGCCAGCCTGGACTTAGCATTGCCTCAGGCGCTGTGCAGCCTGCTTGGCTAAGAGAGATTTCAGACATTAGAAGAAGAGGTTCAGTTCCTCAACAGAGGGAATTTTTATATCCTCCAAATATCCTGCAGGAACAATTTTTATAGATTTTGTTTTTGTTTTTTGTTTTCCTTTTACCATTCTTTTCACAAAATGCACTTACTCTGGAAATAGAATAATGGTAAGAAAAAGAATGAATAAATCAATTTATATTTCCTACAACCCCTTAGCATAAATCAGCTTCATAGCATTGCTAGTTTGCCTATTTTTTTTTTTTTAACAAATCACCTGTATTTTACTAACGAGAATAAAAGCACATCCTGTAATGCTCTATGCTTGTGTATAAAAGCATTCCAAATCATCTTGCATGAGGAAATATGGGATAACTTACTTGAAAATAGGAATACCTTTGTCCAGGCTAAAGGCTTTTTTCAATGATTCAGTGGATGTTGGAAATGTGATCTCTGGTTCCTCTGCCTTTTCTAAAACCAGCTTGAACATCTGGAAGTTCACAGTTCACGCATTGCTGAAGCCTGGCTTGGAGAATTTTGAGAATTACTTTACTAGGGTGTGAGATGAGTGCAATTGTGCAGTAGTTTGAGCATTCTTTGGCATTGCCTTTTTTGGGGATTGGAATGAAAACTGACCTTCTCCAGTCCTGTGGCCACTGCTGAGTTTTCCAAATTTGCTGGCATATTGAGTGCAGCACTTTCACAGCATCATCTTCCAGGATTTGAAATAGCTCAACTAAATTCCATCACTTCCACTAGCTTTCTTCATAGTCATGCTTTCTAAGGCCCCCTTGACTTCACATTCCAGGATGCCTGGCTCTAGTTGAGTGATCACATCATTGTGATTATCTGGGTTATGAAGATCTCTTTTGTACAGTTCTTCTGTGTATTCTTGCCACCTCTTCTGAATATCTTCTGCTTCTGTTAGGTCCATACCATTTCTGTCCTTTATCAAGACCATCTTGATTAAAAAAAAAAACCAAAAAACAGAACAAGAGAGTTCCAGAAAAACATCTATTTCTGCTTTATTGACTATTCCAAAGCCTTTGATTGTGTGGATCACAATAAACTGTGGACAATTCTGAAAGAGATGGGAATACCAGACCACCTGACCTGCCTCTTGAGAAACCTATATGCAAGTCAGGAAGCAACAGTTAGAACTGGACATGGAACAACAGACTGGTTCCAAATAGGAAAAGGAGTATGTCAAGGCTGTTTATTGTCACCCTGCTTATTTAACTTCTATGCAGAGTGCATCATAAGAAATGCTGGGCTGGAAGAAACACAAGCTGAAATCAAGATTGCCGGGAGAAATATCAATCACCTCAGATATGCAGATGACACCACCCTTATGGCAGAAAGTGAAGAGGAACTAAAAAGCCTCTTGATGGAATGAAAGAGGAGAGTGAAAAAGTTGGCTTAAAGCTCAACATTCAGAAAACGAAGATCATGGCATCTGGTCCCATCACTTCATGGGAAATAGATGTGGAAACAGCAGAAACAGTGTCAGACTTCATTTTTGGGGGCTCCAAAATCACTGTGGATGGTGATTGCAGCCATGAAATTAAAAGACGCTTACTCCTTGGAAGAAAAGTTATGACCAACCTAGATAGCATATTCAAAAGCAGAGACATTACTTTGCCAACAAAGGTCCATCCAGTCAAGGCTATAGTTTTTCCAGTGGTCATGTATGGATGTGCGAGTTGGACTATGAAGAAAGCTGAGCGCCGAAGAATTGATGCTTTTGAACTGTGGTGTTGGAGAAGACTCTTGAGAGTCCCTTGGACCGCAAGGAGATCCAACCAGTCCATTCTAAAGGAGATCAGTCCTGGGTGTTCATTGGAAGGACTGATGCTGAAGCTAAAACTCCAATACATTGGCCACCTCATGCGAAGAGTTGACTCACTGGAAAAGACTCTGATACTGGGAGGGATTGGGGGCAGGAGGAGAAGGGGACGACAGAGGATGAGATGGCTGGATGGCATCACCGACTCAATGGACATGAGTTTGAGTAAACTCCGGGAGATGGTGATGAACAGGGAGGCCTGGTGTGCTGCGATTCATGGGGTCGCAGAGTCGGACACGACTGAGAAACTGAACTGAACTGAACTGAACTGAACTGAGTAGCTGAGGCTAAAGGCATGTCATGTGCAAACTCTTCCTGTAGAGGCAATGCTCGACTGACTCATCTCCCATAATTCCCATCCTTCAGGCTTCCTACCACCCCTGTATTTATCTGCTCGGTTTTTAATTCCTTCAAGTCATTAGCACTACTATGGCTCAATGTGGGCTGTTTATATAATCCTTTATGAAACAAAAGCTGGGCTAGTAGTGGTAGAGTTTCATAAGAAAAAGCATTGAAAAAAATGCCAAATTGTAGAACTGGAAGTCATCTAAATAGTTCCAAGGATCGCACATTAATATCTTCACATGTGTTGGAAAATTGACTTCATTTTGTGCCAATAACAAATCTACATTATCGACAACAATGACCATAGGTCTTCAGAATGATGGGCTGTGTTCACGGAGGATATTGTGTCCTAGAATCATGCTTCCACATGGGGAGAAAATAGTAACTCCTGAGGGGTCTCTAAACTGGGAGTTTTAGACTACTCCTTCTGTTGGCAATGACTGATGAGCTTCCTCCCTGAATGTGATACCAAGTTTTGCAGCTGAGAGTGGGTCATGATGGCACCGACTAGAGGGTACAGAGCAAGGTGAAACCAAAATGCGTGTTCTGGAGTAAGGCAAGCCTTAGAAACGAGTCAACTCAGTTCAGTTCAGTCGCTCAGTCATGCCTGACTCTTTGCGACCCCATGAATCGCAGCACACCAGGCCTCTGTGTCCATCACCAACACCCAGAGTTCACCCAAACTCACGTCCATCAAGTTGGTGATGCCATCCAGCCATCTCATCCTTTGTCGTCCCCTTCTCCTCCTGCCCCCAATCCCTCCCAGCATCAGAGTCTTTTCCAATGAGGCAGCTCCTCACATCAGGTGGCCAAAGTACTGGAGTTTCAGCTTTAGCATCAGTCCTTCCAAAGAACACCCAGGACTGATTTCCTTTAGGATGGACTGGTTGGATCTCCTTGCAGTCCAAGGGACTCTCAAGAGTCTTCTCCAACACCACATTTCAAAAGCATCAATTCTTTGGGCGCTCAGCTTTCTTCACAGTCCAACTCTCACATCCATACATGACTACTGGAAAAACCATAGCCTTGACTAGAAGGGCCTTTCTAGTCAGGTCTAAAAAAAGTTGAAGGACAAGAAAGGGAACCAAATCAACAGGTTTGCAGTTTGAGTCAGAGAAGTGTGAACAATTGGGTTTGGAGCCTGAGGATTTTCCTGAGCAACAGAACCCAGGGCTGTAGTTCTCTGCAGAGTGTCTGTGGCAGAGCTGGTGGGAGGCAGAAGAGCTATTATGAGCTGTGAGAGGTTCAGTCATGAACAGAGTAGTTATAATCATCTCAGTGCATTTTTAGAATGAGATAAGATAATGTACATGACAGCACTTTGGAAAGTGTGTGTCATTATTATTGTCATTATTATCATCTTCATAAAGCTCAGAACATCTAATACATTTGCCTGATGGAAAAGAATGAAAAAAGAAAAAAAAGAATCTGATTCTTTACCCAATAACTTAGATGCTAAATATCAGGCATGGATATAATTGAAAGTAAAGTGATGTCATTAATGTGTGTGTGCTGAGTTGCTAAGTAGTGTCTGACTCTTTGTGACCCCATGGGCTGTAGCCTGCCAGACTCTCCTGTCCATGAGATTTCCTAGGCAAGAATACTGGAGTGGGTTGCCATTTTCTCCTCCAGGGGATCTTCCTGATACAGGGATTGAAACCATGTCTTTTGTGTCTCTGGAGTAGCAGGCAGATTCGTAACCACTAGCACCATTTGGGAACCTTCATTAACGTGCAAAAATCTAAATTTAAAATGTATTTCATGAACAATTTAGGGAAAATTTATGTTAGTGGTAGAAAGCTAAGGCAGGTACATCTGTGGATCTAACACGTTAAAAAATGTCAAACTAAAAAAAAATAAAATTCAAGAAAAGGGGATTTCCATGACAGTCCATGCTTCCAATGAGAGCGAGGGGCATGGATTTGATCCTTCATCATAGAGCTAAGATGTCACAAGCTGTGGGGCTAAAAAAAAAACAAAAAACAACAAACAGTGTAAAATAGGTAGTCCATCCGTGAATGATGTGGGAAGACTTCACATATCAGAAGAGATTTTAGAATTTGAAAACTTTTTAGTCCAAAATTTTATGGTCCAAATGAAAACCTGCACATTTTCAGATCAGATATTTTAACACAATGAGTAATCTCTATTTTTTTTTTTTTTTTGATATATTTTGTCCTGACTAATGAAAGTGAAACTCCTTAAGGGTAGACCTTAAAGTTTCCTGATCTTGCATACTGTCAGAAAAGCATTAAGTACACTGTAAGTATTTAGTGAGTACTTGTTGATTATGGCTGAAGTAGCAGTGTAGTCAGAGCAAGGCCCAGTTTTGACTAAGAACGTAGTCCCAGTGCAGTGAACGAGCAGAGTAACTAGGAAACAGGAAACTAAACAGGACACAGGAAAAAAAAAAGTGAACAAAATGAGACCTTTGAAAAGTGGCTTAAAAAATAATCTTTTAGACCCGAAGAAAGCCACCATGAACTTTCTACAGTGAAAGAAAAAACAATACGCTGAAAGAACAGAGACAGGGATGATTAGTGGACTGAGGAAAGGGTAGGGTATTTTCAATGGTAGGAGATCCAGCGAGGGGAAATCATAGGATGGACAAGGGCTTGAGGAGGAAAGTACTGTGTAGAGGAATTTGACATCCAAATTGAACTTGAAAATCAAAAGACAGAGTAGACGAGAGAGTGAAGCGTGATATTTGTGTATCAGGATGTTAAAGCAGGACTCTTTGCCTCAGTTTTGTTTGAAGCCCCAAAGGAGGGCAACACTGAGGTGCTAAACACTGCTTTCATATTTCAAAGTATGGTGATAGATCCGTTGTGCAGGAATTATGAGGGGAATAAAAGACAAGTCAACAAATCTAGTGGTAGATAAGGGGTTGGTATTACAAAGAGGTGGGCCCAGTTTTGGAGAATAACTCCTTCAGAAGTAGCTACTCCAGTGTTGTGACAGTCTTTGTGCTCCCCAACCCCTCTTCCCCTCATCGCTACAAGGAGTCAGGGGAGGAATGTATTTGTGCTTTCTCCCCACGTCAAGCAGAGACAGATGAGCTTCAAGAAAGCCACTTGGAAAGCTTGACTTGGAAATCCAGAGCTGGTGAACTTCAGAGACTGGTACCAGACTCACACCCAAAACAACCGAAAGGCAAGATGGTGGCTGGCCAGCTGCCCAGCACAGCAGAGCAGAATGGGCCGCAGTGGGAGTGGCTATACTTGTGCTCAAGGTAGAAATGTGGGGAGAGCTGGAGTTATTTTGATCCTGCCTAAGAGGCTCACCTAGAGGAGTAATAGGACTCTAGATGCATCCAGCCCAGACAGCATCGGTGGCATATCGTGGTCTTACCCATCAAGTAAACCTTTCCTGGCTTCCCCAGTCCTCTCTCCTACTCAATCCATTTCTAAGGAGAAAGGAGTGGCTATCTAGAGGAAGATGAGGGAGGAGAAGTATAAGGAAGGGAAGTGGAGAGGGGGCTGCCTAACAACCCACCACCCCTCCCTTTTCCCATCCCAGGAGAAGAAAATAAGTGAGTCAGCCTAGTAGTAAGAAGCCTTTCATCTAAAAAAAATAACTTGCTTTTTCATGGCCCTAATGCTTTTAACTATGGCCAATGGGTAAAAGGTGAAGGAGCAATCTTTTGTCTGTATATAAGGAGACAAAATTCACTTTTAAAAATTGAAATTAAAAAAATTCAATTTCAAAATTCAATTTTTAAAAAATTTAATATATCTGACATACAGCATTTTGTAAACTTAAGGTATATGACATGCTAATTTGATATATATAGATTATCATTGCAGCAATATTTAGCACGTTTGTCATATTACATAATTATTCCTTCTTTTTAGTGAATGAGCTAGTTAAGTTTTAGTCTCTTAGCAAGTAGAAGAAGGAAAATGGCAACCCACTCCAGTATTCTTGAATCCCATGGACAGAGGAGACTGGCAGGCTACAGTCCATGAGGTCGCAAGAGTTGGACATGACTTAGTGACTAAACCACTGACCACCAAGTTTGATGATTATAGTACAATGTTGTTTTCTGTATTCATTATACTGTGCTTTAAATGTTTGCAGTTTATTTTCTAGTTTTTTGAGAAACATCAATCTTATTCCCATGTCCCACATCCCCTTGTATCCACCATTTTACTCTTTGTTTCTGTAAGTTTAATTTTTTAGATTCCACACTTGAGTGATATCACACAGTACTTGCCTTTCTCTGACTTATCTCATTTAGCATAATGTGCTTGCTGCTGCTGCTGCTGCTATTAAGTCTCTTCAGTCGTGTCAGACTCCGTGCGACCCCATGAGGTTCCACAAATGGCAGTAGGCTATCCTCTTTCCTCATGGCTAAATAAAATTCCATTGTGTGTGTGTGTGTGTGTGTGTGTGTGTGTGTATACACACACAGACACATATTTTTCTTAACAGAACACCAAACTTCAGCATCAGAATTTGCTAAATTTCATCTCATGCGGAGTTCCTAGATCATAGTAAGAGCATATTTCCAGAGTGTTTGCAGGATCTTCCTAATCTGTTTACAGTTAAGATTCTATGAGCAAAATTCCTAAGATTTTGTTCCTGCCTTTCTTCAAGTACTAGATTTAACTTTACAGGGCATGGTGGTGATTTCAAACTGTATAATAAAATTTTAAGTCTTCATTATATAAAGTTGTCATAAACCTTTATTGGCTCTCATGAATACTTCTGAAAATAATTTGGCCTGCTCTTGGTTAGAAATCATGCTCTGAAATATAGCCAGTGGCTAAGTCTTTACACAAAGTTTTCTCCTTTATTTCCAAGTTCCCCTCCAGAAATTCTCTGTATTTAGTGACATCATTTCATTGCAACTGATCCAGTATAGTGACCTTCAAAATGAATTATTTATCCCCCATGCACTGCATTGTTCTTACGCTATTCCCTTGGTACAGTCACTGTGGATTTCACCTACCTTAGTATGATAGAAAATTGATAAGACATAAAGAGCAAACCTTGGTATTGGTTACCATATTTAAGTTACCAAAGAAGCCTATTGTCTGCCAAGCTGGAAGCAACTGATAGAGTAACGTTAGGGTTCAAGAAGCCACCCCAGGGGAGCCAAGCAGCAGAGGACCCTGCTTGCCTTCCTTCCTTCTGTTTCCTTAGCAACAGTCACAGGTAACTCTCAAGCCTATTGTGAAAACACATTTCCCTGCATCCTATAACCATGACAAGTACAACTGGATGCTCATTTATTTAACATGACAGTTCCGATGGAAGTTATACCTTTCTCCCTATTGATAAGGCAATGGAGTGGATGGGAAATGAACAAGCCTCAATCAACTTATTGACTTCTTCAGTAAATCTATTCTGAGTTCTGATTATGTGTTGAGCACAGTTCTGGGTTCCATGAGAAAGGCAAAATAGAAATCAGACACAATCCTCTATATGTTAAAATAATCTAAACAAGGGGCCAAAATCAAGATCAGTATTCAGGAATAACGCTAAACGTTACCGGAATTCAGTAAAACAGAAAAATGAACTTAGTTTTATCTTCAGAATCAGCTGACATGATAGGTATATGATTCAGCCACTCTCATTTTTTTACTCCCGTGAATAAACTTGCATTTGATTCAACAAGACTTTGACTCAAACTAGTGACTCACAGAAATTGGTAAAGTTAACAAACACTTATTGTTTTTAATCCACTAAGTTCTGAGTTGATTTAAATAATAAGTAGAAAAATAATAGTATATAACTTACCTCCCAACCGCATTGCAAGCTCCTTCAGCATAGAATATTTGTTTGAATTCTTAAAATCCAGGCAGTTATTTAGATAACGTTCAACACTACAGCAAAATTAGATACTGCATATGGGATTAGAGAAAGGAACCATCATTTATTGAATGCTTACTAAGGGACTTTCATATGCATGAGCTTTATGTGCATTGAAATGGCTACATACATAGATATAGAACAAGATGTTCTCTAAAAACATAAAATGTTGCACCCAAGCTGCAAAGTTATGAAGTAAATTTTTGCCTTTCTTTTATCATCATTCCCCAGACATAGTTTTTTTAAAGTGAGATTATGTATGTGAAAGCATCTAATAAGCTATAAAGTGTTCCATAGACATAAGGCATCATGGCTTACATAAGTTTATTTATCCTATCAAGTTTAAGGATTTTAATACTTCTACTCTGGTGCTTGTTTTGCCTTTCTAAGACTAGAATTAGACATGTCACTGTGATACAAATGCCTCTGACTTTCTGAAAACCAGTGAAAGGATAGAAGAAAGAAATGGGGTGGTTCTGGTACTGTTTTATTTCTTTGGTTATTACATACCCAGCAAATATTTGTGAACAAAATTGCAACAGTCAAGGTTTCCTTCTCTGAAGGAAAGAGTTGGCCCACTTACATGGGTAACTGAGGACAGTTTAACAGGGTTAAGAGAAATGAGAGGAAGACACAGAAGAGGTAATGGAACTCACTAAGAATGATTGCAGGAAAAGGCCTTCCAGCAACTGTGGCCTTTGGTCGAAAACAGCCAAGTGGTCTCAGCCTATCAGGGAGGGACCATAGGGAGGCATTTCTCAGGATTCATCCTCCCAGTACATTTTTCTCTCCTGCCCGTGCTCCACACTGGCTGAATGCAAACCATTGCCAGAGAGTAGGGCAGTCAGCTGGGATAATGCAGTTTATACTGATCAGCTGCTTGGAGTACAGAGCAGACTGGAGAAGAGTAGAGAATCAACTGAGGATGAACAATAGAAAATTTCCAACACAAAATGTAGCACTTTTTATATAATGGCAAAATAACCCCATTGATGAATGGTAGGCACAGAAAGCAGAGATTTATTTCAAGGGACAGATAGATAGTAGGGCTCCTATCAGGCAGGGTCTCAGAGTTGAGATAATAGGATAAGTAAGGGACTATGTCTCAAAAAGCATGAGCTCCAGGAGGTAAGTTAATCATGAAAAAGGGCTTAACGTTCCAAAGGGAATATTAAATACATAGCTATCTTAATGTCACTGCCCTTTAAATTGGTTACATACAATTTCTGAGCTACTTAGGTATATAAATATTCGACCTACCCAGATGATGTTGAAAAAATCACCTACAAGCTTCAGTCAAACTGACAGTTTTCTGTGTTCATTTATAAAGTCTTGACTTGATGGCAACTTTTTAGAATAATTTTAATAGTAATAATCCATGCCTGACATGAATAAAAGTTCACATTTTCATAACAAACATAACTAAAACATCTTTCCTATTTAAACTATAAAATTTATGCAATGCTAGTAAAGTCAAATAATTTTTAGACACATAACTTGGAAAAATCTGCTAAATGGCATTTTAGTTTAATTCATGCAATACTTTTACAATTTTAAATTGTGATAATCGTTAGTTATAAGAAAGCTAGTAATTTTCTCGTATTTTGCATAGGTATGCAGAACTTGCAGTACGTATGCATTTATGCTGTAGCCATTTTTTTATTTGCTCTCATTATGTCACTGTGATATGATAAGCCTATAAAACATTCCTAATTATGTGGCTGATTTTAGAGACACTTCCAGGGTTATATAATCTCTGACAGGAGTCTCTTAGTTGCCTGCTCACAGATCATATTTTTCCTAAGACAGGTACTTTGCTTAATTTAGTGTAAATGCCTGAGATTGCCCAAATTAGGGCAAATGTTTTAAATAATTTTAGTGCATGTCAGTTGTCTCAATGTACCTTGGCCAGATTTGTGAACAGTTTCATTGGAAATAAATCTCAAATTTCTTTATCTGTATGTGTGCGTGCCTGCTGTGTTGCTTCAGTGGTTTCCAACTTTTTGTGACCCTTCGGATAAGAACCCGCCAGCCTCCTCTGTCCATTGGATTCTCTAGGCAAGAATACTGGAGCAAGTTGCCATGCCTTCCTCCAGGAGATCTTCCCAACCCAAGGATCAAACTCGTGTCTCTTAGTTTCCTGTATTGGCAGGCGGATTCTTTACCACTAATATCACCTGGGAAGCCCTTATCATCTGTATAGCAGTTTTTGTTTTTCAGGTCTGGGAAACTTAACTGTTCCAGACAATGGCTAATAAAATATAACCCTGGGTTCAGCCATGAATTTTGTTGTCAGAATCAGCACACTTGGCATTGCCACTGGGCATGACTCTGCTTTCCCAACATTCAGCCAGCTCCTTCCCAACTGAGCTTCTAATCAAGTCCCCATTTCTTCCTTTGGAAAAATCATTACTTCTTCTAGACCAGTAGTTTTCAAGCTTGAGGGTCCAGTAGAATCATATAAAGGACTTGTTAAAACACATCTATACTGTAAAGTTTCAGATTCAGTAAGTCTCGAATGTGGCCCAATAATTTGCATGTCTGATAATCTCCCAAGAGAGGTTAGTGCTGTTGGTGAGGGATTTTCACTTTGGGAAACAGGACTGCAAGGAGATCCAACCAGTCCATCCTGAAGGAGATCAGCCCTGGGATTTCTTTGGAAGGAATGATGCTAAAGCTGAAACTCCAGTACTTTGGCCACCTCATGTGAAGAGTTGACTCACTGGAAAAGACTCTGATGCTGGGAGGGATTGGGGGCAGAAGGAGAAGGGGATGACAGAGGATGAGATGGCTGGATGGCATCACTGACTCGATGTATGTGAGTTTGAGTGAACCAGGAGTTGGTGATGGACAGGGAGACCTGGCGTGCTGCAATTCATGGGGTCACAAAGAGTCGGACATGACTGAGTGACTGAACTGAACTGAACTGAATATCATTTATCCCTGGTAAACATTTTTTCCCTAAATCAATACTGGCCTAAGATATCTGTTATTCCTCCTGTTTCTGAGATACTCAATTTCCATAGAAAATCCACTGTCTCTAATGCAGTATCATTCAGTTCAGTTCAGTTCAGTTCAGTCACTCAGTCGTGTCCAACTCTTTGTGACCCCATGAATTGCAGCACACCGGTCCTCCCTGTCCATCACCAACTCCCAGAGTTCACCCAAACTCACGTCCATCAAGTTAGTGATGCCATCCAGCCATCTCATCCTCTGTCGTCCCCTTCTCCTCCTGCCCCCAACCCCTCCCAGCATCAGAGTCTTTTCCAGTGAGTCAACTCTTCACATGAGGTGGCCAAAGTACTGGAGTTTCAGCTTTAGCATCATTCCTTCCAAAGAAATCTCAGGGCTGATCTCCTTCAGAATGGACTGGTTGGATATCCTTACAGTCCAAGGGACTCTCAAGAGTCTTCTCTAACATCACAGTTCAAAAGCATCAATTCTTCGGCGCTCAGCCTTCTTCGCAGTCCAACTCTCTCATCCATACATGACCACAGGAAAAACCATAGCCTTGACTAGGCGGACCTTAGTCGGCAAAGTAATGTCTCTGCTTTTGAATATGCTATCTAGGTTGGTTATAACTTTTCTTCCAAGGAGTAAGCATCTTTTAATTTCATGGCTGCAATCACCATCTGCAGTGATTTTTGGAGCCCCCCAAAATAAAGTCTGACACTGTTTCCACTGTTTTCCCATCTATTTCCCATGAAATAGATCATTACTGATGCTGTATTCACACCACCTGTCCAGCTATTCCATCTTATCTGACATTTTGTGTGTGTGCATGCTTAGTCACTTTGCAACCTCATAGACTGTAGCCTGCCAAGCTCCTTTGTCCATGGAATTTTCTAGGCAAGAGTACTGGAGTGTGTCATTTCCTCCTCCATGGGATCTTCCTGATCCAGGGATTGAAACAGCATCTCTTGCATCTCCTGCAATGACAGGTGGATTCTTTACCACTGCACCACCTGGGAAGCCCCATCTGACATTTTGGTAGCTACCATTAGAAGAAGGAATTTCAGGAACTTTTCTGGTGATCCAGTGGTTAAGACTCTGTGCTTCTATTGTAGGGAGCACAGGTACAATACCTGGTCAGGGAACTAAGATCCAGGGAAGGAAGTTCCAGTCAGATAACCAGCACTTCTCAATTATGTGTATGCATTTGATAGGACATTGGAGTGGGTAGCCTATCCCTTCTCCAGAGGATCTTCCTGACCCAGGAATCGAAACAGGGTATCCTGCATTGCAGGTGGCTTCTTTACCAGCTGAGCTTGTGGGGAAGGCCTGATAGGACATTATCAGACAGTATTGCTATTATTATTTTCACATGTAATGGTTGTCTTTTTAAGAGTGGAAATTAAATGACAATGAAAGATCCAATTTCAACAGTGGCACCCTTATTCTGAAGCATCTCCATTAGAATCAATGATCTAGCATTGTATTAAGTCTTGTATATGAAAAGAAAAGGGTTATTTGAGGCTTCTGGTGTATTAGCCCAGATCACTTAGGAATTTTCATGTTCACCTTGCCATGGCTACCTTCCTGTTCTGGAAAAGGATGAAAAACAGTGACTAGTTCATTTTTGAATTAATCAAAATTTTAAAACATCCTTTGGTTGTATCAAAAGCAGCAGCCTTTGGCAGCAACAGCCTTTGGCTTCTGGTTACAAATGTCATTTCAACAGAAAAGAGGCCTGCATTAATAATCTGAAAAAGAAGAAAGAAAATCATTTGCATATTTTCATAATGTTAAAGAAATATAAATGATGTTAAAGGAATATAAACAGAATTTAAATATATAGTGGTTTTTTTGTGTTAAAGAAATATGATGTTAAAGAAATATAAACAGAATGTAAATATACAGCAGTTTAGGTTAAAGAAATATAAACAATTTAAATATACAGTGGTTTCATGTGTTAAAGAAATATGATGTTAAAGAAATATAAACAGAATTTAAATATACAGTGGTTTCATATGTGTGTGTGTGTGTGTGTGTGTGTAGAGGTTTCTCCATTATTAAATATTACTCCTAAGAGTATTTATGGAGAAGGAAATGGCAACCCACTCCAGTGTTCTTGCCTGGAGAATCCCAGGGAAGGGGAGCCTAGTGGGCTGCCGTCTATGGGGTCGCACAGAGTCAGACACGCCTACAGCGACTTAGCAGTAGCAGTAGCAAGACTGTTTAACAAGAGTTGAATGTTCATGGATAGTCAATTTCAAATAACACTAAAGAATAATTAGATTGAAGAAAAGTTGTAAACTGGGTTTAACCACTCATGTAGCTTACAGTAAAATAATTTAATACAAAAAGTGGAGGTATACTAGAAAATAGCTTTTCAAAAATCTCTAGAATAACTATTTCTGACTGGATACAATCTAATCTAGTAGTTCTCCCGCTTGAGTAGAGCCACAAGTTTATAAGTTGACATTAAATTCAACACCTTCTTTTGGAGGTAGACTAGATTAAAATAACAGTCCTGATTCTTATTCTTTAGAATTAAAGAAATAATTTTGCATATTTCTGGTGCTTTATTTTTAAAAATTTAGAAAGGAGAGTTCAAAACTGATTTTGAAAGCACGGTCTACATGAGAGAAAAACTCATGTCTGCAACCCAGGAAGTGCTAAAAGAGCCCTATACGTGGTTCCAGCCATGGTAGGGGACCAGGCCAGCTCATCCAGGAACCTGGTGGGAGACACACCCATCTATGCCTCTAAAGCCATGTTTGCAGACATCAGTCTTAGCTGTGGAACCTACAGTGTCCCTGGGGCTTAGATTCAGGCATACTCAGCTGTGGTCCAGAGTTATTCCTGCCCACACAGGTGCCCATCCAGGCAGCAACCCTTCCCAGGAACATGGTGGGAGTCACTTAGGCCACCCACTTGGTAATAGGCCCACTATCTGAGAACCCAACTGTGGACCCTGAAGTAGATCCATGTCCCAGTGCTACCCCACTGAACAAGGTCCTGGAGGCCATCCCATCTACCAGGCACCAGACAGGATCCTTGCACATCCAACTCCCTGGTAACATGCTCATCAACTGCTAATCACACTGTATATATATATATCCTGCAACAGCCTCATAACTGGCTCTGACCAAACATGACTGTGATTTCAGAGGAAACCTCAAGAAAAATTCTTTGCCTGCTCAAACCAGTCATGTGTGCATGCGTGCTAAGTCACTTCAGTCGTGTCTGACTCTTTGCGATCCTATGGATTATAGCCCACCAAGCTCCTCTGTCCTTGGGATTCTTCAGGCAAGAATACTGGAGTGGGTTGCCACCATGCCCTCCTCCAGGGGATCTTCCAGACCCAAGGATCAAACCGGCGTCTCTTATGTTTCCTGCACAGGCAGGCAGGATATTTACCACTAGTCTGCAAAACACACCTTCCCTGACCAGGAAGTGAACCCAGGCTGAGGCAGTGAAACACTGAATCCTAGCCACTAGACCACTAGGGCACTAGTCTAGTCTGTTAAACTTGAAGTAGAAGCTTGCTCCTTCAAATGTATAGACCCAAAGCAAGGTTACATAAATCGCAAGAAATCAAGCAAATACAACACCACCAGTGAATATTCATAAACCACTAGTAAACGATCCCTCAAAAGTGGAAATCTAAAATTCATCTAACACAGAATTCAAAATAATCATCTTAAAGAAACTAAATGAACTGCAAGAGAACTTGAAGAGTCAACTAAACAAAATCAGGAAAACAGCTCATGAACAAAATGATAAGTTTAATAAAGAAATAGAAGCGATGATAAAGAACCAAAGTAAACCCAGGAGTTGAACTATATAGTGACACAACCAAAAATTCAATAGAGAGTTCAACAACAGCCTGAATCATGTAGAAAAAAAGAATCAGCAAAATCAAAGAGAAGGCATTTGAAATTAGCAAGTTAGAGGAATAGGAATAAAAATAATGAAAAAGAGTGGAGAAAATGTAAATGAGACACCATCAAATGAAAAAAATATATATTGAGTAATAGAAATCCCAGATGGAGAAGAGAGAAATAAAGGGGCAGAAGTTTATTTAAAATAATAATAGCTGAAAACTTCCCAAGTCTTGGAAGAGATTACGGATATCCAGGTACAGGAAGATCAAACTCCAAGCAAGATCAACCCAAAGAAGATCATTCCAGGGCACACTATAATGTTAAAAGCAAGAGATAAGCAAAAAATCTTGAGAGCAACAAGAGAAAAAATGACTCATTCTATATAAGCGAACTCCATCAGGCTATCAGTGTATTTCTCTGCAGAAAACTTTCAGACCAGGAGAGAGTGGAATGACATATTCAAAGTATTGAAAGAAAAACTGCCAAACCAGAAGAGTATAATAGAAAAACTGCCCTTCAGAAGTGAAGGAGAGACAAACAAAAGCTGCGACTTCCCTGATGGTTCAGCAGTAAAGAATCTGCCTGTCAATGCAGAAGATGCAGGTTCAATCCCTGGAGAAGGAAATGGCAACTCCCTCCAGTGTCCTTGCCTGGGAAATCCCGTGGAAAAAGAAGTCTGGCTGGCTACAGTCCATGCGGTCCCAAAAGAGTCAGACATGACTTAGAAACTAAACAACAACAACAAGCAAAAGCCAGGGCAATTTATTACCACAAGAGATGCCTTACAAAAAATCCTGAAAAGAAGTTCTTCAAAATTCCAAAGATATTTTTCATAGAGCAAGTAATTTTAAAATGAATATAGACCACAGTTCAGTTCAGTTCAGTCACTCAGTCGTGTCTGACTCTTTGTGACCCCATGAACCTCAGCACGCCAGGTGTCCCTGTCCATCACCAACACCCAGAGTCCACCCAAACCCATGCCCATCGAGTTGGTGATGCCATCCAACCATCTCATCCTCTGTCATCCCCTTCTCCTTCTGCCCTCAATCTTTCCCAGCATGAGGGTCTTTTCAAATGAGTCAGCTCTTCGCATCAGGTGGCCAAAGTATTGGAGTTTCAGCTTCAACATCACTCCTTTCAAAGAACACCCAAGACTGATCTCCTTTAGGATGGACTGGTTGGATCTCCTTGCAGTCCAAGGGACTCTCAAGAGTCTTTTCCAACACAGTTCGTAAGCATCAATTCTTTGGTGCTCAGCTTTCTCTATAGTTCAACTCTCACATCCATACATGACCACTGGAAAAACCATAACCTTGACTAGACAGACCTTTGTTGACAAATAATGTCTCTGCTTTTTATTATGCTGTCTAGGTTGGTTATAACTTTGCTTCCAAGGAGCAAGCATCTTTAAATTTCATGGACCACATGATAGACCACATGATATCTGATAGACCACAAATAATCCCAAATAGCCAAAGCAATCTTGAGTGAGAATAAAGTTTGAGCATCAATTTTCTGATTTTCTTATACAAAGCTGTAATAGTCAAAACAGCATACGTGCTGCATGCTAAATCACTTCAGTTGTGTCCAACTCTTTGTGACTCTATGGACTGTAGCCTGCCAGGCTTCTCTGTCCATGGGACACTCCAGGCAAAAATACCGCAGTAGATTGCCATTTCCTTCTCCAGGATATCTTCTTGACCAAGGGATCAAACCTGTGTCTTTTTCATCTCCTGAATTGGCAAGTGGGTTCTTAAATGCAGACACATAGACCAACAGAATAGAATAGAGAACTCTGAAATAAAGTCTCAGATAAATGGTCAACTAATTTTTGAGAAAGAGACCTAACAATACTCAATAGGGAAAACCGGATATGCAAAAAAATAAAGTTGAACCCTTATCTTATACTACTCACAAAATTTATCTCAAAATGGATTAAAGACAAGTGTAAGACCTGAAAACCATAAAACTCTTGGAAGAAAACAAAGGGAAAGCTACTCGTCATTGGTCTTTGCAATGAATTTTTGGATATAATAAACAACAAAGCAGAAATAAACAAGTAGAACAACATCAATCTAAAAACCTACACAGCAAAAGAAATAGTGAATACAATGAAGATGCAACCAAAGAATTAGAGAAAAGATTTGAAAGCTGTAGTTCTGATAAGGGGCTACTATCTGCAATATATAATGAACTCAGATCACTCAGTAGCAAAATCCTCCAAACCCAATTAGAAAGTGAGCAGAGGACACGAACCAGCTTTTTTCCAAGAAGACATACAAATGGCCAACGGATATATGAAAAAATGTGTAAAAAACAGCAATCAAACTACAGTACTTCCTCACATTGTTAGAATGGCCATCAACAGAAGAAGACAACAAATATTGGCAAGGATATGAAGAAAAGAAAATTCTTTTGCACTGTTAGTAAGAATGTAAATTGGTATAACCACTATGGAAAACAGCGTGAAGTTTCCTCAAAAAATTAAACTTAGAATTACCGTATGATCTAACTATCCTATTTCTGGCTATATATAAAAAAATAAAATCACTTTCTTGAAGAGATAACCACACTTCCATGTTCATTGCAGTGTTATTCATAATAGCCAAGACATGAAAGCAACCTAAAAGTCCATCAGTGGGTGAATGGATAAAGAAGATATGGTATATATATATATGTACAATGGAGGATTATTCAGGCATAAAAGAAGGAAATCCTACTATTTATGGAAATGAATGGACCTTGAGAGCTTTATGCTATATGGAATCTAAAATATCCAAACTTATAGGAATAGGAAGTAGATAGTGCTAGCCAAGGGCTGGAAGGAGGGTAGAAAATAGGGAGATATTGTTTAAAGGTACAACCCCCTGCTATAAGATGAATGAGTTCTGGGGATCTATATGCAGCATGGGGACTAAAGTTAACAATCCTGTATCATATACTTGAAAGTTGCTAAGGGAGTCAATCTTAACTTTTCTCACCAAAAGAAAAGAAAAAAAAAGTAATGATGTGAGATAATGGATCTGTTAATTAACTTTACTGTTTCAATCATTTCACAATATGTATATACCTTAAACTATTACAATATTATACATCAATTTATCTCAATAAAACTGAAAAATAATTATAAAAAAATTTAAAGGAAAGAAATACAATCTACATAGGACAGTATTTTATCAGAAAAAGCTTATTACAGTCATTTCTGCTTTGGGCATGAATGTCATCTTTTTAAAATTTTGTGTTTAACTCTGTTCTCATTTAATACTGGCATTCAACAGTAGAATGCCTCATCTTAGGGTGAAATTACATTAGTAATTATGTGACGTAACCAGAAGCCACAGCGAGCAGGCAGATATGAAGTTTGAGTCAGGAAAAAAACTTTTGTGATCAGAACATGAGGCATAGAACTGACAATGAGCCACTGTGTGTTTGGCCAAGCACTGAATCAAATTGCACTTCTAAAAGAGGGACGTGATGAGTGGATTTGACTGACTAGACATACAAATTCAAATTCAACATCTTCATAGGTGGTACTGTACTGTAAGCCCAGTTTTTCTAACACTATCAGCAGCTTTTCCATTCACAGCAGCAGCAATCCAATTAAAATGGCCATCAGAGCAGAGCTGATCTGCATTAAGTGGGTTCCATTAATGTCATATTTAATTTAGATGTACGATGTTGAAGGTGCTCATTACTGTCCTCTGCAAATCTTCATTCAGCTTGCAGACATCAAATTTTATAAATTATATTTACATCTTTTATGAAAAATGAAGATCAATTGGCTTGTATTTCAAAACCGCTGTGTTCGGTTTTTATGTCCTTTTAAATCCGTAATAGTCAAATCACCACTCTTAAACCAGTGTTCTGTACTAAGCTTCATGAAGGTGTGAGAAGAGGGGACAATATACTTTAAAACAAAATTCCAAAGCAAATCTCAAACTGCTAGGAGCACTATTTAAACATGTCTTCCAGGAGACAAAGGATTGAATTAGAAATGAATTATTCTATTGGATTTCAAAATTGATAATTTTGAGCCTATTTACCAAAAAATTTACAATCAGGGAATAAGAAACTTTGATGATAACAAACAAACAAAAATTTACTGAGGAGCCTTACTATTGAAATGAGCTGCAGAGAAGCCATGGCAATAACTCAAGTTCTCCTAAGCATCCATTCAGCACATGACTCAAGACTGGTGAGCTTTCATTGATATTTTCCGCTTGTGAAAGTGAGAGTATTAGTCACTCAGTCCTATCTGACTCTTTGTGACCCCATTGACTATAACCCACCAGGCTCTTCTCTCCATGGGATTTTCCAAGCAAGAATACTGGAGTGGGTAGCCATTCCATTCTCCAAGGTATCTTCCTGACCCAGGGATTGAACTTGGGTCTCCTGCATTGCAGGTGAATTCTTTACCCTCTGAGCCCCCAGGGAAACCCATTTTCAGCCTATCCACCCTTATTCTGACCTTCAAAGGCAAAAGTTTTTAGACAAACATATACATATTTAAAAATAGCTGTTTGCATAGAAAAAGAAATAGACATCAAAATTCTCCAAGCCAGTCTTCAACAATAAGTCAACCACAAACTTCAGATGTTCAAATTGGATTTAGAAAAGTCAGAGGAGCCAGAGATCAAATTGCTAACATATGTCGGATCATCAAAAAAGCAAGAGAATTCCAGAAAAACATCTACTTGTGCTTTATTGATTACACCAAAGCCTTTGACTGTGTGTATCATAATGAACTGTGGAAAATTTCTTAAGAGATGGGAATACCAGACCATGTTACCTGTCTCCTGAGAAATTTGTACGCAGGTCAAGAGGCAACAGTTAGAACTAGACAAGGAACAATGGAGTGGTTCCAAACTGGGAAAGGAATACGTGAAGATTGTCTAATGTCACCCTGCTTATTTAACTTATATGCAGAGTACATCATGTGAAATGCTGGGCTGGATAAAGCACAAGCTGAAATCAAGATTGCCGGAAGAAATACCAATAACCTCAGATACGCAGATGATACCACCCTATGGTAGAAAGTGAAGAGGAACTAAAGAGTCTCTTGAGGAAAGTGAAAGAAGAGAGTGAAAAGGTTGGCTTAAAATCCCAACATTCAAAAAACTAAAATCATGGCACCCAGTCCCAATGCTTCATGGCTAATAGAAGGGGAAATAATGGAAACTGACAGACATTATTTTGGGGGGCTCCAAAATCACTGCAGATGGTGACTGCAGCCATGAAATTAAAAGACACTTGCTCCTTGGAAGAAAAACTATAACCAACCTAGACAGCATATTAAAAAGAGACATTACACTGGCAACAAATGTGAGTCTAGTCAAAGCTATGGTTTTTCCAGTGGTCATGTATGTATGTGAGAGTTGGAGTATAAAGAAAGCTGAGCATGGAAGAATTGATGCTTTTGAAATGTGGTGTTGGAGAAAGCTCTTGAGAGTCCCTTGGACTGCAAGGAGATCCAACCGGTCAATCCTGAAGGAAATCAGTCCTGAATATTCATTGGAAGGACTGATGCTGAAGCTGAAATTCCAATAGTTTGGCCACCTGATGCCAAGGATTGGCTCATTGGAAGAGACTCTGATGCCAGGGAAGATTGAAGGCAGGAGGAAAAGGGAACAACAGAGGATGAGATGGTTGAATGGTATCACTGACTCAATGGACATGAGTTTGAGAAAGTTCCTGGAGTTGGTGATGGACAGGGAAGCCTGGTATGCTGCGGTCAATGGAGTCACAAAGAGTCAGACGTGACTGAGTGAATGATGTGAGACAACAATAAGAAAACAAAAATGAAAATATTAAGAATATTTAAAATTAAAAGCTTCTGCACAACAAAGGAAACTATAAGCAAGGTGAAAAGACAGCCTTCAGAATGGGAGAAAATAATAGTAAATGAAGCAACTGACAAACAACTAATCTCAAAAATATACAAGCAACTCCTGAAGCTCAATTCCAGAAAAATAAATGACCCAATCAAAAAATGGGCCAAAGAACTAAATAGACATTTCTCCAAAGAAGACATACAGATGGCTAACAAACACATGAAAAGATGCTCAACATCACTCATTATCAGAGAAATGCAAATCAAGACCACAGTGAGGTACCATTTCACACCAGTCAGAATGGCTGCGATCCAAAAGTCTACAAGCAATAAATGCTGGAGAGGATGTGGAGAAAAAGGGAACCCTCTTACACTGTTGGTGGGAATGCAAACTAGTACAGCCACTATGGAGAACAGTGTGGAGATTCCTTAAAAAACTGGAAATAGAACTGCCTTATGACCCAGCAATCCCACTGCTGGGCATACACACCAAGGAAACCAGAATTGAGAGACACGTGTGCCCCAACATTCATCGCAGCACTGTTTATAATAGCCAGGATATGGAAGCAACCTAGATGTCCATCAGCAGATGAACGGATAAGAAAGCTGTGGTACACATACACAATGGAGTATTACTCAGCTATTAAAAAGAATACATTTGAATCAGTTCTAATGAGGTGGATGAAACTGGAGCCAATTATACAGAGTGAAGTAAGCCAGAAAGAAAAACACCAATACAGTATACTAACACATATATATATGGAATTTAGAAAGATGGTAACGATA
Source organism: Budorcas taxicolor (assembly GCF_023091745.1). NCBI lineage: Eukaryota > Metazoa > Chordata > Mammalia > Artiodactyla > Bovidae > Budorcas > Budorcas taxicolor. Next base: position 73,939,537 of record NC_068918.1, on the reverse strand, counting down.
ACTCTGCAAAAAGGAAAAAAAAAAAAGAATGGGCAAAAGATATGAATAGAAAATCCATGGAAGCAAAAACTCAAATGTCTAAAAACACATGAGAATATGTTGAAATATAGGATTATTCAGAGAAGTACAAATCAAAATAATTTCATAATTACCAGAGTGGCAAACATATAAGTATAATGGTATCAAGTTTGGACAAAATTACAGAGTGTGGGAACCCTGCTGGAAATGTAAACTGATGAAACAGCTCTGGAAAGAAGTTTGGTATTAAAATAGAAAATCCACATTAAAATTTAAATGTCTTTTAAATTGAAGTCTCAATGTTGGGTTGATACTGTAGAAAATAACTCAATATATATATGAGTATAAAATAGATTTATCTCTCCATAACAATTTTTTTCTTTTTGTTTTCTATTTTAATATAAGTTTACACAAACAGAGAAGTTTCAAGAACAAATCGAATAACTCACCCAGATATTCCAAATGTTAAGTCATTTGCCTGTGCTCTCACACTGTTTATCTACACTAAATTATTTTTTTGAATGATTTAAGAAAAAGTGTCAAACATAATGTTCTATCACTTTTTAGATATGTCAGTGTGTTTCCTAAAGAAAAAAACATCCAGTCAGAAACCTGCAGTTGATATTTAGTCACTAAATCATGTTCAATTCTTTGTGATCCCATGGACTGTAGCCCACCAGGCTCTTCTGTCCATGGGATTTCTCAGGAAAGAATACTAGAGTTGGAGTGGATTTCCGTTTCCTTCTCCATTTAACCAGAAAAAAATATATAAATCAGGAAATTAATCTTTATTCCATATTATTACTTACTTTACTGACCTACTGAAATTTTATCAATTGTTCCTTGGTAGCTCAACTGGTAAAGAATCTGCCTGCAATGCAGGAGACCCTGGTTTTATTCCTGAGTCAGAACGTTTCCCTGTTGAAGGGATAGGCTACCCACTCCAGTATTCCTGAGCTTCTGTGGTGACCCAGATGATAAAGAATCAGCCTGCAATGTGGGAGACCTAAGTTCAGTCCTTGGGTTGGGAAGATCCCCTAGATGAGGGCATGGCAAACCACTCCAATATTCTTGCCTGGAGAATTTACATGGACAGAGAAGCCTGGTGGGCTACAGTCCCTGGGGTCACAAAGAGTCGGACACGACTGAGCTTCTAAGCACAGCACAGTCCCAAACTTATCCTTTATAGGATAAAAATTTCCAGCTCAAATATTCCATTCTAATGTCATATCTCATCTTTCTCTTTTATGACATTTGACACCTTTAAAGGGTAATAGGCCCATTAATTTGTGGAAATTCTCTCAGTTTAAATGTATCCAGGTTTACTCACAGTTAGATTCAGTTTATGTGTTTGACAGGAGCACCACAGAAGTGATGCTGTGTTCTCAGTGAATCTATCAACAGGTGTGTGATATCAATTTGTTTCACTACAGTGTCATTTATCTTCATCACTTGGGTAAGAAGGTATTTGCCAGTTTCATCCATTTCCAAATTATCATCTTTCTCTTTGTAATTGAGAAGTAATTTGGAGGGAAATATGTTAAGACAATGTAAATATCCTATTATTCCCTGAACTTTCTCCCACTGTTTTTTTTTTTTTTTTAATATTTATTTATTTGGCTGCATCAGATCTTAGTGGCAGCACCCTGGATGTTCATCACGGCACACAGACTCTGCAGAATGTGGGCACTGCCGCATGTGGGGGCCTTAGTGCCCTGACCATGGATTAAACCTGTGTCCCGTGCATTTCCAGGCTGATTCTTAACTGCTGGACCACCAGGGAAGTCCCATCTCCCACTAGTTTTAGTATCTATTGATAATTCTTGCCTAAAGATATAAGTTTTCTGATGACTGTCATTGGTACTTTTCTAATTTTGCCATTCTTTTCACATGTATTAGTTGGCTTTCTAATGTAGGAAAAGTTTTCCTTCTTTCTCTATTATTTACTCATTAATTGTATTACCATTGACTCACTAAAATAATTCTTATTTTACTCAATGGCTTCCAATCTTTACTATCATTATTTTCTTTGATGCTCAAATTTTCTCAGATTTGGCCACTGAAAACCAGGTCCTGTGTCCTTTTGTACTGACTCCCCTATAATTTAATCACTACCTTATTTTCTGGCACACACACTCAAAATGTTTAGTAGTAAACTAAGAAACCTTAGGTGTTTAAAGCAATGCCACTTAACAAAGTACTTAAGAAGCAATAAAGTTTATTAATGGAGACCTCAGCCCATGAAGTCAAAAGACTTGGGTTTAATTTTTACCTTAATCCTTTCTAATTATATAATGTCAGACAGTTATTAAATTTCTTAAATCTTCATATTAGCTCAGTTTTTCAGGGTAGAATTTAATAAGACCATACATGAAAAAGCCTTTGCATTGTGCCTTACACATGGTAGAATAAAAGTCAAATAAATATATTCTAGACATCAACAAGAGGAGTGACTAGAAATAATATAAATTATTATTCCTCTTTAAAATGATACATTTATATGCAAAAGATTCTTTGCCCTTCTGATCATCAGACCTTAAAATTGAGATCAAAGATCTTGGTAAAGTTAGAGCACATTCAATTAAAAAAATCAGGAAAATAGGATACTTTTAATAAAAAATATATATAAAGATGGGCACAAGTATGTGCATGACAAATACTCCATAAGTAATATTTTCATTTTCCCATTAATGTGTTACTTAAAATTATTTTTGTTGTATTGGGCCTTACATTTTATTCCTTTATCTAATTTCATAGACTTGACTGCTATCAAAAAAGACAAACAAAACAATAACAACAGAAATGTTTTGCTCTATTAAGTCATTGGTACATTATTAAAATATTAATATTATAATGTATATAACATATAATATTCAATATATTAATATATATTCAATATATTAATATATTAAATTATATTAATATATTATATATATTTATATTATATTATATTATAAGGTATATAATATATAATATTCAATATATTAATATATTCAATACATTAATATATATTATATTAATATATTAAATATATTAATATATTATATTTATACATTTATATTATATTATAAGATTAATATTTTAATAATGTACCAATGACTTAATAGAGCAAAAACATTTCTGTTATTGTTTTGTTTGTCTTTTTTGAATGTATATTTGTATATTTAATGTATATAATATATATATTCAGTATATATTAATATAACATATAATACATATTATAATATTAATATATACTATATATAAATATTATAATATTAATATTATAATAATGTACCAATGACTTAATAGAGCAAAAACATTTCTGTTGTTATTGTTTTGTTTGTCTCTTTTGATAGTAGTCAAGTCTATGAGAATAGATAAAGGAATAAAATGTAAGGCCCAATACAACAAAAATAATTTTAAGTAACACATTAATGGGAAAATGAAAACTATTACTTATGGAGTATTTGTCATGCACATACTTGTGCCCTTATTTGTATATATTTTTTATTAAAAATATCCTATTTTCCTGATTTTTTTTAATTGAATGTGTTCTAACTTTACAGTAAGTAACCTACATCCAGGTACTTTTTGTAAAATTGTGAACTTTTTTACTTTAAAAATCGTGAACAATTTTATTTTAAAAATTGTGAACTTTTAAAGATGTGAATGGAGAAGTAAATGGCAACTCACTCCAGATTTCATGCCTGGAGAAGCCCATGGACGGAGAGGCCTGGCGGTCTACAGTCAATGGGGTCTCAAAGAGTTGGACATGACTGAAGCGACTTGGCAAAGATGTGAAAGTGCATTCCGTCAGTGTTGGGTGTGAGTGAGATTGCAGCTTGCCCTCTCTCTGCTATCTCTGACGATCTTTCAGCTCTGTTGACTCCCATCTCTTATCCCTCTTCCGGTCAGTAACTCTTCTTGCCTGTTCACTAGATGCCAGCCCAGGTATGCCAGCTGTTGTACTGTACTACTGGACTTTTCAAAGAACTGTGTACTGCTAGATTAAAAATGTTTTCTTTATATTTTTTGTATTATCTGTGTGAAAAGTATTATAAACCTCCTATTAACCTATTAAGAGTACAGGACTACATAGCCGATTGTGTTAGTTGGGTACCTAGAATAAATTTATTTAACTTACAAGCAAATTAGACTTATGAATGCACTCTCAGAATGGAACTCATTCTTATGTAGAAGAGTTACTGTATGTTAAGTGCGGTATTAAATTCTTAAACCCTCTAGCAAAGTCAAAAGTACTTTAATACTTATTTTTTTTAAGCAACAATAAAAAGATTTTATTTATAACCCAAGAAAAAGTGACAAATGAGTGTTATAGAAAAGAATGATTTTGTTTATTTGTGAAGCACATGTGAAATTGAAATTCCTGGGAGGCACGATAGCATTTACTCTGTGCCAGGCTTTCTGTTAAGGGTTTTGATTACATTCTCTCATTCAGGCCTCACACCAATGTATATTATACAGATGAGGAAAGTGCAATTGTGTCCCACTATTTATGACCCCATGGACTATACAGTCCATGGAATTCTCCAGGCCAGAATACTGGAGTGGGTAGCCTTTCCCTTCTCCAGGGGCTCTTCCCAACCCAGGGATCGAAACCAGGTCTCCATCATTGCAGGCAGATTCTTTACCAGCTGAGCCACAAGGGAAGCCCACAGATGAGGAAACTGAGCCTCAATAAGGCAAGTCAGGTGGCAGGAAGTGCTGGAATCAGATTTTTTCTGTCTAATTTTAACAACACAAACTTTTATTTCTTTAATATTCAACATTTTAAAATTAATGTTTATTGATGTGGAGTTGATTTATAATGTTGAGTTAGTTTTAGATATACATCAAAGTGAATCAGTTATACATAAGCACATATCCATTCTTTTTTAGATTCTATTTCCATATAGGCCATTACAGAGTACTGAGTAGAGTTCCCCATGTTAAACACAGTATGTTCTTATTAGTAGATATTTCTCAACTTAACAGTTTCTCTTTCTGCAGAAACATTCTTAACAATCTGTCCCAGTCCTGTCTCAGACTACATCCAAAGCCCCATCAAGCAGACAGTAGGCCGCACATCACCGATCCTTTTGGCCAAAGACATATGAGCAATTTGTCCAAGTATTCATTGGAAGGACTGGTGTTGAAGCTGAAGCTCCAATACTTTGGTCACCTGTGAAGAGTCAACCCATTGAAATAGACCCTGAGGTTGGTCTGAAGATTGAAAGCAGGAGAAAGGGATGACAGAGGATGAAATGGTGAGATAGCATCACTGTCTCAATAGACATGAGTTTGAGAAAACTCCAAGAGGTGGTGAAGGATTGGGAAGCCTAGTGTGCTGCAGTCCATGGGGTTGGACATGACTTAGCAACTGAACAACAATAATACGATTGGTAAACATGACAAAGTTGAACCAGTTTGAGTGCTTCCTCAGTTCAGTTCAGTCAAGTCACTCAGTCGTGTCCAACTCTTTGTGACCCCATGAATCCCAGCACGCCAGGCCTCCCTGTCCATCACCATCTCCCAGAGTTCACTCAAACTCATGTCCATTGAGTCTGTGATGCCATCCAGCCATCTCATCCTCTGTCGTCCCCTTCTCCTCCTGCCCCCAATCCCTCCCAGCATCAGAGTCTTTTCCAATGAGTCAACTCTTCCCATGAGGTGGCCAAAGTACTGGAGTTTCAGCTTTAGCATTATTTTTTCCAAAGAAATCCAGGGCTAATCTCCTTCAGAATGGACTGGTTGGATCTTCTTGCAGTCCAAGGGACTCTCAAGAGTCTTCTCCAACACCACAGCTCAAAGGCATCAATTCTTTGGCGCTCTGCCTTCTTCACAGTTCAACTCTCACATCCATACATGACCGCAGGAAGAACCATAGCCTTGACTAGACAGACCTTAGTCGGCAAAGTAATGTCTCTGCTTTTGAATATACTATCTAGGTTGGTCATAACTTTTCTTCCAAGGAGTAAGTGTCTTTGAATTTCATGGCTGCAGTCACCATCTGCAGTGATTTTGGAGCCCCCCAAAATAAAGTCTGACACTGTTTCCACTGTTTCCCCATCTATTTCCCATGAAGTGATGGGACCGATGCCGTGATCTTCGTTTTCTGAATGTTGAGCTTTACGCCAACTTTTTCACTCTCCTCTTTCACTTTCATCAAGAGGCTTTTTAGTTCCTCTTCACTTTCTGCCATAAGGGTGGTATCATCTGCATATCTGAGGTGATTGATATTTCTCCCGGCAATCTTGATTCCAGCTTGTGTTTCTTCCAGTCCAGTATTTCTCATGATGTACCCTGCATAGGAGTTAAATAAGCAGGGTGACAATATACAGCCTTGACGTACTCCTTTTCCTATTTGGAACCAGTCTGTTCTTCCATGTCCAGTTCTAGCTGTTGCTTCCTCACCTGCATACAGTTTTCTCAAGAGGCAGGTCAGGTGGTCTGGTATTCCCATCTCTTGAAGAATTTTCCACAGTTTCTTGTGATCCACACAGTCAAAGGCTTTGGCATAGTCAATAAAGCAGAAATAGATGTTTTTCTGGAACTCTCTTGCTTTTTCCATGATCCAGTGGATGTTGGCAATTTGATCTCTGGTTCCTCTGCCTTTTCTAAAACCAGCTTGAACATCAGGGAGTTCACAGTTCACGTATTGCTGAAGCCTGGCTTGGAGAATTTTGAGCATTACTTTACTAGTATGTGAGATGAGTGCAATTGTGCAGTAGTTTGAGCATTCTTTGGCATTGCCTTTCTTTGGGATTGGAATGAAAACTGACCTTTTCCAGTCCTGTGGCCACTGCTGACTTTTCCAAATTTGTTGCCATATTGAGTGCAGCACTTTCACAGCATCATCTTTCCGGATTTGAAAGAGCTCAATTGGAATTCCATCACCTCCACTAGCTTTGTTCATAGTGATGCTTTCTAAGGCCCACTTGACTTCACATTCCAAGATGTCTGGCTCTAGATTAGTGATCACATCATCATGATTATCTGGGTCATGAAAATCTTTTTTGTGCTGTTCTTCCGTGTATTCTTGCCACCTCTTCTTAATATCTTCTGCTTCTGTTAGGTCCATACCATTTCTGTCCTTTATTGAGCCCATCTTTGCATGAAATGTTCCCTTGGTCTCTCTAATTTTCTTGAAAAGATCTCTAGTCATTCCCATTCTGTCATTTTCCTGTATTTCTTTGCATTGATCGCTGAAGAAGTCTTTCTTATCTCTCCTTGCTATTCTTTGGAACTCTGCATTCAGATGCTTATATCTTTCCTTTTCTCTCTCTTTTTTTTTTTGCCTCTCTTCTTTTCACAGCTATTTGTAAGGCCTCCCCAGACAGCCATTTTTCTTTTTGCATTTCTTTTCAATGGGGATGGTCTTGATCCCTGTCTCCTGTACAATGTCACGAATCTCATTCCATAGTTCATCAGGCACTCTCTATTCAGAGACAAAGAACATAGAAAGTCAGCTATAGTGAGGATATTGAAGGTTGAGGCTGGTCAGACACAGCATACCTTGTATATTTGAAGGGAAAGCAGAGAAATTGGGTCTTGGGAAGAGAAACGGTGATATGTAAATGCAGCAAATATGAACAAAAACAAATTAGCAATGGTCAGAGTAAGAACCAGAGAGAGCAAGAAGCCAGAAAAGATTGAGACCATGAAAAAGAGAGAGAAGGGAAAAAGAGCAACAGGGATACATAAATAAAAACTTTTGCTTCTCTGAGGAAAAGAAGTGGTCCTGTTAAACTAATACTGGGAGTGTCTGGCAGTAGAGCAACTTATTAAAGTTTGGAAAGTTTATGCCACTGTTGGGGAGGAAGAAATTTTCCTTGATCCCTCTAGATTCTTCTGGCTGACCTAAGAATTAAACTGACTCAGATTGCAAGTCTTCCCCAAGTCTCCAGTCTGCTGGACTACTCTGTATATTTTGGACTTAACTAAATTTCTACAACGGCATGAGCTAGTTCCTTAAAATAAGTCTCTCAATAGATGATTGATAGATGATAGATAGAGTTAGAGATACACACATCTGTTGGTTCTGTTTCTCTAAAGAAACTTGGCTAATATACAAGATGAGAAAAAAAAGCATAACTATTTAAAAATTCTTTATATTTTCTTCTGCATGAAGATATCTGTATGCTTGATATTTTATAATATTTCTATAAGCTCTCTCAATGCCTAATTATCAAAGAAAAGTTAAATAAATGTCAGAATTCACAGTACTGCAGTAATAGGCTCTCAGGAGGATGGTCCAGATCGTGGCCACAAATCTTGAGACTGGAGGAGCCACCCTTTGTAAGCTCTACAAAAATGGAGGGTAGGAAACTTTCATTGCTTATCATCGAAGAAAATTTCACAAAAGAAGGTTGAAAAATTATTTATTCATTCACCAAATATTTCTGGAACACCAATTATGTGCAATATATTGTTCTAGGTAATTGGGAAATGATAGTAAAAAAAAAAAGTGTCATAGATTTCTCTCTTGCTTCACCCTACTCCACAGAACTTACAATCAAGAGGAGGCAGAGAGAAAAAAAATAAATATGCAAAGTATATGTGCATTAAAAGATGACAAATACTTTGGAAAAAAGCCAAAGGGAGGAGAAGGGTTGGTTTTGCACTTTAAAATATAGATACTAAGATAGGTTTAATTGAGAAAGTGAGAGTTTAAAGGCTGGCTTAAAGCTCAACATTCCACACCCCCCCCCCAAAAAAAAAAGATAGTGGCAGCTGGTCCCATCATTTCATGGAAAATAGATGGGGAAAAATGGAAACAGTGACAGATTTTATTTTCTTCAGCTCCAAAATCACTGTGGACAGTGACTGCAGCCACAAAATTAAAAGACACTTGCTCCTTGGAAGAAAAGCTATGACAAACCTAGACAGCATATTAAAAGGCAGAGACATCACTTTGTAAACAAAGGTCTGTGTAGTTAAAGCTATGATTTTTCCATTAGTAATATATGGATGTAACAGTTGGACCATAAAGAAGGCTGAGTGTCAAAGAACTGATGCTTTTGAACTGTGGTGCTAGAAAGAACTGTTGAGAATCCCTTGGACAGGAAAGAGATTAAACCAGTTCCCTCATAGCTCAGTTGATAAAGAATCTGCCTGCAAGGCAGGAGACCCATGTTTGATTCCTGGGTCGGGAAGACTGACTGGAGAAGGAATAGGCTACCCACTCCAGTATTCTGGCCTGCAGAATTCCATGGACTAAGTCCATGTTGTCGCAAAGAGCTGGATGCGACTGAGCAACTTTCACTTTCATAACAGAAATCAACCCTGAATATTCACTGGCAAGACTGACACTGAAGCGGAAGCTCCAATCCTTTGGCCACCTGATAGGAAGAGCTGACTCACTGGAAAAGACCCTGATGCTGGGAAAGATTGAAGGCAAGAAGAGAAGGGAATTGGCCAGGGTTATATGTGGGGAGAGGGAGCAACAGGCAGAGGGAATAACCAATATAGAGAGGTAACTGTGAGTACATGCCCAGCATCTCCAAAAATTATTAATATCCAGGAGTGGCTGTAGTAAGTAGCTATAGTGGGGTGAGAGAGAGGTTAATAAGGGTTGAGGTAAAGAGAGGTGACAAGGGAGACCTGTTCTTGCAGAGATGTGAAGAGATTTATAGGCCATTGTAAGGACTTGATTTTTACCCTTAGTGAGATGGAGAGAAGACTTTGGAGGGTTTCAAAGGGAGGTGAGACATTCAGTTCAGTTCAGTCACTCAGTCGTGTCCGACTCTTTGTGACCCCATGGACTGCAGCATGCCAGGCTTCCCTGTTCATCACCAACCCCCGGAGTCTGCTCAAATTCATCTCCATTGAGTCCTGATGCCATCCAACTGTCTCATCCTCTGTCATCCCCATCTCCTCCTGCCTTCAATATTTCCCAGCATCAGTGTCTTTTCAAATGAGTCAGCTCTTTGCATCAGGTGGCCAAAGTATTGGAGTTTCAGCTCCAACATCAGTCCTTCCAATGAACAATCAGGACTGATCTCCTTTAGGATAGACTGGTTGGATCTCCTTGCAGTCCAACAGACTCACAAGAGTCTTATCCAACACCACAGTTCAAAAGCATTGATTCTTCAGCACTCAACTTTCTTTATAGTCCAACTCTCACATCCATACATGACTACTGGAAAAACTATAGCCTTGGCTAGATGGACTTTTGTTGGCAAAGTAATGTCTCTGCTTTTTAATATGCTGTCTAAGTTGGTCATAACTTTCTTTCCAAGGAGTAAGCAAGTGTCTTTTAATTTCGTGGCTGCAGTGACCATCTGCAGTGATTTTGGAGCCCCCCAAAATAAAGTCAGCCACTCTTTCCCCACTATTTGCCATGAAGTGACGAGACCAGATGCCATGATCTTAGTTTTCTGAATGTTGAGCTTTAAGCTAACTTTTTCACTCTCCTCTTTCACTTTCAACAAGAGGCTCTTTAGTTCTTCTTAAGAGTAGTGTCATCTGTATATATGAGGTTATTGATACTTCTCCCAGCAATCTTGATTCCAGCTTGTGCTTCATCCAGCCCAGCATTTCTCATGATGTACTCTGCATATAAGTTAAATAAGCAGGGTGACAATATACAGCCTTGACATACTCTTTTGCTGATTTGGAACCAGTCTATTGTTCCATGTCCAGTTCTATCTGTTGCTTCTTGACCTGCATACAGATTTCTCAAGAGACAGGTCATGTAGTCTGGTATTCCCATCTCTTTCAGAATTTTCCACAGTTTATTGTGATCCACAGAGTCAAAGGTTTGGCATAGTCAATAAAGCAGAAATAGATGTTTTTCTGGAACTCTGTTGCTTTTTTGATGATCCAGCAGATGTTGGCAATTTGATCTCTGGTTTCTCTGCCTTTTCTAAATCTGGCTTGAACACCTGGAAGTTCACAGTTCATTTATTGCTGAAGCCTGGCTTGCAGAATTTTGAGTATTACTTTACTAGCCTGTGAGATGAGTGCAATTGTGCAGTGGTTTGAACATTCTTTGACATTGCCTGTCTTAGGGATTGGAATGAAAGCTGACCTTTTCCAGGCCTGTGGCCACTGCTGAGTTTTCCAAATTTGCTGGCATATTGAGTGCAGCACTTTCAAGCATCATCTTTTAGAATTTGAAAGAGCTCAACTGGAATTCCATCACCTCCACTAGCTTTGTTCATAGTGATGCTTCCTGAGGCCCACTTGACCTCACATTCCAGAACGTCTGGCTCTAGGTGAGTGTCCACACCATTGTGACATAATATGACATTTAAAAAAATATATTTTTCATCATGGAAAGTTTTAATCACAAGTATAGAAAACAGTGTGTCAAATCCTTAAACACTCAGCACCAAGCTTCACTGACCACCAGCATCATTCTGCTATCTTTGTTCCAGGTATCCACCGTACCCCACCACCCTCACCTCATCCTTTTCCTCTCAACTGTGAAATGTAACACATGGATCTCAGAAATACAGTTCAATATGCAATGAGGTGGGACAGATGTTTACACTAGTATAGCTACCACCCAGATCACAGCACAGAACATATCTATTACCCCGTGTATTTCTTTTCAGACAAACCCTTTCAGCCAGAAAGCAAACCACTATTCGAGTACTTTTCATTGTGATGAATTCATTGCTTTTGTGCCTGCACTTGTTTCTAGAAACAAAATTTTGTGACCCTTGGCTCACCTACGATGATTTCATGTCCCTCTGGAATTTGAGTCCACATTGTTTTGAAGTTTTATTTAAAAAACCTGTAACTGTAGTTTATCTTTTTTTCCCTTTGCTGTTATCAGGGGAGGAAAATCTTTCTCACATCCTTCTACATTGTAACCAGATGTGGATCTCCTTGACTGGATGAGACTCCCCCAGGCAGTGTGAGTAGACAGAAAGGAGATGAGGACCAAAATCTAAGCCATGGAATGCTCTCTTCCAGTGCCCGACAAAAACAAGTTAAACAGCTACTGAGATTGTCCAGGAAGAGACAGATATGAGTGTGAGGAGACAAGGATGATGATGTGTGGAGTTCCCCCTTGATATTTGTTGGTTGGAGGCACCACCATCTGGAGAAAAGAGACTTGAGACCCGAAGTTTGGGCCACTCATTTGATGCCTGTTGAGAATATCTAAGGAAGTTTATTGCTATTCCTACCGTGCAGAACACTTTTGTGCCCAGTGATCAGGATGTGAAAAATTGGGGGATGGAAGGTCTTCTTCCCAGTGTGTAGTTGTTCTCTTTGCAAATATTATTTATTATGTGATGTAATTCTGAGAAGACAATAAAGCAATCTCTATTGAAAAACTTCTGGGAAAATTGTCTTTTTTTTTTTTTTATAATTCTCTCCTTCATAAAAGGAAACACTTGAGGACTCTTTCAAAGGGGGTATCTCTGCTGGATTTTGACCAAGAATTCAAGTAGGTGGTTGGTGTCTTTTCTATTATTAGTTCTAGTCCTCTGTGAGGTTCTAGGAAACTACCTGCCTTTGGAGACCCTAAAGTATTTCAGCAGTTTAAGAAATCTCCTTTAGAAAAAAAAAAAAAATCATAGGTTCCTTTAAGTAGGTTTCTGTTACTGGCGCTCGAAGGATTTTGACTAAGTCAAGGGAAAAAAATCACTAATTATTACAGATGACAAAATTTTGGTTTAAGATTGCCTGTACTATATCTGGCTCATACTTCTCATCTTTGTAATGCTACTAAACCTAAGCACTAAGAGTGACACCATCCTATATGAAATGGACATTACATATCTAAATACAGTCTTTCAATTTTCTATCTTATCAGGACAAATATTTAGTTTAAACAAGTGGCTGTGTTTAAGACTTACTTAATGTTCCAAACTAAATGTGGTTGGAAAGGTTGTCAAATGTGGAGGGCTTTAAGAAAAAATTTTATTTTTTCTTCCTATATAAATGCAATTGGGCTTCCCTGATAGCTCAGTTGGTAAGGAATCCACCTACAATGCAGGGAGACCCTGGTTCAATGGTTCAATTCCTGGGTCGGGAAGATCTGCTGGAGAAGGGATAGGTTACCCACTCCAGTATTCTTGGGCTTCCCTTGTGGCTCAGCTGGTAAAGAATCCACCTGCAATGAGGGAGACCTGGGTTTGATCCCTGGGTTGGGAAGTTCCCCTGGAAAAGGGAAAGGCTACCCACTCCAGTATTCTGGCCTAGAGAATTCCATGGACTGTGTAGTTCATGGGGTCACAAAGAGTCAGCCATGACTAAGCAACTTTCACTTTCATAAATGCAATTTCAATATGGCCATAATCAAAGTGGAATATCTAGTGAAGTCTGTATGATATGACTGAAACTCTCAATTTCAAAGCTTTCAGAACTGTTTTAAATGGTTGGTAAGCTTCTTATATACAGGAAAATCTTAATAATTCAGATTGCTTAGAGTATCCTTTTGTGTTACACAAAAGGCTTTTCGTTTGTTTTCAGTACAGTTTTTGTTACCAAATAGCACAGACTAAAATCAATGTTGTTCAAGAAATAGTTGCAAGAACTGTTTAATGACTTCATTTATTTGTTCAGTACAGTGTTTGAGAGCACAAATGCTGAACTAGGCTCTGTGATTATATTAAGATAATCATAACAACCTTCAATTTTATGCTATTTAGTAACTGAATATGGTTTGCTATAGATTATACTTTTCCCTTAAATCTTGTTAGTATTTTCAAGAACACAGTATTGAATGTAATAGTAAGGTTGTTTAGTTGCTAAGTTGTGTCTGACTCTGTGACCCCATGGACTGCAGCCTGACAGGTTCCACTCTCTATGGGATTTTCTGAGCAAAAATACTGGAGTGGGTTGCCATTTTTTTCGACAGAGAATCTGCCCAACTCAAGGATCAGATCCACATCTCTGGCATTGATCGACATTGGCAAGTGGATTCTTCTGAGCCACCAGGGAAGCCCAAGAACTATAGTACTCTTGGGTTATTTTATTCATTAATTTTGTAATTAATAAAGTAATAGAAATTGAAGAGTGTTAGAGATCTGAATGAAATCTCCTTGGGGTGTAGTTCTGTTTACAAAAGTCTGAACCTCACAATGAATTTTAAGGAGACAGAGGAGAATATGAAGAAAATACAGAGTGAGAAAAACCAATAGACAAGAAACATTGTATCATCTGGAATAATAAAAATTAGATTCATTTATAGCAAGCAATGGGTTATTACAAAAATGACAATTTTTAAAGAGTGTAAAATGGGAATATTTGAATTTTTTACTGTCTTAAATTAAGATGGTGGTTGGTGACCCAGGGGTTTCATTAACTGATATTTTTATTATGCCCATTTCTTGCCTGGAAAAAAGGTTCAAAATGTGAAAACACCATATTCTATGTCATGTAAATAAAATGGATTCTTCTGTGAGGCTGTTGCTATTTGCAATGTAGCAAAAAACCAAAATCAATTCTACCTAAATTTGATAACATTGAATGTTTATATGAAACAAAAACTCAGTAAACAGCTCCAGCTCAGTATTTGATCACAGGAATATTAAAAACTTTTCTCATTCACAGTTAAATATTTAGTACAAGACCCCAAACCAAATACAAGGTTTGAGTTTATTCAGTCAAAAAATTGATCACCTTATTACATAGGAAGCTATTCAAAGGCAAGTCTCTGGAAAAAAGTGTCATTTGCTCTTGAGGCTACACACTAATCCTTAATCATCTTCAAATTATTTTCTAGATGGGTAAAAATGATTTTCAATCAATTCTGAAATTCATTTTAAAAAAGAAAAATCCCTTAACTGTTTCTTAGGATTTGAGAGCCATTGTGTATTATATTGAAACATTTGAAAAACATTTATTCATAAGTTATTTTTATTTTTCTTGATATTTAAAACATATTGATAGTGATTCACTATTCCTATCTCTGTAGTCTCAGTTCCTCCAAATAAGTGACTGTGTGCTTAGTCATTCAGTCATGTCCAACTCTTTGAGACCCCATGGACTGTAGCCCACCAGGCTCCTCTTGTCCATGGGGATTCTCCAGGCAAGAATACTGGAGTGGGTTGCCATGCCCTCCTCCAGGGGATCTTCCCAACCCAGGAATTGAACCTGCGTCTCCTGTATTGCAGGCAGGTTCTTCACCAGCGGAACTACCAGGGAAGCCCTTAGCAAAACTAAATGTCCATTATTTAGGGCATGGTTGGACTAATTATATTCATCAAAAGTATGGAATATTATGAAGCTAATAATTAATTGCTGTCTAGTCAAAGCTATGGTTTTTCCAGTAGTTATGTATGGATGTGAGAGTTGGAAAATAAAGAAAGCTGAGTGCCAAAGAATTGGTGCTTTTGAAGTCTTGTGATGGAGAAGACTCTTGAGAGTCCCTTGGGCAGCAAGGAGATCCCACCAGTCAATCCTAAAGGAATTCAGTCCTGAATATTCATTGGAAGAACTGATGCTGAAGCTGAAACTCCAATACTTTGGCCACCTGATGAGAAGAACTGATTCATTGGAAAAGACTCTGATGCTGGAAAAGACTGAAGGCAAGAGGAGAAGGGGACAACAGAGGATGAGATGGTAGGATGGCATCACTGACTCGATGGACATGAGTTTGAGTAAACTCCAGGAGTTGGTGATGGACAGGGAAGCCTGGCATGCTGCAGTCCGTGGGGTCACAAAGAGTCAGACATGACTAAGCAACTGAACTGAACTGATTAATAAACAAATTAGTGTTATATCTATTGAGCTGGACAATTATCTGTTCTTTTGAATTAGCTAGTGAGTAAATGGGTTGAGGAATAGTGAATAGTATATTTCATTTCTTAACAAAAGCACAAATGTGTATGGTCGTGTATGTACACACAAATATTTTTAAATATAAGTGTATATATATATATGTATATATACATACATATATTTGAAAGTATATGTGTGTATATGCTGTGCTGTGCTTGGTTGTTCAGTCATGTCTGATTCTTTGCAAACCCATGGACTGTAGCCCGCCAGGTTTCTCTGTCCATGGGATTCTCCAGGTTAGAATACTGGAGTGGGTTGCCATGCCCTCCTCCAGATCTGTGTATATACATACATATGGAGAAAGATATGGAAGGCAATGTCCAGTCCCATGTACATGCCCTGGTCGTTGTGTCAGCTCTGTGTATCCATCCCAGCTTTGGCATGTTTTGCTGCTAAGACTTACCAGTGACACTGAAAAGTTGCTTTGGGCAGGGGACTAAGTCATTCTTAAGGGAGATGGAAATACTTGGGAGTTACAACTATTCCTCCCCACCCCCTCTCCCATGGACTTTTGTACTGGGGTGAGTACAAAGCCTTTGCCTGCAGGCAGACAAACTCTCAAGGCATAATTTATACTCCAGAACTTTATGTGAGAGCAGATGGAGTTTGGGACTTCTGAAATTATACCTTTGCCTGGCTCTTTCCCTATTTTTATCCTCTTTTCTCCATTTCCTTACTGGTTTTTCCTGGATGTAAATCCTCAGTAAATCACATCCATCCAAATTGTTGTTTCAGCCTTTGCTTTTGGGAGAATTCAACCTAGGACACTAGGCTCACTTTAACTTACCTCAGGAGGGTATGGAGTGCATCAGTGATTATTTATACATTTTTGCATGGTTGCAATAATTACAATAAATACATCATTTAATTAAAATACAATAAAACATTTTTTAAAAAACCAAATAGCTTCCAGTATACTTTGCTTCATATGTGGTGCTCAGGATAGCTAGAAAGAATTTCTCAGTACCTTCTTCTTCACCATAGAGGTAAGTGAATATAGGCTTATTTCTGTAGCAGCACCTGATGTTATATTGCTGTATTTTTGCTTATGATTTTATGGCAGCATACCTCAGAATAAAACAAGTCCTTTGTTACTTGGCTTTGTTTGTTCCTGCTTTTAAGCATGCAGAAGAATCAGAATGAAGATCCAAAGTTCACTTCATCGTCTTCCTTTTATTATCCTGCCCAGTCTTCAACCTCCAAGTCCACTTTTTCCCTACAAAAGAGAAATATTTTCTCTTACAAAATAGAAATATTTTATAAGTAGGAATGTCTAGAGACAGCTTTGTTTTTAACTAAAACTAAAAATCTCATGCATGCACATGTGTTTCCCAATGGTTCCTCTCTGAAAGCTTTTCTCAGATATTCTTCCTTGCCAAAGAAATTCAGTCCTTTCTTGGCAGATGGCATCTAAATTCAAGCTCTAGTCAAGTACATATGCTAAAAAAAAAAAAAAAAAAATCCTTTAGGTAAATTGTTGTCTAGAAAATTAGCTTCTGAAATTGTATTGAAAAAAATCTGAGATAATTGTATTTCTCAGCGTTTCCATTCTCTTTTAGGTTCAAACTTGAACAATTCTTACTCTAAAATAAGTAATCAATGGGGCAGACACAAAGCAAGAGACATCATTGATTTATTTTGTTAACTGTCTTTTGGAATGTATATTCTTAATTGTGTCCCATATTATCACATTATGTTTTCCAATAAAACAATTTTAACAACAACAACAAAACCACTTTGCATTATTTTAGAGCAAAAGGAGTTCTCTTTTCAACCAAATATCTGCATGATATTTTCATGTAATTTGATAAAAGTGTTCTCATCCAGGAAAAATTATTTTATAACTAAAAAAAAGAGATGTGATGTACACAGATACAATCTCACTGGGTGAGAAGAAAAGCAACAGGTGAAATAACTTGTTAACATATTGTAAACTATTTTGTGAATGACGGAAAATGCCTTTTAAAATTTGGAGGATCCAAATACATATATGGTACTCTATCATGATGAACTTTGTTGAACTGATGGTGCTATTTGTTTGGGGACAATCCCAATAAACATTGATTCAGTAAAACACAAAGTATTGAAGAAAGTGTAACAAATATAGATATTTATGATGGATTCAATATTTACCAAAATTTTCTCTTTGAATAAATAGATTTGTTATCTCTCTTAATTTTTAAAATTGGGATGTAAGTTATATATAGTATCAGTTCAGTTCAGTTCAGTCGCTCAGTCGTGTCCAACTCTTTGCAACCCCATAAATCGCAGAATGCCAGGCCTCCCTGTCCATCACCAACTCCCAGAGTTCACTCAGACTCGCGTCCATCGAGTAGGTGATGCCATACAGCCATCTCATCCTCTGTTGTTCCCTTCTCCTCCTGCCCCCAATCCCTCCCAGCATCAGAGTCTTTTCCATTGAGTCAACTCTTCCCATGAGGTGGCCAAGGTACTGGAGTTTCAGCTTCAGCATCAGTCCTACCAAAGAAATCCCAGGGTTGATCTCCTTCAGAATGAACTGGTTGGATCTCCTTGCAGTCCAAGGGACTCTCAAGAGTCTTCTCCAACACCACAGTTCAAAAGTGTCAGTTCTTCAGTGCTCAGCTTTCTTCACAATTCAACTCTCACATCCATACGTGACCACAGGAAAAACCATAGACTTGACTAGATGGACTTTAGTCGGCAAAGTAATGTCTCTGCTTTTGAATATGCTATCTAGGTTGGTCATAACTTTTCTTCCAAGGAGTAAGCGTCTTTTAATTTCATGGCTGCTATCACCATCTGCAGTGATTTTGGAGCCCCCAAAAGTAAAGTCTGACACTGTTTCCACTGTTTCCCCATCTATTTCCCATGAAGTGATGGGACTGAATGCCATGGTCTTCGTTTTCTGAATGTTGAGTTTTAAGCCAACTTTTTCACTCTCCACTTTCCCTTTCATCAAGAGGCTTTTTAGTTCCTCTTTACTTTCTGCCATAAGAGTGGTGTCATCTGCATATCTGAGGTGATTGATATTTCTCCCGGCAATCTTGATTCCAGCTTGTGTTTCTTCCAGGCCAGCATTTCTCATGATATACTCTGCATAGAAGTTAAATAAGCAGGGTGACAATATACAGCCTTGATGTACTCCTTTTCCTATTATTATATGTAATCTTCAATGAGTTTTAGCAATAGTATGTACTTGTATAATCAGCACACCAAAGCAAGATCGAGAATATTACCATCACTCTAGGAATTTAACTCATTCTATTTTTCAGTCAATTCCACCTAAACAGAGCAGTCTAATTTTTGACTTCCATCTCCATAAAGAAATTTTTTTTTTTCTTATGCATTATCTATATGTAATCATGCAGTAAGTACTTTCTCGTGACTACTGCTTTGGCTCAAAACAGTGTTTTTGAAAATCATCTATGCTGCTGTATCAGTAGTTCATTCCTTTTCAGTGTTGAATAGTGTTTTGTTAGAAGAATGTACCATGATTTGCTTATCATTTCTCCTTTGGTGAATATTTAAATTGTTATTAGTGTTGTGAATTAAGCTGCTGGAAACAGTCATGTATCAGTTTTTATGTAGACATGTGTTCTTGTTTCTCTTTGGTAAGCATCTTGCTGGGTCATGGGGTAGAGGCATATTTAAATTTTTAAGAGCTGACAAATAGTTCTCCAAGTAAGTTGCTTTATTTTACATGATTACCAACAATGCCCAAAGAATCTCAGTTTTTCCATATCCTTGTCAACAATTGGTATTGTCAATATTTTAAATCTAAGTTCTTGTAAAGGATTGTTTTTTGGTAGATTTCATGAGATTTTCTACTAGTAAATAAGATGTCTAGTAAAATCAAGAAGAAATGGTGAGAGCATGGACAGCTTTGCTTTGTTTCTAATCTCAGGAAAAAGTTTCAATGTTTCACCAGCTGGTGTGATGTTAGCCGTAGGTTTTTTTTTTTTTCCAATTTTTTATTTTATTTATTTATTTCTCATTTTTAAAAAATTTTTATTTTTACTTTATTTTACTTTACATTACTGTATTGGTTTTGCCATATATTGACATGAATCCACCATGGGTGCACATGCATTCCCAAACATGAACCCCCCTCCCACCTCTCTCCCCATAATATTTCCCTGGGTCATCCCCGTGCACCAGCCCCAAGTATGCTATATCCTGCATCGAACATAGACTGGCGATTTGTTTCCTACAAGATAGTATACATGTTTCAGTGCCATTCTCCCAAATCATCCCACCCTCTCCCTCTCCCTCTGAGTCCAAAAGTCTGCTATACACATCTGTGTCTCCTTTGTTGTCTTGCATACAGGGTCATCATTGCCATCTTTCTAAATTCCATATATATGTGTTAGTATACTGTATTGGTGTTTTTCTTTCTGGCTTACTTCACTCTGTATAATCGGCTCCAGTTTCATCCACCTCATTAGAACTAATTCAAATGTATTCTTTTTAATGGCTGAGTAATACTCCATTGTGTATATGTACCACAGCTTTCTTATCCATTCATCTGCTGATGGACATCTAGGTTGTTTCCATGTCCTGGCTATTATAAACAGTGCTGTGATGAACATTGGGGAACATGTGTCTCTTTCAATTCTGGTTTCCTCAGTGTGTATGCCCAGCAGTGAGATTGCTGGGTCATGAGGCAGTTCTATTTGCAATTTTTTTAAGGAATCTCCACACTGTTCTCCATAGTGGCTGTACTACTTTGCATTCCCACCAACAGTGTAGGAGCGTTCCCTTTACTCCACACCTTCTCCAGCATTTATTGCTTGCAGAATTTTGGATCACAGCCATTCTGACTGGTGTGAAGTGGTACCTCATTGTGGTTTTGATTTGCATTTCTCTAATAATGAGTGATGTTGAGCATCTTTTCATGTGTTTGTTAGCCATCTGTATGTCTTCTTTGGAGAAATGTCTATTTAGTTCTTTGGCCCATTTTTTGATTGGGTCATTTATTTTTCTGGAATTGAGCTTTAGGAGTTGCTTGTATATTTTTGAGATTAGTTGTTTGTCAGTTGCTTCATTTGCTATTATTTTCTCCCATTCCGAAGGCTGTCTTTTCACCTTGCTTATATTTTCCTTTGTTGTGCAGAAGCTTTTAATTTTAATTAGATCCCATTTGTTTATTTTTGCTTTTATTTCCAGAATTCTGGGAGGTGGATCATAGAGGATCCTGCTGCGATTTATGTCAGAGAGTGTTTTGCCTATGTTCTCCTCTAGGAGTTTTATAGTTTCTGGTCTTACGTTTAGATCTTTAATCCATTTTGGGTTTATTTTTGTGTGTGGTTTTAGAAAGTGATCTAGTTTCATTCTTTTACAAGTGGTTGACCAATTTTCCCAGCACCACTTGTTAAAGAGATTGTCTTTACTCCATTGTATATTCTTGCCTCCTTGGTCGAAGATAAGGTGTCCATAGGTGTGTGGATGTATCTCTGGGCTTTCTATTTGGTTCCATTGATCTATATTTCTGTCTTTGTGCCAGTACCATACTGTCTTGATGACTGTGGCTTTGTAGTAGAGCCTGAAGTCAGGCAAGTTGATTCCTCCAGTTCCATTCTTCTTTCTCAAGATTGCTTTGGCTATTCAAAGTTTTTTGTATTTCCATAGAAATCTTGAAATTATTTGTTCTAGTTCTGTGAAAAGTATCTACAAAAATTGCATTGAATTTGTAGATTGCTTTAGGTCGTATACTCATTTTCACTATATTGATTCTTCCAATCCATGAACATGGTATATTTCTCCATCTATTAGTGTCCTCTTTGATTTCTTTCATCAGTGTTTTATAGTTTTCTATATATAGGTCTTTAGTTTCTTTAGGTAGATATATTCCTAAGTATTTTATTCTTTACGTTGCAATGGTGAATGGAATTGTTTCCTTAATTTCTCTTTCTATTTTCTCATTATTAGTGTATAGGAATGCAAGGGATTTCTGTGTGTTGATTTTATATCCTGCAACTTTACTACATTCATTGATTAGGTCTAGTAATTTTCTAGTGGAGTCTTTAGGGTTTTCTATGTAGAGGATCATGTCATCTGCAAACAGTGAGAGTTTTACTTCTTATTTTCCAATTTGGATTCCTTTTATTTCTTTTTCTTCTCTGATTGCTGTGGCCAAAACTTCCAGACCTATGTTGAATAGTAGTGGTCAAAGTGGGCACTCTTGTCTTGTTCCTGACTTTAAGGGAAATGCTTTCAATTTTTCATCGTTAAGGATAATGTTTGCTGTGGGTTTGTCATATGTAGCTTTTATTATGTTGAGATATAGCCATAGTTTTTTGATAGATGCCTTTTATCAGATTCAGGAAAATCACTTTCAAGTTTTCTGATAATTTTTATTAATAATATGAAATGAGTGTTGAAATAGATATTGGGTTTTGTCCAAAGCACTTATATCTATGAAAGAGCCCTATCACCATCTTCCTTTCCCTTGGAAGCAGTGAAATGAAGGGGATTTTTTAAACAAAATTAGAAACAATCCACAATTTAGGAAAATATGCTTACCACCATTATGACACCTGCTTAGCATTATAGCAGTCACAGAAGATTAAAAGGAAAATATGAGAATCAGTGTTCCATTGCTAATGGGCAAAGAATATAAGCAATAGTTCATAAAAGATGAAATGCAAATTGCTTAAAAGCATATAATAATTGATTAACTTAAACAGTAATCAAAGAAATGGAAATTACAGCCAGTTATCTCATTATTCATTAATTTTATTTGCATGATTAAAGAATAATATTCAGTGTTGTTCTGGTAAAGTATTTTTTTGTCAGACAGGTATTCTTACCTGACAGTGTAATCTATTTAGAAAAAAAAATTTGCAAACAAGGGTCAGGAGCCTTAAGAACATGCATGTCATCACACATTTAAGTCTTTTAAATGTATATAACACTAATTGTTATATACTTTAAATCTAAAAATATCATAAATATTTAACATTAGTTAAACTAACTCAGCATGACTGTGTATTAGAACATCATACAGCCATTATGATTATATTCCAAATACTGTTTATAGTATGAGGAAATGTCATAACTTAATCATGAATAATACAATATTTTAATAGATGATATGCTGCTGCTGCTAAGTAGCTTCAGTCGTGTCTGACTCTGTGCAACCCCAGAGATGGCAGCCTACCAGACTCTTCTGTCCCTGGGATTCTCTAGGCAAGAACACCGGAGTGGGTTGCCATTTCCTGCATGAGAGTGAAAAGTGAAAGGGAAGTTGCTCAGTCATGTCTGACTTTGCAATCCCATGGACTGCAGCCCACCAGGCTCCTCCATCCATGGAGTTTTCCAAGCAAGAATATTGGAGTGGGGTGCCATTGCCTTCTCCGAATAGATGATATAGCCTCAAGTATTTAAAAAATTTCTTTAAGTACTGGAAAATATATGCCAAATATTAACTGCATTTTTCCAGGCTAATAGTATCATGGATAACATTTTTGTTCTTTTAAAATTATTTTTGGGCTTTCCAAATTATCTTTTGCAGTCAGAAAAAAGAAATAGTGTATATATTGTATATATTTAAAAATCTGAATAATGAGAAGGGCCCAAATTAGAACTCAACCCTCTTGGTTCTGTTTTAGTAAAAAACATTTAATACTGAGCTAGAAAGTCAATAGTAAAACAAGATATAAAGAAAAAGTCTAAAATTCCACGCTGGAAAATTTGAAGATAAAAAGCTAAAAAGTCAAAGTCAAAATAAAAACATTTCATAGAAAAAGAAAGAATTATCAATACATTTACTGAAAACAGAAAAAAACTAAGATTTAATAAATAAACTCAACAAAGGTAAGCCAACTGTCTTGAAATGTTCAGAATACAGCTCAATTTGAGGTTAATGATAATTATTAACTTTTTATAATTCTGCCTTTTAAAACAATTTTTCAAGAAAGAAAGAAAATCTGCTAAAGCTAAAAGCCTAGAATATTTTTATTGCTATAATTAAATGTAATCAAAAAGTTGAAAATTATGTACCTAGAGGTTGAAAGTTGATTTAGTACTCTTGAAACAAAGCTCAGACTGTGATTTATGAATTAAGTAATTTTCTCTGGTGATGATAGTTTCTTAAAAATTGGAGCAATGAGAACATTTAATTGTATGGGGAAAGAGTTGTAAAGGGAAATACAGATACAGCTGATCAGTTTTTCTTCTCCAAACAGTACTGTGACTGATTCCACTAGCTCAATCCCAGTCCTGGCTCAGGCAGTAAAGAATCTGCCTGTAATTCGGGAGACCTGGGTTCAATCCCTGGGTTGGGAAGATACCCTGGAGCAGGGAATGGCAACCCACTCTAGTATTCTTGCCTGGAGAATCCCATAGACAGAGGAGCCTGGCGGGCGCTACAGTCCACGGGGTCACAAGGAATTGGACACGACTGAGTGACTAACATTTTTACTTTACTTTTTCACAGATAGAGCTGATCAGCTTTTCTTCCCCAAACAGTACTGAGAATGACTCCACAGTCTCAGCCCCAGTCACACTAAGTTAGCTGTTTGGTAGCCGATTTTCCTGGACCAACTTCCAAGCATTTCTGGACTTGAATTTTCCCTTAAAATGCATATGTCATAAATACTGCCACTCTTTTTCCAGTTCCTCATTCACTTTTAATGTACTTTCCAATGGTGTAATGCAATTCAATCTTCAGAATTTTGAAAACAAGGTAAGATGATACTTCCTCACCTCTTTCTTGGAGAAGGGCATGGCAACCCAATCAAGGGTTCTTGCCTGGATAACTCTATGGACCGCAGAAGCCTGGTTGGCTGCAACTCATAGGGTCACAAAGAGCTGGACAGGACTGAAGCAACTTAGCACTCACAGCACCTCTTTCTAGCTGAGAGAAGTCATGTGACATGTTTTGGCCAATCAGTTGTAAGAAGCAGAATATTCCTTACTGTTCAACATTCCCAACTTTCTTTAGCCTCTCTCATTACAAGCAGAAAAACTGATGGTGGCTGTTGCATAAGCCTGGGTACTGGGGTTCAACCCTTATGAAGCTGAACCCCCAGTCAACCCATAATGGACATGCATCATGATAAGAAATAAACTTTGTTGTTTAAAGCTACTGCAATTCATTACCATAGCATTAACTGAGCCTATCTTAACCAAAATATTAAATAGTAGAGACTTGGTTAAATGATTAGTGATATAACATACCTTGGGGAACTGTGTAGTCATTATAAATTTTAATGTCAGACTACAATTTGAAAAGGTGTTTATAATATATTAATATTATGGGAAAATGGTCTTATTTTAGTATATGTAATGCAAATTAACACACATGTATTTGCATAAACAAGGATTAGAATATTTTATACTAAAACAGAATAACAGCAAAATACTACATACCAAAATATTAGTCAGGATAACAGGGTAGTGGTTCCATAGGTGATAATTTTCTTTTTGCTTATTTCTATACTCTCTTGTTTTCACAATAAATATATAAAATATGAATGACATAGTAGGAGTTTTTAATGAGAGAAATGAAACATATTTGAAGTGTGCTGTAATGTGGCAAATACTTTCTATGTAAGTATATTAAAATACTAATTTTCCAATTCTTAGTATCCAAATCAAACTGTATAATAAACATACCTGATAAAAATCGTAAGACACTTAACTCTAGGGTAAAAAGGTTATCCCACAGACTGTTATAATCATCACAGTCTGAAATATCTTGTCTTCAGTTGAAAGACAAGGGTTTCAATTATAGAGGAAAATTCTAAAAATGTGACACCTTCCTGTGGTGACAATAAGACTTGACAAGTAGTGTTTGCCCTGAGGCATTCCCTGGTCTTATTTTCCTCTTCAGAAATGGCTCAAAGAGCTCTTTTAAGGCAGCCCTACAGCAGACATCTGACCTTCTGTGTTTGCTCTGACTCTACATTATAATAAAAGCTCTGAGAATTGTCAGAGGAAGACTGCCTCAGGGTGTGCATGTGGTCACATTTTAAAGCAACTTTCAGTAAGTAATGCTTGGAACTTTCTAGCAACACTGGGAAAGAGGAGTCCAACTTCCTGAGTTGTTCCAATACTTAAACTCTCTGGAGTAGGTTTTATCCCTCAGTAAACTGAGCACAAGAGCCTCGGTGGGAATATTGACAGGGCTAGATTTGGGGATGTTTCCCTTAGATAGACCTAAGGGCAAGATTTCAACACCCTTTAATGTAAGCTTTTACTCTGTTAAGGGCATCTGTGAAAGGGAATCGCCTACAGGTTTTCCTTTGACAGTTTTGTTTTTTTTTTTTTTAATTGATATAATAATGCCAATGTACTTTTACTTCCATTGGAAATGCTCAAAACCTTTTCAACAGAGCAGAAAAAACAAAATCTGAAACCTCCCTATAGGTAAATCAGCCTCCAACTCTCAACATTACCAAACTTGGGTTTGGCTGCTTGCCTCTCAAAAACCAAAAATCGAGAGGCAAGTGGCAATGGCAACCCACTCCAGTACTCTTGCCTGGAAAACCCTATGGATGGAGGAGCCTGGTAGGCTGCAGTCCATGGGGTCGTGAAGAGGCGGACACAACTGAACGACTTCACTTTCACTTTTCACTTTCATGCATTGGAGAAGGAAATGGCAACCCACTCCAGTGATCTTGCCTGGAGAATCCCAGGGACGGGGGACCCTGGTGGGCTGCCGCCTATGGGGTCGCACAGAGTCAGACATGACTGAAGCGACTTAGCAGCAGCAGCAGCAGCAGCAGCAGCAGAGAGGCAAGTGCCAATAGAAAGAGAAGGTGGTCAGATAATCAGAAAAGCTGGTCATTCGGGTAAAAGGTGAACTTGAGTCCCAAGATGAACTCCAAAGATTCTGCTCAACCCTGACAGTTTTTAAAGGGAAAAAAGTGGGAAGAAGCTCAGTGAATCATGGAAGCAGGAGGTTGGACTGCGTCCTTCTTTGTTGCATGCAGGCTGACTGACTCTTCAGATTTTATCTTGCTATTGTGATCTGCCTGCAGGATTGCTAAGAGGTCTGTAGATGGTAGTGAGCTAGTCATTCTTTAATACTTAATTCTTCATTTTAATTTCTTTTAAGAATCAACAGATTAGGCCTCTTGTGCATTCAGGAGAGCTTAAATCAGGAATTAGTGATCTCATTCCTATAATTAGGTTCTTTCAAGGTTAGAGGGGAGCATAAATGTACAAACAGGAAAAGGAGCAAAAGAGCTACTTTCATCAAGGTTAGCTTAGCACTCGGTCTTCTAAAATACTGATCTGCAAACATACAAACAGATCCCCCATTCCTCTGCCTAAGTAAATGAGATTTGTATGACTTTTCTTATTACTAACAGAGTCTTGAGGGGAAGAGGAATCCAGCTAGTTAATAGAGTTTTTTGTTGTTTATCCAAGATTTCACACTTTGAGAAATACTTCAGTTCAGTCCAGTCGCTCAGTCGTGTCTGACTCTTTGCAATCCCATGAATCACAACACACCAGGACTCCCTGTCCATCACCAACTCCCAGAGTTCACTCAGACTCACGTCCATCGAGTCAGTGATGCCATCCAGCCATCTCATCCTCTGTCGTCCCCTTCTCCTCCTGCCCCGAATCCCTCCCAGCATCAGGGTCTTTTCAAATGAGTTAGCTCTTTTCATTAGGCAGCCAAAGTACTGGAGTTTCAGCTTTAGCATCATTCCTACCAAAGAACTCCCAGGACTGATCTTCAGAATGGACTGGTTGGATCTCCTTGCAGTCCAGGGGACTCTCAAGAGTCTTCTACAACAACGCAGTTCAAAAGCATCAATTCTTTGGTGCTCAACTTTCTTCACAGTCCAACTCTTACATCCATACGTGACCACTGGAAAAACAATATCGTTGACTAGATGGACCTTTGTTGACAAAGGAATGTCTCTGCTTTTCAATATGCTATCTAGGTTGGTCATAACTTTTCTTCTAAGGAGTAAGCATCTTTTAATTTCATGGCTACAGTCACCATCTACAATGATTTGGGAGTCCTAAAAGATAAAGTCTGACACTGTTTCCACTGTTCCCCCATCTATTTCTCATGAAGTGATGGGACCAGATGCCATGATCTTCATTTTCTGAATGTTGAGCTTTAAGCCAACATTTTCACTCTCCTCTTTCACTACGCTCAAGAGGCTTTTTAGTTCCTCTTCACTTTCTGCCATAAGGGTGGTGTCTTCTACATATCTGAGGTTCTTGATATTTCTCCCAGCAATCTTGATTCCAGCTTGCACTTCCTCCAGCCCAGCATTTCTCATGATGTACTCTGCATAGAAGTTAAATAAGCAGGGTGACAATATACAGCCTTGACATAGTCCTTTTCCTATTTGGAACCAGTCTGTTGTTCCATGTCCAGTTCTAACTGTTACTTCCTTACCAGCATACAATTTTCTCGAGAGACAGGTCTGATATTCCCATCTCTTGAAGAATTTTCCAGAGTTTATTGTGATCCACACAGTCAAAGGCTTTGGCATAATCAATAAGGCAGAAGTAGATGTTTTTCTGGAACTCTCTTGCTTCTTCGATGATCCAGCAGATGTTGACAATTTGATCTCTGGTTCCTCAGTTCAGTTCAGTTCAGT
Source organism: Budorcas taxicolor (assembly GCF_023091745.1). NCBI lineage: Eukaryota > Metazoa > Chordata > Mammalia > Artiodactyla > Bovidae > Budorcas > Budorcas taxicolor. Next base: position 73,911,239 of record NC_068918.1, on the reverse strand, counting down.
CACTCATCGTGTCTGACTCTTTGCGAACCCCTGAATCGCAGCACACCAGGCCTCCCTGTTCATCACGATCTCCCGTAGTTCACTCAGACTCACGCCCATCGAGTCCGTGATGCCATCCAGCCATCTCATCCTCTGTTGTCCCCTTCTCCTCCTGCCCCCAATCCCTCCCAGCATCAGAGTCTTTTCCAATGAGTCAACTCTTCGCATGAGCTGGCCAAAGTACTAGAGTTTCAGCTTTAGCATCACTCCTTCTAAAGAAATCCCAGGGTTGATCTCCTTCAGAATGAACTGGTTGGATCTCCTTGCAGTCCAAGGGACTCTCAAGAGTCTTCTCCAACACCACAGTTCAAAAGCATCAATTCTTCGGCACTCAGTCTTCTTCACATCCAACTCTCTCATCCATACATGACACAGGAAAAACCATAGCCTTGACTAGACAGTCCTTAGTCGGCAAAGTAATGTCTCTGCTTTTGAATATGCTATCTAGGTTGGTCATAACTTTCCTTCCAAGGAGTAAGCGTCTTTTAATTTCATGGCTGCTATCACCATCTGCAGTGATTTTGGAGCCCAAAAAAATAAAGTCTGACACTGTTTCCACTGTTTCCCCATCTATTTCCCATGAAGTGATGGGACTGGATGCCATGATCTTCGTTTTCTGAATGTTGAGCTTTAGGCCAACTCTTTCACTCTCCTCTTGCACTTTCATCAAGAGGCTTTTTAGCTCCTCTTCACTTTCTGCCTTAAGGGTGGTGTCATCTGCATATCTGAGGTGATTGATATTTCTCCCGGCAATCTTGATTCCAGCTTGTGTTTCTTCCAGTCCAGTGTTTCTCATGATGTACTCTGCATAGAAGTTAAATAAGCAGGGTGACAATATACAGCCTTGACTTACTCCTTTTCCTATTTGGAACCAGTCTGTTCTTCCATGTCCAGTTCTGACTGTTGCTTCCTGACCTGCATACAGATTTTTCAAGAGGCCGGTCAGGTGGTCTGGTATTCCCATCTCTTGAAGAATTTTCCACAGTTTCTTGTGATCCACACAGTCAAAGGCTTTGGCATAGTCAATAAAGCAGAAATAGATATTTCTCTGGAACTCTCTTGCTTTTTCCATGATCCAGCGGATGTTGGCAATTTGATCTCTGGTTCCTCTGCCTTTTCTAAAACCCTCTTGAACATCAGGGAGTTCACGGTTCACATATTGCTGAAGCCTGGCTTGGAGAATTTTGAGAATTACTTTACTAGTATGTGAGATGAGTGCAATTGTGCGATAGTTTGAGCATTCTTTGGCATTGCCTTTCTTTGGGATTGAAATGAAAACTGACCTTTTCCAGTCCTGTGACCACTACTGAGTTTTCCAAATTTGCTGGCATATTGAGTGCAGCACTTTGACAGCATCACCTTTCAGGATTTGAAAGAGCTCAACTGGAATTCCATCACCTCCACTAGCTTTGTTCATAGTGATGCTTTCTAAGGCCCACTTGACTTCACAATCCAGGATGTCTAGCTCTAGGTGAGTGATCACACCATCGTGATTATCTGGGTCGTGAAGATCTTTTTCGTGCTGTTCTTCCGTGTATTCTTGCCACCTCTTCTTAATATCTTCTGCTTCTGTTAGGTCCATACCATTTCTGTCCTTTACGGAGCCCATCTTTGCATGAAATGTTCCCTTGGTCTCTCTAATTTTCTTGAAGAGATCTCTAGTCTTTCTCATTCTGTTGTTTTCCTCTATTTCTTTGCATTGATTGCTGAGGAAGGCTTTCTTATCTCTTCTTGCTATTCTTTGGAACTCTGCATTCAGATGCTTATATCTTTCCTTTTCTCCTTTGCTTTTTCCTTCTCTGCTGGGAGCCAGCGTGAGGAATCCCACCCGTGACAAGGTCATGCAGCAGAGGCCTTGATGGGCAAGGCGAATCTGGCCTCAGGTTCTCCCCCTGGTATTTCCTGAGCATGTACCCCCCAAAAATAAGAATCTGCCTGCCTAATTGTCCTTATAATCATTCTTCCTTTTATTTTTCTACTTTTCTGACACTCTCTGGAAAAAGTTAATTCAGGGCTTCAGTCTACTGCAAAAGAATGTCTCAGCTTAAAACCCCCTCTGATAGCTCTCTAATTTGCCTAACAGATTCCCCCGGGCATTTTACAGCTTGTGAATTGTTTACAGTCTCCCAACCAAGAGAGCCACAGGAAGCTTAAAACATCCTAGGATTTCAGGGGCTTCCGAGGTGTCAAGATCATTAGAATAAAACTGATTAAGCCTTTCATTGTTGAGCCATTACTTGCTGCCAAATTTTCATATCTTTTATTTGTTGATATAGTTGGTATATAGAAAAAACAAGTAACAATGTTAGATCTTTGAGTTAAGTACCTTCTTGTTATAACCCACTGCGCCTTTGTTCTATAGAGATGTAACTTTAGTGCTTTAAGGAGATGCAGATTAAAGAAAAGCACTTCAGGGGAAACAAGATTAACATTCATTAAGGAAGGGAGCCAAAAAGTGTTAGCAAGCCTCTTGGCCAGAAGATAATGTAAATCACCTGAGACCTTTTGTATACAAAAAGATATACGGAAAGGGTCAGGACTGCTGCCCCTGCATGACTCTGTATCTTCCATTATGTAAAACTTAGGGTATATAGTAGTTTTGATGTTAGCAACACTAGACTTTTGAGTTAATTACTTTTCTTTTGTTATATATCACTGCACTCCTTGTGTCCTTGCTATATAAGAATATAACTTTATTTAGAGTTTTCTGAGGGTGTCACCAGACTTTGGGAAGATCAACACAAATAAGTCTTCTGGTTGACAAACCCTTATCAGAAAAAAGGCTGTAAAGTGTTAATTGGCCCTCTGGCTGGAAGACGGTGTAAATCACCTAAGGCTTGTGTATACAATTAGGCATGCAGAGAGAAAGCCTGGTTTTGATAAGAGTCTGGGCTGCTAATGCTGCATAACTTTGTATTACCCATTGATCTCTATGTACAATCAAAAATGTATAAAAGGCCTTCCTAGACAATAGAGGTCAGGCAAGTCATTGGAAGGACTGGTTTCCCCCGTGCCTCCTCTTTACTCTAATTTCAGGCTGTATTCCCATCTGGGGTGTGGAGGCTCGCCATGTGTACTTACTTGTCCCAGCTTCTAAGATCCCATAAGAGAGAGAGCCCAAGGCGGGGCACTCTCCGATATTCAAACAGACGCCGGTGGCCTAACGTAGATGGTGCAAGCTCCTTGTCTGGAACTTTGTTGGCTTTCCATGTAAACCAAGTTATTCAGCCTCTTTTCTCCACTTAATTTGCCTACTACACTATTTCTTCCTAATCTAATGTTATATTAATAAATAAATAAGTTTTCTCCTCGCCTACTTTGTCTCTCCTTCGAATCACCCTGGATCCACTGGGGCTGGACCCCGGCACTTCTCTTCTTTTCACAGTTATTTGTAAGGCCTCGCCAGACAGCCATTTTGCTTTTTTGCATTTCTTTTCCATGAAGATGGTCTTGATCCCTGTCTCTTGTACAGTGTCATGAACCTCAGTCCATAGTTCATCAGGCACTCTATCTATCAGATCTAGGCCCTTAAATCTATTTCTCACTTCCACTGTATAATCATAAGGGACTTGATTTAGGTCATACCTGAATGGTCTAGCGGTTTTCCCTACTTTCTTCAATTTCAGTCTGAATTTGATAATAAGGAGTTCATCATCTGAGCCACAGTCAGCTCCTGGTCCTGTTTTTGTTGACTGTATAGAGCTTCTCCATCTTTGGCTGCAAAGAACATAATCAATCTGATTTCGGTGTTGACCATCTGGTGATGTCCATGTGTAGAGTCTTCTCTTGTGTTGTTGGAAGAGGGTGTTTGCCATGACTAGTGCATTTTCTTGGCAAAACTCTATTAGTCTTTGCCCTGCTTCATTCCGCATTCCAAGGCCAAATTTACCTGTTACTCTAGACGTTTCTTGACTTCCTACTTTTGCATTCCAGTCCCCTATAATGAAAAGGACATCTTTTTTGGGTGTTAGTTCTAAAAAGATCTTGTAGGTCTTCATAAAACCGTTCAACTTCTGCTTCTTCAGCGTTACTGGTTGGGGCATAGACTTGGATTACTGTGATATTGAATGGTTTGCCTTGGAAATGAACAGAGATCATTCTGTCATTTTTGAGATTGTATCCAAGTACTGCATTTCAGACTCTTTTGTTGACCGTGATGGCTACTCCATTTCTTCTAAGGGATTCTTGCCCACAGTAGTAGATATAATGGTCATCTGAGTTAAATTCACCCATTCCAGTCCATTTTAGTTCACTGATTCCTAGAATGTTGATGTTCACCCTTGCCATCTCTTGTTTGACCACTTCCAATTTGCCTTGATTCAGGGACCTGACATTCCAGGTTCCTATGCAATATTGCTCTTTACAGCTTCGGACCTTGCTTCTATCAGCAGTCACATCCACAATTGGGTATTGTTTTTGCTTTGGATCCATCCCTTCATTCTTTCTGGAGTTATTTCTTCCCTGACCTCCAGTAGCATATTGGGCACCTACTGACCTGGGGAGTCCCTCTTTCAGTATCCTATCATTTTGCCTTTGCATACTGTTCATGGGGTTCTCAAGGCAAGAATACTGATGTGGTTTGCCATTCCCTTCTCCAGTGGACCACATTCTGTCAGACCTCTCCACCATGACCCTCCCATCTTGGGTGGCCCCAAGGGCATGGCTTAGTTTCATTGAGTTAGACAAGGCTATGATCTTAGTGTGATTAGATTGACTAGATTTCTGGGAGTGTGGTTTCAGTGTGTCTGCCCTTTGATGCCCTCTTGCAACACCTACCGTCTTACTTGGGTTTCTCTTACCTTGGACGTGGTGTATCTCTTCATGGCTGCTCCAGCAAAGCACAGCCACTGCTCCTTACCTTGGACAAAGTGTATCTCCTCACTGCTGCCACTTAGAGCTCTCTAAAATGGAGCCAGTAGGCCACTGAAGAAATGTGATGTATGCACATCTCAGCCTGCATGAAATATGACCTTTGACAACTTACTGTCATGAAGAAGTCATCCAGAATATCCAGAATCTCAAGATACTTACTGGACCTCCCATCCAAAAATAACTCATTTTTACTTAAGCTCAAGTGTTTGCTGTCTGGAGTCAGAGTCAATCACAGCTCCCACTTAACAACTTTCTGACTTTTTGTCTTTATAAGCCCCTGACTCTTTTTCTTCTCCAGAACACTTTCAGCTTTACTCAAATCTGTGTCTCCCAAATTGCAATTCTAAAGACTTCAAATAAACACTTTGCAGCCTCTGTATTGCTTTGTGTTCGACAGGTGCTGTCCCCACAGTGCCTAGTGGGTGAGAAGACCCCACTGCCATAATTCTGACCTTTCACTGAAGCCTTACCAAAAGTCACTGCCTTATGGAAGCTGTACAGCTAGGAACAAAGAAAGGTTGGTCCTCACACACATAAGGAAGGGGCTGAATGATGGAGAAGGCAAAGATGACATCAAGTTTAGGTCATGCAAACACTACTGACAGTATTAACATAACCATAAGAAATTAGGGAGATTTGGTGAAGAAGAGATTATTGAAGATAAAAGAAAAGACAATTGACTGATAGAGTAAAATGCTAAAGGAGAAAGGAGGGAGAAATCAAGCATAAGGAGAGACAGTGGGGGGAAATATTGAAAAGGATGTTGGATGTTATATTTTTTTTCTCATCCCAGTGTGTGTGTGTGTGTGTGTGTGTGTGTGTGTATGTGTCTTGTGGCTCAGCTGATAAAGAATCGCCTGCAATGTGGGAGACCTGGGTTCAATCCCTGGGTTGGGAAGATTCCCTGGAGAAGGGAAAGGTTACCCATTCCAATATTCTGGCCTGGAGAATTCCATGGACTATATAGAGGTTGCAAAGAGCTGGACACAACTGAATGGCTTTCACTTTTACTTTCTTTCACGGTGTGTGTGTGTGTGTGTGTGCACATAACAATATAAAAATACAAGGCTCATTTGTTCACCTAGATAAGGAGGTTAATATATGTTGTTTTTTAGTCGCTAAGTCATGTCTAACATTTTGCGACCCCATGGACTGCAGCCTGCCAGGTTCCTCTGTCCATGGGATTATCTTGGCAAGAATACTAGAGTGGCTTGCCATTTCTTTCTCCAGGGGATCTTCCTGACTCAGGAATTGAACCCACATCTCCTGCACTGCAAGCAGATTCTTTACCACTGAGCCACCAGGAAAGCACTTGATATATACTCAATATATACCAAATTGACCAGGAGGCCTTACATTCTGATGGTAGGAGCCGTTGGCAGACACAGAAGCACAGTGAGTCTAGCCTTTGGTTGCTAAGAAAGAGCAAAGAGAAAATTAAGTACACTGTCCAGAGGCAGAGCAGGAGCAAGAAAGAAAGGAAGTAGTCCAAAAGGCTCATTGCATTCAGAGGGCAAAGGCAGAGGGCAAAAACAAGGTGTGTGAGAAAAGATGTGTCATAGGCTGAGAAAGTAGAGTGGACACATTCTGGAATGAATATGAGGTACCAAGCCTGGAGCAAGACCGCCCAAAGAGTTCATATGTAGAGTCAGGCCTAGTCTATAAGGCATGGGCAGTTACAGGCATGGGCATTTACAGGCATGGTTGTGCCAACAAGCAAAATGGAAGTATTAAGCTTGATCCTTAAGGTTTAGAGAAATATAGTACAAATACATAGCAGGAATCATTTGCTTTCAAGAGAGTGCCCAGTTGAATAAGTAGTTGAATTTTTGAGGCAAGTCAGTGTGTTTATTTTAAGTTAAATGGAAAATGATAATTAGGATTCATTTATTTGCCTTTTTATTTAGTACAAGCATAATAGCAAATGCAGAGTGGTTCATAATTCCTTTAAAATTTATTTCCCAAGTCAAATGTTTAATTTTATAAGGCAGCCAGTCCTGCGTTTCATTGAGATAGAGGACCTCTCTTTGAATTCCTGTCTTCAAATTTACTTGACTTGCTGAGGCTTAATTTTTATGGTTCTGATTAACAAATGGCAGAAGTCAAAAATGCCACTTATTTCGAAGAGCGAAACTGATTTAAGAGATGAAACCAAGGCTTATTCATTGCATATCCTAAAATGTAATTGATCTCTTGGTGAAAGACTTGATGGACAAATTGCTTTCATTAGTCCAAGAGTCTTAGGAAGGCTGATTTAACATAAACAGGTCAAGCACTTTCCAGCTTGATTTCTCCTCATGTAGGCCATTTTTGTAGAGTAAGGAAGTCTGACAAATATTAAACTCTAACATTTTACATCTTTCTAAATTACCTTCCTACTTAGTCAGTGTATTTGGACTTCAATGTGCCTAACAGTAATCAGTGTATATATGTTAAATTGAGTCCTTTGCCAGGTAGTATCATGGCATATATGTATTGTGTAAGTATCAGAATACTTGCCATTTTAAGTTCATTTTTAGTGTGTCAAAACTAAGTTTTTGCTTTTATTTTGCTTTGTTTTTCAGTTAGTTCAGTCACTCAGTCAGTTCTGACTTTTTGCAACCCCATGGACTGCAGCACGCCAGGCTTCCCTGTCCATCACCAAGTCCTGGACTTTGTTTTTACTTATTCCCTTAACACTGGTCATCTGGGCTGTAGTCAATTTTGCACCTTGGGAAGTGGTACATCTTTGCTTGATCACTATTGCAGTCTGGCACAGGGAGCAAAGGGAAGCCTGTATCCATGTTTCAGTGACCTTGGAATCAGAGGAAAATGCAAGTATCAGGTCTGGGGAAAACAAATGCAACCTAAAAGATCTATCTGCTACAGAGAAGAGACGAGACAGAACACAGGCTGGGTGGTCTGAATAGAGTTGAGATGAATGCTAAGGTCTACGTTGTTTGCACTGCTTTCCAGGACTCGGTCTGGTCTTCTGCAGGGAAACAATCCTGACTCTTCTGTCTATAGAGAAAAAAAACTAAGGGGTGAGGGCTTCCCTGGTGGCTCAGATGGTAAAGCATCTGCCTGCAACAGGAAACCCGGGTTCAATACCTGGGTCTGGAAGATCCCCCAGAGAAGACAATGGCAACCCACTCCAGTATCCTTGTCTGGAGAATCCCATGGACAGAGGAAGCCTGGTGGGCTACAGTCCATGGAGTCACAAAGAGTCAAACATGACTGAGTAACTGACACTTCATACAGCTTTATAAAGATGTATTTGATAGCAGATTTACAAAAAAATGCACAGGTCTTACACATGTAACCATTCGAAAAGGTTCTTTTTGAAAATGGAGGGCACCATGATAAGTGTTTTCATAGTCATTTTCACTTATGAGTTCTTCATAAAAATGAGGACAATATTAAAGTTATGTGAAGGGCTTTCCACCAGACAGTAAATTTTCAAGTTCAGGTGTGTAGTTTTCTGGAGATCTAAATGATTTCAGAAATGGAGCTCAGAATAAATTTTAGATTTCCTTCCTTTTTCTGTACCCAAACTGCTCTTGTTGAAATTAACATGATTTTCATGTTGCTAATTTCAGTGAAAATCTTTAGGACTAATCTTATTTCACCCTCCAGCAACACTTCATACTTCTTTCTGCCTAAAATTCTTTCTTAATACTAGTAGCTCACATTTAGCAAGCATGATGCTAAGAACTTTACAGCCACATAATCAACTTCACTTACAGGTGAGAAAGCTGAGGCTCAGAAAGATTAAGTAGCTTAATGATCATCTCATAACTGGTGAAGCCCAAACCCTGTGTGTCTGATTCCAAAGCTCGTGCTGCTAACCAGGATACTATCTTGCCCACCTCCTACCTATTTCTCTATATCCTTCTCCTCTCCACACTTTCTTTCAGTACACCTTATCTGGTACAACAGTAGAATTGAGACTCAGTAGGCAATGGCACCCCATTCCAGTACTCTTGCCTGGAAAATCCCATGGATGGAGGAGCCTGGTGGGCTGCCGTCTATGGGGTCACACAGAGTCGGACACAACTGAAGCGACTTGGCAGCAGCAGCGGTCCTTAGCCGGACTGCACACTAGTGTTACCTGGGAATTTTTTGTTAAATGTAGATGCCCCATCTTGCTTGGGATCAATGAACCAGAATCTTGGGGAGTGAAGCTGCCTGGGCATCTGTAGGTTTAAAAAGTTCTCCAAGTGATTCTAATGGCAAAAAGGGCTGAAAACGACACAGCATCTAGAATAGTTCCTGTGCATGTGTGCTAAATTTCTTCAGTTGTGTCTGACTTTTTGAGATCCTATGGACCATAGCCCACCAGGCTCCTCTGCCCACAGAATTTCCCAGCCAAGAATATTGGAGTGAGTTGCCATATGCTCCTGCAGGGGATCTTCCCAACCCAGGGATCAAATCCACGACTCTTATGTCTCCTGCACTGGCAAGAAGGTTCTTTACACTAGTGCTGCCTGAGAAGCCCTCGAATAGTTCTCAAATAGGATTAACTATTAGAATTAACTGAGAATCTAAAAACCCTGTCTGGGATGGACAAGGAATCTGTGTTTTATCAAAAAATCATAGAGATTCTGATTATGAATCACGTTTGGAAACAGTTCAGAGTTTCTCTTTTGATTACCTGCTACTAAAGAAAACTTTACACAGGAGCTTTATGGTATCGTTATTCTGTGATGTTAAAACATAACAGACCACTACAAAAAGCAAAGTGAGATTTTGAAACACAAATAGAAGTGTTTGCAACCTCCTTTTTTTAAAAAAAAATTTTATTGGAGTATGGTTGATTTACAGTACTGTGTTGGTTTCAGGTGTACAGCAAAGAGAATCAATTATACAGATACATAGAGTCACTTTTTAAGATTCTTTCCCCATATAGGCCATTATAAAGTACTGAGTGTCCTCCACTATACAGAGGAATATGTAAAGAAGTGGTACATATATACAATGGAATATTACTCAGCCATAAAAAGAACAAAATGATGCCATTTGCAGCAACATGGCTGGACTTTGAGACTGTTATACTAAGTGAAGTATGTTAGACAGAGAAAGATAAATATCGTATGATATCGCTCATATTTGGAATCTAAAAAGGGGTACAAAGAAACTTATTTACAAAACAGAAATAAAGTTATAGATGCAAAAAGCAAATTTATGGTTACCAAGGGGTAAGGGGGAGGGAGGGATAAATTGAGAGACTGGGATTGGCATATACCCTTGCAGTCCAATGGACACTCAAGAGTCTTCTCCAACACCACGATGAAAAAGGCATCAATTCTTTGGCTCTCAGCCTTCTTTATGGTCCAACTCTCACATCTGTACATGACTACTGGAAAAACCATAGCTTTGACTATACCAACCTTTGTTGGAAAAGCAATGTCTCTGCTTTTTAACACACTGTCTATTTTAGTCATGGCTTTCTTTCAAGGAGCAAGGGTCTTTTAATTCTATGGCTGCAGTCATCATCTGTGGTGATTTTGGAGGCTCCCAAAATAAAATCTGTCACTGTTTCCTATTTTTTCCCCCCATCTATTTGCCATGAAGTAATGGGACTGGATACCACGAACTTAGTCTATTGAATGTGAAGTTTTAAGCCAGTTTTTTCACTGTCCTCTTTCACCTTCATCAAGAAGCTTTTTAGTTCCTCTTCGCTTTCTGCCATCAGAGTGGGATCATCTGCATATCTGGGGTTATTGATATTTCTACCAAGAATATTGACTCCAGCCTGTGATTCATCCAGCCTGGGATTTCACATGATGTACTCTGCATATCAGTTAAATTAGCATTTAAGTTAAATATTTGTCCTTGAGATCATTCAAGTCCTCCGCATCTGTGAAGCCTCCATCAAGACGGAGAGAGGGTCAGGATTAGGTGGTACAGGCAGGTGATTCCTAGCACTCTGTGCACTTCTCTGTCACTCCATTTATCACATAAAATTGAACTGCTCTGTCTTTGTGTCTGCTCACCAACCAGCCTGTTAGTCCTGTGAGAACACTGACTTTGTGTTAGCCATCTAGGTGTTCTCAAACACTTTTCATATGACTGCAAAAATAAAATGTTTCTCATTGAAGAAAACTTCAGAAAAAATATAAAATCATAGGTAGAAAAGGAAAACTCCCCACAGTTCTAGAGATAATCACTGTTGATGTTTGGTTTATTTCTCTCTTTTCAAGCAGACTGAGTACATAATTGAAGTTATTTTCTCCACCATTATGTATGTGTGTGTTTCCCAGTTTTCTGGAAGATAAAGAATCTAAATTTTTAAGAGACGTTCTGGTTCTGCCCCTAGAATGCCCTGCGCCTGCTCACCCCATGAGAATCTCTTTTTGTACTCATTCTTGCCACTCACTTTAGCTCTGTCATGCTCTCTACCAGGGCCAGGCTCCATATCCCTTTTGTGTTCAGTTCTAGAGAAACTGATTGATTATTTACCTCAAACCAATCACTGAAATAAACATTATGGAGAATATAAAAATGGGAAGACAGATTCTTTCCTCAGGGATCTGTGAGCAGGGAAGGAAAGAGAGACACTAGATGAAAGACTGAAGATGCTGTATTTGGGGGTCTTGTGTAAAGGAAGTTCACTTACAGGGATAGTCGAACAGTGGATGGTGAATCTGAGCTGAGTTTTAAGTCTGACAGATGGAATAGGGCATATCTGGGCTGAAAACAGTAGGACTAAGTTCAGCACAAGAAGAAATAAGACTTGCCCCAAGCTCACCTCAGTTGCTTGTTAGAAAGTGGGATTCCTTTCCCCACTGCACTGAGGAAGGAAGGCAATAGGAATGTCTTCTTAAGAAGCTTGAGATCCAGGTGATCTCAAGCTGTTGATTTGGAGACAGGCATTTGGAAAGATTAACATTCAACTTGTAGCCTTGGGTTTCTGTCCCAAGGCTATGGGATATGATACAGGGAAACAGACCTTTTCAGACGATATTGTGGAAGTCAAATGGCAACCTACACAGTACCTAATTCCTGGGGCAACAGGGAGCCACGAAAGATATTTTTGAGCCAGGAAATGATGTCATCAGAGCTGTGATTTAGGAAGACAAAAACACAGGGCTTCGTTGCTAAACTTTGGTACCTATGGAATCTAAATTGAGCTTTTAATACAGAGGATCAGGGTTTGCATCTGAAATATGGAATCAGTTGCTCAGTGTAGACCCAAAGCCTCCACATTTTTAAGTTCTATGAGAAAGAGATTGGTGCAGACTCAAGTCCTCAGACCCTATGCCAATGCACGGACTTTTGCACAGAGGTTGACCTAAGAATTCTGTGAGACCTTGCCTGTGACTGTGTGGTTTTGAATCCTCAGAATGAGACAAATTATCTCCCAGCTTCCACAAGACCATTATAGGGTCTTGTTCCTCTCTCCCATGGAAGAGCACCCCTAACTAAATTATCTTGGGCTTAGAAACTAAGCTGAGAAACTAGGCTGTAGCTCTAGCTGAACTTCCTTAAAACCATTACCTGCTACGTGCGCCTCATGCTCATTGGTTAACCTCATATAGAAGGTGTTGATTCAAGCAAAATAGACATCCAAGCACAATTGAAACATTACAGGCCAGATTCATCATAAAGCTCTTTTCAGAAATGGAGACTAGAAAAAATAAAGTTGCTTATTATCAAGTGGTAATCAGAGACAATTATGATTAAAACTCTATAAATCACTGTCTTAGAATATTTGTTTTGTGTTTTACTCAGATTCACAAATGGCTATTTCATACTCTCTAGCTTATCTGCAATGTACGTGCATGCTAAGTCATTTCAGTTGTGTCCAACCCTTTGCAACCCTACAGACTATAACCCGCCAAGCTCCTCTGTCCATGGGATTCTCCAGACAGGAATACTAGAGTGGGTTGTCATGCCCTCCTCCAGGGGATCTTCCCCACCCATGGATCAAAACTGCATCTCCTGCAGTTCGTGCATTGCAGGCAGATTCTTTGACCATTGAGCCACTAGGGAAGCAGCTTTTATGTAAAAATATAAACTTAAGACATGAACCTCTTTAAAAAATAGATGAACACAGTATCATTTTATATCATTTTATGTTTAAAATATGGCAGCAATTTTCTCAGAACCAGTTGTTTAATAGAAGGGCTATTACCTAGTAAACAAGGAGCATTCTTTACTGAGATGTATTAATAGTAGTTCATATAATTTTATGAATTTTACAAACTTGGAAATAAGAAAAGTAAAAGTGAAAGTTGCTTAGCCATGTCTGACTTTTTCAACCACATGGAGTTTATATAGTCCATGAAATTCTCCAGGTCAAAATACTGGAATAGGTAGCCTTTCCCTTCTCCAGGGGATCTTCCCGACCCAGGGATTGAACCTAGGTCTTTACCAACTTAGCTATCAGGGAAGCCCATTAACCAATTAACTCTTTTTTTTTTTTTTTCAGATACAAAAACTGAAGCTCTGCTAGATAAGCTGTGGAGAAAAGACTTGAATCTGTCTTTCTGAATCCATGGCATTCTGCTGTCAATGCACCTAGGTTTGAATCCTAGGTTAACATCAATTAATCGTAGAAGATTTAATAAGACACTTCTCTCAACCTTAATTTTCTTTATCGGGTAAAACAGAATTAAATTTACTATTTAAAATCCCTGTGCAGGACTTCCCTGGTGATCCAGTGGTTAAGGAATCCACCTGCCAATGCAGGGGACATGGTTTCGACCCCCAGTTTGGGAAGACTCCTCACATTGCGGGGCAACTAAGCCCGTGTGCCACAACTGCTGAGCCCATGCCCCATAACCTGTGCTGCACAAAAAAAGAAGCCACCTCTGTGAGAAGTCACGCATCGCAACTAGAGAGTAGCTCCTGTTCTGTGCAACTAGAGACAGCCCGCAAGCAGCAACAAAGACCCAGCACAGCTTAAATAAACAAATGGATAAAATAAAACCCCTGTGTAGTACTAAGATTCTATGACTTTGACTTTCACTATTTGTCTACTTCCTAAAATTATAAATGTCACTTTGCTGTTGTTTAGTCGCTCAGCCGTGTCCAACTCTTTGTGACCCCATAGACTATAGCCCACCAGGCTTCCTCTGTCCATGGATTTTCCAGGCAAGAATACTGGAGTGGGTTGCCATTCTCCAGGGAATCGTCTTAAAGTCAAGCTATTTAAATGCTCCTGATTCCTAATCTGCATGTATGATTGTTTGATCATTTCTGCTATAATACTTTAGATCATAATGCAACTTATATTTTGCATAGTATGAAGTAGAAATTCTGATGTTCTCATTTACTTGAAATAATTTGCCATTACATTCAAAATTGAGAGAAAAGTCCATTCAATTAGAAGTGTTTCCCATTTTGTGTTTTCCAAGGTCATGTGAATCACTTAGAATTGGGTTTTTAATTGGCATATATATGGAGATTTTATTTCTTATTGTTTTTGATTTATAATTTAATTGCATTGTAGACAGTGAGTACTTCATAGGAAAATTTGAAATTATTGAGAGCTCTTTGGTAGATTTACTAGCACTTGAATTCATTTGCTTCATTTTTGCTTAGGAAGACAGTATCAATTGGATGCTGACCTATATTTCTAGATTAAATCAGGCTTACTAAGTGGTGTTGTTCAAATCATTTATATCTTAACTAATTTTACCTATTAGTAATAGCAGATTGTGTTGAAATCTCCCACTGTGTTGGCAAATTTGTCTAAATCTTTCTTTAGATACATTTGTGTACAAATTTGAAACACACATTTTGATGAGCTGACTCTCTCCATCTCTATTGGCAACTTATTTTGTCTGCTATCCAAGGTCTCTTAGGTTAGTATTTGCTTAATATCTATATATTAATATATTTATTTCTTTGTATTCTTTTTTAATAGAAACAGTTTTTATCCTTTTTCTTCTTTGTTTAATCTTTTTTGTTTTGATTGCACCGGGTGTTTTGTAAGAGCTTAGCTCCCGGACCAGGGTTTGAGCACAGGCCCTCTGCATTGAACACATGGAGTCCTAACCACCTGACTGCCAGGGAACTCCCTGTTTTAAGTGTGTTTCTTATACAAGTCATGTACACCAAGGTACATAACTATTGCTGTTTTTCATATAGCCTACTAGAATTTTTCCAGGTAATATTTTACATATAACTGGATATAAATTCTAGTTTAGATTCAGTTCAGTTCAGTCGCTCAGTCGTGTCCAACTCTTTGTGACCCCATGAATCGCAGCACACCAGGCCTCCCTGTCCATCAGCAACTCCCGGAGTTCACCCAAACCCATGTCCATCGAGTCGGTGATGCTATCCAACCATCTCATCCTCTGTTGTCCCCTTCTCCTCCCACCTTCAATCTTTCCCAGCATCAGGGTCTTTTCCAATGAGTCAACTCTTTTCATCAGGTGGCCAAAGGACTGGAGTATCAGCTTCAACATCAGTCCTTCCAGTGAACACCTAGGACTGATCTCCTTTAAGATGAACTGGTTGGATCTCCTCGCAGTCCAGCAAACTCTGAACAGTCTTCTCCAACACCACAGTTCAAAAGCATCAATTCTTTGGCATTCAGCTTTCTTTATAGTCCAACTCTCACATCCATATATGACTACTGGAAAAACCATAGCCTTGACTAGATGGACCTTTGCTGACAAAGTAATGTCTCTGCTTTTGAATATACTATGTAGGTTGGTCATAACTTTCCTTCCAAGGAGTAAGTGTCTTTTAATTTCATGACGACAATCACCATCTGCAGTGATTTTGGAGCCCAGAAAAATAAAGTCAGCCACTGTTTCCACTGTTTCTCCGTCTATTTGCCATGAGGTGATGGGACTGGATGCCATGATCTTAGTTTCTGAATGTTGAGCTTTGATTTCTTAATTTTTAATTACATTTTTATATTTTTAATTTTCTTGTCTTATCCCATTTACCTCTGTACCTTAGAGAGCTTTCTGCTGCTGTACAGAGAGTGTCTGCTTGTTATTCCTTGTCTGTGTCATATGCTTATGAAACTAGAGCCTACTAATCTACTCTTAAGTTATTACTGATATATTTCTTATAAGGACTAACCTTGGATTTCATTTCATACATGTGAAAATATATCTATAGGATAGATTTACAAAATTGCAATTCCTGGCTCCAAGTGTCTATGTACTTGTAATTTTTGAAGAATATTGCCAAGTTACCCTCTAAAATATTGAACAAATTTAAACTCCCGAAGGCAATGTATGAGAATGTTTGTGGACTCAAAGACAGAGTATTATCACATCTTTAGATATTAATCAGTCTGATTGAAAATGTTTTAAATCACCTTTCCCTTACTATCATTAGCATTAGGAATATTTTAATAAGTTTTAGGGATATCAGTAGTTCCTTTCATGTTAACTCTATGTTCATATTTTTTGGCATTTTTCTATTGCAACGTTGGTCCTTCTTTACCCATCACAAGTACTTTTTGTGTTTGCTTAGCCCTTGGCCTATGAGTTACAAATGATTTTTCTCAGTGTTTCATCTATTTTGACTTTATTTTCATATTCTTTTCCTTTTTACCATGTAGAAGTTTTATTTAATGTTGTTAAATATATCAAACTTTTCTATTACAATTAATAAATCATTCTGAGTTTATAAATGAATCATCTCTAGTATTTCTCCAGTACTTTCATGATTTTAGTTTTTATATGTAAATCTTTTGACCTGTTTGAGTTTTTTCTTAAGTTCCAACTACATCACATTATTTTTAGAAGGTTATAAATTTGTTCCATTTATTCACTGTCCAAAACTCCTACACTATTTTGAAATGCCATGTTTATCATACACTCATTTGTATTTAGGTCTGTTTGGGACTTTATATTCTGTCATGGGTTTATCTCTGTTTCAAGTAGCAAGAATATGTTGTTTCATTATTGAGGCATTTTAATATGTATCAATGTAAGTGTTTCCATTTTCCAGGAGATGTCTCTCAGGAGGACCCAGAAAGTACCCTTGATGATCTGATTTGTCTCCCCCAAGCTGCTGCATGTGTTTTACTGGTTCATCTAGTAACGTTCAGTCAGCATGACATCATCAATGCACTGGGGCAGCTAGCTGTCCTGTGACTAGCAAGGTGAGCAAAAAAATGAAAGTATGTCCTGCTATCTTCCAGCTCCCTTTATTTGCATCAAGAAACCTGCTGTTATATCCTTTGTTGGTTATCTTAACTTGACTTTGATTCCCTTTGAAGTCCTTAATATTTAGTGTTTTACAACTATTAATATAATGCTTCTTGGCAGATGTTTTGGATTCATCCTGCTTAGGGTACATTGAAGTTTCTGAACCAGATTGATGGTATAAAAAAATTGGTGTGGAATAGCTCAGTCTTTCCAATCAATTTCTTTTGTATTCATTGTTTGAAGCTCTGGATTCAGCTCTTCTTTTTTTTTTTTAAAAAAGAGAGAGGAAACCTTCAGAAAATTTTTTATTTTCTGAAACTCCAAAATGCAAGCGAAAGTTTGTTATATTCAGCAGCCAATTATATTTTAGTGGGAGAGGCCTTCAAGGTATTTTCCATTGAAAATATTCAGCCCAGATTATGTACCACAAATTCTATGTCTGAAATAATCATATTGCTAAAATAATGGAGTGATATAAAATAATTTTAAAGATTGTAAAAACACCTGGTATTTAAAAAATAGGAACTCTAGCTGTGTTAAAAAATTAGAGTTTATAGGTATTAAAAGTGTTTTCTTTCTTTAATCACTATTCTGCAATCTCATTCTGAGTCTTTCTGCTCTGCTTTTTAATGCTGGAAACATTCTGAAGGATTTACTTTTGTTTAATATTTATATATTCTAGATTTCTTGCTCTTTTCCTGAAGGCTATACATATATATATATATATACATAGTGAATTATTTAGCATCAATCATGGATAACCTTGATTCTGTTTCTTTTAATCTTTTTGACCAAGAAGTGATGTTCCTGTAGGTATGTAATGAAACATGGTTTTGAAAGTCTTTAAAGGAGCAGTGTATTAATACCTTTTGAAAATGTAAGTGAAATGGTTGATTTCCCATCATCAACATTAATAGAATGATATCTTTATTTCTGGAGTTGCCTATAATAATCACATATGAGAACTTTTAGAAAAACTCACTCTTCTATTCTCTTTGCCAATTTTCTCAAACATTAAAAAAGTATAGTTTATTGTGATTTTCTTTTTTAAAGTAATATGACAGTAATAATCTCTTTTGCTTCTAAAAAGGGGAGACTCAACTTTTATAATTATTAATAAATGACACAATCTAGAATTCCTGCTACACATTCTATATCAAGTCCTATATGTTTTATGTATAACCTTAAAAAAATTTTTTATTGGAGTATATAGTTGATTTGCAATGTTGTGTTAATTTCAGCTGTATAACAAATTGAATCAGTTATGCATGAGTGCATGCCAAGTTGCTTCAGTCATGTCTGACTCTTTGCAACCCTGTGGACTGTAGTCCTCCAGGCTCCTCTGTCCATGGGATTTTCTAGGCAGGAATTCTTGAGTGGGTTGCCATGCCCTCCTCCAGGGGATCTTCCCAACCCAGGGATCAAACCCGAGTCTCCTGCAGCTGTGCAGGCAGTTTCCTTACCACTGAGCTACTGGAGAAGCCCAAATCAATTATACCCATATCTCCTTTTTGAGATTCTTTTCCCACATAGGCCATTACATAGTATTGAGTAGAGTTCACTGCAGCCCACATCTGCCATACATCTCCATTACTTCTCTGTCTTGGATTCTACTCCAGAGTTTTCAGTAGTTCCTTATAAACTTTCATGTAGTAAACATTGTGGTTATTATTATTTCCATCTTATAGTTGAGGAAACTTAAGCTTAGGAAAACGAAATTACTTGGCCAAAGCCACTCAGCTTATAAATAAGAGAGCCAGAATTTGAAACAGGTTTGTTTGATTTCAATGACTCATTTCTTAACCACTAGGCTACACAAAAATGTTGAGAATCCTCGCCTGACCTTGGTGCATGACACTGGAACACTGTTTTCAGAAGTGTCCCCATATGTCTCCCTGTGGTGCTTTGCTGCCTAGCTCCTGGAATCCTGAGGCAAGGTCCCTCTGACTCTAATGAAGTATTACTTTTATTCTATGTTCCCCTGGAGAAGGAAATGGCAACCCAGAACTCCAGTATTCTTGCCTGGGAAATTCTGTGGACAGAGGAGCCTAGTGGGAGACCTAGGTTCAGTCCTTGGGTTGGGAAGATCCCCTGGAGAAGGGAAAGGCTACCCACTCCAGTATTCTGGCCTAGAGAATTCCATGGGCTGTATAGTCCATGGAGTCCCAAAGAGTTGGACAGAACTGTGTGACTTTCACTTTCACACTCTTGATACTGTGTATAAAATAGATAACTAATGAGAACTTATTGTCTTGCTCAGGGAGAAGGAAATGGCAACCCACTCCAGTATTCTGGCCTGAAAAATTCCTTGGACAGAGGAATCTGGTGGGCTACAGTCCATGGGGTTGCAAACAGTAGGACACGACTGAGTGACTTTCACTTCACTTCACTTCATCCTATAAATAACAGGCAAAATAACAGTCACAGAGGTACATATCCAACTGCACACCACACACATGCATAATCACCAGGATCAAACCATCCTTGCTAAGAGAAAACACCGGCTTTTTAGGGGAGCATAGTTGTTTAGCCACTAAGTTGTGTCCGACTCTTTTGTGACCCTATTTTCTTGAGTAAATGGTCAATAAATAAAATTAGTATCTTTTACATAAAAATCAGATTCTAAGCACTTCTTAAAAGTCAGGAGACCTAGCAGCACTGGGCTGGACTGAGAAACAACCGTCCATGAGGGAAGGTATGGGTTTCCTGTGCCCCTACCCTTCCCTGTGGAGTCCCAGTCACTGAGACCAAAGCACACTACCTGCAGCTGCCCCACATCAACATTACAGCAGAGTTGAAAGGCCAATTGAAATCATTCATATGGTGTTTTCTCTATCAGAAGTGAGAAAATAAAAGAGTGTTTCAAGAAAAAAAATATGTGAACATATTTTGTTGCTAAAGTGAAGACTAGAACTATGAGTTTTATATAAAGGATGTTTGTGATAAAAGAAAAAACTGATATATCATGAAAAATCATCTATGATAAAAACTGTAAAAACATGTGGGGAAGATGCATGATTTTAAAAATGAAAAAAGGACAATATTTAAAATATTTTGCTTTTCAAGATGATCTTGCCTGGAAATGCAACTATGATTTGAGAGAGCTAATTTGTATTTCAGTTTGAGACTCCTGGTCTCGAAAGCTGGATTTTGTTAGCCTGCTTAGGAAATTTATTACTAATTACTTAATTTTACTACAGTAGTTATGTCTGTTATATGAAAGAAAAACTCTTATAGGAGATATAATTTGTGATACAAAGATATATAGGATACCATCCCTGATTTCAGGGAAGTGTCTAAATGTTGTCATCCATTATTTCAACATTTATTGAGTTCCTAGGAAGATCAAGCCCTGTGCTGGACTGGTGATTACAAAATGAATAATAGTCTCATCCTATAAGAATTTATAGTCAAGTTGGAGACATATAAAACTGAGCAAGTGGGTACAGTGCAGAGTGATCAGTGGGGTGAGAGGGTGGGCGCAGGGCACAGTGAGAACTTAATGAGGCAGATGGTGAGGAGAGGGTGGGGGGCATGAGGAAGGTAGTGGAAAACAGAACCAAGTATTCTACAGGAAACTGCTTCTTCAGGGAGTCTCATGTGTCTCTTTTCCTCTTAGAGTATCTTTTGCTCTAGACGATCTTTTCCAGGATATCTGTATAGAAAATAGCCTTGGAAGACAGATATCTCCCCCCAGAGTAAAGGACAGGCGTACTTACAATCTTGTATAATAAAGATAAGGTCTCCCTCCAAAGTCTTCCCGTTATAAAACTTTGGGGGTTTAAGCTCAGGGTTCCTCTGCTGTAATGCATCCATCAAGTATGCAGATGTCAAGTGCACACGGCCACATTGTCCCCTGTCCCTTAGGACCTGAGAACAAGGGGAACTGGTGCAAATATGCCAATCCTCCTGCTGCTTGCTGTGCCATGAGCAATAATATCCTTCTATGCTTCTGCCCGCACTCATGAAACTAGCAAACTAACTTGTCAGCTTATACATAGACTAAAATCTCAGACTCTTCACAGTATAGTCTTCTGGAAGGATTTTTGTCTTCTACCTTATTCCTCTGAAAGCTCACATTCTGGTGACATCTAGTTTGGAAGAGAGATGTGTTTAAAAAAATAGAATAGGGGAAAGATGCTTTGAGAAAATAGAGTTAAACACTGTCCTTATCACTGTTCACATTTCTGTGAAGGTGAAATGCAGATAAAGTAGACATCAACTATAATCTCGATGGAGATAGAAGTAGGGGAAGAAGTAGTTTCCTAAAATAGCAGCATGTAGCCAAAAAATAAGTGTGGAACATTGGAAATGTGATTATTACTGCTCACCATCCAGAGAGGGCCTGGATCATTAAATATAAACTTCAAACTCCTATCACTATCTATGTATCTATGTATGTATCTATCTGTGCATCTATCATCTATGTGTCTATGCGTGTATGTGTGTATGTATGCATCTCTTGTCATTGTTCAGTCACTAGGTCACATCTGACTGTTTGTGTCCCTGTGGACTGAAGCACTACAGGCTTCCCTGTCCTTCACTATCTCCGACAGTTTGCTCAGATTTATGTTCATTGAGTCAGTGATGCTATCTAACATCTCATCCTCTGCTGCCCAATTCTCCTTTGCCTTCAATAGTTTCCAATGATGCTCTTCACATCAGATGGCAAAGGATTGGAGCTTCAGCTTCAGGATCAGTCCTTCCAATGAATATTTAGGATTGATTTCCTGTAAGATTGACTGGTTTTATCTCCTTGTAGTACAAGGGACTCACAAGAGTCTTCTTCAGCACTGTCTGTCTATCTATCTATCTAGTTATACCAACTGGTGGAGGCACATTGGGTGTCTGGTTCCCACAGCCTTTTGTTACCCTCTTCAAATCTGTGTTCATCCTTCATCTGGACTGAGCATCAGCTCTTGTTCTGCTGTTTCCTCTAAATTATTCTGTTCAGTTCAGTCGCTCAGTTGTGTCCAACTATTTGCGACCTCATGAATCACAGCACGCAGGCCTCTCTGTCCATCACCAACTCCTGGAGTTCACTCAAACTCATGTCCATCGAGTCGGTGATGCCATTCAGCCATCTCATCCTCTGTCATCCCCTTCTCTTCCTGCCCCCAATCCCTCCCAGCATCAGAGTCTTTTCCAATGAGTCAACTCTTCCCATGAGGTGGCCAAAGTATTGGAGTTTCAGCTTCAGCATCAGTCCTTCCAATGAATACCCAGGCCTCTTTGAATTTCATGGCTGCAGTCACCATCTGCAGTGATTTTGGAGCCCCAAAAAATAAAGTCTGACACTGTTTCCACTGTTTCCCCATCTATTTGCCATGAAGTGATGGGACCAGATGCCATGATCTTTGTTTTCTGAATGTTGAGCTTTAAGCCAACTTTTTCTCTCCTTTTTCACTTTCATCAGGAGGCTTTTTAGTTCCTGTTCACTTTCTGTCATAAGGGTGGTGTCACCTGCATATCTGAGGTTATTGAGATTTCTTCCGGCAATCTTGATTCCAGCTTTTGCTTCTTTCAGCCCAGCGTTTCTCATGATGTACTCTGCATAGAAGTTAAATGAGCAGGGTGACAATATACAGCCTTGCTGCTGCTGCTGCTAGGTTTCAGTCATGTCTGACTCTGTGAGACCACATAGACGGCAGCCCACCAGGCTTCCCTGTCCCTGGGATTCTCTAGGCAAGAACACTGGAGTGGGTTGCCATTTCCTTCTCCAATGCATGAAAGTGATAAGTGAAAGTGAAGTAGCTCAGTCTTATCTGACTCATCGTGACCCCATGAACTACAGCCTGCCAGGCTCCTCCATCCATGGGATTTTCCAGGCAAGAGTACTGGAGTGGGTTGCCATTGCCTTCTATTTGGAACCAGTCTGTTGTTCCATGTCCAGTTCTAACTGTTGCTTCCTGACCTGCATATAGGTTTCTTAAGAGGCAGGTCAGGTGGTCTGATATTCCCATCTCTTTCAGAATTTTCCACGGTTTCTTGTGATCCACACAGTCAAGGGCTTTGGCATAGTCAATAAAGCAGAAATAGATGTCTTTCTGGAACTCTCTTGCTTTTTGATGATCTAGCAGATGTTGGCAATTTGATCTCTGGTTCCTCTGCCTTTTTGAAAACCAGCTTGAACATCTGGAGGTTCATGGTTCACATATTGCTGAAGCCTGGCTTGGAGAATTTTGAGAATTACTTTACTAGCATGTGAGACGAGTGCAATTGTGTGGTAGTTTGAGCATTCTTTGACATTACCTTTCTTTGGGATTGGCATGAAAACTGACCTTTTCCAATCCTGTGGCCACTGCTGAGTTTTCCAAATTTGCTGGAAAATTGAGTGCAGCACTTTCACAGCATCATCTTTCAGGATTTGAAAGAGCTCAACTGGAATTCCATCACCTCCACTAGCTTTGTTCGTAGTGATGCTTTCTAAGGCCCACTTGACTTCACATTCCAGGATGTCTGGCTCTAGGTGAGTGATCACAGCATCATGATTATCTGGGTCATGAAGATCTTTTTTGTACAGTTCTTCTGTGTATTCTTGCTATGTCTTCTTAATATCTTCTGCTTCTTTTAGGTCCATACCGTTTCTGTCTTTTATTGAGGCCATCTTTGCATGAAATGTTCCCTTGGTATCTCTAATTTTCTTGAAGAGATCTCTAGTCTTTCCCATTCTGTTGTTTTCCTCTATTTCTTTGCACTGATTGCTGAGGAAGGCTTTCTTATCTCTTCTTGCTATTCTTTGGAACTCTGCATTCAAATACTTATATCTTTCCTTTTTTCCTTTGCTTTTCACTTCTCTTCTTTTCACAGCTATTTGTAAGGCCTCCTCAGACAGCCATTTTTCTTTTTTGTATTTCTTTTCCATGGGGATGGTCTTGATCCCTGTCTCCTGTACAATGTCATGAACCTCCATCCATAGTTCATCAGGCACTCTGTCTATCAGATCTAGTCCCTTAAATCTATTTCTCACTTGCAATATATAATCATAAAGGATTTGATATAGGTAATACCTGAATGGTCTAGTGGTTTTCCCCACCTCCGTCCATAGTTCATCAGGCACTCTGTCTATCAGATCTAGTCCCTTAAATCTATTTCTCACTTCCGCTGTATAATGCAGTCAGACACAACTGAAGCGACTTAGCAGCAGTGGCAGCATACCTGAATGGTCTAGTGGTTTTCCCCACTTTCTTCAACTTAAGTCTGAATTTGGCAATAAGGAGTTCATGATCTGAGCCACAGTCAGCTCCTGGTCTTGTTTTTGCTGACTGTGTAGAGCTTCTCCATCTTTGGCTGCAAAGAATATAATCAATCTGATTTCGGTGTCGACCCTCTGGTGATGTCCATGTGTAGAGTCTTCTTTTGTGTTGTTGGAAGAGAGTGTTTGTTATGACCAGTGCGTTCTCTTGGCAAAAGACTTTAAGCCTTTGCCCTGCTTCATTCTGTATTCCAAGGCCAAATTTGCCCGTTACTCCAGGTGTTTCCTGACTTTCTACTTTTGCATTCCAATCCCCTATAATGAAAAGGACATCTGTTTGGGGTGTTAGTTTTAAAAGGTCTTGTAGGTCTTCTTAGAACCGTTCAACTTCAGCTTCGTAAGTGTTACTGGTTGGGGCATAGGCTTGGATTACCATGATATTGAATGGTTTGTCTTGGAAACGAACAGAGATCATTCTGTTGTTTTTGTGATTGCATCCAAGTACTGCATTTTGGACTCTTTTGTTGAGCATGATGGCTGCTCCATTTCTTCTAAGGGATTCCTGCCCACAGTAGTAGATATAATGGTCATCTGAGTTAAATTCACCCATTCCAGTCCATTTTAGTTCTCTGATTCCTAGAATGTCGACGTTCACTCTCGCTGTCTCCAGTTTGACCACTTCCAATTTGCCTTGATTCATGGACCTGACATTCCAGGTTCCTATGCAATATTGCTCTTTACAGCATCGGACCTTGCTTCTATCACCAGTCACATCCACAACTGGGTATTGTTTTTGCTTTGGCTCCATCCCTTCATTCTTTCTGGAGTTATTTCTCCACTGACCTCCAGTAGCATATTGGGCACCTACTGACCTGGGGAGTCCCTCTTTCAGTATCCTATCATTTTGCCTTTTCATACTGTTCATGAGGTTCTCAAGCGAAGAATACTAAAGTGGTTTGCCATTCCCTTCTCCAGTGGACCACATTCTGTCAGACCTCTCCACCATGACCCGTCCGTCTTGGGTGGCCCCACAGGGCATGGCTTAATTTCACTGAGTTAGACAAGGCTGTAGTCCATGTGATCAGATTGGCTAGTTTTCTGTGAGTATGGTTCCAGTGTGTCTGCCCTCTGATGCCTTCTCACAATACCAACCATCCTACTTGGGTTCCTCTTACCTTGGACGTGATGTATCTCTTCACAGCTGCTCCAGCAAAGTGCAGCCGCTGTTCCTTAGCTTGGAGGAGGGGTATCTCCTCACGGCCGCCGCCCCTGACCTTGGACGTGGGGTAGCTTGTCTTGTTTCTGTACAAAGTCATTTATCTCTCATGTTAACTTTTAGGCCCGGGCATGCTCTTTGTCATGCGGTTTTGTCCAGGGGTTTCCCAGTATATGAGTCTTTGGGACTGGACACACTAGCATCCTGAAAAATGTAAACCAAAGATGACAACATCCATTGAGAAGTTACATTCTGAAGCTGGTTTAGATTTTATGTAACTCTGCTCTTTCCGCCTTAAAGCCCTAAGCCCTTCAATGTGTCTGTTTCTGTCTCAAACTTTTCCTGTTCATAAAAAAGTAGTTATTTTGCTTGGACTTAATTTTTTCTGTCTGTCATCAAGGAACAGCACCATCCCGGGAGTGTGATGCTGAATTCACAGTGAGACAAGCACACACTTCTCCCTTTCCCTAGAGGTTCATCTCAGTAAGTGAATGACCCGGCAGTAGGGTATTAGTGTAGTTAGACTCACCATACACATCACACAAGTGTTTTTAAAACACGCACATTAAAATAAGCCAGGAGGAAGCTGTGATCAGGTTCATCAGGAGAAAGTCACTTCCTTCAAATCGAGAGAGGTCTGATCTCACCGTGGGGATCGGCATGGATGAGCACCACAGGAGAGGTGACAGTGAAACTGAAACCTGGGGGTGTTTTCCACAACCTTGTGTGTCTGCTCAGATACACATCATTCAGCTAACTGTCCATAAAACAGGCAGTGTTTCTTCCTATGTGTGCTTTCTGGGGTGTGTGTGGATGTGGAAGTGGAGGTGGGGGAGTGGATTTGTTATAGAAAGGAGACCAAAAGGGTGATGGGGTGAAATTTACTGAACATGGCAAAAGCAGACAAAGTGCAAAGTGAAGGGTTTGTGTTTAACTGAAGGTAACAGCGGAAGAGAGAAAGGCAGTTTATCCTCAGACACTGCATTGAGTTTGGAAGCCCAGTCCAGGCAGGGTGATGTTGGATGCCAGCCCTTCCATGAGAACCCCCTTTAAATCTCTTTTTCTCTCTATTCATTCAGGACCAGGTATTGTGCTACTGTGGCAAGGCTTTAAAACTCCCCTTCGCTACAGGTCTTTTTCTATTTTTTTTGTCTCTCTGGTTGCTGAATGAATACCAAGCTCACAGGCTCAGATTATCTTTGCCTAAAGGAAGGCAGCACCTGTGTGCTCTGTAAGATGACAGTTTATCAGCCAAGCTGAAATGCAGTCTTTTAGGATTTGTGCTGTTTTTCTCCAGCTCTGTGCTAATCCTCCTGTTATCATCTCCGTCAGATTTGTTGACTACAATCAGTTTGTCACCTGAGGTAGGCATATCTGAAGACAAGTAACTAAACCTGCATCTCACAATGAGATGTTTGCAAAGGGCTAAATCTTATCAAGTTTTAAGCCATGAGTCACCTTTTATCCAATAAAGACAAAAGCCATCTATCATTGTCCATTACGTATTTGCCAATTCGTATGCATGATCAATTGATATAACCCCCTTAGCTTCATGAACAAGAAAATGCAAGTAAAGGATTCATGCTGATTTTTTCACTGGTCAGTGATGCAGCCAGGATTGGATTCAGGTACTCAGTGAAATGTTTACAGGCAGAGAGATTAAGCAGTGAGAGATTTTCTCCTCAAAGTTCACCCACAGGTACATGTCTATACACACACACACACACACACACACACACACACACACACTTCGATTCCACTAATCTTTAATTTCTGGCAGGAGTAAACTGGATGAGGAAGATTTTGGGCAGTAATATAACAAATTTACATTTAATTAGTTCTATGGAGAGTTGATTTGGAAGAAACACTTTGATAGATAAATGGAGGTAAAGAATGGGATTCTGAAGTCTGCTCAGCCTTCAAATGATGATTTACAAATGTTGCACTTTATATGAACAAAGGACTTTATGCTGCTTGGAAACAGAAAAAAGAGAAAAGGGAGAAAAAGTGGGAAATTTTAGGCAATGATTCATAGATGGCCATGCTCTGATGGAAGGGACTTTTTCCTCTGACTTTTCACTGTTTCATAATTTTAGCCAAACTCAAAATTTTCTGTGTGGGAATAATTTGGTTGAACCAATGAGAGACTAATTTTTTTTTTTTTTTGGTCTAAACTTATCCATAGTGAAGGTTGCTTCTCTTACAGAGCTTATATTCAAAAGAGGATAGAGACATATAAATTAATACATATGTGAAATATAACTTAATAGAGAAATATATGTTATAAAGAAAATGAACCAGGATAATAAGAAACAGTTGACTGGGGTCGCCTGGTTACAGATGATTAAGAAAGGGCTTATAAATGAGATGACATTTATGCTGAGAGTGTGAATCTAAAGGATGCCCCTCTTTCTTCTGAGTTAATTAATATTTGTGTTTTACAAGGAGTTAATATCTAAGAGGAGGAATAAACAAATGTACAAGGCATTTAATAAAGTTCTACACATTCATTCAGAAATAACTTTTGATTTATATCAGCTGGAATTAATCTCTATAGAAGACAAGAGAATGAATGGCTGGCCCCACATTTAAGAAGTCTTCCTGGACAAGGAAAAGTATGCCAGTTAAGCCTCTTGATTGCAAACTTAAAACTCTAACTCCATCTGATTTAATAGAAATGGGTAATTATTAAATAAGCATAAAGTGTATCATAGAAGTGATGGAAAAATGAAGAATGGTCTTGGAAAATAGGCAGGAAACAAGATGGCACCTAAATTTGTGTGGCAGCAAAAATCTGACTAAGATGCCACTATGTCATCATTTCTCTATGCCCTAGTTGCTGCTGCGAACATTACCTCCATGATGGAACCCAAGCCTGGCAGATATGCACATAGCCTGCAGCACATTAAGCAAATTTTAATTGTCTTGTGCTCTTGAATTACTCCCACAGTTTCAAAATCCTGGACAAATATATTCAATCTTTTGAGTGAATGTACTATTCCCTCTCCAGGTTCAGGAAACAGAGAAAGAGTAGATCTGGCTGGTTCCTTTGGCTTTCATAGTGAGAGATAAAGCTTTGCATTTCATTAATACTCACCCAACAGGAATTTTCCTGGAAAAGAAGTGAGGTTAGAGTCTTAGGAGGAAAAATGGCAACCATCCAACACAGTTCACCATTTTTGGCTGCCCAACATCCATGCACACACTTCTCTTTATACTAAGATTCCAAAATAAAAAGCTCTTGCCTAATGTAACTAATGCTTGTTTTGTCAAAAATTGCACTCACTTTACTTCAAGACCAGAATCCCATTCATCTCTTCCATGTAAATTCTTCCATCTCCAGATCTGTGACAATCCCACTTCAACAGTGTCTAATACAGAGCCTAAACACAGTTGTGAGTAGATTTTTAAAAAATATTTACTTATGTATTAAGGACCTTGCTGGTGGCTCAGATGATAAAGAATCTGCCTGCAGTGCAAGAGACCCAGGTTCAATCCCTTGGTTGGGAAGATCCCCTAGAGAAGGGAATGGCAACCCACTCCAGTATTCTTGCCTGGGGAATTCCATGGACAGAGGAGCCTTGTGGGCTACAGTCCATGGGGTGGCAAAGAGTCAGACACAACTGAGTGACTAACACAATGTTGTATCCACTTTGAGAAGCTATCCTTCCTTGGACATTTAAAATCCCAATGTCCCTAACTTGTAAGATTGGGAAGAAAAGAGTTGTGAGTAGATCATTTTTTTAAATATTTTTTTTAAATTTGGCTGCACTGGGTCTTCGATGCAGCACTCAGGACCTTTGAGTTTCATTGCAGCTTGCAGGATCTTTAGTTGCAACATGCAAACTCTCATTTTGGCCTATGGAATCCGCTTCCCTGACCAGGAATTGAACCCTGTCCCCATGTATTGGGAGCATGGAGTCTTAAGCTACTGGACCACTGGAAGTCCTGTGAGTAGATCATTTTTTCTGAATGCATGTAGTCTGACATGAAAGTAGCCACCCCACATGTTGTTTACTGGTTCAGCATGTTAGCCTGGTGGGCTGCCATCTATGGGGTCACACAGAGTCAGACACGACTGAAGCAACTTAGCAGCAGCAGCATCAGGTGACCATGTGATCAGTAGTGTCTGACTCTTTGCATCTCTGTGAACTGTAGCCCGCCAGGCTCCTCTGTCCATGGGATTCTTCAGGCAAGAATATTGGAGTGGGTTGCCATTCCCTTCTCCAGGGGATCTTCCCAACCCAGGGGGAACATGCATCTCTTGTGTCTGCTGCATTGTCAGGTGGGTTTTTTTTTTTTTTTTTGCCAGCTAAGCCACCTGGGAAGCTCAGAGCACCTATTATATCCTACCGTTTTACCTCACAATCTCTCCTGACATTGCCTCCAAGCTGGCAGGTGCCATAACTAAGTTGTCAGTCATTCTTTCTCTCATTTTTCTAAGGCCAGTTGCTTCTGGGCACAGAATAAAACCAGTGACTCTCTTTGGCATCAGGATGGGAAGTAGGACATTTCTTCCCACCAAGACTTGTATCAAGAAGGATTTTCTTCAAATAGGAAGGTGGTTTGAACTCACACAATTAAAATGTTAACATTGTTATGTCAACTTTAAACTAGATAACAAGGAATTATGTAGGATGGCCTATCTGGTTTGTCACAAATTGAAGTCAAATATTTGTACTTTAAAATAAACCTTATAAGTATTGTCAATAATCACACTTATCCATTAATATACAAAAATATTTTATATCTCAGTTAATTTTTCTCATATATTTTAAATGCAGTCTTGGGCATTAAATCTCTGATGAGTATAATTTGAATTGATTTACATGTCCTAAGGCAAAATAAAAGAATTTCCTTTAAAACATTAGATAAGTCTGAGTTTTGTAATTGAGATGGATCTTCTTGCTATTCAGGCTAACAATGAATTTTCTGTACATGTTACATTCCATGGGATATGAGTGACCATCTAGACGTTACCCAGCATATGATGACCAAGGTCATTCAAAACTACGTTGTCAACTAAATTTTTAAAAATGTGCATAGGAAAGCAAATGTCAACTTACATCTGGTGGCCTAATAGAATCATTTGAACTATTTGAATAATTGTGAAAACGTCATTTTGAAAATTTTCAAAATTAGCTACAGTTGGGAAAATAATCTCCAACATAGTCAGAATTTAATTGGTTTTGCTTGATGATGGCTTAAATATGAGCAAAATGTATCCTTAAGATTTTTTTTCATATGAGAATTTTAAATATTTATACACACATGCCATCATAAAAGTAAATCATGGAAGTCCTCCCAGAGTACCTGATACTTAAACTTTGTTATGAAGGTAAGATTTCTCCATATGGAGAACACTGTATTTATCAGATGAAACACTGTGTTAATTAACAGTGTATGGAGGTAAGAAAATCACCATGTATTATAAAACTATAGGAGACTTAGTATGACTAGAACAATGGTATATATATGAGAATGGGGTTAGGAATAAATGGGAATCAAGTCACAAAAGGTATTATATATTATCCCAACAAATTTGGACTGTATTCTGCACTTCAACACTGTAACCTCACAGACATTATTTCCAAGCTGGCACCATATATAAATCTTCAATCATCATTCTTTGAATTCTACTAGAGCTAACTGCGGAGAAGACAATGGCAAGCCACTCCAGTACTCTTGCCTAGAAAATCCCATGGACAGAGGAGCTTGGTAGGCTGCAGTCCATGGGGTCGCTACTAGTCGGACACAACTGAGCAACTTCACTTTCACTCTTCACTTTCACATATTGGAGAAGAAAAGGGCAACCCACTCCAGTGTTCTTGCCTGGAGAATCCCAGGGATGGTGGAGCCTGGTGGGCTGCCATCTGTGGGGTCGCACAGAATTGGACACGACTGAAGCGACTTAGCAGCAGCAGCAGCAGCAGCAGAGCTAACTGCTTCAGGGTCCAAGATAAAAATCTAATATCTAGATTTAGCAAAAAGAAGTAGGCATCTCACAGAAAAGTAGGCTATTTGGAAATTATACATTACAGACTGTGAAATAATTTTATGTAGATATCTGCCCCTGGTTCCTGGCACAGAGTTCCTGAGACCAAACAATTTCTTGTGATAAGAGTACTAGGAACATCTTTTGTTCTAACATACTTTCCCTGATTCTAGTTCCTGACATGCTTAAGTTCCTAGGAGCTCCCTGCTGCTACTGCTACTAAGTCACTTCAGTCGTGTCCGACTCTGTGCGACCCCATGAATGGCAGCCCACCAGGCTCCCCCATCCCTGGGATTCTCCAGGCAAGGACACTGGAGTGGGTTGCCATTTCCTTCTCCAATGCATGAAAGTGAAAAGTGACAGGGAAGTCGCTCAGTTGTGTCTGACTCTTAGTGACTCCATGGACTGCAGCCCACCAGGCTCCTCTGTCCATGGGATTTTCCAGGCAAGAGTACTGGAGTGGGGTGTCATTGGAGCTCCCTAGGTGATAGGAATGTCTTATATTCTAATGAGGCAACACTCAGCAGGCTCCTAGATGGAAACTGTTTACCAGAAAGACAAAGCCATGATTAGATGCTTGGAACTTTTCAGTCCCATCAAAAGACTGAGTTAATAATCAATCATGCTTATGTGATGAAGCCTTTAAAGACTCCCCAAAATTGGAGGTTTGGAGAGCTTCAGAGTTGGTGAGCACATCTTCATGTGAGGAGGATGATGTCCCTTGATTCCAAGGGAATAGAGGCTCCTACACTCAAGATGTGTACAGACCTCACCTTCATGTATATCCTGGTGAAAGAAATAGACCTGGACTCTAATATATCATCACTGAGCCCTGGCCATTGCCAGCCTCCCAACTTCCCAAGTCAGCTCCTGAAAAGCCATCATTTCCCCAGAAATGACCTCCTATTTCTTCACCCATAAAGTCTGAAATTCTTCATGTATTAATACACTTCTTTACAGAAAACATTTTCTTCCTGTGATTCTTTCAGGGTCTGCAATGTGCCTGGAAGATTAACTGCTTTCCCCGAGAACAAAGTTCAGTTCAGTTCAATTGCTCAGTCGTGTCCCACTTTTTGTGACCACATGGACTGCAGCATGCCAATCTTCCCTGTCCATCACCCGTTCCAGAGTTTGGTCAAAGTGATGTCCATCGAGTCAGTGTGTGTGAAGTCGCTCAGTCATGTCCGACTCTTTGTGACCCCTTGGACTGTAGCCTACCAGCTTCCCCCATCCTTGGGATTTTCCAGGCAAGAATACTGGAGCAGGTTGCCATTTCCTTCTCCAGGAGATCTTCCCAACCCAGGGATCGAACCCCCGTCTCCTGCATTTCAGGCAGACGCTTTAACGTCTGAGCCTCCAGGGAAGCTCATCGAGTCAGTGATGCCATCCAACTATCTCATCCTCTGTCGTCTCCTTCTCCTGCCTTCAATCTTTCCCAGCATCTGGGTCTGTTCCAATGAGTCAGTTCTTCGTGTCAGATGGCCAAAGTATTGGAGTTTCAACTTCAGCATCAGTCCTTCCAATAAATATTCAGGACTGATTTCTTTTAGGATGGACTGGTTGAATCCCCTTCCACTCCAAGGAACTCTTAAGAGTCTTCTCCAACACCACAGTTCAAAAGCATCAATTCTTCCACACTCAGATTTCTTTATAGTCCAACTCTCATATCCAGTATGACTACTGGATAAACCATAGCTTTGACTAGATGGACCTTTGTTGGCAAAGTAATGCCTCTGCTTTTAAATATGTTGTCTAGGTTGGTCATAGCTTTTCTTCCAAGGAGCACGCGTCTTCTAATTTCATGGCTGCAGTCACCATCTGCAGTGATTTTGGAGCCCCCCAAAATAAAGTCTATCACTGTTTCCATTGTTTCTCCATCTATTTGCCTTGAAATGATGGGACCAGATGCCATGATCTTAGTTTTCTGAGTGTTGAGTATTAAGCCAACATTTTCGCTTTCCTCTTCACTTTGAACAAGAGGCTCTTTAATTCTTCTTCAATTTCTCCCATAAGGGTGGTATCATCTGCATATGTGAGTTTATTGATATTTCTCCCAGCAATCTTGATTCCAGCCTGTGCTTCATCCAGCCTGGCATTCCTCATGATGTACTCTGTATATAAGTTAAAAAAGCAGGGTGACAATATACAGCCTTGAAGTACTCCTTTCCTGATTAGGAACCAGTCTGTTAATGTGCAGTTCTGACTATTGCTTCTTGACCTGCACACAGACTTCTCAGGAGGCAGGTAAGGTGGTCTGGCATTTCCATCTCTTTCAGAATTTTCCACAGTTTATTGTGATCCACATAGTCAAAGGCTTTGGTATAGTCAATGAAGCAGAAGTAGATGTCTTTCTGGAACTCTCTTGCTTTTTTGATAATCCAACAGATGTCAGTAATTTGATCTCTGGTTCCTCTGCCTTTTCTAAAACAAGCTTGAACCTCTGGAAGTTCACGATTCATGTATTACTGATGCCTGGCTTGGTGAATTTTGAGCATTACTTTCTAGCGTGTGAGATGAGTGCAACTGTGCAGTAGTTTGCACATTCCTTGGCATTGCCTTTCTTTGGGATTGGCATGAAAACTGACCTTTTCCAGTCCTTTGGCCACTGCTGAGTTTTCCAAATTTCCTGGCTTATTGAGTGCAGCACTTTCACAGCATCATCTTAGGATTTCAAATAGCTCAGCTGGAATTCCATCACCTCCACTGGCTTTTGTTGTGGAGATGCTTCCTAAGGCCCCCTTGACTTTGCACTCTAGGATGTCTGGCTCTAGGTGGGTGATCACACTATCGTGGTTATCTGGGTCATGAACATCTTTTTTGTATAGTTCTTCTGTGTATTCTTGCTATGTCTTCTTAATATCTTCTGCTTCTGTTAGGTCCATACCATTTCTTTCCTTTATTGTGCCCATATATGCATGAAATGTTCCCTTGGTATCTCTAATTTTCTTGAAGAGATCTCTAGTCTTTCCCATTCTATTGCTTTCCTCTATTTCTTTGCATAGTTCACTGAGGAAGGCTTTCTTATCTCTCCTTGCTATTCTTTGGAACTCTGCATTCAAATGGGTATATCTTTCCTTTTCTCCCTTGCCTTTCACTTCTCTTCTTTTCACAGCTATTTGTAAGTCCTCCTCAGACAACCATTTTGCCTTTTTGCATTTCTTTTTCTTGGGGATGATCTTGATCACTGACTCCTGTACAATGTCATGAACCTCCATCCCTAGTTCTTCAGGCACTGTCTTTCATATCTAATCCCTTGAATCTATTTGTCTCTTCCACTGTATAATCATAAGGGATTTGACTTAGGTCATATCTGAATGGTCTCGCGGTTTTCCCTACTTTCTCCAATTTAAGTCTGAATTTGGCCATAGGGTTTTCATGATTTGAGCCACAGTCAGCTCCCAGTCTTGTTTTTGCTAACTGAAAAGGGCTTCTTCATCTTTGGCTCCAAAGAATATAATCAATTTGATTTCGGTATTGACCATCCAGTGAAGTCCATGTGCAGAGTCTTCCCGTGTTGTTGGAAGAGATTGTTGTCAGAGATCCCAGGGTGGCTTGGGCAGTGCACACAGACACTCATATGTGCATCTCTAAGCGACCCTAAGCGTCTTTTCTCCTACCTGAGAAGAGGCTCCAGTAGTTGCATCACATGGCCTTAGTTTCCACTGTCACATGAAATCTTCCAGGAACATTGTTCAAACCTGTGTCCCCTGCATTGGCAGATGGATTCTTAACCACTGGACCACCAGAGAAGTCCCTAAACTTCTCATTGACCACAAAGCTCCTTCCACATGTTAACTCTGCATGGAGGTTGGTGTCCATCCACAACCCTGCACCGCTGGTCACTCATTCCCTCAAAGATGGCAGAATAAAAGGACATTTGCTCATATTCTCCTGCAAGAACTCCAAAATTACAACTCGCTGCTGAACAACCATGGACAGGAGAATGTTGGATTCTGGGAAAAAAAGAATTGGGGAAATGTGTGTGCTCAAGTCAGGGAGAATACAGATAGACAGATCTTTAAGGGGAAAAAGTCATGGAAAGGAAACATTTTTGAGAAAGCTGGGAAAAGTTTGCTTAATTTCACAAGGTTGCTTGTGACTGATATCCCTTAATTATCTCATGAGCACAGACCCCTGCTGATGAAGAAAAAGAGAGAAAAAAAGAGCCAAGTACGTTAAATCTGCCTTAGGCACATGGATTGTCCTTAGGCATTAAATGGCTTCTTTAGAACTGTGGCTCCTGGGCAAGAGGTTATTTTCATGACTACTATATTTCAACAATTGCATTCTTCCTCCTTGGATTTTGCCTTGGTTTTCAGATAATACTCTCAAGAATCTTAAATGAATACTAAAAAATACTAGGATAACATGATTATTAAATGTGTTGCTATAATTTTATTACTTTATTTCTTCTCATAGAGAACATAATATTTTTGTTGATTAACAAAGTAATAGAAGAGAAAAACAATACAAAAAATGACTTCTTACAAATATAGTTGGTTCTCAAAAAATGTGTCTCAGGTGGGTATGAATATAGCTGCACACCTGCCAAGATTGTTCCATCAGATGTGTTGTGTGGTACAAATTAAGAAAGTGACATCTCTAATGAAATAAACCCTTGCAAAAATATTCCCTGACCTTAGAGTTTTCATTGGGAAATTTTGCTAGTAACACTTTCACTGAAGGAGGTTATATGACTTAACCAGGTCAAATTTGATAATATTTATAGCCTTAAAAGTTTAGAGTGATTGCTCTGTCATTGGCCTGGAGTTATTATTAGGGAATGATAGGGAATGCAGAGAAGACTTGATGTAATCATACATTTTCAACGTCCCTCTCCTCTCTATTGGGGTATGGAATTGAGAACCATTTGCCTTGCATAATTTAATTAACCTGTCACTTTATTTTGGAGACTTGTAATTCATGATCCAAAAGGACTGATTGATGGAGCATTGCGAGGACAAAAGCTAGATGTTGAATAGAATTAACTAGCATAAGCATAGTGTAAGAGCAGAATTACTTTTGAATTAACATCAATTATAAAATGAGTTCAAAAGATTATTTACTGCTTAAGCTGGAAATTCTGTGGTTTATTCACCTGGATTTTTAAAATCTGACTAGAGTTCCCTGATATTCCTTACTGAAGAGTTAGAATAATAATTAAATGTAGTAACAACAATATTTTAATTGTGCCAATCATTTACCTGATATTACATTAATTTCTATTTACATATATATTTTGTATTCTCACAAAAAGTTGCAAAATGAAAACTATTATTAATGATTATTGAACTAAGGTCAAGGAGTTTCTACTCCAATTTAGTTTACAAAAAAGATATTATGGTGCCAAAAGAAAAATGAAGAATGTATGAAAAATGAAAGAACAGTCACATTTGCATTTGGGAGACTATTCTTCAAAACATTTTAAGTGCTAAGAATCATTTAGGAAAGGTCTTCCAACTATCAGTTTCCTAAATAATATCAAAGAGATAGTCTCTTTTAGACTCTCAGAAAGTTATCTTGGAAGCTACACAGACACGTGTTCTTTAGAAGCTGGCAGCGTTTATAAACGAAAGAAGGAGACTGATAAAAAGAGCAGACATGCTAGTTACAAGGTAAACAAAACTATAAACTTGGTCTTTGAACAATAGTCTTTTCCTTGTTTGGGGGGATAGGAGTATATGTATATGCCTAGCACTAGTGGATGCGACTGGTGATGAAAGTAAAGTCTGATGCTATGAGGAATAATATTGCACAGGAACCTGGAATGTTAGATCTATGAATCAGGGTAAATTGGAAGTGGTCAAACAGGAGATGGCAAGAGTGAACGTCGACATTCTAGGAATATGCAAACTAAGGTGGACTGGAATGGGTGAGTTTAACTCAGATGACCATTATATCTACTACTGTGGGCAAGAATCCCTTAGAAGAAATGGAGTAGCCATCATGGTCAACACAAGAGTCTGAAATGCAGTTGTGGGGTGCAAACTGAAAAAAAACTACAGAATGGTTTCTGTTCATTTCCAAGGCAAAAAAATTCAGTATCACAGTGATCCAAGTCTACACCCCAACCAGTAATGCTGAAGTAGCTGAAGGTGAATGGTTCTATGAAGACCTAGAAAAGGAAAGATATACCCATTTAAATGCAGAGTTCCAAAGAATAGCAAGGACAGATAAGAAAGCCTTCTTCAGTGAACAATGAAAAGAAATAGAGGAAAATAATAGAATGAGAAGACCTTCTAGAATGAACATCCCAAAGAGATATCCTTTTTCACTATAGGGGACTGCAGTGCAAAACTAGGAAGTCAAGAGATACCTGGAGTAACCGGCAAATTTGGCCTTGGAGTATAAAATGAAGCAGGGCAAAGGCAAATAGAGTTTTGCCAAGAGAATACTCTGATCATAGTAAACACCCTCTTCCAACAACACAAGCAAAGACTACATATGGAAATCACCAGATAGTCAATACTAAAATCAGGTTGATTATATTCTTTGCAGCCAAAGATGGAGAAGCTCTATACAATCAGCAAAAACAAGACCTGGAGCTGACTGTGGCTCAGATCATGATAAATCATGAACTCCTTATAGCCAAATTCAGACTTAAATTGAAGAAAGTAGGGAAAACCACTAGACCATTCAGGTATGACCTAAGTCAAATCCCTTACAATTATACAGTGGAAGTGACGAATAGATTCAAGGGATTAGATCTGAAAGACAGAGTGCCTGAAGAACTATGGACAGACGTTCATGACATTGTACAGGAGTCAGTGATCAAGATCATCCCCAAGAAAAAGAAATGCAAAAAGGCAAAATGGTTGTCTGAGGAGGACTTACAAATAGCTGAGAAAAGAAGAGAGGTGAA
The DNA here is from genome assembly GCF_023091745.1 of Budorcas taxicolor. NCBI lineage: Eukaryota > Metazoa > Chordata > Mammalia > Artiodactyla > Bovidae > Budorcas > Budorcas taxicolor. The sequence goes on along the minus strand of NC_068918.1, from coordinate 73,872,956 downwards.
AGGCAAGGGAGAAAAGGAAAGATATACCCATTTGAATGCAGAGTTCCAAAGAATAGCAAGGAGAGATAAGAAAGCCTTCCTCAGTGAACTATGCAAAGAAATAGAGGAAAGCAATAGAATGGGAAAGACTAGAGATCTCTTCAAGAAAATTAGAGATACCAAGGGAACATTTCATGCATATATGGGCACAATAAAGGAAAGAAATGGTATGGACCTAACAGAAGCAGAAGATACTAAGAAGCTGTGGCAAGAATACACAGAAGAACTATAGAAAAAAGATACTCATGACCCAGATAACCACAATGGTGTGATCAGCCACCTAGAGTCAGACACCCTACAGTGCAAAGTGAAGTGGGCCTTAGGAAGCATCTCCACAATAAAAGCCAGTGGAGGTGATGGAATTCCAGCTGAGCTATTTGAAATCCTAAAAGATGATGCTGTGAAAGTGCTGCACTCAATAAGCCAGGAAATTTGGAAAACTCAGCAGTGGCCAAAGGACTGGAAAAGGTCAGTTTTCATGCCAATCCCAAAGAAAGGCAATGCCAAGGAATGTGCAAACTACTGCACAGTTGCACTCATCTCACACGCTAGAAGGTAATACTCAAAATTCTCCAAGACAGGCTTCAACAGTATGTGAACCGTGAACTTCTAGATGTTCAAGCTGGATTTAGAAAAGGCAAAGGAACCAGAGATCAAATTGCCAGATGGATCACACTACATATGCCAGATCATGAAAAAGGCAAGAGAGTTCCAGGAAAACATCTACTTTTGCTTTATTGACTATACCAAAGCCTTTGACTATGTGGATCACCACAAACGGTGGAAAATTCTTCAAGAGATGGGAAGACCACCTTACCTGACCCGTGAAAAATCTGTATGCAGCTCAAGAAGCAACAGTTAGAATAGGACATGGAACAATGGGCTGGTTCCAAATTGGGAAAGGAGTACATCAAGGCTGTATATTGTCACCGTGTTTATTTAACTTTTTGCAGAGTACATCATGTAAAATTTTGGGCTGGATGAAGCTCAGGCTGGAATCAAGATTGCTTGGAGAACATCAGTAACCTCAGATGCTCAGATGACACCACCCTTTTGGCAGAAAGTGGCAAAGAACTAAAAAGCCTTTTGATGAAAGTGAAAAAGGAGAGTGAAAAAGTTGGTTTAAAACTCAATATTAAAAAAACTAAGTTCATGGCATCTGTTCCCATCACTTCATGGCAAATAGATGGGGAAACAATGGAAACAGTGAGAGACTTTATATTTGGGGGCTCCGAAATCACTGCAGTTGGTAACTGTAACCATGAAGTAAAAGACACTTGCTCCTTGGAAGGAAAGCTATGACCAACCAGGTCCTTTTGGACACAACTAAAATGAAAATTAGTCTTAAAGGAGGAAGAAAAGCACATTTCATAGTTTGCAAAAAAGGAATGTTTTCCTGAAGATTCTGCAATAATGAAAAAGGAGGATCAACCTAACTAAAGTCCTTAAGAAAATAGTATAAATATTAATACTATCTAAGGCTTTCCCCAGTTGCATACTGTTACAATTTGAAAACTTTAATCCAAAATAAATTCAGTACCTGTGCCATGTTGAACCAACACTGCCATAGATCAGAGGAGTATTTTTGTCTTCAAAAAGTGACTTTGTATTAAGCCAGTAACAAAGGTAAAGGTAATTTATTCTTTCTCTCAAAAACTGTGAGATGTGCTCATTTGAGTAATAAGTAGGTATGACTTAAACCAAATTCCTTATTACCAAATTCAGACTGAAATTGAAGAAAACAGGGAAAACTGCTAGACCATTCAGGTATGACCTCAATCAAATCCCTTATGATTATACAGTGGAAGTGAGAAATAGATTTAAGGGCCTAGATCTGATAGATAGAGTGCCTGATGAACTATGGAATGAGGTTCATGACATTGTACAGGAGACAGGGATCAAGACCATCCCCATGGAAAAGAAATGCAAAAAGGCAAAATGGCTGTCTGGGGAAGGCTTATAAATAGCTGTGAAAAGAAGAGAAGCGAAAAGCCAAGGAGAAAGGAAAGATATAAGCATCTGAATGCAGAGTTTCAAAGAATAGAAAGAAGAGATAAGAAAGCCTTCCTCAGCGATCAATGCAAAGAAATAGAGGCAAACAACAGAATGGGAGAGACTAGAGATCTCTTTAAGAAAATTAGAGATATCGAGGGAACATTTCATGCAAAGATGGGCTTGATAAAGGACAGAAATGGTATGGACCTAACAGAAGCAGAAGATATTAAGAAGAGGTAACAAGAATACACAGAAAAACTGTACAAAAAGGATCTTCACGACCCAGATAATCACGATGGTGTGATGACTCATCTAGAGCCAGACATCCAGGAATGTGAAGTCAAGTGGGCCTTAGAAAGCATCACCACGAACAAAGCTAGTGGAGGTGATGGAATTCTAGTTGAGCTATTTCAAATCCTGAAAGATGATGCTGTGAAAGTGCTGCACTCAATTTTCCAGCAAATTTGGAAAACTCAGCAGTGGCCACAGGACTGGAAAAGGTCAGTTTTCATTCCAATCTCAAAGAAAGGCAATGCCAAAGAATGCTCAAACTACCGCACAATTGCACTCATCTCACATGCTAGTAAAGTAATGCTCAAAATTCCCCAAGACAGACTTCAGCAATACTTGAACCGTGAACTTCCAGATGTTCAAGTTGGTTTTAGAAAAGGCAGAGGAACCAGAGATCAAATTGCCAACATCTGCTGGATCATGGAAAAAGCAAGAGAGTTCCAGAAAAACATCTATTTCTGCTTTATTGACTATGCCAAAGCCTTTGACTGTGTGGATCACAAGAAACTCTGGAAAATTCTAAAAGAGATGGGAATACCAGAGCACCTGACCTGCCTCTTGAGAAATCTGTACGTAGGCCAGGAAGCAACAGTTAGAACTGGACATGGAACAACAGACTGGTTCCAAATAGGAAAAGGAGTTCGTCAAGGCTGTATATTGTCACCCTGCTTATTTAACTTATTTAACTCTGCTTTTGAACATGCTATCTAGGTTGGTCATAACTTTTCTTCCAAGGAGTAAGTGTCTTTTAATTTCATAGCTGCAATCACCATCTGCAGTGATTTTGGAGCCCAAAAAAATAAAGTCTGACACTGTTTCCACTGTTTCCCCATCTATTTCCCATGAAGTGATGGGACCAGATGCTACATATCTTTAGGGATACATAAATATGTATTAAAAGTGCAAATTATGCATTTTCACTTTAGAGTTTTTAAAATTTTAAAAATTAATATTAAAAACTATTATGACAACTTCAGGGGTGATTGAGGTAGGAATGAGATCAAAGAGGTGTTTCATATTTTAAATAGGATACAGGATAAATATTAATATTAAAATAAAATAAAATAGAGACCTAGTTTGAAGATTCCCTAGGCAGACAAAACCAGCAAGCAAAATTTAATTTATTTCATGAACACGAGCAAAAATTACTTCTTGTATATATGTCTGATAATCATAAATGAAACTTTAGTCACCTTTTTAAATAAAATGAGATAATCACTTTTAACCAGTCCCCTGCCATCTGGAAATCCCCACTGTAATAACCAATCATTTTGAAAGTTAAACAGCTTTCTCACTTTCACTTTATAAGCCATCCCGGAACATGGTGCCTCTGAACTTCATACCAGTTTCTGATTTGAAGCATCCCTGTTCACAAAAGTCTATTTCTCACTCAATAAAAGATTCATATCAAGTAAAGCTCTCTGAATTTTCTTCTAATATCAGTGTACAAATATTTTATGAGTGAGGAAATGTAAGGAAGAATAAAGAAAATAAATTTGATAGTCAACAGATGAGATGTCCTCACAAGTTTGAAAGTTTTCTGGAGTGGAAACGCTGGATAAAGGGAGCTAGAAGTATAAGAGATGGAAGTTAGAAGTCAGTTGCCAATATTGAGTGCAGAGATGTAAGATTTAGGGTGGTAACAAAATCTGTAATAGATCCACGAAGTGGATGACTGTAATGTGGAGAAAAAGATCATTACTATTGAAGAGGTCACAAAGCTATAATACAAGGGCTGCTGTGTAGGGAAATCCTCTCCCTGGAATTTGAAATTGATCAGACTGATAACAGAGTGATAATGGGGAAGAGGGCTATGGTCCAGTTTTAGAGTATTCATAGGTATAGTCTGTCAGTCTGTGCTGACAGCAAAAAGCAGGGGCAACAGGGTAGTCTGATTTTAAGATCTGATTTTTTGGTTTAATTGTTTTTGTTTTGTCTTAATAAAAAAAGAAGAGAAAAAAATTGAAAGTAAATGAAGAGCAAGGAGGGCATAAACACCTGCTGGTCTAGGCACATGGTTGAGGAATGGTGAGAATTTTACTTGGTGATACTCCAAAGAAAGCAATACTCCAAGGGTGTAACTAATTTCAATTCTATCTAGATCATGAAGACAATGTCCAGAAAAGGGACTGAGGCTTGTTAGAGGCAGTTGCTGTTGACTTTGTCCACCAAACGTGCAACAACTCACATGTGTGGGAAGGTGTGGGGAACTGGAATGGGATGGAAATCAGGTGGTTCGATCATATATACAGCAGTATATATACCAGGATACTGAAGAATGGCCTGGGAAACTTGGGCTTCTAACAGCACTGTAAAGCATGATGGCGCTAGCCCTGGCCATGTCTATAGGAAGGGAAATAACTGATTTAAGTTAAACACCCTGGTAAGCAGAGAAAGAAGATAAGCTTTGTCAGCTTAGAGTTCAATTTTTTCTGCTTTCCTCAGCTCTTCTGTCATCATTCTTAAACACCCAGTTCTACTCAGATCAACCACTTCCTCCTCATACACTGATCCAACTATCACTGTGGTATCTTTGTTTCTCTATGAAATTGAGATGGTCTTTTAGATCTTGGGTTTCCTTTTGAATCCCTGACAATACCTAGCAAAGTGCTGGATGCACAGTGCATGTTTAATAAATAGCTGATGGATTGGGCTATAAATTTCATTTGTCTAGGTTATAACCAGCACTCGGGCACTCAAGATATGGCTGTAAATTGGAAGGCTAAAGATCCCAGCTTTTATTACAAATTTTTTCATGTTTAAAAGAAAATCTTGGGTTGCAAAGATTTAGCCATTACTCTTGCTTCCTTCTCACCTCTTCACAATCTAAGATTTATAAAAACAGAAGTAGTTGCCGTGGAGACAATTGCTGGGCCCTAGAGGAGCTATTTGAGAATAAAAGCAAAACGGCTATAATATTCAATAGCAGGACTTTACATTAATCTTTTTGCCTTTAATGATAAAACTGAAAATAAAATACAAGAAAAAAAAATGTCAAATACTGTGAACTCACTCTCTTTGTTGCAGAGTTGATAATCTGAGCCATACCAGTAGGTGCTACCCCTTGTTAAGATACTGAAATCATTCCACACTGGTTACAAAATAGCCATTACCCCTGGACTGCCCTGAGACACTCCCAATGGCTCTAGCTTCCCAGTGCTTGCCCCTGTATCCTCCCCATTTCCTCCTAATCCAGCAACTGACGGTTAATATCCAGTTAAGCATAGGCTTAATTAGCACTGCGACTGTAGCGGACACACCAGTTGTTCAACATGGTGAATTTATCAACTGTTAAAGACAGTGAATCATTTCTGACTATATTTGTCAGGTGTTACAAACAAGAGTCCTATATACATGATTTATGTGATCTTCCTAGGATTTTACATTCTTCTAAAATTGTCAATTAACATTTAAGACTTTAGTGACATCAAGGGATAATCCAAATCTTTAGCTCCTTCCCCCCAAATTGGAAATCCTGGTAACACTGGGCTTTCATTTGAAGAAATTCACAGAGCAGAGTATGAGTGCCCCCTTTAAATGCTGCATACACTCTCTACTCACCAGGCTTCATCACATTTCATTGTTCACCCAGTGGACTGTACTTTTTCATGTAACTATCTTCCCCTGTGTGTGTTTAAGTGTCTGTGCCCTGCTCCACGATAATCCCAAATCAGATTCCCTGGGGCTGGGTTTGGTTCTAGACTTTATGGGTCATTTGGTGCAACACCAGCTCAGTGTAGGTACACTCCTGCTCTGCCTCCCCCCTCTTCCAGGTCCCTTTTGCACCTACCAATTGTAACAGCAACTCGCCAATTCTTCTTCTAATTCAGGATGGCATAGCCAGACTTTGCAGACAAGAAAACCTTGTCTATGGCACCTACATTCCTAAATAGTTGGAGAAAAGATCTAGAATTGAGGAGAAGTGTTCACTTTAGTCTAGATGTTTACCACCAATAAAAGATAGGAATGAAATTTTGTGATCTCTGCTATATATCTATTTTCTCAGTAAGTGAAAAATTAATATCTATGGGAAAAGCTTCTGCCAACAATTACGCTGCTATTTTGGGGGAGAAAGAGCTCTATTAGGTACAGGTCCAGGGCTTCCACCTGCTCACTTACAATTTCCTTCCTTAACTGTGACTGCTATCTACCAGTATGTGAATTACCAGCTGCAGCTAATGATAAACCATAGGGAGTGTTTGAACACTACATTTAATCAGAAGCCTTGCCTCAGTTTTCTATTCTGCATGACATACCACTCAAAACTTGGTGCCTTAAAATAAGTTGTTGATTTGTTCATGATTCTGGTGCTCAGCAATGTGCACTGGTCTGGCCAGGGTCATTCATGCCCTTGTAGTCACCTGGCAGCTCAACTCTGATCTGAGATGGTTCTTCACATATGTCTGACAGGGGAGCATCTGGGTTCTCTCCCACATGGTGGACCCAGCTTCTCGACATAGTGGACTCAGAGCAGCATTCCAAGAGGGGTTGAACAGAAGCTTCAGAGTTCTCATAACATCACTTCCACTACATTCTACTAGTCAAAGTAAGTCATGAAACCAGTCCAGGCTCTAACCACCAGGAAATAGTCTCCAGTTTCTCATAGAAAAAGCTGCAAACTCATAGGCTGTGGATTCAAGAATGAGAGGAGTGTCACTATTACTGCCTTCTGTGCAAACAACCTGCCATATTCCTGTAGCTAGAAGGGACAAAGTCTTGGGTTCCACTATAACAGAAGAGAGGAATTATGATTAAAAAAAAAAAAAACCTTCCAAATATACTGGGATCATATACATTGGAAAGTCCCTAGTGAGATGGAGAATGGAAAGATGACAAAGCTTCTGAAGTTGCGTCCTGATTTGGAATTTATCAAAGAAATTATAAAGGTGGGTGGAAAAGAGAGGTGGGAATAAAGGGCAGATAGTGAGGGCAGGAGGATTTGACAGGAAGAATCCCAATGGGAGAACCTGTTTCTTGAAACAAATGTCAACCAGCTGCCACAGTGGAACCCAACCTCATTCCTCCTTGTCTCTTTTTCAAAACCTGGGCTGTCTTTTCTGATCAACCCACCCTCCTTCCTCTCATTCTCAAGTGTAGGATCTCTGCATCTCAGACCTGATTACTATGGTATTATCCAGCCAACTCCTCCAGATTTTCCTCTTTTGGTATGTCTTGTGTGTCACACCTGCTTGGCTTTTTTTTTTTTTTTTTAATTTCTTTCTGAATAAGTAAAGTATGTTCATATTACAAAATTCAAAAGGTACAAAAGTTACACAGACAAAAACCAGAGACAGAGAAGCAACTTCTTCCTAAAACATGGCAGAGCCTGGATTTAAATGCAGGCTGACGTGGCACCCATGCCTTCGACCATGGATGGCACTGCTGAGTTATAAAATCAGGGCTTCTCATCAGTTCTGCTCACAGAGAAGTTAGAAATTACATTTTCCTCCATCAAAACTAATAAATCGACCTTGATTAGTGAGAGAGAGTGCATACTCGCACTCTTCTTGGCTGAACCAATAAAGAATGAGAAGACTCACAAGTAGTCGGCACTGTACCTGTCACAGAAATATGAAGACACCAAACACTACTTGTTGTAAGAAAACATGATATATTAGCTCTGGCAACACTTGTACACCATGTCATGCCAATAAGGACAAGGGAATTGAAAACAGAAATTGAAAGATGGATGTGACCTGCTTCTATCAGCATCTCTGGAGTCAGTATGCGATGGAGGAGGAGAGGAGGCCTTTGGGAGGTGGGTGATTAGCTCCAGAGAGAAAGGAAGGTCCTCTGGCTTCTCTCCCCATGTCTAATTAACCTTCTTACTTGAAAACCACCTTGGAGGAGAGACCTCTGCCATTTTTCTTCATCTTCTCACTTAGGAAAGAGACATAGGAAGAGTCCGCCCCTCTGCGATCACGCCCCCGGAAATGCAGTGGGCCCAGGAGTAGGGTCTCCGGAAGCTGTTGATAGTCCCTGGTTTCGCCGCACGTGACTTAGCACGTGGCTGAATTCTTGGCCCCCAGGAACCTGGAGCCTCCGGCCTCGGTCACTGAGGCTGTGTCGTCCCTGACTATCACCGACCCATTCGTTGCAGTCAGCAAGAAGGCTTCCCTGCTGCCCCGCCGCCCCCGGCGGCCTCTCGAGGTTCATCTGGCCCTTCCCCATCTGCAGCGCCAATTATAACAAGGCTTGGAAGCTAGACGCGCAGCTATGCAAGGGGGAAGGGGTGGGGAAGAGACCCTATGTTTGTGACTATAAGGAAAGCTAGGCGCTGAAGAATTGATGCTTTTGAACTGTGGTGTTGGAGAAGACTCTTGAGAGTCCCTTGGACTGAAAGGAGATCCAACCAGTCCATCCTAAAGGAGATCAGTCCTGGGTGTTCACTGGAAGGATTGATGTTGAAGCTGAAACTCCAATACTTTGGCCATCTGATGCTGGCCAAAGAGCTGACTTATTTGAAAAGACCCTGATGCTGGGAAAGATTGAGGGCAGGAGGAGAAGGGGACAACAGAGGATGAGATGGTTGAATGGCATCACTGACTCAGTGGACATGAGTTTGGGTGAACTCCAGGAGTTGTTGATGACCGGGAGTTATGGCGTGCTGTGTTCATGGGTTCACAAAGAGTTGGACATGACTGAGCAACTTAACTGAATTGAACTGATGAAGGGTATGGCAAGGCCTTGGTCAGGGACTACAATCTCAGCCGCCACGCCCTGGTTCACACCCGTAAAAAGTCCTTTGTACAGCTAGCGGCTGTGATCAGAAATTCAACACAAAATAAAACTTAAAGAAACATTTTGAATGCAAACATGTAAAACCAGCAAAACAATATGCATGTAGTTTCAAAGGTTGTGAGAAGACCCATCAGCAACTGAAAATCCACCATTGCCAGCACACCAACGAGCCATGTTCAAGTGTGCCCACGAGGGATGTGGAAAACATTTTTCCTCCCCCAGCAGTCTGAAGCGGCACGGGAATGCCCACGAGGGCTATATCTGTCGAAAATAATGTTCTTTTGTGGCAAAAACATGGACAGAGATTCTAAACACGTGAGAGAGTCCCATAAAGAGGACATAATCTGTGGCGCGTGCCAGAAAAACATTTAAGTGTAAGGACATCCTGAAGCAGCACATGAGGATGCACGCCCCCGAGCAGAACTTGTGCTGGTGTCCACGGGAACGCTGCGGCCACACCTACACCACTGTGTTCACCCTCCAGAGCCATATTCTCTCCTTCCATGAGGAACGGCGCCCTTTCGTGTGCGAGCACGTTGGTTGTGGCAAGACCTTTGCCATGAAGCAGAGCCTCAGCAGGCATGCTGGTGTGTGTGACCCTGACAAGAAGAAAACCAAAGTGAGGCCGTCTAGTGAGAAGCGGAGCCTGGCCTCTACACTCAGTGTGTACCTCCCTCCTAAGAGGACACAGGGCCTGGCTGTGCCATGGCCAGAAACGGGGAGCTGCCAAGCTGCATGGAAGGCCACACGCTTTCCACGTCGCCATGCTGACCGCAGCTGCACACCCGACTGTGCTGTGTGGAGGTCCACAGACCAGCCAGCTCAGTTCTCTCTCCCAGAAGCACGTGTTTGTTAAAGTCACTGGGGCAGGACACCTGATGCTCCATCTTTCTCATCTTTCCCATTTCAGAGCGTTTCCTCCCAGGGTGCCTGGAGATGCTCTCCCTCCTTTTTGCTCTAGGGAGGAAGAACACACATCACAACCTTGCCCCCTCTGATGGGCTGTGGCCTGGATGAGAAGGTTGCAATTCCAGACATGGTCTGGATGAATCTTTACATGCCTCCTCCTAGAAGAGGAAACAAAAGGATAGTATAAAACCAACACCTCTGGTTCTTTCTGGTGTTAATGCTTATCTAATACCCATAAAAGCCAGCATTCTTGAATTGCTATATAAGGGATTTGCTAAGTCAAATCATATAGACCTGGTTAAGCTGATGGAAACCTGTATAATAACCAGGTGGTTATACAAACTCCATGTAACTAGGCCAATGCGCTAAAGGCTTGATAGTTTTGAATCCTCTGTCATGGCACCAGAGAGGCTGTGTTTGATCCAGATCGCCCTCTCACAAAAAGTGCAGAGCAGTGGGTTTGGGCACTGGCAGGGCCCCCTTATCCCCCCAGGTTGTCAGCCCAGTGCTATTCCCAACCGTCCTTCACAGAGTCATTGAACTGGTTAGAAAAAGACAGACACGTGGTTCTAGAGATTCTGGGTGTGCTGGACTGGGCCCAGGGCTTGGGTCACTCTAGCCTGGAGCTAGGGCTGAAAACCACTGGAGTAAATGCTGCCTTTATTGGCTGCTAAGCTGTGTAACTCCAAAAGCCAAATCCTCCAGACTTATCCTGGGACTGTAAACTGACACTTTCTAGAAGAATTTGACTTGAATGCTTCTCATAGGCATTTATAGAGAGGAATCAGACTTAAAAAGATGAATCCATACAGTTTCTAGTTTTCCTGTTTAAATGTTAGACCCTCTAGAGTCTGTGAAGTAGAATAGTATATAGCCCTTAAGTTAGGAAGTAGTGTTCTCACATGGCGAAGTACTTACATTATGGTGGAAAAAAGCTGTATACATTTTGCATTTTGAAAACCGAGTTAGAAAGCTGCTACCAAGACTGGACAGAATTATTAGTTACTTTTCTCTGCCTTTATGTTTTCCAGGTTTTCTACAGTTGTACTTGCAAGATCAGAAAACAAAAAGACACAAGCAGTCACTCAGGCCTGTTTTCACTTACCATTTTGTTCTCAGGCTCGTCCACACTCTTCCCTTTACTGTAATCTAGACTTGATACGATTTTTCGATCCACTGCTGTACCTGTTTACTCTTTGTGTCCAAATCATGTTGTCCAATATTTGAAGAAAAGTTAGTTCCTTGGTCAGGGCGGGTCCTAGATTGAAAAGAGTGAGATCTGGGGCTAGTCTTTGAGGCCTGTGTTTTATCACACATTCGTCCTCAGGTCTACACTGCTATAGGCCCTCCTGTCTGCCTGCTATTCATGGTTTCACACTCCAGTAAATAGAGGACACAGACACAAGGTGAAATACCGCTATTTTAGTTGCCAAGTAAGAGTACCTGAACAGGGAATGCTTCCATTTATCATTACCACTGTTTGATGAACGAACAAAAGAATGGTCCTTTAAAGAGAACCAGGTAATCCTTTTTTTTTTTTTTCCTCTTATTTTGGGTGGTGGATAACAAATGTTCACTGTATTTTTTCTTCATGCTTTTTAAATTTAAACGTAATTTTTCAAAAAAAAAAAGAAAAGAGACATAGGAAGAAGAATGATCATTTTGGTTCTGAAACACAAATCTTGGTCTTTGGGTAAAGCATCTGGATATATGTATGCTACAGATACTGCATGGTGTTTTGATTTGTGTGTGATCCTGCAGCATTTTCAGGAATGTGCACACTGGCCATAAAACGTTTACCAACAGTACCTTCCATGTGGTACACGTGCAAGGCCCATGGGTTTTGAACATTGGTGTTAACAGCAGAAGGAGAAGAGGCAAGGTCACCTTGCCTGCTGGACTGTGCACAGCTCCATCCTACAGTCAGGCAGACTTATCTGAAGCTGGACTTTTCAATCACTCTTTACACTGTTAAATTTCTGGTAACTCCTTCCCACTTATTACACAAAAAAAATGTCTTGCTAAAAGAACTTTATATTTCTGGTCATTTGGACCTATTCTGTCATAAGATATATTTGTACCCAAAGGATGGATTTTATCCATTTTTGGGAAAAAAATCATGTGGGCAATTTCTGATTCTTTTAATCAGTCACCGAAGCCACTTAGACCAATGAAAGATAGGTTGATCTCCCTGCTGCTAAAGGAATGAAATTTTCCTCTATGCACCATGCCCATGTTGGCCTGGATTTTGGCATTTGTAAACAAAAATACTTTCCCCCAAATAACATTAATTCTCAAAGCTGGAGTTTGAATCCAATTCCTCTTGTAGAAGAAAATTCTTTTTTTTTTTTTTTTTTAATTTTCTCCTTTCCCTTGAACTGATAAATTTAGAGGAGGTTAATAGGTCAGAAGAAGAACAGTAAGAATGCTTCTTCTATACATTACATAAATTCCTATGATTCAACCATAAAAACTACTTACCTGAACACCCTGTTATTCCCCATTAAGACAGATAAAGGCAAGGACATACAGGGTGATAAGATTAATTGTTATACATAAGAGGCTGCCTGGATTCTCAGAAATACCAGACCATGCATCTTCATAAAGTGTTATTCTACTTCATACGATATAGTTTTGTAAAAAAGGGAAAAAGGTGTATGTACATTTGTAAAATATACTTTGAATGTGTATGTAAAAATTTTATACAAATTAACTATATTTAAAATGACAGAAATTATATCTGTTGTGTGATGTATTGTCCTTGAAAGGTAAAATTTGGCACTGCCTTATCTGTGTGTGTGTGTGTGCATGTGCGTGTGTGTGTGTGTGTGTGTGAAAGTAGAAGGGAATAAAAATAAGGGTGAAGGGTTCAGTTTCCTATTTGCATTCTGCAGACAGCTGTATACCTTCTGTGTCTTTAGCGATTGCAGTCTAAGTATGGAATTTGAGAACATGACCGCCAGGGTTCTTGCTCCACCAAACAAACAAAAACACCAAGACCAAGGCAGGCAGGGCCCAGAGCCAGGCATCTCATGATCAGGCAGTCATATCAAATACCCTTCACTCAGTCGTATTCGGCTCTTGTGACCCCATAGCCTGTAGCCCGCCAGGCTCCTCAGTTTATGGGATTCTCCAGGCAAGAATACTGGCATGGGTCACCATTTCCTACTCTGGGGGATTTTCCCAACCCAACAATCAAACCCCCATCTCTTGAGTCTCCTGCATTGGCAGGCAGATTCTTTACCAACTGTACCACCTTGGAAGCTCCCTACAGTGGAATATAAATCATACCTTTATGCTGTGGCGTGACAGTGGCCTCTGCCTTACAACACACGTTTGGTTCATACTGACTCAATAGTAAGCAAGTTTCTCAAATAGAATATCATTTGGATGAGGGTTGGGAAGAGAAACCCCTCTCCTTCCATACTTTGCACTCCTCTTTCCCATCCCATGTCAGAGGCAGGTAACAGAGAAGAAGCCATCCCCGAGGAGTCAGTCTGCAGTATAACAGAGATTGGGCCCGTTTATGACCGCATCCCTGCACACACCAGGGACCACGAACAGCCTCCTCTAGACTGGCTGGAAGGAATGGCTAGACATCACTGCTAACCCTTTCTCTGTTCTTTCCTTCTAGTGAGGACTCTGTGATGGATTGAAAGAAGGGCTTGGTGTCCTTCAGGGAAGGGCGGGAGTACATACATGGGGACTGTTGTAAACAGGATGTTAGTCAGTGTCAATAACTACTACTCACATCCACCAGATAATTCCTACCTGATTTGCCATATATATATATATGCCATATACCTTATGGCATATATATATATATGGCATACATATATATATATATATATATATGTATATAAAATCTTCTCTGGCATCTTCAACTTGTGTATCAGGCCTGAAAACACTGAATCTTCAGACAAGAGAAAAACGATGCCATGCTGAAACTCTGAAAGCAGCAGCAGCCCCATTTGTCTCCAGGACTTCAGCATGCAAAATCGCCTCTCACAGACCATTCATTCACTGTCCTTTCTGGAACAATAGCCTGGAATCATTGTCCAGAGTCAATCCCCACTTGACATGAAGGATACAGTTTAAAGATTTGCTTTGGAAATTAAGATTCCCAATACACATTTAAAACAAGGCTTGTTATTTACAGAGCACGTTTTTCAAATGGGGCTTCTGTTTTGTTTTGTTGCCCCCGGCATACTGTTTGGGCTTCCCTGATGGCTCAGATGGTAAAGAATCTGCCTGCAGTGCAGGAAACCTGGGTTTGATCCCTGGGTTGGGAAGATCCCCTGGAGAAGGGAAGGGTTACCCACCCCAGTATTCTTGCCTGGAGAATTCCATGGACAGAGGACCCTGGCACTCTACAGTCCACGAAGTCCTAGAGAGTTGGACATGACTGAGCTACTACCACTAACTAATAGGAATGCTAAACTGAACACATGGTGGTATCACTTCTATGGCTGAGTTTTTATGGGGAAGTTGGTTGCTTGACCCAATCGGTCATGCTATGATATCCATCAAGAGACCTTTACAGGTAATATGCTATATGCAAGGTAGTAGCAAGGTTGATTCTGCATCCAGGCTTCACTTGTACTTCAAGTAAAAACAGAGGACTTGAACGTGAAACTGTCTGGAAAATCTAGGTGGGATAATCTTTGCATAGATACACTGTATGCCAGGAAATGCTATTAAAACCTGTGTCATAAGTAGAGTGAAGAAAAAAATCAGTGTAAAATACATGTAATACCACTGTCTCTGAAATAAGTGTTTACTTTAAAAAAGAAATACGAAATCAGTGCTAGACTAAAAGCCAGTGCTAAGTACAACCCCCTGCTTGGCCATCAAGAGTCTGGATAACATGGGCAAATTCCTCTTCATCTCTGAATTTTTAGTTTCCTCATCTGTAAAGCCAGGCAGCTGGAACAAGATGATCTATTGTGTCTATTCCAGTGTTGAAATTCTATGATTTTCTGATTCTGTCTGAGTCACTAACAGAAAATAGAAATAAGCATCAAAATATCAAAACACATTTTGCCTTTCATCATGAATACACCAAAACTCTCAAATCCTCAGTGCATCAAATTATATTTCATAATTACCATGCAATATCTACTGGTATTATCTCCAAATGCTGTATTTTGTCAAGAATTAGCATCTAAGGGTAATTAAAAATTCAGAATACTGAATTCCTTATAGAGTGCACTCATCAGCCACTAATGATTATTCATTTTTTGTTTCACTGTGATTAACTTACCTCTGGTTTTACTACTGTAATTGTTCTAGTGCCCTCATTTTTCCCTATCTGAATAACCTTCTAGGAACATTCAGAGAAACATTAAATAAAGTGATATTTTTATAATATCAGGTTGAGATAGTTAATAATTACTTTTTGGAATATGAAGCAACAGAAGGTAATCAGCTATTTTTCATTCCCACAAGGGACAAAGAAAGACTAAAGCAAGAACAAGAAAGTTTGTGAATACCAAAAGAAGTTCTGGTCATTTTTACTTTTTAGAATTTGGCACCAAGAAATATCAGCCAGCCTGTTTTTCTGAATATATTTGAGAATATGGCTGGTATATTTGTAGTGGCTGAGTTGAAAGACCTCATGAAAATTAGACAGAAAATTATATTCCTCCCAGTCCCTTTCATGAACATAATTTCTACAAACTGTATCTAAGCTCAGCCCTGGGAATCATATAAATATGCCCCCAGGTAACCTGGACAGACCCATCTCTACTTCAGCGTTTCCATGGAAAAGTTTTCTAAAGTATCTTGGCTATTCCTTTGGAGGTTCATAAGCTCATGAGGACTGTGCCATTTTTATCCATGGTCAGAAGTCATTGCAGAGGAGAGAGTAGAAGAATGGGCTGAAAAAGACCTGACAAGAATTAAACAATAAATTAATATTCATGACAGCTGTATGTTACCAAAATTTAGACATTCTCTCATGTAATTCCCACAACAAACTCAAAGCCATATTCTCAGAAATGTTCACTTGCCTATAGTTTTGCAACTACTAAATGGATGAGTAGGAATTTGAATCCAGAAAAATTTCTTAGAGTGTTGAGAGGAACTAACATGAACAATATTTCAAATAGATGATTGTTGATTTGAGGGTCTTTATCTACATGTTTAACCCATTCATTTATTTGACCCCATTAATCTGAGACCAATAATTTTAGAATTTCAAGGCAGTGAAGAAAATATGGATTCATTAACAAAGGATATTAGGTACTCATCTAGAAAAAAAAAAGTTGGATCCTTACCTGTTGGATTCATATTTTTCAAATATTTTAATACAAACCAAAAATGAAACCATAGAACACTTGAAGGGGGGAACTTTTTAATAATCAAAGAGTAGAGAAGGCTCTTTTAAGAACAGCATAAAACTCAGAAAACATAACAGAAAAGTAAACTAGACTATGCTAAAAATAAATTCGACATTGCTAAACTACTATAAGCAGTCAAAAGAATGCAACCACCTAGAAGATTTGCAATTTGTATCATAGTTAAAATTTTTCTAAAGTGTAAACAGTGTCTACAGATTAATATAAAAATACCCACAAAATGCTGTTGATAAGAGAGGAAACTATATATATGTGGGAATAGAGGGTTTGTGGAACTCTGTTTGACTTCCACTCAGTTCTACTGTAAACCTATAACTGTTCAAAAAAATAAGGTCTGTTTAAAAAATCCATGAGCATCCAATAGGAAAAGGGGACATAGAAGGTCAAGAGACAGTTCATATGCAAAAATGAAAATAGCTCTTAAAATTAAGAAAAGATATTTAATCTTACTCATAATAAAAGAAGATAAATGATGATGTTTTAAAGACACTACATTTTGTGTATTATGGTGGAAAAGATTAGAAGGTCTTACTAACACATCCTGTTGAAAAATGTGGAGAAACAGATCCTTTCACACATTTCTAAGGGTGTTGCTGTAACCTCCATATAGGGCAATTTGAGAATATCTCACAAAATGTTAAATGCACGTATTCTTTTCACCCAGCAGTTTCACCTCCAGGAATTCATCATTCTGATATAATCCCATATGTGTGAAATTTTATGTGCAAAATGGTATTCATTTTTGAATATTCATATCCATGATATTTTTTGTAATAGCAAAAGACTGAAAATTCATATACATTGCATTTTGTAATAGTAATAATAAAAGATTGGAAGCACCCCTGGTGTCTATCAATAAGAGACAGGTTAACTAAATTAGAGTGCAGTCATAATGTTGGGGTGTGGAGAAATGTTACTGTCATATACTTTTGGTTTTCAATAGTAAGAGTTTTTCCTTAATGTTCTTATGTCTTGCCCCACTGTTTCCTGAAGTGGGTTGCCTAATTATTGAGTTTGAGTGAGAAACTGCCAGTGCTCCTGATCTGTTTGCCTGTCTTTCTTTTTGGGATCTATCTGCTCCATATTTATATCTGTTTCATCAGATCATGACTCTGAGTACTTCTCACTAAGTTGGTAAAATTGGTAAGTCTGTCTGATTTGAACGTTTGGTGTCAGGAAATCATTGTCATTGTGTATCTGAGCTGCATTCTCCAGCATCAGCTTTACCAGTAATACATGTATATATTTTCTTCTTCATCTGCTTTGCACGGTGTTCTCACAGACGTTTCAAAATTCAGGTGGGAAAAGCACAGGTGTCATATACTGTTCCTTCCCTATTTAACACACACATTTGGATCCTATCCACTCACAGAAATGAGAAAGTGTTCTGGGTACAGAGAGGATGCAATCTCCAAGTTAAATTGATGGCAGAAAAGAGCAAGGTGCAGAACAGCCTGTGTAGAGTGCTACCATTTGGCTAAAAGGAAGTGGAGGAAAGAACATATGTTCATTTGTATCTGCCTAACATCTCTGAAAGGATAACACTTGAAATTGATAGCAATTGGTTGCCTCTACAAAGGGAAAAAGTGTGGCTGGGGAAAGAGATGGGAGATTTTTCAGTGTCCACTTCTGTGCCATCTAGATTTTGAATATATGAGAATGTATGTGAGTTCCTTTCCTCTGTAATACATGCTTCTAAAATTATCTTTTTCTCTTCCCTCTCTTTCTTGTTCCCCCATCAATGTCTATTCCACCAGTGCTGGTGTTCATGTGTGCATGTGTGCTAAGCTGCTTCTGTAGTGTCTCTTTGCAATCCTATAGACCATAGCCTGCTAGACTCTTCTGTCCATGGGATTCTCCAGGCAAAATTACTGGAGTGGATTGCCATGCCCTCCTCCAGGATTCTTCCCGACCCAAGGATCAAGCCATCTTCTATTATCTCTTCTGCATTGGCAGGCAGGTCCTTTACCACTAGTGCCACCTGGGAAGCCCACTGGTGTTCATAAAACAATATAATTGTGCAATATGAGAAGGGGCACAATTTACCTATGATGATTCTTGGTCTTTATTCTTCCCTGACACCTAAAAAGGCTTCTCTCTGCTCAGTCCCTTGTTGGCCCTCCTTATCGATCAAGGGCTCTTTCCACCAGGTGACTGGGGCTTTGATGATGCTGAATCAAGGGACAGGGATTCAGGTAGAAGTCAGCTCAATGGGAAAGAGGCTGGAGGGGGAGTTCAGGTTGTCTGAGAGATTGGCACAAAATGAATTGAGAGATACATAGAAAGTAGGTGTAAGTATGTAGGAAGTAAGGTGTAAGTATGAGAGAAGTAGGAAGTATTCCTGAGAATTGCATAAATTTCATGGTTCTGAGACAGGACTATGTGGGTCACAGTTTCAGTGGACTTAACAAATATGACTTTTAGCTGAAAACCATTGTGATTGAGCCTGGCTGCTTTGGATGACCTCAAATGTTAGACTGCAGCCACGGAATTAAAAGACACTTGTTCCTTGGAAGAAAAGTTATGACAAAGCTAAACAGCATATTAAAAAGCAGAGATATCACTTTGCCCACAAAGATCCATCTAGTCAAATCTATGGCTTTTCCAGTAGTCATGTATGGATGTGAGAGTTGAACCATAAGGAAGGCTGAGCACCAAATAATTGATGCTTTCAAACTGTGGTGCTGGATAAGACTCTTGAGAGTCCCTTGGACTGCAAGGAGATCAGACCAGTCAATCCTAAAGGAAATCAACACTGAATACTCATTGGAAGAACTGATGCTGAATTTGAAGCTCCAATACTTTGGCCACCTGATGTGAAAAACCAACTCACTGGGAAAGACCCTGATGCTGGGAAAGATTGAAAGCAGGAGGAGGAGGTGACAGAGGATGAGATGGTTGGATGGCATCATGGGCTCAATGGACATGAATTTGAGCAAACTCTGAAAGATAGTGAAGGACAGGGAAGCCTGGCATGCTGCAGTTGTGGAATAGCAAAGTGTCAGACACAACTTAGTGACTGAATAACAACAAAAATAACAATATCAGCATTCAGTAGACATATAAAACAAGTTATAAGGATTAAAGCCCTCCCATTGATAAACTTCTACTGATTCATTTACTATGGAGAATAAGTGAAAGTCACTCAGTCGTGTCTGACTCATTGCCAATCCCATGGATGACATAGTCCATGGAGTTCTCCACGCAAGAATACTGGAGTGGGTAGCCTTTCCCTTCTCCAGGGGATCTTTCCAACTCAGGGATCAAACTCAGGTCTCCTGCATTGCAGGTGGATTCTTTACCAGCTGAGCCACAAGGGAAGCCCAAGAATACTGGAGAGGGTAGCCTATGCCTTCTCCAGCAGATCTTCCCAACCCAGGAATCAAACTGGGGTCTCCTGCAGGCAGATTCTTTACCAACGGAGCTAGCAGGAAAGCCCTTATTTCATAGATGCATAGCTTATTACCTTTTTCCTTCCTAAGAATACAATAAGGACACTGATGTCCTGTGTCCTAGGAGCTTTCAGTGAACAGTTTTGTGGGGTTTTTTTTCACCAGCAGGTATCAGATACAAGCAGTGGGCAGCCACTGTGGACACTGAGCTAAGTTTACCAGCACCTCCATGCCATAAAGTCTTGATGGAGGAGACCTAAGTGAAGTCAAAGCCCTTCTGGTGGGGGGGAAAGCTCACCCAGACCCTTTTCCCAAATCTACTGACCCTACGATTCACACATCTCCCATCCCTGACTTCTGTTTCTTCCTCCAGGTGATCTGAAAAATGCTTGATTTGAATGTTCATATAAGACATGTTTTCATTGATAAGACTGAGTTCTGTTTATATTATAAAATACAAAACTACACCATTTTATGCAGATAATTAAAGAAGTATCAGATTGTCTTCGTTATAAATTTTCTTTCCTCCCAACATGAAATTCTGTTCACATATTTTCAGTTTTCACAGTTTGTTGCTCATATAGCTCATTACTTGGAAATATACACACTCAGGGAAACTTGGGCTTAAGTAAGATTTAGCAACATTGGCCCTCTCTGCTGAGATCTGCTGGGGATTTTGTTAGAATCCTTGAGTTCTGGAATTATCATTGGCTTTTATGACAATGGGAGCAATATGAAATAATCACTGGTAAGAACTGGTAAGAACTTGTTTCCTAGTCAGAGAGGTTTGGGGTATGTGGAGAAACAGCTTAAAAATTTGATTTAAAACTTCAGTGAAAAAATTGAACAATAAATGTTGAGTATCATTCAAATACCTAAGTATAAGCAGAATTCCCTACAGAATAGAAACTTTTCTGAAATACATAGCAAAAAGATTTCCTTTCTTAGACTTTTTATAATTATCTATGGATACAGGAAGAACAAAGCTAAAAAAAACACGATATGCTCTGGATGATTTTCAATGCTCTGATTTTATTTTCAGCTATATCCGCCCCTTCTCTCATTCATGAAAGTCAAATCATCCTAGCCAGATATTATTTTCACTTGGGAATGCTGCTTTCAATAGTAAGGTTTAATAACATTGAGTTTATAGTATGTATGGACTTTCAAAACCTTGTAGCAGTTTTCCTGTATTTCTAAATCCACAAGTATTTCTTCTCAGTGGAATATACTAATTCCTTGAATTGCTTGTGGATTAACAGTTATAAGTTTATTCGTTCGCTTCGCAGAATTGTATTTTGTTTAATAAGACATCACCAGCAAACGATACCCTATTTCCCTAAACTTTGATGAATTAGAGTAAATGACAAATGAACACCTCTTCCCTCTTTTCAAGGCAAGCCCCCAACACCAACTACACATTGGATGATGCACATCAGTGGTAACTCCTCTGATGCGAAGAAGAGTAGGGAATCCTTTCCTGAAAACTGGGAAAGCTCGGAAGCAAAGCTCATGGGAAAAAAAGTGAACATGAAAGTTAGTCTCACCATCGTGTCTGACTCTTTGCAATCCCATGGACTGTAGCTTGCCCAGCTCCTCTGCCTATGAAATGCTCTAGGCAAGAGTACTGGAGTGGGTTGCCA
This sequence comes from Budorcas taxicolor, assembly GCF_023091745.1. Lineage (NCBI taxonomy): Eukaryota > Metazoa > Chordata > Mammalia > Artiodactyla > Bovidae > Budorcas > Budorcas taxicolor. The sequence goes on along the minus strand of NC_068918.1, from coordinate 73,851,587 downwards.
TTTCCTTCTCCAGGGGATCTTCCCTACCCAGGGATTGAACCTTGGTCTCCTACCTTGCAAGCAGATTCTTTACCAATTGAGCCACTAGGGAAGACCATTGCCCATGGAAGAGCTGGCCAAATACCCCAAAACAACAACTGGCCTAGTCTTGTGCCTAGAAAGGCAATTTAGAGCAAGGGATTCTGTAGTTCTGAATTTGTCCTTCATTCTTGAGATGCTTCCTGCCATTCCACTGAGTTTTTTAAGGCATTTTGATTGAGCAGTGTTATTGTAGCCCTCACTTTTCAGATATGACTTCAATGGAAATCCTGCCAAGCCTGGCATATACCGGGGTAGGCAACAAGTAGCTTGATTCCAACTATGACATAGAAGGGGGCTTCCCTGATAACTCAGTTGATAAAGAATCTGCCTGCAGTGCAGTTCAAATCCTGGGTTGGGATGATCCCGTGGAGAAGGCATCGGCTAGCCACTCCAGTATTCTTGGGCTTTCCTTGTGGCTCAGCTTGTAAATATTGTAAAGTAATTAACTTCCAATTAAAATAAATAAATTTATATTTTAAAAAAATTAAAAAAAAAAAGAATCTGCCTGCAATGCGGGAGACCTGGGTTCGATCCCTGGGTTGGGAAGATCCCCTGGAGAAGGGAAAATCTACCCACTGCAGTATTCTGGCCTGGTTGCAAAGATTCGGACATGACTGAGTGACTTTTACTTCCACTTTCTTTCAAGATATAGAAAAGGGGAGGGAGTAGGGCTGGAAGTAGATAATATAAAGTGGTGACAGTCATAATCTCTTTCGTTCTATTTTCTGTTGTAATGAAAAATAAGACCAACTAAAATCATGACTCATCTTCTCAATTTAACCATCTGATTATAGAATGTTAAATGGTTCTCTCGTATTTCCCATCATTATGAATTTTGTTTTCCGCTTTGGCATTTGGCCATTATATTACATGGAAAGAACCGGCCACAGGTACCTTCTCTTGCCACTCATATGGTTAAGAGTTTCATGATGCTCAAATGCTATGTTGTTGCTATAAAATTGTATGCATGAATAATCAAGTAATGTTATTCTAAATTTGAAGGATAAACAGCCTGCTACATCTTGGTTACAAGACTGCAACCATAATCAGTCTCTGCTCAATTTGGCTGAAAACAACTAATGATTAGAACAAGGTTATATCACTCCAAGAGCAGGTCATGTCTTAAAGTTACAGCCTCAAGTAATAGAAAACTGCCTTGCCACAGTAAAGACTGAGATTACAGTTCTACTATTTAAGGTAGAAATACTCTGTGATTTGTCAACTCAACTTGTAAAAATATGAGGAATCCATATACTAAGGGAATCCACCCAGTGTCCTGAGCTGGTCTACCTCTATGTGAGTGAGTATATTAGGGCACCATTATGTGCCACCTAATAACTTGGAAATGAATTTGTCTCTGTTAATTTAAGTAAAATTCACATCTCATATTTTTTTAATTTTTATTTTTACTTTATTTTACTTTACAATACTATATTGGTTTTGCCATACATTGACTTGAATCCACCACGGATGTACATGAGTTTCCAATCCTGAACCCCCTCCCACCTCCCACTCCATATCATCTCTCTGGATCATCCCTGTGCACCAGCCCCAAGCATCCTGTATCCTGCATCGAACATAGACTGGCAATTCATTTCTTACATGATAGTATACATGTTTCAGTGCCATTCTCCCAAATCATCCCACCCTCTCCCTCACCCTCAGAGTCCAAAAGTCCGTTCTATACATCTGTGTCTCTTTTGCTGTCTCACATACAGGGTTATCATTACCATCTTTATTAATTCCATATATATGTGTTAGTATTCTGTATTGGTGTTTTTCTTTCTGGCTTACTTCACTCTGTATAATCAGCTCCAGTTTTATCCATCTCATTAGAACTGATTCAAATGAATTCTTTTTAACGGCTGAGTAATACTCTATTGTGTATATGTACCACAGCTTTCTTATCCATTCATCTGCTGATGGACATCTAGGTTGTTTCCATGTCCTGGCTATTATAAACAGTGCTGTGATGAACATTGGGGAACATGTGTCTCTTTCAATTCTGGTTTCCTCGGTGTGTATGCCCAGCAGTGGGATTGCTGGGTCATAAGGCAGTTCTATTTTCAGTTTTTTAAGGAATCTCCACACTGTTCTCCATAGTGGCTGTACTAGTTTGCATTCCCACCAACAGTGTAGGAGGGTTCCCTTTTCTCCACACCCTCTCCAGCATTTATTGCTTGCAGAATTTTGGATCGCAGCCATTCTGACTGGTGTGAAATGGTACCTCATTGTGGTCTTGATTTGCATTTCTCTGATAATGAGTGATGTTGAGCATCTTTTCATGTGTTTGTTAGCCATCTGTATGTCTTCTTTGGAGAAATGTCTATTTAGTTCTTTGGCCCATTTTTTGATTGGGTCGTTTATTTTTCTGGAATTGAGCTGCATAAGTTGCTTGTATATTTTTGAGATTAGTTGTTTGTCAGTTGCTTCATTTGCTATTATTTTCTCCCATTCCGAAGGCTGTCTTTTCACCTTGTTTATAGTTTCCTTTGTTGTGCAGAAGCTTTTAATTTTAATTAGATCCCATTTGTTTATTTTTGCTTTTATTTCCAGAATTCTGGGGGGTGGATCATAGAGGATCCTACTGTGATTTATGTTGGAGAGTGTTTTGCCTATGTTCTCTTGCCTATGTTCTCCTCTAGGAGTTTTACAGTTTCTGGTCTTACGTTTAGATCTTTAATCCATTTTGAGTTTATTTTTGTGTGTGGTGTTAGAAAGTAATCTAGTTTCATTCTTTTACAAGTGGTTCACCAGTTTTCCCAGCACCACTTGTTAAAGAGATTGTCTTTACTCCATTGTATATTCTTGCCTCCTTTGTCAAAGATAAGGTGTCCATAGGTGTGTGGATTTATCTCTGGGCTTTCTATTTGGTTCCATTGATCTATATTTCTGTCTTTGTGCCAGTACCATACTGTCTTGATGACGGCAGCTTTGTAGTAGAGCCTGAAGTCAGCATTCACCATTGCAACGAAAAGAATAAAATACTTAGGAATATATCTACCTAAACAAACTAAAGACCTATATATAGAAAACTATAAAACACTGATGAAAGAAATAAAGAGGACACTAATAGATGGAGAAATATACCATGTTCATGGATCGGAAGAATTAATATAGTGAAAATGAGTACACTATCCAAAGCAATCTACAGATTTAATGCAATCCCTATCAAGCTACCAGCGGTATTTTTCACAGAACTAGAACAAATAATTTCAAGATTTGTATGGAAATACAAAAAACCTTGAATAGCCAAAGCAACCTTGAGAAAGAAGGATGGAACTGGAGGAATCAACTTGCCTGACTTCAGGCTCTACTATAAAGCCACATCTCATATTGAGTGGGCTTCCCAGGTGGCACTAGTGGTAGAGAATCCACCTGCCAATGCAGGAGATGTAAGAGATGCAGTTTTGATCCCTGGATTGGGAAAATCCCCTGGAGTAGGACATGGCACCCCACTCTAGTCTTCCTCTCTGGAGAATCCCATGGACAGAGGAACTTGGCAGGCTATAGTCTACAGGGTTACTAAGAGTCAGACACATCTGAGCAACTGAGCACACATGATTTCTTGTGGGAGTAAATTCTTAGAGATTACCAGTAGATGATTGCAAAACCTCAATAAATGTGGTCAACTAGTAACTTCAGAATTATTAATCAGACTCTTTCAAGCTGGCAAGAAGCAAAGACATACTGTGATTACCTCAAATCATGGACAGTTATTGTAAAGAATCACAAGGAAGGAAAAGAGACATGAGGCATCCTCAGGAGCCTTATAAACAGGGACTTTAGACCCTGAAAGTCTGCTCTGGAGTCAATAGGAGCCAAGAGAATCGCTTTCATCATAACTGGTCATCTGCCGCTCCATCCAAGCTTTGCCACTGTGATGAACTGACAATTCCACATCTCTATTGCTTCTGCTCCTACCATTGCTGACTCAGTGCATGCTCCTTATTGGGGAGGTTTCTTCTTATTTAAGGCGTTAGTGCCTCATGGCTTTCTGCCCTTTCTGATTTTTTTTTTTTTTTTGCATTCATTTTCCATTTCTTGCATTTTTGCATTGCAATTCTTTTTTTGCATTCTTCTAATAAGCATCTTGATGAAAGTGAAAGAGGAGAGTGAAAAAGCTGGCTTAAAGCCAAACATTCAGAAAACTAAGATCATGGCATCTGGTCCCATCATTTCATGGGAATTAGATGGGGAAACAGTGGAAACAGTGTCAGACATTATTTTTGGGGGCTCCAAAATCAATGTAGATGGTGATTGCAGCCATGAAATTAAAAGATGCTTACTCCTTGGAAGGAAGGTTATGACCAATCTAGATAGCATATATTTTTTAATTAATTTAAATTTATTTATTTTAATTGGAGGCTAACTACTTTACAATATTGTATTGGTTCTGCCACACGTTAGCATGAATCCACCACAGGCGTACACGAGTTCCCCATCCTGAGCCCCCCTCCTGCATCCCTCCCCGTACCATCCCTCTGGGTCATCCCAGTGCACCAGCCCCAGGCATCCTGTATCCTGCATCGAACCTGGACTAGCGATTCATTTCTTATATGATATTATACATGTTTCAGTGCCATTCCCCCAAATCGTCCCACCCTCTCCCTCTCCCTCAGAGTCCAAAAGACTGTTCTATACATCTGTGTCTCTTTTGCTGTCTCGCATACAGGGTTATCATTACCATCTTTCCAAATTCCATATATATGTGTTATCATATTGTATTGGTGTTTTTCTTTCTGGCTTACTTCACTCTGTATAATAGGCTCCAGTTTCATCCACTTCATTAGAACTGATCCAAATGTATTCTTTTTAATGGCTGGTTACTACTCCATTGTGTATATGTACCACAGCTTTCTTATCCATTCATCTGCTGATGGTGGATTTCTGGCCAGCACAGAAACCTCTGCCTTGGGGTCATAGGCCCATTCAGCCTTGTCCTCATCAGCTGTGCCCAAGGGAGCAAGAATGTGCAGTACAAAAATGACCCACTTTTTAAAAAAAGACCCCTATGTGTAAGAAACACTTCAGAAGGGTGTGGCAGGCATTCTGAGGATACTAGAGGACCACCTTCCATGAAATCAGGGCAGGACTGTGACTTAGGCAGTGGAACCTAGTATACTGTGTTGTGTTATATTGATAGAGGCACTCCTAGATGGTAAACAACGAAATTCCAAAAAGCAATAGGAGACCAATTGTTGCCCAACAGAGAACAAGCTTAAGGGTCAGTCCATTTGAAAACTGCTTTTATTGTGGAGAGGTGTTTCTTTCATGGAAGCCATAGATTAACCTTCCTTCTTCTGAGCTCAAATAACCTTCACATAAAACCAACTTTATGTAATTTGACTACAGGGCAAGTATATATGGCTCTTTCAACAGGAAGATATGTGTGTATACAAATAAAGTATATATACACACAAAGCTACATATAATACAAAAAGCCCCTGAGTTAGGATGGCTAAACTTAAAAATTTTTTGACTTTATGATGACATCAAAGAAATATACATTTAGTAGAACCTGTCCTTTGAATTTTGAGTTTTGATCTTTTCCTGGGATGTGTGTTATGATACGCTAGTGATACTGAGCAGGGTAGTGAGCTGTAGCTCCTAATCAGCTGCAAGCTTGTGAGGGCAAATGATTGATACACTTATAGCCTTCCTTTTTGTTTTTCACTTGCAGTGAGTACCGTATTCAATAAATTACATGAGATAGTCAACACTTTATTATAAAATAGGCTTTGTGTTAGATGACTGTCTGACTGTGGGCTAATGTACGTAAGCTAAGCTATGATGTCCAGTATATTAGGTGTATGAAACACATTTTTGACTTACAATATTTTCATTTTATGACATCAGGATATAACTCCATTGTAAGTTGAGAAAATTTTGTATATCTGTGTTTCTAGACAATGTACATAAAGTGAAAGTGAAGTCGCTCAGTCGTGTCCGACTCTTTGCGACCCCATGGACTGTAGCCTACCAGGCTCCTCCATCAGTGGGATTTTCCAGGCAAGAGTACTGGAGTGGATTGCCATTTCCTTCTCCAGGAGATCTTCCCAACCCAGGGATCGAATCCAGGTCTCCCACATTGTAGACAGACGCTTTAACATCTGAGCCACCAGGGAAGACTCAGACAATGTACATAGACACAAATAGATTTATATAACATATACATTAATGTATAATCTTCATTATATGTATTCCATCATATCATATGTATTCTATTATAAATGAAAGGGAAAGTCGCTCAGTAGTGTCCAACTCTTTGGGACCCCATTGGCTAATACAGTCCATGGAATTGTCCAGGCCAGAAAACTGGAGTGGATAGCCTTTCCCTTCTCCAGGGGATCTTTCCAACCCAGGGATCGAACCCAGTCTCCCACATCATAGGTGGATTCTTTACCATCTGAGCCACAAGGGAAGGCCAAGAATACTGGAGTGGGTAGCCTATCCCTTCTCCAGAGGGTCTTCCTGACCCAGGAATTGAACCAGGTCTCCTGCATTGCAGGCAGAGTCTTAACCAACTGAACTATCAGGGAAGCCCCATTTTATAAATGATAAAAATATATAATATGTAGTATATATTTATAGATAAAATATAAATAAATATGTGTATCATATATGTATATATATTTCCATGATACTTGCAAATGTAAATTTATCCCTTAGAGATAGAAGAACTCACAAAAATTAAGATTCTGGCCCTCAAAAGTTGAGGATCAGCCCCTAAAATATGATAAATGCCTCCAAAGGAAATTTCTAGCTGAAGCTCAACAAGTCTCCTCTTTATTCTACACCTCTGACTCCCCATGAACAATAAACCTATTGGAAACTTCAATATAAAGCACTTCCTTGTCAAGGGAATTCCATATATATTCACTCAATAATTGATAAGAATCATTTTAATTTAGCCAGACTGTTGGCTATTACACTGCACACCAGACTCACAAATAGTTTCCCAAACTGGGTCATGGGAGATGGTTAAAAGGAAGAAAAAAATGTTTCCAAGTCTTGAAAACAATCTAAAATGGAGATAAATATACTATTATTTGCAGATTTTAGGTTCAACCTTGGCTATTCAACAGCATCGGTTTTCCACCTTCATTTCTGCCTCCCTTCTGTTCATGACACAATACACTTACATTATGGACCACTCTCATACACACAGTGAGTTTCAGTAAGGTGGCATGCACGCAGCAGAGGACCATTCTTCCACTCTTCTACCTTATGAAGACTTTCAAAGCACTGGTCTACTGCAGTCTAGGTATATTGCATCTGGAGTTGCACAGTGTATAGACTGCACATTGTGTGCCTCAGTTGCATATAACTGACCTTCTAATACCTTTGATTGGTATACAGTCTAGGTTTAAACTACTCCTGTCTATTCACTTTGTCTTTTGAATTCCTAGAAAGCATAAAAGGACAATAATTACAGACAATTAGGGGACAAAAACTCCAATGTACACACAGGTACTAAAGGCAATAGGTGATGAAATGTTTAATGCTCAGGCTCAGTAAAAACCACAGTGCCAGCGGAGTTATTTACATCATTCTTCAAGGTTCTGAAAGAAGTAAATTGTGTCAGGAGGAAATATTGCTTTGTGTCTGGGGCTGAGGCTTGGGAGATGAGGTTAAATACAAGAAATTGTTTGGGGTGGATTTAACTGTGGTCAATAATTCCCGGAAACACACTATATTTTCATTCTGTGGAAATTAGCTTCTGTAAGTTTCCTGTGTGTGTGTGAGACAGAGACAGGGAGGGAGGGAGAGAAAGGCTGTATATATGCAAGAATGTCTCAATTCCTTCAATCAGAAAAATCATTTTGAATAAAAATTGTTTGATTGTGGAGGTGGTTATGAGATTCTTTCAACTTAAAAGTAGCAATTCTCCACCCCATTAATTCCATCTTCAAAGTTCGCCATTATTTAAACATCGTTATATATATAAAGCAGAAGATCTATTTCCTGTCATGAAATAACCACATTGATTAAAACACAACCAGCAAGATGGCCTCAAAATTTGCTTCTGCCAAACTGGCAATGACTGTGAAAACTAAGATTGCTGTAAAATAGCTTAAAGATGTGAAACCCCACCAGTAACTATTATTGTGGGGTAGGAACAGCACGGAAATAAACAGTATTCTGAGAAGAATCTGGCAAGGCAGAATGATCTGAACTGTATGCTAAAAATGCTTCGAAGCATTTAAGGTGAATATGAATTAGAGAACTAAGGAACTTAATACCAACTAACTGGCCATGTCTCTTACCCACTGGCCTTGATCTGTCCCTCTCCCTCCTTCAGGACAGTTCCTACACTGCCACCAAAACATTCTTTCTTAGATATTAGGTAATTAAAACTGCTAGATGTTTCCCTCCTACTTACAGATCAAGTCCAAAATTTCGGCATTGAGTGCATTGCCCTCCCTCTGTGTGTTCTGATTTCTCTCTCCCTCCAGATGATGACCCTCTCCCACCCATGCTGGAGCACCAAACCCTGCAAATTCTCTCTGCGTCTGTGTTGTCCTCTAAAGCACAACTCATCCTTTCTACCTGGTGTGCACTTCCATGTGGTCTTTCAAAATCGACTTCAGAGATCATCTCTATGGGATCCCTCCCCAGACTCCTTTCCCTCCTGTAAATATTTTGTGGCACCTCTCACTCTGGTAGGATGGGACACTGGCAGAGTCATCTGCTGGAAGTATTTGGGAGTATTTGAGGCTGGAGTAACTGCCTGTAAGTTGTGGTTGTTCAGTAAACACACTGACGTACTTTGAATGTTCATTTGGAGGATTTAGGGATGCTGATAAAGGCATCTGAAGCCCCGAGGCTTCAGGGTAGGGGCACTCAGCCCTCTTAGCCTGTCTTGGCAGCCACAAGTTACACAGCTTATGTTTACACCTTCCATCCATGCCTGCACTAAAGCCCCTTTGGGGCAGAAGCATTTTCATTTCTGCATCCCTCTGGCCTACAGACACTCTGAAGTACTCAAGAAGTGCTTGCTGAACTGAATGCTTCCATCAGTCAGAACAAACACATTTTGAATATTTAAATCCTAATGGACAAAAACATAACTTTCCTGAGAAAAGAGCAATCATTCATTAGGAAGTAAACCAATCTTTAGAATTCCTCAGGAAATTGACACATATTTCATTTAACCCTCACAAATAACTGTGTGAACACAAACCACAGCATAACAGAAGGCACCATCAGACAAATATGAGAGATTATTAGCTTCTACCTTACCTCCGCTTCCTGAGTCTGGCTTCATTTCTCATCCCTCCCATGCCACGCTGTCACCAGGCAAGGGCTGTGTTCTAACCAAGATAAGTTCTAGGGCTAGCAGAGAAATCTCACAAATTGAGTTTCCTACAGTAAAGTTGACATGGACTAAGGCTTAATCCTTAGTCCCAAATGTTCAGAAATTCAATTACAAAGGCTTTGTATCTTAATATCTTCCCTCAAGGAAATTTTCCTTGAATTAAAAAAAACATGGATTCTTTCTTAATGGTCCCACAAGACTCTGCATTTACCTCTGTCCAAGCTCCATAATTCTCTATATTGTTAATACCCATGTCTATCTTATCAGATTATTGACTTAAAGACAAGGTTAGTCCTGTCTATCTGTATCTCCTTTAGAAGTAGGATGTCAGTAAAGGTTTCATAAATAATGAATGACTGCATGTATTCAGTTTGGAGATGTTTAATCTTTTGGACAAATGTCATAAGATTCTGAAATAGAAAACTATATTGTCAATCTAATAGTTTCACATTTGGAAAGATAGCTGTCAAGCTATAGCAACTTCATGTCTTTGGTCACAAAGTATGTGGCAAATCTGGAAAACCCAGCAGTGGCCACAGGACTGGAAAAGGTCAGTTTTCATTCCAATCTCAAAGAAGGGTAATGCCAAAGAATGTTCAAACTATTGCACAATTGCACTCATCTCATATACTTGCAAAATAATGCTCAAAATTCTCTAAACTAGGCTTCAGCAGTACATGAACGGAGAAATTCCAGATGTTCAAGCTGGATTTAGAAAAGGAGGTGGAACCAGAGATAAAATTGCCAGCATTCATTGGATCATAGAAAAAGCAAGAGAATTCCAGAAGAACATCTACTTCTGCTTCATTGACTATGCTAAAGCCTTTGACTGTATGGATCACAACAAACTGTGGAAAATTCTGAAATAGAATACCAGACCACCTGACCTGTCTCCTGTGAAACTTGTATGCAGGTCAAGAAGCAACAGTTAGGACTGGACATGGAAAGACGGACTGGTTCCAAATTGGGAAAGGAGTACATCAAGGCTGTATATTGTCACCCTACTTATTTAACTTATATGCAGAGTACATTATGCGAAATGCTGGGCTGGATGAAACACAAGCTGGAATCAAGGTTGCAAGCAGAAATATCAATAACTTCAGATATGCAAATGGCACCACCCTATGGCAGAAAGTGAAGAGGAACTAAAAAGCATCTTGAAGGTGAAAGAGGAGAGTGAAAAGGTAGCTTCAAAATCAACATTCAAAAAACTAAAACCATGGCATCCAGTCCCATCACTTCATGACAAATAGATGGGGAAAAAGTGGAAATAGTGACAAATTTTATTTTCTTGGGCTCCAAAATCACTGCAGATGGTGATTGCAGCCATGAAATTAAAAGACGCTTGCTCCTGGGAAGAAAATCTATAACAAACCTAGACAGTATATTAAAAGGCAAAGACATCACTTTGCTGACAAAGTTCTGTATAGTCAAAGCTATGGCTTTTCCAGTAGCCATGTATGGATGTGATTTGGACCATAAAGAAGGATGAGCACTGCAGAATTGATGCTTGTGAACTGTGCTGCTGGAGAAGACTCTTGAGAGTCCCTTGGTGAGCAAGGAGAACAAACCAGTCAATCCTAAAGGACATCAACCCTGAATATTCATTGGAAGGACTGAAGCTGAAGCTCCAATTCTTTGGCTACCTGATGCAAAGAGCTTACTCATTGGAAAAGACCTTGATGCTGGGAAAGATTGAAAGCAGGAGGAGAAGGGAACGACAGAGAACGAGATGGCTGGATGGCTTCACTGACTCAATAGACATGAGTTTGAGCAAACTCTGGGAGTTGGTGATGGATGGGGAAGCCTGGTGTGTTGCAGTCCATGGGATTGCAAGGAGTAGGACACAACTGAGTGACTGAGCAACAAAACCTATGAAGTATTAGAAACAGTAAGAATCTAGCAAGTTTTCTGAGTATAAAATACATTTTTAAAGGCTCATTGCATTTCAGTATATGAGCAAAACCAGGTAGAGTATATAATTTAGTTTAAAAGATGGCATTTATATAACATTTAAACAGTCAATATTCTGAAAATTTAAGGAAGAAAACTCAAATATTGTGTTCTCATTCACTAACTTGTGCCCGACTGTTTGTGACTCCATGGACTGTAGCCCACCAGGCTCCTCTGTCCATGGGGTTTCTCAGGCAGCAATACTGGAGTGGGTTGCAGTTTCCTTCTCCAGGAGATCTTCCTGACTCAGGGATAGAAACCATGCCTCCTGCATTGGCAGGCAGGTTCTTTACCAGTGGGCCACCAGAGAAGCCCCTAAAACTCATTAGATGCCACAAAAGAGATTGACAAAAGACTTTAAGAGCCATTTCATTGAGGAAGTCTCTGTGGTACATCACAGAAACAAACATGCGAGAAGATACTCTAACTCATTAGTGGGCCGAGAAGTTAACCACAATACATTCTCTTCTTAGCAGATTTGCAAAAATTAAGTGTTGTCAGTGATATGGAGTTACTAGTATACTTATGCACTCCTGGTAGTATGTAATCACTTCAGAAAACAATCTAGCATTATCTAATAAAGTTGATTTCATTTAGCGAATGCAGCTCAAAAATTCCACTGGTGGAATATCTAGGAAATACCGTAGAGAAACACTTTGACATATACAAATGTCTATCCACATCAGAATGGGAAAAATACAAAATAATCATTGAATGCATGTCAGCTACCCATAAAAATGTACATAAATATCAAGAACATAATTGAGGAAAAAAAGCAGAGTTGAAAATGAATATATATATATACTATGATTCCATTTATATAAAGTTTAGAAATAGGAAAAACTAAACACTATATTATTTAGGTACAGTCACATATTTAATAAGTCTATAAATTAAAGTAAACACAAAAATTGGAGTAATTTTTATGAATTAGAAAGGAAAGAATGGGATATGGTTTTTAGAAGGACTTAGGGAGAATCTGAGAGGTAACAGCAAGTTCTTCATCTACATGGCGAATACCTAAGCAGGGCAGATATTCAGCTGGTACAAACTAGTAACTAACATATCCTTGTTGTTGTTGTTCAGTCACTAAGCCATGTCTCACTCTTTGTGACCTCATGGACTGCAGCATGCCAGGCTACTCTGTCTTTCTCCATCTCCTGGAGTTTGCTCAAACCAGGGGAAATGTGCTGATGGTTGAGGCTCTGGAGTGAAGAGAATGGAGGCAGGGTGGACAACGTTCCACATCCTCTGTAGCTGCCAATCAGTGGGAGAGTACAATAACAGCTAGACATGTGTGTTAGGCCCTTTTTAATTTTTCATTTCAAGTTTAGTCAATCAGCTCTTTTTAGAGTGTTAGTTGCTCAGTGGTGTCCAACTCTTTGCAACCCTGTGGACTGTAGTTCACCAGGCTCTTTTGTCCATGGAATTCTCCAGGCAAGAATACTGGAGTGGGTTGCCATTCCCTTTAGTAACACATGCTTATCATTTATTCTGAGTTGGGACATGCTCAGCTATCCTACCTACAATAAATATAATATGCTTTTGTTCAGTCACTAAGCCATGTCCAGCTTTTTGAGACCACATAGATTCCAACATACCAGGCTTCCCTGTCCTTCAGTCTCCCAGAGTTTGCTCAGAATCATGTCCATTGAGTTGGTGATGCCATACAACCATCTCGTCCTATGTTGCCCCTTCTGTTCCTGCCTTCAATCTTTCCCAGCATCAGGGTCTTTTCCATGAGTCGGCTCTTCTCATCAGGTGGCCAAAACATTGGAACCTCAGCTTCAGCATCAGTCCTTCCAGTGAATACTCAGGACTGATTTCCTTTGGGATTGACTGGTTTGATCTCCTTGCTGTCCAAGGGACTCTCAGGAGTCTTCCTGACTCCTTCAGGACTCTCAGGAATCTTCTCTAGCACAACAATTGAAAAACACCAATTCTTTGGCATTCAGCCTTCTTTATGGTCCAACTCTTACATCCATACGTGACTATTGGAAAAACCATAGCTTTGACTATATGGATGCTTCCCTGGTGGCTCAGCTGGTAAAGAATCTGCTGCAATGCGGGAGACTTGGATTCACTCCCAGGGTTGGAAAGATCCCCTGAAAACTGGGTCCCCAAGACCCAGTTTCCACACAGTCAGTCTCTCCCATCAGGAAGCTTCTATAAGCCTCTTATCCTTATCCATCAGAATGGCAGATAGAATGAAAACCACAATCACAGAAAACTAATCAAACTGATCACATGGACCACAGCCTGCTCTAACTTAATGAAATTATGAGCTATGCTTTGTAGAGCCACCCAAGATGGATGGGTCATGGTGGAGAGTTCTGACAAAACGTGGTCCACTGGAGAAGGGAATGGCAAACCAGTTCACTATTCTTGCCTTGAAAACCCCATGAACAGTATGAAAAGGCAAAAAGATATGGCATTGAAAGATGAACTCTCCAGGTCAGTAGGTGCCTAATACGCTACTAGAGAAAAGTGGAGAAATTACTCCAGAAAGAATGAAGAGATGGAGACAAAGCGAAAACAATACCCAGCTGTGGATGTGACTGGTGATGAAAGTAAAGTCCAATGCTGTAAAGAACAATATTGCACAGGAACCTGGAATGTTAGGTCCATGAATCAAGGTAAATTGGAAGTGGTCAAACAGGAGATGGCAAGAGTAAACATCAACATTTTAGGAATCAGAAAATTAAAATGGACTGGAATGGGTGGATTTAATTTAGATGACCATTATACCTACTACTGTGGGGAAGAATCACTTAGAAAAAAGTGGAGTAGCCCTCATAGTCAACAAAAGAGTCCAAAATGCAGTACTTGGGTGCAATCTCAAAAGTGAAAGAATGATTTATGTTCATTTCCAAGGCAAACTATTCAATATCACAGTAATCCAATCTATGCCCCAACCAGTAATGCTGAAGAAGCTGAAGTTGATTAGTTCTATGAAGACCAACAAGACTTTCTAGAACTAACACCCAAAAAAGATGTCCTTTTCATTGTAGGAGACTGGAATGCAAAAGTAGGAAGTCAAGAGATACCTGGAATAACAGACAAATTTGGCCTTGGATTACAAAATGAAGCAGGGCAAAGGCTAACAGAGTTTTGCCAAGAGAACACACTGGTCATAGTAAACACCCTCTTCCAACGACACAAGAGAAGACTATCCACATGGACATCACCAGATGGTCAATACTGAAATCAGATTGATTATATTCTTTGCAGCAAAAGAAGGAGAAGCTCTATTCAGTCAGCAAAAACAAGACCTGGAGCTGACTGTGGCTCAGATCATGAACTCCTTATTGCCAAATTCATACTTAAATTGAAGAAAGTAGGGAAAATCACTAGACCATTCAGGTATGACCTAAGTCAAATCCCTTACAATTATACAGTGGAAGTGACAAATAGATTCAAGGGGTTAGATCTGATAGACAGAGTTCTATCAGAACTACGGACAGGGGTTCATAACATTGTACAGGAGGCAGTGATCAAGACCATTCCCAAGAAAAAGAAATGCAAAAAGGCAAAATGGTTGTCTGAGGACACCTTACAAATACCTCTGTAAAGAAGAAAAGTGAAAGGCAAAGGAGAAAAGGAAAGATATACCCATTTGAATGCAGAGTTCCAAAGAATAGCAAGGAGAGAAAAGAAAGCCTTCCTCAGTGATCAGTGCAAAGAAATAGAGGAAAGCAACAGAATGGGAAAGACTAGAGATCTCTTCAAGAAAACTAGAGATACCAAAGGAACATTTCATGCAAAGATGGGCACAATAAAGGACAGCAATGGTATGGACCTAACAGAAGCTGAATATAGTAAGAGGTGGCAAGGGTACACAGAAAAGGTACACAGAAAAACTATACCAAAAAATCTTCATGACCCAGATAACAACGATTGTGTGGGATCACTCATCTAGAGTCTGACATCCTGGAATGTGAAGTCAAGTGGGCCTTAGGGAAGATTACTATAATAAAAGCTAATGGAAATAAAGGAATTCTAGTTGAACTTTTTCAAATCCTAAAAGATGATGCTGTGAAAGTGCTGCACTCAATATGCCAGCAAATTTGGAAAACTCAGCAGTGGCCACAGGACTGGAAAAGGTCAGTTTTCATTCCAGTCCCTAAGAAAGGCAATGTCAAAGAATGCTCAAACTACCACACAGTTACACTCATCTCTCATGCTAGCAAAGTAATGCTCAAAATTTTCCAAGCCAAACGTCAAGAGTACATGAATCGTGAACTTACAGATGTTCAAGCTGGATTTAGAAAAGGCAAAGGAACCAGAGTTCACATTGCCAACATCCGTTGGATCAGAGAAAAGGCAAGAGAATTGCAGAAAAGCATCTACTTCTGCTCTATTGATTATGCCAAAGCCTTTGAGTATGTCAATTACAACAAACTGGAAAATTCTTCAAGAGATGGGAATACCAGACCACCATTCTTGCCTCCTGAGAAATCTGCATGCAAGTCAAGAAGAAACAATTAGAACTGGTCATGGAACAATGGACTGTTTCCAAACTGGGAAAGAAGTATGTCAAGGCTGTATATTGTAACCCTGGTTATTTAACTTATATGCGGAGTATGTCATGCAAAATGCCAGACTGGATGCAGCGCATGCTGGAATCAAGATTGCCGGAAGAAATATCAATAAACTCAGATATGCAGATGACACCACTCATGGCAGAAAGTGAAGAGGAACTAAAGAGCCTCTTGAGAAAGGTGAAAGAAGAGAGTGAAAAAGCTGGCTTAAAACTCAACATTCAAAAAACTAAGATCATGGTATCCGGTCCTGTCACTTTATGGCAAATAGATGAGGAAACAGTGGAAACAGTGGCTGACTTTATTTTGGGAGGTTCTAAAATCACTGCAGATGATGACTGCTGCCATGAAATTAAAAGACGCTTGCTTCTTGGAAGCAAAGCTATGACCAACCTAGACAGCATATTAAAAAGCAAAGACATTACTTTGCCAACAACGGTGCGTCTAGTCAAGGCTCTGTTTTTTCCCAGTAGTCATGTATGGATGTGAGAGTTAGGCCCTAAAGAAAGCTGAGCACAGAAGAATTGATGCTTTTGAACTGTGGTGCTGGAGAAGACTCTTGAGAGTCCCTTGGATTGCAAGGAGATCCAACCAGTCCATCCTAAAGGAAATCAGTCCTGAATATTCATTGGAAGGACTGACACTGAAGTTGAAGCTCCAATACTTTGGCCACTTTATGTGAAGAACTGACTCATTGGAAAAGACCCTGATGCTGAGAAAGATTGAAGTCAGTAGGAGAGGAATATGACAGAGGATGAGATGGTTGGATGGCATCACCAACTCGATGGACATGAGTTTGAGCAAGCTCCTGAAGTTGGTGATAGACAGGGAAGCCTG
This sequence comes from Budorcas taxicolor, assembly GCF_023091745.1. Lineage (NCBI taxonomy): Eukaryota > Metazoa > Chordata > Mammalia > Artiodactyla > Bovidae > Budorcas > Budorcas taxicolor. The sequence goes on along the minus strand of NC_068918.1, from coordinate 73,834,853 downwards.
GCATGCTGCAGTCCATGGGGTTGCAAAGAATCAGACACGACTGAGCAACTGAACTGAACTGAACTGACTGTATGGACCTTTGTCAACAAAGTGATGTCTCTGCTTTTAAATATGCCGTCTAGTTTTGTTATAGCTTTTATTTCAAGAAGCTAGCGTCTTTTAATTTCATGCCTGCAGTCACCATCCATAGTGATTTTGGAGCCCAAGTCTCTGCCAAAATGATGTCAAATTGAATCTTTGGCCTTGAATTTTAACTCTTCTATTATTAGATGTATATAGAAACAGAAATCTGACAGTGATGATAGCAGAGGTTATTGTGATTTTATAAGGCATACATTTTCCTTTTTTCACTTAATAAGCATATATTACTAAAATCACACAACCCTGTGTAATACAATGAAGTGGAAAGAAAGATAAATTATATTAAGTATTTTTCCTCAAAGAGTACAGAGTCTAAGAGCAAAGATAAAGACATGGTACAGAATGTTTACTAAGATTTCATTTCTTTCATCTTCACAAACTGTTGTTTTTTGCATTTGTTAATAAAAATAACCAAAAACACATAAATGCTATCTAAAGTGCTTCATTTTCTATTTAAAGTAGGAGGTTTTTAAATTATCTACTTCTATAGGTGAAAGAGTTAGCTGTCAAAGTAGTATAAAGGACATGAAGATAGAAAGCTGCCTATTTTTGTTTTATTATGAAGGGAAAAGCAGTCAATGACTCAGGGCATTTTCTTTCTGCCACTGACTGACCCTATGACCTTCAGGATATCAATTCAACCCTAAGGTCTTTGGGTTTCCTGTCATTCAGATATCTTTTCCCAGTGTAGATTTGAAGTTTGGGGTTTATTTTAAGGTTGTCTTCATTGTTTCTGTTCAAATATCTTTCTCTGATTTTGCCTGGGAAGACATCGGGGTGCCCTGAACGAGTCTGACACCCCAAACAGAGCCTGGTCTCTGGAATCTGGACTCTCCCAAATCTCTTGTCACTCTGCTTTCCTATGTCTCTGTTCCTTAGTCCCTTCTCTCAATCCTATTTTCTACTTCCAAGGACTTAGCTACCCCAATAAACTAACATGAACCGATGTGTTCATAAGCCTGTTGCTTTATTCCCATCTTAAGTAACACAAATGTAGGACAAGTATAGTTTTATGGAAGAATTTTCTTCCCACAAAGAGCACTGCTAAAAAGGTGAACATGAAGTTTCTTGGTTTGTGGGATGACAGGGGAAGTCCTGCATCTCTGGCCAATCAGTTGGCTGTTGCTATGGCAGAGAATGGACATGTCTATAGATAATTTCAAGAGAACATCTGCCATAATATCTTCTTCTATCAAAAACATCTCTCCATTTAGCCAAATTTAATATCCTCCTGAGCTTACATTGGTTATATAACAGTGCATAATGAAAGAGTGTTGAAATTTGATCAAATACTTTTTATATATATGTAATGAATCATATGGTTCCCTCTTTTCTTTCATAACTGTGCTGAATTATGTCAACTGTTTTTGAATGTTAAGCCAAACTTGCATTCTGGGAATAAACCCAACTTTTTATGATATGCTACCATTTTTGCATATTCCTAAATTTGATTTGCTAATAGTTTGTTTAGGATTTTTGCATTTGTAATTTTCCTTTCTTGCAATGTCTCTGTAAGTTTTGGTATCAAGGTTATGCTGTACTCATAAATAGAACTGGGAAATATTTCTTCTGTTTTTACTTCTCTAGAAGACTTTATGCATATTTAGTATTATCTTTTACTGAAAAGTTTCTAGATTTCGTTGCTAAAGTTATCTAACCCTGGAGCAATTTTATTGAATGGCTTTTAAATTATATATTTAATTTTATTTTATATTTGACTAGTAAGATTTTATTTATTTGTATCAATTTTTTGATGTTTTTTTCAATGAATTGTTCCATTTCATTTAATTTTTCAAATTGATTAATATAAAATTAGTTATAATATTTTTTAGTTATCCTTTTAATGAATAAAATAACTATAGAGTTTCTTTTTTCATTTCTGGTGTTTTTAATTCATAACCATCTTGTAAATTACCAAGAGTTTTTCATTTTTATTAACTTTTCAAAGAAGTAGTTTTTGACTATATTGATTGTCTCTATTGCATGGGTATTTTAAGTTTTATTCTTTGAGTTTAATTTATTATTTTTCTAATATATTTATATGGATACTTACAGCATTGATTTTCAGCCTGTTTTATTTCTCACACGTGCATTTGGAAACAAATTTTGAATTGTGGTTTTAGAGGTATCATAGGTGAATAATATGATTATAATGAAATATATGGTCTAATTCCCACCGTGATTTCTTCTTCGATCCATGGTATGCAGAAAGGAATTTTAAAAATCTGACTGCTAGCCTTTGGAAGGCCTACAACAAAATTGGCCCTTGGCTGGCATCTAGGAAATTACATCTGGGGAGTTTCCACCATTCTCAGAACTGATAAGAGTGGCTTACTCGGACTAATCTATATACACAATATGGTTTATGCTGATGAAATGCTGTCCTCCTGGGGGTCTGGGATTTTGGAACATATAGGAAGAAGCTGGTCTGACCAGCCCCCAGTAAAGACCCTAGGCACTGAGTCTCTATGAGAGGCACTGGTTGGCAGTAGTTCACACATGTGGTCACACTTGTTGTTGGGGGGATTAAATGCATCATGTGTGACTCCATTGAGAGCGAGTTATGGCAGCTTGCACCTGATTTCCCCCAGATTTTGTCCCAAGTACCTTTCCCTTTGCTGATCTTGTTCTGTATGTAATAAATCATAGCTTTAAATATGACTATATGCTGAGTTCTGTGAGTCCTCATAGTAAATCATTGAACTTGAGAATGGTTCTGGGGACCGTCAACACATATGAGTCCAAACATTAGATTTCTCCCTTTTAAGTGCATCTGTTTTGCTTCATTGCACTTAATTGTCAAAGAATGTGAGATGAACGATTCTAATTTTAAACTGGCTGTATGAAAAGCCTATATGAATAAGTTTTCCATATGTAGTTGTAAGGTATATTTATTTGGAAGTAGTGGGCAGTGTTTATATAAATCTACTAAGTCAAGTTTGTTAATTTTAGTTTTTAAATTTGCTGATTTTTTTGCATGTTCTACCAGTTAAAGAAATGCATTAAAATAACCTACCATGATTGTAAATTTAATGTATTTTTCTTGCTATAAAAATTATATCCATTTTGCTTTGCATATTTTAAAGCTATGTTAGCTATATTATTACTTGCATTAAATATAGAACTGATAACATCTTCCTCATAGACTGACCATTTTACTATACTGAATCTTATCACTAATAATATTTCTTGTTTTAAAATAAAAACATTATCTTCTCATGTTAGTGTATGTGTATGTTGCAAAGTGAAAGAGGAGAGTTAAAAAGTTGGCTTAAAGCTCAACATTCAGAAAACTAAGATCATGGCATCCGGTCCCAGCACTTCATGGGAAATAGATGGGGAAACAGTGGAAACAGTGGCAGATTTTATTTGGGGGGGCTCCAAAATCACTGCAGATGGTGACTGCAGCCATGAAATTAAAAAACACTTACTCCTTGGAAGAAAACTTATGACCAATCTAGACAGCATATTAAAAAGCAGAGACATTACTTTGCCAACAAAGGTCCATCTAGTCAAGGCTATGGTTTTTCCAGTGGTCATGTATGGATGTGAGAGTTGGACTGTGAAGAAAGCTGAGCACCAAAGAATTGATGCTTTTTTACTGTGGTGTTGGAGAAGACTCTTGAGAGTCCCTTGGGCTGCAAGGAGCTCCAACCAGTCCATCCTAAAGGAAATCAGTCCCTGGTGTTCATTGGAAGAACTGATGTTAAAGCTGAAACTCCAATACTTCAGCCACCTGATGAGAAGAGCTGACACATTTGAAAAGACCCTGATGCTGGGAAAGGTTGAAGGCAGGAGGAGAAGGAGACGACAGAGGATGAGATGGTTGGATGGCGTCACCAACTCAATGGACATGAGTTTGGGTCAACTCCAGGAGTTGGTGATGGACAGGGAGGTCTGGTGTGCTATAGTCCATGGGGTCACCAAGAGTCGTACATGACTGAGCGACTGAACTAAATGGAACTGATGTTGCATGTGTTTTTTCTTTAGGTTTACAAGGTACACATCTTTTCTATTCAGTGATATTGTATCTTTCTGTGTCTTTATATTTAGGTATGATTTTGTGGTAGCTTCCCGGTGGCTCAGACAGTAAAGAATCTGCCTGCAATGCAGAAGACCTGGGTTTGATCCCTGAGTTTGATCCCTGGGTTTGATCCCTGAGTTTGATCCCTGTGTTGGGAAGATCCCCTGGAGAAAGGAATGGCAACCCACTCTAATATTCTTGCCTGGAGAATACCATGAACCAAGGAGCCTGGTGAGCTACAGGCCACAGGTTTGCAAAGAATTGGATATGAATGAGCGACTGAGCACAGCACATCTTCCAATAAGTTGGACTGTAAAGAAGGCTGAGCACTTAGGAATTGGTGCTTTCAAACTGTGGTGCTGGAGAAGCCTCTTGAGAGTCCCTTGTACTGCAAGCATATTCAGTTCAGCTCAGTTGCTCAGTCATGTTCAACTATTTGCGACCCCATGAATCACAGCATGCCAGGCCTCCCTATCCATCACCAACTTCTGGAGTTTACCCAAACTCATGTCCATCGAGTGGGTGATGCCATCCAGCCATCTCATCCTCTGTCATCTCCTTCTCCTCCTACCCTCAATCCCTCCCAGCATCAGGGTCTTTTCAAATGAGTCAACTCTTTGCATCAGGTGGCCAAAGTATTGGAGTTTTAGCTTCAACATCAGTCCTTCCAATGAACACCTAGGACTGACCTCCTTTAGGATTGACTGGTTGGATCTCCTTGCAGTCCAAGAGACTCTCAAGAGTCTTCTCCGACACCACAGTTCAACAGTATCAATTCTTCAGCACTCAGCTTTCTTCACAGTCCAACTCTCACATCCATACATGACCACTGGAAAAACCATAGCCTTGACTAGATGGACCTTTGTTGGCAAAGTAATGTCTCTTACATCAGTCATTTCTAAAGGTAATTAACACTGAATACTCATTGGAAGGACAGCTCCTATAGTTAAAGATCCAATACTTTGGCTACTTGATACAAAGAGTTGACTCATTGGAAAAAGACCATGCTGCTGGGAAAGATTGAAGGAGGGAGGAGAAGTGGAGTGACAGAGGATGAGATAGCTGGATAGCATTACTGACTCAATGGAAATGTTTGCGCTCACTCTGGGACATAGTAAAGGACAGGGAAGCCTGGCATACTATAGTCCAAGAGGTCTTAAAGAGTCAGACATGGCTTAGTGACTGAACAACAACAAATCTTCTGATAAATTGTTTTTACAAAAACAAGCACCAACTCGTTCATAGCCAATCTTTCCAACTCTTTCCAATATTTCCAACTCTAGATCAATTAGTTTTTTCTTTATCAGAGTCCCAATCAGTTCCTCCACTACTTCTAATAATTTTGCTTTTTTTTTCTGTCTCAATATGTTCTACTGATTTATTTTCTAATTCACTGATCTCTTCCGTGTGTCTAATCTGTAATTAAACCATCCATTGTATCCTTAATTAACTATTATATTTTTTACTAAAACATTTTTTCCATTTGATATCTCTCATCTCTTTCCTTTGACATACTAATCATACCTGTGTTAAGTATGACTGAGTGACTGAACAACATATTAAAGTCTATAGCTCCTGCTGCCGCTGCTAAGTTGCTTCAGTAGTGTTCGACTCTGTGCAACCCCATAGAGGGCAGCCCACCAGGCTCCCCCATTCCTGGAATTCTCCAGGCAAGAACACTGGAGTGGGTTGCCATTTCCTTCTCCAATGCATGAAAGTGAAAAGTGAAAGTGAAGTCGCTCAGTCGTGTCTGACTCTGTGCGACCCCATGGACCGCAGCCTACCAGGCTCCTCCATCAATGGGGTTTTCCAGGCGAAAAGTCTATAGCTATTAACACCAATATTTAAATGTCCCATAGTTCTATTTTATTATCTTTTTCTCTGGGTTTTCAGTCATTTGTTAATGTCTTCTAGTCTGCTTGGTAAAGTAATAATTGTGTATGAAATGTTATAGAGATAATTTGAATCTCTAGCCAGTGCTATCTTTTTCCAGATAGAATTAACTTTTGCTTTCTTGTAAACTTTCAGAATAGGGTAAGTAATCTAAAATCAGGCTGGGATACAGCTAGTGTGAAGGTGTATCAATCTTTTCTGTATACTGGTTAGTCTCTTCTTTAACCTTAATCCTAGAGCACAGATCCTATGGGGACCTCACTGGAATTCTAGAAGCCCCTTCCCCTTATTTTGATTCCAAGTTCAGTGTCCCCACCTTTGTGAGGCTGTTGGAAACTCAGTTCATCTCCCAACCTCTTAGGCAAATCTTTATGCTCTGATCTGTAGCCTTTAGCTTTGCACTCCTTATGGACTGGTAACTACCTCAAGGGGAAATGTAGTGCACAATTGGGTTCACTTCACTTGTTCCTTTTTCCAAGATCACTTCTCAAGTCTTGACTGTGGTCATAGTGTTGCTGTACAGTCCTAAGTGAGACCATTTAAAGCTTAGCTCAGGATGCCAGCCCTTACCTTCCAGAGTCTCAGCTTTTGTTAAAAGACCTCAACTGATCACTGGATTATTTCTTTCCTGAACTTGTAGTAATACATTTATTTCAGCTTTAATTCACATGTCTGTCTAGGCTAAGCATTCTCTTTCTCAGTGCCTAAAACTTTAAGATGGCAGAGTACTGTCTTCTGGGTCTCAACTTACCTTGATAACATCAAACAGACATCCTTGTGGATTAGAATTAAGTACAAAAAAGTAGTTATGGTTGTTTCTTCTTTTTTAGGAAGGAGGGAAGTCTCAGTAAATTAACTTGAGCATTTATCAGATGTGCTGCTTTTAGGCAAAAGAGATTTTCAGCAGATGTACAGCTTGTTGAATTATACACAATACTTACTAAATCTTGCCTCTTGGATAGTTTTGCGATTTGTATTAGATCACAAAATCTCAGTCTGTGAAACAAATATAAGGGGAAAAATGCCAAAATGGAAAATCAAATCAGAAAAAAAGAATAAAAGGAAAACCAATTCTACATACAAATGAGTAAACGGAAGGAAAACATAAACATATGTGAGTTCTAATTAGTTGTTGATTTCTTTATAGATTGCAAATATATGACCGCTTATTTATATATGAAACAGAAAATGCTCAATATAAAACATATTTAAAGAATACAGAATGGGATTTCAAGTAGAAGTTGACTTTGACTCCAGCACCAAAGTACCAAATCTGGAGGGAAATAAGGAGAAAGGCTTGTAAACTCAGCCAGCCAACTTATTTCAAAAGGTGGACCAAATGCTGGTACATAACTGCTTTCTCCAGACCTGCCTGTACCTGCAGCAGGCAACTCCAAGGAACAAAGTGATCAAACCACAGCAGAGCTGTTGCATCAGCAGTTGGTGAGCTACCTTTAAGACATATTCAGATAGAACTTGGATGTTAATGGTGTTGGCAGGTAGGGTAGAATTTTCAAATAGGCATTTTAATTTTAGCTTGATCTCCAAGGGCCAGATCTCCCTCTAAAGTGGCTGCAAGCTGTGCTGCTTTCTATTCACTTCAGGAAATATACAATTGAATAAGCCATCCTGCGGTTGGTGAGATCCTCCTCTCTGGCTCCCTACAGATGGATTCTCTTTTTTTCTCTCCTAAGCAGACCAACAACCAGGTGGGAATTCAATAGCAAAGATGATTGTATTTTCTGATTTAATCAATATATTTTACATAAAATTCTGTGTGGCACTGATAGTTGTCTGTTCCCTCAAACGTCTGTGTCCCCTTCTACAATGCAGTTGTACCTGGGGAGAACGTGCCTTATCAGTAATACCATTTCCCAGTACTACCATTTCCTGCTAAATGTAGCCATGGGACTAATTCTCACCAATGGAATATAAGCAAGTGGTGAGTGTCAGTTCTAACCTGGAAATGCATATTCTAGTCTCTTTTCCCATCTGTTAGCTGAATTTTGTTGCTGCAAAAGACCAAAGGTGTACTTGTTGAAGGTAGTAGAATCTCCTCAAGCTGGGTTTCTAATAGGTACAAAAAAAAAAGGTATGTTCATTCTCCACCAAGCAGGAATACATAGTAGACTTTCCCAAAGCAAGAAAAGTATGTCTATTGTGTTAAATAGTTGAGAATTTTGTTTTATGAATATGTTGGTTCCAATAGCGAGCATTATCCTCACTAATGGTGCCCTTATGAACACCTACACATACACACACACACACACACACACACACACACACACAGATAAGCACTCTTAGGCAACTTACTTCATATTCTCATGGTCTAGCTGTTTCAATCAGCATTCAGATGGAGATGCACAAACTTCCATAGGATGTGTGTATACATGAAAGTGAAAGTGTTAGTTGCTCAGTGGTGTTAGATTCTTTCCAAGCCCATGGACTGTAGCCTGCCAGGCTCCTTCGTCCATGGACTTCTCCAGGTAAGAATACTGGAGTGGTTTGCCATTCCCTCCCCCAGGGGATCTTCCCGACCCAGGGATCGAACCCAGGTTTCCCGCATTGCAGGCAGATTCTTTACTGTCTGAGCCTCCAGGGAAGCCCATGTATATACATAAATACTGACATATACAATAAGTATATTGTGTGTGTATGTGTGTGTGTGTGTATAAAGATATTTGTTACAAAGATTTGACCTTACATGAGTTGTGGGAGTTAAGCCATCTCAGTGAGGCTGTTGTCTTTGCATCTGATCCAGGAGTCTGAGGTCCACAGACAGGCTGTCTGAAGGCAAGATGCTACAGTGTAAGGAAAGGCTAGGGTAATCCAAAAGGGTCAGACTGGAATCAGTGTCAGTTCTTCATTTCTCAGTGCTTCCAGAACTAAATATATGAGTATTCCACAGGACACACTGTCACCCTTCATCATGATGCTAAACACAGTGTAACATACAAGTGGCAAAACTCAAGGAGAATCTGAGGGCAGGCGAACTTGTTTCAAGCCTGGCTACTTCTCAACACCAAAGAAGTGAGAGCAGATAAGCGAAAATGAGCTACAAAAATATCTGACAACCTTGCTTCAACCTTAGGCATTAAAAGACAAGATGGGTGCTGCTTCTCTTCCACTCTCCAAATTTCATGCAAAGAATGTCTTTTGTGGATCATTCTAAAAGAAAACATTTAGAAAAGGAATATCCTGTAAACATAGTTGAGCCTAGTCAAGCTGACATATTACATAGCCCACATCCAGTCTGCTGATTAAATTACCAGCCAATTGTTCCTTGAAAAATTACTACTTACTTATTCAACAACTGTGCATTGAATGCCATCTATTTTTCAGTATCTGGGAAGCACTGAAGATAAAGATATGCATAAGATGTGTTCCCAAAATTTCGCAACCCATTATCCAGTGGAAGAAACAAAACTATAAACAAAATCATGATGCTGTCATTGCAATGGCATCACTATTCACAGGGCACTGTACAAACACAGAGAAGGAGCAGTGTAGGGTACTTAAGTTTATAAGCCTACTAGACTACCTTGCCCACACCAACACTTGGTATTAGGGCAGTGTGATGCCCCAATACCAAGAACTTCCAATATGCTTTTTGCCATCAGCAACATCCCCTGCTATCTTCCAAAGATGTTAAAATAAGAGTCATATAAGTATAGAAAGAAATAGTGAACTTCATCTTAACTTTAGAAATCAGACATGAGGCTAAAAGCAATCACTAAAAGAAAATGACATCAACTGCTTTACTTTAAATTGAAAACACTATAGAGGAGAGGCTAACAAAAAGTGAACAAAGATCTATAGCCTTTGTATAGAGTCATTTTTCATATATATTCACTTCACCAGAAGTATGACTTAGTAATAGAACAAGCAGAGAACTGACAAGAAATAGGGATTCATTTTTCCTCCCAACACACTGAGCAGTAAATTCTATGTCAGTCCATCATCAAGGCATGGAACATACAAAGTTCTGTTCATACTGCTGAAGGCATCTCACCAGAATTCTCTCATTAGCCAACAAACATTAACAAAATTAAAAATCAATTATTATAGCCTTCACTTCCCAAGTGGGAAAACTGAGGGCCAAGACAGACTTATTCAAGGTTAGGAAAGATTTATGACAAAGTGAGGAATCCCGCATCTCTGACTCTATTTTGGTTTCCTCACTGCCGGCCTCAATCACCCGGCAATAAATGAAATGAATTGTAGATTCAGGATATTCCACCTGCCACGCTTAAATTGACTTGCTATTTACTTGCTATTTCTTCTCCTCCTCCTCTTCCCTGAGCACTGGGAGTATGGCTAGCTGTGCTTATTTCAAGTGGTTTAAATAATCTGAAATATTATTTCCTGAGGAATTCGACCCAAGTAAGGGAGATGCAAATTTGTGGGTCCCAGAGCAAGTTAACCCTAAAGTGACCCAGACTCCTGGAATTTAGAACTTCAGTTTGCTGCAGTGTCAAAGGGATTTTGACTCTGACACTAGACTGTAGGAGATTTCTGGAGATTACGAGTGAAATGACATAAAATATACAAGACATACAAAAGACAGACAGGGCACCACTCTGGCCAGAGGAACAACTGGGCAAACTAATTGCCGTTTATTATTATAAAGCCCTCCTTAGGCAGAATTCCAGACTGTAAGAATAAGCCTTTCCAGTACAGTGCAGGTGCATACATGTTATCGTATAGCAAAGGGGAGTGAAATCTCTGTCTACTGAAGAGTCTGCCCAAAGCCCTCATCTCCTTCTTATCTCAAGAAGGGAATGCTCTCTCGTTTGCAAGGGACCATTAAACTCAAGGCTGTGTCCAAACTCTTTGGCAGAACGCCTCGTATGCAAGGACGCTCAGCCTGAGCAGAGAGACCCGTTTGCAGGCTGCTACCCTATTAACTCTTCACTAGACATCATCTTTTAAAAATCAAAAGCACTGAGTGTAAATGCTGAATTTTTTTTTTTAGCTAAGTGTTTAATAGTGTGCACATAGGTAGAAAGATATTTATCATCCAAACTGGGGCATATTTGAAAATGAAGAGGATGGTTAGTTGTTATGCCCAGAAAGTAAATAAAAACAGGGTTTCCTGGATAAGCTGAGACAAACCTGATCAACCTAAATTGCAGCATGCTATTTTTGTTAATGGATGGGTAGAGACATTGGCACCTTTGGTGAATATCCACATCATGTATAATTAGTTTGTCTTGGTAAGCTGCTTACCTTATTGTCCCTCACTTTGAGGATCTAAATTTATATAGCATATTAGTTCCCTAGGGCTACTTTAATAAAGCACCACAAATCGAGTGATTTTAAAAAACAGATATGTATTGCCTCAAAGTTCTGAAATCAAGGTATTGGCAAGGAACATTCTTTCTCTGAAAGGTCTATGCGAGGATCTGGTCCATGCTTTTCTCTTAGCTTCTGGTGTTGCTAGAAACCTCAGACATTTCTTGGCTTGTAGCATCACTTCAGTGCTCGCTCCATCATCACCTGGCATGCTCACTGTGTGTCTGAGCCTGAGTCTCTTTTCCTTTTTTCATGAGAACACTAGACATATTGGATTCGGGCCCACCCTAATGACCTTATTTTAACTTGATAACATCTGCGAAGACTATTTCCAAATAAGGTTGCATTCACAGATCCCTGGGGTTAGAATTTCAATGTATCTTTCTAAGGGACACAACTTAACCTCTAATAGGTAGCAATGGGATCAAAGAGCATATATTTAGAATGAAACAAGTAGCAATGGCTTGGTTGCTTCTAGAACATACTTTTCAGTTCAGACTTTAAGTGTTTCTTGGACCAAAGGACCTATAGAGAGGCTGGGGACAAGTGACTGAAAGAGGACACTGGGGAACTGCTGATCACAGAGAAGGTTATTTGAATGCAAGGTTCAAATCCATAATCTGGAGAAAACAGTCTTTAGGATATAATGTGCCTTCTTTATGGCATATCCCTTTACTGAAGCATTTCCCCGCCTTGAGATAAAGTCCATAATTCAGGCAGCACAACCTTTTGATTATTTCTTAGTTACTGTGTTAGGAAAAATTGCCACATCTGTTTTAAAATAGCTCTTGGGACAGCTAGTGATCCAGTGCTTGTGGCTGTGAGCTCCAGTGATGCAACAGGAACACATGGCCAACTGCTCACCTTCATGGCAAACAGCTAAATATATCCACTGATGCAGTCAATAAATTATTCATGCCGTTTCTGCCTAAAAGCAACAGTACCATTTAATGCTTATCAGATCCACTTCTTCGTTACTATATTCTTATGTTTTCTGTAGACAAACACCTGGGAGAAATCATTATCATGTCTTCCTGAGGTATCGTTAGCAGCTTCATGCTATCATTTCACAGGTTACATTACCCAGAAATAAATTAATTTTTATCTGGAGTGATATAAAATCAGAGATGAATTTTTATCTAAAAAAGCAAAAATAAACAAGGGAGAAAATATCCATGCCTTCAGGCATTGGTTTATGTTTATAGAATATTTCACATTTTATTCTTCAAGTTTATTCCACTAAAAATGCTTTGGGCTTTTATTCCTATATGGAATAATGCATTTTGAGACTCTTAGTTTATTCACTAAGAGTGACATAGAGATATGTCTCAAATGCAATTAAACACAATCAAAATATCCAAGTATGAAATCATAGAAGATTTATTATACTTTATTGGGAGATGACAGTTACTGTTATAAGCTCATGGCATATCACAATTATTCCATAAACTTTTTTCGGACCTACTTAAAATGGATCCTCTTCCTTTTGTCCAAAAAATTTGCATTCATTTCTAAAGGACTGGTTTACTTAATGCAAATGGATACTGCATACTGTATGGTAAAGTCTCAATTACACATGCCTTCAATAGTAACAGTTGCTTTGTGTTCCGTGTGTTGGGGAGATTGTATTTTATCTTGTGTTTTAATGTGTCACTGTGTAGACATCCAAGAGGTAGATTAAGAATGTTTTCAATTAAGGGGTAGAGGGGAATATTTTAATCAATTTGAGCTTGAAAAGGGGAGAATAGAGAGGAATTTGATCAATAATAGAGATAATGATAGGATTTCTGGTACTGCCATGACAGGTAAAGATGATGACATTGACCTTATACCAAGAATGAAATGCCCCCAAATTGCAACGGACTTCAATTTTTAAACACCATCAGGTGTCATACACTGTTCTTAATTCATATGATTAATACATACCTTACCTCCTAAATATATTGGGAATTAAGGTAAAGCATATCTTTTACATTTATAGTCATTTTGACTCACTTTCTTCTCACAGCCTTTTTGTTTTAATAGAGACTAATGTGTGAAGAACTCGTTAACTGCTCAGAGTATCTAGTTAACAGATTAGTAGTATCAATGCTTTTCTTTTCCACTGATTTATAGTCATTTATTTATTCTCTCCAAAGCCGCTTTAACTCCTAGAAATTTTTATGCCAAATAAGATAATCTTAGGAATACTCTTTGAGAACACCTGTGTTGTTCATTTGCCATTGTAGCAAGTCAGAAATGAACTCAGGAATTGTTCCAAATGGAGTCACTGAAAAGCAAACTTTTGCGCATTCTCCCAATTCTCTTTAAAACTGATATTTTATTACGCCCTCTACTCAGGAATTGACCCTTTGACCTATTATTGTATTGACATCTACTGATAGGAGGAGGGGAGTTATAGCAGATCTGCATCAGTTACAAAATCATGGGTCTTGTTAAAGTGGAGTGATGAGCTGAATGCGTCCCCCAATATTCATACACTGAAGTGCTGTCCCCAGTGAATTTTTCCACCCTTCGCAACCTTACAGAAGAGATTTTATTTGTACATGCTTCATAATGCTATGCAGATAACCTTAAGCATTTGTCATCGCTTTATTTTGGTTAAAATTCTCCTTGCCTGAACCAGAATATGACCACTCTGTTAGTTGGTAAACTAAAAGAAGCCAGATCTCGGTGAAATTTGGCTAGGATACCTATTACATGAGCAGTAGGAATAGAAATCACAAAATATTAGCAGCCAACATTCACTTTTCCAGGCATTATTCTAAGTCAGTTCAGTTCAGTCGCTCAGTCGTGTCCAACTCTTTGCGACCCCATGAATTGCTGCATGCCAGGCCTCCCTGTCCATCGCTCCCGGAGTTCACCCAAACTCATAGTTCACCCATATCCATTGACTCGGTGATGCCATCCAGCCATCTCATCCTCTGTGGTCCCCTTCTTCTCCTGCCCCCAATCCCTCCCAATGTCAGAGTCTTTTCCAATGAGTCAATACTTCACATGAGGTGGCCAAAGTACTGGAGCTTCAGCTTTAGCATAATTCCTTCCAAAGAATACCCAGGGCTGATCTCCTTCAGAATGGACTTGGTTGGATCTCCTTGCAGTCCAAGGGACTCTCAAGAATCTTCTCCAACACCTCAGTAAAAAAGCATCAATTCTTCGGCACTCAGCTTCCTTCACAGTCCAACTTTCACATCCATTCATGACCACTGGAAAAATCATAGCCTTTACTAGACGGACATTTGTTGGCAAAGTAATGTCTCTGCTTTTGAATATGCTATCTAGGTTGGTCATAACTTTCCCTCCAAGGAGTAAGCATCTTTTAATTTCATGGCTGCAGTCACCATCTGCAGTGATTTTGGAGCCCCCCAAAATAAAGTCAGACACTGTTTCCACTGTTTCCCCATTTATTTCCCATGAAGTGATGGGACCAGGTGCCATGATCTTCCTTTTCTGAATGTTGAGCTTTAAGCCAACTTTTCACTTTCCTCTTTCACTTTCATCAAGAGGCTTTTTAGTTCCTCTTCACTTTCTGCCATAAGAATGGTGTCATCTGCGTATCTGAGGTGACTGATATTTCTCCTGGCAATCTTGATTCCAGCTTGTGCTTCTTCTAGCCCAGAGTTTCTCATGATATACTCTGCATAGAAGTTAAATAAGCAGGTGACAATATACAGCCTTGAGATACTCCTTTTCCTATTTGGAACCAGTCTGTTGCTCCATGTCCAGTTCTAACTGTTGCTTCCTGACCGACATATAGTTTTCTCAAGAGGCAGGTCAGGTGGTCTGGTATTCCCATCTCAGAATTTTCCACAGTTTCTTGTGATCCACACAGTCAAAGGCTTTGCCATAGTCAATGAAGCAGAAATAACATTACATGTATTTTCTCACCTGATCTTTATAACCCCATAAGACAAGTATTACATTTGTCCGATTTTAGAGATGAGTGAACTGAGTCATAAGAAGTTAAAACCCTAATAAGTAACAAAACCAGAATTTGAATGCAGGCAGTCTGATCCTAGAACATATTGTTTTAAAGCTTTTCTGAACTGAGGTAATATTAACAGAAAGGCAACAGGGAGAGAGACAATAAATACAGTGGTGCTAGTCTGTTTAGCAATGACGGTCTCAAAGTGTAATGGACCACTAACAGTCCTTGATGCTGGTGTCTACAGCTGACACAATTGTCTAACCTGTTTCCAACAACCACAGGTGTCACAAGTCTTCACTCTACTGCTATTAATATGCCTACCCTGCTTTAAGTCAAAAGTACACAAAGCAAGAGCAGGTGCCAAAGATGGGAAATCTGGGGAGTTGCAAAAATGCAGTTAAAAAGCTAAGAGAGGCGATAAAAAGAATTAATGTTGGTCCCAATGTAAATTAAGGCTAGAAAATGCTTCTAGCGGTATAAGAAAGATGTGCACTTTCTTCAGTATAAAACCCAAAACAGTAGTGGCTCCATCCAAGGTGGAGTTTACATTTCCCAAGTGGGTGGAGTTTCCTTCATCTCTTAGGACTTCAGATGATGGCCATTGGGAATTTAAAGAACACCTTGCCATTTGTGCAGAAGCCAAAATTATCGCCAAGAAACAATTTGATCCAGCATTAACCCTTGACAGGGATGTCACCATTTGGAAGTCACTAAGAAGCAGCAGAGCCCAAATTGCTTGCCTCCCTCTCAGTGGAATACACCACACAACTCCCCATCAACAAAAAACAGGAGAGTACAAAACTAACCGGGAAAGACAAAGTTGTGACTTTCAGAGAGGAAAAAGGAAAAAGAAAAAAGCATTTAAGGGAAAAATGAGTCCTCTCTTGAACGTTGCAAGAGTAAGAGGAAAGGGAGACCAGTGAGGACCATGTGGCTGTCCCTTGCCGTATTTAGTGTACTAAGCACTGCAATAGAGACAGATACTCTATTGTTAGGAATTATAATCTCCATTTTTAAGATAAGAGAAGTTTGGAAAAATAAAGCAATTTGCCTTAAATTCCACAGCCATTCTTTCAGTGCCCAGATGTAAGCCCATTTTTCTGTTACAACCATAATTGTACTCTCCACTGCTAAATTCCATTCCCTTTGAGTAGAAAATAAGGCTCTAATTCCATGTTTTGAATGCTTGTAGACAGAATTCCTTCAAGATGCTGCATTACTTGCCTGACTAGAGTGATTTCAGAATGCACTAAGGAGCTATCACAGAGAACCACAGGGGCTGTGGTTTTTCTGTAGATGGCCCAGAATCTGGTGGTCTCCTGTCCCTGACTCATGAAGCTCCATAGAGATCTGGTTATGTGATATATACACTACCCTCCTGGCCAAAGGGATTTGGACAACCTTTATGCGAATTCAGCCTGAGTATGAAACATGGTTACTTTTCGACATGGCATGCCTCTTGTTCATTACATCATAACCCTCGTTATACAGCAAGATCACCTGAAAAACACCGATGCATACTCTTGATTGGAGGTGGAGCCCAGGAATCCATGTTTTTACTTAAAGGACCCCAACTGATTCTAATGTGCAGTCAGGGCTGCAGAACCACTGTTCTGCCTGATAGACTCTCTGACCTAACCTTGTCTTCTATGTCCTGACTTTATTTTAGTTCATCTGACTCTCTTTTCTTACTGATTTTAATTTTTGTCTCTAAAGATCTCTGTCCTTCTGTTCTCAGGTGGTAACTTGGCTTCAGTTGTGACTACTCTCTGAGTTCTATTTTGGTTTCTTTGACTCTAGACTGCAGATTTTAATTAATTTGCTCTAGCATTTCAGCAGCAAAAGCTGAGTTCCTTTTTCTGATTCTCAGTAGAATGTCAACTCATCTCATTGGCAACCAAGGAGTAGGGAGAAATTCTGGGACTGACAGGTGGACCCAGAGAGGCAACAATTGACACAGCAAAGGATAGTCGCCAAGTTCCATGTTCAGGAAGCTTTCGTTTATTAGTTCCATGTAATTTCACCTCCAGGTTGGCTAGATTGTCCTTGGTCTCCAGCAGTGTCTAGTTAAATTCCTCTCCTAAGCAGCCTCTTGAGACTCAGAGCTGGTAGCTCTATCCTCTGACTGTCACCACTCAGAAATCCTGACAACCCTCCTGGAAAGGCACTCAGTCCTGAGCTGTACCTAATCAAGGTGAGTCTCCACTTTGATTCTATAAATCTCCCAGTCAGCCTGCTTCATGCCACAGAGCATGAACAAGTAGAAAATGGAGCACACAAGCATTCTCATTATAGCCCTGAGGAAACTGAGAAGAGAATGTCACCACCCCAGATCCTTTTGTTGATAATGTGAAAAGTAGCGATCCTTGAAACAGAGGATACAAGAATTTTTTTATAATTGCCATCCACACATATTTAAAAAATAATTGATAGGTTATATAAACTCATGCTGTGCTGTGCTTCGTCACTCAGTCCTATTCCACTCTTTTGGACCCCATGGACTATAGCCCACCAGGCTCCTCAGCTCATGGGGATTTTCCAGGCAAGGGTGATTGGCAGGTGAAGGTCCCACAGAACAAGACTGTGAAGTAATTATTCACTTGGAAGCTCATCAAGGCCAATATCTCAGTTGAACTTCTTCCTCTGCCAAACCCTGTTCCCTGATTGCTTTCATAGGTATCAGTTCAGTTCAGTTCAGTTGCTCACTCGTGTGACCCCATGAACTGCAGCACACCAGGCCTCCCTATCCATCACCAACTTCCGGAGTCTACCCAAACCCATGTCCATCGAGTAGGTGATGCCATCCAACCATCTCATCCTCTATCATTCCCTTCTCCTCCTGCCCTCAATCTTTCCCAGTATCAGGGTCTTTTCAAATGAGTCAGCTCTTTGCATCAGGTGGCCAAAGGATTGGAGTTTTAGCTTCAACATCAGTCCTTCCAATGAACACCCAGGACTGATCTCATTTAGAATGGACTGGTTGGATCACCTTGCAGTCCAAGGGACTCACAAGAGCCTTCTCCACCACAGTAAAAAAGCATCAATTCTTCAATGCTCAGCTTTCTTCATAGTCCAACTTTCACATCCATACATGACCACTGAAAAACCATAGATGGAACTTTGTTGGCAAAGTAATGTCTCTGCTTTTTAATGTGCTGTCTAGGTTGGTCATACCTTTTCTTCCAAGGAGTAAGC
The DNA here is from genome assembly GCF_023091745.1 of Budorcas taxicolor. Taxonomy (NCBI): domain Eukaryota; kingdom Metazoa; phylum Chordata; class Mammalia; order Artiodactyla; family Bovidae; genus Budorcas; species Budorcas taxicolor. The sequence goes on along the minus strand of NC_068918.1, from coordinate 73,816,377 downwards.
CTCTTAATTTCATGGCTGCAATCACCATCTGCAGTGATTTTGGAGCCCAGAAAAATAAAGTCAGCCATTGTTTCCACTGTTGCCCCATCTATTTGCCATGAAGAGATGGGACCAGGTGCCATGATCTTCCTTTTCTGAATGTTGAGCTTTAAGCCAACCTTTTCACTCTCCTCTTTCACTTTCATCAAGAGGCTTTTTAGTTCCTCTTCACTTTCTGCCAGAAGAGTGGTGTCATCTGCATATCTGAGGTGATTGACATCTCTCCCGGCAATCTTGATTCCAGCTTGTGCTTCTTCCAGCCTAGCATTTCTGATGATGTACTCTGCATAGAAGTTAAATAAGCAGGGTAACAATATCCAGCCTTTATGTACTCCTTTTCCTATTTGGAACCAGTCTGTTGTTCCATGTCCAGTTCTAACTGTTGCTTCCTGACCTGCATATAGGTTTCTCAAGAGGTAGATCAGGTGGTCTGGTATTCCCATCTCTTTCAGAATTTTCCACAGTTTCTTGTGATCCACACAGTCAAAGGCTTTGGCATAGTCAATAAAGCAGAAATAGATGTTTTTGAACCCCAATAAATATATCTGGTCCAAATTCCATCTCAGCATTTGTGGCAAACATCTAACATTTTTCATGCACGTATGTGCCAGGAAATCCTCTAAGATTTATAAACATTATCTTGTTTTCTTCTGCCAACACTCTTACAAATTAGGTATTATTATTACTCCATTTTGCAGGGGAAGAAACAAACATAGAAGGTACAGCTTGAGAATTTTGACATAAACTGCCCAACTCCAAACCTGGGTATTCAGTCACATTTTATTTTCTATATTTGGGGCATATTTGGTGTTTTCTGGTAGCTTTATACAAGGTATAGTTGGAAGACTAAGAATATGAAAGGTATTGATGAAAACGAAGGTTTGACATTCAAGAAAGAAATTAATACAGGGGGTAAAGATTAAATCAGCAAAAGAATCAGTATGAAAAGGTGATCTACTGGAGATCTTTAGGGCGTGAGCAGAGTAGTTGGGAGTTTAGAGTTCTCCTATCTCAGAAAACTTAGGTCCTTCCCCAGTATTTCTTAGAAGAGGAATAAGAGGACTGGGTCAACTCTGGAAAATTTTTTCTTTCTAGCTAAGAAGACAGAACCTGATGAAAGAAGAGACATTTGCCTTGTTTCTTCCTTCCAGTCTTGATGGCAGGCACTCGATCAAGTGTTCTCAAGCTTTGGTCCATATGGGAATCAGCTGAAGAACTTGGTGACCCACATAAATGCCTATGCTATATTCAAGGAGCCTGGGCCTCTCCCTGCTTTCTTGTCCCTCTAGATGATTCCGATGTACAACAAAGTTTGAGAACTCCAGCTAGAGAAGTAGTTTATCCAGTATCTGAAGGAAATTCAGAGACACTCACTGGTCCCCAGATGAGATGCTGAACCAATCCCAGCAATGATTTATTTTCAGGCTTCTTGCCGTGTAAAAAGAAAAACCTACTTAAGCTATTTTAAGTAATTGTGGCTAAAATAATTCTATGTTGATACACAGCCAAAGCAAAAAAGGAATCACAACCAATTATAGTATCTCTGATGCCCATAGAATCAAAATGTTCCAGTTGCTCAGAAAAAATTCAACTTGGGCCCTGAGGCCAAAGAAAAATCACTCCCCTATGCCTGCATAAAGGAGACATTGCTTGCTGTGGTAAATAACACCTTCAGCAATATCCCTACTAGAGATAAAAAAAAGAACATTTGGTACAATCTCTTTACAGTGTCTCATTGCAAAATATCAAATCGTATACCAGGAAAAATGATTCCAGGGAATAAGATATAGATTGCAGGTTATCTGAATTAATCTAAGAATGAAGTTTAAAATGTTTGGATGATTAACTGTTGCATAATATGAAAAGGTGAAAATCAAGAAGCAAAACTACGAAAATTGGTTTGATTTATTAGCATTGATGGGCTTATAATTTAGCTTGACAATTTTTTCTCTCTTCTGATACAAACACAAGCTTCTACTTTATTCATAATTACCCAGTATTTACCAAATAGAACTTAATAGCTCTATCTTCCTCAACTTTATCATTAGAGTACAAATCAATTTCAACTCATCTTGTTCCAGTTATATTTTATTTTTTTGCTCTGCCTCTCTAGGTATATTCTCAAGCTATTGTACTTACATATCCCAGCAATCTCTAAAAAGTGTTCAAACACTGCTGCCTTTAAAGAAAAGTAATAATTGCCTTAGCTAACTGTGGTCAGAACTACTCAGGGAAAATCAAGGGAGAACAGCCGTGAATGGAGAATGTTGGGCCACGTGACACAAGTGCTGATGAAGGAGGATTGTCCCAGGGCTGGCCCAGCAGTACTTTTTTTTTTTTTTAATTTATTTACTGAATTGGAGGCTAATTACTTTACAATATTGTAGTGGTGTTTGCCATACATTGACATGAATCAACCATGACTGTACCTGTGTTCCCCATCCTGATCCCCCCTTCCCACCTTCCTCCCCATCCCATCCCTCGGGGTCATCCCAGTGCACCAGCCCTGAGCACCCTGTCTCATGCATCAAACCTGGACTGGTGATCTATTTCACATATGATAATATACAGCAGTACTTTCAAGGTTTAGACCTGGACATGGCAGTATGCAGCAAAACTTTTGTCTTATATAGTCATAGAAACTACAGTCTTGTGCTGACATGGCTTAACTATCATTCACAAAAAAACCCACAGTTCAACTAGCCAGTATCTCCTTTTGCCCACACCAAAGACAACCAAACCTTGAGTGCATTTCCTTTAGATTCAGGGGAACAGACATTTTAATTACTTTCCTTTTTGCCTTAGATTTTCTCAGGGTCTATACCTATACTTTCTTCCTTTAGCCCTGTCTCAGAGGAAAGATTACTTTGTCTTTTTGTAAAATCATCATTCCACTTGTTATCTTGATGCCTTTCATCCTTCTGTCCTCTGGGACTTTACTCCATCAATCATCTCTGCTCCTTCATCTCGAATCCTTCACCTTCCTCTTGTTTCTTCCTCCTGATTACAAACGTGTTTCTCTGTATCCTCCCCCAAAACAAATCCCTCCCTTGATCTTACTTCTGCATTAAACTACTGTCTAATCTCTTCCCGTTAAGAGGGAACTTCTAAAAATAAGAGGCTATGCTCAAAGACTTCACTTATAACACCCTCCACTCCCTCTTCAGTTTATTTTCCAACACTGAAAATAGGATCTTTACCTAACAATCCATTTTATTTTGTTTTGGTTTTTTAAGAATGACTTCAATAAACTAATTATCCAAGTCAATTGCTTTTCTACATTTTTATGTTCCTCTCTATGCCATCTGACATGACTGATCACTCTGTGCTTTTGAAATTTTCTTCACCCTTGGTGTCAATAATGACACTATTCTTCTGATTCTTATTGTAACTTCTATTCATTCCTGACAACTTTTAACAGTTTTCTTCTCAGAGAAATTTGCTGCTTCCCCATCTACTAGTATGTATGTGTGCATGCTGAGCTGCTCAGTCATGCCTGATCGACCCCATGAATTGTAGCCTGCCAGGATCCTCTGTCTAAGGTAAGAATGCTGGAGTTGGTTGCCATTTCCTCCTCCAGGGTACCTTGCCAACCTAGGATCAAATTCATATCTCCTGTATTGCCAGCAGATTCTTTACCACTAAGCCACCAGGAATCACACACACACACACACACACACATTCATATACATGTGTGCACAAAGGCTGCTTTGGAAGAATGATGCCACATCCACTCTCATCCTCAACTAAAAAAGACTAGTCACCAGTGTCAGGCTAAGTTAGGGGAGTGAAGTGGGGTGATCAAGACTTGGAGACTTAGCTCTCCTTGGAATATAGGCAATCCCAATACCCTAATTTTGTTCTTGGGCCCTTTCCCATCTCATTTTGATGATATGTTGTTATTCAGTCTCTAAGTTGTGTCCCAGTCTTTGCAACCCCACAGACTGCAGCATGTCAGGCTTCCTTATCCTTCATTATCTCCCAGAGGTTGGTCAAATTAACCTCCATTGAGTATGTGATACCATCTAACCATCTCATCCTCTGCTGCCCTCTTCTCCTTTTGCCTTCAATCTTTCCCAGCATCAGGGTCATTTCCAATGAGCTGGCTCTTTGCATCAGGTCACCAAAGGACTTAAGCTTCAGCATCAGTCCTTCCAATGAATATTCAGGGTTGATTTCCTCTAGGATTGACTGGTTTAATCTCCTTGCAGTTCAAGGGACTCTCAAGAGTCTTTTCCAGCACCACGATTCAAAAGCATCAGTTCTTTTGTGTTCAACGTTCTTTATGGTCCACCTCTCACATCCATATATCACTACTGGAAAAACTATAGCTTTGACTATAAGGATATTTTTTGGTGATTACATTAATCATAATTTCTCCCTAAATGACATTCACATTTATTCACACTCAGCCTCAATCTTTCAATTCCAATTCAGGTCAGTATATCTAATTGCTTGTTAGTCTTATGACTAAACTGACAACCTCTCTAACGCTTTATGTTCAAAGCTAAGTCACAACACCCAGGACTAAGCACAATGCATTGTTAAATAGCAAAACAAATATCTGTTTAATTGTTTATCTATATTTCAGAAAGTTTAAACAATTATATATTATTTCAATAAAACTAGATTTTAAAGTATATTGTGCATGAAAGTTATGTCTAGTGACTAGTATTTTTAAAGCCATGAGGAGGTTTTACCATTGAGCTATCTTGAATGACAAGGCTTAATGTATTCATGGCTTTTTGCACTATTTTGCACATACATAATTTTTAGACCCTTTAACAGAAGGGGTAAGGGTTAGAGGTTGTTCCTGTCTGCTCAAAGTCTGTTTTATAAATATTCTTTTTAGAAACATGACTTCTGAAATTGTCAAAATGAATTCAGGACTATTGTATAACTTAACTATGTAAGTTTTGTAGACACAGCTAACCTAATAACCAATTCAGCTTGCTATTGGGCTGCTTGCTTCAATTTCAAGTAATAACTAGGGTAGCATGGACTTTCTGTGTGTGTGTATAATAAGTATGTAGATGAAAAGGAAAGTGATGTTGAACAAGGGTTGGGATTTGCCACTTATAGGTAGGCTGTCCCACACTGCCATTCCATCAGCAAATATAACATTTAAAAATGGATCCACTGTTTCGTGAAAATAGATGTGGAAGTAGAAAAGCAGGTCTTTCTTTAAGTTCCATGGATGCTCCAGTATGATTCGAGGATTAGACAACAGATGGACAAACACATAAACACTAAATAAGAAATACGTGCCAAATTCATGTCCCAGGATTTATTCATGAGCCTATGAAAACTTGAAGACTTATGTGTGGCTATGCATATTTATGAAGCTGAAAACAATGGTATATTATTATTTCCTAACCTGCAGAGCTCTTGATTTTATGTGTGCATAAAATGACTATAATTTTGAGATGCAACATTTTTCACCTGCATCTGCCTTTTTACATGATAAGAGAGGGAGAAGGGCTTTAATGTCATATAGATTCATCTAGAATCATAAAGCTAAAACTGAATTCAAGACCTCATCTGACTATTAGAAATCATCAATTCTTTGCTTTTTGCTTTATTGAGGAGTATGATGACTTTGAGAGGTCTGTTAAGTTCCCACTAAAGGCAGCCAAAGCCAGTATTAGGCATAGAAAGAGCTGAGTCCAAGTTTATGCAGCAAAAATTGGGCCCTGCATTATTGTTGCAGTTACTCCATGAGGAGAGATAAAAGTGGAACTGATTTCTCGTGCTGAATATCCAAAAAAATAGCAAGAGTAATTAACATGTTTGAGGGTTCCTATGTGCCAGGCACTGTTAAAAGCACTTTGCATGTATATTAATTCATTTTTAACATTATCATAACCCATCAGAATGGATAGTATTGTTAGTCTCCATTATACAGATAGCAAACATGAATGCAGGGGCAGTCTCACTGCTAGTAAGAGTAGAGTCAGATTCCAAATTTAGGCAAAAATTTTCCAGAGTCAATGTTTAACTTTCCTTTTATGTTAGCAGTTTCTCAGATAAATCCAAGTCACATTTTAATTTAGTGGTAATTACCTTGCCATCAAAGGTCTGTCTGATCAAGGCTATGGTTTTTCCAGTGGTCATGTATGGATGTGAGAGTTGGACTGTGAAGAAAGCTGAGCGCCGAAGAATTGATGCTTTTGAACTGTGGTGTTGGAGAAGACTCCTGAGAGTCCCTTGGACTGCAAGGAAATCCAACCAGTCCATTCTAAAGGAGATCAGTCCTGGGTGTTCTTTTGGAAGGAATGATGCTAAAGCTTAAGCTCCAGTATTTTGACCATCTCATGCGAAGAGTTGACTCATTGGAAAAGACTCTGATGCTGGGAGGGATTGTGGGCAGGAGGAAAAGGGGACGACAGAGGATGAGATGGCTGGATGGCATCACCAACTCAATGGATGTAAGTTTGAGTGAACTCTGGGAGTTGGTGATGGACAGGGAGGCCTGGTGTGCTGCGATTCATGGGGTCGCAAAGAGTCGGACACGACTGAGCGACTGAACTGAACTGAACTGAACTGAACTGAATGCTCTACATATTTGCTTCTGCCATTATTTGCTCAATTATCCACAAAATTCTTGAAAACTCTAATAATGAGCCATTCACTATCTGAAAGTTGAAAGTACAAGATGCCAATATTTGGGGTTTGCCACAAACTCATCTGCCTTATGAAACTTTTCAAGGAAAATACCTCAAAGTATTGGGGAGCTGTGCCCCACCATCTCAATGCATCGATATGAAACTCTGTAGTACGACTCAGTCACCCAAGCCACAGTTCATCCCTGGGATGGGGGCATGACTTGACTGAGGCAATGACCCCTGCCTTGGGAATCTGGGGAGAGGGGGTGCCTCAGCAGTGACATGTAAAACATGAACACCTTTTGAAAGTAACATTCCCCCGTGTGGAACAGCACAAGGTAAGAAAAAAGTACATTCATGGGGGAAAATTCAAGATAAAAGACACACAATAAAGGTTTCCCGCCAGAGGACCAATCCTATGGCCCATTTTTAAGCCCAGTGGAAGCATGCCTTTTGGTTCCATCACATTCTTTAGTTTCCATACACTTTGGGATATGTTTCTGGTATCTTTTTTCTTTTGGCTTTGCTGCTGCTGCTGCTGCTGCTGCTAAGTTGCTTCAGTCGTGTCTGACTCTGTGCGACTCCATAGACTGCAGTCCACCAGGCTCCCCCATTCCTGGGATTCTCCAGGCAAGAACACTGGAGTGGGTTGCCATTTCCTTCTCCAATGCATGAAAGTGAAAAGTGAAAGTGAAGTCGCTCAGTTGTGTCCAACTAGTAGCAACCCCATGGACTGCAGCCTACCAGGCTCCTCTGTCCATGGGATTTTTCTAGGCAAGAGTACTGGAGTGGGGTGCCATTGCCTTCTCCGTCTTTTGGCTTTAGCTGGCTCTAATTACATTTCTACTACTTGCAACCATAGAACCCTAACTAGTTTACAGTGAGACACGTTATATTTAAACAAGTTATACATATTTTATATTCATTATGTTTAATTAGATACATTTAGAAAGTATTTTAAAAATATTTGCTGAAATGTGTGTCAACTATTCTTACCAGCTACATCAATCTGAAGGTTAACACTTTGACGGTAGAATTGAGAGGATAGTTAGGTTTTACTAGGTAAGATTCATCAATAAAACTGAGCCATTTACAGCTCTGCTTCCCCAAGGGCATATAGTTTTTTTTTCATGTCTATTATGTAAGGTCCTGAAATTAAGTCTCTAGCATGTCAAGAGAATGTTGAATGCATCATATTTCTTTCGACCTATATTTCAAGTTCCTGAGTCAAAATGTTACCTGACTTGGGCATCTTTTCAGCCAGGCTGTGGTCCTCTCAAGAGCCAGAGGCTCTGGAACATTGGATGTGAGGCAGGTGTACATGTGGGCAGAGTAATGGAACTTGAAGAATAATGACAGGCCCTACCCACCTCCGAATATTTCCCTCAGATGCCTTTCCCAGTGAGACTGCTTTCATGGGAAAAGGAAAAGAATAAAACCTCAAAACCATCCTACCACTCTCCAACTATTTTGGTCAAATGCCAAGCCAGGAGTAGAGACAGTCATAGAATGAAAATGCTGTCACTCAGAGGAGCAGTGGCCAATATGGTCCATTGACTAGACAATAAAATATTAGATCAGAGCCAATTTTGTGGCATTAGTAGAGCCTGCATTTTATTTAACTGAACTGTTCCCAAGTTTAGGTGGTACTTTTATCATCAGGAACCAGGTGTCTAGAATGTAATAGTGCTGTTTCGTTTAGTGAGAGTATTTACCCTGCAATAGTTAATGGGTGCTCCGTGTTTGAGAGAAAGAAAGCATAGGGGGAAATGATCACAGGTAATCTGAGTTAATGTTCAAAAGAAATCACTGCAGTTTTAGTTTGGCTGAATGGTAAATGGTTCTCTCAAATATTTGAGAAAAGTGTGCTCAGTGTTTGAGAGGTAAAAAGAATAGGAAAAAATTATCACAGGTAATCTGAGTTAATGTTCAAAAGAAATCGTTGTAGTTATAGCTTCGCTGAACGGTAAATAGTTCTCTCAAATATTTGAGGAAAGTCATTCGCCACTTAATTTAATAGGTCATTCTTGTTTTGCCCAGGGCTCTTTGCAGTCATGTCCATATTTGACTGTAGATATAGATTCAGCCTATGCGGTCAGAATGACTGTATGGGACAGAGAAATAAAAGTAGCCACATGCTGGAAGCAAAGGCCAAATTCCTGGAGCCTGGGAGTACCAAGTGTTTGCTGAAGCAGTCATGTGGGTCAGGAGAGCTGCAGGACAGAGGTCGAGAAGCTACTCTAAGAGCCCAGGAAAGTTCTCCCGAGAGAATCAGCTGTGCACTAGCCCCAAGAGCCCCAGCTTTGTCTATAACAAGTTCAAGCAAGGTCTTTTTTATGTTCTTACCACTTCTTTCTTCTCATTTCCTACAGAAGAAGCATCAGAAAACTAGGTTGCAGACCACACGAAGGAAGACAACTGAAAATAGAACAATAGGAAAGGTATCACTATATTACTGGGCTTGCCTGGTGGCTCGGTGGTAAAGAATTCGCTTGCCAAAGAAGGAGACATAGGTTTGATTCCTGGGTCAGGAAGATCCCTTGGAGAAGGAAATGGCTACCCCCACTAGTTCAGTTCAGTTCAGTCGCTCAGTCCTGTCCGACTCTTTGTGACCCCATGAATTGCAGCACGCCAGACCTCCCTGTCCATCACCATCTCCCAGAGTTCACTCCAAAACACGTCCATCGAGTCCGTGATGCCATCCAGCCATCTCATCCTCTGTTGTCCCCTTCTTCTCCTGCCCCCAATCCCTCCCAGCATCAGAGTCTTTTCCAATGAGTCAACTCTTCGCATGAGGTGGCCAAAGTACTGGAGTTTCAGCTTGAGCATCATTCCTTCCAGAGAAATCCCAGGACTGATCTCCTTCAGAATGGACTGGTTGGATCTCCTTGCAGTCCAAGGGACTCCCAAGAGTCTTCTCCAACACCACAGTTCAAAAGCATCAATTTTTTGGTGCGCAGCCTTCTTCACAGTCCAACTCTCACATCCACACAGGACCACAGGAAAAACCATAGCCTTGACTAGACGGACCTAAGTCGGCAAAGTAATGTCTCTGCTTTTGAATACACTATCTAGGTTGGTCATAACTTTTCTTCCAAGGATTAAGTGTCTTTTAATTTCATGGCTGCAGTCACCATCTGCAGTGATTTTGGAGCCCCCAAAAATAAAGTCTGACACTGTTTCCACTGTTTCCCCATCTATTTCCCATGAAGTGATGGGACCGGATGCCATGATCTTCGTTTTCTGAATGTTGAACTTTAAGCCAACTTTTTTGCTCTCCTCTTTCACTTTCATCAAGAGGCTTTTTAGTTCCTCCTCACTTTCTGCCATAAGGGTGGTGTCATCTGCATATCTGGGGTTATTGATATTTCTCCCGGCAATCTTGATTCCAGCTTGTGTTTCTTCCAGCCCAGCATTTCTCATGATGTACTCTGCATAGAAGTTATTGTTGAAGCCTGGCTTGGAGAATTTTGAGCATTACTTTACTAGCATGTGAGATAAGTGCAATTGTTCGGTAGTTTGAGCATTCTTTGGCATTGCCTTTCTTTGGGATTGGAATGAAAACTGACCTGTTCCAGTCCTGTGGCCACTGCTGAGTCTTCCAAATTTGCTGGCATATTGAGTGCAGCACTTTCACAGCATCATCTTTCAGGATTTGAAAGAGCTCAACTGGAATTCCATCACCTCCCCTGGCTTTGTTTGTAGTGATGCTTTCTAAGGCCCACTTGACTTCACATTCTAGGATGTCTGGCTCTAGATGAGTGATCACACCATCGTGATTATCTGGGTTGTGAACTTCCTGATGTTCAAGCTGGTTTTAGAAAAGGCAGAGGAACCAGAGATCAAATTGCCAACATCTGCTGGATCATGGAAAAAGCAAGAGAGTTCCAGAAAAACATCTATTTCTGCTTTATTGACTATGTCAAAGCCTTTGACTGTGTGGATCACAATAAACTATGGGAAATTCTGAGAGAGATGGGAATACCAGACCACCTGACCTGCCTCTTGAGAAAGCTGTATACAGGTCAGGAAGCAAGAGTTAGAACTGGATATGGAACAACAGACTGGTTCCAAACAGGAAAAGGAGTGCGTCAAGGCTGTATATTGTCACCCTGCTTATTTAACTTCTATGCAGAGTACCCACACTAGTATTCTTGCCTTCAAAATTCCATGGACTGAGGAGCCTGGTGGGCTACAGTCCACTGCGTCACAAAGAGTTGGACATGAATTAGTGACTACAGAACAATTTCATTTTGACTTCATTTTCCATTGAAAATGGAAGTTTAGCCTAAAGCAAAGGTTGGGGGGAACTAAATATTATATCAAGTTGAGAATTGTGGTTACAATCTAAGACTAAGAACCTGGTTTCTAAATGAGAATACACTCATTTGCAACTTAGAGTGATCCAAGACACTTACCTAAAATTAAACAGAAAAGGCAAGGAGACTTTGAGCAATTTTAGGTAGGGATCAATGATGAATACATTTTATCAGGTGCCAATGGGAGACAAAAACAAAGCGTTCATTTAAATTATATCCTGAGTTTTCCTTGTTCATGAATTTTCTAGAAGTATTATTTTATTTTCCAGGCATTATACTACGTGATTTATATGTATTATTTTATTTTAACTCTCATATCAAATATATGAATTAGATATAATCATTTCTCTTAGGAAAAAAGTGAAAATTTAAGAAGTTCCATGTTTTGCCCAAGGTCATATATTTAGTAAGTGGAAGAGCTGGTATATTAACTAGATCTGTCTGATTAATAAGTTCATGTTCTTAACTACTATGCTTTCAACCGCTACCATGTACTACTGGCACAAATAAATCATTCATAGTTCAGTAGAAAGGTTTGGGGGAAAGATCTTTCATGAAACGGCAAGTAACACATCCCAGTTTCATAAGTTAAAAGATGGATAGCTGGTGGGAAGTTGCTGTGTGGCTTGAGGAGCCTTGTCTGGTGCTCGGTGATGGCCTGGGATGGGGGCTGTGGGATTGCGAGGGGAGGAAGACTCAGGAGGGAGGGGATATATGTGTGATAGTGGTTGATTTGTGTTGTTGTATGGCAAAGGCCAACGCAGCATTGCAAAAATTTAAAAATAAAATAAGTATTTCTATGTGTGTATGACTATGTGTGAAACATTTTTAAAGTCTAGAAAGATATACCATTATTTTTCTCCAGTTGTTTGGGGGTTTTTCCATCGATTTGTTTAGCTTTCTTTCTTTCTTCTTCTTCTTCTTCTTCTTCTTTTTTTTTTTTTTTTACTATTATTGCTTTTATAAAAGGAAAAAATACTTTTTTTTTTGCAGTAATTGAAAGTATGTTGCTTCTCTGTCTTGTGTTTTATTTCCTTGAGTTTAATTATGTGACTACTCCTTTTTTAAATTGATTTCAATATTTCTATCACTGTTTGGTTTAAATTGGTAAATTCTGCCCTCCTGAGTGGTTTCTCCTGGTCCCCATGTTGATTGCCAGTGCCTGAAGCTTCCCAAGAAGTGCTTCATGGTTAGGGAGACAGCTTGCTTTTTCAGACAAGGATGCTTGATCATTTCAGAGCATATTGCACAGAATCTACACATTAATTATTTTCTATAAAACTATAACTATTTAAAATACAGTGAAATTGTATGGTATCACTTACGTAACTCAGCAAAGGGAAAATGAGTGGAATAGAAAGCACATCAGTGGTTTCCAGAGTCTGGGAGAAGGAGCAGGGTTTGTCTACACATAGACAGAGGGTAATTTGGGGCAGGGGGTAATAAAATTGTCCGATAAGGTGGTTATACAACTGCATATATTATAGTGGGTCTTATAGTAGGTATTTAGTTTAGTTTAGTGAAGTTGCTCAGTCGTGTCTGACTCTTTGCAACCCACATGGACTGTAGCCTACCAGGCTCCTCTGTCCATGGGATTTTCCAGGCAATAGTCCTGGAGTGGACTGCCATTTCCTTTTCCAGAGGATCTTCCCAACCCAGGGATCGAACCCAGGTATCCCGCATTGTAGACGGACGCTTTACCGTCTGAGCCATATAGTAGGTATATTCAATCTTAATTTTTAAAAATGAGAAGAAATACAACATATATCCTGATGTTTCATTGTCAATTTTTCTTTTTTGTCATATGTGAAAAATAATATTCAAGAAAAGAGCTTATTGCTCAAACTCTCTTCTTTTTGTCAACATCACTGTGCTTAATTTTTCTTCTCCTCTAGCTCTCTCTTCTCTTCTCATGGTTAACAAGCTCACTAAAGAAAACCTTACAACCACACATCATAAAGGGATCGTCTCCCTCCCTCTCTAGCCTCCACATATCATGCATCAAAAAATTGACATTTTAATTCTTTGTTTTAAACAATTAACTCAATCTTTAAATTTCATTATGAGGAAAAGTCTGCTCCTTTAAGAAAAAATGGTTAAGATCATTATTTTATTCATTCTGGAAAACATCTAGAGCAGAGGCTTGAGATTTTGGCTGCACAGTGGAATCACTCAGGGAGCTTTACAAAAATCACTGGATCTGGGATCGTACCTCTAGGGATTCAGACATATTGTTGGGATACAGACTGAACACAAACATTTTAAAATTTCCCCAGATCATTCTAAAGTGCAGCCAAAGTTCAGAGCCACAATCCAAAGTTTTAAGAATAGACTTTTTCTCTTATAGAAACTTCTTTCATAGCTATTCTTAATGAAGGAAATGCTTATTTTTAGTAAGGAAAGTGTGTGTGTGTACAGAGAAAGCCATCACACTGTGATGTCCTCATTGATGAACTGATGTGAGATTGTGTTAACGACTAATGATGGTTCATTACATTTCCTTTCCAGGTGACAATTGTAGCTGCACCAAGGTCTCAGTGACACCTCACCTTGGATGCAATTTACATCTATAATCAGTTGACTTTAAGTAAAGCAAGGTAACCTCAAAAGTGTGGGTGAGCTTCATGCAGTTGAAAATCTTAAGAGAAAATAACTGAGTTTTCCCAGAGAAGAAAGAATTCTTCCTTGAAGCTGAAATGCAGAAATTCTGCCTGAATTTTCAGCCTGCTGAACTAGCCTATGGATTTTGGACTTGCCAGCTTCATCCATGTGAGCCAATTCCTTAAAATAAATCTTAATCTCTGTTTCTTTATGTGTATATATATACTCTCTCACTCCATATGTATAAATATATATTATATAAATATCTTTCTATATACATACACATATATTTTATATATAATAATATATTCTGTTTTATGTTAAATAATTTTAATATTATATTAAATAATGATATATTAATACTTTCTGCCTGTGCATCTTGGTGGATATATTATTATATGCTTATTATAGATATGTAATTTATTATTAAATAATAATATACTTTCTGCCTGTACACCTTGTGGATGTCTATGAATGGTAGTTGTACTGGGAAGAGATTGCTAATTCAAAAATATTCTCAAACATTTTGTTGCTTAAATTCTTAAACAATGGTTAAGAAAAGTTCACATAGGCATTGGAATGTCATTAATAAAAATTTAAAATACAACAAAGTATTGTTAGTTTCTCTGGGCTCTATGGAAAACTAAAAAATCTATGCTGGAAGTATGAATGGCCATCAAGAAAGCCCAGTGAAATAAAATACTCCCTGAAACAGAATATTGATTCTCCACATTATTTAGTAATGCAAAAGGAAAACTATTCACTAGCTTCCTGGTCACCTTAAAGTGCTTCTTTGAAAATGGTCTAGGTGGAAGCAAGCTCCCAAGATGTACTAAGTCAAAAATCTCTTGCAAAACAGTCACCTCCTTCCTTTGTGAGCACCCCTCCTCTCACACCATCAGCCAGACAGGGACACAGACAAAGAAAGCCAAGACCTGGAATGATGATTTACAGCCAGTGGTGGCTGCAGGAATAAAACACTAAGAATTCCTTCTGAATCTCCCACCGGGTTGATCTTTTATTACAAACACAGAGGGTGTAAACCAGTAGCATCTTTACAACCAAGGTGCACAACACCATAGGCCTGGCCAGGAGACCAGACTAAGAAAGCACCTTCAGGTTCCAGCAGAAAATCCTGGGCCTCAAGAATTGCATCTATGCATGTGCCTGCATTGGGCTTCTCTGGTGGCTCAGACAGTAAAGTGTCTGCCTGCAACGCGGGAGACCTGGTTTCGATCTCCTGGAAAAGGAGATGGCAACCCACTCCAGTACTCTTGCCTAGAAAATCCCATGGACAGAGGAGCCTGGTAGGCAACAATCTATGGGATCGCAAAAAGTAGGACATGACTGAGCGACTTCACTTATTTACATGTGCTCCTACTAGAAATCTCATTTCTGCTACTAGAAAGACAGAAGTCTCATGCACCATCTAATTGGAGAGTTATTTCACTATAATCCGATGATCACAGGCAAAGGGAACAACTCTTTTTTTTTTTTTCTGAAAGGTCTACCTATACTTACTGTAAATAAGTGTGGTAATTTATTGTTGTCAGTCACTAAGTCATGTCTGACTCTTGGTGACCCCACAGACTGCAACACTCCAGGCTTCCCTGTCCTTCACTATCTCCCAGAGTTTGCTCAAACTCATGTCCATAGTGTCAGTGATGCCATCCAACCATCACATCTTCTGTCATCCTCTTCTCCTCCTCAATCTTTCTCAGCATCAGGGTTTTTTCCAGTGAGTCAGTTCTGCACAGTAGGTGGCCAAAGGATTGGAGCTTCAGCTTCAGCACCAGTCCTTCCAAAGAGTATTCAGGGTTGATTTCCTTTAAGACTGACTGGTTTGATCTCCTTGCAGTCTAGGAGGTTCTCAAGAGTCTTCTCCAGCAGCAGAATTTGAAAGCATAAATTCTTTGGCTCTCAGCCTTCTTTATGGTTCAGCTCTCACATCCGTACATGACCACTGGAAAAACCATAGGTTTGACTATAAGAACCTTTGTTGGCAAAGTGACATCTCTGCTTTTTAATACACTGTCTAGGTTTGTCATAGCTTCTCCTCCAAGATGATAATGATAGAGTCTAACTTTCAGTTTCCCTCCAGGGTCTCCTGCTGATTTCTCCTTTTTGCTTATTTCCTTAAATCTTTTTAAAAAATAAACTTTAGCATCCACCTGAATATTTTTTTATTTGAGTTTTGTTATGTATTCTTGTTTTGACTATTTAGCAGCTACTGGAAACATTCTCAGTTGAAGAGTGCTAGGATCTTTTTCCTAGAAGTTTACTTCTGCCAGTGAAAAAGGTTATTTATTATTTTAATGAGCAGAGATTTTCATTCTTGACTTCTTAAAAAAACAAACAGAATAGAATGTCCAAGGATACTAGGCTGAAAAAGGTAAAGTTTATAGTGGGAACTAGCTGTCGGTTTCCTTGGCCCCTCCTTGATTCCCAACTTTCTTCTTTTTTTTCCCCATTTTAATTTTGTATGCACTTTTCCCCTTTCCCCTTGACCTTCATAACTTGTCCCACAGGACTGGAGCCATTTGCTGACCAGTCTCAGAACTGTTATTGTTTAGTCATTAAGTCATGCCCAACTCTTTATGGCCCCATGGATTGCAGCACACCAGGCTCCTCTGTCCTCCATTATCTCCCAGAGCTGGCTCAAATTCATGTGCATTGAGTCAGTGATGCTATCTAACCAACCCGTCGTCTGTTGTCCCCTTCTCCTTTTGCCTTCACTATTTCCCAACATCAGGGTCTTTTCCAATGAGTCGGCACTTCGCATCAGATGGCCAGCGTATTAGAGTTTCAGCTTCAGCATCAGTCCTTCCAGTGAATATTCAGGGTTGATTTCCTTTAGGATTGACTGGCTTGATCTCCTTGCATTCTAAGGGAAGCTTAAATAGAACAATGATGTCAAAGACAAACCCAAACAGCACGAATTTACCTTTTTCTTTCCTAGAGCTTCAAGATGCAACAGAGAACATATATTTAAACCAGTATTTAAACTCCCTACCACCATACTAACAGCTAAAAATAACTATGGAAGTTCAAACGCAGAAGCTCTGAATTACTAAGAAAGGACCATGCCTGGGACGTTATATTGTAAGGATACCAGATTCCTTGCCTCTGCTGCACCCAGATCCTTCTAGCTGTCTCCCTCTCAGATGCCTGCGAGACTGGACTCGGGCAAAATGCCAGTCAAAAGGACGCATTTAAGCTATGCTTATGCTCCTCCACAAAATCTTTCAATGTTTTCAGTAACTTAAAGTAGAAAAGTATTTAGAATCCTCAAATCTCTTTTCTCCAGTGCTTCACTCCCTTGCATGTTCCACAAACACCAAACCCCCAGTGCTTACTGACCTAAGGAGCCGCTTTCCCTTCAATGCTCACTGACCGAGAAGAGGCACTGGAGGAAAGAAAACTCGATTCCCTTATTCTTTTCCACTGATCTCATTGTCTCCTCTTATCCCTCTGAAGAGTGCTCTTACATTTTCCCAGATTGTTCCCCTACTGAGTGTATCATATATTGGTGGAAACTGTTTTCAAACAGTTCCTATTCCTAAGATCATAGGATTAATGCCCACCCAAGTAGCTTGGGGTGCATCAGTTTATACGCCCATCTTGTTCCAATCATCCATCTGTATCACCACAGAGAAAGTGTTAGAAGGAATAGGTTCTTTATCTTGCCTCTTTGTCTTGATGTAAGCATGAATTATGTTTTAAGCAGGAAACTCAGCTTCCATGAACTTAGAGGTTTCAATCTATTTCCTTAATTCTAGGGGAAATATTAAATTGCTACTATTCTAACCCAGGGTAAGCAGGAAAATAAAATGAGAGTGAGAAGAAAATTATTGAGCATAGATTTCCTTTAAATTTTGCCATTCACCTTCCAATAGGGTATCTCACTAATCTAAAAACTACCTTGTAAATCAGATATTATTCTTCCCAATTTTGAGTAAATAGGCTAAAAGGTTAAGTACCTGCCTATATTTAACTCAGAGTCGTGTAAATCATAGAAAAATAAAAGTGAAAGTGGGAAGTCACTCAGTCAAGCTGATTCTTTGCGACCCCATGGACTGTAGCCTGCAAGGCTCCTCCGACCATGGGATTTTCCAGGCAAGGATGCTGGAGTGGGTTGCCATTTCCTTCTCCAGGGGATCTTCCCAACCCAGGGATTGAACCCAGGTCTCCTGTACTGCAGGCAGACTCTTTATCATCTGAGCTCCCAATAAATCATAGAATTTATTCACAAACAACCAATTGTTCCTAACCAAAACACACTATCTTTCAAAAACAAGACAAAACAAAGAAGGGTGGGGAATTCAAAAAAGGAGGGAAAATTAACCGAATCATTTTATTAGCAAGTAGGCAAGTCTGCAACGGATTCTCAGGTGGTGCTAAAGGTAAAGAACCCACCTGCATATGCAGGAGAACCTGTTTTCTGGATAGGAAAAGGGTATAGCAACCCACTCCAGGATTTCTGCCAGGAGAATCCCATGGACAGAGGAGCCTGGTGGGCTACAGTCCAAAGGGTCTCTAATAGTCAGACACAACTGAAGTGACTTAGCACGCACCAGGGATATCTGCAAGTGCTTTCATTGACTCTGGCAACACCCAGACCACAGCCGCTGACAAAAATCCCTCCATTTTGATATAACCTCTTTAGCTTAAAAATGATTACTGTTAAAGAAATAACGCATAAACCAGTATATTTTTAACATTTTTTTTTTTTATCAATTATACTTTTAGTGAAGGAACTCTCAATCCTCTTGGGAAGAAGAGTCACTTTTAATTTCCTTCAAAGCATTGAAAACCCTAAGCATTTGGAACTCCTCTGCTGGAACTGTGTTCAGGGCCAGTTTATCAACCACATAAAGATATCTGTTTCATTGCACATATTCACATAGTTTTATAAACCCAGCTTGTTTATCTGCTTTTTTTTTTTTTTTTTTTTTTTTACTGGGCTCTAAATAGCTTTTAGCTATCTCCAAAATGAAATTCAATATTAAAGGATAAAGATTGGCTGCTGCCAAAGACAGTCCAAAAAATGCATGTTGGATTCTGAAAAGAATTCCAAGGGCATTTTTCAGCAAGAGCAAAAAGGGTAAATATATGACTTTCAAAGTGCTACTTTTTGATGGGGCTCAAATTCCTCTGAATGTAAAACTTGGGGTATGTTTGTCATCATTTTCATTACCTGCAGAGTAGCATTTCTACTTAGAGCAGGCAAATTAAAGAAAAATGTAAAGCCCTCCTATTTTCTAGATTCAGGAATCCAGGCAGAGCATTTGACATGAACCTGCATGATTCATAGAGGTTCTCAGAGCACTGCTTTTTGGCAGTATGATCTTTTGTCAGTGTGCAACTTGTAAGATAAAGGGATATATATATATAGACCAGCGGGATCGTGAAGGAGTAGGAGGAAGCACTGCACAATGCGGAAAAAGTCCAAGGATAAAATTCCCAGATGCTGCTAGAATCCCCACTTCCTGAGATCTTCTCAAAAGCACGGGCAACTTGACACGTCAGTTGGAACAGATACTGGCAACAAATAAACACTGAAGCTAGAATGTTCAGCCAAGTAGTATAGGATAAAGAAAGAAAAAAGATGGAAAAACTGACCAAATGTGACACATAGTGGAAAACCTGTCCATGATGTTAAGGACAAAGCACAGAAGCTCAAAACTGAGGCTTCTTTGCCAGGATTGATGGAAGGAAGGAAAGAAAGAAGGAGAGAGGGAGAGAAAGGGAGAGAGAAAGAAAGGAAAATAGAGCTTCTTGTCTAACAAGAGAACTTTGTGGAAACCAACAGGAAAACTCTATCTCGGGTGAATTCTGATCTGAACATTAGGAACATCTCTATTCAGAACTACTGAAGCAAGTCTCTACTGGGAGATAATTCTCAGTGGGTCTCTCCTATTTGAGCTGGAGGTACTGACACCCTTTTCTCCTGGACTACCTTTTCAAGGGTCTTCGTTAAGCAAACAACTCTGGAAGACAGAAAGAGTGTCTCCCTCTGGGGCAAAGGCAGACTTTTAAATTTATTTTCTATTTTTTGTTTTTGTTGTCTAGGGCAATAAAGATAAGATCTCTCTCTGGGGCAAAGGTTGAACTGTGTTTGCTGACAGTCCCAGTAAAAGAATATTTCCTCAGCTCCAGATTGTTACCTGGGATACAAGGCCACACTGTGGGTATAACATCTACCTGGGCTGCCCACTTGGGATGAGGGAGCAAGAGAAATAAATGTGGGCATGACACCTAGAAGGCCTGCTGTGCCATAAGTAATCAAGTCCTTTTTTTCAAATGTAAGAGTTCTATGTTTCTGCTAGCATCATCCATGAAATTGTTGCAGGTTACCTTTCTAACTTGCAATTAGGGTAATACTTCAGATCTTTCACAGTTTGTGACATTCTTCAACTTCCAGAGAGAGACTCACTAGGATGTTTCTATAATCTCTCTCAAAGCAACAACATTTTATCTCTTAGAAGACAATTAAAGCAGACATAGATGTCGATTAGAAAAAGGCCCAAGCATGGAGGAAACACACGTACACCCCCTCCCCACCCCACAGTATTAAGCACAGGATGAAAATGATATTTTAATATTTTGAATAACATAAATAGAAATGATAGGCATAGATAGATGGATAGACATTGATATATAGAGAGAGAGATAAGTATAGAAACAAGAGAGAGAGGGAGATGACAGAGACAGACAAACGCAGGGACACAGACAGAGAATAAAGAGCATATTTGGGAGTGTGAGTGTGTATCTGTATTTTCATGTGTGTGTATCAATACTGAGCATTAATATACAAGTTAAGAACACACCATACAAGAATAAAATACATTTTCAGATATTGCAACTTAGAATTTTTATTTTAAAATGTATTTCACAAGATATTGAGCCCCCCAACAATGAGATGAGTGGAGGATGAAGTAGGCTGATTTTCTCTTTATTTTTCTCTTTGATTTCTATCTTTGGTGAACCTTCAGGAGAAATGATGCTGTATGAAAATTAGGTTTAAAATTGGATCATTCATTTCAATTTTATTGCTTGTTCCCTAAAAGAAAAGTGGAAGAGCAATAAACGGTCTCTTGCCTCAGCGTTATCAATTTGTATTCACTGTGCTTTATATCTCCCATTTAGACATGGCTGTGTCCTGACCTTCCTTTTAATTTAGTTCCAACATATTTTTAGCATTTCATCTCATGGTCAGTCTCAAAAACTTCTGGAGCATTTTCGCAGCTTGCTAAGGTTACATTTCATGAAGGTCTCAAACAGTTTTGTTTTTTTTTATACATGTCACTTAAATGCAATGAAAACTTTTGTTTCAGAGAACTCAGATAGCCTTAGCACATTCCTTTGGACTTTGTTTCTTCAGAAAAGTTGGTGTATCAGCACTAATCTGGGCAAGAAAAAGAACTGAGGCAAACTGTAGGTTTTATCTAATCCCTGGAAGACATTTTAGCAGCATGCACGAAGTAAGAAAATCTTTCATCTCCCCTAAACCACTGAGTTCATGAAAAAGACTTCACTTCATAGGGTGAAATGAATAACATGAGTGAACAGGATGAATTGACATGAGGTCAACCTCAGAGGTGAGCTTCCCAAGTTGCGTGTGTGCTAAGTCGTTTCAGTCGTGTCCAGTTCCTCGCGACCCTATGGCCTGTGGCCCACTTGGCTTCTTTGTCCATAAGATTATACAGGCAAGAATACTGGAGTGGGTAGCCATTTCCTTATCCAGGGGATCTTTCTGACCCAGGGATCAAGCCAGCGTCTCTTATATCTCTTGCATTGGGAGGCAGATTCTTTACATTAGCACCACCTGGGAAGCCCAAGTGAGGAGAAAAGCCTAATGTGAGGTCTCTTCAAAAGAATGATTTGGTCTCTCACTTTTGACCTCATTACTTTTCCTGCAGTAATGAGCATAGTTCCACTTTCCAGAAGAGCATATATTTCTATGAAAGTGATTGAAAGAATTACTTTTGCTCACTTGCTTTTAAGAAATAAAATTAAAATAAAAAATGTGTACAACAAAGACTCTGAGGTGGGAGGATTTATTGCACCTGCTGATCCTGACTCTTTCCCAAGAGTTTGTTATTTCTGCTCCTCAGAGTTGTCAGCTTTGGACACAAAACAAAACCACAGAGTATCTTGTGCAGACTTCCTGAAGGTCTAGCCAAGTGTCACTAGCATCATACCTCCCCTTAGAAAGTTTCCAGTCCTCTGTAGTCTTTCTTGGCTTTAACCCAATCTTTTTCCACTTTGGATCTCTACTTTTTTCCCCCAGGTCCTCTGAGTTCATTTTCTGTTCACAGCACATTTGTGGAGCAGTTACACTTAAAGATTCCTGGTTTTCCTAAAAGTTGAAACCTTTCCTTGATCTGCCAGAGATGCCAGCTCTGTCACTTTCCTGAGTTCCTCTTGGATGACGTGTCCCTATGTGAATTTCTTGGAATCTTGTCATTGCAACTTTATGTATCAGAACTATTTTAAGCATACAGTAAGAACATGCTTTTTATTCCTTCTAACTCTTCACCACCAGAATGTTTTCTTTAGTCATTCAACAAACATTCCAAGTGTCTACTGTTTGCTGGTTAAGCTGCTGCTGCTGCTAAGTCGCTTCAGTCGTGTCCTACTCTGTGCGACCCCAGAGATGGCAGCCCACCAGGCTCCTGTCCCTGGGATTCTCCAGGCAAGAACACTGGAGTGGGTTGCCATTTCCTTCTCCAATGCATGAAAGTGAAAAGTGAAAGTGAAGTCGCTCAGTCATGTCCGACTCCTAGCGACCCCATAGACTGCAGCCTACCGGGCTCCTCCGTCCATGGGATTTTCCAGGCAAGAGTACTGGAGTGGGGTTCCATTGCCTTAACATAAGATACTTTAGACATGGTTTCTGCTTTTTTTGAGGTTTCAAGCTCTCAGAAATATTAGCAGGTGTCTTTTATTGTATCTAATCAATCACTAACACTCCAGCTATGAAATATCAAATGCATTCATCTCTTTGAATTCCTTCTCAATTCTATATCATAAACAACTCTCCATGGATAAAACTTAAAAAGGAAAAAGCCTAGCTAGAAAGACACAGTCTTTAACATAGATTTCACATTATAAGCTATTTAAGAAAGAATTGTCTGTAAGTGAAAATGAAAAAGCCCTCAATGAATATTGAGAAAATCTGGGCTCGATCACCAAAAAACACCTAGATGGCTACAGAAAAGCCACTTAACCTTTTGACTTTCAGTGTCTGCATCTGTTAAATGATGGGTAGGAGCAAATGTCCTCTTAGTTCTCAGATCTAAAATTCAATGAATCTAAATGTAAAAGTATTTCAGTTATAAAATGCTGTTTGAAGCACATTTCTCATGGAAATTCAGAAATGTAAAAATTCAGGCAGCAGACACAGGAGGATTCACTAAACAAATAGATGAGGAGTTGCACTGAAACTCCCCATCTTGAGCACTCTAGGAGGAGGGCCAGATTTGCCCAAAGGTATGAGGCATATCTGGCTCTGAATCTGCTCCACAGCTCAACTTCCTCTCTCAGCAGAGTCAGATACAGGGCCATCAAAAGATTTGGGGTTGACTGTGACTTTTCTTCTGTATCTGGTGATGATCTTTCCAAATTTATCAGAAAATTCGACTGAAAAACACCTGTTTGTTATTGGATATGCAGGCTGATCAAGATAGAAAGGAAATCATATAATAATATCTACATGCGATGAAAATGGATCTTTTCTGACCCTGCAGGGATCTGCCATTTCCAATGTTGCAGTCTACAGAGAACCAGAAAGTTACATGTGGCTTATAAAATCATATTAGCAATTGCTGTGGAAAATCCTTCAAGGGATAGGAATACCAGACCACTTGACCTGCCTCCTGAGAAATCTGTATGCAGGTCAAGAAGCAACAGTTAGAACTGGACATGGAACAACAATCTGGTTCCAAATAGGCAAAGGAGTATGTCAAGGCTGTATATTGTCACCCTGCTTATTTAACTTATATGCAGAATATATTATGCGAAATGCCAGGCTGGATGAAACACAAGCTGGAATCAAGATTGCCAGGAGAAATATCAATAACCTCAGATATGCAGATGACATCACCCTTATGGCAGAAAGTAAGGAGGAACTAAAGAGTCTCTTAGTGAAAGTGAAAGAGGAGAGTGAAAAGGCTGGCTTAAAATGCAGCATTCAAAAACTAAGATCTTGGCATCCAGTCCCATCACTTCATGGCAAATAGATGGGGAAATAATGGAAACAGTGACAGACTTTATATTTTTGGGCTCTGAAATCACTGCAAGATGGTGACTGCAGCCATGAAATTAAAAGACACTTGCTCCTTTTAAGAAAAGCTTAAAGAAAAGCTATGACCAACCTAGACAGCATATAGGAAGCAGAGACATTACTTTGCCAAAAAAGGTCTGTCTAGTCAAAGCTATGATTTTTCCAGTAGTCATGTATGGATGTGAGTTGGACTGTAAAGAAAGCTGAGTTCTGAAAAATTGATGCATTTGAACTGTGGTGTTGGAGAAAACTCTTGAGAGTCCCTTGGACTGCAAGAAGATCAAACCAGTCAATCCTAAAGGAAATCAGTCCTGAATATTCATTGGAAAGCCTGATGCTGGAGTTGAAACTCCAACAATTTGGCCACCTGATGCGAAGAACTGACTCCTTGGAAAAGACAGTGATGATCGGAAAGGTTGAAAACAGGAGAAGGGGACAACAGGGTGAGCTGGTTGGATGGCATCACCGACCCAATGGACATGAGTTTGAGCAAGCTCCAGGAGTTGGTGATGGACAGGGAAGCCTGGTGTGCTGCAGTCCGTGGGGTAGCAAAGAGTTGGACACAACTGAGCAACTGAACTGAATTGAACTGAATACCGATTGCAATGATAATGATGATAGTTGTGCCTTTCCCACGGACAACAAAATAGGGAAAAGAGGAGACATTTTCTTTATGCAATTTTAGGGACTTAAAGAAAGAAATGTTTGTACATAGAACTAATTTTTGTGCAAAATAGTCTTAGAGATGAATATCCACTGCTTATTTAATGATTATTTGAAGTGTATTTTGGGATATTGATTCCAAAGAAAAATGTGATTTTTTTTCCTTTTAATAATCATTTCTGCTTCTGCTATTCTTTTTGTTAAAGATACATTTTTAAGACTACCTCTTCTGAGCCTTTGGTTCAGTGTCTGCATATCATGAAAAAGTTATTTGACTTTTTCCATTATTTTATAATGGATAGTGTCATAAACTAGTATAATCCTTAGTTTCTACTGGCTTAAAGACATAAAGTCAATGACAGATCTCCGGTTTTCCATTTTAATGGCCAACACAAGGCATTCTAAATCAACATGCTTACCTTCATTAGACTTTGGCCAAATATGAAATTACATAGCAAATTATCCATAGGCATACATTGGACTGGCCAAAATGTTCACTGGGGTTTTTCCATAAGATCTTACAAAAAAAATCTGAATGAACCTTTTGGCCAACCCAGCAAATACTACCATAAAATCAACTTCATGGTGCAAGAATTATACTCATTTTCTACATTCCCCATGTTATATTTTGGAAACACAATATTCATCACTAGGGAAACATAATTTAGCTCACGGCATTTGTAAACCTGTGCTATGAGAAAGAGATCTCCAATGGCATTGCTATAGATGTATATATAAATATTACTTGTGTTTCACTTCAGTACAGTTCAGTCACTCAGTCGTGTCCGACTCTTTGCAACCCCATGAATCGCAGCACTCCAGGCCTCCCTGTCCATCACCAACTCCCGAAGTTCACTCAAACTCATGTTCATCGAGTCCGTGATGACATCCAGCCATCTCATCCTCTGTTGTCCCCGATCCCTGCCCCCAATCCCTCTCAGCATCAGGGTTTTTCCAATGAGTCAACTCTTTGCATGAGGGGGCCAAAGTATTGGAGTTTCAGCCTCAGCATCAGTCCTTCCAATGAACACCCAGGACTGATCTCCTTTAGAATGGACTGGTTGGATCTCCTTGCAGTCCAAGGGACTCTCAAGAGTCTTCTCCAACATCACAGTTCAAAAGCATCAATTATTTGGCACTCAGCTTTCTTCACAGTCCAACTGTCACATCCATACATGACCACTGGAAAAACCATAGCCTTGACTAGATGGACCTTTGTTGGCAAAGTAATGTCTCTGCTTTTGAATATGCTCTCTAGGTTGGTCATAATTTCCTTCCAAGGAGTAAACGTCTTTCAATTTCATGGCTGCAATCACCATCTGCAGTGATTTTGGAGCCCCCAAAAAAACAAAGTCTGACACTGTTTCCACTGTTTCCTCATCTATTTGCCAGGAAGTGATGGGGCCAGATGTCATGATCTTAGTTTTCTGAATGTTGAGCTTAAGCCAACTTTTTCACTCTCCTCTTTGCTTTCATCAAGAGACTTTTTAGTTCCTCTTCACTTTCTGCCATAAGGGTGGTGTCATCTGCATGTCTGAGGTTATTGATATTTCTCCCGGCAATGTTGATTCCAGCTTGTGCTTCTTCCAGCCCAGTGTTTCTCATGATGTACTCTGCACAGAAGTTAAATAAGCAGGGTGACAATATACAGCCTTGACGGACTCCTTTTCCTATTTGGAACCAGTCTGTGGTTCAATGTCCAGTTCTAACTCTTGCTTCCTGACCTGCATATAGGTTTCTCAAGGGGCAGGTCAGGTGGTCTGGTATGCCCATCTCTTTCAGAATTTTCCACAGTTTATTGTGATTCACACAGTCAAAGGCTTTGGCATAGTCAATAAAGCAGAAATAGATGTTTTTATGGAACTCTCTTGCTTTTTTCATAATCCAGCGGATGTTGGCAATTTGATCTCTGGTTCCTCTGCCTTTTCGAAAACCAGCTTGAACATCTGGAGGTTCATGGTTCACGTATTGCTGAAGCCTGGCTTGGTAAATTTTGAGCATTACTTTACTAGAGTGTGAGATGAGTGCAATTGTATGGTAGTTTGAGCATTCTTTGGCATTGCCTTTCTTTGAGATTGGAATGAAAACTGACCTTTTCCAGTCCTGTGGCCACTGCTGAGTTTTCCAAATGTGCTGACATATTGAGTGCAGCACTTTCACAGCATCATCTTTCAGGATTTGAAAGAGCTCAGACTGGACTCCATCACTTCCACTAGCTTTGTTCTTAATGATGCTTTCTAAGGCCCACTTGACTTCACATTCCAGGATGTCTGGCTCTAGGTGAGTGATCACACCATCATGGTTATCTGGGTTATAAAGCTCTTTCTTGTACAGTTCTGTGTATTCTTGCCACCTCTTCTTTATATGTATTATTACCCTCTATTGTTATTTCAGTCTCTCAGAAGCAGAACAGACTTTAAAATGTCTATAAATGTACAGATTCTATACAATTTGAACAAAAACAACCATTTTCCTTGATGCTATACAAAGTTAAAGACTATATTGTATAGAAACAAATTTTATTGTTTTCTTTTTAGTTTTCAAATGTAAAAATTAGTATCACATATATGCATAAATAAATCACTTTACTGTATACTTGAAACTAACAATATTGTAAATTAACTATACTCCAATTAAAAAACAAAGTTGTATCAGGTCATGATTATTGGGTGTCTAGAAACTTGTGTGCCATAGTAAAGATCTGAAGAGATGGGAAATATTTTTGGTGTCTGGGTTGATGGTTATGTTGAATGTTTTCAAATTTTATGGATTATGCAAATGAACTATGATATTACTTTAGAGTCACTAAAAGTTGTCTTAAAATTTTGTTATCTATGATTTCTTTTTTTGCCAAAGCTATCTTTTTTTTACTCCAAATCTCACCTTCTCATAAATATTCTACCAAAAATTGCTGTGTGCTTATATAACTCATTTTATGGATTGAGGCTATAAGTAATAAAAAATTAACTGCAAGAGAATTTGGCAGCTTAAAACTGTATCTGTCTTCTTCAGAGCTTGCTAACTCAGTTTATCAAGTGATAAAGGTCAGTTCAATAATATGAACTAAATTGTAAATCTCAGATTAAGGGAAAATCATGTATGAATTTTCAGTATACGCCTGAAGCCTGGGGCTTCTGAGACATATACTTTTTTTATTATTTTAAGCTTTTTTTTTTTTTTTTTGTATTGGGGTATAGCTGATTAACAATGTCGTGATAGTTTCAGGTGGATAGCAAAGGGACTCAGCCATATATATACATGTATCCATTCTTCCCTAGACCACCCCCCGCCCCCATCCCGGCTGCCACATAGCTGAACAGAGTTCCATGTCCTATTACAGTAGGACCTTGTTGGTTATCAATTTTAAATCTGGCATTGTGTACATGTGTATCCCAAAGTCCCTGACTATCCCTTCCTCCCAGCAACCATAAGTTTGTTGTCTAAGTCTGTGACGCTCATTCTCTTTTGTAAGTTCAAGTGTATTATTTCTTTTTAGATTCCTGCAATGCAGGAGACCTGGGTTTGATCCCTGGGTTGGCAAGATCCCCTGCAGAAGGGAAGGCTACCCACTCCAGTATTCTGGCCTGGAGAATTCCATGGACTGTATAGGCCATGGGGTCACAAAGAGTCGGACACGACTGAGCAACTTTCACTTTCATTTTCAATTGTATCATTTCTTTTTAGATTCTATATATAAGGGATATCATATGATACTTCTTCTCTGCTAAGACATATGTGCTTCCCAGGTGGCACAGTGGTAAGGAATCTACCTGCCAATGCAGAAGACTCAAGTGATGCGGGTTTGATCCCTGAGTCCGGAAGATTCCCCTGGAGGAGGAAATGGCAACCCACACCAGTTTTCTTGCCTGGAAAATTGCATGGACAGAGGAGCCTGGAGGGCTACACTTCATGGGGTTGCAAACAGAAAACATGACTGAGCATGCATGCATGCTAAGACATACACTTTTCATTCCACCCATCTTCTCCATCAACAATAGAGGCATAACTAGCATATTCTCCTCTTTTATGAAAATGGAAACTCATTGGAAACTTTCTGAGT
This sequence comes from Budorcas taxicolor, assembly GCF_023091745.1. Taxonomy (NCBI): domain Eukaryota; kingdom Metazoa; phylum Chordata; class Mammalia; order Artiodactyla; family Bovidae; genus Budorcas; species Budorcas taxicolor. Next base: position 73,787,802 of record NC_068918.1, on the reverse strand, counting down.
GGTTTGCTGATAGTGCTGACAAAGTATTAAAGCAGAAAGCATATCTTGTAGTATCAAGCATGCTACAACATAAATGTCATATTCAATTCAGTTCAGTTCAGTCGCTCAGTAGTGTCCAACTCTTTGCGACCCCATGAATCGCAGCACTCCAGGCCTCCCTGTCCATCACCAACTCCCGGAGTTCACTCAGATTCACGTCCATTGAGTCAGTGATGCCATCCAGCCATCTTATCCCCAGTCATCCCCTTCTCCTCCTGCCCCTAATCCCTCCCAGCATCAGAGTCTTTTCCAGTGAGTCAACTCTTCTCATGAGGTGGCCAAAGTACTGGAGTTTCAGCTTGAGCATCTTTCCTTCCAAAGAACTCCCAGGGCTGATCTCCTTCAGAATGGACTGGTTGGATCTGCTTGCAGTCCAAGGGACTCTCAAGAGTCTTCTCCAACACCACAGTTCAAAAGCATCAATTCTTTGGTGCTTCTTCACAGTCCAACTGTCACATCCATACATGACCACTGGAAAAACCATAGCCTTGACTAGACAGACCTTAGTTGGCAAAGTAATGTCTCTGCTTTTGAGTATGCTATCTAGGTTGATCATAGCTTTCCTTCCAAGGAGTAAGCGTCTTTTAATTTCATGGCTGCAGTCACCATCTGCAGTGATTTTGGAGCCCAAAAAAATAAAGCCTCCCACTGTTTCCACTGTTTCCCCATCTATTTGCCATGAAGTGATGGGACCAGATGCCATGATCTTCGTTTTCTGAATGTTGAGCTTTAAGCCAACTTTTTCACTCTCCTCTTTCACTTTCATCAAGAGGCTTTTTAGTTCCTCTTCACTTTCTGCCATAAGGGTGGTGTCATCTGCATATCTGAGGTTACTGATATTTCTCCTGGCAATCTTGATTCCAGCTTGTGTTTCTTCCAGCCCAGCGTTTCTCATGATGTACTCTGCATATAAGTTAAATAAGCAGGATGACAATATACAGCCTTGATCTACTCCTTTTCCTATTTGGAAATGTCATATAACATCATATAATTATGTCATAACATTTGTCAATAACATATTTCCAAAGAATATTGTTGAATTATCCTGGAATACACTGACAGGATAAACTTGGAGGAAGAGTCCATCTTTCTCCGTTAGAAATGAAGATCACTGGAGTAATTTGTTGGGGAGCTTTGGCAGGAATTTTACATTCTCACTAATCTTTATCCCCCTATGACCTCAAAAATGCACTGTAATTTTCTTCCCTCAACAAGGCTAGTGAATTTAAGATATTTTGATTTGGTTATATGTGTCAGGGCTTCCCTCATAACTCAGTCGGTAAAGGGTCTGACTGCAATGCAGGAGACCTGGGTTCAATCCCTGGGTTAGGAAGATCCCTCAGAGAAGGAAGTGGCAACCCACTTGTATTCTTGCCTGGAGAATCCCACGGACAGCCTGGTCGGCTATAGACCCCAGTCTGTGGGGTTGCAAGAGTCAGACACAACTGAGTGACTAAGTGTGCATATGTGTCAAGTAAAATAATGTACTTATTAAAATACAAACAGACACAAGATGTTAGTCTAAATTTACTAAATCATTTGATTGAAAGAAAACATTTATTTAAATAAAGAAGCCAGAATACTTGAGCTGCTATATGCTACCTATGAATTACATGAAGTCTATAGGTGGAGAAAATTGAAGAAATTATAGGAGTTATATCATTAAACTGAAAATGGAATTATAGGGAATTAAAGCATTAGATAAAGATAATCCACAGGTGGCACATTGCATACACAAAGGAAAAGCAGACATGTAAAAATTATGATAATCCATATTCCTCAGTAGGTTTATCAGGGGTTTTGGGGGATCAGGTTAAATTTTGCATCGCAAAAAAATTTTAGTAATGTCATATATATTCTTATAATTTTATGCTTCCATTATCCATAGTATTTTGGTGATTCTTCCCTGAGTACCCAACTTCAAATAATTTGACCTATATCAGTAATCTACTTAAATTAAGCTTTTCATTGGAAGGTAGTCATACCAATTATAGAAGTTGTCTGGGGATTTCTGTATATAAAGTAGATTAAAATATGAGCAATATAAATTCAAGGATATGCTAAAATGACATGTTTTTAAACAATTTCAATCATTTTTTAAAGTCTATTCTTCTTTGTGCTTAAAACTTTGATGGGCATTAGATTTGTTTTCACATTTTTCAGAAACTATGCTTGGTGTGCACATTTTCCAAAGTGAGTTCCTCCTAAATATAGCTCTACTTAAGTTATTCCCCATTAGCATAATGAGCAACAAGGGAAATAAGAAGGCAAGTGGGAAGAACTTCTGCTTCATTCTCAAAGGCAGCATGTATATATAAATGTATAATATACAATTTTGTCCTTTGTTGAGAGATTCAGACTTATCTTTGGAATTAATATTCATTCTAATTAGAAAGACACGGATGGCAGAGAATTTTTAGTTCTGGAAAAATCATGAACTTGATTATTATGTCTTTTTTAAAAAGCAAGACTTAACATTTGTTGCTATTGCATTTGTAGAATATTTATTCTTTCAAAAACATAAAAGACTCCAGATTACAGCCATTTTGGGTAAATCAAATTGGGAATTTTGACCTTATGTTATCAATAGGGCAGAATACAGTTTTTGAATAAAACCTTGTACTTAAAGGATTTTCAACCCAATTGCAGCTAGTGCCTACAGACATCTTTAGGATTCTCCTTTAAGCAAGAATAAGTACAAAATTATGAATGACAGAAGCTTAGAGTAAAAGTGGGTTCCCAGGCAGTGGACACATTGTTCTGATTGAGAGAGATATTTGAGGTGCCCTGAACAAAAGGAAAGAACTGCAAAGCTCTACAAAAAAGTAATTCCTTGGGTTTTAATTCAAACATCCAACAGGTCTGTTCAGGTGGGTACACGGTCACTTTTCTGTGGTGTTGATCAGCATCGTAAGCTCTTAATGGTTGAAGTGTTCATTTCACTCAGCAATTTTCCCTCTTGGGCATCTCTCCAAATGGACAGTAAAAGTTAGTGGAAAGCAAGATTCTCTTCAAAAATTGCTTCTTGTGCCTATTTTGCAATTCAAGTGATATGGAAATTAATACCTGTGTCAAAAGGGTTTTCATCAGGCTTGAGTGGAGGCTGGACAGAGTGTCTTCCTAAAGCTCTGCTTTCCTGGGAAGTACAGTGTTAAGATAAATATGGAATGTTGTATAAGTTTTGCTGTATTTATGCCTAATCTGTAGGACTACGCCTGGGCTATGGAGCTGAAAGCACGCCTTGGACTTATGGGGGAGCTTCCCAGGCGGCTCAGTGGTAAAGAATCCGTCTGCCAATGCAGCAGGCCCGGGTTGGATCCCTGGATCAGGAAGATCCCCTGGAAAAGGAAATGGCAACCCACTCCAGTGTCCTTGCCTAGAAAATCCCATGGACAGAGGAGCCTGGAGGGGGTCAGTCCATGGGGCCGCAGAGAGTCAGACATGCCTGGGTGCATGTGCACACTCGGGACCTATGTGACTATATGAGTATAAAAGATCTGTAGTAAGTCTGGCTCCTATCTGCAGAGACTGCACTGGTCTTGAATGGAGAAGAGAAGAGAGGAGGTATGTACCTGAGTAATGCCGTTCCCCCATGAGGTAATGCTGAAGCTCTTGCCCTGTAACCTTCTATAAAGCTAAGAAAATGTGGCCTCAAAGCTTATTTATACCTTGTGAGTCTCACTGCCAATTTGAACCTCTACTTATGACTACGCTGATACAATATTATTCGAGGCTTTCCTTTCATCACCCCTTCTGCCCTGCTTTCCAACCCTGCAGATGTGGGGAATACCAGTACAAAACACAAATAAAGAATGTGACTCAAAAAGAAAAAAAAAAAAAGAATGTGACTCAATGACTATGTATTGAATGCCCGCTATGTGGGAGGAGAAATGCGATTTTCAACAAAATCTCTGGAGAAAGTTATTTTTCTTCATAAAAAGATGCGTACACAGCTGCATCCTCACAGACATACACACAGCCTATGTGTCATCTCTTTGCACCCAGGCATAGTAACATATGGGAGGAAAAGTCATCTATTACTACAGGCTGTGACAATCACTGAGGAAATTTACTGCAGAAAATTAGTCGACAGTATTTCAGCAGGAGGTCCAGAAATGATCTATCAAAGATTCAGAGACTTGAGGCAACATTTCACCTCATTTATTCAAATGCTTTGGGCAAATAAAATTATGATAAAGCCTCTGGCAACCTATGTGTCCTGTGCATTTTGACAAGATTACTGCTAATTGATTATTTGGGTCCAGTTCAAACTCAAAAAATAATAATAATAATAAAAGATTACATTTAATTTTAGTTGACATTTCATATAAGGGCATATAATTTATTTCTATTTAGTTTTGTGAAACTGAAATTCAATTCTGTAACTCCTCAGGAGGAAATAGAGGGATCATGATTTGGCTCCATCCTGTGGTTTTCAAAAGCAAGCGACAAAGTAGCCATCCAATTAACACTACGAAGAAACAATTGGTCAAGCATTTGTAAAGCATGGATGTTAATCCTACACCATTTAAACAAGCCAATCAAACTTGGCGTGTGGAGAATGTTATACAAATAAGAACACAAATAGATTTCCAAAAGTGGTCTTCAAGCTTTGTTGCTGTTGTTCATTTCCTAAGTTGTGTCCGACTCTTCGTGACCCCATGGACTGCAGCACATCAATCTCCTCTGTCCTCTATCATCTCTTGGAGTTTGCTCAAAGTCATGTCCATTGAGTTGGTGGTGCTATCTAACCATCTCATCCTCAAGCTTAGCCACTTTCAATTAACCCGCATCAGTGTCTTGACCCTTTTTGGTCCTGGTAAAACCTAAATACGTTTTAGGAGATGTGGCAGTCATGTTAACAAAGGGTTTAAAAGCATCCTACTTGGAATCTGCTTTTAATGTACTGATAAAGCTGTAATGTGGATGACATAAATATATCAGCATTAGCAATTAACCAACCGTGGGATTCACCGAATATGTGTTGAAAGGCTTTTGTTAACCCTTGTGCAAACACCTCTAAATAAGAAACAGACTCATACTCAGGAAATTCAAGTCTACTGGAGGATGCCAGATGGCTAAAGAGCTAACAGAAAAAAAACCACAGTGAGGGCAACAAAAAAAAATGTGCATAGGCTATTTGGAATTTCCTAAAAGGTATGCTAAGCCAGCCTGCTCAGACTAGGTTTCCTAAATGTGGTAACAGGATCACCGTATAACTGAGAATCAGCACAGAAAGTCAATTTGAAGGGCTTCTAGTACCATGAGTCTCAAGGTGAAACTAGGAGTGGGCAGGAATATACATGGGGAGACACGTGTACTTTTAGAAAGTATAGAATGGGCTTTCTTAGGCTAGCGAGCAGGAGTGGAGTTGCCCTAGGACTAGAAAAGCGAAGTTCTCCTAACCAGAAGGAATGCTAGCTTGGAAGCCAGTCGTGAGCTAAGAAGCAAGGAAATGTTGATCTTTTTGGTTGGTTTTGAGGAGAATTAAGGTCTTGTCAGAAGGCATTGTCAGTGAAAATTTATTAAAATCCTATTGCACACAAGGTGATGTCTTAAGATTGAAATTAAAATATATGGTAAAATCTCTTTGGTCCAAGGTCAGGGAAAGGAAAAAAAACTTGCCTTTCTTTTTTAGAGGAAGTTAAAGTGTGGGTGAGAATATGAAAAATTAGACAGAAATAAAGCAAGCTAGGACATAAAAGTTGATCAGGTTATCTTGTGCAAAGGAGGAAGTCAAAGAAGAGGGAATGTGAAATGATGTGTAAACAGCATCGCAGAGAATGTGTGCTCCAGCCACGTGTTTTTGTGCAAGACAGGCTGGGGACAAACACTGCAAAACTCAACAGATATAAACAGCTAAGACCCAAAGCAAAGAAATGTTCATCTTCACATTCTCTCCCAGTCAAGGCCTTCCACTCACCAATTGCTTTTTGGTGTCATCAGTTACCTCTGCATGTTTTAAGTTTACTTTCAGTTGAAGAGTTCCCACCCCATTTAGCATTTATTCCAATAAGAAATTTTTACCTAGCTTCTTGAAAAAAGACAAACACTTTAACATCGTGAAACAGACCACATTTTCCTTGTAAATGTTTTGTAATAAATGAGAAACTGTACAGCAGTTAGTTCAATATTACCCATGCAGGATGAAGTCTCTGAGCAATTACCTTGCTTCCATGGCAACAGCATATCTGCCCATCCTTCAGTGTGATACAGGAAAGCCACCAAATTGAGCTTGTTCAGTAAAGCTAAGGAAAGCTCAGGGAATTGGGCAGAAGGAGGGGTAAGGGGGATTGGAAATGTGATACTAACGGGGTTAACAAACAAACAAATTGCTATTTATATTATTTATCAAGTGGTTCATTTAACCAACTGCAAGGAAATTTCCAACTGCAATGCTGGAAAATGGAAACCAAAAAAAAAGTTTGTAAAAAAAAAAGAGGAAAATGACAACTAGACTTTCTAGGACCTTTGCCAATACCTAATCCCTTAAGAGAAGACCTCTGAAGAATTTCAGGACCTTGAGTGCAGAATGGAAACTGATATCCAGAGACAGTCACCTCAGGACATTTGCCTGGACCCTTCGCTCCACGCAGAGCCTGCCTAGGCCAGGAGCTAAACCTTCCATTTTTAAGCATATTCTGGAAAAGGAGGCCAGCAAGTGTGCCTCTGACACTGATGAGAAAGCATACTATTACTCTAGCTGTTACACTCCAAAGAAGTGCAAGAAAAAATAAGTCAGAAAAAATTGTATCAACGGACACTGAGCTATATAGGGCAAATAGAAAAGCTGCTTCAGACTGAGAGTCTCTGGTCAACTACAGCTACCTGTTTCGAGGAGGTTTTAAATAGAGATTTAAAGTTGGAAATTAAAGATATACTCCTCAGGGGAAAGTGGACATTATAACAATGTTGTGTCTGGTTATCACACTTGATTATAGGCTCTCGAGGGAGCTGCTTCTCAAACAGTTTTAGAAATAGGATGTAATTTGGAGACATTTTCTTGGTGGGGATGATAAGGGAGGCGCTGAGCAGGAGGTGGGAAGGGAATGTGGAAAAGGTACTGGGAGGATGCTGGCAGAACGGTAAGCTGATATGTCACACTGCTTGAGCAACATGACATGTAATTACCTTTAATTACAAGCATCTCTTGGAGCTTCGACCACAGAGTTGCAGATAAATATAAATGCTTTGGAGAAATACCTGGGCTGATATACTCAAGGACTTTTTCTATTAATTTTTTAAAATTAATTTTTATTGGAGTAGAGTTGCTTTCTAATGTTGTGTTAGTTTCTACTGTACAGCAAAATGAATCGTATATATATCTCCTGCCTTTTGGATTTCCCACCCATTCAGGTCATCACAATACATTAAGTAGAGCTGCCTGTGCTATACGGTATATTCTAGCTAGTTATCTATTTTATACATAGCATCAATAATGTATAAATGTCAATTCCAATCTCCCGATTCCTCACCCCTGCATTTCTCCCCGCCCCCCTCTGCTTGGTATCCATACATTTGCTCTCTGCATCTAAGTTTCTATTTTTACTTTGCAAACAAGATCATCTATACCATTTTTCTGGGCTTCCCTAGTAGCTCAGTGGTAAAGAATCCACCTGCCAATGCAGATGTGGGTTTGATCCCTGGGTCGGGAAGATCCTCTGGAGAAGGAAGTGGCAACCCACTCTAGTATTCTTGCCTAAGAAATCCCATGGATAGAAGGAGCCCAACAGGCTACAGTCCATGGAGTTGCAAAAAGAGTCGAATACAACTTAGCAAATAAACAATAACAACATATTATTCTTCTAGATTTCACATATATGCATTAATATACAATATTTGTCCTTCTCTCTCTGACTTCACTCTGTGATACTCTCTAGGAAGGACTTCCTTCTATTTAGATGAATAAGCATATTAATACAGAATCTCTAAGTCAAGTGTTTATACATCTGAGAACTTTGCTTATAGTGAGGACTAAAGAAATATTTTTCTGGGATGCTAAAGGCATAGAGAAACTAAAAAATGGAACACAGAAGTATTCAAGGGATTATTGTATTTTATAAATTACTCTTCCTTTCAAGGGTTTACCTTTTAAAAAGTGAAGAGTCAAACATGAAGGTAAAAAAAACTGATAAGTGAAAAGATAGACATACTTTAAAAATTATCTTAAAAATAGGATTTTGAAATAACAACTTTGTGAATCTCTTTTCTATGTAGGGACTTGGGAACACATTATTTGTATTTTATAAACTACATGTTTGCATTGCCATATCAAAATTCCTCAAGATTGTCAAGAAAAGTATTTCTAAAAGTAATATTCAAAGAAAATGTTTTGAGAAAATACCATTTTCCGTCTACTTGTAAAAGCATATATATATTGAAAATTTTATTGCTTAATTTAATGATACAAAATTTAATGTGTACAAAAAGCAAATATATTAGATAACCTATGTTAGTTAAATATTTAATGTAGAAAACTACAATATAAGAGATCTATGCCTCAGTGCTCTACATTAAAATCGCCTATAGTTATAGCTGGATCAAACATCAATATTCAGTCTGTCCAAAATTAATATATTCAGTTCAGAGATTTTTACCAGTATCTAGTACTAGCCTAAGATACAATAACATCAGCAGTCATAAATAGTAAACAAACATTTGTTCAATGAATTAGTTAATGGAAGTCCAAATAATCAGTTCATTTTAATTTGCCAGAGTTCACCACATTGGGAATATAGGTGTAACCACAGGTATCTCTAAATTATCCATCATTAAAGGACTCTTTCTCCCTCTTAAAATGAATGGCATTATCTCTTCTTCATCCCAAGTTCCTTCTGCAGGTTTCTTTAACTTTCTTGTCATTATGGAGTTCATTTTCATTGTCTCTTTTGTTACCTGCTACCTCCATGGTTTTTCCAGTCAAGATAATTACACAAATTTAACAGACTTACTAAACCACCTTTGTGTCCATTGCTTCTTATCACTATGAGTTTCACCATAGTTTCTACACTAATCTACTGGGAGAGGTAAGACAGACACACATAAGGAACAAATCTACAGTGAATTATTAGTCTAATAAATATAGATGGTGCAGAAACAAAACCCTATGGTAGCTTACAAAGAGCATTGGAAGAGAATGAGTAGAAACTCAGGAAAGATACAGGAAAGTAACCACTGAGCAGATGTTTTCCATCAGACCCAAGGCGAGGGGATTTCATTTCATAGTACTTCATTTATTTCTCACATCCAAAGGTTGAGATGTATTTTTTCATAAGAATATAAGATATGAAGCCTAGCAGGGTTTCAAGCCTTGCCTTGGACAATGTTGACTGTAGGTCTCTAAGCAGACATTCTAATTCAAGTTGATACTATTTCCATCCCAAGCAGGAGGAACATGAGCGTGAACTAAGGCACCAAGGTAACATTATGCACAGGTGTGTTGGACAGACTTGATGGAAGAATCATACAGAGCAGAGAGAAGGGGGAGACACAAGCTTGGAAATAGCGGGTTTGGAGATGCACAGACTCTTATCTCTAGCCTTTCTTTTTGTTTTCATTTTCCTTAGCATTTCTAGTAGATGACTATTGAAATAATTTTAAAAATTAATGAGTGACTCTCTGTTTTAGAAATTCTTACATTGCCCATATGTTATTGCATGTTATCTACTTTATCCATTAGTGTCCTTATTACATTAATCTTTTGTTGTTCAGTCACTAAGTCATGTCCGACTCTTTGTGACTCATGGACTGCAGCATGCCAAGCTCCTCTATGCTCCACTGTCTCTTGGAGTTTGCTCATATTCATGTCAATTGAGTCAGCGATGCCATCTAACCATCTCATCCACTGCCGTGCCCTTCTCCTTGTGTCTTCAATCTTTTCCAGCATCAGGGTCTTTTCCAATGAGCTGGCTCTTCGCATCAGATGGCCGAAGTATTGGAACTTCAGCATCAGTCTTTCCAATGAATATTCAGGGCTGATTTCCTTTAGGACTGACTGGTTTGATCTCCTTGCCGTCCAAGGGACTCTCAAGAGTCTTCTCTAGCACCACAGTTTGAAAGCATCAATTCTTCAGCATTCAGCTTTCTCTATCGTCCAACTCTCACACTCCTTTTAAATTCTTGGTCTGGTTAATTCCAACATTCCTGCCGTATCTGGTTCTGACGCTTGCTCTTTCTTCAAATAGGCTTTTGGCCGGGGGGTTGTTCTTACATTTTTTAATTTTTTAATAATTTTTTTCTTGATAGGTGGACATGGCGAGCTCGGTAAAAGCAACTGCAATAAGTAGATCTTCAGTACAATAATGCAGTGGTGAGTGTGGAGGGCGGGGAGCATTCTGTAGCCCTGTGATTAGGTCTTAGTCTCTGAGTAAGTCTGTGTCTCTGAACTGTGGAATTCACCACTGCTTCTGTGTTTTGTTTTGTTTTGTTTTTCTCTCCCCATAGGTGGGACAGGATGGTTGGAATTGGCTGAATGGTTTTCTTTCCCTAGGTTGATTAGACTTTGATAATACCCTAGGAGGTTAGGATCCAGTTACACTCAAACTTTTTAACATGGCCAGTGAGGCCCTGTGTGACCAGATCTGGCCTCTCTCCTCATCTGGTCCCCTCACCCCTTTGCTCACCTCCTACTCCAGCTACACTATTTCAGCACCCCCAGGGACCAAGCACTTCCTAGCCATCAGCCAGAGGCCTCTGCTCCCAACTTGCTGCCCGGTTGGCCCTTATATCCCATTAGGTCTCAGCTGAAATACTACCTCTTCAGGGAGGTCTTCCCTCACTATTGAAAGGTAACCCCCTACCCCATTCTCTGTAGCCCTAATGATCTATTTCAGTGATGTGTGTTCCTAAATTTTACATTTATTTGATTATGTCCTTGTTTACTATCAGTTCCTTGGCTGTGTTGGAGCATCTTGAAGACATTACCCATGTCAGGTTTGTGCATCACAGTTTAACTTCAGTCAAGGACTAGGCCTAGAATATAAAGGTCAGGCAATAGGTAACTGTTAATTAATTACAGAATAAATAAATGAATGAATTTTTTTTTAATTTTAGTCTTAGCATGAATCAATAAAATAATGTCCACCACTATTGTTTAAAATCTTTGAAATAAATGGTGACTTTTTACAAAACTATTTAAGAGTGACAGATGTTCACGGCCAGAAAGCAACAACATATGGCCATGGGTAAAACGATAACTATAATGTGGTGAGAAATCATAAGAAAACAAATTACTTTTACGTTAGATGTTACTGAAATCCTTATGAGCTGAGCAAGTACAGTATTCCACCCTCCTTATCCACAGTTTCATTTTCCAATGTTTCAATTACGTGCAGTCAACCATGGTCTGAAAATATTAAATGGAAAGTTTCAGAAATAAACAATTCCTAAGTTTTAAATTAAGCACCATTCTAAAAGCATAATAAAATCTCATGCTTCATCCAGCCTGGGAGGTGAATCACCCTTGTCCAGCTTATCCCTCCTGTTAGTCTCTTAGTCACTGGCTCGGTTATCTGATCCACTGTGGTGGTGTCACGGTGCTTGTGTTCAAAGAGCCCTTATTTTACTTAATAATGGCCTCAAAATGCAAGAGCAGTGGTGCTGGCAATTCAGATATGTCGAAGGAAAGCCATAAAGTGTTTCATTTACATGAAAAGGTGAAAGTTCTCGACTTAATAAGAAAAGAAAAAATCCTATGCTGAGGTTGCTAAGATTTATGGTAAGGAAGAACTTCTATCCATGAAACTGTGAAGAAGGAAAAGAGATTTGTGCTAGTTCTGCTGTGACACTTCACACTGCAAAAGTTATGGCCACAGTTCATAAGTGCTTAGTTAAGATGGAAAAGGCATTATATGTGCACAATAAGATGTTTTGAGTCAGAGACCACATTCACATAACTTTTATTACAGTATATTATTCCATTAATATTTTATTATCAATCATTTTGTTAATCTCCTACTGTACCTGTTATAAATTAAGCTTTATCATAGGTGTGTGTGTCTGTGTGTGTGTGTATATCTATCTATATATATATTTATTATTCATGGTTTCAGGGACCCAGTGGGGGTCTTGGAACATATCCCCCCCTCCCCCAGATTACAGGGAGTTGACAAAGTTATCATTTTTATTTATAGACATCATCAAACCTAAATCTTGGAGTTTTCAAATAAACAACAACATTTTTTTTTTTCTGTGACCCCTGCAGGATTTGACATTCATAGATGGTCTCACTTTTGCTTTCACTTGCAGCTTTTTTCCAGCCCCAGACTCAGGTTACACCTTGCAGATCTTTTAAGTCTTCACTTTCTCAGAACTTGTGATCCTTGCATTAGGTAGCAGGTTTAATGTCAGGAGTACCTCCATCACTAACAAGCCTCAGTCATGTGTGCATAGGAAGGGACTTCCAGGAGAGAAATACGTATATCAACAGTGGTTTTATTTGGATAGTGGGGTTAACAAGCAATTTTTAGCTATTCCTTGCATTTTGTTTTTCAATTGGGAAAAATAAAGTAAAATAGCTTTGTAATTAAAAAATAGTAGTAAAACCAGCATGATCCTTGAGCTTACTTATTGCAAAAATGAGCCACCTTAAGGTCAATTTCCTCACTGTTAAAGCTAATAATAGAACTGGTGAAAAGAATAGACTTCACGTAGTGCTCTCCTGATGACATTTAACCAACTGTAATAGTAGAAATAATGGTAGAAATAATAGAGCTGATTGTCAATATTATATTGAAGTATTAGGTGAGCAATTGCCATGTCAGGCACTATGCCAAGTGCTTCACATAATATTACCTCATTTAATCCTCAAAAAAATTACGTAAAATACTATTATTTTCCCCATTGTACACTAAGGATAATAACAAAGAGAATTGAAGAGATGGATATTGGCCCAGTGTTCAGTTCAACTCTGAGATATCCATTTCACATTTTATTTTAAACCATTCCTTCATATGTTTATTCAACAACAAGATTAAGCATAAACTATGTGCCAAGGCCTATCTTAGTCATTAGAAATATGTAGATAAGCCCTCAAGTACTCAAATCTAGTGGAGAGACAGTTGTATAAACAGACAACCATAATGAAGTGTGCTAAGACAAAAAGAGGCAACTTCAAGGTTTCAGAAGGACACAAGAAAGGATCTCCTAAACTAGACATGGGTGGGAAGGACAGATCAGAGAGAGTGTCTTGGAGATGGATTTAAAAAACAAGTATCAGTTGAATTTTCCTAGGTGGCTCGCCAAATGGGGAACGATGAGTCAGAAAGCATTTAATATCATTGAGTCTGAACCAAACGCCTGAAACCAGAGACCTCACAGCACATAAGAGGAGGTATAAGCATCAAACTTGGACTGGTGATCTATTTCACATATGGTAATATACATGTCTCAATGCTATTCTCTCAAATCATCCCACCCTTTCCTTCTCCCACAGAGTCCAAAAGTCTGTTCTTTATATCTGTGTCTCTTTTGCTGTCTCATGTATAGGGTCATTATTACCATCTTTCTAAATTCTGTATATATGCATTAATATACTGTATTGGTTGTTTTCTTTCTGACTTACTTCACTCTGGTAATAGGTTCCAGTTTCAACCATCTCATTAGAACTGATTTAGATGTGTTCTTTTTAATAGCTGAGTAATGTTCCATTGTGAATATGAACCACAGCTTTCTTATCATCTGCCAATGAACATCTAGGTTGCTTCCATGTCCTGGCTATTGTAAACAGTGCTGCAATAAACATTGGGATACATGTGTCTCTTTCAATTCTGGTTTCCATGTATGCCCAGCCGTGGGATTGCTGGGTCATATGGAAATTCTATTTCCAGTTTTTTAAGGAATCTCCACACTGTTCTCCATAGTGGCTGAACTAGTTTGCATTTGCACCAACAGTATAAGAGGGTTCCCTTTTCTCCACACCCTCTCCAGGATTTATTATTTGTAGACTTTTTGATAGCAGCCATTCTGACCGGCGTGAGATGGTACCTCATTGTGGTTTTGATCTGCATTTCTCTGATAATGAGTGATGTTGAGCATCTTTTCATGTGTTTGTTAGTCATCTGTATATCTTCTTTGGAGAAATGTCTGTTTAGTTCTTTGGCCCATTTTTTGATTAGATCGTTTATTTTTCTGGTATTGAGCTGCTTGTATGTTTGAGATTAACAGTTTGTCAGTTGCTTCATGTGCTATTATTTTCTCCCATTCTGAAGGCTGTCTTTTCACAGGGCACTCAAAGCCAGTGCGCCGGGACAACGCTGAGGGCTGGGATGGGAAGGGGTTTCAGGATGTGGGGCACATGTACACCCATGGCTGATTCATGTCAGTGTATGGCAAAAACTACTATAATATAGTAAATTAATTAGCTTCCAATTAAAGACAATAAATTATTTTTTTTTAAAAAGAGGAGGAATAACATATGAGATGAAGAGACACTGAGGATTAAAAGATAAATGAAATGCCAGACTTACATTTTAGAAACATGACTTCAGCATATAATGAATAACCTAAGAAAGACTTAAAAGGCTAGGAATTTTGTTGGGAAACTGCTGAAATATAACAGTCAAGAGAGAAAAAGGGCCTTCACTGGGGCAGTGGTGGCTGAGTTTCCAGGAAAAGGGAAGATTTGTGATTTGTGAAATATTTATGAAATAAAGCTCGCAACATTAATTTGCAATGAATGAGAGGTTCAGAAAAAAATTAAAAATAACTCTCAGAATGTCAGCATGCAATATTAGAGCAGTGAATCCCTGTGCACTTGTTCTCAGTGGAGACAGAGAAGACAAGAAGAGAAGCAGATCTGGGAAAAGATTCAGACAGGCCAAATGGAAGTGACTATGGGATATTGTGTGGCTATCCTTAAAATTTTGGAGCTTGTAAGAGATTTGAGCTGGACAGAGATTTGAAGATCTCATATTAGTAGTAGGTGAAAGCAAACCTCTGGTGAGATATTTCAAGAAGGGTAGGAAACATAGAACCTTGCAAAGAAATACAAGATTGGACTTTTGAAGCATAGAAGCAGCAGAAGGACGAGATGGGTCGTGAGCAAGGACAGAGTCTGGAAGAAGGGACATTTTAGGGATAGTTCAAGACAGAGGAGCACACAAACCCACGCAGGTTAGGACTGATATCAGAAGTGCAGAAAACCAAATGAGAGTAGTCATTTATAGGCATTCATGCCCCAATTCTAATGGTGGTCCATACTCATGACATCAGTATAAAATTCTATGCCCTCGGATTCTGTTAAACTTTCTTTAAAGATCTACATCCTTTGGAAAAGAGGTCATGGCACTAGCAATTTATTTTTTTCTTTAAATTTTATCAGACTTCCCACTGGATTGCTATTCCTTGATATGTTTATGACCCATTTAGTAAATGACCTTCTTTCTACCTTCCTGAGAAAATTGAAGTTGCTGGGCATAATGTATCTTATTCAACTTCCTCTATTGCCAAATCTATCCACAGTCATTCACTCTTTCCTCCATTCCAGCAAGCTGAGTGGAAACAGTGTTTTTAAGGTCCACTCACTCCTCTACACCCTTAACTCCAGCCGCGACCATCTTCTCCTACACGACCAGTAGATGTGTCACTACGCAAGATATTCCTCATCTCCTTTCAACATCCTTCTGTGCATTAAATCACAAATTAATCCCCGCCCAATCAAAACCACAATATCACTCCACAACTCTTTTTTAAAAACATATGTTGGGGGTATAAAGAGTGAAGAACCAGGAAGCCTGGCATGCTGCAGTTCATGGGGTCACAAAGAGTTGGGCATGACTTAGCAACTGAAAAACCACACCACCTAACGCAAAAATCACAGGTACTGAGGAAGTACAGATTCAAAAGATCTGCTGAGGGGATGAGGATAAAGTGAAGGGTAGAAACCAACATCACGCAAAGATATGGGAGGCTGGGTAAGGCCATGAGAGTTAGGATTTCTCCCGACTCCTGAATACAATGAGAATTTGGAGAAGAAGGTAGGCTTTGGACCTGCACAGACTACAAATCTGAAGATCTAAGCTAAGTCTGAACCACTGTCCTGGGACACTACTGCTCCCACTTTAGCCCCTTGGCCGACATCTATGATGCACAAATATTCACTGAGCAAAGTTCAGGCAAAATATTTAGGTGGAGCTGTCTGATAGATAAGCAGCAGGATGAGAAAGGCTATAGCATCATTTAACCCCAGAACATAATGGGAAGAAATATTAACTAGAACAGTTTTGACTCCAAACATCTGACAATTAAACAGCCTCCAAAATAGACTCCAATATGAACAGATTGCTCCTTGAGAAAGAAGTACAAATATCTCATAAACATATGAAAAGATGGTCAACCTTACTCATAATCAGAGAATTGCAAATTAAAATTCTAGTGAGATGTCATTTCTACTTAGTGGAGAAACAGGCACCTCATTGGCAACTGTTGGCCCAAGTGTAAATGGGTACAACATTTGTGGAGGGTAATTTGGCAATATTTACCTAAATGTAATGAGCTTCCCTGGTGGCTCAGTGATAGAGAACCCACCTGCCAATGCAGGAGACATGAGTTCAATCCCTGAGTCAGGAAGATCTCCTGGAGAAGGAAATGGCAACCCACTCCAATATTCTTGCCTGGGAAATCCCATGGACAGAGGAGCTTAGCAGGTTACAATCCATGGGGTCTCAAAGAGTCAGCTACAACTCGGCAACTAAACAACAACAACATTCTAAATGTAAGATATTTTTCAAAATGTAAAATGTTCATGCACTTTAAGTCAGCAGTTCAGCTTCTAAGAATATCCTATAGCTATTGTGACTAGTACTTGTAAGAAATGGCACATATAGAAAGCTTTTCATGACAGAATTATCTGTGATAGCCAAAGGTTAAAGCAACCTGAACATCCATTGGTTTGACATTGATTAAAAATAAAAAGGATGATGCAAGCATGCAAAGAATATTGTACAGCTATGGAAAATAATCAGCAGATCCACATGCACAGATGTAGCAGAATCTCCAAAATCTAGTGTGAAATGAAAAGATGTAAGATAGCGTCGCTCAGTCATGTCCGACTCTTTGTGACTCCATGGACTGTAGCCTGCCAGGCTCCTCCATCCATGGAATCTTCCAGGCAAGGATACTGGAGTGGGTTGCCATTTCCTTCTCCAGGGGATGTTCCCGACCCAGGGATCGAAGCTGGGTCTCCTGCATTGCAGGCAGACTCTTTACTGTCTGAGCCACCAGGGAAGCTCTAGTGTCTATAATGTTCTACCAAATATATAGACACAAACACACACACTTGTGCATTTTATAAGTGTTGTTTACAGGCACATACACAAATGTTTTAACTTGTGTATTTTAGAGCACATCTCTAGACAGATGTATAATATATTGGAAATAATCATCATCTTCTTGAAAGGAAACGGCATATTGAAGTGGCAGGATCATAGAAAACTTGCTTTTTACTATATACCTGTGGCTGAGTGGTAAAGAATCTGCCTGCCAGTGAAGGAGATATGGGTTCAGTCCCTGGACTGAGAAGGTCCCTTGGAGAAGGAAATGGTAACTCACTCCAGTATTCTTGTCTAGGAAAGGCCGTGGACAGAGGAGCCTGGGGGGCTACAGTCCATGAGGTTGCAAAAGAAGTGGACATGACTTAGTAACTAAACAACAACTATTTTTTAACTTTTTGAATTTTGATGTTGTACATGTATTGACTACTTGAAAATAAGTTAATTAAAGTAACAACATAAAGCAGAATAGCCTCCCTGTTGTTTTGGTTGAAGATTTGCCTCAGCAATTTGCAGTGAGAATGAAGGGAGGGAAAAACAAGAACTAAAAAAAGACGAATGGACAGATTTAATGATCCACTCAAGTTGAGGGACCGCAATTTGAGAGAGTAGAACTTGGCATGGCTAGGGTGCTTTTTTGTTTTCCAGAAAACCTGATGAATTCTGTCATTAAGAATGAGGCAGGTGAAGGAATTCCCTGGTGGTCCAGTGGTTGACTTCGCCTTCCAATGCAGGGGATGAGGGTTCAATTCCTAATCAGGGAACTAAGTAAGATCCCATATGCCTCTCTGCCAAAAAAACCCCAACATAAGCAAAAGAAGTGATATTGTAACAAAGTCAATAAAGACTTTAAAAATAGTCCACATCAGAAAAAAAAAAAGAAAAGAAAAGAATGAGCAGTTGGATTTTCAGCATTTAGCACAGGATTGAAATTTTGAAGGATAGAAGCAGCAACAAGATTGAGCCAATAAATTGAGAATGGAAGTATAAGAAGAATTCAGCTGATCAAGTTTGGGTCTGGCCTAACAGATCAGAAAGACATGCCAGAGGTACAGATGGAATGAGAGAAAGCGGCAGCTTCAAAAGCCCAGACGTCTGCAAGATACCAAAGACAGCTCCCATGGAGATGAAACGGGAAAGGCGGTATATCAGACAGGAAAAATGTCTAACTAGGTGTTTTCCCAGTGAAGACACGGTCCAGGCTGGGGGTAGCTGATTGGAGAAGAGGTAAAGGTTGCCTGAGGAGAGAGGACCTGAAATTCTATTGCTGCATCATTGAGTGATTTGTCTACCTGGGTGTTGAAAACATCCAGAACTCAAGCTCAAAAGTGGGGAGGAGATGCATACTATGAAAAGGGCCCCAGTGGTTTTTTGGTGTGTTTTGTTTTTTTTTTTTATGGAGAGGAAGAGACTGGTGTTGAGGGTAACCCGTGATGGGGTGAGAATAGGGGAGAGAATTACAGTTTGCAACACTTAAACTGACTTTAAGGATAAGTTTAGATGTTTGATCTCTGTTACTAAAGTTGAGATTTGAAGAGTCCAAGCAAAATGAACCATATTCAGAATAGTTAATATTTTAATATAAGTTGGAGTTAAAAAAATTAACTCTTATAGTCAGCGAGCATGAACCCCACAGGTTCTACAAGCTCCAGCTCGTCGTGTCTGCCCTGAGTCTTGCCACTCCCTCCTGGGGTCACACTGTTCTGGCTCACAGGTCTCATTGCTGGTCCTTAAACTCTCCAGGCCGGCTTTACATCACAGCTTGGCCCTGCCCACTCCCTCTGCCCGGGAAGCTCTTCCTCTGGTGCTGCAAGCTTCTCTCGGCTCTCTGTTCACGTGTCACCCTCTCGGTGAGGCCTACCTGGACCACCCGCGTGTAAAGCAGTAACTTTCATCTGCTTTTCTTCCCTGCTTTCTCTTAACCCATAGCACTTATCATCTTCTTAATCTTGTCTCTTAAATGTTTCCATCCACTAGAACAGAAGCTCCTTGAGGACTGCAGAATTTTTTAAAATTGTCTTTTAAATTATGTCTTCAATTGTTGTCTCCCCAGTTCCTAGAACAGTGACTGGCAATATTTAACACAAAATAAATATTTGTCAAATGAATGATGTTAGTTTTTACATAGGTAAATAAGTAGTGGGCTTCCCCGGTGGTGCTAGTGGTAAAGAACCCACCTGTCAGTGCAGGAGACGTAAGAGACACAGGTTCAATACCTGGGTGGAGAAGATCCCCTGCAGGACGGCATGGCAACCCACTCCAGTAATCTTGCTGTGAGAATCCTATGGACAGAGAAGCCTGGCAGGCTACAGTCCATAAGGTTGCAAAGAGTCAGACATGACTGAAGTGGCATAGCAAATAAGTAGTATTCTCAAAACAGATTATTTTCCTGGATAGGTGCACTCAAACATAAAGTGCGTTGAATGTCTCACAGATCAGTTTTTTCTGCTTTGCCAGCTGTTTAATGAGCGTTTTCCAGGTGTGAAGCACTCTGCTATTATAGTAGATGGAAAGATGGTCTCAAAGGTTCCTACTCTCAAGGATTTCACCAACTGGTGGGGATTTGAAGACCTCACTACAACTCAAGGCACAACAAAGTAGGGACAGCCAAAGTGCTGCAGGAATCCAGAAAAATCAGCAGTTTATTTGGTGGTTTCCAAAGTGGTAAATAAAGGAACGGTTTGCAGCAGGGTAACTGTGATACCCTGAAGGCACTGAGAGCGGATTGCCAACAACACAGTGAAAGGCGACGCTGATGACTAACACGCTTGGTTTAAACACATTGCACGTATTCGCTCATGTCAGATTCTTCATAACTGCACAAGGCAGGTTCTATCATTACTTGTTTCACAGATAAGGAAGTTGAGATGCAGTGAAGTGATGTAACTTACTCAAGGTCACCGAGTTCATGGTAGAGCTAGCTTCTTAAAAAAAATTTTATTGGAGTATAATTGCTTTACAATATTGTGTTAGTCTCTGCTGTATAGCAAAGTGCATCAGCGATATATATATATGTATCCCTTCTTTTTTGGATTTCCATCCCATCTAGGTCACCATAGAGCACTGAGTAGAGTTCCCTGAGCTATACAATAGGGTTCTCATTAGTTTTCTATTTTATACATGGAACTGTAGTCCATGGGGTTGCAAAGAGTTGGACACGACTTAGTAACTGAACAGTGATACATAATACTAAGTCACTTCAGTTATGTCGGACTCTGGGCCCCATGGACTGTAGCCTGCCACGCTCCTCTGTCCATGGGATTCTCCAGGCAAGAATACTTGAGGGGGTTGCCATTTCCTTCTCCATGATACATAATAGGAATCTAGAAAACTGGTACAAATAAACGTATTTGCAAAGAGCTAGCTTTTGAATTCAGTGTGCCTCCAGAGCTTTTTATTTGGGGCAGAGGGGGAGGTTGGTGTTGTTATTATATAATTCTTAGTAATTCTATAATAATAATGATTAATCAATATATTATAGTTTTATAATTATTAAATAATTATTTTATAATTATTATTTAGAATTAAATAATTCTACATAATTATTAATAATTATATTATTTATAATAATAATGAATAATTATTATATATTAAAATAATAATTCTATAATAATACTTCTTTAAATTACTTTTATTGAGGTATATAGTTGGGTGTACACTACTGTGTAAGTATTAGAGCTTCCTGTTCCTAACAACTGTATGTTACTTTCTCATTTATCAGCTGAAGAGGCCCTTAAGTAGCTGAGCGAGGCTGGAACAGAGTTTGTATGGAGGGAGGTGGCAAGCGAGAAATTTGGATGGCATGGTCAGAGCAAGGCTGTGGGGGACCCTGAGCTCTTTACTCTTAGGTGAGGACATTGCTCTGTCTAGTGGAGAGCTATTTTACGGTTTTAAGGAAGGGCATCATATGTCCTGGGTTGCAAACTGAGAGCTAACAGCAGCCTGAGAGAGAAGGAGAGAGATGTAAATTCGGCTAAAGGAAATGTATCAAAGGAAGAGGGTCAGGAGATATGTCAGAGGTGTAACCAGTAGAACCAAATGACGCCTTGAGAGCTTGAGGCCTGAGAGGTCTGTTAATTGAGAGACAGCACACAGGAGATAAGCACAGAGAATTATTAGAACTACACCCATTTTTATATTCACTAGTGTCAAAAAAACCCTTATTATCTAGCCATAAGGATAAACATTCTAAGTTTAAATAGTTTCCTGAGCAGATATGGAAATTAAATATTCCTCCTTCCAGCCTAAGAGAGATTTTACCACCTGCTGGTGAACTCAATTTATCAAGTTAATTAAACTATCTGTAGTAAAAAAGTGTACATATGTTTCTCTGAAATAGCTTTAATGGGGTTTGGAGCTTTTATGGGAATCTTTACCTGAGTCTGGGATTATATATTTAGTTTTCTATTAAATTTTTCTCTCACATTTTCCCCCAGAAGTGGGGGGGGGGGGGGGGGTGGCGGGGGGAGGTTGGGAATGACCTTCCAAAGAAATTATTTTTAATTTCAACTTATGTTAAAATATTTACTACCCTGACTATGGCTCACTTTTCCTTAGACTCTTCAAATCTCAGTTTTAATAGCAGAGAGCAAGCATCTATACTTATCAGTAATGGTCGGCAGGGTTCTGACGGTGGTGAAGACTGCCCGGCAAGGCAAGAGACAAATTCTCAGCTGCTGCTATAGCAGGAAAACCTCAAAGACATCACCACACTCGCCTGAGCCTACTTTCTTGATACTCCGTATTACTTACTCATGTTTTCATTCCATTGTGCATATATTCAGCAAATACCCATCCAGGGTCCACCCTGTGCCAGTCTTGGAGAGAGAGAGAAATGAATTAGCCACTTCCTATTATCAAGGAGTTTTCAGTTTGAGTATTACAAACTAAACACTTATGACTTTAAAGATTAATATACGTCCCTCATGGTCCAGTGGTTGAGAATCTGCCTGCCAGTGCAGGGAATACAGGTTTGATCTTGGTCTGGGAAGATCCCACATGCCATAAGGCATCTAAGCCCACATGCCACAACTACTGAGCCCCTGTGCCTGGATCCCACGCTCTGCAACAAGAGAGTAGTCCCTGTTGGCCACAACTAGAGAAAGCCTGTACACAGCAATGAAGGAAAAAAAATTCTCAAAGACATCTCAATGAGATGATGTATATTTTGAAGCCAAAGTAACCAATCCACTTAAACACATACAATACTTTTGATAGGTGTTCCCTGGGTAATAGTTTACTTTTTAGCCTTTGTAAAAACGGCTAGACTCAAAAAATGAAGGAAGGAAAAAGCCAGCCTGGATCAAGTGCCTTTTGTCATTAGTGTCATTGTGCCATATTTGTACAAAGAGGTTTGACTCAAGAAAGCCAACGGAGAGCTTCCAGGAGACTCTCAGTTCTCCTCCAGCCCTGGCTTTCACATTTGAAAAATGAACTGCTTGTCTTCGGGTATTATATGGGGCAGCCTCTGTAACTTTAGAAATGTTTGTGCTTCTGACCCCTCATGCCCTCTGTTACCCACTGTCTGCAGACATAGAGAAGGCCAGGCCTCCTGGGTTGGGGGAGGGCAGCATGTTTTCTAGGAAGTCGCAGGAAGACTGTGTGGGGGCAGTTTTTGACAGCCTGTCTCACATGCATTTATCTTCACTGACCAAGCTCCATTTCTAGAAAAAGTGTCAGGGGTCCTGCTGTCAGGCAATGGGGTGACCATGGGAAGCCTAGTTGCTTGTGACAGGAAAATGTTCCCCACTGGGCTGGCAGGACCACAGCTGTCAGCACTGTTTAGACAGACATGCTCCCCCCTCCCCACCTCAGGGCTGAGTAGAACATCATTCCCACAGGATAGCACAACAGACCACCTCTCTGGTGCTCAGTTTTCCTTGTGCTTTTACTCAGGAAGCACCAGGATATTCTCAGCCATCTTCAGAATTTGAAAGATAGCAGAGAAGCTGAGTGTTCAGAGCTCCTGATTCATTGGAGGCTGAGATATGTCTCTTATTAACAACTAGTCCACGGCTTGGATAATGGTAGATATATGCCCCCAAAATATGTGTTGAATTAATTCATTAATGATTTAGTAATATAATTAATTTATGGGCCTATGCCTGGCTGAGCACTGAAGAATTGACGATTTTGAACTGTGGTGTTGGAGAAGACTCTTGAGAGTCCCTTGGACAGCCAGGAGATCAAACAAGTCAATCCTAAAGGAAATCAACCCTGACTATTTATTGGAAGGACTGATGCTGAAGCTGAAGCTGCAATCCTTTGGCCACCTGATATGAAAAGCCACTGGATACAAAGAGCCAACTCATTGGAAAAGACCCTGATGCTGGGAAAGGTTGAGGGCAGGAGGAGAAGGAGAGTACAGAGGATGAGATGGTTGGATGGCATCACTGACTCAGTGGACACGAGTTTGAGCAAAGTCCGGGAGATAGTGAAGGAAGCCTGGCATGTTGCAGTCCATGAGGTCACAAAGAGTCGGACATGACTGAACAACTGATCAATAGTAACAAAATGCCTGGCATTTTGCCTGGCATGGTACCTGGCACATGGCAAATGTCAATAATTATTTGATGAGTGGATGAACCAGCTGCAAAGTCTGCAACTCAGTTAAGCTCAGGCTCCAGCACCAGACCCACGGTCATGACTTTATGGAGCAAATGAAGTTGTTCCAGCCTCTCCCATCCTCACTATCCAGTCCAGTCCACTCTTAACCAGGGCCTCCTCAGCTCACTCCAAACAACCTGTCTGCATGCGGTGTGGTCCCTGGACCAGCAGCATCAGTATCACCTGAGAATATGCTAGAAAAGCAAATTCGTGGTCTCCACCCAGATCTACTAAATCAGAAGCTTTGTGGACAGGGTGTTATAAGAAGTCTTCCATGTGATTTTGCTGCATACTAAAAGTTTGACAACTACTACTTAGGTTTCTGGTTTTGTTTATTTCTAAGAAAAACCAAACAACAACAAAAACTACCCACATGAGGCTCACCCAGGAGTGTTTTCTGGACAGGTGGTTTGGCCTCTCCCTTAGATGCTAAGAATCTGAATCTCCAGGGCTGCAGCCAGGAGGATCTGCATTTTGAACAAGTGATTTTTTTACACAGTAGAACCACTTCCCCAAAGATTGCTTTCTTTCCATCATCCATTAGTTTATCAGTTTCAGCACAATTTTCTAGTGGATTAGATTCATTTTAGATTCATTCATTCATTAGATTCATTCATTCAAATAAGGTGATAACCAGAGATATTTTCATGTTTAACAGGGAACTAATGTTCCCTCTGTCCTAAAAGAATAATGTGCCAATATAACAATGGAAATTCAGATCCTGTTGTAGGCAGTAAAGGATGCTCTGGGTAAGTGTGGGAGTTTTGCCCCCAAATTAAAAGGCATCACTGGATTCCTAACTGACACAGTGAGAGGGATGAGGGTCACATTGTGTTTTATCAATATATTGGCTATTACGTCTTTAGAATTCAGCTCTTAAAAGAGATGTGGCTCACATGTGAAGCTTAACTTGCAGATGTGTGAGCTATTTTTTGACCATTAAAATGTGCTTTATACATAGAAAACTACTACGTAAATATCTGAATTGCCATCCATCATGACTTGAAACTTTGAGACTTGAGCCATCAACTAGATGGTACGGTAGCCATCTGTATGGTAGTCATCAACTAGATCTGAGTAGAAGCTGCTCCTTCTAATTCAGCAGTTACCACTCCCTCCTGCTCTCCATAATCTTACTCTGACCCATATCATCGCCATCTTACATTGAATTCCTGTTCTCTGTGGGAGTTCTAGTTTGTAACTTCTGCTTCACATAATCCATGTAATATACATGTTTCAATGCTATTCACTCAAATCATCCCACCCTTGCCTTCTCCCACAGAGTCCAAAAGTCTGTTATTTATATCTGTGTCTCTTTTGCTGTCTCGTATATAGGGTCATCATTACCATCTTTCTAAATTCCATATATATGCATTAATATACTGTATTCATGTTTTTCTTTCTGGCTTACTTCACTCTGTAAAATTGGCTCCAGTTTCATCCACCTCATTAGAACTGATTCAAATGTATTCTTTTAATGGCTGAGTAATACTCCATTGTGTATATGTACTACCGCTTTCTTATCCATCCTTCTGCTGATGGACATCTAGGTTGCTTCCATGTCCTGGCTGTTATAAACAGTGCTGCGATGAACATTGGAGTACACGTGTCTCTTTCAATTCTGGTTTCCTCGGTGTGTATGCCCAGCAGTGGGATTGGTGGGTCATATGGCAGTTCTATTTATCTGCTTTACACCACCATCACCTCAGAGGGAAGCTTTTGGGGAAGAGGAGGGGTCCTTCTAGGGTTAAGAGAAGGGATGCACAGGATTCCCAGGCAGTCCTGCTCTCTCTACATCCCTTCAAACAATGAAGACGCTTTGGCTGTCATCTGACCCCTGTTACTCAGGTGTGTGTTCAGGTAGTACTTTCTAACCATTTGGGTTTTAATATGTTTTCTTGTCTCCTCAGCCAGGGCAGGAGGATTTTCTAGACTTCCCTTCCTTAACAACTGATTTTCTTTCTAGAATTCTGCTTAGCATTTTAATGCATTTTGTCAGGTTGCAATATTTTTTCCCCAAAAAAATTAAATAAGTATTTTATTAGAAACATTTTTCATGTGTTAAAATTGAATCACAACATTCACTTCAGCTAGTATTCATTTGATTATGATAATGGCCATTTTTAACTAAGCATATAATAAAACAATACAAATTATTGCTGGTCCACTTAATAGCATTTCCCCACATACCCATCAGAAATATTATACTGCTTACACTATCACACTATTGTGCATAATGCATTAATAAATAACTTTATAAATTTATGTTATCTATTCCCACTACAAATAATTTCCCCCACCAAATATTTCCAGAATTTCCTAAGCTCATGAATTAAATAAGTAAATGTAGCATCTGCCATTCTACCCACGCCCCTCCCCCACCACACACACCTTTTCCTACTCTGAAATCTATTTGGTGCTTTATATTTATTTCATGAGAAATCTGGGAGTGAGAAGATTTAAATTTACAGCTCTAATAGCCACTCTGAACTAGAGGTTAAGGAATAATAAGTCTTGCTCATGATAAAGTAGGTCGGTTGAAAGATATCATAGCCCTTTCCTACTGATGATTTTCACAACTCTGTGCCAGGGTAGCTGTTATTTTCCCAGTGCTCCTCTGAGGAATTTCTATTTTCTAAAACAGAAGAATATTGTGAAGCAAGAAGAGTGTAGAGCCCGAAACCATCCCCACGTCCATGTAGGTCACCATCCACTTTTAACAGTACCTAACTATTCCACTGCCTCTGTCAACAGGATTTTACCATTCCAGAAACTCCTGCCCAGGAACGTAAAAGTCACAGCTAATGTCACAGTTTACTTTGGAAAAGTCTCCAAAATCCCATTTCACCTAGTATTAGGCTGTCCAGCTTTCTAAGAGGTAGAAGCAAATGACTGTTGACTCTCCAAGGCTCTTGGAAACCTCTCATAAAACCCTTGCCTTCCTGTACCCACTAATTTGATTTTAATTTTTCACTTTACTTAGTATAATTGACAAATAAAATAGTAAGCTACTTATAGTGTTCAATGTGGTTATTTGATATGCATATACATTTTGAAAGGATTCCTTCATCAAATTAATTAACACATTTATCACTTCATATGTTTACCCTTCACTTTTTGGAGGCTTCCATGGTGGCTTAGCTGGTAAAGAATCTGCCTGCAGTGCAAGAGACCTGGGTTTGATCCCTGGGTTGGGAAGATCCCCTGGAGAACCATGAACTGTATAATCTATGTGGTCACAAAGAGTCAGACACGACTAATAAACTTTCACTTTCACTTTTTTGGTGAGAACATTTATTCTCCTCTCCTAGCAAATTTCAGCTGTAGCATAGTGTTATCAACAATGGTCGCCATGGTGTACATTAGATCCTCAGGCCATTTTCTTCTTATAACTGAAAGTTTGCATCCTTACATCAACCGTTCCTATTTTTTTCTTCCCCTAGTTTCACTCCTGGAAAAAACTTTGTTACTCTGTTTCTGAGTTCAACTTTAAAAAAAAATCCACACCTGTGATTCCAGCAGTATTTATCTTTGGATTGTTTCACTTAATGCTTTTAAGCTTCATCCCTATTGTCCACATGGCAAGATTTTCTTCTTTTTAAGGACTGAATAATAATCTATTACATATAAATGTATGTAATTTTACACACACACATACTCACCACATTTTCTTGGTCCGTTTATCCATTGACAGACGATTGGATTGTTTTCATACTTTAGATATCTGTACTCTGATGTTCATTACACCATCACATTCATTATCATGTCATGGTTTCTGTGTGTGTTTGAACCCAGGTCTCCAGCATTGCAAGCAGATTCTTTACCATCTGAGCCACCAGGGAAGCCCATTGTGGTTCTTACCCAGTCTTAACCCACAATTACAATAGATGCCAGTTCAGTTCAGTTCAGTCGCTCAGTCGTGTCCGACTCTTTGCGACCCCATGAATCACAGCACGCCAGGCCTCCCTGTCCATCACCAACTCCCGGAGTTCACTCAAACTCACGTCCATTGAGTCGGTGATGCCATCCAGCCATCTCATCCTGTCGTCCCCTTCTCCTCCAGCCCCCAATCCCCCTCCCAGCATCAGAGTCAATAAGGTGCCAAAGACTCAAAAATATCCTGAGTTTGCTCTCCTTTCTCCTTGACTTTGTGAATAGTAAACTCAGATTTGCCTGGTCATCCAGGCTTTTCAGGGGCATTTGAAGAGAGCCAGCATCCAATACCCCAAATGACCAGACTCATCAGTGACTTAGTTGGTATGTTTACCAACAATCTCTTTTCCAAACACGCTTCACAAAAGTTTCTGAGTCTATTTCAGTTGATTAGGTTCTGCCCCCACTGAGACAGGAAACTGATCAGGACTGGATTCCAGCTCTGCAGCTTCCTATGACCGCTCGACCTGGTCAGCGAGCTCCACCTGCTGCTCTCATCTGCACGGGAGACAGCGTTTTATTGTCCTCAGTTTTTACCATTTGCAGCACACCTTCTGCCGGAAGAAGAACTAGCCTAGTCACAGAGGAAGCCTAATTCTGGCCTCGTCACACAAATACTTTAGCCACACATTACTCCCTGTTTTTATTTCCAGGATATACAAATACAAAGGAACACATTCCTGGGTCCTTGACAGAATCCAGTGTCGTGATGTGCTGAGCCAGTTTAGTATGTATACCCAAAGCCGATTCCCTTCACAAGGGATCCCTTTATCCTTGTGCAAATATTAAGTGCTTTAAAATACATTAAAAATGATTGTAAAAATCATAACTCATTAATTCAAAGTGTTTTTTCAACAAGTACAGTATATATAGCAGAGAGGTCTTATTTTCAGTCCCGGGTGTACAGTGGGGAAGAGAACTGATGCAGTGTCTCCATGATGGAGATTAGTCTAATTTTGAGTGGCCGTGAAGAAAATATTTGCAAAATAATTGCCTACGTTGCAATTGTATGAAATTCTATGAGGGAAATAAAGAAGGCTGCAAAAGTACATGCCAGGAGAACCTAGCCAAACCGGAACTTGGGAAGCTTGTGCCAAGAAGGTGATCTTAATTATTTATTTTTTTCTATTTTTTGATGATGGGATCTTGGTTCCTCGATCAGGGATCAAACCCATGTTCCCCTACAGTGGAAGTGCAGTTTCTTAACCACTGGACGGCCAGGGAAATCCCAGAAAGTGATCTTTAAACCAAGACTTAAAACTATGTGATCCAATCTGGCTTCACTGGAAGATCTTTAATCTTATGACATTAGTTACCAGCATAAAATCTTAAAAGGATACATGTTATTTCTTCACTTGTTTGAGATATGTATTCTGGTAAAATTTTAAAAGATACCTAAGAAAAAGAAAAGATTTGGCACATTGAAAGTTCATGGGTGAAATTCCTGATACAAATTTCTCTGATTGAAGGTGTCCAGTTATTACTGATGAGTGTCTTTTGGTTTTGTTGGCTTGTTGGTCAGCATCGATATTTATTTGCATATGAGAGATATACAGTGATAATCCTCATATTTCTTGTCAAAATTTTGTTTCATCTTCTCATGTCTATAAAGTTAAGAACTAAAATCTCACCTAGTGATTTCTTTTAATTTTGATTTCTTTGAAAAATATTTTATTTAGTTTCATTTGTAATATTTTTAGCTTTCATATATTATTTTTCCTCCTGCTTATATTGGACAGAAAATGTCACAAAATGACAGGGCTATAGAACATCCTGGAGAGGTTAGACAGATTGTATTATATCTGTTTAGAAAACACAAATGAGAACCTCATGAATATAAATTAGTGTTTTACTTTTTCTAGTGTCACATACAATAAATCAGTTCTCTGACAAGTGACAGTGATATGAACAGTAAAACATCTCCTCACCTCTATGCAAAATAAAGGATTTATAGATAAATGAAAGGAAAACCTGGGTATGAAAAGAAAAGCATTCTTGTCTTAAGAGAGATAATAACAAGGGGTGGGTAACAGAGAAGGAGCAGGGTTTCATCATCGGGTGATTCCCACCTCACCATGGAAATCAGGCAGCAATCCTAGCTAAGCCTGGCTTAAAGATTTCACAAATATCTTGAAAATCAATATACTAAAATAGCGTATTTTCTCAGCCAATCCTTCTATAATTTCCACCTACGTCCAGAAAGCAATATAATAAGAAGGAAGAGGAGAAGGAAGGAAAAAAGGAAGGAATGATGTGAGGGAAGGAGGGAGGAATTGGTTGAGGGAGGAAGGAAGAAGAGAGAGGACTTGCCTTCTTTGCCACAAAGACAAACAGGCTTGGTGTTCTGTTTAAATAAAGAAATCTACCCAAAACTAACATTTTAGAGGGCCTAATTCATACCTAATGAAAATGAGTTTATTTACAAATATCTTAAAGAAATTGGGAAAATAAGTGAAAAACCATTCTGTAAATATAGACATGCAAAATCATACATGCTGAAGATTACTTGGTCCTTGAGAATTCAGGGAGAAAAAAACACTGAGGGTTTTGTGCTTATACAAGTGTATTTTCAATTGCATTACGGTATTAGAGACCTTGTGTTATTAAATTATCTCTCAACTCATCCAGTTCCCATTTCCTGTTTGCTCTACACATCTACATCTTCAGAGCTGTCCCATGAGATAGGAAGGTATATTATACTAATTCCAGATTGAGCTATCTTTAATTAAAGCTTTTCTTGCATGAATTTTCTGATGACCACAGAAACATATGGAACTCAGAAGTCCTAACATCTTAAAGTTTAATCAAATTGATTAAAGTTCTTCATAAAGTCGCTCATCTTTGCACAGCATAGGAAAATCTTGCCCCCTAGGCCTTATGATGGAAGCACTCCCTAGAGTCAACAGTATGTCTCTCTGCTTAGCTGCTCTCTTTTTCTTTGCTTTCTTTGGATTTCCAGTTCAGGAGCAAGATAATCTTCCAACCAGATACATTACCCCAACTTTGACATCTTCTATTTTTAAAGTCTGAATAACATTTTGCACTTGAATGCTAATGAGGCAATTTATCTGAAGAAAACACTAAATTGGACTCAGAGAAATTAAAAGAGACGATTTCAAAATGCCAAGATAATTCCTTAATCTGTCTGTTAAGCTGTTGCAATAGCAGCACTCAAGCGGCTGAGTTACGCAACAGGAAAGTCTTGGTCCTCTGCTTCTCCAGGATCTCACCAGGCTTCTGGAAAACTTAGCTGAATATGCTTCAGAAATTTTCACCCTTTGTCAGATTTTCTATAGCTCTTAAAGTATGCTTGGAACTAGAAAGATGGGTGTATCAGTCTCCAACACAGCATAAATGATGATGAACCTTGGTCATATTGCCCTGGAGTGATTTGGCTATACTCTGATATCCAAGTTTTCATCACCTTATTTTCTTTTTCCTTTTTTTGCTTTTCTTTTATGATCCTATAAAGTTTTTACCATAACAAATAAATTTAATCTGATCATTTGTTCCTGAATGTTTAACTGTGGTTCTGCCACAGAATATAAAGGATTAGAGTTGGCCTGTGCTGTTCAATCCAGTAATCACTAACCACATATAGCTATTTAAATTTAAACACACATTAATTAACAATTAATAAAATTAGAAACTTGGCTCTTCAGCTCACAGCTACACTTCAAGTAGTCCATAATCATATGTGGCTCATAACTACTGAATTGGCCAGTAAAGAAATAGAACATTCTCATCTTCACAGAAAGTTATATTAGACAGTGCTGAGCTCAGTGATTAAGGAAACTCTGTGTGTGTGTGTGTGTTCAGTCACTCAGTCATGTCCATCCAACTCTTTGTGACCCTTTGTATTGTAGCCCACCAGGCTCCACTGTCCATGGGATTTCCCAGTCAAGAATGCTGAAGTGGGTTGCCATTTCCTCCTCCAGGGAACAGTCTCCACTCAGAGATTAAACTTCATCTCCCGTGTCTCCTATATTGCAAGCAGATTCTTCACATGCTGAGCCATCAGGGAAGCCCCTAAGGAAATTAATTCCTTAATTCAACTGGGCTAAGATTTTTTCAGCATGTTCTTTAACTTCTCAACTTATTTAGAATATAGACATGCCTCTCAGAAGCCTATAGTTAGGCTAGCATCCAATTTGAGAGGTTAATTCAGTATCCAGGGAAAAGTTTATCAGGCTGCGTGAGCAGATGTGGAAAGAGGGTGCCATGCCAAAAAGAACCATTTGAATTGGGCTGTCTATCTGGAAGAGGCAGGATTTCAGGAAATCAATGAAATTCTTTTTTTATGGAGCTGAAGTTATGGACTAAATCAGAGGATAGAACAGCAGAACAGGATGCAAATGAGAAGGAAAGTTAAAGCCCAAATGCAATT
The DNA here is from genome assembly GCF_023091745.1 of Budorcas taxicolor. Taxonomy (NCBI): domain Eukaryota; kingdom Metazoa; phylum Chordata; class Mammalia; order Artiodactyla; family Bovidae; genus Budorcas; species Budorcas taxicolor. Next base: position 73,755,570 of record NC_068918.1, on the reverse strand, counting down.
GCTGGCAAAGGAGCACAGAAGGGCCAGGGGTTTCCCAAGTGGGAGTCAGAGCACAGTGTCAGAGGGAGGTGGGTCCCGTTTAAACAGAAAGGCAGGTTGTGTGTTCAGACCACATGGGAGGGCTCACCTTCCTTTGAAATAGCCACAGGATTGCCAGGCATGGCACTTCTTGGTTCAGAGGACTGGGATCATGCAAAACTGAGAGTAGCCTGCACTGAGGACATTAAAGAAAATCTACTCTCTGTGAACAGAGGATTCTCTCTCACTTATCTCTCCTTTAGTTTGTTCCCACTCTCTCCTCATAGATGCTTCTAATCACTAGTTGTGATATTCAATATTTCAATGTGTACTTGGGGGAAACATCAGTGTGTGTATGTATAGGGGGAAATACAGTGTGTGTGTGTGTGTGTGGGTGTAGAATCAAAGACCTAAGTAATAGAAGTGTGAGCCCGAGTCCACACCACTAATGACTGCAGTACTCCACGTGGTGGGGCAGTGGGTGGGGGGAGAGGTAGGGTGGGGTGGGTTTGGGGAGTGGATAAGTACCAAATTATCCAGTGCTGGAAGGTTACGATTTTGGAGATGTTGGGATGGGATGACTGTATTTTGCTTGTGGGAAGGATATGAATTTGGGGAGACCAGAAGTTGGACTGTAATGGATTGAATTGTGTCTCCCCAAAAGATGTGTTAAGTTCTAATCCCTGATACCTGTAAATGTAATCTTATTTGGAAATAAAGTCTTTGTGATATAATCAAGTTAATGTGAATCCATACCAGATTAAGTGAAAGTGAAAGTGCTCAGTCATGTCCAAACTTTTTGTGACCCCATGGACTATACAGTCCATGAAATTCTCCAGGCCAGAATGCTGGAGTGGGTAGCCTTTCCCTTTTCCAGGGGATCTTCCCAACCTAGGGATTGAACCCAGGTCTCCCACATTGCAGGTGGATTCTTTACCAGCTGAGCCACAACGGAAGCCCATATTGGATTAAGGTGGGCTTTAATTCAGATAGCAATGTTGCTATAAGATAAGGGAAGTCTGAACATGGACACACTCATGGGAGAACACTGTGTGATGATGGGGGCAGAGACTGGAGTGGCGCACCTACAATGCAAAGAATGCCACAGACTGTCAGCAACACCTGAAGCCGGGAAAAGGCAAAGAACGACCCTTCCCTAGAGGCTCGGAGAGCATGGCTCTGCAAATACGTTGATTTCAAATTTCTAGTCTCGAAAACTATGAGATGGTGAAAGTGAAAGTGAAGTCACTCAGTCGTGTCCGACTCTTTGCGACCCCATGGACTGTAGCCCACCAGGCTCCTCCATCCATGGGATTCTCCAGGCAAGAATACTGGAGTGGGTTGTCATTTCCTTCTCCAGGGGAATCTTCCCAACCCAGGGATTGAACCCATGTCTCCCACATTGTAGACAGATGCTTTAACCTCTGAGCCACCAGGGAATTCCTGGTAAATGTCTTTTATTCTGAGCTACAGTTTGCTATCATTTGTTACAGAGGCCCTAAGATAATAACACATCCAAATACATGTTATACCCTATTCCTATGGTTGGACATACCTCAGCAGAGAATATACCTCAAGAGAGTCCAGGAACTGCACCATTTTACAGGGTTCCCAGGTCAGTGTTGAGGTGCTACCTCTGTTCAAGGCAGATTGCGCTTCAGTAGACAAGTTAGATATTAGGATGGCAGGACCATCTGAGTTTTGGTGACCTTATATGGCAGCAATATAGTAAAAATTAGAACAGTAAATGGCCTGACTATAAAATTAAATAGACTATAATGCATTCCTGAGGTTGTCACAGTTGTCACAAAAGAGATTTCAGGAAGAGAAAAAGATACTCTTGCAACAGGTGGGATAAAGGTTGAGCATCATCTAGTTTGAATATGGGGTTTCCTTGGTGGATCAGATGGTAAAGAATCTGCCTGCAATGCAGGAGACTGAGTTTGATTCCTGGCTTGGGAATATTCCCTGGAGAAGGGAGTGGCAACCCACTCCAGTATTCTTGCCTGGAGAATTCCAAGGACAGAGGAGCCTGGTGGGCTACAGTCCATGCGGTCACAAAGAGTCAGGCACAACTGAATGACTAACATACACACACACAGTTTGAATAAGAGAAAAAATATGATCTATTTCATATCTCAAGGACAATGATGCAGATGTATTGGTTGCAATAAAAATTCCTTCCTACCTGACAAGTTGCACACTTAGGTTTTAAGAAATCCACCCCAAGGACAGGAGGAAGAGAACATACTCTATACTTTTCTTTAGGACCAAAAGTAGTAAGAACAAAAAAGTCATATAAAGATTTTCTTTGTGATCCCATGGACTGCAGCATGCCAGGCTTCCCTGTCCATTACCAACTCCTGGACTCACACTCATGTCCATCGAGTCAGTGATGCCATCCAACCATCTCATCCTCTGTCGTCCCCTTCTCCTTCCACCTTCAATCTTTCCCAGCATCAAGGTCTTTTCTAGTGAGTCAGTTCTCATCAGTTGGCCAAAGGATTGTAGCTTCAGCATCAGTCCTTCCAATGAATAGTCAGGACTGATTTCCTCTAGGATTGACTGCTTTGATCTCCTTGCAGTCCAAGGGACTCTCAAGAGGCTTCTCCAACACGGTAACCTGGACCTAGATGCCTGTTCTAAAATCTGCCACTCAGGCACTAGGCCACTGGGATGTGGGCCCTTGGTATAAATGAGCACCATGGATCTGGAAATATTCCTGGAGATTCAGAAAGGAATTTTATTCTATGGGCATCAGTCTATGTCTCTCCATCTACCCAGCTTCATATATAGAACCATCCTCAATGGTCCTTCTACTGAGATCCTTTGCTTTCTCTGATTATCTATCTTTCTGTAGGATTAGAGACCAGTCCTGGGGGTTTAGCTAGCTGATTTGAGGAGCTGAGGCCATTATGTCTTTCTTCTTCCTGTCCATCTCTATTGGAACTCTTCTCACGGTTCTCAGTATCAGCCTGTACCATCCTTCCTTGTTAAGAACCTGGCAGGCTCCACACGACCCTGAGAAGACCTCTCCTGCAAAGGATTGAGAGCTGTGCAACACCTACAGTCATGACACTTGAGCAGGGATTCCAGATTGTCACATATTCATTCACTTAGGCTCCTGGTCCCTTCCCAAGAGGGAGGAAGAAGGAAGAAACCTTGCTCCGCTACTCAGGTTTCTCCTATCTTGCCTCAGCCCACAGTCTCGTCCTATCGTGCTCATTTCTCCTCTGGAATAACGCAGTATAGCTAGCATAAACAGCAGACGATCTATTGCACACATGGAAACTATTTTTTATATGAAGCTATGTATTTTGAAGCTATTTTATTATTACTGATATTTCTTTATTGCTTTAGGAATTGAAGTGGGAAAGGTATGCATGATTAAGCATGTTAATCCACCAATAGACTAATGTACCGCCAAGTAATTAATAGCTTCTTCTATTTGATGTGCTGGAATCTTCAAAAAAAAAAAAAACAAAAACAAAAACAAAACAAAACAGATGCACAATTTTTTTGGCCAGTGAATGTATCATTCAAATTACAGTGATGACGAGAAAGAATTGCTTTTACCTTGGTTCATTGGCAGCAGCAAATTATCAGGACATGCTTGAGCAGTTTTCAGTTTTATATTTATCTTTTCTTTTGTGATGTTGTATTAACTTTCTCTATCCCCTGGAGGAGGGCATGGCAACCCACTCCAGTATTCTTGCCTGGAGAATCCTCATGGATGGAGTGACCTGGTGGGCTACAGTCCAGTGGGTCACAAAGGGTCAGACGTGACTAAGCAACTAAGCACAGCACATACAAGTCTCCCAACTTCAGGGAATACTAGTGTAAAACTAGATGCAAATTACTTGAGACATTCGAAATCACCAAAAAAATCTCTGAGTATGTACAAGAGATCTACAAAAATTCAGTCTTATGCTTAAATTTTGAAGTATGATATACTTTACTTTTGTTCTAACCTACTGGCCAGGTTACTTATTCCTTACCTTCTTTTCTGAGTTTCCAAAACCTGGATACTAATTTAGGTATAAAGTATTTCTGTCGTCAATGTGGTCAAATAGGTAACTTTTATTCTAACAAATATGTTTGGCTACCATCACATGCTATGCTATGCTAAGTCACTTCAGTCGTGTCCAACTCTGTGCGACCCCATAGATGGCAGCCCACCAGGCTCCCCCGTCCCTGGGATTCTCCAGGCAAGAACATTGGAGTGGGTTGCCATTTCCTTCTCCAATGCATGAGAGTAAAAAGTGAAAGTGAAGTTGCTCAGTCGTGTCCGACCCTCAGTGGCCACATGGACTGCAACCTACCAGGGTCCTCCATCCATGGGATTTTCCAGGCAAGAGTACTGGAGTGGGGTGCCATTGCCTTTTCCAACCATCACATTGGAACATATAAAAACGAACTTACTTGTTGAACAGAGACAGACTATTTGGGGCAGAGTTATACCAGAAACTTTGGTTAAACTTAATCACTGTTTCTTGTACAACAAAATCATAAGTGACACTTCTGAATGCCTGTCAACTGTGCTTCCATTTATACTGACAACAATAATTAATTTAACCCAAAGTTGTCACCAAAACACTTCTTGGAAACCATGGCCAGGAAGCAGGGAGTCACCAATTTGATGTAAGGACCATCTTCAGAATCAAGGGAGAAGGTTAAAAGGTTGTTCTCAGAAATTGAATCCAACAAAAAACAAGATTAAAGATACACTATGAATTTCTTTCTTAAAAAAAAAATCTTATTTCAATAGATGTTTTGTTAAAAGAATTGCTTCCATCACACAGCAGGAATTGAAATGGAATGTTAGGACTTGGAGCAGAGGCACCAGGGGCTCTCCTCCCCTAATAAGGGATGGCTCAGTGCGCAGAACTGCATCTGAAATTGCCCTGGCTACCCTGTATCATGTTATCACTCTTCTTTTATTAATGGGGTCAGATCCTGAAACCAATGCCACTTGATCAGAGGCATGATTTACTATCTTGACAATTCCAGACTTTGGGGTAAAAGATATCATATTCTAAGGTTTTCCACAATGGAGAGGTCCTCTGAGTCTTGTGGCTCAATTGGTATAGAATCCACCTGCCATGCAGGAGTCCTGATCTCTGTGTCAGAAAGATCCCCTGGAGAAGGGAATGGCAACCTACTTTAGCATTCTTGCCTGGAGAATTCCCTGGACAGAGGAGCCTGGTGGGCTGCAGACAATGGGGGATGCAAAGAGTCAGACATGACTGAGTGACTAACTTTCACACTTTCACTTTTGAAACTAATAACGCCCAGTCTCCAAATTGAGACTCTTGGTAACATGCTAGTCTAACCCGCTCCTGGAAAGCTTCTTTTGGGGAGATTCTGTGTGTTGGATCATCCAGCTGTGATTGCTGGGGTCAGCCTTAGCAGCTTGCAATATTTCTCCTGACCAGTGCCCTTTGCCTTTAAGCTGAGTATTCCAGAACCAAACTAACTTTATGGTATAACATCATTTCTGTTTCTCAGAGGCAACTGCAACTCAGAGCTGTTAAGATGTTGTTCACGGTCATGTAGCTAAACTAGGTTCTCTGAAGTCATTTTGTCTTTCTAGACCATCTGTTCTCTCCACGTTACCACTCAGTCTCCCATTATTTCTATTCTGAATAATTCCAAAAAGGATTTAGAACTTTAAAATTAATAACTGAAACCTGGTTTATAAATCAGCCTCCTGTGCATTTGGGTAGCATGAACAGATTCAGTGAAATTGAACCGAATGATAAGCTGGTCTTCAGTATCATAGATCCAGAAACTGGACCGATGATTTCACCTCCATGAAGACACCCCATGCACGTGCGTGTGTGTTAGTCATTCAGTCGTGTATGACTCTTTGTGACTCCCTGGACTGTAGCCTGCCAGGCCCCTCTGTCCAAGGAATTCTCCAGGCAAGAATACTAGAGTGAGTTGCCATGCCCTTCTCCAGGGGATCTTCTCAACCCAACGGATTGAATCGGAGCTCCTGCATTAGCAGGCAGATTCTTACCATCTGAACCATCAAGGAAGCCCTAGACATCTGAAACAAACACTCTGATCGATTGCAGGTATGGGAACTAAATGGGAACAGTTTGGCCTCCACAAGTCTCCATGTAACCGCAGACACTCTGGATAACGCCACTTAAGAGACTATTATACACTGAGACTTGAGACCAGTTGCAATTATCCTGGCCTCCCAACCAGTCACCTTAACAGCAAATTGAGTTTAATGATTAAACCTTATCTTCAAGCTCAGAATAGCTGCACTGAGGAGCAGAATGAGTCAGTCCCTTCAATGCAGTTCTCGCCTTATCTTGCCACATTGTAGCACCACCCAGGTACTGGCACAGAGATCTCTCCATAATTCTCCCCAGCTCTTTCAGCTGGATCTTAATCTTGGAAGCCCAGTGGGTATTTGCTGTGCTTCACTGATACATTTATCCCCACTTCTTTTCACAGTGATTCTTACTGGATCTCCTTTAAATAGAACTTTAAAGCTTTCTTCCTTCTCAGTGTGCCGGTCTCATTGGCTATCTACCTAAAGAGTTACCGCCAACCGTCTGACTAATGTTACACACGCTCTTAACATTCATTATGTTAGCTCATTTACTATCCAAGCCTCAAAGCAAATTTTTCAATCTCTAAAAAAGAAATGAAGGTTTTCTCCAAAATGGCAGGGCATTTCTTTACTTGGTCTGTTCTTTAGTACCACAGTGGTTGGGAACAGTCTCTGGATTCACAGATGAGTACAAATACCAGCACTAGCACCAGTTATATGGTCGTGGGCATCTGCCTTAATCTGTCTAAATTTCAGTTTCCATTTCTATCAAATAAGACTAACAAGCTACCTTTATATACAGCAAAAGAAATGTAGATAAGGCACTCATAGCTATTGTTATTCATTAAAATATTTTCATAAATCAAAACAAATGAACTCTTAAAATGAAAAAATGAAAATTAGTGCTTGAGAGGTGGAATAGAGAAAAGCATGTGTGTAACCAACGTATTCATATATGTCCCTGGATTAGGGTTCCATTTAGCTTTAACATGTCTCCTTTCAACTTTCCCCCTGTATGATTAATGTATTTAGCAGAGGACTGATGGAGTAATCTCTCTAATACCTGGCACTAATTTGGTTCCATTCTGTTCAAAAGACTTCAGTGGATCCTCATCATCAAATAATTCAAACACAATACAATCTCTTTGTCTTGACACCCTTCACCCCTATCCAAAGGGCCTTGAAATGTTAACTATGAAGAATCTAGTGGAGGGCTTGGGACATAATCAGCGCATATCAAGTCTGGCTTTACCTTCCTATCTTTGAAAATTATTGCCCAACTCAGTTACAGCTCCCTCTGCACTTCCGTGGGTAGGGACAGCTCAATGTCTCCTGAACAAATCCAGTATTCCCATCTGCCTCCGCTCCTCATCCCATCTGTCAAGACTCCTAGCTCAACTCAAATGCTAACCCATCTATAATTCTTTGCCTTGTATTTCTCTAAACACTCTACTCTTGTATAGTTTATTACCTACTTCTAGAATTCTCCAAAAGTTTTGTACTTCATTGGAAATGCTAAGGAATTCCATTTTAGCCAAAAGTAGTGCTATATGAAAAATGGCTTGTTAGAAACCCAGCACCCCTCCAAATTTAGGAGATGACTGAGGCCTGAGCATATGAAAAAGGTTTTGAAGTCTGGTGATCTGGGTTTCAGTATCATCTCTGGGATCTAACTAACAATTACCTGGCCACAGGCCATTCCTTTACCTCCATGAGAATTGGTTTCCTCTAATGAAAGTGTTAGTCACTCAGTCGTGTCTAACTCTTTGAGACCCTACAGACTCTAGCCCGCCAGGTTCCTCTGTCCATGGGATTCTTCTGGCAAGAATACTGGAGTGGGTTGCCATTTCCTCCTCCATGGAATCTTCCCAACCCGGGGATCAGACCCAGGTCTCCCGCATTGCCGGAAGACTTTTTACCATCTGAGCTACCCAACTAATACCCATTTTTGAGTATTTGTCCTGCAGATTTGCAATAATACCTGAAAATCTTAGAGCCCAGCCAAAGAGTATCTGCTGAGTAAACAGCAAATATAATTATTATTTAATCAACTGGCAAAACTATTGGTCTACTGGGTCAACTAGTCAATCCTTAAGCCTGTACTTAAGCCTCATGGGAGTTTATGGAGTTTTTCTAGGGGTTAGGGTTTAGGTGAAGGTGTCAGTCAAAAAGTTCAGCTCAGCTATGAAACCCCAAGTGATATCTTGTTTTGAGAGGGCCAGTCAGATTCTTCCTGAAGAATATGAATCATTTTCATGAATACATTAGATCACAAAAGAAGTTATTTTGACTCAGCACTATATCCATGTTTCCCTTTGAGAAAGCAGATTCACTGGAAAATGCACTGATCCTTTATCTTTTAATGTAGGTATGAGGCTTACATCTTCATGTGTAACTAAGAAATATGAGTCCCAGGCATAGACGTGTGTTTGTCCAGCATTTCATACTTATCGAACGTTAAAACTAGCTCTTAACACTAGATTTTCTGACTCCTAAATCAGCCTTCCATATATGAGGTACCTGAAAGAGTCTAGCATATCACTAGCATACTCAATAAGTATTCATTTTTATCTCCCTTTGTTTTTCTTTTCATTGATTCCAGGTTGAACCTCTATTAATTACAACTGCTCCAAGCTTGTTTCAGTTGGGAAGTTGCTTTTGTTTTTGAACAGGAAGAGAAGTGGTCTTAAACTGATGGCAATATAATCCCTTTTCCCATGGTGAAGTTGTATATTGTTCATGCAATGGAATCAATTTGGCTAAAGAATTCAAACTTTAAAGGAAAATCTCCTCATCTCTTCACAGTGGGTAAGAAACAAGCCCTTCTTTTCTCAGTATGGAGAAAATTGAAGTGCAGCTAGATGAAAGCTATGTCTAAAATATATCAAAACCCTTTTTCATTCTGCATCTGGATGTTTTTGACATTATGTAGAGTCAAAGCAAAGTCTTATAAAATCAGAGTAGAGGAATAAAGAATAAAATCGAGATTTTCTAGGCTTCTCTTTTATCATCACTTTATACAGTTGGCAGCAATGCTTCTGTACTCCTCATTGTTTCTAAATGTATCTATATTTTTTCTCAAAATTAAAGTTGCTTTTGAAAATGTTTATCATCCTTAAAGTAAAGGAATTACTTCACAACCCATTGACTGACAAATTAATTCTTTTTGGAGACAAAGTAAGCAATTATGTTAGATTAAAATTCTCATTGATGAGCATTCCAGGATCCTGTTTACCAAGTACTCTAATGTTTGTTTTTTTTAAAGTAATGTTAGATAAATTGGTGTTTGTGCAGTTTTTCGGGTGAATTAGCATTTTGAGTAGGCACAATTCAGACATATATTTAAAATACTTCAGGAGGGGTAACCTGATCCATCCAAGAAAAGAAAACCTTCTTTTTTAATGTTTTATAGGTCAAGATAAGGAGTATCTGAAGGAATACAATCTTTATACTAGATGGAAAGAGGCTTCAGCCATTCCACAACTAAGGAAAGCATTCTCTCAATTTTTCTTCAAAATTTACACCAAAGGAAAGCAGAAATCATTGTAAAAAATAGTCAGATTATTTGCCAGATCTGCAAAGATCCAAAACCTAATTGGGTTAAAATTGTGTATACAGATGGAATATCTTTAGTATGAGACAGCCGTTCAATAAAAGCTGTCCACTGATTGCAGTAAGGAGATCCCATAACAGACACTTTGTTGCCTATTAACTATCCATTGCCTTTTATTCTACATCATCACAATCCCAATTGTTTCCATGATATCACTTTTTCTTCATTCAAAAAAATTCCCAGCCTCCCTTGCAAGTATGTGTGGCCAGCGACATTTTCTTGGCTAATGAGATGTAAGCAGAAGTCATGTGTGCTTCTCAGAAAACTCTTTAAAAGCAGGCTGACAAAGACCTTTGACTCTTTGCACTTTCAATTCCTCCTGCACGGAACACTGATATGATGTTATAGATAGACAGCCTTGGATTAACCCTGAGGATACAAACATGAAGAATCTGATTATAGGGCCTCAAGTGGCATCATGGAAACTCTTTACCAGTCTTGGAATTCTAACTCATGCATTCCTTATTCTAGGGGACAAATAAAAATAAAAACAACTTAAAGAGCTACAACTGAATAATTGGAAAAGGAAATGGCAACCCACTCCAATATTCTTGCCTGGAAAATCCCATAGGCAGAGGAGCCTGGTGGATTACCATCCATGTGGTCGCAAGAGTGGGACTCTAATTGGCGAACTGAATAATACGTAATATAGTGAGTTTTCTGTTACTTGCATCAAGTATTTCTTTTTCTCTTAAATAACAGGCTTATTTATCCTTTGAAAAGGAAAAGTTAAAATTAACATTGCTTCCTTGTGGCATTATTTTGTGATAGAATGGACATTTTATCAGCAGCATAAGGATTTCTGTATTTATCATGCTCACCTTGGAAATGTCCACAACCCCAATTATAATAATATTTCACATAAGTCAGAACCAGTAACAGAACTGATTAAATCATCAAGGAAGATAGGAGGACTTATTTTATATGGACTCAAAGTACTCACAGACAGAGTACCAAAAGGTAGAGACATCACTTTGCTGACAAAGGTCCATACAGTCAAAACTAAGGTTTTGCCAGTAGTCATGTATAGAGGTTGGTGATGGACAGGGAGGCCTGGCGTGCTGCGATTCATGGGGTCACAAAGAGTCAGACACAACTGAGTGACTGAACTGAACTGATATATAGAGGTAAGTGTTGGATCATAAAGAAAGCTGAGCACCAAATAATTTATGTTTTTGAATTGTGGTGCTGGAGAAGATTCTTGAGAGTTCCTTGGACAATCAATCCTAAAGGAAATCAACCCTGAATATTCACTGGAAAGACTGATGCTGAAGCTGAAGCTCCAATACTTTGGCCACCTGATGCGAAGTGCCAACTCATTGGAAAAGACCCTGATGCTGGGGAAAGACTGAGGGCAGGAGAAGTGGGTGACAGAATTGAGATGACTGGTTGGCATCATTGACTGAATGGACATGAGTTTGAGCAAACTCTGGGAGTTGGTGAAAGACAGAGAAGCCTATCTTTGCCTGACATGCTGCAGTCCATGGGGCAGCGAAGAGTCAGATACCATAACTCAGTGACTGAACAACAAAGCACTCTCTCTTTTCTATGTGTGCTGATATGATACTGCTCTACTCTACTACCACTAATAATAATGCAGAGAAACACTGAAATACATCGAAATGGGAGGAGTTCTCTTTTTAGACATAAATGGCTAAAGCAGCTTTTTTCAACTCAGTTCAGTTCAGTCACTCAGTCATGTCCAACTCTTTGCGACCCCATGATCCGCAGCACGCCAGGCCTCCCTATTCATCACCAACTCACAGAGTTTACACAGATCTCTGTCCATTGAGTCGGTGATGCCATCCAACCATTTCATCCTCTGTTGTCCCCTTCTCCTCCTCACCTCCATCTTTCCCAGCATCAGGGTCTTTTCAAATGAGTCAGCTCTTCGCATCAGGTGGCCAAAGTACTGGAGTTTCAGCTTCAACATCAGTCCTTCCAATGAACACCCAGGACTGATCTCCCTTAGGATGCACTGGTTGGATCTCCTTGCAATCCAAGGAACTCTCAAGAGTCTTCTCCAACACCACAGTTCAAAAGCATCAATTCTTCAGCACTCAGCTTTCTTTATGGTCCAACACTCACATCCATACATGACTACTGGAAACCCATAGCCTTGACTAGATGGACTTTGTTGACTAAGTAATACCTCTGCTTTTTAATATGCTGTCTAGTTTGGTCATAACTTTCCTTCCAAGGAGTAAGCGTCTTTTAATTTCATGGCTGCAATCACCATCTGCAGTGATTTTGGAGCCCAAAAAAATAGTCAGACACTGCTTACACTGTTTGCCCATCTATTTGCCATGAAGTGATGGGACCAGATGCCATGATCTTTGTTTTCTGAATGTGGAGCTTTAAGCCAACTTTTTCACTCTCCTCTTGCACTTTCATCAAGAGGCTCTTTAGTTCTTCTTCACTTTCTGCCATAAGGGTGGTGTCAGCTCCATATCTGAGATTATTGATATTTCTCCCAGCAATCTTGATTTCAGCTTGTGCTTCCTCCAGCCCAGCATTTCTCATGATGTACTCTGCATAGAAGTTAAATAAGCAGAGTGACAATATACAGCCCTGATGTACTCCTTTTCCTATTTGGAACCAGTCTGTTGTTCCATGTCCAGTTCTGTTGCTTCCTGACCTGCATACAAGTTTCTCAAGAGGCAAGTCAGGTGGTCTGGTATTCCCATCTCTTTCAGAATTTTCCAGTTTGTTGTGATCCACACAGTCAAAGGCTTTGGCATAGTCAATAAAGCAGAAATAGATGTTTTTCTGGAACTGTCTTGCTTTTTCCATCATCCAGTGGATGTTGGCAATTTGATCTCTGGTTCCTCTGCCTTTTCTAAAACCAGCTTGAACATCTGGAAGTTCACAGCTCACATACTGCTGAAACCTGGCTTGGAGAATTTTGAGCATTACTTTACTAGTGTGTGAGATGAGTGCAATTGTTCGGTAGTTTGAGCATTCTTTGGCATTGCCTTTCTTTGGGATTGGAATGAAAACTGACCTTTTCAAGTCCTGTGGCCACTTCTGAGTTTTCAAAATTTGCTGACATATTGAGTTCAGCACTTTCACAGCATCATCTTTTAGGATTTGAAATAGCTCAACTGGAATTTCATCACCTCTACTAGCTTTGTTCATAGTGATGCTTTCTAAGGCCCACTTAACTTCACATTCCAGGATTTCTGGATCTAGGTGAGTAATCACACCATCGTGATTATCTGGGTCATGAAGATCTTTTTTGGATAGTTCTTCTGTGTATTCTCACCACCTCTTGTTAATAATATCTTCTGCTTCTTTTGGGTCCATACAATTTCTGTCCTTTATTGAGCCCATCTTTGCATAAAATGTTCCCTTGGTATCTCTAATTTTCTTGAAGAAATCTCTAGTCTTCCCCATTCTATTGTTTTCCAACTCAACATCCTGGTAATTATGAAAGTTCCTTAAAAAGCCACTTTTATGTTAAGAATATGATTTTCAATAAAATGTACAAATCTCAGATTTTCAATTCAATGGCTTTTGTCAATTTTTATCACCTATTTATTGTCAGTCTTTTTAGTTTTAGCACTTTCTAATCTAGTGCTATCTTCAGTTCAGTTCAGTTCAGTTCAGTCGCTCAGTCATGTCCAACTTTTTGTGACCTCATGAATCGCAGCACACCAGGCCTCCCTGTCCATCATCAAGTCTTGGAGTTCACTCAAACTCATGTCCATCGAGTCGGTGATGCCATCCAGCCATCTCATCCTCTGTCGTCCCCTTCTCCTCCTGCCCCCAATCCCTCCCAGCATCAGGGTCACTTTTCCAATTAGTCAGCTCTTCACATGAGGTGGCCAAAGTATTGGACTTTCAGCTTCAGCATCAGTCCTTCAGATGAACACCCAAGACTGATCTCCTTTAGGATGGACTGGTTGGATCTCCTTGCAGTCCAAGGGACCCTCAAGAGTCTTCTCCAACACCACAGTTCAAAAGCATCAATTCTTTGGCACTCAGCTTTCTTCACAGTCCAACTCTCACATCTATACATGACCACTGGAAAAACCATAGCTTTGACTAGATGGACCATTGTTGGCAAAGTAATATCTCTGCTGTTTAATGTACTATCTAGTTTGGTCATAACAGTTAGAACTGGACATGGAACAACAGACTGGTTCCAAATAGGAAAAGGAGTATATCAAGGCTGTATATTGTCATCCTGCTTATTTAACTTCTATGCAGAGTACATCATGAGAAACGCTGGGCTGGAAGCACAAGCTGGAATCAAGATTTCTGGGAGAAATATCAACAACCTCAGATATGCAGATGACACCACCCTTATGGCAGAAAGTGAAGAAGAACTGAAAAGCCTCTTGATGAAAGTGCAAGAGGAGAGTGGAAAAGTTGGCTTAAAGCTCAACATTCGGAAAACTAAGATCATGGCATCTGATTCCATCACTTCATGGCAAATAGATGGGGAAACAGTGGAAACAGTGTCAGACTTTATTTTGGGGGGCTCCAAAATCACTGCAGATGGTGATTGCAGCCATGAAGTTAAATATGGTTTAAACTTGCTTAATAACTAGTGGTGTTGAAAATCTTTTCACTTTTGTGTCTTTGGTGAAATGTTTGCTTCAACCCTCATTTTTTACTCGGTTATTTGCTTTGTTATTGAGTAGTACGAATGCTTTACATATTCTGTATATAATCCTTTCATGGAATATGTGCTTTATAAATATTTGTCCTAATCTCTAGTTTTTCTTTTCATTGCTCTAACAGTGTCTTTTGAAGAGTCAAACTTCAAAAATCAGTCTGAAATCAATTTTGTGCTGAATTTTGTAGATGTGTGGTAAGAGCTGAGAACTGAGGTTTAATTTCTGTCTCTATCTCTCTATTATTTTTTATATATAGCTATCTTTTTTTTTCCACATCGCTTGTTGAAAAGATCTTTTCCTTCTCTGAATCACCTTGCTACCTTTGTTGAAAATCAGTTGGCACTTTTGTTGGATATCAATTTGATTTATACATGTACCCCACACTGTCACATCCATTCGTGTCTTTATTTATCCAAAAAGCATACTGTCTTGATTACTAGAGCTTTAGGGTTAAGTCCTAAAACCAGGTAGTGTGAGTTCTTTAACTTTGTGTGTATGCATTTTTAATTTTTTGACTCTTTGCAATTGTTTGCATTTCCATATAAAGTTTCCATTAAGTTTGATGTTAGCTTTAGGGTTTTTGTAGATGCCCTTTATCAGGTTGAAAAAATTTCATTCTTGTCCTAGATTTGGTAAGAATCCTTTCTCTAAATGGTGTTGAATTTTGTCAAATGATTTTCTGCACCTATTGAGATGATCATATGATTTCTAATTTTTAGTCTGTTAATGTGGTGCATTACAATGATTTTCTTTCTGTTTCTTATTAATTATTGAGAATAGAATGTTATTATATCCAAATATAATTGTGGATAGTTCTATTTTTTGTTCTACTGGGTTTTTTCTTTTTTTTTTAGTTTATGTACTTTAAAACTGTTTATTAGAGTAGACAGGGCTTTCCAGATGGTGCTAGTGGTAAAGAACCCATCTGCCAATGCAGTTAGACGTAAGAGGTACTGGTTCCATCCCTGTGTTGGGAAGATCCCCTGGAGGAGGGCATGGCAACCCACTCCAGTATTCTTGCCTGGAGAACCCCATGAACGGAGAAGCCTGGCAAGTTACAGTCCTTAGAGTCACAAAGAGTCAGACATGACTGAAGCAACTTAGCACATATTTCAATAATCTGATAGTTTATCACTAGGAAATGACCTTCTTTTGATGCTGTTGTTCAGTCGCTCAATAGTGTCCGACTCTATGCAAACCCCCTGGATGGCAGCGCTCCAGGACTCCCTGTCCATCATCACCCAGAGTTTGCTTAAATTCATGTCCATTGAATCAGTGTTGCTATCTAATCATCTCATCCCCTGCAGCCCTCTTCTTCTTTTGCCTTCAGTCTTTCCCAGCATGACAGCCTTTTTCAATGAGTCAGTTCTTCGCATCAGAAGGCCAAAGTATTAGAGCTTGAGCTTTGTGATCAGTACTTCCAATAAATATTCAGGGTTGATTTCCTATAGAATTGACTACTGGTTTGATCTCTTTGCAGTCCAAATGACTCTCAAGAGTCTTCTCCAGCATCACAATTTAAAAGTCTTAATTATTCAGTGCTCAGTCTTCTTTATGCTCCAACACTCACATCTGTAATGACTACTGGAAAAACCATAGTGTTGACTATACAGACATTTGTTGGCAAGTGATGTCTTTGCTTTTTGATTATGCTGTTTAGGTTTGTCATAGCTTTCCTTCCAAGAACCAGACATCTTTCAATTTCATGGCTGCAGTTGCCATCCACAGTGATTTTGGAGCTCAAGAAAATAAAGTCTGGCACTATTTGCATTGTTTCCACATCTATTTGCCATGAAGTAATGAGGCTGGATGCCAAGATCTTTGCGTTCTAAGTATTGAATTTTAAGGCAGCTTTCTCACTCTCCTCTTTCATCCTCATTAAGAGACTCTTTATTTCCTCTTTATTTTCTATTAGAGTGGTATCATCTGCATATCTGAGGTTGCTGATATGTCTCCCAGCAATCTTGATTCCAGCTTGTGCTTCATCCAGCCTGGCATTTCACATGATGTACTCTGTATATAAGTTAAGTAAACGGGATGACAATATACAGCCTTGTCATACTCCTTTCCCAGTTTTGAACCAGTCAGTTGTTCCATATCAGGTTCTGACTGTTGCTTCTTGACCTGTACATAGTTTTCTCAGGAGACAGGTAAAGTGGTCTGGTATTCCCATCTCTTTAATAATTTTCCACAGTTTGTTTGATCCACACAGTCAAAGACACTAGCATAGTCAATAAATCAGATGTCTTTCTGGAATTCCCTTGCTTTCTCTGTTATCCAACAAATGTTGGCAATTTTATCTCTGGTTTCTATGCTTTTTCTAAACCTAGCTTATACATCTGGAAGTTTCATTTTATATACTACTGAAGCCTAGCTTGCTGGATAACCTTACTGGCATGTGAAAAGAGCGCAACTGTGAGAGTTGGACCATACAGAAAGCTGAGAGCCGAAGAATTGATGCTTCTGAACTGTGGTTTTGGAGAAGACTCTTGAGAGTCCCTTGGACTGCAAGGAGATCCAGCCAGTCAATCCTAAGGGAAATCACTCCTGGATATTCTTTGGAAGAACTGATGCTGATGCTGAAGCTCCAATACTTTGGCTCCACCTGATATGAAGAACTGACTCATTGGAAAAGACCTGATACTGGGAAAGATTGAAGGCAGGAGGAGAAGGAGATGACAGAGGATGAGATGGTTGGATGACATCACCAACTCGATGGACATGAGTTTGAGTGAACTCCAGGAGTTGGTGATGGACAGGGAAACCTGGTGTGCTGCAGTCCATGGGGTCACAAAGAGTCAGACACAACTTGGCAACTGAACTGAACTGTACAATAGTTTGATCATTCTTGCCACTGTCGTTCTTTGAGATTGGAATGAAAACTGACCTTTTCCAGTCCTGTAGTCTCTGCTGAGTTTTCCAAATTTGCTGACATATTGTGTGCAGCACTTTCACAGCATCAGCTTTTAGGATTTGAAATAGCTAAGCTGGAATTCCATCACCTCCATTAGCTTTGTTTGTAGTGATGCTTCCTAAGGCCCACTTGACTTCAGACTCCAGGATGTCTGACTCTAGGTGAGTGACCACACCATCGTGGTTACCCAGGTCATTAACATCTTTTTTGTATAATTCTTCCGTGTATTCTTGCCACCTCTTCTTAATCTTTTCTGCCTCTGTTAGGTCCTTACCATTTCTGTCCTTTATGTGCCCATCCTTGCATGAAACGTTCCTTTGATAGTTCCAATACCATGGATCTTCTTTATCCGTGGTAATGTTCTTTGTTTCAAAGGTTTACTTTGTTTGATGTTAGTATTAAAGTACTACCACTTTGTTTTGATTAGTGTTTTATGATCTCTCATTTTTGATCCTTTTACAATGAACAACCTGGTCTTTTATAATTAAACCACATTTTTTTAGATAGCTTAGGAATGGGTATTGCTTTTATATCAGTCTTACAATCTCTGCCTTTTAATTATACTATTAATTTTAATGAAATTATTTTTAAAGTAATGCTTAAACTTATTCTCTAGCTATTTGCTTTCTATTTGTCCTACCTAATGTGTGTAGTTAGGATTTTTTCCCTCTTTCTTGCTATTTTGGTTTTGATTACTCCTCTTTATTTACATTGTTGACTCATTAGTTAAACTCTTTTGGGAGTTTTAATTGCATTTCTGAAGTTTTCAATATATATCTTAAACTTCTACTTTCTGGTAATATTATACAACATCATGTACAGCATAAGAACTTACAACAGTGTATTTCCATTTCTCTGCTTTTACTGGCCTTTGTGTTATTTTGTCATATTTTATTTTACATGTTATAGATTCGAAAATATACTGCTATTTTGCTTTTAAAAGGCTATTATCTTCTAAAGTCTTTAAAATACCTTCAAAAGCTTTTAAATGTTCCCATATAATTACTGTTTCCAATGCTCTTCATTCCTTTGTGTAGATGCAAACTTCTGGTAACATTTTCTTTCCTCCTGAAAGATTTATTTTAACCTTTTTTTTGTAGAAAATATCTGATCATAATAAATTATCTTAGCTTTTTTATGTCTGGGAAAAGTCTTCTTTTTAATTTTATTTTTAAGACATAATGTTTCTTGGATATGGCTTCCTATGTTGATTTTTCTTTTGCTCTAAGTTCTTTAAAGATATTCAGCCATTTGCTTCTGGCTTAAGTGGTTTCTGATGACAAGTTGGCCATCACTCCTTTATACTTAACATGTCTTTGTTTTTCCTGGATGATTTTAACATATTCTCTTTAGCACTGATTTCAGTTTTATTAGGATGTACACTTTGTGATGGTTTCTTCATGTTTATTCTCCTTGGGGTAATTTGGGGCTAATTTGTCAACTACTGAGATAGTAACTTCCTGAAAACTGTATCCAGTGCTCTGTGTGTGAAGGTATTTCTCACTCTGGTTTTGAGGAAAATTAATTGTTCATGAGGCTTCTCTGGTGGCTTAGTGGTAAAGAATCCACCCAACAATGCAGTAGACATGGGTTTGATCCCTGGGTTGAGAAGATCCCCTAGAGAAGGAAATGGCAAACCCACTCCAGTATTCCTGCCTGGAGAATCCCATGGACAGAGGAGCCTGGCGGGCTACAGTTCATGGGGTTGCAAAGAGCAACTGAGGGTCTAAACAATAACAACACAACAGCAACAACAATTGTTCATGACCGTATGTGCACTCTGGGGATTGTTTTGCCTGCTCTTTCCATGATTCTTTCCCCTGACTCAGGCAGTTTCCTAACATGCAAACCTAGATCAGCATTCTGATAAAGATTTGAAAAGAAGTCTCCTTTTCAGACACCTGGAAATGTAAATATTTTATATACATCATGAATGAATATATACAGATATATTCTCTGTCTCGGGTCCTCTGCTTCACAAACATGGCTTCTTAGAATTTTCAAATTCTAGATTCTCTCCTTCCTATAGTAAGACTACTGGATTCTCGGCACATTTTAAAAAATAGGTTAAATTTACCCTTGCTACTTTCCTGATTCTTTTCTTTTTTTTTTTTTGGTCTCTCTTACATTTCTAGTCTCCTTTTTCAAGCTTCTGGGCCAAAAGAGTTCCAGAACCCGCCCCTTATGTCTTTACTACAATGTAACGTTACTTTTAGATACAGCTGAAATCATAGTATGATGGAACTTACATCCACCAGGAATCAAGTGTTCTATATTCCAAAATTACCTATCTTGCCTTCCTCCAATTACTGGAGGCCCCAAAACCTAATATAGAATTACTATGTTGACAAATAAAAGAAACAATGAATGTGTTATAAATTTTAAATAATAAGCCAAGCAGTTGTCCATGTGGTATGATTTAAGGAAAGGCTACCTGTTCAGTCTAGTATTGCAGTCTAGGAAATTCTACCAGCTTCTAGTGACTCAAGTAAATGCGAACTTATCTGTTAAACTATACTAGTCAAACCAGTTTAATTTGTTTATGACTTAGTGGGGTTTCAGAATTGTAAGAGATCATATAATATAAATAAGCAAATTCCTATTATTACATAGATGTGCAATTTGAGAAAGAAAAGCACAGACGCTTGTCTGAGATGTTTAGCAGGAAGATGATAAAACTGGGACTAGATCCTTCACAATTTATGAATAAAGGAAAGGAATAATGAATACTTGGGCAGAAAAGAACTAGAAGGTGAGGAAACACTAATATAAAATTTATGTGATTTTGACCTGCTGGAATGTTAAATAGAGCAACCTGTAAAACTTAGATGAGCATTAAAAATAAAAAAATCCAGAAAAAACAAAACCCCAAATGAGGCTAATTCACAAAGGAATACAAACAATAACACACAGTGTCAAAAACTATTCTAAGGTAGAAATGTTTGAATTAAGGTTATCTTGACTTTTACCTCCACATCTAAGTAGCCAAATTTGAATTATAATTGTAAGAAGTACCACACAGTTGGGATGGTAAATTAATAACTAGAAGAAGATATATAACTGAATACCATTTTTTCTTTCAGATTAAAGTTTCATGTGGTCTTGGATTAATTTTACATGGCTTCAGTTAAATGAGAATACTGATTCAATGAAGAAATTTTACCTTTCTCAATATTTTTTATGTTTTGACTAATCGTTTCTATTTTTCTTGTCTCTAAATTGCTCCACCAGATGGCAGTAACTGCACCGCCTAATACTTTTAAAAATGGAAACAACCTGCTGAATCAAACTGAGTTTATCTCCAAGTATTTGACAGAGTTAAATTTTCATTGGCAGGAGGAAAAGTTGTGCAGAAAAAAAGTAGGTTGACTGTTTTGTATGTTAAATTAGAGATATTGTAAGAAGGCCCATGACAATGGAAAAACCTTTTTTGAAAACCAAATGGAAAATACAAAACTCTGACCTTTGTACAAAAATTATGAATTGAGCCAATAATAGTGAAAAGGCCAAATTGGCCACATTTTAAATACATTTAGTAAGTTTTAGGTTTTTTCTTTTTTAATACTGGTAAATTATGGTGTCTTTGAAATAATTTCAGATTTTTCACTTGTAAATATGCTTGTTTCTCCATAATTTGACCAAAGTACTGCAAAAAGATAGTTAATATGTATCTTCAATCTCTTTAAATTTACTGAAACCAGTCAAGAGAAGTGAACTTTTAATTCTACCAAGTATTACAGCAGAGCTTTCTTTGACCAAACTTAATCTAGGTCAACAGATTGCAGGATTGTCAAAATGGATCAGTATATTCAATCATAGATTGCATTAACAGAACTGCATTAACAGCATTCAGAACTAAGGAAGGAATAGTCCATCTATTTACATTGGTTATTCTGAGTCCTTAGGCTTTGAAGCTTTGTCTTTAAGGTAAAGTGAAAAAGAGTTTCTAAAGAGCTTTGATATCTACCAAAATCTGAGTAAACTGAGTAATGATGAATATTAAATCTATAGAAAGGAAATAGAATGCCATAACTATCTGCAAATATATACAGGGCTGCTATGCAGATATACCATTCTAACTGCAGAAAGTGAAAAGGAACTAGAGTCTTTTGATGAGGTTCATGAAAGAAGAGTATGAAAAAGCTGGCTTAAAACTCAACATTCAAAACCCTAATATCATGGCATCCGGTGCCATCACTCAAGGCAAATAGATGGGGAAAGAATGGAAACAGTAACAGACTTCATTTTCTTGCGCTCCAAAATCATTACAGACAATGACGACAACCATGAAATTAAAAGGTGCTTGCTCCTTGGAAGAAAAGCTATGACAAACCTAGACAGTGTATTAAAAAGCAGAGACATCGCTTTGCTGATTAAGATCCATATAGTCAAAGCTATGGTTTTTCTAGTTGTCATGTTACAGATGTGAGAGCTGGACTATAAAGAAAGCTGAGCACTGAAGAATTAATGCTTTCAAACTGTGGTGCTGGAGAAGACTTTTGAAATAAAACCAGTCAATCCTAAAGGAAATCAGTCCTGAATATTCATAGGAAGGACTGATGCTGATGCTGAAGCTACAATACTTTAGCCACCTTATGCAAAGAGTCGACTCTTTAGAGAAGACCCTGATGCTGGGAAAGATTGAAGGAGGGAGGAGAAGGGGGTGACAGAGGATGACATAGTAGGATGGCATCACTGACTCAATGGACATGAGTCTGAGCAAATTCTGGGAGATAGTGAAGGACAGGGAAGCCTGGCCTGCTGCAGCTCACAGTCACAAACTGTCAGACAGGACCTAGTGACTGAACAACAATAATTATGGGAAAAACAAATAAGATCTTTTGGGTTGCATCAGCAGACAGGTGGAAACTGCAGTGAGCAAACGTACAAGAAAGGAACATCTTCATAGGACAGAAAAAGAGAGGAAAGGATTAAGGTGGGATGAGAAACAAGACTGTTACTGGATCCAGAAATTTACCCTAATGGACAGTGTCTCTAACACTGAGGCAATGAAGGAATTTAAGATCTTGGGTACAGAGAGGCAGGCAGTTAGAAAAGAAATCCCTGCAAAAAAAGCAGAAACCTGAAAGGGATACTCTAAATAAAAGATGGTTGGAGAAAACTCTTGCTTACCAAATCAGAGAGAAGTTTGGCTGTACTGTGGTGGAACAAAACTCTTTCAGAGTCCAGGCTGCCCAAGTTCCCACTGTAAGAGGGACTTTTCTCCTGGCTGACATTTTCCAGAAATGGGATTTACTGCCTCAGGGGCTGGTGAGCTCCTAGCCATTTGTACCATGGAAATAATCAAGCAAATGCTGAGTCTGGCAGAGCCCCGAAGCTCAAGTCAGCGTCTGGCAAAGGGGCTGTTTAAGTGGGATCCTTGAAACACACTAATAAATACAAATTTTAGCTTTTGTTAAATGACACACCCCATAATATACAGAAGCTTTTCCAAATTGTATTGGACCTATACCATTGCCAGAGTCAAAGCTTAACTTCTAAGAAAAGGAAACAAAGCCTTGAGTCAACTTCCTGGAACATT
This sequence comes from Budorcas taxicolor, assembly GCF_023091745.1. NCBI lineage: Eukaryota > Metazoa > Chordata > Mammalia > Artiodactyla > Bovidae > Budorcas > Budorcas taxicolor. Next base: position 73,732,788 of record NC_068918.1, on the reverse strand, counting down.
TTACTGTTTCCTATTTTGGAAACAAATGTTGCCCTTTGTCAAAGAAGGGAGGAGATACCTGGATTTCAGGAGGTTCACCTGCTTTTAACTAAAAACACTTTGAAGTTATGTCAAACTATGTATCCTTTTTGGCTATATTTAATTAATTTTAACATACTTGTGAAGATAATAATGACAATAGCTACCCGATATCGTGTCAGAACTCAGTATATGCCATGAAACCAGCTAGACACTTTGCTTTTTTTTTTTTTCTCAGTTTATCCTCAGAAAAGCAGTATGAGGAAAAGTCCAATGAAGTATAAGGAGAAGTCAAAGTTTAGGGAGGTTAAGAAGTTTATCCAAGGCCACAAAACATGTCACATGCACTGTGGGACTTCGATCTTTGGAAACTCCAGCTCCTAACATGGTTCAGTTGCTAACTGTGTGTTATTTAGGGATAGGTCAAAGGACCTGTCTGGGACCTTGTGGATGTAATGGCGGTAATAGGCTGGCTGAACAGAAGCCACCTGGAAACTTCAACAAGCAGGCTCCAAATCCCCACACTGGAGATGCTGATTCTGAACGAGGGCCCTAATACCTTATTTTAGTGACTGGTTCCTTTGGTGATGCTGAAGTACTTCTACTTATTTAATTTTTTCTTTTTTTTTCTTTGGTAGTAAAAGCCACATAAAACATACCATTTTAACTCTATGTAACCATACATTTCAATGACATGAAATACATTCACATTGTTGTACAACTCACCATCATCCACCTCCCACATTTCTCACTTTCCTAAACTAAAACTCTGTTCCAGTTAAACACTGACACCACATTCCCCCTCCCCATCCCCCCTCCCCATCCCCCACCCAGTCCAGCCCCTGGCATCAACCAGTGAAGTATATCTACTTTATAACCACTATCACAGAGAATACAAATTCGTATGTCACGTGAGTTGGCATAAAATAATTCCGTTTCCTTTCAACTTGTGATTATTTTAATTATGTGAGAAATGATTACAGACCCTTAAGCCCAGAGAAGCTGGCCATCTAGAAGGAAGATGAGTCAACAGACCCAAGTTGCCTGCAAAAAAGACAGGATTTCAGGTTTAAAGATGTTTTGAAACGGTGTTCTATGCCTTCCTATGGGAGAATGGCAATCTACCGCAGTACATTAAACTGACAATTTCCAGTACATTAGACTGACAATTAAACAGTAACCTATTTAATTCTATTTAATCAAGATTTCCTCAACATATTTTTAAATTTTTATTTGTTTTAATATTTTTATTTTCTGGTCATGCCATGTAGCATGTGGGATCTTAGCTTTCCCACCAGGGTTCAAACCTGAATCCCCTGCATTGGAAGTATAGAGTCTTAACCACTGGACTGTCAGGGAAGACCCTCCCCAACATAATTTACCACTGACTTTTTTCTTGTAGCACTCTTGAATTCCACAGGAGTATTTAAGATTCAAGCAGAAACATTCTGGTAGCTGTACCAGCAACTGCTGTCAGGACATCCTGGCTTTCTGTCCTATAAACCCTTTGCTTCCCAGATCCTCTCTTCTTTAGCCTTGAGCTTTTCTGCCCTTGCCTGGCTGCCTAATCTCACAATAACCAAGCAGATCTGCATAGCACACCACACTCCTGCCTTCTACTTTGGCCTTAATGCATTGTAAGGCGGATTGGACACCTCTGAGGTGTTTAAACTTTCTCAGCCAGCATTTCTCAATAGCTGGGGCAAATACGTGCTCAGTCGCTGAGTCCTGTCTGACTCTTTTGCAACCCCGCGGACTGTAGCCTGCCAGGCTCCTCTGTTCATGGGATTTCTCAGCCAAGAATACTGGAGTAGGTTCCCACTTCCTTCTCCAGGGGATCTTCCCAACCCAGGGATTGAACTTGCATCTCCTGGATTCTTTACCACTGAACCACCTGGGAACACCTGGAGAAGTCCAAATGAACAGTCCTGGCTTAGAGTAATAAGCCAGGAGGGTGACTCTACCCCTGTATTGAAGTGAAGTGAAGTCGCTCAGTCATGTCCGACTCTGCGACCCCATGGACTGTAGCCCACCAGGCTCCTCTGTCCATAGAATTCTCCAGGCAAGAATACTGGCGTGGGTTGCCATTTCTTCCTCCAGGGGATATTCCCGACCCAGGAATTGAACCCAGGTCTCCCGCATTGCAGTCAGACACTTCCCTGTCTGAGCCACCAGGGAAGCCCATGTATTATCTTCACATATTTAAGAAATAGTCTTGCCTCTAAATATTTAAGAAATAGTCTTGAGGAAATGGAAAGCTTGTCCTCTGTTTTTTCAGGGGCTGTAACTAGTACTTGGAGAAGGAAATGGCAGCCCACTCCAGTATTCTTGCCTGGAGAATCCCATGGACAGAGGAACCTGGCAGGCTACAGTCCATGGGGTCACATGGGGACACAACTTAGCGGCTAAACCACCACCACCAACTGTTACTTTTGGGAAAGGACTTTGCTCTATCCAACACTGGAGTGGGAAGTCTCATCATCCAGTATTGTGACTTACCCTTGACGAGTTCAAGTTATGGCTGGATACCATCTCCCAAAGTTAGCTTTTAAAAGGATGCTTGTAGAATGCTGGGCTGGATAATCCAAATTCTAGAATCCTAGTCTTTTTTAAAGAGAGTGCACATTCTTTATAGAACATTTGCCATGGGTGAGCTGATTAAATCACATCTCCAGTGGTTTTAATGTAATTAGCAGGGCCTGGCAAACAACTGAAGCAATGACATAACCAGTCTGACTGTTTAAATATTCAAAGTCAGAGCTAGGGGGGACCCCTGAGGATGGAGGAATTGTGTGCTCCACTTAAACATATGCCCCATACTAAATTGAATGTGTAAGTTTCAGTAGTTTAGCCATTTGACTAACTTAGTGAAAAGGCATTATAGAAGAATTACATGTACACTTTGGTACATGGAAAAATGTAAAATATTTAAATTGTCTATTTGAAAAGCAAGTAAAATGGAATGATTACTAGTAGATTATATATTGTGTGGTAGGGGTGGCATTGTCCTATTTTCTTTCCTTCTAGGAGCATATTCCTATGCATGACAATAGGAAAGGTGATTTGCTATAAAAAATATATCTCATTACATACAAATCAGAGAGACCCCCTGATGTAAAAATGAGAATATCTGATGTTGGGACCTTTTTGCCCATTATTAATTTGCAAATGAATTAGTCCTTGATTAGATTTTTGTAAAATGAAGTTTTTGTATCAGACAATTTGAAAGAAGATAAAAGTCACCCTACTGTAATAAACCTAGTTGTGCTGCTTTGTTCAAAAGTGGAAAATTTTTATGGCTGATCTTAGTTTTGGCAAATCTTCAAAGAGCTCTCAGCAGACTTATTAATAGAATTTTGCAGTGGAAGAAATTGATGAGGTTATACAACGAATTGGTAGCAGAATGAGGAAGAAAACATTTAGGATTTCAGAGCCTTATTTCTGGAGATGCACTGCCTATCAGATCCTTGGAAAGTGGTGTCTAAACTCTTTCCTTAAATTCTGGTTAATTTTCAGTTGAGTAAATAGCAAGAAGGTAGCAAAATATCACCAGAAGAGTCAAGGGTCATAGTGATGAAGATCAAAGAAATCAACAGTCATGCCTTCAATCTGTGACTATCTGACACACTCTAAATGTGCTGAGCAAGTATCTCTGGAATGACTTAGACAAGGATAATTGACAAAGACAATTGAGCTCCGTGAGTACAGAGGTAGGTCTTGTTGTTGCTGCTGCTGCCTAGTCATTTCAGTCCTGTCCGACTCTGTACGACCCCAGAGACGGCAGCCTACCAGGCTCCCCCGTCCCTGGGATTCTCCAGGCAAGAACACTGGAGTGGGTTGCCATTTCCTTCTCCAATGCATCGAAGTGAAAAGTGAAAGTGAAGTCATTCAGTCATGTCCGACTCCTAGCGACCCCGTGGACTGCAGCCTACCAGGCTCCTCCATCCATGGGATTTCCAGGCAAGAGCACTTGCCAGGAGTGGGGTGCCACTGCCTTCTCCAGGCCTTACTCAAGTCTATGTCTTTACAAGGGAAACAGATCTTTACTAGGTCTTACCTGGTAGGTAGGTAAGGTAGTAGGTAGGTCTTGCTCAAGTCTATATCTTTACTAGGGAAACAGTAAGCACTAGATGAATGCTGTTGAATAAATAGATGGATGCGATATTATGTTTATAATTTAAGTTTAAATATAGAAATTTAATTTTGGACAAGATGGTTAGTCAACAGAGTAATTCAAGGTTTTATTAACAGAACAGAAACTGAAGGGAAGTAGTTTAAAACCTGAGAGAGCAGATTTCAACATCATGAGATCTTGTAAGAAAGAAAGAGGACCCATCCTATGTGAAGAGAAGAGAGGAATCAGTGTCCTTATTTTTTCAGGCTACTTAAAAGGTTAGTTCAAAGTCATCACTTCTTTTTTCCTCTCAAATTAGAGCAAGCTTAAAAGAACTTAGTCATCTTTTGAGGTGATACAAGTCTGTGACTCTTATTACATGAAAATTTGATTAAAATATATTTCCATTTCAAAAAATATTTTCAGAAAGAGGAATTTAGATTCTTTGATAAATTCTAGTGATTCTGTTCTGTTTTGTTTTAAAATAATGATGCCTACCATTTTAAAACAAGCCACCTAAAAAAGATGTGAATAAAAAAGCAAAATTAGAAAAGGCAATTATTAAGATTTGATAGATAAGGAAAATTTGCATCATCTCTAGGTTTTTTTTTTTCTAATTAGCTATGTTTTTATATAGCACTATATCTTATCCCTAGGCCATACAGCTAACAGGAGAAATGGACTCTTTTTATAGACTTTCTATACTTTTTCTTTGTGCATTGTCTGATGCTGTCTGATGCCAGAAATCAGTTAGTGATAATTCAGCAATGAGAACTTTAAGGAAAAGCATTTGGAGTCAGGCAGTGTTATCTAAATTTAAATATGGTCTTTGAAGTACTTAAACTAATCAAGCTAAACATTTACTGAATCAAAACCACTTTTACTATTCACCTATAAACATGATATAAATGGTTACCTTAAAGAAGACTGAGTGCCAAAGAATTGCTGCCTTTGAACTGTGGTGCTGGAGAAGACTCTTGAGAGTCCCTTGGACAATGAGGAGATCAAACCAGTCAATCCTAAAGGAAATCAACTCTGGATATTCATTGGAAGGACTGATGCTGAAGCTGAAGCTGCAATCCTTTGGCCACCTGACGCAAAGAGCCGACTCTTTGGAAAAGACCCTGATGCTAGGAAAGACTGAGGGCAGGAGACATGGGTGACGCAGAGGATGAGATGGTTGGATGACATCACCAACTCAATGGACATGAGTTTGAACAAACTCTGAGGGAACAAACTCTGTCTGTGAAGGACAGTGAAGCCTGGCATGCTGTAGTCCATGAGGTCGCAGAGTCAGACATGACTTAGCAATTGAACAGCAACAACAACAAATGGTTAGCTTGCTTTCTGTTTGGAATAGCTCAGATATCTCAAGCTAACAATAACCTCAGATATGCAGATGACACCACCCTTATGGCAGAAAGTGAAGAAGGATTAAACAGCCTCTTGATGAAAGTGAAAGAGGAGAGTGAAAAAGTTAGCTTAAAGCTCAACATTCAGAAAAGTAAGATCATGGCATCCAGTCCCATCACTTCATGGCAGATATATGGGGAAACAGTGGCTGACTTTATTTTTCTGAGCTCCAAAATCACTGCAGATAGTGACTGAAGACATGAAATTAAAAGACGCTTACTCCTTGGAAGGAAAGTTATGACCAACCTAGACAGCATATTAAAAAGCAGAGACATTACTTTGCCAACAAACGTCCGTCTAGTCAAGGCTATTATTTTTCCAGTGGTCATGTATAGATGTGAGAGTTGGACTATACAGAAAGCTGAGTGCCGAAGAATTAATGCTTTTGAACTGTGGTGTTGGAGAAGACTCTTGAGAGTCCCTTGGACTGCAAGGAGATCCAACCAGTCCATCCTAAAGGAGATCAGTCCTGGGTGTTCATTGGAGGGACTGATGTTGAGGCTGAAACTCCAGTACTTTGGCCACCTGATGTGAAAAGCTGACTCATTTGAAAAGACCCTGATGCTGGGAAAGATTGAGGGCAGGAAGAGAAGGGGACAATAGAAGATCAGATGGTTGGATGGCATCACCAACTCAATGGACATGGGTTTGTGTGGACTCCCGGAGTTGGTGATGGAAAGAGAGGCCTGGCGTGCTGCGGTTCATTGGGTCTCAAAGAGTCGGACACGACTGAGTGACTGAACTGAACACCCTGCAGAGTTAGAGAATGGACCACTGAGCTGAACTGGAGCCTGACTCATTCTTTGTGTCTCCTGATCTTAGTAGTTAACACAGCACAGATTCCCGTCTGTATCCTATCCAATATAACCTGCAAATATCACTCCTTCTTTTAGGGCAAAATGAGATTTTTCTTCTCAAAATTTGTTTTGAGAAAAAATTAGTTTTCCTTTTCAGTACTTACTATTAAATATTAATATACACCAGGCACTGTGCAAGGTGCACCAAAGTTATTACATCTTGGAGCCTCATTTCAGCTCTGCTAATAGGTCATTATCCTTGTTTTATAGAGGAAATTGAGGCCTATTAAGACAGTTATTTAGTCATTATTTTCCAACAGCAGTTTTTCCTCTAAAATAAGTTTGGGGAATTGGTTTGAATCTTCAGAAATGTTCTGTATCTTTTAAAGAGAATGGATTTGATGACAACAGGATGGACTCCATTCTTACTACTAAATTTGCAAATATTTGACTTCAGTTTAGATCTTTATCTGGTCCTCATTTTACTGCCTATCCAACCCTAGTTTGTGGGCTTCCCAGGTGACACAGTGGTAAAGAATCCGCCTGCCAGTTCAGGAGACACAGGAGATGCAGGTTCAATCCCTGGGTCAAGAACATCCCCTAGAGAAGGAAATGGACTCCAGTATTCCTGCCTAGAAAGTTCCATGGACAAAGGAGCCTGGTAGACTACAGTCTGTGGTGTGGCAAAGAATCTGACAAGACTGAGTGACTGAGAACACTACTCTAGTTTGTGAAGTCAAGTGTGGGTGTACTGTGAAAACCTGGGTTCAACATCTTCAGAATGACTATTAGAAAACTGATTCTGGGTGTCACAGGGTATTTCCCACCAGATAGGAGAAAAGAAATGAGATTCCAGTATTCTCTGCCCTCCACAGAATCATAACTGTGTTTGAGGTGCACACAGAAAGCAAAGGCAAACTCAGAGAAGAAAAATGAGCTAAACCAATGGCTCCTGATGGGGCTCCAGCGAAGACAGGAGCCGAACGAAAATGATGGGCACAGTACGTCGACTGTACATCGACTGTAATAGTTAGTTCATGTGGCAAATATACCTTGGCTTCTAGGTTATGCCTCTCTTCCAACTGGTAGCATTTCACATTCACCCCGTGTGCTTGTATCTGGAGCTTAAAGAGACCATGCTACAGTGGCAGTGGGCACTGCAGGGAGTGGGGGGGGAAGGCTGAGCGGTCAGGTCAGGAGACGTGGGGCCAGCCCCTGTCTGTGACTGACTAGCTAAGAGTATTTTAAACAGACCCCACAATATCTATGAATCTTACTTTCCCATAAATTCAAACACATACATCATCCTTAGGGCCATTTCCAGATTTATGATTCTAAAACTCCATGGGTATTTTCTTTTAATTTCAGTTTCTTTTCCTCAGTTATTACTTCCTCCACTCCATGCTCATCTGGCATAGATTGTTTCTATCTGTACCTGTCACACTGCTAGTATTAGAAATGGTCACATACAGAGTACTCACGATACATATACATATTAATATAAAATATGGAATTCTGCCTCCTTTATGTGTGATTAAATTAGAACATATGGATGTATAAAGTGGTAGTAAGCTAACAATTATTATTAGCTTTGGAATATTTATTTGGTTAATAAAACCATTTCTTATGATATACACAGTCCTGTGGAATGTTTTATCATTACCAAGATGAAGAAACTGAGGCTCAAATTAAATAAGCATGTCAAGATTAATCAATGGATGACTGTTGCATTAGTTAACCCATATTCTCCTAACTTCACAAATTAATTTCTTTCCACCGTACCATGTTTTAAGTGGCACAAACATATTGTACTTGTTGCAATTTAGATTCAAGAGTGAAAGAATAGCATTATGAAGTTTGTGTTTCCAGGTTAAATGATGCCAGATATTGTGTTTGCAGTCATTGATCAGTGAAGGAAGCTTATAGGCTAACATGGTCATCAAAGGGGTCTCCAAGAAACATTTTCTGAAATAATATACAATCACAACTGGGGAAAGTCGGGCTTATTTCCAGCAGAGTCTAAGCGATGGACATTTCTTCTTTTTTCTGCTAGAATCGCTAAGCAAAGAGTAAGGAGTAGAAGACCTGAGGCATGAGGTGCTGATGACACATTTATTAGGACCTAGAACCTCTTGGATTTCATCACGACAGTGAGCCAAGGCGTGGGGGAAGCAGAGGCTGAATGAGGAGTACCCCAGATAAGCGAGGTGCTGACTGCTCAACAGTGGAAAAATAACTGGTGCTCGGGGAAAAGCATGAGCTGGGAGATGAGAAATTCTCATTCCCACACCTAGCATCTTTCCTCCCATGAGAGATACAAACTAGCCCCTCAGACTTAAGCCATTTAATAAGAAAGCATTTGCTTTCTCCTGCTAATGGTTGCAAAGAAAAGTGCATTGCCAATCTTCTTTAGAACTTTTTTTAAGGGCTTCAAAATTTAAAGAGAGTACTCTTGTGAAATCTTTTTTCTAATCAAGGAGGGTGGTTCGAAGCTGTCTAGGTGTGGTTTGAAGTCTTGTAAAATATTCCCCATAAAGGACACCCCCAAATGAAGGTGGCCTGGCTATAGCAGACACCTCTAATGGTATCGGCTCAACACAATCACTCGTTTTTTTTTTTCATTGTTTCAAAAAGAATTTGGCCAGAAGATTAATTTCCCCAGGAAGAGGCAGAAGGACAACAAACTAAGTTAAGATGATGCAAGGAAAGCCTTTAAAGAGCTTCATTTATTTGAAATTGATCCTGGGGAAGAAAATGCTGCTTTAAAAGCCTTACAAAGGGCATCTTACCCCGAGGCAAGCTCCTGGATGGAGGTAATCACCTCCAGCTGACCTATAATTACCTAGTTTGGACCGAATCCACTCCAATCACCTACGGTCAAATGGATTCGACTGAAATTCAGATTTGCTAAAAATAAAATTGCTAACGACCCAGAGCAAGTTAACAGTCTCTAGATGATTCATCATAAAGCCTAAACTTAGATTATCATGTCTGCTTGCCAGAGCAGTTGCTGTCTTGCTTTCATGAAAATGAAATTTCATCTTCCTCTAAAATGTTTGAAAATCAGCAATTCTGTGGAAAGCCACATGTGTCTTGGAGACTGAACTATGGCTTTGTGAATAAAAACTGGCCCTCTAGCCAGAGGCCACTGCCATGATGACAGCAAGCCGGGCAGGGAGCAGTCATGATTGCTTAGCCATGCTGCGCTGAGAAGGAAAAGCGCCACTGCACTGATGCACAAAATTCTATGACCCATAAGACGGATGATGGTGGCTCTTACTGACTTACCGCTGTGCAGAAGGCTCAGTATGCTGGGAGGGGAGGTCACACAGTTGAAGACACAGCCCTTGCACTGAGGAAGCTCCTCCCATCATTAAAGAGAGCAAAGAGACGGGCTATGTGTACCTGGAGGGTCTGCCCTACGATTCACCTGCTGGGTGAATTAGGGCAAGCAGTAGAAAGTGAATAGTATGAGCATAATAATATTATTCTTTTTTTAATTAAAAAAAAATTTCAGTATAAGTGATGTATAACATCATATTCAGGCTTCCCAGGTGGCTCAGCAGTAAAGAATCTGCCTGCAGTGCAGGAGTGCAGGTTCCATCCCTGAATCAGGAAGATCCCCTGGAAAAGGAAACAGCAACCTACTCCATTATTCTTGCCTGGAAAATCCCATGGACAAAGGAGCCTAGTGGGCTTACAGCCCACAGGATCACAAAGAGTCTGATATGACTGAGACACAACAACAACATCGTATTCAGGTGTACAACATGATTAAATATCTGTATGTATTGGAAAACGATCCCCACAAGAAGTATAGTTAACAGCCAACACAGTTACAGATTCCCACTCCAGTATTCTTGCCTGCAAAATCCCATGGACGGAGGAGCCTGGTGGGCCACAGTTCACAGGGTCGCAAACGAGTCGGACAGGACTGAGCGACTTCACTTCACTTCATGATGTGATGAAATCTTTTAAGAACATTGTTCTTAAATGAGATGCTCTTTTGTAAATGCAAAACCAGACAAATGCTAGTTTCGCTTATCAGAAAAGTTGACAGAAATGTTTACTGAGGGCTTCAAGTCTAATGTGTTTGAGTCCCTCTTCCTTCCTGCCCAATTCGCTTTGCTGGCTCTTCAGCCCACACAGGGTAGCAGCAGTAATCGAGATGCTCAGCAGAGCATAGTCACTAAAATAATGTTCACTCTGGAGCTTGAGGATAGAAAACTTAGGCAAGCATCATTTTTTAAACTCACTCACAAGAATGTTCTTCAAAAACATGTACGGTTTGTGGTTCCTTTGACACTGGCCCCTCATGTTAACCTTACAGAGTAAGGGGAAGTGGACAGATTTGATGAGCAGGTGCATGGTGCTTGCACTGGAGACAAGAGAAGACAGATCTCATTTTGGTCCACTGCCATCCTGTTAATTGAACACAGTACACCCGACTTGCTCTCACAGATTCAGATCCTTCTTTCCAAGGATGGCCATCCTCCATGGAAAATTTCTGCTCTGCTTTTCAACTAAGATTGAGATTGGCCAGCCCCCAAATAACACTCATGAGTAGAGAGCTGACATCTACAAAGTGGGACAAAATACCTCTCTAAGATCCAGGAGACAAAAGCCTAGCATGACGGGGAAAACAAAGCAAATGTTCTCTGAAGTCTGTCTGCAAATAAGCTGCTGCTGCTGCTAAGTCACTTCAGTCCTGTCCGACTCTGCGACCCCATAGAGGGCAGCCCACCAGGCTCCCCCATCCCTGGGATTCTCCAGGGCCAAGAACACTGGAGTGGATTGCCATTGCCTTCTCCAATGCAGGAAAGTGAAAAGTGAAAGTGAAGTTGCTCAGTCGTGCCTGACCCTCAGCGACAGGGACTGTTTATATAGTATAACTTCATTATCAGTTTCAATATGTGAAAGATGATAGATGCAATTTCAAAACCATATTGAGATGGATTTCCAAAAGAAGGGGCCACCTCCTACTTGTCTTAGGCTGACAATGTCTAGGAAGATATGTTCTGAATCCAGGACAATTCTATTTTAAACAGTTTTGCATTTGGAATCCTATATAATCAATTTTTTACAAATTAACATTTCAAATCTGGTCATTTAAAAGGTAGTGGAGGACTTCTCTGGAGGTCCACTGGCTGAGACTCCACACTTCCAATGCAGGGTGCATGGGTTCAATCCCTGGTTAGGGAACTAAGATCCCACGTGCCACATAGTGTAGCCAAAAAAAAAAAAAAAAAAAGAAAAGAAAAAAAAGTGGCATAAGCCTAACTTCTTAGTGAAAAACACAGAGCTGAAAAGTCAAATTGTATTTTCAGCCCTGCCAGTTATTATATGACTAACAAATATTTATTGTGTGTGTTAATCGTTCAGTCATGTCTAACTCTTTGTAACCCGGTGGACAGAGGTGCCAGGCTCCTCTGTCCACGGAATTTTCCAGGCAAGAATACTGGAGTGGGTTGCCATTTCCTTCTCCAGGGGATCTTCCTGACCCAGGGATCAAACGCGGGTTTCCTGCATTGCAGGCAGATTCTTAACCACTGAGCTATCAAGGAAGCCGTTAACTTATTGAGCTGATAAATAAAAATAAGAATGACCTTGGGCAAGGCATGTAATCTTTCTGAGCCTCAGTTGCCACATCTATATGAAGGGGAGAGTAATACTTGCTTCACTATTTTAGCTCTCAGGGCTATTGTGAAGACAGACAGGAAGATATAGGAGAACACAGTGTCCTTCAGAGTAAATGGTCCAACTAGCTAAGTTTCCCAATATTTTTAGTATTGAAAAACGTGCTGCTTGTCATATGCAAAGGAAGCACTTTGGTCCATCCCAGCCCGATTTTTCCCATCTGACATGCTTCTAATGTAGTCAGAGGAAAGTGCTATTAAAAGATAGTGAGCTCTTCCCTGAGTGTTCTGAATAATAAACCAAGGGCTATGTGACCTTTCAGCCCTTACAACAGCATGAGGAAAGGCCATTTTATAAAGCAGAGGAAACACAGTGTCACAAGTGTATGAGTAATAATAGAATCCAAGGACATTTTATTTTCAATGGCAGTGTGTGCTCTCTGCTTTAGCAAAGGCCTACCACTTATCACTCTAATAGCATAAGTGAATCCTTTCCCAAAATGGAACTTTACATTGACATTTCTAGAAGGCTCTGAAATGCACAAAACAGGAAAACAAGGAAGAAGGAGCCTATCGTCTGAGGTGTTTCAGTTTTCAGTTCAGTCGCTCAGTCGTGTCCGACTCTTTGCAACCCCATGAACTGCAGCACACCAGGCCTCCCTGTCCATCATCAACGCCCAGAGTTCACAGAAACCCATGTCCGTTTAGTCGGTCATGCCGTGCAACCATCTCATCCTCTGTTGTCCCCTTCTCCTGCTCTCAATCTTCCCCAGCATCAGGGTCTTTTCCAATGAGTCAGCCCTTCGCATCAGGTGGCCAAAGTACTGGAGTTTCAGCTTCAGCATCAGTCCTTCCAATGAATATTCAGGACTGATTTCCTTTAGGATGGACTGGTTGGGTCACCTTTCAGTCCAAAGGACGCTCAAGAGTCTTCTCCAACACCACAGTTCAAAAGTTTACTTCAGTGCCCAGCTTTCTTTATAGTCCAACTCTCACATCCATACATGACTACCAGAACAACCATAGCCTTGACAAAATGGACTTTGGTGACAAAGTCATGTCCTTGCTTTTTGATATGCTATCTAGGTTGGTCATAACCTTCCTTCCAAGGAGTAAGTGTCTTTTAATTTCCTAGCAGCAATCACCATCTGCAGTGATTTTGGAGCCCAGAAAAATAAAGTCAGCCACTGTTTCCACTGTTTCCCCATCTATCTGCCATGAAGTGATGGGACTCGATGCCATGATGATAGTTTTCTGAATGTTGAGCTTTAAGCCAACCTTTTCACTCTCCACTTTCACCTTCATCAAGACGTTCTTTAGTTCTTCTTCACTTTCTGCCATAAGGGTGGTGTCATCTGCATATCTCTGGTATTGATATTTCTCCTGGCGATCTTGATTTCAGCCTGTGCTTCCTCCAGCCCAGCGTTTCTCATGATGTACTCTGCATAGAAGTTAAATAAGCAGGGTAACAATATGCAACCTTGATGTACTCCTTTTCCTATTTGGAACCAGTCTATTGTTCCATGTCCAATTCTAACTGCTGCTTCCTGACCTGCATATAGGTTTTTCAAGAGGCAAGTCAGGTGGTCTGGTATTCCCATCTCTTTCAGAATTTTCCACAGTTTATTGTGATCCACACAGTCAAGGCTTTGGCATAGTCAATAAAGCAGAAATAGATGTTTTCCTGGAAGTCTCTTGGTTTTTCATTGATCTAGTGGATGTTGGCAATTTGATCTCTGGTTCCTCTGCCTTTTCTAAAACCAACTTGAACATCTGGAAGTTCACGGTTCATGCATTGCTGAAGCCTGGCTTGGAGAATTTTAAGCATTACTTTACTAGCGTGTGAGATGAGTGCAATTGTGTGGTAGTTTGAGCATTCTTTGGCACTGCCTTTCTTTGGGATTGGGATGAAAACGGACCTTTTCTAGTCCTGTGGCCACTGCTGAGTTTTCCAAATTTGCTGGCATGTTGAGTGCAGCACTTTCACAGCATCATCCTTCAGGATTTGAAACAGCTCAATTGGAATTCCATCACCTCCACTAGCTTTGTTCGTAGTGATGTTTTCTAAGGCCCTCTTGACTTCACATTCCAGGATGTCTGGCTCTAGGTGAGTGATCACACCATTGTGATTATCTTGGTCTTGAAGATCTTTTTTGTACAGTTCTTCTGTGTATTCTTGCCACCTCTTCTTAATATCTTCTGCTTCTGTTAGGTCCATACCATTTCTGTCTTTTACGGAGCCCATCTTTGCATGAAACGTTCCCTTGGTATTTCTAACTTTTTTGAAGAGATCTCTAGTCTTTCCCATTCTATTGTTTTCCCCTATTTCTTTGCACTGATTGCTGAGAAAGGCTTTCTTATCTCTCCTTGCTATTCTTTGGAACTCTACATTTAAATGGGTATATTTTTCCTTTTCTCCTTTTGCTCTTCACTTCCCTTCTTTTCACAGCTATTTGTAAGGCCTCCTCCGACAGCCATTTTGCTTTTTCTGCATTTCTTTTTCTTGGGGATGGTCTTGATTCCTGTCTCCTGTACAATGTCATGAACCTCCATCCATAGTTCATCAGGCACTCTGTCTATCAGATCTAGTCCCTTAAATCTATCTCACTTCCACAGTATAGTCATAAGGGACTGATTTAGGTCATACCTGAATGGTCTAGTGGTTTCCTCCACTTTCTTCAATTTCAGTCTGAATTTGGCAATAAGAAGTTCATGATCTGAGCCATAGTCAGTCCCCAGTCTTGTTTTTTTCTGATTGTATAGAACTTCTCCATCTTTGGCTGCACAGAATATAGTCAATCTGATTTCGGTATCAACCATCTGGTGATGTCCATGTGTAGAGTCTTCTCTTGTGTTGTTGGAAGAAGATATTTGCTATGACCAGTGCATTCTCTTGGCAGAACTCTATTAGCCTTTGCCCTGCTTCATTCTGTACTCCAAGGCCAAATTTGCCTGTTACTCCAGGTGTTTCTTGACTTCCTGCTTTTGTATTCCAGTCCTCTATAATGAAAAGGACATCTTTTTGGGGTGTTCTATAAGGTCTTGTAGGTCTTCATAGAACTGTTCAACTTCAGTTTCTTCAGCGTTACTGGTTGGGGCATAGGCTTGGATTACTGTGATATTGAATTATTTGCCTTGAAAACGAACAGAGAGCATTCTGTTGTTTTTGAGATTGCATCCAAGTACTGCATTTCAGACTCTTTTGTTTACTATGATGGCTACTCCATTTCTTCAAAGGGATTCCCGCCCACAGTAGTAGATATAATGGTCATCTGAGTTAAATTCACCCATTCCAGTCCATCTTAGTTTGCTGATTCTGAGAATGTTGATGTTCATTCTTGTCATCTCCTGTTTGACCACTTCCAATTTGCCATGATCCATGGACCTAACATTCCAGGTTCCTATGCAATATTGCTCTTTACAGCATCGAACCTTGCTTCAATCACCAATCCCATCCATAACTGGTTGTTGTTTTTGCTTTGGCCCCATCCCTTCATTCTTTCTGGAGTTATTTCTCCACTGATCTCCAGTAGCATATTGGGCACCTATGGACCTGGGGAGTCCATCTTTCAGTGTCCTATCTTTTCACCTTTTCATACTGTTCATGGGGTTCTCAAGGCAAGAATAGGTGTTATGTCAACATAATTTACTGGAGGACTTACACTCTCACCATCTCCTTGATAGTGGCCAGGATCAGGGTTAAGTGTTGGCCCTATGTAACCACCATGTTCCCTGTTCTCTTTGGAACATCCAGCACAGTACTAGGACACAGTAGGTTTCCATGAAAGCTCAATGATACAGAATCTAATGTCACACCTTCTTTACTGACACTCTTTTCATGTTGACTGTCCCTTCTGAAAGATCAAATTTCATTTTTCATTCAAAGAAGTTTTCACACACTGAACATCTTTTGAGAATTGCATATATCCAAAGGGCAAGAGCTCAATAAACTTATACATAGACCTTATCTGTGTTACAGAAAGGAGAGCTGCAAACTGGATCACATAATCACTCCTACTCATCAACCTCACATGAAGAACTCCTCCCCTGGTCATTCTAAAAGAATGACCATGAAACAGTGCAGCTGTCCTCCCTTCTTAGAGCCCAGAGGTGACTGTCCCTGACCATCCAGTACCCAGTGATGACTGAGGATCTGCTGTGCTGAGAGCCCCAAAATAGAGGAAGCAACCTCAATGTGTAGAGCAGCACTATTCACAATACCCAAGACACAGAAACAACCCATGTGTCCATCAACAGACCAGTGGTTTATCCAGACTCACAGACTTAGAGAATGAATTTAGGATTGTCTGGAACTGTCTGGCAGGCAGAGGCGGGTAGGAATAGTTAAGGAGTTTGGGATTGACATGTATCAGTTCAGTTCAGTAGCTCAGTCATGTCCGACTCTTTGTGACCCCATGAATCATAGCACGCCAGGCCTCCCTGTCCATCATCAACTCCCAGAGTTCACTCAAACTCATGTCCATCGAGTCAGTGATGCCATCCAGCCATCTCATCCTCTGTCGTCCCCTTCTCCTCCTGCCCTAATCCCTCCCAGCATCAGGGTCTTTTCCAATGAGTCAATTCTTTGCATGAGGTGGCCAAAGTACTGGAGTTTCAGCTTTAGTATCAGTCCTTCTAATGAATATCCAGGACTGATCTCCTTTAGAATGGACTGGTTGGATCTCCTTGCAATTCAAGGAACTCTCAAGAGTCTTCTCCAACACCACAGTTCAAAAGCATCAATTCTTCAGCACTCAGCTTTCTTCATAATCCAACTCTCACATCCATACATGACCACTGGAAAAACCATAGCCTTGACTAGATGGACTTTTGTTGGCAAAGTAATGTCTCCGCTTTTGAATATGCTATCTAGGTTGGTCGTAACTTTCCTTCCAAGGAGTAAGTGTCTTTTAATTTCATGGCTGCAATCACCATTTGCAGTGATTTTGGAGCCAAAAAAAACAAAGTCTGACACTGTTTCCACTGTTTCCCCATTTATTTTCCATGTATACATTGTTATATTTAAAGTGGATAACCAACAAGTTTCTACTGCATAGCACAGGGAACTCTGCTCAATGTTATGTCACACCTGGGTGGGAGGAGAGTTTGGAGAAAGAATGGATACATGTATATGTATGGCTGTGTCCCTTTGCTGTGCAACTGAAACTAAAACAACATTGTTACTTAGCTATACTCCAACATAAAATAAAAACCTTAAACAAAGAAACAGACCATTGGCTTAAGAAGATATTGTGTATATATATCAGTTCAGTTCAGTTCAGTTGCTCAGTAGTATCTGACTCTTTACAACCCCATGGACTGCAGCACGCCAGGCTTCCCTGTCCATCAACAACTCCCAGAACTTGCTCAAACTCATGTCCATCAAGTCAGTGATGCCATCCAACCATCTCATCCTCTGTCATCCCCTTCTCCTCCCATGTTCAATCTTTCCCAGCATCAGGCTCTTTTCAAATGAGTCAGTTATTCGCATCAAGTAGGTAAAGTATTGGAGCTTCAGCTCCAGCGTCAGTCCTTCCAATGAGTATTCAGGATTGATTTCCTTTAGGATTGACTGGTTTGATCTCCTTGCAGTCCAAGGGACTCCCAAGTGTCCTCTCCAACATCCACAGTTCAAAAGCATGAGGTTTTATTGTCTTGGTAGGTAGTTTCTCTCATATTGATGACTTATGAAGTGTTCATTCCTGTTTATACTGTTGCCTTCTTTGTTATTGGCATGTACAGATTTTATTATTTTGAACTTTGAGACATTAATAATTAACATCAAAACTAGATCTTCATAGAAAAGTCCATGATAACGTCAAGTTCTTAATCTTGATGCAAACAGAGGGAGTGATTCCCCCAAATCCATCAAAACATCATAGATTTTGTAGAGTGAAGTATGAAAGAGCGATTCAAAATTCATGATAAATAAAGCACCAAAATGGCATTGCACTGCAGCCAGGATTCATTTGCAATGCACCGTGGCTGAGCTGACATTTGATGACCTTTCTGAACTGGCCATCTACAACCCATAAGCATTTCTCAAGGTGTCAGATGAAGACTGGTAAAAAAACAAGAAACAAAACTTACCACTACTTCTCAGTGTTAGCTAGGCTACATAAATAAGACAATGACACAGGCCAATTTTATTGGTCGTGCTGTTTTTGGTTTTGGGTCAGTGCGGGTAGTGGCACTGAAACTGTAGTTCTCATGAATCTGTAGGTTGAGATGGGAATTTGAACAAACCACCGTCAGCATTTGACTGGCCAGGGGAGTAGGGGCTGACTTACCAACTCATGTAAAAGAAGCTTTACGTCTCCCCCAGCCCCACTGCCAGAACTAGCACTGCATGCTTTTATCCCGTTTTTGCAGTTGCGACTTTGATGGGCTTTAGAAAAAGACTGCAGAAATCCCCTCCCCAGGAGACACGAGAAAAAGGCATAGTGGTTCTGGGATGCTTCACAGTTTTAACCAGGAATCCTGACCAGCTCTCTGTGCTTAACTGACCCTTTTTTGTTTTTTCTTTTTTTTCTTTTGTTTTCCTGCTTATCTTCTTGGTCTACTCATTTTATATTCTACTCTTGGGCTCCTTGTCCTTCCCTTTCTTTTGACTGTTTCCTGAGCACTTACTACGCACCAAATTAGGTATTACATTTTGGGGCACAGAAACGTTCAAAAGACAAGTTCTCTGCCCTCAAGGAGGCATGGTCCAGGGTAAATGTTATCTCCTTTTAGTCTCACAAAAACCCCTAAGAGGTACTTATTAATTATTTTCGTATTCACAAAGGAAGAAACTGGAAGTCAGAAAAATTAAGGGGTTGGCCCAAAGTAACACAGCCAGGATGAGGCCCTAAGGAGGCTGATTCAAGGGTCAGCTCCTGAGCCTCTCCATCAGCCCTCAGCTTCCTGAATTCCCCACCTCACTCTACCCTCATTCTTTACTCAGTGCTTCCCCAGTTTTATTCTAACTTCTAACAATTTCCCTTCTCTGTTCTCCTTAGAGAAGGCAGACAGTTATTTTTAATTGATAAAAGTCCATTGGTTTTCAATCCAGTTTTTAAAAGCCCTGTGAAAAGAAAAAGATTTGATGTTGGCCCAGCCTTCCATAGATGATCATGAAAACCAGACTTCAAAGGGACTTGGAGAAAATTTGATCGATTCCTTACAGAACCCTTGCCTAATTCTCCTTTGGGCTATCTGATCTTTTTAAGGTTTATGAGTGTGGGGATTGGACCCTGATTTCATAACTCAGTGTCTTCAAATATTTTCCCTGACCCCTTTGTTAAGAACTTAATTATGTTTCCCAAAGCAGACCTGGAATATAATAGCTCAGGAAAAGAAAGGGGGGAGGGAAAGAGAGAGAAAGGAAGGAAAGGGGAAAGAAGAAAAAAGGAAAAAAAAGAAAGAAGGAAAGTCTACTTTTCAAGTAGAAAGAATGGAATGCCTTCATTCATACGTTGTGCAAGTTTGCTGTTAACCAATCCCAAGGTATCATCATTAAAATAACTTTCCACAAGAAAACAACAGGAAACAAAAGGGAGACCATGAAATCTTTGGTACTAAATTAATGAAGCAAAGAAATAAGTATAAACAGTACAGTATAATAAGCTCAGTGGTATCATTCCAGAGGAGGAAAGAGAAATAAATCAATCCCTTCACATCAAACTTCAGGAAAAGAGACTACTTGGAAACAAACACTCCTTCAACAGAATTGATCTCTTAGAACAAGAGAAGAGAGAAAATCAGTAGAGCAAACAAAGTAATGAAACTGAAATGTAGGGTTAATGTTCACTCATCAACACCTCATGACTCAGTGGTAAAGAACACAAGTCCCAGTGCAGGAGATGCAGGTTTCATCCCCGGACCAGGAAGATCCCCTGGAGAAGGAAATGGCAACTCACTCCATTTTTCTTGCTTGGGAAATCCCCTGGACAGAGCCTGGTGGGCTACACACAGCCCACACGGTCAAAAAAGAGTTGGACATGACTAAGCAACTCAACAACAACAGCAATCAATACATAACACCTCAGATTAATGAAGCCCTGGCAAAAGAATCTAACTTTTCCATATCACCAACGTCCAGTGGAAAAGGATGTGATTATCAATCAAAACATGATAACAAGGGAAGGGAATCGATCACTTGCTTCTCAGTATTAAATGAAGGTAGTTCACAGAACGACCTGGAGCCTGTCCACCACCACCCTCAGTAAGAAAACAAGAAGGCATTAATAAGACTTCATCTGTGAAAACTTTCCATCAACACTCACAAACCACACTGTAAACAAGGCTTTCTACGGGGACAGGAGTCTGGATTAAAAAACAAACAACGAAGCTTTACCTCTGATTCAATCTGCAACTAAATAATGGCATAAATGGAATGCTTTTAATAGCAGATTGCAAAGTTTTCCCCCTAATGCATAGCTTTTAAAAAATTATTACTTTCCTAGCAAGCACTCTAATCTGATTACATATCTTTTAACGTACTTCTATCTGAACTTATAGTAATTACATATATGAACAAATACAAATCAATTTATTTCATTGCCATCATTAAATTATTTAAGAAATTTCAAATTTTTAATAATTTTGCTTCTGAAATATATATTTGGTTAACAGAATTTGCAGCAAATTATATGGAGAGAGGAAGAGAGTACTTTATCTCCTTCAAACAATGGAAGCACATCCATTTGTTATTTTTTAAACGGTGACAGCAAAATCAATTCCAAGGGGGTGAAAAGAAAATGAGATTCTGAAATTCTCACCATACCTTCTCATTCCCCCGACACACTAATTAGTCTCCCACCCTCTTCTCTTTTGCCTTACAGGATGTTTGCCTGGAGGAAAATGAAAATGGCAAAACAGAAGAGACGCAGTGACTAATGAAAAGGACAAGAGAGAAGTGACAATTCCTTTGAATGGTACCATTAGCTGCATGCTGTTTTCAGGGCTCCAGGCCTCAATATTCCAACATTTTCAATTGTTTACAGAAATTCCTATGGAGACTTATAGACTGTACAAAGCGCCATCCTTGATAGTTTGCTCTTTGTACAATTAAGAATGGCATGCCCTTTCTATATCACTTTTCAAGACTATTATTAATCTTCTCTGAGACACAAGAAAAGACACATAATGAATATTGTCTCCTTACTACCACCATCCTGTTGTGAAGTTCAGAAGAAAATCTCTGCCAGGTTTTGCATATCAAATGACAGCAAAAAATCTCCAATAACTTTGAAAAGCAATTATGCACACAGTTTGTGATCAAAATTTGACATTCTGAAACACAAAATGTGTTTCAATAAGGGAAACTATTTGAACACATATTTTTAGGGAATCATTGATACAGAGAAAAATTAGAATTGAGACTTCACTAAAAATTACCCAACCCTGGAAAGTATGTGACTAAATCCAATGTAATCAACAACTTGTAAGGTACTAACACAAAAGAAATGTCTCTGTTATTGTACTGCTTCAGGTACATTTCTACCTATCAGAACTTTTTATTCAAATATCCTGCATATGCCTGAGGACAAATAAAGCATATGTAAAAGGGAAAAGCAAACGAACATACAAGGAAATGTCTTTTAGCTTTTTCTTTTTGTCTTTAGCTATAACTTCCAAAACTAATAAGAGCTAACTGATTTTTCTTTTCACTGCAGCATGATCTGGGGATATTTGTGCCTGTTAGAGTTCTGAAAATTTATAAATAGAATTAGCATTACCTAAGACATGACCAACCTAGATAGCATATTGAAAAGCAGAGACATTACTTTACCACCAAATGTCCATCTAGTCAAGGCTATGGTTTTTCCTGTGGTCATGTATGGATGTGAGAGTTGGACTGTGAAGAAGGCTGAGCACCGAAGAACTGATGCTTTTGAACTGTGGTGTTGGAGAAGACTCTTGAGAGTCCCTTGGACTGCAAGGAGATCCAACAAGTCCATTCTGAAGAAGATCAGCCCTGGGATTTCTTTGGAGGGAATGATGGTGAAGCTGAAGCTCCAGTACTTTGGCCACCTCATGCGAAGAGTTGACTCATTGGAAAAGACTCTGATGCTGGGAGGAATTGGGGGCATGAGGAGAAGGGGACGACAGAGGATGAGATAGCTGGATGGCATCACTGACTCGATGGACGTGAGTCTGAGTGAACTCTGGTAGTTGGTGATGGACAGGGAGCCCTGGCATGCTGCGATTCATGGGGTCGCAAAGAGTTGGACACGGCTGAGTGACTGAACTGAACTGAAGACATGATTTTGAAATTTAGAGTAAAAGCATCAAATTGATATTTGGGGCCAGTGCTCAAGGGGAAAAAAGAGTATAGATGCATACCTTAAATTACTCTGTATCCAAAGGTTAATTCTTTAGATTAACCTTATACATACATTACACACACACACACACACACACACACACACACACACACACACACACACACACGCACACTGAACTTGAAGAGACAAAGCACCAGGCTTTACCAAAAGAAAGTAATTTCCTGGTAGTAGTCACTTTCCTATTGTTACATTTAAAGATGGTTCCTACTAGTTGACAAGGTTTGCTGGGTCATAAAATCCAGTTTGTTTCCTTAGGGAACACCTGTCTGGGAATAGTCCTGTCCACTTCATGGGCTTCTCTTGGGGTCTATCCTCTATGGCTTGTTGTTTGGTCTCTAAGTCATGTCCCACTCATTTGGGACCACATGGACTGTAGCCCAACAGGTTCCTCTCTCCATGGGATTCCCAGGCAAGAATACTGAAGTGGGTAGCCATTTCCTCCTCTGGGACCCAGGGATAAAACTCACATCTCTTGCATTGACAGATGGGCTGTTTACCACAGAGCCACAGGGAAGCCCTCTATGACTTATAACCTTCTAATATTTGAGTGAATTCAGTGGTTCCAGGGAAGGCAGAGGAAATACCAGGAAAAGACCTGAACTTCTACAAAGAAAGCTGATCATGCACTTCTCCTTGCCAGCTTCTGATATTAATGGACATTTCATCTCTCTATGCATCTCTGATTTCTGTCTATAAAATCTGAGGCACATTCTTTCCCCATCAGAATGATGAGTATTTAAAAGAAATTTCTGTCAAGTCTTAGAAATTGTTTGCTAAAATTAATGCCAAAATAGATATCAATTTAGCAGTTTAGTGAAGACAACTGAATCATCAGAGTTCTTCAGGTAAAAGGCCCATAAAAATGTCTTTCAAGTTCCAATATGGACTAATGATTATGAATATGTGGATTTTATTCTGACTTGGAGTGTTGAACAGCTGTTTGTAGTGGCCCGGGGCTTTGATGTTTTGTATAAATTGCTTGTCTAGAACAAAAGAATTTGTATTTCTTCTGCTCCAGTAAAATCAATCCAGAAATGCTACCTTTTTGCAAGCTGAAACATCCTGGCTTTCCAAAATGGCAGAAGGAGAAAATCCAACATCAAAATATTCTGATCTAGTTTTATTCTGCTTTTATTCAGTCTTTTTCTCTTTTGAGCTTTGATCAGTCTTTATTTTTTTCTGCCTTTCTCTGTCAGGAGAAGAGATAAATAACTGGAACAAAAATTGCTACTAAACCATATTTTGAATTTTAACTCAATATTTCCATTCTTCATTTACCAATCAGGACTATCATGGCAAAAGATGGATTAGAATGTTTGTTTTGAGACTTTTGGTCAAGTGGATGGAAATTTAAGGAAATCAACTCTGATTAGTTACTGGAAGAACCAATGCTGACGCTGAAGCTCCAATACTTTGGCCACCTGATGAGAAGTGCTGACTCATTGGAAAAGACCCTGATGCTGGAAAAGATTGAAAGCAGGAGGAGAAGGGGGCAAACAGAGGATGACATGGTTGGATGACATCACTGACTCAATGGACACAAGTTTGAGCAAACTCCAGGAGATAGTGAAGGACAGGAAAGCCTGGGGTTTTCCTGGGGTTGAAAAGAGCTGGACGTGACTTAGAGACTGAACAACAGCAATGATTGTCATTATGACTAGGAAAGCTGTATAGCGAACAAGAAGTACAGATTTCAAAGGTAAGCATATTTCAGATATCCCATTTCCTATTTAATATTAGTTCATAATATGTTGAATCATAGGAACAGAATTGATCCAAAATGCTTTAAGACAGAAATAAAAAAACATTTGGTCAGAAAAAAATGTGGGTCCCAAGCCAGGTTGTCCAGAGGTCCATGTCATATGAACGTTTACATTATTTTATGCAATTTTCTCCTGTTGGTTCCCCACAGATAGCATCTGAAAGAAAAAATTATTCTGACACTTGTTACAACAGTAAGGCATGCTTAGGACTATTGTTATAAGCACAGGGACTCTTAACAATGAGGTTCTGCAGAAGGGGAGAGAGATTGGGCTCGACTCTGAATCCAACAAGGAAAACTAAGGATCAATGGCCAAGAAGCAAGGGAAGGGGTTCAGCAGGTGGGAAGTTATTAAGAGAAAACATCAGAGCTAAGAGGGATTCTGTCTAAGCCTGATTGACAGGATTCTTGCTGAAGACAAGCCAAGGTGATCACATATCACCTGAGGGATGGTGACATGAGAAATCTGATCAGATATTGAGGGTGATCAAATATTGAAGGGGAGGGATTCTCAATAACCTGGATTAGGATTCCTGTTAAAACTGGGCTCTTGAGAAGATGCTCGAGATAAGATCTAGTTGGGCCCAGAAGAGTCTGTCTAGGGTTTGGTCAATAGAAGAGTCTTTGTCCCAGTTCCAGACCCCTCTGTCTTCAAGGGACACCTCGTCATGGAAGAGAAGGAGCCCAGGTCCCAGCCTCCCTGCAGTGGTGCAGGGTACACCCTGACTGGACCATCCTAGACAAGAACTGCCCCGAGAAAGTGAGGACACTCACTTTAACTGAAAGCCATCAGAGCCCACCTCAAGAACTGGAGTGGGGCCATTGCCACTCAAGCTACACAGTGGATAAGTAAAGAAATACAGGTGGTATTACAAGAAATAAGGAGGAAAGATGCTGCCAGTCAGCAAACAACAGAAGTGCCTCCCTCTGAGCACTGATGGCCTCATAGGTCTCTGTGGGACTCCTGTCAATGGTTAAACACCTCTGCAATCCCTAACATAGCATTGGATTATTTTACAAACAAACACAAATATTCAATTCCTTTCTATGCTCTTTCTGCAACTCATAAATAACAGTGCATTTTTAAAGAGACTTGGTCAGACTTACACATGCTGCCTGTCATTCATGGAGCATGGTTTTCTTTGACCCCCAAATGTCCCCTAGTTGGTATATCAGCGTAGTAGTAACTGATTGCAGTAAGGGACAACGTAAGGCAGAGCACCATCATTCCTTAGATCTTCCTCATGACCAGATTTCCTTTTCTTTGTATCAGCCACAAACCCCTTAAGATAATCATGCTGGGGGATGACACATACCCAAAGGCTGCCCTTCTACAAGAGGGTCCTGCCACTTCCACTTTTCTCAGAATTCAGCATTGCTCTTGGGCACAGAAAACTTCACTCCCAGTTCAGTTCAGTTCCCCTAAAGGCTCATAAACACTAAGGGAATATTTAAAACATAATGGAAGGCATTCCACAGGTTTAGTTGCAGCTTGTGACATTATCATAAACCCAGTTTTGGAGATGGACTAGAATACAGTGGACTACTTTGAACTGCTTGTAATCCACTGAGTTTCCTCTATGTAAGGATTGGTGTCTTTCAAAAATTCTGAAATTCTCATTCACTATCCCTCAGATATTGCCTCTTCAATTTTGTTGCTATTACTTATCCCTGAAATTATATATGTAATATATATTACATGTATTAAATATGTAACTTACCATTCTTATAATCCATTTAGTTCAGTTCAGTTCAGCCACTCAGTTGTGTCTGACTATTTGAGACCCCATGAATTGCAGCACTCCAAGCCTCCCTGTCCATCAGTAAATCCCGGAGTTCACCCAAACCCACGTCCATCGAGTCAGATGCCATCCAGCCATTTCATCCTCTGTCGTCCCCTTTTCCTCCCAATCTCTCCCAGCATCAGAGTCTTTTCCAATGAGTCAACTCTTTGCACGAGGTGGCCAAAGTACTGGAGTTTCAGCTTTAGCATCATTCCTTCCAAAGAATACCCAGCACATATTATATATGTATACACATCGCTCCTATCCTCCATAAGACTAGTAGTTATTCTGTTTTTCATAATTCCCTTCACTTGTTTTTCTGAATCTATATTTTGTACTTTTGCAGTTCTATCTTCCGGTTCACTGAGTTTCTTTCTCTTTAGCTCTGTCTAACCTGCTATTCAATCTATCCATAGGATTTTAAGTCTATTTTGCATATTTTTAATTTCTTAAAGTTCTATTTGATATTTTTCCTGTTTGTTAGGATATTTTTATAGTCTTCTCTGCTCCAATTTTCAAGCTTAATTTGAAGTGATTTAGACAGATTCCATAGTTATTTCACATTCAATTTACAATAATCTCCAAAGTCTCTCTGGGTCTGCTCTGGTGTCTGTTGTCCCACATGTTCCCATGGGGCTTCATATGCTTTGGGATTATTGACTATGGGCAGCTCATTCTCCTTGGAATTGTTTCTGTAAAAACACTTTGAAGGCTGGGTTGAAGTTAAGTCTCTCCAAAGGTAATTTGTATTCCCTTGTGTCACTAGCCTGGAGTCACTTCCAAACAAGGATCACTCTAAATTGGCTACTTGAGTTTTTCCAGACTACATGTATAGAATAAATCAAGATCACGCATATCCGTGAGGGGTGAATTTAGTTACATATTCTCAGATGAGATTATTTTTTTTTTCCTCTGCCCCACATCATGGTAAACACAGTTAAATTTCTTTGCTCTCTCCTTCTTCACAATAAGATTTCTTTCCTACTTAACTTATCAGTTCATTTCAGTTCAGTTACTCAGTCACGTCCGACTCTTTGTGATCCCATGAACCACAGCATGCCAGGCTTCACTATCCATCACCAACTCCCAGAGTTTACTCAAACTCATGTCCATTGAGTCGGTGATACCATCCAACCATCTCATCCTCTGTCGTCCCTTTCTCCTGACTTCAACCTTTCCCAGCATCAGGATCTTTTCAAATAAGTCAGTTCTTCACATCAGGAGGCCAAAGTACTGGTGTTTCAGCTTCAGCATCGGTCCTTCCAATGAATATTCAGGACTGATTTCCTTTAGGATGGACTGGTTGATCTCCTTGCAATCCAAGGGACTCTCAAGAGTCAAAAACAAATTCTTCAGTGCTCAGCTTTCTTTGTAATCCAACTCTCACATCCGTGTGGTGGCTCAGAGGGTGAAGCATCTGCCTGCAATGCAGGAGACCAGGGTTCAATCCCTGGGTCAAGAAGATTCCCTAGAGAAGGAAATGGAAACCCACTCTGCCACTCTTCCCTGGAAAAGCCACGGACGGAGAAGCCTGGTAGGCTATAATCCATGGCGTTGCAAAGAGCCAGATACAACTGAGTGACTTCACTTTCACTTTCACATCCATACATGACTATTGGAAAAACCATAGCTTTGACTAGATGGACCTTTGTTGGCAAAGTAATGTCTAGGCTTTTTAATATGCTATTTAGGTTGGTCATAACTTTTATTCCAAGGAGCAAGCATCTTTTAATTTCATGGCTGCAGTCACCATCTGCAGTGACTTTGGAGCCCCCCAAAAATAAAGTCTGTCACTATTTCCACTGTTTCCCCATCTATCTGACATGAAGTGATGGGACAAGATGCCATGATCTTAGTCTTCTGAATGTTGAATTTTAAGTCAACTTTTTCACTCTCCTCTTTCACTTTCATCAAGAGGCTCTTTAGTTCTTCTGCCATAAGAGTGGTGTCATCTGCATATCTGAGGTTATTGATATTTCTCCTGGCAATCATGATTCCAGCTTGTGCTTCTCCCAGCCCAGCGTTTCTCATGATGTACTATGCATAGAAGTTAAATAAGCAAAGTGACAATATACAGCCTTGACATACTCCTTTCCCTATTTGGAACCTCTCTGTTGTTCCATGTCCAGTTCTAACTGTTGCTTCCTGACCTGCATACAGGATTCTCAAGAGGCAGGTCAGGTGGTCTCATATTCCCATCTCTTTCAGAATTTTCCACAGTTTGTTGTGATCCACATAGTCAAGAATATAAAGAATGTACTTTTCCAGGGTTCCAGCTTTATTTATAAGGCTCTTGTTAGGTCTTCTACTT
Source organism: Budorcas taxicolor (assembly GCF_023091745.1). Lineage (NCBI taxonomy): Eukaryota > Metazoa > Chordata > Mammalia > Artiodactyla > Bovidae > Budorcas > Budorcas taxicolor. The sequence continues at coordinate 73,704,622 of NC_068918.1, read as the reverse complement.
TATGCAGTTCTGAGGACTTCCATCCATCTCCTTTGCTTGTATAGCCTCAGCAGGAAAGCTCAAGGTCTCAGTGCAGATAACTCCTGAGCAAGGTCAGCATCAAAACTTGCTTACCCCCCAGCATTCCCATTTAACTTTGGTTCTGTCTCTGCAAATCCCTTCCTTTTTATCAGTATGTTTTACAAGATGTTCAAAATACCTTTTATCCAGAATTTTAATTGCTTCAGTCACAAGATTCACTTTCAGTGTCTAATTTACTACACTGATAGAAATATACATCCTGGGAACAAAGTTATTTAGATTTATTTTTAGATTCTGTTTTTGTTTTAATTTATAATTTCTATTATGTACTTTGTGCTCAGTCACTCAGTTGTGCAGACTCTTTGAGACCCCATAGACTATACCCCACCAAAATTCCTGTCCATGGAATTTTCCAGGCAAGAATACTGGAATGAGTTGCCATTTCGTCTCCAGTTATGCACTTTGCAATAATATAATTAATGAGTGTCCTACTCTTGTTCCGTTTTATGGTGGGCAATCTTTATAAACTGATACTTGATAAATAATTGCATACAAAGTTAAATAGAGCTAATTTGTCTAGGAGTCCGGCATCTAGCTTTTAAACAACAAGGGAAGAAAACTGTGTCACTGATTCTTCATTAATCACAGTGTAAGACCAGGACTAAAATAGATTCGATGCATGCCACTTGTTTGTCAACCACAAATCATGTACAAATTGCTACAGGACTGACTGGCACAAAATAATCTGGGGTAAAGAAATGGATAGCAACTGAAAGTCAAGCAGTGTCGAGTAGAAAGTCAACTATCAGTAAATAGTGAGCCTACTTACTTTGGTTTACATTATGTCCTTATACCTTTGAACATTTATATCATTATTTGTGAAATCACACAAATAAATAGTCATTTAGTTTCATAGGTTTTCTTAATGATCAGTTTGAACTTCAGATTTATAACTCTAAAATTTTCTAATTCTATTTCTAAATATTATTGGCTAAGTAGTTTGCTATTTTTTGTCAGAACTATTTTTTTAATTCATTCTTTAAAACTAACTTCGCCTTGCTCAGTTGCTGACAATTGTTTAAAAGCTTTCTTTCAAATGCAGATGATAAGCTAAATTCAACAAAGCTGTTACCTTTTTTCAAAAAAGTAGTTTTATTTATTTATTTTTGTCTGTGCTGGGTCTTCATTGCCACGAGGGCTTTTCTTTAGTTGTGTTGAGCAGGGACTATGCTAGTTGTGGTGCGAAGGCTTCTCATTGTGGTGGCTTCTCTTTGTTGCAAAGCATGGGTTCTACAGCACAGGCTCAATAGTTGTGTACAGGCCTAGTTGCTCCCCAGCATGTGGGATCTTCCCAGATCAGGGATCAAACCCAGGTCTCCTGCATTGGCAGGTGAATTCTTTACCACTGAGGCACCAGGGAAGCCCACAGCTGTTGCCTTTTGACATGGAAGAAAATTATCGCTCTTGATAGCCTAATCTGCTCTGAATTTTTGGATACATCAGTAATCCTACAAACATGTGAACTATTTTGCATAGTCATGAAAATAAAACTCTGGTCTTGTTGACCGCAGATCTTATCATCTACACAAACCACTATCAACATACTAATATTTGCTCTCCACAAGCTTTATTTCACCTTAAAAAGTCAGTTACCAAGTGACACTGGACATCTGAATTTCTTCTAGAAATTAAGCCATAGCTTATATAAATTGACCACAGTCTTCCCACACTGACTTTCAAAACATCAGAAAATTTTTAAAATATTTATTGGGTAAGAAAAATGTGGAAGTGACACCAGTCACCAAACTCCTAATCACATACTATTGGTCCAAGACATTTTGTTCTTGAAGTTTCTTCTACAAATTGGATGTAACCATTGGTAGATTTGATGCTGATGACTCCCACTAAACCACACTCCCAATGGTTTGTTGAACCATCTTTCTTAGGGATGTTTGCTCTTAGAACAAAATTTACCACTCAGTTGCCCCATGCCTGAATTAACTAGTCATCAAAAGCAGGTGTGGTCTTGGGTTATACATCTTATCTAAGATGTTGAAAAGTTTATTTCTCACTGATTTATTTATTTCTAAAACCCATTCAGAGAATTCGAGTTTTATTAATTACTGGTTCAATTGACTTCGCATACTAAAGAAAAATCAACATATTCTTCCAGTTGGTATTCAGTTCAGTTCAGTCGCTCAGTCATGTTTGACTCTTTGCGACCCCATGAATCGCAGCACGCCAGGCCTCCCTGTCCATCACCATCTCCCAGAGTTCACTCAGACTCACATCCATCGAGTCAGTGATGCCATCCAGCCATCTCATCCTCAGTCGTCCCCTTCTCCTCCTGCCCCCAATCCCTCCCAGCATCAGAGTCTTTTCCAATGAGTCAACTCTTCGCATGAGGTGGCCAAAGTACTGGAGCTTCAGCTTTAGCATCATTCCTTCCAAAGAAATCCCAGGGTTGATCTCCTTTAGAATGGACTGGTTGGATCTCCCTGCAGTCCAAGGGACTTTCAAGAGTCTTCTCCAACACCACAGTTCAAAAGCATCAATTCTTCAGTGCTCAGCCTTCTTCACAGTCCAACTCTCACATCCATACATGGCTACTAGAAAAACCATAGCCTTGACTAGATGGACCTTATTCGGCAAAGTAATGTCTCTGCTTTTGAATGTGCTATCTAGGTTGGTCATAATTTTTCTTCCAAGGAGTAAGCGTCTTTTAATTTCATGGCTGCAGTCACCATCTGCAGTGATTTTGGAGCCCAAAAAAATAAAGTCTGCCACTGTTTCCACTGTTTCCCCATCTATTTCCCATGAAGTGATGGGACCGGATGCCATGATCTTCGTTTTCTGAATGTTGAGCTTTAAGCCACTGATCAATAAATACATTTATTGTAGTTTTACACCAAAATACATCTGATATCTAATTCTAAATGAGCCTGAATTTTATGACATTTTCTATAATCTTAATATTCTGTGGAATTCTCCCCTATCGTAAGAAAATCACAAACAGAATTGACAAATCTATTCAGAGGTGAGAAGGGAAGGTAAGAAATCAAGAATGACTTGGAAATTTGGGGTTCAAGTGACAGAGAGATTGTTGGGAACCATCAAAAGAAATAAAGAAGTAAAGAGAAGAAAGTAAGTCTACAGAGATATAAAAGAGGCTAATTTAACTTTTTTACATATTGATTTTGAATTAAAAATGCAGAAGTGAAAGGGATCAGAGAGTTAAATGTAAAGATGAAACAAAGATTGTTAAAAAGTATGGGTAATTCAAATTCTAAGAGCAATTTAAAATATTAATAACGATGACACTTTATGGAAACTTTTGAATGACAAGAAACATCATGAGCAAAGGCTGAAGACAAATGAAAAACTGGATTTTTGGCAACTGATAAGTAAAAGACTAATATCCTTAATTTACAGAGCACTCCTAAAAATTAAGATTTAAAAAGGCTACATACAGCAGCACAGGAAAAATAAGCAAAAAGTATGAATGAGCAATTCACAGAAAAACTAATTGAACTAAATTTTAGCCATAGGGAACAATGATTAGCCTCACTCATAATATGAGAGATACAAACTTTAACTCACTATGAAACCACTTCCACAGATCATGTAGACAAAATCCATAGTCTGTTTTGATAAAACTATGGGGAAACAAGTGCTGTAATGTATTCTTTGTGGGAATGCAAAATTATATAACCCACATGGAGAAAATGTGATAAAACATAAATAAATTACATGTATATTTATTTTCCATTGATTTAGCAATCCCACTTCTAGGAGTTTAACATATGTATAAGATATACGTCATATACATAATATATGGCAATACTATACATTAATATTATCTATATTAAAGATAGTAAATATAAAATATTAAACAACATACAGCATAATTTGATTTATGTTTACTATAAAATATTAATAAATTAATAAATAATATAAATATTAATATAACAATATACAATTAAGTAACTATATATATAAATTTATACTTTCCCTTTTCTTATGCAAAGTTAACAAACTATACTATTCTGCACCTGCATTTTTCACTTAAATTTCTATCAAGGTGATTACCCATATGTAGAAGTTTTCTTTATCCCATTTATAGTTGCATAGTAGTTCTTTGAGAGGATGTGAATAAAAGCAGTTCCTTCAACCGCACCGCTATTGCTGGACATTTAGGTCTCTCTTATCTTTAGCTATTACCAAAAAATACCACTATGGTGTTGCCTTAGCTTTTACAGTAGCTTTTTTATAACTTTGCTTGCAAAGACCAGAAGGAAAGATTCCAATGATCAGCAATAGACGTATGCTTTTTGCTAAAGTCATTAGGTTGATAGGGAACTTTACAATGAATTGATCAGATTGATACATGGAAAACCCGTGAACAATATTAACTTCAGTAACACAAGTCTTATATGCCTACTGAAAGGATTTCTTAGGAAATTCACAGCATCACCATCTGATATATTCTTCCAGCCCCTAGATCTAACCATTAACTTACAGATATTACTGGGTATATATGAAAAAAGATTGGAAAAATATTGGTAATTTTTAAGTTAGGTGATGGCAACATGGGAATTCATTGCATTATTCTGCCTACTTTGTGTATGTATGAAATTTCCATTAAAGAATTTTTTAAAAAAGAAATATAGCCAATATGGAAAACTCAGCAGTAGCGATAGGACAGGAAAAAGTCAGTTTTCACCCCAATTTCAAAGACCATGCCAAAGAATGCTCAAACTACCTCAAAATTGCATTCTTCTCACACACTAGTAAAGTAATGCTTAAAATTCTCCATGCCAGTCTTCAGCAATACATGAACCATGAACTTCCAGATGTTACAGCTGGTTTTAGAAAAGGCAGAGGAACAGAGATCAAATTGCTAACATCTGATGGATCATAGAAAAAGCAAGAGATTCCAGAAAAACATCTATTTCTGCTTTATTGACTATGCCAAAGCCTTTGACTGTGTGGATCACAATAAACAGTGGAAAATTCTGAAAGAGATGGGAATACCAGACTACCTGACCTGTCTCTTGAGAAACCTGTGTGCAGGTCAAGAAGCAACAGTTAGAACTGGACATGGAACAACAGAGTGGTTCCAAATAGGAAAAGGAGTATATCAAGGTTGTATATTGTCACCCTGCTTATTTAACTCCTATGCAGAGTACATCATGAGAAATGCTGGGCTGGAAGAAGCACAAGCTGGAATCAAGATTGCCGGGAGAAACATCAGTAACCTCAAATATGCAGATGACACCATCGTTATGGCAGAAGAACTAAAGAACCTCTTGATGAAAGTGAACGAGGAGAGTGAAAAAGTGGGCTTAAAGCTCAACATTCAGAAAACTAAGATCATGGCATCCGGTCCCATCACTTCATGGGAAATAGATGGGGAAACAGTGGAAACAGTGCTGACTTTATTTTTTTGGGCTCCAAAATCACTGCAGATGGTGATTGCAGCCATGAAATTAAAAGACACTTACTCCTTAGAAGGAAAGTTATGACCAACCTAGACAGCATATTAAAAAGCTGAGACATTACTTTGCCAACAAAGGTCTGTCTAGTCAAGGCTGTGGTTTTTCCAGTGGTCATGTATGGATGTGAGAGTTGGACTATAAAGAAAGCTAAGTGCTGAAGAATTGATGCTTTTGAACTGTGGTGTTGGAGAAGGCTCTTGAGAGTCCTTTGGACTGCAAGGAGATCCAACCAGTCCATCCTAAGGGAGATCAGTCCTAGGTGTTTATCGGAAGGACAGATGTTGAAGCTGAAACTCCAATAATTTGGCCACCTGATTCAAAGAGCTGACTCATTTGAAAAGACCCTGATGCTGGGAAAGATTGAAGGCGGGAGGAGAAGGAGAGGACAGAGGATGAGATGGTTGGATAGCATCATCGACTTGATGGACACGGGTTTGTGTGGACGCTGGGAGTTGGTGATGAATAGGGAGGCCTAGCGTGCTGCAGTTCATGGTGTCGCAAAGAGTCAGACACAACTGAGTGACTGAACTGAACTGAATTGAATGGAGAAATACATTGAAAGAAAGTTTAAGGTTATAATTTAACATGGAAGTCAACTATACAGAAATGGAGAGATTAAATAAATGAGATTACTTAAAGATGGCAAGAAAAGAGAATCAAGAAAAAGCTGTAGGAAAATACAATATTCATAAGTATGAGGGTAAAAGGGAGTAGAGATATTTTTACAAGAGAGAGAGAGAGAAACCAAACCAGGAGGAAGCTATATTTTAGACTCCTGTGTCAGTACACAGGGCTGATGGTGATCCTATGATTGAAAAGAGAACAAAATGATGCCTATCTTGAGAAGGGAAAAAAGAAAGGATGGGTGTCAACATTAAAACAAGGCAAATCTCATCATCTCTGAGACTGGGTCCCTGAGAGGAATTGTTCTAATTCAGTAAAATTAATTCATTCTTTCCTCTATTTGCAACCAAGAAATAGGCAGCTTCTTAGACATGGATGCCTGGCTATTGAGAAGATGGCAATTAATTGCATTTGACATTACAAGAAAGGCTATATCATTGGCATAGAATCCCCTTAAAGGAGTTTTTCTCTTTGATAAGAAGATCCAGAGACTACAAAATCTGCCAGAAGAGGGAGAGTTTATGGTTCTATGATATTTTGATGAGATGATATTATCCTGCACTTAGAAAATACCACTTCACATTATTCTTTACTATAAGGTCTATAATTAATACCCACTATGCACTGTAATTCTGAGTCTTACCTCATATTGAATTCAATGTTTTTCTTCCAATACTTGAAGGATTTTTGCTTTGGGTAACCCCTGGGTATAGGCGCTAGAGATATGGAATTGTGGATAGAATTTTAAAAAATATTTTCTCCTTGCCTCATCCAATTTTCTTCAGAGGCAGGCATCATTTCTCCCAACACATCCGTTACATTATACAAAGTCTTTTGTCCAGCCTACCAGGAATAAAATTCAGGCTTCTTATTGCTAAAACCTATAAAAAAAATTAATTCCAAGCATATTGTCATCTATAATACATCTGGGAAAGAAAGTTACTCATGGCCTCAGTGAAATTCTGGCAGGATTTTTACTGTCACATCATTAGTGCCTACAAATGGGAAGAACATGTGTATTAACAATTAGAGAAATCTCGTATGGGATGACATCACCTATATACGAGCTGAAGTGTATACTCCTATAAAATAAAACCAAATATTTTTCTGGCAGAAATCTAGCTCATTAAAACCTCTAAAAAGTGTAGCCTGAAACAAAATTCCCAAGTTGGCACATACAGGTGAGCTTCATCGGTTCCCAGCTTTACTCACAACCCCTATCACAGTATGATGATGTTTTGATATGCTATGCAGGAGCATGAGTGCCACTAAGATGTGATCTTTGTTCTATGTTTTGCGGTGTGCTTGTAAATTAAGATGTCCTTTTCATTATAGGGGGCTGGAATGCAAAAGTAGGAAGTCAAGAAACACCTGGAGTAACAGACGAATTTGGCCTTGGAGTATGGAATGAAGCAGGGCTAAGATAATGGAGTGTTGCCAAGAAAACGCACTGGTCATAGCAAACACCCTCTTCCAACAACACAAGAGAAGACTCTATACATGGACATCACCAGATGGTCAACACCGAAATCAGATTGATTCTCTTCTTTGCAGCCAAAGATGGAGAAGCTCTATACAGTCAACAAAAACAAGACTGGGAGCTGACTATGGCTCAGATCATAAACTCCTCATTGCCAAATTCAGACTTAAATTCAAGAAAGTAGGGAAAACCACTAGACCATTCAGGTATGACCTAAATCAAATCCCTTATGATTATACAGTGGAAGTGAGAAATAGATTTAAGGGCCTAGATCTGATAGATAGAGTGCCTGATGAACTATAGATGTAGGTTCATGACATTGTACAGGAGACAGGGATAAAGGCCATCCCCATGGAAAAGAAATGCAAAAAAGCAAAATGGCTGTCTGGGGAGGCCTTACAAATAGCTGTGAAAAGAAGAGAGGCAAAAAGCAAAGGAGAAAAGGAGAGATATAAGCATCTGAATGCAGAGTTTCAAAGAATAGCAAGAAGAGATAAGAAAGCCTTCTTCAGCGATGAATGCAAAGAAATCGAGGAAAACAACAGAATGGGAAAGAGTAGAGATCTCTTCAAGAAAATCAGAGATACCAAGGGAACATTTCACGCAAAGATGGGCTCGATAAAGGACAGAAATGGTATGGACCTAACAGAAGCAGAAGATATTAAGAAGAGGTGGCAAGAATACACAGAAGAACTGTACAAAAAGAGCTTCATGACCCAGATAATCACAATGGTGTGATGACTCACCTAGAGCCAGACATCCTGGAATGTGAAGTCAAGTGGGCCTTAGAAAACATCACTACGAACAAAGCTAGTGGAGGTGATGGAATTCCAGTTGAGCTATTTCAAATCCTGAAAGACGATGCTGTGAAAGTGTTGCACTCAATATGCCAGCAAATTTGGAAAACTCAGCAGTGGCCACAGGACTGGAGACGGTCAGTTTTCATTCCAATCCCAAAGAAAGGCAATGCCAAAGAATGCTCAAACTACTGCACAATTGCACTCATCTCACACGCTAGTAAAGTAATGCTCAAAATTCTTCAAGCCAGACTTCAGCAATACGTGAACCATGAACTTCCAGCTGTTCGAGCTGGTTTTAGAAAAGGCAGAAGAACAAGAGATCAAATTGCCAACATCCACTGGATCATGGAAAAAGCAAGAGAGTTCCAGAAAAACATCTATTTCTGCTTTATTGACTATGCCAAAGCCTTTGACTGTGTGGATCACAATAAACTGTGGAAAATTCTGAAAGAGATGGGAATACCAGACCACCTGACCTGCCTCTTGAGAAACCTGTATGCAGGTCAGGAAGCAACAGTTAGAACTGGACATGGAACAATAGACTGGTTCGAAATAGGAAAAGGAGTACGTCAAGGCTGTATATTGTCACTTTGCTTATTTAACTTCTATGCAGAGTACATCACGAGAAATGCTGGGCTGGAAGAAGCACAAGCTGGAATCAGGATTGCCAGGAGAAATAGCAATAACCTCAGATATGCAGATGACACCAACCTTATGGCAGAAAGTGTAGAGGAACTAAAAAGCCTCTTGATGAAAGTGAAAGAGGAGAGTGAAAAAGTTGGCTTAAAGCTCAGTATTCAGAAAACGAAGATAATGGCACCTGGTCCCACCACTTCATGGGATATAGATGGGGAAACAGTGGAAACAATGTCAGATTTTATTTTGGGGGGCTCCAAAATCACTGCAGATGGTGATTGCAGCCATGAAATTAAAAGACGCTTACTCCTTGGAAGGAGGGTTATGACCAAGCTAGAGAGCATATTCAAAGCAGGGACATTACTTTCCCAACAAAGGTCTGTCTAGTCAAGACTATGGTTTTTCCAGTGGTCGTGTATGGATGTGAGAGTTGGGCTGTGAAGAGAGCTGAGTGCCAAAAAATTGTTGCTTTTGAACTGTGGTGTTGGAGAAGACTCTTGAGAGTCCCTTGGACTGCAAGGAGATCCAATCAGTCCATTCTAGAGGAGATCAGTCCTGAGTGTTCTTTGGAAGGAATGATGCTAAAGCTGAAACTCCAGTACTTTGGCCACCTCATGCGAAGAGTTGACTCATTGGAAAAGACTCTGATGCTGGGAGGGAATGAAGGTATGAGGAAAAGGGGACAAGAGAGGATGAGATGGCTGGATGGCTTCACCGACTCGATGGAAGTGAGTTTGAATGAACTCCCGGAGTTGGTAATGGACAGGGAGGCCTGGCATGCTGCAATTCATGGGGTCACAAAGAGTCGGACAAGACTGAGCGACTGAACTGAACTGAACTGGTGGATTTTGTTTAGGGATATTTGGTCAGTCAGAAAAGAAAATCCTACCAATAAAATGTATCTCAGTAGGTGATAGTACTACTTCCCTGGTGGCTCAGCCATAAATAATCTACCTGCAATGCAGGAAAAGCAGGTTTGATCCCTGGATTGGGGAGATCCACTGGAGAATGGAATGGCAACCCACTCCATGATTCTTGCCTGGAGAATGGAATGGACAGAGACGTGCTGGCTATAGTCAATGGGGTCGCAAAGGGTCATCACAACTTAGGGACTAAACAACAACCACTACCACCAGGTGATAATAATGAACTGAATCAGACAGCCAGAGGAGATGCTAGACAGGACTAAGTTCATATAATAGAGTTAAATATTTGAATGTTATCAGTTTTCCCAAGTGTTGATCATACAGCAAACCTTTGGGTAACAACCACTTTCAAGCCAGGTAAAAAGATACTCTCAGATCATACTATTTACTCAATAAAAATTCAATTAATTGATCCAGCCCATCACTTAACAACAAGCAACCTGAGATTCTTGTACTCCCAGGTAAGGTGGCTAAAGGAACTGAGAACAGGGAATTAAACACCTGAGTGCCCATGCTGGCTCTGTTCCTTAGTAGCTAAATGACCTTGAGCAGGTTAGTGAACTTCTCCTATATCCGTTCCTCCTGATTTAAAATGGGAAAAATAATAACTATCTCACAGGATGAGATTAGTGAACATATGTAAACATTTTCTTCTATTTTAAACTGACTCCTGAACACCAGGCCTTGGGAGTCCTTATTTTCCTCCAAAATGTTGACATATAATATTTGTGTTCCATGTTATTTCTATCAACTAGGTAATTAACTTGGAAAATATTTAAACTACATTGCATATTTTATTAACTCTACTTGCTTCTGATAGATGCTTAAAAGTTGGTTCTAACTCCTTAAAGGTCTATACTCTTTCTTTGCTTTTTACACATTTAAAAAATAATTCTTAAAGTATCTTTATGATGGTTCTTCATGCCTCTTTTAGAGTATTGGGAATTAGATCTCTATAGGGTTTAAGCCCAAGCAATGGAAACTAACGGTAGGAATTCAATAGGTTGAAGAGTGAATGATTTGAGAACAGATGGGCTTTTCTAGTGACCACAAGCAACTTTCATCAAAGTAATACCTGAAAGTGCTTCTGAGCATGAAAGTCATGGGTGCTGAGCTAGCATCTCAAAAGAAAGTTCAAGGAAGCACTCGCTAGTGTTGTCCAGTAGAACTCTGTGATGATGGATGGTCAATATCTGGACTATTTAATCCTGCAGCCACTAGGGACATCATGAATACTCAGCACTTCAAATGTGGCTACTGTGACTGAATTCTTACTTCATTTTAAAAAGAATGGATATATGCATATACATAACAGAATCACTTTGCTGTACACCCGAAGCTAACACAACATTGTAAATCAATCATACTCCAGTAAAAATAAATTTAAAAAGAAAAACAAATTTTTTTAAGTAAATTGGACAATTGATTCTTAAAGCCAGAACCCCTCTAACCTCCACTAGTTGTACTTTTCTGTCTCATGTTTATTCAGACAAGTCCTGTGATTTTTTAAATATGTATATCTGACAGCCATCTTTTTCTATTTCCTTCACCAGCTTGTTTAGGGACCCCCCTCAATCTAGGCCAGGGAAACCCATCAGCTTCCAATATTCTTGTTTCTAGACTCTCCCCTCTCTAATTCAGTTGCCATTATAGCTTCACAAACTACCAAATTCACAACTGCATAAAATCTTCCTTCACCAACAGTGTGAAAATTCATGTTCTTAGCTTGACTTCAAGACTATCAGTTCAGTTCAGCTCAGTTCAGTTGCTCAGTCATCACTGACTCTTTGCAACCCCATGGACTGCAGCATGCCACATTCCCCTGTCCATCACCAACTCCCAGGCCTTACTCAGACTCGTGTTCATAGAATCAGTGACGTCATCCAACCATCTGATCCTCTGTCTTCCCCTTCTTTTGCCTTCAACCTTTCCCAGCATCAGGGTCTTTTCCAATGAGTATGTTTTTTGCATCAGTTGACCAAAGTATAGACTATATTATGATCCAAAAGTAAAAGTGAAAGTAAAGTCGCTCAGTCATGTCCGACTCTGCGACCCGTGAACTGTAGCCCACCAAACTCCCCCAGCCATAGGATTCTCCAGGCAAGAATACTGGAGTGGGGTGCCATTTCCTTCTCCAGGGGATCTTCCCAACCCAGGGATCGAACCCAGGTCTCCCACATTGCAGGCAGACGCTTTAATCTCTGCGCCACCAGGGAAGCCCTGCATTATGATCCAAAGTTAAGGTCTAATTATGACTTGGTGTGAGGGTTCACTTCCAAACAGGTGACACTTCTTTTTCTCCCAAGAAGATGTTGTGTTTGGTATTCTCTTATTGCCTGTTCATTCTGTTCCTATAAGTTAATAATCTTCCCCAGTCCTTCCATGTATTCACACATTGCTGCATTCCTGGATTCTCTATGATAGTGACTTTAAAACTATTGTTTTTACTATAACCGATAAAAGGAAATTTTTTATCATGATTTTCTATTGGGCTTCCCAGGTGGCTCAGTGGTAAAGAACCCACCTGCCAACAGGAGACACTGGCGACACGCGTTCAATCCCTGGGATGGAAAGATCCCCTAGGGAAGAAATGGCAATCTACTCAGTATTCTTGCCTGGACAATCCCATGGACAGAGGAGCCTGGCGGGCTACAGTCCATGGGATCACAAAGACCTGGATACCCCTGAGCACAAGCACAGTAGGATTCACACTGATATCTTTTATTCTATTGTACTTTATCCTATTCCATCCCTTTTTTAAATGCTGCTTTAAATCACTAAACTGATTTCATGATGATACTGTGTCATGGGCTGAATTCTGTCTCTTAAGATTTTTATGTTGAAGTTCTAACCCTCAGTACCTCAGAATGTGTCAGTACCTCAGAATGTGACCTTATTTGGAGATAGAGCTTTTAATGAGGTAATGAAGGAATGATGAGGTCTTAGGGTGAGCACTAATCCAATGTGGTGGCTATCTTTATAAGAAGAGGAGATTAGTACATGCACCCGCATAAAGGGAAGACCATATGGAGACACCCAGGGTAGAGGGCCACCTATAAACCAAGCAGGAAGTCTTTAGGAGAAAGCAACCTGCTGACAGTTGACTTTGGACTTCTAGCTTCCAGTATTGTGAGAAAAAAAAATTCTGTTAAGTCATCTATTGTTTACATTTACTAGCATGGAAGCACTAGCAAATTAATACAATGCTTTAATGGGCTGAGATTCACAGTTCAAAAACCACTGCTCTACAAGGCTTTCCTCAACTCCCGCAGCACGTTTTAATAATCTTATTTTGTAGAACTTACTTTCTCTACCAGTCATTTAAGCATGAAATTATATACTAATCTTCAGCTTTGTGTGTATGCCTTGCCCCTCTGCCTTGATTATAAGATCCTTGACAGTACAAAATAATCTTGTTTTGTCATCTACCAAAAAAACAAGTACTTTCCTGAACACATAATTATTAAGTATATTTTTGTTCAGTGAATGAGATTTCTCTTTTTTCAAGGCAACTGAACAAAATCTAACCACTAAACCCTGTAAGCCCTCTTTAAAATCTTTTTTGTCCCCATACCCATCTTCCAACATCTCAATCTAAGTCAATGATAGCAACACGCTGTCAAACACAGCCTCACAGCTCTTCTTGGCCCTGCTCCAAGCAGCTATTCCCAGTCTAAGCTTCCATCATTGTTCAGAACCAACATCAGAGTTGGAATTAATGGAGTAGATATGCAAAGGTATTCTACATTCTCTCATCTCTAAAAATTATTTTATTTAATTTATTACTTTTTAAAATGAAATCACCTTGTACCATTCTGCCTACTTCAGTTTCAGCTCTTCCACAGTCAAACCTCTTGAAAGATTCTATATCCACCCTGTCTCTAATTTTCCATCTGCCATTCTCTTGTCAATCCACACCAATACGGCTTCCTTTCCACAGTCCACTCAAAAGACTCTTGCCAAAGTCACTAGGCATCTCCAGCAAACCCAATGCCATAGATGGGTTCTTCCCTCATCTTCCTATTTCCCCACATTACTCAATATACTTGCTCACTCTTTATTACTTGAAACATTCTCTACTGAATTCTTTGACCCCTCTATTTCCAGTTTTCCTTATACCAACACCAGCTATTTTACTGTTCCTCATTTGCAAGATCTCAAAGTATTGTTATCACTCAAGACTTAACTCCAGGCCCTCTTCTTTCCTCTCATCTTAATGACACATATGTCAAAAATGTGTGTGTGTGTGTGTATATGTGTGTGTGTATATATATATGTATATATATGTGTGTATATACATATACACAGTGTTTATTGGAATCATTAGTTTCACAAAATAATAGTTTATGCATCTGTATGATTCTCTCTCATACTTTCTACTCCACTATCTTATTCTATTTGATTTTTTAAATATTGGTCTTAACCAAAATTGATGTGATAACACTAATGGATTGTGACTCACAGCTCTAAAATCACTGCTTTCCCTGCAACCTTAAATAACATCTATATGCTAAACATTCCTTAATTTATCTCTCTCTCCTCACTTCCAAGCTTATAAATCCAACTGCTTCCTTACTTTATCCATTTGGCCATCTAGTAAGAAATCAAATGTAACCTCACAAAAACTAAGGTTTCTACTTTTCCCACAAATCTTTACTTCTCTCAATTAGCAAATGACACTGCATTTAATCTTGCTGAGCAAGCCTGAGAACTCTGGGCCTTGGTTTGCCCTCTCCTTAATTTCCTTCACTCATACAGAAAGAATGAACACTCAGGTCTTGTCAATTCTACACAGGGGCAAAGGTGATGATCAGGACAGTGTAACAACTTCATTCTGATGTCAAAGCATGTCAAAATGGCTTGGGGTCGCTCAAGGGCTTGGTCCCAAAGCTGTACTTCACTGCTTTGGGACAGCTGTGTAGCACCAGGCCTGTCAGGGTACTCAGCTCTCTCAAGGGTCATGAGTTTCTCTCTCCATGAAGCCCCAAGTGTGTTTCTGCCTCATCTCTGAGTGGACAAAGAAGTACAGCTGAGGCCTATTCTGAGCACAGTTCTGCAAGCCTGTTAGTTTCACCCATTCCTTCCTTCCTGGTCTCACAGCTTGCCTTTAAACATTGCCTCACAGCTTGGCTGTTATAAGAGAGAGAGGCTATAGTGGACTCAGAGTTCACTGAGAGGCCACACATTAAAAGATCAAGTTATCAAATGATTAATTTCCTACTTTTATGTATTTATTAAAAATAAATTATTTAAACTGTTTATAATGCCTTTAATACTTAATATTGGGTTCCCTTGTGGCTCAGCTGGTAAAAAATCCTTCTGCAATGCAGGAGACCTGGGTTTGATGCCTGGGTTGGGCAAATCCCCTGGAGAAGGGAAAGACTACCCATTCCAGTATTCTGGCCTTGGCTGGACTGGCAGGGTCTACAAAAGCTGTGGGAAGCCAGGGCTCCAGGGCTCCATATCTGCACATTCCTCTCCCTGCCTCAGTCTCTCTTTGCCTGCGACTGTAACCTCCATCTTTCTTCCACTGGCAGTAAGTTCCCATACTTTGCCTGCCAAGAACCAAGGCAGAAGGGAAAAAGGAGTAGGAAAATTGAACGTTCTTTTTAAAAAGCTGTTATCAAAAGACAAAACTATTCTATGCTATTAGAGGTCATAAAATAATTCAAAGAGATGCCCAGAGGGGTATGAACTGGAAAAGGGGTAAAGGGAATGAGCTTTCTGGGTGCTGGAAATGTGCAACATCTGGACCTGGTTACAGAGGCATATATGCATGCTAAAATTCATCAGGCTAGTGATGTTGGAGAAGACTCGTGAGAGTCCCTTGGACTGCAAGGAGATCCAACCAGTCCATTCTAAAGGAGATCAGTGCTGGGTGTTCTTTGGAAGGAATGATGCTAAAGCTGAAATTCCAACACTTTGGCCACCTCATGCAAGAGTTGACACATTGGAAAAGACTCTGATGCTGGGAGGGATTGGGGGCAGGAGGAGAAAGGGACAACACAGGATGAGATGGCTGGATGGCATCACCAACTCAATGGACATGAGTTTGAGTGAACTCCAGGAGCTGGTGATGGACAGGGAGGCCTGGCATGCTGTAATTCACGGGGTTGCAAAGAGTCGGACATGACTGAGCGACTGAACTGAACTGATATATCTTTACCACTTATTTGTTGTTGTTCAGTCCTTCAATCGTGTCCAACTCTTTTTGACCCCATGGACTGCAGCATGCCAGGCTTCCCTGTCCTTCACCATCTGCTGGAGCTTGCCCAAACTCGTGTCCATTGAGTCTGTGATGCTATCCAATCATCTCATCCTCTGTTGTTTTCTATTCCTGACTTCAATCTTTCCTAGCATCAGGGTCTTTTCTAGTGAATCAATTCTTTGCATCAGGTGGCCAAAGTATTGGAGCTTCAGAATCAGCATCAGTCCTTCCAATGAGTATTCAGGACTGATTTCCTTTAGGATGGACTGGTTGGATCTCCTTGCTATCCAAAGGACTCTCAAGAGTCTTCTCCAACACCACAGTTCAAAAGCATCAATTCTTCTGCACACAGCCTTCTTTATGTTCCAACTCCCACATCTATACATCACTACTGGAGAAACCATAACTTTACTATATGGACCTTTGTTGGCAAAGCAACATCTCTGCTTTTTAACATGCTGCCTAGGTTTGTCACAGCTTTTCTTCCAAGGAGAAAGCATCTTTTAATTTCATGGCTGCAGTCAGCATCTGCAGTGAGTTTGGACCCCAGGAAAATAAATTTTGTCACTATTTCCATTGTTTCCCCACCTATTTGCCATGAAGTGATGGGACCAGATGTCATGATCTGAATATTGAGTTTTCTGAATGTTGAGTTTTAAACCAGCTTTTTCACTCTCCTCTTTCACCTTTATCAAGAGGCTCTTTAGTACCTCTTTGCTTTCTGACATAAGGGTGGTATTATCTGTATCTTTGAGATTATTGATATTTATTCTGGCAATCTTGATTCCAGCTTGTGTTTCATCCAGCTTGGCATTTCTCATGATGTACTTTGCATATAATTTAAATAAGCAGGGTGACAATATACAGCCTTGATGTACTCCTTTCCCTGTTTGGAACCAGTCTGTTGTTCCATGTCCAGTTCTAACTGTTGCTTCTTGACCTGCATGCAGATTTCTCAGGAGGCAGGTAAAGTGCTATTTCCATGTTATACCTCAAGACAGAGTAAAAATACTGAAATACATGAAAACTGCTACAAATATTCCACATCAAACTAATTTTTATAAACTTCTACACAGTCAAAAGAGCTTCCCAGGTGGCTCAGTGTTTAAAAAAAAAACGCCTGCCAATGCAGGAGATGTGGGTTTGATACCTGGGTTCGAAAGATCCCCTGGAGAAGGAAATGGCTACCCACATCAGTATTCTTGCCTGGAATATCCCATGGACAGACAACCTGGTGGGCTACAGTCCATGGGGTTGCAAAGAGTCAGGCACAATTAAGCAACTGAACATGCCTGCACACACATAGTCAAAAGAATTATTTTTTGATAATTTTGGCAAAGTTAGTCATTATTTACACAGCAACATCTAAAAAACCCTAAAAATGGACAAGATGTTTACAGGACAGAAAATGACTTCAGAAGGATCTGCAAAAGAGAGCTGGTTAAAACTGAAAAATCCCATGTGATCCAGCAATACCACTAGTGGACACATACCAGAGAAATGGTGATTCAAAACAATACATGCACCCCAATGTTCTTTGCAGCACTATTTACAATAATCAGGA
The DNA here is from genome assembly GCF_023091745.1 of Budorcas taxicolor. NCBI lineage: Eukaryota > Metazoa > Chordata > Mammalia > Artiodactyla > Bovidae > Budorcas > Budorcas taxicolor. Next base: position 73,686,865 of record NC_068918.1, on the reverse strand, counting down.
CATGGAAATAACTTAAATGTCCATCAACTAAGGAATAGATGAAGATGTGTGCTGAATATATATGATAGAATATTATTCAGCCATAAAAGAAACACGAATTATGGCTTTTGAATTATGGTTTTCTCTGGGTATATGCCTAGTAGTGAGATTGCTGGGTCATATGTTAGCTCTATTTTTCATTTTTTAAAGAATCTCCATACTGTCCTCCATAGCAGCAGTATCAATTTACCTTCCCACCAACAGTGTAAGAGGTTTACCTTTTTTTCCACACCCTCTCTAGCATTTATTGTTTGTAAATATTTTTGATGAAAGCCATTCTGACCAGTATGAGGTGATACCTCATTGCAGTTTTGATTTGCTGATATTGAGCACCTTTCCATGTGTTTGTTGGCCATCAATAAATTAAAAGACGCTTACTCCTTGGAAGAAAAGTTATGACCAACCTAGACAGCATATTCAAAAGCAGAGACATTACTTTGCCAACAAAGGTCCATCTAGTCAAGGCTATGGTTTTTCCTGTGGTCATGTATGGATGTGAGAGTTGGACTGTGAAGAAGGCTGAGCACCAAAGAATTGATGCGTTTGAACTGTGGTGTTGGAGAAGACTCTTGAGAGTCCCTTGGACTGCAAGGAGATCCAACCAGTCCATTCTGAAGGAGATCAGCCCTGGGATTTCTTTGGAAGGAATGATGTTAAAGCTGAAACTCCAGTACTTTGGCCACCTCATGCGAAGAGTTGACTTATTGCAAAAGACTTTGATGCTGGGAGGGGTTGAGGGCAGGAGGAAAAGGGGACCACAGAGGATGAGATGGCTGGATGGCATCACTGACTCGATGGACGTGAGTCTGAGTGAACTCCTGGAGTTGGTGATGGACAGGGAGGCCTGGCGTGCTGCAATTCATGGGGTCACAGAGTCGGACACGACTGAGCAACTGAACTGAACTGAACTGAACCCATTTTTTGATTTTTTAAAATATATATATTGTGTTCAGGAGATGATTTTATGAGCCCAAATTCTTGCATCTTTTCACATCTAAAAAAGCAGTAAAATTATTAAGAGAAACATCTGTTCCTGGTGATGACCAGCAACCTTCTCATGACTAGCAGCAACCTTTTAACAATCAAAATATGTTTGTTTGCACATATCCCCCAAATCACATAAACACTGACCTTCCCCCCTTTCCTCTTCAGAGAAGTTCCTTAGAACTATCTGATAGGCTGTCTCCTGGGCTATTGTCCCACTCATTTTGTCCCACAGAAAACTTAACCTACAACTCGCACATTGAGCTTTTTTTTTTTCCGTCAACACCAGATTACAATGAGTTGAAGCATGGGTGGGAGAAGATGATACAAAGATATACAATACAGTTTTTTTTTTTAACTTGGCTGTAAGTGGAATAAAAATATGACTAAGAATGCAAATGTAAAATTAATTCAAATATCAGAAATGTCATAAAGTCACATTCTACCCTAGAACCTCAAAACTTAACATTGAGTAAAAGTTGAAGTAGGCCGACTTTAGACTGCTGAAGCATCAAAAGTAGTTTTATAGAGATATTTTGCCTATAAGGAAGGCTCCCCAGTGTTCATTCCAGGAGCATATTGGAAGAACCTAGGTCACTTACCTATGCACTGTACACACACTCCTGAACAAGAAGGTACTCTTCATTCATTCAACATTATACAACTGAACCCTGAAGGCCCACAAAGGACGAAGCCCCACACCTGGTGCTAAGCATACAATAGCAAGCAAAATGGACCCAATCCATACCCTTCAATTACTTATATAGATTCACAAAAATAATTCTAAGGGCTGTGAGGGAAAGATGTAGAATGAGATCACTTAACAAGAGGGACTTGAATTAGTCTGAGGGATGGGAGTGTGGTAGGAAAGACTTTGCCAAGGAAGTGGAGTTTGAGGTGAAATCAGAAGGATGAAGAGGAGTTACTTTGACTGGAGGGGATGGTGTATACATTGGGAGAGGGGAAGCATTTTAGATGTACGAGGGAGAAGGTGGTGAATGAAAGATGGACTGTGGTGGGAGTGCTGAGACCAAGGGAGTGGGTGGTAAAAGATGAGTGAAGAGTCAGGTAGGGGTCAAAGCATGAAGGGTCTCATGGCATGTTTCCATGACTTCGGAAAACCACGGAAAGCTTTTTTTTTTTTTTTTTTTTGGCTGTGCTGTGTCTTCATTGCTTTGTTTGAGCTTCCTCTAGTTGCAGTGAGGAGGGGCTACTCTTTATTGTGGTGCACAGGCTCTTCATTGCTGTGTCTTGTCTTGTTGTGGAGCACAGGCTCTAGACCTTGAGGGTTTCAGTAGTTGCAGAGCGCATAGAGCTCAGCCTCAGTAGTTGTGGCACATGGACTTAGCGGAACCATGGCATGTGGGATCTTCCTGGACCAGGGGATCAACTCCATTTCCCCTACATTGGCAAACTAATTCCTATCCACTATACCACCAGGAAAGTCCCTTTGCCAAGTCTTTAAGCAAAGGAATAACATAACCAGATTTTAATTTTAAAACATTTTAGCAGAAAGAAGAATAAACTGAAGGGACATGGTGGTGATAGAAGAAGTTAAAAAAAAAAAAGACAAAATTTTAGCAACATTAATAGGGTTTGGCAAATTAGTAAAGAAAAAAAGTCTTAAAGATTGTGGAATATAATAAGCATAGAGTCTAGAATACTAAAAATACTTGTTCTATGGGTCCCTTGAAATTCTGAAGAAGAGTAAACAGCAAAATGAGCCACCAAGGACACAATAAATTTGCAGCTTCCTATTTCTGCCTATTTATATGTCATAAGATGATATAAAACCAAGTACAGTGGCTTGACTGAGTATCTGGCTGGAAGGCAGTCCCACAAATGTACATCTGCAAGGTTTGGACTTGACTTAAATAGAAAGTCTGAAGAAAGTCAGGTCATCTCTTGAAAACTGTGCCCTAGGTTTTTTGTCCTGTATAGAACTGCTAGCTGGAAATAGCAAGAGAATGCTATTTGTAAAATTGAGCTGAGTGTTGGTTGCAGCTATATTAGAGTAATACATCTGGTGGACCCAAGAACGTCAGGGCATGCTCCTCTTTCCCTTCCTTGATTGTGTGTACTTATTCTTTAAGACTGAATCTGTAGGTCATGTTGTGAGCTGTCTGTCTCTCTTACTGTTTAAGGTACACACCACAAACACTCTGGTCTGATTTGGCTTGATTAGATACTGTGCAGCAATCTAGCCACATGTTGGCAAGATGTGTTAATTCTTGTAGACAGTTGTAGCATCAATTAGCACTTGGGAGTGGTTATTTGGTCAATTCAGTTCCAGTCAATCAACATTTATTGAACACCAGGCACTAATGTACTAGGCACTGAGCTATACACTAGGAAATAAAGATCCCTAAGAAATAGTCATTGTCTTTAAGGAGTCTATAGTGTGGTCTGGGAGTTGGTGAGGGACAGGGAAGCCTGCTGTGCTGCAGTCCGTGAGGTCGCAAAAAATCACACAAGACTGAGTGACTGAAGTGACTGATAGCACAGTCTAAGTGGTGCTAATGATAAAGAACACATTTGCCAATGTAGGAGACGCAGGAGACCAGGGTTCAATCCCTTGGTCAGGAAGATCCCCTGGAGGAAGGCACAGCAACCCACTCTAGTACTCTCGCCTGGAGAATCCCATGGACAGAGGAGCCTGGTGGGCTACAGTCCATAGGGTTGCAAAGAGTTGGACATGACAGAAGTGACTTAACATACATACCTACAAGGAGCTACAGTTCCCAAAGTTCCTCTGTTCATGGGATTTTCTAGGCAAGAATACTCTAGTGGGTTGCCATTTCTTTCTCCAGGGGATCTTCTGAACACAGGAATCAAGCCTGTGTCTCCTGAATTGGCAGGTGGATTCTCTACCACTCAGCCACCAAGGAAGCCCAATTCTGTACAGATTGTTAAAATCTGTTTCAGTGAACACCACATCATATTGTTATTGAATTCTCAGACATTTATTTCTCTCAGTAGCCAGGGACTTCCGAAAGGATGAGGGACATGTCTAATTAATCTTTATAGCCTCTAAACTGAGCACAGTTTCTGGAGTATAGATGTTCAATATGTATTTATTGAGACTGAGGTTTTATCCCCAGCCCTATTGAGCAATTCATTTAATAACTATGTGCTTTTAGCTTCTTGTGAAAATGTAGATGAGAATGGCCTGTCTGCCTCCACAAGGTCAAATGAGTTAATAAAAGTGAGAACACTTTGGGAACTAACAAGACAGAACGGATAAATTATTATTGTTATGAGGGAGGGCCAGACTGTTTAGGAAAGCGGTAGAACTGAAAGTTGTCTATAGAACACATGGAGAGATTGCTTTTGTGTTCCTCTTATTTACATGCAATTCTCCAAGTGAAATGGAAAAACCTTGGAGAATTGCATGTAAATTCTGTGTCTGAGGGGAGACAGAAGACAAGAAGAGAAACAATCACCCAGGTCCCAGAATCGTATGACCAAATTCTCATCCTTCATTTCCTACGGTGTTTGGTCAGGGAGGTGGCTCAGGAATACTACAGCAGATGCTGGAGCTGTTCTGATCATCTCTCCCCCGAGCACCCACTGTTCTGAGGGACACCCACAGCTTCTGACTGCCAACTTCTAACTTTCTGCTCTGTGCTCTGTACAAAACCCAGGCTCAAATTCCTTGGTGCTAATGTGCTTGGCAGCAGCTGTCAACCAATGATGGAGTAGATGTTGGTGGAGAAATACCCCAGTTTCCTCCCCTTCTGGATGGGAGAGCTCTGCTTTACAAAGTGGCTTAGAGGCCATCTGAGACATGGTGCCCTAAGTGCCCAGAGCAGACTCTTCTCACTGCATATCTGCACGGCTTCCCTTTTATCCCAGTGCCTTTTTCTCCACTTCTTTGTCAGTATTTCCTGGAATCCCCCTGCAAGGAAACTATCTGTATCCAAATCCTTGTCTCGGCCTCTAGAGAATCCAAGTCAGAATAACCCACCTCCCACAAAGCATTTAATACAAAAAAATATATTTGCAAGTGAGTTCCCCTGGTAGCTCAAAGTATTTGTGTTTTAATATAAAATATATTAACAAACAGGTTTCCCTGGTGGCTCAGATGGTAAAGAATCTGCCTGCAATGTAGGAGACCTGGGTTCAACCCCTGGGTTGAGAAGATCCCCTGGAGAAGGGAATGGCTATCCACTCCAGTATTCTTGCTTAGAGAATTCCATGGACAGAGGAGCCTGGAGGGCTATAGTCCTTCAGGTCACAAAGAGCCAAACACAACTGTTTGACTAAAACACACATGTTAAAAATATATAGATTTATTAAACAATAACTATAGATGCAAAATATATAATGTGAACATATAAATAAAAACATATAAACATATAGAAGCAGACCTCAGATATATTGTAGGCTCAGTTCCAGACCACCGCAACAAAGCAAATATCACAATAAAGCAAGCCATGTGAAGTTTTTGGTTTCCCAATGCATATAAAAGTTATGCTTACACTACATTGTAGTCTATTGAGTATACAATAGCATTATGTCTAAAAAAGTACATATCTCAGTTAAAAAAAATATGGCAAAGAAATGCTAAGTTACATAGTAATATAAATAATCACTTTATCAAAAATCACAGATCAGCATAATAGCCATAATAATAATGAAAATTATGAAATAGTGTGAGAATTACTAAAATGTGATACAGAGACATGAAATGAGAAAATAGTTGTTGAAAGATGGCACCAAAAGACTCACTCAGATTTGCCACAAACCTTCAATTTATAGGAAATGCAGCATCTGCAAAGACCAATAAAGTGAAGTACAATAAAATGAGATATGCTTATAAAATAAATAAAATTATATGAAATTAAAAATTACTATTGCCTCTTGCACAAATAGACCTTCTTTGGGTTCATAAAGAGTCTTTAGTACAGTGCTGTTTTATCAGAAGAAACAAAGGGCAGAACAGGTTACTGCAGACACTGGAATCATAGGAAACTATTTCAAGAGCATCATTCCAGGGGGTCAGGTGGACATGAGGCCAACCTACTGCTCCCTGGGAGAGTGTAGGATGGTGGGGCCCAGGCTCAGATCTTCAGGGATATCAGTCCTTCAGACATAAGATGAGATTTATCGCAAATGACCCAAGCATCTTCACCCCTAGTGCCGGAGCTTCAATCTCTCTCTTTCCTGAGTTTCTTTTCAGTCACTGGGAAGCAAAGGACAGGACAAGTCCCCTGTCTTTTTCTTTCTCCCAATGTTGAACTGATTGATTAAAATGAAGAAAGACTGCTTTTTATCAGCATTCTGACAGCCATGGCAGATTATTCCTCAAACTTTACTACCTTTAGACTTCTAGCTTCTTCCCCAATATTGTTTTCAACATTTCAGAGAATAAATTAGATACAATTTTTACTGTGGCTTGAATATACAGTATGGACATCAGAGCTGAAGCCTGCCTCCTTACCAGTAAGGTCGGTCCCAGATAAGTAACAGACAACCACAGAAACCATTTAGTCCCAGAACCATGGCCAGGGGATAAAAAGTGCCCTAGAGAGTGTAGAAATTTAAAAAAGCATGCACATTTTAGCAAACAGACTGAAATCTTTTACTTTTTAAAAATCCACCTGAAATCTCTCAAGTGAGAGATTAATGAGTAACAACAAAGAAGCTCTGGAGACAGGTGGAGTGAGATAATATACAAACTTGATCTGAACATAAGGGTGTGCTCTGGCCATTTCAACCACTTTCCCAATCAGACCTGATGGCAGAGAGTAAGTCACACTGATTGCTGAACAGCTGAAGTGATTACGTCACCCACTGTGTAACAGTTTGGGCATTTGCAGGTGACAGTGCATTTGCTGTGTAAAGTGACCGCTGGCAGCCGTTCAGAAACCCTAGCTAAATTTAGAAATGGGTTTCAGAACAACATCAGCTGATGCCAAATCAATTCGATAACTGACCCTAGGTGAAGACACTAGAAGGGAGCCTGTTTTGGAAACAGAACATTTTCAAATTAAAGGGTTGATTTTGTCATATCATCTTCATTCTGGGATTCTTTTTCATTCATGAATTGCTTATTTTACTGCTTCTCCACAATTAATATAGTAAATTGTTCACTAGGCATTTCACATTTCATTCATTCATTCACTCTATACATATTTATTGAGGACTTACCACTATCTAAAATTTACCTAAAGAGAATTAAGTTATTGAGGATATGGACTGTGTCACATAATTGGTCATGGCGAACATAAGGCTAATTGAACTGAAGATACTAGCAGGATCTGGAATGCTGTGTGGCCTCTCTCTCCCTCTGTCTCTCACTCTCTTCTCTCAGACAGACACAAACACACACACACACACACACAGCCTCAGAATTGTGAGCATTCAAGGTCAATATATAAATAGCAAAACTATAACAGTAGAAAAATACCTCCATGATTTCTGGGAGTTAAGATACCCAAGGGCTAAGCTAGATTCTGCCAGTGACTTTCAGTTTGACCTTCAGCAAATAAATTCATCTCACTCCACCTCAATTTCCTATGAAAGTGAGAACTTTCTCTGCTAGTTTTTCTACTTTATCCTCAGCTTCCAGAATAGAGCCTAGCACTGGTAAAACCTCAATAAATATCTCTTGAATGAATGAATAAAATGGTTTGGCTTCAGATGGCCAGGGTGTGGTGGGCTAGACCACAGATGAATTAGAATGACTTGTTCACTGTCTCTGACCTACGGCCTTACTAAAAGCAGACTGAGTGGCCTTCATTGGCCTTTCACTTTAGACTCTCCAACTAATCTAAGTGTTAGATCTCTAGTCACTCTGATGGTGAGGGCTGATGAGTCTAAGAAAAAGCAAGAGCAAGGGGAGAAATTCACTCCAATGCCTCACACAGAACTGGTGCAGGTGTTGGATATAAGAAGGGTAAAGTGGGGTGGGTATGGGGAGATAGTTTTGGTGGAGACAGAACACATATGAGTTTAGGTCTTGTCATAGTAAAAAGGCACTGAAACAAAAAATATCCAGTGATAGTAAAAAGGCACTGAAACAAAAAATATCCAGTGACATCTTTTCTGATTGCTTTGGGCAAACTTCAGTGCTAATTTCTCTGTGATTCCACTGCATCTTGTATTACACTATAGTTCATTCCCCTTCATGAATCACAACCTTGCCATGGTGAAGGGGCTTGCATAACTCAAAGAAGCTGTGAGTCATGCTATACAGGGCCACTCAAGATGGACAGGTCATAGCCAAGATTTCTGACAAACCAAGATCCACTGGAGGAAGGAATGGCAACCCACTCCAGCATTCTTGATGCTAGAACCCCGGCAAGAATATTGTTCTTTCATGAACAGTATGGAAATGCAAAAAGATATGATACCGGTAGATGAGCCCCTCAGATTGGAAGGCATCCAATATGCTACTGGGGAAGGGTAGAGGGCAATTACTAATAGCTCAAGAAAGAAGGAAGCACCTGGGCCAAAGCAGAAACAATGCTCAGCTGTGGATGTGTCTGGTGGTGAAAGTAAAGTCTGACACTGTAAAAAAAAAAAAGTATCGCATAGGAACCTGGAATGTTAGGGCCATGGATTAAGGTAAATTGGACATGGTCAAGAAGGAAATGGCAAGAGTGAAACATCAACATCTTAGGAATCAGTGAACTAAAATGAATGGGAATGGGCGAATTTAATTCAGATGACCATTACTCCCTTGAAGGGATTAAGATGGCCAAGAATCCCTTTGAAGAAATGGAGTAACCCTCATATTCAACAAAAGAGTCAGATGCAGTACTTGGGTACAACATCAAAAATGATAGAATGATCTTGGTTACTATCCAAGGCAAACCATTCAATATTACAGTAATCCAAGTCTATGCCCCAACTACTGATGCTTAAAACGCTGAAGTTGATCAGTTCTATGAAGATCTACAACACCTTTTAGAACTAACTCCCCCAAAAGATCTCATTTTCATCATAGGGGATTGGAATGTAAAAGTAGGAAGTCAAGAGATACCCAGAATAATAGGGAAGTTTGGCCTTGGAGTACAAAATTAAGCAGGGCAAAGGCTAATAGAGTTTTGTCAAGAGAACTTGCTGGCCATAGCAAACACTCTCTTTCAAGAGACAACTCTCCAAATAGACATCACCAGATGGTCAATACCAAAATCAGATTAACTGTGGTCTTTGTAGCTGAAGATGGAGAAGCTCTATACACTCAGCAAAAACAAACTGGGAGCTGACGGGCTCATACCATGAACTGTTTATTGCAAAGTGAAAGTGAAAGTGAAATCACTCAGTCGTGTCCGATTCTTTGCGACCCCATGGACTGTAGCCTATCAGGCTCCTCCGTCCATGGGATTTTCCAGGCAAGAGTGCTGGAGTGGATTGCCATTTCCTTCTTCAGGGGATCTTCCCAACCCAGGAATCAAACCCGGGTTTCCCACATTGCAGGCAGACACTTTACCATCTGAGCCACCAGGGAAGCTAATTGCAAAACTCAAGCTTAAATTGAAAAAGTCGGGGAAACGGCTAGGCCATTCAAGTATGACCTAAACCAAATTGCTTATGATTATACAGTAGAAGTGACAAATAGATTCAAGGGATTAGATCTGATAGACAGAGTTCTTGAACTATAGACAGAAGTTCATAACATTATATAAGAGGCAGTGACCAAAACCATTTCAAAGAAAAAGAAATACAGGAAGGCAAAGAGGTTATCTGAGGACAGTTTACAACTACCTGAAGAAAGAAGACAAGTGAAAGGCAAAGGAGAAAGGGGAAAAATATACCCCACTTAATGTAGACTTTCAGGGAATAGCAAGGAGAGAAAAGAAAGCCTTCTTAAACACAATGTAAAGAAATAGAGGGAAACAATAGAGTGGGAAAGGCTACAGATAGCTTTAAAAAAATTAGAGATATCAAGGGAATATTTCATTCAAGAATGTATATGATAAAGGACAGAAATAGTAAGGACCTAACAGAAGCAGAAGAGATTAAGAAGAAGTGCCAAGAATATACAGAAGAACTACACAAAAAAGGTCTCAATGAGCTGGTGGTGTGAGCTGATAACCTCAGTGGTGTGGTTATTTGCCTTGAGTTAGACATCCTGGAGTGTGAAGTCAAGAGGGCCTTAGGAAGCATTGCAACAAACAAAGCTAGTGTAAGTGATGGAATTCCAGCTGAAGTATTTAAAATCCTAAAGTATGATGCTACTAAAGTGCTGCACTCAATACATCAGCAAATTTGGAAAACTCAGCATTGGCCACAGGACTGGAAAATGTCAGTTTTCATTCCAATCCCAAAGAAAGGCAATGCCAAAGAACATTCAAAGTGAAAAGTGAAAGTGAAAATTGCTCAGTAGTGTCAGACTCTTCACAGCCCCATGGACTATACAGTCCAAGGAATTCTCCAGACCAGAATACTGAAGTGGGTAGCCATTCCCTTCTCCAGGGGATCTTCCAAGCCTAGGAATCAAACCCAGGTATACAATTGTGCTCATTTCACATGCTATCACGGTTGTGCACAAAATCCTTCAAGCTAGGCTTCAACAATACGTGAATCAAGAACTTCCAGATGTACAAGCTGGGTTTAGAAAAGACAGAAGAATCAGGGCTCAAATTGATAAAATCTGTTGGCTCACAGAGAAAGCAAGGGAATTCCAGAAAAATACCTGACTCATTGACTACACTAAAGCCTTTGACTGTGTAGATTGCAAAAAACTGTGGCAACTTCTTAAAGAGATGGGAATACCAGACCATTTTACCCATCTCCTGAGAAACCTGTATGCAGGTCAAGAAGCAGCAGTTAGAACCAGACATAGAACAGTGGACTGGTTCAAAACTGGGAAAGGAGTACAACAAGGCTGTATATTGTCAACCTGTTTATTTTATATGCAGAGTACATCATGCAAAATGCTGGGTTGGATGACTCACAAGCTGGAAACAAGATTTCCAGGAGAAATATCACCAATCTCAGATATGCAGATGATACCACTCTAATGGCAGAAAGTGAAGAGGAACTAAAGAGCCTCTTGATGAAGCTGAAGGAAGAGAGTGAAAAAGCAGACTTGAAACTCAGCATTCAAAAAGCTAAGATCATGGTATCCAGTTCATGGTATCCAGTCCCATAATTTCATGACAAATACAAAGGGAAAAAGTGGAAGCAATGACAGATTTTCTTTTCTTGGGCTCCACAATCACTGTGGATGGTGACTGCAGCCATGAAATTGAAAGACGTTTCTTAGAAGGAAAGTTATGACAAACCTAGACAGCTTATTCAAAAGCAGGTGATTCATGTTGATGTATGGCTAGAAACCAACACAATATTTTAAAGCAATTATCCTTCAATTAAAAATAAATAAATTAAGAAAAATATCAGAGATGTCACTTTGCTAACAAAGATCCATATGGTCAAACCTATGGTTTTCTCAGTAGTCATGGACAGATGTGAGAGTTGGACCATAAAGAAGGCTGAGAGTCAAAGAATTGGTGCTTTCATATTGTGCTGGAGAAGACTCTTGAGAGTTCCTTGGACTGCAAGGAGATCAAACCAGTCAATCATAAAGGAAATTAACCCTGAATATTCATTGGAAGACTGATGCTGAAGCTGAAGCTCCAGTACCTTGGCCACCTAACGCGAAGAGCTGTCTCATTGGAAAAGTCTCCGGTGCTCAGAGAGACTGAAGGCAATAACAGAGGATGAGATGGCTATATAGCATCACCAACTCAACGGACATTGAATTTGAGCAAACTCCAGGAGATGGTGGAGGACAGAGGATCCTGGCCTGCTGCAGTCCACCAGCTGGCTAAGAGGCAAAGAGTCCATTGTTCAGATTTAGCTACTGAACAACTCAACAAATGTTGAGTTCATTCTCAACATTTGTTTGCATAACCCTAAGGTTATGAGTTCACAAAGACTAAAATGCTTAGAACACAGTAGGTGCTTAATACATTTTCAAGTTTAGTTTATATGTGATAATTTTCTTGCCCGAAGAAACAAAGATGATAATGCACCTTTGTTCACAAAGTGAAAGAGGGAAGCTGTTTCCTCACGCTGTCCTCTGAAACATTTTTCAGTTCTCTTCTTCTTCCATGCAAATGATTAATCACTTCCTTATCTTCCAACAATTGGTGCTTTAGGTCACCCACAAAATGCAAACATAACCTGGTAAGGTAAGGAGATCTTGCTCTCCAAAGGTGAATTGGAGAGCATCTTTTTTTCTGTGGTAAACATTCTGAGCTTGCAATAAATAAAATCAGAAAGAAAGAAAACATTGGCTTCATTACAGCAAATGATTCCCATACAGCCAGGAAGTGGTTTTCACATGGATTGATCAGGAATCGTTATTAAACAAAATTTATTGTAAGCAAGCAAACAAACCTGTAGAGCATAGTCACAATCGTCCATCTGCCAGTTTGTCATAGACTTAGCCTCTTTGGATAGTTCTTAAGTTCATTCTAAAATGCTTCATTTGAATACATTTTAATAGGTTACATAACATTATAAGTACGGAAAGGACACCCCAAAACAACCTGTTTGTTCATTTAATTACCTGGGGGCACCATTGCCAGTTAGTAATTGGCTCCAGTGATAAACAAAAGTGAAGTGAATTGGATCTAGTGATAAACAAAAACTTGATGGATTAGGTTCAAGTTTGATTTCTTAGATAGGGATTCTAGTTGTTGAGGATCTGAGTGAGAAGGCAGAGGTTCAGCTTCTTTGTCAAGAGGATGGGGTCTCCTAACTCTGATTTACAAGCCACTAGGGCTCTCTGACCTAATTTTCTACCTGAGTTCTCCTAACTACATCACTTGGAAACTGTTGGACTTTCCCATCTCCACTCCCTGGCATCTCAGAGTAGCTCACTGGACATGATTCCTTCACAGGAAGTGACCTCTGTAGAAGGAATGCTGGCAATCTTTGGTTTATAGGGCTTTGTCCCTGACTAAAGCAATAATATATGAGCTTTCTATCAGGCTGGGCATGGTGAGATGACCACTATTTTTCTTTGTTTATGAGAAGCATTTTAGGCTTAGAATGAATGTCTTTTTTCACCTTTGTATATGAGGGATTCATCAGTTTAACTTGAACTGCCAACTCAGGTTAAAATATGATAAAAGTCAGTGATAGTGACTGACTATCACTAAGATAAGTGATTTTATTTATTATAAAATTAAATTTCATTTATCATAAAAGTTTATTAGTAAAATTAGCAAAGAAACATTAATTCAAACATTGGTAAACTATTCTATTCATTCAACAAATTTGTATTGAAAGCTTTTTATGAACTGAAGTGTTGTGTTGGGTTTTTATATGGGAAGGACTCACAGTCTATTAGAGGAGATTAAGCCAAAGAATATGTTACTATTATACAGAGTAAAAGAACATTGAGAAAGGACCTTGACTCAATTTCACCTGAGTTCCTATCCTGTATTATGAGCTCCTGGGTATTTTACATTTATTGTATCACTGCTAAAAGACTGACATAATCAAAGAATCATTGAGAATAATAGTAGCCATTTTTACAACAGTTAAGGCCTTGAAAAGACATTTTTATGCACTCATATGGAATCAGTTCAGTTGTTCAGTCGTGTCTGACTCTTTGCAACCCCATGAACCACAGCACACCAGGCCTCCCTGTCCATCACCAACTCCCGGAGTCTACCCAAACCCATGTCCGTTGAGTCAGTGATGCCATCCAACCATCTCATCCTCTGCTGTCCCCTTCTCCTCCTGCCCTCAATCTTTCCCAGCATCAGGGTCTTTTCAAATGAGTCAGCTCTTCGCATCAGGTGGCCAAAGTATTGGAGTTTCAGCTTCAACATCAGTCCTTCCGATGAATATGCATAAATAATTCAGGAAGTGTGCCTGCATAAGAATAGGTGCTTGATTTTTGTCCAGATGGAGATGACGGTGGGTAGAGGAAAAGAGGTGATAGACAACGAATTTGAGAAGGGGGTCCTGAGAACTGTAGCTAATGTAATAGCTGGAACATTTTCACTTATCCATTTGTCTACTAACCAAGTGCACGTACCTCCCTATACAGAAGTGTTCATTTAAAAAGAAAGAGATCTTGGCAAGAAGAGATTGGTTAGAAAGAAGAAACCAGGTAAATGTATCTGGGGAAATTATCTGTTTCCACTTGTCCTGCCACAAGCTACTATTAATGAGCATCAACTCCACACGAGGCACTAAACCCAGATGCACTGAGAAAATCAGCTCAATTCCACAACACTGGTACCAGCCAGGCATTGTTATCCACTTGTACAGATGAAGATGCCAGCCTCTGAGCAGTAAAGGATTTATCCAGACTGACTCTGAGTGGCAGAACTGGACTATGAAACCAGGTCTGTTGTGTTCCAGTACCTATATTCCACCACCACCCCAATTTAGTGTTGGACTGTGGATGCAAAAGAATTTGTGAAAGCCAAGATTAAACAGGGAAAATACTTAGGGAGGTCCTTGGGGAAAAATATCAGAGCAAAAACATATTCACTTGCATCACAGAGGAGATAGACTATAAACTCCAAGTTGCTCACTTCTGCTGGCTTGCTTTTGCCTGATCATTTCCTGATTTGTATTTGGTATTAAAAAAACTGCCAATGCTATAACATAGAATTAATGAGACTGAAATGACAAAAGCTATAAACAAAGAGAGACAGGTTTCATCTAACACTAGTAAGTGAAATATATAAAAGAGAAAATAAAGTAGCAGGTTTTGTAAAGCTCAACTTCTGCAATAAGTAAAGGAAAAATATGTTTCATGTTCTACTAATAGTATAGTAAATGTATCCTTTATGAGTAGTCATGTAAATTTTAAAACTATTCAATTTTCCCTTCTTTTTCTTATTTTACAGTTTCTTACATTGATTTTATTTACAGTACCTTCCTAATTGCTAGGTTTTATTTTTTAATTGGCTAGTGAAATCATTACAAACAAGCTTGCAGTGACATTCTTTAAAACTAGGAACTCTTGGCACTGATACTATGAAAGTTCAGACTTCTGAACTTTCAAAATTGTTGGCCCAGTAATAATGTTTGATTGGTAATCTTTGTCAGGAGAGCATTCTTAAGTTTCAATTTTTAAAAAAATCTTTGACATCCTTCACAGCATTTTTGTAGACCAATTATTTTCTCCTTGGGTTATTACTAAGATCTCTGCATGGTATACAAATTTTGCTTTCTGTTTTTCCATTTTTCCATTCAAAATGTAATTTCCTTATAGACAATCAAAACAATAAATGCCTTGATCTTCAATACTGTAATAACTTGAAGCTATATTTTGACTGGGCTTCCCTGGCAACTCAGCTGCAATGCAGGTTTACCTACAATGCAGGAGAATTGCAGGAAGAATCCACCTGCAATTCAGGAGACCCCAGTTTGATTCCTGATTTGGGAAGATCCCTTGGAGGGGGGCATGGTAACCCACTCCATTATTCTTGCCCGGAGAATCCCCATGGACAGAGCAGCCTGGCAGACTACAGTCCACGGGGTTGCAAAGAGTCAGACACGACTGAGCGACTAAGCGCAGCACGTAGTTTGACTAATTGTGATGATGGTACCGTGTTAGAACAGGAATAGAAATTTAGCTTTATGTTTCCAAGATCAAGAATTTTCACACCTCAAGAAAACCTTTTATTTGTTTGCCAGAATCAATGGCCAGACTTATAGTTTCAAATACCCATGCCCTCAGATAATACGAACTATCAAAAAGACTTCTAGGACAGGTCCTTCCAGCCTAAATCTGATCTCTCTATTCTCTCTTGGCTGGTGTGTGTGCATGTGTTCATTTAGATTGGTATGAATCTTGAAAAACAGATAAATTAATTTTTCAAAAGGCAGGTAGGAATATACAGAGAAAAAAAGGGACTGAATGAAATAGCACTATACAATAGCCAGGGTTAACTTCTAATGTTAGTAAATAAAATACACTTGAAATATCTGGGAAACCTGCCAGATAAAAAATGTTGGTTGAATATATGTTTAAGGTGGTTTTTTTTTTTTCCTTTTTTAAAGGTTAGATTGAGGCTTATGACAAACCATCCCTATAGAATTGGGGAAAAAAAATCAATCAATTATATGAATGTTGTGTCTCCGGATTCAAAGCATCCAGCCGCAGCTGAATGGCCAACTTTCACATTTTCTCCCTCCCCAAACGTTTCGCTCAACATTTGGAATTATGCAGATAGGACTGAAACATAATCAAATGAAATAAGAGACAATGTCCCTGAAAACATTTTGTGACTTGCAAACAACCACAGAAATATAAGGTATTGTTTTTAAATAAATGATCCTCTTAACAGCATTAACTATAAATAGTAATAGAGGCCAGACAGCAGATTTATTGAGAGCTGTCAAATAGATTCTGTTCCTTTGTTGTGTCTTTCCCTGCTGGCCCCATGAAATAGGGATGAAGAAGAAGCTGAAGACAAGACTGTGAGATTGTGAGACTCTTCTTGCCTTAAGAACCCCTGAATTTCTTTAACAGCAACTGTGGGAACATATTTGTTCTCTGCTACATTTATTGAACAATTTTTGAGCATAGTGATTCAAAGCCTGAGGTTTGGAATCAAGCAGAACAGTACTCGTCTCTTATCAGAACTGAGACCTAGGGCAAGCTCTTTAACCCCTCGAAACTTATCTCTTCACCTATAAAGAGTGGGGATCCAGAGTTATCATTTATTCTCTGTAGGGTGCTGTGTTTCTTCACACTAATACTTACTCTTCAGCATTTAGACAGTGCTCTACAAAGCCCTTAGCACCTTGGCAGCACCCAGAATTCCTTTATCCACACAATAAGGGTTACATTGTTCTTAAAAACAGAGCCAATAACTCTGCAAAACATTTGTCATACCTTAAAATAGAGCAAATCAAGCAGTGTATGATATGGAAGAGAAATATTCTTGTTTTGTTTTCATGTCAGTCTCTCCAACCCATCAGAGCAAATCACAGCAGAGTAAATGGAGTGCAAATTTAAGTGAGCAAAGCTATACGCCCAGTCCCTTGAACGTGCTCACCTACAAGACAGAAGACCTCTGTGTCCTGGGGCTTCTTGAAGTCTGTCACTGCAAACGAGCATTCCCTCTGCTAGCTGTCTGTTCCATCTCCTCATGCTCAGGCTCTTGACCTCTCAGACAGACATCGCCCAGCTCTGCCTTCATCTCCTGCAGATTAACTGCAGCTTGAAAACCATATCGGCTCCAACTTTGCTTACTCTCTGGATACCCTTGATGCGCTCTTGGTTCTTGCCTGACTTCAGAAGGTCTCCAGTGGGAGAGAAAAGGCCACTTCACTCTTGAGTCTGTCCTTCACAGCTCCCCCTCTCTGAGACAACTTTGTGTAACACTTAATGAGACAGTCGAAGGTATTTGCATTTCAACACCTGCATCCATATCCCAGCTTCTGTAACACTAGTAAGTGAATACTCTCTTGGTAATTATATGACTAGGGGTGATAGGGTCCCTTTTAAAGAGAGTAGCCTTGCCATCTTGATCGGAAGCTAAGTTTTGCCATCAATTTTACTGGCCAGTGTTTAAGATGATCGATAGATCGTGTCCAACTCCTTGTGACCCCATGGACTGCAGCATGCCAGGCTTCCCTGTCCATCACCAACTCCCGGAGCTTACTCCTGAATATAGTTATGGCTGAAGAAGGAGTTCTACTGGACTACCACCTGCCTCACCAGTCATGGGCTAGGTCAGGGTGAAGAAGGTTTCTGGGCAGAAGAGAGGGCCATAGGAGTACCTGTAGGCACAGAAACTCCATTTTTGTAGCCCAGGTGCTTCTCTAGACTCACAAGAAACTGATTTTACTGCTCAGAATGTTAACACTTTGCTCTAATTGTAGGCAAACTTAGGAATGAGGTTAAATTGGCCACTGGAAGGGCAAATGAGTAATCATATAAAAGGTGCATGGTAAGGAAACCACCCAAAGAATAATTGCCATAATGAAAATTTGCACCAAACCAATACAGCCTGGTAATTTGCCTTTGGATTCTAAGGATACTTACATCTCGAGGACATTTTGGCCCTGGAAAATCCGATGGACAGAGGAGCTTGGTAGGCTGCAGTCCATGGGGTCGCAAAATGTCAGACACGACTGAGCGACTTCACTTAAACTTTTCACTTTCCTGCATTGGAGAAGGAAATGGCAACCCACTCTAGTGTTCTTGCCTGGAGAATCCCAGGGATGGCAGAGCCTGGTGGGCTGCCGTCTATGGGGTCGCACAGGGTCGGACACGACTGAAGCGACTTAGCAGCAGCAGCAGCAGCAGCAGGACAACTTCAGCTCCGGGACACCTCATGTGATCAGTTATAAGGCCATGATTGAGGCTGCATCAGAACTCTACAGTTTCCTCTATTCCATCTGACTTTTTTTGTAAACTGGAGCCAAATCCTATATATTCCATTTGGTTTCTGTGTATACCCATCTGTGATGCTCTATTCATACCTATCCATTCTTTACCTCTTTTCTTTAAGTGTGAAGACTCTGTTAAAACAAGGAACTTCTAAATTTACCACTTTAGAAAAAGGGGGGGGGGGGGGCTTTCCATAGGTTTCATTATGGAGTTTTGGAATCGATGCTGATTGCACTAGTTATTCTAATTAGTGGAATTGCTTTCATTTTACAGACTTGGACTTAGAGCCTCTTGAACTTGATATACACAACTGAGCAAAAACATCCACATGTTTTTTTTCATTTTCATTAGGAAATGAGGGCACAGTATAAGGACTAAATTTTTCTTTTATAGTGATAATCCACAATTAAAAATATTTTGAAAAATATCAAACATTTTTTTGAAAAAGTTTTGAAATTTGAAAAATATTTCCAGACTAAGGCTTAATCATTTCTTAATTGGTATTCATGAATCTCTTGAAGTTAGGCTAATTCCTCTCCAAAGCCCAGAAGAAAATTCTTTATCCATGAAAGGACTATTGCCAGAAGGCTGCAGCCGATGTAAAATTAAGCTACCCAAGAAGACTAATTTCTTAACGATTACTACCTCTTACCATGTTAGCCTAGATGAAGGGTCAGCAAACTATTGTGCATAGACCAAATCCTGGCCAGCGCCTCTTGTTGCAAATTGGCAAAGAACCAGGTCCATTCATTCACAGATCGTCTGTGGCTACTTTCAAGCCACAGTGACAGAGTTGAGTCGTTTCAACAGAGACCACTTTAGGCCCACAAAGCCTAAACTATTTACCATCTGGTCCCATGCAGAACAGATTTGCCAGCCACTGGCCTAGATTTTTGTATTCCTTCCTTATCTCAGGAGAAAGCATGGACCTTTGAGAATAAAACTCAAAATATGTACTTTTTTAAATGCCAGAGTCAATGAAGTTGAGATAGAGAGCTCTCAGAAAGATCTAGACAGAACAAAGAGCACACACTGCAAGGGGCCCTGCTCATGTGGACAGTAAGCAATCCAAGTAGCCATTCTTGATCCAGAAGGATGTTGATTCCTTTGCAGGTGAAAAAGTACTATTAGATAGAAGTATTTTCAAAGGGTATGGTTTTCCTCTAACATCTTAAATAATACAGTTCAATAAATACGACAACTAAAACCAATGTACACGCCTCAACTGGATCTTGGATTTAAAGATAAAACATAATGGATGTTATTATGATGAATAAGGAAATGTTAATATGTGCAATAAAATAGATAACATAAAATCAATGTTACATTTACTAAGTTGATAATTGTACTATAGTTTTATAGGAGAAAGTCTTTGTTCTTAGAGGACTGAAGGTTCATAATTATCTGCAACTGAGATTAAAATGGAACATTAAGAAATCAGAGAGGAATTGAAAGGGAAAAACCAAATGCGGCAAAATGTTAACAATTGGTGAATATACTTAAATGACATGTGGGTATCGAATATACTATTCTTGCAAATTTTCTGTAGGTTTGAGAGTTTTCAAAATAGACTGTCAGAGAAAAAGCTTTTAAAAATAGATATTGAAAGGGTTTTTTCCTCCCATACTTGGGGAAAGAATGGAAAAGATAAAATCCCATTCTTCTTACTGAGAAGTTAAATTTGTTATTAGCAAGTTTATTTAGATATGCACATAAGATTATATTTCCTTCTCTTTTTACCGAGTTTCATCTCAGGCCTCATTGCACCCTTAAACTCTTCATTCGATTTCCTACACATAAGAAAAACTGTGTTAAATATTTTCTCCAGGAAAACATTATATATATTACACATGAGTATACCTAAAGCACACATTATAACCATATCCCTCAAATAAATATTTTGCTCCAGTTAAACCAATCACTGTTTTAAAATCTTTTGAGGACTATGTCATGTTATGATACAAAGAGAAGATAAACAAAGTAGATCCAAAGGGATCTCCAACACATGTCCCTCGTCACTTCTCAGAAATCTGGTAGTGTGTAAGCTTGCAAGACTGACACATTCGCAGATGACAGTAGACAATCACCAAGGGGAAAACAACGACGTCTGGCATCATAATTTATGCTGCTGCCAACTGCTGACAGATATTCCACATGGGGTTTGGCTATGTGGTTTCAATATGAATTTTGAATTGTATTTGAGGGTCTACATCTCTGAGAAATGGAGGAGTAGCTTTCCCAGTGTCCCTCATAGCAATTCCTGAATGTTCCTATGTCTGCCTGCAAACAGAAATATGACGAGCAGCCTCTTGGATAACAATCACCTTGTTAGGGAAGGGGGCCACTGCCCAGGTAGCTCAGACCTCACTAGAGTTGTTAAACAAAACAAAAAAGTATAGGTCTCTGATTCCCAAACCTACAACTGATATAAAAAATTAGGCACCGCTGTCTAGGTTCTTAATTTGAATTCGGTTCTTCTGTGCAGAAGACATCTTACTTAACTGAATTGGAGACTGGATCTTCCTATACTCTAGTTCTAACTTTCACTTTTCAAAAAAAATTCCAAGGCTTTTCAGTAGACACTACTTTTCCTTAGAGTCAACAGCTAGGGTAGAGGTACACCACGGCATTATGCAGGTGGCCAGGAGAAATCATCAGTGGGCCAAAGAGGACAAGGGCAGAAAAGCTTCACATGGAAGTTAGTGTGCAGTAATAGCTCTATATGTATCCAATGAGGCTAAAATTGATAGGCTGCTTACATATGTCAAATGAGTCAATATATCAGAATGACAAATTCTGCCCTGTCCCAGTGTTTGGTTGCAACACAGGAAAATGGGCTGACAAAGTTGTGACATTAAACTATTATAAGAAAAATATAACACCAAGGATGCTATGTTACTTGCACAGTTCCTGTTCGTGTTCCAAATGTGTAATGAGCAATACTCCTAACAAATCCATTATGATGAGGGTGTCAACAAGGTGTATCTTTTCTGGGTTAAAATACTGAGTGCATCTCAAGGAAATTTACTTATTTTTTAAGACAAAGTCAGTAATTCTTTATCTTAAATATGTAGTTTGTGGGGTTTTTTATCTCCCGAAATTATCTAGCAAAGATCTAAGTGCTTATTTTATTGATAGAGGTAGACAGGATAATGATACAAGATGCCATCTAAACTCCTGCTTATTTACCAGTTACACTATGGGAAGAATAAAACAAAATATTATTTTTTTGGTGGTGGGGGGCAGAGCTGGTTCAAATAAACCAAAAGATTTTGTGGCTTCTAAAAAGTCAACATATATGTCTGAATAGTAGGATATTGTTATTTTAAAGTAAAAGAGAAGACTCAGTAAATCAGGTCATGGGCACTAATTCAGAGAGAAGCATAGAATACATCATTTAAGTTTTCTGCCCTATTTCTTCAGTCTTAATGTCTAAGATCAAAATAATCCATATGTTTCCCATACCCTACCCCTTTATACAAGCTTCCAAATAGTAATACTGTTTATGACTTATAAAGACAAAAAGTGAGGTTAGAAAATTAGTCCTAAAGCCTTGCAAAGCAAAAGAGATAAGATATAAGTTAACTCATTATTTGTTTATCTAAAATGAATCCTTGGGAACAATTACCACTTCATTTAAAGAAATAAATATGAAACTGTAAAACCTGCATCAGAAGCCATCTACACCTGATGGCCAACTTCATCAGCATCCAATGAAAGAATATACAGACTAAAGTCTCTAAGAATAGCTTACAGTGGATAAATCTCTACCTCGACCTAATTGTTCTTGTAATTAGAGAGGAAATGAGAACTAATAAAACAGAAGGCAAAACTCCAGGGGGGGGCTGACCGGCTGGCTCACTTAACAAAATTAGTCTATATTTTGTTTAAAACTGGAGCTCATGACAAAGTGTCAATTTTGGTGATATACCACATAAATACATTGACCACAGAACTCACCCCATCCACAGTATTCACACGCCATTCACAAGTCCCTACCTATCTACCTTGGCGCCTGTACACAGTAAGGATTCAGGTAATAGTGAAATTATGGAAGGTAAGAGGGATGGTATGAAGATGCGAGTATGTGCATATATGAGTGAAAATGTTAGTTGCTCAGTTGTGTCCTACGCTTTACAACCCCATGGACTGTAGCCCGCAAGGCTCCTCTGTCCATGGGATTCTCCAGGCAAGAATACTGGAGTGGGTAGACATTTCCTTCTCTAAGGGATCTTCCCCAGGGGTCAAACCTGGGTCTCCTACATTGCAGGCAGATTCTTTACCATCTGAACTACCAGGGAAGTGAAGGGTGAATATGTGAGTGAATAAAGAAATAAATGTTGAATTGATATGAAATAACTGGAGAAAAAATACTCACATTAACAAATATCACAACTTCATTATAACAATCTGTTCAGGGAGATTAATTGCTCATAGTATATAAAGAATACATATATTGTGTCTAGATAGACATTAGAAAAACAAAGCTTAGAAAGCTGTGTCTCACTGCTGTCAGTTCAGAAAGTGCTGCAAGCAAAGTTGAATGAGAATTTTCACAAACTTTCATCGTGAAAGATTTGATTTGCTTGACTACCTTGTCTCACCGGTTCAGATCACTCCTCTTGGCTTCTGAAGGAGAGACTATGGGCACCAGGCTCAGTATGAGGTGGGGAGGATGGGGAACAGATGAGAGAATAACCAGCCACCCTTCTCAAACATGTCTGTTCATTTCAGGTCTTTGTTTTTAGGTTTTGTTTGTTTGTTTGCTTGTTTGTTTTACAGAGCCTTTAGTTCTTTGGGTGCCCTGCCTTCTCATCAAATGTATTACTTCTATGTTTTTATCCAAAATGTTTCATAACAGTCTTCCATAATATTTCTGTAGTAATTTGCATTTCTTCCCCTGAGAGTTGTCTGATTTCTTTTTCTGTGCTTGGTGTTTGAGTTTCTTTTGTTTTATTGTCAAAGAAAGAAATTGCACAATCTGGTAAACCTCTTAAGAAAAGCCACAGAAGCACCAGCAATCTACTCTGGGGAACACATGGGTGATTGAATATGGTTTCCTATAGAATTAGGAGTACCACTGAGAAGACAGCAGAATCCATACCTGAAGCTGCTCCCTAGTTCCTCCCCAGGCTTGACTGATGATTTCACTTACTAGAACTCCTTTTCCTTCCCTCTAAATTGTTGGCAAGGGGGAGAAAGAAGAAGGGTGAAGAGTGGGTGGCAGCTTAGTTTCCTACCTTCCTCAATTTCAGGGACTACTGTGAAGATTAAATAAAACATGAAAAGATTTTAAAACAGGAAAGGAGGCCCTTACTAGCTAATTGGAATTGCTTTAAGGTGTCAGACCTTACCAGTTGCCTGTCATATTCTCCCTAATTATGGTAGCTACTACACTGAACATGCCAGCAAATTTGGAAAACTCAGCAGTGGCCACAGGACTGGAAAAGGTCAGTTTTCATTCCAATTCCAAAGAGAGGCAACACCAAAGAATGCTCAAACTACCGAACAATTACACTCATCTTATATGCTAGTAAAGTAATGCTTAAAATTCTCCAAGCCAGGCTTCAGCAATATGTGAACCATGAACTTCCAGATGTTCAAGCTGGTTTTAGAAAAGGCAGAGGAACCAGAGATCAAATTGCCAACATCTGCTGGATCATCGAAAAAGCAAGAGAGTTCCAAAAAAATATCTATTTCTGCTTTATTGACTATGCCAAAGCCTTTGACTGTGTGGATCACAGTAAACTGTGGAAAATTCTGAAAGAGATGGGAATACCAGACCATCTGACCTGCCTCTTGAGAAACCTATATGCAGGTCAGGAAACAACAGTTAAAACTGGACATGGAACAGACTGGTTCCAAATAGGAAAAAGAGTACGTCAAGGCTGTCTATTGTCACCCTGCTTATTTAACTTCTATGCAGAGTACATCATGAGAAACACTGGGCTGGAAGAAGCACAAACTGGAATCAAGATTGCCAAGAGAAATATCAATCACCTCAGATATGCAGATGACACCACCCTTATGGCAGAAAGTGAAGAGGAACTAAAAAGCCTCTTGATGAAAGTGAAAGAGGAGAATGAAAAAGTTGGTTTAAAGCTCAACATTCAGAAAACGAAGATCATGGCATCTGGTCCCATCACTTCATGGGAAATAGATGGGGAAACAGTGGAAACAGTGTCAGACTTTATTTTTTTGGGCTCCAAAATCACTGCAGATGGTGACTGCAGCCATGAAATTAAGATGCTTAACTCCTTGGAAGGAAAGTTATGACCAACGTAGATAGCATATTCAAAAGCAGAGACATTACTTTGCCAACAAAGGTCCGTCTAGTCAAAGCTATGGTTTTTCCAGTAGTCATGTATGGATGTGAGAGTTGAACTGTAAGGAAAGCTGAGTGCCAAAGAATTGATGCTTTTAAACTGTGGCGTTGGAGAAGACTCTTGTGAGTCCCTTGGACTGCAAGAGATCCAACCAATCCATCCTAAAGATCAGTCCTGGGAGTTCATTGGAAGGACTGATGCTGAAGCTGAAACTCCAATACTCTGGCCACCTCATGCAAAGAATTGACTCATTGGAAAAGACCTTGATGCTGGGAGTGATTGGGGGCAGGAGGAGAAGGGGATGATTGAGGATGAGATGGCTGGATATCATCACCAACTCGATGCACATGAGTTTGGGTGAACTCCAGGAGTTGGTGATGGACAGGGTGGCTTGCCGTGCTGCAATCCATGGGGTCGCAAAGAGTCGGACACAACTGAGCGACTGAACTGAACTGAACTGAACTCATTCTTTTGATTCTTGACCTATTCAAAAAGCTGAAATAGTCCCTAAATTCGCACAGTGTCAGGCAGAAGGTCTGTAGCTTTTGAACTGTTTTAGATTCTTATCTGGGAAGATGAATGGGACTGGGGAAAAAGGTGATTTAAAATGGGGCATTCCCAGTAGCTCTTGGTTGAGGGTGGCAAGCAGAAATTGGCATGGATGTTTAGGGGGTACCTTTGTTGGTAATAGGATATTCCTTCAAGGATGCTCTTGACCTAGGCAGGACCAAGAGTGTTCTTTCCACTCAGATACAAGTGGTTAAGAATCTTAGTTTATAAATACCCACTGCCATGGAAAAGTTATTCTGAGACAGAGATGACTATGGAGAGAAATCAATGGGAGAGGCTGAGAGAGTGTCCTAAGACTAGCATCGTCCCTGTTCTTCTTATTTTAGTTTCAAGACTTTTTTTCAACTTAAGCTAATTTGAATTGGGTATCTCTCATTTGCAACCAAGAAGGCTGGTTGATAAGACAACATTCAAGTTTGCAACACTTCGGAATAAGAGTGTTTACTGACCCTTCTCCTTCTCTCACACCCCCGGATGCAATCCATCAGCGAATCCCACTGGCTTCCTCTTCAGCAGCTATCCAGGATCTCACCACTTCTCAGCTCTTCAAGAACTACAGGGGTTTTGGTCACCATGACCTTTCCTCTGGATTCTTGCCTTCTATCAGGGCTCCTGTTCCCACGCTTTCCCTGCCATACTCTTCTCACAGTGGCCAGAGCGATCCTTTGAAAATAATTATTTCTCCAACTAAAATACTTCAATGACTTTTCACTTCACCCAAAATAAAATCGAAAATCCTTATCACAGCCTCTAAGACCCTCCCTGATTTAGCCCCTTCTGCCCTCTCTGACCTCATCTCTATTACTCTGTTCCTTGCCCACTGCACTATACCCATACTGGCCTATTTGATGCTCCCGAAACACACCAAACACCCTCCCAATTTAGGGCCTGGACTACCTCTGCCAGGAAAGTTCTTCTCCCAGCTAGTGCATGCCACTCCCCACTTTTCACCCAGGTCTCTGCTCAAACGTTAGCAGAGAGACATTCACTGCCCACCTCAACTATAATAGCATCCTGCCAATAGTCCCAGCCCCATTTCAATCTCTATCCTCATTACTCTACCTCATTTTTAATAGCACTTGGCACTATCGATTATATTAAACCCATAGGTATATATTTTCTTTCTTCCATTGAACACTTCCTGAGGACTGGGACCTTAGCCATTTTGCTCTCTGCCATCAGCACCTAGAACAGCTCCTGACATTCAGGAAGACTCTGGATATGAGTTGCGTAATGATACACACATGGCTGAGCAAAGCCTGTGCTCACTCTAGACAGAAATCAAACGATAAGTAACTGGCCTATGAAAGCAAGCAATTGCAGTCAGAACTTCATCAGTTACTGTACATTAATCTCTGCAAGGAGCCCTAGGAAACAAGACACTATGTAGACAGAATGAATGATGTGGTCTCAGGGCTCACTCCTCTCAGTCACTTCCAGGAGGACATTGGACAATAAGTCATCCAGCCTCCCCAGGTGACAATAATAGCAACAACCATAACCCAAGGTCACCTACTTTATGCCCACTCTTTTAAGTGCTTTGCTTTTGTTAGCTTTTTTTTTTAAGTGTCACGATTTGTTCATTTTTATAAATGTATGTGAAGTGAAGTCACTCAGTTGTGTCCAACTCTTTGTGACCCCATAGACTGTAGCCTACCAAGCTCCTCCCTCCATGGGATTCTCTTGGCAAGAGTAATGGAGTGGGTTGCCATCTCCTTCTCCAGGAGATCTTCCCAACCCAGGGATCGAACCAGGGTCTCCTGCATTCCAGGCAGATACTTTAACCTCTGAGCCACCAGGGAAGCCCCTTTATAAATGTATAGTTGCTTTTAAATGTGTAAGTTTCAGGTCTATATCAAAGTGATTCAGTATATTTATTATTTTTAAGATTCTTTTCCGAGTTTGCTTTTTTCTTTTCTTTCTTTTCTTTTTGGCTATGTCATGCAGCATGTGGGATCTTAGTTCCCTGACCAGGGATGGAAACTCTGTCCCCTGCATCACTGCATGGAAGCTCAGAGTCTTAACCACTGGACTGCCAAGGAAGTCCTTCGCTAACTTCTTTTAATGACCACAGTGACACTGCGAGGAAGGCCCTGTTATTACACTCATGTAAGATTAGAAAATTATGTCGCAAGCGGTCTGAATAACTTGCCTAAAGTCACAGAACTACTTAGTTGCAAGCCAAGGTTTGAACCATCACATGCTGGTGCACAAATGTAGATTAACCACATTGCCACTGGACTGCACCATGAGTTATAGTTTAAAATATAGTCCTCATTGTCTTGTAGTCCACACACACACAATGTAAAAAAAAGTAAAAGCTTCACAAAACAGTGCTTGCCCACTAATTATATACTATAATTATCTATTATTGATCATATGACCAGTGATACAAAAAATAAAACAAAGGGTCCTGTTTGAAGTCCTCTTTAGCCCCATCACACCCACCTCCATCTCTAATCTTACTTTTAAACAGATTCCAGGGGTGAATTGCACTTAAATCCCCACTGACTCAGTGAAGGGACCTTATTAGACAGTTCATTCTATAAGGAAAAGGACACATCCAGAAGAACCCACCTACAGAGAGGAGAAAATAGGACGAGAAGGAAATATTAAATTCTGCTATTGCACAATGCTGCCTAAGGCTAGCCCCATCCTGCCTACTGGAGAATTTCTACAGAAAGGTAAAACAGTGTTGTGCAAATAAGAAGGTTGCTTCGATTGAGGCTTAGTAGCATTCCTCCATGTCTGAGGAATGTTAGCTCAGGTCTCTTTCTGCTGTTTAGAGGGCAGTGCCTATACACTGAGGGACCCGCTGGGAGAGGACAGGATGCGCTTGCGCTCAGTCCTCAGTCATGTCCGACTCTTGTGACCTGTGGACCATAGCCCACCAGGCTCCTCTGTCCCTAGGACTTCCCAGGCAAAAATACTGGAGTGGGTTGCCATTTCCTTCTCCGGGGGCTTTTCCTGACCCCAGGATCAAACCTGCATCTCCTATATCTCCTACATTGGCCGGCAGATTCTTAACTACTGAGCCACCTGGGAAGTGGTCAGGTATTTATTTTTAACTTCTTTTATCTAATTGAGGTTTTATTCTGTATCTCTTAGCATTATTGTTAGATCTTCAAAATGTTTTAACTAATTGCCTTTTTATTTCTCATATTTATGCCTTAAAACAGTTTATAGGTGAACACTTTCAAAATAGCTAAATAAATGATTAACCTCTGAATAGAATGAGTATCAGTTTTTATAAAACAACCTCAGGTTTTCACTTGTACAGTCACTGTGTTACCCAAAGTAGCTTTAAAGTTCTTCCCTGGACATTCTGGAATACACAGTATACTTTATTTGCATGGCAGCTGTTGGTGAAAATATTGGGATACATTAGTAGGCTTTATAATTAACTCATCAACCTAAAGCTTAGTTCAAAGAATTAATGATGGAGAAATCTACTAGGAGAAGTTTCATCTAGTTGTAGTTATAGCTAGTTGTCTTCATGATTTTTGACCCATTTTCAATGGATTATTCCAAACATGGCACAAGATCTTCAAAAGCCTCAAATCCTGATTCTAGGTACTATGTAAAGTGTCTTGTGTTGCTTCTGCTCCTTTATTTTCCCCAATATCTCACCACTCATTTTTAAATTCCCAGGTCTCCTCTTAGAAAACCAGTCCAGGCTGACTCTCAACTCACAGCTTGTCTCTGAGTTGCAATCCCCAGTTACAAACACCCCAAGAACCTAGTCCTCAATTTAATTTGCAATTTCCTCAGTGAATATGCAAAGACATGGAGAAAGTTGTTCCCCCACCACCACCACCACCTTTGGAAGCTCTAGAATTAGCTCTTAAATTATTTCTCCTTCCAAAATAGCTCTTAGGGTGCACAATAAAAACTTTAACCATCTTAGTTGCACTGCACTGAGTAAAAGAGTGTGGTCTTGGAAATAATTAAACTCAGACGGTCACAGTTCACATCTCAGATCTACTATTTATGAGCCATGTGAGCTCTGGCCAGTTCTTAGGTTGTGGTGAGCCTCTGATTTCTCATCTAGAAAATGGAAGGTGGTAATACTTCCTTCCCTGCTGTGGCTGGTATCAGCAATATCACAGGGAAAGCACCTGGTACATGTTATCAATTAGATGACAGAGTGCAAGGTAGCCTGGTACTAAGAGGACAGGTTTTAAAGCAGGTCCAAAACTAATGCTAGTGGCATGCATGCTAAGTCGCTTCAATTGTGTCTGACTGTTTGCAACCATATGGACTGCAGCCCACCAGGCTCCTCTGTCTATGGGGTTCTCCGTGCATGGACTGGGTTGCCATGCCTTTCTCCAGGGGATCATCCTGACCCAGGGATCAAAGCCATGTCTCCGGTGTCTTCTGCATTGCTGGTGGATTCTTTACCCCCTGAACCACCTGAGAAGCCAATACTGGTGGAGACTTTAGCAAATTATTTAACTTCTTTGTGTTTCTACTTTTTCATCCATAAAATGAAAATGATAACAAAAAGCACATAGATCACATGAGGGTTTAAAATATTTTAAACATTCAAAACATTTCAAGCAAATCTTGTCATATAGTAAGCAAAATATGTGAGCTTTTAGGTCCTAAAAATTAATAATACACATCCCTTGATGCATTCTGGGTGTAATTTGAGGGATGTGGGATATTTTCTTCAAAATGTAGAAATTGCATTTATCTTTCTCCCCAAATGGGCATTAAAAAAAGAAACACTGAAGGAAAATTTTCTCTGAAACTCATTTATGTGTTTGTTTCCTGAACATAAGGCTATAAAATCATTTAAGTTCATAGACTGTTAAAACATATATTAGACCAAGGGAAATGCTGATGCTGAAAACATTTGCTTCCATTATGTGGCTGGTTAAATAAAAGTAGCATTTCATTTGGCCAGTGAAATATTGCTTCTCAGAGAACTTGGAGAAGATGAATTACCCAAATGCCCCCGAAAGTTCCCTCTGCATAAATCCAATCTATCCTAGAGGCATAACTGACAGCAGAAAAAAAACAAAAACAAAAACAAAAACTTAGCAAAAGCTGAGCCTAATGTGTATTCTACCTGGTGATGAATAATTTAACTAGTCTCCCAATTTTTGAGAATCATGAGAGGAAAAATTTTACTGTGCATATGACAAGGTGTAGTTACATAGGAGTGAAAGCCAGAAATATTTTCCCTCTTGGCGATAATGGAAATGTCCTAAGTTAACTGATTTAGGACACCTAGGGAAAACTTTTTGGAATTGTACTAGTTCAGCTTTGCTTCCATCATTGAAGTGCACATTTAGGAATTAAAAAAATATATATTGTCCACTGGTATGTTTTTGAGTAGCAATAAATAGCAGAAGGATCAAGTCAAGCTGAGAAGAACTAATCTCATTAAAAGCTGAGAAGAAAAACTAATCTCATTGAGTATAATTTAAAGGGTTTTGTGTTTCACTTTACAAGCTTAATGCCATCAGACCTTCCCAAGTGGTGCTAGTGATAAAGAACCTGGTTGCCAATGCAGGAGATGCAAGAGTCGCAGGTTCAATCCCTGGGTGGGGAAGATCCTTGGAGAAGGAAATGGTAACCTGCTCTGGTACTCTTGCCTAGAAAATTCCATGGACAGAAGACACTGGCAGGTTACAAACCATGAGGTCACAAAGAGTCAGGCACGATTCTTACACAATGCCATCAGATCATTCTTACCATAAACCAGAAATGACTAGAAACAGTATTATAGGCCAATGCAGTTCACCTCTGTGTGGGTTTGGCACTGCATTTGCTTGGGGATGATCTGGAACCTATGGAATGGGCTGTCAGATTTTGGAAGGTCCCCACCTTGCCTAAGCAGCTATAGTTCATTCTATAATGAAAGGTTAGAACCTGAAGAAAGACCTCTACGTGGATGTTGGTCATCGGACTATGGAGTCCCACTGATATCCTAAGGCCCACCCATTTTAGAAAGCACTCATCACTCCCCACTGCTGTCTCCACACTGATCTTAGAGAATCCTGAACTCGTTCATATAACTAGCAGAAGTATAAGAAGGTCAGTACACAACCTGATCTTGTGTACCCGATGGTATAGCTGATGAAAGACTGAAACATTTGGATTAAGACTTTCTCAAACTCTCAGCCATAATAAAAGGGAAAAAAAATGCATTCCTAGAGTACGGTAACTGCAGATACTCCTACTTAATGCATCTCACTTGCTTTCTGGGGCTCACGGTATCTAACTCATCCTCTTTCTGGGTTCATCTCCCCACAGTGGATACTGGCATTTCCTCCATGTCTTCTGGGAGGCATGGAGCTAGATATGCACACTCTTCTGTTCAGAACAAAGAGAAAAGACTTAGAGACAAACACTGTGTTCTCTCCCCTCTACCTAAGACCTACTTTCAGAGTCTTTATTTCTTATCTGAGAAGCTCCTCTTACCCTTGTAATTAACATCAGACCAATAGTAAAGAATCTGTCTGCAATGTTGGACACTTGGATTCAGTCCCTGAGTCAAAAAAATCCCCTGGAGAAGGGAATGGCAACCCACTTCAGTATTCTTACCTGGAGAATTCCAAGGGCAGGGGAGTCTGGCGGCTACAGTCCATGAGGTCGCAAAGAGTCAGACATGACTAAGTGACTTTCACTTTCACTTTTCACTTTCCAACCGTTCCCATAAGACAGGCCATCAAAGAGAAGTAATCTATGGACCTCAGCAGAACAATCATATCTCAGTACATTATGGCTCCTGAATAAGAACAAACTTACATATTTTATTTCGTCCTTACAGCACCCCCTTGATTTGAATAATTTCTGCTTTATTGACTATGCCAAAGCCTTTGACTGTGTGGATCACAATAAACTGTGGAAAATTCTGAGAGAGATGGGAATACCAGACCACCTGACCTGCCTCTTGAGAAATCTGTATGCAGGTCAGGAAGCAACAGTTAGAGCTGGACATGGAACAACAGACTGGTTCCAAATAGGAAAAGGAGTACGTCAAGTACTATATATTGTCATCCTGCTTATTTAACTTCTATGCGGAGTACATCATGAGAAACGCTGGACTGGAAGAAACACAAGCTGGAATCAAGATTGCTGGGAGAAATATCAATAACCTCAGATATGCAGATGACACCACCCTTATGGCAGAAAGTGAAGAGGAACTAAAAAGCCTCTTGATGAAAGTGAAAGAGGAAAGTGAAAAAGTTGGCTTAAAGCTCAACATTCAGAAAACGAAGATCATGGCATCTGGTCCCATCACTTCATGGGAAATAGATGGGGAAACATTAGAAACAGTGTCAGACTTTATTTTTTTGGGCTCCAAAATCACTGCAGATGGTGATTGCAGCCATGAAATTAAAAGGCGCTTACTCCTTGGAAGAAAAGTTATGACCAACCTAGATAGCATATTCAAAAGCACAGACATTACTTTGCCGACTAAGGTCCATCTAGTCAAGGCTATGGTTTTTCCAGTGGTCATGTATGGATGTGAGAGTTGGACTGTGAAGAAGGCTGAGTGCCGAAGAATTGATGCTTTTTTACTGTCGTGTTGGAGAAGACTCTTGGGAGTCCCTTGGACTGCAAGGAGATCCAACCAGTCCATTCTGAAGGAGATCAGCCCTGGGATTTCTTTGGAAGGAATGATGATAAAGCTGAAACTCCAGTACTTTGGCCACCTCATGGGAAGAGTTGACTCATTGGAAAAGACCCTGATGCTGGGAGGGATTGGGGGCAGGAGGAGAAGGGGACGACAGAGGATGAGATGGCTGGATGGCATCACTGACTCGATGGACGTGAGTCTGAGTGGACTCCTGGAGTTGGTGATGGACAGGGAGGCCTGGCGTGCTGTGATTCATGGGGTTGCAAAGAGTCGGACACGACTGAGCAACTGAACGGAACTGAACTGAACTGAACTAGTAGATTTTAGCTTCTGCAAATAGTAAAGTTTGTATTACTTTGGAAGAACTGAAAAAGTTCTGTGATACAAATCTGGGAAATGAATTTCAAAAGCAACATGCTATCAAATAAAACTTTTTATACCTTAGGTTAACACCATTAAGTCATAGTATTATGCATAGAACATTTAATATAAACTGAAAAGATCAATAGAAAAAAACAGGCACATGACAGCATTGCATGTTGATAGGACCTGGGGGTTAGGGTAGGAGATACCGAATTTCTGCTTTGTCTGTCTCTTCAATGATGCGATGCAGGCCACATAAGCAATATCAAAAGATTGAAAGATTGAAAGTTTCCGTATATACAGTCTAGGTTCCTATAATATTCAAATTTAAAAGATGAGCTAAAATAAAATATATGGAAATAAGTTATTTACAACTGACAAATTATGACACAAAAATAAAAATATTATTCTCACTTTTGGCATTTTTCTGGATTCTGTTTCTTAGATTTCACTATATATCACCCACCACTAAGAATACTTGAGGAGGTTGAACCCCAGTAGTTAGAGAAACATAACTCAGAAAGATGCATTTAAGATTAGCTCATGAAACTTTGTACTTTTTAAGATAAGGAAGCTTTCAAAGTCTTAGAGGTGATGAAATGAAATTACACTGAAAATACAGTGATATGAGTATTTGTATCACAGGGGAAACCTGGAAGGAACTCATAAGAAACAGAAAAAAAAAAAAAAAGGAAATGAATTTATGAAGTTTCTAGATGTACTTCCTAATTAAGATATATTCTTAACTAAAGTGTAGTTTGCAGTTGTTCCTTCCTACAGCTTTTGATTCATTTACTTCTGGTTCATTTGCTTGTCATAAATTCCAGAGTCCCAGAGTCACTGCAAACGCATCACTGAATTGCTTTTTGCCACAGTAACCTTTTATCTCACTGCTTGAGGCACACATTTGTAGGCTGCAAGTTTATCTGGGATAACATCAAGTAACTCAGATAGTACAGTCTCAAAGGCAGCCAAAAAACTTTTGGCTTTTGTACAACAAACTTTTGTACAATTGTACAACAAATGTTTATACAATTCAGACAGCTTCCTACTGATTGTAGCCCCAAATTTTCCGTAAATCTACCATCTACTCATTTTCTTTACCACCCTCACTGACTTTTTATTAACACTTATCCCTGACATTCAAACTCTTTGGAGGCAATGGAACTTCACTTAAAATGTTCAACCAGAGAGAATCCTTTCTTCCTTTGTTCTTTCCTCCCTTCCTTCCTTTTTTCTCCTTTCCATCGATACTTCCTTCTTCTGCATTCAATAAACATTGAGAATCAGCCATATGACAGATTCTGTCTAATGGATATATATTTATACCTGTGACATAGTCCATTATTGTTGTTCAGTGGCTAAGTTGTATCCAACTCTTTGTGACCCCATGGACTATAGCATGCCAGCCTTCTCTGTTCTCCTGTCTTCTAGAGTTTGCTCAAATTCATGTCCACTGAGTTGGTGATGATATCTAATTATATCCTCTGCTGCCCTCTTCTCCTTTTGCCTTCCATATTTCTTTCCCAGCATCAGGCATCAACACTTTGCATCAGGTGGCCAAAGTATTGGACCTTCAGCATCAGCATCAGTCCTTCCAATGAGTATTCAGTGTTGATTTCCTTAAGAGTTGACTGGTTTGATCTCCTTGCAGTCCAAGGGACTCTCAAGAGTCTTCTCCAACACCACAATTTGAAAGCCTCAATTCTTTGGCTCTCAGCCTTCTTGGTCCAACTCTCACATCTATACACGACTACTGGAAAAACCATAACTTTGACTATATAGACCATTGTTGCAAAGTCTGGTCTCCACCATAAAAGATTTTACAGTTTGATGGAGAAGACCCTTCAATACACTATGACATTGAAGTGAGAAGATGTGTGAACATGTTGCTTTGGGAGCAGTGACACAGATGGTCTCAAAACTCTGTTAGAAATAAGAGGGACTGCTTCCAGAATGTGGAATGTTTGAGCCAGTAGAAGAAGCTGAAAAGGTAGGCAGGGGCAAGAGTAACTGTACCAAGGAGCGTAAACTTCGTCCTGTGGATTGGTGGTTGGCAAACATGGACCTTGGGCCAAGTCCCCATCCTGCCATCTATTTTTGTAGATAGTTTGGTTGTAATTCAGCCACACCTGGTTTATTCAATATTACCTGTGGCTGTTTTCATGTTACAATGTCAAAGTTTAGTTGAGACAGATTATATGGCCCCAAAAGCCTAGTTATTCACTACCTGATCCATTACATTCAGAAAATGAAGATCATGGCATCCAGTCCCATCACTTCATGGGAAATAGACGGGGAAACAGTGGAAACAGTGTCAGACTTTGTTTTTTGGGGCTCTAAAATCACCGCAGATGGTGACTACAGCCATGAAATTAAAAGACGCTTACTCCTTGAAAGAAAAGTTATGACCAACCTAGACAGCATATTCAAAAGCAGGGACATTACTTTGCCGACTAAGGTCCGTCTAGTCAAGGCTATGGTTTTTCCAGTGGTCATGTATGGATGTGAGGGTTGGACTGTGAAGAAGGTTGAGCGCCGAAGAATTGATGCTTTTTTACTGTGGTGTTGGAGAAGACTCTTGAGAGTCCCTTGGACTGCAAGGAGATCCAACCAGTCCATTATGAAGGAGATCAGCCCTGGGATTTCTTTGGAACGAATGATGCTGGAGCTGAATGAAACTCCAGTACTTTGGCCACCTCATGCGAAGAGTTGACTCATTGGAAAAGACTCTGATGCTGGGAGGGATTGGGGGCAGGAGGAGAAGGGGACGACCGAGGATGGGATGGCTGGATGGCCTCACTGACTCGATGGATGTGAGTCTGAGTGAACTCCGGGAGATGGTGATGGACAGGGAGGCCTGGCATGCTGCGATTCATGGGGTTGCAAAGAGTTGGACACGACTGAGTGATTGAACTGAACTGAACTGAACTGATCCATTACAGTAAAAGTTTGCTGACCTCTACCGCACAGCAGTGATTTCCAACTTCCCCTGACACATCATGGTATACAAGGAAAATGGTAACATTTGAACAGTACATTGGGTTAAACAGAGATGCTACTCATGACAAGAAACAACCAGTCTGGAACCCTGAGCTATGCAGAGCCCTCTGTGAACAGTCTTATGCGGGCATGAGTGTTAGTGTTTTATCAGGCTAGGACCTATTACTAGTACGTGGGTTGGGAGGAAGAAAAACCCCCCAACCCCTCAAACTTCTTTGTATTGAGAAGTCACTAGAGAATATTTTAAGCAAAAATGTACATATATAATGTTTAGCCAGGAAAAAAAATGCAATGAGAAATTCAAAAATAACTTCCTTAGGGAAATCAGAGGTTCAAGGATTTATAGTTCTAACCAGCAAGTTGAAATCAATCAAGCAAAAAAAAAGCTCATATTTAATAACTTTCATCTGAAAAAATATTCTATTAGTTTCCAAAGGGAGACAAAGATACAGGCCTGACATCATCACAGAGCTTGAGTGTTAGCTCTGCTTGCCTCAGAGGACTGGAGAGAAGGGTGCCCCCTGTCTGCCTGTTTATTCCAGAGCTGAGGAGAGATAGAAACCACTTCTTGGCAGCGTTTTGTGACTTGACG
Organism: Budorcas taxicolor; assembly: GCF_023091745.1. Classification (NCBI taxonomy): domain Eukaryota; kingdom Metazoa; phylum Chordata; class Mammalia; order Artiodactyla; family Bovidae; genus Budorcas; species Budorcas taxicolor. The sequence continues at coordinate 73,650,062 of NC_068918.1, read as the reverse complement.
CTCCTGACTGAGAGAGAACCCAGAACTTTGAGAAATGCCTGGAGCTGTCTTCTGCTCACAAACAACAAGCATATTTGGGGATGACTTCATCACTGGTCTGTAAGACTACCTGCTGACATTTGTGGCCCTGGATTGTCCCATTACCAGAAATTCTGTCATTAGGAATTCTAAGTTGAAGAAATCCTTATGAAATTATAAAGATTCCCAACCCCACAAGTGGCTGAAATACTTGCATCTAAGAGCTTACTGAAGCTTCATTCACTCATGAAAGACGTATTGGGCACTTTCACTATTGCAGGTGTTGTGCTAAACCCCGGATGTCAGATAAGTCAATGGCTGCAGCTTAGTTGAGAAATAACTAGGTCAGGTTCTGTAGGAAGACCCAGGTGTGTGTGTGTCTGTGTGTGCATATGAAGGTTCGCGAATATACTAGGTACAAGCTGGGGAGATGGCAAGGTCTTTAGACAAGAGGCAGAAGTAGGGACAGAAAGCTGTCCTAGAGACAACTTTCAGCCAGTTCATACTTGCGCCTCAGACTGTCTCTGTAAGATAATTTCTTTTTATTACACATTACAAAAAGCAACACCACCCATGCCTCCCCTGGCTGCATGAGATATTTACGTATTTTCATCAGTTTTGTTCTCAGATGCCCAATTACTAATATACCACTTTAAAAATCCACCCATTCTGACAGCCAGCCAGGAAAGCAATAGACACAAAAGAAAGATTCTTATCAGAACCAACTGACATATGAAGCCAAAGTGGCATTTTGATCAATAGCTGCTGAGCAGCTTGGTGGTGCTATGCCCTTGGAGGTACCACTCTGCATCCCTGCGGTTTTCATCATTCCTCTCCATCTTTATAGCTGCCCCTTTCCTGGTTTTAGGATGATGAAAAGGAACTAGCCAAAAAACTGATTCCTCATCAGGTAATATTTCAGTAGCTTTTGAACAACCATTTCAGAGACTGTGAAAAATGATGTCATTCATGAATTCTAGGGTGCACTTTATACCCTAGGTCTTTTCAGTTTCATCCATTTGTAGTATCTGCATTGTCCTGAGACACATAAGATGCATTCTGATTCTCATCCCATTTCTTTACTGGGAGTAAATCTGGTGTCCCAGTCCTCACAATTGTGGACCATTAAGATTAGATTGTCTTCGAGATTATTTACCTGATAAATGGCTTACATCATACTCCAGCAATATAGCCAAGCCTTTATATAATTGCCTCATTACAAAGGGAGCAATTTAAAGTCTTTGCCAGCATAGGGGATCATTTGGTTCAATGGCTAAATTTATTCTATTAACAAGGCATAGAGTGATGCTTAGAAATGTCATCTGGTGTTAAACCTTAGAAAATATGATTATATCTGATTAATTTGATGTGGTGCTTTGCCATACACTCAAAAGATAATAGAGAAGCATCATATTATTTACCTTTTTCTTGCAAATTGCTCTTGAGATAATGCTACTCCCCAGAGCCAACTCACTAAACACTTGTTTCTCAGAACTTGCTTCTACAACATTCAAACCAGTTTAATAAGCATTCTTAGAGAATCTACTATAGCATGCACAAGGTATTGGGCTAGGTACTAGGAACCCAGCAATTTACAAAATACTCCTACTTTCTACTCTCAAGAAGCTTGGCAGGAAAGAATGGGAAGTCAGTGGAACTGCTATCTACATGGATGGCAAAATATTCTCCTTTTGTATCCCAACCCCTCAGATACTATCTTGGATTTTCCCAGTCCTCTCTACCCCCAGTGTCTAACCTACATGGATACTGTGGTGGTTAATTTTATGGATCAACTTGGGTAATACACAGTGGCCAGCTGTTTGGTCAAATATCAGTCTAGATGCTGCCTGTTGCTGTTCAGTCATTGTCATACCCAACTCTTTGTGACCCCATGGAATATGGCACATTAAGCTTCCCTGTCCTCCACTAACTCCTGGAGTTTGCTCACCTTCATGTCCACTGAGTCAGTGATGCTGTCTAACCATCTCATCTCTGCTGCTCTCTTCTCCTTTTGCCTTCAATCTTTCCCAGCATCAGGATCTTTTCCAATGAGCTGAGGGCTCTTCACATCAGGTAGTCAAAGTATCAGTGCCAGCAACAGTCCTTTCAATGAAAATGCAGGGTTGATTTCCTTTAGGATTGACTGGTTTGATCTCTGTGCAGTCCAAGGGACTCTCAAGAATCTTCTCCAGCACCGCAATTCAAATGCCTCAATTCTTAGGCACTAAGTCCTCTTTATGGTCCAACTCTCACATCCATACATGACTACTAGAAAAAACCATAGCTTTGGCTATACAGACCTTTGTCAGTAAAGTGATATCTCTGCTTTTTAATACACTATCTAGGTTTCTCATAACTTTTCTTCCAAGGAGCAAGTGTCTTTTTATTTCAGGACTGAAGTCACTGTCCACAGTGATTTTGAAGCCCAAGAAAAGAAAATCTGTTACTGCCTCCACTTTCCCCCCATCTATTTGGCATGAAGTGATAGGACTGGATGCCATGATCTGTTTTGAATGTTGAGGTTTAAACCAGCTTTCTCACTCTCCTCTTTCACCTTCAGAAGAGGCTCTTTAGTTCCTCTTCACTTTCTGCCATTAGAAATGGTATCATTTGCATATCTGAGGTTGTTGATATTTCTCCCAGCAATCTTGATTCCAGGTTGTGATTGATCCAGCCTGGCATTTTGCATGATGTACTCTGCATATAATTTAAATAAGCAAGGTGACAGTATAAAACAACCTTGTCATACTCCTTTCCCAATTTTGAACAAGTTTGTTGTTCCATGTCTGGTTCTAACTGTTGTTTCTTGACCTGCATACAGGTTTCTCAGGAGACAGGTAAGGTGGGTGGTAAGACTACCTGCTGACATTTGTGGCCCTGGATTGTCCCATTACTAGAAATTCTGTCATTAGGAATTCTAAGTTGAAGAAATCCTTATGAAATTGTAAAGATTCCCAACCCCACAAGTGGCTGAAATACTTTCATCTAAGAGCTTACTGAAGCTTCATTCACTCATGAAAGACGTATTGGGCACTTTGACCTAATGACATGGTCAAGTAGGAGACGGCAAGATTGAACATCAACATCTTAAAAATCAGTGAACTAAAATAGATGGGAATAGGTGAATTTAAATCAAATGACCATTATATCTACTACTGTGGGCAAGAATTCCTTAGAAGAAATGGAGTAGACATTACTATGAAAGTCTTTTTAACATGTGATGAGCATTTAAATTAGTGTACTTTGAGTAAATCAGATTATTCTCCATAACACAGGTGGGCCTCATGCAATAAGCTGAAGACCTAAGAGAGAAGACTGAGGTCTCCTGATAAGGAAGGAAGTCTACCTTTAGACCCCCCTACCATCTCAAGATTGCAGAGAAATCTTCTCTTGTTCTCCAATCTGCTAGGCTACTCTGCAAATTTCAGATTTACCGTAGCCTACAGTCAATAACACTCTTTAAAACAAATCTGTCTGTCTCTTTCTCTGTGTGTCTCTGTCTTTCTCTCTTCATATATACGTATGGTTTTGTTTCTCTAGAAAACCCTGAGTCATATATCCATGGGCACTGTATTCTTTGGCTTTGCATTTGCTTTGGTCAACAAGAGGCATAGACGAGGAGATTAGAGGGAAAGGAGAGAGGGAGGTATTTCTCTGCTCCCTTCTTGTAGGGCCCTTGGTTAGCAATGACTATGCCCCAGTTATGGCTGTGGCACCTGCCCAGCGGTTCTTTCCTATTTTAATATTCTACATATCTCTTTTTCTGAGTTATAATAACCACTCTGTCATCTCACTTCTTGAGGCCTAGGTGCAGCTATAACTTATTATCATTGTTTACTTGGGATATTCACCACACCTTTTCAGGTGTCCTTCAATCCCATTTATACCTATGTAAATAGTTATTTCACCTAAATTCCCCTAAATGTGTACATTTGAGTGTGCCAGTTATTTCCTGTTGAGACTGTGACTCTGATTCACAGTCAACAAAATCTCTTCTCATACTGTAATAAAAAATAGTTTGTAATATAGAGTATATTGGGATCCAATGATTGGATCATTATTTCACACTGTCTATTAATTTTTTATAGGTAAATTCTCTTCAGTGTCAGCCTATTTACAAGCAAAGGATTTTGCTCAAAATGTTTTAGAACAAGAAGGAAATTGATTAATTGTCCAGTTCAACAGTGATCCAGCACAATTTTCACACCGAGGAAATTAAATATGGCGAGCTGAAAAGACCACATAGAATTACACAGTTGCCATTGGGACTGATTCTAAAAACTATGTTAAACTTTAAATTGTTAAGGAAATTTTTAAGTCTTAAAATCTACGATTTCAAAAATATCTCAGATGACAAGATTTGTGCGAAACAGACTGCAGAAGAACTGCTATAAAATCATTCTACAGATAAAAGGCGATCTCACTAGTCAAGTCCTGCTCACTGGGTATTTTATTCTCAGTTTCCTCCAGTTACAAGCTTTTCATCCCAAAGTATTGACAGTACACCCTCTTAGCCTAAGTATATTTTTGCATGAAGAACTAAAACTGCTCATACCTTCTCCCACCATGATAAAGTACAATTAACAGCTAATGTCACTGATGCCTTCGGTGGTGATCAAGGTTTGGTGAATTATTAATAATAAAATTGTGCAACTGGTTTCCATCTTTTCTTATTTCAAACCTTGTTTGTCAATATCTGAGGCTATATTAATATTTATAATTTCTGGTAAATTGGATAAGCCTGTCTGTCATGGACTGAATATTTCTGTCCCTCCCCTGAAATTCATATGTGATGGTATTAGGAAGTGGGGCCTTTGGGAAGTTATTAGGGTGGTGAGGATGGAGTCCTCACGAATGGTATTAGTGCCTTACAAGGGGCAGAAGAGACCAGAGTTCTCCCCTTCTTCCAGGTGAGGACAGAGGTGAGAACCAGGAAGGAGAGCCTCATCAGACACCAAATCTCTTGGTGCCTTGATCTTGGGCTTCCCAACCACCAGAACTGTGAGAAATCAATGTTTGTTATTAACCACCTAATCTATGGTATTTTTGTCATAGTATCTTGACTGAACTGAGACACCTATCTAAAGCAGACATTATTTCTGAATATGGATCTTAATGTAGCTATAATGCTTCACACCTGGGCAATTCTCTCTTATTAACATTTTCAGAAATTTGGAGCAGACGTATATGAAACTACATCACATATAGTCGAGAACTCAGGGTAGACTTTTTTGAAGGCCTATAACATATTTGTCCAAAGGAACTCAGCAGCTATCCCCACTCTATTCTCATAACCACTAAACAGCTGGCGGGCCTCCCTGACACACTCCTACCTGTCTTACCTGGATCAAAACCACTGAAGCTGAAGCTGCGGTACTTCACTTGCTAATCCCTGAACCAGGCGGCCCTCCCTCACTGTTAAAAAGAGATCTTATTCTGGCTTCCCGCAGGCTCAAGGGGAAAAGAGTTCATTTAGATTTAGATAAGGCTGAGAATCCATCTGAGCCCCAAAGCCACAGGAGGCTCTCCCCAGCTGAGGGATCAGGCACCTACATCTCTGCCCCAGAGGAAAGGGGCCCTGGCTCCAGCTGAGCGGGGAATATTGCTCCTCTTCATCCCTCCCTCCTCCAGGGCCTTATCATGCCTGCCACACACTTTTTCAATATAGATTAAGCACTTGTAATTCCATTTTTAGTTAAACTGTATTTTGTCAGCTCCCAGGTGTTTCCTCCCAGACACCAGTGTAGAGATGAGCTTGTGATTTATCTTCTGAGTTCTGCACAGGATAACAGAAAAAAGAGCTCAGTGTGTTGAGGGGTTTTGGGGGGAGAAATGCACGATCATTTAATATAAAGGAAATGGCCCCTGGCCTTTGCCTCTTTATCCTCAGGCTGCGCAAAAATCGACCTCCACAGGAATATGATACCTGCATTGTGTGAAGCCCAACACATGTTCCAAAGGGTCAAGAACCACACCCTTGTAGTTCAGGTGCTCTAAACAGGTAGGAAGAAAGAAAAAAAAAGATGAAACACAGGAAGGAAAAAAAAAGGGAGGGAAGGAGAGAAAAGTGGAGGAAAGAAGGAATCAAAGAGGAATAAGAAGGGGTTCACATTTTCATGCAGTTCATTTATCTGACATTTACCAACCTTAGCGAGCACTGTGATAGGACCAAGCCAACTAGCTGCCACCTCTCCACCCTGTTGGAAGGGAAGGAAGCTACGCAGCCCCCTGCATGCTTGCTGGGGGCTGGGTGCCTCACATATTCTGTGATAAAAATAAGAGCTTACATTTATTCAACTCTATGTCAGGCATTTTGGGGACACAATTTATGTACTTTGTTTTAATGTTTACAACCTTAAACAGGTACTGTTATTATCCCTGTTTAAAAAGAGGAAAATGGATGATGCCCTAGGACTTAACTAAGTGCCAGAACAAAACTTCGAACACAGGACACTACAAAGTCAATCAGCTTTATGTTTAAAAACTTCTGACTGCCTTAAAAATGTTTTAGTCCTGTTTTAAAACAGAAGTAAACAAGAAAACAGAGTATGGACCTAAGTTATCTAACTCATCGAAAATCAAGCTTCCATTGAGTGGGAACAGGATTTGAACCCGGTTCTATATGATGCCCAAAGCCTACATTCCATCTGTGGCACTGTTTCAACTTCTTGATTTCTGACTGAAATCCCTGTGTTTATAATCTAAAAAGTGCTGGGTGATGGAGACTTTGAATTGCAGTGTTCTCATCCCACCCTCCCACCCTCTCCCATATACAAGTCTTCTAAGAAGTTGAACTTGAAGTTCACCTTCATGGCCTTCTCATTGCCACAACTCACCTTGCCTGTGTTCTGGCTCTCAGCCTCAAGACCATGAAGTCCAGGATCCAAGAAAAGAGGGTTCCAATAGTCATTCAGCAGTTTTGTCCTACAATAGATCCAGACATGCAGCACTCCTGACATTCCTCAAGCATCCATTCCACAAACATTTATTGATTATCCCAGTATGAACTATGATAAGTCTTAAAGCTACAGAAATGTGTGGAGTGCAGTGAGAACTCCTGCCCCCAAGAAAAGCCAATGTCCAGTATAGAAACAGACATACTAACCAAATATTTAGAAATAAATAAATTCCCAGGGGCTTTAAGTCAAGTCTAAATTCTATAAATTAGATCTAAATGGAAGTAGACCAAGAAAAGGACAGTAGATGTCCTAGAGGTCTCAGAGAAGTTCCTTCAAGACAGAAAGTAGCCTATCTTGAAGGAAAAGAAATAGTTTACCAGATCTAAAAGCAAAAGTCTCAGGCAGGGACCCTTCACATGTGCAAAGGCAGAAGCAAAGGAACACATGAAATTCTAGAAATGACCATAGTTCCATGATGGGAGTGGGATGTAGGGAGACTGGCAGGATCATGTTCTGTAAACACTTCTTGACTGCATTTTATAGGCCACAGCATCAATACACAACCTAAATTCCTAGTTACAGCTCGAGGGTACTGAATCCATCCCTGGCTCCGCTTGGGGGCAGGAGGCAGGTTCTAGGAAGTGGGATGTTCCACAGATGCATCTGCATCATCTCCCTTAGATCTGGGGGGAGGGAACAGAGCTAGATTTCCCAGGGCCTCTTGTCCCTCCGAGATGCTAGAGTCTCTCAGCCAGAGTGCTGACTGGCCATCACAGCTTCCCTGGCTCAGCTCTCCTCTCTCCCTTCCTCCTGGCAACACTTTGAATCTAAAATAAAATCAGCTTCTGCCCATAGTGAGTAATTACAATAATAATGATATTTCTAAGAGCTTTTTGTCTCCCTCCCCCTTTCTGTCCTGTGGCGGCCCCAGGGGATGGATAAACTCAGTGAATTTTACATGATGTGAAAACCAAATCATTTACCCAAAAGCTGCCTAACGAGGTTACTTTGGAAAGGAACACTACTCATAAAACAGAAATCAAAATGCCAAAAGGCAGAGGAAGAAATTTTTCTATAGTTGAATTCCTGACACCCACAGGCAAAAGAAATACAGAAGGACAAGTGATACTTAAAAGTAATCAAAAGCCATGGTGTTATTTTAAGGCAGATCATCTCACAGGTGAGAATATAAATAAGAATAATTCTTTACATCTCCAGAGCAGCATAGCTCTTAGCTTTTCCAAAAATGCTTTCACAAATACCATCTCAGTTGAGACACAACTGTTTTGTAGAGAATTCATACTCAGAGAAACTAGGGGTCAAGTGTTTAAAGAATTACCCAAGGTCATGAGACCCACAGTGGTAAAGCCCATGTGGAACACACACCTTCTGCCTCACGGTCAGCATTCTTGTGATAAGCAGAATTTTCCCCTGGAAGAAGCTTTTATTATTCCACAGACATAGGATAGTGCTGATTGTGTGCCAGTCAATATTCCAAGTGTTTAGGAATATTGACATATTTAATGCTGATAACAATCCTTGAGGCCTGGAGAGAGTTAGTAACTTGTCTAAGTTGCCACAGCAGAGCCAGGACTTGAACTCCTGTGGTCAGATTTCAGAAACAGAGCTCATAACCACTAGGTTTTGCTGCTACTCTGAGTTCATATTCATAATTTTCAAACAAAGAAAACATGTTTCGTCTCTAATCTGTTATTTACTTACTTTCTAAAGACTGACCTTTTAGAGGTTTACTCTTGAAAGTTCTTCAAAGTCAGTCCATTTTAATGTCTTAGACCACAGGATCCTCAAAGCCCTATCATGGTATCTTCGAAGCTGAAACTACCTTTATAATAATACCAGAACATTATTTCCCTTTTCACTTTCATTCTGTAGACAAGTATACAGTGAAGGTTTCCAGAGGTTACTTAATGTATGACATTGCAATACGCTGCATACAGAAACAGATAGGATAATGTAGCTTTTATCTATTAAACCAGACATTAAAGTCATTGGCAAAAATGTAAAACAATTCCACTCTTCTCACTAACTGTCTTTCTTTGGAAAAGCAATGATTTTTTTTTCATTAAAAAATATGTAAATATGTAATGGATTTATTGTTGCTTTTCAAATGTTTATTTAAAAATTTTCATTTTTAATTTCCAGTAATGTAAATATCAAAAGATAATTCACATGGGGCCTTCAATGATTGAAAAATATGAATGGCTCCTGAGACCAAAAAGTGAGAATTCATCATTCAGGACAGTCATGCACCTCAGGGAATCTAACATGTCCATTGTGTTCCTGTTTGAGATTCTTGCTAGAGCTTTAGCCCTTCTGATCCAACATGTGTGAACTAATTGCTCTATTTCTCTGATACCCAGTAGGGTAGCATGGGGACTTTCTCTAATGTGTGCTTAGCTGTTCAGTCATGTCTGACTTACTGTGATCCCACAGATTATAGCCCACCAGCCTCCTCTGTCCATGAAGTTTTCCAGGCAAGAATATTGGAATGGGTAACCATTTCCTTCTCCAGGAGATCTTCCCATCCCAGGGATCAAACCTGCATCTCTGGCATCTCCTACATTGGCAGGCAGATTCTTTACCACTGTGCCATGTTGGAAGCCCTCCTCTTTCCTTTAATAATTAATTCCTTTTTCTTCCTCCTGTGTTGAATGATCTATTTCATGGATAATATGTCTTCCTCTTTATTGAGTAGTTGTTCCATTAGCTGGACAGGAAGAGCTGTATGAGACATAAAAAATTTTTGAGAACTTGCCCATATAAAAATGAATTTATGTTTTACATTAGTTTTCTCTTGATATAAAATTCTAAATCAAAATTTTCCTTTGGTTTTTTGAAAGTCATTGTTCCATTATCTTCTACCTTCAATGCATTGTTGAAAATCTAGTGTTAATCTGATGCTTAGTCCCTTTTGGGATACCTAGTTTCTCTCCTCCTTAGCTGTATTCAGATACTGTATGATGACAGAAGTTTTTTCTTATTCACTGTGCTGGGCACACAATGGATCCTTTCAATGTGAAATCATATTCTGTATTACTTCTTTGGCAATTACCCCCCCACCACTATCATTTTATTTATGATTTATTTTTGAAATTTCTACTAATCAAATATCATGCCTTCTTAATTGCTCCTATAAATTCTTCTTTCCCTAATTTCCATTTTAGCCCTACTTTCTGGGAGTACTGATCAATTTTTGCATTCCATTCTTCTACAGATCTCTTTGCAATTTTTACCACCATGTTTTTACTTTCTAAAAGTTCTTTCTTATTTTCATTACTTTTTTTTTTTTTTACAGTATTCTCTTCTCAATTAATGGAAACAATATCTTCTGTGAGAATGATCAATTATAGGTTTTTAGATGACAGTAGTTTCCTGGGTTTTTTCCTATTTATTCTTCTAAAATTTCTTTTTGTTTATTTATTTCATGTTGGAAGCTTTTCTCAAGTGTCCAGTACACTTGGTTTTTCACTCATATTTAAGAATGGGGTACTACAGATTTAACAACTGCTTTTCTGTGTGGTGAGAAGGAATGATGTGCTTTTGCACGGGTGCCACCAAAGTACACATATCTATTGGTCTTTTTAGCTAGTAAAGAAAAGCTGGAGGTCACAAACTTGTAGGCAGTACTCTGGGAACAGGGTGGAGAGAAGACAGTGCAGCAGAGCAATTAATGTCTCTATTGTAGACTTTATTTAATCCTTTGTTTTTTTAGCAGTTGACTCCTGCTTTTCAGTTTTCCAGGTGCTATATACTGTTATATTGAGTTTGGAGTCTTATTTTCTTCTTTGTTTTTGTTTGTTTGGGTCTTGGTTTTGTTTCATTTTTTAGATAAGATACACAGCTAGCCTTGTAATCCAACTGTAAAAAGTTTAAAGTTGCACCAATTTAATGCACAGAAGTTGTAGAGATGGGAATATGGTTGAATGGACAAACCCACTGATCTTGCACCTGAATGATGCTGTCCTGAAGCTGTGATGATATGGAGTCAAACTATTAATAATAAGAAAAACATTTTTTTGGAAAATGGTACTTACTGTTTTTCACTATAATAAATGACACAGAGGAGGAGGTAGATGATATAAATATGAAAGCTTTCTGATGGCACCAGTTTAAATGGATGAGAAATATAGTAGTCACAAGGGATCTTCCCAACAAAACTTACTACAATCCAGCAACTGAACTGTGGTCTTTGGCTCTATTTAATAATGTAATTATTTCCTCACTAAGGTGAAAGTGATGCCACCCAACCATCTCATTCTCTGTCATCCCCTTCTTCTCCTGCCCCTAATCCCTCTCAGCATCAGAGTCTTTTCCAATGAGTCAGCTCTTCGCATGAGGTGGCCAAAGTACTGGAGTTTCAGCTTTAACATCATTCCTTCTAAAGAAATCCCAGGGCTGATCTCCTTCAGAATGGACTGGTTGGATCTCCTTGCAGTCCAAGGGACTCTCAAGAGTCTTCTCCAACACCACAGTTCAAAAGCATCAATTCTTCAGTGCTCAGCCTTCTTCACAATCCAACTCTCACATCCATACATGACCACAGGAAAAACCATAGCCTTGACTAGACGGACCTTTCTTGACAAAGTAATGTCTCTGCTTTTCAATATGCTGTCTAGGTTGGTCATAACATTCCTTCCAAGGAGTAAGCCTCTTTTAATTTCGTGACTGCAATCACCATCTGCTGTGATTTTGGAGCTCAGAAAAATAAAGTCAGCCACTGTTTTCACTGTTTCCCCATCTATTTGCCATGAGATGATGGGAACAGATCCCATGATCTTAGTTTTCTGAATGTTGAGCTTTAAGCCAACTCTTTCACTCTCCTCTTTCACTTTCATCAAGAGGTTCTTTAGTTTTTCACTTTCTGCCCCAAGGCTGGTGTCATCTGCATATCATAGGTTATTGATATTTCTCCCAGCAATCTTGATTCCAGCCGTGCTTCCTCCAGTCCAGCGTTTCTCATGATATAGTCTGCATAGAAGTTAAATAAGCAGGGTGATGATATACGGTCTTGATGTACTCCTTTTCCTATTTGGAACCAGTCTGTTGTTCCATATCCAGTACTAACCGTTGCTTCCTGACCTGCATACAAGTTTCTTAAGAGGCAGGTCAGGTGGTCTGCTATTCCCATCTCTTTCAGAATTTTCCACAGTTTATTGTGATCCACACAGTCAAAGGCTTTGACATAGTCAATAAAGCAGAAATAGATGTTTTTCTGGAACTCTCTTGCTTTTTCCATGATCCAGCAGATGTTGGCAATTTGATCTCTGGTTTCTCTGCCTTTTCTAAAACCAGCTTGAACATCTGGAAGTTCACGGTTAACGTATTGCTGAAGCCTGGCTTGGAGAATTTTAAGCATTACTTTAGTCAATGGACATGGGTTTGGGTGAACTCCGGGAGCTGATGATGGACAGGGAGGCCTGGTGTGCTGCAGTTCATGGGGTCGCAAAGAGTCAGACATGACTGAGCGACTGAACTGAACTGAAGGTGAAATTATCCAGTTGAGAAGTGGGAGAAAAATTAAAATAGAGAGGTACAATGAAATATTAATTTTTCCTCTGAATACTGACTTTATGGTGAATATTTTAAATTTTGTGTTTTGTATTTGTGTCTGTGTGTGTGTGTGTGTGTGTGTGTGTTTTGGTCGTGCCACATGGCTTATGGAAACTTAGTTCCCTGGTCAGGAATCAAACCTGGGCCCATGGCAATTAAAGTGCTGAGTCTTAACCACTGGACCACCAGGAAATTCCCTTTAAAATGGTGTTATTGCACTAATTAGATTTAGATTACACTGAGTGTACAATTCAATGAACTTTTCATGTGTGTATACCTTTGGAACCAATATCTTGTTAAGACAGAAAATACTCCCAAAATTCCAGAAATTTGTCATGTGCTCTTTTCTAGTCAAATTTTCATTCAGGGGTAATTACTGTACTGGTTTCTAAATCTATAGCTTAGCTTTGCTTATTCATGGACTTCATAAGAATATAATCACAGTTTGTGCTCTTTCGTTTCTGGCTTCTTTCATTGTTTCATTACATCTATGAAGTTGATCTATGTTATTGTGTGTATCTGGAATTTCTTCTTGTTGTTGTTGTTTTTTTTTTTCTTTCTATTTAATGTTCCATTATATGAATATTCCACAATTTATTTCCATTCCTATTGATGGAGAATTTTCTTACTGTTTCCAGTGAGGTTATTATGAATAAAGCTGCTATAAGTACTGTTGCACATGTGTTTTTGTGGGCACATGCATTCATTCTCTTGAGCATATCTATAATTGTAGCATTTCTGAGTCATGGGTTAGGTATATGTTAATTTTGGTAGATACTGCCAAACTGTATCCCAAATATAATTGAGGTTGTTCACTCTCGTCAACAGTATGAGAAAGTTTCAGTTACTCCACATCTTCTCTAATAGCTGTTCAAATACATGTATTTATTCATATGTCCCAAAATTATCCTATCAATTGATTTCATTCCATCAAATTTAAATTAAGACCAATTCACTGAAATGTCCTGATTGCAATGATTAGCTTAGGATGAGTTTGCCATAGTAGGTACCTACCATCCACTCTCTAGTAGCTAGAGTTGCATATACAACACTTCCGATTAATGCACGACTTTTGGGACTTTTTTAGTCTGGCACTTTCTACACCCTATGCTACTGTGAATTCCCTGAAGTGTCCTTCAACACTTTCACTTTATGTTTTTCATAGAAGAACCTTTTCAGACTGACTCACAATCATCAAATCTAAATTACTGTTTCTCAACAAGCAGCTTCTTTTTTCTTGGTCACCAAGCCGATTTTTTAAATTGATTCAATTACTTGAAAGCATATGGAAGAAACTGTGATATATCTACCAAATGAGAAAATATAGATCAGGTACAAACAGTCCCATAACACTCAATAGGCTTTATTTTAATGCCAAAGGGGAATTATTCCTATAAGAAGAATTCTACTGAGTGAAGATCATTTTTATTATCTGGAGATTATTCCATGTTTCAATCGACTTCTTTCCATTGCTCCTTTTTCCCACTTTACATGTAAAACTGCAAACTTGAATTTAATTCCAATAAATTGATTCTTAATTTTTTATTCAGATTGAATGAGCTCATGAAGAGGAGCAGCTACTTGGTTTAACCTAAAATTTTAACACATAATTTAGAAAATTCTGTTCCAGGTGAGTTGCTCTTTTTTAAAAGTATATTATATTAACATGTTTAATATGTCCAAAAATGGTAACATAAGTCATTCTTGAACCTTTATGAATAACTATAAATAATAAAAGGAAAATCTTGTGGCAATATCAAAGGGTCACAAGAAATGGGCTTGCTTGTATCTTTACAAGAGGTCAACTAAATCAAAATATATGTAACTAGGTTCAGTTTTTGATCCTAGCTTTTAAGTTTGGCAATTTGATTTTGTCAGCACACAGAGAATAAATTTCTCTCTTATGTCTAATTCATTCTAAATCAAACTCACATAAGACTTGTCCAAAAACCAGAATTATAATTTATGAATTAAAATGAGAAGTGTAATGGTTTTAGTGCTTAGAACACATCAGTATTTTTATTGCATTTTCCCCCAGTAGATGCAGAAGATAATCATGAAGCTGTCTCATGAGCAAGGGAGTTATAGCTAAATGTTTCCATAGCATCGGACTCTGTAAATTCAATGTCTGGATTTCCACCTAGAAAATAGTGAAGGGAACCCCTTCCTGTAGTTGTGCAAATTTTAAAAATCCACTCTACTTAGTGTAAGCAGGAAAACGATTTATTAAAGAGCATTAATCAGTTTATGGACTCTTGAAAGGGCCAGAGACTTGGAGTCTATGCGCCGGGGCAACACCAAATCACACGCGAAAGAGCCCTGATGACATCGCGGCTTCAGACCACACTGAGCACAGATACTGCTGTGGGCATGGGAATCTTACCTTCTGATTCCTGAGAAAACAAAGCAACTCCACTGCTTTTCGCACCAGAAAATGAAACCTACTTTGAGCACCTACTTCGTCATGTTACTTTCTTCTGATGCAAGCTTTCACTAAGTTGCATTTAATTGGTGAAGCCAAGATCACATGACTGCTGCAAAGAAAACTGAGAGAGTGAATTGTGGCTTATCCCTTGGGTAGATGAGAATCAGGATGTGCGAAGTTCGCAAAGATCAGCAGGTTTTCAGTAGAAGTTCCTGCTGCTGTTGCTGCTAAGTCGCTTCAGTCGTGTCCGACTCTGTGCCACCCCATATATGGCAGCCCACCAGGCTCCCCTGTCCATGGGATTCTCCAGGCAAGAACACTGAAGTGGGATGTCATTTCCTTCTCCAATGCATGAAAGTGAAAAGTGAAAGTGAAGATGCTGAGTAGTGTCCGACTCTTAGTGACCCCATGGACTGCAGCCTACCAGGCTCCTCCATCCATGGGATTGTCCAGGCAAGAGTACTGGAGTGGGTTGCCATTGCCTTCTCCATCAGTAGAAGTTGAGTTAGCCACAAAACATGACAAGTACCTGTAGAGGACATTGCCAAAGTCTGGTTAATTCTGTAACTCTTTCCCCTGATGTCCAGAAATTTGCTCTTTCCATCAGGGAAGTGGTTATGAATATGGCTACATAAAAATATAAATTTTGACGAATTTTGGATTTAAGATTGGTGCACTTTGTATATGTTACAGCTCAATTTTAGAATGACAAATGATAAGCAAGGACAAGATATGCTTTCATATTTAAGGACTGGACGTCATTTCACCATGATCCTTCATTAATTTATTCCCTAAGTAGTTAATATTTCTTTTTCCATATTTTTCTAATTATACAAGCAAAGTAAGCCCTGGTACACCTTTGGGTGCATGGCTTATTCCATGGGAGACATTATTAGAAGTGAAATCACTTGTGAGACATGATGAAATATTTTTAATGTCTTAGTGCATATTGCTGAATTATCAGAAAAGTTGCACCACTATACCTGCCCCTATCAATACCTGGGTGTATTTTTTTCATTCCCCTCAGCAGTTTTATTAGTTCCACTTGGTCTTTTTTTATAAAATTAATTAATGAAAAAGTTTTCTTGTTTTAATCTGTACTTCTTTGATAACCAGTGCTGTAAACATCTTTGAATTAATATGAAATCATTTTCTTTATTGTCAATACATGCTATCCAAGGAGCAAAGTACAGTCACACTTATGTCATTCATTCTATTCTCATGAAATGGTTTTATATAAAGAAAGGGATAGTGAAATCTGTTCTTTAGGCTTCATTGTATCTTTAGGCACATTGTAAAAATGTGCAAGTCTGTGCAATTTTATATCGCTGTTCGTGGACTGATGGAACCTATTTCCAATGCCTCAAAAAACAAAACAAAATAATAAATGGAAAGTTGTGTTTGATGACATCATTGTCTTTTTTGGTCTTTAAAGAGGGAAGCAGATGCCTCTGGAGGAGAAACCATAACCACAGTCTCACATGAGATAGAAGAATAAAGCCCCAGATTTCCTTAGGCAATTAATAGAATTTCAGTAAAAAGTTACCATCGACAGAGGGCTGTGAAATCGATTCAAGTGATATTTTATTTTAACTCAATATTGTATGGGGGAGAAAATCAAATAACTTTATTGAATAACCCTTCAAACTAATGTCTGTCTCAGAGTTCTTACCCTTTCATCTAATCTTCTGTAAAAAAAAAAAAAAAAAGAAAAGAATTAATTTGGGGCTTGGAAAGAAAAACAGACACTTTTCGCTATCTGAATAAAAATTCCTGAAACCTCTGTTCTCATCTGTAACTTTATTTTCATTTGTCAAGTTCAAAAAAAGTTATACAAATTTAAATTGTATAACATTAATTATAACATTAATTGAGACAGATTTTTCACCTTTAGAATAGTGAATCTTTTGATATAGCTAGAAAGTCAGTCTTCTCTCATATCTTCCTTAAGTTTTTGTAATTTTCTTCATATGAGACATACACATCTCTTTTTTCATTGCTTCATAATTAGTTAATGGGATTGGGGCTGTAGTGCAAATGGATTTTTTTCCCATTATTTGCTTACCAGTTATTGCTGCTATAGAGAAGTATTGACTTTTGTGCATTTCTCCTGAATCATATGCTCTTTGAAATTCCACTAATTTAAAATCTTTCAATTGATTCACTTGGATTTTCCAAGACAATTTTAGATGTATTGACACTGAAACCAAGTTATTCTACTGCAACAAGATGACTTCACCTCACCCAGTTCTGAGCCTTTCATCCTCATTTTTGTAACAGTCTCATTTCAAAGTTGATTGGCCCCACCCACAATGAATACACATGTGCATGTACACACACACAAAAAAAAAATCTTGCCCAAACAATACCTAAGATATTTATAACAGTACCAGGAATAGTCTTTATCCCCATGGGGCCAGCTTTAGGCAAAACTTGACCCAGTAACCCTGACACTGTCTCCAAGGGCCTAGGTTCTCTGTCTCCCAACTCTGCATAATATCTGTGTTACTCCACCCTGAGACACCCATTCCATCTTCTAGGAGATCCAAGATTTCTTCCCGTGGAAGCCAAAGCCTAAAGTAAATTGAAGCAAGTTAAAACTTAAAAACAAATAAATACCAATAATAAAAGACACCAGTTTGGGAACTTACTTTCTTACTTTATCCAAAGAAGAATGACAGAGAAGGAGTTAATTTTTTTTCTTCTAGAAACTTCTCCTTCATGTCTCCCTCAGCAAACATCTCACATCTAATTCTATCCACAGGTGTGACATACATGTCCCTGATTCAGTCACTCTACTGAGACACACTGATAGATTCAAGACAGTCAAGACCCACCCCTGGAGACAGCGATGAGGTCAAAACCACACCCATGGTGACTGAGACAGGCAGTCATGGCCAAAGAAAAGTGAGGGACAAGGATGAACATTGGGCGGCAAAGAACAGATATTCAGCACAGATAGTAGGTGCTAGCTACAACCTTTTTCATCCCTGTACCCTACGAAGCTATGCTTATCCAGTCCATGCTTGTCTTAAGGCTGTGTCCCTTGCAAGAATTAAAGTCCTCAAATCAGTGCTCACCCAGCATGAATTAATCATTACTATGATTTCAACCTGAACAGAACCACAGTACCAGGGTGTGTTTATGGTTTCCCAATTCCTGTCTCCCCTTTTCTGAGGAAGTGAAGGCAGAAAGCTTTATGATCAGAGGGTCTTTGGATTCACTGTCCACTAAAGCCTCAGACTGAAGCACTGTTTCTGGTTTACCACAGTTCCCAAAGAGTCCAGAAGGGAGAGGACCAATAACTCAGTAGAAAGCTACCACCTGCCACTAGAAAGCCAATTCACATTCTCCCTGCTGTTCCCCGTGGGAATACTGCTTGTTATAAAGAATAAATTTGATTTTAAGTAAGACTGTTCTTGCTCATACTCACGTTTTATTTCTATCTTTACTCTGGAGGATACCACCAGGTTCTTCCAGATGCAGCTACTTCCTCTGTGACCCAGGCCCCAGCTCCTCTGGACTCTGCACCTCGTTCTCAGATCCGATCATTTCCCACCAGGTCAAGTAGCTGATTCTGAACAGGCCTTATCTCAGTATCCTTGCTTGATTTGTCTGTCTCCTCTACAATACTGCTGACAATGCTATAAACATTCTACGTTCTCAAAAAATATCTTTAATGACTTGAGAATTTTATTCCCTTGGAAGAACTACATACTCCCTGAAATGGATCAAAGCAAGCTGAGACTGTACACGTTTCCATGGAAGACAACCCATATTGGTCATTTCTCAGTAAACTTCCTCTTAGGTTTTAATATGCACATTTCATAAAACACATGTATCTTTTTTTTTACTTTTATCACTTTTTAAATTTATTGGGATATAGTTGCTTTACAATGCTCTGTTAGTTTCTGCTATACAATGAAGTGAATCAGCTATATGTATATATATATATATCCCCTCCCTCTTTGACCTCCCTCCCACCATCCTACCCATCTAGGTCATCACAAAGCACCAAGCTGTGTTCTGTCTGCTACACGGCAGCTTCCCACTAGCTAGCTGTTTTACACATGGTAGTGTATATATGCCTACAAAGCCATAGCAAACAAGACAGTACTAGCACAAAAACAGAAATACAGATCAATGAAACAGGATAAAAAGCCCAGAGATAAAAATCATGTACCTGTGGTCACCTAATCTATGATAAAGGAGGCAAGAATACACAATGGAGAAAAGGCAGTCTCTTCAACAAGTGGTGCTGGGAAAACTGGACAGCTACATGCAAAAGGATAAAATTAGAACAATGCCTAACACCATACACAAAAATAAACTCAAAATGAATTAAAGATCTAAATGTAAGACAAGACACTGAAAAACTCTTAGAGGAAACCGTAGGAAGAACACTCTTTGACATAAATCACAGGAAGATCTTTTTTGACCCACCACCGAGAGTAACGAAAATAAAACAAAAATAAACAAATGGGACCCAATTAAACTTAAGATCACATGTATTTTTAAATACAATGTTTTCCTGTCAATAAGGATAAAGGGAAACTTTATGTCACCAAACCTCAGTGCAACATAATTAAGAACATGATGTGCAGATAAAAGTCTTAGTAAAAGTGAAGGTGAAAGTGTTAATAGCTCAGTCGTGCCTGACTCTTTGTGATCCCATGGACTGTAGTCCACCAGGCTTCTCTGTCCATGGAATTCTCTAGCCAAAAATACTGGAGTGGGTAGCCATTCCCTTCTTCAGAGGATCTTTCCAATCCAAAGATGGAATCTGGGTTGCAGGCAGGCAGATTTTTTACCATCTGAGCCACCAGGGAAGCCCTAAAATCTTAAGTTACATTCAAAATACAGCCTATCAAAATGCTGTATTTTGATAGGCCTACAAAAGGTGTGGGCCTATCGCAGCTGTTGCTGGTGTAAGAAAGTGGATCCTAAGAGTGAACTGCAGCATGAGGGATCCTGCAGATGCAATAACAGAGATTATCCTGGAACACGTTGGTGATATGACAAGACTGTGGTGAAAAACTTTTTTTTTTTAAATACAAAGTTGGTTGTTTTTAGTGTTTCTGCATCCAACAGCCTCAACCAGCTCCTTAAAGATTGATCAGTCTTCTGTTCAGGAGCCTTTAGAGAAGCCTCAGAACTTCAAAACTGTTCCTCTGATTCTGATAGTTGCCTGAAATTGCCCTTTTTCACCCAGTCATGCCAACTCCTTACATCACCTCTTTTCATAATCCTTGACAAACAATGGCTTCAACCCTTCTCCCCAATTCCATTCTCAATATTTTTCAACCTACAAATGACAAATAATTCATTACAAGAAATGAACTTTTTATTGTAAATTTTTATTAGCTTTTTCCCCTAACAGCTATATTTATTGCTATGTATCCATTTCTATGCTCTATCGTAAACATAATATTTATGACATGGAATAAAAACTGTACATGTTACTGCATAAAATTCATTATTAATAGTCTTACTAAGTGTTTGCTGATCAGGAAGGAATGGTTAATCTTTTTACTTTCCAACCTGTCAGCTACTTCTGCCTAGACCTTTTACTGGGTTGTAGTTATGTTTGAAGAAATTTGTTGGTTGTTGTGTGTTGACATGTAATAGATTATGGTTTTTCTCCTTTTAGATGGTGAGTCATACAATTTGGTTAGCATTTTCATGCAAAATATCTTATTTTCAGGAACAGATTCTTATTATCATCTCATTATATTATTCTGGACACAATTATATGATAATATTATTCTGGATATAATTTTTCAGCATTTTTGAAGTTTCTACTGTACTCAAAGCACTAGGCTAAGTAATACAGAGAAATCAAGGTGATCATTATGTGATTCTTTCACCCTCAAACAGTCCCAGAATAGTAGGGGAGATAGACATCTATTCATCGAATGACAATACATGCCTAATTGTGGGAAGCAACAAAACTGAGGCAGAAACAAAGCTCTGTGTAAGCAAAGAGATGCATTTATTCCAATCAAAACAAAAGATAGAGATTTGACAATAAAGCTTAAAACTATCAAGTTAAAAAAAAAAGAGCTTACAAGCATTAACAAATGTGTTTGTGCATATTCATCACAGCACTAGCACACTAAAGAGAATGGCAAATACATCCAAATTCTCACTTATCCCCTCAGTAGTAGGGATGAGGTACAATTTTGCAATGTTAGTGAAAAGAGAAGTCTATTAAGAAAACAAATAGGGTGGGCAAGAATATAAATAAAATATCTACTTCCTAAGCAAATAAGTGCTTGGATTATTTTAGAATTATCCATTAGTCATATGACCTTGAGCACTTAACTCCGTTGACTTCATTTTTCGCATCTGTAAAACTGGGACATGAATTAAATGATTTCTGGATGTCTCATAAGGTAAAAATGCTATAATTATATCATTCACACACAATTCAAATTTTTTTAAGTGCCTGCCATGTATACAGTACCATATGCACTGGAAAATATTGAATAGACATAATACACAATATATAATGCATAATGACTTCAGAAACTTACAATCTTCTTGGAGAGGTCCATCAGTGTCAGGATCCATGTGCCCAAGTGCCAAAAGACAGAGTCTAAATAATACACAATTTGGGAGCTGAGAGAACAAGAGGATGTTGGAACCACAGGAAGCATCCTGGGGAGGAAAAAAGGGACTTAAAATATTTCACAAAGGAAGCTAGTATTTGAAGATAAAATTAAGAGGAAGAAGACACCCAAATCCCCTAACTAAGGTACCCCCAAAGGGAGTGTACAGGAATCCTTAGAGCTCCAGATCGATTTCTGGAAAATACTACCTTAAAAATTACTCACTAAAAGTAAATATCTAGGCTATGCTTCAGCGCAATTAGCAAGGACTGGTTTTCAAGTTCTTTATAATATGTAACTTATATTTTGTTTTCTGTGAGTACTGTTCTTAGTTTTATGGGATTATCAATACAACATTTGAAAGTAAATCTACAGTCTGAGGAACAGCAATAATGATGAAAACCTTATAATACCTTATACCTTATTCCTAGTGTGTATTATTAATAATGGTAGGGTCTGTTCAATGATTCATACACCTTCCTCCTTGAACGTTCAAGGCTGCTATGAGCTCATTGTTACAGGCATTGTCACTGGGCGTACTATTCTATGAAGTGTAATGGTCTTCTGATTATCATATTGTAGCATGTGAATAAAGCACTCCATCATTTCATACATAGTCTTGAATGAGACTATATTACTATTTAAGATTTATCAGGAAATGAGGATGAAATTTTAATATCAGAGATGCTTCAGTTAAACACAGTGACTTGTTCCCAGCACCAGTAATCATAGATATTCATTGACATAACAAGTTTGGAAAACTGAAAAAAACTGAAGTGACTTAGCACATATGTACTCAGTACTGTATTTTTTTAACTCACTGCCTTCATGACCTTCCTCTGTCAACCTTCCTAATGAACGGTGTAGACTTATGACTATTTATTTCTTGTCGGTCTGTCCTTTCTTCTAACTTCATAAATCAGCATCATTATAAATACCTCTGGAGACTGTAAAATCAGGTGGATATTTTATCAGTTTATAAGGAGTCTGAGAGCACTCAGCTATTCATGTAAACATATTACCAAGTCCTGTATAGATTCAGTGAAGTTGAACAAATTCTACCTTGAGGGAATATGAACCATATGAGGAAGGTCTGGCTAATGGCTGGATCACACTAAATATCACGACAGTTTTCCTTTGAGTTCTAAATTTAAATCAAGACTCGTTCCTGATTTTTAATCTCCAAACCATGAATCCACCTTTGAGAGGCTAAATGGAAATGGAAAACCAAGATTTCAGAGGGAGCAACAGCTATAGTCCTATTCTAGAGCCCTTGCAACAAAGACATTTAAAACCTCAATACATCAAGCCCTTGAATATCATCCTTTGCCATCACATCTAAGGAGGCTGTGTCTCATAATATCTAATATGACAGGAAGCACCCAAATCCCTTTTCCTGAATCAAGAGACAAGCTTAAGGATTAGAAAGAAATTTGGAAACTAGGTGCTGTTTCTCTGGATTCTAGAAGCTTGTCAGTTAATGTATAACTTCAATGAGATGCAAGGTGGAGGGACGCCTGAAAAACAAGGAAACGGTGTGCTTTTGTACATTGAAAAGGCAAGGTTTTTCACTTTATAAAAGGTATGACTAAAATTTGTTAAAAGGAGGAATTACACATTTCTTATGAAAACTACACTTGGATGATTTTTGAGAAAAAAAAATTCATTCTCATGGTCACACATTGTTTACGCCAAAAACTTAAGGAGAAAATCAAATCACAGCTCTGTTACTGGGCACAGATAGAACAGGAACTGAAGCAACTTTCATTCCCTCAACCCCACCTTCCCCAGGACCAGTGGGCCCCCTTCAGCCACAAGGAGACTTCTAGAGCAGAGGAGGCTCCACTGACATCCAGCCAAGATAGCTGCGGATGAGACTGGAAAGACACATGGTACTGAGGAAGGTCTCTGAACCCATGGGTGTGTCCAGAGGGAGAATGTGGAGATGCAAAGGGTTAAAGACAGCTGCATGGAAGGAGTTAGAACACTGTAGGGATTGCCAAGGAGGAGGCTCAGCCACATGGAAGCAATTTCGAAGGAAGATTTACCCAAGGAGCCCCTGTCCTATATGTTGTGCTGTGCTTAGCTGCCCAGTTGTGTCCGATTCTTTGTGAGCCCCTTGGACTGTAGTCCACCAGGTTCCTCTGTGGGATTCTCCAGGCAAGGATATTGGAGTGGGTTGCCATGCCCTCCTCCAGGGGATCTTCCCAACCGAGGGATCGAACCCAGGTCTCCTACATTGCAGGCAGATTCTTTACTGTCTGGGCCACCAGGGAAGCCACATCCTTGCGTTATACCAGGGCTTAATTCCATGTGATTTTATTTTGAGGAAAATAGGCAAGAAGGTAGCACCAAGAGGACACTGGTCAACTCCAGGAAGTGTGCAAACCTGCATTCATACCCAGCCTGGGGGACTCACCTATGAGGTCCCAGAGGCTTCACCTTTCCCCTGCAGAGGATCACTAGGAACCATGCTTTAAATCTCATAAGTCTTCCATGAGAACATAGATTCAGAATGTCTGGCAGCACTTAAGCAAATCTTAAATCATGTCTTGCGATGTTTTAGAATAAATTCACACATGGTAGGGGTTTGAACTGGATCATTTGTTTGTTTGCAGAACTATTCTATAACTTCATTGGCAATTGTTCTAAAACTTCACCTGGTGAAATCAGGGTCCTCTTGATTTTATTTTGTACAGACACAGAGGAAGTGGGAGGAGGAGGAGGAATCAAAAAAAGAGAAAGGAGAGGAAAACACAGCACAACCACATCAGAGTACTTTATTTAGCCTTAAAAATCCCAGTGCTCCAAAGTCTATAAAAATTAGGTTGCTTTCTTTCTCTAGGCAAGATTGTACTTTGCCACTTATCTCACTGGGCTTGAAAACTCAGAGTGCCATGAGAGAGCCAAAAGGGTTCCACTGAGCCTTTATTTCCTAACAAATGTAGAAACAATATCCAGAAATAACTTTCACTGCCTCCTTCTGCCTGAAGATTGGATTTTCTAATTATCCAAACCATCTTGAACACACTTGGAGAGATTTTCCAATGAACTTCTCGACATTAGGGACAGTGACACTGTCAGCAGTTTCTTTCCAGAAACCTTTCCTAAATATAGCAAGTCCTTTCTGTACTGGTTTTGATGGCTGGAAGATCACCATAGTGGTTCTTTCTTCTCCTCTATGCCACCCTTGACTAAGGTCCTGGACATTGACGAGTCATTTTAAAAAGAGTTGCCACATCTAGGTGCGGATAGGCTTCCACAAAATGGGAAACGATAAGGTCTGGAACTGTCTATCATGCAAAAGTGAAAAGAAGTGAAAGTGAAGTCGCTCAGTCGTCTGACTCTTTGCGACCCAGTGGACTATAGCCTACCAGACTCCTCCATCCAGGCAAGAATACTGGAGTGGGTTGTGATTTCCTTCTCCAGGGGATCTTCCTGAACCAGGGATCAAACCTGGGTCTCCTGCATTGCAGGCAGACTCTTTACTCTCTGAGCACCACTTCACAGTGTCCATCATGCAAAGATGGGCACAATAAAGGACAGAAATGATATGGACCTAACAGAAGCAGAAGATAGCAAGAAAAGGTGGCAAGAATACAAAGAAGAACTTCACAAAAAAGATCTTCATGACCCAGATAACCACGATGGTGTGCTCACTCACCTAGAGCCAGACATCCTGGAATGCAAAGTCAAGTGGACCTTAGGAAGCATCACTACAAACAAAGCTAGTGGAGGTGATGAAATTCTAGTTGAGCTATTTCAAGTCCTAAAAGATGATGCTGTGAAAGTGCTGCACTCAATATGCCAGCAAATTTGGAAAACTCAACAGTGGCCACAAGACTGGAAAAGGTCAGTTTTCATTCCAATCCCAAAGAAAGGCAATGCAAAAGAATATTCAAACTACCACACAATTGCACTCAGCTAACACACTAGCAAAGTAATGCTCAAAAGGTTCCAAGTACTTGAACCAAGAACTTTCAGGTGTTCAAGCTGGATTTAGAAAAAGCAGAGGAACCAGAGATCAAGTTGCTAACATCTGCTGAATCATCAAAAAAGCGAGAGAATTCCAGAAAAACATTTGTTCTATTGATTATGTCAAAGCCTTTGACTGTGTGGATCACAACAAACTGTAGAAAGTTCTTAAAGAGATGGGAATACCAGACCACCTGACCTGCCTCCTGAGAAATCTGTATGCAGGTCAAGAAGCAACAGATAGAACCAGATATGAAACAATGGACTGGTTCCAAACTGGGAAAGGAGTACGTCATTTAGCTTATATCATGGGAAAAATGCCAGGCTGGATGAAGCTCAAGCTGGAATCAAGATTGTTGGGAGAAATAGCAACAACCTCAGATATGCAGATGATATCACCCTTATGGCAGAAAGTGATGAGGAACTGAAGAGCCTCTTCATGAAAGTGAAAGTGGAGGGTGAAAAAGATGGCTTAAAACTCAACATCCAAAAAACTAAGATCATGGCATCTGGTCCCATCACTTCATGGCAAATAGATGGGAAACAATGGAAAAAGTGAGAGACTTTATTTTCTTGGTCTCCAAAATCACTGCAGATGGTGACTGTAGCTATGAAATTAAAAGATGCTTGCTCCTTGGAAGAAAAGCTATGACCAACCTAGACAGCATATTAAAAAGCCAAGACATTACTTTGCCAACAAAGGTCCGTCTAGTCAAAGCTGTGGTTTTTCCAGAGTCATGTGTGGATGTGAGAGTTGAACCATAAAGAAACGTGAAAGTGAAGTCTCTCAGTCATGTCCGACTCTTTGCGACCACATGGACTGTAGCCTACCAGGCTTCTCCATCCATGGGATTTTCCAGGCAAGGGTACTGGAATGGGTTGCCATTTCCTTCTCCAGGGGATCTTCCTGGCCCAGGAATAGAACCCGGGTTTCCCACACTGCAGGAAGATGCTTTACCCTCTGAGCCAACAGGGAAGCCCATAAAGAAAGCTGAATGTCAAAGAATTGATGCTTTTGAACTGTGGTGTTGGAGAAGACTCTTGAGAGTCCCTTGGACTGCAAGGAGTTCAAACCTGTCAATCCTACAGGAAATCAGTCCTGAATATTCACTGGAAGGATGGATGCTGAAGCTGAAACTCTAATACTTTGGCCCCCTGATGCAAAGAACTGAAAAAGACCCTGATGCTGGAAAAGATTGAAGTCAGGAGGAGAAGGGGACAACAGAGGACAAGATGATTGGATGGCATCACCAACTCGATGGACATGAGTTTGAGTAAGCTCTGGGAGTTGGTGATGGACAGGGAAGCCTGGTGTACTTCAGTCCATGGGGTCGCAAAGAGTCGGACACAACTGAACAACTGAATTTAACTGAACTGGAACTGTCCACACCATGGCAGCCTGATACCAAACATTTGGAAGTAACATGCTTCCTAAAATAAGTGGCTCTACTACCCAGTTCCCTGTGGTCATTATTGTCTAACACTCTTACATCAATTAATTCAATGCAGGTTTTCATACTAAAGTCTCCAATCGGTTTTCCTATACTACCTCCTTTTAGGGTCATGATGCTTGACTTTGTTATGAATTCGTTTAAATGATCCATCTCTCTGTATAGAAAAAAAAAATTGAACAGATACACAAATATACAATATTTTGGAGGGTTTCTGGACCCCTGAAGCCCATGAACTGATTCCCTAAGTGCCCATGGACATTTAGTTACTAAATCCTATGCAACCACATTGCTTCTGGAAATACTTATAACATTTAAGTTGTCTGTAGTTGTACTTTGGAAAATTAGCAGCTCTAACTCATTTTAAAAGGCTCAGTCACTTTGGTTCAAATGTGTCTTTAAGATGAGGAGATGCCATTCTCTTAAAGAATGGAAGAAAATTGCCCTAAATGCCAGTAACTAGACTTTAAGCATTACACATAGTACCACTGAAAACTGAGTGATAGGACTGTAAAAGGACAGGACACATGTCAAAGACACTCAAGAATACATTTAGATAAAGTCTCTTGCCCACATTTGGACTGAGAGTTTCTATACACTTGCCATCATTGGAATACTCAAGAATTACAAATATTTGTCATAGTTTATAAACTACCAATCTGTCTTATTATACAGTCAATGTAGATAAGATCTTAATGGAATTTTATTATTTTAATACTAAATCTCACTTTATAATAAAAACACACAGCTCAATCCCAATGGCGGAGTTTTAACTATAATCTTTCATTACGTTGACATGAAGCAGCGAAGCCAATAGCATAATATCTTAAGAGAGCAAAGAGCAAAAACATACATAGTCAGTAGGAAAAGAAAGGATATGAATCCAGAAAGAAAAACATCGGAGGCAGAGAAATATGAAACTTTAATCCTTTAGACATAAACTCTAATCCTAGAAAAATACAGAAAGCAAGACATGAAGATTTTAATACATAGATTTACATAATATAAAAGAAACATTTTAAAGACAGCATGTACTTATTCCAAAGCTAGGAAGGTATTATATATATATATATATATATATATATATGGACAACACCAGCTTAATCCCCTAAAACAAACCTCGAAATCATCATAAAGCACTTAGAATTTTCTCAGAGAATCAATTTAACTTGCAATTTAAGGTAAAGTTTAGAACTGAAAGAAAGCTGACAACCAAAATTCTTTCCGCCTGTCGGTATCAAATTTCATATCTTTCTAATGAAGAGGACCATCTGGCTTGCTTTCTTGATGTATGCTGTCTTTTCAGATGTGGCACTGTTTGCTTCTGCTTAATTTTGTAACATTCTCTTTTCTTCCTTTACAACTTTCTTCTCAAGCATGCCTTAGAGAACAACAGTCTCTAGAATACTGCTGAATTGCATGACTTCTGAGATTCTTGGGGAAACATTTCATTCTTTATGCTATGAGAAAAATCTTTGAGGAAAGTTATTAGTATAGTACATTAAAAACAATAAATATTTATTAGCCAAGTGAGTACAAAGTTGGTCTAGATTTTTTTCCCCTTCCAATTTTATTGAGCTATAGTTGACATACAGAATTGTGTGAGCTTAAGATACAGCATAATGATGTGACTTACATACATTATGAAGTGATTACCACACAAGTTTAGTGAATATCCATCATCTCATGTAGATACAACATTAAAGAAACAGAAAAAAAATTTTTCCACTTGATGAGAACTCTTAGGATTTACTCTTTCATGTATAATGTTGGGCAGTGACTATAGATATTTTTTAATGCTAATTTTGTTTTTAAATTATGTAAAGTGTTTACAATTTTCAAAGTTAAGTCTCTGAAGGTTTGTTTCTTTTTTCACTTTTTGCAGGTCCATTTTATTTATTTTTCATAAGTTTATTTTTAATTGGAGGATAATTGCTCCACAATATTGCATTGGTCTCTTTCAGATATAGAGAGTAGACAAGACAGAACGAGAAAAACAAATATCATATACTAATGCATATATATGGAATCTAGAAAGATGGTGCTGATGACCCTATCTGCAGGGCAGCAACGGAGATGCAGACACGGAAAACAGACTTGCGGACACAGTGGGGACGGGAGAGGGTGGGATGAACAGAGAGAGGAGCATGGAAAATACACATTGCCATATGTAAAATAGAGAGCCAGTGGGAATTTGTCGTATGATGCAGGGAGCTCAAATCAGGTGCTCTTTGATAACCTAGAGGGGTGAGATGGAGCTGGGGGAGGAAAGATCAAGGGCAGCGGGGGACATATGTATACCTGTGGCTGATTCTTGTTAACGTATGGTCTAGATTTTTATATGAGAATATTTTATATAAGGATCTATGACTTTCTCACATGTAGGTTAGAAAAGATTGTTCCTGGGGCTCAGAAGGCTTGCAATCTAGTCTTCAGACAGAACAAAAAGATAAGAAATTTCAGGCAGTAGATGATCAGTGTCAAAGAAGTGGTACATACAAGTGTTTGGAGAAAGCAGGGGCTCAGGCAGGGTTGGGGTAACCATGAAAAGTTTCAAGGACCAGGTAGGAACTGATTGCTCTTCACTGATTGCTCACTGAATATAAGATACAGTGGATGAAATATTATGATTATGCTTAGAGAGACTTTGAACCTCATGTCTTACTCATTTTCCTGGTCAAACCAGCTTACAGTCTTTATGGCAAGTTCTACATGCCTACCCAGAGAACCAAATTCTAATAAAATTCCAGGGATTGAAAAATCAAAGTTGTATTAAAATCAGTCTTACACTTGCTCACTCACTTGATATAAAAAACACAATAAAGGAGAAAAAAAGACTGTGGGAAAAACATAAAGTAGAAAATGATGTATATTTAATTGCACTCCATTAGCCATTCTTCTCTTCTCAGGTGAAGCTAAGTGGCTTCTGGAAGAGATTATCATGTCTTAGTTTTTTGGTTTAATTTTTTTAAAGCTTAGTAAATCTGGTGATTCATTAACATGCTATCTTACTGTTGGAGTACTAGTGTTTTGAAACTCAATGAAAAATGGTTTCACCACTTATATTATGGTACCAGATGCCAGCATTTCATGCCAATCTTTCTCACACAGTGCTGGATCATCTAATGGATGTGTGATAACTAGAAATGACTCTGGATAGAGGACCTTAGGAAAAACAAAAAATACTTATGAATACTTGAAGAAGATGATAGAAGAAACATACACACTCTCTGGGCCTTGCTACTGTCTTTTGAAATTTAAATTCTGTTAGATGATTTTTGCTTTTGGACCAGATTGAATGGAGCTGGTCTAATGAGCAGGGGAAAAAAAATGGATTCACTCATCTCAATAAAGTCATAAAGTCAGAAAGATATACACAGACTCCTTGTGCTGGGTGTATACTCTAGATAATTTCTAATCGGAAAGTATTTAGGAAATAAATTTGGTTAAAAGACTATATAGTTGTACAATTAAAATATTTTTCCTAGAAAGGTCTTTTACTATTATCAAGTAAAATTTACTAGGTTTCCAGGGCACAGATGGATAAACTAGGGGATAATAGAGTAAAGTAAACTCCACGTCTCCTTTCCCCCTTCTCATTTCCTACCATCTGGCCCACAGGGAGTAACCCTGGCAGTGTGAACCTCAAGTGACACCATAAAGCACAGACTACCTGCTGTTGAGGCACTGAGGCTCCAGGGTCCTGAAATCTACAGGCACAGAATTTCTCATCTCTATTCCTAAGATCTGAGGCAAACAGTAGCTCTTCTTACCCAGCCACATCAACCTGGGAAAAGCAAATCAAACCACCTTGGCATCTAACATCCAAAGTCAGTGGGATTCATTCACAGGAGACTATTTTCAGTAGGCTAGGATTTAGGGCACCCCCCAGAGCAGGGATGGGGAGGTAGGCATTTCCAACATGTTCCCAGATGCCGCTGCTGCTGTTGCTCAGGAGACCTCACTTTGAAAACCTTGGTCCATCAATCAACTCCCTTCTTTCATAATCTCTACCCACATGGCCATTTCCAGGCATGCTGAAATCATACAGAATGCCAGACCTTTCTGTGGGGGCAGACTCTTACATAGTGGCACAGCATGTAAAATAACTTTCCACATCTGTATTGAAAACAGTACATTATCATTCCACAAAAGGCATTATGGCATGCATCTATGTCCTCACTGGAGCAGATGGAACAGAAATTGGCTGATTTCAACAATCTGTCTTGTTGTGTAGTGCCTCTTCCATGGCAGATACACTCTCGTGGGTATTAATATGCAAGAGAAATATCTTTACACTTTTTATTCATACCATATGCCCATCAATGTGCCTCTCCCCAACATCTCCACGTCCCCAAACTTCTCATCTTTCTTCTTCTAGACTAGCCAACCAAACCGTTCACTATTGCCCAAGTGTTTTGTTTTGTTTTGTTTTAATGTGGACCATTTTTAAAAGTCTTTCTTGAATGTGTTACAATATTGCTTCTGTTTTACATTTTGTCTTTCTGATCATGAGGCATGTGAGATTTTAGCTCCCTGACCAGAGATCGAAACTGCATCCTTTACGTTGGAAGGTGAAGTCTCTTGCCAGGGAAGTCTATGTGCTTTATGTTTCATCCTTGAGACACAAAGTAAAAGACCAGATGCACTGCCTGGACACTACCCGTTGGGAGGGTTTTGGTTATCACCTTTTTTCAAGAATATGCCTGAATGGTACTGTAGTGCAACCCCTGATCGTTTTCAGCTGCTCCTCTTATTAACAATGCTTAGTCTTTTCCCTCTTCCATCAGTTGGTATAAAGGATGACTCATGTTACCAAGGATGTAGACTGAAAGAGAGCCACTAAGACAATAGTGGTGAAGAAAATGGGTATCTGCTCTACATGCTGGCTCTGATTGTTTGGGCCCCTACCTCTGTTTATGATCCCAGATGAACATCTTCCACCCTGTGAATGGTTAGTTGATATACCTAATCTTACCATAGTAACTCTGATAAAATCCATCTCATTATGGACAGTTCTGCCCACATGAGCACTTGGTGTGCCACGGTCAGGTGTCTGTCTCTCCTCGGGCCAGTAATATGACAAGAGCTATTATTTAGAAGAAGTACAGTTCTCTGCTTATAATGGCATAATCTTTCTCTAATACCTTGTGAACATGTGCTGTCGCTTTTCCCAGAAGAACTTGGCATAAATTCCACATGCTGCATTTTTTCCAACACAAATATCTATTACACCACTGTATAGCCTGACAGATCACACAGCTCAGTGGCAAGGCATTCACACTGCAGACTGGACTCGATACAAGGCTCTTGCTTGCTGTGGGCCTAACTCAAAACTGACAGCCTTTTGTGTCACTCAATACAGGTCAGAGTTATTCTCAAGTGTGGGATATGCTGCATCTGAAACTTAAAACGTCTACCAAGCATTGGCTATTCTTCTTTATTGGAGAAGTTGCAAAATTAATAACCTATCCTTACTTTGAGGAGATGTGCTGATGTGGAGGATGTGAAGAGTCCCTGAATGTTTAGTCCCATTTCTCTAGAACACATGCGTCCTCACAAAGTTCTCCAACATGCTACCCATTTCTTGCTTATCCTTGCTGTTTTACATGATAGTATCAATACTGCAAACCAGTGTCATGTTCTAAAGGATGTTCATCTGATCCATGTTATGACAGCTAAAGAGAGAGTTGACATAATACTGGAAAAAATAGTAAATACTACCGTCCAAAGTGAATAAAGCTTTCTGTTGGATAGAAAAGAAAGCTAAGGAAAAATTCCTAAGGAAGACTGATGGCTAATGGACATCTTCTGTCAGCCCTTCTATCAGCTGAGAATAATAGTTCTGGAGAAGGATTCTGAGCAGGGCCATAAAACATGTGCCCTATACAAAAATTAATATTCTAAGAATTATGAGTGTTATTAAAACCAATTTTAATAAAATAATGTGACTATAGGACACTTAACTATTCATGAAGTATCTTGAAAAATTACATTTTTCTTTACAACAACTCTGTGAGAATATCGGGTTGGGTACTATTATCTTTAATTTATAGATTTTTAAAACTCTGAGGCTCAGAGAACTTAAACTAATTCCTCATGTTAGAAAAACTATCACTTGATGTTTGATGTTTTCATAACTATCAAACATTTGTTATTCATATAATTATCAAATGATAAAAAGCCCACACAACCTGACTTCAAGTTAAGAGCATTTCCCACTCTCCTACTGAGGATTTTTGTATGATAAATAAGATGAAAGATGCAATAATAAGAGTATAACATCACGCTTTCCCTCTAGAATATGAGTGAATTTTTTTTAAACTTTTCATTACAGCTCTGTTCTTTTACAGTAAGAAATAATTATAAGGACTGACACTCAAGAAGCAGGTCAATCAGTGAACTAAGAATAGGATTATTTTTAAAGTAAGAGTGCTTGACAGTTCTTACAAGCTGGAGGGAGGCAGCTCTTCAGACTCTGAAATAAAATAAATATCTTCTCAGAGAGTTAAAAAAAATCAATGCTTAAAGGATTAGAAAAGAATTAAGCATATTCATCTTTGAAAGAAAGACTAGTACCTAGACCCACGAATTTCAGCTCCAATCAGAATGAAAATCTAAAGAACAATAGCAAGCCATATGAAAGGACTTAGTTCACCATAGAAGGAGAGAACTGGTAGCTCCAGTGGCAATACTGACATTACCAAGTCAGCCCTGTCCCTATTAGAGTGTGTCCAGCCAAGAACTGACCACCAAGGCCCAGTGGCAAGCAGATTCAAAAGATGAAAATGGATGTGAGCTTCCCTGATGGCTCAGTGGTAAAGAATCTGTCTGCCAATGCAGGTTCGATCCCTGATCCAGGAAGATCCTACATGTCGCAGAGCAACTAAGCTCGTGCACCACAACTAATGAAACTGCTCTATTGAGCTGCAACTATTGAGACCACATGCCACAGTTATTGAAGCCTGTGTGCCCTCGAGCCTGTGCCCTGCAGCAAGAGAAGCCACTACAATGAGAAGCCTGTGCACCACAACTAGAGAGTCGCCCTTGCTCACCACTGCTAGAGAAAAGTCTGCCTGCAGCAGCGAAGACCGAGCACACCAAAAGTAAATAAGTTAATTAAATTACGAGAAAACAACAACAAAAAGAAGATGGATGTATCAGGCCATCTTTGGTTGAAATCACCAAACATCTTTGTGAAGATAAACCTTATGCTGATGCTGGCAATGATTTCTATCAATTAGTTAATCAATTAATTTCATCAAATTCATTAATTAGCACCAGGAGTTTTCTGGTGGCATCTTTAGGATTTTCTATGTATAATACATGTCCTCTGCAAACAAGGACAGTTTTACTTCTTCTTTTCTAATTTGTATTCCTTTTATTTCTTTTCTTCTCTGATGAAGCATGGATGGACCTAGAGTCTATTGCACAGTGAGGTAAGTTAGGAAGAGAAAAACAAGTATCATATATTAATGCATGTCCATGGAATCTAGAAAAATAGTACAGATAAATCTATTTGCAGGGCAGACACAGAGACACAGATGTAGAGAATGGACACTGGACACAGAGCAGGAAGGGGAGGATGGAACGAATTGAAAGAGTAGTGCTGACATATGTCCACTACCAGGCTTCCCTGGTGGCCCAGCTGGTAAAGAATCCTCCTGCAGTGCAGGGGACCGGGGTTCAATCCCTAGGTTGGGAAGATCCCCTGGAGGAAGGTATGGCAACCCACTCCAGAATTCTTGCTTGGAGAATCCCCATGGACAGAGGAGCCTGCTGGGCTACAGTCCGTGGGGTCACAAAGAGTCGGACATGACTGAGCGATGAAGCACACGTATACACTACCATGTGTAAAATAGCTGATAGGAAGCTGCTGTATAGTACAGGGAGCTCAGCTCGGTGCTCTGTGATGACCTAGAGGGGTAGAATGGGAGGTGGGGGTAGGAGGGAGGCTCAAGAGCGAGAGGATAAATGTGTACATGTAAGTGATTCACATGGTTATACAGCAGAAACTAACACAACGTTGTAAAGCAATTATACCCCAATAAAAATAAATTAACTTAAAAAATTAAAAGCAAAAACAAGTGCTCGTAGTAAAATTCCACTTCTAAAATTCTACTGTCCAGGCTCCTTATGCCCATCCTCCACCAAAAAAGAAAAGGTTATCAAGTCACCATGCCTTTCTTGCATGGCAGTCAAAACATTTCACGGAAACTCCCCAGCCACTGGAATTTTTAGACTCCTAATTTTTCACTCAGTTTGTTCTTGGCACCTAGAGAGGAGGAACATTAAGTATCACAAGACCCATATGGCAGGAGAAGGCCATTTGCTCTGCACAGACTGATGGATAGGCTGACTCCAGAAAGCTTTACTTTCCAGGAGGAATGACAAGCCAGCATCTGTGCTAATCTCTTCTGAGACAGCCAGGGTTTCTTTAGCAGGGCTCAACCATCACAACAACCTTATAGTAGGAAGATCACTATAAGGGACTGGACCCAGGAAGAACGCCTCTCCCTCAGAAGGCTCTCCTTTCATTGCAACCCTGCCAATGATGCTCCTCACTAGAATCATAACTGTGAAACATCCTAACTGTACAGCTCCTCCTCCAGCTCAGCATGACCTCCAGTCACGGTCATGCTCCATAATCAGCCAGGCTCTGGCAAGGAGTACCCTACATGAGCTCAACATAATCTGTTTCAGTGTCTTGTGGAGATAGACATCCTGGGGCCTATAATGCCCTTAGTGCTTTGTAGGCATAAGTTGAGAAGAATCAGGGGCTGTGCTCCAGAGGCAGTGGCTCCATCTAATGATGACTGAGTGCTATCTACATTCCTTGGTCTCCTCAGCTGCAGCTGAACACCAGTTTTCCAAAGTATCCTCAGGCTACTTCAACATTCTTCACCAAAAGTAAGTGAAGTGATACAATAAAATAAGTCTATCAAGGAAAAAAAGGAAATGTCTATTACTCCCTTCTTTCTGCCTCCTCTTTACCTTTTAGTATATAATTTGATTGCTTTGCATATAGTAATATAAGATAATTACATAGCTAATACTCTCTCTCCCCACAAGAGTGTGAGTTCCTTGAGGAGCTGTAAAAATAAACAACTCCACCCAAATGAAAAAAAAAAAAAAGCAAAGGTTATATCTATTCACAACTCACTATATCAAGGGAGTCAGAAACCATCATTTGTATTTGGTAGAAACACAAATGCAGGCAAGAGAAAGCTTTATAACTGCCAAAACTGAAAGGCTTCAGGTATGCTCTGATTGGAAGCTGTTGGCCTGAGCAAGAAGAGGTAGGCTAAACAAAAGTGGTGTGTCTTGTGTGATTAGTTTGGAGAACATGTTTGGCTTTCTGATTGGTCTTGCTTTGGAAACAGAGGCAAAGAAATAAGGATGCTGGCACTCATAGGCCAAGTCTTGACCATTCTTGGCTGATTGCCACAGACTGTGAGTCAGATTTCTGTTGTCATATGTAATCTGATCACTGTCCCTTTGTGTGTCAGTGTCTCAGTCTCCCCATTTCATCACTGACACCTTTGCAGAAAGTTGACCAGTTCAGGAAAGGGTAGATATAAGGATAGATACTTTACTGCTTAAAGATTCTCTAGTTGTCTCCATATTCAATAGCATTACAAAATCTTTTTGACCTTTTTGTTGTTGTATCATTCTGACAATCATCTGAGTAGGCTGTGCAAACGCATTTAAGAACCTGGATAAAATACAACAAACCAGCATCATGACCACCATGACAGAAACGAGAATAATGAAATAGCCCCCATAAGATGATTCAAAATCAGGAACTCTGGTGGCCTAACCCAGGTCAGGAGAATAAATCTTATATGCTATGAAAATAAGCCTTAGAGAACAAATAGATTTTTCCTTTAAGGTTTTTTCCCTTAAGCTTATTCTACTTTCCTTGTACCCATTTCATTGCTCCAAGTATAGCCAGAAGTATTGACAATGTCACAGATGATACCAGAACTAGCACACACACAGTATTAGAAGCTTGCTTCACTGCTGATGCCAACCAGTTTAAACTGATATGTTTTCCATCTAAGGCAGAGGTGATATTGTTAAAAAGCAGCTATTTGTCTCTTTGTCTCATTACCAACACTGTGGATACTTCTCTGTTTGCATAAATGAGTCAGTAATTCTTCCAGGGAGAGTGTTTGAATAATTAGGAGTGCCTTCATATAGGAACTTACATCTGATTTAAGGAATTATAAATAAGATTTCATTATTTACAAACGTATTAATAAAATATCTTCTCTCCAGCTATGGTAACTTAAAAAATTAAGTTCTCTCCATACGGAGAATTCTCAGAACACCTTTCCTGAAGTAAATGAGATGTTGGTGTAAAGCAAACAGGACCAGTGTGCTGGCACAAAGGAAGCAGCATTGTATAGGGGCACATGGAGATCCAGGGGAAAAGGAGTCATTTATGACATAAAGTTGGAACCAAGCCATTACATTATCTGGGTTACACATTTGGATCTCCATTAGTCAATTCCAAATGACAAAATGTTTGGTCATTGCCCTTCAAAGGTCGTTGAATTAAAATTTAGAATTATCGAGGATCTGATCAAGAGATTATAATAATTGTCTCTTTTTCTAGAAAAGAAGGTCACTAGCAAAGTCACAGGTTGATTTTTTTTTTAAGGTCATCTGTTCATGCAGATGCAAGTGGAAATATCACCCTATGGTCTCATTTGATGAAACCAGAATTGCCCAGAGGTTTTGATGATAGGGTCTAGTGATAGATGGCATTTCTAGCAATCAGTGAGACTGAGGGGAGTGGATAGCATTTAGGATAACCTAAGAATGAAATTAGTGTATACTCTAACAACTGTTATTAGGAAAGAAGGAAAAAAAAAAAAATAACTGCAGGTTGGCAAAAAAACAGTGATCTTTAGAAAATGATTAAAAGGGTGAATACACAAGCAAATCAAAAACAAAGCAAAAATTAGGCAGGTGTTTTAGTCCAATGTCTTGGGGAAATCTATACATTATCTGAGGTCATTTGTTTGTTTTAAAGTTCTTGGGTTACTATTTATTTCAGAAAATATGCTGTTTGGAAGGATTTCTGAGAATTCTCAGTTTGAGGTCCCCTATTGGAGTAGTCTTTCAATTATGTGGAATTTCAAATTACCTCTTTAGTTGTGAAAGGTGAACCCAAAGATTGACTCCCTGGAGTTTCACTGCTGTATTTGATGTTAACGTTATCAGATAAGGTTACTTCCAGAGAGGTTCAAGGGCAGTTTTTCTTTGATGTCTCTTTCAATAGATGAAAACTCTTGGTTATAACGAAGCTCCTTGGGAAGATGTTGTAGGAAGGTGGCAATAGGGAATGGTTATAGCACATAAGTACCTGTAATATTTTGTCCTATTTGCACGCAGTAGGGAAGATAAAATCACTAAATGCATGAGCCTTCCAGTCACCAATGTGTCTTCCAGGGAGTGGACCATAGAGCCATAAGACCTAGTAAGAATACTTTGGCCAGGGAGACTCAAGAGTTTCTGAGGTTTCTCCTAATTTTAAGGTAAAGAAGATTTTTATTCTTTCAACCTTTCCAGAAGATCATAGGCAGTAAGGGAGTAAAGGTTTTGAGAAACCTAGAGTTATTATACCCCATATAGTGTGTGCCTTGTTCATTGACACAAAGGTTGATATGCCAGAGGTTGGAAACACAAATTTAACCAGATTTTTAGCATCTCCAGGGGGTGTAAAGTTCAGCAAGGAAATGCCTCAACCTCTTCTGAAAACAGACAGGCAATAACTAAAACATAATCAAATCACATGGAGGTGGAAGCTGAATAAGATGCATTTGATAATGTTCAAAAAGCCCTTGAGGTTTTGGTTTCTGGCTATGTCCTACCTTTAAAATTTTTTCAGCAGTATGTTGTTGACAGGTGAGGCATGACCCCCAAATAATCTCAGCTATGTTTTTTAAATTTCCCCACCAAAATTAATTTAAGATAGTAACCAATTTCTCTATTCCATAATGAATAGTTTCAGGCCAAAGAACAGTTTCAGCATTGCAGTGAAGAGCGCAACCAGATCTTTCCCATTCTTCTATTTACAAGCCAGAGGCTAAATGTTGGTAATTTATAATGGCTTCTTTGCATCCCTCTGGGACTTATCCTTTCAGGGATTAGACAGGATAATAACCCGCTTGTTTGACATACTGATCTGCTGGAGTAGTTCCTTTGGTTTCTATATTATGTCTTTTTGCACAACTTTTAGCAGCAGCAACTTTTATAATCGTCACCTCTCTAGGAAAGCTGTAATGTGTTTAAAAGTTCCTTAACTGGCTTTTCATTTCTAATGGAGGTTCTAGCAGAAGTGAGAATCTTTGTTTCCAAAGCACTCCAAAGCCATATGCCAAAAGCTTATCTGCTGTCAGTATATATGTTTGTTCTCTGGCCTTTGGTTAATTGACAAGGTCTAGTAAGAAAATCCCATGGACAGAGGAGCCTGGTAGGCTGCAGTCCATGGGGTTGCTAGGAGTCGGACACAACTGAGTGACTTCACTTTCATGCATTGGAAAAGGAAATGGCAACCCACTCCAGTATTCTTGTCTGGAAAACCCCATGGACAGAGGAGCCTGGTGGGCTACGGTCCATAAGGTTGCAAAGATTTGGACATGACTGAGCAACTGAGCACACAGGACTATATCTACCTATGGAAGAGGACTATATTCTAAAGGGGAGTTTGAATTAGTGATAGTATATCCTGTTTGATAACCTTCAGTTTCAGTTTTGAGGCATGATCCATTAATAATCAGGTCAGAGTTCTCAATGAGAGGCTCCAGCAAACACGAGCAGAGTACAGAGTTCCCCAACCGAGGTATGAGGCTCCCCTTCCAGCTGTAATAGGACAGTGAAGGGATTCAGGGCATTGCAGTGGAGAATAACATGAGAGGGAGACAGTGAAAGAATTTCATGAAAAGTTAACTGGCTGGCTGAAAAGTGTTGCATGTTCTCAGGCAGCAGTGATGTTTGTACTGTATGAGAAGCCATGAGGTCAAGAAGGGAGCCTAGATCTAGTTCAGCAGAAGTACCAACAAGTTGTACAGCAGCAGCTATCCTATCAGGAGTGGGGTTATAGCAAGCAATGAGTTTTTGATGATTCCCATGAAATTGAATTACAACTGAAAATCTTATCCAGGTTGCACAAATGGACAAAAGGGCTTGTTGTAGTTAATGATACTGAAGCAAGGTTGTTGAAGAACTCTCTCTTGTTAGAGAAGGCCTGTTAATGCTTGGACTTTCTGAAGAGTTTCTTTACTGTAGCCTCAGTTAAATCCTAAAATGCTGTTGTAATTTCAGTGAAGTCTGGCACCCATCGTCTAGAATATCCAGTTAAACTTAGAAATTCTTTTAGTAGCTATTTTTTGAAGGGTCCAGGATAAGTTTAGATTGTTTTTAGTCTATCAGGAAATAGTGTTCTCACCCTCATTATATAGGTCATATCCTAAATAATGAACGGTATTTTAGCAAATTTGTTTTTTGAAACTATATGTTCCTTTTCTGCTAAGCCTGAGAGAATGTAAACTGAATACTTTTCTTATGAGTTTCCTTGTTCTCTGAAGAAAATAGGAGATCATCCACATATATTTCACAATTGACTCACAAGGGAAATTTAATCTTTAAGTATTGATTTGAGGAAAAAAAGAAAAAAACCCGGGGTGTGATTGTCCAGATATATTGTTGTCTTACTCAGGTAAAGGCAAAAATATATTGTCTATTCTGTTCTAAAGCCACACTGAAAAGGACAATGATCTAATATGGTAAAGCAAGTGGCTTCAGGCAGAGTTAATAACAGGGTGGTATTTACATTAAGTACTATCAGGAACCAAAGGATAACAATTTTACTAATGGCCCTGAGGTCTGAACAAACTGATATCCTCATCTGTCTCGTTTCTTTACTAGCAGGACAGGAGTATTATGAAGGCTACTGAGTAATAGCCTTGGGATATAAAGCTTTCAACTATAGGTTTAATCCCTTCTTTGGTTCCTGGCTTCAAGAGATACTGGGGAAGTTTGTATAAGTTTGGTAGGATCTGCCTGAATTTTGCTGTTTTGCTTCTATTATTTTTCCTATGTAAACTGAAACTTTAGCTAATAGTGTCAGATATGATGTACAGATCTTTATCTGGGCTATGTACCAAATATAACGGAGAAGATAAAGGACCAGCCAGAGAAGACACAACTTTATTATGTATAAAAGTACCCTTAAGAAGCTGTCCCTCTGGTGTATATTTAATGTTATAGTCTCATTTACAAAGTATTTAATAAAATTTTCACTATTAAGTTTGCAGGGGTGGTATCGCAGAGCAGGAAGGAATGTTTTTAGTCAAGGGCCCACAGGTTACACTTAAGGACTAGGAGACAGGGAACACCTATGGTTATTTGAAATACCTACCATCTGAGTGGTGTGTTTAACTCTTAGACAGCTGAGCAAACATGGTAAAGCTTAACATAGAAAAAGAGGAGTGTCTATGTCTACCAGTAATTGATGAGGCTAACCATTTATATTTATATTTAATTCACACTGAATGTTTAAAGTTGAAAATACTGAGCTCTTTTTCCTTCCTTGCATCATCCCTTATTCATCTAAATAAAAAATTTTTCTTCACCTTGGTTTTTCTTTGGATGGGACTACCTTTTTTTTTTCCCCAGTGTCAATTCAATTTACAAACATCTACAACTCATCCTTGGCAATAGGTGGTTAGTTTAGAAGTGAGCTACCTAACAATGTGATCTATAGGACCTTAAGATTATTTGGGTTCCATCTTGTTTTTTGTTCTAAAGCCCTTTTAAGATGTTCTGTCAAGTATAATTCAGGAAAAGGGACTATTTAAGATTCCAATTTCATCTTTATTTCCAGTTTC
This sequence comes from Budorcas taxicolor, assembly GCF_023091745.1. NCBI lineage: Eukaryota > Metazoa > Chordata > Mammalia > Artiodactyla > Bovidae > Budorcas > Budorcas taxicolor. The sequence continues at coordinate 73,608,212 of NC_068918.1, read as the reverse complement.
ATATTTAACTCCATTCTCAAAATGAGATGAAAGGACTGCCCCTTCTTGAATTTCCAAATATATTTTTTTTGGAAAGTATTTTCCAATCTTTCTAAAAATTTCCCATTATTTCATCTCTCTTCTATTTCCATGATTAAACTGTGGTGCAGCCAAATTTTTAAATTAAAAAAAAATTTTTTTTAATATGAAATTATCCCTGCTTATTTAACTTATATGCAGAGTACATCATGAGAAATGTTGGGCTGGAGGAAGCACAAGCTGGAATCAAGATTGCTGGGAGAAATATCAATAACCTCAGATATGCAGATGACACCACCCTTATGGCAGAAAGTGAAGAGGAACTAAAAAGCCTCTTGATGAAAGTGAAAGTGGAGAGTGAAAAAGTTGGCTTAAAGCTCAACATTCAGAAAACGAAGATCATGGCGTCCGGTCCCATCACTTCATGGGAAATAGATGGGGAAACAGTGGAAACAGTGTCAGACTTTATTTTGGGGGGCTCCAAAATCACTGCAGATGGTGATTGCAGCCATGAAATTAAAAGACGCTTACTCCTTGGAAGGAAAGTTATGGCCAACCTAGATAGCATATTCATTATCAACCTAGATAGCAGAGACATTACTTTGCTGACTAAGGTCCGTCTTGTCAAGGCTATGGTTTTTCCAGTGGTCACGTATGGATGTGAGAGTTGGACTGTGAAGAAGGCTGAGCGCCGAAGAATTGATGCGTTTGAACTGTGGTGTTGGAGAAGACTCTTGAGAGTCCCTAGGACTGCAAGGAGATCCAACCAGTCCATTCTGAAGGCGATCAGCCCTGGGATTTCTTTGGAAGGAATGATGCTAAAGCTGAAACTCCAATACTTTGGCCACCTCATGCGAAGAGTTGACTCATTGGAAAAGACTCTGATGCTGGCAGGGATTGGGGGCAGGAGGAGAAGGGGACGGCAGAGGATGAGATGGCTGGATGGCATCACAGACTCGATGGACATGAGTCTGAGTGAACTCCGGGAGTTGGTGATGAACAGGGAGGCCTGGCGTGCTGCGATTCATGGGGTCGCAAAGAGTCGGACATGACTGAGCGACTGAACTGAACTGATGGTTAAAAAGCATGTAAAGTAAAATCTAAAATCCTTAACTACTTTTAAGAATGCAGCTTAGTAGTATTTGGCTTCCCCGGTAGCTTGGACAGTAAAGAATCCACCTGCAATGCAGGAGATGTGAGTTCAGTTCCTGGGTTGAAATTATCCCTTCGAGAAGGGAATTCACTTCATGACTGCCTGGAGAATTCCATGGACAGAGAAGCCATGAGGTCAGAAAGAGTCAGACACCACTGAGCAACTAATAATAGCGTTAACTACATTTACATTATAATGCAACAGATCTTCAACTAATTTTTACTGGAAATATTTTGGGTATGACTTTTAGGAGACTTTGCTCTATTGGCAGGTGCATTTTTTTGACTCTCAAGTTTATTGAGGAAGGAAGGATCCTGCAGTTCCCTTTCTGGGTCAGTCCAATCATCTTTTGCAATTCAGAATTTAGCATCTGAGGTTCCAACCAACATGTGTATAACTTAATATAGATCAGATAACCATGGGTCTCATCTGCAATGCAGGAGACCTGGGTTCAATCCCTGGGTTGGGAAGATGCCCTGGAGGAGGGCATGGCACCCCACTCCAGTATTCTTGCCTGTAGAATCCCCATGGACAGAGGAGCCTGGCAGGCTATGAGTCCACGGGGTCACAGAGTCAGACATGACTTAGCAACTAAGCATAGTAAAACCATGAGTCTAATGCACTCCAAAGAATTTTAAGTTGTTCTGTGAATATTTGTTGGTCTTGTCTGCATTTAAGGATACCTTAGTCATAGCTCATGATTTAGTTTGGTTCCAAAGTTTAAATTCTACAGTTGACTACACACTTAATTCATGGGAGGGATAGATCTTAAGAGGAAACTGGAGTTTCAATTCATAAAAAAAATTAGGTGATCTGGACAAGAGAGACAAAAGGGAGGAGTCCACAGAGGTACAAACAGAGATTAGAAAGGAAAAAAGAAGAGGAATATTTGATAGTGGGAGGCAACTGGAAGACAAGCCTGGGGAGGAATTATCTCGGAAATGCTTCTTATCTTATAATATACGAGCTTGTCAAATTGTTCATTGTCATTAGCCAAAGAATCTTCTAGTGAAGAAACTGTTGACGAGAATTTTATCTGGAGGCCTCTGCTACCAATAAAAAATGTTGCTCATTGGGCTTGAAAAATATTATTCTCTTTCCTTCTAGGGTATCTCTAAAATGATCAATTAAAGATTGGAGTCAAGATGGCAGAGTAGAAGAACCTTGAGCTCACCTCTCAGGAGAAGACAAAAATCACAACTAAATGATGAACAATCATCAATACAAAAGACTGGAACCTATCCAAAATAATTCCACATTCAAAGACCTAAAGAAGAAAGCCAACAAGAGGGTAGAAGTCACATTTGCAATATAGTAAAATCCCTTACCCTCTGGGTGGGTGACCTGTTCTCCCATAGGAATAAGACTTCTAGCCCCACATCAGACTCCCCAGACTGAGAGCCTAGATCAGGAGTCCCCAGAGCATTTGGCTTTGAAGGCCAGTGGGGCTTGATTGCGGGAGAGAACCAGAGATTCTACTTTTGGAGGGCACACAAAAGGTCTGGCACATGCCAGAACCCAGGGCAAGAGCAGTGACTTCAAAGAAGCCTGGGCCAGACCTACCTGCTAGTCTTGGAGGGTCTCCTGGGGAGGCAGGGGGCGGCTATGCCTCTCTGGGGTCATAAAAGCTGGTGGCAGAAATATCAAATGAACAATTGTGCTCAAGTCAAACATTCTCCAGGTGGCAATATCAAATGAACAATTGTGTTCAAGTCAGATGTTCCCCAGAATGGCCACTAAAAGCCAAACCACCTTCAGTGAAGTTATGCCATTAGAGAAATAGGTGCAAGATTTAAGAGAGCGTTCATAAGAAGCAGGACTTTTTCTAACAAAAAGAGGTGATTCAGACTTAGACAAACCTGTAGCAACAGTCACTGAAAAATGATGATTATGTGCCTCATGCCTTGGGCCCCAACTAATATTTATTTGCCTCCAAACACAGACCTGACAGTCTGCACCTCACAATAGGCATCAAGCTCTCAGAACTCTCAAAGTCAAGCTTTCAAATCAGTAATTAAAGATGGAAAGAGACCTCTATCCAGTTTTGTTGTTGACACATTTTTTTTTTCTAAATGGACACTGGCTTCAGAAACCATAAACTCAATGGTGGATGAAGCTAGCTTTTGCACAATGGTCTTATACCCTATAAAGGTCTTAAACCCTGTAAGTGTTTATGCCTATGTTCTATTCAGTAAGTCTCCTTCTTATCACAACACATTTATAGACACAACCAAACATGGAAGCACAAAAGGGGATGAAAATGAGTGGCTTGATTCCACCAAGGATGCGAAACAATTGGAAACCAATAACAAAACCCCAGTACCAAACTGAAAATAAATAGCCAAGTAACACAAAAACAGCCAAGTGCTGACTTACCTCAGCAGTGTGGATTCAACGAGCATCGAGCAGCAAAACGCAGGGGCCTCCATGAGCATCAGACATCAAAGTGACAGGCAGTGCAGAGTGGATCTCAGTGGAACCTTCAGGAAAACTGTGGAAATAAACAAAGACCATCCAAATGAGAATGAACAGGCCTACTTATTGAGAACTTTCTACAGCGTGGGAGTCAGTCACCATCACTTACATTTGACAGAGTCTCAAAAGCAGGCACGGGAGTGGAAAACTTATAGTGCAAAACAGAAGACCCCAGGTGTGCTTTGATTAGAGATTTGTTAACAGAGGAAAGCAGGAGCTGGGCTAACAGGAAGCCAGGTATTCTATGTTATTGGTTTGGAGAACACATTTGGTTCTCTCTTGTTGGTCCTGAGCTGAAGTGGAGACAAATAAATAGGGACACTGGCACTCATAGACCATGTCCCGACCATCCTTGCCTGATTGCTGCAGAAGTGCTGGTTTAACTTTCCAGGCTGGTTGCTGCAGAGATGATGGGTCAAAGTCCTACTGTTATACATGGTTTATTCATTTGTAAATGTACTATCTGAGGGAAAATCCTATGACTTGTATTAACTTTTCTCAATGAGTTCTAGCCCCAATCCTGGTAAAGAACAGAAGTTTAATAAATATTTGTGAAGAAGAAAGGTGATGAAAGAGAGAGATAAAAAGCCCAAATAGCAGTGAACCCTAATTAAGGATGATAAACTAAAGGAAATGTCCGTGGAATGAAGCCATTTGAGACCATAGGAAATATGCCTTCAGGTGGTGTTATTTAGCTGTGATCCACAGAAAGAGTAGTGCAGAATCCTTCAACATGACATGCAACATTCTGAGAAGATGTCACTTAATCAGAGAGAAGCTACAGGATGTTAGGACCAAACTGAAGCCAGGACAGGCTCTAAGGGGCGGGCTAGGCCTGAGAAAAGCTGAGGCTTTGGGAATTCCCACAGGCAGTGTAGCTAGACCAATCAGAAAAAAATCCCCGTAGCTCCCTGCCCGTGCCAGACCTGAGCCAATCCGGATAGGGATGCGAGGTTTAAAAGTCCCGCGCGCGCGTACGGTTTAACCAATCAGCTATGCTGTTACAGAAACAAAGAACCATCTGTATAAAAGTATATGTGATTCAGAGCTCCAAGCCTTTGTCTGATTCCACTGTGCTGGATGAAACATGGGTCCTGGCTCGAGCTGGTAATAAACCCCTCTTATGCTTTTGCATTGCTGTGGACGTCTTATTCTCTCTGTTTTGGGGACTCAGACTCTGGGCATAACACAGGACATGTGAAAATGAAGAGTCGCAATGACTGGCAAAAAATATTGTCCTCCCAAGCAAAAGGGATGGTCTTTGAGGTAGTGTCTTGTGGGACTACCTGTTCAAGTAAATGTCTTTTCAACCCCTTGCCTTTGAGGAGAGAGCACTGTCAGAAACTTCTGAAACATAGTAATAAATAAGAAGTGGCTGTTAACTTCCAGAGGAAACCTTATATTGCTCCCACGGGTATCTGAGGCAGACAGGACATTAATCCAACGCCTTTGCTTCGCACAGACACCTGCATGCATGCACACCACCCACATGCCACCGCTACCCCCATGCTCACATACACACAAGAGACAGAATTTAAATAGATTCCAACATCACCTGGAGAAAAATAGTTATGGGTTCTCTAAAAAGGAAGTATCAATAAATCAGTGCCTAAGGTATCTGTGAGAGGTCAAGCTAAGAAGCTGGCAGTAAACCAGGGGAGGTTAGCAAAGAAATAAATTGTATGTTAATTTCAAATCAGCATTTACACTGGTTCCAGGCTTCAAAGGGCAAGGATCTGAGAGAAAGCAGTCAGAGGAGGAAAATTATTCATCCTAATTGAAAACGGACTATCTTGAGGGATTCATACTAGGGAGGAAGGCTCTTGGGATTATTGTAATCTGTCCCCTGTATTTGGCTGAGCAGTATAGAAGTAAAAGCCATCTCCCCTGGGCTGAGAAGCTGGGTACCCCATCAAATCAAGTGACGGTCTAGGGCATCAAGAGATATTTGGTTTTAACTCAGAGCTAAAAGGAAACCAAGGAAATTTTAATACCTTGCATGGCCAACAGCTATCTCAAGGTGCTAGAACTATAGCAATAACGTCAAAAAGTCTAAAATGATATGGCAATAGAAGAGGAAAAATAATTTTCCCTCAACTCTTGGCTGAGACCCTTGTAATAGAAGAGATTAACAAGAGAAAAACAAGATTTTTAATATGTATACCTCATGTATGCATGGGAGATACCCAAGGAAAACTGAGTAACTCAAAGTGAAGTCTTGAAACTCCAGCTTATACATAGCATCTTCAATAAAGAACTATAAACTCATGGAGAAATGACAAGAGAAAAGAAAGCTGTTTTTGACTTTCAAAGGTAACAAAATGTGAGAAGGTAGATCTATGGGAGGAAGCTAGGAGCAGATAAAAACTAGTTAGTTGTTTATTATGTAGATTTCTCTGGTGCCTTCTACAACCTAAAGCTGTTTAGGCACTGAGGATTAACTACTGGGGATTAACTTTTGTCCTTGCTGATGGAGAGGAGAAGGGGGACACATTTACGTCCTGCAAAATCTATTTAGGCAAATAGGAGGAGAGCAGGGAACATTTCTTGTACCTGCTTCTTCTCAGTTGCCACAGCTCAAAATATTCTTATGCCAAAGTGGCTTATTTGGGGGTGGCATATACTACTGGCTTCCCTGGTGGCTCAGATGGTCAAGAATCAGGACAAAGTGGTACAATGCAAATCAAATGGTTTCTTAAGCAGTTCTGTAGAGAAAAGGAAACTTTCTGAACTCCTTTTTTTCTCCCTTCCCCCAGGATTCTTTCTTTTCCATAATTAAGAAGCCAACATGAAGCAGCGGGAAGCAAAGTGTTGGTGGGGAGGTAATTACCAATAGCAGCATCAGTGCTGACACACACTTGCTAGGAAAAAAACCTCTGGCATTTTTACCTATAACAAACCTGTCATCAGTGAAGGCACTTTAGAAAGCTTCTTTGCTAGTCTTCCCAGCACTAGAGAAAATAATTATGGTAATATAAGGCATTTAACAAGCACTTCATGAGTGAAAAATTCTTTTGCCCAGCTCCTTCTCAAATGATTAGTTCTTAGGGATGGAAATTAACTTCTCTTTGCCCCCAGATGATCAAATTAGAGCAACTCTATCTAGTTTTAACCCCTGAAATTTTTTTTTTAAATGATAATTTATAAAGCCTGGAACTTACTATAGTGTTAGTGTTAATTGTTTAGTCGTGTCCAACTCTTTGTGACCCCATAGACTGTAGCCCACCAGACTCCTCTGTCCATGGAATTCTCCAGGCAAGAATACTGGAGTAGATGGCCATCCCCTTCTTCAGGGGATCTTATTAACCCAGGGATGGCAGGTCAAAGGATATAGATGTCCTCTATCACAGGCAGATTCTTTACCATCTGAGCCACCAGGGAAGACCAGCTGACTATTACTATTACTGGAGTTAATTCCTCAAGTGACCGTCCATATCTTCTTATATCTTATATTTTCTTTTATCTTTCCTGGGTCAGGAAGATCCCCTGGAGAAGGAAATGGCAGCCCACACCAGACCTCTTACCTGGAAAATTCCATGGATGGAGAAGGCTGGTAGGCTATAGTCCATGGTATCACAGAGTCGGACATGACTGAGCAATTAATTTAATTAATTTATATCTTTCCAGCACAGTGTAGGTTTGAAATATGTCAAAGAAAAATTGCACTGCACACAGTAAAATAAATGAGGATTTTATTCAAGACCAAGGTGGTTTTAGAAAAAGCAGAGGAACTAGAGATCAAATTGCCAACATCCGCTGGATCATGGAAAAAGCATGAGAGTTCCAGAAAAACATCTATTTCAGCTTTATTGACTATGCCAAAGCCTTTGACTGTGTGGATCACAATCAACTGTGGAAAATTCTGAGAGAAATGGGAATACCAAACCACCTGACCTGCCTCTTGAGAAACCTGTATGCAGGTCAGGAAGCAAAAGTTAGAACTGGATATGGAACAACAGACTGGTTCCAAATAGGAAAAGGAGTATGTCAAGGCTGTATATTGTCACCCTGCTTATTTAACTTATATGCAGAGTACATCATGAGAAACGCTGGGCTGGAGGAAGCACAAGCTGGAATCAAGATTGCTGGGAGAAATCTCAATAACCTCAGATATGCAGATGACACCACCCTTATGGCAGAAAGTGAAGAGGAACTAAAAAGCCTCTTGATGAAAGTGAAAGAGGAGAGTGAAAAAGTTGGCTTAAAGCTAAACATTCAGAAAACAAAGATCATGGCATCTGATCCCATCACTTCATGGGAAATAGATGGGGAAACAATGGAAACAGTGTCAGACTTTATTTTGGGGGGGCTCCAAAATCACTGCAATGGTGACTGCAGCCATGAAATTAAAAGACACTTGCTCCTTGGAAGGAACATTATGACCAACCTGGATAGCATATTAAAAAAGCAGAGACGTTACTTTGCCAACAAAGGTCCATCTAGTCAAGGCTGTGGTTTTTCCATTGGTCGTGTATGGATGTGTGAGTTGGACTGTGAAGAAGGCTGAGCACTGAAGAATTGATGCTTTTGAACTGAGGTGTTGGAGAAGACTCTTGAGAGTCCCTTGGATTGCAAGGAGATCCAATCAGTCCATTCTAAAGGAGATCAGTCCTGGGTGTTCATTGGAAGGACTGATGCTGAAGCTGAAACTCCAGTACTTTGGCCATCTCATGCGAAGTGTTGACTCATTGGAAAAGACCCTGATGCTGGGAGGGATTGGGGGCAGGGGGAGAAGGGGACAACAGAGATGGCTGGATGGAATCACCGACTTGATTCACATGAGTTTGGGTGAACTCTAGGAGTTGGTGTTGGACAGGGAGGCCTGGCGTGCTGCGATTCATGGGGTCACAAAGAGTCGGACACACTGAGCAACTGAACTGAACTGAGCTGATCTCAGTAGAGGTCATTGTTGTTGTTGTTGTTCGGTCGCTAAATCGTGTCTCACTGTTTGCGATCCCATGGACTGCAGTATGCCAAGAACCTCTGTCCTCCACTGTCTCCCGGAGTTTGTTCAAATTCATATCAGTTGAAGTCGGTGATACTATCTAACCATCTCATTCTCATCCTCAGCCACCCTCTTCTCCTTTTGCCCTCAATCTTTCCCAGCATCAAAGTCTTTTCCAATGAAATGGCTCTTCCCATCAGGTGGCCAAAGTATTGGAGATTCAGTAACAGAGAGAGATTGAACATAACTGTGGAAACCAATAGCAGCTGGGTATTTGTAGCAAACGGGTAGGGCAAGGGAGTAGAAAGAAAGTTATGAGGAATTTGGTTTGGTGTCAAGGATACAGGGACCCCCTACTAAACTGGTTTGGCAGGATTCTTGCTGAACTAGGCTAACAGGCCAAAGATAAGGCCTAGTAGAGGCCTAGAAGAGGGCTCCGAGCAGCCCAGTTAAATGTAGTCAGGGAGTGAGAGTCCTTTCAGATGATACAGTCAATCAGTCTTCACACTAACAGAGGTGTGATAGCCCAGGGTCCAAGAACTGGACCACATTTACTCACATGTTTGATTGTGTTTGTTTTACTTTCCTTTGGTTCATTGGCCAATCATTCAAAATAAATGTAGTCAGGGAGTGAGAGTCCTTTCAGATGATACAGTCAATCAGTCTTCACACTAACAGAGGTGTGATAGCCCAGGGTCCAAGAACTGGACCACATTTACCCACATGTTTGATTGTGTTTGTTTTACTTTCCTTTGGTTCATTGGCCAATCATTCAAAATAATCTTAGAAATTATTTTGAAGGCATAATTTAGAAATCACCAGAGTCATTTTTAACTAGCTGGTATTTGTGAATTTACAGAAAGCCTACAATTCAAATAACTCATATGCTTATATATCAATAAAAACCATCAAGGGACTTCCGTGGTGATCCAGTGGTAAGACCCCAATGCAGGGGGCCCAGGTTCAATCCCTGGTCAGGGAATTAGACCCCACATGCTGCAACTAAGAGTCTGCATGCCACAGTGAAAGACCCTGCACGCCACAATGAAGGCTGAAGATCCCACATGCAGCAACTAAGACTTGGGGCAGCCAAATAAATATATAAAATATTTTATAAAAAAATAAAAATAGCTTTCATGGTAAGTTTGCTTTGTTCCTTGTTCAACAGCTATTACACATAATGGAGAAAAGAAAGACAGAGTAGACGTCAGTCAGGAACAGGGCCTCACGAGGTGCGCACACAGCTGGCGTGGATTGCCATTCCCTTCTCCAAGGTACCTACTGACCCAGGGATCAAACCCGGGTTGCATCCCCAGGGACCTCCTGAGGGCCTCCCAGTTCTCCCCATTAGGAGAGCTTCAGATTCATTGTCTGAGTTGCTCAAGGTCACATGCAGAAGCCAGGATTCGAAGCCAGGCCTGTCTGACTCCAAGATAAGATTCTTGCCATTACACCAGCACTTCCCAAACACCAGGCCTTGGACCTGGGCCAGCTCAAAATTAAGTTATAAGCTGTCAGAAGCAAAATGAAAAATACAAGGACAATGTAGCGGTTTTTTTTTTTTTTTTAAACAAAATTAATTCAATTTAAAGCATTGTTCTTTTTCTGAGATTGTGGCCACTTCAGTGTTGAAAATGTTCTTTATATTATGAAACGATAGTGGTTATGATGATTACTTGTGTTTGTTCTTGCTTTTCAATATCCTTAACCAGACAAAATTTAAAACTTGGCCAAGCTGTAAATGACACCTGAATGTTTTTGATATTTTGTCGCTCATGGAATTTTAGAACCTGGAAATCAGCTCTGCCAAAACGTAAGTTCCTGTGAAACACAGGGGAACTAAGCAGCTTGGCTTGTTCATTTAGTTCTTCCCCCATCCCCATGTTCACCTCAACCTCTGAAATTTAGAGAATTCACTCCAATTAAAAGAAAAATTAACATCTCTAATTGTTTTGGTTTTCTGATTTTTCTTTTTGTTTAATTTTTATTGGAGTATACTTGCTTTCCAGTGTTGTGTTAGTTTCTGCTGTACAGCAAAATGAATCAGCAATATGTATACATATATCCCCTCTTTTTTGGATTTCCTTCCCATTTAGGTCACCATAGAGCACTGAATAGAGTGCCCTGTGCTATAGAGTAGGTTCTCATTAATTTCAGTCTAGCCCCCGAGTCGTGTCTGACTCTTAGTGACCCTGACTCATTGCGACCCCATGAACTGAAGCACACCAGGCTTCCTTCTCCATCACCAACTCCCAGAGCTTGCTCAAACTCATGTCCATCGAGTTGGTGATGCCCTCCAACTATCTCATCCTCTGTCTTCCCATTCTCTTCCTGCCTTCAACCTTGCCCAGCATCAGGGTCTTTTCCAATGAGTCAGTTCTTCGCAACAAGTGGCCAAAGTATTGGAGCTTCCCATTCAGCATCTGTCCTTCCAATGAATATTCAGGACTAGTTTCCTTTAGGATTGACTGGTTTGATCTCCCTGAAGTCCAAGGGACCCTCAAGAGTCTTTTCTAACACCACAGTTCAAAAGCATCAATTCTTCAGTATTCAGATTTCTTTATGGTCCAACTCTCACATCCATACATGACTGCTGGAGACTTCTGACAAAATGTGGTCCACTGGAGAAGGGAATGGCAGATCACGTCAGTATCCTTGCCTTTAGAACCCCATGAACAGTATGAAAATGTTCTTATTAGTTATCTGTTTTATATATAGCAGTGCATGTCAGCGCAATCTCCCAATTCATCCCACACCTCTTTTTCCTCCTTGGTGTCCATACATTTGTTTTCTACATCTGTGTCTCTATTTCTGCTTTGCAAATAGTTTCACATTTATACCATTTTTCTGGATTCCACGTATATACATTAATACACAATATCATGGAACAAGGATAGACACCAAGGCACAGCTAGAGAGGATGAGAATTGAGACAATTCTAAGGAATAGAAGAAAACCAGCCACTGGAGGGTCTAATGGCAGGAGGAGAAGCCAAAGGATATTGCTCAGACTGAGAGGCAGTATGTATGCTATTTCTTCTGCAGAAAGCACAAGCAGAATCATTATTCTCTGTGGAATCCACATTGTTTTTCACCTCTGCAGGGCTCCAACCCTGGAGGGATGCCCACCTTCACCCATGAGGATGCACGTTCCTCAGTGAACTGGCAGCAGACGTATAGACACGTCAGCATTCCTGTGCATGCAAGAAAGTCTTACTTCCCAGGTTCCTCATTTTCAAGGGCTACTATTTTTAGATGACCATTTTTGAAGATGACCAGACATCTCTGACATAACAGGAGGTGTTCTATTTTTCACTTTTGCCTGCTTGCTTACTGGATGTAATAGAAAAAAAGGTCTCATTTCCTACTGAACCAAAACAGACAGTACGTCATATTTAAGAGCCTTACAGTCAAGAACACTGGGTGTGTAATGGTCCACATTCAGTGGGTAATTCAACTCTCTAAACTCTAGGGGCCTCTGTTTCCTTGCTTATAAAATGTGAATAATAATATTCCCCGCTTAATAGAGTTGCTGTAAGAATTGAAAACTGTATGCTCAGTACTACATAGACCTCCAGGTATATCCAATCAGCTCAGTTCAGTCACTCAGTTGTGTCTGACTCTTTGCGACCCCATGAACCGCAGCACACCAGGCCTCCCTGTCCATCACCAACTCCTGGAGTCCACCCAAACTCATGTCCATTGAGACAGTGATGCCATCCAACCATCTCATTCTCTGTCGTCCCCTTCTTCTCCTGCCCTCAATCTTTCCCAGCATCAGGGTCTTTTCAAATGAGTCAGCTCTTCACATCAGTTGGCCTATTATTACATGGATTATATTTACTATAAGTAGGATAGCTTAGCATGTCCTAACACACAATAAATAATAAACATGTACTACTAAAGAGAGTTGATTGCCTAAACTTGAAGTAAAAAATTCAAGGAGGCTTAACAAGCACGTCTAGCTGTTGTTATACTCTCCCACTGATTGGCAGCTACAGAGGATGAGGAATGATATCTACCCCCATTCTCCTTACCCAAGAGACTCAACCTTTAATACAGTTCCCCGGGTTTCCACATTGGAGTGGGGTGGAGTGTGCAGTGTTAGCTATCTGCCACAAGAACTCTAATGATGTTGGTCCATTCTAGCCAGTAAAAAGCACAGTCGAAAGGTCAGTAACTCTGTCCTTAGATTGACTCAGACACTGAGAGAGGAAATACCATGATGGAGTGAGGGCTAGGGCATAGGTATTATTCCTGAGGCTGGTCAGCTACTTCCATCCTTGTTCTAGGTTTTGGGTGGGAATCCCTTTTCCAAAGCTCTTTCAAATTCTGGATAGCTCTTCCAATTTTATTTCTAAGTATTGGTGTCCTTTCTTATTGCCTCCAGATTATCTCATACACAACCTTTAAGCTTTCATCAGAGTTCATTTTAAACCAGGTCTTCTTTTTCTTATCAATTTTTTTCATTGTAAAGCTGTTAATCTTATTAGTGTTACGAGATCTGTGAAACAAAGTTGGATTACTATGAGGGCCATCTGAAGCCAGATTCCTGAAGTCAGGGGTTGCTGGACTACAGCCAGCTGGCCAAGTGGGCCTGCAGCCTGATTTTGTAAATATGTTTTTATTGGAACATGGTCACATCCATCCATTTACATATATTCTCTATTGCTGCCTTCTTGCTACAAGAGTGGAGCTAACTAACTGGAACAGAGATTGTATGGCCTGCAAAACTGAAAGCATTTACTATCTGGTCCTTAACAGAAAAATATACTGTTTCCATGCCCTATGGAGTCAGATCACTATAACAAAAATTGGTCAACTCTGACAAAAAGTAGTCATCTACCATCATGATAATTAAGTAGCCATTTCTGTCCAAAATTGTCCAGGATTGCAATGTGTCTTAATGAGATCTGACACTTGAAAACATGTTCTATTTTGATGGTTCAAAAGGGGACCCAAATTACCATCTTCCAATGGGAATTACCGAGGTTCTTCTACATGAAGCATTCTCCCCTGAAAACTACCTCCAGCTAATTAGAGTTGAAAACCGAAAAAGCCTCATTGCAGGTCGTTTTGGTGAGAAAATAAAAGGACATGACAGTCAAAAGTCTAGATTACACTGAGTGACTGGGGGGGTGGGGGCGCAGGGAAATACCTCCAAATTTGAAAATCTTTGAAAGAAAATTTGAAGAACAGTTTAGTTAAAAATAAGTAAAGTTCTTTTCTCTTTCTCTTCACAAGAGGCCAACTGTATATCACAAGGGTATCAACACCAGTATTTCTGAGTCAAATCTTAAAACAAATAACAAGCACTTGTTATTAATTTGCATTAATAAAAGAAACATATTCTTGATGGGTTGCTCCATTCACTGAGTGAGAAACAAAGTTTAGGAAAGTGTGACCAAAAGGAGGAAGACCAGAGGAGCGACTTCTGGCTCTTTTTGCAAAGACACGCTTATAAATTCTAAAGTAAGTAAGATATACTTCAATTAAAGCACCAGAGAGGATCATGTTCTATTAAAAACAAATCTTTCTAATATGTCTTTATTTCTTTGGTCACATGTTCCATGCATTTCTCCTTTTTGTCGGTTGTGTACAGCTGGGTCATATACATTCTGAAGGATGTTTAGCTTTCACTGACTTTCCTTAATTCAATCACCCATGAAATTTGCCTCCCAGTTAAAATCGTCACATCTCTTGTGGAAAGCAATTTGAGAAAAACATTTTAGGAGACACAGAGTATTCACAGCCTTTGACCTAGTTATCCCACTGCTGAGAATTTATCTTAAGGAAATAATTCCAAAGAAGAAAAAAAAAACTTCTTATTAACTAAAGAATTATTTATAATAGCAAAAAACCCCTTTAGATCCAAAAATAAGAGAATAATTAAGTGAATTATGATACATCAACTAGAAGAACTGTTAGTTATACAGTCATTAAAATGATTATGGAAACTATGTAACAATACTGAAAGTATTCATGGAATAATGTTAAGGGAGGAAAGTAGAATGTAAAATTGTATCTGCATGATGATTACAATAAGAAAACCAATGTCTGCGTAAGAACTAGGACTGGAAGGAACACCAAAATGATTTTTTTGATGAACTGAAATACAGGATTACTTAGGGTGGTAGAACGAAGGCTATATTGCTTTATTTAATAAATGTTGTTTATAAGCTTAAAAACAGAGAACATCTCATTTTTCCCCTTCCATTTAATATTTAAAATAATTTAAGAACTGTATCAGTCATGGTCCAGTTACAAAGAAAAGAAACCATTCCAACTAGATTAAGCCGGATGGCATTTATTCCTGGACTGAGGCAATGGTTGAGGAAACAGACTCTGGACTGTTTCCAGAGATGTCTTGAGGCTGTCACATAGAACGGGATACCCCAAAATGCTGCTCCTCCTGCCACGACCAGCAAGCAGCTGGCAAAACTAGAAAAGGAACACTGCCTCTATATGCACTGCACCAAGGAGCTGGAGCTTCATGCTTTTTTCTCTTACTGTGTAACTCAGTTCTGAATATACGTTTTGAACAAGAGCATCAGATTGACAGTACCTAAATCACAAGCAACAGGCTTTACAGCTTCCCTGGCACACTGAGGAACTAAAAAGAGGCTGAATAGTTGGTAAACAAGCCAGTCTCTAGTATCTACCCCACAAACAATTGCCAGATAAAATTCGAGACACCCAGTTAAACTTGAATTTCAGATAAACAACAAATAATTCTTAGAATTTTCCAAATATTGCAAGGGACACATTGATACTAAAAAAAAAATTCATAACTTACCTGAAGTTCAGACTTATTTGGGCATTTCACGTTTTTATTTGCTAAATATTGCAATCCTGTTGCCATGGAAACTGATAGAAAGTGAAATCATTCCCAATTCATACAAAGTTTTGGTAATATTTATTCTCAGATAAGGATTCCTGCCATAGAGTACCCACAGATTTCTAATGGAAGCATTTTCTTCTTTTAAACTAATAGACATTCTCTCAATTCTTTATAATGTCTCCAAAAATAGGGAGCAAACAGATGTTTGTATGTTGGTTAGATTCTCGACACCAGTGAGAAGATATCAGTGCTAGATGGCTCCCTAGAGAGAATGCACTCCTTGGAGGGAACTTTTTTTATCTACTGTTTTCTTTCAACAGATAAGTTAGAACAGAGTCAGAGCCCAAGACTCTCAGACTTGATCCTTTCAGTCAGGTGCTTCTGAAAAGAATAAATCTCCTTTATCAGTTGTGGTAGGTGCAAACTTAAGTTGCTAAGACAAAAAAACATGGAATCCTGATTAACGTTTCTCATGATCACTGAGTGCCGGGGAAAGCATGAGTTGCCACTCAAGAACTGTGGGAGGCAGACTTCCCTGGTGGTCTGGTGGTTAAGAATCCACCTTCCAGTGCAAGGAATGTGGGTTTGATCCCTGGTCAGGATGCAAAGATCCCACAAGCCACAGGCAGCTAAGCATGAGCACCATAACTACTAGCCCACAAGCTCTAGAGCCCGAGCTCCTCAACAAGAGAAATTTGAGTGCCGCTACAAAGAGCCAGCACACCCAAAAATAACAATAAATAAATAAATAAAATATTCTTTAAAAAAGCTGTGGTAGGAAAATCTCTGAACCAGGATGGCCTGGATTTTAGCCCTGAATATATTACCACCCTGTTCGATAAGTTTGAGCGTGTGATCATTCTTCTGAGTCACAGTTCCCTCATCTTTAAAATGAGGTCATTAATACTTTTCCTGTTCCCTGTACAAGTTTGCCATAAGGACCAAATAAGGACACATCTGCAAAGTTTTCTGAAACGCAAGAGGTGCCATATAAGGAAACTTTACATCGTCTCATGACTGAGAAGTACTAAAGTTTAAAATATTCAATATTCCAACCGTCGTCCATCTGTGGTGGGATCGTTAAATGCAACTTTTTCAATTCTTGCTTATTTTACCCTTGAACAAAGTAAGCGTGGGGCTTCCCAGGTGGTGCAGTGGTAAAGAATCTGCCTGCCAGTGCAGGAGACGCTTATTATGTGGGTTTGATCCCTGGGCCAGGAAGATCCCCTGGAATAGGAAACGGCAACTCACTCCAGTATTCTTGCCTGGAAAATTCCAGGGACAGAGGAGTCTGGCAAGCTATAGTCCATGGAGTTGCAAAGAGTCAGACATGACTGAGAACACATACAATGTAGGCTTAAGCAGTGACAGAAGTCCCAAAGTAGAAATGCTTTAAACAAGATAAACAATTTTTTATTGCTGAAGTAAATGAATTTTGGAGGTAAATGGGACTTAATGATCCTCAGGGACTCTGATTTCCTCTATTTTGTTCCTCTGTCATTCTCATCATGTGAATTTCAACTGATTTCCCAAGATCCTAATCAACTCTAACCATCACATCTGCATTTCAGCCATCAGAGGAGAAAGTTTTGAAGAAGGCATACACCTTCATTTTGAGTTGAACATGCTTTCTGGAAAGTAAACACCATTTTCACTTACATACTGTTGCCATAATTTCATCAAATGGTTACATCTAATCATAGGAATTTATAATTTGAGATAACCACTTGCTCACCTATAAATTGAGATCTCTATAGCTGTCAGTCAAGATTGCCTGCCACAGTAGGTAAAAACCAAGAATCTTTCCACGTGAATTAGAGAAGACTTAGTTTGGGCTTATAAACAATAAAAATTTATTTCTCACAGTCTTGGAAGCCAAAGTCTAAGGTCAGGGTGTTATGTCTGGTTCTCAGAAGAGTCCTCTTCCAGATTGCAGACTATTTTCTGGGCTCCCTTTTATAAAGGCATTAATCTCATTCATGAAGGCTCCATCCTTATGACCTAATTACTTCCCAAAGGCCACACTTCCTAATAACATCAACATTGGGAATTAGAATTTCAATAAATGAATTGAGGGGAAGGTGGGGGTGGGATAGACAGATACTCAGTTCATTTCAGAGTAAAGATTAGCATTTTTTTTTGAAGATCTAATTGAATTTATTAAATGACTCATGAATCAGGCAATGTCTCATCTGGCATAACACAGAGGTGCTCCAAGGAGTTACACATAATAGGTTTTTGGGACAAAGAAGTCATCAGTTCAGTTCAGTTCAGTCGCTCAGTTGTGTCTGACTCTTTGCGACCCCATGAATCGCAGCACACCAGGCCTCCCTTTCCATCACCAACTCCCGGAGTTCACTCAGACTCATGTCCATCGAGTCACTGATGCCATCCAGCCATCTCATCCTCTGTTGTCCCCTTCTCCTCCTGCCCCCAATACCTCCCAGCATCAAGGTCTTTTCCAATGAGTCAACTCTTTGCATGAGGTAGCCAGAGTGCTGGAGTTTCAGCTTTAGCATCATTCCTTCCAAAGAAATCCCAGGGCTGATCTCCTTCAGAATGGACGGTTGGATCTCCTTGCAGTCCAAAAAGACTCTCAAGAGTCTTCTCCAACACCGCAGTTCAAAAGCATCAATTCAGGGTTATCACTCTGTATGCGAGACAGCAAAAGAGACACAGATGATAGAACAGACTTTTGGATTCTGTGGGAGAGGGAGAGGGTGGGATGATTTGGGAGAATGGCATTGAAACACGTATACTATCATGTAAGAAATGAATCGCCAGTCTAGGTTCAATACAGGATACAGGATGCTTGGGGCTGGTGCACTGGGATGACACAGAGAGATGATATGGGGAGGGTGGTGGGAGGGGGGTTCAGGATTGGGAACTGATGTACACCTGTGGCGGATTCATGTCAATGTATGGCAAAACCAATACAGTATTGTAAAGTAAAAAATTAATAAAATTTTTTAAAAAGCATCAATTCTTTGGCATTCAGCCTTCTTCACAGTCCAACTCTCACATCCATACATGACCACTGGAAAAACCATAGCCTTGACTAGACAGATCTTAGTCAGCAAAGTAATGTCTCTGCTTTTGAATATACTATCTAGTTTGGTCATAACTTTTCTTCCAAGGAGTAAGTGTCTTTTAATTTCATGGTTGCAATCACCATCTGCAGTGATTTTGGAGCTCAGAAAAATAAAGTCAGCCACTGTTTCCACTGTTTCCCCATCCATTTTCCATGAAGTGATGGGACCAGATGCCATGATCTTCGTTTTCTGAATGTTGAGCTTTAAGCCAACTTTTTCACTCTCCACTTTCACTTTCATCAAGAGGCTTTTTAGTTCCTCTTCACTTTCTGCCATAAGGGTGGTGTCATCTGCATATCTGAGGTTTTGAGATTTCTCCCAGCAATCTTGATTCCAGCTTGTGCTTCCTCCAGCCCAGTGTTTCTCATGATATAGTCTGCATATAAGTTAAATAAGCAAGGTGACAATATACAAGTCATCAGTAAGGGGAGAAGAAAAAAAAAGTTCACTGAAGAAAAGCAAAAGTTCAGATGAAGACAGCTCTTCATTGGCTGAGCTGAGGTGTTCTTCACTGGCTGCATTCGTGGATGGGCAAGAAAGAGGTCTTCCTCCTACTGGAGGAGTAAAGTAGTTGCACTTCCTGCTTGGGAGTGCAAGGTACCACTCTTCCTGTGGAGGTCAGTAACTGACATTTTCCTGTTAGGGTAACTGAAACCTTCCATTGAATAAAGTCAGTTAGATCTTAAAAATCATTCAGTTGTGCCTTCTAGTTCAAGATGGCGGAGTTGAAGGACTTGCACTCATCTCCTCCTGCTAGTGTTGGAGTGTCTCCTGTGGAGACATGAGTTGGCAGTTAGCTAGCTGTGAGGATTGGAGAAGACAATGGCAACCCACTCCAGTACTCTTGCCTGGAAAATCCCATGGATGGTGGAGCCTGGTGGGCTGCAGTCCATGGGGTCACTAACAGTCGGACACGACTGAAGGACTTCACTTTCACTTTTCACTTTCATGCATTGGGGAAGGAAGTGGCAACCCACTCCAGAGTTCTTGCCTGGAGAATCCCAGGGATGGAGGAGCCTGGTGGGCTGCCATCTATGGGGTCGCACAGAGTTGGACATGACGAAGCGATTTAACCTAGTCAACTTAACACGACTTAGCACACGTGTTAAGTGACTTAACACAACTGAACCTACATAGCATATTAAAAAGCAGAGATATTACTTTGTCAACAAAGGTCCATCTAGTCAAGGCTATGGTTTTTCCAGTGGTCATGTATGGATGTGAGAGTTGGACTGTGAAGAAGGCTGAGTGCCAAAGAATTGATGCTTTTGAATTGTGGTGCTGGAGAAGACTCTTGAGAGTCCCTTGGACTGCAAGAAGATCCAACCAGTCCATCCTAAAGGAGATTAGTCCTGGGTGTTCTTTGGAAGGACTGATGCGAGGCTGAAACTCCAATACTTTGGCCACCTCATGCAAAGAGTTGACTCATTGGAAAAGACCCTGATGCTGGGAGGGATTGGGGGCAGGAAGAGAAGGGGACAACAGAGGATGAGATGGCTGGATGGTATCACTGACTCGATGGACATGAGTTTGAGTGAACTCCAGGAGTTGGTGATGGAAAGGGAGGCCTGGTGTGCTGCGATTCATGGGGTCGCAAAGAGTCAGACACGACTGAGCAACTGAACTGAACTGAAATGAAATGAAATGAACTGAAGCGACTTAGCAGCAGCAACAGCAGCAGCTGTGAGGATGAGGGCACTGGCAGCAGCCTAGAATCTTATTTTAATCCACACATGGACTAGGAAAGCCAAACCACAGTTGGTTTAATCATATAATTAAGTCATTGTCTAGCTAGATTATCAGTTCAGTTCAATTCAGTTGCTCAGTCGTGTCCGACTCTTTGTGACCCCATGAATCGCAGCACGCCAGGCCTCCCTGTTCATCACCAACTCCCGGCGTTCACTCAGACTCATGTCCACCGAGTCCGTGATGCCATCCAGCCATCTCATCCTCTGCCGTCCCCTTCTCCTCCTGCCCCCAATCCCTGCCAGCATCAGAGTCTTTTCCAGTGAGTCAACTCTTTGCATGAGGTGGCCAAAGTATTGGAGTTTCAGCTTTAGCATCATTCCTTCCAAAGAAATCCCAGGGCTGATCTCCTTCAGAATGGACTGGTTGGATCTCCTTGCAGTCCGAGGGACTCCCAAGAGTCTTCTCCAACACCACAGTTCAAAAGCATCAATTCTTTGGCACTCAGCCTTCTTCACAGTCCAACTCTCATATCCATACATGACCACTGGAAAAACCATAGCCTTGACTAGACAGACCTTAGTCAGCAAAGTAATGTCTCTGCTTTTGAATATGCTATCTAGGTTGGTTATAACTTTTCTTCCAAGGAGTAAGCGTCTTTTCATTTCATGGCTGCAGTCACCATCTGCAGTGATTTTGGAGCCTAGAAAAATAAAGTCTGACATTGTTTCCACTGTTTCCCCATCTATTTCCCATGAAGTGATGGGACCAGATACCAAGATCTTTGTTTTCTGAATGTTGAGCTTTAAGCCAACTTTTTCACTCTCCTCTTTCACTTTCATCAAGAGGCTTTTTAGCTCCTCTTCACTTTCTGCCATAAGGCTGGTGTCATCTGCATATCTGAGGTTATTGATATTTCTCCCGGCAATCTTGATTCCAGCTTGTGTTTCTTCCAGCCCAGCGTTTCTCATGATGTACTCTGCATAGAAGTTAAATAAGCCGGGTGACAATATACAGCCTTGATGTACTCCTTTTCCTATTTGGAACCAGTCTGTTGTTCCATGTCCAGTTCTGACTGTTGCTTCCTGACTTGCATACAGATTTCTCAAGAGGCAGGTCAGGTGTTCTGGTATTCCCATCTCTTTCAGAATTTTCCACAGTTTATTGTGATCCACACAGTCAAAGGCTTTGGCATAGTCAATAAAGCAGAAAGCTAGATTATAAGTTCCAGGTAACAATAATACAGTGTCTGCCATGTATCTGATCATTTATACATATTTGAAGAAAACAAAACAACTGTTAGAGGCAAAGAGCGAGGAATCACAAATTTTATCTTTGTAGAATCAAGACTGCCAAAAATGAAATCATTTTGGTATTGAGAAGTGAAATACAATAACAACTTGGAAAATGGTCTAACTCACAAAACCAGTGAAAGTGAAGTCATTCAGTCGTGTCCAACTCTTTGGGACCCCATGGACTGTAGCCTATCAGGCTCCTCGAACCATGGGATTCTCCAAGCAAGAATACTGGAGTGGGTTGCCATTTCCTTCTCCAGGAGATCTTTCCAACCCAGGGATTGAACTCTGGTCTCCTGCATTGTAGGCAGAGGCCTTACCATCTAAGCCACCACTGTGACATGCAAGCAAATTATTTAAGCTCAAATTTCTCACTTCATTCAGACCCATATGTTCCAAGACAAACTACAAACTGACTTAACTTTGCCTAGATTCATAAAATCTCTAATTGGAAAACTCCCTAGTTTACAAATTCTGACTAGTTCCTGAGAAGCCTGGCCCATATGATCAACTCCAGCCTGCAAGTACATTTCCCTAACTCCATCTTTCTCAAAACACTCTACAGCTACATTGGTATGTATCAATAATAATATTAACAGATTTAACTTTGATAAAGGTATATTTCTGATGTTCTTTGGTCAAGAGTGATAGACTGTGCGCATGAATGCAAAGTAGCTTCAGTCGTGTCTGACTCTTTGTAACCCCATGAACTGTAGCCCACCTGGCTCCTCTGTCCATGGGATTCTCCAGGCAAGAATACTAGAATGGGTTGCCATTTCCTCCTCCAGGGGATCTTCCCAACCCATGGGTTGAACCCATGTCTCTTATGCCTTCTGCATTTGCAGGCAGGTTGTTTAACACTGGTGCCATCTGGGAAGTCCAGTGATAGACCATGTTTTATTAAATATCACACCTATTTTTAAAGTTTGTTTTCACAGATTTTCTTGAGCAGTAGACATATCAAGGTATTAAGAATTTTTTTCTAACACAAATTACATGTTATTTAAATTCTCCCTGGAAAAAGAGAAAAGAAATGAGCTGAAACATGGAATCAATTCAAATAGACAACATCAGGAGAGGGAGCAAGCACAAGAAAATAAATACTTTACAATCAATAAATGAGTTAACAAATATGAGCACACAAGTCAGATGAATTTTATCCTTTTGAAAAGTATTGTACTCCAATATATTTAACTTTTCTACATGCTTTACATTCTCATAATTTTAAGTTTACACTCAGAATAAATATAAGTACACAATTTAATTTTTTCTTATAATGTATGATGGGATATATATTATCTGAATTTTAATTATCTCATTTATAGAGATATTATATCACATTTAACTTTGAAGAGCCAACCAAATGGTTGTCTTTTACATAATTAAAGACATTGTAAAATTATATTTTATATCTGCATATTTCATTATATATAATCATTCTGCATGCATTATATACTGGTGACATTCACTTTACTATGTATAATTGTATACACGAAATCATGTTTATTACACTTTCTGAGCAATTCAAACAATTTTTCTTGTGAAGTTTTGACTATATACAGTATTTGCCTGATATGCTGATTCTAGAAATGAATCATCAAGTAATTTTTTATTCCACTGCAATACCTACAACACAGATGGGTTGATATGAACACATCAAAAGAAAAAAATGGTAAAACTGTCAGCATGCAGTCAGTTCTCCATTTTGTTGACCAAATCTGAATTTTTATTCCTGAAGCCTAAGACAAACATATTTAAATGATATAAACAGTCATAGAGTCATCTGTATAGCAAAGAAAATGACTGTGTTAATGATAGCACACAGAAGACCACCAGAAGATGGCAGTCTCATGTCTTTAAGGAATAGGATGACGTTGAGACAAATGGTTGGGATACAAGATGACAGAGTGCGGAAGATGAAATTGTTCAGGTAACTGCTGGCTACTGCCTGTCGACATAATTCTTTCCCCAGGTAAGGCCAATGAACTCTTATTGCAGAAAGTGCCAGAAATGGAAAAACCTAACTTTCAATGCTATGGATCACACCACAAACGATTACATAAGGAAAGAAAGAGTTCACAATTCATTGGAAACTTTTTCACCACTGCCTTTTTCTCATCTTTCCTGGTGCATTCCTCTTTCATGCTGCATCACGTGAATGCTGAGATAAAACTGAGGGCATTCCTCTGCTGTTTTTTCTAGACTCACCAGCTGAAAGAGAAAATAGACTTACTGTGGTCAGGAAGAGACTTTGAGGCCAATAATCTAGTCATATCCACATCCTTCAAAGAAGATATTCCAACCTGAAATACATCTAAATCCAAAATATATATGTATTGATTAACCTCCTTCTCAGCTCTGAGGTGTCAGGCATTAAGGCAGCAGATTGGGCCTTCATGCTGTGTGTCTTCAAAAACCCTCTCATTGATTTTTGTGACTTTCAGATGCACCATCATGAGCTACAGGCTGAACACAAAGAAATCAAAAATTCTAAATTGAAGTTCTATAATAGTTACCCTGCTCTTTTATTTCCTGCCTTTTTGATAAGCTGCTTCTCTCCAACCTATGCATATAGAACAGAAACAATTTGCTTTGCCCTTGAAGAATCCCTCCCCTACCAAAAAAGAACACTGGCATTATTCACATTTTCCCAATATGGATTTATGTAATGCCTTTTTTTTTTTTTCAGTTCCAATTTGAAGGCTTGGAGAGTGGTGAAAGCTCATATTATTAAGCACACCCATTTAATTTCCAAAGTTAATGAGTGGAGCTCAACAGATTGAGTGCATTGTATCAGAATAACTTTGATTTCCTTGGAATTGCTCTGAAACTCAGAGAGGGTGTGATGACCAAATGGCGCTAAACTAATGATCTTTTCATATTAGGATCTGAAAAGAGAGAAACAAATATTGTAGCATGCATAGCAATATTGTTTCAATTTGTAGATGACAAAATGCATTTCATCTCAATTAGCAAGTAGACTTTGTTATGAATTGCTAGCCACATTGCTAATAATTAAAGACTCAATGTGTCTTCAGTCATTACAATTGGGCAGTGATGAGAGGTTGTTAAAAGTATTTGAATTCTGTTTGCTCTATTTATTTGGGGAAAGCAAAAAAACTCTGATCTTCATAACGATGTATTAAGAAATAGTGCATATGATTATTCTGGATCTTCTGGAAAACATATCATTTCACAGTGTTTGCAGTGATGATACCCTAGAACAGAAATGGTCCCCAGAGGACCCCAGGCAAGTTTAAACAAGTAATTTTCCCAAAGAAGTAACTCCCTGGCCTTTGTTCCAAATTCCTGTCTCCCTCTTATTTTTAAAATAGGTTCACTTTTTTAAAAGTTAGCAACTGAGAGCTTAATACATGTATGCTTTCCCATACTTTTACTCTCACGTAACTCACTTTACATGGCCAGTTTTAGTGTTTATTTTGATTTGAGCAAACTAACTGCTTTACCATCTTGTGTTGAGATTATCTTAGTTACCCATTTCTTTCTCTTCCTGCAGTTTAGGTATGTGGGCATGATTTCATGCATGCAAATTATCACTAGCATCAATTTTTAAAACCCAAATCAGTTTAAGACATCCATTTCCTATATATTTTATGCTGAAACCAATTGGTAATGATCTTCAGTATTTATTGATGACTTTTTCCCCCTAAGATTTTTAAATAATGAGCTTTTGCCATTGCAGCAATTTGCTATTGCAAAGTCCATGTCATGCTGTGGCTTCTTCATATCTTCTGAATGGGCTCTTATTCACCATTATCACTGTAACAAAGAAAATGGACCCTCCTCCACGTGTGGCCAACTATGCCAGGTGCTATACACAAAAAGTCAAAGAAAGCACTCTTCGGCCCATAAGGGCTTTGTTTTAGAGATGAATTAGATCTCAAGTAAGATTATGATATGATCATTCCTGGCTGAAAAATCCAGACTGAATTTTCTGGCACAAATGTTACTGTTTTATGCTGATCCAGAGCTCATTCTCCACAACAACAACAACAACAACAACAAAAATGAAGAGATCAGCAAATGTTAGGGTATTTTTCATCAGACTTAGACAGCCATTGTATTTAATTTTCTTTCACATTATACAGACTGCTTTTCCCATTTAATCCCAAACACAAAAAATTTGCCCATGTGTGACTCTAATTGACAAGTATGGCAAGACTGAATTTTATATACTCATACTGGTATTTGATATAGTTGGGTGAAGAAATGATTCAGATTATTTAAATCTATCAGATTATTTAAACTATTTAAATCATTTAAATCTATGATAATCACAGTTCAATCCCTATGGAGTTTCACTTAAAAGGTCAAAAGTCTATCCTATGTTCTAGTTTACTTATTTCTCCAATCTCCTAGAATTGTAGAAACGAAAGTAATTTTTTTTTTTTTTAATTTTTCTCACTGGCCTTGTGTGGTGCAATTTAGTCAACTTGCTGTGGTCATTCATTCGCAACATACTGCTTCTGCTGCTGCTTAGGCGCTCAGTTGTGTCCAACTCTTTGTGACCTTATTTGCTGCAGCCCATCAGCCTCTTCTATTTGTGAAATTTTCCAGACAAGAATATGGAGAGGGTTGCCATTTCCTACTCCAGGGAATCTTCCCAAACCAGGGATCGAACCCGTGTCTCCCGCATCTCCTGTACTGCAGGCACTCTTTACCAATGAACCACTAAGGAAGCCAGATGAATATTTATTGAGCACCTATTTCATGCCAGGGACTATGCTACATGCTGGAGCTAGATTAGTAATCAGAGCAGACACAGTCCCTACTCCTGAGGAGCTTTCAGACACTTTAATAGACAAATTCTGGAAATAAACTCTAGCAGTTCCTTAATTTTCTGATCATTTCTTTATCTAGTAAGATATGATTACCCAATCAATTAATTATCGCATATCTAATATTTCCTCAACTCTCACTAGAGTATTTTGATAGAAATGTTAATGATCTCTGAAAGTATCAGAGATCATTAATTCATAAGCAAACATGTTACAAACTGTGATCATGTCCTAAAGGTAGAATTCTTAATCTTATTTACCAAGCTTGGCTATTTTTTATTTTCTCTTAACTGAACAAATAAAAATGAGAAAATTTTTATTTTCTTACAGGAAAATTGAGAAAACATCTTTGGCTTGGAAACTTTTTCACCTGGAGATGTCTTTTAAGAAATATCTTATGCATTATAGTTAGGTAGCAAATGGCTTTATGAATGAATGCAATCCAGGAAAACAAAATCTGTGCCAGTTTCATTCACTTTTATTTTTGGCACATAAAACTGATTGCCTACTATGTGTTGGCAATAAAGAACTCAATTTATTTATATTTATATCAGCAAACTAAAATGGACTGCAATGGGTGAATTTAACTCAGATGACCATTACATCTACTAGTGTGGGCAGGAATCCCTTAGGAGAAATGGAGTAGCCATCATAGTCAACAAAAGAGTCCAAAATGCAGTTCTTGGATGCAGTCTCAAAAATGACAGAATGATCTCTGTTTCCCAGGCAAACCATTCAATATCACGGTAATCCAAGTCTATGCCCTGACCAGTAATACTGAAGAAGCTGAAGCTGAACGGTTCTATGAAGACCTACAAGATCTTCTAGAACTAAAACCCCCAAAAGATGTCCTTTTCATTATAGGGGACTGGAATGCAAAAGTAGGAAGTCAAGACACCTGGGGTAAGAGGCAAATTTGGCCTTGGAGTATAAAATGAAGTAGGGCAAAGGCTAATAGAGTTTTCCCAAGAGAATGCACTGGTCATTGCAAACACCTTCTTCCAACAATACAAGAGAAGACTCTACACACGGACATCACCAGATGGCCAACAGCAAAATCAGATTGAATAAATTCTTTGCAGCCAAAGATGGAGAAGCTCTATACAGTCAGCAAAAACAAGATCAGGAGCGGACTGTGGCTCAGATCCTGAAATCCTTATTTCCAAATTTAGACTTAAATTGAAGAAAGTGGGGAAAACTACTAGATTCAGGTATGACCTAAATCAAATCCCTTATGATTATACAATGGAAGTGAGAAATTGATTTAAGGGTCTAGATCTGCTAGACAGAGTGCCTGATTAATTATGGATGGAGGTTTGTGACACTGTATAGAAGACAGGGATCAAGGCCATCCTCAAGAAAAAGAAATGGAAAAAAAATGCAAAATGGCTGTCTGAGGAGGCCTTACAAATAGCTGTGAAAAGAAGAGAAGTGAAAAGCAAACAAGAAAAGGAAAGATAAACCCACTTGAATGCAGAGTTCCAAAGAATAGCAAGGAAAGATAAGAAGACTTCCTCAGTGATCAATGCAAAGAAATAGAGGAAAACAATAGAATGGCAAAGACTAGAGATCTTTTCAGGAAAATTAGAGATACCAAGGGAACATTTCATGCAAAGATGAGCTCAATAAAGGAGAGAAATGGTATGTAGGTAACAGAAGCAGAAGATATTAAGAAGAGGTGCCAAGAATACACAGAAGAACTATACAAAAAAGATCTTCACAACCCAGATAATCACAATGGTGTGATCACTCACCTACAGCCAGATATCCTGGAATGTGAAGTCAAGTGGCCTTAGAAAGCATCACTATGAACAAAGCTAGTGGAGGTGATGGAATTTCAGTTGAGCTATTTCACATCCTGAAAAATGATGCTGTGAAAGTGCTGCACTCAATATGCCAGCAAATTTGGAGAACTCAGCAGTGGCCACAGGACTGGAAAAGGTCAGTTTTCATTTCAATCCCGAAGAAAGACAATGCCAAAGAATGCTCAAACTACCACACAATTGCACTCATCTCACATGCTAGTAAAGTAATGCTCAAAATTCTCCAAGCCAGGCTTCAGCAATACATGAACCGTGAACTTCCAAATGTTCAAGCTGGTTTTAGAAAAGGCAGAGGAACCGGAGATCAAATTGCCAACATCTGCTGGATCATCAAAAAAGCAGGAGAGTTCCAGAAAAACATCTATTTCTGTTTTATTGACTATACCAAAGAGTTTGACTGTGTGGATCACAATAAACTATGGAAAATCCTGAAAAAGATGGGCATACCAGAGCACCTGACCTGCCTCTTGAGAAACCTATATGCAGGTCAGGAAGCAACAGTTAGAACTGGACATGGAACAATAGACTGGTTCCAAATAGGAAAAGGAGTACGTCAAGGCTGTATATTGTCACCCTGCTTATTTAACTTCTATGCAGAATACATCATGAGAAACGCTGGGCTGGAAGAAGCACAAGCTGGAATCAAGATTCCTGGGAGAAATATCAATAACATGAGATATGCAGGTGATACCACCCTTATGGCAGAAAGTGAAGAAGAACTAAAGAGCCTCTAGATGAAAGTGAAAGAGTGAAAAAGTTGGCTTAAAGCTCAACATTCAGAAAATGAAGATCATGGCATCTGGTCCCATCTCTTCAGGGCAAATAGACAGAGAAACAGTGGAAACAGTGGCAGACTTTATTTTTCTTGGCTCCAAAATTACTGTAGATGGTAATTGCAGCCATGAAATTAAAAGAGGCTTACTCCTTGGAAGGAATGTTATGACCAACCTAGACAGGTTATTAAAAAGCAGAGACATTACTTTGTCAACAAAGGTCCATCTAGTCAAGGCTATGGTTTTTCCAGTAGTCATGTATGGATGTGAGAGTTGGACTATAAAAAAAGCTGAGTGCTGAAGAATTGATGCTTTTGAACTGTGATGTTGGAGAAGACTCTTGAGAGTCCCTTGGACTGCAAGGAGGTCCAACCAGTCCATTCTAAAGGAGATCAGTCCTGGGTGTTCACTGGAAGGACTGATGCTGAGGCTGAAACTCTAATACTTTGGCCACGTTATGGGAAGAGTTGACTCATTGGAAAAGACCCTGATGCTGGGAGAGATTGAGGGCAAGTAGAAAAGGGGATGACATGAGATGGTTAGATGGCATGATCAACTCGATGGACATGAGTTTGAGTAAACTCCGGCAGTTGGTGTTGGACAGGGAGGCCTGGTGTGCTGTGGTTGATGGGGTCACAAAGAGTCGGACATGGCTGAGCAACTGAACTGAACTGGACTGATGAATGAATGTGGCCTCGGTGATAGTACAAGGCTAATTCTTATTATTTAACCAGAAAAGAAAAATCACATGAAAATCCTCAGTGAAGTAAAATTTTGTGATAGATTTAGTCTAGTAACTTTTATTGTAAATACTGGCTTATTTGGATTTATCTCAAACAGTTAATTTGAGGTCTCTATTCCATCTTTAGATTTCAAGCATTTGCCCCCTTTTATTGTTTTTGTGAAATCTGTTAGTGCAAAACTGGCTTTGTTATAAGTAATCTGTCTTTCTTTCTGGCTGCTTCTAAGGTCTTTGGTATACTACAGTTGCATTAAAATGTGTTTACGTGGGGATTTCTTTCTTTATTTTTTTTTTTTAATGTATCCTGCTTAGGACTATCTGTGTTTTGTAGAATCATTTCTCTCTTCCATTCTGGAAAGTTCTGACTCATTATCTCATTGAATATTGCTTCTCCCTTTTTCAGTTTTCTCTCTCTGGATGCATGCTAAATGTATGTGAGATCTTATTCTCTTCTCCATCTTTTAGTCTCCCTCACAGTTTATCTTTTTTCTAATTTTGCTGTTTCCTGATGGATTTTTGCTATGTCTAGCTTTAGTTCAAAAATTGATTCTTTACTGTGTCTAATCTACTCTTCAACTTACTAAATGATTCATTGAAACAGCTGTATTTTTCATTTTTGAAACTGTATTTCGGTTATTTCTAAACCTGTCTGCTTCATTCTAATAGTTTATTAATTTATCATGTTTTTATTTCATTTCTTCTTTACATAATGATTTGTACTACATCTTTAAAGAAAATAACATGAAACTTGATTTCTCATTATTTTAAGTTCTTAGAGGACCTAAATTTGCTTTGTAATACTTCCAGTGACACTTACTCTTGGTCCAGTGCAGAGATCATGGCCCTACAGAAATGGTTCACTTTTGCGTTAGTGTAGTGTGTCCTGGGGACAACGCTAATATGCATTATCATCACAAGTACTCAAGAGGCAAACATCTTTTCAAAACAGTGAATGAAGTGAGGCCAGATCTAGGGTTACAAATTCTCAGGGGTGACATTTTTTTCTTCTATCTACCACAAATATAGATACTTTTTCTCATAGTCTATCTCTGCTGGCACATATATATATATATTTTTTTTCTTAGCCCATCTTTTCACCAAGTGTTAGGATTCTGGTTTTATATGGAGTTAAAGTTAATTAATGTCCCATCTTACAGAGAACAAGTCTGTCTCCCACTCCAAGGGGAAGTTAAAGCCTGGTCACTAAACCCAGCAAGTGCCCCTAAGACAGTTCAGCTGCTTGATTTTCACCTTCCTCTCATGAGAGTTTTCCCTTTCTGTCTTTAAAACTCAACCATGCAATCAAAGTGTCTTGTTAAATTTTGCCTACTAACATTTGGGAGGTGGTAATAAGATACCTGGTCAGTCATATTGCTGAAAAGAAGTTTTACAAGGTATTTTTAACTCTCCTTTGTTATTTTACTTTTGGTCTTGACACACATTAGTCAAAGCTACCATTTTCATCTGAGATGAAGGCAAAGAAAAGATGATAGACAAACATTTCTCTGGTGCTGGGACATCTGTACTCCTGCCAGAAAAGATGTGGATTTCCAGGCTCCCTTCCTAATGGTACTGCTGCCTGTGTTGCAGGGTACGAAAGAAGTAAAGACTGTGCATGTATGGATTAACACTGCAGATCAGTCCTTGTGAATGTTACTGAACCTTTATTTCTTCTCTTGTTAACATTTCTGTATTCCTTTCTGGTATCCCCTTGACTTGCAATTCTCTTTGAGTCAAGGACTTTTTCTTGAGAAAAAGAATCAGATCTCAACTGATCTGAGTAACATAGAAACACTCATTACAGGACCATACCCACAGACTAGGAGCACAGGCTCCCAAGTCATTGAGAGAGAGACAATTCATTCCTGTTTTCAAGCACCTGTTTTTCCTCCAACCAATTTCCAGGTAAGGAGCGTGCTTTGTTGTTTAAAAGGAAGTTATGTGCTATAAAGATAGGAATAGCAATGAAAAAGGAGAAAAAACAGCCCTTAAAAACATTTTCCAGAATGGAAGTCTCCCAGCATGTGGAAGTCATCCAGTGCTCCTGACAAGTTAAATCAGTGGCCTAATTATTTTTGCACAGGAAAGGTGACTCAGAAAGAATATGAAGAATGTCTTACAGAAATCTGCATATTTATCTCATTCTTAAACCTACTCTTTTAAACTCCTACTCTCGTATTTATGGACAAAGGAAAGGGTGAAAAAAAAATTTAAAGGCCACATGATGTGCAGGCTGATTAAAAGTGAAAGCCAGATCTGCTGACAATTGACAAAAGATCAGGCAGTCATTTATTTAATTGGACTCCAAGTGACAGGAAGGTGAGATGGTTATCGAAGAGATTACTCCTTTGTTCCAGCCTCATTGTTTAAGTCATTTCAAATGGAAAAGGGACTTTTTCAGTTTCTCTAGGACACTAGCCTGAAGAGATTTTTCAATATTCATCCAGGTAATCAGGATCAAGAATACCATTTGCCTCCCTCACAGAAAGAAGGGATGATGAGCCACTGACATGGAAGGGCTGAGAATGTTGGATGTATTACCTCAGCTGCATGTCAATGAGATACAGGGAAGTAAATACTCAGTCTGTGCAGTTTGGTTCTTTGTTCAATGGCCTAAAAATATGGTTCAAAAGAGAAACTCCCAACTTCCTCCCTATCTTCATTAACCTACAGAAGAATTTAATTTCTACTTTACAACTACTAGAATTCTGACCCAGGAGCATCAGGCTTTTGGTGCAGAAAAACTAGATACTGGAAGCAAGCATACAAATATATTTTTCATCTTCTTAGCACTAGATTGATGAGAGAGGAAAGAATTAAAACTTGCTGAGTACCCTGTAAATGCCAAGTAATGTGCAAGGCACATCACATATTTTATTACATTCTCACAATAACCTTATCATAAGAAGGAAATAGCCCAATACTTCATAGAGCTAAAAATACTTTGAAAACACTATCATTCATGCCTCTAACACTTGGGGGTTCTATTTAAAGATAAAAAATAAGAGTCGACTCCAAATTAGAGAGATGTGATGGTCATTGTTGTAAAGCTCAAGTGCTGGTCACTCTGATCAAAAAATTGCTGCCTTCAAGAGAATGTTAGACATTTGCAAGGAAAACTGAATCCCTAGGAATTCTTAGCAGCTAAGGGGTACCTTTAAGGAAAGGGTGACCCATACTATAATCCTTTCATGAGAGATGACACGGTAGCCTCCCACCATGCTTGATGAATTCATTTCCACAGTATAGGGCTGGAATACATAGGCTAGGTCAGAATGGAAGCAAAAAAATATCTGGAAAAGTATTGCTATCATCAAATTAACTTTTAGTTATTAGTAATACATGAATACAGGCCGCTCTAGAAAGGTGGATGAGGATGCCATCATCAGGCCTTGGGACATAAAAGTGGCACTGTACAGGCTGAGTGGAAGAGTCTGGAGCTTGGAAGCCTCCCATCCATTCACCAACTCTCCTGTTCCAGATGAACACAGCTCTAGGAAGTTGTGGGTCCCACAAGGTTAACCCAGGAGACCTGTGTCACCAGGAGAGGAGGAATTACCAGATGGTGGCCACACTGAGGTGAAGGTCGGGAGAACCTCTTTTTCTTCTTCTTTATAAGTTGACTATTAGACCACCTGCAGAAGGAGAGGATCAGATGACCCTTGCCAGAGGTATGTATCTCTGTCACTGCATAGAGTTTTATGTTTATACCCATAAAGCAAGATCACCCATTGAGCAGAGACATGAACTCTGAGCACGAATTGTCTAGATGATGGGAGAGCATCTTCTCCTCTTGATCTTAAAATATCTCTTCCTATGTAGAGTATTAATACAGGATTCCTGGAGGGCAGGGATAAGACCAGCAAGCCACTTTCAACAGAAAAATAGCAAGTGTGGTATAAGGATTTTTTAAGAGATAAAATTCTCAACAGGCTGAATCATAAAGAACACAGGCAGCGGCCTAAGGGGGACAGCACGGGCCACAGCTCAGCAAGGATCAGAGCAGGAAGTTGACTGATCATTTCTCTCTTTTTTCCCAGAGTGCAGAAGTCTTTGCTATAACTAGGAAGTAGCTTTACATAAAAGTCTACCAATCTCCAAAGGATGCTGACACAACATATATGTTCAATTCATGTCCCAGTGCCTTCCTGAGGCCATCTTTGAATCAGATCCAGCCATGGTCACTGCTAAACTAGATTGTAAAGTCCTGTGATCTATCACTTAATAGGTCCCACCTTCTAACAGAGTAAGCAAGCATTTCTCAAACTATACTCCATGGAGATAATGATACAGTTATAGATACATAGACATAGATATACTGAGAAACCCAAAGGAATCAGATTAAGTTTATTTAAGTCAATGATTGCCAAACTTATCCAACCATACAACTTTTTAAAAAATAACAAATCAAATCTCTTGGGACTTCACTGATCATATTTAATAAACAGTGGTCAAATGGGTAAGTGTATCATTGATAGTCTCTGAGATAACTGAAAATTCAGCCTTATCTCATTGCCTTTGAGTTTTATTCATTCATTTATTCATCAAAAATTTATTCAGAATAAACTACATGTCCACTTTATAAAAATTGCTACATAATACACAGGTAAACAAAACAGATATAGTTCCTGTCATTTGGGAATAAAAATCAGGCAATAAAAAATATCAAATGATTACCAGTAGTATCAAATGCCATGATGAAAATAATCAGGATGCTTAAAGAAATATGGTCAGAGAAGGACTGGAATGGGGCCAGTCCTTAAAGAATGAGACTGACCCAACCATAAGAAAGCTGGGAGCAGAGGCATATGGCAAGACAACTAAAGTCAGATGAGCTTGAGTGAGATGCTACTTTATTTTCCATACTGAAATCATAAATTATATTTCTGTCTATTTTAGGAACTTCCATCAATGAAACAAATTTTGAAATTCAAGAAATTGTCTTCTTGTTATTCTGAAAGCAAAAGTTGGGATATTATATTTAAGTTTCTTACATTATCCTGTGTTTCTTTTTAAATTAATCATCAAGTTTATTTCTTGTTTCATATCGACCTACCTTGATGAAGTCTATGTTAATGGAGAGTAAAGATCATGCCTATCTTATCACTTGCTGTATCATAAATATTCAAATATCATTTTTATATGGTTAATATAATTTATTTTTATGAATAAGTATCTTGATCCTCAGGAATCTGGGCAAAACACTATAGTATCTACTACAAATACTATCCTTTTGGTTGATGTGACCTTCATATTCAGGTAATTGCATTTATTTCACTTTGTTTTTATATATGAATCATCTATGTGTAATTGATTTGGGATGCAATTTTTAAATTATTCATTATCTAAAAATATTCTTTAAAACATGTAATAAAGCTCATGTGTATATTTTTTTAATTAGAAAAATATTTAAAGTGATTAATGTGCATCAACCATCTTTAGCAAGGATTATCATAGCATATATATTATGAGCTGTATTTTCTATAAGTAAGAATATATAAATTTTCAAAGAATGACAATGATTGAATAAACATTATTTACATTTCAGAGTGAAAGGATGGATGACATAAAAATAACATTTATTTTTAAAAGCAGAGATATTATTTTGCCAACAAAGGTCCGTCCAGTCAAGGCTATGGTTTTTCCAATAGTCATGTATGGATGTGAGAGTTGAACTATAAAGAAAGCTGAGAACTGAAGAATTGATGCTTTTGAACTGTGGTGTTGGAGAAGCCTCTTGAGAGTCCCTTGGACTGCAAGGAGATCCAACCAGTCCATTCTAAAGTAGATCAGTCCTGGGTGTTCCTTGGAAGGAATGATGCTAAAGCTGAAACTCCAGTACTTTGGCCACCTCATGCAAAGAGTTGATTCATTGGAAAAGACTCTGATGCTGGGAAAGATTGAAGGCAGGAGGAGAAGGGGACAACAGAAGATGAGATGATTGGATGGCATCACTGACTCCATGTACATGAGTTTGAGTGAACTCCAGGAGTTGGTGATGAATAGGGAAGCCTGGTGTGCTACAATCCATGGGGTCACAAAGAGTCAGACGTGACTGAGCAACTTAACTGAACTGAAGAAATCCACATTCAGTTATTGTGACATTTCTCAGCCAAGCAACTGATTGACTAAAAAGAAAATGAATGAACACTTAGAAGGAAAGATGTCTAATAATTGATAAGCCACTCTTCCATATCAGAATTAAACTACATCAGCTGATTAAAAATGCTGTAATTTCAAAAAATCAAACAGAAGTAAAGCAAATATATTTGGGATTTTCAAAATTGCCATGAAATAAACAGAAGTAATTCTGACAAATATTTTAGTTCTAGAACTTACTTTTTTGATGATGATAATGATATATGTGTATGTGCCTGCATGCAAATGTATGCATGTGTATCTGTGTTTTGAATATATATATGGAGAAGGCAATGGCAACCCACTCCAGTACTCTTGCCTGGAAAATCCCATGGGCAGAGGAGCCTGGTAGGCTGCAGTCCATGGGGTTGTGAAGAGTCGGGCACGACTGAGTGACTTCACTTTCACTTTTCACTTTCATGCATTGGAGAAGGAAATGGCAACCCACTCCAGTGTTCTTGCCTGGAGAATCCCAGGGATGGGGGAGCCTGGTGGGCTGCCGTCTATAGGGTCGCACAGAGTTGGACATGAGTGAAGCGACTTAGCAGAAGCAGCATATTATGTATGGACATAGTTCAGTTCAGTTCAGTTCAGTTGCTCAGTCATGTCCGACTCATTGCAACCCCAGGGACTGCAGGACGCCAGGCTTCCCTGTCCATCACCAACTCCCAAAGCCTACTTAAACTCACGTCCATCGAGTTGGTGATCTCATCCAACCATCTCATCCTCTGTCATCCCCTTCTCCTTTCACCTTCAATCCTTTCCTGGATCAGGATCTTTTCAAACGAGTCAGTTCTTTGCATCAGGTGGCCAAAGTATTGGAGTTTCAGCTTCAGCATTCATCCTTCCAATGAATATTCAGGACTGGTTTCCTTTAGGATGGACTGGATCTCCTTGCAGTCTAAGGGACTCTCAAGAGTCTTCTCCAACACCATAGTTCAAAAGCATCAATTCTTTGGTGCTCAGCTTTCTTTATAATCCAACTCCTCACATCCATACATGACTACTGGAAAAACCATAGCCTTGACTGGATGGACCTTTGTTGGCAAAGTAATGTCTCTGCTTTTTAATATGCTGTCTAAGTTGGTCATAGCTTTTCTTCCAAGCAGCAAGCATCTTTTAATTTCATGGCTGCAGTCACCATCTGCAGTGATTTTGGAGCCCCAAAAAATAAAGTCTGTCACTGTTTCCTTTGTTTCCCCATCTATTGGCCATGAAGTGATGGGACTGGATGCCATGACCTTAGTTTTTTAATGTTAAGTTTTAAGCCAACTTTTTCACTCTCCTCTTTCACTTTCATCAAGAGACTCTTTAGTTCTTCTTCGCTTTCTGCCATCAGGGTGGTGTCATCTGCATATCTGATGTTATTGATATTTCTCCCGGTAATCTTGATTCCAGCTTGTGCTTCATCCAGCCTGGTATTTTTCATGATGCACTCTGCAAGTTAAATAAGCAGGGTGACAATAAACAGCCTTGACATACTCCTTTCCTGATTGGAACAGTCTGTTCCATGTCCAGTTCTAACTGTTGCTTCTTGACCTGCATACCGATTTCTCGGGAGGCAGGTCAGGTGATCTGGTATTCCTATCTCTTTAAGAAATTTCCGCAGTTTGCTGTGATCCACACAGTCAAAGGCTTGGCGTATATAGGCTTCCCTATACATATATAGGCTCCCTTCATATCTCATTTGGTAAAGAATCTTCCTATAAGGCAGCAGACCCAGGCTCGACTCCTGGGTTGGGAAGATCCGCTGGAGAAGGAAATGGCAACCCACTCTAGTATTCTTGCCTGGAGGATCCCATGGACAGAGGAGCCTGTCAAGCTATATAGTCCATTGGGTCACAGAGTCAGACGCAACTGAAGTGACTTAGCACACACACATGCATGCATATGTATATATATATACATATATAAACTATATATGTGTGTTTTCTGTGTATGTATATATATACATATGTATATAAAAGGATCCCTCAGTTGATATTGTGGTTTTCCATGTGGCCAAACATATGGTCTGTATACACATTTGTCACCACTTTATCCCTTAATCTTATGAGATGCACAGTGTTAGTTAGAACTTAGATGTGTCAAATGCATTGATGTCCTGGAAACAGAGAATGTGAAAAGTTAAAATTTCTCAGTCATTTCCAACTCTTTTTGACCCCGTGGACTGTAGCCCACCGGGCTCCTCTGTCCATGGAATTCTCCAGGCCAGAATACTGGAGTGGGTAGCCATTTTCTTCTCCAGGGGATCTTCCCAACCCAGAGATGGAACCCAGGTCTCCTTCTTTGCAGGAGGATTTTTACCATTGAGCCAGCAGGGAAGCCCAAGAATACCTGAGTGGGTAGCCTATCCCTTCTCCAGGGGATTTTCCCTACCCAGGAATGAAACCGGGGTCTCCTGCACTGCAGGCAGATTCTTTATCAGCTGAACTACCAGGGAAGCCTGAGTACTTGCTTGACAGTGATGTGTCCTTCCCACATTTCTCTGTAGAGGGCTATATATAAGAAAATGAGTCTGACTCACAGTACGACTTATCCATTCCAGCAGTTGAGTTAAAAACTCCCAGGAGTTCAATAATATCCCCTACAGCAAAGCTGCTGTTTAAAACACATTGTTGAGCACGAAGCTCAGGCCTTGAGGACCAAATGTGGTCTTTCACTTTCTCCAAATCTGACTCTTAAAGCTACCAAGTTCATTTATTTCTAGAAAGAGAGAGAGAGAGAATAGCTGGCCTGCCCAAGGTGAGTCTGGCTCTGACTAGTCCTCAACCTCTTAAAGAGCAGAAGCAGGAGGTGAAGGTCCTGAAGAGAACCAGAAAACCGTCATGCATTTTTGTGAACACATAATTACTCTGATTACCAGTTACAAGGTGATTTAGAAAGCTAACCTTTGGCATATCTAATGTTTTTATCCATTAGGAAAGCTGGTAAAATGCATGTGCTTACCCAGAAAAAATATCAATAACCTCAGATGTGCAGATGACACCACCCTTATGGCAGAAAGTGAAGAAGAAGTAAAAAGCCTCTTGGTGAAAGCAAAAGAGGAGAGTGAAAAAGTTAGCTTAAAGCTCAACATTCAGAAAATGAAGATCATGGCATCTGGTCCCATCACTTCATGGGAAATAGATGGGGAAACAGTGGAAACAGTGTCAGACTTTATTGTTTTGGGCTCCAGAATCACTGCAGATGGTGATTGCAGCCATGAAATTAAAAGACGCTTACTCCTTGGAAGAAAAGTTATGACCAACCTAGATAGCACATTCAAAAGCAGAGACATTACCTTGCCGACTAAGGTCCATCTAGTCAAGGCTATGGTTTTTCCAGTGGTCATGTATGAATGTGAGAGTTGGACTGTGAAGAAAGCTGAGTACCGAAGAATTGATGCTTTTGAATTGTGGTGTTGGAGAAGACTCTTGAGAGTCCCTTGGACTGCAAGGAGATCCAACCAATCCATTCTGAAGGAGATCAGCTCTGGGATTTCTTTGGAGGGAATGATGCTGAAGCTGAAACTCCAGTACTTTGGCCACCTCATGAGAAGAGTTGACTCATTGGAAAAGACTCTGATGCTGAGAGGGATTAGGGGCAGGAGGAGAAGGGGACAACAGAAGATGAGATGGCTGGATGGCATCACGGACTCGATGGACATGAGTCTGAGTGAACTCCGGGATTTGGTGATGGTCCGGGAGGCCTGGTGTGCTGCGATTCATGGGGTCGCAAAGAGTCGGACACAACTGAGTGACTGAACTGAACTGAACTGAACCCAGAAAAAGAACAGAAAAGATTTACAAATAAAATATTAAAAGCAGCTCTCTCCTAGTGGTGAGATATTTACATTTTATATCTTTTGTGTTCTTCTGTATTTTTCCCGGGGGAACTACAACATTTCTATAATCAGGAAAACATATTTTTTTAATTCTGCTGTTTCATATTAGCCTTGACTTTTAGTTTATGGTCATGTTAGAATGATGTTCTAAGTATCTTATGAAGGGCAATATGGCTTTTTAATTGTAGTTGATCACATAGGGAAACAATGATTGCTGAATTCTTTAGTGCCATATTATTAACATAAATCTTTCATAAGAACAGGAGTGGTGATTTTTCAGTTTTGTCAGCAGTCTCTGGTTACGTTAACTGAAAATAGTCCATTTAGAAACATATTTTCCTGGAAAGAATGAAACATATTCAGAATTCACTATTTCCTTTATTCCGTGTTTGAATTCTTTGATTGACTGCTATACATGGGGTTTATAGAAATGAATAAAATATAGTCCCTGACTTCATGGAATTCATAATCTAGTGGGAGAGACTAATAAATTGACAATCATAAACAGTTATATACATATACATATGCTACTGAGCCAGATTCATCTTACCTAACATAGAGAAGCCAGAAAGCTGAGACACCGAGGTTTGTAGAAAAGGGAAGACTTCTTTACAGTGTAGCTGAGCAAGAAAACAGGAGAACAAATCTCAAATCCACCTCCTGAAGGGAAGGGGCTCAGAGTATTCATGTGATCAAGAATAAAGGAGAAGGGAGGTCTGAGATGTGGGGACCACGGGGAAAATGACTGGGGAAAGATTTGCAGGCATAACTAAACTACACATCTCTGATGCTCAAAGGCCACAGAGTTGACTCTTGCACGTGCCCAGTTAAATTGTAGGTGGCCCCATCCAGTCTCAACAAGCTCAGCTGGAACTGCTGCTGCTGCGTCGCTTCAGTCGTGTCCGACTCTGTGTGACCCCATAGACGGCAGCCCACCAGGCTCCCCCATCCCTGGGATTCTCCAGGCAAGAACACTGGAGTGGGTTGCCATTTCCTTCTCCAATGCATGAAAGTGAAAAGTGAAAGTGAAGACGCTCAGTCATGTCTGACTCTCAGCAACCCCATGGACTGTAGCCCACCAGGCTCCTCCGTCCATGGGACTCTCCAGGCAAGAGTACTGGAGTGGGGTGCCACTGCCCTCTCTGCAGCTGGAACTAGATGACACTGACTACAAGTTTCTGGGAAACAACTCAAGCAGATGTCTCATTGTTTAGAGTACCTACCACTTAGAAGATATGCAAGTCTTAAAACGACGTTGATGAGTAAGGGAGGTGAAATGGATTTGACTAATTATCCATGGTTTCATATACAATATGCAGATATATATATATGTATGTGTGCCTGTGTGTGTTTGTGTGTACGTGGGCTTCCCAGGTGGCTCAGTGGTAAAGAATCTACCTGCTAATGCTGGAGATGCAGGAGATGTGACTTCAATCCCTGGGTCGAGAAGATCCCCTGGAGGAGGAAATGGCAACTTGCTCCAGTGTTTTTGCCTGGAGAATCCCAGGCAAGAGGAGTCCAGTGGGCTATGTCCATGGGGTCACCAGAGTCAGACAACTGAGTGAGCATGCAAGCATGTATGTACACAGATACACACATACACACACACACACACACTATATATATATACACACACACACATACACATAGAGTTAAAGACAAACTAAAAGGAACTCTTTCTAAAGGAAAAATGAAAGTTGCTCAGTTGTGTCTGACTCTTTGCGACCCCATGGACTTTACAGTTCATGGAATTCTCCAGGCCAGAATACTGGAGTGGGTAGCCTTTCCCTTCTCCAGGGGAATCTTCCCAACCCAGGGATCAAACCCAGGTCTCCCGCATTCTTTACTAATTCTTTACAGATTCTTTACTAATTGAGCCACCAGGGAAGTCTTTCTAGAGGAGATGATGCTGAAGTTGAATACAATAGTTAACTTGGCATTCTAGAAGGGAGGAGAGGGAAAGCTCTATCCAGCAAAAGTAACAGTATTTGCAAAGCTATCAATTTACAATATACTTTGGGGCATTCAGGAAATTTGCAGTGATTCAGAATGGCTGAAATAAGGACCAAATGTGAGTATGACAAAAGACGAGCCTGGAATTAGATCACAAGGATTTTATAAAACCCTTCTGAAGAAATCTGATTGAACTCTTTGGCAATGGGAAGCTATTAAGCATGTTTATTGTAAACTCAGAAATCTCAACATCACTTT
The DNA here is from genome assembly GCF_023091745.1 of Budorcas taxicolor. Classification (NCBI taxonomy): domain Eukaryota; kingdom Metazoa; phylum Chordata; class Mammalia; order Artiodactyla; family Bovidae; genus Budorcas; species Budorcas taxicolor. The sequence goes on along the minus strand of NC_068918.1, from coordinate 73,566,396 downwards.
AAATTCAATATATCCAAACTTAACACATCTAGTTTCTCTCCAAAATTAGCTCTCATATGGAATTCCATATTTCAGAGAATGTCACCATTATCCGGGCTTCCCTGATGGCTCAGTGGTAAAGAATCCACCTGCAGTGCAGGAGACACAGGAGATGCAGTTTCAATCCCTGGGTCAGAAAGATACCCTGGAGGAGGAAATGGCAATCCACTCTAGTATTATTGCCTGGAGAATCCCACAGACAGAGGAGCCTGGAAGGCTATAGTCCAAAGGGTCACAAAGAGTCAGACACAACTGAGTGACTAAACACACACACACACCATTTTCTGTGCTGCTTCATAAGCCAGAGGTAAATGTAGTACCCTTGACATTAAACCCTTCGTCCCAATCTTTATCATGTTACCAAACCACTACTAAAATATCTTTTAATCATCATTCCATCTCTTCATCCACCATTGCCATCCAAATCAAAGTTACCACTGTCTCTCCAGTCTCCCCCATCTCCTGCAATCTGATATTCATATCAAAGCCAGGTCTGTTCAAAATGCAAATCTAATACCATCTTTACATGTTTAAAACCTTCGCACTTAAAGCTTATAAGAACCTGCATCGTTAGGCTCTTGCTACCTTACCCATCTCTTCTCACCTCACTCTGAACTACAGCCATTGCAGCCTCCTCTCAGCTCTTCAAATGTATCTTGCCCCCGCTCCTCCTACTCCTATTGCGCGTTCTGCTTCCTGGTCTAGATTAATCTCCCTTTCCCGTCTCTGACACTTCTCTTCCCCTGTCACTATAACATTCCTGACATCTCTGTGTCAGTCACTGGTTCTTTAGTGTAATTACTTCATTATCTGTTTTTCCCAATTGAGCTCTCTGACAATACTGTATCTCTAGCATCTAATAAAGTATCTGACAAATAGTCAGTGCTCAATCAATCTTTTTTAACACATGAAGGAATAGCATTAACAATTTGTGATATTGAAGTTTATTCTGATAGCAATATGAATTTTTTTGGCATGAGTAAGATTAAAGGTAAGGAGAGGATCAAGATATAAATTTCATCATCAGACTAGAGTCCATAGTTGTGTGAGTCATACATGGCAGTGAGAATGGAGGGGAGTGGGCAAATCTGAGCAGTATCAAGAAGTTGGAATCATGCTGCATGGATAAGATTTCATTCTGAAATCAGGAAATACCTATACGCTTACAGGATTTTCTAGATGACTGTCACAGAAATGTTTAGATGCTTCTAGGTCCTTGAATCGGGAATATTTCCTCAAAGCAGAAATCTTAATTAATTACTAATGTATAAGGTTTTTAAAATAATGACAAGATGGACTTCCCTGGTGGTCCAGTGGTTAAAAGTCCACCTGCCAATGCAAAGGGCACAAGTTCCATCCCTAGTCTGGGAAGATGCCATAGAGCAGCTAAGCCCACGCACCACAACTACGGGGCCCACACTCTAGAGCCCAGGAGCTGCAGCTGCTGACCCCTGCAGCTAGAGGCAGAGTCCCACAGGTCCCGAAGTCCACACAGCCTAGAACCAATGCTCCGCATCAACAGAAGCCACTGCAGTGAGAAGTCTGTGCGCCACAGCTAGAGAATAGCCCTGCTCACTGCAACTAGAGGAAGCCCACTCACACAAACAAGACCCAGCACAGCCGGAAAAAATTTCCAATAAATAAATAATAAAATTAATTTAAAAAAAACCAATGACAAGAATTATCCTCAAGTAAATTTAAGTTGGCAATATTTTGGAAGGCATGCAGTTGGGAGAGAAGAGAGCTTTCAGAACATATGTATGTCAATGGGTTTCTTATGCATTACTGATATAACCCCACCCCTACTTCCACTTCCCCTTATTGTCACTCTGATAAGCAATTTGGCTTGAATCCACTGGGGGTCAGAGATGACTGTTACCAGTATGCTACCTGTAGCTTCAGGAAAATGTCAGCTCTGAGGAGGGTTTTTTTTTTTTTAGAGTTATTTATTTATTTTTTTTCATAAAGAGCTTATTTTAGATGAATAGAATAATATCCTGTCTCATGTATGTATCAGATGCCTTAGACAAGACTAAGCCACCATAGTGTAGTCTTAGGCCACAATGAATTCCTAAGAAAATCTGACATTGCAGTAATCTGTTTCAAAGGACTTAGAACAAATCTGAAGACTTGACTACAATAACTCCATGTTCTCACTATCAAATATTAAAAAAAAAATTCAGCCAAGTAAAGAATTGACTTCATTCAATGATTCATGAGTCAAGCAGCACCCCACTTACTAAAGAGAAAGGTGCTCCCAGGGGTTGTACAAATGGGAAGATTTTTAGGAAGAAGAGTAGGGCAAGGGAGTAAACAGTAAAAGGAAAAAAGGATGATTTCTAGGCCAGCACATGTTTTAGGGGGGTATGGCAAGGGTTTTATCATGCAGATTATCTCTTCTTCCTGCGGAGGAGGAGGGAATGGAAAGGATCCACAGAACAGATCACTTTTTTGGTGCGTACCAGAAAATTCCAGACTGCTTGATTAACATATTACATTTCTGATGAAGGTCAAAACTGCAGTCAGGTTAGTTGTTGCATCTAGGTTTAGTATCACGAACTTTTGAACAAGTGACATCATTTTGGGCCTGTGGTTTCTTTCCTTGTTAACACAACAAACACAAATATCAATTCAGCTCCTACACATATATCTCTAGGAATTTTCAGTGTGTTTGTAACCCATGAATGTGCCTATTACAAGTCATTTGCAGAAATTTCTCTTTCAGTTAGTGTGCTTCTCTGTGAATGGGCTCATCTTCTTAAATGTGGAGAAACATTAGAGTCATTCAAAGGGATCTGCAAGATGTCTATTAGGGATGCAAATGTGCAGAATATGGACAAAACCAGTATAGCTCCTCTTGTGAAACATTTGGATTATGGAAATTTAAGTTACAGAGAAGGCACTGCCACTTTCCACTTGAGAAAAGGTTTTTAATTTTAATTTCTGCATATTTCCTCTCTTATCCCCAGATGTGGTTATGCATTTAGGCCTTGGCATTCTAATCTTCTTGTTCTATACTATGTACGTCAGAGCTCTCATTTACTTTCTGAGCCTCACTATCAAATCTTTTCTTTTGACTTCAAATTTACATCTGCTTATCAGAAACTTAGTCTAGCATCTCCCACTGCAAACTGGGACATTTTCAACTCAAACTTAAGATGTCATGTATACACCAAGTACATCATTTTTCATGTCCCATTCAGAGAAACATATTCTATCAGTGGTAATAAACTTGGTGTCAGCCTTCAGTTAACACTTTCTATGTTGACTCATTCAGATGGGTGATCAAGTGCTATAACTTTCTTACCATATCCTATCACTTCCCAAACCCACCCTGATCCACTGGCCTTCCCTGCACCTTGCTCACCAATCACTTTCTCTGTTGACAAGCTGGGTAAGAATTTCTTGCTCTCTAACTTTCATCCGTCTCTCAGAAATGCTTATCAACATCCTACCTCCCTCACTCTCAACAGATGTTCAGGTTGTCTGTCACAAGCTCCTTAAGCTTCTCTACTATCCATCTCCAAATCTGTTTCTCTACTTATAAATATCTGTTCTTTTCGATTTCAAAATAAATATTTTACATTTTCAGTAGTATATTCACTTCCCTGTGTCCTGCACTATTTCTGCTCACTTTTCCCAGCCTTTAATTCTATCATTTATCTCTGTAGTTTCTTCATTTTCATTCATTCAGTAACCATTGGAATTTTTTCCTCTGTTTATAAATGTGCTAAAAAAATAAATGTGTTTAGATTTTACATTACCTAAAAAAACGTTTTTTAAACTGACTATATCCCTTCCAGCTACTGTTTTAGCTGTCTTTCACTTCTGGGGGAAAAAAAATGTACAATGAAATTATCACTGTATAATTTATCCTCAGTTTTTTCTTCACCTAAGTAACCATTTGCCAATACGTGATCAGCCATTGCACTACTAATGAAATCATACTTTCAAGATCATCAAAAAATCTCCTAATCACCAAACTCAATAACCTTTTTCAGTCTCCCTTTTTCCTGACTATCCTGTATTACATACACTTCACTGTTTTTTCCTTCTTTATCTCTTTTACCTGGTTTCCATGACATTGCTCTCACTGCTAAGCAGATCTTTCCCTAACTTTGACTAATCTTTCTAATCTTTTATTGGTTCCCTAAAGTCTGTCTCTATGGCTACATAAATTTTTCTCCATGACCTTTTATTTTCCTTCAACTACTCCACAGTCTCACTTGTTAATTTTTCTTTTCCTACTGCTTTTCCTCCAGGACTCATTTCTATGGAAACAGATCTCAAGTTTCGTGTATCCAGTCCCAAACCTCTTCCCATACCTCAGGCGATGATTCATTATCACTACATTTCCCCAAATTCTACATGCCTAAAACCAAACTTACTATCTTCATCAAATGTCTCCATGTCTGTAGTGGACCAAGGATGTTTCCAGTTCCACATTTACTACGTGTATTTATTCAACAAACATTTACTAAGCTCATACCTGTCCATTTGAAGGTCCAAACACAAAACCAGAAACTGCTCAAAATGTTCTGTGCAGACAAAAGTTAATGCAGGAAATGGGTTACACAAGTGATGGAAGTCAAACAAGGGATGATGAGGTAACACATAGATTAGCAAAACCGAATCTCGGCTAGAAGAATGAGGAGAGGAGATTTTAGTAGAAAGTTCAAGATTTAAGATCACCCAGAAGAAACTGCAATCATTTGGAAGAAGCTACAACAACAAAAAGAGATGCAGCTGTTGCCAGAGATGCTGCTCAAGCAGGAAGAGAGAGTGAGGAATAAGCTGAATTCTCACTTCGTTTTGTCCTCCAACATCTGCTAATGCCTCTTTCTGGACAAACCAATCCAGAAGCCAGTGGTCATTATAACCCAGAAAATGCAGCCCACAAAATCACCCCCTCCCCACAACCGCAAGGGAGATTATACAGAGCAGTGTCAAAGAAGAGTGAGGAATGGATCTGAGAGCAAAACAAGCCAAAGATGGATCATGATACATCTCTTCTTGCCTTTCCACCATATTTTATTCTCATACACCAACAAGCTTCCACCCAATATGCTGCAAGTCTTCTTTGTAGAAAGTTATTCTCATAGTTTCCTCAAAGAAAGGAGACGCAAAGTTCCATCAGTATTTTTGTCTTAATAATTCATGAACTTCAGGTGATATGCAGTCATTCACATCTATTTTGGGTGTGATTTCTCATTGATCTAGTGACTTGTGTATCAAGTTATAAATTTTAACACTACCAGCTTCCCTTTTTAAATAAATATACATATGTGTATATATATACATATATATATATATATATGTATATATATATATAGAGAGAGAGAGAGAAAGGAAAAGGCAAAAAGGAGAAAGAGAATATCCAGAGCTCCTGCCACCCCCATTTCAGTAACTGCTGCCAAGACCATAGCTGATTTTTTTTTATATAGCAGTTTTATTGAGATATAATTCACATGCTACACAATTCACTTATTGGAAATATGTAATTAAATGGCTTTTAATATAGTCATCAATAATGTATAACTGTCAGCACAATCGATTTTAGAACATTTTCACTATTGCCCCCAAAAAGAAACCCTATATTCATTAACAGTCACTCCCTATTTCCTCTTACCCCTTGTTGAAGATCACCCCATTTCTCTGAAGATCAATTTAAAATCCAGTCACTCCAGCTTTCAGACACTACTCCAGACTCTGAAATTGGAAACATTTACTGTCTGGCCTATTCATTCAGATTCCCCATAGTGCTATTCATCTTTTTATGTATATGCTCTGTTTCCCCAATTAGATTATAAGTCTCTCAAGAACAAGACCCTTGTCTTGATTGAAGAGATGGAAAACATATTTAGAAATGTAGCTGCCTCACTGAATTTAATTCTCTTTTATTTGTTCTTTGATTAACTCATATTACTGAGAACTTTTCCCCTAATGGAGATTTTCTTCCTTAATCAGTTCCCCCAAGAAAATAATTCAAAACTGATGGAATAGATTTAACGAGCAAATTTAAGGAGTTCGTTAAAACACAAAAATGGAACTGTTAAGAAAAACACATCAGAAATTATTTGTGATTCTCATCTATTGCCAATATGCATTTAAGATGTGCTGGAAATGCTAATGTTTCTTTTGTTCCAGCATGACAACAGTGTCCCTTCACTGTGGTAGATAACAAAGCATGATACTAACACAAGAAGGGGAATGAAACAGATTCATTTCCTCTAATAAATGTTAAATTTACAAGTTAAATATGGTGTTAGATCTAGTGTACTTTTAATCAATTCTCTCAAGTGTATACATAATTATATGTGGTTTTAAATATGTAAAGATACTTTTTGGCCTATTTCTTGAAATGAAACTCTTGAATAATTAACACTTTCTTAAATGTCCTTATTTTTTTTAATAAATGTCAGCATTTTGGATAAGCAAAAGTTCCTTTCTATATCTGTATTTCTTTTCCTTTCTCTTCCACTTCCTTCAGTCTTTCTTCAATCTTTCCTTTTCTCTCTTCTGTTCTTACTTCCTTCTCTTTTCATTCCTCTTAGGGAAACATTAAGATAACTTCTTATATTTCTTAGGAACAATCTTGAAAAGCTAAGAGAATTAAATTAACTGTGGAAGAGGAAGACAGTTTGTATAAAATTAGTATCGATTTCTCTCCATTTCTACATCTCACAGTCATAATGAAAATAATAGCAGGTCATATATCCTGCTTTATATTAAGCTCTGAAATAAATCCTCACCTTGTAAATTCTTACCTTGAACAGTTCTTTGAAACAAATAATTTCCAAATTAGACAGCACCAGGTAACATGTCTATAGTACTTATTTTGTGTCTAGAATTGTGTAAATGTTGGAGATGTTTCACAGTCTAGTAGAGAAAGACATATAAATGATAAGACTTCTTTGGTGGTCCAATGGTAAAGAATCACTTGCCAATGCAGTGGACACAAGTTTGATTCCTGGTCCAGGAAGATCCCACAAGCCATGGGGCAGCTAAGCCCATGCAACACAGCTACTAAGCCCACATGCCTAGAGCCCATGCTCCACAAGAGAGAAGCCCAAGTGCCACAGGAGCAGATCTTGCTCACTGCAACCAGAGAAAGCCTGCACATAGCAACCAAGGCCCTGTGCAGCCAAAAATGAATTATTATTTTTTAAAAAGACATATAAATGAAATACTGGCAATGTAGTGATTAAGACGCTGTCTGAAGAGCCATGGGATCGCTCAGCACACTGTTTCACTTCAGCAGTATTTCTGAACACCATGCTTTTGCCGGCTACTATTCTAGATGTTGGGAATACAGAGTTATTTTCCTTCAAGCAAATCACAGTTAATACAAAATTACCCCACAGTATAATAACCAATTGCCAAGTTAAAACTGAGTCCAGAATGTCATGGAAACCAGAGATGGAAGTAGGACAGAGGGAAAGATTTCAGGAGTGCCACAAAAACTGTTGAAAAGAGTTCACTGCAGAGTGGAATCTTAAATGATGAGTAGGAGTAGAATATACCTAATCTCAGAAGAAAAGGGGTGTGTGGAGATAGGAAGGATAAAGAGGACCATGCCACGCAGCAAAATTCTTTATAGAGATGAAAACAGTGTGCTGCCTTAAAGGACCAAGACTTGGAATCTCTGAATTCCAAGATGCCCCTGAAGAATTTGTAAGAGACTAGACTGCAAGTAAGGATGAGAAGCATGAAAGAATCAGGTCATGAAAATCTTCTGTTCTGTGCTTAAGGACCATAGATTTTATCCTGAAGACACTAGGGAGCCACTGAGGAATTACAAGAGGAATAACATGATCAGCTCTGTTCTTTAGAAGACTCAGTCTACTTCCACAGTGCCAGGATATATTAGTGGATTGAGGGTTATGGGAAAGGCCAGGAAAACAAAGAAACTCACAAAGAATTTCTCTTGTCACTCCCCAGGTGAGATGCTAAGCACCCAAATTAAGGCAGTGACAATGGGTATGGAGAAGAGAGTAAACAGCTAAAGAGAACTCAGAAACAATAGTGCTTGTTTCTAATTATATAAGAAGGGTATAGAAGAGAGGAAACTCAAGAGTAATCACATCTCTGGCTTGTAGAACTTGTAAGGAACTGAGCAGAGGAATAGCTGGGGTAAGAAGGGGGAGAAATGTTGAATTTTGAACATAGTATATGTGAACCAAGAACTTCCAGATATACAAGCTTGATCTAGAAAAGACAGAGGAACCAGAGATCAAATTGCCAACATCCACTGGATCATAGAAAAAGCAAAGGAATTCCAGAAAAACATCTACTTCTGCTTCATTGAATACGCTAAATCCTTTGACTGTCCGGATCACAACAAATTGTGGGAAATTCTTCAAGAGAATACCAGACTACCTTACCTGACTCTGGTGAAACCTGTATGTGGGTCAAAAAGCAACAGCTGGAACCAGACATGGAATAACTGACTGGTTCAAAATTGAGAAAGAGATACATCAAGGCTGTATATACTCACCCTGTTTATGTAACTTTTATGCAGAGTACATCATGAGAAATGCCAGGCTGGATGACTCACAAGCTGGAATCAAGATTGCTAGGAAAAATATCAACAATCTCAGATATGCAGATAATACCACTCTGGTGGCAGAAGTGAAGAGGAACTCAAGAGCCTCTTGATGAAGGTAAAAGAGGAGAGTGACAGAGCTGGCTTAAAATTCAACATTCAAAAAACTGAGATCATGGCATCCAGTCCTGTCACTTCGTGCCAAATAGAAGGGGAAAGAGTGGAAACAGTAACAGACTTTATTTTCTTGGGCTCCAAAACTGATGGACAGTGACTGCAGCCATGAAATTAAAAGACGCTTTCTCCTTGGAAGAAAAGCTATGACAAACCTAGACAGCATATTAAAAAGCAGAGATATCGCTTTGCTGACAAAGGTCCGTATAGTCAAAGCTATGGGCTTTCCAGTAATCATGCATGGATGTGAGAGTTGGACCATTCTTCTGAGCACCAAAGAATTGATGCTTTTAAACTATGGTGGTGGAGAAGATTCTTGAGAGTCCTTTGGACAGCAAGGAGATCAAACTAGTCAATCCTAAACAAAATCAACCCTAAATATACATTGGAAGGACATATGCTAACGCTGAAGCTCCAATAATTTGGCCACCTGATGTGAAGAGCCAACTCATAGGAAAAGACTCTGATGCTGGGCAAGATGGAGGACAGGAGGAGAAGGGGGCAACAGAGGATGAGAATGTTGGATGGCATCACCAACTCAATAAACATGAGTTTTAGCAAACTCTGGGAGATAGTGAAGAACAGGGAAGCCTGGCATGCTGCAGTCCATGGGGTCGCAGAGTCAGAAATGACTGAACAGCTAAATAACAATACCACCTAACCCTGTAAGAGAACATAATGGAAGAGGTTGGTGCAGGATCTGTGTGTGATAAGGTCTTCATGGATGAGACCCTGAAGACAGTGGAGAGAACGTACAGAGTAAAAGAATGAGAGGAGACTAGAACCAAAACAGAACCCCAGGATTCCTGCAGAGGAAGAAAGAACTGACTGATAAAGGGTAGTTCTGGAGAGAGTACTAGAACCACATGAATAGTTTCAAGGAGTAAAGGAACATGTCAAATTCCACAAGGAGATATGCATTGATTCCTTTTTACTTTTCTATTGTTTACATTTTTTCTACCTCCAGCCTACATTTTAACATATAAAAACTCTCATTTATAACCACCAGTGCTCCATCTTTAACCTATCCTGCAAATTATTTTATTAGAAAAAAAAATCTATTTTTAAAGCCATGTGGGATGACAGAATTTGTGCTTTAGAAGGTCAGACTAACTGAGAGCAGTTTGGAGGTTCTAATAATAGTTCCAGAGAAGATGGAGGGAAGGGAATGCAGTCAGCAAATATCACGCTTATTGAATTGATAGAATGTTATATTTAAGTGAAAGTGAAAATTAGAGGGAAAGAGCAAAGGAGATGAAAGAGCACAGATATTTAGAGATATAAGGCTTGAATATCTGGAAGAGTGAGAACTGAAAAACAATGCAGGCATTGGGCTGGAGAGTGGAAAGGCAAAGGATAATGAAACACGATCCAGTGTGTTCTCCTGAGTGTATTCTATTTGATTTTCATCCCAGACAGAGTCTGGTAGTTCTCGGTGCTACTCATCACATATTCCTGCCTCCCCACCTTCCTAGCATACAGTAGAACTGCACTTCTTGCCTGTAGCACCTTGTGATAAGCCTTAACCAATCTGCTGTGAGCAGGAGGAACCAGAGCACTTTCTTGCTTGTGTGAGACTCCCCAGAGCTCTCTTCCTCCTGACCCTACCTGCCCACCTTTAAGTCAGCAGCTATTCAGACAGCCTGAGTAACTGAATGATAACAATGAGCTGCTGCTGCTAAGTCGCTTCAGTCGTGTCCGACTCTGTGTGACCCCATAGACGGCAGCCCACCAGGCTCCCCCGTCCCTGGGATTCTCCAGGCAAGAACACTGCAGTGGGTTGCCATTTCCTTCTCCAATGCATGAAAGTGAAAAGTGAAAGTGAAGTCGCTCACTCGTGTCTGACTCTTCGTAACCCCATGGACTGCAGCCTACCAGGCTCCTCTGCCCATGGGGTTTTCCAGGCAAGAGTACTGGAAAGGGTTGCCATTTCCCCACAATCAACATGAATCATGAATGAGAACTGGACTTCTGTTGCTTAAAGCCACTAAATTTTGACGATACCTTAGCATAACCTAGCCTATCCTGATGGACACACACTCCCTGGGTGATTTGATAAACTTCCATAACTTCAGCTATGCACTGATGAAATCAGGTCAACAACTGTAGCTGGATCCTTATTTCTAGCTGCTTTTTTTTTTAACTTTTTATTTTGCATTGAGGTTACAGCCAGTTAATAATGTTGTGACAGTTTTAAGTGAACAGCAAATGGACTCAACCATACATATACATGTATCCATTCTCTCCCAAACTCCCCTCCCATCCAGGCTGCCACATAACATTGAACAGACTTAGATGTGCTATACAGTAGGTCCTTGTTAGTTATCCATTTTAAATATAGCAGGGTGTACATGTCCATCCCTAACTTTAGGATATTACAAGCATTTCAAATTGAACATTCTAAAACCAAACTCATTGAATGACTATATTTTTTTCCAAGCAGTTACTCTGTCCCAAGTTCTTATCATACCTTTTATGTAAATTTCATTTCATAGAACAATCATAGAAAATCATTTCATTCACAGAACAATCAAGGGCGAAATATCATATGCCAGCTTTAGACTACAAACTCTAAGAACAGAAAGTGGTGAAGGAGATGAAATAGGTGCTACTAGAGCAGTAGAAGGAGAACCAAGTCAAAAGAAAGGGGAGTGAAAACTAAATATCACAGATAAGACAAAGGAGGTAGAAATAAAGTGACTCCAATGCTTTGCAATTAGGAACTTACTGGTGACTTTTAAGGAGATATGAGGAGATGGAGAGAGTGAATCCTGAAAACCCAAGCACATTTAAGTGAACAGAGGAGATAAGGTATCAGCTGGAAAAAGGTTGAAAGTTTCACTCTGGGGACTGCTTATAAAGAGATGCAAGCATGTTTACAGGCTAAGATGAGAATTTAAACATATAGGAGAGAGAATGAGAGAATAGTTGATGATGCAAACTTTAGGAAGAACTAGACAGAAATGGCACCCTGAGCACAGGTGAAGGACTTAGAGTTAGGCAGGAAGGGGGATTTCTGTTCTTCTGAAGTTAGGTAAGGAAAAGGGCAAGGGTACAGGCAGGTTTAGGGGGAGGAGTCAGGGTTTAAAACGATTCACGATGGTCTCCAGAATCCTTGTTAATGTGGCAAGGCCATCTGCTCAGAGTTCCAGGAGGACGGAGCAGAAGGTACATTGAAAATACTTATCTGAGCTTCGAAAAATAATGAGGTTAAAAATAAAACATTAAAGATTCGAATTGGAAAATGTTTTTTTAGAAAATAATAAACCCCACAACGAGTGAAGAATGAATGCTGATTCTCGGTCATAACCACCTCCAATTTAACCATTCATGAAGCTATGCATGGCAAGATGATTGGAGCTTACAAGTAGTCTTGAACTTCACTGTTGTCAATAGTTTTAATTTCCTCCAGGAATAAGCTTTTTATCAGAGCTACTGATGTGTCCCTGATGTGCGATTTAAGTGATTTCTCCAAGTGGAAGAAGACCAGTCAGGTGGAAATATGATTGAACAGAGACTTAACAGATCTCACCCCTAAACCCAGCTCTACCACCAGCTAGTCAGCATTTCCTGAACGCTGCCTCACTTCTCTGTCCATGTAACTATCCACAAGAACATTCCAGTTCAACTACTCACTTCTACTCTAGCACCTCATCCACCTATCTCCACATATATAATATTGTATAGCAACTATATTTCAGTAAAAAAAAAAAATAGAGAAAGTACTGTGATGTATGTGTGTATGTGGCTGTGAGTAGTGTAGTATTTTACTGGAAAAGTCATTTCTTCTCTTTCATGCAACAACCCAGTGCAGGCCTCCTGGTTGGTGAATGTTTCTCTCTTGTGCTGTAGGTAGTCCAGAGACCCTCAGTCTTATGACTCTACCATTGCCTAAGGTTTCGGAGCTCACTGCATTGAGGAAGAAGGGGCAACAGAGGGTTGAGAAGGCATTTCTTAAACAAAGAATGATACATATCACCTCCTTGGTGAAGTACTGATCACATGGCCTCACCTTGAAGGAGGTGAGGCTGCTAACGGTGGCCCTTCACAAGGCACCATATCGCATCAACACCGAAGGTGAAGCATCAGTATTTATGGACAGGAAGCCATCTCTGCACATCTGGTCCCTCCGGTACAGCCCTCTTCCCATATAGAATACACTCACTGCCTCCTCAAAGATGTCAGCCCCAAGTCCCATCCAGTTACTGTATCTGGGACCACACCCAGGAACCCTTGGTGGTGGGTGTATGGTGTTCTTCATCAGGGACAGGTGAGTCTCCTTGTGGGGCAGTGACCCACCATCCAGTGAAAACTTCCTTTGCGTAAAGGGAAGAATGGTTATACTTAGCAGCCATGTGAAGTCGCTCAGTCGTGTCCGACTCTTGGTGACCTCATGGACTGTAGCCTACCAGGCTTCTCCGTCCATGGGATTTTCCAGGCAAGAGTACCGGATTGGGTTGCCATTTCCTTCTCCAGGGGATCTTCCCGACCCAGGGATGGAACCCGAGTCTCCTGCATTGCAGGCAGATGCTTTTCCCTCTGCCCACAAGAATAGGGAATCTTTCCAGGAAGAAATAAGAAAGACCTTCTGCCTGAGCAATGGAAGAAATTCCATGCTTTACTCTGCTTTTGCTTTTTCTGAGAAACTCCCCTGTCCATAGCTCTCCAGAGCCTCTGGTTCTGTTCCCTGGGAGTTTCCTTTTGTCTGTTATCCTCCATGGTCACCTTTAAACTGGGCATTGTCTTCCCTCCATGGAGGCTACACACTGTCTTCAGCCCATGTCCTAATGGTACCTTCAGGCTGATTTATAAACACAGGCCTTTCTCAGTCCAGGCTTGTGATGCCTTTGGCAGTATAATTCCCTTAAAAGCTCACTAACCTTCTGATACAACTGTTTCTATTCAGCCTCATGTGCCAAGAACTTGTGCCATTATTACCCAACATTGCTTAATACATAGCACTCATGCTCTTATGTCTTTCTTCTTAATGGTGGCTCCTTAAGGACACCTGAAAAATAGACTTGGGTGAGAAAGAAACATCCTTAATAAATTCTTTGTTGCCAGAGTATGGTTTCTATTTAACTACAAAAATCCTAACACATCTTTGTTCAAACTTCTTTTCATTCTCATTACTTGGCATTTTGAGTCCAGAAACTAGATTTTCCAACCCTGAAAGTCCCCACATTTTGAGAATCTCCTCTATCACTTCTGTTCAGAGCCTCCAACTCTTGCCTGTGCTCATCTTCTAGCTTCTGATGACTGTGACATTCCTTGGCTTATGGCCACCTTACTCCAGTCTCTGTCTGTTCAGTCACACTGCTGCCTCCTCTTCTGTGAGTGTGTGTGTGTATGTGTGTGTGTGTGTATCAGACTTCTTAGAGCCTCCCATCAGTTATTTTCACTTTCATCATGACTAATATTTGACACCAAAATCCTATCCAATTCAGATTTGATCACAACCAAAACTCACAGCTTAATAAAAGGAGGAGCATATTCAGGGCTTCCAGCTATGAGGCTCTCTGTCCCAGAATCTGCATGAATTATTAGCACACTTTTCTATTTTCTCAAGCTACAGATGAGATCTCCATGCCTCGATGTCTCCCTGAGGGCTTGGGAATTTATTAGATAAAATTACTCACTCTGGCCTCCTACTAAGAACTCTGAGTGAGAAGAGTTCTAGGGGCAAAACTCTGAACCGTGTCTTTGAGTAAAACAGTTAAAGTCATCCCAACCCTGCAGTTGCCTTATTAAGGAGGAAAACAAAGCGAAGGAGTGGGAGGGGGCTCTGAAAGGAGGGGGGATAAGGACAACACCTGCTTCTTGCTCTGTTGTCTCTACTTTGGTAAAGCAAACAAAAGCCCAAGATTTTCATATACATGAGGTTGTCTTTGTTGAGCTACCTTGTCAAATAAATTGAGGCTTTAATGTGCAGAATGTTTCCCACACCCTCCCAAACTTTCACTATCAAGAAGACACAATATCAAAGGGCTGCACACACTCAATTTCACGAACCAATAAACACAGCTTTTGCATTAATCATCATTTTCAGCTCCTTGGAAAAGAGTGACAAGAATTATCAGGAAGATGTTCATTATTGCCAGCCTTTATCTGATGGAAATGGATGTCTGTCTAGTCACAAATTGAAGATTCCCAAATGAGGATTGGCTCTCAATTGAGAGAATGGGACTGGTTGTTCCCACATAGTCCCTTGCACATTTTATTAGCAAGGACAGCTATAAAATTTCTTCCTTATGCAGCTTTCTCTCCTTTGATTGCCTGGCTCAACAGGACACCAGCATTTCTGGTTTTGGCCCTGATACCCAGTTCAGGTGTCTGTTGGTCAAGCCTTACTCTGTGACTTGCGCCCTGGGCCATCGCAAGAAGATCCAGGTAAGGGCTCAATCTCACCCAAGCTGGATCAGTCATAGACTGCCTCCTACAGCTGGGGAGTGACATTTACTGGAGCTGAGGTGAGGCGATGCCAAGAGTTGAAGACATGTGTGTACAGTCGTTCAGTTGTGTCTCTCTTTTTGTGACCTCATGGATTGTAGCCTGGGGATCCTGTATCCTGTATTCATGGGATTCTTCAGGCAAGAATCCTGGAGCAGGTTGCAATTTCCTTTTCCAGGATATCTTCCCAACTCAGGGATTGAACTTGCATTTCCCTTGTTTCCGGCATGGCAGGCAGATTCTTTACTGGCTGAGCCATCAGGGAAGAAGTTGGAGAAAGGACATTAATTTCTGCATCTTCGACTCCAGAGGATCTTCCTTCCAAACTCCAGGAGCTTCTACTTTTTCTTTAAGTTCATGAGCTTCCCTAGTATCTTTCCAATGAATTCCTTTTCTTCTTTAAGCTAGAAAGGATTGGTTTCTGTTTCTTGCAACTTAAAGAAATCAAATTAATATTTCCTTGGGGATATAGCTTAGAAACCTCCAAGCTCATTATATTTTCAGTATATTGCTGAAAACGAGTTCTAAATCCTCCTGGAGAAGGGCCTCAACATTTTCGGTATATATATATTACCCTCCTAACTCTCTCCTCACTTCCCCTGACTCTTAAAAGCAAATTTCAGGAGACTTTAAAATTTATCACGCTCTTTCTACAGACTTGGCCTGTTTTATATCAGAGTGCAGTTGGAGTCAGAGCTCCCTGACAGAAGATAGAATATTAACTAAAGCACAGGGTTAGAAAAAATCCTGTGTTCTGGATGCTAATCCAGAAATCTCCCTTGATACCCCTTCCCACCTCCCACCCAAGGCAGCAAAGTCCCCTGGAACCTCAGACAGTGGATTTCCAGTGAAAGTCACAAGCATGAGCCACGGTGATTTCTGTGCCACCCAGTAAGCCATAGCCAAGTGCTCCTCAATGAGGTCTGGATCTCAGTGCTGGAGGAGTCATTTTCCTGGGGCTCTGCCAGTCCCCTGGACAGTGGCTGCTCCTTACCTTTACCATTTTTGTACCCTAAGGTTTCTTTCTTCTGTTAGTCAACACTTCACTATATCATTCTTCCGTTTACAATTTTTATGCTAAACTTTTAAAAGTCTCTATGTAGTGTTTGTCTCCCAATTAGACATTGACTGCCTGATATAATTAATATCATACACCATAAGTACCCAACATATGAGTTTTGTTCTGATAGCACGTTCATAAGTCCAGTTTGTTCACAACTTCAACAAAGTTAGCCTAGGTACCCAACCAACACAATCAGTTATATAGTACTGTACTCTCATAGTTGTATAATACTTTTCACACAAATAATACATAAAAAACAAAACCCCAAAATAAACACTTTTAAGTTTACAGTACAGTACTTTGAAGAGTACAGTAATGCCAGCTATATCATTTGCTTTTGCACTTGCTTTTGGACATGCTGGGCTTGAAATGAAGACACTGTCCTACTGCACTGCATATACTACTGTACAATAGAGTACACAAAAGCCTAACCACTTGTAGGGCAGGCACACACATGACAGTGCATGCCAGACGCATGAACTATCTTACATGATTGGACATATGAGTGCACGTTTGCATTTTTAAAGGTTCACAACTTGAAGGTTTATATGTAGAGGACTTACTATATTAATATGATGGTTATATTATGTGTCCATTAAACTGAGCTGTAAGATTCCCAGATACCTGGTTAAGCATTATTTCTGAGTGTCCCTATGAGGGTGTTTCCAAAAGAGATTAGCATTTACTTTGTTTAATGAAAATAGATGGTGATCCCCAGTGTCAGTGGGCACCATCCAATCTGTTGAGGGCTTGAATAGAACAAAAATGCAGAGGAAGGTTGAATTCACTCTCTCTCTATCTACCCTTGGCACTCCTGGTTCTCAGACTTTCAGGCTCAAACTGGAACCTATATCATTTCCTGTCTGGCTCTCAGTCCTTCAGATTAGACCGTTGGATTCCTGGGACTCCAGCTTGTAGATGGTAGACTGTCGGAAGTATCAGCCTGCATAATCATGTGAGCCAATTCCTAATAATAAATCTCATTACGTCTAGATATAGATGTAAACCTCTATATGTCTCAGGTAGAGATTTAGATATATAATAAATGTCACAATGAAAATAAATATATTGTTGCTTCTGTATCTCTGGAGAATTGATGAATATACCTCATTTTAGAGATGAATAAACTGAGGCTCAAATAAGGTAAAAAAGCTACCTATGGTCACACAACTACTAAGTAGAAGAGACCAAACAAGAATACCAATTCGGTCTAGTTACCAAGGCTCTTCTTCATGACCTGGAGATTCCCGTGGCCCACATAATTCTGGACATGTTCAGTAATTTAGTGGGGCAATTGCAGATAATGCCTTCAGGCTTAATGTCTTCTAAACCAGTGCTCCTCGGGGTTGTCTGTGGACCTATGCCAGTTTGCAAATTGTTTGCTACCAGTTTGCAATGAGATAAGCTGAACAGACTGAGGATGTAGAGCATTTCATATTGCTACAACATTTGTACTGGATTTTACAAAAGTATTAGGTCCATGACAAATTAATAATTTTGAGAAATAACTAATTCCTTTCCCATAGATAGTTTTCTAAACTTTGGGCTCATTATTAAGTATATATATACTTCTGCAGTTCTTGCTGCTCTTTAAATCAAATATTGAAAATCTACTATCAGGTATAATATACCAGGTGTATTATAGCTCGTATAACTGTTACAGAATATAGATGTGTAATAGAGAAAAGGTGATTATAGCTGGCATAACTGTTACACATCTATATTTGATTCAAAGAACAGCAACAACTGCACAAAGCTACCCAGATGTAGAAATACTTAAACCAAGATAATGTTTCAGAAATTACCATGGGGCAGCTCACGCATAGTACAATGTGGAAGACCAGAGTCCAGTTGATCACCACCTGTCACACATAAATACCTTTCCTTAGATTCTAATGGATGTTACCATGGAAAGGAGAATGAGTGTCCCAGGTTTTCTTATGCAGTAAATATAAAAGGCTTCCAGCTTCGGTCTGGTAACTGTTTCTTTGTTTGATTTCCCTTGATGATGTAATAGAAATATAATTTTAAGGGTGCAGGAAAAATTTTTTGGAGAGGGTTAAGATAAATTCACTTATAACCCTGCTTCCCTTACAAACATGTTGCATTTAACAGAATTCCCTGGTTAAACAAATGAACTACCCACATAATGATAGTTTCCTCTTACATGTCTTCTTAAACATGTTTAAAGGGAAAAAAAATACTTGAACACCTTATATATATTCCTGTTTTCTTAATTAAAAGGCATTAAATATAATTGTACTTTGAAGGGAGATAGAATCAAAGAACACAGAAACTATGCCCCTATACTCAATGGAATGGACTGGAATTTTTTATGTTTTATGTTTAGATTTAGAATATTTTCCATTCTTGCTGTCAGGCTCTATTTTTTGTGAAATTATAATTAGTGCCTTTGCTTATTGTAACTGCAAGTTCTTTACCCTTTGTCATTTACTTATTTCCGGTGATATGAACTAATAAAACAAGTAACCAAACACACTAGAATTGTGTCTAGAATAAGGTTTTGAGTGAAAATGTGAATTACTCTTCAAGAACTTTAGGTCTTTGACATATATCACTTGACCTTTTATTTGGAAAGGCATGTTAACACTATCTCAGAGATTACAAAAATAATGTATTTATCATAGCAAACTAAAATCATTAGAATAGAAAGTTTAAATGACCATAATGCCACTTCCTGGAGACAATTTCATTTCTATATCCCAAAGAAGCTGAGCAGGACTTCTGGAATAGAAGTATCATCTCAGTCTGTCTGTGACTGTTCACCCAAGAGAGGCCTTAAGAAGACTTTCTGATTCCTAGGAGGACTTCTCTGGTAACTCAGGGGTAAAGAATCCACCTGCCAGTGAAGGAGATGTGTCTTCGATCCCTGGGTCAGGAAGATCCCTTGGAGTAGGAAATGGCACCCCACTCCAGTATTCTTGCCTGTGAAAACTCCATGGACAGAGAAGACTGGTAGGCTGCAGTCCATGGGGCTGCAGAGTCAGACACGACTGAGCACACACACACGCACATACACTGATTCCCAGGAGATGTGACTTTTCATTCCTGCTGTCTAAAATTTGATGTCTTCCAAAAAAAAAATCTACCCCACTCATCAGTCTCACATCCCCAGAGAATCCAAGTTTATGAGGACAACCACAAGGCAGATGGGCACACCTCTTCAGTTTATTGTTCCCACACTGATGTGCTGTCCATCAAATGCTGGCACTTCTCAAAACTACAAAATCATCCCCTTTTTGATAAATGTATCAAATCTATATAAAGAAATGTTGTTATTTTCAATCTTAAGAAGTCAGTTGGATTACAGTCAGTTTTTGATCAGAGGTTCCTGTAATAATAAAACTATTAAGGAAAAAAAAATGTTCAACCTTGGTTAAAATTAAGAGACACTGTAGTACCCAATGGTATCTAATAAGCCTTGGAAGGAAGTGTTCTGCTGACATAAGTCTATTATAGTTGTCTGCAGGAAAGATAAGGTACAAAAGGTTTTTGTTTTTTTTTAAAGTAACGTTCCTTGAAAACAGGATCACAGTGAACAAAGTGCATTGATCTGTGGGGGGAAAAATCGTATCTCCGTTTATATCCTTACAGATCCTGTCTCATTATCTCTACTAAGAGCAAGCAGAGTGCTTCTGATATGTTTAACTATTAACCACACAGCTTCTGCTTAAACTCTCAGGAACATAACCTTCAGCCACAAAGCATGTAAAGATCACAAAACTCATAGAACATTTTGATTTATGAAATAAAACTCACTTCCATAATTTACAGAAGAGCACTCCAAGCCTTATCCTTGATAACTCTTTTTATTTGGATATCATTCACTACCTTCTATTAATCAGATGTACATCTGCGTCTAGTTTTCTCCTTGAAGATGCATGAAGTAAAAAGTGTCTGCAGATTCTAATCTAAATGCACAACCAGAAAGCCATTTTCTTCCATGTTCCTTAAAACTAGCCTGCAAACAAAGTTGCACTGGTCTATACATTCATTCACCAAATGATGATGGAAAGCTATTCTGTGGCAGGTAAACACAGTCAGCTCTTTTTCTCCAACACAAAATGTATTTAAATTTACAGATGACCTGTTGTGATGTTATGTTCTTCCTCCTGTTTGAGGGCTGAAATACAGTGATGCAAACTGAAATTGCCTTTTTTTTAACATCCTTACTTGGCAAAGTAAAATGTTAATAACCCAGTGACTATTTGCAATATTATTGCTCCATGAAGTCCAAAACGGCTACAACCACTGATCTTGCTCCTTCCCATCATCCCGAGACTATGTCTATTTGTCACTATATTTTCAGCATCTAAGTCCGTGACTTCCAATTTATCTTTATTGAATAAATGATTACTGGATGGATGGATACATGTATCCATCATTTTGAGGCAGACAACTTCCTGCTTAAAAAGATGCAAGTTAGACCAAACCAGGGAACAAAGGTATGCTAGACATGTCTAAATGGATCACATCTTTCAGTAATAATAATAATGATAGTCAATCATCATTATTACTACTTGCTTAGCATATGCTGTATTGCTGTAAGTATTTTGTGTATGCTAAATCATTTAGACACCAAAATGAACCTCTAGAGAAAAGAGTTTTATAAGCCCCTTTTACAAAGAAGAAATGGAATTCAGGGAGAAGATAAGAAATGTGCTTAAGTGGAGGAATCCCAGAGTTCACTCTGAATGAATACATTATGCTGCCTTCCTTTGACAAGGAGAATGGTAAAAAAAATTAACAGAAAACAGTAACTTCCATCCAGTCCTCATCAAGCTCCCTCTCATGCGGCATGAGCTGCAAATTCTAACTGATAGCAATGCTACTCTATTAAATTAATCATAACATCAAGCAGCATCTATATTTACTTCTAAATGTTATTTGTCATAACATCAAGCAACATTTATTTCCAAGTTTTCTGCTGTGCTTTATTAAGACACATCCCTCAGAATCTCTTCTATCCATCACAGGGCCTAGAGTCATGTCATGTTCACAGTAGACACTCAAAAACACTTTTTGGATTCAATCAAATTATTTGAGGACTACACTAAAGCCTTTGACTATGTGGATCACAACAAATTGTGAAAAATTCTTAAAGAGATGGGAGTACCAGACCACCTTACCTGTCTCTTGAGAAAACTGCATGCAGGCCAAGAAGCACCAGTTAGAAACAGATATGGAACAACTGGCTGGTTCAAAACTGAGAAAGGAGTAAGACAAGGCTATGTATATTGTCACCATGCTTATTTAACTTATATGCAAAGTACATCATGAGAAACGCTGGGCTGGATGAAGTACAAACTGGAATCAAGATTGCTGGCAGAAATATCAATAACCTCAGATATGCAGATGACACCCCTTATGGCAGAAAGTGAAGAAGAACTAAAGAGCCTCTTGATGAATATGAAAGAGGAGAGTGAAAAAGTTGGCTTAAAGCTCAGCATTCAGAAAACTAAGATCATGACATCCGGTCCCATTACTTCATGGCAAATAGATGGGGAAACAGTGGAAACGGTGGCTGACTTTATTATTCTGGGCTCCAAAATCACTGCAGCCATGAAATTAAAAGATGCTTACTCCTTGGAAGAAAAGTTATGACCAACCTAGAGAGTATATTAAAAAGCAGAGACATTACTTTGTTAACAAAGGTGCCTCTAGCCAAAGCTATGGTTTTTCCAGTAGTCATGTATGGATGTGAGAGTTGAACTATAAAGAAAGCTGAGCACCAAAGAATTGATGCTAGTGAACTGTGGTGTTGGAGAAGACTCTTGAGAGTCCCTTGGACTGCAAGGAGATCCAACCAGTCCATCCTAAAGGAAATCATTCCTGAACATTTATTGGAAGGACTGATGCTGAAGTTGAAACTCCAATACTCTGGCCACCTGATGTGAAGAACTGGCTCATTTGAAAAGACCCTGATGCTGGCTGGGAAAGATTGAGGGCAGGAGGAGAAGGGGATGACAGAAGATGAGATGGTTGGATGGCATCACCAACTTGATGCACATGAGTTTGAGTAAACTCTGAAAGTTGGTGATGGACAGGGAGGCCTGGCGTGTTGCAGTCCATGGGGTCACAAAGAGTTGGACATGACTGAGCAACTGAACAGAACTGAACTGATATATTCTCACCCTACTTATTTAACTTCTGTGCAGAGTACATCATGTGAAATGTGGGGCATAGACGAATCACATGCTGGAATCAAGATAGCTGGGAGAAGTATCAATACCCTCAAACATGCAGATGATACTACTCTAATGACAGAAAGTGAAGAATTAAAGAACTTGTGGGTGAGGATGAAAGAGGAGAGGCCAAAAGCTGGCTTGAAAGTCAACATTCAAAAAACTAGGATCAATGCATCTAGTCCCATCACTTCATGAAAAATGGATGGGAAAAAAAGTAGAAGCAGTGAAAGATTTTATTTTCTTGGGTTCCAAAATCACTGCAGATGGTGACTGCAGCCATGTAATTAAAAGACATTTGCTCCTGGGAAGAAAAGCTATGACAAACCTAGACAGCATATTAAAAAGCAAAGACATCACTTTGCCAACAAAGGTACAGTCAAAGCTATGGCTTTTCCAGTAGTCATGTATGGATGTGAGAGTTGGACCATAAAGAAGGCTGAGTGCTGAGGAATTGATGTTTTTGAATTGTGGTGCTAGAGAAGACTGCTGAGAGTCTCTTGGACTGCAAAGAGATCAATCAATCCTAAAGGAAATCAACCCTGAATATTCATTGGAAGGACTGATGCTGAAGCTGAAGCTCTAATACTTCGGCAATGAGCCAACTCATTGGAAAAGACCCTGGTGCTGGGAAAGACTGAAGGCAAAGGAGAAGGGGTGGCAGAGGATGAGATGGTTAGATAGCACCACTGACTCAAAGGACATAAATTTGAGCAAACTTCGGGAGATAGTGGAGGACAGAGAAGCCTGGCATGCTACAGTCCACGGGGTCGCAAAGAGTTGAACATGACTTAGTGCCTGAACAACAACAACAAAATTATTTGGGAGTTGCTAAGATTTGGATCTCATGGTTGAGTTCCATAAACCCACATGATTGAAGGGATAAGATTAAAGCAGCCAGAAGCAGAGGGATAATTTCTGACATAAAGGAACATCTTGAGGGATTAAAATAAACATGTATGGAAATCACCTGAGGCTCTGAAAACTTGATTAATTGTTTCAGGAAAATCAGGAAAATACACCAGTCTCGATAAAGCACTAAGAAAAAGCTTTATTATGCAGTACCTCCTTGGTATGCTGAAAGTACAGCATTAACAGTACTTCTTAACCACTGGCTGCTCAAAGTTATATAAATTATTGCCATGACAACTATTTCTTTAGCAATAAAATTATGAAAACCGCAATTTCCCCTACAGATAACAAAGCCTTATCATTTGCTATTCACAATGAGCTTAATGTTTACCCCTCAGCAGTCATCACAGACAATGCATCTATGTAGCAACACAGACCCTACCAACTTGGAAAGGAGGTACTCTAAAAGAACTCAGGAAAAAGGCTATTTCAATTTGCAGGAAGCTTTGTCCCCAGAGGCAAACACATAATAAATGTTGGTTGGAGTTCCACACACATCCACAAAGACCTAAATTAGTCATAATTTGGTTAAAATGCACAATATTGAGCAGGGGGTAAGAAAATAGTGTGTCTAGATTCACAATTAGACAACAGGAACAGTAGTAAAACTGAGGAGTGAAACTCAGTCAGATAAAAGAACCCTTGGACAGTGTCAAGAGCTTCAAGACTGAACACAGTTTTGTTACTTCACTTTGTTAATGAACTTCATCTCTAGCCCTCTCTGCTCCTTCCCCCCAGACTTTTCTTTTTTCTTCAACCTTTGCAGGCTCCTCTGAGCTCAGGGCCTCTGACATGATGCTCATTCTGTCTTTGAAGCTCTCCCCATCCACCCAGCTTCCCCACGTCACCTGGCCACCACTTACTCATCCTCAGATCTCAGACTAGGGGGCCATTCAGATGAGATCTGGCCCTTCTTACAACACAGCATAGCATCCTGGGCTGAGAATCCAGGCACTTCATCTCTCCCATAGTTATTAGGAATTTGTACAATTTCTTGTGCTTAGTATTTCTTTACCCTTGTCTTCCAACTAGAGACAAGCTCCATGATATCAGGGACACTGTTCTTGCCACCTCTGTGTCCACAGTACACAGCACAGCCTGTGCTCAATAAGTATTTGTTGTATTCATGTGTTTTTAAAGCAGCCCTCCCTTTTCTTTATAAAAATGTAATATTCACAAGATTTTTACACCATGATGTGGTCTGAGGATATTGCTTAAGAAATGAAACAAAGGAAGAGAAAAGAGATCTTGCCTGAAAGGAAGGGAGCTTACAATAAGCACAGTATACTGTATTGGTGTTTTTCTTTCTGGCTTACTTCACTCTGTATAATAGGCTCCAGTTTCATCCAGGAACACATGTATACCTATGGTGGATTCATGTTGATGTATGGCAAAACCAATACAATATTGTAAAGTAATTAACTTCCAATTAAAATAAATAAATTTATATTTAAAAAAAGAATAAACACAGTAGAATAAGCTTCAGGAAATAAAAAGTCAAAAGAAATGGGCTAACATATCTTTTGAATTCTCTCATTACAAAGGGAAGAAGCAATTGGTAGAGGGAAACCACAGCACCATACATACAGGTAGCATAACGCTGTCTGCATCAGCAATGGGGAGGGGGTAGAATGAAGCCAAGACATATCTGGCAATTTCTTTGTTTAGTATGAACACAAATGATTGTATTTATAGCTCAGGGAATGGCTTTGCAGGGAAGTATCCTTTTGACTTGACAAACATAGCTTAGTGTATCTTATTTTATAACTCTTCATTCACTTAATAGTTTTTAAATTTTTTTTCTGAGCACCCATTATGTTACCAAGTCCTGAGTTAGGTCTGAGATACAAGATTAACAAGATAAGTGCTGTTGGAAAACTCACAATGAGCCAACTGGACAGATAATTATGAGACAATGTGTCAAAGTCCTAGGCTGAAATTGATCCAAGTAAATAAATCATCATGTGGGCTTGGCCAGAGGGTAAGGGAAAAATGTGAATGGGGTCAAGAGAGCTTCAACTGGGCAGAGGAGGCTTGAAATTGAGACTGAGTGAAAGGAGTTTCTCTCCAACAGAGAAGGAAAGATTCCGAGAGAGAGAGAGGAATGTGTGCAAGATGTGGGAAAAAGCCTTTGGCTTGTTTGAGAGAAGAGCAGAGGTTCTCTGTGACTGGAATAAATGATGCATATCATGGGCATCAGTGAGCCTGGACAAGAGGGGCTGGATCTTAAAGAGCCTTGCAAGTCACGAGTTTAAAATTCCCTCAAGACTAATGACATTCAGAATTCTTCTAAACATAGGCACATTCTTTGAGAAAATCTTATACCGAAGCCTATAAAGTAGATAAGACCATAGCTGCTGTGGGCTGCTGAGTGGCCACCTGACTCCTTGCCTCCAACCTCCACACACAGCCTAAGGTCCTTCCTTGAAGACCACAGACCTTTGAACACTCTGCCTGTGGACACCACAGAGTTGTTAGGGCAGGAAAGGTGCTCAGTAAATGAACTAGCTAGAGTCAGGTGATCAAATGAGACTTTCATTTGTAGCTCTAATTTTTGCTTTTGAGTTTACTCTGACTGCAGTGGGGAATGAACAGAAGGGAAGCTAACTTAGCATGGGACAGGCATTCATTGAGCAATCCAAGGGTGGCAGGAGGCTAAATGATAGCACAGTCTTGTTTCAGGCTCACAATATTTTCCAACCCTCCCTGACATTCCCCTTCTCGGTTCGGTCTAGAGCTGCAGGGGAAAATTATGTGATTGCTCCCACAAAAGAAGTTGTCTTGTGACCTTCTCAGCCTAAGTGCAGCTGATTCCAGGAAGAAGAGAGATCTGAAGACAGAGCAAGAAGAGATCTTCCCAAAGTTGAAGGAAGACTAAGATGAGAACTGACCAGACCAAAGGTTCATGGGTCTGAAGCTTATACAGTTTGAGAGATCTTCTAAGAAAATGAAGTTATGAATATAAACTCAGATTTTAAAATAAATTTAGAAAGATAAATCACAAGTTACAAATTTTAAAGATATTTAAAAAGAGAAAACATCACGAATCCATAAATACATTTTTACTGATGAACTGCCGCACACACCCATATGATAATGCTTTTGCTTACATTTTCCAGCTGCACACTCTTCTATTATTTCTTCATGTGATAACCATATATTTTCTATAGAAAAGGTACATAATTCACTATTTCTTCTAGCGTGGTCAGTTGCATTTTGATATATTATCATCTTTGATTATTTACTTAAAGTTTAGAAAATTTTCTTTCAGCTTACTCCTTTTTGGTAGTATGTAAATTTTAAGAATAGTCAAATTCAGGAAACTTCTATCAAGTCTATTTTGTTTATGAGGTGGAAGACTTCAGGTTATTTCAAGTTTTCTTTTCCTGTGACAAATCTTACTCTTTCAACTGATGACACCCAGCGACGTTGGTCACTGTCTTCATTGTAGTGTTGCACTGTGCATTTATAATACGATCACTGAAGTCACTTTTATGTCAAAATAACAGGAAGTTTAAATTGTTTTCCAGTGTGTCCATGTGAATCACTCCTCTTCATTAATTACATTATTAAGCAATCCCAAGGCAAATTCGATATCTTTTCATATCAAGTCCTCTCTCACACAGAGAAAATGTTTGGCTAGCAAAAGAATTTAAAATTATTCATAGGATTTCAGTAAGGAGAGTAGCATATGCTAGTCAACCAATCGAATTTGGCAAGACAACAATCAAGTGGGACTTCCCTGGTGGCTCAGGGGTAAAGAACCCACCTGCAATACAGGAGATGTGGGTTCGATCCCTGGGCTGAGAAGATCCCCTGGAGAGATTGAAATGGCAACCCACTTCAGTATTCTTGCCTAGAGAATCTCTTAGACAAAGGAGCCTGGCAAGCTATAGTCCACAGGGTTGCAAAGAGTCAGGACATGACTGAGAGACTAAACAATGACAATAAGCTAGTAATGTCTGGCATCTGTTTACTTATCTAACACTTTATTTTTACACTCTTCCCATTATTTAATTCTGAAAAGTGATTTAGGATAATTAAGTCACATTTCCTTTTCATTTTGACATTTTTCAATGTGCCTATACAAAACTGAATCAAATGTAGTGATCTGTTCAATAAATCTTATGACTTCAATAATTATCATTATTTCAAGAACACCACTTTTCATTGTAACCTCTGAAAGGCAAATGCCATTCACTTGAAAATTTAATTGGCTAAATACTCAATTAAATGCTTAACAATAACACTAAATATTTTTAATAAATCTGTTCTCTCTCCTTGGTTCTTCAAGGGGTCCATTTAGTGCATTTGTATTTGATTCACGTGTAATTCAAGAACCTTCTTGCCTGTGGAGTCCTCCTGACTTTCAGGAAGTTCTAATTTATTGAACACATTTAATAAATCATATAATAATACAATATATACAGTGTCTTATCTTGGACTCAGTAGTTGGAATCTTTAAACAGTTGGAACATTGGGTTTTTTGCTGTTGTTCGTAATATCTACTTGAAAAATATTTCTAATGTCTATTGTACGTTCTGTTTAATTCTCTGTAAATGTTACTGATATCACGATTTTAGGGGAGAAAAACAGCTTTCTTTTATTAAATAGTACTATCAGGACAAATATGGTACATATCAAAGTCAGTAAATTTTCCCAATAAAGTTGTTGAAAGCCCCTCATGCTCTTGTGATTATACAAGCTTTAGTTTCAGTTGCAATCAGAGTTTTTGGTGTGCCAAATTCTGTCTTTTTGTGTCAAACTGTCTTTTGCCAAAATTGCCCCTTACATTTTTTGGTTTCTACTAGAATACTTTCTTCCCATAGTACCTGAATTTGTGTGTAATTAATAATTCTGGGTAACGATGTATTTAGCTTACCTGAAATTAAGACATATAAAATTCATATTTATAGTCTTCTGCCACTGTAGGTACCTACATAGATGTATAATAATATTTCTCTAAATTAAATACACTGACACATCAACAAATATGCGTAGGAACTTTGTCACTGGACCACTCGTTTCTTGATGATGTTTTGCTATGCTGGTGGTAATTTGGCATCTCAATTCATCTGGGACCCACAGACTTCAGGACATGTGTGCACAAGCTTAGTCCCTCAGTCATGTCTGACTCTTTGTGACCCTAGGGACTGTAGCCTGCCAGGCTCCTCTGTCCATGGGATTCTCTAGGCAAGATTTCTAGAGTGGGTTACCATGCCCTTCTCCAGGGAATCTTCTTGACCCAGGGATTGAACCTGGGTCTCTTAAGTATCCTTCATTGGCAGGCGGGTTCTTTATGACTAGTGCTACCTGGGAAGGACTCATATACACTAAGATGTGAGCTAATGTGTTGGGTTTAAAAAAAAAATGTGATTTCACACACAAAAACACTAATATTTAAAGTGCTGTTATAGATTTATGCTCCACAAATATAGAAATTCTGACAAATAATGGATTTTTTTATAACTTTCGTTTTGCAAAGAAAATTCATGCTATATTTATGATTGTATATAATGCGTCATCAAGTGTATTTCCTTATGGAAAATGTTCTGACTAGGCTTCAGTAGGAACTGCTTCAACACTAACATCTGACAACTGGAAGGATTTTCCATAAAACAGCTTCTGGCTCCAAACTTTTCAAAACTCATCCTTTCTCCACTGCCTACATTTCCAATGCCTTGTTATTATTTAGTCGCTCAGTCGTGTCTGACTGTCTGCGACCCCATGGACTATAGTCCGCCAGGCTCCTCTGTCCATGGGATTCTTCAGGCAAGAATACTGGAGTGGGTTGCCATTTCCTTCTCCATTCCAGTGCCTTAGGATATATTTATATCACAATGGCCCTGCACCATTGTTTCATGGGACTGAATGAGTCCTGGGAGGATTTCTAGAAGCCAGTCCTATACTACACCTACCACTGGCAATAACATAATCACACACTGAAGGCATTGAGCATGATCTAAACAAACTAAACATTTCCTCGACTCACCTTTCATGCAGTGTGACTTCCAGCATGCCAGTAAATACCAAAGCCACCCAACAAGAGATGGAATCAGAGTGAAAACAATAATCCTCACTGATCATAGCTAAAATACACAATTGTATGAATACACTGTAGAGTCCTTCCAAAGAACCGTCCCTGAAAATGAGGTGCTTTGAAGCTAGTTTTAATGAGCTTTCTAGTAAATTCTTGATCACTCAGTTGGTAAAGAATTGGCCTGCAGTGCAGGAGACCCTAGTTTGATCCCTCGATCAGGAAAATCTGCTGGAGAAGGGATAGGTTACCCACTCCAGTATTCTTGGAGTTCCTTTGTGACTCAGCTGGTAAAGAATCTGCCCGCAATGGGGGAGACCTGGGATCAATCCCGGGGTTGAGAAGATCCCCTGGAGAAGGGAAAGGCTACTCATTCCAGTATTCTGGTCTGGAGAATTCCATGGACTATATAGTCCATGGGGTCGCAAAGAGTTGGACATGACTGAGCGACTTTCACTTTCACTTTCTTTCTAGTAAATCTACTTCCTGTCAGAGGAATACAGCATCAGGATCAGAAAGCAAACGGAGCATGGCCTGCCTAATGAGCACCTCCAAGGAGAAGGACTAAGAAATGCCCGTGACAAGGCTGAGTTCTTGGCATCAAAACATTCCCTTGCCAAAATGAGACATGGAAGCCACATGGTCACTAACTTTTAAGGACCTCAAAAACTTGAACAGCTGCATTCTAGCAGAAAACTAGAGGAAACACTTTGAAGTTAGGTATTTTATTGCTATTATTCTTGTCATTTCTACTGCCACTGTTGTAGCTTTCTAATAAACTGGAAACTCCCTAATTCCCAGTAATGACCAGCTTCTCACCGGCCTAAGTAATAGGACAGGGGCTCAGAACAGACTTGATTTGACAATAAAAAAATATAACACAACTTACATGTCCATGTTGAGATTATGGTTACAAATCTAGGCCCATTATTATCTCAATATTTCACATAAGATACTCATTACTTCTAACACCATCTCAATAAACAGAGAGGTTAATAACAAACGTATATCATTATAAATACAAGTATGACACTAGCTGAGAAAAATATTAAGACATTATTTTCACTGATTATAATTCCAAAGAACAGTCCATGACACCCTAAAGAGATTTATTCATATTCTTATTTTCAGAAACAGTTTAAAAAGTGACTGCCTTTCAATTCTGTAGTTTTATTTTCTTAATTGTTTAGGACAAAAATTAAAGTAAAAATATTTCACTACACAAGAACAGTGTTCTGCCTTGCACCTGGTTTTTTCCATGACCCCCTTCTGCATAGTAATCAGAGACCCTAATCTGCTCTTGCAGCTCCATGAAAATTTCTGGATAAAATCACTATGTTTGCGAAGCTCCCCCTGGTTTCTGACCAGCCTTAAAAAACAGTGAGGGGTGTAATCATGACTTCTGCAAAGAATACTGTACAGTACTGTTACATAAACTGATACCTGACAAATAATCAGTTCCCAGAAAATGATCTCACTGCATGGAGCTCCTAGTACTGAATAAAATGGAGATTATATATTTGGTGGCCAATCTGAAATGTGAAATAAGTTGAGCTATTCCAGTGGGTGACATACAAAACTATTTCAACCTGTGACTAGTACTATGCTGTGAATGTGTATCACTGGGTGAGAACTCAAAGAAGGAAAAAGCGGATGGCATGCCACTCCAACTTCTTGGGGGAAGGAAAAACAAATTACAAGTGACTGAGTCAAAATAAACTAGGCATAGGACAGGATGTCAGAGATGTTTATTTTGAAACATAAGCCCCAGTTCTATTCTACCACAGGGTAAAAATATGTTTATTTTTTTCATTCAAATTAAAAGGAAAAACTATGAGTGCTTTAGTAAAATTTAAAGAAGGATAACACTGCAATCTCTTCATTTCCCAGGGAGACCTCCCACTAGTACCTCCAATAAGTTTATGTCTTTGCAAATGCTTTGGCTACTGTGAACCTGTAATATTATGTGCAGAAACTCATGTCTGGAATTAGCTGCGGATCCTCAGCAACTGAGGTAGATGGCATGTGACTGACTGCTCCATGCTTGCTCTCACTTCGTAGCACAGATGCCTCGGGCTGGTGCCTGAAAATATATGGCTCAACTGGAACATTTTTTTCAAAACTTAGCATTACTCACTTCCAAGTCTGGCTCATTGATTTCTGGTCAAGCCCAAGGAAGTAGGAGTACCCATGGATGGAGCTGTGCTAATGCTATGCCATGGCTCCAAACGCACCGCCTCTCAGTAGGCACAGCAGTTAAGATAGGCTTACCCTGAGACCACACCAGACCTCACACCTGAACTCTTGTTGCTCTGTGACTTTGTGCAAGTGCTTGTTCCTCTGGATCTCACTTTCTTCACTATCACAAGGAGATCCAACCAGTCAATCCTAAAGGAAATCAGTCCTGAATATTCATTGGAAGGATTGATGCTGAAACTGAAACGCCAATCCTTTGGCCACGTGACGCAAAGAACTGACTCATTGGAAAAGACCCTGATGCTGGGAAAGAGTGAAGGCGCGAGGAGAAGGGGACGACAGAGGAGGAGATGGTTGGATGGCATCACAGACTTGATGGACATGAGTTTGAGTAGGCTCTGGAAGTTGGTGAAGGACAAGGAAGCCTGGCGTGCTGCTCTTCGTGGGGTTGCAAAGACCCAGACACAACTGAGCAACTGAACTGAACTGAACAGAGATGATGCTAGTGCTTATCTCTTATACTAGACAAAATAATATATGTAAAGTGCCTGGCTCAAGATCAATGCTCAAACACTGGGGCCAGTATTATTTTGCAACTCCAGATAGCTTTTCAGCTTTGATTCAGCCATTCTAAATAATAATTACAGTTTATTCATGAAATATGCATTGGGCACTAGTTCTGAGACCAGTTGCTGTCCTGGGTACTGGAGACGCAGCCATGGGCAAGACACAGCCCGTGCTTTCTGTCCTGCCGCAGAGTCAACTCAGGGCAAGACTGAGAAGGACAAGTTCTTGAAAGGGTGTGCGTTCTTCTCCTAGCCACAGAGGAATCCTCACCGAGACTGAAAAGGCAATCATCAGAAACAAACCATCCCCTTGAAATTGTCTAGAACAAAATGGAGCAAACAGCTTTATGGATTTTTTAATGCTAAAGGCCATAATTCAAATAAATAAATAAATTCAGTTTTTAAGGCCTTGAGACATTTCTTCAGGAGTCTACATTATAAGGTACAGTCTCTGCCTCCGCGTACTCCTCTCCCTCACATTTCAGAAGCCCCGCTAACACGTATATACATTGATGCTTACAAACACCTACTTCTTTAAAACAACTCCAAATTCTGAGCCAGTGCTCCTTATTGTTGCTCATTTTCCCATGAGGCTTAGCCACAGATGGAGATTTAACTCCTCACACAGACCTGAACATGGCAGGCAGCAAGAAGAAATAAGATTTCTCACCACAAATTAATAACTTATCATTATATTACTTATATGTGTATATCAGTCCCTCGTTCAACAGATTTTATTAAGTTCCTACAGTGTACCAGGTTATGCCGCAGATGTTAAAGGCAGAAAAGTGAACCTGTGTATGGGCTCATGCTCAGTTCAGTTCAGTTCAGTCACTCAGTCACGTCCAACACTTTGCGATCCCATGAATCGCAGCACGCCAGGCCTCCCTGTCCATCACCAACTCCCAGAGTCCACCCAAACTCATGTCTATTGAGTCGGTGATGCCATCCAACCATCTCCTCCTCTGTTGTCCCCTTCTCCTTCTGCCCTCAATCTTTCCCAGCATCAGAGTCTTTTCCAATTAGTCAGCTCTTTGCATCAGGTGGCCAAAGTATGGAGTTTCAGCTTCAACATCAGCCCTTCCAAGGAACACGCAGAACTGATCTCCTTTAGGATGGACTGGTTGGATCTCCTTGCAGTCCAAGGGACTCTCAAGAGTCTTCTCCAACACCACAGTTCAAAAGCATCAATTCTTCTGCACTCAGCTTTCTTTACAGCCCAACGCTCACATCCATACATGACCACTGAAAAACCACAGATGGACCTTTGTTGGCAAAGTAATGTCTCTGCTTTTTAATATGATATCTAGGTTGGTCATAAATTTTCTTCCAAGGAGTAAGCCTCTTTTAATTTCATGGTGGCAATCACCATCTGCAGTGATTTTGGAGCCCCCCAAAATAAAGTCTGACACTGTTTCCCCATCTATTTACCATGAAATGATGGGACTGGCTGCCGTGATCTTAGTTTTCTGAATGTTGAGCTTTAAGCCAACTTTTTCACTCTCCTCTTTCACTTTCATCAAGAGGCTCTTTGGTCTTCTTCACTTTCTGCCATAATGGTGGTGTCATCTGCATATCTGAGGTTATTGATATTTCTCCCAGCAATCTTGATGCCAGCTTGTGCTTCCTCCAGCCCAGCGTTTCTCATGATGTACTCTGTACAGAAGTTAAATAAGCAGGATGACAATATACAGCCTTGACGTACTCCTTTTCCTATTTGGAACCAGTCTGTTGTTCCATGTCCAGTTCTAACTGTTGCTTCCTGACCTGCATATAGGTTTCTCAAGAGGCAGGTCAGGTGGTCTGGTATTCCCATCTCTTTCAGAATTTTCCACAGTTTATTGTGATCCACACAGTCAAAGGCTTTGGCATAGTCAATAAAGCAGAAATAGGTGTTTTTCTGGAACTCTCTTGCTTTTTCCATGATCCAGCAGATGTTGCCAATTTGATTTCTGGTTCCTCTGCCTTTTCTCAGTTGTATGCTCAGTTGTATCGAACTCTTTGTGACTCCATGGACTGTAGTTTGCTAGGGTCCTTTGTCCATGGGATTTCCCAGACAAGAATACTGGAATGAGTTGACATTTCCTTCTCCAGGGATCTTCCCCACCCAGGGATTGAACTCTCAACTCTTGAGTCCCCTGCTTTGGCAAGTGGATTCTTTACCACTAGCACCACCTGGGAAGAGTGAATAAAGCAGATAAATGTTAAGTCCTTTAGGAGCATACATTGTGAGCTTCAGGAATAGGAGTTTCTCCATTCTTCAAGGCAATGGTATGAACAAATCTCCACTGGAACATGGACTGTCCTATTGCATCCATTCTAAGATGCACAGATGCACATTTCTTTCACCTGTTAACATCTCTGAAGCCAAAGTGCATCCTACAG
Organism: Budorcas taxicolor; assembly: GCF_023091745.1. Taxonomy (NCBI): domain Eukaryota; kingdom Metazoa; phylum Chordata; class Mammalia; order Artiodactyla; family Bovidae; genus Budorcas; species Budorcas taxicolor. The sequence continues at coordinate 73,531,823 of NC_068918.1, read as the reverse complement.
TGGGCAGACTCTTATAGTTACTGCTATTAGTGGCATAGTTTGTGGGGCCAGGGGGAATCAAAGTTTGATTATTCTGAAGATAAGAAAGCACCAGTACACTAACAATAACTAATAATAATAGCAGGCAAACCTCAAATCTCACTGACTAAACATAATAAAAGATTATTTCTCTTTCAGTCTGATGCTAATGTTCCATTCTGGAGCACTCTCCTCCAAGCACTAATTTAGAAACCAGATTCACAGTGAAAACTCTCCAATCCAGGACTCTGTGTTTCCCTGTGGGTCTTTTCCATCTGGCCAGGCAGAAGGGAAACAGTATGGAAGATCACGTGGGGGAGATACTTGCCAGGCAGGAAGCAGCCTGGGTCACATCTGCCAACACTCCACTGGACAGCACCCAGTCACTGGACACACCCACCTGCCCTCTCACTCAGCAGGCCGGGCCTTGAGAGAAAGAATAGCAACTGCACCTGAGGGTGAGAATCAGGCTCAGCCAAGAGAAACTGTGGATCCTGGACTTTGCTAACTCCAGGGCACAAGCACGAAAAATAGGACGCTCATCAAACATGTTTCAATGCTTAGTACGTTGGTTTTTTAAAAGCTATTTCATGTTTTCACTCTCACTCTCACTTACTCCACAAAGTAACTTTGGGGGATAGGTATTTTTAGACAAATGAGGGATGAAGACAAAAGAGTTACTTATTGGCCTGATTCTATATTATATTACTAGAGTGACTATATCATTTATCTTTTAAACCAGAAGAAGGAAACAGGGCACTGTTACTAACTGCACTGGAGAGCAGGCATAAATTGGGATAACCCTGGGTAAACTGGGATATATTGCCCTCTACTCATGGAGGGCAGCGTATGGATCAAATCACAGAGCTCCAGACCCTGAGTCTGATGTTCTTTTCTCTACACTCTAGCTGGCCTTTCAGTCTAATTGAATCTAAGAAACACTTATGTGAAACAGTACTTAGTTCATTCTAGAGAACTATGTTAAAACTGAGATTTTAATGGTTTCAAATAATATATTTGCAAAATGTAAACCAACCCCAAAAGATGTGCCATAAAAGTCATAGGTGTTTAGTCCATACAAATGAAATAGACCGGGCTTTAGTTGTAGGTAATTTGGTTTTATCTTGAAAATCCAGGGGCATGTGGGCTTCCCTGGTGGCTCAGACAGTAAAGAATCTCCCTGCAATGCTGGAGACCTGGCTTTGATCCCTGGCTTGGGAAGATCCTCTGGAGGAGGGCATGGAAACCCACTCCAATACTCTTGCCTGGAGAATTTCCATGGACAGAGGAACCTGGCGGGCTGCAGTCTATGGGGTTGCAAAGAGTCGGACAAGACTGAGCAACTAAGCACACAGGACAGGGGCATATAGATTTAATGGATTCTGTTTTACACATGATGGAAGAAATTGGACACAACATTCCATGCTTTGGCCAGTGATTCATATGAAAAGGAATCTGCCACCAAATGTATGTGTGTGCTAGAGAGATTTCCCCCAGACTCTTAAACAGAGTGACCGTTTAACTTATCATCCAAATCACAACACTTTTAAGAATGAAGGGGTTCCAATATTAATGTCAGGGGAACAGATATAAATTTGGACTGCCTAGGGCTAACTGGAATATATGGTCATCCCTTACAAGCGGAGGGGGCCATTATGCTCTCAGGGATTTTCACCTTCACCTGGCCTGGACAGGCTCTAAGTGGGGGGCCCTGTTACCATTCATTGCTACTTCACTGGTCTACCTTTTGAGAAGTGGGGCAAGAGAATGTTTCCAAAGTGGCTTTTTCATTCACAAGTCTGGTGCCCAGGCTGAGATGACTTAAAGTCTGAGATGACTTCAGGACTTCCCTGGTGGTGCAGCAGATAGGAATCTGCCTGCCAATGCAGGAGACACAGGTTTGATCCTTGGTCCAAGAAGATCACATATGCCATGGAAAAACTAAGCCCGTGCCTGGCAACTACTAAGCCTGTGCTCTAGAGCCCAGGAGCTGCAGCTACTGAAGCTCGCACACCTAGAGCCTGTGCTCCACCACAAGAGAAGCCACCACAACGAGAAGCCCTCACACCATAAGAGTAGCCCCTGTTCACCACAGCTAGAGAAGGCCCACTTGCAACAGTGAAGACCCAAATGCAGCCAAAAATAAATAAATAAGAAGAAAATAAACAATTTTTTTAAAGGGCTGGTTCAACTAGGACTGCTGAACAAAGCATACACAAGCCGTTCTCCATATGGTTTGAGCTCCTCCTAGCATGGAGACTGGGTTCTGAGTGGAATTTCCTAGAAAGAGAGAGTAATAAGCCAAGGAAGAAACTACATCATCTCTTCTGCCCTAGCCTCAGATATCACCACCTGACCTGAAACTCTTGTGATAAACGCACCCAAATTCACATGAAAAGGACCCATTTTTAAAACTGCAATATATTGGGTTGGCCGAAAAGTTCATTTGGTTCTTTCTGCTGTTGTTTAGTCGCCCAGGTGTGTCTGACTCTTTGCAACCCCATGAAGGGCAGCACACCAGGCTTCCCTGTCTTTCACTATTTCCTGGAGCTTGCTCAAACTCACATCCATTGAGTCTGTGATGCCACCCAGCCATCTCATCCTCTATTGCCCACTTTTCCTCCTGCCTTTAATCTTTCCTAGCATCAGGGTCTTTTCCAATAACAATGTGCTCTCTGTAACATTGCAGTAAATCCTGAAAAATCTTTTTGGCCAACCCAATATGATGTCTCAAGCATGTCCCTTTTTCTTTCATTATTATCAGACTTGCGTTTGGGGCTAGCCAGCAAAACCACCACAGTAACAGCCACAAATTAAGCTTCATTTTTAAGTATTAAGCAAGCAAAGAGAAGACTTGTGTAGGAGAAAAAATATTGCTGCCAAAACTCTGAAGATGGTAAATAGGGCTGAGGATACATGGAGTCGAGAAAATATTGAATCCGAATCACCAACTCAGGACAACAATGGGACAGAACCCATGTAAGACCTGCCATGGGCCACTGTCAGACAAATGTTTTACCCTCTTTCGACTCCACAAGTAGTGTAGACTCAGTCACAGCCCACTGAGACATCATTCCATAATCAAGTGGATGGATATCACCACTGCTTCTTAATTAATCCCTATCTTCAGTCTGACAGCCAGCATGCATTTGCCTCTGTTCCTCTCAGACTAGTTTTTGAGAAAAAATAACATTCTATGACAACAAATAGTTAAGTAGGAACAGGAGCTTGAAATGAGGGAACTATTATTACAGGTTTCATTCCAGGTGTCTAGGACCCTGGAACTTGATAATCCTTTGGTTATTCATTGTTAGTATTGGTGATGGTGATGGTAGTATTTGACCAGGGTTTTAATGGTGATAGGGCTTCCCAGGTGGCACGAGTGGTAAAGAACACAGCTGCCAATGCAGGAGAGGGGGCTTTGATCCCTGGGTTGGGATGATCCCTTGAAGAAGAGCATGGCAACCTACTCCAGTATTCTTGCCTGGAGAACTCCATGGACAGAGTTGCCTGGCAGGCTGCAGTTCACGGGGTCTCACAGAGTCGGACACAACTGAGCATGCACGCTCCTTAATGGTGATAGAAATAATTGGGTTAATCCTCTTTTTCATTCTGGTCATAGAAAAGTATTCCAAAGAAACAAAACCAACACTTATCCTCTCCTCTTGCTTGATTTTCTATCCCATCTAACAAGTAAAACACAACCCTGTTCTCCTTGGTCCTAATACATGGGAAACTGAAAGAAAAATTCAAATGACTGTGTATGTTCAAGATTCAAAGGTTTGCATTTTCTATGAATTCCAGCTCTGCCCTTTTCTACCTGTATTACCTTGTGCAACTAATCTCAACCAGTTTTCCTATCTGAAAAAATGATGAGAAAAATAATATCTATTTTAAATGGTTGTGGTGAAGTTAAAGGAAACTCTGCATGTAAAGTGCTTAGCATATTATAAATATGCAGTAAATCAGTAAATGTTAACTGTTCTTAGCTATTATGTTTCTAGTCCCAGCTGGAGTTGATGATTTTAACTTTTTCCTCCTCCATTCTGCATAATCGCAGTTTTGAAGCTTCATTTGTCTCCAAAACTTTCCCATTTCCATGCTCACCCTCAGCTGATTGCGTCTATACAGAGAAAATCTTCCTCTGAGGGGAACCCAGACATTCTCAAAGCCCCTAATTGCTCAAGGGTTTAGAGTCCTGGGTGCTAGAATGCAAACTCCTGACATGTCCCTTTTTCTCTGCCCCACCTTCTTCCACATACATGTACATTTCACAGAGCATGGCAGATGCAGAAGCTGGCCTGGTCTTCATCACGAGCAGCCATTCCTTGGCCAAGCTTCCCCTTGAAATGGGCCAATTTATGCAAGGGATGCTTTCTCAGTGATTCAAACCACTGGGAATCTGGGAACCAGACCAGAACTTATCCTGTTAACAGTTTCCTGTGCAAACCACAACATGTCAGTATCCACACTTCTACCAGGGACAATGGACAGGATCTGTTCCAGCTCTCATTTCTCATCATTATGATGTTTTAATACTTCTGAGCTGTGGCCAGCGGTGGTTTGGAGCCCACTTAGGCTGGCTTACAAGAGCTGATTAATAACTTTTTCAGAATCTTGTAAGCAGTTGTTATACGTAGCCATTATTTAAAATCACATTATGCAAACTTACATGGTAAAGGAATGATATTAAAAATAAAGACAATAAACACTTGAAATGCATCACATCCTTATTATTATACTACATTTTCCTGCTGTCTCTGCCTTTGAGGTTGTTCACACCTGCTCTATCTGTGTGTTAGGGAGAATTTATGACTGTACAGTGCTGCGTGTCTCCTCCCAGCTCTGCAACAAGTGATGCTATGTCTGCAGCTTTAAATTGATCATGGTGGCCACCAGAGATTGATTTATTTTTTTGTTGATTGTCTTGACATGAGAAGTAATGAAGAAAATGTTAACAATGCAGATTAAACCTGTAAATGTCTGTAGCCATTACAGTGTGAGTAGCACAGAAAAAACTGAGGGCCATTGCCCCAGTATTTGAAGCGAAGAAATTGCTCATGTCACTCACACACTAATGAACTTCTGATAAACATCTTCATTGTTTTGCTTTCAATTTAGTCTCACTGATTAATGTAAACAATAGCAACTAACATTCATATCAGAACTGTTCTCATTCATCAATTACAGCCATAGATGGGCTAGATATAAACAGAGTTCAGCAAAAATCATTCTATGAGAATCAATTGGCTATATGGCATTAGAGATAAAGAGCATTTTATATTTTATTATTATTTGACAGTTGTGCCACACATCCTTTATATCATCAAGGTTTATAATACACTTATGTACATCCATGTGTGCATGCTAAGTTCCTTCAGTCTTGTCTGACTCTTTGCCACCCCATGGACTGTAGGTCCCCTGGCTTCTCTGTCCATGGAATTCTCCAGGCAAGAATACTAGCAGGGGTTGCCACGACCTCCTCAATGGGGTCTTTGGGACTCAGGGACCAAACCCGCAACTCTTATGTCTCCTGCATTGGCAGCTGAGTTCTTTATCACTAGTGCCACCTGGGAAGCCCATTTATGTACATATATATGCACAGATTTTTTTCCAAAAGTTTGTCATTAAACATTTACTAGAACACTACTGGTGCCATGACTGTTTCTATTGATTCCTTATAAAAGGGTCAGACAGAGTTCAGAGAAGTTTTATCTATTTCCAAATGCCACATGTAAGGAGTTCCAAAATTCTCATGTCATTGATTTTTACTTCATCAATACTCATATGGCATCTTTGCCTTATTTACAGAATGACTATGATGTAATGAGGCTGATCTGATAATAGACAGACCTGAGAAGCCCAGTAAACAGACCAGTACATGGTAAGTCACTTCAGTCGTGTCCAGCCTTTTGCAACACTATGGACTATAGCCTACCGGCTCCTCTATCCATGAGATTCTCCAAACAAGAACACTGGAGTGGGTTGCCATGCCCTCCTCCAGGGGATCTTCCTGACCCAGAGATAGAGCCTGCATCTCTTTCATCTCCCGCACTGACAGGTGGGTCTTTACCACTAGCACCATCTGAGAAGCCCAGTCAGTTCAGTCGCTTAGTCATGGCCAACTCTTTGCAACCCCATGGACTGCAGCATGCCAGGCTTCCCTGTCCATCACAACTCCTGGGGCTTGCTCAAACTCATGTCCATCAAGTTGGTGATGCCATCCAACCAACTCATCCTCTGTCATCCCTTTCTCCTCCCACCTTCAATCTTTCCCAGCATCAGGGTCTTTTCAAATGAGTCAGTTCTTCCCATCAGGTGGCTAAAGTATTAGAGTTTCAGCTTCAGCATCAGTCCTTCCAATGAATATTCAGGATTGATCTCCTTTAGGATTGACTGGTTGGATCTCCTTGCAGTCCAAGGGACTCTTAAGAGTCTTCTCCAACACAGTTCAAAGGCCTCAATTCTTCAGCACTCAGCTTTCTTTATAGTCCAACTCTCACATCCATTCTTGACTACTGGAGAAACCATACCTTTGACTAGACGGAGGTTTGTTGGCAAAGTAATGTCTCTGCTTTTTAGTATGCTGTCTAGGTTGGTCATAGCTTTTCTTCCAAGGGAAGCCCAGAACCCTCCACTAATCTAAGGAAGTAGCTCTGGATTTAGGATACATCTAAAGCCAGTATCTGCTTTTTGCTTGATTATCAGTGAAGCATTAGGAGAAAGCAGCAAAATTTCCCTGTGTGATGCCAGAGTGAAAGAAGGCATTGGATATGCTCCTTTTCTGGATCGTTCTCCCTCTAGCTCATTGAGCCAAAACCTGTGGTACATGTAGCTCTTCCTGCCCCTGCCCTACTAGGAAGATGCACCGTGCCTCTGCCTAAATTTGAGAAGCAATCTGACTTAAGCCCTGGGTATAGGAGGGATTGGCTTCCCTGGTGGCTCTGCAGTAAGAATGCATCTGCCAATACAGGAGATGTGGGTTTTGTTCCTGGGTTGGGAAGGTTCCCTGGAGAAGGAAATGGCTACCCACTCCAGTATGCTTGGTGGGCTCTCAAAGAGTCGGACACAAGTGAGTGACTAAACAATGACATAGAAAGAGACATGCGCTGGGATGGATTGTACACAGGATCTCATATGCACCTCAGCTCCCAACAACTTGGCCAACACATATAATAACAACAACCCAGAAAGATTTAGCAGTCAGATGGGACAACATATTGAGAACCTAGTAGAGCTAGATTGTATATAATAGAAAAGACGAGCCTCAGAGGAACATAGTTAAAGACTATAAATTCTTTCAAGGTAACAATGAAAATGCAAAAAGAGAATTGTTGGTAGCATAGGTCAGTAAGAGGAAATGGAGATACTATGATACAAAATAAGAAAAGCTTTGCCTTTAATTATAGAAAATATTTTGAAAATAATCAATTCTATAATTCTTTCCCAAGGTGAATAACCTAAGATTCCTTTTTAAATAGGTATTAAATAATACAATAAGTATTGGATAACACTAGGAAAATTACAATGAGGAACTTTTAAAATGAATGATGCTTCACTCAAGTATGTTTATTATGATTTTATACCAATAGATTATATAAATAGGTAGGCTAACATTAAAATTTTAACTTTTTTCCATAGGCTCATTGCATCTGTGATCATATTTTTCCTAAGAATTTTGCTTGCACAGTAGTAATAGAAACTTGAATTTTTCTGCTGGGTATTTCTCATGATAACAAGCTCATTATGTGTGATTTCACTGAATCACTTAACGGCAAGTACAGATTAAATTTCACTATAATTGAGTTTCAAGTTTTTAGATTTTTACCTACTAACCACACAACTTAATAGGAACACCCTATTTAATAACATGTACTTTTGCAATTTCTAAAAGGGTAGGCTTCAGGAGAATCTGGAAAGGGTATGCCTATCTCTAAGTGGGTTTTTTTGTTTGTTTGTTTTTGCAAATAGGTCTGTTATTCTCAAATGGAAATGAGTGAAATGTTTGATGGTTTTTAAATAGTTGGTTATAAATAAGCCTCTTGATTTTAATTTTGAATGTCAAAGTTACCATGATTTTTTTTAGGAAAAGAAGTTTAGTTTGAAAACACTTAAACTTAGGTTCTAATGTAAAGTGAAAGATTTGCTTGATCCTCTGGAAACCCACAGGTGGAAGGCAGTGTAAGAGGAGGTGAGCATGTCACAGACCTCTGTATACCCCCAGGCTGGAATTCTTGGTGGAGTATGGACATATGGGGAAGAGTTAAAGAGTGCTGGGTGGACTTCCAGAGCCCAGGTGTTTGCCCCATGTGACATACATCCCAATGTCAAAATCAGGTGCTGCCTTCACTACACAACTGGTCCAAGAGACTCCACGTTCTCAGCAATCCTTATTTGCATGTTTTATGTCATCTACTCTAAATTTTAGGTGCCATATTTTATACTTAATTTTTTGGCTTTACCATATGAGAAATGAAAGGAAAAAAGAAGCAAATTACCCTTCACTTATTCTTTTCTTCCTATTTCTGGAGATCACCAAAATAATCTCTTTTGGAGAGGAAAACCATCCAGTTCTTGGCTATTGCAAGGGATAGGGCTAATATTTTCTGTGTGTGCACTTCATGATGTTTTCATCAGTTTTACTGAAGCCCTATGGTTTTCTTGCTCAGGGGCTTAATTTATCACATGTGAGACCAATATACTTCATGTCACTAGAGGTTAGAGCTTTGGACCATCTCAGAATCAGTCCCCAAAATCAGTCTGCTATCAGTAATAGCAAAAACTTTTTATATTTGCAAAAAATTAAATATCCATCCCCAAGAAATTATTCATTTCATCACAGTAGAATTTTCTCTATGCTCATGTGTATTATCAACACTTGGGCACATAGCCAAGCCAAAGTTTAGCTAGATTAAGAGACCACTACACTTCATCCAATGTAACTCTTGAAATAAATAGTTCTCCTGCACTCCTATTCAAAGGGAGATAATGAACTTCTTTGTTAATTCCCAATGATGTGTAATGTTACGTAGAGAAAGATTCTACCAAGGATCAGGGATGAGCCATTATCTGAATTGCTCCAAGCTATTTTTTAGTCTCAGAGAGCACTTTTTTTTGAAATATTGCCTAACAAAAAGGAACTCATGAATATCTTGAGCAAATGCTAGAAAAACTTGTAGTGGGTATTCACATCTTTATTCTACAACAATACCTTCCCACCCAAGTCCTTTAAAATTCCTTTTGTTCACTGAAGGAAGTCTGGCCATAGGAGCTTTTCATCAGAAATGAAATAAATTGATATAGAATTTTAGCAAACATATATTGATAGAACATATAACTGATTTATTGAATAAGTTGGGCACAGCAGAGTGAAGATGTAAAAGAAATCTTTATTCTTTCTCATGTCTTTCTTTTCTCTCTGGGCAATTGCTTACACAGCTTTATTGCTTCTCTCTGTCTTTTGGATAATAATAAACAGTATCATCTTTAGGTATAAAAAAAGTCTGCGTTTGTGTTAATCACTCAGTCGTGTCCGAGGCTCTGCCACCCTGTGGACTGTAGCCCACCAGGCTCCTCTGTCCATGGGATTCTCCAGGCAAGAATACCGGAGTGCGTTACCATGCCCTCCTCCAAGAGATCGTCCCACCCCAGGGATTGGACCCGGGTCTTCCACATTGCAGGTAGAGTCTTTACTGAGCCACCAGGGAAGCCAAAAGTCTAGTTCTGTCTCATATTAAGTTTCACCCTCTCAACTGATTTAAAGCTTTTTTGACTCCTCTGACCTGAACCTAACCCAGGCCGAAAACGCACAGAAGAGGAAGGGCAGGCTGTTCTGGTCCCTGTCTCTTCACCTTCCTCTTTTACTCCCTCCCTCTCACTCTGCTGCCCTTGGACTTGGGGGCTTGCACTGGCAAAGGGGCTTCATAAGGGCAATAGATAAAAAGGCCCCCTGACCGTGGTAACGTCTCATCACAGTCCTCCCCTCTGATGTTGGTTCCTTCTTTCATGGGCCACATCTGAAGACTCTTTCTGCCACGCCTGCAGAGACTGCTCCCATCCCTCTTCTGGCCCATGCAATCTCTGGCTGAACACCGAGAAGCACTCCTCAGTCCTGCTCCCACTGCTTCTGTCTTTGCTGGGTTCTGTCTGATATCAGGCCGCCCTTCGGAGGGGGACCCTTTTCAATACGAAAGGCAAAACACTCAGTACCTTTTCCTGCCAAACCTGAAAGGATAGGTGGCTCTTTCTTTTTTAAAATTTTTTTTTCAAATTTTTTTCCCATTTAGGTTATTACAGAATATGGAACAAAGTTCCCTGTGCTATACAGTAGGTCCCTGTTGACTCTCTGTTTTAAATACAGCAGGGTGAACATTTCAGTCCCAAACTCCCAGTCTATCCCTCCCCAGCACCCTTCCCCCTGGTAACTGTAAATTCATTCCCTAAGTCTGTGAGTCTGTTTCTGATTTGTAGATTAGTTCATTTGTATCGTTTTTTAGATTCCACATGTAAATGATATGATATGATATTTATCTTTCTATGTCTTACTTTATTTAATATTATAATATCCAGGTCCATCCATATTGCTGCAAATGGTATTATTTCATTATTTTTATGACTGAGTAATATTCCATTGTATATATGCAGCACATCTTCTTTATCCATCTTCTGTTGATCACAGGCCACCCGTAGGAGACTTTTTTCTCTTTCTGCTGCCATCAGAGACAATGTCAGCCAGCTCCTTGCCTTCGGACCTTCCAGGTGAGAATCAGACACAGTCTCTGGCACCCCAAAGTCTAGGAGGCACAGGTCAAGTTCTCCAAGAACTTTCCCTTCATGCTTTGCTCTTGTCTGGGGTAGTCCCTCAATGACACAGGACCACGTCTTAACGTCTATCTCATGAGAACAAGATCGAAATGGCAGTTTCCTTCCTAGCTGATATCCCAGCCAACTTTGAGATGGTTTCTTGAGGCCCTCTGGTTTTCTCTTGATATCCTGGGTTTTCTCTTGATATCAGCTCCCCAGTGTAAAGAGAAAGCCACTGCATGGGCATCCATTTGTTTACTTCAAGGAAACCCTTATCTTCTGGGTATAATAGAGCATCCTTTTCAGAATGTGGGGAACTTGCCCTACTGTTCTTAGCTTTGAGGCCTCAGCTATGAGTGAAACAGCAAGAAGAATCTTGTCTAACATCCTGTTATACACACATGTTCTATCCAGACCCCATTCTGTAAAAGTCTTTGTGGGCTTATTTGCCTTCCTTTGTCCATCCATCTAGGTGTCTCCCCAGGGTATGCATTTCTGCTGTGGGGCTCACCTTGCTCTACAATTATGTGGACTGAAAGTAATGCTTTTGAATGCCAATCATATCCTCTCATGGGTTTCCCAGGTGATGCTAGTGGTGAAGGACCTGCCTGCCAGTGCAGAAGATATAAAAGACATGGGTTTGATCCCTGGGTTGGGAAGATCCCCAGGAGGTGGAAATGGCAGCTCACTCCAGCATTCTTGCCTGGAGAATTCCGAGGACAGAGTAGCCTAGTGGGCTACAGTCCATGGGTTCGCAGAGTCGGATAGGACTAACGCAACTTCAGTTTAGTTCAGTTCAGTTCAGGCGCTCAGTCGTGTCTGACTCGTTGCGACCCCATGAATTGCAGCACGCCAGGCCTCCCTGTCCATCACCAACTCCCGGAGTTCACTCAGACTCACGTCCATCGAGTCCGTGATGCCATCCAGCCATCTCATCCTCTGTCGTTCCCTTCTCCTCCTGGCCCCAATCCCTCCCAGCATCAGAGTCTTTTCCAATGAGTCAACTCTTCAGCACACACATATTCCCTCAGGGCTACTGGAAAGGTCACAGGTCATACCCAGCCTATGGCACACTCACAAATCTGAAAAAATGAGCCCATTACCCCAAGCTGGAAAACTGGGCTTCTTTCCTTGAAAATCTGGATATATGTCCCGGGATGCTTAGGCTGCTGGCAGAGGTGAGAAAATAAGATCTCAGCACATAAAAATGGTTGTTAAAACAAATATAATAAGCATTCACCAAGGGAAATTCCACTCTGCAGGTGTGTGTTAAATACAGGAGAGAGAGGTATCAAGAGAAAGAGCACAGCTGGGGGTAGGGGGTGGTGAGGTAGCATTAAGGCTGGTGAAATGAGAGTTTTAGAGGGAGCTAAAGTGAGGATGAGACGATTTGGCAGGAGGAGGGGCTTGCTTTGCTTTATTTTGTTTTGTTTGGAAACTCTGTGGTCTTCAGGCTTGACCAGAAAAACTCAGTGAGGAAGGAAAAGAGAGGCATGTCTCCTTAGACCAGGCACTCCTTAGAAAATAATGAGCCAGAATTTTTTTCCTGCCACAACTGGAAGTATTCAAAAATAAAGGGAAAAGTTTTTCTAGAGCTTTCCACTTCGGGAAACACATTAACTTTCACATGATTTTCTTCTAAAAAATAATCTCAGCTTCAGAGCAGAATTGGTTGGTAGGGAATTGACCCAGCCTAGTATTATTGGCAAGGTCCAGATTCTGAGACAATGTTATTTAAACATTCTCAATAAAATCATACATAGAATTGTAACAGTGATTTTGTTGAATTCCTACTATGTACAGGGCACAGTGTTGGCAGAAGAGATAATTTAAATAGAATTTGTATGCTATGAGCATTAACTCTGGCGGAGCTGTAAAGAAGTAATTTCTTAAAGAAAACTTACCTCTACATTACTGTCTTCAGAAATTTCCATGTTGCCTATTTAAGAGACAAAACTTCACCTCTTGATCATTCTAAATCAAGAATTTTGAATACATTTAACACTTTTTAAAAAAAAGAGCGTGCTGGAAAGGAAAAGAAGGAAATGTAGAAAATGATATCAACAAACAGATTCAATAATTTACCATCAGAAATTTCCTCAGAGCTGCCAGTAAATCTTTTGCAGAATACATAATTAATATTTATGAGTGAGGCACTGTAGAGCCTACATCTGCCATTGCTTGGTAATTCACTTAAGTTTCTCTAAGTTTCCATTTTCTTAGTGCTGAGGTAGAATCAATTGACCCCAGTCGTTTGGGTAAGGGAGACTGGTTTGGTGTGGAAGAAAAAAATATCTGAAACTCTAGAAAGGTAATCAGAGGCAGTTCATCCTTCTTGGATGGCAAAAAGAAACAGATTGCACCTGGTAGAGATTCTGGTAATTTGATCCAAGTCCAGGAAAAAGTCAAAGGCCCTCACAAGAATGCCATAGTTTATTGTTCTCAAGAAGCAGGCTGACTATTCTTTCTGCCTCAGACATTAGATCTCCTTGTTGTCCAAGGGACTCTCAAGAATCTTTTCCAGTACCACAATTTGAAAGCATCATTTCTTCTCAAACCAGTCAATCCTAAAGGAAATCAACCCTGAATATTCATTAGGAGGACTTGATGTGAAGATCCAACTCATTGGAAGAGACCCTGATGCTGTGAAAGGTTGAGAGCAGGAGGAGAAGGGGGTGACAGAGGATGAGATGGTTGGATGGCATCACCAACTCAATGAACCTGAGTTTGAGCAAATTCCAGGAGATAGTGAAGGGAAGCCTGGCGTGCTGCAGTCATGCAGACATGACTTAGCAACTAAACAACAGACGTGTGACTATATTATCCCAGAGAAAGTAACTTGGACTGTAACAATATGTGCCAGCATCCCAGGTAAACTTGTGAGGAAATTCTCTTGGTTCATCTCTGGGAAGGAGACTGACGTGGACCTGAAGTGCCCATCTCCACCAGCACTGGCAGGACCATAGCCCCAGTCTGGCCTCTAAATAGTTAATGACTGTGCAGACAAGAGCACAGATTCAATTAATAATTGGGCTAAGGTTTAGGAAGGTAAAAAGGATGATGGATGCCGCTTCATATAGAAGGTAATGGACATTCTCAAGGAAAGGGTAGGAGACTGGAGAAAAGATTGACGGGAGAGGCAACAGAGATGAAAGGGATGAAAGAGAGAGAGAGTTTTGAATGGGTCACCCTCCTTTTGAAGACCAAGTTCTTAGATAGAGATCATTCTCTTCTGAAATCTGAGCCATTAGAAATCTTCAACCTCCATCAGAGTTGAGTATGTGATGGGTTGGAGAAGACAGCAGGATGGTGGCAAGAAGGAGGGTGATGCCCAGGGGGAAAGACCACCTTCCCCCTCGTTGGAAGAGGCTTCATACAGAGGGAATTGATGAGGAACTCCTCCATCCCAGCCCCAATCCCACCCCGATCGTGGTGTTGTCTAAGCAGGGCCCCCTGTGACCTACAGAGTAGGAAATCCCATGGAACTACAGAAAGAGAGAAGGTGCCATGGGCCCACATGGCTACCCACCAGAGTTCAGTAAGGAAAAGTCTTCATGACCAGAATAATAAATTTTCAGAGGTATACTGTGAGTATGGAGTGAGACCACTTCAGTAAAAATGCTTTTCACGCCATAAAGTGCTACACAAAAGTACTATTGTATACCAATCTCAATCACATACATCCTGATACAAAGTTATTGGTCTGGCTTCCTGTCTCTAATTCCAAAGTAATCTTTTTTAATGCCTACAGATTATCATTCTGAGCTGAAAGTCATATGGATTAAGTATATACTCTTTTCCTTTTCTTTCTTTCTTTCTTTTCTTTTTTCTTTGGATATGTATTCTTTATTAACCAGTTGGCGTGTTCCCAAGGTAGGCTAGGACAGAAGACATTGGAAGCCCAGAGCATAAATAAGAAGGCACTGTGTTCATTTGCTGAGCTGTTTTGGAGCATCTGCTTTGTCCCAGACAGCGTGAGAAGTACCAGAGACAAAAATAAATAAATAAAAGAACAGTTTGTGCTCTCAGGAGACCTCAGTCTGGAGGAGGAGACACAACAATTCCGCCGAGTTTAGGACAGGATGTGCTAAGACAGACAATCACTCTTCTTAGGAATGGGTCAGCTCTTAGGAGCTGGCCTTGCTTATGTGGACACCAGGGTCAGCATAACACCCACGCCTGTGAAGAGGGAGCTGAAGTTGGTTGCCTAGTGACTGAGACTGGCAGGTCTGCTGTCGCCCAGGACTAGATTACATCATTAGGAACTCCGGGTTGTAAGGAACACAAACCCCGTCTAGAATATGGTGTGTGAGGAAGTGAGCAGCAAAATAATACTAAACATAAGACAAAAACAAATATCAACCATGCAGAGTGGTTTTGCATGGTCAGTTAGAGTTTGGGCTTTCAATCATGGCACCTGCATTTGAATTTCAAGTTTTATTCCTACTTACTGTGTGATGTTGGGCAAGTTATTTAACATTCCATGCCTTGGTTTTCCCATATTTTAAATGGGGTTAAAGAAAGTATTTCAAAAAATTGTATTGTGGATTGAAGAGAGAAATCCCTGAAAAACTTTTTAAACAGTTCTGGCAAAAAGTGAGAGCTCCGTAAACGTTATCATTCATCAGTGTTATGTTTCTACGCTTCAGCAAAAGCTAAATGGTAAGAATTCTTGGGAAGGAAAATCCATCTCAGGCAGGCAAGCCTCATGAAGTCTGGAACATCATGAATTGGTAAGTCACTGAGAATCTGGGGAGTGCTAATGTCCAAGTTATTTTATTTCCTCCCTCACCTAAACCCACCTCAGCTATAGATCTATTTGTTTTCACCCATCTTCACCACGAATATGACTCAACTTTTCTCCCTGCACCTGTGCCTACTGCGTCTCTCCTTGACTTTATAGCTTCTGCTTTTCCAGCTTCTGCCTATTCTTGATGTCCCCCTCCTGCTTTCTCTCTATATGGCACTGAACTTCTGCCCCCAGTACCAACCCCACTTCTGCCTGTATTTTACACTCAGATTTCCTTTGAGAGGATCAAATTAGTCTCAATGTCCCTGCCAAGCAAAACAGTTCTATTAGCCACTTAATAGGTGCTTGGCAAGTCAGTCTTCCTCGAACCGGGCATATGCTCCTGGGGCTTTCAGTAGCGGCCAGCAGAGGGCGCTGGGTAGCACAGAGCACGGCCACTTGAGCGTAAGGATGCACTTAAGCATGCTTCCTACGGGAGGGCTTAGCTCAGAACCTCCCAGAAGTGGGCACTGGCTCCCTGAAGGAATGTGAGGCTTGAGCTCTACCTTACCAGTACCTCCAACCATCATCTGTCAGGAAAAGGGAAACAAAAACTTGTTTAAGTGCACAAAATACCCATATCTTCTGAATTTCAAACACAATAATATTAACATGGTTGAAGTCATTCGTAGTTGTCATATCACCTATATTATAGAACTTGTGTCCTCTTTCATCAAAGAATCTATAATGTTCTGTTAAATTTCTGCCAAACTCTAAAGGATCTAATTTTCCTTTTCGGTAAAATGAGATGATTGCATTCTGTTGATCTTGACAATTGTCAGCTCTGATGCTCTATAATCTATGACTTTTTATAACATGTCCTGCACTGCAGACTACATCTAACATCTGTAGGGTCCATAGTGAGAAAACCAATGGAATTCCACACACATAACACAGCATAATATCATAGCACAGAAGTTTATAAATCAAAGGGAAAAGCAGCTAAATGAAATATGCTTGATAACATACCTTTAAAAAGACCTGGGGGGCTAAATTTGAATTCAGAATTCCTGGACTCCTTAAGAGTTCTGGAATGTTGTAGCACTGGGAGGGCCAGCCGTTGCCTGCCCGGGCCCCCAGCTTACAGCCTGTTTCCTCTTTGCCTCTCATCCCAGGCTGTATCCTGCATGATGGGAGGCTTGTGCACACACATAGCCTCCCCCTCTAGTCCATATACACAACTCCTCCACTCCATCCCCCAAACTTCTGCTCCTCAGCCATGCCTGGGACTTAGGGTTGTACATGCAGCCAGGGGTCTGCTTAAATTGGAGAGACTGGGAGGAGGGGTGGCCATTTGAGCAAGGAATTTGGGGATCCCAGGAATTTCACATGTAGTAAAGGAAGGAAGATGGGGGCTCTAAGTGGGCACATCCTCTTGGCCTCCCAAACTACTCATCAGATAAGGGGGGCTTAACCAGAGTAGGACCCTCTAAAGTGTGGATCCCTAGGCAAGAACCACCCTTACCTGTGTCTCAGAGGAGGGTACTTCTTGCCATGACTCCCTGGCCCACACCTACCAAATAAACTACCAGGTAACTGTTTTGTCCCTGATTCATTCTTCTGACCTTGAAATGCTACACAACTAACCTAATAAAAGGATAAACAGAAACAGTTTAGGGAATAATGGGCTTATTTGATAAACTTTTGTTTGCATCCTACTGTGTTTACAAATGCCAGGAAGAAGCTTCCTTTGTCTCTACAGTGATAAAGGATTTCTTAAGTCCCCAATCCAATCCCACTTAAGTCTGACCTTGTAGATTTCATGAGGCACCCTCACTTTATAGATTTCTGAGTCACAAATTTCAGAAATACAGCACAATGAGACAAAAAGAGGTGACATGGTTTGACCACAGTAGTTTGGAAGTCATCACACGGGGCTCAAACCAACTCTGACCAACTCCAAAGTCCAAATCCCCAGCTATTCTCAATTCCCATGAAATGAAATATGTTCAAATGACCCCTGGCCACATTCTACCTTATTGGCATAAGTCAAATCATCTGAAAACATTTTAATTTTGCAAAGTAATGTTTTATGCACAACTGAATTCCTGTGTCATGCATGAATGCAGAATGAAAAGAACTATGTCTTTAAATTCAAATCAATGGAGACTGCTCCAGGACAATAAATCCATTTATTATAGAGTGAAATAAAAATCAGTGGAGCCAAGGGAGCAAATAAAGCCTGCTCTCTCTCAGCACAACCTTAAAATCCAACTGAGTCCAACCAAATATACATACACATACACCCTCACACCCACCCACACCCACCCACACACCCACCAAACACACACACACACAGAGTAATTTTCTCCATCATGGTGCAGGCTATTGTTGAACTTCTCTTCTCTAACTAAATAATGGAATTTCTACTTCTAAAAAATTAACTGCCCATTAGAAGAGAAAATGTTATATTCACTAATGCCACCCCTGGATAAAGAACAACTTTTTTCTAATCACCAGAATTACTGCAATTTTGAAATTCTTCAGAAGTTCTGCAATGGCAAGGCTGCTTTGCTTTCTGGGCAAGGCTACAGATGAGCCCTGTCCTCAGCTGGCTATAAGCCACTCTCTCAGCAGGCCTTCAGGTCCCCTTGTCAGGGAGCTTGGTCCCCTCTCCAGCGGATGCTTGCCCTCTCCTTTGACAACAGCAATTTAAACCCTTAATACGTAGATTTGTAAAAGATTTCTTACAGTATATTTAATAAATATCTATTGTGTGCCTTTCTTGTGATTAGCACTATTCTGGCTCTGGGAACAAAGCAATGAAAAAAACAGACAAAAACCTTACCCTCATGGAATGTACATTCTGGTGATGGGATACAAAGAATAGTAAAATAAATAAGATAGATGAGTGGTAGATGGTGAGAAGTGCTATGAAGAGAATCTGCTTACAATGCCCTAGTTATTAATACAAGCTATAAAAGAACAGCTTTATCTTTCTAGAATTACAATCCCTATATCAGGCTACGTAGCCAGTAAAAGTAAAGTATTAATAAAATAAAAGTTAGTCTTCCATAGGGAGTTGTTTGGGATGAGAGAATCACACACACAGGTATATATATACACACACAGGTATACACACACACACACACACACACACACACACACACCCCTATTACAACTTGCAGCTCAGGCTCTATAAAAACCCTTGATTCTTAGACATGGAAACAAAAACAGTGAATTTGATTTTGGTGTTTTTCTCTCCTAACTTTAGGACAAATAAACCTCATCACTGTGGGATGCCATAGGAGACATGGTTAAAAATTTAGAAATTATTACATCTCCTAAATTTATGACAAGTATTCCAACAAGCAGAACTCCTGAAATTGGATAACTTACTTTGTTGGAATATTTTGGCATTTAACTTAAGAGGAAAGAGGAGAAAATAAAGGTATACTAGTAATTAAAGATCCCAAAAAAGTGAATTTTTCAGATGATGTCCTTAGGTCTGTAACATGTATCTCAATCTTTCATGGTTTTTGTACTTGCAACCATAATTTTAGAAAATGAAAACAAATATTCATGGCATGAAGGCATGGGAAAATCCCCCAGTATTCAAGAGAAATAGGATTATTTAAACAGTATTGAATTTACTAAATATGGAGACTGCTCAGTTTCAGCTCAGTTCAGTCGCTCGCTCATGTCCAAATTTGCGACCCCATGGACTGCAGCACACCAGGCCTCCCTGTCCATCACCAACTCCCAGAGCCTACTCAAACTCATGTCCATTGAGTCAGTGATGCCATCCAACCATCTCATCCTCTGTCGTCCCTTCAATCTTTCCCAGTGTCAGGGTCTTTTCTAAGGAGTCAGTTCTTCACATCAGGTGGCCAAAATATTGCAGTTTCAGCTTCAGCATCAGTCCTTCCAATGAATATTCAGGGTTGATTTCCTTTAGAATAGACAGTTTGATCTCCTTGCAGTCCAAGGGACCCTCAAGAGTCTTCTCCAACACCACAGTTCAAAAGCATCAATTCTTTGGTGCTCAGCTTTCTTTAGAGTCCCAACTCTTACATCCATACATGACTACTGGAAAAACCATAGCTTTGACTAGACGGACCTTTGTTGGCAAAGTAATGTCTCTGCTTTTAATATGCTGTCTAGGTTGGTCATAGCTTTTCTTCCAAGGAGCAAGCATCTTTTAATTTCATGGCTGCAGTCACCAGCTGCAATGATTTTGGAGCCCCCCAAAATAAAGTCTCTCACTCTTTGCATTGTTTCCCCATCTAATTGCCATGAAGTGATGGGACCAGATGCCATGATCTTAATTTTCTGAATCTTGAGTTTTAAGCCTACTTTTTCACTCTCCTCTTTCACTTTCATCAAGAGGCTCTTTAGTTCTTCTTTGCTTTCTGCCATAAGGGCGGTGTCATCTGCATATATGAGGTTATTGATATTTCTCCCAGCAATCTTGATTCCAGCTGTTTTTCATCCAGCATGGCATTTTGCATGATGTACTCTGCATGAAAGTTAAATAAGCAGGGTGACAATATACAGCCTTGATGTACTCCTTTCCCTATTTGGAACCAGTCTGTTGTTCCATGTTCAGTTCTAACTTGACCTGAATACAGATTTCTCAGGAGGCAGGTAAGGTGGCCTGGTATTCCCATTTCTTTAAGAATTTTCCACAGTCTGTTGTGATCCATACAGTCAAAGGCTTTGGCATAGTCAATAAAGCAGAATGGAGACTGTACGTGTTCACATTAGAAAGAGCTCTACCTAATGTTAATACATCAACAAACACTCATATTTATACATTTATAAGCACATAAAATGTCATAATCTGTATCATGTGTCTTCATTCCAACTCAAGAATAAAAAGAGCTCTTCACAAATATTGTAGAGGTCCTGAACTCTATGATGGCAAGAGAGTGCTCTCTTCACAAAAGGGAGCCTCGAATCTCTGAGCAGTGAGATGCAGCACATTGCTGAGACTTTCTCTTCCTGGAGCTGGAATAGTTCTGTCTTTATTGAACGTAGGAATGGATGCTCTTCTACTCAGAATTCTAAAAGGCTGAGTAGCCAGAGTTCCAGGTATGAACCTGACCGAATTAGCCTTGTCACAAGCATCCTTCAACGACCAGGAGAACTAAGCCCAAACCTCCTTTGAGAAAGCGGTAGCTTTTAAACATTTGTCTTTCATACTGTGTTGTGGACAAGGAACAGATCTGCTTTGGGAATATTCTGATGCTCTGTCCTTTGTGGTGTCACTGAGAAATGTACCAGAGCACATCCAAGACCATTCAGAGGAAGAAAGGTGAATTCATAAACATGTCTGCCAACCGCAATACTCTGATGGATGAGGCAAGAGGGAAACATCTTTGAATTTTCCCTGAAATGGTGATTGGTTTACTCTCTGAAGCGTGAGGGCTGAGTTCCTCACAATACTATTTCTGCTAGAATTCTGCTGTTGCCTTTTTACATCCAAAAAGTTCCCTTTGTTAAACTTAAAATATTTGTCTTAAATGTATCTGCCAGCAATGCAGGTTCATTATACAAGAATCCCAGCATGAGACTGAAATGATTAAGGTCATGGTTATAAACCATTTAAGGTCATGGTTATAAACCATTCAATCTTCAAAAAGTATTTCTTGACCACTAACTTTGTGCCAGACCCTGCACAGGAATTGAACAGAGCAGTGTCTGCGGTGGAAATAGCTCCTGGAGTCATGGAGTCTGGAGTCTAACAAAAAAGAAGATAGCTGAATAATTACCACTCAAACGATGGTTATAAAAAATATATAATACAGTGGGCTTCCCTGGGGGCTCAGTGGTAAAGAATCCACCTGCAGTGCAGATGTGGGCTCAATCCTTGGGTCCAGAAGATCCCCTGGAGAAGGAAATGGCAACCACGCTAGTATTCTTACCTGGAAAATCCCATGGACAGAAGAGTCCGGCAGGCTACAGTCCATGAGGTTGCAAGAGTTGGACATGACTTAACAATGAAATAACACAACAACACATAAGGTGCAAGTAACAGAATTTTGGGCATCCTACCTTTGGAAATATCAGGCAAGATGTTTCCTCCCAAAGTGACATTTAAGCTGAAATGTGAACGAGTGAAAATTGGTCCTGTGAGTACAGAGGAAAGGGTGTTTCAGCGAGAGAAACTCCAGAAAGAGGGATAAGCAGCCTTGCAATTCACAGAACGTCAAGGTCAGTGTGCCTGGTGCACTATGAGCAAAGTGTGGTGGCAGAAAATGACCAATGGACATGTCAGACTCTTTATGACCCCAGCAGCTATTAAAATATTGACCATTTCTTCAGGGGCACTAGGAGACTTTGAAGGTTTTAAGAAAGAGAATTAAATGACTAGATTTTAATATTTTCAAAGATTGCTCTTGGGGAAGGAGGTCGAAGGGAGGTTCAGAAGGGAGGGGACGTGGGTGTACCTATGGCTGATTCTTGTTGATGTTTGACAGAAAACAACAAAATTCTGTAAAGCAATTATCCTTCAATTAAAAAGCAAATCAATTTTTTAAAAAAAGATTGCTCTGTGCTCAGTCTGAGGTTTGTCCTCAAATGTGTAGGAAGAACACACAAGTCTCTTCTCTGGGCAGAAAATGTTGACTAAATGCCAACCTATAAGGATATATTGGGCAAATGTGCTTACAGCGGGCAACCCACCCTCACTGTTAGAACAAATTCCAAACACATGCTCCTATGACCATATACAGACTCATGGCCTGGCACATCTCAATTTCTCACAAGAACAGAAATCTTAACGTGCCTTTCATTGACATTGACCAAACTATAGGTGCAATAAAGTTATCCTTGAAGGTTTTAAAGGCCCATCCTGTAGCTCAGGTCCTAGCCTAATTTGCAAATAACTCTGTCAAAACTCAGACAACAATACATCATCAAAGAGACTCTATTCCTCTGCCTCAGTATTTGCACCAGGAAATCAACTGATCTTTGGTTTACATCTCAGTCTAGGATTACTGATTTCTCCCAACTTCAGAGGTGGGTGTTTAGTTCTAGCATTAGTAACAAAGTGTGTTTGGGAAAATCATGTTGGGCTAAGGAAGGAGATGATCTTCTTTTCCTTCCTTTGACTCTCTGCATCCTTTCTCATCCTTTTTTCTGGAGTCAGTAGCTTAGGAAAGGGTCTCAGGCCATTTCAGGTTTGGTTACTACCTCCATGCTCCATCATCAGTCTCAAATGTGTGGTTGTCAATCTACAGTGGCCACATGTGAGCAGTTGGATTCCATCTAGAACCAACCAGC
Organism: Budorcas taxicolor; assembly: GCF_023091745.1. Classification (NCBI taxonomy): domain Eukaryota; kingdom Metazoa; phylum Chordata; class Mammalia; order Artiodactyla; family Bovidae; genus Budorcas; species Budorcas taxicolor. The sequence continues at coordinate 73,508,986 of NC_068918.1, read as the reverse complement.
ACAACTTCCTGAACACGTGAGAACAAGGGCTGTGTTATGTCTTTAGAAGTGTAAATGTCCTAGAAGAGTGGTTCATCAAGTGTGAGGTCCACATGTTCTCTTGGATCCTGAGATCAGGGTGATGAGACAGAGGTTGGCTGAGCTCTGAGTTGAGTAGTTTGCCTCTGTATCATCAAGGCCCATAGAGAGACCAAGTCTAAAATCTCTTCTGGCTCCAGGATTTGGCCAACCTCCTGCTTTAGACATTTTTATTTTATCAGATAAGAGAAAACTTTGAGTGGATGGTTTTTGAGACATCAGAACTTTGGAACTGATGTTCATCAGAGTTTCACATGTTTGAACAGTGAGAAGGCCATTGGATGTGACGAGGGGTGAACAAGGAAAAGAGTAGTAGGATTTTTAAGAAATTTAGTGAGAAATCAGATTATTCAGGTCTTGGAGGCCACTGTAAGGACTTCAGCTTTTACTGAAGATGAAATAAGGAATCATTGCAGGCTCTTGAGCAAAGGAGTGAGATGATCAGGATGATGTTAAAATTGGCCACTTGTGGACTGAGAAGGGGGAAAGGGATGAGGTAAGAACAAGTTAGAAATAAGTGAAATAATTGTAATGAGAATGGATGGTGACTTAGGTCAGAGAGATGGTTGTGAAGAAATAAGAAATTATTGAATGCTTTTCAGTCTTTCTGTGTCTATCAATCCAGTGTAGATATTACCTCACGTTAGCAAATAATAAAATTATAAAATAAAGTAAAATAGAATTATAAGATGTTTGTTGATAGCTCTAGGCCATGATGATATAAAATTCTGAATAACATAGTCAAAGGTTCACACCACAGAGTGTCTAAGATTCAAAGTTAATGGTGTGATCACCTGACTGATCCTTTGACCCTCTCAGTTGAGGAAATAAGAGTTTGGGGAGATTGGGTTTGACCACAGAGGACAACAGAGAAAGAGAGAGACAGATGGACAGATAGACAGGCAGACACAAATAAAGACTGCAGAAGCTGTGAGACTTCAGTGCAAATGTCTATATGACCATTCACTTCCCACCATTTGACTGTCCTTCACGGAGAAGGACAATGGCAACCCACTCCACTGTTCTTGCCTGGAGAATCCCAGGGACGGGAGCCTGGTGGGCTGCTGTCTATGGGGTTGCACAGAGTTGGACACGACTGAAGCAACTTAGCAGCAGCAGCAGCAGCATGGGCACCAGGCGCTCTCCTAGTCCACAGTGATGTTATTGCTCTGCGTGTAAACCAGAGACAGAGCAAAGGATAGAGGCACAAGGCAGGTACCATTAATCCAGGCCCAGCCACGCTCCATGTGAGGTCTAGAATCCTGCGAGAAAATGTAGGATGAGAGAACCCAGCACCATGTTCTCCTCCCTGGAGAAGCGCGTTGTCTGGCTCCTGAGAAGACCCAGGCATATTGTTTTTCATTTCTTTCTCCTTAGTATGACAAAGGCCTCTGCTGTCTGTGGAGTCAATTTTCTTTGTGCCTTATTCTCTTGGAAAACATACTCCTTCAGTATGTTTTCCCACTTTTAAAATCTCTTTTAAAAAATCTCTTCTGAAAGTCAAAGGGTATTTTAAAAAACACCCTTTTTAAAAAATCTCTTCTGAAAGTCAAAGGGTATTTTAAAAAATACCCTTTTTAAAAAATCTCTTCTGAAAGTCAAAGGGTATTTCTCTCAACCAGCTCAGACAGAGTTTACACGCACTGCAGCTCTGACGAGATGGGAGGACTTATCTCCCATGTGCTGGGTCACCGAACACCCTCTCTGGTGGATTTAATCTAATTCAGTCCACCGAGGCCCCTAAACTGGCCAGTTGGTTGTCATCGCTAATTAAAGGGAACATTTTAAAGTCATTCCATGAATGATTCACAGACATATCTCAGTGTCCTTTGTGTTTGCAATGGCATGCGCAAAAGCAAATGTACTTGAAAAATGTCCCACAGCTACCAGGAGCTACTTCAATCAATATTTGCTTTTTTTTGACTTGTCCTTAGCCTTGTCAGGTCACCTTATCCTTGAATTCTGGAAGATTTTTCTCCTTTTTCTCACAATTTACTTCTACGTTAGTCATCCCTTTACCATTTCCCTCCTAAACTCCATGATTTCTGTTCTATTACTTCTATGCCCCTTAATCCTTCATATCATTCCAAACCATTTACCTGAGGTGACTGTGTCATAGTTGGTCATCATTAATGTCTTTCACAAAATGATCTCCAAAATTATTTTAAATCTCCCATCACCAACTCTAAAGCCAATGAACCAAGCCCATGAAAAGCTATTAATCAGCTGAAGACACATTTCTGAAAACCATCACCAACTGGGGTCCACAAGTTTTTCAGTCATAAGCCAGAAGGCAAAACAATCATTCGGCATCAAGGTTAACATTTTATTACTGCACTTTCCCCCAAGGATCCTCTTAAGATTCCAGCCTGCTCATATTAAATGCTGGAAGACAGTAACAGTTAGAAGGAAGCTTCCATTGCTTGCTTAGAATCCCATGTCTCCCAGTAGGTGGCTCTACAGTGTGAGAAAGAGTGCATTATCTCCTTTCGTGATGCTGCCCCTTGACTCACTTCTGCTTGGACTGACTGACAGATCGGTGCACTGGGCCTCCCCTTTCACTGACCCAGTTTTCCCTGTTGCTAAGAAGAAACAGCACAGTGCTTTGGTACCCTATTGTATCTCAAATAAAGAGAAACATGTGCTTCAAGAACTAAGCCTTTCTGGTTTGCCTCTTGATGTTTGGGAAAGATGCCAAGGCCAGGTACAGAATTGTCCATGCAAGGGAAGCTCAAATACTTTGCTAAAAAGACATACCTCATGTGTGTTGAGAGTATAGAATCTGTGTCTTCACAGTTTCAAAAGAATGGTGGGACAAGAAAGAAAGGAATGGCCACATGGAAAGGACTTAACCTTCAGAAGGCTGTTTTATTATTTATGATGTGTATTAAAAACATAAACTATCCTGAATTGTCAGTTCTTTAAACGAGTACCTGACATCCCTACTTTAGATTATACTTCTAACAAATCTACAAAATCAGTAAGAGAGACCAAAATAATAACAAATGACTTTTTCCCTGCATCAGCCAGGGATTTCTCTGTCCCCGAATTAGATCTTTAGATTTCTAGAGCTTTGGGCTATGGCTTTATCAGCCATACCAATGAGATTTCCAGGTTCTAAAGAAGGAGCAGGTCGAAAATAAGCCTACATGACAGGCTAATAGTTGGTGAAAAATAAGCACCAGATAAAAGGCATGGGTTACAGGAGGACAGTCACCAGAGAAAGAGGCAATGGAGGCAACCAAGTGAGGATGAGAAGCTAATTAAGGAGGGCAATTTCTTCTTCCATTACTGAGCCAAGAAGGCCCTTCAAGTTTACTAGAAAAAAAAAAAAAATCAATGGATCTTTATCCGCAAAGTACACATTCACCATTCTGACCAATCCCTGTTTCCTGCGTTCTACTTCATGTTGAACTGAAGTCCGGAAGCTATTTCTTTGTGCTGTGGCACCGTTGGTCTGTGGAGTACAGTGCACATGTGTCCAGTTAAAGAACAAATCTTCAGGGTCAGAATCAGTCATGTCACTTGTACACTCCAAATGCATTCTATTGCTGAGAAACTTGAGGGGGGTTAGTAATTGGTCCAAGATCACACAGTTGCTAGGCAGAAGGGTGAGATTTAGAACCAGCTCTAGATGGTTGCAAGTCTGTAGTGTAGTACCATGCCTCATGTAAAAGGTGATCAGTCAATATCCTTTGATGGCCTAGATGGTAAGAGTGTAAATAAAGTTAAAAAATATTTTAAATCTAAAAATGCCACCAACTTGAGAAGAATATTTCCATATTTCATTTTCTAGTTTCCTTAAAAGGATATAGGAAGGGATTCCACGAGGAGCAAGCACTTCTTTCTAATTCATCAGAAATTAGAAATTTCCTTTTGTAGTCACTGAAACTCACATGCTTTTGTTTCTCTGAAGAAAAGGAAGACATAACACTAAACATTATGTTGTGCTTCTTAATTAGTTTAGAACCTTAGATGACAACACTGTGCCAAACATTAGAATAGTAACTAGAATTTTAGGATATGTATTCCAAAATTCTTGATTATTTATTTTAAAAATAAATAAACAGGGAAAACAATCATGGGTGTGACCTCTCCCACTTGAACCGGCTCTCTTGAGGTTCACTGAAGAGTCTCAGCACAAAGATCCAGAGAAAAATCTAGGAGCTCCACCTATAGCCTGCTTCTCCCCCAGTTACCTCAAGAGATGAAACTGGGGCTTGTTTAAGTGTGGCTATCAATTTTGACCCCCACACAAAATTTAAGAAAGTAAGGCTGGAAAGAGGAAGAAATGTGTTCTCTAGACACAGAGCAATTTATTATTGTTTCGTTAATTGTACTGAAAGAAACACCGACTGATCACCTACTCTGTGCTCTGTGTTGTGTATCTAATAATAAGCAGTATGAGGTTCTGCCCCCAAGAACCTGACAAAAACCCTAATTAAATTCCAAGGTGACACAATGGTGTTTACATAGAATAAGGTAGAGGCAGAAATAAGGGAGGGATCAGTTCTACTAGAGAAAAAGAGAGTTCTGAGAGTAACAAGGAGGGAGGGGCGGGGCAGTGGGAACAGCACACGCAAAGGACAATGGCGTGAAACACAGAGTAGAAGTGAAGAAAAACAAATACTTTATTGAAGATAATAAGAGCTGGGGATGCTGGAGAGGAAGGTGACACGGTGGCGCTTGGGAAGGAGGCAGAGACTATAGCATAAAAGACCTATAAGCCTGGTAAGAAATTTAGATTTTAGCTTGAAACTATGAGATTTTAAGAGATGTAAACAGGAAAGTGTATTTGAAAACACTTAAGTCTGACAGAGTTGCAGAAACAAAGAGAGTATAGGAAAAATCCACAGAAGTTTTGAGGGCCTAGACTGAGACTTTAACAGAAGAGGATGAAAACTATAGGCTAGATATCAAGGTGGCAAAATAGACATGATTTGAAAATCAATTCAATATAGGTAGCTAGAAGTCAATTAAATAGGTGATACTTCATTCAGATGTCTGGCTTGGATAGCAAGATGATGGGTGATGCCATTTCACCCTGACAGGCCAGATCTGCGTGCTGGGATAAGGTAATAATGTGAGTGTTCCACACGCTGAGTTTGTGGTGTCTGGGGAATGGAAATCTGAGTGAAGATGTCCAAGGTCTTGAACAGACAGAGATTCAGTCCATGGATCCAGATTATCATGTGTCTGCAGTTAAAACTTTAGGATCAGATGTCATCATTTAGGGATAAAATTATAGAGCAAAAAACTAAAATCTAAGGACAGAGTCTCAGAAATAGAGAAGGAATAGGCAAAGGGAGGAAAGAAGAAAACCATGGAGAGTCATGTCCTAGAAGTCAAGGAAGGAGAGGAGTCTGCAGGAGGAGGGGGCATCACCCCTATCAAAGCTCACAGGGCAGATGAGAAAGTATTAATAGCATCATACTGGTCAAACAGAAGATATATATATATATATATATATATATATATATATATATATATATATATATATATACCTATTTCTGGAAACAGAGTGAATGGGTCCTGAAAAAGTGAAGATAAAAAATAGAAACTGCTTTTCCATATGCCTGGTTGTGAAGGGGTGCCCTGATACAGGGCTGTAAGAGAAGGAATACAAGGAACTTACACAGAGGTTAATTTCTAAATGAGAACAACTTTAGCATGTTTCCGAGGTGTTGAGAAGCTAGTGAAGAGGATAACTTTAAAAATACAGAAGAGGGGTAAATATAGAAGAGAGGAGAGAAGATGAATGAGCTCAAGATCAGCTGTAAATAGAAGTGTCTTTCCCTAAGGCTGGAGGGAAAGAAGTGGAGATGTGAGTGAGCATAAAGTTTATCCCACTTCAACTTCAGTTATCTCTGGGATGCAGACAGCAGCTTTACCAACTAGCAGAGGAAAGGGCAAGTGCAGAAAAAAGGAGCTTCAACAGAGGAGTTAAAATCTGTGATAAACATGGGGACATGGAGAGGAAACTGACCAGAGGCAGACAGAAATCTTGATGAGCCATGTAAATGGGTCATCTGAGACTGGAGACCATAAAAAATCCTGATACTGAGAACTCGCGTGTGTGATGTTCTCTAAAGGTTAGATTTTTTACAAGATTTGCATGATGGAAAAACAAGGATAATCATTAAAACACTCAGAAAAGAATTTGGTTGAAGCAACAAATTGTGGGGTCTGTTCTGAATAGATAAGAATGATAAATCATGAGAATGAACAGGGAAGAAAAGATGAAAAGTTAAGGGACTAAAAATCTCAGTGGTAGTGAAGAATGAGCAAGCCTACAACAGTTGGACTGTGAAGAAAGCTGAGCGCCGAAGAATTGATGCTTTTCAACTGTGGTGTTGGAGAAGACTCTTGAGAGTCCCTTGGACTGCAAGGAGATCCAACCAGTCCATTCTGAAGATCAACCCTGGTATTTCTTTGGAAGGAATGATGCTGAAGCTGAAACTCCAGTACTTTGGCCACCTCATGGGAAGAGTTGACACATTGGAAAAGACTCTGATGCTGGGAGGGATTGGGGGCAGGAGGAGAAGGGGACGACAGAGGATGAGATGGCTGGATGGCATCACTGACTCGATGGACGTGAGACTGAGTGACCTCCGGGAGTTGGTGATGAACAGGGAGGCCTGGCGTGCTGTGATTCATGGGGTCGCAAAGAGTCAGACGCAACTGAGCGACTGAACTGAACTAGATATTTAACATGTGGGAAAGATGGGATGAATTCATAAAGGAAATTTACATATTATCCACTGTCCTTTAAACCTGTCGGTTAAGGGGATGGGATAGAATGTCTGACTCTAGAAGAGCTGGCCCCTCTTAGGTAGTGAATGGTTCTACTGCTGCTGCTAAGTCACCAGTCGTGTCCGATTCTGTGCGACCCCAGAGACGGCAGCCCACCAGGCTCCCCCATACCTGGGATTCTCCAGGCAAGAACACTGGAGTGGGTTCTACAGCTCCTTTAATTCGCAAACATTCCAATAATCAAAATTGGCCAGTACAATACCAATCACAATTCAACTCTCATTGAAAGATGAAGCTGATCTTCTTCTTCTCCTTGAGCTGGGACTAGTTAGAGCTGAGCTGCCCATCACTTGGAAAGGTACATTTCTAGTTGTTTTCTTCTCCCTTTCTCCCCACAGACCAAGCTGTTTTAAATCTTGCCAGAACTAAAGCAGAGCCAAGCTGAGGGAGAGTAAGGGGGACTGGAAAGTTCTTATTTGACTATAACAGTTTAAAGAAAGCTTCATGCTCTCTGAATATGGCCAGGATTTAAAGCTTATTCTTCTCCCCAGTCATTTTTGTGCCTTCTTTACAGATTCCCCTTGTGGGCCCCTCTGACTGCAATTATCATCATGGATGTAATCTTCTCATTCACCCACCTACTCCCAATTCCCTCCAAATTTCTGTCCTGGCTTTTCACTGCTTGACCCCTCACCTGGCAAGGCAACAACTTTATAAAAGACGAAAAGGAGAAAAAAATACACACGCAAGATTATATATACTTACATATTTATTTCACTTCATCCTGTGAATTTAAATTACTGTCTAATATTGTTTCATTTCAACCTGAAGTTTCTTGAGTATTTCTAGTAAGACAGGTTGGCTAGCAACAAACTCCCCAAGTTTTTGTGTACCTGGGAATATCTTTATTTCATCTTCACTTTTGAAAGAGAGATTCATTGTATATAAGACTTTTGAAGGAGAGTTTTTTCTTTCTTTCAACATTTGGGTGTATCATTCCACTGCCTTCTGGACTCCATTGTTTTGGATGAGAAGTCAACCATTCATTGTATTGACATTCCCGTGTATGTAATGAGTCACTTTTTTCTTGCTGCTTTCAATTTTTTCTCTTTGTGTTTTGGATTTCACCAACTTCACTCTTATGACCTATAAGTGACCTTTTGTGTTTATCTTAATTGGTGTCTATTGAGTTTCTTGGATTTGTAAATGAATGCTTTCATCAAATTTGGGAAGTTTTCAGCCATTATTTTCTCAAGTATTTTTTCCTGCCCTTTTCCCTCTTTCCTCTCCTTCTGGGAGGTCGATTACACATGTACTGCTGTGCTGACATTATTCCACAGGACTCTCTTGCTTTTCCTCAATCTTTTTTCCCTATGTTCTTAGGTTTTCTCTAACTTCAGGTTCACTGATTATTTCTTTTGCCATCTCAAATCTGTTCTTGAGTTCACCTATTGAATTTCTCATGACAGTTTTTGGAATTTTTAATTCAAGAATTTTATTTTGTTGTTAGAGCCTTTTCTCTCTTAAATTTCCCTGTTTGTTGAGTCATTGTCATAGTATCTTTTTTTACTTCTTTGCATATATTTGAAGTCTTAGTCTTCAAGCCTACACTTGAAACTACTCAGAGTCAGTTTCTATTAATTGTTTTTTTTCCTTAAGTATAGGGTCATACTTTCCTATTTCTGAGCATCTCTCATAATTTTTAGCTGGAAAATGGACATTTTAGAAAACCTATTATAGAAACTATAATTTTTTTTAATTTTTCTGATGGTTGTTTTCATTTGCCTGGAAATAAACTGCAATGCTTATGGGCCCACAATGTGCACTGAACAGAACTGTTCTTTTTTCTTATTATTATATATCAGCCTGTCTTTTTAGGGGTCATACTTGTGGCTACATAGCTTTGTGATTAGGCAATAATTTGTGTTGACACATTCTGACTATTGATTTATATATGCACCAGGAAGTACACTCCAGAAGATCAAAGGAGAAGAAACCTCTCTGCCTGCCTATTTCAGAAGTTAAAAGAGATTTAGGAATGGAAGAGCTCAGTTGTAATGCAGTAAGTTAACAATGGATTATAAGAATCTAATAATTCTTGTCTTACTTTTATTTTACTTAATTAAGTATGTCAGTTTTCATTCCAATCCTAAAGAAAGGCAATGCCAAAGAATGCTCAAACAACCACACAATTGCATTCATCTCACACGCTAGTAAAGTAATGCTCAAAATTCTCCAAGCCAGGCTTCAGCAATACGTGAACCGTGAACTTCCATATGTTCAAGCTGGTTTTAGAAAAGGCAGAGGAACCAGAGATCAAATTGCCAACATCCGCTGGATCATCGAAAAAGCAAGAGAATTCCAGAAAAACATCTATTTCTGCTTTATTGACTATGCCAAAGCCTTTGACTGTGTGGATCACAATAAACTGTGGAAAATTCTGAAAGAGATGGGAATACCAGACCACCTGACCTGCCTCTTGAGAAATTTATATGCAGGCCAGGAAGCAACAGTTAGAACTGGACATGGAACAACAGACTGGTTCCAGATAGGAAAAGCAGTATATCAAGGCTGTATATTGTCACCCTGCTTATTTAACTTACATGCAGAGTACATCATGAGAAACACTGGACTGGAAGAAACACAAGCTGGAATCAAGATTGCTGGGAGGAATATCAGTAACCTCAGATATGCAGATGACGCCGCCCTTATGGCAGAAAGTGAAGAGGAACTAAAGAGCCTCTTGATGAAAGTGAAAGAGGAGAGTGAAAAAGTTGGCTTAAAGCTCAACATTCAGAAACAAAGATCATGGCATCTCATCCCATTACTTTATGGCAAATAGATGGGGAAACAGTGGCTGACTTTATTTTTTTTGGCTCCAAAATCACTGCAGATGGTGATTGCAACCATGAAATTAAAAGATGCTTACTTCTTGGAAGAAAAGTTATGACCAACCCAGATAGCATATTCAAAAGCAGAGACATTACTTTGCCAACAAAGGTCCATCTAGTCAAGGCTATGGTTTTTCCAGTGGTCATGTATGGATGTGAGAGTTGGACTGTGAAGAAAGCTGAGTGCCAAAGAATTGATGCTTTTGAACTGTGGTGTTGGAGAAGACTCTTGATAGTTCCTTAGACTGCAAGGAGATCCAACTAGTCCATCCTAAAGCAGATCAGTCCTGGATGTTCATTGGAAGGACTGATGTTGAAGCTGAAACTCCAATACTTTGGCCACTTGATGCGAAGAGCTGACTCATTTGAAAATACTCTGGTGCTGGGAAAGATTGAGGGCAGGAGGAGAAGGGGATGATAGAAGGTGAGATGGCTGGATGGCATCACCGACTCAATGGACATGTTTGGGTAAACTCTGGAAGTTGGTGATGGACAGGGAGGCCTGGCATGCTGTGGTTCATAGGGTCTCAAAGAGTCAGACACAACTGAGTAACTGAACTGAAATTGAAAGTAGGCAAAACTCAAGAGTCATATCTCTCAAAAGACAGTGCTTCAATACTGTTAATGTTGGACCAGAAAGATTTATTGAATGAGCATCTCAACTTCCCTAGCAATGTTTCAATCAGAGAAGAAGACTTCAAGTGAACAATCATCTATATGGGGGGTGGGTATGGGTGGATGATGAAATATGGCACATACTTGCATAATAAGCACATTTATTTTATACATATAGGAATACAGCTATCTACTTAAATAGTTTTGGCATCTACTAGAAATATTAAACACACTGTTAGGCAAATTCTTTCTCATGGTCTCAGTTTCTTCATCTATAAAATAAGAAAATTTAACTAAAATCACAGATAGGAAATAAAATTTGTCCACCAAAGCAGAATGGTATGTGTTATATGAGTGCCATAAAGAAAAGAATTTTTGAGGCTATACAAAAGCCTAGGAGAAAAGTGCACTATGATGGATAAGAAATGTTTTATATGGTCAAAGGATAGGAAAATGCTGATTTAAGTTGCAATTTTGCCATCCTTAGAAATATATCTGAGGATTCTTTAACATTCTATGATTTTATGACTCTTTGTTATAGTCTGTATTATATCTTCTAGAACAAGGCAGTCTGGTTTGTAAACAGAAATAGATCCACTCCACAGAGAATTGAGGATGAAACTGGTTTCATTTGTGGGCAGATCAGTCACTCAGTTTTCTGATGAGATTTGGGAAAGCAGCGTGGATAGAGTTCTCTTGAAGCACTCATTCTAGGCATGCTTTTCATGGGTCAAATTTTTTTCTACAGATTATATATAATAAAATAACTCACCACACTAAAATGAAATTGAATAATACCAATGATCTCATATATTTAAATTGAAATTTTGACTTTATAAAATGCTTTCACATTCATTTTTCTCCTGCATCACTGTCATTTCACAATAACCCTGTAAAACAAATATCCTTATTCTTATTTCAGGAGAGGAGTCAAGTAAGGTTAAGTGAATTGGTTGCCAAGACTCCCTGACTGGAGATGGTAAGTGTTAGAGGTGGCACATCAATGCAGTGCATTTAACACCGTGTTCAGAGGTTTTTACATCACAGCCGATCCTTTTCAGGAAGTAGTTTTCAGTAGGAAGGTGAGAAAGGGCATAAAAGCAGTAGGTGCTGGAGAAGGTGGGAAGGGAGGCTGGTGGTGATGGTGGTCAGATGTTTGGAGAATAAAAGGGAAATCAAAATCTCTGAGCCACACATCACTGACTCCCACCTTTGCTTCTCAATATCCTTTACTATGTATCAACCATCACATCTACATCTCCAAGAGAACTCTTGATTTTCAGCCCACCTTCCTACCCCACCAAATCTACTCCTTCCACAGTTTTATTACATGGTATATTAGCCTACTGCGGCTGCCATAACAGAGTACCACAGACTGAGAGGCTTAAACAACTGAAATTTATATGCTCACAGTTCTGGAGGCCAGAGTCACGATCAAGGTGCCAGCTGGGTTGGTTTTGGTGAGAGGTCTCTTCTCGGCTTGTCAACAGTAGACTCCTGGCTGTGTCTTCACATGGCCGTTCCTCTGTGGGTGCAGAAACAGATCTTAGGTGAACGCCATCCTATCAGATTAGGTCCCTGATTTTAGGGCCTCATGCTGCGTGCTCAGTTGTATCTCTTTGTGACCCCACAGACTGTAGCCTACCAGGCTCCTCTGTCCATGGAATTTTCCAGGCAAGAATAATGGAGTGGGTTGACGTTTATGGCTTCATTTAACTTTAATTTTACCACTCTAAAGGCCCTATCTCCAAATACAGTCACATTGGAGTTAGGACTTCAATATATGATTTGGGGGTGGTGGGGGTTGGGGGGGACACAATTCAGACTATAGCACATGGCATACAAACTTTCACCTACTGTTCAAGCCAAAATATGAGGCATTATCCTTGATCCCTCTTCTCTCATATCCCACATCCAATCAATCTACCTTTACTATTTTTTAAAATTAATTCATTTCATTGCTCCATATTTTAGTTGTAGCATACAGGATCTTTGATCTTCCTTGAAACAATCAGGATTTTTAGTTGTGGCATGTCAGATCTAGTTCCCAGACCAAAGATCAAACCCAGGCCCCCTGCGTTGGGAGAGTGGAGTCTTAGCCATTGGGCCATCAGGGAGGTCCCAATCTACCTTTAAAACATACCTCTACATCAGTGACATCTCATCATCTCCCCAGCTATAGCTGAAGACCAAATCATTTGATCTTTCACCCAGACTACTGAGATAGCATCCTATCTGATCTCCTTGCAAAGCTGTCCTTTAACCCTATAATCGGATTATTCCTCTTTTGAAAGCCATTAATGTTTCCCATATCACTTAGAATTCAATCCAGTCCCTTCCTTAGGACTAGGAAGGTCTTGAACAACCTGGCTCCTGATTGTCTCTCCAAAGTAATTTCTCCCCAGAAATTAATAGGCGCCCCAGCCACCCTGGTTCTCTTGCTGGTGCTTGAACACTGCACATTATTCCTATCTCAAATGCTGGCCCTTTTCTCTTCCTCCTACCTGGAATGCCCTTTTCAAGAAGTGCCTATGACTCACCCTTCACATCAGTGGTCATCAACATGATCAAAGTAAGTGAAATAGCCCCCCAGCCCTCTAACTATCTCAAACACATAGCTCACCATTTTCAGCAACAGGGCTTCACTATCCTAGGAAACTCTTGCCAAGGAAGATTGATTTGCAGATAATGATATTGCTTATTTCAGAAACTTTTCAATATTCATTTATCCAAATAACACTAGACTTCAATTAGCTGGGTTAATCACTTTCCTCTTCAATTTCAAACCCAAAGTGTGTTCAACAGTCTCAATCTGGACTGACACTGGAAAGACTGCCTTAAACCATACCTTCCAAAATTCATCAATATCTCATGTTTTCTTTCCCCACCTGGGGCACATCTAAGACTGTCAAGGCACTGTTCTTCCTTTCAGCACTGAAATCGCAATAGTGATTAGCTCAGCTTTGCTTACTCAGTGGGTTATTTTGATGATTTGGGAGAGGAGTTGGCACTTGACACTGCCCACCTTTCTACTTACCCTGTTTAATTTGTATTCATACCATTTATTACTAACAGATACATATATAATCATTTACTTGTTACTCATTTATTATTTTTTTTCCTGGAATAAAATATAAGACCCATAATGGCAGGGATATTTTTCGTCTTATCCTTGGCAGAAATCCTGGCAAAAATAGGACAATGCCCGGCACATAGTAGGCTTTCATTAAAATTGTTAATAAATGAGTGAGCTCTGTAGGTTGGCTGAGCCAGGATCAAGGAGACAAGGCACATATAGAAGTCTCTTCATATTCAGTGAGATGAAATGAACGAGACGAAGCATCTCTGGATCTCTGGAAAGATTATAGAGGCTATAGACTTTCCCTTGAATCCTGTGCAGCACTGAACCAGGGCACAGATGCCATGGGTGCCACAAGGCTGGTCTCCTGGGGATTCTGCTCATTCTGGTACCCCTGCCCCACCAGAGCCAACACAGTCATCACCATTTTTCTGCTCTGCTTTCCTCAATCACCTTTATTCTAATTCTTTCCTTCCATCCAAAGGAAAAGGGACATGACAAAGTAGGGTATCTAGAAACATTTCTGGTCCTCCCTGCCCTTTCTCCTAAAGTTTGAGCCCTATATAAAACCTGGCCAGGGTGAGGCTATGTAACAGACATATTCACGTATTGGGAGGAGCATATTTACTAGGTCTACTGGGTAAAATGTAGACCATTAAGGTGCCAACTTAATTTTGAATTTCAGGTAAACAGTGAATCATATTTTAGCATAACAGAACCAATATTGCATGGGATGTACTTTAAAAAAGTTAATATATTGTTTATTCATATTTAACTGAGTGTCCTATATTTTTGTTTGCTAACTCTGGCAACCCTAATCAATTAACTTATAAATAGGCACAGGTAATAAATATAAGCAGACAATTGAATGCATGTCCCCATGTATTAAGGATGATTGGGACTTTAGTAAATTATTTTTAAAATATAAATCCCTATGAAACTGATTTCCCATTAAAATATGAAAGTACTGCAGTAAGGAACACATGCCAAGCCAATCAAGGGTATGGCCATCTCTAACTCTTTGGCATATCTTGAGATTCATACAGGAACAAATTGTACACACTAAATAAATGCTATGGAGAAATAAAGACCACACAAAGAGAACAAGGAAAGCCTATATTCAGCCTATAGTACAGGAGTCAGCCTTTGTCATTTACATTTTGGCAGAGACTCAAACGCAGACAGCAGGATGGAAAGCATTCTAGTTGACAAAAGAGAAGGCTTCGGATGTGCCCTGACTGTAGGCTGTTGGCACAGGAGTTGTAGATGGTGAACTAGAGCAGGGGATCCTACGTGATCGACTAGGATTATGTATTTGGCTTTCTCTGGTTGGTCCTGAGTTGGAAGCAGGGACAAAAATTAGTGAAGCTATCAGTTATTAATCAAGCCCTGGCCATCTGTGGCTGAACGTTAGGGGTGATAATTTGGCTTCCTAGTTGTTCCCAGACATAGTAGTCTGGCTTCTTACCAACCTGAGGTATAGCAGGGTGGCCTCCTGGATTGGTTTCCTGGGCAGCTTACTGCAGCTTGTGGGTACGAGTTCTATTTTCCTGTGGTATGGCCATTGTCTGTTTGTATATTCACTCCCTCAGTATGAGGCTGCACTATTCAGCACGGTAGCCACTCGACACATGTAGCTATTCAAATTTAAATTAATGAAAACATAACATTTTAAATTCAGCTCCTCATTCATGTTAGCTACACTCCAAGCATTCACTAGCCCTGTGCGGATGATGGACTACCGAGCTGGACTGTGCAGATATAGATAGTTTAATAGAAGAGATGACAAAGCACTTTTACAACTTTGTTTGTTAGACTTCCAAACTCTAGGAAAATGCAAGCACCATTATCATCTACTGGAAAATTTCCACCTCCTCCCTTCTCCCTCGGAGTCTCATGTATATTGTTTTCCCACAACTTCATATTCTCCATTCTCTTCCTTAATCACCAGACTGTGCCTCTGCCCTCTTTTATGCTTTCCCAGTTTGCTGGGTTGATGCTTTCTTTTATTCACAAATTGTTCTGAAAAGTCACTCCAGTGAGCACTTACTGAATCATCTCACTAACTCTGGTTTTCTAGAAATTACCTCCTTTTTAGCTAGCCACAAGGTTATTCCAGAACTGACACATTGCTACACATGTCACCCCACACCTACATCCTCTGGTCCCATTGATTGGGTACCTAATCCAGCTGGGTAATCAGTCTGTCCCCTGGGAATAAAGAAAAACAATTCTTTAACCACAGCAAGCAGGAGATCTTTTCCCTATAGGGCCACTGGTCTGCAGTAAGCAACTGTTACTTGGAAGCGGGAGGTACCAGCCATTTTCTACCAGGCCATGCAGCTAATAGGAAAGCAGCGAGAGACAGCAATGAAACAGATGAACAGAGAGAGAGGCAGAAATGAGAGCTGGAGAGAGGGCTTTCTGGGTCCCCTGCAGCACCACAAGCTATTGTTCCTAAGGTTCAGTCGCTTCATTGCCCTCAAATTCAATGACATAGTCCATTATCCCGTCAATAAATTTCCTTTTTTGCTTAGAGTAGTTTGATTTTCTGTTATTTGCAAGCAAAGAGTCCTAATCAATATAAACTGTAATCAAGGGAATTTGGAACTTGCCTACTTAGACCCTTTTTCCTTCTCAAAGCAACACACACGTGATCAGCAAGCTCTCCTTTACTGCAAGCTGGAACAGGACATTTACAGTTCATTTCTTGAGAGGAAACAAAGCAACACAGGAGATAATGTGCAAAGTAGGATAGGTCTGGGGGACTTCCCAGGTGGCTCAGTGGTAAAGAATCTGCCTGCCAATACAGGAGACATGAGTTTGATTCCTGGGTGGGGAAGACCCCCTGGAGGGGGAAATGGCAATCAACTCCAATATTCTGGCCTGGAAAATCTCATGGACAGAAGGGCCTGGTGGGCTACAGTCTCTAGGTTTGCAAAGAGTCAGACACAACTGAGCATGCAGGCGTGCAGGATAGGTTTACTTTTAGAATAAAGTAGCTCAATTAATAATGCTTACTTCAGAAGTCCTACCAGTAAAAATTGGAAAAGGGAAGGAAGAGGCGGGCATTTTCTGTAATGTGATTTAAATCATTAAAAAATCTCATAATCAGTTTTTGAAAAAGGAAAAAATTAAATTCTTACTTTTTATTAATATATTATGTATTTATTCAATAAACATTCATTGAATATCTTTCAGGTAGTGGGGACTATGAGAGACAGAGGGATTCCTACAATGTAATTGTCAAAAAGCTGAAATTCTTACTTTTGTATAATTGTAAAATGAACGCGTGTCAAAGATTTTATCCAACTCACTAACAAAGGGGCTGTTGGAAGCGAGTCCTCCCTCTATTACTCCACATTCCCACACAGTGTGAGTCTCCTGAGCACTGAAAGTGACTCGCTAGAATGATAGGGAATGTCTTCTCTCCCCCCAGTACCATCTGCTCTTCACAGTTGAAAGGTATTCCTCATGAAGCTGCTTGACTCCTTCAAGGCAGAGGAATCTGCTCACATTCAATGATTCATAACGTCGTTCCTATCCCTCCCCAAGTCAAATGTGTCCATTCAGGGTAAAGATCTTCTCTCCTCCCAGAGAGGATTTGTTTACATTCTGAATAAAAACATAATCTTTTCTCTTTCCCTAGAAGGGAGGAAGGGTGAATGTACCAGCTCCTATGTAAGCTCTGAGATTCATAATTTGGGGGTTTTCATCTGTGACGCAACCTCCTGCATGCACAGGTGTAACCATCTGGCTCTCATCACTTCACTTAGCAAGGTGCGAGGCATGAGAAGCAGTGCTACGCTGTTATCGCTATGAATAACAAAGGTGTGACATCCTGTTCAGAGTCTAGTGTTTCTGTGAGCAAAGGAATATCTCAGATCCTTCACTTTTTGACTTAATAGGAAGGAGTAAAAAGTTAAAAATAGTTCAAAGAAGAATTTGAATAATGAATAGAAATATATTGATAATACTGATATTAATTATTAATGATTTTATAATCAGAATAAAACTGCTAAAATTAACTAAGAGATGGAAAACTGGTTAATATCCTATATGGCAGTAAAACATAATATTTGTGGCATTATTTCAACAAGACATAAGCTATCAGACAAATTCTTTGCATTGCTGTAGATGAGAATCATTTGTGTAACTATCAGTTTTCTGTAACTTCCACACACATAATTCAACAATAACTTAGTAGAAAGATAAAGGTGTAAATACACAGAGTCAGAGATTATCTTTGGAGGGTCCAGTTCAGTTCAGTCACGCAGTCATGTCTGGCTCTTTCCGACCCCATGAACAGCAGCATGCCAGGCCTCCCTGTCCATCACCAACTCCTGAAGTTCACCCAAATCCATGTCCATTGAGTCGGTGATGCCATCCAACCATCTTATCCTCTGTCGTCCCCTTCTCCTCCTGCCTTCAATCTTTCCCAGCATCAGGGACTTTTCAAACGAGTCAGTTCTTCCCATCAGGTGGCCAAAGGATTGGAGTTTCAGCTTCAACATCAGTCCTTCCAATGAACACCCAGGACTGATCTCCTTTAGGATGGACTAGTTGGATCTCCTTGCAGTCCAAGGAACTCTCAAGAGCCTTCTCCAACACCATAGTTCAAAAGTATCCATTCTTCTGCGCTCAGCTTTCTTCACAGTCCAACTCTCACATCCATACATGACCACTGGAAAAACCATAGCCTTGGCTAGACAGACCTTTGTTAACAAAGTAATGTCTCTGCCTTTTAATATGCTATCTAGGTTGGTCAAAACTTCCCTTCCAAGGAGTAAGCATCTTTTAATGTCATGGCTGCAATCACCATTTGCAGTGACTTTGGAGCACAGAAAAATAAAGTCAGCCACTGTTTCCCCATCTATTTCCCATGAAGTGATGGGACCAGATGCCATGATCCTAGTTTTCTGAATACTGAGCTTTTAGTTCAGTTCAGTCACTCAATCATGTCTGACTCTTTGCGACCCCATGAACTGCAGCATGCCAGGCCTCCCTGTCCATTATCAACTCCCACAGTTCACTCAAACTCATGCGCATCGAGTCAGTGATACCATCCAGCTGTCTCATCCTCTGTCAAACACTTTTCCTCCTGCCCTCAATCCCTCCCAGCATCAGAGTCTTTTCCAATGAGTCAACTCTTCACTTGAGGTGGCCAAAGTACTGAAGTTTCAGCTTTAGCATCATTCCTTCCAAAGAACACCCAGGACAGATCTCCTCTAAAATGGACTGGTTGGATCTCCTTGCAGTCCAAGGGACTCTCAAGAGTCTTCTCTAACACCACAGTGCAAAAGCATCAATTCTTCGGCGCTCAACTTTCTTCACAGTCCAACTCTCACATCCATACATGACTACTGGAAAAACCATAGCCTTGATTAGACAGACCTTTGTGGCAAAGTAATGTCTCTGCTTTTCAATATGCTGTCTAGGTTGATCATAACTTTCCTTCCAAGGAGTAAGCATTTTTAATTTCATTGAGCTATAAGCCAACTTTTTCACTCTCCTCTTTCATTTCATCAAGACACTCTTTAGTTCTTCTTCACTTTCTGCCATAAGGGTGGTGTCATCTGCATATCTGAGGTTATTGAGATTTCTCCCAGCAATCTTGATTCCAGCTTGTGCTTCTTCCATTGCAGTGTTTCTCATGATCTACTCTGCATATAAGTTAAATAAGCAGGGTGACAATATACAGCCTTGATGTACTCCTTTTCCTATTTGGAACCAGTCTGTTGTTCCATGTCCAGTTCTAACTGATGCTTCCTGACCTGCATACAGGTTTCTCAAGAGGCAGGTCAGGTGGTCTGGTATTCCAATCTCTTTCAGAATTTTCCACAGTTTATTCTGATCCACACAGTCAAAGGCTTTGGCATAGTCAATAAAGCAGAAATAGATGTTTTTCTGAAACTTTCTTGCTTTTTTGATGATCCAGCAGATGTTGGCAATTTGATCTCTGGTTCCTCTGCCTTTTCTAAAACCAGCTTGAACATCTGGAAGTTCACGGTTCACGTATTGCTGAAGCCTGGCTTGGAGAATTTTGAGCAGTACTTTACTAGTGTGTAAGATGAGTGCAATTGTGTGGTAGTTTGAGCATTCTTTGGCATTGCCTTTCTTTGGGATTGGAATGAAAACTGACCTTTTCCAGTCCTGTGGCCACTGCTGAGTTCTCCAAATTTGCTGGCATATTGAGTGCAGCACTTTCACAGCATCATCTCTCAGGATTTGAAACAGCTCAACTGGAATTCCATCACCTGCACTAGCTTTGTTCATAGTGATGCTTTCTAAGGCCCACTTGACTTCACATTCCAGGATGTCTGGCTCTAGGTGAGTGATCATACCATCGTGATTAGCTTGGTCGTGAAGATTTTTTTGTACAGTTCTTCTGTGTATTCTTGCCACCTCTTCTTAATATCTTCTGCTTCTGTTAGGTCCCTACCATTTCTGTCCTTTATTGAGACCATCTTTGCATGAAATGTTCCCTTGGTATCTCTAATTTCCTTGAAGAGATCTCTAGCCTTTCCCATTCTGTTCTTTTCCTCTATTTCTTTGCACTGATCGCGGAAGAAGGCTTTCTTATCTCTTCTTGCTATTCTTTGGAACTCTGCATTCAGATGCTTATATCTTTCCTTTTCTCCTTTGCTTTTCACTTCTCTTCTTTTCACAGCTATTTGTAAGGCCTCGCCAGACAGCCATTTTGCTTTTTTGCATTTCTTTTCCATGAAGATGGTCTTGATCCCTGTCTCCTGTACAATGTCATGAACCTCAGTCCATAGTTCATCAGTCACTCTATCTATCAGGTCTAGTCCCTTAAATCTACTTCTCACTTCCACTGCGTAATCATAAGGGATTTGATTTAGGTCATACCTGAATGGTCTAGTAGTTTTCCCTACTTTCTTCAATTTGAGTCTGAATTTGGCAATAAAGAGTTCATGATCTGAGCCACAGCAGCTCCTGGTCTTGTTTTTGTTGACTGTATAGAGCTTCTCCATCTGTGGCTGCAAAGAATATAATCAATCTGATTTTGGTGTTGCCCATCTGGTGATGTCCATGTGTAGAGTCTTCTCTTGTGTTGTTGGAAGAGGGTGTTTGCTATGACCATTGCATTTTCTTGGGAAAACTCTGTTAGTCTTTGCCCTGCTTCATTCCGCATTCCAAGGCCAAATGTGCCTGTTACTCCAGGTGTTTCTTGACTTCCTACTTTTGTATCCCAGTCCCCTATAATGAAAAGGACATCTTTTGGGGGTGTTAGTTCTAAAACGTCTTGTAGGTCTTCATAGAACCATTCAATGTCAGCTTCTTCAGCATTACTGGTTGGGGCATAGACTTGGATAACTGTGATATTGAATGGTTTGCCTTGGAAACAAACAGAGATCATCTGTCGTTTTTGTGATTGCATCCAAGTACTGCATTTCGGACTCTTTTGTTGACCATGATGGCTACTCCATTTCTTCTGAGGGATTCCTGCCTGCAGTTGTAGATATAATGGTCATCTGAGTTAAATTCACCCATTCCAGTCCATTTTAGTTTGCTGATTCCTAGAATGTCAACATTCACTCTTGCCATCTCTTGTTTGACTACTTCCAATTTGCCTTGATTCATGGACCTAATATTCCAGGTTCCTATGCAGTATTGCTCTTTACAGCATTGGACGTTCCTTCTATCACCAGTCACATCCACAACTGGGTATTGTTTTTGCTTTGGCTCCATCCCTTCATTCTTTCTGGAGTTATTTCTCCACTGATCTCCAGTAGCATATTGGGCATCTATCAACCTGGGTAGTTCCTCTTTCAGTATCCTATCATTTTGCCTTTTCATACTGTTCATGGGGTTCTCAAGGCAAGAATACTGAAGTGGCTTGCCATTCCCTTCTCCAGTGGACCACACTCTGTCAGACCTCTCCACCATGACCCGCCCGTCTTGGGTTGCCCCGCAGGCATGGCTTAGTTTCATTGAGTTAGACAAGGCTGTGATCCTAATGTGATTAGATTGACTAGTTTTCTGTGATTATGGTTTCAGTGTGTCTGCCCTCTGTTGCCCTCTTGCAATATCTACCATCTTACTTGAGTTTCTCTTACCTTGGACGTGGTGAATATCTTCACGGCTGCTCCAGCAAAGCGCAACTGCTGCTCATTAACTTGAACGAGGGGTAGCTCCTCACCGCCGCCCCTCCTGACCTTGAACGTGGAATAGCTTCTCTAGCCCCTCCTGTGCCCACGCAGCCACCACTCCTTGGACATGGGGTAGCTCCTCTTGGCCACCGCTCCTCGGGAATGGGGTCCTCCCGGCTTCTGCCCCTGACCTCGGATGTGGGGTAGCTCCTCTCACCGCGCTATAGGCGCCGTCGCAGCCTTTGCCAATCATTTTATATCAACTAATTACTTTTTAATTGCGGTTAAATTCAGGTAGTACAAGTCTATTGTACAGTCACCCTGTTTCACTCCTGGAGAGAATTAGTATCAACAGTTCCTGGTGCATTCTTGCATTCTACTCTAAATGTATACATTGTTGTTGTTTAGTCACTCAGTCATGTCCAGCTCTTTGTGACCTCACGGACTGAAGCACTCCAGGCTCCCTGTCCTTCACTGTCTCCAGGATTTTGCTCAAACCCATGTCCATTGAGTCGATGATGCCATCCAACTATCTCATCCTCTGTCATCTCCTTCTCCTCCTGCCCTCAATCTTTCCCAGTATCAGAGTCTTTTTCTATGAGTCAGCTCTTCGCATCAGGTGGCCAAAGTATTAGAGCTTCAGCTTCAGCATCAGTCCTTCCAATGAATATTCAGGGTTGATTTCCTTTAGGATGACTGGTTTGATCTCCTTGCTTTCCAAGGAACTCTCAAGAGTCTTCTCCAGCACAATTCAAAAGCATCAGTTCTTCAGGCTCAGATTTCTTAATGGTTGAATTCTCACATCTGTACATTATTACTGGAAAAACCATACCTTTGACTATATGGACCTTTGTCGACAAACTGACAGCTCTGCTTTTTTTTTTTTTTACTTTATTTTACTTTAAAATACTGTGTTGGTTTTGCCATACATTGACATGAATCCACCACGGGTGTATACAAGCTCCCAATCCTGAATCCCCCTCCCACCTCCCACCCTATATCATCTCTCTGGATCATCCCCATGCACCAGCCCCAAGCATCCTGTATCCTGTATCGAACATAGACTGGCAATTCATTTCTTACATGATAGTAGACATGTTTCAATGCCATTCTCCCAAATCATCCCACCCTCTCCCTCTCCCTCAGAGTCCAAAAGTCCGTTCTATACATCTGTGTCTCTTTTGCTGTCTCGCATACAGGGTCATCATTACCATTTTTCTAATTTCCATATACATGTGTCAGTATACTGTATTGGTGTTTTTCTTTCTGGCTTGCTTCACTCTGTATAATCGGCTCCAGTTTCATCCATCTCATTAGAACTGATTCAAATGTATTCTTTTTAATAGCTGAGTAATACTCCATTGTGTATATGTACCACAGCTTTCTTATCCATTCATCTGCTGATGGACATCTAGGTTGCTTCCATGTCCTGGCTATTATAAACAGTGCTGCAATGAACATTGGGGTACATGTGTCTCTTTCAATTCTGGTTTCCTCAGTGTGTATGCCCAGCAGTGGGATTGCTGGGTTATAAGGCAGCTCTATTTGCAATTTTTTAAGGAATCTCCACACTGTTTTCCATAGTGATAGCTCTGCTTTTTAATACTCTATCTAGGTTTGTCATATACATATGCATAAAGGCATAGAAGTATTTTTACACACATTTTTACACTAAAAACTATATACTAGCCAGTGTTCTGTCTTGCTTCATTTTTTATTTAACAATTAAGTTATTTTATATCAGTACATATAGAGTATCTTATTCTTTTTAACAACCACAAAACTGTCCATTGAAAGGATATATTAATATCATCATTTGTTTAACCAACTGAATATATTTTTAGTTGAAGAAAAATATGAGTATGACAATTTTAACTAGAATGTATGCAGTGTTACTCTTTTCATACGTAAGATTCATTTTGCCCAGGTTTTATGGGCAAAACCCACTGTTTGTGAAGACTACTACTGCTCCTTTGAATAGATATCAGCCCCAGTCATGGCTCTGTTAATTACTAGGTGCAAGATCTTGGGCAAATTGCTTAAATTTATTTACCTAGAAAATTTGGATTATAAACATCTGCCCAATTTGAATTTGAGGTAGTAATACATGTCAGTGGTTTTCAAATTTGATCCATGCAGCCCTAAGAGGTAGAAATCTTAGAGGACTCTAGACACACCTTCCCTCCCACTCTCTACTACACACTTATCAACTGAGCATCTCAGCCATTTAATCTGGTTATCTATTTTCAGCTCCTAAGTAAGATTTTATTTGAAGACAGAAGGGGAATTTTTTTTAAGTTGAAAATCTAGAAAATTATTAACTGTACAGTCAGTCAGTGTTAATTGCTCAGTCGTATCCAACTGTTTGTGATCCTCTGGACTGTAGCCCACCAGGCTCCTTTGTCCATGGGATTCTCCAGGCAAGAACACTGGATTGGGTTGCCATTCCCCTCTCTAGGGGACCTTCCCAAACCAGGGATCAAACCCAAGTCTTCTGCATTGCAGGCAGGTTCTTTACTGTCTGAGCCACCAGGGAAGCCCCAATTGATATTTATTTATATTTATACAGCAAAACATAAATATAAGGTATCATTGTTATGACTGAAAAGGAATCATAAAGAAAATGAGCAGTGCAGTCAGGAGACCAGCAAAACCACAGGTACACTAGGGATGGCCTGAGAGGTGCAACTGAACCCCCTCCCCTGCTGTGTCCCTCCCTGATAAGGCAGCCTATCAAAGGCGATCTTCTATCAGAAGCAACTGAAAAGGACCATTTAGGGAAGAAAGCAGGAGAAGGAAACTCAATGCTGGTTTGATTACTTGAGAAGAAAAGCCTGAGAGCAGAAAACTCCAAATGAATGACTAATCATGCACTTCACAACCAGAGTGTTAAGGGCCTAACAGGATCTTGAATGGAGGTATTTTCAGTAGCCTGGGGGCCTGATGTTATTCTGAAGGACCACCCTACTCAGCCTTTTCCTGAAAAAAGTGCATTTCATCACAAACATACACAGTGTCCTAGGATTAAAACTTCTGTAGTCTCTCTTGAATGCTATAAATTTTTTTTTTAAGATACAGTATCATTAGTTAGTTAGTGTTAGTTGTTTAGTCGTGTCCAACTCTTTGCCACCCCATGTAGCCTGCCAGGTTCGTTTGTCCACGGGATTCTCCAGGCAAGAATCCTGGAGTGGGTTGCCATTTCTTTCTCCAGGGGATCTTCCCAACCCATGGATCAAACCTGTGTCTCCTGCATTGGCAGGTGAGTTCTTTACCACTAGCGCTACCTGGGAAGCCTTACAATATCATTATGTGCATAAATATTATGTCAACTCTCCACATGTGTTTCTACCACACACACACTAAAAACACACACACACACACACACTTTCCATCTTTGGTGTCAGGTGATCAAGGACATATATATACATGTCAAATCTTTTTCTTCCAAGTGCAGTCCATTCAACAAAGAAAGATATGCTATGCCTTCTCTTATATGGCAAACGCTGCATTAGGTACCACAGATACAGAGGTGAAGGAGACAGACCTGCAAGGAGCTCAGTGTTTGGCATAGTAACCCAGCGAATGACTAGGAAGGGCATAACAATTAGAAGAATATTTTGGTGAGAATTAGAATTAATAGGACTAAGCTGCTACAAAAGTAGGAGTCTAGAACACAGACTAATAGTTAATGTGTGTGTGTGTGTGTGTGTGTGTGTGTGTGTGTGTTCATTTGTTTCTGACTCTTTGTGACCCCATAGACTGTAGCCCACCAAGCTCCTATATCCATAAGATTTTTCCAGGGAAGAATACTGGAGTGGGTTGCCATTTCCTACTACAGGGGGTCTTCCCAACCCAGAGATTGAACCCGTATCTCTTGCATCTCCTGCACTGGCAGGTGGATTCTTTACCATTAGCACCACCTGGGAAGCCCTCCAAGTAACTGAAAACATTACAGTGTCTGACTTCACTCTCTTCTGGTTCCACTTGCCTCTTATGGTGAAGTTTATCTTTCTAAATGCTCTGCCTAGTCAATACTTACATATTAGCTCTTGAAAAGCATTTACATGTTATTCATAGTTTTGAAACCAGTGTTACTTTTTCCAGTAAATTTTTCATTTATTAAAGGTGTAATGAAAGATTATTGAATTTTCTATAATGGTGAGCTCTCTTTTAGCCTAAAATGTTTGCCCATTTATCTTCTTGATCTGTTTCTTGAGATGTTCATACTCTCAAGCAATGACAGTTATAACTTTTTCTTTCTGATCTTTATACCTTTCTTTTCTTTCTCTTACTAGAAGGACTAGGACCTACATACTTTTATGGTAATCAATAGTAGGAAGAGCAGGCATCCTGTCTTATTCATGAATTTAATGGAAATACATTCTGACAGTTGATCATTAAACATCATGTTTACTTTGATATTTTATGTCCTTTACCAAGTTAAGAGAAGTTCCTTCGCTGTTAGTTTGCTAAGAGTTTACATTGCTAACAGATTTACCGTGAGTTGATGTTGAATTTTATCAAATGTGTTTTTTCCCCGGATATGCTTCTTCTTTATTAATCTCCAGGTATTGTGGAGCATTAATTCTAATGCTGAACTATCATTTCATTCTGCAATAGACCAACTTGTTTATGATGGTAATTTGTTATATGCTGTTAGATTCAATTTCCTGGCCTACAATTTTATTTTTTTTGTACTGTCTTTTTCTAGCTTTTATAACAAGGTAATAAAAATGAATCACACAGCTTTAGCTCTTTTTATAGTTTCAGGTATATTTTTTTATAACATATTGCTTAACTAAGAAAATTTGCAAAAATTTGCCTATAAATTTGGCCTAGTATATTTTTTGGTTGAAGAGGTAAGGCAAAATTTTTATTAGAATTTCATTTCTCTAGTGGTTGATAATCTATGCAGTTTTTTGTTTCCTTTTAGTGTGTTAATTTATCATTTTCCTTTAAAATGTCTGGCCATTTCATCTATTTTCAATTTTTCTCACAAATAATATTCTTTCTTCAGTTCAGTTCAGTCACTCAGTCGGGTCCGATTCTTTGCGACCCCATGCACTGCAGCACGCCAGGCCTCCCTGGCCATCACCATCTCCCAGAGTTCACTCAGACTCATGTCCATGCTGTCAGTGATGCCATCCAGCCATCTCATCCTCTGTTGTCCCCTTCTCCTCCTGCCCCCAATCCCTCCCAGCATCAGAGTCTTTTCCAATGAGTCAACTCTTCGCATGAGGTGGCCAAAGTACTGGAATTTCAGCTTTAGCATCATTCCTTCCAAAGAAATCCCAGGCCTGTCTCCTTCAGAATGGACTGGTTGGATCTCCTTGCAGTCCAAGGGACTCTCAAGAGTCTTCTCCAACACCACAGTTCAAAAGCATCAACTCTTCGGTGCTCAGCCTTCTTCACAGTCCAACTCTCACATCCATACATGACTACTGGAAAAACCATAGCCTTGACTAACTGATGATAAATCTGATGATTTCTTAATGTTTTGTTCTCAAGTTCTTAGCAGATACTAACTTTGACAACTAACCTGTCCATTTTTCTCCTTGTCAAGGCCCAATATTAATCAGTCTGTGCTTTGACACACTAGCTCCTTCCAAGAATATCAGATGTTGGTGTCGTTCAGTCACTAAGTTGTGTTCGACTCTTTGTGACCCCAAGGACTGCAGCATGCCAAGTTTCCCTGTCCTTCACTATCTCTTGGAGTCTGAGAAAGTGGAGTCTGTCCACTGAATTGCTGATGCCATCCAACCAAGATCTCCTCCTCTGCCGCCCCCTTCTCCTTTTGCCTCCCACCTTTCCTAGCATCAGACTATCAGTGGTTATTGCATAACCCAACTGTTGTCCTGTGACTTGTGACTATAAAAGCATCTTTAAGGAGATTGTTTGTGTCCCAACTACTTAAAGAAGTAATGTAGCTTCAGCCCAGAGGAAAAATTATTTCTCCCTATTTGAATATTTTGCATTTGCAATGGCTTATTCATTCTTGTGAAGCAGGTCAAAAGCAAAGCCACATTTTACAAACAACAGGAAGACATTCAGGTAGACTATACCATCTATGCTTTATTTTGAATTTTAGTTTGAATTTTATGAAGAACAGGGAGCTCTTAGCTACTTTTCAGGAGCTATTTGGGGGCACAAGGGGAGTTCTCCTTTGTATGACACAGTTAAAAGAATCATGACCCTAAAGACAATGTAATCAACAAGGAGACAGTGTAAAAGTTCTAAATGGACCCAGAGAGATGCATTTCATTTAGAATGTTTAGTTCATGGAAGCATTCAACCAACAACAAACAATAAATGCTTGCTGTCTAGAGGTTGTCAGGCAACAGTGCCTTTTTTCTTCTTGGAAACAAAAAACAAAATCCCCTCCTGCTCCCTTGAAGTGCAAGTCAACTGACTTCAAAATCCTAGATCACTCCCATTTACTTCAAATATGGTCCCTTAATCATTCTCCCTTACGCACCAATGACTTCAGAAACTCTCTACCACCCACTCCAGCATAATTTATTGTGATTTCAACATCCACTTCTGACACTTCTCAGGTTCTTGATGACTTTAGTTCCTATTATTCTTCTCTCAATCCCACCTGAGCCATGCAACTGATGGCCATACCTTGTCAAGATGAAAGACTGCACTGAAATATCCTTTCATAACTTCACTCTTTCTGATTCTCAGGTTCTGTGTTCCAGGGTATTCTAACATTTCCATTCCAGTAATCTTTTGACATCACTGAGCCTATGTGTGTGCAATACTTTTACTAAATAATATGACACTAATGTGCTCACTTCTCCCTGTGGCTGTTCAGGATTCAGTGCAGAGCAAACACATTTAATGTCCTTTTCCCACTCTCCCTCCCCTGAATTCCGTCAGCAACACCCAATTCAAGTGGTGCTACCTACTCCTCACCTGCACCAAATCAGCTGAATGAGCCTGGAGAAAACCATACAACTGCGATGAATGGACTCACCTAAATTAGTTTAAATTTAATTAAATTTTATTTTACCATAAATTATAACTGGACCGTTAACTTGGCAAAATAGTGCTATTATGTATTCTTCAGTTCAGTTCAGTCACTCAGTCATGTTCAACTCTTTGTGACCCCATGGACTATAGCACGCCATGCTTCCCTGTTTATGACCAACTCCCAGAGTTTGCTCAAATTCATCGAGTTTGATGATGTTCATTGAATTGATAATGCCATCCAAACATTTCATCCTCTATCCTCTCCTTCTTCTCCTGCCTGAAAACCTTCCCAGCATCAGGATCTTTTCTAATGAGTCAGTTCTTCACATCTGGTGGCCAAAGTATTGGAGCTTCAGCTTCAGCATCAGTGAAAAAGTGAAAGTGAAGTCTCTCTGTCATGTTCTACTCTTTGTGACCCCGTGATATGTAGCCTGCCAGGCTCCTCCATCCATGGGATTTTTCAGGCAAGAATACTGGAGTGGGTTGCCATTTCCTTCTCCAGGAGATCTTCCCAACCCAGGGATTGAACCTGGGTCTCCAGGATTGCAGGCTGATTCCTTGTCTGAGCCATGAGGGAATCCCAGCATCTGTACTTCCAGTGAATATTCAGGACTGATTTCCTTTAGGAATGACTAGTTTGATCTCCTTACAGTCCAAGGGACTCTCAAGAGTCATCTCTAACATCATAGTTCAAAAGGATCAATTCTTTGGCACTCAGCTTTCTTTATGGTCCAAGTCTCACATTCATACATGACTAGTGGAAAAACCATAGGTTTGATTAGACAGATCTTTGTTGGTAAAGTAATGTCTCTGCTTTTTAATGTGCTGTCTAGGTTTGGCATAGCTTTTTTTCTAAAGAGCAAGTGTCCTTTAGTTTCATGGCTGCAGTCACCATCTGCAGTGATTTTGGAGCCCAAGAAAATAAAGTCTGTCACTGTTTCCACTGTTTCCCCATCTATTTGCCATGAAGTGATGGGACTGGATGCCATATTAATTTTTTGCATGTTGAGCTTTAAGCCAGCTTTTTCACTCTCCTCTTTCACCTTTTCAAGAGGCTCTTTAGTTCCTCTTCACTTTCTGCCATTAGGGTGGTGTCATCTGCACATCTGAGGTTGTTGGTATTTCTCCCGGCAAACTTTATTCTAGCTTGTGATTCATCCAGACTGGTATCTTGCATGATGTACTCTGCTTAGAAGTTAAATAATCATGGTGACAATATACAGCCTCAATGTACTCCTTTTCCAATTTTGAACCAGCCCATTGTTCCATGTCTGGTTCTAACTACTGCTTCTTGACATGCATACAGGTTTCTCAGGAGACAGGTAAGGTGGTCTGATATTCCCAGCTCTTTTAAGAATTTTCCACAGTTTGTTGTGATCCACACAGTTAAAGGCTTTAGCATAGTCAATGAAGCAGAAGTAGACATTTTCCTGGAAATCCCTTGCTTTTTCAGTGATCCAATAGATGTTGGCAATTTGGCCTCTTGTTCTTCTGCCTTTTCAGAATCCAGTTTTTACATCTGGAAATTTTTGGTTCATGAATTATTGAAGTCTAGCTTGAAGGATTTTGAGCATTACCTTGCTAGCATGTGAAATGAGCACAATTTTACAGTAGTTTGAACATTCTTTGGCCTTGCTTTCTTTGGGATTGGAATGAACACTGACCTTTTTCAAAACTATGAATTGAGTTGGCTATATCTTTCCTTTTCTCCTTTGCCTTTTTCTTCTCTTTTCTCAGTTATTTGTAAGGCTTCCCCAGACACCACTTTGCCTTCTTGCACTCCTTTTTCTTTGGGATGGTTTTGGTCACTACTACCTGTACGAGGTTATAAACCTCTGTCCATAGTTCTTCAGGCACTCTGTCTATTAGATCCAGTCCCTTGAATCTATTCATTACCTCCACTGTGTAATCATATGGGATTTGATTTAGGTCATACCTGAATGGTCTAGTGGTTTTCCCTACTTTCTCCAATTTAAGTCTGAATTTTGCAATAAGGAGTTCATGATCTGAGCCGCAGTCAGCTCCTGGTCTTGTTTTTGCTGACTGTATACAGATTCTCCATCTTCAGCTGCAAAGAATATAATCAATCTGATTTTTGTATTGACCATCTGGTGATGTTTATGTGTAGAGTCATCTCTCATGTTGTTGGAAGAAGGTGTTTGCTATGACCAGCATGTTCTCTTGGCAGAACTCTGTTAGCCTTTGCCCTGCTTCATTTTGTACTCCAACGCCAAACTTGGAAGTCTCCATGAATATCCCCAAAGTAAAGTGTTCATAGGGCTTCCAGAATGCTGAACGTGGGGAAATACTGGGAGAGTGGAGCACCCAAAGGAAACATGGAAATTCAAGGCCCCTTTCCACATACCCTGATCCATGCATCTCTTCCATCTGATGTTCACCTGTATCCTCTACTATATTCTTTCATTTTTATTATTATTATATAAGTTTCAGGTGTACATAATTTTCGTCCAACATCTGTATATATCACATACTTTTACAATAAACTGATTCACAGTGAGTAAATTGTTTTCCTAAGTTCTGCGAACTACTTTAGAAAATTAATTATATTTGAGAAGGGGATAGGGAAACCTATTTATAAGCCATTGGTCAGAAGCAACTGGCAACTAAAATGAGGGTTGGAGGCAGTCTTGTGGGATTGAGCTTTTGACTTGTGAGATCAGAATTAAGTTAAATTGTAGGGCATCCAGCTAGTCTTGCAGAATTTCTTGCTGCTGGGGGAAAAAAAAAAACCACATCTAGTATCAGAAATGTTGTACTGTTCTGTGTATAAGAGTGAAAAAGAAACATGTAGAAGTATAGGTTCTCTTTTAAAGTAAATTTTCTTTAACCTACCCATCTTGGTTTCTCTGTCTAGGACCTTGTAAATTAAACTAATAAAATGTAGATTAACAAGAGAAAAACAAATAGAAGTTTATTAACATGTACAATCATTGATGCACATAGGAGCACTCAGCAATAAGTAACTCAAAGGTGTGGTCAGAACTAGAGCTTATATAGCATCTTAACAAAAGAACAATAAATTTTTAGAAAAGTGACAAGACAAAGGAAAAGGAAGGACTCTGGACTTCTGGCAGTGGCAAATTGTGGGAAGCCTAATAGGCTAAATATGGGGAAACTAATAGTAGATAGGGGCTATGTGATATATAATAAACATATATTTGATCATCCTCATTTCTGGCAAACAGTGCCCCAAACCCTAGGAATTTCCTAGGCAATAAGAGCAATGGGAGAATCTTCTATTACACAGTTTGGTTTCTTGCCTTCAGCTCCTGAAACTGCTTCAGAGCCATAAAGGCAAAATGGGTGTCTTGTTATTTATAACAAGTCCCTCCCCACCACAACTTAGTTTATACTAGCTAGGTGACTTTGGGAAATTCCCTAAAGATGGAGGTGAGGGAAGTGGGGTGAGGGGAACACTGGTTGCCTCACACTGGGGAGCCAGTCATGTGATTAGAGGGTTGGGACTTTTAGTTCCCCTTCCCAATTCCTGGGAGGGGAGAGGGGCTGGAAACTGAATCAATTAGCAATGGCAATGATTTAATCAATCATATATATGTAATGAAGCTCCCATAAAAACCCAAAAGAAGAGGTTCAGATAGTTTTCAGGTTGGTGAACACATGGAGACTGGGTGAGAATGGCACAGTTGGATATGGCATGGAAGACCTGTGCCCTTTCCTGATACCATGCTGTATGCACTTCTCCCATTTGACTGTCCCTGGGTTAGATTCTTTTATAATAAGGCAATGATATTGTAAGTAAAATGCTTCTCACAAGTTTTATGAGCTTCTCTAGCAAGGTAAGAGAAACCCAAATAAGATGGTAGGTGTTGCAAGAGGGCATCAGAGGGCAGACACACTGAAATCACACTCACAGAAAACTAACCAATCTAATCACACTAGGACCACAGCCTTGTCTAACTCAATGAAAGCAAGCCATGCCCGCAGGGCAACCCAAGACGGGCCGGGTCATGGTAGAGAGGTCTGACAAAATGTGGTCCACTGGAGAAGGAAATGGCAAGCCACTTCAGTATTCTTGCCTTGAGAACCCCATGAACATATGAAAAGGCAAAATGATAGGATACTGAAAGAGGAACTACCCAGGTATTAGGTGCCCAATATGCTACTGGAGATCAGTGGAGAAGTAACTCCAGAAAGAATGAAGGGATGGAGCCGAAACAAAAACAATACCCAGTTGTGCATGTGACTGGTGATAGAAGCAAGATTCGATGCTGTAAAGAGCAATATTGCATAGGAACCTGGAATGTCAGGTCCATGAATCAAGGCAAAATGGAAGTGGTCAAACAAGAGATGGCAAGAGTGAACGTCGACATTCTAGGAATCAGCAAACTAAAATGGACTGGAATGGGTGAATTTAACTCAGATGACTATTATATCTACTACTGCAGGCAGGAATCCCTCAGAAGAAATGGAGTAGCCATCATGGTCAACAAAAGAGTCCGAAATGCAGTACTTGGATGCAATCTCAAAAACGACAGAATGATCTCTGTTTGTCTCCAAGGCAAACCATTCAATATCACAGTTATCCAACTCTATGCCCCAACTAGTAATGCTGAAGAAGCTAAAGTTGAACGGTTCTATGAAGACCTACAAGACGTTTTAGAACTAACACCCAAAAAAGATGTCCTTTTCATTATAGGGGACTGGGATACAAAAGTAGGAAGTCAAGAAACACCTGGAGTAACAGGCAAATTTGGCCTTGGAATGCAGAATGAAGCAGGGCAAAGACTAATAGAGTTTTCCCAAGAAAACGCACTGGTCATAGCAAACACCCTCTTCCAACAACACAAGAGAAGACTCTACACATGGACATCACCAAATGGCCAACACCGAAATCAGACTGATTATATTCTTTGCAGCCAAAGATGGAGAAGCTCTATACAGTCAACAAAAACAAGACCAGGAGCTGCTGTGGCTCAGATCATGAACTCCTTATTGGCAAATTCAGACTGAAATTGAAGAAAGTAGGGAAAACTACTAGACCATTCAGGTATGACCTAAATCAAATCCCTTATGATTACGCAATGGAAGTGAGAAGTAGATTTAAGGGACTAGACCTGATAGATAGAGTGACTGATGAACTATGGACTGAGGTTCATGACATTGTACAGGAGACAGGGATCAAGACCATCCCCATGGAAAAGAAATGCAAAAAAGCAAAATGGCTGTCTGGCGAGGCCTTACAAATAGCTGTGAAAAGGAGAGAAGTGAAAAGCAAAGGAGAAAAGGAAAGATATAAGCATCTGAATGCAGAGTTCCAAAGAATAGCAAGAAGAGATAAGAAAGCCTTCTTCCACGATCAGTGCAAAGAAATAGAGGAAAAGAACAGAATGGGAAAGGCTAGAGATCTCTTCAAGGGAATTAGAGATACCAAGGGAACATTTCATGCAAAGATGGGCTCAATAAAGGACAGAAATGGTAGGGACCTAACAGAAGCAGAAGATATTAAAAAGAGGTGGCAAGAATACACGGAAGAACTGTACAGAAAAGATCTTCACGACCCAGATAATCATGATGATGTGATCACTAATCTAGAGCCAGACATCCTGGAATGTGAAGTCAAGTGGGCCTTAGAAAGCATCACTACGAACAAAGCTAGAGGAGGTGATGGATTCCAGTTGAGCTATTTCAAATCCTGAAAGATGATGCTGGGAAAGTGCTGCACTCAATATGCCAACAAATTTGGAAAACTCAGCAGTGGCCACAGGACTGGAAAAGTTCAGTTTTCATTCCAATCCCAAAGAAAGGCAACGCCAAAGAATGCTCAAACTACCACACAATTGCACTCATCTCACTCGCTAGTAAAGGAATGCTTAAAATTCTCCAAGCCAGGCTTCAGCAATACATGAACCGTGAACTTCCTGATGTTCAAGCTGGTTTTAGAAAAGGCAGAGGAACCAGAGATCAAATTTCCAACATCCGCTGGATCATGGAAAAAGCAATGAGTTCCAGAAAAAACATCTATTTCTGCTTTATTGACTACATCAAAGCCTTTGACTCTGTGGATCACAATAAACTGTGGAAAATTCTGAAAGAGATGGGAATACCAGACCACCTGACCTGCCTCTTGAGAAATCTGTATGCAGGTCAGGAAGCATCAGTTAGAACTGGACATGGAACAACAGACTGGTTCCAAATAGGAAAAGGTGTACGTCAAGGCTGCATATTGTCACCCTGCTTATTTAATTTCTATGCAGAGTACATCATGAGAAACTCTGGACTGGAAGAAACACAAGCTGGAATCAAGATTGCTGGGAGAAATATCAATAACCTCAGATATGCAGATGACACCACCCTTATGGCAGAAAGTGAAGAGGAGCTAAAAAGCCTCTTGATGAAATTGAAAGAGGAGAGCGAAAAAGTTGGCTTATAGCTCAACATTCACAAAACGAAGATCATGGCATCCGGTCCCATCACTTCATGGGAAATAGACGGGGAAACAGTGTCAGACTTTATTTTTTTGGGATCTAAAATCACTGCAGATGGTGACTGCAGCCATGAAGTTAAAAGACGCTTACTCCTTGGAAGAAAAGTTATGACCAACCTAGATACCATATTCAAAAGCAGAGACATTACTTTGCCGACTAAGGTCCGTCTAGTCAAGGCTATGGTTTTTCCTGTGGTCATGTACGGATGTGAGAGTTGGACTGTGAAGAAGGCTGAGTGCCAAAGAATTGATACTTTTGAACTGTGGTGTTGGAGAAGATTCTTGAGGGTCCCTTGGACTGCAAGGAGATCCAACCAGTCCATTCTGAAGGAGATCAACCCTGGGATTTCTTTGGAGGTAATGATGCTAAAGCTGAAACTCCAGTACTTTGGCCACATCATGCGAAGAGTTGACTCACTGGAAAAGACTCTGATGCTGGGAGGGATTGGGGGCAGTAGGAGAAGGGGATGACCGAGGATGGGATGGCTGGATGGCCTCACGGACTCGATGGACATTAATCTGAGTGAACTCCAGGAGATGGTGATGGATAGGGAGGCCTGGCGTGCTGTGATTCATGGGGTCGCAAAAAGTCAGACACGACTGAGTGACTGAACTGAACTGAACTGAACTAGCAAATTAATGGAACCCAAAATGGAGGTTCAAAATTGGGAAAGGAGTATGTCAAGGCTGTGTACTGTCACCTTGCTTATTTAACTTTTATGCAGAGTACATCAAGTGAAATGCCAGGCTAGATAAAGCACAAGCTGGAATCAAGATTTCTGGGAGAAATACAAACAACCTCAGATATGCAGATGATACCACCCTTAAGGCAGAAAGTGACAAGGAGCCAAAGAGCCTCTTGATGAAGGTGAAAGGGGAGAGTTAAAAAGTTGGCTTAAAACTCAACATTCAAAAAACAAAGATAATGGCATCCGGGTCCCATCACTTCATGGCAAATAGTTGGGGAAACAATGGAAACGGTGACAGACTTTATTTTCTTGGGCTCAAAATTCACTGCAGATGGTGACTGCAGCCATGAAATTAAAAGATGCTTGCTCCTAGGAAGAAAAGATATGACCAACCTAGATAGTATATTAAAAAGCAGAGGCATTCCTTTGCAGCAAAGGTCCATCTAGTCCAAGCTACAGTTTTTCCAGTAGTCATGTATGGATGTGAGAGTTGGACCATAAAGAAGGCTGAGCACTGAAGAATTGATGCTTTTGAATTGTGGTGTTGGAGAAGACTCTTGAGAGTCCCTTGGACCATGAGGAGATCAAACTAGTCAATCCTAAAGGAAATCAGTCCTGAATATTCATTAGAAGGACTGATGTTGAAGCTGAAGCTCCAATACTTTGGCCACCTGATGCCAAGAGCCAACTCATTAGAAAAGACTGTGATGCTGGGAAAGATTGAAGGCAGAAGGGGACAACAGAGGACAAGATGGTTGGATGGCATTACTGACTCAATGTACATGAGTTTGAGCAAGCTCCAGGAGATGGTGATGGACAGGGAAGCCAGGTGTGCTGCAGTCCATGGGGTTACAAAGAGTTCGGACACGACTGACCAACTGAACAAAGCAGAACAAACAATGTGGAGGTGATTGAACCTTGAATCTATAGCTAGTTGGTCAGAAGTACAGGTGATAACCTGGGCTTGCAAATGGTATCAGAAGTTATAGGAGGAGCAGGTAAGGCAATCTTAGATGGTTGACCTTAACCTTGGGATTAATCCTCCCTGGGATGCTATCTCCAGATAGACAGTGTCAGAATTGAGTTAAATTGCAGGAAACCCAGCTAATGTCTGTAGCATTGTAACACTGCTAAATTGTAGCACTCAGCTCCTCATACTTTAGAATTGGGTATCCAAGACCCTCGGGCTACCTTAAGTAAAGTTTGTTACTGTTAAGTAGATTCCTCTGGTGCCCTCTCTGGAACAATCAGAGTTTAGAATTCTGTCCAGTGATTAACTTCTCTCTTTCCTAATAGAGAGTGGAGAGGGGAAATCTTCAAAAACTTATATCTTGCTTTTAGGCAAATAGGGAAGAGGGCAGAAAGATTTTCTTGTATCTGCTTATTCTTAAACACACTCAGCTCAAAATAATTCTATGCTATAGTAGCATATTTGGGAATGACATATTCTGCTACCTATCATTTATGTGTATACGTTTGTGTGTGCACAAAGAGGAAGGTACAGGCAAACATCAAATATGGCAAAAATATTAACAAATGTGGACAAAAGATATATGGCTGCTCATTGAAATATTTCTTTTACTAGAAGGCATAAAATTTTTCAGAATAAAAAATTGGGGGAAATGTATCATGATCAGTTTAGATTCATCCCAGAAATGAAAATATGTTTCAACTTTAGAAAAACTATACTGTGATTCTCAAAATCTAGAGATTGATGGAGGGAAAAACATAATGATTTTACCACATTCAGGAAAAGCATATAATAAATTTGATTCCATTTATGATTAATTGATTAATTTTTTTAAAAAAATCTTAGGAAATTTGTATTAGAAGAGAACTTTCTTCATTTGATTAAAGATCTCTACTTAAAATCTATAGCCAGCATCATTCTGAATGGTGAAAATACCATTAAGGTAAAAATTGAAGGTCCTGGCAAATTAAACAAGGAGGAAAAAAAATACATATTTTCAAAAGGAAGAAATAAAATTGTCATTTGATGCAGAATATGACTATCTATGTAGAAAACCCAGTAGGCACATCAGTTTCTGTCAATGTAGTGTGCTACTAATAACTAGAAAGATATTCTTCTTTAAAAAATAAATATAAATTTTGGAAAATATAATAAATATATCTAAAGAATATAAATTCTGAAATAGATGGGGAAACAGTAGAGACAGTGTCAGACTTTATTTTGGGGGGCTCCCAAATCACTGCAGATGGTGACTGCAGCCATGAAATTAAAAGATGCTTACTCCTTGGAAGAAAAGTTATGACCAACCTAGATAGTATATTCAAAAGCAGAGACATTACTCTGCCAACAAAGGTCCGTCTAGTGAAGGCTATGGTTTTTCCTGTGGTCATGTATGGATGTGAGAGTTGGACTGTGAAGAAGGCTGAGCACCGAAGAATTGATGCTTTTGAACTGTGGTGTTGGAGAAGTCTCTTGAGGGTCCCTTGGACTGCAAGGAGATCCAACCAGTCCATTCTGAAGGAGATCAACCCTGGGATTTCTTTGGAGGTAATGATGCTAAAGCTGAAGCTCCAGTACTTTGGCCACCTCATGCGAAGAGTTGACTCATTGGAAAAGACTCTGGTGCTGGGAGAGATTGGGGCAGGAGGAGAAGGGGATGACCCAGGATGAGATGGCTGGATGGCATCACGGACTCAGTGGACGTGAGCCTGAGTGAACTCTGGGAGATGGTGATGGACAGGGAGGCCTGGCACGCTGTGATTCATGGGGTCACAAAGAGTCGGACACGACTGAGTGACTGAACTGAACTGAACTAAACTGAAGGGCCAAAACAAAGAGGAGAGTTAAAGACAGGCAACAGCAGAAGTGATGCTGTAGCTGTATGGAATTGAGGTGCATTTCTTGATTATCAAGAAGCTTAGGATCTAGAAGACAAGGAAAAGATGTGAGGCTTTGAGTTCATATGAAGGAAAAGGTTAGAACTAACAGCTTTCTTGTGAAGCCTAGACTCTTAATGGGCTGTAACCTGCATAAAAAGGTGGATTATAAAACATTATCTATCAGATCAGGGAATGACAGGTCTCTTGTCTTCCTAGGGCTAGCATCTAGGTGAAAAAATGATTCTCCCCAGAGAGCATATACCTGTGTTCACACACATTTGGAGTTTGAATTTATACCAACTATGTCATCAGAGAACAAGTAGAGTGAGAAATCAACATAAAAATTATCCCAAGATGGTGGTTATGTAAGCATAAAGAAATGCACATATTGACTGGGAGAATATACCGCTTTCAAAACACCCAGGGTTCTACAAATTATGCCCTGCCAAACAGGAGCTCACATACAGGGATAAAATTCTTGATAAACAGAAGCCACTAGGCCCAATCAAAAACAAACTTAATGCCCTAAAAACTTGAGATAATAGAATTATCAAATACAGGTTCAAATTAAAATGATTAAATACTTATAGTAAGAATTTATATTTATTCATAAAATTAAAATCTCAGCTGACAAGTTAATAGTAATTAGGCACCAATAAAGAGATCATTTATAAAATGGAAGACTGAGCTCAAGAAGTTAACCCAAATTCATCAAAATAATTAAGTTGTTAGAAAGAGAAGTAATGAGACAGAAAGACAGAATGAGAAGATGAAACATACACGTTATTCATTTAAACATGGTTTGGAATGCAAGATTAGAGAATTGGGACTAGCCAAGAACTCTCTAGAATTGACAAAAAGATATGAGTCACCAGAATAAAGAACCTTTGAATTTGTTATTCCAAGGGAAGATAAATAAAAAGAAATCCACAACTAGCATTATGAATATGTGGTGGTGGTGGTTTACTTGCTGTTGTGTCTGACTCTTTTTCAACCCCTTGGACTGTAGCCTGCCAGCTTCTTCTGTCCATGGGATTCTCCAGGCAAGAATACTGGAGTGGGTTGCCATCTCCTCCACAGGATCTTGCTGACTCAGGGATCAAACCTGGATTTCCCGCACTGCAGGTCGATAGCTTACCTCTGTGTCACCAAGGAAGCCCTCATAATGAATATGTAGAATAGCAAAAACCGTAAAGGAATTAGAAAGAAAGTATTGTGTTTTAAGATAGAATTAATTAGACTAACTCCAGATATATCAATGTCAACAATTGAAAGCAGAAAAGTATTGAATAATATCTTCAGATCCAGCAAAGAATGATGAAGGTGAACAAAAAACCATTCAGATGGACATAGTCTAAATGAGTTTACTTTTAACACTCCTGGAAGAAAATAAAAAACAAACCTAATTTTCAGATGGAACAAAGAATGAAGGTTGAACAGCCACAGATAGACATAAGCTGAATGAGTTTACTTTTGACACTCCAGGGAAAAAAAGCAAACTTAGGAGTAAGTGTTGAGATTTATAAAAGAATTACAAGTGAGATCTCAGGCAATGAAGATAAATCTTCATAAAGATTAACAACATAAACAAATAGTATTAATAATTTTGGCAATGATGAATTCTGATGGTAAAATTAAAATTATGAAAAATGACATGTAAGATAGGAAAAAAATGATCAGAATTGAAAAGTCTATCACTTATAATTTAGGACTTTAAGGAAGCACTAGTGGTAAAGAACCCACCTGCCAGTGTAGGAGATGAAAAAGATATGGGTTTGAGCACTGAGACAGGAAGATTCCC
Source organism: Budorcas taxicolor (assembly GCF_023091745.1). Classification (NCBI taxonomy): domain Eukaryota; kingdom Metazoa; phylum Chordata; class Mammalia; order Artiodactyla; family Bovidae; genus Budorcas; species Budorcas taxicolor. The sequence goes on along the minus strand of NC_068918.1, from coordinate 73,468,675 downwards.
TAAAGTAGGAAATGGCAACCTGCTCTAGTATTCTTGCCTAGAAAATTCCATGGACAGAGGAGCCTGGCAGGCTATAGTCCGTGGGCTGCAAAGAGTCAGACACAACTGAACAACTGAACATATTACCTGAATAATATCTTCAGATCAAATGAAGAATGATGAAGGTGAAAAAAAATTAAGATAGACATAATCTGAATAAGTTCACTTTTAACACTCCAGGAAAAAAATAAAAATAAAAAGCAAGCGTTAGGAACTCACACAGAAGTTAAAAATATTAACTTTAGATTCTATATAAATATACACATAAAATTTTTGAAGGAAACATCAAAAATAACTTTTGGTAAACAAATTTCTGATGCATTTTTCAGAATATATAAATCCTATAATCACTCTTGGCTGAGAGCTTAACATTCAGAAAACTAAGATCATGGCATCTGGTCCCATCACTTCATGGGAAATAGATGGGGAAACAGTGGAAACAGTGTCAGACTTTATTTTGGGGGGCTCCCAAATCACTGCAGATGGTGACTGCAGCCATGAAATTAAAAGACGCTTACTCTTTGGAAGGAAAGTTATGACCAACCGAGACAGCATATTCAAAAGCAGAGACATTATTTTGCCAACAAAGATCCGTCTAGTCAAGGCTATGGTTTTTCCAGTAGTCATGTATGGATGTGAGAGTTGGACTATGAAGAAGGCTGAGCACCGAAGAATTGATGCTTTTGAATTGTGGTGTTGGAGAGGACTTTTGAGAGTCCCTTGGACTGCAAAGAGATCCAATCAGTTCATTCTGAAGGAGATCAGCCCTGGGATTTCTTTGGAAGGAATGATGCTAAAGCTGAAACTCCAGTACTTTGGCCACCTCATGCGAAGAGTTGATTCATTGGAAAACACTTTGATGCTGGGAGGGATTGGGGGCAGGAGGAGAAGGGGGCGACAGAAGATGAGATGGCTAGATGGCATCACTGACTTGATGGACGTGAATCTGAGTGAACTCTGGGAGTTGGTGATGGACAGGGAGGCCTGGCGTGCTGCAATTCATGGGGTCACAAAGAGTCGGACACAACTGAGCGACTGAATGAAATGAACTGAACTGATGATCACTCTACAAATCTAATTTTTAAGAGTAATAACTGTGATCAAATTACAACAGAATAAATCCAAATGGATCATAAACAAAATAAATGACACTGATTTTCATTGGTAATCAAAGGAATTTAGATGGAATCAAGACAGTCTGATGCTTTCAAAGGTGGAAAAGACATGCAGATATGGAAATATTTGGAAAGCAGTTTGCTAGTATATAATAAAATAGAAAAAACATAGCCTGTGATGAGCAATCCTATTTACAGTATATAGTTTGGAGAAACTTTTGTGAATGTGCACAAGGATGTACAGTATAGAATGACTTGTACAAGTCAAAATTTGAAAACAACACAAACGAGAATGGTGTTGGAACTCCTTATAGTCGAGTACTATTGAGACACTTGGAGAAGGCAATGGCACTCCACTCCAGTACTCTTGCCTGGAAAATCCCATGGACGGAGGAACCTGGTGGGCTGCAGTCCATGGGGTCGCTTGGAGTGGGACACAACTGAGCGACTTCCCTTTCACTTTTCACTTTCATGCATTGGAGAAGGAAATGGCAACCTGCTCCAGTGTTCTTGCCTGGAGAATCCCAGGGATGGGGGAGCCTGGTGGGCTGCCGTCTCTGGGGTCCCACAGAGTCGACATGACTGAAGTGACTTAGCAGCAGCATAGAGACACTAATGAGACTGCAATAGCTACGTGACACATCCACACAGATAAATCTCAGAATACTAAGTGGAGTAAATGAAGTGGACCACTACATAGGTCAACACATACCATATTATGGCATTTATTCAAATTAAAATAAATGTTCACAAACAAGTATCTGGATATATATAATAGTAGCAATTGGTTCTCTAGTATATGAAGGGAAAGTGGACAATGGAGCAGGCGCCATTTGCAAAAGACCTTAGCTATATTTGTAATGCTTTTTATCCTATCTTTGTAAAAACAAACAAATATAATTAAATGTTAAACATCGCTAATTCAGGATGGTGGGAATATAGGCATTTGGTGTTTTCATTTAACTGTTCCAAATTTTTTTTATTTCTAAAATTAATTAATTTTATTTTCCTGGTTCAAGATGGTGGAGTAGAAGGATGTGTGTTCATCTCCTCCTGTGAAAGCACCAAAATCACAACTAGCTGTTTAACAGTCATTGACAGGAAAACCCACCAAAGAAAGATACCCCACATCCAAAGACAAAGAAGAGGCTGCAGCAAGATGGTAGGAGGGGGCACAATCACAATAAAACCAAATCCCATACCCAATGGGTGGGTGACCCACAAATTGGAAAACAATAATACCAAAGAAGTTATCCCACTGTTGTGAAGAAGTCTTCCCACTGTTGTGAAAAATAATACTAAAGAAGATCGTCCCAGCCTGGGGATTGACAAAAGGACTGGGAATCATGAAGGAATCAGACCTTGAAGGCCAGTGGAAATTGATTATAGGACTTCCACAGGACCTGGGGAACCAGACACTTCAGTCTTAGAGGGCACAAAGAACATCTTGCTTGCACCAAGACCCAGAGGAAAGGAACAGGGCCCCACAGGTTGTTGTTCAATTGATAACTTGCACCTGACTCTGTGAGCCCATGAACTGCAGCATGCCAGACATCCCTGCCCTGTATTATATCCCGGAGTTTGCTAAAACTGATGTCCATTAAGTCAGTGATGCCATCCAACCATCTCATTCTCTGTCATCCTCTCCTCTTCCTGCCCTCAATCTTTCCCCAGCATCAGTGTCTTCTCCTATGAGTTGGCTCTTTGCATCTGGTGGCCAAAGTACTAGAGTTTTTGCTTCAGCATCAGTCCTTCCAATGATCATTCACGAGTTCCTTTAGGATTGACTGGTATGACCTCTTTGCTTGCTTTCCAAGGGACTCTCAAGAGTCTGCTCTAGCACCACAGTCCAAAAGCATCAATTCTTTGGTACCCAGCCTTCTTTATGGTCCAACTGTCACATTAGTATGACTACTGCAAAAGCCATTGCTTTGAGTATATGGACGTTTGTTGGCAAAGTGTTGTCTCTCCTTTTTAATACACTGTCTAGGCTTGTCATAGCTTTTCTTCCAAGGAGCAAGTGTCTTTTAATTTCATGGCTGCAGTTGCCATCCACAGTGATTTCTGAACCCCAGAAAATAAAGTTTGTCACTGTTTTCATTGTTTCCCCATCTATTTTTCATGAGGTGATGGGACCAGATGCCATGATCTTAGTTTTTTGAATGTTGAGTTTCAAGCCAGCTTTTTCACTTTCCTCTTTCACCGTCATCAAAAGTTTCTTTAGTTCCTTTTCACTTTCTCCCATTATGGTGGTGGTGTCCGCATATATAAGGTTGTTGATACTTCTCTTGATTCCAGCTTGTGATTCATCCAGCCAGGCATTTGGCATGGTGTACTCTGCATATAAGTTAAATTAGCAGGGTGACAATATACAGCCTTGACATACTCCTTTCTCATTATTGAACCAGTCCATTGTTCCATTTCTATTTCTAATGGTTGATTCTTGACCTGCATATAGGTTTCTCAGAAGCAGGTAAGGTGTTCTTGTAGTCCCATCTCTTTAAGAATTTTCCACAGTTCATTGTGATTCACACAGGCAAAGGCTTTAGCATAGTCAATGAAACAAAAGTAGATGTTTTTCTGGAATTCTCTTGCTTTTTCTATGATCCAACAGATGCTGGAAATTTGGTCTCTGGTTCCTCTGCCTTATCTAAATCCAGCTTATACATCTGGAAGCTCTTGGTTCATGTACTATTGAAGCCTAGCTTGAAGAATTTTGAGCATTACGTTGCTAGCATGTGAGATGAGCTCAACTGTATGGTAGTTTGAGCATTCTTTGGCATTGCCTTTCTTTGTGATTGGGATGAAAATTGACCTTTTCCAGTCCCATGGGCACTGCTGTTTTTCCGAATTTGCTGGCACACTGAGTGCAGCAATTTAACAACATCATCTTTTAGGATTTGAAATAGCTCAGCTGGGATTCCATCACCTCCACTAGCTTCGTTCTTAGTAATGTTTCGTAAGGCTCACTTGACTTCACACCACCAGATGTCTGGCTCTAGGTTGGTGACCCCACAGAGACTGAACCAAAACTACCTGCTAGTGTTGGAGTGTCTCTGCGGAGGCATGGGTTGGCAGGGGCTAACCACATGGACAGAGAAACTGCCAGCAGTAATCCTGGAAGGTCCCCCTTGGCTTAAGCCCTCTTGGAGTTCTCCACTAACTCTACAAAATAGCCCATAGACTCCAGAGCTGGGTCACCTCAGACCAAACAACTAAGAGGGAGGGAGCACAACCCCACCCATTAGCAGATAATTGGACTAAAGATTTGCTGAGCAAGGCCCTGCCCATCAGAGCAAGACCCAATTTTTCCCACCACCAGTCTCTCACATCAGGAAGTTTACACAAGCCTCTTAGCCTCATCCATCAAAGGGGAGACATAAGCAAGAAGAACCACAACTCCACAGTGGTTAGGACAAAAACCACATTACATAAAGTTAATCAGGATGAAAATGCAGAAAGTTATGTCCCAGATGAAGGGACAAGATAAAACTCCAGAAAAAGAAAAACTAAATGGAGATAGACAACCTTCCAGAAAAAGAATTGAGAATAATGATAGTGAACATGATCCAGGATCTTAAGAAAACAATGGAGAAGATGCAAGAAATGTTTATAAAATATCTAGAAGAACTAAAGAACAAACAAATAGAGATGAATAATATGTTAGAAGGAATCAATAATAGAATGAGGCAGGAGAATGAATAAATGGCCTGGAGAACAGAATGGTGGAAGTCACTGCCACAGAACAGAATATAGAAAAAATAATGAAAATAAAAATGAAGACAGGCAAAGAGACCTCTGAAAATGAAAGAGAGAGTTGCTCAGTCGTGTTCGACTTTTTGCAATCCCATAGACTATACAGTCCATGAAATTCTCCAGGCTGGAATACTGGAGTGGGTAGCCTTTCCCTTCTTCAGGGGATCTCCCCAACCCAGGGACTGAACCCAGGTCTCCTAAATTGCTGGCAGATTCTTTACCAGCTGAGCCACAAGGGAAGCCCAAGAATACTGAAGTGGGTAGCCTATCCCTTCTCCAGCAGATCTTCTTGATGCAGGAATTGAACTAGGGTCTCCTGCATTGCAGGTGGATTCTTTACCAACTGAGCTATCAGGGAAGCTGGGACAACATTAAATGCACTATATTTGCATTATAGGGGTCCCAGAAGGAGAAGAAAAAGAGAAAGGAACTGAGAAAATATTTGAAGAGTTAATAGCTGAAAACTTCCCTAAGATGGGAAACGAAATAGTCAATCAAGTCCAGGAAGCACAAAGAGTCCCAGACAGATTCAATAAATCCAAGAAGGAACACACCAAGACACAAAGTAATCAAACTGACAAAAATTAAAGACAAAGATAAAATATTAAAGGCAACAAGAGAAAAACAGCAAATAACATACAAGGGAACTCTCATCAAGCTATATGCTGATTTCTCAATAGGAACTCTACAAGCCAGAAAGGAATGGCATGATATATTTAAACTGATAAAAGAGAATAACCTACAACCAAGAATACTCTATCTAGCAAAACTCTCATTCAGATTTGATGGAGAAATCAAAAGCTTTCCAGACAAGAAAAAATTAATAGAATTTAGCATCACCAAACCAACTTTACAACAAATCCTAAAGGAGCTTCTTGAGGCAGGAAACACAAGACAAGGAAAAGACCTACAGAAAATAAACCCAAATCAATAAAGAAAATGGTAATAGGATCATATGTATCAATAATCACCTTAAATGTAAATAGATTAAATGTACCAACCAAAAGACATAGTCTGGCTGATTGGATAAAAACATGTGCATGTATGCACTTCCACTTACCATATCACTCTGCTTGACCCCCCCCCCCCCCCCGCCTACAATTATATGTAATTATTTTATATTGTTAGGTTAACCACGTTTCCATTACAGCTTGAAACTGTAATGATCTTTTTTTTTGGTCTGGCTATTGATTGTGAAAAATGATAAATGTCTTGTACTATTGTAATTTTTGCTTAATACAATAATTGTATTATCATTGATAAATAGAAAATATTAGAATTCTATATCAATAAAACAACCATTTAATTAAAAAATCTTTAATCATTTTTAAAAAAATTCAGACGCATATCAGAATTACCTTGGAACTTTCTGAAAAATATAAATATAAATGGCCAGGTATTGCTTTTTTTCATCCAAAGCACCAGTTATGTTTCTAATGAGCAGCCATATTTAAAAACAACTGGACTACATAATTGAAGAGGGAAACGGCAACCTACTCTAGTATTCTTGCCTGGAGAATCCCAGGGAAGGAGGAGCCTGGCAGGCCATGGTCCATGGGGTCACGGAGAGTTGGACACGACTGAAGCAACTAAGCACGCATGGACTATATGATGATCTTTCACTTGTATCCAGTATGTTTCACATTTTCTACTTCATATAGTTGTAATAACTAATTTTTGTTGATGATGTTCATACCTTTGAAATTGTAAACTCTTCTATCATTTTGGACTTTATGTGCTAAATCAAATTACACATGGTTCTCATTAGACAAATAGATATGTGAAATATGAGTAGGAGAAATATAATGATGGCTATTGAGAGTTTCCTGTTGGCAGTGGTAGTGTCTCTTAGAATACTTAGGGCCAACATCTGCTCCCCTACAGGCAGGTGGTAAGGAGGTTAACATGTTGTCACAAGAACTAACCTACAAGTAAGAGAAGTTCATCATATCCTACATTTTCAAGACATAGACCCTCAGACTGGTAACTGGATCTCAGCATTTATTCAGTGTAATTGTTTAGTCCAAACAACTTCTACTTCCTGTTTGAAACCCCCAGAGTCATGAAGACAAGTCTTTTTACTTATCAATCAATTTCAGAGTCAAGTAACCATTTGGAGACATTTATATTAAGGTAACCAGTTAAAAGCTGAAGCCAAACTATCACTCAGGCACTAAATGAAAAAGAGAAACAAGGAACCTCTGCTTCTGCACACGATGCAGTAACAAATACCAAAATTCTGACGATGTTCAACAACTTAAAAACTGGATGAAATGCATGAAATAATTACCTTTAAGCACTAGACAGCAAGCAGAATCAGAGTGTGATCTCTCAGAAAAGGAGTCAAACATGGTGAGCATTTAATTACTTAGGATATCTGCTTAGAAAGCACTATCTGAAGCACTAGAAGAGAAAACAAAGAATAACATGGTAGAATTGCTGTTTGAGAAGATTAAATGCTTTTGAAGAAAATATCAGTGACTTGAAAACAATAATATAGATTGTGCAAACTAAACACAGAGAGAAAAAAACAAAAAAAAATTATCTTTTAAAAAAAATTTAAAAGAACAGCTTCTTAGTGACTTCTGAGACAATATCCTGTCTGATATACTGTAATTGAGGTTTTGGAAGAAGGAAATGGCTAGAGAAAAACATATGAATAAATTATATAGAAAAACTTTCCAACTGTAATGGAGATTATAAATTCATAATTTTAAGAAAATTAGCAAAACTCAAGCAGAAGAAACAAAGAAAAACTACATCAAGGTGCATAATAATAAAACTGCTAAAAAACCAATGATAGAGACATTTAAAACAACTGGGGAAAAAGAAATGAATAAAGACCTCATGTCAGAAAAAAGAAGGAAGCTAAAAAATAGTGTATAACATTTTCAATTTCCAAAAGAAAACATCGCCAGTCTAGAATACTATATTCAACAATAATATCTTTCTAAAGTAAAGGTGAATTATATGAGATTTATCTCAGGAATGCAACAGTAGTTAAGTCTACAAAAATCAATCAATACAATATTTACACCTTAATAAAATTCAAGGGGATAAAGCCACATGATCATCTCGAGGGACACACAAAAAGCACTGACACATGATAAAAACACTAACAGATGGAGAATAAAAGGGAAATTTCTTAGCTTGGTAAATGACATCTGTGAAAAACCCATAGCTCGTATAACACTCAATGCTGAAAAACTGAAAGCTTTCTTCTTAACCTCAGGAATAAGCCAAGGATGCCTACTTTCACCACTTAAATTCAACATTTTACTAGAAGTTCTATAAAACAATAAAATAATTTTGAAAGAAATTAAGGAATACCTAAATAAATGGAAAGACATCATATGTCCTTGGATTGAAATAATACTATTAAGATAACAATACTCTCCAGAGGGATCTGTAATCAATGCAATCCCTATGAATATGCAGTGGCTTTTTTTTTTAAACCATTATAAATGCAAATCAAAAATACAATGAGATAACACTTCATACCCTCTAGAATGGTTATAACTTTTAAAAAAGGGAAGTAACAGGTGTTAGCAAGGTTATAGAAAAATCAGAACCCTCCTGCATTCCTAGTGTGAATATAAAACAGTGCAGTCACTGTTTCCATAGTGATGGAAAACAGTTTGGTGGTTCCTCAAAACATTAAACATAGTATTAGCATATGATCCAGCAATTCACTCTTAGGTATACATTCAAAAGAATTGAAAATAGAGACTCAAATAAATACTTGTACATGAATGCTCATAGCAGCACTATTTACAATAGCCAAAAGATGGAAACAACCCAAGTTTCCATCAATGAATGAATGGACAAACCAATCACAATATATCCATACAATAGAGGATTAGCTGTAAAAAAGAATCATTACTGATATGTGCCTTAATAATGTACTGATGTACAATAATGTACTGATATGACAGACTCAAAAATGTCATGCTACATGAAAGAAGTCAAACGAAAAATGTCACATTTCATATGATTCTATTTATATGAAATAATCACAATAAGTAAGTGTGTGGCCACAGATTAGTGGTTGCTAGGGGCTAGGGCATAAGAAATGGGTTATTGCTTAATGGGTCTCCTCTGGGGGAGATGAAAATGTTCTGGAAGAGCAGACAGAGGAGATAGTTGGATAACACTGTGAGTATACTAAACGCTACTGAATAGTACACTATTAAATGGTTAATTTTATGTGTTTTACCTCAGTAGTGACAAACAAATAAATAAAACTTTTCCCCAGTTGCAAAAAAGGTGAGAATTTTATCAAACAAAATCTGAGAGAATTTACATCACTATAAAATCTCTGTAAATCAGTAATGGAAAGCCTGCTCAACCTCATATAGAATGTGTGTGTGTGTGTGTGTGCGTGTGTGTGTGCATGTGTACATCAAAAAACCCTATATCTAGTTTCATATTTAAGAGATAAAACCTAAACTCCACTTAAAATCAGGTATAAAGTAAGGCTTCTACTTTCTCTGCTTCTAATTCAACATAATTCTAAAGAGCCTACTCAGTGGAATAAGGTTAAAAAAAAGAAAAAATTAAAAGCATATGGATTTGGGGGAAAAAAATCTGTCTTTTTTTGTGGATATATAATCATGTATGTAGCAAATTCCAAAGAAACCACAAGTTACAAAAACTAATGAGTGAATTTAGCAACATCCTAAGATACAGGATAAATCAGTTTATCCTAGTATTTATCCAAATACTAACAAAATTTAATTATATTTCTAAATACTAACAAAAATCAATTGGGAAATGAAAATTTTAATATCAAAGTTTATTTCAGAAAAGTATTAATAACATGGAATAGTTGGGAATAAATTTAATGAACTATGTGCAAGTCCTATAAAATAAAATGTGAAAACACTGCTGAGAAAAAAGATTTGAAAACATAAATAGATATACCAGGGTTATGAATTGAAACACTCCATATTAAGATATCCATTTTTCCCAAAATAATCATCAGTATATCACAACCTCATTCAAAACCCCAGCAACTTCTTTTTGTAGAAATTGATAAGTATATCCTAAAATTTTATACAAATGCAAAAGTTTCAGTAAAATAATTCTAAAATGGAAGAACAAAGTTGTAGAACTTACCCTACTTGGTTTTTAAGACATTATATTAATAATATAAAAGTCAGCAAGACAATATTGGTGTAAAGATAGAAATATAAATCAATGATAACAGAATATCAATGATAACAATGATAACAGACTTCATTCTGTTATCATATTAGACATACATATGTAGTCAACTGATTTTTTGGAATGCTAACTGAGAAATAAAAGCCTTTTTAACAAATGGTGCTTGCATAAGTGGACAACCATATTTTAAAAAGTTAATAAAGAGCCACAACCCCTTATCTCACAAAGAAAGGCTAAAACTTTTAGGAATAAAATACAGGAACCTTGGGTTCCCACTCTTGGGCTGGACAAAACTTTCTTAGCGAGAACACAAAAAACATAACAGAAAAATTAATAAATTCAACTTCCTCAAAATTTAAAACTTCTGCTATTTGCAAGATAACAGTAAGAAAATGAAAAGTTAAGCTACATTCCAAGAAAAAATATTTGCAATATATACATTGACAAAGGACTTATATCCAGAATTGATAAAGAAATTTTACAATGTAATTATAAGCCAACCTAATAAAAATGAGCAAAATATTTTAGCAAACTAATGATGTTACTAAACACATGACAAATAAGCACATAAATGACTAATAAGCACATGAAAATATGCTCAATATCATTAGCCATCAGGAAAATAAGATTTTAAACTAGAGACACCACTAGAAACTCACAAAATTAAAAAGACAAGGGACATTCTTGGCGGTCCAGTCATTAATACTCCATGCTCCCAATGCAGGGGGCACAGTTCAATCCCTAATCTGGGAATTAACATCCCTGCATTCCACAGGGAGATCCTTTAAAAAAGACTATCAATACCAAGTGTTGGAGAATCACTAAGGATATAGAACAATTGCAACTCTCACTTCACTGCTAGTAAGGGTGTAAAATGGTACAATTATTTTGGGAAATAGTTTGCAGTTTCTAATAAAGTTAACTTATTCTTAAAAATACAAGCCACTAATTCCATTTTTAAGTACTAACACAAGAAAAAAAGAAAACAAAGATCTGTATGTAACATCTTGATTTAAAATTGCCCCTCCCCCAAAAAATAAAATAAAATTGCCCCTAACTGGAAACAACCCCATAATTTATTAACATGTAAATGTGCAAGATAATGGTAGCAATATACATCCATATAATGTAATATTACTCCCTAATAAAAAGCAATAACCTTTCATTACATAGAATATCATGGATGAATCACACACACACACACACACACACACACAATGCTGAGTGAAAGAATATAGGTACAAAAGTACATACTGCTTAATTCTATTTATATGAAGTTCTAAAACAGGCAAAACTATAACTCTTTCTGTAAAACTATACAGAGAGAAGATTAGTTTCCGGAGGCTAGTACTGGGTGCTGAGATTGATTATAAATGGCAAGAAGAAATTTGGGAGATGATGAAAGATTTACTTTCATGAAGTTTACACAGATCTACACATTTGTTGAAACTCATTAAACTCTTCTGTTACAATTGTGTATTTTATCTTATGTAAAGTTGCTTTTAAAAAGTAAGAAAAGCAAAGGACATATATATTTAACACTACTTATGGAGTTAGGGCCCCCAAGAATGAGTGAATATTTAACAACTGCAGGGGATTTTTTTTCCATGCTGTCTTTGCCATTTCAGAAAATCCAGGGTACATTTCTTCCTGGCAGACAATCTGGAGCAAGAGGGAGGAAGCCATTCCTTGTCATAAAACTTTACATCATCTGATTTCCAATTACCTCATCAATTAGGGAGGAACTTCCAGGAAACCCATAAGAGCAGAGATCAGAATCAAATCCAAGAGAAACTTTTAATTCATCATGAAAGGAAATCTCAGAAAATCGACTTGGCTGTGAACAAAAAAGTGCACAGGGCCCTATATCATGCTTTTAATAATCAGACACACTAGGAGTATCTTTTTTGAATATTACAAATCAAAGGTGAGGGCTGTGGCATTTCAGAAAGAAAACTCTAAATCACCTGTAGATAAGAGACTCTTACAACAATCTTTGACCTTTACCATTCCTCAGAAATCTCAACCACTGAACCCCAAGGGGCTTAGAGGACAACACTGAGTCAACAGAAACATAACTGTCAGGATAAAAAGAGAATTCCTCCCTTATGCTGCTTCTTGCAGGAGGTGAGGAGTTTTTGTTGCCAGAGAAATTAGAAATTATTCTATCTCCAATTGACAAATTAGTTGATTTAATAGACTTAAAGCCGATGTACCTATTTACTTAAGAGTATGATTTTAAGGTCTGATGAAAGTCTTAAGGATTCTAAGCAGAGATGCAAATTATTTTGAAGCCAGAGGGAAGAGGGCAGGGCACAGCCTATAAAAATATGACAGAGCCATAGGATGTAATGAAAACCAGTAAGAGCTAAATAGGCCCAAGATGGCACACAAATCAAATTCCACCAAACCTTGAGCCTCACTACACACTCTTCTTTTTTTATTACACATCAGTAAGCTAAGTGACACACCCACCAGCACTAATACAGTTCCAAGGCCAACCATCACAGTGGCCCAATTCCTGGAAATCCCTGCTCTCTTTCCCCAAATAGTTGGAATAATCCTCTCACTCATTAGTCTATGAAATGTCAGCCTATAAAAACTACCACACCATATTTTGGGGTCTCTCGACCTCTGAGATGGCTGAGACTCCATCTATGAAGTGTGTTTCTCTATATATAAATCTACTTCTTACCTATCACTTTGTCTCTTACTGAATTCTTTCCACACTGAGACACAGAGAACCAGAGCCTCAGTAAGTCCAGACGCCAGGTGAATGTTTAAATTAAAAGGCCATGGGGTCAAGTCCCAATCTAGATTTAGGCTCGGTTCAAGTCCCAGGTCATTGGTTCAAGTCTCAATCAGAAGTGTGATTTCAATTCCAATTGGTTTCCATCACTGACTTGGGACTGTGTGGGGTAAAAAGAGTGGGGCTGGACTTGAGTCAGAGATCAGAATGCTGGCTCTGTCACATGCTGGAGTATCACCTGGGGAAGTCACTTGACTTCTTGTATTTCATTTTCATTTGAAAATATGTCTTCCTAGACCAGGGTCTGTAGAAAAGGAACTAGAACCTGCACACAGAACACACAGCATGTAGGAGGGCTGAGTGTGTGGACCTTGAGGTTATGGGTAAAGTCAGGGCTGCAGGACTACAGGGATGAAGTAAGGGGTGTGGCTCAGAAATGAAGTCTCTTGCCAGGAAATTTCCACAGATAACCCTGTGAATAATCTGTAGATGAGTGTGGCTGGCTTAAAGGATCTGACCAGGTAGACAATCAATACAACAATTCAGGATCATGCTGAGGAATAAACAAGAGCATAAATGCCTATCACACTGGCTGGCACAAAAGAGCACTCAGAAACAAACTTCAGGTGTTTGTTATGGGCTGAATTGTGTCCCTCCACCATCCACCCAGCTCATTTAACTTATATGCAGAGAATATCATGTGAAATGCTGAGCTGGATGAAGCACAAGCTGGAATCAAGATTGCCAGGAGAAATATCAATAACCTCAGATATGCAGATGACACCACCCTAATGGCAGAAAGTGAAGAAGAACTAAAGAGCCTCTTGATGAAAGTAAAAGAGGAGAGTGAAAAAGTTGGTTTAAAGCTCAACATTCAGAAAACTAAGATCATGGCATCTGGTCTAATCACTTCATGGCAAATGGGGAAACAATTGAAACAGTGAGAGACTTTATTTTGAGGGGATCCAAAATAACTGCAGATGGTGACTGCAACCATGAAATCAAAAGATACTTGCTCCTTGGAAGAAAAGCTATGACCAACCTAGAAAACATATTAAAAAGCAGAAACATTACTTTGCCAACAAAGGTCTGTTTAGCCAAAGTTATGGTTTTTTCAATAGTCATGTATGGATGTGAGAGTTGGACTATAAAGAAACCTGAGCACCAAAGAATTGATGATTTTGAACTGTGGTGTTGGAGAAGACTCTTGAGAGTCTCTTGGACTGCAAGGAGATCCAATGAGTCTATCCTAAAGGAAATCATTCCTGAATATTCATTGGAAGGACTGATGTTGAAGCTGAAACTCGAATACTCTGACCAACTGATGCAAAGAACTGACTCACTGGAAAAGACCCTGATGCTGGGCAAGACTGAAGGCAGGAGGAGAAGGAGATGACGGAGGATGAGATGGTTAGATGACATCACCGACTCAAAGGACATGAGTTTGAGCAAGCTCTGGGATTTGGTAATGGACAGGGAATCCTGGCATGCTGTAGTCCATGGGGTCGCAAAGAGTCGGACATGGCTAAGTGACTGAACCGAACCCTCCACCCCAAAAATTCATATGTCGAAGAGACAACCTTAATATTTACCTCAGAATATGACTGCTTTGGGAGATTAAGCTGTTAAAGAGGTATTTAAATTAAAATGAGACCATTAGAGTGGGCCCCAATCCAATCTGACTGTGTCCTTATAGGAGAGAATTTCAATACCCAGAGACACCAAGGATTTGCAAGCACAAAGGGAAGGCCACGTGAGGACACCATAAGACAGCTGTCTGCAAGCCAAGGGCAGACGCCTCAGGAGAACCAAACCTGATGGCATCTTGATCGTGGACTTCTCAGCCTCTGGAACTATGAGCAAATTAATTTCTGCTGTATAAGCCATCCAACCTCTGCTGTTTTGTTATGAGAGCTCTAGCAAACTAATACAGTGTTCAATATGAACTGAGCCAAAAAGATGAGCTACCTGTTCAAGTAATAGGGAGTATGTATATTCTGAAGGAGATCAGCCCTGGGATTTCTTTGGAAGGAATGATGCTAAAGCTGAAACTCCAGTACTTTAGCCACCTCATGTGAAGAGTTGACTCATTGGAAAAGACTCTGATGCTGGGAGGGATTGGGGGCAGGAGGAGAAGGGGACAACAGAGAATGAGATGGCTGGATGGCATCACGGACTCGATGGACATGAGTCTGAGTGAACTCCGGGAGTTGGTGATGGACAGGGAGGCCTGGCGTGCTGCGATTCATGGGATCGCAAAGAGTCGGACACGACTGAGTGAACTGAACTGATTTGTAAAAAATATGAGAACCAGAAAAGCCACTTTCTCACTCACACTGTGGATTCTGTAACAACAACAACAACAAAAAAAAAACAATGTAAAGAATATTTGCTAATGTTCCTATCAATAATATGCTAAATAACTCATAAATATTCTTTAGAGTGTTCATAATACTTTAAAGTCTGCTCTCTAGGGAGTAGTCTAAGGCACAAAAAGATAAGGATGGAAGACGAAATCCAAGTATTTCTCTATGATAAATTGATGATATTCTAGAACTTTCTGGGAGTTGGAGTGTGAGCATGTCCGCCTGAGCCAAACTGCTACTTCCTCCACAATGCCCCTACTACCCTCAACAGGCTTGTCTAATGGTCCAAAGATACACACTAGATGGCTTTAGGGGGAAATCTGAACATCCTCTTCATTTTAATCAATAGAACAATGAACACAGGTTGTTCTGCCTGATGAATCAAGAAAAAAAGAACACAAACCAACAAATGTCCTGCTTTTACTTAGAAGAATAAGGTGAATTTTGGAATTCAAAACTGGGTAGATTTCATACTGGCAGCATCCTAGAACAGAATTCTTTTCTGCTTTGAATGGCAGGCTTTTAAAAGGGAACAGGGAAAGAAAATGGGACAATTAGGCAGAGAAAGACCCCACTGAGAAAAGGGATGATAAACAGCGGGCGGCCTCCTTGCTCCAAGGCTGCAACTCCTTCAGGTTTCTCTTTGGGGAGGGGTTAGGGAGGGGTGGGGAGTGGGAAAAACATCACAGATTGTCCCAGAGCAATGGCAGTCCTGGGTCGCTTGAGACAGCTCCCTTGGGGGAGAAATGTCTGCTTCTTGTGCTCCTGCTCTGACTGTGCCCCGGGCTCTCTAATCATGTGCATCAACATAGCCAGAACCGCGAAGGCATCTGGCATTTTCCAAACCAAGTGGGGCCAGTGAAAAAGCCACCTATCTATCATCCGTCCAGCCTGCAGGATAACTTATTTCTGTGAACCTAAGGGATGTTCCTTCAGAGTAACGTAGGTGACAGAAGAATACAAATGACCTGTTTACAGATGTCAGGGCTGAACAGAGCAGCTGGCTAGGTGGACAGCATGAAATGTTGACAGATTTTAATACCTTCCTGTCTAGCCATGGGAGTGTGTACACTGACTTGCAGACTCACCCACGACCTTGGAGGGGCATCTTCTTGGTTTCTCAGTCTACAAACAAAATAAACTTTAGTTAGTTATATAGAATAGAATTTATCTACCACTTATGGTTCCATTCTTCAACAAGTGATTGTGGAGAGGCAACTGTGCCAAGCACTGGACTAAGTGCAAAGGAATAAATCATGAATAATTCCAGCAACTCCCCTCTGCCCACCCTCTTGAGGTGACTAAGAAACACACCAGTACACCTGAGGACCCTGTGGTCTTAGAGATACAGTAGAAGCATCGTCCCTTGTGTAGGAGGAGAGTAGAGCAGGTTTAAGGGATCTGAAACACTCTAGAAAGGGAGACTTTTTAAGTACACATTTATTTATTTTGTCGCACTTAGTTGTGGCACACGAGATCGTCAATCTTCGTTGTGCCAGGTGGAATTTTCAGTTGTGGCATGCCAACTCTTAGTTGCAGCATGTGGGACCTAGTTCCCTGACCAGGGATCGAACCCGGGCCCTCTACATTGAGAGTGTGGAGTCATAGCCACTGGACCACCAGGGAAGTCCTGGGGGTGCTTAAAGTATTGAAGCAGCAAAAAGATGGTCACCAGTATGTTCAGGGTTGGCAGAAGTTCAAGATTTTTCCTTCCTTTTTTCCTTTTATATACTGTTTGGATTTTCTACAATGGGCTTGAATTATTTACTTAACTAGACAAATAGTCTGTGTTTATTCATCCTAAAATTATTGGGTTGGACTAATCAATTCTTGCCACCATCATCCTCCCCCAGCCCCCAAACACATACACCTATACACAGCTTCTCTCTTCTGTTATCTCAAACTGACCAGTAACACAGGGAGAATAAAGTTACATTTTCCTTGAAGTCTCAGTTTAGGGTGAATAAATTTGCCACCAAGTCTGTATCTCAGAGGCACACCTGTAACTCCAGAGCCTGTGCCGCTTGTTGACTCACCACACTCTTTTGTCCCTCAGAGACAAACAATCCTGTGCTTCTTAATTTCCCACAGGTTTGATGCTCTTCTATCTGGTCCTTACTTATCTTTCCCACCCTTAAGAGGTTCTCTTTATTGAGATAAAGATTCATAATGTCTTAAAAGAGAGGGTGCAGATTCAACAACTGTTTCCTTTGCTTCTTTTGTAATTTTTACATGAATTCAGTCAAAGTCAGTTCCTACTCAGCATGCTTAGTAACCTTTAACTAAATCGCCAATGACATTCAATAAGCAAAAGGTAGGACTCCAAACAAAGAGGTGGAGCTAATTAAACAAAGAGGGTCTCATTTAATAGTCTCTCCGTAGACTCACTGGCAGCCGTCAGTCAGTCCCTCAGGGTGAGTGAAATGATCAAGAGAAAGGAACAAAGTTTAAATAAATCAAAGAGAGTTCTCAAAATACAAATGGCAGTAAGAAGAAATGCAAGAAGATGAACTTTCCCTCCGGAGAGGCAGGGTGGAGTGGGGGAGAGCAGAAACCAGCCCCTGACTCCCAGGGGCTGACCGCTGAGCCCCATCCCATCAGGAGGGGCAGCCACCCCTCCTCCAGGCTGAGGAGCCCTTCCCTACAGGTCTGCTCTCATAGTTCTTTAATCACCTCCCCCGGTTCGCCAGGGCTGGAACAGGAGACCTGTGACACTCAGGCTCAAGACCACAAGCAGCCAGTTTGGGCTCGAGATTGCTCTTCTTCCAGATTTTCATTAGAAATTACTTCTTCCACACCCCAAATTGCAGCTTGCCTCTTTGCCACCCATTTTATGTTACAGTGGCTTTTCTCCTTTGACTCCAAATGTAACTTACCTGTGAGCACACAAAGCCACAAAAGCTTCTCAGAGAGGGGAGCATTTGCCCCCCCCGAAACGTATGGCTATGTCTGGACATTTTGGTTGCCACTAGCATCTTGTGGGTAGAAACCAGAGATACTCCTAAGCATACTACAGTGTTCGGGACTACCCCACAGCAAAGAATTATCCAGCCCCAATTGTCAACAGAGCCAAGGGTGAGGGACCCTGCCCTGGAGGAAGATTAGCTTTGGGGGCCCTTTTAGGTTCCTCAAGAGGAGGCATTCTAGAACCCAGCCTTCCATTCCACTAGCCAGACATCCTCCTCTTTAAAAAATAAAACAAAATTATGGAATTGAAGAACATAAATATTAAAATGGCCTCATTATACAGATGAGGAAGTTGAGGGCCCAAGGGAAGATGCAGTTTTCTCAAGATCAAACAGTGAGGCTGGGTTGTCTGGAAACTAATGTCCTATTACAGCGAAACTTGCCATTACTCTATCTGGCAGGCATTTTATTTTGAAAAGGAAACTAGGTTAGCCTGACCATACGCTCTGCACAGTTCTGCCCTGTGTCCTGCTGCCTTCAACTAACAATTCAACTTCATTCTTCAGGCAGATTTCAGAATTATTTTAATTGATTTGATGCCTGTATCTTTCTCTACTATAGAAAACACGGTTGTCATCCCTTGTATACCTGGATTATACTACTTCATTTAATTGTTTATTACCTCCCAAGGCAACATTTTCACTAGACTGACCCTTGCACAGTAAGACAGCCAGTGACATGCTGTAGCACTGTTGTGAGCTTTAGTTCTAAAGCGACACAAATTTGGATTCAGCATTTTGCCAATCTCCTTTTCAGTTGTCGTGATAGAAACTCACACTATCTTATTTAAAAAATGGAACTGTCTGACTCATTTATTTGGGAAGTTCATGGTTATTACTGGCTTCAGGAAAGGATGGATTTGAGGATTCAAACAATATCTCAGAATTTGTTTTCCCTTTCTCTGTTTTCTTCTATGGAGTTTATTTAAACCAAGACTCTCTCCCCATGTAACAAAGATGACCCTCCAAACCTCAGTTTCAGGCACTTGGAGTCCATACCTGTGGCCTTTTTGTCCCAGCATCTAAATAAGTCACCAGAAAGGTCTCTGTTTAGCCTCACCTAGCGAAGGAGTTGTGGGGGGGAGGCTCCTTTGTTCCTCAGGTTTATCACAATCACTTTGAGTGAGGAAAGGGGACCTTAAAGAAAAGAAGCATTCAGAAGCAGAGAAAATATTAACAGTTCATCCAATTTAGTAAGTGTTGACATCTCTCTCTCTGTTTGTCTCTGCCTCTCCATCTCTGTCTCTGTCTGTCTGTCTGTCTCTCTCTACATATATATATATATATATATATATATATATATGTATTCATACATACATATAAAGAGATGCTGGTTTGATCCTCAAGTAGAGAAGATCCCCTGAGGAGGGCAAGGCAACCCACTCCAGTATCTTGCCTGGAGAAAACCGTGGACAGAGGAGCCTGGTGGGCTACAGTCCATAGGGTCTCACAGAGTCAGACACAACTGAAGCGACTTAGCATGCATATATTTATACACACACATGCTGTGAAACTATCACTTCAATCAAGATAATGAACATATCCTTTCTCTCCAAATAAGTTCCTTCATGTCTGTTTGTGACTCCCCATATCACCTCTTCCCACTTTATTTCATTCCTCTCCCCAGGCAACAAATAATCAGCTTTCTGTCACTATAGATGATCATTTCCAATTGCTAAATTCTAAATAAATTGAATTATACAGTATGTCTTCTCTTCTGACTGGCTTCTTCCACTCAGCATAATTATTTTGAAATGTATCCCTATCATGAATACTTCCTTTTTGTAACTAAGTGGTATTCCATTGTAAGGATGTCCTACAAGTTGTTTATCCACTTCCTACTGATAGAAGTTTTGGTTGTTTTTAGTTTGGGGTTGTACTGGATTAAATTGAGTTCCGCAAAGACAAGCTTGGGTTCTAAGTCGCAGTACATGTGAATGTGAACTTATCTGGAAATAAGGTCTTTGCAGATGTAATCAAGCTAAAGATTTGGGGATGCCATCTTCCTGGATTTAGAACGGATCCTAAATCCAAAGAGTGGTGTCAAAAGAGAAAAGGTATTTGAGACATACAGAAATAAAGGGAAGAAGGTCATGTAATCACAGAAGAGAGCTGAGTTATACAGTTACAAGGCAAGGAATATCAACAGCCATCAGAAGCTGGAAGAGGTAAGGAAGGAGTCACCTCTCAAGGCTATCGAGGGTATGACTCTGCTAATGTCTTGATTTCAGGATTCTGGCCTCCAGAACTATAAAAGAATGCATTTCTGTTGTTTTTAGCCACAGGTGTGTTGTAGTGTGTTGTGACAGGCCTAAGAAACTAACATGGGGCTCTTACATATAAAGCTGCTAAAATTCTTGAACAATCTTTTGGGTCATTATATGCTTTCATTTCTCTTTAATAAATACCTAGAAGTTGAATGCTAGGTGATATGGTAAGTATATATTTAAAATTCTAAGAAACTGCCAAACTGTTTTCCCAAGTGGTTGTATCATTTTACATTCTGCTCAATAGCATATAAGAGTTTGAGTCACTCCATAGATACTTAGCATGGTTAGTCTTTTTAATTTTAGTAATAAATAGTCCACACAATTGCACTCATCTCACACGCTAGTAAAGTAATACTCAAAATTTTCCAAGCCAGGCTTCAGCAATACATGAACCGTGAACTTCCAGATGTTCAAGCTGGTTTTAGAAAAGGCAGAGGAACCAGAGATCAAATTGGCAACATCCACTGGATCATTGAAAAAGCAAGAGAGTTCCAGAAAAAACATTTATTTCTGCTTTATTGACTATGCCAAAGCCTTTGACTGTGTGGATCACAAGAAACTGTGGAAAATTCTTCAAGAGATAGGAATACCAGACCACCTGACCTGCCTCTTGAGAAACCTATAGGCAGGTCAGGAAGCAACAGTTAGAACTGGACATAGAACAACAGACTGGTTCCAAATAGGAAAAGGAGTACGTCAAGGCTGTATATTGTCACCCTGCTTATTTAACTTATATGCAGAGTACATCATGAGAAACACTGGGCTGGAAGAAGCACAAGCTGGAATCAAGATCACCAGGAGAAATCTCAATAACCTCAGATATGCAGATGACACCACCCTTATGGCAGAAAGTGAAGAGGAACTAAAAAGCCTCTTGAAAGTGAAAGAGGAGAGTGAAAAAGTTGGCTTAAAGCTCAACATTCAGAAAACGAAGATCATGGCATCTGGTCCCATCACTTCATGGGAAATAGATGGGGAAACAGTGGAAACAGTGTCAGACTTTATTTTTGGGGGCTCCAAAATCATTGCAGATGGTGATTGCAGCCATGAAATTAAAAGACGTTTACTCCTTGGAAGGAAAGTTATGACCAACCCAGATAGCATATTAAAAAGCAGAGATATTACTTTGCCAACAAAGTTCCGTCTAGTCAAGGTTATGGTTTTTCCAGTGGTCATGTATAGATGTGAGAGTTGGACTGTGTAGAAAGCTGAGCACCTAAGAATTGATGCTTTTGAACTGTGGTGTTGGAGAAGACTCTTGAGAGTCCTTTGGACTGCAAGTAGATCCAACCAATCTATTCTAAAGGAGATCAGCCCTGGGTGTTCTTTGTAAGGAATGATGCTAAAGCTGAAACTCCAGTACTTTGGCCACCTCATGCGAAGAGTTGACTCATTGGAAAAGACTCTGATGCTGGGAGGGATTGGGGGGCAGGAGGAAAAGAGGACGACAGAGGATGAGATGGCTGGATGGCATCACCGACTCGATGGACGTGCGTTTGGGTGAACTCCGGGTGTTAGTGATGGACAGGGAGGCCTGGCGTGTGGCAATTCATGGGGTCGCAAGGAGTCGGACACGACTGAGTGACTGAACTGAACTGAACTATTAATGATATTTAGCATTTTTTCATGGACTTTTATCCATGCCACACTTTTTTTTTGATGAAGTGCTGTTTCAAATCTTCTGCCCTTTTTTACTGCAATTTTTTATGTTCTTAGGACTTTTATATCTCTAGATACAGGTCCTTTATCAGATATGAGATTTACAAAATTGTGTTCCATCTTGTGGCTACTCTTACCGTCCACAGTGTCTTTATATAAACAGTAGGTTCAATTTTTGAAAAAGTTTAAATTCCCAGTATTTTCTTTCATGGATTGTATTATTAGTGTCATGTCTAAAAGAAATATCCCTAATTCAATGTCACAAATATTTCTTTCTTGCATGTTTTTTTTTTTTAGCTTTCTAGTTTGTGGTTTTATAGTATGTGCTAATTTTTTATACAGTTCAGGGTTCTTTTGTTTTGCAAATGCATATCCAATTTTCCCCATACCAGGTGTTGAAAGCCTATCTCTTCACCATTGACTTTCAAATTGACCACATAGGTAGGAGTCCATTTCTAGATTCTATCCAGTTTCATTGATTTATTGGTCTACCATCATGTAATATCATACTATCTTATTATTATACATTTTAATAAGATTTGGAGTCAAGAAGAAGCTCTCTGACTCTCTTTTTTAAAGTTATTTTGACTATTCTAGATATCTGCATTGCATTTCTACATTAATTTTAGAATCAACTTGTCAGTTACTACAGAAAAATTGTGCTAATATTTTGAATGAGATTGCATTGAACCTACAGACTGATTTTAGGAGAATGGCCATCTAAAAAAAATTGTATCTTTTTATTCATAGACATGGTATATCTCTCAATTTGTTTAGATCTTTTTAAATCTCTCTCAATGATGTCTTGTAGTTTTCCACACACAGATCTTATACAACCTTTGTCAATGTGATCCTTAAGCATCTGTCATGCAATGTTGAGTGGTTTTTTTTTTAATGTTAATTTCCATTTTTTTCCACGTATTATTGTATTTACAGTAATACCATTAATTTCCATAAATTGATTTTAGATTGTACAACCTTGTTAAACTCACACTTTACTTCTAGTAGGTTTTTTATAGATTTCATAGTTTCCTTATTAGAAGATCATGCCATCTGTGAATAAAGACAGTTTTTACCTGGTGGTTCAACTGGGAAAGAATTTACTTTCAAACACATTCAGGCTGTTGGAAGAATATGTTTAGCTGTAAGAGGTCACTTCTAATTCCTTACTTCATGGGCTTCCTCAACATGATTTCTTACTTTATCTGGCCAACAAGAATAGCCACCGTGAGTCTTTTTGGCAAAGAGGCTTATATAATTTAACATAACAATAAGACTGACATCCTGAAACCTCAGGGGAAGAAGGTTACATAAAAATATAAGCACTAGAAAGCAGATCACACAGGGTCTGCCTACCACAGATGGTGGCACAGGGTAGTAGTAACCTGGCTAAGTGTTCTGTGCTTGGGCATAGGGGCAGGTGTGGGGTGTGTGTGTGTGTGTGTGTGTGTGTGCATTTGTTTCTTTCTTTCTTAAGTAGAAGGAGAATAATCAGGCCCTCTCCACTATAGTTAATTCTGTTTACAATTTTCATCTCCCTGTTTCATAAATCAACATATGCGATGGTTAATTTTATGGGTCAACTTGGCTAAGCTATCAGACCCAGTCATTTAATCAAACACTAGTCTCAGTGATGCTGAGAAAGTATTTTGCAGATGTGGTTAACATTTATAAATCAGCTGACCTTAAATAAATGAGATTACCTTCCATAATGTGGGTGAACTTCATCCAACCAGTTGAAAGTCTTAAGAACAAAAACAGATTTCCAAAAGAAGAAATTCAGCATCAACTCCTGTCCGACTTTCAGCCTCCCAGTCTTCTCTACAGATTTCAAACTTTACAGACTTCACAATTACATGAACCAATTCCTTAAAATAAATCTCATATATATAGATATATCTCTTATATATATAGATAGATATAGATATAGATATATACACCCTATTGGTTTTGGTTCTCCAGAAAACTCTAACACAGCATACATTGGTTGACAATTTTCATCTACTGTTAGCTGCTTCTTCATTCTTTTCACTTTTGTGGATTTGTAACTCTCTATTGCCCCTTTACTATTGTTTTGATGCAGTCTTACAAGGAAAACTAAAATACAGCTCTGTGCTTTATCTTAAAGTGGATGTCAAGATATATTTTACTTTGTTGGGTAAACTTGAACCTCTAATGCAAATGGACTACATGCATGTATGTCTCTTTAGAGTTTTCTTTAAATAATGCTATTTATATGTAAACTGTAACGGAAAAAGAAAAAGACATACAAGTTATGGAATTCCAATTTCCAAATAAATTTCTTTAATACTTATGTAGGAAAACCAAGAGAGAGAAGCACAGATAGTTAGGCACCATAATTCATTCAGAGAGGTCAGCTATAATCGGGCAGAAACAGATGGCTACTTTGGTCTGTTTTGATGAGATACCCTGAGGAAATTTCATTTTCTTGACTCTTCATACAAAAAGCCAAGAAATTTGCAGCAGTTTTCCTACCCGTATAACGTATTTACAAGTGAGCATGAAAGTGTTAAAAAGCGAGCCATCGACTAGACTAGGCAATTAACCCAGCCACTGCTGCTAGTGTGCATGTGGAGACAGGAAAGCATTTATTTGGTGGTCAACAGAGAAAAGTAAACATTACTAAATAATGGCATGACTTTACTATTTTAAGCAGGAATGGCTTTTCTCTACCTGTTGAAGTGTCAAAATTAACATATCTATAAGCCCTTTTACTGCATTAACACAGAAAAAAGAAAGCTGGGTATCTATAGCAGCTTTGACAGGTATGTTGGCAGGCACAGAAGAAAGTCACACTTCTATTTCAGGATTACATGGCTCTGGGTAGGAAACAACAGGAAAAGAAGCAACGACCTAAGTACTTGGGTATATGTTCATACAAATTTTAAGTCTGAAAATCTAGTAATTATTGAGATACTGAAATTTTGTGCAATATTAATAACACTAATATTAAGTTCTTCCAATATAGAAGGAATGCTTCTAAGTGATTTTCATGTACCATCATGGCGACTTCTTATCTCTAATCTCTCTTGCTGCAGACTCTCCCTAGCGTAAAAGGTCTCAATAGAGTATGCTTATCAGACCAAACCAAGTCCCATTTTATTGGTCCTGTTTCATTCCTGCTTCAGCTCTAGAGACATCATGATATGACTGCCACTCTCCCATTGTACTTTATCTTAAATTTCCATTGATTCTATCCACTTGAGTTCACACAGACATGTACCTTTAACTCTTTCCCCTATCCAGTTTCAGTCTATTCTAGCCTTCATTACAATCCTTTCCAGACGGGTCCTTTAACATCAATTTAAGCCTGAGCCTTCTGCAACAACAGTTACTCTGTTTGTTCCCCATAAGGGAATGGTGACTTGATTTACTATTAAAGTATAGTTTATTTACAATGTTGTGTTACTTTCAGGTATACAGCGAAGTGACTCAGTTGTGTGTGTGTCCCTTTTCAGATTCTTTTCCCTCATGTTGTTCTTGTTGTTCACTCTCTAAGTCATGTCTTACTCTCTGTGACACTATGGACCACAACACGCCAGGCTTCCCAGTCCTTCGCTATCTTCCAGAGTTTGCTCAAACACATGTCCATTGAGTTGGTGATGTCAACCAACCATTTCATCTTCTGTCACCAACTTCTCCTCCTGCCCTCAATCTTCCCCAGCATCAGTGTCTTTTCTAATGAGTCAGCTCTTCACATCATGTGACCAAAGTACTGGAACCTCAGCTTCAGCATTAGTCCTTCCAATGAATATTCAAGGTTGAATTCCTTTAGGATTGACTAGCTTGTTTTCCTGTTGTCTAAGGGACTCACAGGAGTCTTCTCCAGCACCACAATTTGAAAGCATCAGTTCTTTGGTGCTGAGCCTCCTTTATGGTCCACCTGTCACATTCATACCTGACTACTGGAAAAATCATAGCTTTGACTACAGGGATCTTTGTGGGCAAAGTGATGTGTCTGCTTTTTAATATGCTGTCTAGTTTTGTCATAGCTTTTCTTCCAAGGAGCAAGCCTCTTACAATTTCATGACTGCAGTCCCTGTCTGCAGTGATTTTTGGATCCCAAGAAAACAAAACCTGTCCTTGTTTCCATTATTTCCCCATCTATTTGCCATGAAGCGATGGGCCCAGATGCCATGAACTTAAGTTTTTCGAATGCTGGGTTTTAATGTTGAGCTGGTATGTGTCAATGTTAATCGTTTAGTGGTGTCCAGCTCTTTGTGAGCCCATGGACTCTAGCCTGCCAGGCTCTTCTGTCCATGGAATTCACCAGGCAAGAATACTGAGTGGGTGGGCTTTCCCTTCTCAGGGAATCTTCCCAACCCAAGGATTGAACCCAAGTCTCCTGCACTGCAGGCAGAATCTTTACCATCTGAGCCACAAGGGAAGTCCTCTTTTCCTCATTGGTTATTACAAAATATTGAATATATTTCCCTGTGCTATACACTAGGTCCTTGCTGGTTATCTAGGTCTTTGTGTGTTACCTACACACAGCAATGTGCATCTGTTAATCCCAACATCCTAATTTGTCCTACTCTTCCTTACCCCACTGGTAACCACAAGTCTGTTTTCTATGTCTGAGGACTAATTCTGTTTTGTTTATATTTATAAGTTCATTTATATCATTCATTTTTTTTAAGATTACACATATAAGTGATATCATATGATATTTGTCTTTGTCGAGCTTACTTCACTTAGCGTGATAATCTTCAGGTCCATCCATGTTGCTGCAAATGGCATTATTTTATTTTCTCACAGCTGAGTAAAATTTCACTGTGTGTGTGTGTGTGTGTGTGTGTGTGTGTGTGTGTATACATACCACATTTTCTCTATTCATTCATCCATCAATGGCCATTTATGTTGCTTTCATGTCTTGGTTATTCAAATAGCGCTGCTATGAACACTGGGGTGCATATATCTCTTTGAATTATGGTTTTATCTGGATATATCCCATCACTTCATGGCAAACAGATGGGGAAACAGTAGAAACAGTGACAGACTTTATTTTGGGGGGCTTCAAAATCACTGTGGATGGTGATTGTAGCCATGAAATTAAAAGACGCTTACTCCTTGGAAGAAAAGTTATGACCAACCTAGACAGCATATTAAAAAGCAGAGACATTACTTTGCCAACAAAGGTCTGTCTAGCCAAGGCTATGGTTTTTCCAGTAGTCATGTATGGATGTGAGAGTTGGACTATAAAGAAAGCTGAGCGCCGAAGAATTGATGCTTTTGAACTGTGGTGTTGGAGAAGACTCTTGAGAATCTCTTGGACTGCAAGGAGGTCCAATCAGTCCATCCTAAAGGAGATCAGCCCTGGGTGTTCTTTGGAAGGACTGATGCTAAAGCTGAAACTCCAATACTTTGGCCACCTGATGCAAAGAGCTGACTCCCTAGAAAAGACCCTGATGCTGGGAAGGATTGAAGGCAGGAGGAGAAGGGGACGACAGAAGATGAGATGGCTGGATGGCATCACCAACTTGATGGACATGAGTTTTGATAAACTCTGGGAGTTGGTGATAGACAGGGAAGCGGCGTGCTGCAGTCCATGGGGTCACAAAGAGTTGGACACGACTGAGCAACTGAACTGAACTGATGCCCAAACAATCACTCCTAATAATTACAACTGAACTGATTACTATAATAAGCATCCTTATAATTTGGATTATGGCAGTTCACACCTATTTCTTTGTTGGTGAACCTGACCAGGATTCCAGGATTGCCCAGAATATTACTATTAATTATATTCATGTGTAAGGCCTGTTTCTGTTAATAAGCCAGCCAGTGAGAAGACACATGAAACAATCAGAGAAAGTCATAAAATAAGATGTGCTGAGTTTAATATAATTTTCCCTTTGAAAATCTTCTACTGGCACCTCTACTCACACCTGCTCCTGAATTCCTATAGACTATTTTTCTCCTCTTGTTCCATTCTTACATATGTCGATTTTTCTGTAGATACTTCCTTTACCTTCTATTTATTCTGTCTAGTTAAGCGAGGTATAAGATCTTGTCAAAGTAGATCAGCACTACACTGCTCACTCAGTAATGGATGCTCAGTAAATATGTTGGGAATCAGCAGATATATAAAGAATGATGGAGTTATGTCTTTAGTTCCTGTTTCTTTTTTGGATGTTTTTAGGAGGCAGAAAGAGAGAGAGAAGGTGCCATTTCTGGTCCTGGCTCTGAGCAAAGTGTAAGCCCACATGTGTGGTGACTGAGTATTTTACAAAACAGTATGTAAAAGATTGGGATTTTTAAAAGTCCGGAGTCATTATTTCCTTCTTCTATACGCCATGGTGGAATCTGTAAGAACATCACTTAGATAACAGTGAAACTAAAGGACCTGGGGACTCAAATCATATCCTTAAATATCCCAATATGATTTACTATTATAGTAACTAAAATTCTGGGCCTCCCTGGTGACTCAGTGGTAAAGAATCCAGCTGCCAATGCAGGAGACTCGGGCTCAAACCCTGGTCAGAAAAATACCATGGAGAAGAAAATGGCAATCTACTCCAGTATTTTTGCAGGGAAAAATCCTAGAACAGAGGAGCCTGGCAGGCTACAGTCCATGGGGTGCCAAAAAGTTCGACACAACTTAGTGACTGAGCACGATCACCTAAAATTCTAATTAAAGTCTAACAAGTAAAAAAACAAACATAAATAACTATAGTCCCTGCCTTTTCCTGTTTTTCTCTTTTTACACACTGTAGGAAATTTTTGATTTGGACCATTAAATCCTTTTCTGTTTTGGTGTTATCACAGTTAAGAACATTTAAATACAGACTTGCTCTTGGAGTTTATCAGAAAGAGGTGTGATAACTACAAATATGCCAATATTCTTGCTCTGGCTTGAGATCTCTGGTGATGAAATCAAATGTAGCCCCCGCTGGCCTAAGGTCAACCTGGTGTTAGACTGGGAATGCCCAGGATCATGCTCAAGAGCAAAAGGCGCTGCCAGGCAGGCCATGCAGATTGTCTCTGGGTGGAATCTGGATAGGGAAATTAGAGAGATAGCCAATGGGTGGGTAGTGAAAAGAACAGAAATATAAAAAGACAAGCAGAAACCAAAGAAAGGAGCATAGTCACACATACACATAGTCACATAGTCGCTGGACCACAGAGCAACTGTGGATCTTCAAACACAACTGTTCTGTTCTGTGTTTCTTGGACAGTTCAATCACTCTTCATGCCGCTCATCTCACTGTAACCCCATTGCTGGAGGCAGCTGTAATCTCCTGACCAGCACAGGGCTTAAACCAATACACTCTTTCCTATTATCACTCATTGTTGTTCTTGACTCTCAGATCTGATAAAAACTTACAAGTGCAGTCACTACTTGACATCTGTTCCCATCTGCAGCCTTCTTAATTTATAGAAAACCAAGATGTGAAACGGAATTGTCTAGGAGGCTTCTGAGTTTTCTGGTTCCTAAGGAAGCTACAGGAAGATACACTCTTCTTTTCTTCTGGTTGCTGGCTTGTCTGAGAATGAAGCTGACACTGAGGGAAGCAAAAAAGAGGGAGGCAGACTGGGTGCCTGGTGACATGCCTAAACCATTAAATCAATATAAAGCCAACTCTCCTCTTGGACTTGCCAATATTCAAGATAAAAAAAAAATCTTTTCTGTTTAAACCCTTTTGAGTTGGATTCCTATTACCATGTAAAATATGTAGTTGGAGTTTGGCATTTCTCCTTTTTATCCGTTGAAGATTTCTTAAAAATAAGATGATGGGAACATTTGGGGTAGGGGGAAGGGTACCACTGGATTTTTCCTATGATGGAGAAAATTTTCAACAGTGACCCTGGCATCCTACCTCCAGACCTGACACTTCATCCCCACTGTGCCAAGAAAGAAAAGTCAGTCCTCTGGTCCGTAGCATGTCCTTCAGCCTGAGTCTCCAGGGCAAGCACTGGAGTTGGAGGCCTAAAGTACAGGGGGCCCTCGAGAGGACCAATGTCCACCCAACACACCTCTCCTGGTTCCTGATGATCCACTTAGACCTTCAACCCTGGGACTCAAAGTAGGGATATTAAATTCAAATGATGTTAGAGCCCAGAGAAAGGGGACATTTCAAGGTCTCTTTGTCATGTACACTTCAGTGTGAATGATTTTGTGATGCTTTCTTCAAATTGAGTTTTCCTATGGGAGAGAGACAAACCAAAAAGGAGAAGGGGAAGGAAACAAAGTTTCTAGTAAAAGCAAACTTTTAGTCTAATAGGGGCGTCATAAAAAAAAAAAAAATACACAGATTGAGTGGCTTACACATCTTAAATTTAATTTGTCACAGTTCTGGAGGCAAGAAGTCTAAGATCAAGAAGTCAGTAGGCTTCCTTTCTTATGAGACCTCTCTCCTTGGCTGGCAGATACCCACTATTCCTGTGTCCACACATGATTGTTCCTCTGTGCCTGTGCACCTCCTGTCTCTTTACATATCCAAATTTTCTCTTCCTCCAAGGAAACCAATCACATTGGATTGAGGCCCACCCTAAGGGCCTCATTTTAATTTACTTGCCTCTTTAAAGGTCCAGTCTCTAAATAATCACATGCTGAGGTTGTGGAAGTTACAGCTTCAACATATGAATGGGGTGGGGGCGAGGCGGGCACAAAGCAGCCCACAACAAGAAAGGACAGGATTTGTGATACCAGTGAAAAAATCCTTCCTGAGCACCGAGAGATCACTGGTTCCTTGCAACATTTAGGAAATCTGTGCACATGTGGTAGGTGAGAGCCCAGGAGAGCTGGTCCAAAGACTCTCAGTGGTGGCCTTGCCCAGGCCGAGCTCAAAGGGCTGCGCTTTTCTCACGGTCCATGCTGTTCCCTGCATGCCCATCTCCCTGGTCCTTCCAAAATGGAATCAGCTTCCTGGTTCAGAGCCACATGAGTTACTATAAATTCACGGTTTTTAACGACAGCTACTGACAGGCTTGCTGGATTTCCACACATGTTTAAAAACCATGGGCTTATTCCCGGACTGGCCAGAATGCTGAATGCCATTAAAAATATCAGAGTCTGAGGATGCCCGTGGTCAAAGTCAAACAGGTTTTATCTCCACATGCTGGGCAGTGCTGCTTTCCTGAATATTTATCAAAGCAGATGAGCAACATTCAAGCACATGGATCTCCTCTTCTGAAAATCTCTCTTCTGAGTCAGCAGCCAGGTGGGATTTCTACCAAAGATTCCTCTTGCACAACAGGCTGACCTTGAACTCCACGAGTTTCAGGAAAAGCAGTGGGGTGTTTCTTGTTGACCAACCAGAGTAAACATTTCCAAAACCCGTCGCTGTCTGTCACACTGGGACTCCAGGTGCTGTCTCGTGGAAAACTGGCAATTAGTCATATACAAAAACAGAGCAGGAGGAGAGCTGTGTTTCTAGTGATTATTTTCCAATTTCTGAACACTTAATGTTATCATCTATATTTTATTTGATAAGCTGCAATTTTCCTCTTGTGTTTCCCATCATGTTTACTTCCTAGCCTAACTGGGCTTGGTACACACAGGAAATCTCTGCCTGTCAGCCTCAGGTGGTAGGTAGGAGGAGATGTCCTCAAGAGCAGCAGTGAGCCGGGCTCAAAGCAGGCAGCCATTCACGGGCTTCCTCCAGGCTCTGTCTTCCTCGTCTCCAACTCTGCTTCACACAGTCTTTTTGCAGGCCCTTCTGACACTATGCTGTGAGCCACATATATAGCCCCCTGGCGGTACCCTCCTCCTGCCGCAATACCAGCTTCTTTGCCATCATGAGATGTTTACCACGAGGCTGGGCTTTCAAAATGATCCGCAACTTCATTTGCAAGGAGCCAGTTTTCAGAATGCTTCTTTCTGGCAAGCTCCACATTAACATCTCCAGAGGTTTCTCTACGTATTCCCAGTGCACGTGCTGGCGGGGAAGATAAAGCCTGAATGTATCCATGTGCCTCCAGGGATGCATTGTGTCTCCCCGAGCCTCTCCAGCTTTCTGTGAGTGAGCAATGGGATAAGGACGTTACAGCTGATGGCTCTAGATGGGGAGAAAGAGCACCCTCACCCCCATGCTGGAAATTATAATTTTCAATTATGTAATCAGCAAATTCAGTAGAGTGGAGGTGAGAATGTCACAAAACAAGCAGGGTCCCTGGGTACCTCTTGTCTACTGAAAGTGAATCATGACACTTCTATGGCAATGAACCTGAATTGCCTGATATTCATTTCTGTCACAACTAGCCTTGGGTTTCTGCCTCCAAGGGCATGTGTTCATTTCAGTTAAGAGAAATGTGAAATAGCAGAGAAGTGGCATTCTTATTCAACCCCATGTTGTACTCCATCAAGTTTTCACTTTTTTCCCCCCACACCTGATTTTTATGGAAAACTGGTAAGAGCTATGATTACTATTAGAAAGAAATAGGTCAGAAGTACTCTTTTGCTTGCACAGAGGGCCTCAGCAGCAAAGGAGAGGAACCTGAATAGAGACACTACTTGCTTCTCTGTCTTCCTGTTATGGGTTAAAACCTGGGCAGTACCATCCACCAAGATGGTGGATGAAAAATGAAATCAACCCCTTATCTGTCAGGAGTCAGAGACAGGGAGTCTAT
This sequence comes from Budorcas taxicolor, assembly GCF_023091745.1. Taxonomy (NCBI): domain Eukaryota; kingdom Metazoa; phylum Chordata; class Mammalia; order Artiodactyla; family Bovidae; genus Budorcas; species Budorcas taxicolor. The sequence continues at coordinate 73,435,996 of NC_068918.1, read as the reverse complement.
CCTTGTTGCTAGCTTGGTGCGAAACTGTCAGTCTGACACCCTCTCATTCCTTTCTAATTCTCTTTTCCCAAAGTGTAAAATGACGGAACCATTTTAAATGTGTGCCATATAATATAGAGGAAGAAGCTGAGCTCAAGTCTCAGAAAAATTGCTAATAGCAAAGAAATGAAGGGAAGTTCTGTAGAACTATTCAGAAAAATGATAGCCATCTTAGATACACACCTCTGGCCAGTTGGCTCCCCAAGTGTCTGACAATGTTGCTTGATTACAAGCTCACTACAGTCACGGGACAGAGTTAAGAGCTTGCAACTGAGGAACCAGTTAGACCTAGGTAAGTGTCTGACTTACCAGCTGATGGTCACCTCACCCTAACTCTACAGCTGCCTCCTGCTACTCAGGCTGCCTGAATCTCTGTGACTGTCTTACTTTCCCTCTCTGCAGCCTGACGTGTTTCTTGTTCCTCATTTTGCCTCTTCCTGGGAAAGCCAGTTCAGTGGAAGCATGAGTCTGAGGGAGCTGCAGTGGAGATATTTTGGTAGACAGTTCAGTTTAGTTCAGTCCCTCAGTCATGTCCGACTCTTTGCAACCCCAAGGACTGCAGCACACCAAGCTTCCCTGTCCATCAGCAACTCCTGAGGCTTGCTCAAACTCACGTCCATCGAGTTGGTGATGCCATCCAACCATCTCATCCTCTGTTATCCCCTTCTCATGCCTTCAATCTTGCCCAGCATCAGGGTCTTTCCCAATAAGTCAGGCCAAAGTATTGGAGTTTCAGCTTCAGCATCAGTCCTTCCAATGAATATTCTGGACTGATTTCCTTGAGGATTGACTGGTTGGATCTCCTTGCAATCCAAGAGACTCTCAAGAGTCTTCTCCAACACCACAATTCAAAAGTATCATTCTTCAGCGCTCAGCTTTCCTTATAGTCCAACTCTCACATCCATACATGAGATGTGAGTCCGACTCTCACATCCATACATTTTGGCAGACACATTCCTCCAAACTCCATTCAAGTGCTCAAAAAATTCATGGCAACATGGCGTTCTCCTTGTATCTATGTGGTTTCAAGGTCCACCAGAGTCCATGTAGGTCATTCTGACTCAAATAGTGAATTTTAAGGCCTGTTGGAACCTGCACATGATTTCTCCTGATTCTTGATAGTTAGCTTGCTCAGGGTGCCTAAGATCTCCACCCTGTGTCCATTTGTACTGCCTCAGTCACTGCCAAGCGACAGCCTCACCTTTGCTGGTGAGGGGCGGAGCTGGGACTGGAGTTCGCAGTCTTTGCCTCAGTGTTAGGGGGAGTAGAAAGGGAGGTGGATAGTGGTGGTAAAAGGGGGTAAACAGATAGATACACAGGAGAGGGATCTGACACCAAGCAGGCCAATAGAGTGACATGAACTGGAGGCTCAATGCCCAGAATGTGAAGGCATTGTGGACAACACTGACCTGGCTTATCTATTCTATCACCTTGTGATACACCTGAAGGAAAATTTGGAGTTCTACAGAAAAAGCTGTCATTCCCAAACCTTATTTCAAGATGTTGCTGCCTCACTAGAGTTTTAACCTGACTGATGCTGAATTATGTGCAGCACTCTTGCTCTTTTAAGTGGCTGCTTTTTGAGGTAAGAACACACTGTTGGAGTAGGGCATATCTAGGTTCAAAGCCCAGGCCTTCTTGTGACCTGTCAAGGAAGCCACCTTGCTGAACGGGCTCTCTTGTCTGTAAGAAGGCACCAAATTACCCCTCTTCAGGGTGTTATGAGGACTGGAGCAATGTGTGTACCAAATCCAGCACAAGTGTCCAACAACATAGAAAGTGCTCAATAAAGGAAAGATATTTCAATTCCTGGTAAAGTGCCAGGGAAGAATGGATTCAGGAACCTAGAGGCAAATGAATGCATCTTCCCAATACCTGGGCTTTCCTTGTGGCTCAGCTGGTAAAGAATCTGCCTGAAATGTGGGAAACTTGGATTTGATCCCTGCATTGGGAAGATCCCCTTGGAGAAGGGTACGGCTACCCACTCCAGTATTCTGGAGTGTATACTCCATAGGATCAGAAAGAGTCGGACACGACTGAGCGACTTTCACACTTTCACTTTCTTTCCCAATACGTAGAAGCATTTAACAAGTAACCAGACTTAGGGACACATTTTTAACTGGGGAAATCATTTATGTACACATGAAGGCCTGAGCACATTTTAAACACATTTGCAAGAGTTCAACAGAAACAGCACATGTTCTTTCTTAGCTTTTTCAGAAATTATGCTGTGAAAGGAATTACCATGATCCCTGAAGAAAACACCTAGTTCTTGTTAATCACAGAGAAAACTGTAACCTCAAACTGAGAAATGGTCTCTCTTGCAATGCTCAGTGGTGTCTTGCTATTTTTAAAAGGGATTAATAGACAAGTTTCCTGTTCAAAGGATCACAAAGTGTTCCTTGTTGCAAACAGGAAAACATATTTAAAGCAAAATCACTTTCTCAGTATTCAGTTCAGTTCAATTCAGTCGTTCAGTTGTGTCCGACTTTTTGTGAACCCATGAACGCAGCACCCCAGGCCTCACTGTCCATCACCAACTCCCGGAGTATACCCAAACTCATGTCCATCGAGTTGGTGATGCTATCCAGACATCTCATCCTCTGTCGTCCCCTTCTCCTCCTGCCCCCAATCTCTCCCAGCATCAGAGTCTTTTCCAATGAGTCAACTCTGCGCATGAGGTGGCCAAAATATTGGAGTTTCAGCTTTAGCAACAGTCTTTCCAATGAACACCCAGGACTGATCTCTTTAGGATGGACTGGTTGGATCTCCTTACAGTCCAAGGGACTTTCAAGAGTCTCCTCCAACACCACAGTTCAAAAGCATCAATTCTTTGGCACTCAGCTTTCTTCACAGTCCAACTCTCACATCCATACATGACTATTGGAAAAACCATAGCCTTGACTAGATGGACCTTTGTTGGCAAAGTAATGTCTCTGCTTTTTGATATGCTATCTAGGTTGGTTATAACTTTCCTTCCAAAGAGTAAACATCTTTTAATTTCATGGCTGCAATCACCATCTGCAGTGATGTTGGAGCCCAGAAAAATAAAGTCTGACACTGTTCCCACTGTTTCCTCATCTAATTGCCATGAAGTGATGGGACCAGATGCAATGCCACGATCTTAGTTTTCTGAATGTTGAGCTTTAAGCCAACTTTTTCACTCTCCACTTTCACTTTCATCAAGAGGCTTTTTAGTTCCTCTTCACTTTCTGCCATAAGGGTGGTGTCATCTGCATATCTGAGGTTATTGATATTTCTCCCGGCAATCTTGATTCCAGCTTGATCTTCTTCCGGCCCAGCGTTTCTCATGATGTACTCTGCATAGAAGCTAAATAAGCAGAATGACAATATACAGCCTTGACGTACTCCTTTTCCTATTTGGAACCAGTCTGTTGTTCCATGTCCAGTTCTAACTGTTGCTTCCTGACCTGCATATAGGTTTCTCAAGCGGCAGGTCAGGTGGTCTGATATTCCCATCTCTTTCAGGATTTTCCACAGTTTATTGTGATCCACACAGTCAAAAGCTTTGGCATAGTCAACAAAGCAGAAATAGATGTTTTTCTGGAACTCTCTTGCTTTTGCAACTAGAAAACATCATTTTTTCCCTCCTGTTTTCCATAAGGCTTAATGGTAAATGGAGACCAGATTGGGATGATTACAGATAATGAGCATTATAATTTCTATATGGAAGGGTTTTTTGTTTGTTTTGGGGTCAGAAAATTAGATCCCCTTTGCCTCTGAATTTTGACTGTGTGTGTGAGAGAGACTCACAGACAGACTGTTACTCATAGAATGGATACAGGTTTACTCTACTAAAGAGAAGATCTAGGTCCCCAAAGTGGAGTTTCAGAGATGCTTCCTTGTTAACTGAAAAATAAGCATATACAGAACTTTCTTAAATTCATATTCTTCTTGGGGATTATGTAGATGAACTGAAAAAGAATACACTGAAATTACAGATGTGGTCTCTCTTGGTGTGAGTTGAGCTCCTTCTCCCTTATCTTGACATTTTGCCCTGGCAAACCAAAATCCTCTGAAATGGAGATCCCATCTTACAATTACGTCTCCACTGCTACTCAATGCTTCATATTATATTCCTCACTCCCTTTTACAGTTACACTTCTCAAATGAGTGAATACAGATTATTTCCAAGGACCCCCTTATTCAATTGGCCCCCTGTGATCTACATATACCTCCAGCACCCTACTAAAAATGGAGTCAAAGTTTCTAACGATCTGCTAATTAATTTTCACATCTTTTCTTGACCTATAAGTTCTTTAAAGGTACTGGATATCTACTCTTTCAGTTTTTGTACTTTTTCCTTCAAAAATTTGAGTGCTCGCATTATTTTTCAACTGCAAATCCCTAATCTTAACCTTGTTGCTTTTGCTTCAGTTTGAAATATTCAGCTGCATGGTTTTAATATCTTTGGTTTTCTTGTTGATTTAGTGAGCTATATAAAATTAATGAAATGTGTTCAAAACACATTGGAGTTTGTTGGAAAAGACTCTGATGCTGGGAGGGATTGGGGGCAGGAGGAGAAGGGGACGCTTATTTGTATAAGAGTCATGATTTTAACTTTTTAATTAAGTTAAAGCAATTGTTTTCTAACTCTGTGGCTTCCCAGGTGGTACCAGTGGTAAACAACCTGCCTTCCAATGCAGGAGATACAAGAGATGCAGGTTCAATCCCTGAGTAGGGCAGATCCCCTGGAGAAGGAACTGGCAACCCATTCCCGTATTCTTACCTAGAGAATCCCATGGATAAGGGAACCTAGGGCTGCAGATCATAGGGCTGCAAAGAGTTGTCCGACTAAAATGAAATAGCACACACAAAACAATTGCTTTCTAACTCTATGAGCCCTCACAGATCTCTAAAACTACAATTTGTTAGTACCACTATATTTGCTAAAATTTGTTAATATAGCTGTCTGAAGCTCAATTGATTTTACTAAAGAAGTTTCAAAGCATTATTTGGGGCCCAAAACATTCAGAAGAAACACGGCAATCTATGTTTCAGCACAATTTGACTCTGTCCTACAGTAGGGGCTATCAAACTTGAACCTGTATCAGAATCATCTCTAGGGTTTATTGAAGCAAAATTTCCAGGCCCAATCTCAGAGTTCTGAGTCACTCAGTCTGAGGTGGGGGCCCAAGAATTTGTGTTCTAACCAACTCCCAGTGACAGCGATGCTGGTGGTCCAGGGACAATACTTTAAGAACCACTATCTGTAAGTAAACCTAAATTTATTGATTATATTGCTTAGAAAGGTCATCTAATATTGGTCTAACCCCTTCATGGATCACCACCTTGCTATGACAAAAGGGCTTGCATAACTCAGTGAAGCTATGAGTTGTGCCCTGTAGGGCCATCCAAGATGGACGGGTCCAAGTGAAGAGTTCTGACTAAACGTGGTCCACTGGAGGAGGACATAGCAACCCACTCCAGTATTCTTATCAGGAGAACCCCTTGAATAGTATGGCAAGGCAGAAAGATATAACATCAGAAGATGAGCCCCTAGGTGAGAAGGTGTTTAATATGCTACTGGGGAAGAGCAGAGAGCAATTACTAAAGAGTCAGACACAACTTAGTGACTGAACAAAACAACATTGGTCTAAAGATTCCACTTTATCAATAATAGCTCTTTTCTTTCCCACAAATTTGACAACCATTTTATCATTTAATTAAAGCTTACTGGGATTTTTCTTAAATATCCCATCTCCTTCACTAAATTTTATTTATATTCAAAAGTAAATCAAACATTTGTACATTGTTTTTAGTTTGATTTGGCAAAATAAAACTATCCTTCCCGCTCCCCACCCCACCTCTTGTCCCTGGCAAAATAAATTACCTATTCTGTTTTTCCCCTTAACATGAGGCTTTCTTGGACTCAAAGTACAAAAATCACAGCATAATTTGAATAAATGTTTCTTATGTAAGATGAAGATAGAATGAAAACATGTTATTTAAAACCTATTAACTGTATGCTCACTGGCTGATTTTAATATTGCTAAGTTTGCAGGCCATTTTTATCAATAATATGACAACTGCACATGCAACTGAGGTATTGACATTTTGCATATATGCAATGCTCTGAGAAGTATGAAAATATAGCTACAAAATCTATGCCCACACAGCTTACTGCTTCTGTTAGTGCAATTTTTACCATTAGGCCATCTTCACTAACATTAACTTTAGCATTTCACTATCTTCGTCAACATGCTTTTACTATTCCAAGAATCTCTTGCCCAGGAAGATAAAAGTTGCAAATAACTTCATTGCTTATTCCAGGAACTTCCCAAAACACCATTTAAATGAATATCACACTGTTCAACTCTTCAATAAATAGCATCAAACATCTGTTTACTCATCACAGCTCTTTAAAACCTTTGCCTTAAAATCCTTTCCTTCTTGGATCTATTTAGATTTCATCTAAACTAAAATCCTAAACTATTCTACCATGATACTTATCCAATTCTAATCAAATATCTGTACTAAAAGATCTATCTTAAACCAAACTCCAAGACTCATATACATCCCCATCCAAGACTCTATTAAGCAGTGCTCTTTCTCCATGGTTAAAAACAAACAAACAAACAAAAAACCTCTCAGCTTTGTCTTATCAAGAGGTTATTTTAACATTTTGGGTTTTTTCCAGGAGCCAGTATCTGACAATCTTGCAATTCCTACCAACATCCAATGTAGCTCTCCTTACTCCAGTTAAGTCAAGACCCTTGACTAGGACTTTGCTACTCTGAGTCCCCTTGATGTCCTGCCAGGGAAACTTGTTAGAAATGCACATTCTTAATCCTGCCCATCCCCACATTACTCAACCAAAAAACTCTGGTGGTGAGTTTCCAAAACGCTGAGATTAACTTCTAGGAATAGGGAACCCATTTTAGGAATTCTTTATTGTCTGCTCATATTTGAAAATGAACAGAGGTCCCAATATGTCCCTTTATCATACTGGCCCTAGGAAACTGAGAAGTTCACTAGTTTCTTACCTGTCCTGGTCCCTAATCAAATCTAAGAGGACTTTCCTGTCTTGATTTGTTTTGTTGATAGGAGTCCAGGTTGGGAAAGATTTCTCCAAGCTTTTCCAACCTCTGAGATTAATCAGATATGGCCGAGCCATTAGGCTGGAGGGTTACGGTCATGAGGTGCACAAACCACCCTCTCTGACTAACCACTCCCAGACTCCTGCAGGTTTATCTCCATCCATATACACATCTGCATTCCCTCTGAGCCAGATGTCTAATTCTCATATTTTTAACACTACAACTGCAAATCATGAGTTTAACTGTCTAAATGACATAATTCACCAAGGATAATTTAGGATTACAGAAGTCACTCCAGGGGAACTTTATGATGTAACCAAAAGTGTTCATTTGAGAGTGACCTTAGGCCCAAAAGGGGAACAAAATTTTAAATATTCAATTTTTGTAAATTTTGATTAGCGTAGGGAAGTGACTAAAAGAAATTCAGATCCAAAATTGCTTCCTTAAAAAAAAATTCTCCAAAGCATGAGGTGAAAAATATAAAGCAATCTCCCCTTTTGATTCCTTCAAATTACAAAATGAACCTATTAGTTTTTATCGTATCATTCTTTTCCACCAGACTATATACCTTCATTTCTCTCTACTCTAGCTCTGTCTCTGACACTCTCTCTTTCACTCCTGGTTGGCCAGAAACCCTTGAACCTTGATTAACTCTTCATACTACCCTCAGAACAGGAAAAAATCTCCTACGGTTGGTTTTAAGCTGAGGTCTCACTATGAGTTGAAAGCCACTGGTAATTCATTTCCAAAGTCTATATAAGATAGAAAAAACTTTGCAGAGGAATGCAGAATAAATTTAGAAACCAATAATCCAGGGCTTCCAGGTTTATACAAATTAATTAATACATTAGTGGAAATTCAGGTGCAAAAAATTAGAAGAATAAGGCAGAATGAGAAGATCTCAAGGGTAACTGAATCAAGTCCTAATTAAAAAGGGATCTAGAGAGGTTTAGAAAAGCTTGAAATGTTGAGCACAGTCTTTTGGTGACTATCCCCAAAGACTTTTCTACAAAAACAGATGGGACTATGATATAGTCTTGTAGCAAGCAAGGCTAAGTTTATTTGATACTTCAAGGACAGACTCTTTTCTATTTCGGCAAAATTTAGGAGTAGATCCTGAGGCAAATGGGACCCCAGCTTTCTTCTCATTTTTTATTAATAGTCTTAAGCTACAAATAGAGGATTTTGTATGAAAGCAAAAACTAGATTGGGAAATAGCCTTTACCAGGCCTTAAATACTATTCTGAAAAAGACTTAGAACAAAAATAGAGTAAGATTCAGGGTAAATTTATGCCTTTACAGAAAACAAAAACAAAAAAACAGCCAGATACTTCCATCTATATGGGCTCCTATATGGGAAATCAGTCCTTCTATATAGGAAAAGGCCATCTACTGATGAAGCCATGAGTAGCTACTATAAGCAGAACTGCATTGGAGAAAAATTACCTTGCGTTAGCCCAGAAACGACAGTGACAAAATGAAGTGAAAAATCAGTAAAGGTGCTCCAAGGGGGAAACCCAATGTCCTGTTTCACTTTCAAACTTACAAGGACACATTTCTCTAAGTATTAAAGGAAAGCCCTGCAAAATTTTTATTGATACAGGTGCAACAATATCCACCCGAAATCCTACCACTGTTACACAACCTCATTGAGGAATGAACTTTTAGAATACATTCAAACAAAGCACTGAACTATTAGAATACTCAGTGGTGGGTGTCCCTAACAACCCTGGCAGTCCCCATGTTCCAGTCATAATCATCACCCTTGGATCTTTAACCAAGCAACTTGTTTTCCACCTTAGTGATCACACACACATGCTCACTCACTCACACACAGTGGTTTACTGTGCAAACTGAATTGCCAAACAAAACACGCTCCCAGTTCCTTTCTTGAAGTCCCTGAGGGCCTCCTATTCATCACAACGGCAGAGCTAATTTGGACAGTGACCTGCCAATCAATATCAGTATATCTAACACAAGCTCACGGGCAAATCTCGAGGTGCCAGACTTCTCGCGGGCAACCTATTCTAGGATGCATTACTGGGCCTGGACCCCTCCAGGGGAAGACTGCCCCACCAAAGTGACAACTGAAAGTTTCACAACAGCCTCTTAGCCAGAGTTAAAGGCAGACTACAATCAACAGACAAAATAGAGAAGTACTCATCATACCTTGTCGCATTCCCTGTAACACTGGTAACATTCCTATTAATAATCCACAGGACTCAATACACATTCCACCTAGCCCGGTTCCATCGAGCCTGGGTTCCCCCCTAGCCTGGGATCTGCTGAGCTTGGTTCCGCTTAGCCTGGATTCCACCTAGCGTGGGTTCCACCTAACTGGGCTCCTCCTAGCGTGAGTTCTGCCTAGCTTGGTTCCACCTTCTGCTGCTGCTGCTGCTGCTGCGTCGCTTCAATCGTGTCCGACTCTGTGCGACCCCATAAACGGCAGCCCACCAGGCTCCCCCGTCCCTGGGATTCTCCAGGCAAGAACACTGGAGTGTGTTGCCATGTCCTTCTCCAGTGCATGAAAGTGAAAAGTGAAAATGAAGTAGCTCAGTCGTCCGACTTTTAGCGACCCCACGGACTGCAGCCTACCAGGCTCCCCGATCCATGGGATTTTCCAGGCAAGAGTACTGAAATGGGTTGCCATTTGCTAGGACAGGTCAAAAATATTTGGGAAAAGAAAAGTTCATGAAGTTCCGAAACCCAAAACTTGAATTTTTCAGTTACTGGCAACTATTTATACAGCATCTGCATTGCATTAGATATTGTATCTGGGTTCAATCCCTGGGTCAGGAAGATCCTCTGGAGAGGGAAATGGCAACCCACTCCAGGAAAATTCCATGGACAAAGAAGCCTGGTAGGCTACAGTCCATGGGGTTGCAAAGAGTAGGACAAGACTCACTTTCAAAGATGATTTAAAGTATACAAGTGAATATGTGTAGGTTATTTACAAGTACTATACTATTTTGTATAAGAAACTTGAGTGTGAATTTTCTCATCCACAGGGGTCCTAGAACCAGTACTTGCAGGATTACCCATTGACAATTTTATGTACTTGTCCAGGACATGAGGACAACTTGTTCCCACTTCCCTGTGGTACCAAACTCAAATATTGTTTTGTTTTTGGTGGTTCCTGAGGCTAAAATTCTACAATAATAAGTCTGTGTTCTTGTTTTAGTGATCCTTTAGGCCAAAATTATCAGTACTTGTTTGCCTTCTCCTGGAAAAATCAACAGTCTGCCTTGACTACTGTGGCCAGAAGTGTTACTGATGCACCGTCCTTCTCTTCATAGGTCTTCAACCACAACCTCAAGGATCCAAATTTCTTTGTGATTCTATTCTTATCTAATATGTGGATGACCTTTTGTTGTGTTCTTAAAATGAAGTGAACTCTAAGGTTGATTCCATCTGCCTGCTTATTGTTTCAGCTCAGAAAGGGCACAGGGGTCTCAAAGATACAATTTTGTCAAAGTAATACAAACTAAGTTTTGTCTAGGTGACAGAACATGACTTACCCTGTGAGTCATGAAGTACATGAAGTACATGTCTTTCTCTTAACAAATTTGGTTTTCCGAAACTTCACCGGGCCATTAATTGAGAGACAATTAAGAGGATTCCTAGATCTCACTAGCTGCTGGAGTTCCCAGGTTTTTGAAGTTTCTACAATCACTGTAGGACTCAATCAAATCTTCAGAATCAACATTTTTGAAAATCTAAGCACAAACACTCCTTTCATGAATTAAAACTAACTCGAAAAACCTCCCACTCTAAGTCTAATTATCATGTACTTGTCTAATTGTATATATTATAATGTGAGAGATTTGAATAAGCCCTGAGTATTCTGATTCAACTTTTGTGAATCATTTAAAGGGCGATAGCTTACTATAGTTTCTTTCTTGACCCAGGGGCAAAAGTCTACTCATCTTGTTACGGGCATAAGCCACAGCAACAAAATAATGAAGGCTCTATTAACTGTTTTTTAGGGTCTCATTTAAACTTGACAATTCATCATGTTGCCCATTCTTTATTGCTCATTGAAAATAAATAGTGCTTCTCTGCAATTAGACTTATTTTCTAGGAAGTCCTGTTCTTTTCTCTCTCACATATCTCTATGCGTCATTGTAATGCTTTGAATCCTGCTACTCTTTTACTATCATCTTTAAGAGACACTTGAGTTTCCCTGTTGGTAAAGAATCCACCTGCAATGCAGGAGACCCTGGTTCGATTCCTGGGTGGGAGGATCTGCTGGAGAAGGGATAGGCTACCCACTCCAGTATTCTTGGGCTTCCGTGTGGCTCTCCTGGTAAAGAATCCACCTGCAATGCGAGAGACCTAGGTTTGATCCCTGGGTTGGGAATATCCCCTGAAGAAGGGAAAAGCTACTCACTGCAGTATTCTGGCCTGGAGAATTTCATGGACTGTATAGTCCATGGAGCCTCAGAGAGTCAGACATGACTGAGTGACTTTCACTTAACCTTCACAAACTGTATAGGCTCTTCAATAGGCTAGAAACTAGTTTAGAAAATCAAGACTTAGTTTTCATTCTTGACAGGACATATCTTAAAACTGGGAGTTTCCCCAGTGGCTCAGCAGTAAAGTATCTGCCTGCCTGTAGGTGACACAGGTTCAGTCCCTGGGTTGGGAAGATCCCCTGGAGGAGGCATGTCACCCAACTCCAGTATTCCTGCCAGGAAAATACCATGGACGTAGGAGCCTGGAGGGCTACGGTCCATGGGCTCACAAAGAGTCGGACACAACTGAAGCAACTGAGCACATTTGAACACTGAAACAGGAAAATAGGTTGTTCAGAATATAGCTGTCATGTAACATGGCTCTCTAAAGGGAAGAGGTGCTATTTTAGAAGAAGGATGTTGTAATTACATCTCTCTAAACCTCTCTGGTATCTAAAATATTACTGAGATACAGGATGCAAACAAAGAAGTTATAAATTTGAAGATTTTTGCTAATAACCCCATAGTTAATCCTGCAGGCTCTTCCAATGGGTGATTGTATTTATTCTCTTGGTTTAGGTTGTGGCTCTTGAGAAGTGGAATGCAGATTCTGATCATTAACCTTTCCTTGCTGTTTGTGTTGCAGTGTTCAGATCTGTGATCCCCAGAGTTTTGCATACTATGTGTGTAGCTGCTGTCTCATTTAATGACCCAACAAATGATTCTCCAACAAAAAGAACAAGAAAACCTGACGCTTGGGGAAGTTGAAACAATTACCCCAGAAATATGATACTTAACTGTAACAAATTGCCCTGAAGTTGCGACTTGATCACACTTCCAGATATTAATAATCTAAGCTTTAGCTCATGCTAAAGAAGCTGAGAGTTGAGAGTATCTATATCCACTCAACTCTGTCTACAATCTCATAAGTTTAGAATTCTATTTTCTTCACGAATATAGCTTTAGCATTCCTCTGTCTTCATCATGGCTTTATTAGAACTTCATCGTTCCAGAAACTTCCTGAAGAAAAAGTGTATATGAACATCAGACTGTTCAGTTCTTTTTCCATCAGATAGCATCAGACCACTTTATTTCCCCAAATTCTTCAAAACTTTGGGTTCTAAACCTTTCTCTTACTGTGCCTTCCAATCATAAACTATTATATCCCCTGTCTGCAATCCTAATCACCTTCCCCTCTGACATGTTACAAAAACATCCATCAAGTAGTGTTTTTTCTTACTACTTTTATCAATAAACTCAACTTTCTCTTATCAACAGGTTATCTGGGGCCTGGGGAACTAGTTGACTGGTATAACAGAGATTCCTAACCACGGCCTATGGACTCTGGGTAATTCTGAGGATGGTGACACAAAAATCTCAATACTCTAACATCTAGCTGTGTTTATCATTTTAAATGCTGGCTTAGATTAAATTAATTGACTAATTACTCTTTGATGCTAGGCCAATTGCAGCATAAATTCCAGTCCCTCTTGTTTATGGGTTTGGTTCTACACTGTTCTGATTCAGGAATGCCACTTAAATAATTTATCTGTAGGAGTTAAAACCCAAGAGCACTGACATTTAATAACTAATCTTGAGAGGATCCATTACATTCACAGTGCTCATTTCCAAAAATTGCTTTCTTCAACTCCTTTGTTTGCTATCAATAGTATGTGGGAAATGAATTTAATAATCTGTAGATATTTTCTCCAAACACGAAAGGAATAGATTTAGAAAATAATTCAAACAGATTGTGAAAATCCAGAACATTGTTTTGCTATTTTAAAAATATGAATAGATCTGGAGGAAAATATGACTGAGTTTTTACCTGCATGTAAAAGAGCCAGATTGCAAAAGAAAGGGGTTTTTGGAAGAGAGAAACTATAAGCTATTTATAGCTCCACTTAACATGGCAATCATGATGGGGTTTTTTTTTGTTTCTTTTTGTTTTTGTTTTTGTTTTTACTTTTTGGTTGCGAGGCCTGTGGGATCCTGGTTGCCTGACCAGGGATCAAACCTGTGACCCCTGCATTGGAAGTACAAGCTCTTAACCACTGGACTGCCAGGGAAGTCCCAGTAAGTGATAGGATAATGTTTGGGTCATTTTTAGCAGACACAAGGAATTCCAGTCATTAGTTAAGCAAAGAAATTGTTTTAAAAAGTGGTCTTAGGAAACAAATTTTGGATACTCCAGGCATTCCTAGATCCTGTGATTTTTATAATACATGCCTGGTTTAGTAACACTTGCTATGCATGGCTTGTCTAGGAAGATATGGATTTTAGAAATAGAAATTATTTTCCTCTATAAATATAACTGTTTCTTGAACCGAGAACAGAGACAAATCATTTTGAGTCCTATCAATGCTTTAGCGTATCTCGCTAACAAAAGGAATATATTGGTTGTCACACAAGGTTACTTTCCATTTTAAAATTCTAAATTAATACTGATAATAGTTTTACTTTTGTCACTTCTCTAGATTTCATGGGCTCACCACCTATGTATACTTGCAAGATTAAGACCTATGACATTAATTCAGGATCCAAAGTATATATTGTCGAAAGCTTACAGGTCAGCAGAAAAAGGATTTTGTTGCTTAAAGCTTTAGAAATGTAGAGTGATACACAGTTAGACCAACCTAGACAGCGTATTAAAAAGCAGAGACATTACTTTGCCAATAAAGGTCCATCTAATCAAGGCTATGGTTTTCCAGTGGTCATGTATGCATGTGAGAATTGGACTGTGAAGAAAGCTGAGCACTGAAGAATTAATGCTTTCGAACTGTGGTGTTGGAGAAGACTCTTGAGAGACCCTTGGACTGCAGGGAGATCCAACCAGTCCATTCTGAAGGAGATTAGTCCTGGGTATTCATTGGAAGGACTGATGTTGAGGCTAAAACTCCATTACTTTGGCCACCTGATGCGAAGAGCTGACTTGTTGGAAAAGACCCTGATGCTGGGAAAGATTGAGGGCAGGAGGAGAAGGGGACAACAGAGGATGAGATAGTTGGATGGCATAACTGACTTGATGGACATGGATCTGGGTGGACTCCAGGAGTTGGTGATGGACAGAGAGGCCTGGCGTGCTGTGGTTTGTGGGGTCGCAAAGAGTCGGACACAACTGAGAGACTGAACTGAACTGAACACAGTAAGACAGGTTTCTTTAAGGATTTCTCAAAGCTTTTATGTTCATGTACATGTGAATCTCCAAAGTGCCATACAGCATGCATTGTTTTTCAAAATTACTTAGCCAGAGAATCCTTTTATTGGGGAACTACTGCTACATTCATTGCATTTTATTGATCATTGTGATGCCTTCTTTGGACTACTGTCATCACCAACAAGCACATTAATCATCACAGCGAAATTACTACAATATGGTTCCATCAGTTCAGTTCAGTTCAGTTCAGTCGCTCAGTCGTGTCCGACCCTTTGCGACCCCATGAATCGCAGCACGCCAGGCCTCCCGGTCCATCACGAACTCCCGGAGTTCACTCAGACTCACGTCCATCGAGTCAGTGATGCCATCCAGCCATCTCATCCTCTGTCGTTCCCTTCTCCTTCTGCCCCCAATCCCTCCCAGCATCAGAGTCTTTTCCAATGAGTCAACTCTTCTCATGAGGTGGCCAAAGTACTGGAGTTTCAGCTTTAGCATCATTCCCTCCAAAGAAATCCCAGGGCTGATCTCCTTCAGAATGGACTGGTTGGATCTCCTTGCAGTCCAAGAGACTCTCAAGAGTCTTCTCCAACACCACAGTTCGAAAGCATTAATTCTTCAGTGCTCAGCTTTCTTCACAGTCCAACTCTCACATCCATACATGACCACTGGAAAAACCATAGCCTTGACTAGACGGACCTTAGTCGGCAACGTAATGTCTCTGCTTTTGAATATACTATCTAGGTTGGTCATAACTTTTCTTCCAAAGAGTAAGTGCCTTTTAATTTCATGGCTGCAGTCACCATCTGCAGTGATTCTGGAGACAAAACAATAAAGTCTGACACTGTTTCCACTGCTTCCCCATCTATTTTCCATGGAGTGATGGGACCGGATGCCATGATCTTCGTTTTCTGGATGTTGAGCTTTAAAAAACTTTTTTATGCTCCTCTTTCACTTTCATCAAGAGGCTTTTTACTTCCTCTTCACTTTCTGCCATAAGGGTGGTGTCATCTGCATATCTGAGGTTATTGAGATTTCTCCTCGCAATCTTGATTCCAGCTTGTGTTTCTTCCAGTCCAGCGTTTCTCATGATGTACTCTGCATAGAAGTTAAATAAGCAGGGTGACAATATGCAGCCTTGACGTACTCCTTTTCCTATTTGGAACTAGTCTGTTGTTCCCTGTCCAGTTCTAACTGTTGCTTCCTGACCTGCATACAGATTTCTCAAGAGGCAGGTCAGGTGGTCTAGTATTCCCATCTCTTTCAGAATTTTCCACAATTTATTGTGATCAGGAAGCTGTTAATTCCACGCGTTTTTTTCCTGAGATGTAGCCCTGTGTTTGGATACACAACTTGTGGGGATCTAGAATGCGCTACAAGTTCAGATGTGCTGTGCTGTGCTCAGTCGCTCTGTTGTGTCTGACTCTTTGCAACCCCATGGACTGTAGCCCACTAGGCTCCTCTGTCCATGGGGATTTTCCAGGCCAGAATACTGAAATGGATTGCCATACCCTTCTCCAGGGAATCTTCCCAACCCAGGGATTGAACCCAGGTCTCCTGTATGTAGGCGACAAGTTATTATAAGGGCCTGCTAATCCTCCTTCCAGCTTCCATTTCTGTTATCAATATTATACCTTCTTGTTTATGTTTGGGCCAGTCTACTAGATTAGGCAGGTAGAGATTTGCTCCCTAACTCTGTTTTCAGCAGCTTGAACAATGCTTTGCCCATTGCGGGCACTAGATACTTTGTTTCCAATTCAGTTATAGCCACTAAATTTCAAGTCAAGGAAGAATTCTGATTCATGGTTAACATCCTCTAATCAGAAAATTCCTCTTTACTCTTAAAATTGTACTATTTCATCAATATTTTCAGAATATAGTACCCAGCATGCATTTTGTTTTACACTAAGCAACATCTTTTCATACTGTTCATGGAGTTCTCAAGGCAAGAATACTGAAGTGGTTTGCCATTCCCTTCTCCAGTGGACCACACTTTGTCAGAACTCTCCACTATGACCTGTTCATCTTCGGTGGCCCTACATGTCATGGCTCATAGTTTCCTTGAGTTAGACAAGGCTGTGGTCCATGTGATTAGAACATGAACAGTATGAAAACGCAAAAAGATAGTAAGTACACTGAAAGATGAACTCACCTACCCAGATTGGTAGGTGCCCAATATGCTACTGGAGATCAGTGGAGAAACAACTCCAGAAAGAATGAAGAGACGAAGCCAAAGCAAAACAACACCCAGCTGTGGATGTGAATGGTGATGGAAACAGGGTCTGATGCTGTAAAGAGCAATACTGCATAGGAACCTGAAATGTTAGGTCCATGAATCAAGGCAAATTGGAAGTGGTCAAACAGGACAGGGCAAGAGTGAGCATTGACATTTTAGGAATCAAAGAACTAAACTGGACCAGAATGGGTGACTTTAACTCAGATGACCATTATATCTGCTACTGTGGGCAAGAATCCCTTAGAAGAAATGGAGTAGCCATCATGGTCAGCATAAGAGTCTGAAATGTAGTACTTGGGTGCAATCTCAAAAATGACAGAATGATCTCTGTTCATTTCCAAGGCAAGCCATTCAATATCACAGTAATCTAAATCTATGTGCTGACCAGTAATGCTGAAGAAGCTGAAGTTGAACAGTTCTATGAAGACCTACAAGGCCTTTTAGAACTAACACCCAGAAAAGATGTCCTTTGCATTATAGGGGACTGGAATGCAAAAGTAGGAAGTCAAGAAACACCTGGAGTACCAGGTAAATTTGGCCTTGGAATACAGAATGAAGCAGGGCAAAGACTAATAGAGTTTTCCCAAGAGAATGCACTGATCATAGCAAACACCCTCTTCCAACAACATAAGAGAAGACTCTACGCATGGACATCACCAGATGGCCCACACTGAAATCAGACTGATTATATTCTTTGCAGCCAAAGATGGAGAAGCTCTATACAGTCAACAAAAACAAGACCAGGAGCTGACTATGGCTCAGATCATGAACTCTTTATTGCCAAATTCAGATTTAAATGGAAGGAAGTAGGGGAAACCACTAGACCATTCAGGTATGACCTAAATCAAATCCCTTACGATTACGCAGTGGAAGTGAGAACTAGATTTAAGGGACTAGATCTGATAGATAGAGTGCCTGATGAACTATGGACAGAGGTTTGTGACATTGTACAGGATACAGGGAGCAAGACCATCCCCAAGAAAAAGAAATGCAAAAAAGGAAAATGGCTGTCTGAGGAGGCCTTACAAATAGCTATAAAAAGAGAAGAAGTGAAAAGCAAAGGAGAAAAGGAAAGATATTCCCATTTGAATGCAGAATTTCAAAGAATGGTAAGGAGAGATAAGAAAACCTTCCTCAGCAATCAATGCAAAGAAATAGAGGAAAACAACAGAATGGGAAAGACTAGAGATCTCTTCAAGAAAATTAGAGATACCAAGGGAACATCTCATGCAAAGATGGGCTCAGTAAAGGACAGAAATGGTAGGGACCTAACAGAAGCAGAAGTTATTAAGAAGAGGTGGCAAGAATACACAGAAGAACTGTACAAAAGAGATTTCACGACCCAGATAATCACAATGGTGTGATCACTCACCTAGAGCCAGACATCCTAGAATGTGAAGTCAAGTGGGCCTTAGGAAGCATCACAACAAACAAAGCTAGTGCAGGTGATGGAGTTCCAGTTGAACTATTTCAAATCCTGAAAGATGATGCTGTGAAAGTGCTGCATTCAATATGCCAGCACATTTGGAAAACTCAGCAGTGGCCACAGGACTGGAAAAGGTCAGTTTTCATTCCAATCCCAAAGAAAGGCAATGCAAAAGAATGCTCAAACTACCGCACAATTGCACTCATCTCACACGCTAGTAAAGGAATGCTCAAAATTCTCCAAGCCAGGCTTCAATAGTACATGAACCGTGAACTTCTGTTAAAGCTGGCTTTAGAAAAGGTAGAGGAGCCAGAGATCAAATTGCCAACATCTGCTGGATAATCAAAAAAGCAAGAGAGTTCCAGACAAATATCTATTTCTGCTTTATTGATAATGCAAAGCCTTTGACTGTGTGGATCACAATAAACTCTGGAAAATTCTGAAAAAGATAGGAATACCGGACCATCTGACCTGCCTCTTGAGAAACCTATATGCAGGTCAGGAAGCAACAGTTAGAACTGGACATGGAACAACAGACTGGTTCCAAATAGGAAAAGGTGTACGTCAAGGCTGTATATTGTCACCCTGCTTATTTAACGTCTATGCAGAGTACATCATGAGAAACGCTAGGCTGGAAGAAACACAAGCTGGAATCAAGATTGCTGGGAGAAATCTCAATAACCTCAGATATGCAGATGACACCACCCTTATGGCAGAAAGTGAAGAGGAACTAAAAAGCCTCTTGATGAAAGTGAAAGTGGAGAGTGAAAAAGTTGGCTTAAAGCTCAACATCCAGAAAACGAAGATCATGGCATCCGGTCCCATCAATTCATGGGAAATAGATGGGGAAACATTGGAAACAGTGTCAGACTTTATTTTGGGGGGCTCCAAAATCACTGCTGATGGTGACTGCAGCCATGAAATTAAAAGGCGCTTACTCCTTGGAAGAAAAGTTATGACCAACCTAGACAGTATATTCAAAAGCAGAGACATTACTTTGCCAATAAAGGTCCGTCTAGTCAAGGCTATGGTTTTTCCAGTGGTCATGTATGGATGTGAGAATTGGACTGTGAAGAAGGCAGAGCGCCGAAGAATTGATGCGTTTGAACTGTGGTGTTGGAGAAGACTCTTGAGAGTCTTGGACTGCAAGGAGATCCAACCAGTCCATTCTGAAGATGATCAGCCCTGGGATTTCTTTGGAGGGAATGATGCTAAAGCTGAAACTCCAGTACTTTGGCCACCTTATGCGAAGAGTTGACTCATTGGAAAAGACCCTGATGCTGGGAGGGATTGGGGGCAGGAGGAGAAGGGGACAACAGAGGATGAGATGGCTGGATGCATCACGGACTCAATGGACATGAGTCTGAGTGAACTCCGGGAGATGGTGATGGACAGAGAGGCCTGGCGTGCTGCGATTCATGGGGTCGCAAAGAGTCGGACACGACTGAGCAACTGAACTGAACTGAACTGAACGACTGAACTGAACTGAAGCAGCCTTTTATATTGGACATCATTA
This sequence comes from Budorcas taxicolor, assembly GCF_023091745.1. Taxonomy (NCBI): domain Eukaryota; kingdom Metazoa; phylum Chordata; class Mammalia; order Artiodactyla; family Bovidae; genus Budorcas; species Budorcas taxicolor. The sequence goes on along the minus strand of NC_068918.1, from coordinate 73,416,110 downwards.
TCAATATATAAATCTGCATAGTGGAGGTGGAAGTGGGTAGAAAACAGGATACATGAGTTTGGGATGGGTTGAGCTTTTCAAACTGCCCTCAGGCATATCCCAAGCAGCATACATAGCTGTCTCAGTTTGCTAAGGGGTAAACAGGGCTCATATAAACAAGGCTATTCTAGACTTTGATAGGCTTACTTGGGTCAGATTTAAGTTAGAATGACTTGACTCTTCCAACAGTTTTATAATGTCATTTCTTCTAAATTAAAAGAAAAAACATGATTTGAAGTAAAAATTTAAAAATCAGTATTTTGATACTTTTGAAAATGGTTCTAAAAAATAATATCAGGAATTGATTGTAATTACATCCCCTGACAGCCTGGGAACTCTTCTCATTTAATTACAAATTCTACATTTCTGCTTTCTCGGTTGACAACAGGGCAAGACTGCGGGCATATTATCAATTAATTTTTCCTAATTACTCACGTACAAAATTCAAAACAGTACCAAAAATAAGCTATCTTAGAAGAAGAGCTGAACCCAAGCATACACTGTAAATATTCCCAAATTATGAAAACTACGTCACCAATTGGAATGCCTTCACAACGCAAGATTAGTGCCACGTTTGTAAGCTTAAACAAAATGCAAATAAATTGCATATTTCTAAACAAATGCTTGCCAGGGCACAATGTCACATGTAGCTACTCATTTGTTCAACGTGAAAGACTTCCTATGCATTGTGTGTTTTTTCGTCTAAAAATCAAACAATTTAATTTGAACACACCTTCTGAGAAGTTGATAATAATATCCTTTTTATTCCATTTCTCATATAGATTTTTTTTCTCTTTTATTTTTCTAATTTTATGCCAGTCCTTTTCTATCACATCTTCTGCTTCTCCTAGGATCTGGGGCAGAGACTTGCTAAGTCTTCCTATTTGCTTTTCCCCTGAAATTGGATTGATAGCCTGGGGCAGAGGGGCTGATCTTCTTGACCTTTGTTTTAGAAGAAAAGTGAAAGTTAAATTCGCTCAGTAGTGTCTGACCCTTTGCTACCCCACGGACTATATAGTCCATGGAATTCTCCAGGCCAGGATACTGGAGTCGGTAGCCTTTCCCTTTTCCAGGGGATCTACCCAACCCAGGGATCAAACCCAGGTCTCCCACACTGCAAGCGGATTATTTTTGTTTTTGTTGTTGTTTAGTCACTATAAATATGTCTAACTTTTTTGCAACCCCATGGATTGTAGCCCACCAGGCCTCTATGTCCATGGAATTTCCCAGGCAAGAATACTGGAGTGGGTTGCCATTTCCTTCTCCAGTGCAGGCGGATTCTTTACCAGCTGAGCCACAAGGGTTTTAGAAGAAGGCCTTGTGAAAAGCTTACTTCCTCCCCACTCCACTGAGGCAGCTGACATCAGGGTTTTAGCCCAAGTCCTCTGCTTTGCCCTCCTCTATGTTTATAAGGTGAAATTTGATGGCCGCTCCCCAGCTTAGCTATACCCTTTGTTCTGTGGCTCTGCAGTTTCTCTCACAACAGAAGTGGATTCTATTCCTCATACTTAGCCTTGTAATTTGCTTTGACTAACAGAATTCAGTAGAAGTGATGATGCACCAGTTCTCAGCAAAGCCTGTCTACATTGCAACACTTCCGTCATTGTACAATAAGACACCCAGTTAATTAGCTTGCTAGTGGATGAAAGAACTCAGCCCAATATCCCCAGTCATCCCAGTCTAGCCATCCCACATTATTCAATAGCCAGTCAACTCCAGATAAACCCAGATCAGCCAACCCTCACATCCCATAAACTAAATAAAGGTTTTATGACTGCTGTGTCCTATTATTGTGGTGAGCGGTAACTAATGCCACAGGTATGGAACATAATGTGACCATGATTGGGCCCTGGCCTCCATCAAAGGCTTGCTTTTGTTAATTAACCTCAAAAAACACAAGCTGATATCGTATGTCAATGAATTTTCAGGATACAACTTGGGCCCTGGCCTCCATCAAAGGCTTGCTTTTGTTAATTAACCTCAAAAAACACAAGCTGATATCGTATGTCAATGAATTTTCAGGATACAACTTATAGTGTTGGGTGGTGTGGTGTTAGTGGCTTCAGTTCTCAACTAGGGGTTTCAGTTCAGTTCTATTCAATTCTCAACTAGTGAATTAAGAAATGACCCTGAACAAGTTGGTCAGTTGAGACAGTGGAATGGTGGTGGTGCACAGGGTTGGGGGAATAACCAAAGGCAAACTATATTCTTTAAAAAAAAAAAAAGTGTATATTATTGTTTGTTGTTTAGTCATTAAGTTGTGTTTGACTCCTTGTGACCCCATGGACTGTAGCCCACCAGGCTTTTCTGTACATGGGACACTTCTAAAAAATATATATATATATATGTGTGTGTGTGTGTGTGTGTGTGAGCATGCATGCAGGCCAAGTCACTTCAGTGGTGTCTGACTCTTTGCCACCCAATGGACTGCAGCCCACCAGGCTCCTCTGTTCATAGCATATCCAAGGCAAGAATACTGGAGTGGGTTGCCATGCCCTCCTCCAGGGGGATCTTCTGCACCCAGGGATTGAACCCACGTCTCTTACGTTGCAAGTGGATACTTCATCGCTGAGCCATTGGGGAAGCATATATTTTCAACTATCTACTTACCTCTATTTTCACCTGCCTACTCAATAGGTTGCTGGAAACCAACAATCGGTTCTTTAGGGATGCTTAATGTGAATATTACTTTGAAGCAGACAGGATGCTTAAAATGTATGTTCATTAGAATGGGTCAATTTTCTTTAACAAACTATAAATAAGGGGACTTTTCTATTTCATAGATTTTACTTTCAGAATCAAGCAACATGATTCTCAGCACTTGTTCCCATGGGGTAGCTTTGAAACGGATTAAACTTCTACTAGAGTGGTAAAATCCAGTGCATATATAAAAAGCGCATTATTTAAGAGCTTGAAACTGAAAGTGGATTTGAAGGAGTAATTGACTAAATACTAATAGCATCTAAGATATTAAAATAAAAGCTAAATAGGTTTCACATATATGTTTTTAACATCCAATATTATTTTTCCCTAACCTTCTATCTGTAAAGAAAATTGAGAATTATGTATATATATATAAGAGAGATGAGAGAAACGCAGAGAAAGAGAAAGTAAGACAGTGAGAGTAAGAAAGAATGTATTAGGGTGTATGAGAGAAACTGCAGCAACACATGTAGAGTATCAGGATACAGGACGTCTTTATATTTTATTTTCATAATCATACATTCAAAGTTCTATCAGTAAACACCATTGAAGAATATCAAAGTCATCTTGTGTTAAAATTACTTTTATTCAGGACGAAAAATACAACATGTAACCAGTTTAGATGATAATCTATGATTAGTTCTTTACCACATATTTCAAAAGAACTACATACTTGTTTCCCCTTGTTGTTACTGCAATATATTTCTTTATGTTTAATCTTACTTAAAAGGTTACCATGTAGTGTTTTATGTAGCTTTTCCTTAATAGCAGATAGAGAACATGTTGCACACAATTACAGGCAGAAAAAAAATTAATACATAACTTTTCAAAGTAAGGACAAGGAAGACACCAAATCTACAACTTTTAGTTCAGAGTTCAGGGAATTTTTTTTCTTTAAATAGATATTTTTACTGGGTAAGATGTGATCTGATAGAAGCTCTAGATTTTTCAAACTGTAGCGGCATAAAGCTATTTCCAACGCGATGGATGAAGATGGATCTGAGGTAGAAAGGTGGTCATGGCTTTCCTCTTATATAAAACAATTTTCTTCTTCTCAAAATATCTTTACTGCAAATAGACACCCTTGCCCCCCAACCCACCCAACCTATTCTAAAGAATAGGAATTTCTAACTTTAAGCCTCCTTCTGGCCAGATCCCAGTTAAAGAGAACTCAAAGTTAAAATGTCCTGATGTTTTAAAGCACATATGCTTCAATCAAAACACATTTCACTTTTTTTTTTTTTTTTTGGTTTCTTTACATTTGGTAAACGACATGGCATGTTTAAACTGAACTAAATAAATGTTAAATCAGGAGCTGAACCAAATACCTAACTGAATGCACTCAAAGGTGTAAGCCAGGATTCCACCATCTAAGCATTAATTTCATTCTTCAATAGAAGCAGGTTTTTGATAAACATCGTTCCCAAATGCATTGGTCAAATGAAGGGTAATATAACAAGCTATTCCTTCAAAAAGTAAAATGAGACATTCATTAAATTTGTGTCTGCTTTCAGAAGGAAAATAACTGGGGGTTTCAAGAATCATAGAGGGCTTGAATATATTAGAGACATAAACAACCATTAAACTTTCTTCAAAGGGAACTAAAGACAACCATGTATTTTGGTATCACAATTAGGCACAGGTCTGCTGTGTACTGAATGATGAAAATCAAGACCTGGGAACTAGGAAAAGTTGGACCAAGTCTTGTTTCTGCGTCAAAATGAAAATATGCATAAATGGGCAACCTTTGGTAAAATAATCTTTGAGATTATTATAATTCTGTCATACAGATTGGAACATGAAATAAATAAAGAAATCAACACCTACTTATATAGAGTAGGGAGATAAAAGACAAGAGGAAAAAAAGTCCCAATAGAAATGCCTGTTAGACCCACAGGATTTTTATTGTGGTTATCCAAGTGGTCACTAAAGAAGTAAGTGTATGATGTGAAGTAAAGTTAAACAGTATACACAGAGCTGTAGCCTAATCCATAAATGTATAATATTTGATTGACATATATGAAATTGTTAATTTGGCCAAATCATGGAAACAAATAAAATCTATTTGGTCATGTGGCTGATGAATTATAAATAACCAAAACATAATGGTAAAAGCGTCAAATAAACAAATGAAGTTATTGTACAAGGTTAATATGAAGGAATGTAAAAATGTAAAATTGTCTTCTAATTCTTATGCGTTTGTTCACGGTTATTAAAAAGAAGGTCTCATATTAGAAACCCCCCACCCACTTTCCCAATACTGTATACAGTATACAAATCAGTGACAAATGTATTTCCGTTTCCAAATACCATTCTGTTCATTAATTTACAGTTGCATAGAAAGGGAAGAAGAAAACAATAATATATGATTATTATAAAAACAAAATATCCTTTCCTCTTTGGATAGGCAGTGTTTTACTCCTTCAGTAGAACACACAGTCCGCACCCAACAGCATAATTCAAAGAGCCATGGAGCTTCTGATTAAATGGAACTTGACATTGGCATTTGCTGAAAAGGGCAACACTGTAAATCAAGAAATGTTGGTTGGCTAGATGAATACTTCACATTGCCTGTGGGAAGAGAAAATAGCACTGTCAGAACAACATTTACAGAAGGCATTACAGGTAGCAGAGAGCTGTCAACTCTTAAAAACAAAAAGTGCTTCTTTCGGCACAGACAAGCCCTCTTTTGCTACGTTCAGTGGGGACACTTTTACTCCCATGTGACTTTTGTTCCTGGAATGAAGTCCTTTGCTTTCATCCTAAAGTTTCATAGCCTGCTTTTCATCAACTCAGCTGATATAGAGGAAGTCTGGAAGACTTTTCTCTTGTCCAGGCTGGAAACCAAGTTAAAACTGAGACGATTTGTCTTTTTCTTTTTTTTTTTTCCTGAGAGATACTAATGTTGACTGAATTAGGTTGGTGCAAGCACTCCTTTGTGTTCCTCTGAGGGTCTGTGGGAGGTCTTCTACAGAACTGGTACCCTGACAATTCCAGGGTACCAGCTGGATCCCAGCTGGGATCCAGACAATAAGAACTCAAGACAAGAATCAAAGCCCAAGGGTGTGCAATGGTGCCAGTTAAAGGCTCAGGGCCAATGTACAGAGGCAACGGAGGATAGAAATCCAGGTCACACTCAGAGGAGTGCCATCAACCTTTCAGAGGTCAAATGGTTGGGTCCATTATCATTGTCCTCAAACTCTTCTCTAAATGCGTCTTTCACTGACTTGCTCTAATGGATATCTACATCTCCCTAAAGACACAGCTTCCTCCATAGAAAGGAAAGACTTCTTCCCATAGGACTGTTTTTCATCTCTCACACTCCTCAGATATTGGATAGGTTCATTTTGTGTTTTTCAGGGACTTTTCTCTCTCTCCTTCCTAAAAGTACCCAGCTTTGAATCTCTTGTCATCAAACCATACCACCCACACCACCCACTATGCAGTCATCTTCTGGCCTCTTAGCTCATGTCCCCTTACCTCTTGAAGAAAAAAATGGCTGTCATTCATTGGTTCTAAACGTTCATGATTTCAATACACAGATGGTTTTTCTAAACCGATGGCCTCTTAGCTCCTTGAGCTCCACTCCTCCCAGAATCTGTCCTTCACCCTTTCTCAGCCTTCCACTCAAATCTGGATGATTGCCAATACCTGCATCCCTTCCAATATTTCAATTTCAATCATCCTCCTTTCTGACAACCCACCCGTACTTCTCCAGCTTACCTCCACTAGGACCCAAACTTCACTCATCCTTTGGTACTATGGCCTACGGATTTTCTGTCTCCCACAGCTATTGCATCCTCACTATTCTTCCTACTAGACTTGGGTGCAAGCATTATCATCACTCCTCTGCCTCTTCCCTTGAACTGTTGTACTCTCTTGGCCAAACAACTACTTCAACTTAAATGCAATAAATTTCAAGTTAAATGCAATAAATTTCAAGTTAAATGCAATACTCGGCCTACTCTGGTGCCTGTGCCCAGGAACTTGAATGTAGCTGAAGGGCAACACATAGTCCTGCAGACAGGCCTCAAGTTAAATTCACAAGCAAGCAAGTGGTGGCCTTTAATGCTACCGGGCAGTCACTCTATTTCCACATGCTCTCCCCAGCTCCAAGCAGCTACTGTACATCTTCCAGTCTCTCCTCATACCTCCAAGGCCTCCTCCCCATCCTCACTCTGTGCTGAAGCCCCTGCTTCTGATCCGCTAAGACAACAGAACAATCACAGGACTTCTGCTCTCTGGGATGAGGTTCTTCCTTCTCACAGGCTCTCACACCACAGCCACTGATCTACTTCATATTCCCTTGTGTTCCCTCCAGTTACTAAAGATGAACCATTGGTGCTTCTCCTTAATATCTTAGCCTCTTGTGCCATTAAGGCAGTAGCATAATCAGAGGGTTCATGGTTTCAAAAAGATCCATAAACAAGTTCATAAGGAAAAATGTTCTCCAAAGATTTACTGTGGTCTTGGGACACACTATTTCTAAGACTACCTGATAAGGAAAATACTGAAAAACACATGGGTTATATCTGCCAACAGTTCTCAGCAATAAAATTAAAAAAAAAAAAATTAAAAAAAAAAAAGTTAACACTTAAACATTAAAAAAAAAAAAAGAAAAGAAAAATCAAAATCTTCTCCCCTCAGAGTAACAATGCAGCTTTGTGTACTGCCCCAGGCACGGCTTTTAAGTCCATATTCTGCGGTAGATATCCAAAGTAGATGTTTGGGAGAACCCTGTCAGCTAAACCTATCTGGGGTAATTTTACATAGTACATAGAACTATTAAAGGCTTGAGTCGACTGAGCGACTTTCACTTTGGGCTTCCCTGGTAGCTCAACTGGTAAAGAATCCACGTGCAATGTGAAGACCCTGGTTTGATTCCTGGGTCGGGAAGATCCCCTGGAGAAGGGAACAGCTACCCACTCCAGTATCCTGGCCTGGAAAATTCCATGGACTGTATAGTTCATGGGGTCACAAAGAGTTGGACACGACTAGAAGACTTTCACTAAAAAGCTGTTAGAACACAAAAGATCTGGCAACTGGGGCATCTGGAAAAACTGGCTTGGGAGGGGTCCCCCTCCTCAGACTGACAAACTGTTGTACCAAATCAACTAACATGTCAACAAGTTTCCTTATTTACACGGGGAATAGATCAAAAGTGCTGTGCTGTGCTTGGTCACTTGTTGTGTCCCACTCTTTGTGACCCCATGGACTGTAGCCTGCCAGGCTCCTCTGTCCCTGGGATTCTCCAGGCAAGAATACTGGAGTGGGTTGCCGTACCCTCCTCTAAGGGATCTCCCCAACCCAGGAATCAAATTCATATCTCCAGCATCTGCATGGCAGGCAGGTTCATTATCCACTGAGCCACCTGGGAAGCCCACTAAGACCCCCTAAATCTTGTTTCCATTAGCTCATGGTATCGGAATGTGGAGAAGCAAAGCTACAGGTCTGTCTCCTGACTGCCTTCATAAGGCATGTCACTGGTCTGTTATCAACTGCACACAGGCCTCCTGAATGCATGGTTTCTCCAGCCTTGCAGAGCTCTTAAACTGCAGCTGTATGCAACATATGCAGTAAGCAAGGGCACCAGTATAAAGACAAACACTGACTGAATAGTGTCAGAGCAGCATTTCACGCACTCTCATCAAGCACAGGATATGAAGTAAGTGAAGAGCAAAACAGGGAGAAATCATGTCCTAGGGCAGGGCTGGTAGGCACTGCGAGTGGGCTGTGAAGGAGGGTCCTGTGCACTAGCAGGAAGCCAAGGGATAAACTCCATACCATGGTTCTACCAAGAAATGGGAAGAAAGGGGTCTAACAGGAAAACATTCTGTCCCTAAATAAAAACAGAGCGTGGTTCATGGACTCTGAATGCACATTCATAGCATAAAAGAATTTCAATTCTCTGTTTTCATAAGGTGAAAATATAGCAAAAATCAAAAATCAACAGTAGCTAATCGCTTAAACATTTTATTTTTAAATAAAGGAAGGAAAAAATACAAAATAAAAAAGCAAACCGGCCATCCTGTAAAGCATGTGGGATCTTAGTTCCCTGAACAGGGATCGAACCCTGACTCTGCATTGGAAGCACAGTCTTAACCACTGGATCACCAGGAAAGTCCCACTAATCGCTTACTCCAAGTTATAATCTGTAACACCTAAACCAATCAACCCATGAACTCTTACCTGTGGCCTGCTGGGGAGATTTGCTGAAAGAGAAAACAAAAACAGTCAACTGCAGGCAGTTCTGTGGTTCTCCCTTTTATGCATGCAAAAGTGTGAACTGCACCATTCCCAGCTGCTAAGTGGATATTAATAAGAAAATAAGAAAGAGCTTTGGGGAAGGTTTTTTTTTTTTGGCCAGATGATTCAACAGGGCTAGTTTCCCTACTTAGCTTTTCATATCCCATGTGCTTTAAGAAATAAAAATTCCACCAAAATATGCAAAAGATACGCCAGCTCTCTCAAATCAGTACATGCTAAAGCATTCAGTGAATAATTAGTTTTGCAAAAAAAATCTCAAAATTTCCCACTGAAATCATGCCATATATTTGGTTTATGCATTAGAACAGAGAAAATTCTGTATATTCTCCTGAATAGTACAAATTCTGACCAAGAAGTCATTAAGGAAATGCCAGGGCCAGAGTCTTTAGTTTCTGCCACCCTTACCCCAAAGACCAGGAAGATGGTGGCAATAACCTAGTCTTTAGTACTCAGAAGTCTTGTAGGAACTTGGGTTATTCCTTGTGCCTTCCATGGGCTAAGTTAAGAGCATGAGATAATTTACAATATGGTGTCTAATTTGCCTTTGCATCTGAGCAGCTCAGTTCCTCCTTGGTGGCAGAGGGCATGTGCAGTGAAGCTGATCCAGTACAACTTGAAAGGGAAGCCACTAGCACAGCTCTTCTCTAAGGCCTCTGAGGTTTCGTCTCTCCCTTTCACTGTGACATCTCACAATTTCTGAACTGGTATTCAGCCCTGGGAGAGAGAGGCACTCCACTGCTTATGATGGTAGCATCTGTTCTGGGTCATTAAAGATTGTCCCTAATCAAACAGCATGTGACTACTTTCATCATTCCATTTTTTTGTTTCCCCCTTTTTGAAGGGAAACAAACAAACAAAAAAAACCTGTGACCACACAGTAGGTGCTTCGTGAGAAAAAGATAGAGCAAGAAGTGGAAGCTTCTTATGATGCCCTGGAGGGAAAGTGTGCACCCCAGTAGTATTAAGGGGAATAATCAAGTCCTACCAATTATGTAAGTTATATCAGGGAAAAAAGAGTGGACTTTCTTACATATGGGAATTACACTTGCACAGAACTACACCCTCTTGAGGGAAAGCTTAGTTGCATGAGCATGAAGTATACCATAGGCAGAGTTAAGCTTCTCTTCTCAGTAACAAACAGCCAAATCCAAACAGAAATCAAATCTGTTTTGCTGCAAATCAATATTTTAACCCTGTAGCCTCTTATTAAATAAAGGCTGCAAGTACCCTCTTGAACAAATCATACAAACACATATTTTAAAGAAATCAGGAAATCACTGTATTTTAGTAGGTCTTGAAGTTTTGATGAATGTCAATCAAGCTCAATAAATATAGGCAATTCACAGTGAGAATATGCCTGCAGATAAAATAATTAAAAAAGCATTTGTTAGTCTATTAGTGAAAATAATCTTCAGCTTACTACTAGCATTCTGTATATTTGGATGACATAAAAGAAAAAAACAACAACAAAATGATGTTACACTGAAAAAATTAGTTACAGCAGTCAGTGGAAATTTTAGTATATCAGTTAATAGGCAACTCGATTACATTCCCTTCATTAACTTCTTGCCAGTAAGAGATGGAAATGCTTGTGTCTCTGCTCTGAAACTCAACATAAATAATTAAAAGAAAACTTTAAAAGGCCATAATTCAAGGATGCTATCAGGACCAAGTGGGACATTAATCCAAGATAGAGGAATTCTAAAGTGTTATATGCAACAATATACAGACACAGTAAGAAAAAAAAGTCATGTTTAAGTAGGCAATTCATGCAATTAGGATTTAAGAATACAGTTTCATTTTAATTCCAAGAGTGCCAGGAGCGGAAATTCACTTGTGACCATGCTAATTTTTAATTCGCAAAGGATCAAAAGTCAAGATTAACATGCAGATCAATTCACTGTATGCTGGTGACCAGTAATTTTAAAGTTCTCATTAGTTACAGGGGCTCAAGAAATTGGCTTGGCATTGGGAGGATGCCAATCCAATTTGCTCTCAAAAATTCTCCAAAGATGGTCAGTAAGCTTTGGGAGTTTGTGATGGACAGGGAAGCCTGGCATGCTGCAGTCCATGGGGTTGCAAAGAGTCAGACATGACTGAGCGACTGAACTGAACTGAAGCTTTGGACATGCAAAGGCTTATTAAAGTATTTGCTAGCTTGTACAGCTTAGAAGGGGCAAAAAAAGCAAAGGAATCTGACAGAACCTTCTAAGTACTATCTAGTACTATCAATTAAACCTTCCTTCCCAATTGGAAAATTTAATCATTCATTCATTCACTCATTCAATTCAGAAATATATTGGGCACCAAATCTGGGGCAGGTGCTCATTTCTATTCTACATCCATTAAAAAAAAAAAGTTTAATCAATCCAGGCAGAATTTTAAAAGTATATATCAATTTCATAAATAAATCAATTTATGTTTTTATTTTTATGAAAAGCTATCCCTATCTTCGGAGATTTTTATATGATCAAAGTATAAAGACTCTTTACTGTCATTTAAAATGGTATTTTCTGAGGAGAGGACGGAAAGGGGTGTAATGACAGGCTGTTTTATATACTACATATATATGATGAATAATATATAATAGTGCTCTGCTGAGCTAAGTCACTTACTGCTGCTGCTGCTGCTGCTAAGTCACATCAGTCATGTCTGACTCTGTGCGACCCCATAGATGGCAGCTCACCAGGCTCTCCCGTCCCTGGGATTCTCCAGGCAAGAGCACTGAAGTGGGTTGCCATTTCCTTCTTCAATGCATGAAAGCGAAAAGAGAAAGTGAAGTCGCTCAGTTGTGTCCGACTCTTCGCGACCCCATGGACTGCAGCCTATCAGGCTCCTCTGTCCATGGGAGTTTCCAGGCAAGAGTACTGCAGTGGGTTGCCAGTGCCTTCTCCATGAGTCACGTGAGTCGTGTCCAGCTCTTTGCAACCCCATGGGCCATAGCCTGCCAGACTCCTCTTTTCATGGGATTCTCCAGGCAAGAATCCTGGAGTGGGCTGCCATTTCCTATTCCAGGGAATCTTCCCAACTCAGGAACTGAACCCGAGTCTATTATGTCTCCTGCCTGGGCAGGTGGGTGGTTCTTCTCCACTAGCGCCACCTGATATGTAACACTAAAATCTTAGTGTAATGGCTGGCTAGAGTTAATCACCCTAAAATTATAAATTTTAAAGTAATACATTCTGATTTCTTTAAAATATTATTTAAAATATAATCGCAGCATTAAGTAGTATGTATGTCTGTACAGTAAGCTGTTTGTTTGAAACAGCAGAAATGTTTTTGCTGACAGCTCAGTAGAAACTGCAAGACGCCAAGGTGCTGAAGACAAAATGTTTGGGGGAAAAAAATCAATAAATAACAATCATACAGTTTCCTCTGGGATTTTTATTTGGTTATTTTCTGGCTCTTGGTTGTTCATATGGAAAATTCACGGGGTCATAATCTGCCATACTTTAAACTGTTTGGCCTTTATACAGTGACTATTTTATTCCTTAAGAAAAGAACCCCTGAACTGAAAAAAAAGAAAGAAAACAAAACAAAACCCACAGCAAATCAAAAAACAGGGTGGGGGGTGTGAAATTGAAAATAATCCCTTTTTACATCTGAACTTGATGACATCAGAAGATAATATCTGAAGAAAAGGGAAGGAATGACTTGGAAAAAGCTATTTTCAGACTTTGTCTGGCATACCACAAAAAAACACTCTTTTGGAGTCTTACTATGGCCTGCACTGAAGAGGATAATTTCTCCTTAAAGACAGGCTTGTTTTATGTGCCCCGTGTCGCTCACAGGGCAGATCAAAGGATCTCAAAGAGCAGGGTGGCACTGGCCCTCCAGCCCGGGATGTGATGGCATCCAGGTTGGGCTTTGTTTGCCTTGCTGACATACAGAAAGCTTGATTTATCTTCAAATAATGTTCAGTCTCGCTTCCAATACTGCTGTTATCTCACCAAAGAAGACAAAGGGCCTCACACAGGAAAAAAGAAACGGAAGGAAAAAGCACAGCAGTGGCGTTACGATCTTTCATACTCACGGCAACAGGATGGAAACGTACTGTTGATCTGCTCCATGACCTCTGTGAGGTCCGTGCTGGTGTCATGAGGGGGCGCCAGCAGCTCCTCTGCCGCCGTGCCTGCAGATACAAAGAACAGACGCTCTCAAATTCACGTCCGGTCTTCCATTAAAACCCAACTGCGGGGGAAAAAATGCCAGTACTGGCCTCTAAACATCCGTGTGAAAATAGTCTCCTTGCAGAGAATAATTTTAGGGTAAAATTCCAAAATCATTTCTGCATTAATTTCTGGTAACAGAATTGTACATAATTAAAATGTATTAGATGTTTCTATAGAAAGAATTCAAGTGCCAGGGGAAAATTCACGAGTGAAGAATAAGTAATGGGGTCATATGATTTCTTAGTTAGAATTCCACTATTTTGCACAGCTATTTTAAAAATAACTTTATTTATTTTTGGCTGTGCTGGGTCTTCATTACTGCATGTGGGCCTTTCTCTAGTCGCAGAGCACAGGCTCTAGGGCATTGCAAATTTCAGTAGTTACAGCACATGGGCTTAGTAGTTGCAGCTCCCAGGCTCCAGAACACAGGTTCAATAGTTGTGGTGCAAGGGCTTATTAGTTTCTCTGTGGCATATGGGATCTTCCCAGACCAGGGATTGAACCTGTGTCTCCTGCATTGACAGGAGGATTATTTACCACTGACCCACCAGGGATGCCCATCAAGTATATTTTCATATGAGAAATATATTCCATCAATTTTTTCCTTCCTTCTTGATGGAGACTTCAGCATAGGCTAGCTGCTACAAAGTTAGAAGTATTTTATAAGATACTTTCTATTTTGATATTTATTTACTCTACAATCAATAGCAAAATAATTCTCTTATTTAACAATTTAAAATAATTTCACTATTTTAGGTTTTCCTTTGATATATGCAGCGAAAGGCATGCCATTAACAAATTAAGTTGGTTAAAGTATGGGGTTCTCAGTAGGATTTTAGAGCTTAATTTTATCAATAACAAAATGTCATTCCAGAATTCCTGGTTGACAGAGCCCATCCTCACAGCACTGACAGGTCCCCACTGTGACCAATGACAGGCTAGGTGAGACTTCAACCTCAGATGAGGGTGGGTGAGGCAGAAATGTCTGGGGGAACTAGGATGGAGAAAGCAGAATACTGAGTCCCCAGCCCTGGGCAGAGAAAACTATATCTGATGTGATATTCTTTAGTCGTTTATTCTCAATGTGTACAACTATGAAATTTCAGAGACAGAAGTTTATTGAAAAAAAAAATCATTCCTAAGGCAAAGAACAAAATTACCTGTTGCTCATCCCAAAAGGAAGGAGCTCTTTTTCCCCTCTCATTAAAATTCGAGTCACTACTACACCTTACACAAACAAGTGCATTATAGTTTATTATTCTAAAATGCTTGCTTTTTTTGGTATTGTTAAAATGGCTTTGTACCAGCTGAGATGAAAGAGAATACAAATTCCCTTATGCTTAAGGCACGCATGTGCAAGAATGTTATTTAAAATGAAAAGTGCACAAATGGCAAAGCCCGGGGTAGACCAGGGGAGAGAGTAGCTGAGTCTTGCGGACACAGACCTGCCTGGTGGAACTGTGGGCCCGGGTCTGGATCCAGCGAATAGTTCAGTGCCGACTGCTGAGGGGAAGCCCAAGGGGAGACGCCATTGATTTGTGAATCAGATTCAGGCTGAAATCACATTCAGAGGTTAGAATTGAAGAGATTCAAAAAGTGATTAAAGAAAACATTTCTGTTTCTAACTTCCCTTCCCCAGCTACGGATAGTTAAATCACGTAACATCCTTCACCCTCAGTCATTTTCAAATACGCTTTAACATCAGTTGGTGGACTCACTAGTGTTCAACTGAGGACCAAATGGTCCTTCCCTTTGGATCTGAGAACTTTGAAGAATTCACTTGGTTATATGGCAGGATTTACCTATCAATGTCAGGGTCATTCCCTCAATTGTTCTACTACTTTTATGTCAACCAAGTGATTTTGGAAAGGTGTTTCATTCATCTTTAAAATTAACACTGCTTCTCATCCAGTAAATTTATCTAATTTATAAATTATGCTAATTTTTAATTTAAATCAATATTTAAGGGCAATATTGGAGAGCGGTAAAGGGTATGATTTTGGTTTTTTTGGTTTTTTATTGAAGTTGCTTTACAATGTTGTGTTAGTTTCTCTTGTACAGCAAAGTGAGTCAGTTATACATGTATACATATATTCACTCCTTTTAGATTCTCATATAGGTCATTATAGAGTACTGAATAAAGTTCCCTGTACTTGAAGAGCATGATTTTGGATTCAGCTGCTTGGATACAGACTTGGTCACTCAGAGATGTCTAATTCTGAGGCAATTTTACAACTATCTATTTTTTATTTACACAAACCTAGATTTTTTTTTAATTTAAAAACTAGGGTTGGTGATAAGACTATCTGCACGGGAGGGCTTTGTGAAGGAGGTGATCAATTAGTAGTGATTGGAATGGAATCTGACACACCTAATAAATACTTCACAAAGGCAGGAAGGTTGAAATGGTGATGGATAGATACATTGACAGGTACATGGTCAGATTAGAAGAGTGTGATTCATTGTAAAGGCAATGCAGAAGTTCCATTGATTTTGATGCTGTTTGTTTCCATTAAATCTATATTAGCCGAAGTCTGGCAGTTTTGCTAGTTTTTACTATCAGAGTTGAATTTTCCATCAACTTTTGGCATTCATGCTAGGTCATTAAGAAGAGATAAGAGCCTTATCGTCTAGAATATACAGAGCTATTTAGATATCCGATACCTTGTAAGGCATTACTGTGTAATTCTGAAGGCTCATGAGCCATTAGGCAGCTCAGTCTAATGGGAGGAAGAGAGTGGGGGGAGGCAGGGAGTGAGCAGGAGAGCCTTGGCCCTCTTCAGAGCATCACCAGGCTACAGCAAACAAAACTTTCAAGCACAACTGCCTTCCACAGCAATTCTACCTGTGCCCTAAGTCCTTAATACTCACACTTCATATTCTAAATGAGAGAGTTCGAGGAAAAAGTCATCTTTTGTCCAGGCACCATTCAGAAACATCATACTTACAATATTGACAATATAGTTTTTCTGTTGTACGGGAGTGACATCAAGGTAAGCACCTAATATTCGAAGGACTAAGAGAAAGCCTGCCAGGCCTTGGGGAAGGTCTAAATAATGCACAGTTTCTAAATAAACCTTCTCCCAAACAGTCTCATGGAAAGTCTGAAACAATGACAGACATTCAGATAGTATAAGGGGTGTTTTGTGGCCTGCTGTATAGGTAATGCAAAAATTACACTGTTTTGAATGATTCTGACAAGTTAAAAGACACTGCTAAGCAACTGTGAAAAGATGGTTTTCTAAAATTTGAGAAAATCATTGGAGAGAAAGTTGTCTCTGCCTTTGATTCATACATCATTTCTGGAGAAAAGCATTCCTATTCACTGTCTAGGGGCCCCCACACTACATGGGCCAGAGAAGAAAGCTAAAGATAGCATGAATGTTGATCTCAGGGATTCTTCAGGAGA
Source organism: Budorcas taxicolor (assembly GCF_023091745.1). Lineage (NCBI taxonomy): Eukaryota > Metazoa > Chordata > Mammalia > Artiodactyla > Bovidae > Budorcas > Budorcas taxicolor. The sequence goes on along the minus strand of NC_068918.1, from coordinate 73,399,520 downwards.
AGGAATTTCCAGGCCCATCGTCTGGGATTCTTCACAATAAACACCTGCTGCAAAGATATCTTCACTACTAGCTCTGTGACATGATCCCCGCTCTTCAGCTGCTAGATGTAATCAGTTACTTAATTCTCCAAAGTGTGTATGTCTTTATAGATGATACTATCTTGTTATATATCATACTATCTTGTTATGGTCCCTAACAAGATTGCAGAAACTATATCTGATGCTTCTTTTATATCCCAAAGAACAGTGTGTTTCAAAATCGCAGGCTATTATCCACTGATGAGTTATAAAATTGGGCCTGACCAACACTAAGAAAGATAGAAGAAAAATGAAAGGGAAGAGAGGAAGGAGGGGGAAGGAAGAAGGGGGGAAGGAAAATAGAAAGAGGCAGTATTTTTTAGTAACAGCAATTAGTATTTTGTATCCATCATACTCGTATGCATTCATCATAATGCAAATTGTATTTTTATTGTCGAGAAAGTTTGCAAACAACTGCCATAAAACATGGTGCTATGTGAGGAAATAATAGCTGAAAATTAATAAACATCTGTTACTTAATTTCTTGAAAATAGTTTATGGGAAGGAGGTTTTAGCATGAAGAGTTCAGGTCACTTCCTTTCCCTTAATATCCACAGATGTTTCCCAAATGTAATTTATGCAGATGTATGTGACAGGATCTTTTCCCTTAACCTATTCAGAGCTGAGACAGATTTCAGTCTTAAAGAAGAATGAGCAATTCCATCTTAAGCTGGGAAAATGCTTTTTTTTTTTTTTTTTGGTGCCAGTGAGGATTTAATGTTGATGTTTGTAGAAGGATTTCTAAGCCAGTTGAAATCAAGTATGGAGAGGAGAAACCAGAAGTGAATCTTTCTACTGACTCTGGGACTGGGCGCCATGGGACGTGGGACTAGGGCAGATGGTGTGGGGACAGGGGACGCCAGGTTCCACACACTCTACCTGCTCTAGCAGCTGCCGAAGTCGGTGGAGCTGAGACTCCAACTGCTTGTTGTGATCTTCTAAAATCTGCATCCTAGCCTCCAGCCGACCTTTGTGCTGCCTGAGGAGTTTCGCCTCTGCTATAAGTTCTGAATCCTCAGACGTGTGATGCGGGGACACAACAGACTCTGGAGGGGAGCCGACGGGGAGGCCCCTTCTCAAGTGCTGCTCTTTCAGCTGCTCGTATTCCACCTGCAGATTTCTAGTGGAGAAGTGAAAACTAGAATTAGTATTGGACATATCACCTTCTTTCCAAAATTGCCCATGAGCTCCAAAGGTAGCCCAGGCTACTTACTTCCTCATAGGTAAAAACATTTATCAATGAGACAAGCAAGCATGATTAAAACCGCAGCTTTAAATAAATAGATGTTCTAACAGACAGCACCCCTGAACCCTGGAATGTAGCTGTAATCTGCACCCAGCTGCCCAGTGTGTTAATGACCTCTGAAACTTTGCCTCCACGGTATTTCCTGGACAATAGTCCTGAAAAAAGAATGGGTAAGGGCCACGTGGAAGTGCATATGAAAGGATTTCCCATGAGAAGTCTTCTCAGGGTGAAAGACTTCTTGATTTCGCCGAAGTCTATCTAGCACACCTTTGTTCTTCCTCCAGGTCGGCAATGATCCGCTCCAGTTCTCCACGTTCTTCCCTTTCTACCAACTTCAGGATCTGAGCTGGACTCTGGGGCTGGCTCACTGGGGACTCCCCTCCGAGCGTCTGGCAGTATTGCTGGATGAGAGCATGCTCGTCCTCCCTGAGGTGACAAAGCAGATATACACAAAGGCTCACATTTGGAGGTGGATGTCGCTGGACATAGAGGAAGTAGAAACGATGACAGTCAGGCTGGCTGCTGAGCCTCTACTGCCTTAAAACCCAACGCCCCTATAAGGTGTCCGACTCTTTGCGACCCCACGGACTGTAGCCTACCAGGCTCTTCCATCCGTGGGATTTTCCAGGCAAGAGTATTGGAGTGGGTTGCCATTTCCTTCTCCAGAGAATCTTCCCGACCCAGGGATCGAACCCAGGTCTCCTCATCAGACACTAAATCCACTAGCTCCTTGACCCTGGACTTCTCAATCTCCAAAACTATAAGAAAAAATGCTTGTCATTTATAAACCACCCAGTTTAAAGTATTTTGCAATCACTGTCCCAATCAAGTACTTGATTTCACTATCTTTAGCATGTGGTTGAAAGCAATTTTATAATGCTTTGTAACCCAAAGGGTGGTAGAGGCTAATTGTTACATTCTTTCATGTAAGTAATTTAGTATAAATTATAATTGTAGATATTTATAAAATATCTCTATTTATTCTATTTGATATTATCAGCGCATCATTTCTAGGATCAATCATTCTGTATTAAACAAGGAATTCCATTTAATTCACTTGGGTTCTCCCACTTTTCTAACTACTTGTCTAATGGACTAGATGTATTAATAATGTGGTCAAATAGAATAACTGACAAACAGAAGCATAAGAGATTAGACAAAGTTGACATGTTTATGGGAAGGAAATGCTTTACCAGCAAGCTTGGAATCCCTCTCCTTCTTTTACCAGAAATCCAGTCAGTCAGTGTCAGTCGCTCAGTCGTATCCAACTCTTTGCGACCTCATGGACTGTGGGAACTCCAGGTTCCTCTGTCCACGGGATTCTCCAGGCAAGAATATTGGAGTGGGTTGCCATTCCCTTCTCCAGGGATTTTCCTGACCCAATGATTGAACCTGGGTCTTCAGCACTGCAGGCAGATTCTTTACCATCTGAGCCACCAGGGAAGCCCAGAGATCCAGTCAGATCTTGTAAATATGCAAATGACAGATTTCCTGGTTAATGCTAGCAGGAGAGTCCTGCTACACAATACCTTGGGCAGATCGTACCTGATCTGTTTTTTATGGCTTTTGGTAAACAAGTCCTGGAATCTATGGATGTATAGGGTGCATGCGTGCACGCTGTTGCCTTAGTCATGTCTGACTCTCTGTGATCCTATGAACTGTAGCCTGCCAGGCTCCTCTGTCCATGGGATTTTTCTCCAGGCAAGAATACTGTAGTGGGTTGCCATGTCCTCCTCCAGGGAATCTTCTCGAACCTGCACGTCTTACGTCACCTGCATTTTCAGGCAGGTTCTTTACCACCAGTGTCACCTGGGAAGCATGTATAGGGTAGGGCTTCAGAAAAACATCTTGTAAGTTATGCAGGAATCAGAGTATAAAATGGAGCTATCCCATGCCTAAACCAGTTCCCTCCTGTGTAATGATGTGACTGTAAATATTCCTTAAAGAGCTTGTCTGTTGCTCTAGGGTCAGGGCACATCCTATCGCAGCCAGAAGGAACCAGGTGAGTGGCACGGGCAGGCCTGGACCTTTTGCTTATGCCCTGGAGCTGATGAACATGCTTGATACTGGGCAAGATCTGTGACTCTGAGTCGCTTGAAAATATAACCTTGTGTTATCACAGTTTACTCTGATAAAGAGAGGACATGAAATTTCATCTGAGAGGTAGTGCATTCTTAGAAAAGTTGTGTCCTGATCATTGAGATCAGAGTGATACAAAGAAGCAAATGAAAATAATGAATGTTAGGGCTGCAAAACCACCAAAGCAAAGGTTCAAATGAGCCCCTTGTTAGTCTACATTGCTCCTTTATCAGTAAACTTCCCTAACCTCACCTTCCTTCTATTATCAAATGAATAAAAAAGGAATAAACTGGAAATAAGAAACACAGATGGGAAGGATTGAAATAAGCTATGGCATCATCCTTTGATGACCAGTCTTGTAAAAAGGCGGTATCACTGTGAAATAAATAAGGAAGCCTTGAGAAGAATCTCACACTTGCTCCTAAATTTAGAAGGATGAGGATAAGAAGGAAGAATGGCTCCTGCACTACTGCAGGGCAGCAGTGTTTGAAAGCAGAACCCAAAGCTCTTAGGATGCCCATGGAGCAAAGTCAGACAGAAACGTGGCAAGGAGGTGTGCGCACGTGCATTTTGAGGAGGGAGAGGGTATTTTCTTGATAGGGAATAAATGGGTAATTTATTATTGTACCCTAAACCTAACCGTATTATGAAGGAGCAGAGAAGGCTATGAGGCTAATGTACCATCACAGGGACACCAATTAGCTGCTAAGGATGACAAGACTCTAATTCAGTAATGCTTGGAGTCACTTCACCCAATTCAAGTAAAGAGAAAGACCATAACGAGAGGGGATTATAAAGTACATATCAGATATATGGACAGAACAAATGGACAAATTGGAAAGATACAGTGTGTATAAAACAAATAATAAAAATAATTAAAAAGTAAGAGTAAAGCAGAACATTTAAAATATTTCTTAGGCCAAAAAAGCTGAGTATAGAAATCAAAAAGACTGAGTATGCAAAAAAAGAAGCAGTAACAAAAGAAAAGTGCTCATATATATCCCAGTGAAATTTTATCTCATCAGAATAAAGCATCACAAGCAATCAGACAGAAATCAAAACAAAACAATAAATCATTTATAAAGAAATAAAAAAGTTTAGCCTCCTACTCTCCATAATGTTTAATGTCCAAAGATACTGGTCAATGCCTATAGTCCTAACCTGGCCATTCTTCTGACCAGCCAGGTTATATAAATATACAGGAAAGCACTTTGTCCATAATGCAAAAGAAAGAAAGAGCAACAATAATGCAAAACAGAACCAAATTAGGTGGTAATCTCAGGGATTGTAATAAATAAGAGTGATAAACTCATGCTCACATTGGTTTAAAAAGCAATTAATTATATAATTCCTGAGTAACTCGCCTGAAAGAAAATCAAAGACCAGAGTAAAAGTTGAAAAAAAAATACTATAAGGACAAGTTAGAGGAAAGCCTGGCCCCTATAAGCTCCCTGGCAGACCTATGATTGGATTATAGACCCTCACATGGTGCCTCTCCCATATTTAATGTCCCATAAATGGACATTAATCCATTTATGTCCTTGGAGCACTTATGCCTTCAGGCACCTGACCTCAGGAATTATACTTAATGCTCAGTATTAACACCAACTAAATATCTGTTTTAGAAATTTGGGGACTATCCACAGTGAAACAAGTACAAACAGCTAAGACCTGAGATGCATCTTGCTGTCAACATTTATATAGATTCATTTCTTTTGGGAAGTGTATGGGGCTTTAACATAATATTATTATTTTAAAAATATAAGTACCATCATCATCTCTATCATTACATTCTTTTAATAAGGTGTCTGGAAGAAAATTAAGACAATTTTTCCAAAACTAAGAATTTAAATATCATTCATATATAACATATAATTTTAGTCTTAAGTGGTTTTCACAGACTACTAGTCCTAAAAGTTAAATATAAAAATAGATATAGTTGAGTTCTTAATTATACAGTCATGAGGTACCAGATTAAAGTCATTTAACATCAATAGTGTGCCCAGTGCTAAAATAGAAAATGCCACCAACATGTGGACTGTACCAATGAAATACAATTAGATAGAACACCATTACACTGTATTTAAGTCATGCATAGTAAACACTGTCTAGATTACAAAATTAGTACTTATCCAATGACAAAAGAACTGTGATTCATTGAATGACCTTTTGCAAGTAACACATAAACAAAAATAACAATAATTTCCTTCCTTTAAAGATTTGTTTTGTTCCAGGCTCCAGAGTTGCAAACAGCAACGCCAGTGCAAATCATGCCAGCACACCAATTTCATCCTTCCACATACAACAAGGTCACTCAAGAGAGGAGGTGGAGTGAGATACCCTGATGGCAATGGCCTAAGGAAATGTCCTTGGGTTTCAGCTAAGATTTCCCAGGACTATCCTGGGTCCTGTCTCTTTTTGAGACAGGCCTGGTTCATTCTTTGAAATGAAAGAAAATTAAGTTGTGTCTGACTTGCAGTCCCAAGAACCGTAGCCTGCTAGGCTCCTCTACCCATGGGATTCTCCAGGCAAGAATACTGGAGTGGGTTGCCATTTCCTTCTCCAGGGGAACGTCCCAACCCAGGAATTGAACCCAGGTCTCCCACATTGCAGGCAGATGCTTTATCAACTGAACTACTCAGGAAGCCTTGAAAGAAAATTAGTATCCTAAAATGAATGCGTTTACAATTTCCAAGTTAAACTTTCAGAAGAAAAGGGAGTACTGTGGATTAGGTTTTAGTTCAGTTCAGCCGCTCAGTCGTGTCTGACTCTTTGCAACCCCATGAATTGCAGCACGCCAGGCCTCCCTGTCCATCACCAACTCCCAATTAGGTTTATGTGAGGTAAAATGCCATGAGATTAATTCAGGCCTAGGCTGAAGAAGTAGCAGCCCATGATGCATGAAGGGTCAACAACTCTTAGTAATTAACCAGATTCACCAAGTGGCACTAGTGATAAAGAACACCCGCCTGCCAATGCAGGAGACATAAGAGACCCCGGTTTGATCCCTGTGTTGGGAAGATCCCCTGGAAGAGGACATGGAAACCCACTCTAGTATCCCTGCCTAGAGAATTTCATGGACAGAGGAACCTGGCCATCTACAGTCCATGGGGTCGCAAAGAGTCAGACACAACTGAGTGACTAACACTTTCACAGAAGATGAATGCTGTGAGGGGCCAGGGAACTGGTTCCACAGACCAATTTGAGGGACAGAGAATGGCTCAAATTGCAGGATAGGATACAAATGACTAAAAGGGCCTGGGGTAACTTGGAATTACAAGCTCAAGTCTCAAAATTCATACCTCAAGGCAGGGGCTTTCTTTTACTGTTGACAGCTGAGACCACCTAAAAACCAAATTTGGGAGGTTGGGCACAGCAGATGCTGAATTACAAAATCTTCTCCTTGGGTCTGGACTGTGAAGCTGGAGCACAGATGGACATGAGCAGAAGCAGAACAAGGACAGAAGGGACTAGAAGGATGTGTGGATGCTCTGACCCTCCCACCTCCCCGACTGCTGGAAGCCCTCCCTTCCCACACCAGCTGAGGCAGTGAAGTGAGGCAGTGAGGCATGGTCAAGGGTGCCTGTGCCTGGAGCCAGGATGCCTGAGTCTGAATCCCAGCTCCACCAGTGACTACAAAATCCTGGACAACCTCCTTCAGCTTGTGGGATCCTGATTTCCTCCTCTATAAAGTGGTGTAATGAGAACAAGAGCATCATGGACAATTGAATAAGCGACCATGGGCAAAGTGCCTAGAACAGTGCCTGCTTGGCTCTTGCCTGCCTGCATGCTCAGTTGCTTCAGTTGTGTTCAACTATTTGAGACCTTATGGACTGTAGCCCACCAGGCTCCTCTGTCCATGGGATTCTCCAGGCAAAAATACTGGAGTAGGTTGCCATTTCCGCCTTCAGGGGATCTTCCCAACCTAGGGATCAAACCCATGTCTCCTGCATTTCCTGCATTGCAGGCAGCTTCTTTACCACTGAGTCACCAGGGAAGCCCTGCCTGGCTCTTAAGAGTCGCCATATCAAGGAGGAGATGGTGGTTGTTTTTGCACCATCACCATTATTATTCAAGAGATATTTGCTAATATTTCTACACCCTTGCTTGGAATAACAAAAACCTCAACTCACGAGGGCCTAGGGGTAAGGTGGAGAATTCAAGAGAGAGGAAAAATTCCAAAAATTATTGTGGAAGTTTGCTAACATACAATTTTTGGCTTAAGGCACTCTGAATTGTTTTTTTTTAACCCTTCCCAACAACAATAAAAATTACTAGTACCTTGGGATTTAAATTGCTAATACTGATGTTGGTTGCCTCCAGACAGATCTGAGAGTGAAGCAGAAGAGTCAAGCCTGCCTTAAAAAGCCACTGATCCCTCATTCAGAAGTTGGCAATACTGTTAGGTGGCACTGAATACTGTCATCTATTGTCTCTGGGGATTGTATCAGTATCCTACCAATGCCAGAGCCTTAAGAAACTTCCAGGAAAAGGCCAGGGTGTTAAGAGTATATTAAACACATGTGTGTGTGCTAAGTAGCTTCAGTTGTGCCCAGTTCTTTGTGATGCTATGGACTGTAGCCTGCCAGGCTCCTCTGTCCATCGGATTCTTCAGGCAAGAATACTAGAGTGGGTTGCCGTGCCCTCTTCCAGGGGATGTTTCTGACCCAGGGATTGAATCTGCATCTCTTAAGTCTCTTGCATTGGCAGGCAGGTTTTTTACCACTAGCGCCACCTGCAAAGCTCATATTGCACATACACCTCCTGCTACTATAATCAGGTCCTGTAAGAAATAGATAAGCCTTGATCCTAGCTAAAAGCAAAGAAAGAACAACATTGTGTCTTGTTAAGGGCAGCAAACATTTCTTACTGTATCCCATGATCTAAGATGCTAAATTATTAGATGGGAAACTTAGCAGGAGAGCCAGGAAAATAGTAGGTTTCATTCTTAACTCTGCTCTCATGAGGAGCGCTGTCAATTCAAAGGAGGGAATAGTCACCCTCATTGGGATAAGCTATCCACTGGGAGAAAAGATATTTATTATCGTAATACTTAGTCACTTTGTCAAGTCAATAATGCCAATTAAAATGAAAATATTTGGGGCTTCCCTGGTGGCAAAGTTGTGAAGAATCCACCTGTAATTCAGGAGACTCAAGCTCAATGGCTGGATTGGGAAGATCCCCTGGAGAAGGAAAAGGCAATCTGCTCCAGTGTTCTTGCCTGGGAAATCCCATGGACAGAGGAGCCTGGTGGGCTACAGTTCATGGGCTTGCAGAAGATTTGAACATGACTTGGTGACTAAACAACAACAATGAATTTTGTCAAACCACCAGACTTAGGTCCTAAGAAGGACTTCGAAGGTTGAGTCCTGGTTAGATTTCTCACTTGAATGATCCCTGCATGTTCATAGGAAAAGACCCCCAAAATACTCAGTAGTTTAAAGTGTGGAAGAGCAAAGGACTTCCAGATTGGCTCTATCAAAGTAAGACTTCTTAAAATATTCATCAAAAATATTAATGTATCAGTAACTAGACAACAATTTCTCTTTAATGATTTATACATTCTTACACTATTTATCTAATCTCCCACAAAAGGGAAAATTTGCTTCCTTGCCTTTTCTAGTAACTCAAGGCCATCACATTCCTTCACTTTCAAAGCCAGCAGTGTAGCACCTGTAAAATCTCTTTGTATCTCACCTCTGCTCCCAGAGTGTGTATCCCAAACTCTGACTCTCCTCCTTCTTACAAAGACCCTTGCAGCTACACTGGGCCCACCCAGATAACCCAGGCTAATCTCCCCATCTCAAAATCCTTAATTTAGTCACTTGTGCAAAATCCCTCTTGCCATGTAAAGTCACAGTCATAGGTGTCAGGGATTAGGATGTGGATTTCTTTGGGGGCCTATTATTCTTTCTACTTTAAATGACCTCACCATGCTCCTCCTCTATCCGTCTCCCTGCTAGGCCATAAGATACTGAAGACAGCATCGACCTTTACAGAACTGGGCACGTGTCAGGGGTGTGCTGCTAAGTGTTTACCAGCAGCTTCTCTACAAGATAAATAAAAAGGTCCTGCTTTGTAGCATTCCTCGTCCAAGGTAAGGAGCAGCGGCTGTGCTTTGCTGGAGCAGCCGTGAAGAGATACCCTACGCCCAAGGTAAGAGAAACCCAAGTAAGATGGTAGGTGTTGCAAGAGGGCATCAGAGGGCAGACACACTGAAACCATACTCACAGAAAACTAGTCAATCTGATCACACAGACCACAGCCTTGTCTAACTCAATGAAACTAAGCCATGCCTGCGGGGCAACCCAAGACGGGTGGGTCATGGTGGAGAGGTCTGACAGAGTGTGGTCCACTGGAGAAGGGAATGGCAAGCCACCTCAGTATTCTTGCCTTGAGAACCCCATGAACCCCATGAAAAGGCAAAATGATAGGATACTAAAAGAGGAACTCCCCAGGTCATTAGGTGCCCAATATGCTACTGGAGATCAGTGGAGAAATAACTCCAGAAAGACTGAAGGGATGGAGCCAAAGCAAAAACAATACCCAGCTGTGGATGTGACTGGTGATAGAAGCAAGATCCGATGCTGTAAAGAGCAATACTGCATAGGAACCTGGAATGTCAGGTCCATGAATCAAGGCAAATTGGAAGTGGTCAAACAAGAGATGGCAAGAGTGAACGTCGACATTCTAGGAATCAGCGAACTAAAATGGACTGGAATGGGTGAATTTAACTCAGATGACCATTATATCTACAACTGCAGGCAGGAATCCCTCAGAAGAAATGGAGTAGCCATCATGCTCAACAAAAGTCTGAAATGCAGTACTTGGATGCAGTCTCAAAAACGACAGAATGATCTCTGTTAGTCTCCAAGGCAAAGCATTCAATATCACAGTAATCCAAGTCTATGCCCCAACCAGTAATGCTGAAGAAGCTGAAGTTGAACGGTTTTATGAAGACCTACAAGACCTTTTAGAACTAACACCCCCAAAAGATGTCCTTTTCATTATAGGGGACTGGAATGCAAGTGTAGGAAGTCAAGAAACACCTGCAGTAACAGGCAAATTTGGCCTTGGAATGTGGAATGAAGCAGGGCAAAGACTAATAGAGTTTTGCCAAGAAAATGCACTGGTCATAGTAAACACCCTCTTTCAACAACACAGAGAAGACTCTACACATGGACATCACCAGATGGTCAACACCGAAATCAGATTGATTATATTCTTTGCAGCCAAAGATGGAGAAGCTCTATACAGTCAACAAAAACAAGACCAGGAGCTGACTGTGGCTCAGATCATGAACTCCTTATTGCCAAATTCAGACTGAAATTGAAGAAAGTAGGGAAAACCACTAGACCATTCAAGTATGACCTAAATCAAATCCCTTATGATTATACAGTGGAAGTGAGAACTAGATTTAAGGGACTAGATCTGACAGATAGAGTGCCTGATGAACTATGGATGGAGGTTCATGACATTGTACAGGAGACAGGGATCAAGACCATCTCCATGGAAAAGAAATGCAAAAAAGCAAAATGGCTGTCTGGGGAGGCCTTACAAATAGCTGTGAAAAGAAGAGAAGTGAAAAGCAAAGGAGAAAAGGAAAGCTATAAGCATCTGAATGCAGAGTTCCAAAGAATAGCAAGAAGAGATAAGAAAGCCTTCTTCAGCGATCAGTGCAAAGAAATAGAGGAAAACAACAGAATGAGAAAGACTAGAGATCTCTTCAAGAAAGCTAGAGATACCAACGGAACATTTCATGCAATGATGGGCTCAACAAAGGATAGAACTGGTATGGACCTAACAGAAGCAGAGATATTAAGAAGAGGTGGCAAGAATACACGGAAGAACTGACAAAAAAGATCTTCACGACCCAGATAATCATGATGATGTGATCACTCACCTAGAGCCAGACCTCTTGGAAAGTGAAGTCAAGTGGGCCTTAGAAAGCATCACTACAAACAAAGCTAGTGGAGGTGATGGAATTCCAATTGAGCTATTTCAAATCCTGAAAGATGATGTTGGGAAAGTGCTGCACTCAATATGCCAGCACATTTGGAAAACTCAGCAGTGGCCACAGGACTGGAAAAGGTCAGTCTTCATTTCAATTCCAAAGAAAGGCAATGCAAAAGAATACTCAAACTACCGCACAATTGTACTCATCTCACATGCTAGTAAAGTAATGCTCAAAATTCTCCAAGCCAGGCTTCAGCAATATGTGAACCGTGAACTCCCTGATGTTCAAGCTGGTTTTAGAAAAGGCAGAAGAACCAGAGATCAAATTGCCAACATCTGCTGGATCATGGAAAAAGCAAGAGAGTTCCAGAAAAACATTTATCTCTGCTTTATTGACTATGCTAAAGCCTTTGACTGTGTGGATCACAAGAAACTGTGGAAAATTCTGAAAGAGATGGCAATACCAGACCACCTGACCTGCCTCTTGAGAAATCTGTATGCAGGTCAGGAAGCAACAGTTAAAACTGGACATGGAACAACAGACTGGTTCCAAGTAGGAAAAGGAGTACGTCAAGGCTGTATATTGTTACCCTGCTTATTTAACTTATATGCAGAGTACATCATGAGAAACACTGGACTGGAAGAAACACAAGCTGGAATCAAGATTGCTGGGAGAAATATCAATAACCTCAGATATGCAGATGACACCACCCTTATGGCAGAAAGTGAAGAGGAGCTAAAAAGCCTCTTGATGAAAGGGAAAGAGGAGAGCAAAAAAGTTGGCTTAAAGCTCAACATTCACAAAACGAAGATCACGGCATCCGGTCCATTCAATTCTTGGGAAATAGATGGGGAAACAGTGGAAACAGTGTCAGACTTTATCTTTTGGGGCTCCAAAATCACTGCAGATGGTGACTGCAGCCATGAAATTAAAAGACACTTACTCCTTGGAAGGAAAGTTATGACCAACCTAGATAGTATATTCAAAAGCAGAGACAATACGTTGCCGACTAAGGTCCATCTAGTGAAGGCTATGGTTTTTTCCTGTGGTCATGTATGGATGTGAGAGTTGGACTGTGAAGAAGGCTGAGTGCCGAAGAATTGATGCTTTTGAACTGTGGTGTTGGAGAAGACTCTTGAGAGTCCCTTGGACTGCAAGGAGATCCAACCAGTCCATTCTGAAGGAGATCAACCCTGGGATTTCTTTGGAAGGAATGATGCTAAAGCTGACACTCCAGTACTTTGGCCACCTCATGCGAAGAGTTGACTCATTGGAAAAGACTCTGATGCTGGGAGGGATTGGGGGCAGGAGGAGAAGGGGACGACAGAGAATGAGATGGCTGGATGGCATCACGGACTCGGTGGACATGAGTCTGAGTGAACTCCGGGAGATGTTGATGAACAGGGAGGCCTGGCGTGCTGCGATTCATGGGGTCGCAAAGAGTCGGACACGACTGAGCGGCTGAACTGAACTGAACTGATGGTTTAAATACTTCAGTATGGCCAATTTAAGCTAATGACTTCACTGAATATAGAGCTGAAAAAAGATTCATAGTTGCACACCACCTGACACCCCTAGAGCACAGGTAACAGTAAAATGGGGTAAAATAACTAAGATGTGATGCATCCTGAGTATTATTTTTGTTATTATTTTAATCTAGTCTGTTGGTTTGCAAGTATATACATGGGCTTCCCAGGTGGCACTAGTGGTAAAGAACCTGCCTGCCAATGCAGGGGATATAAGAGACACGGGTTTAATTCTTGGGTCAGGCAGATCCCCTGGAGGAGGGCATGGCAATCCACTCCAGTATTCTTGCCTAGAGAATTACATGGACAGAGAAGCCTGGTGGGCTACAGTCCATAGGTATATACAAATGAATTTTAATAATGTCTTTGTTTAACAAGCAGCTTACAAACTTCCTGAAAATTTAACAACCAGCTCTCACAACTGCCTCCAGCACACCACTGCAATGTAGGCATGCAATGTTTTTTTTTGGATGGAAGAATGAGTTAATATATCTCTTGACAGTATATTAAAATGTATTCAGCTGTTACTCATATGATTATTTTGTCATTTCTCTGACATTAGTGCTAAATTTAAAAATCAATAGTGCCTTCTCTAATTTGAAAATAGGAAATACTAAATATGATTATTGCCTTTACTTGGATCACAAGGTGTGACAAACACATTTAAAGAATTTAAGTTTTGTTTTAATTAGTAGTTTTAAATTTTGTTTCATTCTTTAGCTATTTCTCAACCTTGATGGAAAATATGTTGATTTAGGATATTCAAGATACTTAACTGCTTTATAAGAAGTACATACTAAGAGTTTAAATATGAAACAAGCATTATGTATATGCTCTTACCTTGGTTTGGGAATTGTTCCAAACACACAGTACATTAATAATAATGTATAAGTCACTACTGTATTGTTATAAAGTACTAACTTGCTAATTTTTGAAATTGAAAATTGAAAAATCTCCTGAGAACTTTTATTTATAAGCTTAATGATAGTAAAACAATTAAAAACAAATATTGACCAGGAGACGTTTCATGTTAGAGTACCTTAGGTATTTCAACTTGGCTGTCTCTATGATCTTTTTTAGTATAAAATACTAAGAACCAAGTTTGACAACTTTCCTGGCAACCTTAGAGCTTCCCAACAGATCCAAACCACAATGACTGGGTGAGCCAACTAAGCTCCACACTACTGAAATCATAAGACACCATCCAGAATTGAAAATATTAATTCCAAGGTGGTGGAGGGTGGGGAAAGCTATAAAAGCAAGATGGCACACGACAGTGGAATAATCAGAGATAAAATATCTGCCAAGAAAGGTTTTTAAAAAGCATTCTAAAGTTAATGAGGCTTTTCCTAGTTGCTAATAAAATCAAATTATTGGCAGAGGAGTTAACACTTTCCAGTGAAGGGTAAGGAGTAGATGTTCAAGCCTGTATAGGTCATAACTATTAAATGGCAGAGATTATGGAGAAAATATGAGCACACAGAAGGAAAAGAATTTTACAGAATGGCACATATTCTATAGAATTAAATCTGTTAAATTAACAAGATGTAACAAGAATTACACCTGTTAAATTAACATCAGATAAATGGAATGAATATCTATACCTGTATTTATAAATAAATAAATATGATTTTCCTAGGGCAGATGAGTAGCCAAATATAGGATTTTCTTCAGTAACTTATATGAAACTAAATAAATAAACATATCCAATTTATACTATCATGGCTTGAAACCATAAAATCTATGTAGACATTTTTATAACCACACTTATCAATTTTGATTTGGATCAAAATTCAGAGCCACAGTCAATGAAGATTACTTCCAACAGCCATAATATAAGAACCAGCTTTCCAAGGCAGCACTAATTTCATGATTTACTTACACACTTCCTGTGGTAGAGCTGCTATCAGTGAGGAAAGACCCATTGGTCCTTTCCATTTGGGCCAGTCTGTAGAATGAAAATAAAGAGGTTAGAGAATGTGACCACACAGGGTATAGTTGATTGGTACAGCCTCCGTGTTTCTTAAACTGTCCTAATTCCCACAAAATCCAGAAGAGCTCAAATTCCCTAACAAGACTTTGAAATGAAAACGTCTAACGCTGAGTTCTGTTTCTATCATCACCACCATAAGGACTAAAGACTTTTATTTTACATCATGTTATGTAGTTTCCTAGTTGATCTCTCAGATTAAGTCAGTCTGCACTCTCGCACACATCTGATTATGTCCCTCTCCCTCTCATGTTTAAAGATTCTCCATAATGCCTCTTTACCAAAGGACAGAATCTTACTCCTTAGCAAGTGAAAGTGAAAGCCACTCAGTTGTGTCCAGCTCTTTGCAAGCCATGGACTATACAGTCCATGGAATTCTTCAGGCCAGAATTCCGGAGTGGGTAACCTTTCTCTTCTCCAGTGGATCCTCCCAACCCAGGGATCGTACCCAGGTCTCCCGCCTTGCAGGCAGACTTTTTACCAGCTGAGCCACAGGGAAAGCTCAGAAATATTAGAGTGGGTAGCCTATCCCTTCTCCAGTGGATCTTCCTGACCCAGGAATTGAACCAGGGTCTCCTGCATTACAGGTGGATTCTTTACCAACTGAGCTATCAGGGAAGCCCATCCTTAGCAAGTAGGCTCCGCATAACTGGACTTCAGCTTCTGTCCCTTCACTCTGTCTTGTCCTTTCCCCTTTCTCTACTTGCAATTCTTTAAATAAACTGTATTCTTTCTGAGCTCAATGCTTTTAAGCATGTTTTTCCACTTTTTCCTGAAATTTCTACTTGGCCTAGACTCAGCTCAAATGTTACTGTTTTTATTATGTTGCTTGAACTATAGCCTTTTATTTATTTTTTTTTTTCAGGTATTATATTTGTCCTTAAGATTTTCCACACCTTTTTAAAAAAGCTTTTCATTTTATTTTGAAGTATAGCTGATTAACAATATTGTGTTAGTTTCAGGTGGACAGCAAAGGGACTCAGCCATACATATACATGTATCCATCCTCCTCCAAACTCTCCTCCCATGCCAGCTGCTACATAACACTGAGTCGAATTCCCTGTGCTATACAGGAGGTCCTTGCTGGTTATCCATTTTAAATACAGTGAGGTGTACATGTTTATCCTAAACTCTCTGACTGTCCCATCCCATCATCCTTCCCCTCAGCAACCACAGGTTGAACTATAACCTTTTAAAGCATAGCCAGTTACTAACACTGCCAATGCCTAGTACATATTTGGTTGTATAAAAGTTTGTACAACTCAATAAGACCAGCTTATACTTTTATATTGTTTGGGAACTCCAAAATAAACCTCTATGGTAAAGTATGAGCATACATTTAATTACATATTGTAATTCATATGTACACCATCTCTGGGGAACACTTTCAATACTTTCATTCATTGAAACTGGGTTACATTATCTAAATCCTATTTGTACAGTGTTTGCATTCTCATGAGCTCACTAATCACATCCCATGGAGATTTACTCAGTAGAACATATTGCAAGTGTTTGGCAAACTGCAAATTACAGTATAGAAAGATGAAAGCCCAGATTTCAAATATAATAGAATCACCACTCCTGCAAAACTACGTCTCTTAAACCAAGGCATGTGAATGATATAAGCTTAATGCAGAATGAGATACATTCTGGGTGGCAGTGCAGTGGAGGGATCCCAGCAAAGTTTCTTACCGTGTAGCATACTGTTCTATTCTTGAATGGGTATCATCATGAAACAGCTGAGGAGACTGCGAAGGGCTGGAAGAAAGAAAGCAAAGAAACAGTTTTATGCCCACATATTGACAGATGTTACTATTAGGAATGTTAGCTTAGTTAAAAAATAAATTTGACATGCAAACAAACCACTAGGATTGTTACCCAGGAGGCAGAACTATTATTTTAGGATAAGAGTTTAGTAATCACCCCATGCTAGTAAAACTGATCAGAACATCCATCTTGTGCACACGGAGATGTGGATACTCACTCATAGTGCTCTGGCCACATACTGATGAGTGTGATAGGACTGCAAGGAGGGCAGAGGGAGACAAAAGTCATAGAAAACACACTTTAGAGCAATTTAAGACAAAAGCGGTCGGTCGGAGGGTCGGGAGTGGGATACATCTCAATCGTCTTCCACTCCTGCATTTGGTTGCCCTGAGGTCCACCATGAAAGAAGTCAAAACAAACAGAAATGACTGTTTATTCTAGAAAAGATGCTATGTATTCAAGTGCCTGCAGGGGCCTTTCCACAAATATTATAGGATATTTGTTATAACAGCAAACACATTTAAAGAGTCTGATTGGAAAAAGACAGAGAATGCTCTAAAATAGCTCAAAATTATGGGATAATTTAAAAAGTAATGTTTCATAATGTACTGGACAGAGGTGCAATCATATTTTTGTTTTTCCTGCAGAAGAAACTTGATCAGAAAGGAAAAGTTAAATACCAAAGACTACATTATATATTGATGGCAGAGTTGCAATAAAATGAGAATGTTCTGAATCTTTCCTCAATTTTATTTATTGTTTTTCAAAAGCATATTTTCCTGGCTGCAGCACATGGCATGTGGGATGTTAGTTCCCTGGCCAGGAATGGAACCTGTGCCACTTGCATTGGACACTCGAAGTCTTAACCACTGAACCGCTAGGGAAGTCCCCTTTGCCCAATTTTAAATAAAATCCAAATAAAGGTGTACACAGAGTATCTCAGCCTCACAGATACACTGAAAAAAGATACAGCCTAGATGTTCTCCTCTACACCTGGCCAAAATTCTCAATTATCCATAAACTGAAAGAAACATTGCTAGATCATGATACACTTTCACCAAACAAAATTTTATCCAGAAGTTCTATCCAAGAAACTGATAAAAGGAACACTGTCTATTAGAATCAGAGCTTGAGACTGGAACTTGATTATTCACTATCATTCCTAGCCCTGGAGATACACTCCAATCTCACAGCACTGCCTAGAAAACCCCAAGTCTGTAAGAAATATCGTTTGAAAACAAATGATCCTAATTAAAAGTTAGTTCAAACCCTAACCCTTTTTTATTGGGGGTGTGGGGAGGGGTGGGGGAATACTGATGAATGTGGAAATTTAAAAGCCTAAAGAAAACTAGTTGTCTAATTAAATAATGTCTCCTGCAAAAGGTAATGCTGGTTAAAACAAAGAAGAAGGAAAATTTATTCTACAGCTACTTGATTCTCCTATTTCTATTATAGATACATACTTAAGAAAAAGTTAACGATCTCATTATCTTCCATTGAGAAGCAAAAGTTGATGTCTGTAAAGTGAAGATTAAAAGATGACGGAAAGTCATCTTATTGGTGTGGAAAACCGAGATTCTTTGGACTTATTTCAAAAAAAGTCATTTATCTGGTCTGTGTTTGTCAGACATTTATACTGTAAATAGACTTAATTACCTATGTATAAAATAGACACAACAATGAAACAAAACAGTATTATTCAATAGTCTTTTCATATCACTACTTTTCGTTAACTCTGAAATACAGATGTTCAGTGTCAGATAAATGATTTTCTATACACTTTCCCTGGTGGCTCAGATGGTAAAGAATCTCTAAAGAATTTAGAGATCATTTCTAAAATTCAAGTATACCACAACATTTGCTGTGAGCTTTAAATGTAAGAAAAATACATGTGTGTGTGTATATATATATAAAATCTTAATTGAACTCACAAAAGCTTTGTGAAACTGCTTGACTGGTTCCTGTAAAGTTAATTCAGTTAGTACAATAGTGATTCATTGAACTAAGATAAGAATGGCAGAGGCAAAAAGCTGAACTGAAGAGTGTCAAAAGAAAGCTTCTTTATGTATTGTGAAAATTTCTGAGAAAAGAAAAAGATTAAAAAAAAACCTCTAGGCTTTATTGACTTCAAAGTACTTTGATTTGTAGAAAATATATTAACTGATAAGCTTTTTCATTTAATTTCAGAAGAAGAAAACTGGGCAATATTCTCCCTGAATTGTTAGAATCCATGATTAAAGGGGGTTAGGAAAAGACCAATCTCTGTGTTAGCCCAGACTTCATAATGCTGCCTCTCAACTGCGTTCCAGAGTGGTGTCTGAACAGGGTGTTTTGGCTAATCACACACTAATATGCAAGACTCTACTAAATATACTTAATGTTATAAGAAATATAATTCAGACTTTCTCTGAAGAATTTATAGACTTTTCAGTGCCTTAAATTCTCAGCAGACTTCTCACACTTCCCGTCTGTTTGCCTTTTGAAGTCCATTTGTCGCAGAGCAGGGCTCCCAGCGGCTCTGACAGATAAAGCTTCAGTGGCCCCTCCCCACTGCTCTTGAACACTGTAAACATCTTCACCTGCTTTACCAGACTGATCATGATCTGCTTCCTGCTTTCCTTTTCATTCCCATTTCTCGTCACGATTCTCAACTTGCCACTCCAGTTTCCAAAACAGGGTTGTCTTTCGGCTGTTGAAAATGTTTGCCTTGCTGGGAAACTCCCTCTCCTCCCCGGGTAGCAAACACTGAGTTTTTGGCCCTATTCATCTTTCAGTTCTGGGATGAACTGTCACTTCTTCCCAGTCCAGTGCTCCCACAACCATAATTCCACTTACTATGAGATGGTTCTTGCTACCATAAGAACTTAAAAAACCAAGAAACTCATCTATTCCACCTTAACCAATACATGTGGTAGTGGTGGTTGTTTAGTCGCTAAGTTTTTTCTGACTCTTGTGACCCCATGCACTGTAGCCCACCAGGCTCCTCTGTCCATGGGATTTCCCAGGCCAAAATACCAGAGTGGGTTGCCATTTCCTTCTCCAGGGGATCTTCCCAACCCAGGGATCCAACCCGGGTTTTCTGCATTGCAGGCGAATCCACTACCAATTGAGCCACCAGAGAAGCCCAACCAATACCAGGGAGAGGTGCCTATTTTATTCCTTTCAATTTTCAGGGAAACTAAGCTACCTTTTTAGCCAATAAATCTCACTCAATTCTCAAATTACTTTGTCACCCTTTGAGCTTGTTTCTCAGGTCTATTTTCAATGGTAAGAACTCTTTCATCAAGCTCTACTCATTTATTTTGATTTATTTTTGTGAAAAAAATCTTGCATAGTTATAAAATTAATTGAATAAACCTAAGCATGGGTTTGTTTACCTCCTTTTAATAATAACTAATTTTCCCATAAATCCCCTCCATGCATGCATGTATAATTACTGGATAGGGGATAAGACATTATATTTTGCAGGGATGAAAGAGAAAGAAGCAAAAGGAAATTCTAATCAGCTTCATAAATAACTTCAACACATTTACCACTTAACTGGTTTTTCTCCAATGTTCTCCTCCCACAAATAGGAGAATAAATGAAATCAAAACTTTTACTACCTATTCACATAAATTGTTACACCAGAAGATTAAGTGGCCCTGTACTAGAAAGGGCTCAGTAGAAAAATGAACTATACCAACTCCAAGAATACATTCTAGGATTAAAAAAGGAAGAAAATCTGCCCAATGTATCCAGTAGCTCATAAATCTTTTTCAAAAAAGGATCTCATGACATCTGATTTAATCTTACACTCCTTTTCTTTCCCTCATTTTCCTCTCACTGAAAATGCTGGTACATTCATCTTTGATGAAATGAAGCATCTTCAGAGTTACAGCCAAAAATCATAGCACAAAATTATTTGGCACACACTTTTCTGTTCTCTTTTCCTTTAACTGAATCACTCAGAACTATTAACGTCAGTCATTATTTTGACAGTGAAAGGCAAATTATCAAAATTGCTTAAAAGCAATTTAAAAGATCTATCTATCTGCATGACTCATACAAGGGAGGTAGCTATTTGGAACATAAAATGCCAATGGTTTATCCAAAGAGTCAAAAGCACATCACTATTTCAAACCTATCAAATTATCTTGTAAATAAAACCACGGTGTGATAATTCTATGCTTCAGGCCCTTACTCTAAAGGTTGTTTAGATCTGATACCAAGATAGGCAAAATTTTATCTTTATTAGGTATTCAGCATAGTTAAACTATATATTAGACACTAAAACAAATAAGAATGTATTATCATATACTTTTTGAAAGAAAGGGGAAAAAATCTATCCGCAAAACAAAGACAGGATCAGGATATACCTTCTTTACAGATTTTAAGCATTGCCGGCAGATTCTTTACCAGATGAGTCACTAGGGAAGCCCAAGTATACTGGAGTGGGTAGCCTATCCCTTCTCCAGTGGATCATCCCGATCCAGGAATCAAACTGGGGTCTCCTGCGTTGCAGGCAGATTCTTTACCAACCAAGCTACCAGGGAATCACAAGTGTTTCAAATAGTATGCCTTAAATTAAAATCATTTCAATAAAATTTCTTCTAAAATGTACTGCAGAAAAAAATGACTGGGAGGCATATATCTTAATTGTATGGAATTTGATATCAAGCAAAGTTATCAAAAAGTTTGAAGTTTTTGGTATGCTTTAAATGAGTATGTGGTATTTTTGGACCTATCTACATATACAGCCACGTTGTATTTCCTTCTTCATGCACATCCATAATATTACCTATGGAGGGATAAAAATACCCACTTCACTTTGTCTATAGTCTTCCTTTTATTTTTTAGTGGTTAAACAAACTAAAAATAAAAATTGCATATAAATGTAGCAAAGCCCCTGGTCCAAAGAGTTTTATATGGATAAAAAAATTGGACTAAATAGTCTATCCCTCTATTTTGACATCTTTGAGACATGGACTGTCATAATACTCTGGACTGCTACTGTTCTCTGATTATCTCTCATATATACACAAATAAGTTAACTATGAGTTTTGAAGGTTAAATGTCAACACATTTTTATGTGAAGTTCTTTTTACTGAAGTTCTTACTTCAGTTTTCTTTACTGTATAATGTAGAAAACTCCACACTTCAGAGCTTCTCTTCTGTAGTTACTTGAGAAGGAATATTTCTGTAACTAGAACTCCACTATTCTTTATGACTAGGCACTCTGGTGATGATTAGCAATAAAACTTAATTTTCCCCAAGATTCAAGCACAAGAAAATTGCCTTGGCAGGCATATTTATGCTGATATTTCAAAAAAAAGTAATTCAAAGATTTAAAATCATATTTATTTTGATCTTGACATATAATTACTTAGTAATTTAAATTTTGTTCTTGCATTTATTCTGGTTCATTTTAAAATTTCTTTTCATTTCAGGCTATAAACTATTATCCTTCATTTTATAATCCCAAAGTAATTTTGCAATCTGAAACTTTGTTTCATTTATGTTTGTAAACTCAAATGATATACTTTTAAGAAAACTTTGTCTATTACAGGTTCTATTTAAAGCTATCTTATTTCACTGCCATGTTTAAGAAAAAAAAGAAATTAGAAACGCAATGTGAGATTTTGATGAGATTTCATATAGATATATATCTGAAGCAAGGAATTAAACATTATTAATAAACATATTAAAATAAGTAAAATGAGTGCAAAACATATAAGAAATAGTAAAAAAAAAAATAACCCACAAAGAGGGAAAATTGGAAAATAAATAAAGTAATGAAAGAGCATAAATACAACAATTTGCTTAAAGTATTTTTAAGAGTAAAAGAGAAGACCAGTGCAAAGGCGGACACATTATTACATATTTCAAAAGTTCAGGAAAACATGCAAAATTAAACCTGTGCTGTCAAAAATTCATGTTGCAAAGACTGAGTCCAAGTTTTGTTTCCCTCTTTGTAGATGAAACATTTTACCAAAACACAACTTCTTTTTGGTTATCAGACTTATCTTTTGTCACTAATATAAAAGTATCAGGTATAAGAGCACATATAGATACAAGTTTAATAGTAAAATTAAACTTACGTCTCTAAGTTGTCACCTTCAAGAACTGTCTGGACAGGTAGGTAGCCAAGCCGAGGATGTTTGGCAAAGTATTTCTTCGATCTGAACTTATTCTTCAGCACCTTTGTGAAGTCCCGTACATCTTCCCCAGATGTTGTCTATGAGGTTGAAAAAAATTACACTTATTAAAATGGAAGGAGACAACTATCTACAATCAAATTAGAGCAGATGTAAATTGATG
Organism: Budorcas taxicolor; assembly: GCF_023091745.1. Taxonomy (NCBI): domain Eukaryota; kingdom Metazoa; phylum Chordata; class Mammalia; order Artiodactyla; family Bovidae; genus Budorcas; species Budorcas taxicolor. Next base: position 73,376,577 of record NC_068918.1, on the reverse strand, counting down.
CAATTAAATGACAACACTTTCAGTAGTTTATGTATTTTTGGAATAGCACACAAGGTCATGAGAACACATGGCAATCAAGACTCATCGTTAAATATTTCCAGCAATCAGCTTATAATTTTTAATTTTCTGTTGAGAATAAGCAATAAGTAAATCATTTCCCCAATACGTTAAAATCAATTTTGGCAGTGTTATTCATTAATTCCTGTCACTAGAAAAGCTGCAATTTGCTATTAAACACTTGGTGAGGATGTATTCTGGATATTATATGATTTTAGCTAAGTAATGAGGCACACACGTCCTCCTAATTCACCCATATATATATATGCATATATATACATATATCCTGTACCGACTTCACAGAAGCCAGCACAAATTGTAGTCTAGAAAAAGAGAAAACAGTACACAAGAGAGAAAGACCAGGGCCACGCTGGTTCTCTGTTCTGCAAGGAATACTATCAGATTCTTTGTTCTTCCCCACCCATATAAACATATAATTATTTGACATGGGACTTTCCAGGTGGTACAGCGGTAAAGAATCTGCCTGCAATGCAGGAGATGTGGGTTCAATCCCTGGGTCACAAAGAGCCGCTGGAGTAGGAAACACAACCCACTCCAGTATTCTTGCCTGGAAAATTTCATGGATACAGGAGCCTGGCAGGCTACAGTCCATGGGGTCTCAAAGTGTCAGATATGACTAAGTGACTGGAGCGCGTGCACACACACGCGTGCGCGCACACACACACACACACAGAGCATACATTTGACATGGACTTAATTACTAATGGTGATATAAAATGTGACTTTAAAAAAAAGCATTTCAATATGATTGGCTAACGTAATCATTTAGGGTGACTGACCTACCTGCTACCTGCTCCCCCAGCCTTTGCACCCTCCTCAGTCTGTCTTTTCCCTCCTGACAAGCATGCCCTGGATTCACACAAACTTGTTTTGCAAACAGAAGCGTAACAAAATATTTTTTGGAACAACTGAATTGAGTCAGTCCTTACATGGTTTTGTTACTTTCTATTTGCTCTCATGCCACCTAAATATGTTTTCTTCTAGTAAACAATTAAGGGAATTTTTGATTCTCTATGGAGAAGGTAATGGCAACCCACTCCTGTATTCTTGCCTGGAGAATCCCATGGACAGAGGAGCCTGATGGGCTACAGTTCATGGGGTCGCAAGGGTTGGACATGACTTAGCGACTAAACAACTGCTACTGCTACTACTTGATTCTCTAACCTTGCAGAGCAGAAATAACATAAATCAGCCCAAGCTATGTATACATCAGTTTTCTTTTTATTTAAAAGAATATGTATAGCAAGCAAAGCCCACGTTATCACCGGACCTTGCTATCAGACCCACAATGTCAAATCTTTTTCTGAATAACAAAGAACAAACTATATAATACCTCCATTATATAGATACAGACCCTCTCAAATATAAAGTGTAGAAAATAAGCTACTAATTGGGGGGAAAAAAAAGAGAATTCAAGGCACTCTATACAGGGAAAAGTGTTGCTATGAGATGCTGGTTTGGGGGTATTTATCTGTGACCAGGCAGAACAGGGGAGAGGAGCAGATCACAGCTGGGAATAAAGAAGGCAATATTTAGAGACACAAAGCCTGGTCCTGAGAATAAAGCCAAAAAGATATATCACTGCTATAAAGGACATTTGGACTTTCAGCAATGGGTATCAACAGCTTCAGATCATTAAGTTTATAGATATGTTTATCCTGAATGTTTTGGTAGAAAGAAAGAAAAAAAAAAAGAAGAAGAAGAAGCTTTCCATGATAGAAATACAAAAAGAAGGCCCCATGCAAGAATAAGCATTTATGACCCAATTTATTTCTGTGTCTGCTCTTAACAAATTGTTAATATACAAGGAGACAGGAAAGTAATGGCCTCCAGCTTTTACTTGGTCTATTTTCATCTGGCAATAAAAGAGTTTATATTGTTCCGATCAGTGATTTTCAAGCCATATCCAGGTCTCTAACTCAGGCAACCCTGAGTGGGCGGGTGGGAGAAAGGCCAGGTGGGCAGGCACCAGGCCACTTTCCCGGTCTGCCTCCTCCGGGACAGCCTACAATACAGGGCCCTTAGGTATATTCATGGTGGTGTGCAACCATCATCACTATCTAATTCTAGAATAGCATCATCACCTCAAAAAGAAAGAAAGCCTATACCCATTAGCAATCATTCCCGCCCCCACTACCACCCCCATCTCCTCCCCTCAGCCCCTGGCAACCGCTAATCTACTTTCTGTTTCTATGGACGTGTCTATTCTGGACATTTCTTATAAATGGAATCATATAATATATGGTTTTCTGTGACTGGCTTCTTTCACTAAGCATAATGTTCTTCTAACTTATCTCTATTTGGGTTTCAATGTGAACTCTTGATGGGGAAAAAATGACATCTCATTTAAAAGTACAAGTCCCATTCCACATCACACACTCTAGGTAAAGACATTCACCATATGAAGAAGAAAGCAAAACCAGACAACCAATGAAAACCCTTCTCTCTCCCACAGAAAAGCATACAAAAAACAACTACCTGCCTCCCAAAAAGTTATAGAAGGGGTTTCTGATAATGCTCGAGTTTTATTTTTAGAAAAAATGAGTGCATTCTCATATAAGGAATGCTAATGAGAAGAAAGTGCCCTCGTAATCTAAGGGCACTAAATTTGCTATCACCATAAACTTTACACAATATTAAAAGAAAACGTGAAAAGTAATTCATCCCACAGGAATGTGATTCCTTAGTTTAGATAGAACCAAGAAAATGAATTATGCCTATTTTCTCACCAAAAAAGGTTAAAATATATTTGTACATATGTGATCTAATTTGCTATCTAATGATAGTACCTAAAATTTCTCTGTTTGAAGGTGCTTGAGTAACAGTTGGTAAAAAGGTCAAACAGAGGACCACCCACCTAACATAATCAGTATCATCAAACTCAACTCTGTCTCCATGCTAGTGTGGAGAGTTGTTCTTTTTTAAGCAAACAGCTATTGATAATATGATGTGAAGATGAAATTGAAAGGATCATTCATTACTATACAAATTATCCAGCATTTTAACTTTTCCATGCAACTCCTGAAAGACTAGGTTTTCATTTATTGCTCTAAGCAAAGAAATAAAAAGAACAAAATATTTTGTAGATCTCAATAGATGTAATGAGGGTGATGTATTAGCACAGAAGTCTCACCTTACAAACAGCTTTCCTTGAATTTCTTTTTACTATCAAGTGTGATGAGACCATCACCACTTTCTTGACCCAAAAGGAAAGTGACACTAAAGCTTAGAGGGATTCAGATCAATAAGGTCAGGAAAACTCACAAACCTACGTCTGTTCACCAGACTGGCACTGTGTCATTTCTCTAGGAAAAACTAAACAGTTTTAAGTTTTGTAAGAAAAAGAAGTCACAGCCATTGATTAAACTATTATAATATTCTGAATTTCCTCTTTATTTTAAATAAAGTCCTACCAAGATACCCTGTGGCTGATTTTTACAAGATTTATATTGAAATGTCACTTTCTAATTTTAAATTGCATATCTAAGAAATGTTCAGTGTAAGTACAATTAGAAAAAATACACATGAAAGAGAAAAAAGAAACATTAAAATTACCAGTTCTTCTGTCACCCAGAGATAATCAGTCTTAAAATGTTTGGTACTGGATCAGTTTATTTTTAATCCTTTTTATGGCAAAATAAAACATACATATATAAAACTATATACAACAGACATATCGTTTAATAAAATAAATTATATGTTAAACACCATCAAGTCAGGAAATTGAACTTCGTTGGACATTCCAGAAGACTTGTTCCAGTTACAACCCCTCCCTACCTCCATAAAGCCATCATCCTCATTTTTGTAACAATAATTTCCTTGCGTTTTAAAAGTAGTTTTATCACTCCAATGTCTGTCCTAAAACATATGATATATTTAAAGTCACTTTTAATCTACCAGATTTCTTCTTCATACTGTCCATTTTCTTACAACTTATCTGTTGGAAACCCAGGCAATTCGACCAGTAGCGTTTTCTCTTGTCTAGATTTTGCTGGTTGCACATTTTTGGTGCAGTTTAGCATGCTCCTTCCAATTGGCAGCTGGATCCAGAGAATACATGAGACTCAGGTTTGCATTTCTGGCAAGATTATTGGTGGCATTTCATAGGATTACAGAAGACACATGATGTCTGGTCATCTCTATTATGTACTCCTAGCTCACACAGAGTCGCACACGACTGAAGCAACTTAGCAGCAGCAGCAGCACCTTTCATGCTAAATGCCTATATCCATCCAATGAGGACTTTTAAATGGTGATAGTCTATCATTCATTCCTAGTTTAAAAAATTAAAGACATCCTCCCCCATCTGTTTAGTTACTCAGTAGTACAGTTCAAGAAAGGCAAGATTACATGTTTGATTTTTCTTTTATTGACCACTTTGCTCTGTAATGAATTGGTTTCATATCATCTTCCAAAGATGACCAATTTTTAAATTGTTTCAAAATATCATTATAAATTCATAGATTAATATATTTATGAGTTTTCATCTATTGATGAAAGGGTCAATTACAGTTGACCCTTACACAACATGGGGTTGAAACATGTTGGATCCACTCATATACTATTTTTTTCACTGAATATGCACAATAGCATTGCACAAACTATGAATAAGGAGGACCCACTGTAATGGATTTTCCACTGTTCGGACGGTTGGTACTCCCAACTCATGAGCTGTTCAAGGGTTAACTATAATATCATTACTGAAGCTCAAACTGTCCCAACTTTGGCCTGTAGGGGGCCTCTTCCTGGTTGTCCTGTTTAAGTTCTACTAAGCTGTGTATATGTTAGTTGTTCAACTGAGTCCAATTCTTTATGACCCTATGGACTGTAGCCCATCAGGCTCTTCAGTCCATGGAATTCTCCAAGCAAGAATGCTGGAGTGGGTAGCCATTCCCTTCTCCAGGGGATCTTCCTGACCCAGGGATCAAACCCAGGTCTCATGCTTTGCAGGCAGACTCTTCACTGTCTGTAACAATGTATTTAATCCATCAGTTCCCAGGATGTTATTTCTCTAGTTACTTTAGTTGTCTGAAGTCTGGTCTCTCAAATAATGCCGCAAAAAGTGTTCATAGGACCAATATTACCTGAGTTCTTACATGCTGATGACAGATTTCCTGTGTTCTTTGCTAATTACTAGAAAGTTGGTTTTTCTGGATATAAAATTCTTGGCTCATATATATTTTCCCTTGAGTTTCTTAAGTATGTTCCTCCATTTTCATTTGTATAAAGCATTGATATTGAAAAGTCTGATGGTTATTTAATTTTCTCTCTTTTCTAATTCAGTGTTTCTTTTTGTTTAAATGACCAAAAGACTCTGTTTTACTTCAAAGACCAGTCATTTTACCAGGATATTCCATAGTGTTGGAGAGCTCAGGCATTAATATACTCTTTCAGCAGAGAGATTCACTTTTTCTTTTTTTTTGGAGAGTGGAAAGATTTTTCCCTAAAAAATAATTTTGAAAGTAGAACTGATTAGTTCTCCTTATTTTCTGGCATTTGTTCTACTTTGGGTTTTTTCTTCATGGACTCATATTGTCCATATTTTCCATTTTTTCTTTTCTTTTATGACTATCTTCAATAGTTGTCATTTTTCTTGATCCTTTATGTTGCTTTCTTTACTTCTCTTTGAGGTTTTTTTTTTTTTCTATACAGTATATTCTCATTAGTTATGTTTTATGCACAGTATCAGCAGTGTATATGTATCAATCCCAATCTCCCAGTTCAACCCCTTCCACTACCCTCCCCCCCCCACCCCCGCTTCTTTCCTTACGTTTGTTCTCTACCTCTGTGTCTCTATTAACTTTTCTTTGAGCTTCAAAGTTCGCCTCTTATTCACCTTCTATTTGTTTTTTAATGGTATTTATGTGCTCTGTTTATTAAGACTAAAATTAATTAGCTTTAACTTTCAAAATTATTTTTCTTTTATTTCTAATTTTTTCCTGAGTTCTATCACCCCAAATACGACAAAGGGGCATACCAATCAATTGTTAAAGTTACTTGAAAACAGCCAGTACTAGAAGAACACTCTGGCCCTCCTCTTTGTCCCCCTGAAAGCAGGAAATCATCTCCCATGTAAAAAGTAGTCTCCCTGCACCAGGAGGGACAGAGACACCTTATCATGGAAAGAGGGACTTCAAGGTCGAGAAAGCTGTGTAAACCATCTGCTTAGATGCTTCACTAATTGGTACCCAAGCCTAAATTTCTCTGCATTATCAGTTCTTCACAACGTTATTCTGCTGGTGTTTGCTCGTCTTAAAGGTACAGAAGCTGCCTGCTTTGTCATGTCTTTGAGTCTCTCATATGCACAAAATTAACATTAGATTTTCTCCTGTTAATCTGTCTCAGGTCAATTTAATTATTAGACCAGCCAGAAGAATCTAGAAAAGGAAGAGGTACATTTTTTTCCTCTCCAACAATATCTTGCAAGTTTTGTGACTGGTATGGCTTGTTACCACCTAGATTTATTTTGGGGATATCTCACTACCTAGTTTTGTTGTAAATATTATTCAGAGGTTCGGTATTGCTGTGTATCTGCTGTGTCTCTTTTTATGTAACTACTTTACTAACGGGAAGAAAATGGCAAAGGCAAATAGATTGAAAAACTCTGAAGCCACTGCTACCACCATCTCCCCCCAATCCTTCTGGATTAATTTGTAACAATTATGTAAGAACTCAAATATTCAAACAAGGACTGTCATTCAAACTGTCATTTTTGGAAATCTAACGAAGGTGAGTCACTGTGACAAACATTTTAAAATTGAACCTACATAGACAAGTGGGTACTTATGTTTTCTTTCACTACTATGCTGCTATTAAGTAGCAGTGAGATAATAATGAAAACTTATTTGGATAATAACAAGTAATTAGTTCTTGACTTGGTCCCTACCAACTAGTACAAATCAATTATTTAAAATGTGTTGCTGAATTATAAAAGGTAGCCTGCAGTAACTCTCAACCCAAACCCTCAAAACTCCTGTGTAAGCTGGCAGCATGAGATGATTTTTAACTCTTGAATTCTATTTCAGAAAATAAAACTATATTCATTTTAAATCTTCTAAAAATTTCTTTGGTCAATTCATAACTCAGGACAGCAGTATTATCTAATTCTTTACCAAATACTCCCAACATCATATTTTTAACTTAACTACATATATGCATAAGTTATTGGCAGAGGAAGACAGGCTAGAATAAGGAGGAAAATCAAGGTTACATAAGAAACAATATGATCTTTGGCACCTGAATAGAATAATTTAATACTATTTAGGTCATGCACAAGTACAAAAACCACTGTTGAACAAGATTCTCATTAGCAACATTTACTTCTTAAATACATAGTAAATAATCTCAAATGACAGATGCAAAGTGTAAAAAGTACATTGCATTATCATAGGGCTAATCTTAAAGACATTCCAATAGTTTTTTAAAAAATGAAAAACAACCTCTCAGTTTTGCTTTAAGTTTCAATGATTTCAACAAGTTGAAATTCAGATACACTGAATTTTATAGGTAGGATAAAATTAGTAAGACAAGCTTCAGAGCTTTCTCAGTTCTAATGGAAAAATATGAAACTAAAATATTAGCATTAAAAAAATCATCAAGGAGTCAAGAATAAGTAGGGTAAATGAGTCATCCAAACAATAGATTTTGTTCAAATGTCACCTTAAAGGTGAACAACGCGATCTAAACACACTCAACTTACTGGGATAACAATGTAGACTGGGCAAGAACTAAAAAACCACTTAGGATGCTGAGGCCAGAGAAAGCAATGATGCTGTGTTTTTAGCATATTGGCAACATCCCAAGTCTCATCTGAAGAAGTAAGACTGCCAGGAACAAACTACACTAACTCAGTGGAGAGCTTTCCAAAGAATGAATCTGCATGTTCTATATTTGATGTTTATAGTCCTACGAATACATTGATGTTGGCAGTAGTAGGGAGGGGTCGACCAAACAACTCTTTCTAGTTTTTTTCCTTTGTTCTTTTTGTTTCTTGCCAGTGACATATTGTTTGTAAAGAAAAGAGTGATTTCACTTTTAGCTTTAAAAATAAAACTTTTTCTGTTTTTTTCAGTAGGAAACTGATTTTTCCATACCTCTAAAAACACTGAAAATATGAAATTTAATTTTCCCCATATGTTAACCAATAGTGAGAAGAACATTCTTGAACCTGTTTCTTTAAAAGTAACATATACTTTCTAAAAAAATGCAATACAAGTCTGTTCGAAGTGTTGCTAACTTTTAATAGACTGTTACCGATCTTCCTCTCTTCTCATCAGGAGCTCAACATGACTATCAGAACAAACTAGTCCTGTCCAAACCCAGCATGTAAATGAGAATTTTGCCTTGATTTCACTCCCAACAATTTGAATGCTGGAAGTAGCTGATGTTTCTGACTTTGCTAGAAATAAAGTTTTACAAATATCTCATCCCTTCTCCCTGAGCTAACATGACTTTCAAAACATCTTCCTATCTGGGCTACTGCTTCAGTTCCTGATGTCTGTATTTACCAATGAGTAAGCACTCTATTCACTTTCCCAATGTGGATCAGGCCACCGTCCACAGATGCACACAGCCTCTATTAATCTTTTATTTATTTTTTCCCTTTTAGCTGTTAGTGTGGATTCTGTGTTTTACTTATGAACACATTCCCTTACATCTTGTTCATAACTGCAATTTCAACCTTTCTCTTTCAGTGAATGTTGACGCTCCCATCACAATACCATCTCCCCTACAATCCTTTCCATCCCGGACTATACAATCAAAGAACAAGAATAAAGCAGGTCTGTGCCATTTCTCCCTTAGCCTCAGCCTAAAAAGTAAAGTCGCTCAGTCATGTCTGACTCTTAGCAACCCCATGGACTGCAGCCTACCAGGCTCCTTCATCCATGGGATTTTCCAGGTGAGAGTACTGGAGTGGGTTGCCATTGTCTTCTCCTAAACTGTATATATATTTCTCAAATGTAGATAAATCACTAAATCCATGTCACTGACTTTAAACAAATCACTTACTTTCTCTAAGACTTAGTCTTTTTTAAAAATGAGGATGAGTTAGGTATTTTCTTAGACTCTTTCCAGCTTTAATACTCTATAAATAGTATATATAATATCAGGTATGAGCACATTCAGTTTTTGTGTGCCAGAATTAACCATGCATATTAGGAAAAGTATGAATCATTCTTGTCCCAAGGAGTGAAAAAGATAGTTGAAAGGGCAAAAACACCAACAGAGAAAGCAATGCAAGATAACACAGAATCAAATACCAAACGGTAAAGCAGGGGCTAGTGGTCAAAACCACAGAATGACCTGTTTCATTGAGCAAAGGCAAAAAAATTTGGGAAGATTTCTCACACAAAATAAGAGTCATGCTGTTTTCATGAAAAAGTGGGATTTTCAAATGAATGGAGAGATAATGGTAACAAGCATTAAATATAGTTTATGTCATACTGTCTGTTTTAGATGAACTCTTTTTGGGCCTCATGAAAGAACTTTAAATGTACAAATCTGGATTATAGAATGGTGGAGAGGAAATAAGAGTTTTAAAAAGTCATTTCCTAGCAAAAGAAAAATTCTATTTCATTTCTGTAGATAAATGCTTTACTATCAATTTCATAAAATATGTTCATAAATTAGGGTAGTTAATTCATACACTATTAGTCATTCTACATCTAAAGACAATATAATACAGTATTTTTTCAAGATACATTTGAAAAAAATATTTTTTGAGCTTTGAGGGTTTAAAATAAGGCTTATAAGCTTTGGAAAGCTTTTTACCAACAGAAACATTCAGATTCAGCTGAAAAAGAAACTTGAATGGGAAAGAAATCAAGTCAGTAATATGACTAGGGCATTTTCCTAACCATAAGCAGAGATGCACTATAAGAAATGCCAACATCAGGATTTATACAGAAAGGTCTAATCCATTTAACATTTAAGTGGTGCTTACTATGACTGTATTGAAAAATTCACATTTGAGTTCATTTTATAAGGCAGAGATTAGATGAGTTGACGGAACACTGGATAAAAGATAAATATACCAAAAATGAATAAAGCTCACTGAAAGAAAAAGAAATTTTAGAAAGCAGTTAAATCAAATAATTCATTACTATTTGAATTTAATAGTATGTCTTTTAAAGACTCAATTTATATATATATATATATATATATTTTTTTTTTTAGTCATTTTATCAAAAGTTGTGGGGTCAAATGCAGAAAATAACCTGCCCTAAGAGGTGAATGATGAGTAGGGTGCTGATTAATATTGCTACGCAAACTTCAGAAAGGGGCAAAAAACCCTCCTAGAACACATCTTCAAAAAGGAAGCCATCCTATACAATGCAGGGTAAGCTGTACTCTTAGCCATAATAACGGTGATTTTGCAAAGACTAGGTAACAAGAAGAGCTTTGGGTAACTTAGATTTTATCCTAAAATGATAGCCAGAGAGTAAAATTCATCAGTGTATCCGTGGTTCTCAAGCTCACCCCACTGACCACAGATTGATGTTGAAGAGCCATAGATTTTAAATTGTAGGTGTTTCTCAAAATCATTATGAATTATTACTATGAATCATTATGAAGGCCAAGAAAAATAGTAATTTTAAACACGTTTACTGAATTCATTGTTGTTGTTTAGTCTCTAAGTCATGTCTGACTCTTTTGTGACTCCATGGACTGTAGCCCACCAGGATCCTCTGTCAATGGGATTCTCCAGGCAAGAATACCAGAGGGGGTTGCCATCTCCTTCTCCAGGGGATCATTCCAACCCAGAGATGGAACCTGGGTCTCCTGTGTTGGCAGGCAGATTCTTTACTGCCGAGCCACTGGGGAAGCCTTACTGACTTTGTTGTTGTTCAGTCAATCAGTGGCGACCAACTCTTTGCAACCCCATGGACTATAGCAACCCAGGCTTCCCTGTCCTTCACCATCACCTGGAACTTGATCAAATTCACGTCCATTGAGTTGATGCCATCCAACCATATCATCCTCTCTCATCCCCTTCTCCTCCTGCCTTCATTCTTTCCCAGCATCAGGGTCTTTTATAATGAGTCAGCTCTTTGCATCAGGTGGCCAAGTACTGGAGCTTCAGCTTCAGCATCAGTGCTTCCAATGAATACTCAGGACTGATTTCCTTTAGGATTGATCGGTTTGATTTTCTTGCCATCGAAGGGACTCTCAAGAGTCTTCTCCAACACTACAGTTCAAAAGCATGCTCAGCCTTCTTTATGGTCCAACTCTCACATCTATACGTGACTACAGGAAAAACTACATCTTTGACTATACAGATCTTTGTTAGCAAAGGAACGTCTCTGCTTTTCAAAATGCTGTCTACCGACTTCATACATCTGAAAATGTGTAGTCACTTTTATACATCTTTAATGTATATTTACTTTATGATTTTTCCCATGTTGATATTAGTTCTTTATAATCAGTTTCCAAAATTTCTAGCTGTAATTATGCAAAGTTCACTATATGTGCTGTGCTGTGCTTAGTTGCTTCAGCCATGTCCAACTCTTTGTGATCCTATGGACTGTAGCCCTCCAGACTACTCTGTTCATGGAATTCGCCAGGCAAGAATCCTGGAGTAGGTTGTCATGCCCTCCTCCGGGGATCTTCCCAACCTAGGGATTGAACCCAGGTCTCCCACATTGCAGGCAGATTCTTTACCATCTTAGCCACAAAGGAAACCCAAGAATACTAGGTTGGGTAGCCTATCCCTTCTTCAGCAGATCTTCCCAACCCAGGAATCGAACTGGGGTCTCCTGCACTGCAGGTGGATTCTTTACCAGCTAAGCCACCAGGTAAGTCCTTCAATATGTATTTCACCCCAATCCAGACACCTTGTAGTGACCAGCAGGGGTCTGCACAGGCTGATAACTGCATTTCTCTTTAACCTCATCTCTTACCTTTCTCATTCTCTCTTTTGTGAAGGGAGAAATTCACTCTTTGTGAAACTCACAGAGTTTTTTTCTGTTCCTAGTCTTTTTGTTCTCACCTCCTTCCCAACCCCAGGGCCAGGTCTGCGGCGGTGTGACCTGTGCAGCTACAAAGGGGTTCACACTCAGTCAGAGTCTCCCTGAGCTTGGCTTAATGCTCTACTGTTACCATCTTGAAAGTCTTAGCAAATTTTTAGCAAGGGGCCCCACATGTTTACTTTGCTCTGGGCACTTCAAATAGCCAGTGCTACCTACCACACTCCCCTTGGGCAATAATATACTCCATTTTCTTCTATGCTCCAGTCATGCCAACCTCTTTCCAAAATACCTTTTGATACCAGCTATTTACATATCCAATTCTTTCTCATCCTTCTGGCTCAACTAAAACGCTAATTTCTCCAAAAGACCGTCTGTGATTTCTTCATCTAAAGTGTCTCCTCTAATCTTCTACCTTATTATCCATTTCCTTCTTTCGAGGCACTTACTGCAATCTGTAATGATCTCATTTATTTGTTTCCTTGTTCTCTGTCACATATCTCCTCCTCCTGAACAGAAAGGAGTAGGAGAGTCAGTGATCTTGTCTATCTTGGGAGTACACTGATGAATTATCAGAGCTAAAAATAGCATCTGACACATGGCAAGTCCTCAATATTTATTTGTTGAGTGAATGAGCATGCTAATCATAATAATAAATGGTGCTTCATAGATTTTCTTGGCATTTTTTTCCTAAAGTTCCTATGCACTGCATTCCATCTATTATAATTCAGCAACATTCTAGAGGTTTTTTTCTCCACGTATATGGTACCTATTTATCTGACATAAGATACCTAAGAATGTGAGTGAGATTTATGTGTATATATTTTATAAGTATTGCTGCCTTTCTGTCAATTTATGACCCCAAAAGTAACTCAATTCCCTAAGCCAAAGAAAATGTACAACTCTATGAATAAATTTTGGTTCACTATTTGGAAAGAAGCTGAGAAATAGTTATTGACAGGAAAAGAAGATTACGTCCGAAAAAAAATATCTTAGATCAAAGGAACAACAGAAATCAGTATCCAATACCAGTGAAGCATTAACAAAGTGTTATAACAATGTAAAGTGGTGAAAGGATTAGATGCTCAGTTGTGTCTGACTCTTAGTGACTCCATGGACCCACCAGGCTCCTCTACCATGGGATTCTCCAGGCAAGAATACCGGAGTGGGCTGCCATGCCTTTCTCCAGGAGATCTTCTCAACCTAGGAATTGAACGTGGGCCTCCCATGCTGCAGGCAGATTCTTTACTATCTGAGCCACCAGGGGAGCCCAATGTAAAGCTGTATAAACTTCTTCTGGAAAATAACTAGACATGAAGTATTTTGGCCACTGACTCAGATCATCTACTTCTAAGTGCTTTATTCTATAGAAATGTAATTTATGTAATATATGGAAAGTTATTTTCACAATGATATTTATGAGTGTTGCTTATAATATCAGAAAATTGAAAATAAACTAAAGGTTGAAACCTAATGGAATGGTAAAATAAATTATAATAATTCACTCCCATATTCTGTAACTAGGAAAATTATACTGCATGACAATATGTGGGAATACTTACTATATAAGATGTTCAGTGAAAAAAGCAGTATCAAAATTACAGAAATATGAAAATAAATAAAATCTTAAAATCAGAGATATAGAAGGAGATTGCAAGGTAGTTTATTCACCAGCTAGATTTATGACTTTTTTACGTTCTCCAGTTTTCTACATTTTGTTAATGTAAATACAATGTTTAGTCATGTAAACTGTTTTAAATATGTCTAAGAAAACAACTTCTCATCACAGTATCGTTTTCAATGTAGGTCAGTGTAAGCTCTTAAAAGAGTTTGCTACCAAGAATGTTAAGCTCAAAATCAAAAACATAGATGTAAATAAAATTTAATAAGTTAATTTTTCTGAAAAAAACTATAATTATTCTGTGCTAAAAATTTCAACACAGATGTATTTGCCTAAAAGAAAACAACAAAAAAATAAGGTTAAGCAATTTTGAAAAGGACTTTTTTTCAGACAATATTAAAACTGAATAATTTTAGATACTAATTAATGAAAAAGCAGTACTTAAAAAAAAAGCAAACAATGGTTTAGTACTCACAGGTATACAATATTCCACCATTGGGTAATGCAATTTGTGACCTTTTGCTGTACGACCCGAAAAAAAGCAACTCTGGCAAACATCATAGTTAAAATGCTTCAGGCTTCTATACCTAGAGAGAAGAAAAGAAAATTCTTTGATTTGTAAACTTATTATATAGTCTAAAACACGTGTGGTAAGGAATTTTACTCATCTGAATCACAATGAAAATAAAAGTTATATTGGCCAGAAATGTAGAATTTGCTGATGTTGTTTTTTAGCTCCAAATTAGGACAGAAAGAATCTTGAATTTCACAAATGAAATTAAGGAAACCATCTCCTAAGTGAGGGGAGAAGGCAAATTTTTGTAGTTGAAATCTCTAGATCATATTTTCATCTGTTTCAATATAAAGAGATGACAAACATCCATGTCAAAAGATTTTCTATAATGTTTGGATGTGAATGCAAAATGACAAAGAAAAGAGTTATGTTTATTAGCTTGACACATCAAAATTTAAAATATCACCTTTACCATCAATAAAAAATGAATCTCAAAATTCCCTGACAAAGACTCCTGGTGTGAAAGTTGGCTTAATCTCCATCATGTCAAACTTGGCAGAAGTAACATGAAGTAATCTGATTACTTCTCAGTTAGTATTTAAATGCTACTTCTTGTTTACCAAGTTTGATCTTAAAGGTCTTAGAACATCACCAAATTCCATCAGGGTCATATATACATAAAGACTCATGCAAAATATTATGCATGAACACTTCTCTGACCTATGTAAATAGGAATTCAGAAAGATCTCTGGTTCTGGAGCCAAATAGTATAAATAAGAACTATAAAATAAAAGAAAAAGCTTCGTGTGCTGGCTATTTGAGGGAATGCTATTTTCAGATAGATGGTACATATCAAGCATACCATTTCTTTAGGAGGCAAACCCCCACAAATGGGAACAAGTGGGAAGGAATAATGGACAAACACTGAAACTACACAAATGGAACAGAAAAAGAGCCTCCTGACACCACTGATAATGGATCACCCTACCTGAATCCAACAATTGGACATTCTTTACAGATGTTGCATTTAGCCTGATGTTTTGCCGTCTCAGCTGCTGCCACTCGATGTAGAACCGGCAGCCAGACCATGGACTGTGGCTCCAGACGCATCCAATCTATAAACTCTTTCACACTTATCTCTGGCTTGTTGTTATTCTGGGCAAGAAACAAGTATGTTAAAAGTGAAGAAAATGTCTCCATTTAAATTGCAGCAACTGTTGCTGCTTCAAACTCTTCTGAAAATCTGTATAGAAGTAACAGGAGAATTATAGAACCCTTTCCAAGTCACTTAAATCAAAAAATATTTAACGTTCATCAAGGAAAAAAATTTTAGAATTGGAAAAGAGAAAAAGAAGAAATTGTCATATACAAAGAAGAAAAAACCCCTCAATATCTTAATAGACCCAGATTTAAAAAAAAAAAAAACTCAAAACTCATACAATTCTAGCTGCTCTTCACATAGATACTTTAAAACTATAAAACTCATTCATCTAAGACTGCAAACACTGAGAAAGTAAAGACTCACTGATAAGTTCCCAAACTTGAAAGCCATTGTAAATGCTAAATAAAAGCTGTTATTTCTACAGTTTGCCAGTTTTTCTTATAATTCTCTGATTGGTTTTATGTGATAGAAACAAAACATTACAGATTAAGCTGAAGACCTAATTTTTACTTGCCACTCTCCCCACAGCATTCACTTTCCTTTTTCTGTAGAAGAAACTGCTATCATATATTTATATAAATTTTTTTTCAGTCATTTTTATAAATTTTACTTCATATAAATGAATCCATGACCCCCAAAAACTGTTATCCCTCTGTTATTTTTCAGTCCTGGTATAACATCACACCAGGAGCACATTACCGTGAATATATTTTGCAGGATTTCCAAATGTATTGTGATAAATTGTTTGAAATGTCTTGGTGTCTTTTTAAATCCTAAGACTAAGTAATTTTCACATGTGCAAAGTTTAATTTGTACTAACATCTATCTCCTGCTGTTGTCAAGGTCATTCTATGAACCAGCACATACGAGAATCATATTTAGAATTTTCATTTGGTATTTTTTGTTATCTTTAAAACAACAAACAGGGCCATTATAAAATGTAATAACCCATAACATCAATTCTTCTTAAAGAGATGGTGTAGGCATTTTTCCCTCAGCAGTGACAAATCATTGGATATGCCATGGAAAAATATCTACAGGCTTATAGTTTATGCATATGCATAACATCAGTAGTAAGATTCCTAAAATGCTTTTCTATACAGTAAGCATCAAAAAGAAACAAACATGCTTTTCCTGTTTAATAACAGTAACTTAAATCAGTATAAAATTTTATATAAAGGAGAATATACATCATTCTCCTTTTGTACATATGTCTCAAAGGAAACAATGCAATTTCAACAACATCTTAATATTTTTAAAAAATCTTGCCTATAGGAGCTCAGGGCAATTTTATTCATTTATTTAATAAACAACTATTAAGTAGCTATGATGTTCATGACACTGTAGATAATGATACAACAGTGAAAAGACAGAAACAGCTCTTGTTCATGGAGGTTTGTTGTTCATTTGCTAAGTTGCGTCTGACACTTTGAGATCCCATGGACTGTAGCCCGCCAGGCT
Source organism: Budorcas taxicolor (assembly GCF_023091745.1). Lineage (NCBI taxonomy): Eukaryota > Metazoa > Chordata > Mammalia > Artiodactyla > Bovidae > Budorcas > Budorcas taxicolor. The sequence continues at coordinate 73,359,775 of NC_068918.1, read as the reverse complement.
TATCTGTTCATGGATTTTTCTAGGCTAGAATCCTGAAATGAGTTGCGATTTCCTTCTCCAGGGGATCTTCGCTGATCCAGGGATCAAACCTGTGTCTCTGGCACTGGCAAGTAGATTCTCTATCAGTGAACCACCAGGGAAGCCCTCATGGATCTTGGGTTTATACAGAAGAATAATCCACTAAATCACTAAACAGATAATTATATAATTCAGTATGTAATTATCAATTTTAATGAGCATGCGAAGAAGGCAGAGGAGATTCAGGTGAATATAGCAGGCACACACAGCTTCATCTGAAGGAGTCAGAAGTTTTTCAGAGGATGTGAGATTTAAGGGACGATCTAAAGAAGGAAGAAGGATTAGCAATGAGAAGAGAGTTTGTGGGTAGACGGTAAAGAACATTCTGAACAGAGGGCACATGTCCAAAGAGATCAGCACCAGAATGAAGGGATTAAAACAGCATGACTGGACAACAGACAGCAAGGGGATCAGCGGTACAAGATAAGGTCGGGGCAAAGGCAAGGCCTAATCATAACAATCTAGTGGTGCACGGTCAAGATTTGAGGTTTTATCATTGAGGGACAGTGAGTCTCCTTGAATGGGTTGCTGAATCTTGAATTAAATGTGCTTTAAGAACTAAAATATACACTTCCTGGGATGGTATCCAGCATCTTCCACCACCTGGTTTCAGCCCAAGACCCCTGTTTCATTTCTCAGAACATCCTCAGTACCATTCCCCACACACTCTACACACCAACGATCTTTCAGAAACGTTTACCTGTTGGAAGCAGCTGCGAACGCTGGGCTCAATATTACTGCCCCCGAAAGCTGCTACCTCCCCCAGCTGCCGAGGGATCTGGATCGCATCGTGCAGTAACAGGCCCAGCTGCCTCTGGTCGCACATCTCTGTGGGCCCCGCCACTTCCTTAAAGAGATCTACAAGGAAGAGAGGAGGGCGGTTAACTTCCCATACTGATCTTGTAAGTAAAATATACCTTTGGTTGTGTGGGATGAACGATGCAGACTGAAAAAAAAAAAACTCATGGGGACATGGATTACGTTACTTGTCTCCTGAACTCTGACAACTTTGATATTCTGTATATTTGTAATTAGGAACTGGTTAAGCACAAGTTTCCTAAAACAATCTACTGTAGTACATAAGTATATATGAACAGACCAATAAATATAAATTTCCTTTTTAAATGGCCAATGTATGTACGTGGATTCATTCAATGGTCTCAAATAGGTTTCCCTTCTTATTGAAAAAGAGAGAGCTAAAAACCAAGTTTTCTTTATGACTTGTCAAAGGAATGAATGTACCTGAAGTAGCAAATCTCTTAAGTTTTAAAAGATTTGTTCATCAACTTTTCGCGTTCACTTCTAAATTCAGTATTTATTAAACATAGGTATTTCAATTTCTTTTAAAGTTTCTAGACTCACATCTAATTTGCAAAAGAAACTTTGAACAGTGCAAGAAATTGTCTTTTTTTTAGGTTATTTTTTAGACCCAATCAGACTCTCATTCCTTATTAGTGATAAAAATTATTTTTGTTTTACTTCACTTTATGTAACAAACTACATTAATTCCAATGTAAAGGACTTAAGAAAAATACATACTTTCATAGTTCTTAGGCTTTTCTATTCATTTAAAAATGTTTAAAAAATATTTTTAATTCAGTAAAAATAAAAGCTTTTCTCCCTCTCAGTATTGGCTTATCTTCATCACTTGTAATATTTTGAAGAATAAAGTTGTTACCATATTTCCAGCAACAAAGTTAGCATACTTAAAAAAGTTACTTTTGGAGTAGGGAGAAATTTCACATAAAAACTTCATTATAGAAACTAATGCTTTTGGGAAAGAAATTTTCAAGTTCTAAAAATTCAAAATTGTACAGATTCTAAATGGTTTTCATATGAAGTTTTCCAAGAATAGAAGAAAGGAGAGTAAATATTTTTTGGATCCTAAAAACCATTTTCAAAAAACACCTGATAAATGAGTATCAGATCAATATGTCTCATTCCTCTGCCCTCCCCACCTTTTTAAAGAGACTAAGGATAGATTTAACACTGTCAACAGTAAATTTTCAAGCAAATAAACCAAGCTCAGTGATATTGACACAGTAATTATAATGAAATATGACTTTAATTAAAAGTATACATATGGAAAGCAAATTCAATTAAAATAAATTTAATTTTTATCATTTGTTCACTTAGATTTGGTTAGAGTTTACTTGTTTCTTCTCATTTGTTAAAAATAAGACCATTCTAGCCAAAATTATTTATCCAGAGTTCTTATTTTTAATCGAAAGATAATTGCTTTACAGAATTCTGTTGGTTTCTGCCAAACATCAACATGAAACTCTCACTGTTTGCAGCTGACGTGACACAATACATAGAAAACCCTAAAGATACTATCAGAAAATTACTGGAGCTAATCAGTGAATTTAGCAAAGCTGTAGGATACAAAAATCAATACACAGGAATCACTTGCATTTCTATATGCTAAAACAATGAAAAATCAGAAAGAGAAGTTAAGGAATCAATCCCATTCATAATTGCAACAAAAAAAATATTTAGCAATAAACCTACCTAAGGAGACAAAAGAACTGTATACAGAAGACTATAAGATACTGATGAAAGAAATCAAAGACAACATAAACAGATGGACAGATATTTCATGCTCCTGAGTTGGGAGAATTAATACTGTGAAAATGGCTATACTACCAAATGCAGCCTACAGATTCAATATGATCCCTATCAAATTACCAATGGCATTTCTCACAGAACTAGAACAAAAAAATTTCACAACTCATATGGAAACACGGAAGAACCCAAATAGCCAATCTTGAGAAAGGAGAATGGAGCTGGAGGAACCAACCTTCCTGATTTCAGACTTTGCTACAAAGCTACAGTCATCAAGACAGTATGGTACTGGAACAAAAACAGAAATATATATACCAATGGAATAAGATAGAACCTAATAGAACTTAAAAGCTTGTGCACAGCAAAGGAAACCATAAACAAGGTAAAAAGACAACCCTCAGAACGGGAGAAAACAATAGCAAATGAAATAACTGACAAAGGATTACTTTCTAAAATATACAAGCAGCTCATACAAGTCAATATCAGAAAAACAAACAATGCAATCAAAAAGTGGGGAAAAGACCTAAACAGACATTTCTCCAAAGAATACATACGATGGCTAACACACACATGAAAAGATACTCAACATTGCTCATTATTAGAGAAAGGTAAACCAAAACTACAATGAGATATCATCACACACCGATTAGAATGGCCATCATCAAAAAGTCCACAAATAATAAATGCTGGAGAGGGTGTGGAGAAAAGGGAACGCTCTTGCACTGTAGATGGGAATGTAAACTGATACAGCCACTATGGAAGGCAGTACGAAGAGTCCTTTAAAAACTAGGAATAAAACTACCATATGACCCAGAATTATTATAATTCTCAGAGTAAACCTGTTTCTGGGATGAGGCCTCTGATATCAATACAGAGTTGATGCATACATGTAATAATAATAATCTCTAGAGAGAAGTGCACATGTTCAGCAAGATCCATCCTGCCCACCTTTCCCCTCTTGAGGAAGACTGCTACACTACTATGCCACTAGTAAGCTAAAACTACACGCAAAACAGAAACGATTTCCTAACATTCCGACATATTTCTGAATTCTCATAGAAGTTCACATTTGGATGTTACAATCAGATACAACAAGGAGCGTCAGGATGTGGGGATGGATCATAGGAAAGTCTCAATCTAAATATAAATAAGCAAAAAAGAGATGCAAAAGGCCATTTGAAAGCATCTTTGTAAAATGTGCTTTGATGAGGCCAGGAAACCACTGAGCTATAAGCAAGAAGGCCAAGGTGCTGTTAGAACCTAATCAAGCGACATTCTCAGGAAGTCACAAAGAGAAAGAGGGTGTCACCGGGGTAGACACCCTGACATGAACCATTGCAAAATCAATGTTCAGATGGATACCAATTCACCCAGAAGAGCAGCTCTGCCCCTGAGTTTGGAGAACAAATTGTCCTGAATATCAATTCCAACAAAGAAAATAATAATGAGAAAATGTTCTGATATCACTGGGAAAATCACAACTGGAATCAGAGTTGCTAAGGACCTCAAAGTAAAAAACAAACAAAAAACCCCAGAATATTCTGAGTCTCAATACTCTCAAGAAAGATTTAAAGATTTCAACCCTTAAATTTCTTATTTAATTTATAAATGGCACGTGCATGCATGCTGTGTGGCTTCAGCTGTGTCCAACTCTTTGTGACCCCATGGACTGTAGCCCACCAGGCTCCCCTGTCCATGGGATTCTCCAGGCAAGAATACGGGAGTGGGATGCCATGCCCCACTCCAGGTGATTTCCTGACCCAGGGATTGAACTCGCATCTCTTATTTCTCCTGCATTGACAGGTGGGTTCTTTACTACTAGTGCCACCTGGGAAGCCCCCTAAATGGCATACTTCATGGGTTAAATTAAATATCAGAGGTTTTCATTGCAGGGCTTCCTCTTCCCCTGCCACAATCTGAAACTTTAATGTTGAATTATACAGAGTATTAAGTTTACCGATATTTGTGGAAAGTGTGTCCACTGTAGTTCAAGTGTATGAGTACATGTATGCTGAAACACCTCCTCATTTGAAAGAGTATACATTTCAGAAGTATGTGTAGATAAGAGATTTTTTTATATTGCATAGAATTTGGTTTCTGCTCTAACCTACAGACACCATGTTGTAACTCTTTTGGCCTTAGATGACTCTCATAATCAGCTTGAAAAATAAAGGGAGGAGGAGGAATGGTTGATCTAGAAAAATAGATCACCATTACATTTTAATAGTATTCATGATAAACTCTGCAGTTGTATTTACACTCTTTTCAGAGTAGGTTGAGCCCCATGACATAACTGTAACTTTTCAACAAACCCTAAATTCTTTCAGGAACACATGAAAACAGCAAATCACAGTTGATTTTAAAAAGTCCGTTTCTAATCTGATACACTGATGATTTCATTAACATTTTTCTTTCTCACTCATTATAGTAACAACATTTTTAGCTTTGAAAATGATATCTTTTGACAATTATGATGCTGAAGACAATTTAAATTCTAGATAAAGTGCCACCATGCGAAAGTCTGGGTAAAGATTTTTTCTGCATGGTTTACTGAGTTCTGACTCCATCAAGGCACCTCACCTCCTGATCCTACAATCAGCTTTTCATTTCGTACAGATCCACAGCTCTTTTCACTGGCATTCCTGTCAAACTGTGTAAGAACAAGCCATCATGATCTAGCCCTGGAATTCAAAATCAAACCACCTCACAGCTGTCCCAGAAAATAGATGTATTTTAAAATGTATTCATGTTCAGTGAAGATACAAAACTAAAATTATAGAAGCTGAGGTCAAGTATTCTCTTCTCTGTGGTATCTCCCATTCATGAAATATCCCCCTCTCCCTCTCTCTCGAAAGCATGGATAGATGTATCTGTACAGAATCACATGAGGCTATGCAAGACATAATCAAGTAACTCATATTTTATGGATATAATTAAATTTTAAAATTTACAGGAATTAAGAGTTTGGAGACATAGCAGTATTTACCACCATTTATTCAACAACTACTATTTTAGGTAATTACTTTCAAAGCAAGAATTATTAGTTTCACTCTTCAGTTGAAGATTTGCTAAGTTTCAGCTTCCTGAAATGTGAAATGGAAGTATTCCTACTACCTCTTAGCTGTTGGTATTCAGTGGAATCACCCAGCCACTAAGTGGTAGAGCCGAGATTTGAAGGCAGGTCTTCCTGGCTCCTAAGCCTGTTCATTTCCAAATGCCAAGATGCTGACCTTTATTAACTGATAGTTAAAAAGTCACCACTGACTTATTTGCTGAATAAAAACAAATATAACAAAAAATTTTTTAATGTTCCACTTTTAATTTTTTCACACTATAAAATATAATTATTTGTCTCACTGTAACTATCTATAACAGTTATAGTCCATCCTGATTCTCTTAAGCATTGGAAATATATGGAAATAGAAAAGGCTGTAGCTTTAGAGGCAGAAAAATCTACAATCTAATTCTAGCTCCACAATTAGTGTCTCTGAAGCCTTAACTAGATTTTTAACCCATCCCCAGCATGATTCTTTTTTTCAGCTAGAAGATGGACATCACAATGCCTATATTATGGGACAATCATTCAAAGAATTAAATGAGATATAATCTGAAGTTGGTTCTTATTCTATCAAGGCACCTCACATCTTGATCCTATAAATCAGTTTTCTATTTCATAGAAATCCACATCACTTTACACCGATACCCTTTGTTTAGCCTAGTACATGTATAGTCAAGGATTTTTTAAAAATGGGAACTGTTATTACTAGCAAATCACAAAAGTAAATATACAATAAGTTGTTATTATTATTACTAAAAACAGTACTGGTGGAGGAAAAGTCTTACATACATCTGTATTTTTCTTCTAATAGGCCTTTGGAGAGAGCAATCAATCCAATCTTCAGACTCTGCACTCTTATTTTTCCAGTCCGGCCCCTGAAATTGTAAGAATCTCAATGTGTTAGATGTCTTTAAAACTGCATAGATATGTTAATTATTCCTGGATGTCTATTTTCTTGAGGGTAAACCATAAAAAAGCTGCATCTTAATGCAACTTTCTATTCAATTTTATTAATTACTCTTAAGTCCATACCATAAGTTCATGACAAATTGTAACAGTATATTTGACTTTGTCTGGAAACAATATACAGCCTAAAATCACTTTACACAACATATGAACTAGAAAGAACAAAATAGAGCAAAATCAAAGTGCTAATTATAAAGCTAAAAAGATTTCATTTTTACAAACACTGAATTAAAATTTGTTAATAATTATATATGCAATATACAAAATAGCTACTGATATATATAATATGCATGTGGCAATATAGTAAGAAAGGGATAATGACGTATCTAAAAACAGATGTAAAAAACCTGACTGGAAAATTAGCTCTATATTGAGGGTTTATAACCTGTTGAATACTTAAAACACGTGGTCTTCATTGTTTTTTTTTTAGCTCTGTCAATGTGGTTTCTATAAATTACTACTGCAGTTATAATAGTCAATGATCTTAAACACACAGGTGTACAATCTTTATTTGGGGAAGTATCAAATTACAATTAAATACAAAATGTATTTAATTAACCCTAGGAAATAGCTTCATATTATACCAAAGAGAGACCATTTCAATTTAACATATACTTTGACTAGAAGAATAACTTTATTTTATGTTTAAAAGCACGGAGTTTTATTTTTTTTTGTTAAAGAATTTTAACAAAAGTTAAAATCTTTTGTTAAAGTTGTATTTATTCTTTTGTTAAAGAATAAATGAGTTGTTTTATCAGATGTCATGCTGTACTGGATCTTGGGGCTGTGGAAGGGAAAATGCAGAAGCTACAAACACTAATAACACATGATCCTTGCTGTGAAATAACACACAGTCTCAAAAAAATAAAGATATAAAGACTGCTATCTTTACTATTTCATATAAACAGGATCAGTTTTCAATTTCAGTTTTGATTGTGAAGTTTCCATACACAAGTACAACACATTCAAAACCTATAACTAAATGTTTACATAATTATATGAGTACATAAAATGTAGTAATTCATAACATTTAAAAACATATAAATATTTGTCTCATTTAATTTTAGGTAGTCTTATTGCCAAACTGGACTTAAGTCTGGCTTATTGATATTTTTATTATTAATGCTAATTGATATCTTTCCTTCTCAAATTATAAATATTCAAGTAAGTTTCTGTATTCACACTATGACATATAAAGTATAAAATAAGTTTATAGTAAGGAAAACATGCTTAAGGATTAGTAAAATGTTATTTTCAAATAGTCCCTTGTGGAAATTCCTTGACTGTCCAGTGGTTAGGACTCTGTACTTTCACAGACGAGGACCCAGATTCAATCCCTGGTTGGGGAACTAAGAGTCTGCAAACTGTAGGGGACAGCAAAAAAAAAAAAAAAGAAGTCCCCTGATAGCCTATACTTTATAATCTAAATCATACCCAACAAACATACTGAACCCTTGCTATATATGTGTACAACATTCAGAACTGACCTATGAAATAACTAATACTTAAATTTTAAAATAAATATACCCATTATAAGCAGAAATCTACTATATACACATGCCAGTTTCTCACAATTATAGAAATACAGGTTTCAAATTAGCCTTAAACTGAGCCCTGCTATGAAGTGTGTTTCTACCGCATATTTTTAAGGTCTTTCCTAATTATCACATGAAAAGAAGACTGTGTCTGTTTTTTAGCCTCCAAAACCCAGGAAATTATATTCTCTGGACAATAGACTTGCAGAAAATAACAAAACGCTGTGCAAATAGACTAGCACATGAATGTGGCTAAGAACAAAGTAAGCCCTTAAGTGGCAAAAAAAGATCAAACTCATACATATTGGAGGCTGACCTCCAGTCTATGGTGACAGGACCACAAAGGATCACCATCAGGAGACTATTGAAAATGTCAATCATCCATTCATTGGCATTATGAAGGCTTACTGAGGTCCCAGCATTGTTCTGTGCACCATAAGTGTAAGATCCGATTCCTACCCATGACCAGCTGGACAGGTGAGACAAGAAAACAGCTAGAGGATCATCAGGAAATACAAGACCGTTCTTGCACATGGAAATGATCAAATACAAGATCACTGTGGCTGACTAGTCCTTAATGATTGGTGTTTAGCCTAAGTATGTTAGCCTCACAACATTTGATAGAGAAGATAAGTCTAAAATCAGACATTGAAGACATGACACGGCTGAGCTACCCTGACTAGGAGAAAGCAAATTATCATAGGAAAAGCCCAGACAAGGGGACAGAGGAAAGGGATTTAAGCACTAAAGTCAAGATTCATCAGGTACAGCAAGAACTCGCATCAAGGGTAAATGACTGACAATGTTGCCGAGGTTATATGGAGCCAGATGATAGAGGGCTTTAATATTAAATATGTTGCAGAATTTGAAAGAGAATAGGGAGACAATAAAATTTTTCAGTGAGTAACATAGCCCTATATTTCAGTATTTAGTTCCCTGATAGTTTTCATAAACTCTTCTGAAATTAATTCAACCAGAAAGATATATACTATACCTTATAAATAAAATTATATCCACTTTGGATAGTGGGGAAAATGACTTAACAATGCATCAAATGAGATTAATATTTTCTGCAGGGACAAAAATATTTAAACCAAATAATCCAGACTACTGCTTTAAATCTTGATTTAAATAAATTCAATTTCCATTAAATTTAAAAGGAAGATTGTGGAATTAAGACTTTTTAGCCCAGGAAGATCAAGACTGAGTGAGGCTGTGAACACATAAATGGAATCAATCTTATCTTTATAGTTTATAAGGTACTTTCTAAATATACTAGATCATTTGCCCTTCACAATCACTTATGTATGAGAAGCAGAGCAGACAATTTTATCTCAGTTTTTCATCTGAAAAATTGAGATGCCAAAAATTAAGTGGTTGCCAAGTTGTAAAGCAACCAGAACCTAAAATTTGAATTCTTATCCTCCACAACAGAAGAAAATAGACTTTTTTTCCAGACAATTTAGAATATTAGAAGGTGGCACATGTTAAAAGCTGAAAGAAACAGCAAACAATATAATTTATAAAGTCCCGTTTTTCTTAGATATGGCAGTATAGTAGGAAAAATCAAGTGATCATCAAAAAACCTGGATACTAGTTACATACCTACCACTAATATACAGTAGGTAGCTGTGGATAAATTGTCTTATCTCATTGGGTCAGTTTCTCAATCAGTAAAACGAGGACAGAATGGAAGATCCTTGAAGTCCTTCTGCTTCCAGAATTCTAGGACCTTCTGTGTGTGCATCATTTGTTATTTCAAGAGCTGGCTGAATATATTTCAAGAGCTGAAAATACAAGGTCTTGTGGCAACATGCTACACAAAGCAATGCAGTTATATATATATATATCTGTAGTTAATAGATGAATGTCAGATTAACTGAATGAAGAGAAGAGCTTGGTCATGATACCATTTCCAAGGTTCAGAGACTTTTTAGGGGTCCATAATATCCTGGTGCATTGGATGCAGTACATCACAGTTCTATCAGTTTCTCAAAGGAAACTAATGACTTGAAAACAGCTAATAACTCTTGTTTGAAGTGAAGTGAAAGTCACTTACTCATGTCTGACTTTTTATGACCCCACGACCTATACAGTCCATGGAATTCTCCAGGCCAGAATACTGCAGTGGGTAGCCTTTCCCTTCTTCAGGGGATCTTCGCAATCCAGGGATTGAATCTAGGTCTTCAGTATTGCAGGAGGATTTTTTACCAGCTGAGCCACAAAGGAAACCCAATATCTCTTATTTAGATAAATGAATAAGTCATAGTTGCTACAGAAATTTGGATAATTAACTCTGGCCATCTGAGACTACCATCGGAGGAGTAACTCTTTTCCTTAGGTGAATTAGCAGCATTTCTCTTCAAAATGGAAAACTCAGTTGAACGGCCACTGCTCTATCCAGCATGGTTGTTGCAGTTTCTTTGGCATGCTGCTGTTGTTCAGTAGTTAAGTCATGCCCATCTCTTTAATGTCTCCTGGAGTTTGCTCAAACTCATGCCCATTGAGTCAGTGATGCCATCCAACCATCTCATCCTCTGTCACCCTCTTCTCCTCCTGCCTTCAATCTTTCTCAGCATCAGGGTCTTTCCCCATGAGTCAGCTCTTCACATCAGGTGGCCAACGTATTGGAGCTTCAGTCTCAATATCAATCCTTCCAGGGAATATTCAGGGTTGATTTTCTTTAGGATTGACTGGTTTGATCTCCTTGCTGTCCAAGGGATTCGCAAGAGTCAAGGACTCTCTTTGGCATGGAAAGGGGATAAATCCTAAAAGCTCTTTTCTTTTAAAAAGGAGAATTTCAAAATACTGTCTTTCTAAGTAAGAAACACTTATCTCTGTGTTGCATTTCTCATGTGTTCACATTTGATGGTAGAAAGTGATAATATGCCAAAATTTAACTCCCTGGAATATGAATCACAACACTTCACACACTGCTTCCTTCCCAACTAAGTGGCACTATTCCTTTTGGGCAGTCCAGTGAAAACAGCATATGTACATGTTATGGACTGAGCTACATTCCCCTAAAACTGATATGGTGCAGTCCTAACTCCCAGTACCTCAAGATGCAACTAAATATGGAGAGTCTTAAAATTTGCAGTTAAGTTAAAATAAAGCATAGAGGGTGGGCTCTAATCCACTATGGTTAGTTAGAGTTCTTAAAGAACATTAGGACACAGACACACACAGAAGCAAAACCATGTGGGACACAAGGAGAAGACAGCCATTTAAAAGCCAAGGAAAGAGGCTTCAGAAGAAATCAGCCCTGCTGACATCATGAGTTTGGACTTTCAGCCTCCAGGACTGTGAGAAATAAATTTCTGTTGTTTAAGCTACCTAGGCTGTGCTGTGATACTTCGTTACGGCAGCCCAAGCTGACTAACATAGTGTGTTAGAGTCACAGATAATGCTGAAAGAAGGAGGGCAATTTAACATCTTCTTCAGTTCTTCCTTACAATATAGATTGAAAGGCACACATCTACCATACACCATAGGCTAATGAAGTTCTTAACTATAGCTTTCTGAGACATAAAATTAAGTGATAAGCTTTGTAGATAAAACACCTAATTGATCTGTTATTTTAGTGAATTTACTACAGAAAATGTCTTACAGGTATAAAAAAATTGAAGATCAACTTAACAGTGAATTAATGCTAACAGTCATGTTTTATCCTAGAAGTATAAAAATTGGAGTCAAAATGAAATGTATTAAAATGTATTAGACAAGGAGATAGCAAAGCCCATGTTCATCATGGTAATGGAGATTCATGCTATCTGTTCTTCAGTGAGTTTCTTAAGAGCTCTCAACCACACAATGGCGATTTGATTATTACAAAAGGCTTTGTTATGATATTCATAAGTAATGGAAGATGAAAGATTTTTCTAACCAAAAGAATAAATGAAGTTTTAATTAAATCATCCTGAAAGCTATTGTAACTATCATTTACTTCTTATACAGAATCAATCAGCTGCTTGTATTTATGAACTATCGTCTATTTTCTATCACTCTAAATCAAATAAAAAACCAACAAGCACAAATTTTCATATAGCTAATTAACAGAAAATAACTTTCAGAGTCTGAGAGAAAAACAAAAGTTCTAATTTTCTTATTTCATCTTTGCATACTTTAACCCCCTATCAGAAGAATGAATAATTCCTAATGTTTCAGAAATGTCAGCCCACAGCAGGGCTTTCTAGAATTGATTATTTCACAAATGCATTGTCACATTCAAGAAAGTCAAATTAATGGCAAATGAGTCATGCTGGAAGTAGGGAGTGCTCTCTATGTAACACTGAGTATCTAATTAAATTGTAGATATTAGAGTAGCCTAGAGCATAAGTTATTTAAAACACAATATATACACATAACCACAATTGTAACAAATAAAGCCAATACCAAAAGAGAAATTAAATCCTTTTAACTGCCATCCAAATTGCTCTTAAGTAGTCATACAAAAAAGTGCAGAGTGGATTATTATGAACCAATAAACTTGTAAACTCAAAACAATACATATTAAATTTTTTCTTTTGAAAAAATACTATAAAAAATTGAGGAAGGAAATCAGACTTTTTTCATTAGGCTTCCTCTAGCATGGAGACTAAAAACACTACAAATTTGACAGTCTTTATAAACTGAAGTAAGATCTTAAAATCATAGAGGGACATTCTTTTTTGTTTCATTGTTGGTTAAGAACTCAATGTTTAGAAAGTCATTCCTTCTCAACAATTAACGTAAATATTTCCACTGGGAAAAGTACTTTGAAAGTACTTTCTTAAAAATTCAGTTACAAAAATTCAGATATATGATTATATTTTAATGGGAAAAATGCAAACTTACGTATCATATACATTGAGTAGCCAGTTGAGACACATATCCACGCAGAGAGGAACGTTGACCAGGTTCTTATGCATTTGCTCAAGGCCATCATAAGTTGTTGTCAGACAGTTGATGACATCTGGAACGCTAAGAAGCTGATCATTTTGGTTCAGTTTGTGCTGTTCGAAAACTTCATTTGTTGTATTCAACTCTAAGAGATCCACTGATCAGGTGAAAAAAAGGAATATGTACAGTCACTACATTACAGAACAGTCTTGAGTTCTTAGCTTGATTCTTCAATTTAAGAATCTATCCTTTTTAGCTAATTTCAACTTTTAAAAAAAAATAAATAGCATTTCCATTCTTACATCTCTAAACTCTTCTTTTATCCACATCTCTTACATTCACACTTTTGAATCTATGCTCTTGTCACTTCTCAATATGACCTCATTTTTCACTCTATAGAATATTCTATATGCTAGTTTATTTTTCTGGTTTTCCTCTCTTCAGCCTCTTTGTACTTTTGAATGTAGGAAAGCATAAATCTCTAAGTCTATTCCTTATTGGCTGTGTGTGTGTGTGTGTGTGTGTGTGAGTGTGTGTGTGTATGTGTACACTCGGTCGTGTCTGACTCTTTGTGACCCCATGGACTGTAGCCCACCAGGCCTCTCTACCCATGGCATTTTCTAGGCAAGAATACTGGAATGGATTGCCATTTCCTAACCATAACAGATACAGAGATCTTCCCGACCCAGAGATCTAAACTGAGTCTCTTGCATCTCCTGCATTGGCAGGTGGATTCTTTACCACAGTACCACCTGGGAAGCTCTATTCCTTATGGTAGAACATCTAGAATATGAGACAGCTCTTTTTCAAACTCCTGAAAACAACCCACTCACCACTCTCCCATTCATTCTTTATATCACTGTGAAACTGATCATTCTTAAATAGTTTCTCCACATGCACATCATTAAATACAAAGTTCACTGAAGATATTTAGTTCCTAAAACAGGTTCTGTAGAAAAATAATAGCTCTCCACTGCCTACTGAGTCAAGCCTTATCTATGTTCTAAGTCACTTCAGTTGTGTCCAATTCTTTGCAATCCTATGGACAGTAGCCTGCCAGACTCTTCTGTCCATGGGACTCTCCAGGCAAAAACACTGCAGTGGGTTGCTCTGCCCTCCTCCTGGAGATCTCCCCAACCCAGGAATCAAACCCGTGTCTCTTATGTCTCCTTCGTTGGCAAGTGGGTTCTTTATCACTAGCACCACCTGGAAAGCCCAAGCCTAGTTTATAAGGCCCTCAAAATCTGGCCCCAACCTGGTTTGCTTTCCATGAAACTGGCAAATACGTAACTTGTAACTAGGTAGGGGTAAAAGAGGTTCACGGGCCAGGACCCCCAGCCATGACTCTTCATGTATTTGCTTCCACTGCTTATTCTTCATGGACAGAACCTCTACATGGGCATGGCTGGTGCTAGAGCATGCAGGGTGGGCACAGAGGAGAAAGTAGAAGAGCCCTGCTCTCAAAGATCACCAGTCTGAGAAGCAGGATAAGCATTCCGATAACTTTACTGAAAATGCCCTAAGAGAAGACATCAATTTCCATGAGAGCTATCACTGCTAGGGGAGTAGAAGCAGCCTAGAAAAGGCCCCCTGGGAAGATGGGATTTGAAATGGACCTTAAACAATAGATAAGATACAAGAGATCCATGTAAAGCAAGGAAAGAATTCCAGGAAGAGAAAATTGCTTGAGAAAAGACAAGCATTCAAAGAAGTCCAGGCAGTTCCAAAAAATGATGATGGCAGTATGGATGGTGTGTGGTCACATACTGGGTGGCAGATGGTTACTGTGAGGCAGACACACAGAGGGGCGGGCCATGTTGGCCCAGGGGAGGCCCTCCAAGGCCAAGAAGAAGTTTGGACAAATAGAAGAACTTTACATAATCTTTTCTTTTAATTCACTTTGAGTCAATCATTAGCTAACTGAAAACAGGAAAACATGTTAGATTATCAAACTACCACATATCTATACATTTATTAAGTATGGAGACAATGTCTAAATATAAACCTGTAGGTTTGGAAAGTTACAGAACCCATGTGAACTTAAGGTTTGCTCAGGGAAACTATTGCATTATAAAATTCTTCCCCTATTGCCATACTTAACTTTTTAACGTTAAAAAAATAAGCTTCAGAAAACTTTTTTTTATATGTAAACAATTTTCTTTTTGCATGATACAAAACTGTTCCCTCAAAAATAAGACCTATGTTGACAGTTTAATAAAATAAACAAATAACTTCCTTTGTATTTTTGTTGTTAACCACTGAATAACCACTAATTTTGAATTTTTAAAGACATTTATGAAACACCATAGAATGATTTTTTCCTAAGCTATCTACAGTGGAAAAGAACTGCTTTAAAATTGTACAGATTAAAATGATTTCTAAATCAACAGAGAAGTCATTTCTTTCAACAGAGAGAAAGAGAGAATAGAAAACACACACATCTAGATAACAGATGAATCCATTTCCTTCAGATAGTAAAATTTCAGCTAATTACAAAAGTAACCTGTGTAAGTGTCACATGCATGCTAGACGGTGTCAGACAAAAACATAAAGAACCATCTAGAATTTTCATCGTCATTTTTACCCCATTTCTTGGCACCGTACACTATTTTCAATTATAACCTTGAAGAGGACAGGAGTAAAATTCAAATTTGTTCCTCACAGTGCTTGACAAAGAGAAGTGCATAATAAATGACAGAGCCATAGAACTATAATTCCACACAGATACAGAGAAACATATTCAAATACTGCCAAAATGTTCTAAGTTTTCTGAATTCCAACACTAATTCTGCCAGCAACACAGCGCTGCTATTACATTCCCACATGACATGAAGTGACAAAAGCCCAAATTCCAAAAAGACCACTTCCTGGATCAGGTTGTCGTTGAATTTCTTCTAGAAAAGCCTCCTTTGTGATACACTTTGTAGCTGTGACAGTGGTTTGCCATATCCCACAGACTACCATGTCTTCAATTTTTAGTGATTTATTCTGACACTTTACCTTAGTGCCTAAGCCAGGAATACATCTCCCTGAAGTGTGTCACATTTAGGTACCTTTAACGACAGACTACATTTAAATCACAGAAAATGATGATTTTCTCTTTTCAAAGAGAGACAAATGATAGCTCAGTCATGCAGCAAATGAAATAAACAGAAGAATCATTTTCTACCAACTTTAAGGCTTTTCTTTAAACCCACAATGAAGCAAAGGGGGTTGAATGGAATTGGATCACCTTTCTTCGGTTCTGCAAAAACACACACTGTTTAGCATCTGACCTTGGGCTTCTGTGACTCTCCTCCTCTTGAAATGTTTAACCATCCCTTCACAGCATCCTTCCTAGCTCCTCTTCCCCAGACATCTCAGAAGTGTAGTGGTGCTCAAGGTCTCATGTCTGCCCTTTCCCTCTATAAGTCTGATGCTCTCATTCAATTCCATTCCTGCAGTTACTACTTCTCTCTGGAAGACTCTAGATTCTCTTTCTCATCTCCTGCTTGAATATCCAATCCACATTCCTGCGGCTTTGTTCCCAATCAGAGCTATACTATCTTCCAGGAATCTCCACCTAATACGCACAAATAAAGGTCTTGCCTTTTCATGACATAGACATCCAGAGATGGTTAGATAGGATCACTGACTTAACGGACATGAATTTGAACAAACTCTGGGAGATAGTGGAGGACAGAGGAGTCTGCCATGCTACAATCCATGGGGTTGCAAAGAGTTAGACATGACACTATTTAGTGACTGAACAACAAGGCTGTTGCTGCTGCTGCTGCTGCTGCTAAGTGCTTCAGTCATGTCTGACTTTGGGTGACCCCATAGACGGCAGCCCACCAGGCTCCCCCGTCCCTGGGATTCTCCAGGCAAGAACACTGGAGTGGGTTGCCATGTCCTTCTCCAATGCATGAAAGTGAAAAGTGAAAGTGAAGTCGCTCAGTCGTGTCCGACTCTTAGCGACCCCATGGACTGCAGCCCACCAGGCTCCTCCATCCATGGGATTTTCCAGGCAAGAGTACTGGAGTGGGGTGCCATCACCTTCTCCGAACAAGGCTGTTACTACCATCCATAGATCATCAGTCTGTAACTCCTGAGATACCCTAACACTTTCTTTTCACTCTCTGCAATCTATCAAGTACCAAATCCCCCAGTCCTTAGTTCTCCCTCCTCCTCACAAATCTGTGTTCTCATCTCCCCTCCAGCACTCAGATTTCATCATCTTTCACCTGAGCTCTTACTTGTCCTCTGTTCCCTTGGTACTTTGATCTTAGATATCGCCTAACACATACATCCATGAGTTGCTCTATCTCCTAACTTATACAAAACAGAAAGCATGCTATAGTACCTCAATCTATAAAGAAAATATCCAAACATCAAATATAACACTGTGAGAGCCTGAAGAACAAACAAGTGTCACATTAGGAAAGAACTGAATCTATGAGATGCAAAATCAGGGGTGACCTAATTTGGAGTAGAGCAGCCAAGAAAGCCTGGTTAGAGATGCATGACAGTTAAACTAGGACCTAAAAAGAAAGAGAATGAGCTCTTCAGGCAGGAGGAGCAGAAAACAGAGCTTGCCCTTTCAGCATCCCCTCGAACTGCAAGAGTCTACAGTGGGCCATGACGAATGAGGAGGATGGAGAGACTGGCCAAGGTAAAGGCCGTTCCATGCGGAGGGCAGCAACACCTGTTGTGTTTACATTCTTTGAGTGTGGGAACCAAGTCTCCATTGTTTTATCCCCTGCCCAATCTTGGAGCCCAATAGATGAAAGAACAATGGTAGCAACAACAATATGCCCTCTTTGTGAGGACACTATGCTGGGCGGAGATTTACACAGAATGAGAGACAACTGTTGACTCAAAGCAGGTGTTGATGCAGACGGCGCAATCCTCCTCACATTATCTGTCACACAAAGGCACGCGACGGGCGCTCGATGGGAGAGAAAGTCGTTACAGGCCATCATAAAGTTCTGGAAATGCTGGAGGCAGGTGGGATTAGCTTGTAAATGTTTCCAAAAGAAGTAAATTTTTAACAGCATTGGAAGGGAATAAAGGGTTGCAGACGATAGCAGAGGAAGGGTCAAGGCATTTTGAATAAACAGAAAAGATGGGAGAGGAAGGAGCAGATTAATCATAAACGGGTGAGCTGGACAAGGGGTGTCAAGGCCCCACTAGGAGCTCAATGGGGGCAGAGACAGCTGAGAAAGTGGCGGCCAGGTGGCCCTGAGGACATCACCTCGAACGTTTGCAATCAAAAACAACCCAGCCCATTTTTAAGTGAGTGTCACTAAAGGTCATTTAGTTTAGAGGTGGGAAGCAGGTCTCTTCTGCTCCTCTCCAGTTTGAACGGATGAGTTGAAGGAGAGAGTTTTTTCTTTAGGACTCAGAGAACCCACAGAAGAAAACAAGTAAATGTGTTTAATCTGTTTATCTGCCCACAAGTATTACTGAAAACTGTACCCGTGTTCACAGTGATACATAGCCATCTCCTATCAATGGAGAGGGTTCCCTGATAGCTCAGTTGGTAAAGAATCAGCCTGCAATGCGGGAGACCTGGGTTCAATCCCTGGGTTGGAAAGATCCCCTGGAGAAGGGAAAGGCTGCCCACTGCAGTATTGTTGTGGCTGAGGCATCTGTCCTCCTTCTACAGCTCATCCGGCCTGAGAAGTCCCTCCAGGTCTGTCAGCTGGACACCAGACCTGCAGCTGAGCCTCTTTCAAAAACTGTTGGCACCCTGGCCCGACTGAGCTCCCTAAAATCCCTTCTGTGTGCTCCCCATTCACTTCCTATTCCCTTCCGGCTGAACATACAGACCACCAGCCAGAGTGCACAGGCTTTCTATTTGGGAACTGGCCATTCTGCCATCCTTGCTGTGACTGCTACCATCTGCCAATCATCTTTTGCACTCCAAGGATGATGGGCTTCCAGGCCATGTCAGCCTCTTGCCCGTCGCCTCACTTGGAGGTTTTTTCAGCCCTTCAGACAGCTCTTCCACATGTAGCTTCCACCACATTGGCTCAGTTGGGTCCAACTCTTTGTGACCCATGGACCATAGCTCGCCAGACTCCTCTGTTCATGGGATTTTCTAGGCAAGGATACTGGACTGCATTGCCATTTCCTTCTCCAGGAGATCTTCCCAACCCAGGGACTGAAACTACATCTCTTGCATATCCTGCATTGGCAGGTACGTTCTTTACCAGCTGAGCCACCAGGGAAGCCCAAACATAGCTTGTGTTTCTTATTCTAAAGCTTTGCCTTGCTATATTTTCACGTCTCTTTCCTCAACTCTCCTCACATAACCAGCTTAAACTGTACTTTTAATTTCTACTGACCTAGCAGATTTTTAACCTTAATATATCATTTCTAAGGGTAATCTGCAAAGCTTCACTGAATGGCCTAGACATACAACAACTGTTAACAAAAGGTAGCAAGAAGAATATTTGGAATTATTCAAGTTGTGCTGTTATAAACATAAAGGCCCATGTCACTTTCCATAATAACTACCTGATAAGGCCTAAAAGTTCTTTTAGTAGACTCAATCATTAAAGCTATAGAATAGAAGCTACAGATAGAATCCAAATAGCATGAATCTATACTCTGTTGCAAAGCATTCATATTGATACTTAAATTTAGGTTATGGGAGAAGGAATAATCCTTTAGTAAAACTATCATGTATGTGTGTTAGTCACTTAGTCATGGCTGACTCTTTACGACCCCATGGATTGCAGCCTACCAGCCTTCTCTGTCCATGAGATTTTCCAGACAAGGATACTGGAGTGAGTTGCCATTTCCTTCTCCAGGGGATCTTCCCAACTCAGAGATCGAACCTGGGTCTCCTGCACTGCGGGCAGATTCTTTACCAAATGAGCTACAAGGGAAACCCAAAACTATCATAGACTACCATTATGAACATACTCTCTACAGGTTAAAGTTCATATTGATAATATTAAATGTCTCAAGACACTGTGTTACATGAACACAGAGCTTTAAATGAACACATAACTGTGGTGCTAGAGAAGACTCTTGAGAGCCCCTTGGACAGAAGGAGATCAAACCAGTCAATCCTAAAGGAAATCAACCCTGAATATTCATGGGAAGAACTAAAGCTGAAGCTCCAATACTTTGGCCACCTGATGTGAAGAGCTGACTCACTGGAAAAGACCCTGATGCTGGTAAAGACTGAAGGCAAAAGAAGGGGGTGGCAGAGGATGAGATCGTTAGATAGCATCACTGACTCAATGAACATGAATCTGAGCAAACTCTGGGAGATGGTGAAGGACAGGGAAGCCTGGCGTGCTGCAGTCCCTGGGGTCACAAAGAGTTAGACAGGACTTAGTGACTGAACGACAACAATGGTCAATTCAAATTTGGATCAGGAATATAATTTTTCAGTATTTCTTTATTATATGATTGCTCTGAATTAAGCTGTTTTGAATCCTATGCTCGAAGTGAATCTTACAGATGAATACAAAGTACTAAAAAGGCAATGATCTACTACTTCAATTCCTTGATTTAATCCTTTTAAATTGGGTAGCAGCATAATTTTTGAAAAAGCTTTTTATGTGACTCCTGTATTTTGGTTAATTTTGTTCTCCAACTGAGAATGGCATATGTTCATTTGTTTTACTACTGCATCCTTGCTGATGGGGTGAATAATGGAGCATTCACAGAAACACAGCCAACTCCTTGAGTGAGGTACACTGAAAATCAGATTAACTCGACAAACACATCACCCTCTTCATTTATCTTTGTCGTAAAAAAAAAAAAAAAAAAAAAAAACAAGAAAGGCAATCCAAACAACAGAGTGATTAACTCTGGCAGAATAAACTCACAACACAGTGCTTTTTGGAGTCTTCGGATTTTGATGGCTGTACGGTAGGCAGAGAAACGTACGTTATTCAGGTCAGCTGAAATGGAAAATGGAACACATTCAAAAAGCGTGCTTAAGATTGTTTAACTTACATTCAATGGCAAGAATATATCTGTTCACTTCAATGATGGAAAATTATTATGTCTTTTCACATGAAAAGGTCTTTTCCTAAAATCCACAGTGTTTATAAGAAAATAATTAAATGTTCATTAGCACCATGGTGAGATACTTTCCAAAGCAATGCTATATGGATCTCAAGAAAGCGTTTTCAAACAGGAAAAGGAGGGAAATGAGGAAAGGGAAACAAGGCCTGTTGACTTTCCATGACTTAATAAATACATCACACCATAGGCTGCCTTCTCTACTGCTTAGAGGGATTCTCTTCCAGGGCATTTCCCCACAAGGACAATCAGTTTTCTGCCACCTAGGCTGTCCGTCTCACTACTTGCAAAGCTAGTCTTATTTCTATGCGCCTTCTGTCCTGCTCTATTTGCTTCTTCCACCCTTTAATCAATCTGGTTAAAATTATACAATAATCAATATTCAAGTCTTTAGGAATGATAGCTTAACTCCAGTTAATAATACCATATTGCCTATTCAAAAGTTGCTAATGAATAGATCTTATAAATTCTCATCACAAGAAAAAGAATTATGTAACTATGTTTGATGATGGATGTTAACTAGACTTATCATGGTGATCATTTCACAATATACACAAATATCAAATCATTATGTTGTACACTGGAAACTAATGTAATGTTATATATTATCTTAATTTAAAAAAACCTGAAAGATTTAGCATCAAGTTGAGAAGAAAAGACACTGGAATTTCTTTCTTTGTCTCCTAAAGACAGAGTATCCATAAGCAAGATTTAGAAGAGTTAGTCTTTAATTCTTAACATTGGTGTGCTCATTTTACAAACTAAAACAATCCAGTGGTTTGTCTTTTGTCTGTTCAACCTTGTAACTGTCCTCACTCATCCAAGTGAAAGCTCACACAGAAGCCTGATATAGAAAGAGATAAAAGGAGTGCCCCCTCCTTGCTGAAATGGCAGTGCAAATGAGAGCCTTGGGGTACCACTCCCCTTCTCCAGTGGCACTTCAGATCCCCTGTAAGAAAACTCTTTCAAAGCCACTGGAACGACCTAAGAGAAGCAGTAATAATAATCAGCTCACAGCCATATTCTCCTAGAAATCTACTATGTTAGGATTCTCATCTCACATGTTCTCATGCATTTTTATTAAAGTGAATTTAGCTTTTAATGACTACTTAGACAAAAAATTAGACAAGCTAACTTAATAATATTTAATAAATAAACAGTGAGCAAAAAGTAAATATGAAGCAGTGGATTACAGGCTGCTGTACTCTCTTGTTTTTGTTTTCACACAAAGATGAAGCTTAAGATGATACAATATGAGGGAGGTAAAACCAATTATATGTCTTTTAAAATCAGCCTTCTTGAGTTCACGCTATTGTGAACCATATGTTCTCTTAAGAAAAGTAAAATCTGTTTACTGCTTTGCCCTTAGAAATTCAACTGCTTTTACATGCCCGTGACAAGGTCCTTTAAACATAATATGCCATGTAAGGAAAACTGGTGACTAGAGTCCATTTAAGAAATACAATTCTCAATTGTTGAAGTCAGTTAATTACTATTAACTAAAATAACACTCACCAAGGGATTGAAAGAGTTCAGTCATTTTAGGATGATCCCAACAGGTTGTCTGAGTTTGATGACTAGGAAAAAAAAAATAATACATTTAAATAAAAGACTGTATAAAATAGTAATTGCCACACAGAAAATAGGCAAACCGAATTCTTATTCAAATTTTTAAGAATGCATACAAAATTATCCCCTTGATGGATCACTTAGGCTTATTAATGTTTTGGCCAAAAAGCTTGTTTGGGTTTTTCCAGTTATTATGTGGCCCAGTTATTATTGTTCTGGCCAAAAAGCTCATCTGGGTTTTTCTGTAATATCTTATGGAAACCTGAATGAACACTTTGGCCAACCTAATACTTAGTATGTGAAACGATATTAGATTTTTGTTTGAGCAATTATATCATGATGGTATAGAGGAATAAATATGCTTTATCTGTTTCAAAAAGAATTACAACTAAAGATTAAAACCTAGGTATAAAATGTGACTGTCACAGACCCTGTAGCCTCAGGCTTGAGGTAGCCAGACAGGTGTAGGCTCTAAAATAACTCTACCTGTGTCTGGCTGATGTAGATTCTCATTCAGGATAAATTCTCTGAGAGCAGAAGTGCTCTGAAGAGGCGCTTAACTTTAGGGGTCCTAATCAAATTTCCAAAGAGGGAAATGAGGAGAAATGTGAATCACACCTCCATCACACAATCCACTGAGTCTTCCTCCTCTTTAACCTCAAGCCTTTCCTTCTTCACTGTAAATGTGCTCTGCACTGTAAGTGTGCCCTCTTCTCCTGTGGGAATTCACTCAGACCTCACACCCTTACAGTACAAAGATTAGTACAAGGATTATCTTAAGTTGAAGACATCTCAGAGTCAACAAATGGAGAAAGAAGCTTTGTCAGAGCTTCCTTTATCTGACTTAAAGTAGTATCTTCTGGGAAACAAGGCTCTCCAAGAGAGTCTCTCCAAGAGAGTTTCAGGGCTATGAAAAAAAACCAGAAAAAAACACTCACACCTGCACAAACAAATATTATCACAGACATTCTTATCTCATGTTTGTTCTCAAGAAACGTGCGTTTCCTAAAGAAACCTACTGGGTCTTCTCATAGGAGCCTTTCTCTACCCAATTCTTTTCTCCTAGCGCATTGGGTATGCTGCTGCTACTGCTAAGTCACTTCAGTCGTGTCCGACTCTGTGTGACCACAGAGATGGCAGCCCACCAGGCTCCCCTGTCCCTGGGATTCTCCAGGCAAGAACACTGGAGTGGGTTGCCATTTCCTTCTCCAATGCATGAAAGTGAAAAGTGAAAGTGAAGTCGCTCAGTCGTGTCCGACTCTTAGTGACCCCATGGACTGCAGCCTACCAGGCTCCTCCATCCATGGGATTTTCCAGGCAAGAGTATCGGAGTGGGGTGCCATTGCCTTCTCCAAGTGCATTGGGTATATAAGCCCCAAATTCCAACCACTTTTTTGAGTTACTCATCACTGTATGCAGATTGCATTCATAAATAAACTCTTTTCTCTTGCAGATTTGTCCTTTGTCACTTTAATTCACAGGCTCCCAATAACTGAACCTAAGAGAGTAGAGAAAAAGTTTCTCTTCCCTGACATGCTCTTCATGAACATCTAGATTCTTCACTCTCCTTACATATGCATTTCTCTTTTGCCATTTTAATTTCTTATTCTTCTTTCAGCCTCCTCCAGTTAGCCAGTATTTTTTATAAGTATTGAATAGTTTTTTCTCATGATCCTTATCCTTTGCTTTAAAAGCAAGTTTTTGTACTTTCTCTTTTTCAGTAACTTCCAAAACTAATTAGAAGTTTGGGGAAATAAGGTGAGGGTAATACAGATCAATGCAGTACTTAAATTAGGTTTCTTCTTTGTGTGTATATGTGGTGAACAGCTCTTCAGTGGGTCAGTGGCCTTATTTAAAATAGTTTACTGTTCATTATCTAGGTCAGAATAGAGTAATAACATTTAATAGTACTCAAAAGACTTCTTAGATAACACTCAGTTCTTATAAAACTGTTGAGTAGGCTAAATAAAATCGCACAGTACACAAGAGACAGTGATATTAAAATACTCATACAATCAAATGTCAGGGAAATTATTTTTAAAGCCTAAGTAATATATCAAGAAGTGAGGCATGTCACTGGAAAAAGAACATAATCAATGTTTTTGTACACAAGTAATAGAACTCCCAAATAACTCATACTTTACTTTGAAAAAAATTTCAAGTTTAGATTTGAAATTGGGTATGTAAAATGTCCTAGAAATTTCAAAATCTCCAACAAAATAACATATGTTCAATGTGAAGGTCTGTCTTGGGAAGAGTTAGAAAGTTGTCTGACTCTTCTACCTGGTTCCTGATACCAGTGTGAAGGCAAATATCTCCAAATACTTTGGTACTACTACTGCTACTGCTGCTAAGTTGCTTCAGTCGTGTCCAACTCTGTGCAACCCCATAGACGGCAGCCCACCAGGCTCCCCCATCCCTGGGATTCTCCAGGCAAGAATACTGGAGTGGGTTGCCATTTCCTTCTCCAATGCATGAAAGTGAAAAGTGAAAATGAAGTCTCTCGGTCGTGTCCGATTTTGCAGCCCCATGGACTGCAGCCTACCAGGCTCCTCCATCCATGGGATTTTCCAGGCAAGAGTACTGGAGTGGGGTGCCATTGCCTTCTCCGACTTTGGTACTAAACACCAACCAAATCATTCTACCCTTTGACTATCTAAATTATTCCAAAGACCATGGAAAAAGTAGCAAAGTTATATGCCCTGAGGTTTTTTACTGTTCATAGTGGGGCCTATGCTGAATTGAAATACAAAATCTCAGATTCCTAATTCGACAGAATCAGGATCTTCATCTCATCAAAATCTCAAGTGATTCATCTGCACATTCAAGAGAATTACTGACCTAAAAGACTCCTAATACAAATGAAAGTAAAACATGAAAAAGATACCTCCAAATTTTGCTAATAAAACAACTTCCTCCCTATTACCAATAAGAATTTTAAAAGAAAAGGGAAGAACAAGAATTAAAGAAGGATTTGCTGAAAATAGAATGTAATCCAAAGAAATTCATCACAGGCTCCCAGTTTTTAAAAGAGCCTACTAGGATTCACTGGAGCTCTTGTCTCCTCTTTGGAGTAATTTCAATCCCCATGGCAACACCACTGCTTAGAGACAGACACCCCATCGTGAAGGACCAAACCAAGGCTCAAGAATCAAACTAAAACTATGAGTAATGCAGAGCCAAACTTTACACCTAAACAACAAACAGACACACACTTTCTCTAGAATCACAAGTGTGGTGCTTTGGCAAACAACCTCTATGGAACCACAAGGGAAAAATACCAGCAAGCAGTCAGACAGAGGACTGAGAAATCAGTGAGAACACCCGCTTGCTAATGGCTCTTTTTAGTGAAGCCACCACTAAGAGCTGAGGGAACACACACATTTGGCAAACAGATGGAGGGCGGGAAACAGCACCTCCCTTTGTGAATTCAATACCAGTTGATTCATTAGGCAGAACTGCCAACGCTGAAAATAAACACAGCCTCTGGTTAAAAAAGTAAAACTACAGCTTACCAAACAACAGTTTTTTTTTAAAAAGTAGTAGATGCAATTGACTGTTGGATTTTCTTTCATTCTCTTTTTTTTTTTTTTTAAGTTGGGGGAGGGTTTTAAAGCAAAATCCACAATCAATCCAAAGGCTCAAAGTATTTGAACAGCTGCAGATTGCTCAGTTCCTCCTGCCAAAATGCTTCCAGTCCTCCCAGAGGAGGCAACCAAAACAGAATAAAAGTAGCTTTTCCCCCTCAAAATAACAACAGTTTAGGTTCTGGCCAATCTCAAATATGAAGGAGGAGTAGAACTTAATATTGTACAACTTGACAAACTGTAAAATAAAATTCCAATTTTGTTACTAAAAATCCTCTTTTTAAGAGGGAACCAACACAGGCGTCTAAGAATAAATGAAAAATCAAAAACTCCACCAAAGCAGCAATTAGGAGTTAAGTCCAGATCATGTGATACAAACAACAGCGAGAATATGTGACATGTAACTAAGCAGGTGCCTAGCCTGCCAGCACCAGGAAAAACTGTGAAGGCCTTTGATGTGGGCCAGAAATTAGTGAGTGATACACCTGTGTAGCTGCGATTATCTTTAAGCTATTTTAAACTCTACAAAATGAAGAAAACCAATAGTAATGCAAATGATTTTTTGTCCACAGAAATGCAAATTGTTTCCACTCGAATGCAACTGATTATTGTCCTGATGGATATTGACCAGTCTGTAAGATTTGCATCCATTGTTAATTCATTTCAGCATGCCTTAACTATAAAGACTAATATTTAGTATTCTCCTTGGAACCTACTAGAATTTCTTATCCATTCCCTTATTATTTACTGAACGCTCTTTTCAATATTTGTACAAGTCAAGATTTTCTATAGTTTAAATCTTATTTTATATATTTAAATTTTAAAATTTAATTGAGATATAATTTGTGGTGACTCAAAGAGGAAAGAGCAGATAAAACCAAGGAGGTTCTTGGAATGCAGGAACGGAAAAACCAGACCCTTATCGCCCTTCCCTCCCCCCATGTTGTAACTATTAATGGATTTCAGGTCTTCCTGAGCAGTAGAACCTGTCTCCCCTCCTGCCCCATAGGGAGAGGTATTTGTCTTACTCTTCTCCCACCCAGTATACATGTCTCATCCAATCAGCAAATGACCTACAAGACCCCTATCTGACTCCTTGTACCCTAGGTATAAAAGTGGACTAAGGACCCCCACTCAATGTCGGTTCTCCCTTGAGCTGGCCCACTGTTCTAACAGCATCTCCCGTTCTAATAAACTTTATTTCCCTCTCATTCTGTCTCATGCCTGGAAATTCTTTTCCAACCCGCACCTGGACCATGACACAACTGACATACAACATTGGGTAAGTTTAAGGTGTACAGCATGTTGGTTTGATATATTTGTATACTGCAATTTGATCACCACTATAGCATTATCTAACACCATTATCACATCACACAATCATCATTTCTTTTTTTTGTGGTAAGAACATTTACAGTCTAGTCTCAGCAACTTTCAAGTTTATCATACAGTGAAAGTGAAAGTAAAGTCGCTCAGTCATGTCTGACTCTTTGCGACCCCACAGACTGTAGCCTACCAGGCTCCTCCGTCCATGGAATTTTCCACACAAGAGTACTAGAGTGGGTCGCCATTGCCTTCTCCAGGGATCAAACCTGGGTCTCCCGCATCGCAGGCAGACACTTTACCGAGCCACCTGGGAAGCCCTTATCATACGGTATCGGTATCTATAAGTCACTGTGTTGTGCATTAGATCTCCATCACCTTATTTTTAAAATTATCCTTCAAAACCTGGGAGTGTCCTGGATTATACCTGCTGTCGCATATAATTATTAAAGTGTCCCTGTATCCTTAAGTGTTCCAGTTGGGATAACATACAACTTTGCTGCATTTTATGGACTTTGATGAAATATTAATCCAGTATGGTTCATAAGTAGCATATGCTTCTAGCTATCATTATTCATAATGTGTTCTCACAAACCACAGAAAGGTAAAGGCAAAAAAGACTGTGCACCAGTGAAGAGAAGACAAAACCTGTTGGGCCACAACACTTGCCCAGTATATAATATAGTGAACCAAGAGCAATTTACAAATAATATCAATGATACTGATTTCTAAGCAAAGACTGCTCTGGGGAAGATATCTGTTGAACCCATTTGTTCTCATTAGAGTGATCTCATTTATTTCATTAAAAGATGATAGGATGGGATGCTGGATATTCAAGAACCGACACACACTTTCTTGTTACTTATCTATCTACTTTAATGTTTGAAACTGGATTTTGTGGGGTTTGCTATTTATCATTCCATTCCCATTTTAATTATAAAGGCTTATAAGAGAAAAAGCTTCCCAAGTGGTGCAGTGGTAAAGAATTCACCTGCCAATGCAGGAGACGTAGGTTTGATCCCTGGCTTGGGAAGATCTCCTGGAGAAGGAAATGGCACCCCACTCGAGTATTCTTGGCCTGGAAAATTCTATGGACAGAGGAGCCTGGCGGGCTACAGCCCATGGGGTCGCAAAAAGTCAGACATGACTGAGTAACTAAGCATATACATAAGAGAAAAGAACTATAGGTGAGTTAGCTAATTAAAAATATAAAAGTAAAATATAAATGTGTGTGAGAATATAATGCTGTGGCTGAGACAATCACAGAAAGAGACATATTTCTTCTTTGCGGTACATGTGTACATGTATGCTCAGTTGTGTCTGACTCCTTGCAATTCCATGGACTGTAGCCTGCCAGGCTCCTTTATCTATGGAATACTGGAGTGGGTTGCCATTTCCCACTGCAGGGTATCTTCCTGACACAGAGATCAAACCTGCGTCCCTTGCGTCTCTTGCATTGGCAGGTAGATTCTTCACCACTGAGACACCTGCGAAGCCCAATTGCTACACACAGTAAAACTTAATACACTAGGTGAGGATATGTAATATTAATTACAGTAATGGCCTATTATTTGAATGCACAATTTGTACCAAGTACTCTCCTAAACTCTTTATATAAACTCAAAACCAAACAATAATTCTATGAGTTCGGTGCCAATATTATCCCCACTTTACAAATAAGTGAACCTAGGAAAAACTTAGATAACTTGTTCAAGGTCATAGTTTGTAAATAGTAGAAATGGAATTTGAACCCAGATGGTCTGATTTTAAGCCTGAGTTCTTTATATGGATGTGTACTTGCACGATTGAGGTTTTAAAATATTTCTGACGAAGCTGTCTAAATTTGAGTCCGAGGTCCATCATTATAATCATTGCAAACAACCTCATCTCCCTTGCTTCTCTCACTCCTGGCAAAACCCAAGCATGGATCAGCTCAATTACTTGCCTTCTCTGGACCAGAGCAGCTGTGCATGAATACAGCTGGAGGAAATCACTCAACAGACTGATTTTACTTTAAATGTTTGACTTCAAACCTCAAATGTCCAAGTGCTGGCAAATGCACTACATTCCCTAATAAAGTGCTTCCCAGAGCCCAAGGCAACAATTACTGCCGGCATCTCACTCCCCAAATCTAAGTAAATTTCCCTGCCCGTCTTAGTATAATTTAACTCAATCTCACACTTCATCTAAAAAACTAAAAATCATCACACTAGAATTCCGTCATCTTCCCACCTCTAAATCAATAAGCTTCCCTGCATATGCCTTGTCATCTGCTTCCCCCCCTTTTTTAATGAGAAGTGACCCCCTTTCCTATGAAGGGCCAATTCTTCCCAAAGATTTCTAAACAACTCTTGTGCTGATTACCAACCCCTCTCAATAAGACTAGGTTCAAAATGTAAATGTAGAAGGGTTGGCCATTCTTAATCTCAATCTCTCTCTCTCTCTCTCTGTCTCACACATGTACACACACACACACACACACACACTCACTCATTCACATCCTATCTTGAATCTGCATTTCCTGCCACCTAGGACCCATTTTTTCAAGGCAAGAATACTGAAGTGGTTTGCCATTCCCTTCTCCAGTGGACCACATTGTGTCAGACCTCTCCACCATGCCCGCCTGACTTGGGTGGCCCCACAGGGCATGGCTTAGTTTCATTGAGTTAGACAAGGCTGTGGTCCTAATGTGATTAGATTGACTAGTTTTCTGTGATTATGGTTTCAGTGTGTCTGCCCTCTTGCAACACCTACCATCGTATGCAGAGTACATCATTAGAAATGCTGGGCTGGAAGAAGCACAAGCTGGAGTCAAGATTGCCAAGAGAAATATCAGTCACCTCAGATATGCAGATGACACCACCCTTATGGCAGAAAGTGAGGAGGAACTAAAAAGGCTCTTGATGAAAGTGAAAGAGGAGAGTGAAAAAGTTGGCTTAAAGCTCAACATTCAGAAAATGAAGATCATGGCATCCAGTCCCATCACTTCACAGGAAATAGATGGGGAAACAGTGGAAACAGTGTCAGACTTTATTTGGGGGGGCTCCAAAATCACTGCAGATGGTGACTGCAGCCATGAAATTAAAAGACGCTTACTCCTTGGAAGAAAAGTTATGACCAATCTAGATAGCATATTCAAAAGCAGAGACATTACTTTGCCAACAAAGGTCTGTCTAGTCAAGGCTATGGTTTATCCTGTGGTCATGTATGGATGTGAAAGTTGGACTGTGAAGAAAGCTGAGCACCAAAGAAATGATGCTTTTGAACTGTGGTGTTGGAGAAGACTCCTGAGAGTCCCTTGGACTGCAAGGAGATCCAACCAGTCCATTCTGAAGGAGATCAGCCCTGGGATTTCTTTGGAGGGAATGATGCTGAAGCTGAAACTCCAGTACTTGATGTGAAGAGTTGACTCACTGGAGAAGACTCTGATGCTGGGAGGGATTGGGGGCAGGAGGAGAAGGGGACGACAGAGGATGAGATGGCTGGATGGCATCACTGACTCAATGGACATGAGTCTGAGTGAACTCTGGGAGTTGGTGATGGACAGGGAGGCCTGGCGTGCTGCGATTCATGGGGTCGCAAAGAGTCGGACACGACTGAGCGACTGAACTTAACTGAGGACCCATTTTGTCTTCTTTACAGACAAAATTTTCATATGAATAGTCCACATCCTCCAGATTCATTCAGGACTTAAGTCACTTCTATCTGGATTTTAACCTCACTCCACCCAAACTGGTCCTGTCAAAATTATCAAGGCACTCCGTGTTATCAAGTGGAATGCCTGCTTTTCTGTCTTCAGCTCATTAGACGTCTCCTCATAAGCAAAGAGAAATAGGGTAGAGGCTTCAGAAATAAGTTATCTAGTGTAGTAGATGCTGAGAGATGCTATGTAAAAAACAGAATATCCAGAATGAAGTTGATGTAGGCAAAATGTACGCTATTTGAACACCTTCTTTACATATACAAGTTATATACAGGGATCAAGCAGAGCTCCCAAGTAATCAAATTTGCATTCAGGTGACGAAAGCATAAAGACTAAAACATATTTTGGCAACCTCATGTGATATCATTTATCTCAGTAATATCTTTTTAAAGATCTAAGAGGTGACATTTTGGAATTTATAATCCCCTCAATATTGATTTCATCATCCTTGAATATATGAAGAATATGGAATACACCTATCGTAACATTGATTCATGCTTTGTGTGCATGCTTGTGTGTTTGTGTGTGCCTGTGTGTGTGACTACTAGGGAGGGGACAGGGCAGTAGATGAGGATGCTGTGTAAGGGTAAACATATTTGTTTCTCTGGTTATATCCAACTTCTTGAATCTTCACCAATGCTTTCTACCATTTTCTGATCTTTTAAAGGCATAAAATCCAGGATTATACTTTTGGAAACACAAGAATAAATCTAAGGGAAAATTTAAAGTGTGAATGTTAACATTTCAAGGAAAAAAAAAACAAAAACCCCTTTCTGTTTAAAATCCAAATAAGATATATGATCCCATGGATATCATACAACCATAAAAAATGCCATTCGTTTGTCATGATAACGAAGACATAGTTGTAAACAATGGATACTCTCTTGGATTCAATTATAAAATGCTATTAAAAAGAAACAACAAACCCAAAATGGAGTCACTTGTGCTAAACCCCACCAAGACTTAATACCTAACCCAACTGCAGTTTCACCCTCTCCCAGGAGTAGAATAAACCATTAGTTTGAAATTTCCTGGTCAGCACTCATGAGGGAATCTATATAAGAAGACTCTTACATTCCCTTCCCCAGAAAATAAGATGACCTGGCCTGAAACAATCTTTTCTTTTTTCAGCTAATAACTTCCTTGTTATCAGCTCCTTCCTTTCTCTCCAGTTTCTATAAAAGCCTTCCATTTTGTACAGTTCCTTGAATCTGCTTTCTATTTACTAAATGGGACGCTGTCCACTTTATAAATTGTTGAATAAAGCCAATTAGATGTGTAAATTTACCTAGCTGAAATTTGTTTTTTAAAAATGCACTTAAAAGTTCTCTCACATGTAAGAGTACGCTCAAAGACACAAGCACGTAAAGGGCTACCCCAAAATACATGTGTCAACACCCCACGCGTGGATGATGGAACAACAAGACAAGGTTAGTTTGTGTGTGTTGAAGTAAAGCAGTAGGATTAATGACCAAAGTGGATGTGCCTGGGTGTGAGGGGAGATACAGGTGACAACTGTCTTAAGGCAGTGGAAGACTGACTGCAAGAATAAAACATTTGACAAATGCAAGAGAACCTCCCCTCTGATAATATCTCTGCTTCAGCCCAGAACTCAAAGGAAGCCCTGACCTCACCCAACTCTACCCTCCTGTCTCTTTAAGCCTGCACACTAGGGAGAATCAGACCATCAACCAACAGAAGACCTATAGGTCAGCCGTTGTGGCACTGGCCCCGCTGTGTACGCCCTTGCCTGAGAGTGTTAACCCCAGGTTTAGGTTCCTACCAGAGTTCAATTTATTGTTGTATCCTTCAAGTTTTGTTTTTCAACTACTGCTACTGCTAAGTCACTTCAGTCATGTCCGACTCTGTGTGACCCCCATAGATGGCAGCCCACTAGGCTCCTCTGTCCCTGGGATTCTCCAGGCAAGAATACTGGAGTGGGTTGCCATTTCCTTCTCCAATGCATGAAAGTGAAAAGTGAAAATGAAGTTGCTCAGTCGTGCCTAACTCTTAGTGACCCCATGGACTGCAGCCTACCAGGCTCCTCCATCCATGGGATTTTCCAGGCAAGAGTACTGGAGTGGGGTGCCATTGTCTTCTCCGTTGTTTTTCAAAGCTGAACTTATACCATTTAGTTTTTTAAACAGAACTATTTTTTCTCTTTCACGTTTATTTTTATTTTTTCAAAGTTTTTTTTTTAATGTGGACCATTTTTAAAGTTTTTATTGAATTTGTTACAATATGGCTTCTGTTTTATATTTGGGTTTTTTTAGCCCCAAGGCATATGGCATCTTAGCTCCCAGGGACCTGCACCCCCTGCATTGGGAGGCAAAGTCTTAACCACCGGCCCACAAAGATAGTCCCATTTCACATATATCTTAAATGAGAAATTAATTCTAATTTTTACTATAGGGTTGTATTGAATCTTTTACTGTATCATTTCAGGTTATAATCAGTACAGAAAAAGATATTCTATTTATTTCACAATTTATTTGATCATTATTACTTCTGTATCTTTGCTAATTGTAGCGACTATTTTAAATATTGAATCATTTCAAATTCAAGTTCAGATATCATTTTGTTTTCCTTCCCTTAATGATCCCTCAGTGATCCTTCCTATGCTACACGGTAAACCTTTATCAATTGCTTCCCTGACCCTAAAAATCAAAATGTACAGTACAACTGATGGTGCTGTTATAAATCAGTGAAGCTGAGTGATCCAGAAGATTCCAAGCCAAAATTCCACTGTATGGTTATAATATCTCTGGCACCAGCAACATATGGATGAATGGCAGGAAAGATATCTTCTCAAGTCCTGAACTAGTCGATATATTTCTAAGACAACGTCAACTGCACCTAAACAATCTCAACTATTTGCATGGGTAAGTACTCTAGAAGTTGCCAGTCTGGGGCTGCTGCAGAGCAGGCTGTCTGCTGCTTAGTCTTGAGGTGAGCTAAGGCATGCTCCTTTGTCTGAAGCTGCCCCCAAGCCCAGGAGGTTAAGTGATCCCAAGGTACTTCATTCTCTCATAAAGCAAAT
Organism: Budorcas taxicolor; assembly: GCF_023091745.1. Taxonomy (NCBI): domain Eukaryota; kingdom Metazoa; phylum Chordata; class Mammalia; order Artiodactyla; family Bovidae; genus Budorcas; species Budorcas taxicolor. Next base: position 73,325,442 of record NC_068918.1, on the reverse strand, counting down.
TCGTTCTTACCTCCTCATCAGCAGATTTGGCCCAGTGAGTTTTAAATACTTTATTTTCAATAAAAATAAAGTCACAGATCATTTCTTGGAAAAGCAGACTCTCTAGGACATTCTCTTATATTTCTATTTCATTTATTTCTTTATCATTAAAACCAAAAACACAAGCCCCATTTCTGGAGAAAAGACTTCACTGCTTAAAATTCTGGAATCAAAAAGACACCCTTTCCTATCCTGATGAAGGAGGAGAAAGATGAGGGCTGCTTTGAGAAGCCTTTCCGAGAGAACTGTATCTTTCATTGTTAGAAATATCTTTGTTGTGGATTTATTTTGCTTTGGGATGAGTTTCCTTAACCTTTAAAGATAAAATGTTTTATGTTAATTTCTGTTTTGATTTTATTATACCTTTGTCAGCTGTGATTTCCTGGTGAGGCTGGATATTTGAATTTCCCATGCTGCCACTCTTCTCTGCTCTTATTAAGGGGAGAAATATTTCACCTACATCATCTAAGCAGGGTTCACAATTCCTCTAAAGAAATAAGCATTAATTCTCTCCTTTAGACTGTACATACATAATGAGACAAGTATATACAGTTTATGCAAATAAATTGCATGACTACTATAAAGAAAACTACATGCTCTCCAAGATTTCATTTACAACTATAAACTTCATCTTTTTTGCTAGGAAGTGATGAATTAGGGCAGCAGAGGGTGCCCTTGGGAGGCAAGAGAGGGGTCCAAAACAGTATTGCAGGATTACCCATAATGAACACAAGGATGGAAAAGGAAAATATAAAAGAGACATAATAAATGTAGGGAAATCTTGATTTAGACCTATTCATAAGGAGGCTTTAGAAAAGGCAGAGACTGCAAGGTAGTGCTATTTGTAGCTGAAGATTCATTTATTCTGGTGAATACATTGTAAGATTGAGGCATATCAGCTGTAGGGAAGGTGACAGGTATTATCTACATAATCAGAGATGACTAAAGTCTTTATGTTAAAACTGGGTGTGTGTGACTACATTAGAAAGAATTAAACTTTGTACTTCGGAGAAGGCAATGGCAGCCCACTCCAGTACTCTTGCCTGGGAAATCCCATGGACGGAGGAGCCTGGTAGTGGTAGGCTACAGTCCATGGGGTCGCTAAGAGTTGGACACGACTGAGCGACTTCACTTTCACTTCTCACTTTCATGCACTGGAGAAGGAAATGGCAACCCACTCCAGTGTTCTTGCCTGGAGAATCCCAGGGACGGGGCAGCCTGGTGGGCTGCCATCTATGGGGTCACACAGAGTCGGACACGACTGAAGCGACTTAGCAGTAGCAGCAAACTTTGTACTTCAGATTCTAATGGGGAAAATAAAGCTATAGAACTGAGCTGTGAGCTTGATGCTGTCATATAGAGCAGAATCATCATCTTTACTACGACTAAGGCTTACTGAAAAGTCACACACATGGGGTTTAAAGAAGCCACTGTGGAGAAAGAGAGGAAAGCTCTATTTCCTAACTACCCCTTGTGAAATTCTACGAACCAGGATGGCTTATTTAACAAGCTGAATAAGGTAGAGCAGCAGCTATGCTAAAAGCCCCAGGAGACCTATAAGCCAGCTTTGCTGGCCAGGCTCCTCCTCACAGATGGAAATCTCCCCAGTGTCAGAAACCTCCAGACTCTGTGCATGAGAAAAAGTAGAGGAGGGCCAGACAGTCTTCTCCCCACCACCTCCAAACTGTCCCCATCCCACTGGTGGGACTGTGGCAAACGACATTCACTATCTACAGAAGAGCACCTTAGTCCATTGTCAGAAGACAGCATGAACTTTCCTTAATCATGTATTGTTGCTGAGTCTGTTCAACACTTTTGCGACCCCATGGACTGTAGCCCTCCAAGCTCCTCTGTCTGTGGGATTTCCCAGGTAAGAATACTGGAGTCGGTCGCCATTTCCTTCTCCAAGAGATCTTCATGTCGCAGGGATTGAGCTTAGGTGATGCCAGCTCAATCAACAGGTGGATTCCTTACCACTGAGCCCCTAGGGAAGCCCTAATCCTACATCAGGCCTACAGAAAATAGCTTATGGAGAATCCTATGGAAAAGGCAAAGTGCAGGTTGGAAGAAAGCAAGGCCTTGCACTAAGACAGCCCTGAATTTCACTGTTGACACATAGCAGGGGCACAATAGATGATAATCAGTCTACAGTATGAAAGAAAGGATGTTTGCTCCTAATTTCTCCACTTGACTGAATTCTCTAAATATAATCTTTCATCCCACCCCAATTTTCCATGGACTAAAAATTTCTGTTCTCTACCTTTTCTAACACAGAGAATAAGAAGGCAGTAAATGCATACCTGTCAAGGGTTCAGGCACTGGAGTTTGAATGCCAGCTCTGACATGTACCAGTTATGTGATCTCAAGCGAGTTATACGTGTACTTATGACTTAGAAAGTGAAAAGTGAAAGTGAAGAAGTCGCTCAGTTGTGTCCAACTCTTTGCAACCCCATGGACTGTAGCCTACCAGGCTTCTCAGCCTTGTCTATAAATGGGGGTAATGATAGTACCTATGGGCTTCCCATAGCTCAGTCGGTAAAGAATCTGCCTACAATGTGAGAGACCTGGGGTCGATTCCTGGGTCGGGAAGATCCCCTGGAGAAGGAAATGGCAATCCACTCCAGTTTTCTTGCCTGGAAAGCCCCACAGACAGAGGAGCCTGGCAGGCTACAGTCCATGGGATCGCAAGAGTCAGATACGACTTAGCAACTAAACAACCACCATAGTACCTATACTTCACTGGGCTACTGTGAGAATTAAAAGAGATAACCCAGGCATAGGATTAGCACAGTGGCTAGCAAGTGAATATTGAAAACATATCACTTATTACAATGATCATTATTATCACCCTTTATGACTATGAATTATTATTATTATTTCTGCATCAAAAAGAGAAGCAATGAGTTTTACATGATAATTATGACATATTAAGAAAATTCAACTCAAGGCATTTATTCTTCATTCCCTTTATACCTGAAACTCTGTGGATGTTAACTTTTAGTTGAGGAAATGAACAACTTGTACAAAGCACAATGCAGGGCCAAAAATTCACAAAGAAAGAGATCTTGATTTTACAGTATTATTGTACACTGTGAAGGCAGCAAGAGTCATTTCAAATTTTCTTAAATTGATGGAGCAATGAGTTGGCATTGGACTACAGTAGAAAAAAAAAATAATTAGATCAGCTCTGGAAAGTCTATCTTATAAGCAGCAAGTATCATTTAAAGATATGAGTTTTAACTTAAGATATTAACAGAGAGTCTTACACTATATAGATTCTTACAATTCAGATCTATATCCTATCTTTTTCTAGAAACAAATAAGTCATGGAACCATGGCAATTCACCTCAAAATATTAATAGAGAGAAAGAAATGCATTGAGGGACCATCCAAGTATGTTTTAACTGACCTATAAAATTAAAATACAAAATAAAAATAATTTGTCCTTCGTATTCTCTGCCACCTTTCTTACTATACTCTAGCATTACAGTACATAAAACTGTATACTTAAATACTGAAAATATCTAATATTTCTACTGGAATATTACTTTCTTGTTGGTCAAATTAATATATCTTAATATGTTCTAGGAAATTCTAGTTGCATGACAATCATGTAAAACCTGTTTCTAACATTTTTCTTCTACTTACTTGTGCAACCATGCAAAGGGAAGTATATATTAAAATCCTTTTCATTCATCATTTACTTACTTATTAATTTATATGGGAAATAAATTTTGTTTTCATAATAATTTTTTATCTGGAAACACTGGCCTACATAACCTTATCTCTAGTGATTGATGTGCCTTCTTTATGAGGTCTAAATAAACTGTTAGCTTTCACAACAGAGCAAGTAATGGAACAATCTGGTTAAACAAGTTTTCTAAATGTAAGAAAATTCATTCTATATACACAGGCAGATTTTGAAATATTTGAAAATCCTAAGACATTTAGCACTAAAAATTTAAAATACTTAAAATTCAATCTTTCACTAATGGCACTCAAAATATTTCAGGATGCTACAATCCTACAGGCCACATTAAAAATATTGGCCATCAATGTGTTATACTTATTTTGAAATGCTAGTTATGCACTCTAGCCAATACAATGCCAGAGAAACCAGCCTTCACTTTACCTACCTGCCCCATAAGAACTTGTAGACTGGGCAAGGAAACAATTCAGCTAGATCCTCCCCAAATTATAAAAATATTGATCTAGTAAAATTCTGACTTAGACAATGTAATGCTCAGTCACATTTAATCGACTTGAACATACAAAAATTCCTTTTAATTTAAAACATTTTCATTTTTATTTGCTGCAAAAGTCAAAGAAAGGGGATGTGCTCTTAGAACCTTCAGAGAGGAACACAGCCTTGCAAACCTTGATTCCAGCTCAGGGAGATATGGATGATAATTTGTTACAGTAGCAATAGAAAACTAATACATGTACCATACAAAATCTGTAAGTCCATATAAATACAGTCCATACAGTCTGTGCTGTAATAAATTATTATCCATATCTCCCTGAGCTGGAATCAAGGTTTGCAGGGCTGTGTTCCTCTCTGAAGGTTCTAAGAGCATATTGCCTTTCACAGCTTCTAGAAGCTGCCTGCATCCCTGGATCATGCCCACTTCTACATCCTCATATAACCTAACCTATTCTCTTCCAGGGGTCAGGAAGTGGGCATCTTTATATGGCCAGATTCTGCCTACTGCAGTATGTCAGGTTTATATCAAAACCTGTAATATTCAAGTCAATATTCACCAAGCAAATTAAAATTCTCTAATACTATAATTATTCTTATTATGTGGAATAAAAATTAAAATGTCACATTTAATTAGATGATGGCATCTTCTCTGTTTTTAATTGGAGTAAAATTGTTTGACAATGTTGTGTTAGTATCTGTTGTACAATGAAGTGAATCAGCTATATATATACACATATGTCCTCTCCCTCTTGGACCTCTCTCCTACCCCCTCACCACCCCATCCATCTAGGTCATCACAGAGCACACATCTGAGGCTCCCAACCTAAACATCCAGACAGAAAAATGAATAAGGAAAATACGGTACAGAGGGGCGGTCCTAAGATGGCAGAGGAATAGGATGGGGAGACCACTTTCTCCCCAACATATTCATCGGAAGATCATTTGAACGCTGAGCAAATACCACAAAACAACTTCTGAACCCTGGCGAGGACACCAAGCACCCAGAAAGGCAGCCCATTGTCTTTGAAAGGAGGTAGGACAAAATATAAAAGATAAAAAGAGAGACAAAAGGGTTAGGGATGGAGACTGTCCCAGGGAGGGAGTCGTAAAAGAGGGGAAGTTTCCAAACACCAGGAAACCCTTTCACTGGTGTGTCTGTGAGAAGTTTTGGAATCACAGAGGGCAACATAACCGAGAGGAAAAAATAAATATATAAAACTCACAGATTATGTGCCTAACTGCAACTCCCAGCGGAAAAATAGCCCAGACGCTCACATCTGCCACCAGTAAGGGGGATTGCTGAATAGGGAGGTGCAGGCTTCACTGCTTAGGGTAAGGACAGTTCCTGAACGCCCTGAGGACAATCTGAAGGAGCCAATGTGAGATAGCAACCCAAACTGTGGGATAGCCAGAGAGAGAGCGGAAAAAAAAGAAAAAGAGGAAAGAGAGAGAGAGAGAGAACTTTCCCAAGAAAGCTCTAATCTAAGGCACTGCCGGCCTGCTCACAGAACAAAGGACTGAGCAAATACCAGAGGAGACCTAGCCAGCAGCGGACCAGCCCATCCCCCACTGGAGGCAGGTGGGGGGCTACAGCCAGAGCCAGAAGGTGAGGGGCAAACTCGGCCTCAGAGACAGCATCCTCTACCAAACTGCGAGCAGGCTCCCAGTTGCTAAGTCTTCCTGGGATCCTGGATGGTTGACATCTGCCAGGAGGATCGCAGCCAGAGATCAGCTCCCCAGAGGAGACACAAGGCACACCTGAGAAGGCAGTGGGCACGCACACTGCGCACCTGGGAAACCCAGCGGCAGGGACAGGGGAGGTGATAAGATGCACCGATCCACCTGGGGAGAGCGCGCTCGCCAAGCACCTGGTCGCCTGAGTTGCTCAAATGTAGGAAGGACACAAAACGCAGGCCCAACCGAGTCTGTGCCTTTGTGGAGTACCCAAGAACCTGAAACTGCGTGGCTTAGATCTGGGAAGTGCACATAATGCAGGGCCTGCTTTAGACAGTTCCTGCAGAGCAACGTGGAGCCTGAGTAGTGTAGCCTGGGAAAACACACACACCGTGAGCAGGGGCAAACCCAGCATGGCCCAGACACTGTGAGCACTCCCCACACACGCCAGTGATATTTGTTTGCAGTGCTCCTCTATCCCAAAGCACAATTGAACAAGTGTGCCTAAATAAATGTCCACCTTCACCCCCTTGTGTCAGGGTGGAAGTTAGATACTGAAGAGACTTGCAAACAGAGGAAGCCAAAATAAACAAGAGAGAACCACTTTGTAAGTGACAGGTGCAACAGATTAAAACCCCTGTAGTTAGCATTGACTACATTGGAAGGGACCTATAGACCTTGAGAAGAAGTATAAGCTGGAACAAGGAACTATCTTAAAATGAACATACCCCACACTGCCCTCAACAGCTCCAGAGAAACTCCTAGATATATTTTACTATTATAATATTTTAATTTAAAAAAATTTTTTAAGTTCTTTATTACTCCTTTAATTTTCATTTTTAACCTACTATGCTGCTAAGTTGCTAAGTCACTTCAGTTGTGTCCAACTCTGTGTGACCCCATAGATGGCAGCCCACTAGGCTGCCCCGTCCCTGGGATTCTCCAGGCAAGAACACTGGAGTGGGTTGCCATTTCCTTCTCCAGTGCATGAAAGGGAAAAGTGAAAGTGAAGTTGCTCAGTCATGTCTGACTCTTCGCAACCCCATGGACTGCAGCCCACCAGGCTCCTCCGTCCATGGGGTTTTCCAGGCAAGAGTACTGGAGTGGGGTGCCATCGCCTTCTCCGAACCTACTATTACCTTGCAAAAAAAAAAAAAATTTTAAAGCAAATTTCATGTTTTTTATAACTTTTGTGATTTTGTTTTATTTTTTTTAATATTGTATTTTTCAGAGTCTAAACTCTAGATTTTTAATCTTGGCTTTTTGGTATTTGTAATCAATTTTGTACCTTTAAGAATCCAATCTTCAGTACCCATTTTTACTTAGGAGTGTGATTACTGGCTTGATTGCTCTCTCACCTTTTGACTCTCCTTTTTCTCCCCCAGGTCACCTCTATCTCCTCCCTCCCCCTTCTCTTCTCTACTTAACTCTGTGAATCCCTTTGGGTGTTCCAGGCTGTGGTGAACACTTAGGGAACTGATCACTGTCTAGACTGGTTTCTCTCCTTTTGACTCCCCCTCCTATCCTCCTGGTCACCTCTATCTCCTTCCTCCCTCTTCTCTTCTCTATGGAACACCATGAACCTCTCTGAGTGTTCCAGACTGTGGAGAGCAAACAGGGAATTGATTACTGGCTAGACTGCTCTCTCCCCTTTTGATTCCCCCTCTTCTCCTCCTGGTCACCTCTATCTCCCTCCTCCCTCTTCTCCTCTCCATGTAACTCTGTGAGCCTAGATTGAGGGCAGGAGGAGAAGGGGATGACAGAGGATGAGATGATTGGATGGCATCACCCACTCAGTGGACCTGAGTTTGGGTAAACTCCTGGAGTTGGTGATGGACAAGGAGGCCAGGCATGCTGTGGTTCACGGGGTCACAGACACGACTGAGTGACTGAACTGACTGAACTGAACAGGAAACAAAAACTATTAAAAATATAAATGTATGGAGGCTAAACAGCACACTTCTGAATAACAAACAAATCACAGAAGAAATCAAAAAAGAAATCAAAATATGCATAGAAATGGATGAAAATGAAAACACAACAACCCAAAACCTATGGGATATAGTAAAAGCAGTGCTAAGGGGAAGGTTCATAGCAATACAAGCCTACCTCAAGAAATAGGAGAAAAATCAAATAAATAACCTAACTCTACACCTAAAGCAACTAGAAAAAGAAGAAATGAAGCACCCCAGGGTTAGTAAAAGGAAAGAAATCATAAAAATGAGGGCAGAAATAAATGAAAAAGAAACAAAGGAGACCATAGCCAAAATCAACAAAGCTAAAAGCTGGTTCTTGGAGAAATAAATAAAATAGATAAACCATTCACCAGGCTCATCAAGAAAAAAGGGAGAAGAAGCAAATCAACAAAATTAGAAATGAAAATGGAAAAATGACAACAGACATCACAGAAATACAAGATCATAAGAGACTACTATCAGAGACTATATGCCAATAAAATGGACAACTAGGAAGACACGGACAAATTCTTAGAAACGTATAACTTTTCAAAACTGAACCAGGAAGAAACAGAAAATCTTAACAGACCCATTACAAGCACGGAAATCAAAACCGTAATCAGAAATCTTCCAACAAACAAAACCCCAGGACCAGATGGCTTCACAGCCAAAATTCTACCAAAAATTTAGAGATGAGCTAACATCTATCCTACTCAAACTCTTCCAGAAAATTGCAGAGGAAGATAAACTTCCAAATTCATTCTATGAGGCCACCATCACCCTAATACAAAACCAGACAAGGATACCACAAAAAAAGAAAACTATAGGCCAATATCATTGATAAACATAGATGCAAAAATCCTTAACAAAATTCTAGCAAACAGAATCCAACAATGTATTAAAAAGATCATACATCATGACCAAGTAGGCTTTATCCCAGGGATGCAAGGATTCTTCAATATTTGCAAATCAATCATTGTGATACACCACATTAACAAACTGAAAGATAAAAACCATATGATTATCTCAATAGATGCAGAGAAAGCCTTTGACAAAATTCAACATCCATTTATGATAAAAACCCTCCAGAAAGCAGGCATAGAAGGAACATACATCAACATAATAAAAGCCATATATGATAAACCCACAGCAAACATTATCCTCCATGGTGAAAAATTGAAAGCATTTCCCCTAAAGTCAGGAACAAGACAAGGATGCCCACTCTCACCACTACCATTCAACATAGTTTTGGAAGTTTTAGACACAGCAATCAGAGAAGAAAAAGAAATAAAAGGAATCCAGACTGAAAAGAAGTAAAACTCTCATTGTTTGCATATGACATGATGCTTTACATAGAAAACCCTAAAGACTTCACCAGAAAATTACTAGAGCTAATCAATGAATATAGTAAAGTTGCAGGATACAAAATTACCACACAGAAATCCCTTGCATCCCTATACACTAACAATGAGAAAACAGAAGGAGAAATTAAGGAAACAATTCCATTCACCACTGCAACGAAAAGAATAAAATACTTAGGAATAAATCTACCTAAAGAAATAAAAGACCTGTATATAGAAAACTATAAAACACTGATGAAAGAAATCAAAGAGGACACTAACAGATGGAGAAATATACCATATTCATGGATCAGAAGAATCAATATAGTGAAAATGAGTATGCTACCCAAAGCAGTCTATAGATTCAATGCAATCCCTATCAAGCTACCAACGGTATTTTTCACAGCGCTAGAACAAATAATTTCTCAATTTGTATGGAAATACAGAAAACTTCAAATAGCCAAAGCAATCATGAGAAAGAAGAATGGAACTGGAGGAATCAACCTGCCTGACTTCGGGCTATACTACAAAGCTACAGTCATCAAGATCATATGGTGCTAGCACAAAGACAGAAACATAGATCAATGGAACAAAATAGAAAGCCCAGAGATAAATAAATCCATGCACATATGGACACCTTATCTTTGACAAAGAAGGCAAGAATACACAATGGAGAAAAGATAATCTCTTTAACAAGTGGTGCTAGGAAAACTAGTCAACCACTTGCAAAAGAATGAAAATAGAACACTTTCTAACACCATACACAAAAATAAACTCAAAGTGGATTAAAGATCTAAATGGAAGATCAGAAACTATAAAACTCCTAGAGGAAAACACAGGCAAAACACTCTCTGATGTAAATCATAGCAGGATCCTCTATGACTCACCTCCCAGCATAATGGAAATAAAAGCAAAAACAACCATATGGGACCTAATTAAACTTAAAAGCTTTTGCACAATGAAGGAAACTATAAGCAAGGTGAAAAGACAGACTTCAGAATGGGAGAAAATAATAGCAAATGAAGCAACTAACAAAGAATTAATCTCAAAAATATACCAGCAGCTCATGCAGCTCAATGCCAGAAAAATAAATGGCCCAATCAAAAGATGGGCCAAAGAACTAAACAGACATTTCTCCAAAGAAGACATACAGATGACTAACAAACACGTGAAAAGATGCTCAACATCACTCATTATCAGAGAAATGCACATCAAAACCACAATGAGGTACCATGTAACACTGGTCAGAATGGCTGCTATCAAAAAGTCTACAAACAATAAATGCTGGAGAGGGTGTGGAGAAAAAGGAACCTTCTTATACTGTTGGTAGGAATGCAAACTAGTACAGCCACTATGGAAAACAGTGTGGAGATTCCTTAAAAAACTGGAAATAGAACTGCCATATGACCCAGCAGTCACACTGCTGGGCATACACACCGAGGAAACCAGAATTGAAACAGACACATGTACCCCAATGTTCATCACAGCACTGTTTACAATAGCCCGGACATGGAAGCAACCTAGATGTCCATCGCCAAATGAATGGATAAGAAAGCTGCGGTACATATACACAATGGAATATTTCTGAGCCATTAAAAAGAACACATTTGAATCAATTCTAATGAGGTGGATGAAACTGGAGCCTATTATACAGAGCAAACTAAGTCAGAAAGAAAAACACCAATACAATACATTAACGCATATATATGGAATTTAGAAAGATGGTGATGATCCTATATGCAAGGCAGCAAAAGAGACACAGATGTAAAGAACAGATGTTCGGACTCTGTGGGAGAAGGCAAGGGTGGGATGATTTGAGAGAATAGCATTGAAACATGTATATTATCATATGTGAAACAGATCTCCAGTACAGGTTCGATGCATGAGACAGGGTGCTCAGGGCTGGTGGACTGGCATGACCCTGAGGGATGGGATGAGGAAGGAGGTGGGAGGGAGGTTCAGGATGGGGAACAAATGTACACCCATGGCTGATTCATGTGAATGTATGGCAAAAACCACTACAATATTGTAAAGTAATTAGCCTCCAATTAAAATAAATAAATTTTTTAAAAAAGAAAATATGGTACATATATACAGTGGAATATTACTCAGCCATAAAAGGAACAAAACTGGGTCATTTGTAGAGACATGGATACACCTAGAGTCTGTCACACAGAATGATGTAAGTCAAAAAGAGAAAAACAGACACTGTATATTACCGCATATATATGGACTCTAGAAAAATGGTACAGATAAACTTATTTCCAGAGCATCTTCTCTTAATAAAAATGTCAGTTTGTTGAGCCTCTAACTTCTTTCCCTTCATACCTGCATACATTTGATACCAATCCACCGCTTTGCTACCTTATACTAAATTTATTACAACTTAGCACATGGTAGATTCAGTTCAGTTCAGTTCAGTTCAGTTCAGTCGCTCAGTCGTGTCCGACTCTTTGCGACCCCATGAATCGCAGCACACCAGGCCTCCCTGTCCATCACCATCTCCCAGAGTTCACTCAGACTCATAAAATATTAAGTTGTATTAAGACAATGTAATATATATTGCTTATTATATTTGCTATGACTATGGCAAAATTACTTGTTTTTTCTACATATGAGGATATATTTCAGACCACAATAAAACCTTCACAGGAAAATGGTATTTCGTAAGCATTTTGATTTCCCACACAAAGTTTTTAGGAAGAGGGATACTGGAAAAATAGATTATTAATCTTGGCACAAATTTTGGAGATACCACATGCCACTTTAGGAAAGATATAAAGGAAATGGCCGAGAGATCTTTACCTGACTTGCCTATGGTCATAGGACTAATCTGAGACATGTTAACTCCAGATAACAGTGAACTTTTTCTCTCAAAATGAAGCCACCATCACTTTATATATAAAATAGATTCAACTACAACTCTCATCACTTTTATCACACTGTAAATCAATAACTCACACTCCAAGGGATGTGTAAGATATATTTTACCATTGTGCCCAATGACAACACACAAACTAAGGCAAGGATCAAATCCTATGCAGACCTTGTGTAAATTACACAAAATTTATAAAATGTTACATAATATGGGAAAACTTACTATGTAAAAAAGGAGAAATTGTCAAGTTGACAACAAAAGTGCAGGATATTAAGCCTAAACTAATTGCAGATAATTTCCACAAGTTGAGAAAAAACTTGAAAATATTGAACTTTTTAATGATAAAATCCTGTTTCTTTTTGGTGGACTAAAATGAGAAGAGTACAAGTACTTTTTAGATGAATTTTCTGGGAGACAAAAATGGCTTAGAAGCAATACAGTTGGAGAAACTGTATTCATTATGTCCAGAATATTTAGGAATATTTAGGAATATTTAAAAATTTCTTCCCAAATATTTTAATATCTGCTTTATAAAAATATCAGCTGTATTACCTATAGCCTAATATAATGAATTATAAATATCAGCCTGATTTTTAAACTAATTTTTTCAAATATTAAATATATATTATATCCATATAAACATATAAATTCCTTCCTATAATAAGTTTGAAATCCAGTTTTTAAAGTTACATGGGAAAAGCCTCTTAAGTTATTAACACAATTTTATTGTCTTGGTATCATAAAGGAGAATTAAAATCAACTTACTTGATGTAATAGGGCACTTTATTATGTGAAATGGATCTTTGCCATGGCAGCTGGACTGAAGCTGAAGAAACAAATGGAGGTTATTGGAAACACTTCTAACTCTTATGTCTTACGCCTTAATGCAAAACAACTGAACATGTTTTATAGCAAATTCAATGAGAAATGCTGGGTTCCTATCCTATAATTATGAAATATGCTAGGCCAAACAAAGAGTGGCTTTAAAGATTCATTTAAAGCATGGAAAGAAACAATACAGTCTCAGTTTCTAATGCCAACTCTGATTGAACCTGTTGATATAAATACTTTTAAAAATCACATTTTATTGTTTCTAACAATCAACATTTAAAACTTATTTGAAAATACATATGCTGTATAAATTTTGTATAAGTTAAAACCAAAGTTAATTCTACCTAGGCAAAATCTAGGTATAATCTACAATCTCCATATACCGATATTGTAAACTAGATTTCTTAAGATTGAATTTTCCAGGTCACTAATAATACTCTTTACTTTGCTTCATGGGCACAGAATAACTAGTACAGATGTCATTTAAACAAACTCAATTATATGGATTTTGAAAGGAGAAAATTAAACACAGCCCAAAGGTTTTAAAGAACCAAGGCAATTATCTAGATAGAAGAATTCCAAATACTTATTTTCATCTGAAATGCACAGGAAATACAGTTCCTTACTTTTATACACTAGACAGCACTATGATTGAGATTTTATGTTTTGTTTTACTGAGGTACAAATTTCTTATCATTCCATTTACTATTTATAAAATTTTTTTCTACATTAAGACTTATTCAAGTAGAGTTGTATCTGTGCATCTAGAACCTTTAAGGAATTTTGGTAAATATACTAAAAAAACAAGCAAATCCATCTAAAGTGTTGCAAATATCACTAGGTTCTCATATAACCAGTTGTTGCTACTGTTTGTTTTTTTTTCTCCTGAATAAGGTGTCATAATTCTACTCACTAATATTTAGCATTTTGAACTTTACAAAGCATTTTCAATATGTCTGTTAATAAGGAAGCGAACAATGAGGAACTAAATATTAGATGTGAAATAACTTGCTCAAAAATAAATGGCTGAGCCCAAACATGATTTCAGGATTTCGGACCACCAGTCAGCAATATTTCTATTCGACAACCTTTCCTCTCTTTCTAAAGTGTGAGCATTCTCTTCTTGAACTATGTCCATGAAAGAATAAAAAGGGGATGACAATGTGGAACTAGGTATATTAAATTTCTCATTAGAGCCAACCTCTTTGCAGTACTGGCACCAAGCTAATAGGTCAGTCTTTATTTTGTGCCTAACTAAACAGGCTCCTTTCATAACCATGGCTAAAGTTCAAGAAATTTAATAAAGCCAAAGATTTCAAGCAGCAGTGGATAACAATTACTAAATTTATTAATTGGGATTTTTTGGTACAATTCTCCATTCATTTTAATGACTGTTTTGATCTGAATAACTTCGACCTCCTGGACTGTCCATGCCAGGCAATGAAGGGCAATGTGCTGGAGTTTCACAATTTTTACAATGTTTCACTTGCTAAAGAGCAAGAGTTTGATTTTTATTATGAAAGAATGGTTACTAGGTGAAAGTGTTCAGTTTCATCAATACTAATAAATACATACACTGTAGAACTATAGAGTCTTAATGGTTTGTTAAATTTCTCTTTACTTTGGTCTCAGCATATAGCTTTATGTTCCATAAAATTAAGTGCAAGCAATCTGGGGTAACTCATAGCTAATGAATAATGAAGCAAACATATTTACTTCATGAACATGGAGAATATCCAAACTTTGGACATGCACTATTGCATCCAGGTAGACAGCATATTCTAGGAAGGACTCAACATTTCAAAGACAGGCTACCTAAGAGCTCAGGTGTGTGAAACAGGTGTGGGAGTGATGGGGTGAGAGAGGACCGGGGAGAGACAGGGAGAATTGAAACAGAGAGACAGAAACACATTACAGAGAGAGCTGGCTTGGGCACTAGAGAGGCATAGGACAGGAAAATCAGGAATGACTGATTAGGATTCTTGAAATTGTGAGAGTAAGAAAAGCCTGACCTTGAAGTGAGATAAAGCAAATCATCAAGCATGATGAATAGTAAGAGCAAATATAAATGTAATAAATTTAGTTGGAAGACATAATATTATTATTTCAGTTTTCTCTATGGCTGTAGATACAAAGGCACCATAATTGGAAAAATAAGCTTTGCATTAAGTTTCAACCTTCACTTAAATTAAATTAAACTAAGTGCTTGCTTACATATGTTTTCCAGAGAAAAGGAAAGGAAAGGAATAACATTTAGAGAAAGCACTGGTGCCAAGAACTGTGCTAGGTGTTTTGTGTAAGTTGGTATGTTTTCTTATTTAAATCTCAAGGTAATCAGAGGAAATAAGTATTATTTTAGTAATTTTAAGATTAAAAAAATGAACTTTCAGGACTTCACAGTCCCGGGAAAAGGGAAAATTAATATTTTAATCTCAATCTGGGTGACTCTGAATCTGATATTCTTTAATTTCCTTAGCAGTGAGTGATAAAGAGCTCAAATTACTTATTAAAGATCTCATGAACAGTCAGTTCACAAAATGAAAAATTTCAGTTGAAGACTATTACATAGAACTCTACACGTGTGCTTTGGCTAAATCTGCAATATTTAATTAGAAGAAAAGCTAAGTATGATTGCAATGAGCCTAATAAACCAGAATCTTCTCAAAGATTTATGGGGAGTTTTTTTCTTTTTGCTTTTTAAGTCTCCAGGTGCATTGAAAATAAACATGCATTTCTTAGTAGGAAAATTAATTTAAAATTTTTAAATATAAAAATGATTTTACTGTGAAAAAGTTCAAAATCTTTCCATATGGCACAGCAATAGGATACTATATTAGTTATTACAACAGATGGTTCAGTGAAAAACCCTAGCTAAAGATGAATTAATTTTTGCTTCACTTCAAAGACTTACCATGACCAGATGATAGAAACAGTAACCAAAAAGCACTGGGTATTGATTGGTCACTGATGTTGAGATCTTCTTTTTTTATATTCATCTAATAAAGCATATCTATTTATAGCAAAGGATATAGTTTCTTGAGTGAAAGTGAAATAATATGCTGATTGATTCAATTAATGAATTAACTGGAAGTCAGCTTATTGGTACTTACTAGAGAGAAAATGCTGAGAGGATGGTCCAAAATCTCTGTGGGCTTCCTGAAGCTGTTTAAGGCGATCATCTACAGAAACCTGCACATATACATACAAGAAATAATTTGATTTCAAAACAATGACCTTAATAATAACCTTGATTTAAGTACTATAATAAATGGTACTATAGCCCAAGATATGATTGCTAGTACAGACTCTTCTAAATTTGGGATCAAAGTATGGGTATGAAAATAGACTCGACATCAAGTAACAGTAAATAGTGCCAGGTACTCTTCTAAGTATTTTATGTGAATTCTTTTAACTCTCACAAAACTCACATTGAGTAAGTATTACTCATTACAATCATTGTTTTACAAATAAAGATATGGAGACCTAAAGAGGTGTTCAAGGAAATAAAGTTATTATTATGTGGCAATGTTAGTATCCACACCCAATCCATCAGATGTCAGAAGCTATGTCTTGACATTATTCAACACTTTAGTCAAAAGCAGTAACACTCAAGCATCCAAAATAAAGATATGGCCATGGGGTCAGTGCTACTCATCTCTCTTTTGTAAGGAAGGTGGTAAAAAGGGCTGTAAAAAGAAGTCTAAAATATTCCAAGGGAAAAAAATAGATGATAATGATGATGACACAGATGACAGATATAGATGGAGAGTGAAAGGACATATAAATATGGATGACTTATATTCCTCCAAGTTCATGTCTATCATCTTGACTTGGGAGTATTCAAGTAGATATCAGGTGAATAATACACTCTATATATCTGTTTACACACAGTCTTAGCTCTACATTTTGAAAATGCGGATTTGGTACCCTGAGAAATTAACTGCAAATCAATAACAATTGCACACAGCCTACTGACATTTCCATTTCTCTTCCTGGTCTTTGTCTAGTAGTGCTAGTCAGGTGTTCCACTTAGATTGCCAATCTTATTTTCAGCTGCCTTGAAATGGAACGCATGTCTCTGGCTCACTGGGTACCTCCTTTTCTTCCTGGTTAGCTATCAAAATTACATTAGCAGGTACTTGGTTTGTTGTGACCAAAAACATTCAAATGCCACACTTTTACATTCCAGAGAACACAAGATGCTACTCTTGAAATTTAACATCACTGTCAGCCAGCATAAATTGAGCTCCTTATATTTAATCAGCAACTAACATCTGAGCAATCCACTCCAGTATTCTTGCCTAAAGAATCCCGTGGACAGAAAAGCCTGGTGGGCTGCTGTCCATGGGATCGCACAGAGTTGGACACGACTGAAGAGACTTAGCATGCATGCATGCATTGGAGAAGGAAATGACAACCCCCTCCAGTATTCTTGCCTGGAGAATCCCGGGGATAGAGGAGCCTGGTGGGCTGCTGTCTATGGGGTCGCACAGAGTCGGACATGACTGAAGCGACTTAGCAGCAGCAGCAGCAGCAGCAGCAGCAACATCTGAGCTCTAATGGTTACCAAGCTTAGAGATCAGCATGAAAGAATAACTTTTTCATGCATAATGTATTCCTTGACTTCTAATCTTTGCAGATGGTAACAACAGAGGCAGAGTGGCAAGGGAATCAAGATGGACCACAGCAATACCAGTATGAAGATAATGAATTAGAGAAATGGAGCAGAGTCAATTGAAATAGAATAAAAGTCAAATGCTTCTCTGTTCTCAGTAGAAAAGCATGTATGAGTTTAACAGATTCTGCTTTACTAATCCCAGATTAATATTCTTTTCAAAGACAGAAAAGACTGTTTAATACTACATACTCATTCATAACCTCTTCAATTTCATGAAGAAAATATAAACCACTAGGTGTTTCAACAGTTGAATTAATTCAGGACCTATCATGGGGCTTTCCTGGTGGCTCAGACGACAAAGAATCTGCCTGAAATGCAGGAGACCTGAGTTCAATTCCTGGGTTGGGAAGATTCCCTGGAGAAGGGAATGGCTACCCACTCCAGTAGTCTTGCCTGGAGAATTCCATGGACAGAGAAGCCTGGTGGGTTACAGTCCATGGCGTCATAAAGAGACGGACACAACTGAGCAGTTAAAAATACTTGGTGGGCCACAGGACTTATTCAGGACCTACCACGCTATAAAATATTATACCTCTAAAATAAAATGGTTTTATGTGCTACCTCAAAATTGCATGTTTATCTTGTCAAATTAGGTCACTTCAATTTAGGTCCAAAACATATAGAGAGACTAGTAAGCATTATTTTTTTCAATCTTCCACTTTAACTGGGGCTTCCCTGGTGGCTCAGAGGGTAAAGCATCTGCCTGCAATGCAGGAGACCCAGGTTTGATCCCTGGGTTGGGAAGAATCCCTGGAGAAGGGAATGGCAACCCACTCCAGTACTCTTGCCTGGAAAATCCAATGGACAGAGAAGCCTGGTAGGCTACAGTCCATGAGGTTGCAAAGAGATGGACATGACTGAGTGACTTCACTTTCACTTTTTACTTAAAGTATCCCACTACTTTCCAAGGGAAAAAATTATTATTATGACTCCTAGAAACTGGACACTCAATGTGACAAAGCTCTACAAAGACTGAGCCAAATATTACTGACTGGAACATGTGGTGACTTGCAGATACTTAGTAACACTCAACAAGATTCTTCCTGGTTTGACTCCTAAAACTGAAATGCTCAGCTATATTAAAACAACTACGTTAGAGCAACTAAGATATAAGAACCTAAGGTAAAATACCATTGTACTAAAGTGTGCTAGCTGGAAAAAATGAGCAAGATACATAAAAAGCAAGCAATGGAAGAAGGATGGAGACTTTCTTAACTTTTCAAAAGAAAAAAAAAACAAAAAAACCACGATTCAAGTAAGAAAAATGACTCCTTTATGAGCCATTATGGAAAGAATGTTTCTGTGACCTACCATAGGTTTCAATTACTATGATTTATTTGACCTTTTGCCATTTTCTACAAAAATCCTATGAAGAGAATGCTATAAAATTGCATTAAAATCTATATTCAAAAGTAAATGAGGCCTTTGGGTTCAAGATACAGAAAGACAAATAACAAATGTCATCATATGCTAGAAATCCATTATTAAATACAACCCATAAAGACCGAGGAAAGGAAGGCAAGTGGTAGAACAGTGGGGTAGGGCTTAAAGACCAAGGTGTGAGCCTGCATTATGAAGAGGAATCAGCTGACACCTGCAAAAGTTTCCATCGCATATTAAGGTCATCAAGCTGGCGAGACATCTTTAGAGATGGGTGCAAGTCAAGAGGAGACAGTTGACTGGATAAATCATTCATTGTTTTAACTTTTAAGTTGATTGGTGCAATTTCTTCTCTAAATGCCTAGGAGAAAAGATAAGAATAATGTCATTAGAAAAGAATAAAACAAAAGCTAGTATTCTGTATTTCCTAAAATAAATAAATAAATAACAAAACACCAAGATCAGCTGAAAAGCCATCTGTGATACCTGCTCACTCAACAACTGACTTGACTGAGGTCTTAAAGAAACAGGACCACCAGCCAGAGTTCCCCTTTATAAACCAGAGAATCTAAACAGATGCATGAAGAGAAAAATTATAGCACAAACACATTTAAATGATGTATGTATTTAATGATTATGTATTTCCTTCAAATTTTCCATTTATACTGTTTATTCTGGGAAACATTATTATTCATTTTACTAATTGCTAGACTGGATTTTATCTTTAATTTTCTTTCATATTTTCCAGCTTTTCATATGGATACTTTAATATTTTTTCACTTGATGCAAAAACTCAATTTGAAATGTCTCAATCTAAAATTAAGCTAGAAAGTGGCCAGTACAAAAAGCTTTCCTAACCATAAAATCCATGCCTATTATATACTTAAGATGTAAGTTTTCTCTCTTTCAAAGTCATTTATGACCTTTCTTTGTGGTTAGAGGTAGGGAAGGAAGAGCAGGGTCTATCAGAAAAGAGGTAAACGAAGCTTAGAATTGACAAATGACAGTTTGGGGCATAGTAAGAGACCTGGAACAGGTGGAGGTTGAAGGGATGTATGTCAGGAGGGAGAAATGAAACAAACAAAAAATTTGGGTTCAGTGACAGTGATATGTCCTATGAGAACGAACAACAAAATAATGAAAACACCAAGTTTTACTCCTTTCTCCACATAATTTCAACCCGTTCTATGTTCATGCATCTTTTTTCCCATAAAGTTTTGCTTAAGATTCCATCCATCCCTTGAAAGACTCACTGGAGTGCCCCACCTATTGGGAAGACTTCCCAGAGGCCTTTCTTATTCCAGTCCTGGTTGAAGGCCCTGCCCATGTGTTCACCAGCTTTCTATCCCTCATCTCCAAACCAGCCAGGATTTCCAAGCTGCACTTCTCTGGACACACAAATCAGGTTTTACAGTGGGGGCATTTTTTATTGTTTTGTGCCATATGAACCACTTGTTCTAGATTTTATATACTATTTCTTATTAGAGCTCTTAGTTCCTGGTGATGTGAGCTTTCATATTTTAATTATCTCCCTCCATATAATGGAAGCTTCCTGAGAACAGAAACTCTCCCTCAGTACAAAGTTAGTTATAAAAGAGGGGCAGAGTTCCTTTCTAATGATCAAGGTTCAAAAATGGTATTTGAGGTAAGATTAAGTCAGTAGAGGATCTGCCTGAAATGCTGAAGACCGGGGTATGATCCCTGCATTAGGAAGATCCCCTGGAGAAAGGAATGGCTACCCACTCCAGTATTCTTGCCTGGAGAATCCCATGGACAGAGGAGTCTAGTGGGCTACACTCCATGGGGTCACAAACAGTCAGACACAACTGAGCAACTAACACTAACACACAAGCCAATATAGCACCAGGAACAGAAGTGGGATATTAAAAGACACTTGAATATTTTTAATTCTTTGTTATGCTAAATATTAACTGTGTACCAAACATACAGGCATTAAGTGTTGTGAACATACTATTAGAATAAGCTCTCAAGTGTCATCTTTTCTGCAGTCTTCACCCTTTAAGAGAGTAGGCATATGTGTCTCAGTCCCATTTCTTCTCCTCTTTCATCACTCCAAGTTTAGCTAATGAATAACAGATATCAAAGTGCTTTTGAACGCTTTAAGGTTTTATTGAAACACTACAATATTAATTTTACTTCCTCCTCATACTTATAAAAAGGAAACCTTTAGGCACTTCCCAAATCCTCTTTTTATAACATGAAAAGGCTAAAAATAATCATTATGGTTGGTAAATATCAAAATAACATTACTAACATAATTTTGTTTTTAAAAAGAAAATTAATTTTCAACAAATCAGATAATACATTTATTTCAAAATTGTTGAACATGTCCAAAAACCACATGAAGATGCTCAAGTTGGAGGGTCAGAAGAACAGATCTGGAGCCCAGAGAAAAAATGAAAGATATAGACCTTGGAGGTAACTGTGTAAATGACACCTGAAACAGTGAGCATAGAAGGCAACACAGAAGGAAATATCACCAGAACCTTGAAGACACTAGCATTTCAAATTTAGGCCTCGGATGGACATTTGATTTCAGCTGTAGATAAATGATTGAAGTGGTGGGGTTAAATAAATTACTCTGTAATCGAGCATAAAGTAAAAAAAAAAAATTCAAAATCAGATAGAAGAAAGCAAGCCCATGAAGATGTGAAAATTGCTGCTGCGTGGAAGGAATTCAGTTTGGGATAGTTTTTCTCCATGATTGCAGATGTTGATCATTCATGAGTGACAGAATGTATACAAATAAACAAATTCACAAATACAGGTCAATGACAAAAGATGTACGATAACAGAGACATTATAGGTTTAAAGAATTCATATTTAATAAAAAAGCATGGGACTTAGAGAGGGGTGGGAAAGGAGAATTTTTCAATCTGGACTTTGAAAAGGCCTGAGTTCCCACAGATTCAGTTTGAGATACAGAACTCATATCTTTCAAGCTTTCTTCAGTGGTGATCTTATATCATAGTATAATAATCAGCTTTTAAAATCAATATCTTTGTATTTTGAAGGCCTTAAAGATGAGCAATAAAATGCTAGAAAATATTCTCAGGTTTATATAATTTTAAATAAAAACTAGTTTTATTTCAAATGATGGTGAAAGTTCTTTAAAAATTATAACTCTAAGACAGATTTTAGAGATGACAAGAGCTTTTTCCTTGGAATCAAGGCCATCCCCAAGAAAAAGAAATGCAAAAAAGCAAAATGGCTGTCTGAGGAGGCCTTACAAATAGCTGTGATAAGAAGGGAAATGAAAAGCAAAGGAGAAAAGGAAAGATATACCCATTTGAATGTAGAGTTCCAAAGAATATCAAGGAAAGATAAGAAAGCCTTCCTCGGTGATCAATGCAAAGAAATAGAGGAAAATAATAGAATGGGAAAGACTAGAGATCTCTTCAAGAAAATTAGAGATACTAAGGGAACATTTCATGCAAGGATGGGCTCAATAAAGGACAGAAATGATAGGGACCTAACAGAAGCAGAAGATTTTGAGAAGAGGTGGCAAGAATACACAGAAGGACTGTACAAAATAGATCTTCAAGACCAAGATAATCACAATGGTGTGATCACTCACCTAAAGCCAGACATCCTGGAATGTGAAGTCAAATGGGCCTTAGAAAGCATCACTACGAACAAAGCTAGTGGAGGTGATGGAATTACAGTTGAGTTATTTCAAATCCTGAAAGATGATACTGTGAAAGTGCTGCACTCAATATGCCAGCAAATTTGGAAGACTCAGCTGCAGCCACAGGACTGGAAAAGCTCAGTTTTCATTCTAATCCCAAAGAAAGGCAATGCCAAAGAATGCTCAAACTACTGCACAATTGCACTCATCTCACACGCTAGTAAAGTGATGCTTAAAATTCTCCAAGCCAGGCTTCAGCAATATGTGAACCTGGTTTTAGAAAATGCAGAGGAATCAGAGATCAAACTGCCAACATCTGCTGGATTATCGAAAAAGGAAGAGAGTTCCAGAAAAACATCTATTTCTGCTTTATTAACTATGCCAAAGCCTTTGACTGTGTGGATCACAATAAACTGTGGACAATTCTGAAAGAGATAGGAATACCAGCCCACCTGACCTGCCTCTTGAGAAACCTATATGCAGGTCAGGAAGCAACAGTTAGAACAGGACATGGAACTACAGACTGGTTCCAAATAGGAAAAGGAGTATGTCAAGGCTGTATATTGTCACCCTGCTTATTTAAGTTATATGCAGAGTACATCGTGAGAAACGCTGGACTGGAGGAAGCACAAGCTGGAATCAAGATTGCCGGGAGAAATATCAATAACCTCAGATATACAGAAGACACCACCCTTATGGCAGAAAGTGAAGAAGAACTAAAGAGCCTCTTGATGAAAGTGAAAGAGGAGAGTGAAAAAGTTGGCTTAAAGCTCAACATTCAGAAACAAAGATCATGGCATCTGGTTCCATTACTTCATGGCAAATAGATGGGGAAACAGTGGCTGACTTTATTTTTCTGGGCTCCAAAATCACTACATATGGTGATTGAAGCCATGAAATTAAAAGACGCTTACTCCTTGGAAGGAAAGTTATGACCAACCTAGATAGCATATTCAAAAGCAGAGACATTACTTTGCCAACAAAGGTCCGTCTAGTCAAGGCTATGATTTTTCCAGTGGTCATGTATGGATGTGAGAGTTGGACTGTGAAGAAAGTTGAGCACCGAAGAATTGATGCTTTTGAACTGTGGTGTTGGAGAAGACTCTCAAGAGACCCCTGGACTGCAAGGAGATCCCACCAATCCACCCTAAAGGAGATCAGTCCTGGGTGTTCATTGGAAGGACTGATGTTGAAGCTGAAACTCCAATACTTTGACCACCTGTTGTGAGGAGCTGACTCATTGGAAAAGACTCTGATGCTGGGACGGATTGAGGGCAGGAGGAGAAGGGGATAACAGAGGACGAGATTGTTGGATGGCATCACCGACACAATGAACATTGGTTTGGGTGGACTCTCGGAGTTGGTAATGGACAGGGAGGACTGGCGTGCTGCAGTTCATGGGGTTCCAAGAGTCAGACACGACTGAGCAACTGAACTGAACATAAAAATAATGCTTTTTTCTTACAAGCCACAGATAAAAACATTAAAAGTCCTTAGACAAATAATGCATTTTAGGCTTAATTTTGTTTTTGTGGTCCAGTATTTTATGGTAACAAGGAATCTCTCCATTAAGAAAGTTTATCTTTTGGGTTTTAAGAGCTCCAAACTAAAGGCACTTTCTGAAATAAAGCAAATTGTAAAACAGTTTCAGATCTGCTATGTGTTCTGATATAAAGAACAAATTTATCATGATTTGGCTGCATTTTCCCATGGAAGAATAAAATCTATGAGGTTTTCTTTGCTATAAAAACATCTGCATGTGTTAAGGTGCTGACCAGCAGCCTGTTGGCAGATGGGAATCTCAGCTCTTCTCCTGTCAGAGGTGTGTACTCCACAGATAAGAGCAATTAAGTATAATTTAGGAACTTGAAATTATTCAATCACTCTAAAATATTTTGTTTTCCAGTTGCTTTGGTATATTTAATAATATTTAGCAATAATCAGAGAACTTATTTTCACCTGCCTATAACTTCAGGAGTATTCTTTAAGCACATATGAAACCTGCCAAAGTTTGAATATATTTATTTGGCTTAAAGAGACCTAGGTTTTCTTTTCTTTTTTTCCCTAATAAGATGTTAAAATATTTTAACCCTTGGTCTTAAATATTAACTGTATTTTTCCTAGCTTTCCCACATAAGCAGAAATGTAAACAGAAGGATTTGGATGCAGAGATGGGTAATTTCTTCATCAAATGGGATTAACAAGTCCCAAAATTTTAGGCCAGATATAACTTCATTTTTCCCTCAACACTAATCATCCCATATTAAAAATTGATGCTTTCAAATTCAAATAGGTAAATTCTTACTCAATCAAGAGTCAGTTTTGCAAACCAATAGAACATAGTTTCTGTAATCTATTGGCTTAACGATTTTTCAGTGTTTGAAAATTGTCTTTTAAAACACAAGAAGTGCACAACTTCCAAAGAACTTATCCTATCCTAAAAAGTTGTATTTTCAGTTTGCTATCTTAACTCAGATTTATGGATACTACAGTTGACTTTATTTTTCTGAGCTCCAAAATCACTGGGGATGGTGATTGCAGCCATGAAATTAAAAGACGCTTACTTCTTGGGAGGAAAGTTATAACCAACCTAGACAGCACATTAAAAAGCAGACACATTACTGTGTGAACAAAGGTCTATCTAGTCAAGGCTATGGTTTTTCCAGGGGTCATGTATGGATGTGAGAGTGGGACTATAAAGAAAGCTGAGCACCAAAGAATTGATGCTTTTGAACTGTGGTGTTGGAGAAGACTCTTGAGAATCCCTTGGACTGCAAGGAGATCCAACCAGTCCACCCTAAAGGAGATCAGTCCTGGGTGTTCATTGGAAGGACTGATGTTGAAGCTGAAACTCCAGTATTTTGGCCACCTGATGTGAAGAGCTGACTCACTGGAAAAGACCCTGATGCTGGGAAAGATTGAAGGCAGGAGGAGAGGATAAGATTGTTGGATGGTATCACCAACACAATGGACATGGGTTTGGGTGGACTCTGGGAGTTGGTGATGGACAGGGAGGCCTGGTGTGCTGCGGTTCATGGGGTTGCAAAAAGTCGGCCACGACTGAGAGACTGAACTGAACTGAACTGAACAGTTACATGAAGAAGCCTACTTAATTCATGGTCCCTGGAAACATGTATATTTACCATGAAAGATGGCAAGATGGCAGACCCCAATACTTTTTAATAATAAATATTTTGTTTAAAATATAATATGTAACCTTTAAAGATTCAAATTCAAAGAGTCAATCAAAATTGAGCTTAATGACAGTATTATCAATGAGGTCTCTACAATGAAAAAGAAGAGCAAGAAACTAATCATGAAATCCCACCATTTACTAGCTGTGTGGGCATGAAGCAATATCTATAGTTTTATCATTTGTACAATAATAATACTTAGCTTGCTGGGTTGGTGTGGGAGTTAAAAAGGACAGCAACACAAACTGGCTAAAGAACAGGTCTTGGCATGTAATAATCATCAATAAATGCTATTATTATTCCTATGTCTATACACAAATATATATTTACTTATACAATTTGCCTGAGTAGGATTCAGTAAATTTCCTAGACCTTTCTTCTATTCCCTATTCAGCCACATGCAAAACAAAAAGGAAACTATTATCTAATGTCTGTGCACAAAAGATGTCTATCTTTTGCAATAAAAATCCCATTCCCACTATTGATATTGTCAGTCTGATTTGTCATCCATTTATTCTTTGTTTCATGTCTACCTACTACATAGTTTACTTCCTGCTAAGCTGCTTTTGTCGTGTCTGACTCTTTGGGACCCTATGGACTGTAGCCCTCCAGGCTCCTCTGTCCATTGGATTTTCCAGGCAATAATACTGGAGTGGGTTGCCATTTCCTCCTCCAGGGGATCTTCCTGACCCAGGGATCGAACCCTTGAGCCTCCTACGTTGACAGGCAGGTTCTTTACCACTAGCTTCACCTGGGAAACCCATACAGTTTACTATGCTGTTATGAACCTCAATGGCTTCCCTGGTGGCTCAGAGGTTAAAGAATCTGCCTGCAATGCAGGAGACCTGGGTTCAATCCGTGGGTTGGGAAGACCCCTCGAAGAAGAGAATGCAACTCACTCCAGTATTCTTTTCTGGAGAATTTCATGGATAGAAGAGCCTGGTACGCTACAGTCCATGCGATCACAAAGAGTCAGACACGACTGAGAGAGGAAGACTGTTACTTTTTCACAAATCCCAAAACATTCTAAATCTGTTTATTTGTGTCTTTCACTGCCTAAATTCCACTAATCTCTTTTCTGGATATGTTCTAGAATACAAGAGCCAAAGGGAATCTAGATCAGAAGTCTAACATCCTTAACTCTGTGCAATATTATGAACAGAATTTATAGCTAAAATAATTCTTCATTATATACTCAGACAATAAGATATAATTAGTAAAAGTTAGTAAAAATACCCAGTAAAACAGTACACTTTTGATTAAACCTTTAAATCCAACCACCCACGTAAAAAGCAACCTGCCAGACTATGTCATGTGGATGCCATTCTGCAAGAGCCAGGTTGTGAAAAACACTGTAAAGGAAACAATTCAGTTTCTTCAACAAATACCTTGCAGAGAAAATAAAAGATAGAGGGGAAAAGAGAGAGGAGATTAAAAGGGACTTCAAAGTATTCTTACAAAAACAGATAAAACTAAATCTATACTGTTTAGGGATTCACAGCTGGGTGAACATGTATAACACAAAATAAAAGTAAAGTATTGAAAAAGTCACCTTAGTTGCTGTTTTGGTAGGGAGGGGAGTTCCGATGGTGAGGGGCATATGGAAAACATCTGCTGTGTCTAGAAAAGTTCTATATCCTGACTTTGATGGATATTGTCACAGTGTTGGCCTTATAACAATCCTTTGTAACAATTTATATAATGTATGTGGCTCTCCTTATTTGTGTTACATTTAACAATAAAGTGCAGTCGCTCAGTCCTGTCTGACTCTTTCTGACCCCATGGACTGTAGCCCGCCAGGCTCCTCTGTCCACCGGGATTCTCCAAGCAAGAGTACTGGAGTGGGTTGCCATTTCCTTCTCCAGGGGATCTTCCTGACCCAGGGATCAAACCTGAGTCTCCTGTATTGCAGACAGACTCTTTACCCTCTGAGCCACCAGGGAAAGGATTTCTTAAAACCCTTTATCTGAGGCAGAGATGCTGACCATGGTTTTCTCAATGTGGTCCTGAAGTGAGTCGATAAGCAAGTCTCCCACGGGCTTCCAGCCATTCCGCACAGCCTCTGCCTCCTTCAGGTCAGCATCCAAGTCATCCATCGCTCCCTGCAGGTCTCTGAGCTTTTCCAACGCCTTGTCCACTTGCTTTTGCCAACTGCTAGTAACAGCATTTAGACTTTCCCACTTCTCTTTGACTTCGGAAGACTGCTTGCGCATGGCTTTGGCAATCTTTTGGGCTTTCTCCTCAGGAGTCAATTCTGTAATTTAGAAAAAAAAAAAAAGAATATTTGGATGACTGGTCAACTCTACTTTCTTATAGTCAAGTGTAAGTACCACCTTTCAAAGGATAGCACCTAAGCTACATTAGCCAGAGTAAGAAAAACTGTCTCCATACTACTTCTACTTATCCCTGCTCTTCTTCAAAATAGACAAGAGCCACTCAGAGTAATAAGTAGCCCTGTGGTTTTGGTCACTTTTGAATTTAAATATATTTGCAAACCTTGAAATGTAGCAACTCAAGAAATAAAGGAATTTTTCTTTAATACAAATTTAATGAAGTAAAATCCAAAGATAGCTTTTCATTAGTTTTTCATTGTTCTCTAGAGAAATGGGAAAGATAACTGGGAGAAAAACAGCTTTAAGTCATAAGGGAAACTTTGAGAAAATAAAATTAATTTATCATGTTACCAAAAAAAAATACAACTGACATATCAAATAACATATAGCAAATATAAATAACATATCATAGATACTTCATCATCGCTGAATCTGTTTGGCAGTTAGTTCATCTTTAATACAAGTCATTCTCTGTAGCCTAGAAGTATAACACATCCACACATACTTCAACAAAAAGACAGCAAGACTTCAAGGACCACCCTAAATATTTAACAGACCAACAGAACTTGGGCTTCCTCAAGTGGTAAAGAACCCGCCTGCCAATGCAGGAGACAAAAGGGAAGCAGATTTGATCCCTGGGTTGGGACGATCCCCTAGAGGAGGACACATCAACCCACTCCAGTATTCTTGCCTGGAGAATCCCTTGGACAGAGGAGCCTGGTGGGCTACAGTCCCTGGAGTTGCAAAGAGTCAGACTAAAGCGACTTAGCATTATCATCAATGGGAGTTGCAGAATTTCTGAAATAAAGTAGACTTTTCAGACAGGAAAGGGCAGGCATAATGTAAGATGCTGCCAGAGGACAGGGGCGGTAAGACAGGGTAAGAGTCCAGAAGACAAGCGCAGGAAATAGAAATCAAAGTCAGGTTGAAAGCCAAGAGTCAGAAACAGCGATGAGATGCTGGCAAGACGAGGACAGGGGAACTTGATGGTGGTAGAACAGACACTCTTGAAGCAGGTAGAGACCTCCATCTAAACACTCCTGAGCCTCACTACCCTTAACACCCCAGGATGCCACCTTTCCTTTCTAGCAGCTGGTTTGATGGTTCTCATGCTTGTCCCCTGTAAACAGAGAGGCAAGTCAGAATCAAGGTAAATAAACTGTATATTTCTTTAGGATAGAAGTGCATATTCTTCTTTGTGATAACATCCCATCTTTTAGTATCAATCACATTAGCGACATCCACTGCACCTCAAAACATTCCACACCACTCATAAAATGCACTGAAGTTCATCAAAACTTCTGATAAGATGCACCGAAGCAAGCCCTTCAAAATCATAACTTTTCTATGCAAAACACATCTGTCTGCCTGTCTTTATTTAAATATTATGTAAAAGTCGAGATAAAATGGACAGAATATTTATTTTTATCTAAGTTTCCAGAAGACCCAGTTCACTGGGAAAGACTATGATGCTAGGAAAGACTGAGGTTAAGAGGAGAAGGCAGCGACAGAGGATAAGACGGTTGGATGGCATCACTGACTCAATGGACATGAGTTTGAGCAAGCTCAGGGAGATCATGAAAGAGAGGGAAGCCTGGTGTGCTGCAGATCATGGGGTCGCAGAGAGTCGGACACAACTTGTGTAGTGAATAAAAACCACAACCAGTTTCCAGAAATTTCTAGACCTCATTGTTTAAATGCAAACAGCTATAATAAATCTCCAGGAATGACACAGATGATGAAGAGCTTAGAAACCCAAGAACTTCGAGTGTGCTGCTGAAAGATATGAGGCTACACAGAAACATGACCCATCCCTTAGCAGATGAAGTGATTATAAGACGAGACAATGTTATGACAGACAGATTGAGTATACTAGTAAAAGATAAATAAGGAAAATAAGTGAATTAGAGCCCAGCTTTAAGGACTGCTTAGAATTAGATACACAATCCAGTACAACGGTGAGGGGAGGGAGTTAAGAATCCTGGAAAAAAATAACTTCTTTTTCCAAACTTGTTACAGGTCAAGGTTTCAAGGTTCTTGATAAAAAAACAATTTTGTGAGGACAGGTATATCACTAAAAAGGCAACTTTATTTAAATCCTTAAACCTTCAAGATTTTTTACAAATCAAAAAATACGTTATATCAATACTATTTGTATTTTATATAAATATAACATGCTATGTGTAAGAGAAAAAAATCATTCTTAGCCTGATAAGAGAGGGAGTCAATAATTTTTATGATGGCAACCACTGTACTTGTTAATAAATCCCTTGAATTTTTTGAAAGATATATTTTAAACACTCTTGTTTTATTGACTTTTGTAAAAAACATAATACAGTGCCAATTTCAGAAAGACAACTTAATTATGATAATTTTCTCTAGATAAAGTAAAAACTGTTTCTAAGTCAGTCACTGAATAACCTGGTAGGGAGACACACAGCTTCTTTGTCCTGTGACAAAATAGCCAACTCTGGCTGTGACTTTTTGTCTTCATTTAATGTAAAATCTTTTGATTGAGCAGTCCTTCTGTGATATTTATAATAAAATCCCCACTCAAGCAGCTACTCAAAAGAAAAGTTCTACGTTCAATTCACCATCTGTTTGCCAGAAAGAAAGCATATTAACTAATCACAGAATCAGAATAAAAGTGCCTCCTGTTGCAGCAACAATCTCAGTTTAATATATACTTTAAGAACAGAGCAAAGTACAAAGCCAAACAAAAACCTTCCAGAACTTTTGTAAAATAGGTAATAAGAAGCAA
Source organism: Budorcas taxicolor (assembly GCF_023091745.1). NCBI lineage: Eukaryota > Metazoa > Chordata > Mammalia > Artiodactyla > Bovidae > Budorcas > Budorcas taxicolor. Next base: position 73,294,526 of record NC_068918.1, on the reverse strand, counting down.
CATGTGAAATCCCAAATTTTGACAATTTGGGCTAAGAAAATAGAATAAATCAAATCAAAACAGAAAGAAAGCATAAAACATGAAAATAATAAAGGGATATCCAGACTTAAAAAAAAAAAAAAAAAAAAACCTCCTGTTACTTGAAAATCAAAGGACAAAGTTCGCTTCAAATTTTCCAAATAGATATTTTGCAGTAAAGTTCAAGACCCTCATGCAAGAGTGGAGAATCTCTTCGACCAGTGGTTTGGAATTCTGGTAACATATTAGAAACCTCCAGGAGAGAGGCTGTCTGTTTACTTGTTTGTTTTTAAATGCTAATCCCCAAGGACCAAGCATTAAAAGATTCTGGCTTAGTTGGTCAAGGGTGAAGGGAGGCATGGATATATTTTTAAAAGCTCCCCAAGTAACAGTAATTGTTGCCAGGATGGAGCAGCGTCAGTCTATTGGATTATAAATTGATTTCTCTGGTCACTGCTGCTGGACAGAGTGTTTCCACCCAATTGAGCTGCTGTGTCATTCCCATGCAGAGCAGGGTGCTAACTACTGAAGGTGGGAAAGCAAATGAAGCTTGGTGATAAGAGGGGAATCTAATTTGCATTTGAAAAGGCAGTAATAGAGGCTAATAGACAGAGGAAAGAACAGGATAAAACCAAGTAAATTTAGTGACAATTCACAGACCAGAAGCACTTTTCCTAGGTCACTCTCCTACTCCCTGGTGTGTGTGGGTATGTTTTTGGGAGGGAGTACTTTGCTTCACTCTCCATTCTCCCATTCTTCTCCCTTTAAGCCTTCCTATTTATCTCTGAGGGTGGGACTGTATTTATTTTTATATTTATAATTGTATTATAGGCTCAGAGGGAAAGAAACTGCCTACAAAGCAGGAGACCCACATTTCATCCCTGGGTTGGGAAGATTCCCTGAAGAAGGGAATGGCAACCCACTTCAGCGTTCTTGCCTGGAGAATTCCATGAACAGGGGAACCTGGTGGGCTACAGTCCAAAGAGTCAGACTCAATTGAGCAACTAACACTTTTACTTTATCACTATATATTGTATATGGTATAATGTGTTATAAAGCATTATAAATATTATCATATTTATATTTATATAATTAAAGTAGAAATTCATTTATTGTGTTACAAAGCATTTAATAAAGAGTAGATAACTATCTTTTAGGAAGGAGAAACAAGAGAAAGAGTGGAGAAAGGAATGACCAACCCTGAAGCTTTCTTTCAGGTCCACTGACCTTTATTCTTCAAATATGCAAATTAATTGGATGGCACTTACACCACTCTCTTCTTTCTACCCTGTATTCTACGCTTCACTGGAATACAGATGGAAAACGAACCTGGACCAGAAGCAAGGACTAAGACTTGCAATCAGCACTGCTCCCATCCTGCCCTTGGCTCCCAGGTGAGCTAGATGACCTGCTTTATCAGTGGGAACTCTGTGTTCTCATGCTGGGAAAAGATTTTACACAGGGCCCCTTTTTCTTCTAAAATTCAATTATATAAGAAAAACAAAGCCACTGTGTGTCTCAAAGAAGTCTCACATTAGAGGGGAAAACAATTTTTTCCCTCTTTTGTGTACTTATAAATTTTTTTTACATTTAAAAACATTGAAATATATGTCCCCCTATGAAATACCATAGAAACCTGAAGAAATTAGAATCAGTTCAGCTATTTTAAATAAAGATTTTCCACATTTGTCATATTTTCTTCCTCAGTTTTGGAATTAACACATAATCTCCATAGTGACTTTTTATTCTTAGGTTCTAAAGCTTTATGTCATGCATGTTTGTTTCTGTTCATCTTGGTTTTACAGTATTCGGTCTAGAGACTAGTATGTCTTCAATATATATATATATTTACTGAATTGAAATTTTCAATTTTCTGAATGGAATTTTCAACCTTACTCTTTATTGAGAATATTCAACTTCATAATTTTAAATGGAAATCTTTCCACTTATTTTTTCTTCCTTCACCCTAAACCCATTAAAGCATTTCCATTAATTGTTACTATTTTTTTTTTTTACTGTGAAAGAGAAGGATAAAGCTTATGTAGTTATTTAAAGTATGGTAATTTCATCTCATTTGTACTGTTTGCTTATTTTTTGCATGTATCTATAATCTTCTTATATTTCATTGAGAGATAAAGAGGACATATTAAGACCAACAAGTAGAGGACAAAAATTCTCCAGAGTAGCCTTTTCACTCCATGGACAATTTGGTGCAAGGACGAATTAGTTTGTCTGCCAATCCAATGCTAACTAGTTACGTGTTTGTAGCATAGATATATTCCTTACCTCTTCGAACGTCAGTTAATATCTTTTTTAAAATGATTTTGTTACTACATCTGGGAGGTTTAGCTATCTCTAGAGATTTTTCACATAAGCAAACTAAGCTGATTAGCCAACAAAAATTCACAGGAAAAAAAACAAAGCTTCCTCATATATCTAGAGACCAGACTTCACTCTGTCTCTCTCTTTAGCCCCATTCTGTTTTTCTGATGTTTCTGATTAAGACAATAAGAAGAAATACGTTCTTCTCAAAGTTTCTGATTACCTGATTCAGATCAGTTTAATCTCTCTGAAATGATCAGTGTTGAAGACGACCCTGCCCATTTCCTTTTCTGCATGATGACTGGTGACAACAATTCATTAGGAACCAGATTACAAGTGCACCATCAAGTGCCATCATCTGATTACTGTAATATTTCTCATTATATTCATCTAATACATTATAAGGATGACAACAGGAAGACAATACCCAGAGCAGATTAACCTGATAATGTATAGCCTAAGTCTTTCAGTAGGTATATGATAAACATGATAAGGATCCATCTTGCTGCCAAGGAATTTGTCAAATCCTTAAGAGAAAGAAGACAGTGAACAGAAACATTTAGGTCATGAAACTCTACAGTAAAGAGATTTAGGGAAAATCTTTTACAAATACCAAAATACAAGCTATGAATGAGAGTCAGGGGTGGAGGTGGGGTGGATGGAGAGAATAGGAACATAGACCACAGGGTGGAGAGGTATTAAACAGCACTTCAGAGCAGAAATCAATGAAGGCAGAGCTAGAGTCTGGATACTTTAATGCGCTACCCTTCTCTCAAAGTGGGCCAAAGCAAATAAACCTAGCATAGGGTTAAGGATGAAAAATGAAGAGACCATTAAGAAGGTTAACCGCCAAGGAAAAAGGTAGAAATAGCAGAATGGCCCTGGAACAGATCTAGCTAAGACACTTGAGACCCAGCTTGCAATTTTCTGTAATGGAATATTCCCTAAATTTCCTCATACCAATGGCAATTCTATAACTTATTCATGTCAGTTTTGAGTGCTAGACAGCTATAAACAGGTCACTGGAAACAGGGGAGTGGTCCTGAGACGGGGAGAAGAGAAGCTGGGACTGTATGTTCCAGGAAGGCAAGGATGTGTTTTGTTCACTGCTGTCTCCCCAGCATCTAGAACACTACCTGGCACAAGGTGGGCTTTCAATAAGTACTGGCCAAGGAAATAAAAAGATGTATGTATTGGGCTTCCCTGGTGGCTCAGAGGTTAAAGTGTCTGCCTCCAATGCGGGAGACCCGAGTTCGATCCCTGGGTCGGGAAGATCCCCTGGAGAAGGAAATGGTAACCCACTCCAGTATTCTTGCCTGGAGAATCCCATGGACGGAGAAGCCTGGTAGGCTACAGTCTATGGGGTCGCAAAGAGTCGGACATGACTGAGTGACTTCACTATGTATGATATTTCTTTGTTTTGGAAAAAAATCACTTTTAAGATCAAAGGACAGGAATCTTCGATTAGAAGTCTTGCATTTGTTGCCACATTGCTGCCCCTCTCTCCCCAGGCTGCTTCCCTGAGGAACATGGCAGCTAATGATCCATCAACTTGCAAAAGAAGTCCCAGGCTTTCTATTCAAGCTTAGCACTTCTCACTAAAGAAGTTAAGCGGGTCCTAAATTTACGTACTGTCAAAATGAGAAGTTTAAAGTGCAGAATTTACTCCTTGGCTAGGATTACATTTTTTAAAAGATAGTAAAGCTTCCAATTCACTCTTGAGAACACCAGCTTTTAAGATGAGCAGCAACAACAACAGGAAGGAAAAAACACACCACACTGAAAATGTCTCCTCCTAGTCTTTATGTTTAAATCAGAGAGTGACACCCCAGATGTTAATTTCAATAAAATACATACATGTAAATTATTGCCATCTTTTTTTATGAGGCACATGTGATTTATGTATAGCCATAATGGTGATGAAAGACCATAACAGATGGTAAACAATTAATTTAAAATGCTATGTCCATCAAACTAACCTTTGTTCTCATATAAATCTTCATCAAGAATTTGACAGATTTAAATTGAATTTCACTATGATGGTATTCATTAGTTTTTATCCAACCAATAGGGCTACTCAACTAGTTTGTTATATTTTAGGAAAGTTGAAGAGTGGATTCAGTACAACCATCCATACATTACGGAACTTTAAAATGGGAAGGATCACACTGCTGCTCTGTAGTTAACATTGAAAATGGAAGTAACATTATATGTTTCTGTGCTTTTTCATGCATGACAACTTTACTAATCTAATTTGGACTTAAGAAGCTAATTAAATTATTGCCTTGGTCTACTGACCTGAAAGCAATTATTTATCCTTCAAGTTTTTATATGAAAATTAAAAAGACAAAGTCTAACATTGCCTAAACACCCTCTCCCTTGGTGCTAGGAAATCAGTGAACTGGTACATCATTCTATTAAGCAGCCTAATAGTTCAGTAAAGGAAAAGTAAGAATGAAGGTAAACGCAATTTAACTATTGTACTAATTTTTTATAAGTAGACAAATATAGCTCAGGTAGTTTGCTATGATGGTTAAGGCCAACATGGGATGTGACAAGCCTGAGTTGGTATTTCAGATGTGACAGTATGCATCCAGATATCACAAAGTCTCAGTTTCCTCATCTGTCAAATGGGTGGTAAAGTACTCATACCTCAAAGAGTTGATATGAGAATTTCAGGAAACAGTGCCTGGCGGGTTTATAATTTATTCAAGGATAAATGTTGGTTTGTGGTGAACACTCACGTGGACTAACATTTTTCTCTTCTTCCTTCCTTTCTGGGCAGTGATTCCTCTTCCATTTGACATGATGCTTATAAAGCGGAGGGTGGGGGGCGGGGTCTGCCAATCCCGCAAGACCCCAAGCTCCATGGTACTCAAGCTAAGTCAGTTGCTGCTTTCTCTTGAAACGTGCTAGATCTAAAGAAGGGCTTTCCCTCCCTGATATGTGATTGTGAGGTACAAGGTCATGGGAGTGAAGTCGCTCAGTCATGTCCAACTTTTTGTGATCCCATGGACTGTAGCCTACCAAGCTCCTCCCTCCAGGGGATTCTCCAGGCAAGAGTACTGGAGTGGGTTGCCATTTCCTTCTCCAAGGTCATAGGAAAGCGAAGAAAATGAAAACTTGTGGAGAGAGGTAGAAAGGGCCAGCTGTGTGCTTGGTTCCTATGACCAGCTGTGTCCTTGTGTTCAATGTAATTTTGTTATGGGGTTTAATATTGATAAATTCCCCCCTGTGTCTATGCTTATGGAAGCTGGGTGTCTGTCACTTACAATGAGTGAGGTTCTAACTAATAAACTGGTTATTAGGAAAACAAAAAATTCCCTGGGGAAAAACACCCATGAGTTTTACTGCCTCGTTACTCAGGTTATGTATAACTTGGTCTCATTTTATGAGACGCAAGGAAATAATTACTGCCACCGTTTTTATGTGATCTTATGTTATACTGAGAATCAATATGAGTTACTTCTAAACTCTATGATAATTTCACCTTTTCACTCATTTAACGGTCATGAAATTTTATTTGTACAAGTTTGCTAATACTGGCACAAAATGGACTGACATAGTGGACTGAAAAATGTCATTTATTATTTCTTTGTTATATCACAAAATATATGAGATTTCACAGAGGTGAAAAATACTCCTAACTGGCTTTCTAAAATAATATGAAGCATTTAATAATTAAAAGAAAATAGCATATTCTGAGTTAAAATATTAAACATTACTAAATATACACACAGTTGTTAAAGGTCAAAGAGGAAAAACACTAACCCATACATACTTTTTATCTGAAAAGTTTTTTATTAGCCTTGAATTCCTGGTGGCTCAGAAGGTAAAGAGTCCGCCTGCAATGTGGGAGACCTGGGTTCGATCTGTGAATCGGGAAGATCTCCTGGAGGAGAGAACGGCCTCCCACTCCAGTATTCTGGCCTGGAGAATTCCATGGACTGTATACTATAGATACTATATAATGTTTTATTTTTTCTTCTTTCATTTAAATGAAATACCAGGCTGAAAAAGAAACAATGGTCCAACAGCCTTCAGTAAAATAATAGTTGTAGTAATAGTAATGTCTTGACAGGAATAAATTTTAAAGAAGACTCAAAGGGAAATTTATGAGCAAAATAATGCAATCTTTGTCTTAAAATCAGAACCTGAGTAGAGGAAAATAGCTTTTCCACACCCACATTGACAATCATTTGTATAATTTTCTGAACACTTTTAGAGGCGAATTATACTGTTAAAGTGTTAACTGTTCTGTTTAATAATTGCTACCAGAGCTTCAACTCATGAAATACATATGTGTGTGTGGGTGGGTGTGTGCGTGCATGCCTGCATCTGCATACACACCTGTCTGCATCTGTGTGTGGGGTAGAGAGGGGGATGCAGACATGACTCGAATTCCCTGTGCAGTTTTGACTTTTAACCTGAACTCTAGATAATGGAGAGGTGAGAAGGTATGTATATTCCCTGACTACCTCAAGAGCTGTAGGGGCAGGAGTGGGCTAAAGCCCCACAGCTGTGCTGCCCATCTACTTTCACTATGCAGCTGTGTGGTTTTTAAAGGAGTTCAAATCTGGGACTGAGAACCGCAAAGGAGGTTGGTGAACAAGAAAGAAGCCAAGAAACATTTGCGCAGGCTTAAGAGGCTCTAGACACTGAGAGTCAAGAAAGAGCTAGGAGGTCAGTGGCCAATGAGCAGAGGGAAAGAGAAAGGAGAGGAGAATGAAGGGATGAGTTGAAAACAAGCCCCCAAACCCAAGGTTAAGGAAGGTTACCAACACACAAGGTTGGTTCTGTTCTTTGATCTACTCCTTATTAGCTGATGACCTTGGTCAGCACCACAGTATTTTCTTGGCCTTTGTGTTTTAACTTAATTTTTTTTTTAAAAAAGGCATGCTATACAATCTGCTCAATTCAGTAGGCCAAATACAAGAGTGGTTTGAAGAGTACACATAGTAAGACCAGTATGAATGATGATGAAATTTTTGCTGTTTCATTGTCCTACTTTTTAACAGATAAACCAGGTGGTTAAAATCAAATGAAAAACAATTCAGTTCCGTTGCTCAGTCGTGTCTAACTCTTTGTGACCCCATGGACTGCAGCATGCCAGGCCTCCCTGTCCATCACCAACTCCCAGAGTTTACCCAAACTCATGTCCATTGAGTCGGTGATGCCATCCAACTATCTCATCCTCTGTCGTCCCCTTCTCCTGCACTCAATCTTTCCCAGAATCAGGGTCTTTTCAATTCAACCTCACTAAAAGGAAATATTATACATTGACATGATACAATTCAAGTTAAATTAAGTAGTTCCCTATCACTCAAGAGAAGGAAACTATTGACAAAGCTGTGAACTTTGTTAAATTTTAATAATTATTCAGATAATTTTAGTTCAAGTAAAAATTATATTGACTGAATAACCTTTCATAGGCAGAATGAGTAATTCTGGGAAGCTGAGTGGTCCAGATGGTTATATTTCATTCATTTAGCCCTATTTTTGTATGGTTGCCATTTTGGAAGGAAATTTACTAAAATATAGCATAAACTCCTATGCCTTCTCTTAACTGATTTATATTCTATCTTCAAAAATAAACAAACCACAATTCATTGCTTCAGCTTTTCTTTTATTGTAAAAATCCCCAAAGACTACTCTGGTTTATTTTAGAATTCTCATGTATCCTTTTTATAATTTTCTTTCTCCTCATTGCTGTCAGACTGCCAGACATCATTTCTCACTGCCACCCTTTCCCCTGCTGTATCATTTCCATCTTGCTACATACCCATAATTCACTGGAAAACAAGGGAAACAAGTTACAACAGTGTCTAAAGTAAGAGTTAATACCTCTGAGAGAGTGGCTTTTCTATGATCTTCACTATATTTTCAACATAATACTATCTTGGCTGCTCAGATAATTTCTCACACTCTTTCAGATTCTCAGCAAATGGGAGAGGTCACTAAGCAAGGGCCGGGCTGAGCTTCAGACACAGATATTAGTATATAGTCAGAGAGGGGACCAGGTACCAGGGAGCAAGGAGAAGAGCTAGAGAGGAATGGGTTCAGGGTGACACACAGCCTCAGTGAGTGGGACAGAATGAGCAAGGACTGGGTAGGCAAAGGAAGAAGGAGTTGGAGATCAGGCAGAAGAGACCAATAGGCAGAAAAAAAATAGGATGGGCAACGAAATCATTACCTGCAGACCATCATGAGAAGCTGGTGTTAAATGACATTAGTTTGGAGCAGAGAGAGGCATGAGATGCTACTAAATAGAAAAATGAAGTGAAAGTGTTAGTTACTCAGTTGAGTCCACTTCTTTGCAACCCCAAGGACTGTAGTCTGCCAGGGTCTTCTGTCCATGGAATTCTCCAGGCAAGAATACTGGAGTGGGTTGCCATTTCCTTCTCCAGGGGATCTTCCCAACCCAGGAATTAAACCTGATCCCCCTGCATTGCAGGCAGATTCTTTACTGTCTGAGCCACCAGGGAAACTGAGGCCAAATCACTGTGCAGCTTTGGATGACAGGTAAAGGAGTTCAGAGCCTATTGTAGAGGCTACTAGAGGTTTTAAACCAGGGTAGCAAATGCTAGCTCTGTGTTTTAAATACATCATGGTAGCATCTACCTTGATGCAGAGATACCAATAAAGAAAGTATTGCAACAGTCCTAGCAAAAGATGCTAAGGACCTGAAATAGGGCAATTAATGTTAGCAGTGATTTTTAGTGTTTAAAATATACATACTTGAAAGTTGTTAGGAGACTAGATCTTAAAAGTTCTCATCACAAGGGAAAAAGCTGGAACTGTGTGAGATGTTAGATGTTCCTAGTCTTATGTGGTGATCATTTAACAATATATACAGTTATTAAATCATTATGTTGTATATCTTAAACTTGTACAATATTATGTAAATTATGTCAAAACTGGGGGAAAAAAGAAAATTTTTAGCAGAGTGTACCTGATAAGATTCTTTGTCAACAACTGATTATTTAGTTGAAATAATTAATTTGCTTGTTTTTTTAACAGCATTTATTAAATGCTGCCTGAGAGCAACTCATCCAGTGTTACTCAGTAAGAAAATGAAACTCAATAAGCTATCATAAAATGCACATAAACACGTGACACTATGAGATAGTAATTGATAATAGAAAAAAAGGAGCTAGGAGAAAAGGCTTCAGGAGAGAAAAATCATGGAGAGAAGTATTTTCTGAAATAGTTATTCAAAAGTAAAGAAACGGATTCACCTTGGTGTGTTCTTTGGTACATTACACATAGCATACTCAATAAATGCTCATTAAATGGAACCCCCCCAAAAATCATATAGGTTCTCTCTGCTCTATTTCCTTTAACACTGAGTACTTTGAGTAGCATCAAAAAAGATAACTAATGTTCAAACACGCTGTTTCTGACAGCAGAGGTTCATAAATCACAGTAAACAACAAAGTATAAAAGCTATTATGGGTAATTTTCTTTCATTTACTTTTAACAACAGGTAAAATCAGCCAACATTATACAAAATAATATCAGGAAAGGAGAAAGCATAGGAATGACTAATTGTAAAAAAATATATATCATAAAGTTACACTAACATGACATTTTTTTCTTGCCTCCCAAATACAGTATATGAAAATGGACCTTAAAAATTCTCAATATAAGGGCTCAAAAAGCAGTATGTTTTTACCCTTTAAACTGACTAACCACTGAGAAAGAAAATTGATAGCAAAGTGAAACTCAAGTGATGTAACACTTTTCTACTGCTATGAAGTAACTGATTATAAAAATTTTTCCTCTATTCTCTGAAAAGTATTGGGGAAACAAGGAGATGAGGCAGGTAGATTTAAGGTTGACTTTAAATTGGATAAAGTAACACAAGCGAACTTCTTATTTTTCTTCCAAGCTTAAAAAAACAAGCAAAATAGCGCCTTCTTCTTGCTGTATTTAAGCCGAAATGTGCTGTCCAACTGCCCAGGGCCTCCGTAATCTACACCAGACAGCACGCACAAACTCCTCACTCATACCTCCTGTGCAGGCACAGGCCCTGACCACCCCCTGCATCACCCCCTGCCCCTCTTCCTGAGCTCTGCTGACTTTCCCTGACACACAGCTGCTCTGCTCCTCACGCTGGGCTGCTGCTTCCAATGGTTCTATCCCAACTAATCACTTTAATCCACACCCGAGCGTGCTCAGCATCCAATCCACACCCAAGCGTGCTCAGCATCCAAGTCACTCAACCACCTGCTACGTAGGTGTGTGCATGGTGTGTGTGCATACATTATGTCTGTGTGTGTATATGATACACACATAATTTCATTTATAACAGAGTACCCAGAAGGCTAGTCCTCCAAAAATAGAATAACCATCATGAACAATCTGCAGACTGTGAGAGGTGGAGACTCAACAGTGATTTAGGCCCCTGGGTAGGCTGACTGGAAAAACAGTGATACTGCCAGGACAGAGGAGTAAAGCAAAGCTGCAAGAGACGATAAGCATGCTGTGTGTGTCTCTGTATGTATACATACACACACATACACACACACACACACATTCCCCCAAAGGGTCAAGAAAAGTGGTATGATCCTGATGGGAAATTTATTCCCAATGAAGTAGAGCTTCCCTGACAAAGGCTGAGAAGGAAAATGGCTACTTTCCAAATGTCTGATCTGGTTCCAACTACAGTCAAAGCATTTTCCAACACTACATCCCTTACAAGTAATAAATGCTCATGAATTACACCTCTGGACACAACATGAGAAATTGTTCAGATCTGCTTTTACTATGGAAAGTGAATGATGAGAAAATATTCTGAATGGCATGTTTATTTTTTTAAATGCATCAGAATGCTTTTATGCCAAAAGTGAAAAATCAAAATAAAGATATATGTTGGCCCCTAAGTTCATCTCTTAAATCTGCTATGTAATTTATTACTAGTTGCTAGTAACGTAGATACCATTTCAGTTTTAAGCCAAAGTACATAAACAATATAAGTTGTTGCTGCTACTGCTAAGTCACTTCAGTCGTGTCCAACTCTGTGCAATGCCATAGATGGCAGCCCACCAGGCTCCCCCGTCCCTGGGATTCTCTAGGCAAGAATACTGGAGTGGGTTGCCATTTCCTTCTCCAAAGCATGAAAGTGAAAAGTGAAAGTGAAGTCGCTCAGTCTGACTCCTAGGGACCCCATGGACTGCAGCCTACCAGGCTCCTCTGTCCATGGGATTTTCCAGGCAAGAGTACTGGAGTGGGGTACCACTGCCTTCTCCATAAGTTGTTAGCATCTAAATTAAATAAATTCTGCGGTCTGCTTATAAAAGAAAGGCACTTCAGTATCTTATTTAAATTTGTAGTCTTGAAAAAGAAAAGTTAAAAAACATTATAGATATTTAAATAATGTATATGTTTACTCATATTCTAAATATCATTCTTCTATATATAATTATTTATCATATAGTTTAAATGTAAGAAATGTAACTATTTATTTCTTAAAGAAATTATTTGTAGTTACAGCATGTTTTTTAATAAATTAATTTTTCAGTTAATTCCCTTTTAAAATAATGATACTGAATATACAGTCATTTCATTTTTTAATTTAAGAATCTAGATATTTATTAATGACATATTTGACTAAAGTAATACTTAGAAGAAAAATTTTAATACTAGGCCCTGACATTCTGTAAGGAATTTAAAAATATCAGGTCCTCAGTTCAGTTCCGTCGCTCAGTCGTGTCCGACTCTTTGCGACCCCATGAATCGCAGCACGCCAGGACTCCCTGTCCATCACCAACTCCTGGAGTTCACTCAAACTCATGTCCATCGAGTACTTAATGCTGCAAAAAAATTCTCTACTCGATTTTGGTGTTTTGTTCTCCTCATATGTATTTTTATGACATACTAAAGAAACCAGTCTCACCTGTTTTTGATTGTAGGTTTCTTCTTGGTTCTTCAGGGGCCTCAATTGGCTGATCAGCCAGGAAAACTCGAGCTTGGTCTATAGCATTCAGGACAGAATACTCTTTCTCCTTTAACTCACGTCTCAGTGCCTTTGCAAAGAGAAGGAAAAGTTGAATTTGTAACCCAATGTGTTTACCAAGTCATGGAATATCTTCATTTAGACCACTTCTGTTCATATTTGTCAAGGCAATGGCTAATCACCAGCATGTAAGTGAGGTTAAAAATGAAAACATAAATTCTACCCATTGGAATGATGAAACATGAATAAAAGCAAAAAGATGATTCCTGTAGAACCAACATGAAAAAACCCACCAAAATCCCCTAAATTTATAATATTCACCTGAGAGAAATTGCTAGAGTATATCTGAACTTCCACAAAATGTACTTTAGAGTTATCAGACTGCTAAAATATAAGAGCCTGGTCTAAGATACTTTTCTCTTATGAGACTGACTGACCAAAAAGATCATATCCAATGATACAGAAAGAGGCAATTTCACAAGTAGTAATGAGATCCTCAGAAGTGTTTTACATCCTTTGGAATATATTAAGAAAAAAAAATTAAGAGATAGAAACAAATTAAAGTACATGAAATCAAAACTAAACCAAAGAGAACACATAAAAGACAGTCTCCAATTATCTTAAAATATATTCTATCTCTCATGCTGAGGCAATTACAATTTTTCCCTTGCGACATTTTTCATGCAAATCTACGAGTCTCAGAACAGTTTATCTATAGTACTTTGGCTGTTTTCAGTAGGGTTGAACTTTCACCTCTGCTCCTATAAATGCTTGGTGATTAAGACTAATTGACTAGGGTTTAAAAACAACAAAGCTCATCCAGTGTCTACTGAAAGAGAAGAGTAAAAGAAGACTTTCTCATGTGCTATTTCAATACTGTACCTAGATCAAAATTATTGTTATCCTGTTAAATTATGTACATAAACACCTACTGGCCCTAATATTTTGCTTTTTATACAGTTCCTTGGCAATGTATTATGAAAACTCAACTTTCTGTTTTCTAAAATATTACCCTCTAATTTGTATGTTGCTGTTGCTGCTGCTAAGTCGCTTCAGTCGTGTCCGACTCTGTGCAACCCCGTAGACGGCAGCCCACCAGGCTCCCCTGTCCCTGGGATTCTCCAAGCAAGAACACTGGAGTGGGTTGCCATTTCCTTCTCCAATGTATGAGAGTGAAAAGTGAAAGTGAAGTCGCTCAGTCATGTCCGACTCTTCAAGACCCCATGGACTGCAGCCTACCAGGCTCCTCTGTCCATGGGATTTTCCAGGCAAGAGTACTGGAGTGGGGTGCCATTGCCTTCTCCGAAATTGTATGTTACAATCAACCAAATCCGCTGAACCTAAATACTTTTAACAGCATTTGATATACTGGGATGACAGGGTATTTGGAGGCGATATCCTCACCATCCACAGTAAATAAAAACCAAAAATTCTAAATATCTAGAAGGAGAAGGAAATGGCAACCCACTCCAGTATTCTTGCCTGGAGAATCCCAGAGACAGAGGAGTCTGGTGGGCTGCTATCTATGGGGCCACACAGAGTCAGACACAACTGAAGCGACTTAGCAGCAGCAGCAGCAGCATCAGAAATATCAGAATAATCTTATGTAAAAAAAACCTGAACCTGAGCACCAGAAAAACACTGGTAATGAAGTTGAATGAGACCATCACAGGCGGGGAGGTGCAAGAAGAGCAGGCAAGGAGTAGAGAGAAATGGAGTTGAGAGTGTTGGTTTTTTGTGATAAGCATCGTAAATATTATTTGACTTATAAATTGTATACAATTATTACTTCGATAAAAATTTCAAATTAAAGGAATAAAAGTACCCAACAACATCAACAAAAATACCAACCCATAATTTGTTGTTGTTGTTTAGTAGCTAAGCCCTTTTCAACTCTTTTGCAACCCCACAGACTGTAGCCTGCCAAGCTCCTCTGTCCATGGGATTTCCCAGGCACAGGGTGTTGGCAGGGAATGTCTCCTGAACTCCTTGGATGCGCCAAGGAAGGGAAGTAGAGGAGGCAAGTGTGGGCAGCTGGGACCATGCCAAGTACATAAAAATATGGGGTTCAAGCTCTAATGCCAACTCACCACTCAAATATCCTAGGGAACAGCATACATTCAATATCTTTTCATACTCTATTTTGCAAATATAATTTTGTTATTCAATTTGTTCTATTCCAATTATATTTAATTGCATGTCAGAAATGAGTTTAACTTTCAACAGCACTATACATATAATCATTCTACCACCCTTTACCTCTCAATTAGACATAAAAGAAAACCAGCATTTCCTAACCACCTGGTGCACATTAATAAGATAATTAGACTCCAACAGAGTTGTTTTGTACACAGAGCTACAAAGTGGCATTCAGCTTTAGGTTCTAATATCACATGATATATATGAACTATCTTAAATGAGTATAACACTATCTAATTGGAATTTCTTCTATTTTAATGACTTTATATTTTCATTCAAAACAATTCTGTTCTCAGGCAGTAACAAGTATTATCAAGGATGTGAAGAAGTTGGAACCTTCATAAACCAATGCTGGAATGCTTAAAATAGAGCATCGACTTTGAAAAACAATTTGGAAATCCCTAAAAATGTTAAACACAGTTACCATATGATCCAGTAAAACCACTCCTAGGTATATACCTAAGAGAACTGAAAGCATATGTCCCCATAAAAACTCACACATGAACATTCATAGCAATGTTATTCATATTAGAAAAAATGTGGTCACAACCAAAACATCCATCAACTGGTGAATAGATAAACAAAATGCTGTATATCCATATAATAACATCTCATTAGGCAACAGAAATGAATGAAATAGTGATACATGTTACAACACGGATGAGTCTTGAAAACATTACATGAAGTGAAAAAAGACACAAAAGCCCATTACTATGAAATGCCCAAATAGCTAAGTGTATATATATATATAGAGAGAGAGAGTAGATTGGTGGCAGCTTAGGACTTCAAGGTTGAGGGAAGAATGAGTGAGCTAATCACTCATGGGCATCAGGTTTCCTGGGGCAGGGGGTAACAAAAATGTTCTAAAATTAGATAGTGATGACTCTACAACTCTGAATATACTAACAGCCACTGACCATCTGGTCCCATCACTTCATGGCAAATAGATGGGGATAAAACAGAAACAGTGGCAGATTCTATTTTGGGGGGCTCCAAAATCACTGCAAATGGTGACTGCAGCCATGAAACTAAAAGATGCCTGCTCCTTGGAAGAAAAATTATGACAAACCCAGACAGGGTATTAAAGAGCAGAGACATCACCTTGCTGACAATGGTCCGTATAGTCAAAGGTATGGTCTTTCCAGTAGTCATATACAGAAGTGAGAGCTGGACCAAAAAGAAGTCTGAGCACCAAAAAACTGATCCTCTCCAGCTGTGGTGCTGGAGAAGACTCGAGAATTCTTTGGACAACAAGGAGATCAAACCAGTGAATCCTAAAGGAAATCAACCCTGAATACTCACTGGAGAGACTGATAACTCATTAGAAAAGACCCTAATGCTGGGAAAGATTAAGGGCAGGAGGAAAAGGGTATGACAGAGAATGAGACAGTTGTATGACATCACCAACTCAATAGACATGAGTTTGAGCAAACTCTGGGAGACAGTGAAGGACAGGGAAGCCTAGCACGCTGAAGTCCATGGGGTTGCAAAGGGTCAGAAACGACTTAGCAACCGAAAACAACAACTAAATTGCTCACTTTAATAGAGTGAATTTTAATGCCATGTGAATAATGTCTCAATAAAGTTATTAAAATAAAATAATTCTGTTCTTTCCCCCAAAAAAGTCCCCTAGGTAATCTCTTTATGAACCTCCATTCCCACCCATCTGCAAGGTAATTGCTCATCCTGTATATTAAGTATGCTCCCACCTCAGCATTTCCAGGGACAGGTCATCCTCATATATTGTAACCATGCATCTCTCCCCTCCATTATACTGTTAGTTCTTCCAGGTGAGGCTCACCTCTTAATTATTCAAAATTCTCAGTGCCTGTCTTGATATATACAGTATATATATATATGTGTGTGTGTGTGTGTGTGTGTGTGTGTGTGTGTGTGCATGCGCGCACTTAGTTGCTCAGTCATGTCCGACTCTTTGTGACCCCATAGCCCACCATGCTACTTTGTCTATGGGAATTCCCCAGGCAAGAGTACTAGAGTGGGTTGCCATGCCCTCCTTCAGGGAATCTTCTCAACCCAGGGATCAAACCCAGGTCTCCTGTATTGCAGGCAGATTATTTACCATCTGAGCCACCAGGGAAGCCCAAGAATACTGGAGTGGGTAGCCTATCCCTTCTCCAGGGGAACTCTCCAATCCAGGAATCAAACTGGGGTCTCCTGCATTGCAGGTGGATTCTTTACCGGCTGAACTATCAGGGAAGCCTATATATATATATATATCCTATATATTATATAGATAAAATACTTTATTAAAATTTAATGGGGTAAATAGCATATTTAATATATTATTGGGCTTTCCTTGTGGCTCAGCTGGTAAAGAATCCACCTGCAATGCAGGAGACCTGGGTTTGATCCCTGGGTTGGGAAGATCCTCTGGAGAAGGGAAAGGCTACCCACTCCAGTATTCTGGCCTGGAGAATTCCATGGACTACATAGTCCATGGGGTCGCAAAGAGTCAGACATGACTGAGTAACTTTCAATTCACATAAATCCTATATAAATATATATATATATATATATATATATATATATATATCTCCATTTATTTCCCCAATAAATGCTTGGGGAACAATGAATAAAAGAAGGTATAATTTCAGAATTAAATTTTAAATTCTGACAAAGTAAAATACACCAGAGTCCCCAGACTCTAGCTATCCTAAAACGGAATAATTACTGGATTCCAGTTAGCTCTGGATTATTTGAACGATCTACTTTGAAAATTACTGGTAAATAATTTTGGATGTAAAGTTAATTTTCTCTTATCATTTAGTAAGTAGCTAGATAATCTAGTAACTCAGTGATTAAGTCATATTTCACTTTGCTGTTGGTCATTGTTTTATTAATAACAAATATCCTTTTCTCTCTCTAATCAAAGAACTTATCTCACTGAAAGAAGTGATGTAAGCTTACTTCATCTTGCTTATTTTTTCTACATCCTAATTCATGAGGTAAATGCATAGGGTAACAGTTCCAAAACTGATGCAGTCATTAGGTTGAAAGTAGCACCTGTTATTACTATCATATCAAATTCATCTAAACGGACTGACTTAAAACAGTGACAACTTATTTGTCATGAGTCTATGGATTGCTAATTTGACCGGCTCTTCTGCTGCTGTCATAGAGGATTGCTCATGAGGCTGTAATCATCTGGGGCTTGAATGGGATTGGAAGTCCAAGATGGTCTCACTCACATGTCTGGAATTACTGCTGGCTATTGGCTGGAAGACCATGGTTTCCCTCTATGTGATCTCTACCTGCCCAACAGGCTGGACCAGGCTTCTTCAACATAATGATTGGTGTCCCCAGAGGGCAGAATGAAAACTGCAAGATCTTTCAGGGTGTTAGCTTTAGAATAGCTCTGCCCAACAAAACTGTCTACAATGATGGAAATGTTCTAAAACTATGCAGGCCAATAAGGCAACACTAGTTGTGTATGGCTATTTGGTATGCCCTTGAAATAAGACTGGTATAGTGGAGGAACTGAATTTTAAATTGTATTTAATTGTAATTGATTTAAGTCAAACAGAAATGGTGACACATGGCAAGGGTTACCATGTTAGACAGCATGCGATCCAGGTAGAAGGAGCTATAATTGCCAAGGTCCTAGGGAAGTGTTTGCCCAGCTTGGCAGGCTGGCACTGTCAGGACTGAGAATGGCAGATGAGGGTAACTACTTCTGCAAAAATATTTTATATCATGAAAGTTAGAGGGGAAAACATGCTTTGCTGTTGTTAGGAGAGGTACCTGGTAACCACATCCTTCTTCATACAACAGAATCTGGCTATGTTGCTGACTCAGGCTTGGCTATCAACCTAACAGTTTTCCATGTCACAAAGCTTATGCATTTTCTATTCTAAGACATAGGCAGAAAGACCCTAATCCCCCTCCCAGAGAAACATGTGTAAAATGAAGCTTGGGCTTAAAAGCAATAGACCATGATCAGCTGTAATAAGAGGAAGATACAGAGTAATTTCAAAAAATACAATTGAAATTACATTTTAAATTATACAATTGAAATTATATTGTATGCTCCTAGGTGTTTAATTTAAGGGGATAGAGACTCAGCTACCTCAAGTCAAAAATAAATGGAGGGCACAAGGACGGTCCATGCCCATAAGAAAAGATTCAACTTCTCTGCCATCCCAAGGTGCCATGGGAATATACAACAGAATTTTCCAACAAACACTTCCACCAACGTTAAAATTTCAAGACACATATTACATTCACATCGTCTACAAAGAAGGGCTTCCCTGATGGCTCAGTGGTAAAGAATCCGCCTCCAATGCAGGAGCCACAGGAGACGCGGGTTCAAACCCTCGGTCGGGAAGATCTCCAGGAGGAGGAAATGGCAATCCCTTCCAATATTCATGCCCGGAAAAAATTTCATGGACAGAGAAGCCTGGTGGGCCACAGTCCATGGGGTTGCAAAGAGCGGACATGACTGAGCGACTTAGCACGAGCACAAATCTATAAAGAAATATGCCAGGCAACAAGAGAGGACAGCAGTTAATAAGCCCATGATCCAAACTTAAGGAACTTAGCGTCTGAAGAGAACACAATGCAAGTGAGAACGTGTTGGTGCCACCAATCTTTACCAATGTGTACATGGGCACTGAGAAAACAAAGAGGAGCGGGGAGGCAGAGGCAGTTACAAGCAACCTTCTCAAAATGTGTAAACTTTGCATTGAAAAAGAAAGTGGAATCAGAGTAAATGTAATTAGGGGAAAAGCAATTCAAGAAAACAGAATAAACTGGTAAGCTAATTTAGTCTCCCATTGTTTTCCTATTAGGTAGCTTCTGTACACTCATTTAAATGGAATGAAGCCCCAGAACATCAGATGGATGAAGACCTGATGTGCATATCAGAATTTAACCACTAAAACCCCAGAGTTTTCATCTTCAGTAATTTCTATGAACCCAACACCCCTTCAGCGGAGCTCTCCTTTCCTCCCACTTCTCTTCAGTGGCTCCGGCTGTTTTCCCATGAGTGTCTGGCAGCTGAGTAAATCAATTGCTTCTTACTCAACTTTAAATGCCTAAAGAGAGATTCTCAATGATCCTTCTGAATGGTCGGGGAACATTTCTCCCCACCCGCTATTAGTTCGTGGGAAGGCAGGGGATTAAGGGATAAGGTGGTATAAAGAAGTGACCCGTGTGGCTTAAGTTAGAAAGCCTCATGAATCAATCAGCTGCTCTTCATTTTCATTATGAAAGAGGCATCACTCATGGGGATGGCTGAATCACTGCCAAGGAAACAGCAGTATTATCAGTTGTTTCTGGCACCACTGACATGGACGAGGACGGATCCTGCAAGCTCCTTAATATGAACACAGAGTCTGAGCGAACCTAGAGGGAGAAGGGAAATCCCGCCATCTTCTCTGTCCTCAACAGGCAACTTGGTCACACTGGACTGAGAAGAGGGACAAGAATGACAAACCTGTGGGTGTGAACTGAATCCTGGTGTCATCCCCTCCTCTATAAATAACAACTCTCCCCTCTCCTCTCTTTAATCTAAAGGCATTAATCACCCACATTGTCTGTATGTGTGTGCATGCTAAGTCACTTCTGTTGTATCTGACTCTTTGTGACCCTGTGGACTGTAGCCCGTCAGGCTTCTCTGTCCATGGAATTCTCTAGGCAAGAATACTGCAGTAGGTAGCCATTCCCTTCTCCAGGGGATCTTTCCAAACCAGGTATCAAACCTAGGTCTCCTGCATTGCAGGTGGACTCTTTTATCATGTGAGCCACCAGGCCAATCTAAAGTCCTACCCATAAATCTCAGCTCTTCTCCGAGACCAAGTTTCTTTCTCCAACTTCTATTCACTATTATTTGTGGGGGAAGTACTAGTATTCTTGCCTTGAGAATTCCATGGATGTGGAGGAGCCTGGTGGACTACAGTTCATAGGATCACAAAGAGTCAGACACAACTTAGCGACTCACACACACACACACACACACACACACACACACACACACACAATTCTTATGTCACTTCAGTTTCTTAGAAGGCAAACAATTGTAGTGTCTATTTGTGAACCACTTGTTCCAGAATGAAACAGCAATGTAAACCTCTGTGGTGGTAAAAATGGTCAGCCAGGTTACATCACTCACCCTAATTTGGTAGAAATATCAAATTTCTTCAACCGTTCAGTCCAACAAATGAGACCTTTTTCCTGTCCTTCTAGAAGCGACAAAGTCAAACATAGCCACCAGTTTGCCCTCTTTCTTCTTTTTGGGAGAGAACTTAAGCCAGACATCCTAAAACAACTTTCTAAATTCCCATGCTGACACAGAACACCAGCGTTTTAATTCTAACGATACAAGATATACGAGAAATGGGGACAAAAATGAGAAATCACAAGCAAGACTGCCATGAAACTTTACTTCCATGCATTGGTGGAAGCAGAAAATTGCTTCAATCATTTGGATAGTAAGTTGGCAATCTATCAAGAGTCATTACTATGATTATACTGTGTGAAACAAGAATTTCACCTTTGGGTCTATATCCTAGGAGAATGATCCAGAAAGAGCTACAAACACAAAAGTTTTCACTATGACATTATTTATGATTTAACAAATGAAAGCGACTTAAATATCTAACACGTGGAAAATATTTAGATTCATGACAGTACAGCTACACTAGGGATCATTAAGGAAATAACCTTGAAAAATGATTGTGAAAATGACTGCATAGCAACGTGAAGAAATAGGTATGACATGTATCTCAGTTTGAAAAAGATCGGAAAAACTATTAAAACTGTGTGAAAGGTGAATATGTGAAAATAAAATAACCCAAAATGAAAAAAATGGTTGCATTAGAGTAGTAAAATTATGGCTGATATTTTGCCCTTTATTTTATAAGATCTGTAATAAATTATTTTCAATGAAAAATTATGCTTTTAAGAAAAGACTGCCAAAAGGAATCAAGTTCATTTATAATGGAACAAATTACAATTTTTGAACAGCATTATTAAGAATTTCAAATGTGTTTTAGAAGCAAACTTTTCATATAGCAATCATAAAACTTTTCCATTATGTTTTACATCAATGAGAATCTAGATTTACTTGTAAAATGCAATTCAGGACATCTCTGAAGCTAGAGTTACTTATAAAATTAATACATGGCAACATAGTTACCAAATGAGAGACTCCACATGTTTACGCCACTCCCTGTTTGGTAGGGATCTTAACTCATCTCGCTTTTTTTTTTTTCTTCCATGTTTATAGCAACTTTATCCACAATTGTTTCAAGTTGGAAAAAACTCAAATATCTATCTACTGGAGAATCAGCAGAAAAAAATGGTATGTCGATATAATGGAGCACTACTCAGCAATAAAGAGGAACAAAATCTTTTAAGAAAAATGATTTTATAGCCACCATGCTGTATGTTATATCCCCAAAACTTATTTATCTTATAACTAGAAGTCTGTATATTTTGACTGCCTTCACCTGTTTCTGCCAATCTCTTTCCTCACTTCTGACAACCACCAATCTGTTCTCTTTTAAGGCATCAAATTTCTACACAAAAGTGAAGCTCAAGCACCGGGAGAATCTAGTGGTACTCAGCACAAGAGGGTAAAATAATAAGCTATATTTTAAAATCTACCTCAACAATCAAAGATATTCCGAATCTTTTCCCCTCATAAAAAAATCTTTCCCACTCTTGTTTTGAATAATTTAGGCAGTATTTAGACAGGAAGAAGGTAACCTCTTAACTGACTACAATATTAAGGCGTAAAGAAGTATAATGGTATTGATAAATTTCCTTACAACTTCAAGCATGTTATTTCCAGCTCTTGAAGAAAAATTGTTGCTTACATTTCTGTCAGCTATTACCTTTATTAAAGATTCAGCTATATAAAGTAGAAGTATCTTCAAAATGTTTTTTTTTTTTGAAAAAAAAAAAAAAGGGATTATAGAGAGGTAAAGAGGAAAAAGGAACATTCACACCAAAGGACCTTTATTTTTGGGTATTTTCATTCACTCAACATTCAACAAATATTGACTTAGCATCTAGAGTGCCAGAAGTAGACAAAGACACAATAGAAAATGAGTAATTGAATGATTATAAATGCTATGAAAAAAGAGAAAAGCAGAAGAGAATTAAAGAGTTTAGGAGTATTGGGATGGGAATTACAATTCCAGTAGAGAAGTCTAAGTAGGCTTCATTAAGAAGGTGCCATAGAGCAAACATTTGAAAGCAGTGGAGAATTAACCACATAAATATCAGGGGAAAGGCATTCCAAGCATAGAAGTCAGCATGGTGCTGTGACTGAAGGCAGAGCATGGCTGAAATCAGCATGTAAGAGAAAAAATAGTAAAATGAGATGAGCAAGGTGTGAGTGGGAGGTAGGTCAGATCATACAGGGTTTTGAAGACCATTATGAAAACTGTAGCTTTCATTCTGAATGAGACGGGAAGTCACTATAGACTTCTGATTTATTTGAATATGAATTCTCTGGCTGTTGTGCTGAGAACAGAGATGTACTTGTAGCTCTGAATAGCTGGTAAGAAGTAGACAGATTCAAATTCTATGTTCTGAACATACAGCCAACAAGATTTCCAAAAGATTTCCAACAAGAGTAACAGACTAAGTATGCAAGAAAGGCATGATTGAAGGTGATTATTTCTTTTACCTAACAGTCAGAATAGGATTCTATCAACTGAAATGAGGGAGACTGGTTAGATCAAGTTTTGAGGGGCAGGTTCAGGAATTCAGCTCGGACATACCAATTTGGAGATGTCTATTAGATTCCCAGATGGAGATGGTATCAAAACATAAATTTGAGAGTGACCATATAGATGACACATAAAACTCATCAGGAGGTCAGACAAATGAAGGAACTCATCAGGAGTTCAGGAAGGAATGAATATAGAGAAGCTGGCATGGCCTGAACCACGATGCATCTCAATTTTAGAAGGCTGAGGAAAGAAGGAGCAACTAGCAAAGGAAACTGAGAAGGAGCTACAAGTAAGGTGAAAAGAAAATCATGATATAGTAGTATCTTAGGAGCCAGGTAGAGACAGAAGTACTGTTAGTGAGCCAATAGGAAAGAGAGGACCAAAAATGTCACATGTCAGCCAACATTAACAAACAGAGACATAAGTTATGATGAGGGACATATACCAAGAGTCAGGGCTCAGGGTGGCTTACTTGAGAAAAGAGATGCTTGTGGTAAGTTTAAGAGGCTTTTGTTCTTGTAACAGTATTGCTTTATGTATGTCAAAACACACACTGTTTTTCTTTTGGATGCAAGCAGCTCTGGCTATAAAATTTGCAGAGCCCAGTGTAAAGTGAAGTTGCAGGGCCCCTTTTCCAAATATTACCAAGAATTTCAAGATGGAGGCAGCAGAGCATTAAATCAAGTGCAGAGCCCATCAAAGAACAGAACCTTTTGCGATGGTGACTGCATGGGACACACACCCATGACAGAAGGCATCTGAACTATAGTAAATAGAAGTATTGCTGGTACAGCAGGCTTTCTGAGCTTCTCGTTTCAAAAAAGCACTTAACTGCTTACTAGAGAATGCAAGCAGAAAAAAAAAAAAAATGACACAAACATAAGGAGAATCTGTTAGAATGTAATTTACTTTTCTCCCCAACTTGCTTTCAAAGCTAAATCAGCATATATGGATCTGAAGTCATTATAGTATGACAGCAAAAAAGGGCAGAAGAGTCGTTAAATTTGATAGCACTAATAAAACTATGTGAAAAAAGGCAAAGAAAACAAGCTTACTTGTCATTGGTATGCAGACAATTTTTTTTTTTTTTAAAGAATCTCCATAGTGTTTTAAGAGTTTTGGTTAACATCCCTGAATGAACATTTAATATTTAAATTCATTTTGGTTCTACCCCATTGACATAAAAAATGATGCTTGAATCAGAAGACTAAGTATGAATGCTAAAACTAAGATAGGAATCCTCAAGCTTCTCACAGTAATAAAACAGTAGTCTTTCCTACATTTAAAAAATATGTGCATATATAAATGTATCCCTTCATCTAGCAAATATATTTAGTGTTTACTATTATGAGGCACGATCTTAGATCCTGAACTTATATTCTCTTTCTCCTTCAGCCTTGTTCTAAATATAATCAGAAAGAGAATGAGCAACACCTCCTGCTCTGTTGCATACTCCAAGTCACACTAAGTCATGGCCAGTTTGGAGGATTTTCCCTCCAGGAGTTTTCAAACACTCTTTAGTGAATTTTTATTCCAAGGTCTCTTTCCAGCTCAAAAGCTACATACTTGCTCTATGGAGCTTTTCCAATCTTCTCAAGTACAAACAGCCTTGATTCATCTGTATCTTCCTGGCTGTGTATACATACTCACATCACAGCGTTTTTGATATCTACTGTAGTCGCTTGTTTTTGAGCCTGTTTCTGTCCTTAGATGATGAAGTCTGTGACAGCAAAAACAGTCTTAGGAATTGACGCATGCTCAGCACCTAGCAAGGAATGTAGCAAACATCAGGTGCACCTTGGAAGTTTCCTGAACAAATAAATGAACTGTTCGATAAATGAAACTATCTCTCAGCTAAATATGACCACGGCAGTTCATTAGGAAAGGGCTGAATGAAAGGGAGAACCATACTGCTTGGTTTCACAGACCTCAACTTGCCTACCTCTGTTGTCCATTCTTCAATTTCACCACTAGGCAGAGATAATTATTAGGTTGCCTCGCCTTTCCCTCTTGGAGAAGGAAATGGCAACCCACTCCCGTGTTCTTGCCTGGAGAATCCCAGAGACAGAGGAGCCTGGTGGGCTGCCGTCTACGGGGTCGCACAGAGTTGGAGATGACTGAAGCGACTTAGCAGCCTTTCCCTCTAAACTTAGATATTCTATGGCCCTTTGGGGTGAGGTTCTCAATACCCATGTCAGGCTTGGGAAGCAAGTCAACTGCAGTCAGCTGAATGGGTAGGTAGGTGCAGACTCACTTACAGAACTGTTGCTTTTTAGGTCTTTCACAGTCTTAGTTTACAGACCTTAGATGGCTGTGCTTTTGATACCAAGGAAGTCAACACAGGTGGCAAAGGCTGAAGGGGAACTTGGGAAATAATCAATTTTAGAAAAAGACTGACTTTTCACATTAGGTAACATTATAACACAGCAAGACCTTGAAATTACAGGTTTTCAGGCAAAGAGTAGCAGGGAGAATAACATATTTAATAGGGAGTATAACCACACACACACACACACACACTCTAAATTTAAAGGTGGCATGTTTCTGTTTTAAACACAATGTTCAAATTTGTTATTTTAATGAGTAAACTTGCAAATATATCGTGGCAATTCAGTTTAAGGCCCAAATGTCCTGATTTTTATATAATGAGGTTTGAATATAGGAATGAAATTGAATTAAGCAAAGGACAGAGTAGCCCTGAAGGACTGGAAAAACTCATAAGATCTTGCACCTGAATCATACACTTTCAATTATTCTTGGTGATTTCCTTCTCTAAAATCAAGCATGCATTAGATTTTGCAGAAAGTGCATTAGAGCTCTGATAACTGCCCCTATATAACTTAATATATACATTGTTACGAAAATGAAGTGCAAATAGCAAAAACTGAATCTGCAGTTTTATCCAATCTTCAAGTATCTGACTGAAGTAATTTCATAACATTACAAATGAATGCTATATATATTATAGGTGCTTTCTAAGTAATTGCTGATTGAACAATAATCTCACACCTTTGAAAGTGAAGCTACATATAAAGGACTTCATTTCCCAAAAAACTTTTAAAATTATACTAAGTAGAAAAATTAAACTTTGTCAATATTTTATAGTAGTAATTTATTTCAACATTTAAGGGTATTAAACTTGTTCTTACATGAGAAAAAAAGATAATATGATTGTATTGTTTACCAAACAAAAACCTAAAAAGTTCAGAGCATGATTTCTGCTTAATGTAACAGGTTGATCCAAGATTATAAAGGGAAGCTAGTTCTGCTAGACAGTAAATAACAGATATTATTATGGTTTTATTTAATTAGCTAAAACAACTCATATAGCCTATGACAGTTTTAAACAAAATAAAAATAATCAAAACTATCAAGACCGATTCTCAGCAGTTATGGGAAATGAGACCAGCCACCATTTACTGAGCATTTACTGTGAACCAGGTGCCAAGCCAAACACTTTACCATCAAGGCACTTTGACTTATGATTATGATTTAACAGGTTGGCCTATGATGGGCTGTTAAAACATTGAACAAAGTATTTATTAGAATTATTGCTGAAAATCTATCAGTGTTCTAAGTCACTGGTTAAAACATCCAAGAAAGTATAGATATTTAATTAAGGGTTCAAAATATATTGATGTTTCATAATATCAGTTCCTGGGACATTTAAATAACAGAAGGAAAAGATGCCAATCCATGAGTCACGCATTTCCCTGTATAAGACAGACTGCTGAGCCAAGCCTTTGCTATGGGGGCTTTCTGCTTACTCATTGCCTAGGACTGCTACATTTTTCCAGAAGCATCAATCCTACTAGCTTCTTTTTCTGCTTTGTTTCTGATCTACAGAATGTTTGTTGTACTTTCGAGCCCAATTTTGCCATGTTTGATTTTTCTGTTTTTTACATTTTATCTGTAATTATTAGGCGTTTGAGCGGATGAGGTGCTTTGAAATATGACCTTACAGTATCATTCTAACTGAAGTCTCAGAGCCATCACCTAAATATTTAAATGTATATTTCTTCTGGATACAGTCATAAGCACAGAGCATTTAGGTATAAGAATAAGTGAAATATGTTATTGAAGTAGTGGCTGTGTCTTACTGCCCTCTGTATATTTAGCATCAATTTCAAAATATAAGTCATTCCGTGAATAGTGGAGGTAGATAGATAGATGGATGGATGGATGGATGGATGGATGGATGGATAGAAGGATGGATGATGAAGTGACTGGCACTGCCATTATCAAAGAACAGTTATGAAAAAGTGTCATTAAATCACTGATATACATGTAAAGTACTAGAGTATAAAAATATACTTGGGACTCAGAAAACTTTGAGAATATATGAGTTTCCATAAATCAACCTCTTTGTATCAGAGGTGACTGAATACATACATCTGAGATAAGTGAGTCTCTTACCATCTGTGACATTGAAAGTAGACTGGACCCAGGGTAAAGAGATATAAATATAAAATAATTCATATTTTATATTTTATACATTTGTGTTCTTTTACTTACAAACACTCAAATATTGCCTTTCAAGGTAATTAGATTCATGGTTAAACATATATAATTTGCCTATTACTCTTAAATAAGTTAATTAAAGGCAGTGTATGCACATTAGTGTTATGGGTTTGGCCTTTCCATGATAAGTTCTTTTATTATGAACAAGAAATAAATCACCTTCCAGTTTCTAAGCTCATATCTTATCCCATATAAATTCTCAAAAATATTGTTGTTTCAATGGCTTCATCCATTTTTTTGAGGAGTCTAAGTTTGCTTAAGGCACCAATAGGCTAAAAAATAAGTATAGGTTACGATATTAAACCTTAGAGCACTCAAACATAATGAATCTAAGGGAAAATACAAACTGCAGACACAGAGGAACTAATATTAAAAATATTCTATAAAATATAAGCTTAAGTCCTAGTTTAAAGAATAACTCCAACATCTGTTGCTTTACTTACTATGTGTCCCCTGCTAAGTGGTCATATATAGTGATGATTAGACAATATGCCCCAAAGCTGGGATTACAGGGCTGGTGTGTGTGTGCTGGGGACAGGTGGGGGTGGTAACTGAAACCAGGTCTACCTAAGACCATGTGCTAGGTTCAATAACTTTGTATATAGTCAGGTCCAACATAAGGTGTCTCAGAATAGAGAACAATACACCACTATCCAAGTGAGATGAGCCAAAGAAAGTTTTCAGTGAACTTGAATACATATACTGCTGAGGATATGGGTTAAATCATCAGATGCCTACCTATAATTATTTTCTCCAAATTCTTCAAATAAATCTTTGACATCAGATTTTGACCTTATTGGAAGCAACTTTTGAGTCATCTAACAGTTTTCTGCATGTAGTGACTCTACATACACCTAAGGTACTGAGACACAGGTTTGTTTTTCACTTTGTATATAATAATGCCACTGGAAATTTTAGTGTAAAATTTAAGTGCTAATTAAGTGTAACATCAGCACAGGTCGTTATTTGGGGCATCTGGAGAATGTGTATTTTTGTCTTGTCCATAATGTAACATATGGTGTCACTTTCTAAATAGATTTTTAAAAGACTTCTGTGCAATGACATTCAAGACTTGCATTTATGTGATCATATCTCCTGGAATAATTAACAAATCAGAGTAAATTTCTTTGTCTTTTACTTTAAAAAAATCCATCTAGTAATCTCTAGACATTCTAATTGAGCACGCAGAGATTATATCAAATTTATTCAACTTCTCTAAACAGTACTGTGTGATTGAAAATAAAGTAATTCAGCTCATATCTTATCCCACCTATAGAATGAGTGTGAGTTTGAAATCAAATACAAGGTCTCCCCTCTTTCTAAAGGAACATTTCAGAGAATAAAATATCTTGCCTAATATTAATATCAAACCACTCAAGGGTTGAATTTCATTGTTTTAACTAGGTAAGTCAAAAGGCAAGTGTTCTTTGAAGTTAAAAAGATTTTTTTAAACTTTATTATGACAATTAAAGACCTAAAACAGCAAGTCGGTAAAAAAAATTACAGAGTTTGTAATAATAAGAAAAACTAAATGCTAAATTTAATGCCTAGCATATCTGTAAAAAATTAATTTAAAAATTATTTTGTGTTATGTTTAAAGCTACACCATAATGTTATAATTGAAGGGAACTCTACAACCCATTAATGAAAAAAAATTAGTAATAAATGTGCACATGAACTGAAAACATGCATAAATTATAACCAAGGGACCAAAGTAAGGGGTTAGAGAAATGGATGATTAGGCAGACAACCAGAGATTTGCGACAGCAATGTGCAGTTCACAGCTGAGCTACAAACCTTGTTGGCAATGATTTCTCACAGCACAGAGAAGACACAGGAACTCCCAGGTGGAGAATGACAAACATAGGTTCTCCCTGCCTGCCAGGCCCATGTCTGTTTTTTGTACCAGTGTCCTTCTGCTGTGTTACAAACTGCCAGGCGTACACTAAGTAAATGTTAAGTATTTGCTAGAAGTGAAGGAAGGAGGAAGGAAAACTCAGATATGAGATCATATGCTTCTTATAAATAAGGGGACTGGACTGAATTATTTCTTGGGTTCCTTTCTGTCCTAACAATTGATAATTCTAAGTTGTGTATACACAAACACACACACACACACACACACACGATTTCCTTGATAAAAACCATACGAAGGCTGGGGGAAAAGATATCTCCAAATACCCAAGAAAGAAAAATCTTGCCTGAAACATAGAGCTACCACAGGTATATCCAAATGGATTTTGATTTTAAGAAAAGACTGAGGATGGAATACTGGCAAGGCTGAGGTTTTGCTACATTTGGACTATTCTATGTCTATAGCCAACAAAGTTCAGTAAGAAAAGTAAACGAATATTACATGTAGGTGTCACATCTTTAAATATTGTCTTGTTTGTACCAACACACAGCGATTCACTCTCCTTGTAATAATTTATAGCAATTAGAAACACTACTCTTGGCAGTTAGGAAAGAAGGTTACTTTTGACCAAATGTGACAGAATTTGTAGACAGGGCTTTTAAAGAGCTAACCAAGTTTAAATAAGGCCATTCATTAGAGTGGGCCTTAATCCAGTATAACAAGGGTCCTTATAAAAAGAGGGCATTTTGACCAGTTTTAAGACACAGATACCCACAAAGTGGACACCACGTAAAGACACAGAGAGAAGACACCCATCTACAACTCAAAGATGGGCCTCGGAAGAAACCCACCCTGCTTGCATCTTGACTTCAGACTTCTAGACTCTAGAAATATGAGAAAATAAATTTCTGATGTTTAAAACACCTATTTAGAAACTTTGTTATGGTGGACCTAGAAAACTAATACATCTCCACAAACTTCACTCTAAAATCTACTGCCTAAGTTATTTATCCTCGCATCTTCACCTCAGTTCTCAAAGTAAAATATGAAGCTTTCATCAAAACATTAATAATATATAATACTAAGAGAACTTGTAGTTTTGGATCATTGATAAATTTAGAAGGTAGACTATGATAAAACATGTTTCACAATCTAGAATCAACATGAACCTGTACAAAAGAAAAATCATTTCCTACCTCAAGATTTCAGCTTTAATCAAAATGGTAGTGCAGTCAAAAACACATTTTATTCCGTAACAAAATAATTGTATTAAAAGAGCTTTGTATTATTCCATTTAATCACTAATACCTGAATCCTCAAAATGGGTACATGAATAATCAATAGAAGACAAAGCTGAAGAAAGTAAGGAGACATTGATTTTTTAAATCAGTAATTTCAAATCTTCTATCTTTATTATTACATACTGTATCTTCCTTTTTATCTCAATCTTAGAGCTATTTCTATATTATATTCTCTTTTCAAGTACAAAGATAAAGTTTACCCAAATGGTAACTTGAATAACCTGATCACAAGCATTTGAAATAAAATAAATTTCAGGATCTTATCATTTTGCATTGAAGCAGCTTATAACATAGAGGACATCTTCCTTTAGAAGAAGCATATGTTAGTGTTTGTCATTTTTTAAAATGGGAACAGAGTTCTAACATCACAGCAAAATGTAAAGATTTAGAATAAGAACTTGTGTTGCATGTGAAGAGTAAAACAATATAACAAAACAAGGTGATATGCGATAATATGAGAAAATGGGTATGAAGAGATATAAAATAAATGAGAGGAAAGTTAATGAGGCAAACAATCTAAATAATTCAAGGACATAAGAGTCAATGTGTCACTTGATAATATTCAGTATATCTGCTTTTCGAAGTAAAAGTACAAATTTGCATAGAGATAGATATTTGAACAGAATAAAAATGCAACAAAGAATTTAAGATAAAAAAAGAAAGAAAGAAAGAAAACCCCACAAACCTGTAAAACAGTTTTAAACACAAAGGTCTTCATTTGCTTTCGGACTTATATCTATACTACTACAAGTCCTTATTTTTCTCCACTTTCATTTAATAAAACAAAATAGTTTGTAATTCTTTATGACTCTATAACTGCTGAATTTAAGATTAACTTAGAGTAAATATTTCCCCAATATAATATATATACAATTTAAAATCTATAAGGAATAGATAAATTTCATGATCAGCTAAGAATAATATTATGCTTTAGATACCTGCAACATTTGAAAAACTCTTCAGTTAAATATGAAGAGAAAACTTAATCTGAAACAAAAGGGAGCAAGGCATGCAATTCAATAAGATGCCTAAATACTAGTAATTAGAAACAGAGGAAGGAAAAAAAAATCCTGTCATAATTGGTTCCACTAACATATTTATTTTATTTGGAATATTTACTTCACAAAATAAAAATGAACAAAGAAAGGTACCCACTGTATGTGGTCAACTTACTTTACAATGATCATATTGGAGTTGTAAGGCTGGGACATCGCCTCCAATAGGCATTTGCTTCTTAAGCTCTTCATCTTTTATATTCAGCCATTTGATCAGTTCTTCTAAAGACGTCAGCAATCTGTTCCATTTCTCAGCACTGGCCTCCAAATGAGCCCTGTTGAGAGATAACACTGACCACATTTAGACATTTGAAATGCATCTGAAAAATTATATACCCTCTTTTGGCCTAACAATCTTGTATAACAAACTAATGCCCACATCTAAGAAAGAGACTGACACTTTATAAAAAGAATATATATTTCCTGTAAGAAATAGTTCTTTTGAATAAGCTAGACTAGTCAGGATGTGTTTGTAATATTTGTCAAAAGTTAAAACACACACCTCCATGTCACAAAGGCATCTATGAGGCTTTCAAGAAGAACGTCCATGACATAATGCAAAATTAAGCAAGTTTCAATAGTTTATGAATAGTGTATATGCACATTCAAATGTAACTTTTTTCATTTCTATCTATATAGGAAGAGAGGTATACAAGAAATTATATGTATATAAAATGTTTAGAAAGACACGTACCAGATGTAGTTACTACTGAGAGCAAAATAACCACTTAATTTTTATATATTTTGGTACTAATTGAGTATACGCAACAGACTTATGTGATTTTTCTTTCCAAAAAAGCTAATTTTGAGAGGGATTATTAATGTCTTAATTTCTCTCATAGTCAAATAAATTACTGAAAGCAGAATATCACAAATATTTATCTTAGAATATTGAAAAACAATAAGACATTACTTGGACAGAACACTATTTGGCTTTTGGATGAATGATATCCAGTGACATAAGTCCACTGTGAAAAGAAAATAATTGGTCAAAAACCACTGACTGCATTATTTATACTCTGAATCAAAGATAAGTTCTTTGTTTCAGTAAAAATGTCTGTCTTTAACACAAAGTACCTTCAGATTCTTAAATTATGAACTTATAATTAGGGAACTTTATTTAGGAAATACATTTTTATGTGATGAATATTTAAATAAGAGAAAAGCCTTTGAAAATAGACATGTAAACAAAAGACAAATTTGCAAGTTGCTCCTCTTAGAGCCTTGGAGAAAGCCCAGTTATACAGCCTCAAGCCCACATGGGTTTAAAAGGATGAATCAAAAGCAATTCAAAAGACTCAAGGAATCAGTGTTTCCTCATTCTTACGGCAGACAGACCATGAACGTGGACTTACAAGCTAAACTGCAAAATGGAATTACCTTGACTGTCCATGACCTTTCAGAATGAGAGAGGCAAGGCTAATGGAGACAGACATAAGCTTTGTTACATAACAGCTTCCAAAGACTAAAGATTTACGATAGATAAAGATGACTCATTTGGAGCAACTCCAGGTACATGAAACCTCTGTTGACCAGGCTTCACGTCCTTTCATACACTTTTACCATAACACTGGCTTATGATCCACACTTCCACAAAACTGCTGCTTTACTGAATGGTATGAAACAAATCAACCAAGCACAACTACTGTCTCTCAGACTGATCAGTGATTTCCTTTTTGGGAAAGGAAATCCGAACCTTTGTCTCAAAGCTAATAATAGCTTGCTCTAGAAAACCGCAAATATTTCCCCAATGATCACATTAGGTGATCTCAGCAGTGGATATTCAACAATATCATAAGTCTTGTTTAAAAGTTCATAATGTTTTCAGAAGAACAACTACGTATCTCTGATTTCTAGTTCATCTCTAATCCCTAAAACAATGGCCACAGTCTAGCAGCCAATATTCTTGGCTAAAAGAAAAAAAAATGGTAGTTCTGTATATCTCTAAAACACCAAGAACCTGCATTCAGTCAAACACAAAAGACCAACTGTCCTGCAATCTATTTATAGTTCCATTGTCAGCTGGTTAATATAAAACAAACTCTTCAAACAACAAACTTCTATGTCTTATAAAACCAAGATATGAAATATTTTTTTAAAAAATTATAAATACAGAAAGAAGTTTGAGGTATCTTATAATTTAAATTTTTATTGTATTCTCTTGTATTTAAAGTCTTTTCTGTTCATTCTACAGGTGTAAGATTGACCTCACATTACAAACTTGTGCTGTAATGAGATCCCAGTTCTGTTTGAGGACCAACTTTCCTGTGTTCATATTGATTAATTTTAG
Organism: Budorcas taxicolor; assembly: GCF_023091745.1. Lineage (NCBI taxonomy): Eukaryota > Metazoa > Chordata > Mammalia > Artiodactyla > Bovidae > Budorcas > Budorcas taxicolor. Next base: position 73,260,305 of record NC_068918.1, on the reverse strand, counting down.
GCCAAATATGTAATTATCTATCCCTGATAAATAATAATTTTACCTGGCATAGAACAGAACTAAATAATTTCAATTATAAAAGTGAAAGTCGCTCAGTCATATCCAACACTTTGCAACCCCATGGACTATACAGTCCATGGAATTCTCTAGACCAGAATACTGGAGTGGGTAGCATTTCCCTTCTCCAGGAGATCTTCCCAACCGAGGGATCGAACCCAAGTGTCCCACATTGCAGGTGGATTCTTTACCAGCTGAGCTACAAGGTAAGCCAAAGAATACTAGAGTGGGTAGCTATCCCTTCTCCAGCAAATCTTCCCTACCCAAGAATCAAACCAGGGTCTCCTGGATTGCAGGCAGATTCTTTAGCAACTGAGCTATCAGGGAAGATATTAACTGAAAATTCTCTCTGCCAATTACAAAGCATTTTGTCAAGTATATTTGACCATTGATGCAATTTCTTTCCAAATATTTTTAAGTCCCCCAAATAAATAGATAAATAAATAACCCCTAGAAATCAGAAGTCCTTAGTCAATCAATAAATGCTTGAGTGTCTTGAGTGTCTTTGTGTGCAAAACACTTATGCACACACCCTGACCTCTTATTTTAGATTATTTGATCCTGCATCTTCAATGTCTATAGTTTAACGCTTTAATCAATCACCAAACCAGACATTACAGTCCTTTGAAAGCCAGTTACATATTCATTGTATTGAAGAGCATGCAAAAGTCTTTTTCAGTGCAATTAACTTTTTGACTGCACAGGGATAATGAAATTGATCACTGAAATCTATGGCATACGGGACCTGAATAATTCTTTATAAAGATGAAGGAAATATATTTTTAAGAGAGATACTGAAGTAACTTTGAAATAAATAAAGATAACACTCATGTATGTGCTTCTCAGAATCTTTCCTTTTCCATAATAAAAAACAAGCTGATCTGACAGAATCCTTGCCTGGAAAATCTGTTCTGGTTATTTTCTGATAGATTATAAATATGTGTTTAGTGGATTACTACCATATGTCCAAATAAATGTATGCTTCTGTAGTAGCCTTCAGTGTCCTAGTTTCAATTTAATTCTTTCATCTTTCAAGATGAAAGCCTTTTCTTGGGCACTGGGTTGAATGGTTTACAAAAAGAAACCTTACATTTGTGTTTGGTGTAGCTGTACTTCTTTAATTTTCCTTTAAACATTCTGAAGCTTGTATTTTCCCAAGACTACAGATAGCCAATCATCAATCATGCTTTCAGAAGCATCACTTAAAACATTTCTTGACCCCACACATATCTGCGGGCACTCACATTTTGGATAATAGAATTATTATACCCTCACCTGCTTCAGTTCATTCTTTGGGTCCCTAACATGTGCAAAGCAACAGATTCTTTCACTGTGCTATTAACTCAAAGTAATGTCTACTACAGAAAATGCTTTACAAACGTTACTTCTTTTAGACTGAATCACTTCTTTTGCAACTTTGTAAACAATTTAAAGTGATCAGTTATTTTTAAAACTATAATATGAAAACATTTTAGAAGATAAATAATCATTAAAAAGACACCTCATCGTTTAAATATAGTAGAAAAGGAACTATGGATAAAACTATGCATTAATATATATTCTAAACCCAAAAAATGACTTATTATGTTTCTTAAAGAGGTATTTATTCCTTTTCCCAACATACAGATGCAAAAAGAGGAAAAAAAAAATAGAGTAAACAGTATAAGAGGGACATCTATTTAAAGAAATATAGTTTTCCTTTTTTTTTTTTTTCAATAAAAGCAAACATCTATGGAGCACTTCGGAGAAGGCAATGGCACCCCACTCCAGTCCTCTTGCCTGGGAAATCCCATGGATGAAGGAGCCTGGAAAGCTGCAGTCCATGGGGTCGCAATGAGTCAGCTACGACTGAGCAACTTCACTTTCACTTTTCACTTTCATGCATTGGAGAAGGAAATGGCAACCCACTCCAATGTTCTTGCCTGGAGAATCCCAGGGACGGGGAAGCCTGGTGGGCTGCCGTCTCTGGGGTCGCAGAGTTGGACACGACTGAAGCGACTTAGCAGCAGCAGCAGCAGCAGCATGGAGCACTTGCTCTGATATTAGGCACTACACTGTTACAGAAATATAAAGTTCTAGGGTCAAGTTAGGAGAAACAGAAGTAAACCAAATACACTCTGAGATAGGAAACCTCCTAAGAACTCTCTGCGGCAACTACAGCTCAGAGAAGAAAGAAATTTGCTCAAGAAGCTGTGGTGAGAATTTGGAATATTCATACTTAATTCTAAGCCCCTTATACTACGTGGCTCTCATCATGGAGAACACTCAAGAGGGCAGATAGAAACTGCCCAGATATGTATGTAGACAAGGATGATACATTTAGAAAGTAGTAAGTCTGCCAAAGAAATTGAGATTCAGCTTAAGAGGAGAAAAGGTATACCACCCCTTATTGTGTAAGAAAGGAATCGTGCTTGTGTTTGTGCTCACTTGCTCAGCCGTGTCCGACTCTTTGCGACCCATGGACTATAGCCCACCAGGGTCCTCTGTCCATGGGATTCTCCAGGCAAGAGTACTGGAGTGGGTTGTCATTTCCTACTTCAAGGGACCTTCTGAACCCAGGAATCGAACCCATGTATCTCAGGTCTTCTGCACTGGCAGATGGATTCTTTACCACTGGTCACCAGGGAATGCACAGAATTAAATATCCACTTTGGCATTCTTACTGCACAGAAACTTTTATTTCATGGTAAATCCCATAGATTATAAATTGAGTTATAATGAAAAAGAAAAAAAAAAAAAACCTTCATTAGTGCAAAAATCACCAGTAACTTTAAATGTGAGTTATTCCAGCTCCCAGAGAAGAAATTAAGACTGACTACAAGAAAAAAATGGAGTTCTCAGAATTCAGACTGTTCTGAGAAGAACACCAAAGCTGTGCTTCCAACATTACAGCCACCAGCAACATGTGACTATTTCAGTTTGAAGCTTCAGGGGGACTTCCTTGGTGACCCAGTGGCTAAGACTCTGAGCTCCCAGCACAGGGGGCCCAGGCTCGATCCCTGATCAGGGAACTAGATCCCATATGCTGCAACTAAGAATTCTCATGCTGCAACTAAACATCCTGCCTGTTGCCACTAAAAAAAGAAAGAAAGAAAAGAAAAAAAACTCCATGTGCCACAATTAAGACTCAATGCTGTCAAGGAGTCAAATAAGTATTAAATCTTAAGGTAACTAAAATAAGTAAAATGGGGAATTCGGTTCACCAGTTGCACTTGCCACATTTCAACTGTTCAACTTTCCACGTACGGCTAATGGCTACTGTAGAGAACATGTCCATCACTGCAGAAAGTTTTACAGAAAAGCACTCAGCCAGAGGCAAAAATAAAGAAAGCTGCAGAATCTTCTTCTATGAGATTTGAGAGAAGAAAATTTTAATAGTTTTACAACATGGCTAGCAAAATCAACTTGCTTAAGTTAAAAGCGGTGTCGATGCCATTGTAAAAGTGTGGTAACATAAGATGTAATGATGATGTTAAAGGTTAATCTTCTCTAAGGGCTTTTGAAAAGGTGCTCTGAATCTTTAGGAGGCTCATAAAGGGAAGGGAAGATAGAATTTTATCTTTGAACTCTGTTTTCACTAGATTTGACAATTTCACTGGCCTTTGAAACCATATGTTAATAAGGATCCATATTAAACATCATTAAGCTGATAAGTGAGCATTTAATTAACATAATTCTAAATGACACAAATGTAACATAAAAGTTTAAGCCGTGGTATTCACATTACTGAATTTATTAGTAATTTCTAATTCACATTTTTTCCAGGAGGTAAAATATTGAATACACTATCAAAGTTCTTAACCACCTATCTTCTAGCTCAAGTTTCAAGTTACTAGCTATCTTTATATCCATCTAAGTGGAATATATACTTGTAAGCATCGTTTTTTGATTGCAAAAGAATAGTTGGCAAATTAGATGTCACTATTTTAAAGGTGTAGCTGAAGTTATCTGCAAAGACTTGAAAATAATATTTAAGATATTAACCCAAGGCGTTGAGCCACATATAATTCCATAGTTCTAATGACCACATTGTGGTCAAAGGAGATAATATCAAGCATTTCTTATAAGCATGTGGAATGTTCAAAAAATATTGACTGTCATTATGATCTTTGACAGATATTCTCTTTTCTAAAAATGATGATAAATTGCAGCAAATACTCTCTGCCATGACAATATTGACTTCAGCACAATTACAGCACAATTTGAAAAAAGAATGTACAGAAAGGACATCTATCTGATAGTCTTATTTTCAGAAAAGAATGAAGCAAGGCTGCATGTCACGAAGGAGATTTGGAGAGGTTTAAAAGAGGAATCAAAATGTTCAAAAGTTAGAGATAGTGGTGAATACGATAGAAAATCATTCAGAATCACAATACCAATTCTAAGTAACAACTGTCAAATTATAGTTGAAGAAATTTTACCATTTTTCACTTTCCATTGCAACACTAGGGAGTCCAGAATTTAGATGAGAGGATAGGGAAGGTGTAGTCGACAGAGCAGCAGAGGCTGGGAAAGCAGACAGGAAGTTCAGGGAGGACAGGGATTTCAAAGTCCTGACATTACTGAAATGGCTTATAATGAAATCCAAGCTCAGTAGAAGGGGTTGATGAAGTCTGAAAAGAGGAAAGTTTTTAGCAACTAAAGATAAGGAGAAATATAGACAAGTTGAGGAAGAAGAAGGAAAAATTTTTAAAAAGCTAGGAATTCCACAGTTGAAAATATTATTGGATGTGCATTTTTAAACAATCTAGTTGGAGTATTGTAGATTCATTATATATACAGAATAAAATGATAAAGTTGGAGGACAGTATATGGTAGGATGGTCCTGGTGTATAAGAAGCTAATGGAGGAAGGTCCTCTTCATAAAATCCATAACTGTCATGTGAAAGACAGTTGTTTTACTGATGATGTCCTAAACAATCTTGATTTGCTACAACAGAGGGCTCTTCTCCAACTAACACGGTAAAATCAACGGCACTCAGATGCTCACTGCCTGATGGGATGTAATAAAATAAAATGTGTGTTTTGAAAACAATTTGCCCTTCCTCTCTTAAGACTGATCATCCCAGGGATGCCAAGATAACATGGGGTGTTAACTGAGTCCCAGGCATGGCCAGATCTATGGGGCTTCGAAACAAAATGGGAATAAAAGCATTTACAGATAGAGTAAAAAGAAACTGAGAACTCAAAATATAGCAAGTTATCAAGAGAGATATCAACACCAAGGATGACAGTTAAAGAAAGGATGGAGAATAAAAAGGAAGTCAGATGCTCAAATCAGTGAGTGAAGTAGAAGTGTGCCCTTCAGATCAGGAAGAAGCAGGAATGGCTGTATTGATTTCTAAGGACAAGTTGTTGAGAGGTGCAAAAGCAATGCTTAAGAAACCAATGAGGCTGCCAACCTTCTCTCTTAGCCCTGGGCAGCAGGACTCTTGTTCAGCCAGTGTCTGCTGGTGCCATATTGAGAGTTTATGACCAGCATTCTAATTGTTTGCTGTCCACAGTAGTAGTTATATATTAGATTCTTCTTGCTGACTGCCAGGTGAGGAAAATTGGAAAACTGAACTCTAATAGAGTGTTTTAAGTAAAGCAGGGAATTAAGGGGACAACACTCAACTTTGGAGAAAAGTGATGGGAGAGTTTACAGAAATATTTAAAACAGAGGAGAATTTGTTCACAACAGAGGCCAGTGCAAGGGTAGATGATACTTTAAAAGAAATGAGAATCAAGAACACAGAAACAGAAATTCAAAGTGCACTCAGCACACATTATTTTCAGTAAGGACTGAAGCAGGCAGCTGGTTAGGGGGTGGGGGGGATGTAGATTACTCTACACTTTTGTTAATGAGAACACCTGCCCACCCCAACTCTTTGGGAAGGGATTTTCTCACTAACTTACGTCTAGTCAAGGCTGTGGTTTTTCCAGTAGTCATGTATGGATGTGTGAGTTGGACTGTGAAGAAGGCTGAACGCCAAAGAATTGATGCTTTTGAACTGTGGTGTTGGAGAAGACTCTTGAGAGTCCCTTGGACTGCAAGGAGATCCAACCAGTCCATTCTGAAGGAGATCAGCCCTGGGATTTCTTTGGAAGGAATGATGCTAAAGCTGAAGCTCTAGTACTTCGGCCACCTCATGCGAAGAGCTGGCTCATTGGAAAAGACTCTGATGCTGGGGGGGATTGGGGCAGGAGGAGAAGGGGACGACAGAGGATGAGACGGCTGGATGGCATCACTGACTCGATGGACATGAATCAGAGTGAACTCCGGGAGTTGGTGATGGACAGGGAGGCCTGGCGTGCTGCGATTCATGGGGTTGCAAAGAGTCGGACACGACTGAGCAACTGAACTGAACTGAACTGAAGCACACTTCTGGCCACTTCTCCGTCCCTGTAGAGGGAGAGTGAGGAATCTAATTTGTAGATTTGGGGAATAACCAGATATACTTAGGTCAGCCCAATGATCCCTTTTGAGAACAAACCTCCAGAGACTGAGTTCTTTTTTATCCTTCCATGTAGGGTTTCCCACATGGGAGACCATACTGTCCAGTAACTGCTGATGATTCTGCCTGCTTCTGGAGTTCAGTTAACAGTGTCATTTAGCTCTCACTCTAAGCTACCTCTTTCAGCCTGGCTTCTATCAGTAATTAACATGACACTGCTGTTCTCACTTGTTATTACTTTTGTTTACTTTTTCTTGCAGCCAGGATGTTAGTTCTCCGAAATTCCTAATATTAGTGACCGAGAAAAAAGATGGGGTAGAAAGAACTTCTATGTCTTTTGAACTAATTAGTTTCAAACATAATGGTAATCAATGAGAATAATAATAATGAAAAAAGTAAGTGAAAGTGTTAATCACTCAGTCATGTCCAACTCTTTGCAACCCCATAGACTGTAGCCTGCCAGGCTCCTCTGATCATGGGATTTTCCAGGCAAGAATACTGGAGTAGGTAGCCTTTCCCTTCTCCAGGGGATCTTCCAGACCCAGGGCTCAAACCTGGGTGTCCTGAATTGCAGGCAGAGTCTACTATCTGAGCCACTCACGGAATAGTTAACAATTATTCAGTGCTTATCATGTGTTTTAGGCACTTTATAAAGGCTAATTAAATCAATTATTCATGATGACTCTATACTGAAGTTAATCTTCATATCCCTATTTTGCACAGGAGGAAATACACATGGGGTTACTAACCTCCTCCACAGTGTCACAGCTGCCAAAGACAAAACCAGTGTTTAAATCTAGGTGGTCTAGCTCCAGAGTATTAACGCATCCTGTACTTCTCTCTGAGGTGTGCTTCTTATATGAGGGCCCGTTACTAAGAATAATGAACCATTTTATCTCTTTTTTATTGAGATATAATTGACATATAATATTAGTGTCAGATGTACAACATAATGATTCAATATTTTTATTTATTGCATGCCATTGTCATGATAAAATACTATATTTCCTGTTTTCTACATTATATCCTTGAAACTTATCTATTTTATACCTTAATTCTCTTTACTATCTTTACTACCTTAATTCTCTTTATCCCCACTTCCCTCTGATAATCACCAGTTACTTCTCAGTAGTGAGTCTGTTTCTATTTTGTTATATCTATCCGAATTGTTTACTTTTTCAGATTCCACATGTAAGTGAAAACATACAGTATTTGTCAGTATATGTCTTTGTCCTATTTAAATAAGCATAATACCCTTCAGGTTATATATATATATATATGGTGGTGGTGGTTTAGTTGCTAAGTCATGTCCGACTCTTGCGACCCCACGGACTATAGCCTGCCAGGCTCCTCTGTCGATGGCATTCTCCAGGCAAGCATACTGGAGTAGGTTGCCATTTCCTTCTCCAGGAGATCTTCCCAACCCAGGGATCAAACCTGGGTTTCCTGCACGGCAGGCAGATTCTTTACCGACTGAGCTATGAGGGACGCTATATATATATATGTTATATATGTCAGCTCATATACATGTATATTCCACAATATGTGTGTATATAGTGACTCAGCAGTAAAGAATCCACCTGCAATGCAGGAGCCACAGGAGACATAGGTTCAGTCTCTGGGTTGGGAAGATCTCCTGGAGAAGGGCATGATAACTCCCTCCAATATTCTTGCCTGGAGAATTCCCATGGACAGAGGAGCTTGGTGGGCTACAGTCCACAGGGCTGCAAAGAGTTTGTGCATGATTGAAGTGACTTAGTGCGCACGCGTGCACACACACACACACACAGTGGAATGTTACTCAGCCCTAAAAAAGAATGAAATTTTACCACTTGTGACCACACAGATGGACCTTCCCAGAAGGCGCTCCTGGTCAATCTGCCTGACAATGCAGGAGAAGCAAGAGACGTGGGTTTGATCCTGGGTTGGGAAGATCCCCTAGATTAGGAAATGACACAACACCCCATGCTAGTATTCTTGCCTGGAAAATTCCATAGATAAAGGAGCCTGATGGGCCACAGTCCTTTAGCTACTCTTTACAGGGCTGCAAAGAGTCAGACACAACTGAGCGACTGAGCACGCACACACACATACAGTTAGATGAATATTTATAAAAATATTCTTTTGTATGTGTATGAAGTGAAGTGAAGTCACTCAGTTGTGTCTGACTCTTTGCGACCCCATGGACTGTAGCCCTCCAGGCTTCTCAGTCCATGGGATTTTCCAGGCATGAATACTGGAGTGGGTTGCCATTTCCTTCTCCAGGGGATCTTCCCAACCCAGGGATTGAACCCAGGTCTCCTGCATTGTAGGCAGAGGCTTTACCATCTGAGATACCAGGGAAGCCCATACATACATATATATATATATATATATATATATATATATATATATATATATATAAGCTTCTTTATGCATTTAACAGTTGATGAACATGTAGGCTGTTTCCTATATCATGGCTATTGTAAAAAATGCTCCTATGAACAATGGAGTGCATATATCTTTTTGAAGTGGTGTTTTCACTTTCTTTGGCTCTATAGCTAAAGTGACTGTAATCAAAATAGTATGGCACTGTCACAAGAACAGAAACATATATCAGTGGAACAGAATAGCCAGAAATAAGCCCATGCACAGAAGATCAATTAATCCACAACAAAAGAGGCAAGACTATACAGTGGGGAAAAGACAGTCTCTTCAATAAGTAGTGTTGGGAAAACTGGACACCACCCAGGAAAAATGAAACTAGACCAGTTTCTCACACTGTATCTAAAAATAAACTCAAAATGGATGAAAGATTTACAGGTAAGACCTGAAACCATAAAACTTCTAGAAGAAAACATCTGTGCAGTATATTCTTTGTTGGTCTTAACAATATATTTTTCAGGTGATTTGTTGCTTTAGGCAAAGGCAACAAAAGCAAAATTGAATGACTGGGATCTCATCAAACTAAAAAGTTTTTGCACAGAGAAGGAATCCATCAACAAAATGGAAGAAGATATTTGCTACTATGTCCCATAAAGGGTTAATATCCAAAATAGATATAGAACTCACATAATTCAGTATAAAAACAGTCCAATTTTTAAATGGGCAGAGAAGCTGAATAGGCATTTTTTTTCCAAAGAAGGCATACAGATGTCCAACAGGCACATGAAATATATTCCACATCACTAATCATCAGGAAAATGCAAATGAAAATCACAATGAGATATCACTTCACACCTGTCAGAATGGCCATAGTCAAAAACAAATAAATAACAAGTGCTGCTGAGGACATGAAGAAGAAGGAATCCTTATCCACTGTTGGTGGGAATGTATATAGGTATAGCCACTATGGGAACAGTATATCAATACTTCAAAAAATTAAAAATAGAACTACCATAGGATCCAGCAATTCCACTCTTGTATTTATCTGACAAGGTCTCTTAGCAGCTCTCCTTGTCTTTAGAACTTTGCTTACCTAATAATGCATCCTCCATAGTTGTGTGAGAGGGAACTTTCCAAAGCTTATTTTTCAAACTTTATAAGCAGTGGAATGGAGCACACTACACACAGGTGTTCCAAGATTCTGTCTTACCTCTTCACCCTTTTCTCTAGTCACAATCATTCCTCTCTACATCTTCAGTAAACTCTATTCTCACTCCAGATTGAACTTCTTAACTGTTCGGTGAAAACACAGTGCTATTTCCAGCCTCCTATTTAGATGTCTTTCTCTAGTCTTCAACCAGTCCATCTGGGGAGAGCTATACATCTTTCAAGGCTCAGCTTAACCATCACCTCTTTTTTGAAGCCTTTGATAGTCATCTGCAACGAAAGTAACCACCTCCTCCTTTGGACCCCCTTTATCCTGAATAGAACTGTGAAAACTCTATGAGTAGGGGCCATAACTTAGTTATGATTTGCAATGCCTCAAACTTAGAAGTAAGTTCTCATTAAATGCTTGAATCTCCAGAGATAGGTAATGAGGTTGAAAATTATTTTAATTCACTATCACATTAATAACACATTTTACTGGAATGTATGATTTGTCTTGATGCAGAAGTCCACTGACAAAAGCTTATTCTCCCATCTTCTAAAAATAACATCATTGATTAGATAATATTCCAACAATAATTTATGAATTCTTCCTTTCCAGGTTAGAAAAAAAAAAATGTGACTTGACAGGCTTAGTCAATAAAGGCCATGAAGAGTCAAAAGAAGGTTTTTTGTCTTCACTAAATTCTCCTTTCTGAAGAACTCATCCTCCAAACTCTCAAAATTTCAGCACCACATGCACAATCTTCACCAGGGCCATCCCTGTGGCTTTCAGCTTGTTAGGCTTGTTGGTTTTTCTAGAACCTCAGTGAACATTTTTCACTGTGTTTAACACTTTAAATATTTTTATTTATTTATATTTATGGAGAACAGAAAAGGGAAAACCAATGGGATCTGGCTAGTTGAAAATTCAATTTTTAGCAAGCACAAGTATATTCTCTCAGTGTATAACACTCCCTAATTTTCCTCTCTTACTGGAAAAGAGCAGTAGGTGGATAAAGTCCAACAGGATCTTTACACAGAGGCTTCCACAATCATGCTACATTACCTCCTTCATTAAGTGTAAAAAGAAATACAAATCTCCCTTCATGAGTCTTGAAGAATAAAAAACCTTTCGGGATTTCTCTTCCTCAGAAAGAAAATTTTAATTAAAAAACATTTCATTCATGATAAACAGCCACTGAAAGATTTCTGCCCTATATGAAGTAGTCTATGAAATGTAGAAACCAGTTGAAGCAGATTCCCTGAGCCCCTTTATGTAAGAAAAAATAAAACCGCATGCTACAAAACTTAATATAGATTAAGGAACAATCAGATTACCACATTCAATCTTCACAGTAGTCATGTAGGCTAAATATTTATATTTTCACATTTAAATGAGAAAACCAAGGCTCAGAGAGACTAAGTGACTTGCCCAAGATCAGTAAGTAAATAGTAAAGTCAAATCCAAGATTATTTGGCTGAAGGTTGTACGTTTTTCAAGACATCATACTGTTTCTGAACTTTAAAATTAAAGAAACCAACCCAGGTGCAAGATCCAGGTCTTTATACCAACATTCATCTTTTGTACCTTTGCTCAATAACATATTCTCAGTCACTTTCCACTAAACTCATATCTAGTTAGGTATTATCCACCATTCAGTAAACGTAATTCTAAAATGTTATTAACTCCCAATAATATCAATAGTTGTCACAAAGGTCATTTTTCAAGGTCCTTTCTTAGTCAACATTCTGGTTGTCAAATTCATCCTTATTTAATTTAGAAAGTGAAAGTCACTCAGTCTTGTTGGACTTTTTGCGACCCCTCGACTATACAGTCCAAGGAATTCTCCAGGCCAGAACACTGGAGCGGGTAGCGTTTCCCTTCTCCAGGGGATCTTCCCAACCCAGGGATCGAACCCAGATTTCCCCTTTCTCCAAAAGGAGATATGTCATCACTTTTCCATTTTAGTATCAAGTGACATGTAATTTCTAAAACTTCACCTTCAAACTGGACATACAAATAGCACGATGAAGCAAAACACATTCATAGCCAAAAGTCAAAAAGATCTAGATTCAAATCCTGGTATGAAACTAGTTAGCTCAAAAACTTGTCAAGTACTTTATATTCAGTAAGCCTCAGATACCTCATGTAAGAAAGGATTTTACTATGCACTTTACAATGACTTTTTTGAATACTAAATAAAGCAATATTTGTAAAGATTCTAACACACTACTTGGTCAAGGTAAACTGTCAACAACTAGCAGGTACTGGTAACATCGTCAGCATTATTAAGTTTAAAATGTGACCTCTTGTTCTCTTCCTGATATGCAAAAATCAGGAAAATCCTGCCCCCTGTTATTTTTGCCACTGACGTCACTGACCGGATGCTGGCAGATTTCGCTTTTAAGTCATTCCATCTTTGGTTCATATCATCCAGTCGATGCTGAAGCATAGTTGCCTCTTCGGAATTTCCCAAAGCTTTTACCATCTTCTGCCTGTTTCCATCAATGCTTTTAAATATGTCATTGTGGGCATCAATTTCCGCCTGGATGTCCTGAACAGAAAAAGGCAATGAGGTAATACAAATATTAGATATTAATGTCTACACTACTTGGGACTGCTGTATAGAGCTGTATTCTTTTATACTCCACAGATGAGCTTTTTAAAAGTAAAATAGCTAATTTTACCTTATATGATAACAAATTGATGTGTTTTCACAATTTCTACACCGAAAATAATAGTCTTTAAGTCTTTAAGGCACGGATTACCCCATTCTTAAAAATACAACGTATTAAAATCTACATTTCAAGTACCAACTTTGAAATTTTGTACAATTGTGATGGCCAAATCACTCAACTTTGCCTAATACCCAAACAAATTTCTTCTCCCCTTTTTACACAGACAAAATTTCCCTCAAAATATGAAGTTTTACAGAGGTCACTATGATATTACATAATTTAAAAATTTTTGTTACATTTAGACAAACTTACTAATAGTTCATTCTTCCAATCCAATAAAATTCATTTCTAAATTTAAAAAGGCATTTCACAAAAATGTTTTCAAGGACCTAAGCTGCTCCATTTTGTTAACAGAAAAACTCCATTTTGTAAGGTTCCAGGAAAAGAGCCTTTGAATATTCAAGAGCTTTTGGAAATCCCCTGACCTCACCCCACCACCCTCGAGCCAATCAAACCCCAGACCAAAATCTCCTGACTTAACGTGGTCTACCTAGGTAATGGGAACCAATCAGAACCCGAGGCCAGCCCAGGAAATGGCAACCAATCAGAACCCGGGGCCAGCCCGGGAAAATAAGAACCAATCAGAAACCAACACCTAACCCTTCCCACAGAAGGTAACCAATTAGATGTCTCCCAACCCAGAAAATCCCATTTTTCAAATTTCTCTCGCAAGAATACCCTATAAAAGCAATGTAACCCAGAACTCGGGGCTCCTCCCTATAGCCGCTGGGTCGGTATCGGGTGGGAGCCCCAGCTCGAGCTTGGTAATAAAAACTCTCTTGCTTTTGCATCGGATAGCGGCTCCCTGGTGGTCACTGGGAGATTTCGCGACTTGGGCACAACAGTTTATCCTATTAAGAAATAAAAAACAATGACAAAATAGTATTTCTCCTATTCAAAAGGAAAATATTTGGTTCACTTTTGTAAGGTAAATCTGAGTATAGTTTAAGTAAAATAAGAATTATTTTATGGCCGACAGGAGCTACCCCACATCCGAGGTCAGGGGCGGCGGCCAAGAGTGCCAGGCTGCGACAGTGCAGGAGCAGCCAAGAGGAGCTACGCCACATCCAAGGCCAGGGGCGGTGGCCGGGAGGAGCAACCCCACATCCAAGGAGCAGGGGCTGCGCAGGCACAGGCGGGCCTAGAGGAGCTATTCCACGTTCAAGGTCAGGAGGAGCGGACGTGAGGAGAAACCCATTGTGCAAGGGAAGGAGCAGCGACTGCACTTTGCTGGGGCAGCTGTGAAGAGATACCCCACGTCCAAGGTAAGAGAAACCCAAGTAAGACAGTAGGTGTTGCAAGAGGCCATCAGAGGGCAGACACACTGAAACCATACTCACAGAAAACTAGTCAATCTAATCACACTAGGACCACAGCCTTGTCTAACTCAATGAAACTAAGCCATGCTGTATGGGGCCACCCAAGACGGGCGGGTCATGGTGGAGAGGTCTGACAGAATGTGGTCCACTGGAGAAGGCAATGGCAAACCACTTCAGTATTTTTGCCTTGAGAACCCCATGAACAGTATGAAAAGGCAAAATGATAGGATACTGAAAGAGGAACTCCCCAGGTCAGTAGGTGCCCAATATGCTACTGGAGATTAGTGGAGAAATAACTCCAGAAAGAATGAAGGGATGGAGCCAAAGCAAAAACAATACCCAGTTGTGGATGTGACTGGTGATAGAAGCAAGATCCGATGCTGTAAACAGCAATACTGCATAGGAACCTGGAATGTCAGGTCCATGAATCAAGGCAAATTGGAAGTGGTCAAACAAGAGATGGCAAGAGTGAACATCGACGTTCTAGGAATCAGCAAACTAAAATGGACTGGAATGGGTGAATTTAACACAGATGACCATTATATCTACTACTGCGGAAAGGAATCCCTCAGAAGAAATGGAGTAGCCATCATGGTCAACAAAAGAGTCCGAAATGCAGTACTTGGATGCAATCACAAAAACAACAGAATGATCTCTGTTCATTTCCAAAGCAAACCATTCAATATCACAGTAATCCAAGTCTATGCCCCAACCAGTAATCCTGAAGAAGCTGAAGTGGAATGGTTCTATGAAGACCTACAAGACCTTTTAGAATTAACACCCAAAAAAGATGTCCTTTTCATTATAGGGGACTGGAATGCAAAAGTAGGAAGTCAAGAAACACCTGGAGTAACAGGCAAATTTGGCCTTAGAATATGGAATGAAGAGTTTTGCCAAGAAAATGCACTGGTCATAGCAAACACCCTCTTCCAACAACACAAGAGAAGACTCCACACATGGACATCACCAGATGGTCAACACCGAAATCAGACTGATTATATTCTTTGCAGCCAAAGATGGAGAAGCTCTATACAGTCGACAAAAACAAGACCAGGAGCCGACTGTGGCTCAGATCATGAACTCCTTATTGCCAAATTCAGACTTAAATGGAAGGAAGTAGGGGAAACCACTAGACCATTCAGGTATGACCTAAATAAAATCCCTTATGATTATACAGTGGAAGTGAGAAATAGATTTAAGGGCCTAGATCTGATAGATAGAGTGCCTGATGAACTGTGGAATGAGGGTCATGACCTTGTACAGGAGACAGGGATCAAGACCATCCCCAGGGAAAAGAAATGCAAAAAAGCAAAATGGCTGTCTGGGGAGGCCTTACAAATAGCTGTGAAGAGAAGAGAGGCGAAAAGCAAAGGAGAAAAGGAAAGATCTAAGCATCTGAATGCAGAGTTCGAAAGAATAGAAAGAAGAGATAAGAAAGCCTTCCTCAGTGATCAATGCAAAGAAATAGAGGAAAACAACAGAATGGGAAAGACTAGAGATCTCTTCAAGAAAATTAGAGATACCAAGAGAACATTTCACACAAAGATGGGCTTGATAAAGGACAGAAATGGTAGGGATCTAACAGAAGCAGAAGATATTAAGAAGAGGTGGCAAGAACACACAGAAGAACTGTACAAAAAAGATCTTCAAGACCAAGATAATCACGATGGTGTGATCACTCATCTAGAGCCAGACATCCTGGAATGTGAAGTCAAGTGGGCCTTAGAAAGCATCACTACGAACAAAGCTAGTGGAGGTGATGGAATTCCAGTGGAGCTATTCCAAATACTGAAGGATGATGCTGTGAAAGTGCTGCACTCAATATGCCAGCAAATTTGGAAAACTCAGCAGTGGCCACAGGACTGGGAAAGGTCAGTTTTCATTCCAATCCCAAAGAAAGGCAATGCCAAAGAATGCTCAGACTACCGCACAATTGCACTCATCTCACACGATAGTAAAGTAATGCTCAAAATTCTCCAAGCCAGGCTTCAGCAATACATGAACCGTAACTTCCTGATGTTCAAGCTGGTTTTAGAAAAGGCAGAGGAACCAGAGATCAAATGGCCAACATCTGCTGGATCATGGAAAAAGCAAGAGAGTTCCAGAAAAACATCTATTTCTGCTTTAGTGACTATGCCAAAGCCTTTGACTGTGTGGATCACAATAAACTGTGGAAAATTCTGAAAGAGATGGGAATACCAGACCACCTGACCTGCCTCTTGAGAAACCTATATGCAGGTCAGGAAGCAACAGTTAGAACTGGACATGGAACAACAGACTGGTTCCAAATAGGAAAAGGAGTATGTCAAGGCTGTATATTGTCACCCTGCTTATTTAACTTCTATGCAGAGTACATCATGAGAAATGCTGGGCTGGAAGAAGCACAAGCTGGAATCAAGATTCCTGGGAGAAATCTCAATAATCTCAGATATGCAGATGACACCACCCTTATGGCAGAAAGTGAAGAGGAACTAAAAAGCCTCTTGATGAAAGTGAAAGAGGAGAGTGAAAAAGTTGGCTTAAAGCTCAACATTCAGAAAACGAAGATCATGGCATCTGGTCCCATCACTTCATGGGAAATAGATGGGGAAACAGTGGAAACAGTGTCAGACTTTATTTTTGGAGGCTCCAAAATCACTGCAGATGGTGATTACAGCCATGAAATTAAAAGACGCTTACTCCTTGGAAGGAGGGTTATGACCAACCTAGATAGCATATTCAAAAGCAGAGACATTACTTTGCCAACAAAGGTCCGTCTAGTCAAGGCTATGGTTTTTCCAGTGGTCATGTATGGATGTGAGAGTTGGACTATGAAGAAAGCTGAGCACCAAAAAATTGTTGCTTTTGAACTGTGGTGTTGGAGAAGACTCTTGAGAGTCCCTTGGACTGCAAGGAGATCCAACCAGTCCATTCTGAAGGAGATCAGCCCTGGGATTTCTTTGGAAGGAATGATGCTAAAGCTGAAACTCCAGTACGTTGGCCACCTCATGTGAAGATTTGACTCATTGGAAAAGACTCTGATGCTGGGAGGTAGGAGGAGAAGGGGACGACAGAGGATGAGACGGCTGGAAGGCATCACTGACTCGATGGATGTGAGTCTGAGTGAACTCCAGGAGTTGGTGATGGACAGAGAGGCCTGGTGTGCTGTGATTCATGGGGTTGCAAAGAGTCAGATAAGACTGAGCGACTGAACTGAATAATAAAAATTGGTTCAGGCTTTGAGAAAGCATTTTGGCAATTTGTATCAAAAGCCTTAAAGCTGTTCAAATTACCTATCCCAGGAAGATTTATGTATAAACACATTAATCACATTGTTTTTTAAAGTAAAAAGTAAAAGCCATCATAATACATTAATGCTGACACACTATTGCATTTTAAAATGGAGGATTTTTAAATGGAGGATATTGTGATGTCAATTTAATTTTTAAGGTAGGTGTTTAAATTAGCATATGTATTTATAAATCATTGAACACACATTCTCTAGAAAATTGTTAGAAATAAATCAGAATAGTGTAATCTCTGTATAAGAGGATTAAAGGTGATTTTAGTTTTCTTCTTTACATTTCTCTGAGTTTCCAAGTTTCTATAAAAAACAGGATTTCTTTCTGTAATTAAATAAATGTAACAAATTTAAGCTTCAAAATACATCCAGTCTTATGAATTTTTTAGTATTCCCCTGTTACAAAGTTGTCAACACTATTTTTTGTATTAATTTGGCGATTACCTTTCCTTCATGAAATGAATGGGACATGTGGCTAACTCTAGTGTGATCGTCATTACCATGCAACAACCAAGCATGAACTTACAAATGGAAAAGCAGACACCAGAGGGGCCCTGAATTTGTGGGGTAAGTCTCCAAGGCATTAATTAATAATGAGTATTAAGGCAACATACTGCAAAAATAAAAATTATATTTCTGGTAATGAATGAGAATTAATAAAAGGAGAGCAAACTCTTAAACACCATAGTTTTGTTATATTTCTCATCTTCAATTTCCCTAATAAACCTCATTCTAAAGTTTTTCCAATTCTAAATGAGCACGGTAAAAAATTAACAGAATTTTTTCCAATACTCAGAAAGCTGTTACTAGTTTAGAACTCATTCCTGATAAGCAATTCAGGTATTCCATTATGAATCAAGGCTTAGAGGACTTCCCTTCTGTCCAGGGGTTAGGACTCAGCAATTTCACTAAAGAAAGCCTAGGGTCAATCCCTGCTCAGGGAATTAAGATCCCACAAAGCATGAGGCACAGCCAAAAAAAACAAGAGGGGGAAACATTCTCTCCAACCCCCCATAAAAGAACCAAAGCTTAGTGGCCAGCATCAAAGTAATTGTTTTTCAAGCATCTATAGACCTTGGACACATGGAAAAGCCTTTCATGCCTCATTACTCCAATCAGCATGGTAAAAAGATAACAATTACATGAGGTTAAGGGATAGAACTGTTGTATTAATACTTCTGAGAAGATCTGAGATATCTAGCATGACATTAATGGAGTCATATTTGAGAGGTGGAGGAGGTGAACACAAAATCTGATGGATAGCTTCTGCAAAATTCATGCTCCAAATTTGCAAACCCATTGGTCTCTGGATTATCTAATGACAAAGCCAAACCAGGTCTCCCTGCAAAGTGTAATCTGAGTGCACCCAGAATTAGCAGTAACCACT
Organism: Budorcas taxicolor; assembly: GCF_023091745.1. Lineage (NCBI taxonomy): Eukaryota > Metazoa > Chordata > Mammalia > Artiodactyla > Bovidae > Budorcas > Budorcas taxicolor. The sequence continues at coordinate 73,241,573 of NC_068918.1, read as the reverse complement.
CCACAAAAACTCTAGGACTATGGACTCTTCTCCACTTTACTAGCACCTCCATCCCAGACAGTACAGAGCAGACACTAATGGGGAAGCAGTGGGACACAGCCAGATACTGATTCAAGGTTCAGGTTGAGCAACATTATGCATGCAAATGGCAATCTGGATATAATCTTAGCTTGGGATGTTTCAAATAGAAATTCTCAGTACAAAAGAGAAAGAAAAGTAAAGTTTTGCTGGAAGAATCTTTCATGACCTCTCCTGAACAACACAGTCCTATCATTTACAAGAGAACTGTTCTGTTTTTGTGTCCTTAAGTGCATTTGAAGACATCCAAGGAGATACACTGAAAGCCAAGTTTTAAAACTTAGGCTGTAAATATGTATGATAGCCATTTTTCTCAAGAAGCTCAGTGACAGAGTAAATAAGCTCTGCGTTGCCAAGGAGAAACTGGCCTCAAATTTCCTGTGCAGGTTCCTAAATATCATTATCAATGGACCACACCAAAAATCACAAGGCAATTTCAAAACACAGCTTCCTGAAGCAGCCTATTTGCTTCTTTTCATATTGAAGAGACATAGAAAGGCATTGACATAAGATTCATAAACAATTGTGTAAGTTTCACAGGAGCATTCCACAACATGAGGAAATTTGTATACCAACAGCATGAAGCAAATTTGGCTCTTCACATCAGATCAAGTGATGGGTTTTCCAATCTGGCCACAATTACAAATGGAGTAAAACAGAATTACGTCACTGGCCCAGTCAATGATTATAAGTATTTCTATAAAGTTGTGATTAACTGCACCAGCAGTGATCATACACTCATGTTGGAATATAAGTTTCAATATGCAGAAAACCCTTCCACACATGCGCCTCATCAAAAGTGAAGAAGAAAATCAACAACCAGAAAATGATCAAAGAAGAAGAAACCAACATACATTATTTTTTTAATTTAATAGTTGGTGGTATATTTATTTGGTCAAATGCATTAAGACAATCATCTTAATATTCCTTCTGTATCCTACACAGTTTCTGTCACACACAAAAACAGATGTAGCTAGATAGATATAGATATAAATAGACTGTTGTAAAATGCATAAATTAATGTTTGTATAAGTTCATCTGATTGACTAGCATATTAATGACTGTAATGCCAAGAAAAATCAGACAAATAATTAGAAGGAAATGTAGCAATCATTTTGCTTAATCTCTTCATTTCAAAAATGTAACATGGAGAATCTAAAATTACTTACAAGCTTGCATTGCAAAGCCTTGCCTCAACTTCTCACTGGAAATTTAGAATTACATGCGGCTAATGAATCATGCTCCTTCATAGATCCCTGTGTAATGATGCACAGGTTCTTAAAATCAAGATGCCAGCATGGGAGGCTGTCAGATCACGACCTTGATGTAACATCAAATGCTAAAATAAGTTAAAGTTCTATGAAAGAGGTTGAGTCTCACTGCATAGCCGGCCGGCTTGCCCTACTAATGCTCACCTCTGTCACCTGAAAGCCTCTGACCATTAAAGAGACATTAAAGCATGAAATGCTTATTGATAATTAGTTATGTGAATGTAATCCCTCTAGAAGCAGAAAGCAATGCTCCTCCAAGCATTTAACATAAGCCAGTCATGTGCACAGAGGGACCTTAGCAACATATTCAAGCAGTTAAACTAAGATTTTGAAAACAGAATACTTCAGGAATTCAACACCCCTTCAAATAACGTAAGCATCATGCAGAGGTTACAGAAAGCAAAGGGTTAGAATAAAGAGATTACATATTACTGTGTAAGTAAATGGCACAGTACTAAGTAATGGCACTTTACGACTAAGCACAGTAGTAGAGAATCCTCCTGCCAATGCAAGAAATGCAGGTTCGATCTCTGGGTTGGGACAATCCCCTGGAGAAGGGAATGGCAATCCACTCCAGTATTCTTGCCTGCAAAATTCCATGGGCAGAGGAGCCTGGTGGGCTACAATCCATGGGATCACAAAGAGTTAGACACAACTAAGTGACTGAACACACACACACACACACACACACACACACACACACACACTCTAAGTAAAATACCATCAAAAGCCTAAGATGCACACTTACAGAAAAACTTTGCAGAAAACAGTTACAAGAGTTCACAGAGGTTCACTGGATGAGCAATTACTCTTTTCGTACATAACACCCATTACCCAAGTCAAAATAAACTACGCAAATAAAGAAAAAGCATTTATTTATTTTCTTACTCAATAGTTAATATTTTAATACCAGCTTTACCTTAACTGAACATTTCTCTAATGATATAACCCCTAGAGATATTATATGCAAACACTTTATACTGTAAATCACATACATTTTATTTCTTTTAAGGATCAAATAGTGGCTATAATTATGTAAGAAAAAATGTTTCCTTAGACTACAGTAAACAGAACTGTTTTAGCTCTCTGATAAGAAAACGAAATTCATAACAGTACTACTAGGAAGTCTTCAAAAACTTCAAAAAAAAAAAGTTGGTGTTAGGATAGATTCATCCCCTTTGTTGACATAATTTTGGTTTATTCTTGCATGGCATATTTACCTAACCCTACATGGCCATTGCAGTGTTTTCTCTGAAGGAGTTCTGACCCCTTTCCTGAAGGCAAAGGAGTGAGGTTAGCAAAAACTTCCCAACTATACCCCAAGGCTCAGGCTAAATCAACAAAGTTAAGCATTAGGGAAAAAGAAATCTACTGTTCCTTTCAAAAGTAAGACCAGAAATCAGAGACCATTTAGGATAGATTGTTGAGAGCCCAGTAAGATCACTACCAAAATTTCAGGTTTTGAAAATGAGGGATCATGAGTATCTTTAAAATTAGGCAGGTGCTACCTAAAAAATACACAACCAAACAATATACTCAAAGGTCATTATGTGCTATGTAAATATGCTTTGAGACAGTTTGTGAGACTTCTGGAATGGTGAGCAATTGCAGTTAGTCAATTAATTATTACAGTTAATTTGTCGATGTCAACAAAGCATTCAATTAATTATTTATAAATTATATTTTCTTTCAATAGCTAATCCCATAAGTTTCAACCACTCTACTGATAATTATGGAAGCACATTTTGACACACACACAAAAGTGGTATCCCCTGGTATATAGGAGCATTTAAAAAGTAAGAAATCAATGCCAGTAATGTTCTTTTCCCATTATCTGTGATTATAAATACATGTTAGACAATTGAGTAGGAAAAAAGTTAAATTACCAACTGGAACAAAGTTAAATTAACTGCACTTGCAAGACAATTTGAAGAAGCCAACTTGAAATGACAGAGAATCAATAAACAAACTGCATTTTAAATTTCAACAGAGCAAACACCACTATCAAGGAAGATATCTTTCACAACAAAAAAAAGGTGTTCAAAATCCTTGACTCTACACCAACTGTTACTAAAACATACTAACATCCTAGTGAGTTAAAACATAGTGGCTTTCCTTCTGAGGCACACTTTATATAAGCAGGCTTGATCTGCACAGAACATGAGTTTAAGAACAGTTATTAACCAATGTTTTCATGTAATTTAACTATTGTCCTACCATAATTCCCAAAATAGGATTGTATAAATAAAATCGAACAAGTTTGAAAACTCAAAGGTTTCTGTATTTTAAATATTTTAAACTACAGTCCTGGGCACCCAACTTTTCAACTCCTAATCTGTGAAAAGCAGTTCTATTGCCCAGAAAAGTCTCCATTTCTTCCCCAACACAACCCCCACCATACACATATCAGCACACAACCTCAGTTCCTTCCTTAATTTTAAAGCCATCTTAAGTCCCAGCTTAAATGTCATTTCTCTGGAGGAAATTTCGCTGCACTCAGATTAGATTCTGGCTACCTCTTACACTTACTTACAGCTTCCTCCTTTTGCTCAATTACAGACTTATATAATGTACACTTATTTAAGGTCTATTTTCTTCTACTAGGCTACAAGCTCAAAGAAGGGAGGTCTTCCCTGTTATCCACCCCATCTTTGAACTCAGCCCAGTATCTGGTATATAGTGTGCAGTTCTCAAATATTTACTAAATATATATTAAAGAAAGAGTAGATCTTGAAATTGGATACTGTGTCTTTCTAGGATAATTTTTTTGTAATTAGACACTACAAATTGAGCAGCAAAGTATAGCTTGAAATTATATTTTTAAATATTGGTCATCCTAATGGATATCAAAATCATAAAGGAAATTTAGCATTGAGTGGTTTCTCTGTCTTGTCACTTTAAGAAACATCTTTCCCAAAAAATTCACCAAGAGGGTGGACTTACAGAAACACATACACACACACACACACACACACACCCTTAAAGAACTACTATTATCATTCATCATCAAGTAGCAGAAATGCATAAATAAAAGGCAACAGTCACTCAAAACGTCACCAAGCTAAAACTGTCCATTATTCTATCCTCTGTGACTACTATATAAATAAATGGAACACAAAGTACATAGTGTAGGTGGCTCAAGTATGACATATTAACAGCCACTAAGTCCATCACATACTTTCTTTATGAAGTAATTTCAAGGAAAATTATTCATTAAAATCAAAGCAGCAATAAAACAACTCACAGGCTGGGCTTCAGAAATGTGCTTTAGTGGATCAGCTTACTGTGTCAAGTCAACTGTGAGTGTGAACTCTTTGTTTACACCCTGATACAAATGCTCTCCCCTCATCACCTGGTTGAGTGATTAGGACCTGTTTGCGGACTGGTACTTCTGGCCATAAGGTCATCCTCCCCTGATGAGAAGTTTCTGTTTCGATCTCCTCTTTAAGACTACTCTGGAGAACACATGGTTCCCTTCAGTTGGGGTTTCCTGATCCCTGGTGAGCTGTCACCATGAGGAAACACTATAGAACCCTTGCTGCCACCTGGGTCCCCAGGAACCCTGAGTACCAGGTACAATCTGCCCATCCTGCTTATGGTGGAAAACCACAATTCTGGCATCACACATTTTGGGACTAGCTAACCAAATTACAGACCCTAACCATATGCCAAACATCTATGTGTGAACAGATACACAATGTAAGTCACAAACCACTAGATTTCTCTAAACTTCAAAAACATAAACTAGATACCCTCTTTCAATTTACAAACTGCTGTCCTGAAGTTATGTTGAAGATCAGCTATCACCTGGAAATTTCAGTTATCTGACCAATCTGCAACTATTCAGAAAACCCATGACTATGGCAAACTTGGACTCTAGCTTTCTTAAAGCCTGAAATGGCTTCAGGACACCAGCAAAATACCTTTTTGCTCCAAGAACCCGAGCATAAGCCTGAACTATTACAGCTAATAGTTGAAGCACAGGCTGCATGAAGCACAAGCTGGAATCCAGATTGCAGGGAAAATACCAATAAACTCAGATATGCAGATGACACCACCGTTATGGTAGAAAACAAAGAAGAACTAAACAGTCTCTTATTGAAAGTGAAATAGAAAAGTGAAAAAGTTGGCTTAAAATTCAGCATTCAAAAAACTAAGATCATGGCATCCAGTCCCATCACTTCATGGCAAATAGATGGGAAAACAACAGAAAACAGTGACAGACTATTTTCGGGGGCTCCAAAATCTCTGCAGATGGTGACTGCAGCCATGAAATTAAAAGATGCTTGCTCTTTTGAAGAAAAGCTATGACCAACCTAGACAGCATATTAAAAAGCAGAGACATTACTTTGCCAACAAAGGTCCTTCTAGTCAAAGTTATGGTTTTTCCAGTAGTCATATATGGATGTGAGAGTTGGACCATAAAGAAAGCTGAACACTGAAGAATTGATGCTTTTTAACTGTGGAGTTGGAGCAGACTCTTGAGAGTCCCTTGAACTGCAAGGAGATCAAACCAGTCAATCCTCAAGGAAATCAGTCCTGAATAGTCATTGGAAGGATTGATGCTAAAGCTGAAGCTCCAACACCTTGGCCAGTTGATGCGAAGAACTGATTCATTGGAAAAGACCCTAATCCTGGGAAAGATTGAAGGCAGGAGGAGAAGGGGAGGACAAAGGATAAGATGGTCGGATGGTCTAACACCAACTCAATGGATATGAGTTTGAGCAAGCTCTGGGAGTTGGCGATGGACAGACAAGCCTGGAATGCTGCAGTCCATGGGGTCACAAAAAGTCAGACACGACTGAATGACTGAACTGAACTGATCACAGTTACTGAAGAGAAGAGAAAAGTGTTAAATCACCAAGGTTAGTATTCCCTCTAGAAGCAGATCACTAAGACTAAGGAAAAGATAAGACTGAGGAAACTAAGAATAAAGGGACTGTGGGAAGACTGTTATTCAGTTTCCAAAGGTATCATGTGCCTTTTGCTTTAGAGCAGTAAGCCTTAGCCTTTCCCTAGAAATGACATTTTTGCTTCCAGAGCTGGGGGGAATGTAGCTGTATTTGAGAGCTGTGACGTAGTGGTACCTTTTCATAATATAGTTTTCCTGGCAAGGGATCAATGTAGCATAGGCTAAATATATGAGATAGCTTTTGTGAAAATACACAAAGGATTTTTTTAAAAGAGACTTAAGCTGGAGAAAAATACACTCACGTATGACAACTTCCCAAAACTGAAATATGGCAAAGAGATTAACTTTCACATAAATTTTTATAAAGGCATCTAAAACAAAACTAAATATATATGGAGAACTTCAGATGATGAATGGCAACAAAATTGTTTATTTGATTTTGCTCTCTCAAAAAAAAAATCCTAACTCAAGCCTTTGACATGACTAAGTAAGCTTCTTTTATTGTCAATTTAACTACTAAAATAGAAACATGCAGGTACTAAAGTTTGGGAATTAAAGAAGGAAACAAGGCAATATGACCAGAACTTATAACTTTGTCAATCAAATGGCCAAAAGGCTGAGGCAGGTTACTAACCTTCGGGATCTGACCTAGGCTTTGGAGACTAATAACAGCAATTACAATACAAAAGTCCAGCTATTGCCCACAATTACTGCTTCTCAGGGGGTCTAAGTAATGCATTATTTATGAAACATATGCCCTATACCTTTTTAAGAAGAAACAAAAATCTATGCAAACCAAGCTAACAGACCTCTTTATGGTCATAAAGTTTGTCACCTGCTGTTACCAGCTGCCATAAAGAAAATTTCTCTAATCTCCTCCACCCCTTCTAAATGGTGGGTGAGTTAACCAGGAACCATCCTTTATCCTCAGGAATGTAGGTGCTTAATAATGTATTAAAGGGAGAGGTCAAAGTGAGTCCTGAGTTAACAACCCTTGCTAGGACAGTTGGGGTGCAAGGAGAGAAGCCAGGAGGAGGGATCATTTGACCAGGAGAAGTTTAATTCTTCCATTCTCTTTTCACTGCACTGCTTCTACCATCAGGAGGCAAGCAATGCCTGCAACTGTTTTGGAAAAGCTTTCAAACTTTTCATAAAATGACGCGGTTTTATGCTTTTTTCCTCCAGCAATTGTGGGTTTGTAAGAAAAAGCTCATTATTCTTTCAGTGACTCAATATAGTCTTGCTTATGTTTGTACATTCAGTGAACCATAGGGTATTTGTGGTGAAAGCCCCTGAGTACATCTTTAACAACTGATAAGTAACTGATTTATGCACAGCGGATCCTCTGCCGCTTTTCTTTCCTTTAAACATGGGAAATTGAAAGAAGATAGGTGTTTGGTATCCAAAAGCTGAGGAAGGCAGGAGCCCATGAGCAGCACGCTGGGGGTTTCTGTTTTGTTTAACTATAAATGTAAGGTAGCATTTGGCAGGCTAGACTCAGTCTTAGAGTGTGCCAAGAACTTTCCTATGGAAAAAAAAGAACTAAATGCAAAAATAAAGATCCAAGCATGAAAGCTCCATGGTGCACACAAGCACTCCACATTTAAGACAGAGCCAACCAGAAAGAAAAAGGAAAAGTCTAGGATCAAATGGGCCATCATCCCTGGGAGGCATCCTCCCCCGACTCTCAGAACTGAAACTTCAGAAATGAGGCTAGAAAAGTCAGTGCTTGGCCACTGCAGGGAGAGAAACCTGAGGGGTACGGAAAATAGAACCCACGCCTGATGAAGTCAGACTCTGGCATGAAAACAGAGTGTTGTTACTGGTTTGTTTTTTTTTTTTTCCAAAATAACTTTCAATTAAATTACCAGCCGACCTGACTACAAAGGATCTCTTCTGATCTGAAATTCTAAAACTGACAGGCATCATGACAAGCCCTCCAGACCAAAGGAAAGATTGCTAACTCAATCTTTAGTTGCAAAAAAAAAAAAAAAAAAAATTTAACAGGCTATCAAATTAAATGCCTTAGAAATTATATTAAATAATCAGAATTGATAGAATATCTGCCATCCGAATGCATAGTAGAAAAAAGAAGACAAGCAAAGGAAGAAGAGAAAAAAAAAAGTACATTCGTGAAGTCTGCTTTCTGCATACCTTTTCAAATTTTGTCAGCAATTCCCGTAAGCTGAAGTTCAGACCAATCATTGTCCAGTAGCCCTTGAAGCCTACATCTTTCCGGCAAACTTCCTTCAGACAACAGCATTTAACTTCTAAAAACCGTATCTTTTCTGGCTATACTTTAAAATCCTTTGTAAAATCCTTTACAAGCCTTGCCCTTGAGCTATGGTCCATGAGCAGCAGCAGCTTGCGTTGGGACATTTTAGCCACTTCACTGAGGCTCCGGGACTTCATGGACTTCGGAGTTCATAAGGAAAAGACCTGTCGGTATGTTCTCTGCTAGCTGCGTTCCACGAGGCTGGCATGGTCTCCTTTTTCTCTGGGAAGCTTAGGAGTCCCTTCTGTTCACCTCACTAATGACCTGCAGCCCACAACTGTTCTCTCCTGGGCCCCAAGCTTAGAGTTTGGTCTCAATTACGCACAGCAAAAAAAGAAGTTATATCCTGGAAACTTGCATGAGAGAAGGCCAAAAAAAGAAAGAAAGAAAAAAAAAAAGAATAAAAATAAAGAGCCAAGCATTACCAACTTCCTCCATTCACACTGGTTTCAGGAAGAAAAAGGGAAAAAAAAAAAATCCTGGGTAAGGAGCCAGTTTTCAAAAAGCATGACTTATGTGGAGTTCGAACAGCGAGGAGGGCACCCCTGTCTGAAGAAACACCCAAACACGGGACAAGAGGCCACCGGCTTGCACTCTCACAGACACCGGCAGCCTGTGTTGCTATGGTAACCACCAAGCTAGTTTCAATCCATTTCCCTAAGTCAAGCTCTGCCTAAGGGATGCTGTGTCAGTGCAACAGAACTAAGTTATTTAAAAAGTGGTTCTATGCACCCAGAGAAAAGTTTAAGCAGCAGATCTCATGGTCCCCCTTGCAGAGTGTGCAACAGGGCAGGCAGCCTCATCAGCTTTGGCAGCTCCCCAGGCCAATCTGACAGGAGTGTGGTAATCCACTTCTCTTTCAAGCAGTTGTTTATTATTTTAATCAGCATCCTCCCTTCCACCACCCCTCACACACAGTTTGAAGTGAAGCTCACTCCCACTTCCTGGAGGTCTCCCCGCCCCGATCTGCAGTACCAGAACCTCTCAAATTGTCTCAGTCTGAATAATCACAGGACCCATATTCCAGTTCAGAGCCCACCCATGAAAGCATGAGGGGCTGGGAGCACAGCACCATACAAATCATCAAACAAAATAAGTGTGATCAACTGCATTATTTCTAAATAAGGTTTTAACAGCAAAACGGATGGGAAAGTCTTTTTAAAAGGAAAGTTTTTTTTTTTTTTTAATCTCATTGACTATTTTCATGGGGGGGAATCTACTTGTTTCTGAAATAAAACTTAAGTGAAATTACTCAAAATGTGAGCAATAACTAGTTATTTTTAAATGTGCCCTCTATATTGATGTTAAATTATTCCTGACACCAAGAGAAACACTATCTTCTACAAAGTTTTAAGAGTTTAAATGCTTTCAAGGAAAAAGTTGAATCCAAAGGATATATTCTTTGCACTGCTATTAAGGACATCATTCCAAGGCAAAAATGTGATTTTGTTTTTGCATTATATAGCTATTTAATACACCAATAAAAATATGAAACATACTTCTTTAAGTGTGTGCAGAATTTCATCATAAATATGTAATGCTCTTACAAGTGACACTATCACAAATGGAATGAATTTAATCTTAATATAACTAAGCTTTTTTTTTTTTGCATCAGTACTTAGAGCAAAGGAAAAATAACCCTGAAATTAGAATATATCTCCTAAAACGCTATTTGAATTACTTAAGTAATTTGAATTACTTAAGCTACTTGAATAACTTAAATATCAAAATTATTAGCACTCATTTAACCATATGGAGAAAGAGATTTCAAACAAAAGGAAAAAACAAATGCTATAGGGGAACACTATACAATGTAGTTACTATTTTTTGGATTTGCAAACAATTTTTCTTTCCAAGTCATTCCCAACTTATTCATATCAGTATTGAAGTACCATGTGTTTTACATATGCAGATCTATACAAAATTTAACAGGCTTTAATAAATATTTTCATCATTTATTCATAAAAATCAACATGTCCCCAGAGGCAAGCTGGCTTTATGAGATCTCTAGTGGAATGTGTTTTCAAACTGCCCATTTCAGATTTATACACAGACACTACAATTTCAAACACAAGCGTAGTACACCGGTTATCCAGAAATTTAGAAATAAAATTAGTCTGTACAGCGTACATCCAGAAGAAAAAAGCACTGACATCAGCATGAAGACCAATCATCAAAAACGGAGTGAAGAAACTTACACAGAAACTGACCAGGGCAACCCTGATCTCGGAGGGTTCAGGGGCCACACGCTGAGATCTCTCAGCAGCAACAGATAAAACTTTTTACATAAATACAAGACAAAAGGAACCACCAGCATGGACACCACCTCCAGCACCACCACCACAAAAAAACAAATAAGTAAAGGGGAGAGAAAGAGAGAGAGAGAGAAAAAAAAAAGAACAATCTTTCTCAGCTGGGCAAACGTCCAACTACCACCCAGGGTGCTGGGTGACTGTGATCAGAGACGTGTGCAAACATGAACCGCCCCCCACCCCCAACTCCGTTCCATGCATATATCAGAAGAGTAAATGAAATAAAAACTCTCTGTAACAGAGAGGAGGAACACAGTCTCTCCCTAAAGTAGAGCCTTATGTTTAAAGGGGTTTTATACCAAGACAAGAATGGCATGATACAATTAGAGCTCCGAATATCTGGTATCCTTAGGCAAGACTAATTTTTACAAGGGAAAAGAAGCAGCACCCTGTGGGTTAGGGTACCTTCCCTGAAGAAAAGAGCAGGGGGAACTTTATCAGCATGACTGAAGCTGGCACTTTAGTTCTAGAAGAGATAAAGACAGAACAAACCAGTCAATCCTAAAGGAAATCAGTCCTGAAAATTCATTGGAAAGACTGATGCCGAAGCTCTAATATTTTGGCCACCTGATGCGAAGAGCTGACTCATTGGAAAAAACCCTGATGCTGGGAAAGATTTGAAGGCAAAAGGAGAAGGGGGATGTAGAGGAAGAGATGGTTAGATAGCATCACCGATTCGATGGACAAGAATTTCAGCAAACTCCAAACTCTGGGAGATGGTGAAGGATGGGGAAGCCTGGTGTGCTGCAGTTCATGGGGTCGCAAAGAGTCAGACACAACTTAGTGACCGAACAACAACAAGGGAAGAGAAGAAGAATTCCCACATGGAATTCAAGAGTGGGGTGTCCAGAAGTCAGAGGCTCTACCCACCACTCACTGCCCTGATGTTCCCTGCAAATGTCATTCTCAGAACTCATTCTCAGAACTAACATCCTCCGCTTGGGCAGAAAAGGGAATACTTAAACAAAGCTCCCTACTCCTAGTTTCCCTCCCTAGGTTTGGAAGATCCCCTGGAGGAGGGTACAGCAACCCACTCAGAATTCTTGCCTGGAGAGAAACCTGACAGGACAGAGCAGCCTGACAGGCTACAGTCCATAAGATCACAAAGAGTGCGTCATGATGAAGCGACTTAATATGCATGCATGCACGCACTCAAAAATACCAAAAACTAAGATAGTGATGAACCTAGCTATGATGACATCCTCTTTCAGAGAAAAATGGATCCACATGGAACCATTTAAAAGACAAAAATTTTTTATTCTCCCCTAATTTTAACAAAACTGTAACTATATCTTCACTGAAACACTGTAAAGTAACTAAAAGTTTTAGTTTTTAATTGAGGCAGAAGTGACATTAACAATTTTATTTTTAAAGAGTTAAAGACAAATTATTTTATGTAAAGTCCAAAGATACTCCATAAATTTCAAATAGCTAAATATTTAGTATATTATTCAAAAGGACTGTGCCCTATGTAACTGAGTGACACATTAGAAGTAAAACCTGTAAAATATGAATATGAATTGTTTTTATAACTGTGAGCACGTTTTACTATGTGTTTGGCATCTATAAATGAGAATATTTTCTCAGTTTAAACTCTGTACACAAAATAACTTCTTGGTAATATTCCTTACACCTCCATAGTCCTTTCTGTTTTTAACCAAGCACGTATTTGATAAATTATCTTCTGGAATCCTGTACTTATTAAAACAAACAAAAAAACAGGCCCCCAGTGAAAGCAATACATCACCACAGAAACTTAGTGAACTGGATGGTGAAATCTGAAGCAACTGACATTTTGCCAGTCTAAACTAATGTGCCAACAAATTGTGCACTAAACCTTCAAGTGGAATAAACATAATTCTACCAATCTGTTTGTAACAGATCAAAAAACACTGACTATTCTAAGATTCTCCAGTTAAATAAATCATGTCTCAAATGTAGACAACCTAGTCCCATGAGAAAGTGAAGGTTACAAAACCAGAGAGAAGAACAGGAAAAGTCAATAATGGAATCAATATAATCTAAACCTACATTACTTAATAAAAATGACATTCCACTGCCAAAATGAAGAGAGCTACATGTATATATGTCTTTGGCAAAAATGTTCAAAGGATAAGCTAATTTAAAAACTTTTTACACTTCAAAACAGTATTTTATTTAGTTTGTTAAAAGATGACTTACTTTTTAGCAATTTCATCAAGGCAAGAAAACATTCTTTAGGGTTCAGTCAAATATAAGCAAAAAGAGAAGTCTAAATGCTTTGCTGAAAAACAATTTATGCCATACCCAAATAATGGATTTTAAAGTACCCTTCCCACTAAACATAAACTTCACATTTATAAACACTGTACAGACAAAAGTATGTTTCTTATGCAAAACCTAACAGGTTTCTCTTTACATTGATCAAGATAACAAAAAGAAAAGAAAGCCTTCTTGGGAGTTTCTAAAGCAAAGCATATGGAGGTCAATAGGTGATTACAAATAAATCGGTATATCATGGCTTTATTCAAAATGAAGAGCTTCAGGCGTGGGTAGAAAAATTTACTTATTACAAAGCCATTCAGACGTAAGATCCCGATTCTAATGGCTTTGAAAGGACTATACACAATTGTCTTTTCTCATAACCTTTCTAACTTGGGGTTTATGTCAAAAATAAAATAGCTTCTAGACCCTAATCATGATCTGAGATTTCCATTCATTGTCTACTGCCTCTGTAGTTCTCTTAAGGGAAGGCTGCTCAATACATTACTGCCTTCTAGTTAACAGCAGCCAGCAACCCAGTCTGTCAGCTGGTAGCTATTTAAAATAATATACAGCCCTAAAGGGCAGAAGGTTCACTCTAAAATGGAGGCCTGAGCCCCCTGATGAAAGGCGGAACTCTCCTTTTATCCCAGGAAGTTTAGGCAATATGCTTGTGCACAAAGAGTTATTTTGCACACTCATCCCTTCAATAATGTCATCTATTTTGATAATTATGCAGGTAGCAATTGGGAAATCAACATTATAAATTGTAAAATAAAAGAGTCAAATATAAGATTTCCATAACCTACAGGCAGAAGACTCTCCTGACATTTTCAAAGGCACAAAGAGCTTTTTCTTCTTGTGGGAAGCGGATGGGTGCGGTGGGGTCTGAGGAAGAAAAATGCCAGCTGATTTGCTTCTGAGTTAGTCAACCAGGTGCAGGGGTCAGCCTTCAGCAATCTTCTCAATATTTAATGATTCAGAGAGTACTTTATTAGGTGACTAAAATAATGCCAAGATACGTTAATGCTTCAAAACCATATCCTTCCTAAAAACTATGCAGCATTAGACAAGAGTGAAACCACCCCAGATGGCTGAACCTCACAATTCCAGATGCGTTCTGATAGCGGAACAAGCAACTAAATTGCAAGGGCTTTGAAGAAGGTCCTTCAAGATTTTTAAAGGGTTTCTCCAACTTTCTGCAGCTCTTCAGATTGAGACATTTAAAGCCAAAATTAAAATGCAAATTTTAATAATAAGGATGAATGTGTCAAGATAAATCAAAATCGAAGGGGCTGTTTTCACTCCCGAGTAAAACACTGGTACTCTTCCCAGGAGGGCAGTGTCTCTACAATCTCAGTATGGATTTAAGGAACTAGACACTCAGTGAACCATGAAGAAGTTCGGACTAACCTAGTAAGATCAGAGAGGCTTCTTTGTACAATAAAAGAGGTGGGGCTTTTGTGAGGCTTGTAGGCTAATCCATTCAAAGCTGAGTTATTGCTTCAGCTCTGATCCATGCTCCTGCCATCTTCCTGCTTAGCATCTCACCTGCAATTCTCTGCAAAATCATGCCCCAAGCCTACTTTGACCCCCTAAGCATAATTCACCCTCACTAGTCTCAACAATAACTAATCAATACACGTACCACACAAACCTCTTATACCTACAAATATGGCTTCCTGCAAAGAGTATAGTCATTCTTTTTTCTCCCTGAGGATATTTAACTTTATTTACTATCTGTATCTTTATCTCCATTCCCTAATCTGTTTACACTAAGCAACAAGTTCTACATTATGTCTTTATTTCCTCCCCAAAAAGTTTCAATAAAGTACTCTATAGACAGTGAACCCAGACAATGCATTATCCAGCTCATAATACAACTTGATTATGGAATGAGGAATTCCTATGTTTGATAGCATTAAGTTAAGCCATTACATTTCCTGAAGATTATTAAAAGCAGCAGAGTTGACTTTTAAAAATCCGCCTAACTTGGGGCTGGGGATCATTTAGCAAAATTCATCAAACATTAGGATGCATATAAACTTTGAGTCAGAAATTCTATCCTTAGGAATTTAATTTTCAAACATGCGAACAGACGTATGTACAAGGATGTACACTAAGTCATACGTGACAGAGCAAAAAGCTGAAAACCATCTAAATGTCTGTCAATAGATAACTATGTAAATAAATTATGGTGTACTCCTATAATGGAATGCTGTACAGTTTTGGAAATGACGGAGATGACTGCTATGTGCAGATAAGAAATAATCTCTAATTACATACATGTATATGGGATATATATGTATACACTAAAAAAGCAGAGATAATTGATATAGTTACATAAAGGAACAATATATGAAATACAGACAATATTTCTGGAAAGAGATAAGACAGATACCTCTAAGAGGGGGCTGGAGATGTGAGTGCCTACAATGAGACACTTTATTTTGTCTTTTATTCTGTGTGAAAATTTTACTACAGAGCCATGTTACTTTTTCTACACAAAATTAATTCAAGAAATAGATGGGAAATTTCCATCTATAGATAAACAAAATTATCTTTCAAGGTAGATACCTATTTAAAAATGGTAGCCTCCTTAGACGTGAAAGTAAATGCCACTGCAGACAATCATTTTTGTCTCTGCAAGTTTCAGAAACTTTGAGGTGCCAGATGGTCTGACATTCTAGCAAATCAAACCTCAATAGAAACAAGGCTTCCACAGCAGTGGGTTGGTCAATGGTAAACTTTTCTAAAAGAGATGGAGACAAAGCCTTTTTGTTCTCATAAGTTACTCTATAACTAGTAACTCCAGCTTCTTTAAGTAATAACTTTGTGTCTAAATAGGCATTGTACAATTCAAACTATTCTTTTTCTAAGGAAACCAGTACTCCTGTTGTCGTCTAATACTGTGATACTCTACCCTATAAAAAATGAGGAATGCTTATAAAACCCATTGATATACACCCCCCAAAAGAATATCTAGCCTGAGTTGCTCAAGGCCATTGAAGTATGGCTTCACCTTTCAAACTGGGCTACAAGATCTGACCTGGTGGGTTGGCAGAGAGAGTTGAGGACCAGAGTCCACTAATGGCTTAAGAGATGCTGCAAATACAAACAGCGATTTCTTTCATGGATCTAAGTTACAGAAGTGAGAGAGAAAAATCCATGGACTCTGCTTTGTTTGCCATGTCTGGAGTGGGTGTCTTTAACAAAATACTGCAGGAAATGTACAACTGCAGCTTAAGCAACCATGGGACACCGTGACCTGGCAATTTCTTGTTTAAGGCTATATCAAATAGTAGAAGGAGGTCTATAATGTCTGTGTTGTTGCTTGGTCGCTGACTTGTATTCAACTCTTTCATGACCCCCATGGACTGTAGCCCACCGAGCTCCTCTGTCTGTGGGATTTTCCAGGCAAGAATACTGGAGTGGGTTGCCATTTCATTCTCTGGTTATCTTCCCAACACAGGGATTGAACCCATATTTCCTGCACTGGCAGAAGGATTTTTTTTTTTTTACCACTGAACCACTAGCTCTACTTTAAATATTGTCAAGCGAAGGCTTCAGAGCACTATTTAAATGCAAAATTTGATCTGGCAGGTGTTTTAACTTTAAAATAAAATTATGAGATGATTGAAGTAATAGAGCCTTTGAGAGCACAACACCAAATCTAGTATTTAGGCTTATAAAAGGAATACTGGCATCAAAATTCTAACTTTGGGAGGCTAACCAAGTACCCAAGCAATGTTGCTACTGCACAAAACCTTTCTGGAATATTGTTTCAGAGACCCTTTTATAATTCACCAGAGAGCCAAATAATAAAACTTATCTCAGTTTTTAAAACATATTGCCACTTTTACCAGTTTCTGATACTATCATATCAGCCCTTCTATGTTTATTTAATGATTCTTCGCATCCCAACCCCCAAATATCTAAACTGTAATACAGCATTGTCCAGTAGAACTTTCTGCAATGGTGAAAATATTCTCTATTTTTGATGTACCTAAGAGCAGAACGGCTCTTACATGGCTAATGTGACTGAGGAACTACATTTTGATTTTGTGTAATTTTAGTTAATTTTAATTTAAACAATACTCACATGTGACTGGTGACCTTGCCATACAATTCCAGGTGTGATCTCCACACAATATTTTCAAGGACGTTTCTCTAACTTTCTGCAATACATACTCCACTTTTTCTCTAGTGATAGGATCTTTTCCTCTCAAATAATAGCCTCCCTTTTTTCTATCTGTCCAAGTTTTACCCAGCCATTAAGTTCCATTTCAGTTTCCACCCTCTACTCAAAGCCCTGTATTACACAGCTTTAACTCAACAATTTTCTTTCCTCATTGGCTATCTCCAGTATGCAGCACTATCACCCCGTACTTTACCTACAGGTATTAATAGCATGTTTTCTTTAGAGGTTGTTTTGTGAATTTGTTTTAACTTTCCTTTCACCTCTTGGGCTCTTTGAAGAAAAAAGAGGGAGAAAAAGTTCCTTTGTGCCTCAAATGCCCTGTAGACTGCTTAACATACAGCCACTGTCCAATAAATAGTTTTTAATTGACAACAGTAAAACAACCAGAATTTACTACAATGATACACCCTTAATGTGATTTTAAAATTGAAGAGAAAGCCATGATCTTCTTAGACTCTTACATAATTAAAAAGTTACTGAAGTAGCTCATCTCACAACTTTAAAGTAAACAATTCTAGGGGTTATTATAATTCATCTTTTCATTTCCTGAAAGGATCCCAAGTTACTCTAAAATTTTGCATTTATCTTACTCTTAAATTTCCCCAAAGAAAGAAAGGTGCGAGTCCTTCTGTAAATCACTCAAGCTTAACTTAAAGACAGAAAAAGTTAATCTGACTATATTTTTAAGAGTCATACTTTAAATTTTAAAAGAAAGTGCTGCCCTCTTGTGAAATGAGGTAGAAGATTTGTCATTTTACTGACAGTTCAGTAAATACTTCAGCGGGATTGAAAGTTAAAATTTAACATTGAAACAAAATGGAGTTTCTTTTCAAATTGTGTTGCCCCTGAGGTCTCTTCCTCCTGCTCTTGGTGACTTTTCCAAATAAAGGAAGGATGGATCATCATGATAAAGTGGCACTTATACTATAAACTGAAAAACAATTAAGGAGTGACAGGTACAGTTGCACAATAATAAGGATAAAAGACTGTAACTTTTAATTATGTTACTGAGGGGAGAAAGGGAGCAACAGCCAGGGGAGGAACAGATGAGTCCATGACAACATGGCAAATCTGAGGTCAACTCACTGTCTGACACTGGGCAAGAGCTGTCTTTGAGTCTGAGGGAGGAAAGGAACAGGCTAAGCTGACTCTATCTTGAAAAAAGAAGGAAACTCCGTCTTGCACTTTCAGTGAGCTTTGGACTATGTGCCTGGTAGCCAGGGGGATAACATATCTATAGCCGAACTGGCTTCCCGGATTGATAAACACCGGATTCCATACCAAGATTTCTCAAACACCAGATTCCATACCAAGATTTCTCAAACACCAGATTCCATATCAAGATTTCCCAAACACCGGATTCCATACCAAGGTTTCCCATCGCCAAAAAGAATGTAATAATCCCCTATGTAGTCAATCACCTTTGTAATCTTTACGGCACCTATTGGTGTAGGCTACAACGTATAGCCAGCTGACCCTTCTGATTATGAATCATGGCTGTAACCTGACTGTATCTCCCTTTAACACTTTCCAGGCTAGGTTTAAGGAATTTGGGGATGTGGGCTTGAGCAGCACACAGGTATATAAGGTTTTCACAAAAGTTGGTCAGGGTCTTTGGCTAAGGAAGACTCTGCCGTGGGCCCGCCTGTGTAATAAACTGCACTCCACTCTCTGCATTGTCCTTCTGAGTGATTTTCTTTCCTGGAACGCATGGCTATAGCAAATCCACTTAGTCTTCCATATAAGGTGAGTAGCACTCTAATAATGCCCCAATTGCACAGATTTGTGTTGAGATTAAGTGAAATAGCGGAGGTAAAATAAAGTCTAACACTTGTCCAGTATATGTTGTCCTTTATTTATGCATCCATAGGTAGTACTAGGTACAAGGTACCAGGTACAGTTACTAGGGACCATTTTAAAAAGCCATGAAAGTATTATTTTGAAGGAGCTCACACTCAAAGCTACTCATGAAAATACATGAAAAATCTTTCCACAATTTCATGAACAACAAATGTGAGCAGATTCACAATTCACAGAAATAACCGCTATTAATACTATGGGCTTTAAGGATTCGATTAAATAGATCAATTTACTAAAAGCACACTAGAGTGACAAATTTGGAGTATTTTGATCTAAGGGTACTAAGAACTAGAATAGGAGGGTAAAACTTATTTAGTATTACCTAATTTAGTATGATCTAATAGTTTCCTCTATTTCCACAGAGTGTGTTCCTTTTAAATATTTCAAGATTCTAAGTTTTTTTTTTCTTTTAAAAACTTTTTATTGTAGTATAACACAGAGGATGCTTCCTTGAGTGAAATTTCACTTTGTCTCCAACCCTCTCCTCTGGGACTGGGATGAAAGGATGAGAGGTTAGCAGGACGAAATAGTATATGGCAAAAGTAGACCAAGTCATCTTGGCTGTTTTTTCAACATTGGCAATTCACAAACCATTTTTCACTTATCCCCCCACGCTGGGATATACATGTCAATAGCATGCATTTACATATGAATATTAGGAACAGGTGTGCCCATAAAAGAAAGTGTTTAAAACTTGGAACATTCTTTGATTGGATTCTCAGCACACTAAGGGACTTGTCTATTTAAAGTAATCTTCAGGAAATTCTTTTGGAGTGGAGAAGATCTTCTGTCAAAAACCACCTCCTGATATATTTGTTTTAGCAGTTTGAGTTTTTATGCATGAAAGGTTTTTTTTTTTTTTAAACTTGGGAAAACATTCCATTTTTTGGTTGGTATTATGATAGAAAATAAAGGAGTGTCTAGATAATGAGGTGAAAAAGTGCCTTATGAAAGAGTGTGGATCTTATATTTAGTAATATAATACATTTTTTGGCACAGCTTCCTTAAAAAAAAAATCCCCTTAAAAAAAAAAAACCTATAAAAATGCAGGAATGACAATCATGCTGTTCTGTTATTCTAATTAGTTGCCTCTCTGTTCAAATACCAGACAGACACAGAGGAACCTAGGAACATTTTGGTGAGGACGTGAGTCTGAGTGAACTCCAGGAGATGATGAAGGACAGGGAGGCCTGGCGTGCTGCGATTCATGGGGTCGCAAAGAGTGGGACACGACTGAGCGACTGAACTGAACTGAATTGAGAAAAAGTCTCCAAGTAAATGTTAAGAAAAGAACATTAACATGTACATAATTTATAACATTTTAAATTAAATAATGCTTTGATTTTATTGGACTTAGGCAAAAGAAATGTTGACTCATCATACACTTCAGGGAATGCTTCTAACAAATAAACGATGGTTAAGAAGGTGGGAAAATATATGCCTCAGTAACTTTTCAAGCTGAATAAATTACATTACCTTGTAACCACTAATTTCCTTAATCTTGTAGAGGGGATAGAAATTTGACAAAGTGAACTGTTAAGTAAGTACAGTAAAATAGAAGAAGTCGACCTAAGTCTTGTTACCATTTATCTAATCAGGAAACAGAATCTGTTCAATGACCCATATTAAAGATCAACAAGAAAAGGTTTTCAAGTTCAAAGACCAAGAGAAATGTGCCCCCCTAGGGTGTGCTAAATAATGTTCTCCATAAAGGTGTGTTGATTCAATGTGATGGATCACTGAACACCATTTTGACATAAATTTTTTTAAAGAGGTGCTTGCTTTCTCCCTCCTCCACTCCCTAGCAGTCAAACTATGGGCATCTCCCACTTGCTGCCAGTCAGAACCTTGCTCCCAGCAGCTCAGAACACTCACCAACAAGGCTTTCTACCTCTTTCCCTCCCCTGACTTACAAAAATTGTCTTTAGAGCCAATAACTTTAAACACATTTTCAAAACAAAGTACTTTATAATTAAACAGTATCTAATAAGTTCTGTAACTTTTTAAAGTTAAACTATAATTCTATCACATTAGATAAAATTATGCAGAATAACAGGACAGACAAAATGATTCTTTTTAACTTATTTAACTTATATGCAGAGTACATCATGTAAAATGCTTGCTGGATGAAGCACAAGCTGGAATCAAGATTGCCAGGAGAAATATCAACAACCTCACATATGCAGATGATACCACCCTCATGGCAGAAAGCAAAGAAGAATTAAACTTAAAACTCAACATTCAAAAAACTAAGATTATGGCATCCGGTCTCATCACTTCATGGCAAATGGATGGGGAAACAATGCAAACAGTGGCAGACTATTTTCTTGGGCTCCAATATTACTGTGGATGGTGACTGTAGCCATGAAACTGAAAGATGCTTACTCCTTGGAAGAAAAACTATGACAAACCTAGACAATGTATTAAAAAGCAGAGACATCACTTTGCTGACAAAGGTTCATATAGTCAAAGCTATGGTTTTCCCAGTAGTCATGTACAGATGTGAGAGCTGGACCACAGAGAAGGTTGAGTGCTGAAAAATCAATGTTTTTGAACTGTGGTGTTGGAGAAGACTCTTGAGAGTCCCTTGGATGGCAGTGAGATCAAACCAGTCAATTCGAAAGGAAATCAACCCTGAATATTCATTGGAAGGACTGTGCTGAACCTGAAGCTCCAATACTTTGGCCACTTGATGAGAAGATCCAACTCCCTGGAAAAGACCCTGATGCTGTGAAAGACTGGAGGCAGGAGGAGAAAGGGGTGATAGAGGATGAGATGGTTGGATGGCATCACCAACTCAATGGACATGAATTTGAGCAAACTCAGGGAGGTAGTGAAGGACAAGGAAGCCTGGAGTGCTGCAGTCCATGGGGTTGCAAGACTGAACAAGAAAGAAAAAAATTATATGAGAATAAAAATTCAATTTCATAACTGGTATGGATATACTTCCAAGACCAGAGAATCTATGCCAACTAGACTTGAATTCATTAGCAGTATTTATTAAAAATGAGATAAAGCTGATTTCTCTGATAAACTAAGAATTATGAAATGATAGCTATTTTTTAAAAAAACACTATAGAAAAATATAACTAAAAAACTGCTGGGGGGAAAAACGTACAATAGGCCTGTAAAAAATAAATGCATGATCAAACATATAACTAAACATGTACCTAGCTATCATAATTTCCTCTTGATTATAAAGCTCTTAGACTTATTATTAGGTTATTAACAGGTTATAAAACTAAATAATAGCACATGTGTTATGAATTTTATTCTTTTAATTCTTAATCACTTGGATGAGAGGTCATTATACCCCAAATATTCTGGTACTTTATACCAGAAGCTTAATTCAGTTTAGAAAATGATTGTACCTCAGTATGAAAATCTGTATTTTGGATATCTGGATCAAACATGACATAAACATCAGCCATTTGAACTAGTCAGAGAGACTTTTCCAATACTAATTTTCAAGTTCATTTAAAACAGCATAAGAGGATAATGAAAGTTGTATGGACCCACATAAAGGCCATCCCAGTAGCCCAGCTCAGGTCACAAATCAGAATCTAAGTCAGCCTGCACTTCTGGGAAACACCTCTTGTCCAGGAAACAGCATCATCCACCAGTCATAATCAACCACAGCTGGCTTATCTTACCCTAGAAAGCAGGACCTCTCAGCCTTATAAGAAACTCCAGCTTCTTAGCCAGCCATGTCCTTGTTTCCACACTGCCTCTTCTAAACGCAATAAAACTCACTCTTGGAGGATTTCCCTGGTGGCCCAGTGGCCCCTTGCAATGCAGGTGATACAGATGCCATTCCTGATCTGGAAAAGAGCAAATAAGTCCCTGTGCTACAACTAGAGAATCCTAACACCTCAGCGAAAGATCCAGCATAATGCAGCGAAGATACCACATACTGCAATGAAGACCCAATGCAGCCAAATAAATTTATACTGAAAAAAAAAAAAAAACCCTCACTCTTGCCCCAGATTTCTTGGGAAGAGTACCCTACTGCTTGTGAGGCACTGCACCTACCTTGTCTGACTTGAATAAAGGACATTAAACATCAAATGGTATTATCTCTGTCCTTTGACAAAGATGACGATTAGGATTTTTCCTTCATAAACTGAGTTTCGTACATGTTTCTATAGGGTTTTGCTTTCCTACATGATACTGATTCACTTCTGCAACTAAGGAAACATGATTTTATTCACATATATATCCCTCTTTTGCAAAAGTAAAAGTAACCTTATAATCATATGTGACATATTAAAGAGAACAATATCCTACTGGTTTTTCTCTTTTCAGGAAGATGATGAAAATAATAACCTAATCACAAATATGGCAAGCCACGTAAAAAGTGTTAATGGTTCTGTTCTGTCAAACTCTTTGCAATCCCAAGGACTGTAGCCCTCCAGGCTCCTCAGTCTATGGAATTCTGCAGGCAAGAATGGAGTGGGTAGCCATTCCCTTCTCCAGGGGATCTTCCGAACCCGGGCCTCCGGCTTTGCAGGCGGATTCTTTACCATCTGAGCCACCAGGGAAGTCCCATGGTGAGCCATAGACACTAAGAACTCAACTGTACATTCAAAACATCATTTTGAAAAGTGAACACATGTATGTATATAGAAGTATACAGCAGTACAATTTCTGACCCAGTCTCAGTGTTGCTTCAGCATAATTGACATAAATCTTTAATAAAGCCCAATTATTTATAAAAAACAGAAATTTGCATATTTCCATTGAAACTATCCAATCCAACCTGCTCTTCATTGGACAAAGCTAAACTCATTTTCTTGTTTTTCCTGCATGCAATACTTGCTCCTGAACCTAGACCTTGAGTATATTTGTAGTTCCCTTAAAATATATTATTATCTAGTTCTTTCGGATAAACCCAAATTTAAACTTCTGCCTTTAAAGTCCCCTCCCCACTTCTTCCATGAAACTCTAATTCTAAGATGATGACCACTCATTTTAAAAAATTTTTTAAATTGAAGGATAATTGCTTTAAAGAATTTTGTTGTTTTCTGTCAAACATCAATAAGCATCAACCATAGGTATACATATGTCCCCTCGCTTTTGAACCTCCCTCCCATCTCCCTTCCCATCCCACCCCTCTAGATTGTCACAGAGCCCCTGTTTGATTTCTCTGGGTCATACAGCAAATTCCCACTGGGCTATCTACCTTACATATGGTAATGTAAGTTTCCATGTTACTCTCTCCATACTTCTCATCCTCTCCCTCCTCACCTGCTTCCATGTCTGTTTCTTCACTGCTACCCTGCAAATAAATTCATCAGTGCCATCTTTCTAGATTCCATATATATGCATCATATATATACAATACTTATCTTTCTCTTTCTGACTCACTTCACTCTATATAATAAGCTCTAGGTTCATCCACCTCATTAGACTTCATCATTTTCTAGACTTTATCACTTTCTGAGAGAGACAAGAATCTTTTTTTTTTTTTTCCTTAGTATATTTATTTGGCTGTGCTGGGTCTTAGTTGCAAAACACAAGATCTTTAATCATGGCATGTGGGATCAACTTCCCTGACCAGGGATCCAACCCAGGACCCCTGTGTTGCAAGCCCACCTGCATTGAAAGCATGGAATCTTAGCCATTAGACCACCAGGGAAGTCCTGAGACAAGAGTCTTTGATGACAGTACCTTTAACTTTTGCCTTATACTTTACCCCATGCATCAGCAAATTTTCTAGGGCAATGTACTTCAACTCTTACTAAAGCTGTATGATTATTTTGGATGAAAGAGCAACTGATAAAGACTGCTTTGGGTTCTGAGAGACTCCATGGGAAAATCAAAAGTTTATCTATGTAAATTCAGAAGGAGAAAAAAGTATTAAACTAGGCTCAGGGTTAAAATCTTCTTGATTATAGGACATCTATTTAAGAAACATGGGATTCCTGGATGGCTCAATGGTAAAGAATCCAACTGTCAATGCAGGAGACGTAGGCTTGATCCCTGGGTTGGGAAGATTCCATGGAGGAGGAGGAAATGGCAACCCACTCCAGTATTCTTGCCTGGGAAATCCCATAGACAGAGGAGCCTGGAGGGCTACAGTCCATGTGGATTCAGAGTCAGGCAAAACTAAGCAACTAAGAACACATGCACATATCTAAGCACATCCATAACATACTGCACAGTAATAAATATAATTTATGCAGGGAAGTCAATATAATAAAATCGTACTTATTTATTCCCCAAATTCTCAGGTGACCACCCTTTACACTCAGAATAAAACAACTACCCTATTAGAGAAAGAGCTCCTCCTTCATGGGTTGGTGATGTTGTGTCAGTGTCTTTTAAAATTTCCCAAAATAAAGCATTTCCAGTTTATAAAGCCAAGAAAATGGGAAGTTATAGAGCTCCTTGAGATGGTGGAGGAAGTTGGTAAACTTGTGACATTTTATCTCTAAAATGACCTTCTGTCACTGCTTCATAAAGCAGCTGGAATTGAGCTTTAAGCATTGCAACTTGCTTGAGAGGGAGAAAAACAAGCACAGGATACAAAAATTTAAAAGTATCCCTCCTGAATCCTTCAAAATACATTAATTTTTCTACTTGGGATTAGGACTAGAAACAACAAAAGATCACATGAAAAAAAGAAATTGATTATGGGGTAAATGACGCTGGGTTAGCAGGAAGTTAAAGAGCAATGACTGGAAAAATCTTAATTTGACTTTGCCAACGAAGGAAAAAAAACGGAACATTTATACAATATGTACAACCTCTGTGCACTCACACTACAAATTAAATCCACACCTGTGAAATTTCCTGGCTCATAATACAGGGTATTTGTACAAGTAGTATAAATTTAAAGGAAAATTGGTCATAATAAAAAAAAAGTTTAGACCATGTTTTTGCAGGTTTGTAGCTAAATCAAAATTAGCTAATCCATACACAGACACTCATTAAGAAAATATCATCACCTTTGCAAAAAGGGACATAGACACTCTATGCCTTGTTAAGATCTCATTAACTTGGAATAAGTTATAGTCAAAGACAAACAGATTTTACCTACCACACTAGATTCTAATTACAGCTAAATATAGTTGCTAATTTTATATTCATGTAAACACCTGCAATGCCTGTGTCAAGATTTCTGAGCAATAAGATTTCTGTGAACCTAAAAGCATCAAATGAACCAATCACAAATTAATTACCTTATTCATGGAAATATTATTCAGGTCTCAAGTATTTTTTCCTTAGGAACTGAGTCCTGCTCAACTGAATTTACTGAAGGCAAGGCAAGCTGAAACTCTAAAATTAGTATTTTGTTATATTGCTTAATATACATTGCTTAATGATATCCAGAACTCATGACTATCTTAGGACCAAAGAATAATTTCAATAATGAGTTATTATCATTGATGAGAATGTGTTAGGATCACTAGGATACTAACATTTAAGGGTGTAATTTGTATTAATTCTCACCCTCCTCTGTTTCAGAAAAAATTCTCTCATTTTTCTTATCAGTCTGAGATAGAAGTTCTTTGTCCAAGAACTTCTGATCTTTAAATAAAAGAGGGAAAAAAAGACTGGCAATACAAACTATTTCAACTGTATGAAATGAAAACAACTCCAGCACATTTTGGATTTCAAAACAACAAAGATCACAGTTGAGAAGCAGCTCTTTTCAAAACATTTTGATCTATAATATAAATATTGAGACCATGTTGGCAGACTTTCACACAAGCCCCTAATAATAACAGTTGTTGAAACAACTATACATATAGCAGTTTTCATGAGACCAGAGCTTTGAACAAGTAAATATTAACTGTCTCATGATTCTATGTCTCCCCGCCTCAAATCTGGATGTTGCAAGATGCTCTTTAAAGAACACAGAAATAAAGTAAAACATTTATTTTCTGGCAATTTCTCAGGAAATTGTAAACTAATAATCTTAGTTGAGAATAAATATATAAATTTTATACCTGTTCAGAAAATAGATGTAAAAGAAAGTTCAGACTTCGTCTATTAACTGGTTTATTCTTGCAAACGCTTTCAAGCTTAACAGTAAACCATTAAGTCTCTGAAGTTCTTTAGTATCATAGCAAAGGATGTTTGAAGTGGACTTTAGAGGGCCCTCTAAGCTACATTTATATAATGATTCAGTTAATATAATGATTTCCCATAATTTGTATTATTAGCAGTATGAACATTGTAACAACCAGTATGATAAGTCCATCGACAATATACTTGAGAAGTATTTTCCAATTTCTATATGAACATCTGGAACAGTAAAGATTGCCTCTCAAGGCAGCAGATCCTAAACTTTCTTCTTTCTATTAAAGCAGGGGGACATGGTACCCTTGTGCTACCTTCCCCTCCTGCTGATATTACAGAACAAACTCGCATTTTCAAAAGATGATCCTTCCTCTATTTGAATGTAATGATCATGACTCTTTTAGTTTTTCTCCTTTTTTTGCCTTAGCCTAGAAGTTTCTTTGCCAAACCATTTTTCCTAAACTCCTTTTTAATGTTAGATTTTTAAAGTTTTGCTTAATGTTACCTGCTTAGTTTCTAGCACATGCTGGAGCCTTTCCTGGGAATATATCCTCTCTCTCATTCCCCTGATAAGGCCTCATGTCCCTTTGGCCAGGATAATGCTAATACATTCTTCTATCTGCAGATGGAAACTTCTAGACTTTGACATCTCAAGGCTTGATTAAGTGCCTCCTCCCTCTACCTATCAACTCCCATAGCAGCTTCCT
Organism: Budorcas taxicolor; assembly: GCF_023091745.1. Classification (NCBI taxonomy): domain Eukaryota; kingdom Metazoa; phylum Chordata; class Mammalia; order Artiodactyla; family Bovidae; genus Budorcas; species Budorcas taxicolor. The sequence goes on along the minus strand of NC_068918.1, from coordinate 73,213,688 downwards.
GCAGACAGTCCTAATACAACCTATTACCTTACCTTCTCTGTTTACATGGCTTTGTGATTCAAGAAATAATGGCAGTGAAAGCAGTAAGACAAGAAAAAAGGCAAGAAGCAATAGGACTTGGTATTAGATTGCCTGGATGTGACAAACGATGGAGAGAAAATCTTCAAGGAGGACGCCTAAATTTCTGTCTCGGGCAACTGAGTAAGATTAAGGGGGAAAAAAGGAATACAGTGAGAGACATGGATTTCGGTTTTAAAAGATCTGTGAAATCACCAACTGAAACATCTAGCGAGCAGTTTGAAGAATTTAGAGCTCAAGAAAGTCAAAGTCTAGAGATAAAGATTTGAAAGTCATCAGCAAATAGAGACAGAGGCCAGAGAAGAGTGCACCAAGTGAAAATAAAATATGTTTGAGGACAAAATTCTGGAAAATTAGCTAAGTATTGAACAAAGGAAAGAAAGCCAACAAAGAATAAATGGAAGAGATAGCCAACTACAGCAATAAAAGTAAGAGCATGCGATATGCCAAGAGATGAGAACACTTGGAGAGTATTTCCATGTAAAATGGTACAGAAAGACAATATTAGGTAAGACTTGGGAAAATGTAAGCAATAAAGTCATTGATGATCCTGGCAACCACAGCACTGATGTGGTTGAAGCAAAAGCTAGAATGCATTATATTGAGAGCAAATGGGAAGTGACGATGTCAAGACTGTGAGTGGAAACTGTTTCAAGATGTTTGACTGAGAGAAATGATGAATGAATGAATGTTACAGAACAGCTTATCCTGATGATTCATAAAAACACTGAAAAACAATCTTGGCTAAGCGAACCGCTAACAGATGCAAGAATATATGAATAGTAGTAATTCTAGTCCTAGTTCTTCTAATTAAATAATTGGAGTCCTAGCAATAAAGTCACCAGACAGTGATTGACTAGTTCATCTCACTGCCCTCTAGAAAAGGATCAAAACCAAGAGCCACAATTTAATACATGGACATTAAGTCATATAAGAAAAAGACAATAAATCACACACACACACACATATAACTTCCAAAAATAACTTTTAATACTACTATTAATCTGGAGCACTAATTAGCAACTCTAACTGAAAATCAATTCTAATCTCATTTTCCAAACAGACATATTTTAGGCCTAATTTCCTTGCTAAGAAAATGATACTGAGCTCCTAAGAATTCTATATATAAACGCAAATGAGGACAGACCTATGTGAAATGACTTCTTTCACTGAAACTAAAATTCTAGCAATTTACCACCTGTGAATCCATGTTCAAGGGAATCACCTAGGGTCCAGAGATAAGCAGTCCCCAAGGGTAATAAAGTCAATGTTTACTACAGTCAAACCATAATACTGCAGACTCAGAGAACTACAAAAATCCATGAAATATATTTCCTAATTAAATATGTTGCCAAAGAATACAGTGTAACTATATCAACAAGGATGATAACAGATGCACAAGAGTTTATCTCAAGGATGAAACAGTCACTACCTTGAAAAAAAAATGACCCTCTATTTCAAAATGGTTTAAAATGTTTCAAATAGAAAATCATTAGTGTCTTTTTTTTAAATAATGCTCTCATTGGATTAAAAAAATACTTTCCTGAGTTTGTGAACTATATTAAAGTAGTTTATTTGGAGTACTTCAGCACCCACTATAATACTGAAAAAGTAATTTCTGAAATATTATCTTGATGTTTAGAACTTCCAAAGTCATAAATTATACAGAATAGCATCTAACAATAACTGGTGCATAAGGTCAAATAGACCTCTTTTTTTAATAATAACTTTTCAATTCTCCTATTTACTAAAACTGCTTACATGGCTCATGTAAAGAAGGTATAATAGCCCACTTCTCACCAAAAAAAAACTTTTTTAAGACAGAAGACAAATTAAACCAGAAAATTGGTCCTTTAGTAGGCAACTGTAATTGGACAGAAGGTTCCTGGCAACTGTGAGCCCAGATACCCCTGGCTGCCAAACAAGCGTAAAAGGAGAAATTAGCTATATCACCCCTCAGTGTCAGTTCTAGATGGGGTGGGGGCAAGGAAGTCAAGATATTGAAGCACATGTGATGTACAAAATAACAGTATTTCCTTAAAAAAAAAAAAAGTATGTGAATATCAGTGCGTGAAGTACATGTATGTATAATAACATTTTCTGGAAAGCCACATTCAAAACTGGTTGTTCTGGGTTGTGGTACTTGGGAAATAAAGAATCACAGTGTGGGAGATATCTCACTGTATAATTTATAAGCTTTATATTTATGTTTTTCTTAAAAGAAACATATTTTACATCTCAAAATCTAATATAAATAAAAGCAAAATAATAAAGAAGAGAGTGGGTGTCAATATACTCTAAGGGCCAAATGATGCTTTCGATTCTGAACATGATAACATGATGAAAATAAAGACGCATGATTTCAACCACATGATTACGAAACAGTTATCATAAAAAGACTCAATGTTCTATTACAGTGTGAAATCAAATTTAAAGATAGCTCAAAGCAGAAATCCAACCATGTTATTTCACAGGACCAGTGAGAGATGAGAGAAAGGGAGTGTGAGAGGAAGAGAGAGGATGGATAACTAGGAAAAAACCAAGAACTGTTCTCAGAATGACTCATAAGAAGAAACTAAAATTCCAAACACATAAAATTCATACTGTAAACAACTATATTCTTAAGTTATGGTCCTGGAGTAAACCATAAAGACGGCTATGAAAATGTCTAGAAAAATAGAGAAAAGAATATTTCTGCTGGTCTAGTCTATCTTTATTATCTTCATCAGTAAAGGAAAACTTTGCTGGAGAATCTGGTTAAAAATAATTAATTTCATTACAAGCATAATGAAGTGACAAATCAAATCATGGGAGTTTGCATTTCACTGTAAAGAAACTATTAACAACTTGTAACATATTATACCTTAGAATTTTCTGTTTAAAAAAGTCAACATAATATATTACCATTCTTAAGACACTTAAAATTCATATATATAAATTATAAGCAGGAACCCTTATATGGTGCCAAAAGTCATCACATTCTTATAAAAAAGTAACAGAATAACTGCCAAAGAGACCACAAGCCAAAGAAATTCAGAATAGGCTTAAATATTTTAAAAATCTGGATAGAAAAGAAGGGCTAGCTACTAACAGTTCAGAAAACTTGACTGTACTAAAAAGCAAAAAGCCTTTTAATGGCAACCACAAATAATTTGAGGTTTTATGTTACTGATAAAATAATTTACATTAGCTGATAATGGCCTCAAATACATACAAAAAATTACAACATATTAACCAGCCTAGCAATTCTACTCCTACATGAAATATCCAAGATAAATTACATGTTCACATAAAAAAAAAAAAACTGTATAGGAATATTCATAGCAGCATTGTCAATAATAGCCAAAAAGAAGACATAATGCAAATATCCATCAACTGATGAATGAATATATAAAAAATGGTATATCCTACAATGGAATATTACTTAGCAATAAAAAAAATACCGATACAAACTATACCACGGACAGTTCTTAAAAATATGATGCTCAGTGAAAAAAGCCAGTCAAAGAGTACCACAAACCATATGAAACCATATGAAATACATGGAATGGCAAATCTATAGACATAGAATATAGATTCAAGGTTGCCAGGGGGCTGGAGATTAGAAAACACTGGGAAGGCATTAGGGGACTTCCTTTCAGAGTGATAAAAATTATTTAAAATAGACTGTAGTAATGGGTGTGCAACTCCATGAGTAAACTAAATACCACTGAATTATACAATTTAAAAGGTTTAAGTTACATGGTATGAGAATTAAATCTCAATAAAGCTGTTAAAAAATTTTTTTAATATATTAATAAAACAAGTCCTTCCCCCGTTGTACTCACTGATCCCAACCTTATAAATCCTATTTCTGAACCAACTCTGCTAGAGGCAGAAAGACTCTAAACCATTCCAGCCATGAATCATGGATAGTTACTGTAAAGTCTCCTTGTTGTCACCCACATGGCAGCTCTAACCAGGGATGACCAGCCCTCAGTGGGTAGTCAGAAACTGATAGGCAACCATTACCAGGTTTGCAACAGATCACAGGGCTCCTATGCCCAAATCCTTCAATCCAAGATACTTCTTGGTGTCTGACTATCAGAATTTTTCTACACCCTTGTCCTTATGACCTATTTAGCTTACTTGAGTGTGGGCACAAGTCACTTCAGCCACGTTTGACTTGTGACCCTATGGATTGTAGCCCATCAGGCTTCTCTGTCCATGGGATTCTCCAGGCAAGAATACTGGAGCAGGTTGCCAAGCTCTCATCCAGGGAATCTTCCCAACCCAGGGATTGAACTCACACCTCCTATGTCTCCTGCATTGTCAGGCATTTGTTTACCACTGGCACCACCTAGGAGAGCTCTAAGTTCTTGACCACTGGGAAGACTGCACATCCACAAATCCCATGCCTGGATTTGTCCTCTTTGTGCTTCACCCACCAGCCTGGACACCTATCTGGAGGTGGTTGAGCGCAGGAATTGCCATAGGCAGTCTGATCTGACTGCCAGCTTGTACAGCTGGACGTCTGCAGCTAACAGGATACCTATCACTGACCATCAAACTCCAAAACCTTCCACCTCCTAAGCAGATACTAATCAGACAATATGTGAGATTACAGAACAGTTAAGTATTGATGAAACATTTTCTGAGAAAGTGCAAAATAAGATTTTTTTTCATTTATTTTCAGTTTCCTGGGGTTGAATAAAATTATTTGGAAAGAATTTATCATACTACAGGGAAGATAAAGAATAAAAATTATCCTAACAGATCACTAAAAATATCCAGTCAATCTCTCAAACAGAACTCAAGAGAATATTTGTGTATTATAGCACATTAAATGGAAGGTGTTTCTTTTTGATGATTATTCCGGTGACTGTCTCAAAGAAACTGTGCGTTCACTGAGAAAATGTCCTCACTGCAAAACAGTGGGTAATTCAATACCACAGTTCTGAGAGATAATGTATTTCTGTTTTCAAAATGAGAAGTGGGAGATTATATTTCAAGTTTCTCAGCTCCTTAAAAACTATATTATCTGACTGAGTAAGTGAAAGAATTATAAATCTACACTCCCAATTCATTCTCTTAAATGCCTCTTTGCAAATAAGCAATGAAGTATTGGCAAAGTACTAAATTATGCCATTTATTAATTGCCTAAAAGCAAACTGAAAGAAAGGTAAAAGTTTAAAATGGTGTATACTCTTACACAACATCTCAAACATTTGTGAAAGCTAATCATTGGTATGTTCTCATTATTACCACAGAATGAAAGTAAACACGTAAGTCTAAATATTAGCAGCCATTTGAGAAGTGAGTTTCTATGGTTCAATACTGAAAACAGTATTTTATAAAAGTGTATATCTCTGCTGTTAAGAAAGACAATATAAAGGTCTGAGGACACAGAAGCCATATTTGCTAATACTTTAGTCCTCATACTTCTGGAACTTCCCAGGGAAAAATGTAGTTAAGGTAAAAACCTCTCCTTAATCTGGCTGTAAATTTCTGATACAGTCAGCTCTCCATAACTGTGGGTTCATCTTCCTCAGATTCAACAAATCTCAAATCAAAAATGTTAAAAAAAAAAAATTCCAAAAAGTGCCACAAAACAAAATTTGAATTTTCTGTGTGCTAGCAACTAATTACATAGCATTTACACTAAGTATTCGGTATTATAAGTAACCTAGCGATGATTTAATGTACACAGGAAGATGTGCATAGGTCATAAGCAAATACTCAACTATTCTATGTATATGGATCTTTGGGTTTTGGTATTTGCAGGAGGTCCTGGAGTCAATCCCCTGCAGACACCTGGGACAACTGTACTTGGAGGGCGGGGTGGGAGGGGAAATGCCCAGAGACTCTGTATCCGTGTACACAAATGTTTCTCAATTCAATTTCCTTTTTTGTTTCAGTGTATTTAGAAAAGACTTTTTTATTGGATACAGTTGTCATGCAGAATCCAGACAACACAAATAACCAAAAATCCCAATTTTTAAAAAGGATTTTCATATCCTTTAGAGCAAGTGGCTTTCTAATAGGACTGAGTCAAGAGAAAATTGAGTTTTTCCTCGCCAGAACTTTTCTTCTCAAGATACTCTGAAGGCTGGATGAGCCACAGGGAACTCAAAGAGCTTACAGAGATGTGGGTACTAATAAATTTCCTTACGTCTTGATGTACCCTAGGGTCTCCTCAGGTCCCTCAGAAGCCAACACATCTGAGGGACTTTTCCCTTAACATCTGAATGTCAGTTCTCCAGGATTTCTCAGAAAAGTTCAGGATTACTTCACCATGGAAAATTTAGCTTTTCTTCCTTCTAAATTCTTTTCCTTGCTTTTCTTTGCTTTTCAGAGCATTAGTATGCCATAGTGATGAACAAGACATTATTGCCTTCCCAATGTCAACTGGAATTTCAACAAAATTTTAAACAAAATGAAAACTTTTTTTTGTTTTTAATAAAAGGGAAAAAAAAGAACTTGAAGCCCTCACAAACAAGAAACGGGAGAATCAGCAAACTCAAGGAGAACTGACCCACAGCAGATGAAATGAAAGAAAATATTCTATATTTCCTTGAAATCGTGACAAGCACTGCTCTCAACATCTTTGATTACCTGCTAAATTACCATCATTTTCCAGTATCTACGCCCAGCTCTCTGTTCTGCCTGCTCCTCCTTTCCAACACAAAACCAGTTTTTCCCTTAATTATTTGTTCACACAAATTACCCTGTCGTTTCTGAATTTTAAAGAATGACGAATCATGAACCATGAATATTTTACAAGTTCTGTAAAATGAAATTTCTTTACAAGCTTCCTCTCTTTGTTCCAACACTTGGAACATGAACTGTATGGTAAAAATATCCAAGGACCAGCAGAGCTGGAGTTTGCCAGGTGAAATGAGTGAATTCCAGGCAGGAAGTTACTCAGGAGCAGGCCCAGAACATCTTAAAATGAATTGTTACATGTGTACATACACACATGGGTTTTTACTTCTAGTAAAGAAATTGCAGAAGTGTGCCTTCCTTTCTTATCCTGGGAGAGGGTGTCACTTAATCAGGCTCAGTAACAGACCAGGTCTGAGAAGAGTCTTCTCAATATAGTTGATCTGACGGTCTCTGCTCCATCATGACCAGTGTCAGGGGACATCATTTCTAATACACTACAAGGACAAAGTGACGAGAGAGCCAAAACTGAAATAAGAAAAGTATCTTCAAACGAAGATATTTCTTCCTTTCCTCACTCAGATCAAAAGAAGCCCCAAAAGTCTTCTTAGGATGCTTATTGTAAAAGATGGGGAGCTGAGTGACGGATAAGGAAGGGTGAAAAATAAAGCAAAAGACAGAGTCAGGTAGGCCAATATTGTCCTCAAGTCACTAAACAGAGGAAAATGTATCAGTGATGTGCAGAATGCCTGAAGAACACCTATGACAAATGAACCATTAAGTTCAAAACTACTCAATAAACATTTATTAATAACCTGCTAGGCATAAGCACCCTGAAGACCATCAAAGTAAGACGAAGCTCTCTTTCTGAATGTTAATCCTTCTCACAATAAAAATTTAGTAATTCCCAGATGCCATTTTTGAATGCTCTACACTTTTAAAAACTGTCTTCCGTTTTCCAAAGTTCCATGCTGCATTAGCAGGTGTGCAATATGTCTAAAATAACATGAATATATTAAATTTTGAAGTGCTCTTATAGGTGGAATTACTTTCTAAATCACGTCCTGGTGGTAAGAGGAGCAAAGTTTCAGCTCAGGAGTACTATAATTACACGGAAACATCTACAATGTAGTTTAAAAAAAAGATGAAGAATTCATCAGTGCTTTAAAGGCTCAGTCTCTATATCTGAAAAACGTATGTTAGCAAGGGCTTTTAGGATTCCGTGCCCCTGCTTCTTTGCTGGACAGAGAGAATGGTCATCACAAAAGTCAGAATTGTGGTCAATTCTTAAGAGAAAGGAGGCCGGTACAACTAGGGAGGCACACAGAGACAGCTTGAAAGGACTGGCAACAACTCTTTCCTGAGGGCTTGGGTTTTTTTTAATTTAAAAAATGTTTCATTAATTTATTTTTGTCTGCACTGGGTCTTTGTTGCACAGGCTTCTTCTCTGAGTTGCGGAGGGTGGGGGCTGCTCTCCAGCTGCTGTGTGTGGCTTCTCAATGTGGTGGCTTCTCTTGTTGTGGAGCACAGGCTTTAAGGCACGCAGGCTTCGGCAATTGTGGCTCCTGGGCTCTAGAGCAAAGGCTCAATAGTTGAGGTGCATGGGCTTAATTTCTCCACGGCATGCGGGATCCTCCTATACCAGGAATTGAACCTGCGATGACAGGCAGATTCTTTACCACTGAGCCACCAGGAAGGCGCCAGGGCTTGCTTTTATTATGATTCTTCATACTGAACATATATGCTTTATATATCATTCTATATATATGCTGTACTGCACAATAAGAAGAAACACACTGAGTGTTCCTAGAACACACAAAAAAACTGGTATCAGCGACTTGTCTCATGGGAAAAAAATACTCACTACACATCTTTTCCACTTTTTAAAAAATTAAATATAGGCAGCACTTTTTGAAAAATCAGTAAAAGCCAATATGTTAAAACTTCACCCATTCATCACATTAACATCAAGGGTAGGTCATGAAGATTTGCATCCACTGTTAAAGGGAAAGACCCCAAATATGAGAGTTAGTGTTTCTAATGCCCACATTCAGTATAAAAAGTTTTTTTGAAAAAGAGCTGCAAATGTAGTAACCAACTTTCCATACACACGGTGGTGGTGGTGATGGTGATGGTTTAGTTGCTAAGTCGTGTTTGACTCTTGTGACCCCATGGACTATAGCCCACCAGGCTTCTCTGTCCATGGGATTTCCCAGGCAAAAATATTGAAGTGGGTTGCCATTTCCTCCTCCACACACGTGGTAATCATCAAATTTAACAGCTGTAGAGCCTTATTTCTACAGCTCAAATATCCAAGATGTATTATGCTGCTGCTGCTGCTAAGTCGCTTCAGTCGTGTCCGATTCTGTGCGACCCCATAGACGGCAGCCCACCAGGCTCCTCCGTCCCTGGGATTCTCCAGGCAAAGATGTATTATAGGTACAGGTTAAGTGACCTGATTAGTTAAACCAGTCCTATCCCAGATCCTCCTACCTCCCAGGGCAGGTTGTTCTTCTCCACAATGACAGTCGATATATCCCAAGAAGATATGGATTGTGAATCAGCCAATCTCTAACCCTAGGCCTCAGAGTGGGAAATTAAGATTCATAGAATAAAAAAAAAAAGATTCATAGAATAAGAAACTCTCTATCTCAAAATAAAATCAACTGTTTCCAAGTCCTCTAATTAGATGACTCAATTTAGATAATCAATAAACTAAAAAATCCAGTTCAGACAGCAATCAATAAATGAATGTTTTACCTAAGTAATATCAAGTAATATCTACTAAAGAAAAAGTCAAAGAAATGCTACAAGTATTGGAAGTTCTAAATAAGCATGGTTTTAGCAGAGCTTCAGTGGAATTCCTGTGAGATAAGAACCAATGGTTTCAGAGGGAAGTTTCAAGCACTGGAGTTCTGTATACATTTCAAAAAATGAGTTACCACATTCCTCCCAGGAATGCAATAATGAAAGCTTAGTGTATGCATTTAGATAGCAAAGGAAATATACACTGGGACAAAAACTGTAAGAGATGAATAAAACACCTGATTAAAGTCATGTTTATATATATACCCCCAAAGAACTGAATGCAGGGACTTGGGCACTGTACACCCATACTCACAGCAGCATTATTCACAAAACCAAAAGATGGAAGCAGCCCAAATGTTCATCAATAGAAAAATGGATAAGCAAAATGTCTTATCCAACATACAATGGAATAGTGCTCACCCTTAAAAAGGAAGGAAACTGACAAACGCTGCAACATGGATGAATCTTGAGGACAAGATGCAAAGCAAAATAAGCCAGTCGTCAAAATAAATACACAGTATGATTCTTCCTTTATGAGGTAACTAGAGTATTCAAAATCAGAGACACCAAGTAAAATGCTGGTGGCCAGGGTCTTAGGGAAAGAGGGAATGAAAAGTCATTGCGTAATAGGCAGAGTTTCAGTTTTACAAAAGGAAAAGAGTTCTGGAGATGAATGATGACTATGGTTGCATAATAATGGAAATGTACTTAATGTTGAATTGTATACCTAAGAATTACTAAGATAGTAAATTTTATCTTTATGTGTGTATTATACCACACATGGACAGGGGAGCCTGGTAGGTTACAGTCCACGGGGTCGCAAAGAGTCGGACACGACTGAGCGACTTCACTTTCACTATTATACCACAACTTTTAAAAGAGAAAGTAAAAATCAGCCCATATGGTGCTGAAACAATTATTTTCTAGCATACCTGTTACCAAAATTACACATGTATATAATTTCATACGTTTGTATACTTATATAAAACCTATAATGGTTGTATATTTCCCTGTTTCCTCCATGAACTACAGGCAAAATAAATGTTAATATATCCTATGTTTATGTAAAAAAAGGAAAACATTAATGATAAAACATTAATGAATCCTGAAACATTATATTAAGTGAAATATCAGACACAAAAAGGACAAGCATTGCATAACTCCACTTATATGAGATGCCTAGAGAGACAAATTCACAGAGACAAAAGCAGAACTATCAAGGTGCTGGGAATGGGGGGTTACTAATTCATGGGTACAGAGACTCAGTTTGAGATAATGCAAGAGTGCTGGAGATGGATAATGGTGTGGTTATACAACAGTGTGAACGTACCCAATGCCCCTGAGCTGAACACTTACAAATGATTAAAATGGCTACCAAACGGGGCCTGATCTACTCAGGCACAAGCTACTCCCCGGAGCTGCTAACTGAAACCTGGTCCCATAAATGCACGAAGTGAACAGTGTGTGAGAAAAATAAGAGCACAAACTTGATGTCAGATGGGTGACACACTCAGTATTGGAGGAAACACAGCGGTCGGTCAGGCTACTGAGGAGCAACAGAACAAAGGAACATCCATCCACTCACTTCCAGACAGTTGCTGCCATGTCCAAGCCCAAGGTTACCACAACAACCAATTCTCCAAGAGAAATTATTTTGAACTAATGGAAATGAAGCTTCTCATAAAATATAGCTCTGGAGTCGTATCTTGAAGGTGGAGTACAACTGCAGAATGAGGGACTTCTCTGGTGACTCAGTGGATGAGATTTCACACCCCTGATGCAGGGGACCTTGGTTCAATCCTGGGTCAGGGAACTAAGCCTGTGTGCTGCCAACTACTGAGCCCTCACGTCATTAACTCGTGAGCCCGTGCACCATAATGAAGATCCTTCACAGCGAAAACAGATAATTTTTCAAAATTGCAGAATGAGAGTAGAAACCATTTCAGGTATCTATAAGGTACTTGGTCCTTAATCTAGTAGAAGACCTAGCATTAGAAAAGAAGTACTTTAAACTCATTCTGCAATTTCTGCCACTTGTCTGTAAAGTCTAAACTTATACCAAAATTAGAAGGGTTTTTAAAATTTAAAAAAAAAGGAAAAGAGGTACTTTGTTAACAGGAAATCTGCAGATATTTCTGAAAGCCATGTTAAGAATTATGGACTATTTATTACTGATGCATAAGCTTTCTTACTGATGCATAAGAGCTTTTCAGATTTATTGAAATAATTTTTGTAGTACCTGAAAAACAAATGGAAAAGGTTAGAGATTATAGGGGGACTGGTTGAAAAATTTAAATCAGCAGTCTCATTAATTCACTAAGTAAATATCAACTACTTAATATATATATATATTTTTTTTTTTTTTTCATTGAAGTATAGCTGATTTACCATACTCTGTTACTTTCAGGTATAGAGCATACTGATTTGTCTTCTGTGTTTTTTTGTAGCTTATATTCCATGATAGGCTATTAAAAGATATTGGGTAGCATAGATAACTCTCTATGCTATATAGTAAATCCTTGTTTCTTATCTATATATATTTTAATCAAGAACTTTATAAATCTACATTCACTTTCTTTAAAAGTTTGAGGCAGTGAAACTTTACTGGCCACTGTCAGGCCTTAATTTCTGTGATACAGCTACAGAAATATTGTCTCAAAAGAAAACTATTTACTTGGCCCAGTGTCAATGGAAAGATTTTCAGCTGGAAAATGATTTTTCCCATTTCAGTCTTAGAACTAAGCTTTATAAATCTCCAATTTTGTTTCTATTTTCAAAATAATTAAGCATTATTTAATGTTTCCCAATAATTTCTGACATATATGCAGGTATAAAAGGAAGGTAAAATTTATTCAGCTGATCCAAAGAAATAATTCATGCTTTGTTCCACATTGCATAGAATTGATTCTAATAAGTAACAGATGACTGAAAGGCACTAGGAAAAATATTCAGACCAAATCAATTCACAAGTATTTTTATTATTACATTTCCTCATAAACTTGGTAGCTTTTCTCTGAACAAAGCATAACAATTTTTTCCCTTGAATCCTCAAGCTTCTAAGCCACTTCCTTTGAAAAATCTAAGGGAATTCTAACTGTAATGGTTTTATGTCAGATACTGTTTATAAACCAAAAACAGGCAAAATGCTTTCTTAACAAAGTTCAAGTTTTCAATTCTGAGAATTAACAAAGTTGAAAAATCACAAGTATTAAATGTACATAGGAATCAAATATACAAACACCTTACCAACAAATGATCCTATCAAATTTCTCCATGGAAAACGTACACCATAAAAACACAACTCAGAGTCATCTAAGTACACAGATTTTCATATGCCAGGTAGCCTGTATGGGTATTTGAAATATCTCATGAAGGTAGAAGGACATTTTTGTAAGACTCTATCTGGTACTGGAGGCTTACCCAATGGCTCAGTGAGTAAAGAAGCCTCCAGCAATGCAGGAGACACAAGGAGATGCAGGTTCCATCCCTGGGTTAGGAAGATCCCTTGGAGAAGGAAACGATAACCCACTCCAATATTCTTACCTGGAAAATCCCATGGACAGAGGAGCCTGGTGGGCTACAGTCCAAAAGGTCACAAAGAGTTGGACACAACTGAGCGACTAAGCACACACATCCAGTACCAGTTAATTCATTTTGTTGCTGTTCATTCATGGCTGACCTAGTATTATGGATGTTTACTGTGTCTGCTCTGTATTTGAAATTTAGCTTTCTTGTGTGCTCGAATTACATCCATTGGTTTCTTTCCAGTAGCATCTCATCATTTCTTCCATGTATATCATCTAACTGGATACAAGTCTCTCAGCCTCATGAATTTGGTTTCATGGCATTTGGTTTAATTCCACTGCCTAAATAAATAAATAATAACCATACTCATTGCCTCATGAAATACTGACTTTTAAACTAAGTTCCTAAAACTCCTACTCAAATGCTTTCTTAAAGGTCTAGGACTTTCTATACTAGCCTAGTACTATCTTGCCAAGAGCCTGCTGGACATCTCTAGCTGGAGAGCTGACATATGTCAAAATCTCAATAAATTTAGAGCACAACCATCCCCTCCCATTGTCCCTTCTGTCCAGTCTCAGCCAACCTTAGCCTCACTTCACTCTTTTTGGTAATGGTGCTCGCAACCATACCTCTGGTCCTCTTACCTGAAATCTTGGAAAGCATCTCCAACTCTTCCTTTTCCTTCTCTTATATACCCCTGATAACCAGATATCAGTGACTATTTTCTACTAATTCTAACTGCCCAAATCAACTAATGCTTGTTGACTTTCACTGACATTTCCGTTCTTGTTTATTGTCTTGCCTATAGCATTAATAACATCACCATACCTGGTTCTCCCCGTTCCTTCCACCTACCTCTCTATGTTACATTTTGTGGTTGGATTAATCTTTCTAAGATACAGTGAGGCTCTCTCCTTTGCTCAAAAACCTTTAACAATTTCTTTGAATCTAGAAAGCATCACACTCAAAACTTTTTAGAAGAAATCCAAATTCTCTGACCTAATTCTACCTTTTTTCTTTTAATAAGTACTACTTGGTGATACTGCCTTAATCCCTGTTCTAAAACACTACCCAACTGTCTCTTCCAACCCTGGTGCCCTTTTCACCTTTCTACCATTCTTGCAGTCCCCAGATTACCAGTTTTCCCAACTAGAAGCTATGTCTCTCAAGTCAGAATTACTATAATACTTTGTGCCTCTCTTTCAATAATAACTTCACCCTACTTGTCTTCTTTTATTACTACAGTGATACAGTTTTATCTGCCCTCTAAAATTCCAGAATTTTTTTAAAGGCATCACTATCTTTCAACTTTATATCTTTCTTTCTTCTACCAAGGCAGGATAATTTCCCTAAGATGTGCTCTACAACCTGTTGTTGAATGACACGAACAAATTTCATAAATATTCATTAAAAAAAGAAAAAAGCCTTGAAATCTGTAAAACACTGACACAGCAAAGAATGAATTGGGAATATTGAAGCTAATATATTTCCTCTTTTTACAGCTTGCAAGGCCCAAGGACCTTTTACACCAAGAATTTCAAACAGCTGACTCAGGCATCTATTCCAAAGGGGGCTATTCTTTTTCTTCACTAAATTCTGTGTGTACCATAATGAAATTGAAAGAAACCCTCCTCGGTGTCCTAAACAAGATCCATTTCTGTCTGTGAATGAAATACAAATGCAACACTTTGTAAAGAATTTCAAAGATGCATTTTATATCTAGGTTCCTTAAATGATTAAAATACTTTGTAGATGTAAACTTTACTGATGTCAGTAATGTTTCTATTAAGATTTATAAAATGTAGTGCCTTGGACTGCAAGGAGATCCAACCAGTCCATCCTGAAGGAAATCAGCCCTGAATATTCACTGGAAGGGCTGATGCTGAAGCTGAAACTCCAATACTTTGGCCACCTGATGCGAAGAACTGACTCATTGGAAAAGACCCTGATGCTGGGAAAGATTGAAGGCAGGAGGAGAAGGGGACAACAGAGGATGAAATGGTTGGATGGCATCACTGACTCGATGGCCATGAGTTTGAGTAAGCTCCAGGAGTTGAGAATGAACAGGGAAGCCTGGCGAGCTACAGTCCTTGGGGTCACAAAGAGTCGGACACAACTGACTGACTGAACAGAACAGTGTGAATCAATTATTTCTACCTTTCTCACATCACAGATGAAGAAACTGAAGGTCAGAGAACTTAAATGACTTGATTCAACTCATGCAGCCCATAAAGTTGCAAAGTCAGGATCCACACTGTATTCAGTCCTCAAGTCAAGAGAGCCACTCTGCTGAGTGATAAAACACAGCCAGTATAAAAGTAAGTTTATATGAGAGATTCTTCTGTAATTTTCTGGAAAAAAACCTGGTTGATAGGAAGCACTGTCATGGCATGTCTCTATAACACCTCTCCTACAGTCAGCCTTCTGCAGCCACAGGTTCAACTGATTCAACCAATCTCATATCAAAAGTATTGGGTGCTAAGTGGCTTCCATTCTGTCTGACTCTGCGACCCTATGGACAGTAACCTGCCAGGTTCCTCTGTTCATGGGATTCTCCAAGCAAGAATACTGGAGTGGGTTGCCATTTTCTACTCCAGGAACTCTTTCTGACTCAGGGATTGAAACTGTGTCTTACCTCTCCTACATTGGCAGGCAGGTTCTTCACCACTAGCTCCACCTGGGAAGCCCTCAAAAGTATTAGAGAAAAGAAAATTCCACGTAGTTCCAAAAAGCAAAATTTGAATTTGACACATAGCAGCAGCAGCAATTATTTATATAGCACTTACACTTACAATGATTTACAATGTAAATCATGTAATTTACAATGATTTACATAGTATACCCAGTATATTAGGTACTATAATTAATCTAGAGATGGTTTAAAGTATATGGGATGATATGTATAGGCTAATATATGCAAATACTAAGCCATTTTATATAAGGGACTTGATTTTGTTCTCCAGGGTCATGGGTGGACCAAGAGACAACTTATACTTTTTGCTTTAAACATACCTTCCCAGTAAGTACTGTCTTTATACTAATATTACAAAATTACTAATAATATCACTCTCAGATACGTAGATGTCGCCACCCTTATGGCAGAAAGTGAAGAGGAACTAAAAAGCCTCTTGATGAAAGTGAAAGAGAAGAAACCTATATGCAGGTCAGGAAGCAACAGTTAGAATTGGACATGGAACAACAGACTGGTTCCAAATAGGAAAAGGAGTACGTCAAGGCTGTATATGGTCACCCTGCTTATTTAACTTATATGCAGAGTACATCATAAGAAACGCTGGGCTGGAAGAACAAGCTGAAATCAGGATTGCCGGGAGAAATATCAATAACCTCAGATATGCAGATGACACCACCCTTATGGCAGAAAGTGAAGAGGAACTAAAAAGCCTCTTGATGAAAGTGAAAGAGGAGAGTGAAAAAGTTGGCTTAAAGCTCAACATTCAGAAAACTAAGATCATGGCATCTCATCCCATTACTTAAATAGATAGGGAAACAGTGGAAACAGTGTCAGACTTTATTTTGGGGGGATCCAAAATCACTGCAGATGGTGATGGCAGGCATGAAATTAAAAGACAGTTACTCCTTGGAAGGAAAGTTATGACCAACCTAGACAGCATATTAAAAAGCAGAGACATTACTTTGCCAACAAAGATCTGTCTAGTCAAGGCTATGGTTTTTCCTGTGGTCATGTATGGATGTGAGAGTTGGACTGTGAAGAAAGCTGAGCACCGAAGAATTGATGCTTTTGAACTGTGGTGTTAGAGAAGACTCTTGAGAGTCCCTTGGACTGCAAGGAGATCCAACCAATCCATTCTAAAGGAGATCAGCCCTGGGTGTTCTTTGGAAGGAATGTTGCTAAAGCTGAAACTCCAGTACTTTGGCCACCTCATGCGAAGAGTTGACTCACTAGAAAAGACTCTGATGCTGGGAGGGATTGGGGGCAGGAGGAGAAGGTGATGACAGAGGATGAGATGGCTGGATGGCATCACTGACTTGATGGACATGAGTTTGGGTGAACTCCAGCAGTTGGTGATGGACAGGGAGTCCTGGCATGGTGCAATGCATGGGGTCGCAAAGAGTCGGACACGACTGAGCGACTGAACTGAACTGAACTATATTAATTAGTCTTCTCTAATTTTCAAATAGAGGTGGTTCAGAATGAAATAGATACCATTTGCAACAATCATTGGCCCAGCATGAGAAAAGCCACTTTCCAAAGCAGATGGGAGTTTCTACAATCCTTTCCTGTTTTCTAGAGTGAAACTTCCTCTTTTGGAGGAAACATGTGTGAAACATCCATTTATAAATAAAATTCTATAAATGTTCATGCTTTATTTCCCCTTGGATTTGATGATACAGCATTATAGTACAGATGATTTATAAAATACTTGTGAAGATATCAGAACAAAACACCTATTATTAATCCCATTTAAAAATAATAAACCAGCATATCTCTCTTATCAGCTGATTCCACAAATTTGTATATGGCTATTGTTCTTAAATCTGGTGTCACAATTCTACTATTTTTTTTCTTAATTATGGAACACCACACTTTGTAAGACCAAAAAACAAAATAGATTGGGTTTGGATACTGTGTTTATATAAATAGCTTATACACAGAAAATAATCAACCAGTTATTAATTAAAATTTCATGAAAATGTAATAAAATACTTCATAAACAGGATGAAAATCTATTTATACCAAGATTAAGTAAATCCCTAAATGGTTGAGCAAAAATGAACAGCGACTTTAAATAAAGTAACTATACCCCTCCCCCTCAAAAAAGAAGTAGGTTTAAAGAAAGAAGAGGAACAAGAAGGTAAAAGAAAAGTAAATGGATATGGAGCAGAGGAGGAAGAAAGAAAATAAGCATTTCTTTTCCATAACCATCCAAATCACCCTACCAGTTCCCTTGAGCATTTCCTGGGAAATGCAGCCATGTTTACTACACTCTCAAAATGGGATCTTATAAGCAGGATAAAAGGCATGGCGGTGTCTTAAGTACAAAGAGAATCTCACCTGTGAACACTAGGCGAATCCTATACCTTCCCTAACCAAGTATTAGTGACATTCACCTGTTTCATATACACAGATGGCCCATGTTGATTATCAAAATTTACAAGATTCTGCATTTGCTAATAAGGAGGGAATACACAAATGTAAGAAGATAGTATAAGTGTCATATTAAAGATACTAACTTTATAAGCACCATAGGAGTTCCTGGGAGAGGGTAAACTAATTCTGCTTGAAAGCACTCTAAGGGAATTCTCTGAGAAGACAGCATCTGAGATGAGCCCTGAAAGATCAGTAAATATTTCTAGAAGGAAGGCATTCTGGGCAAAGGAAGGGCACAAAATCAAAATAACGCATGGTTCCTTTGAAGACCCATGACAAAACTGATGTACAGTGTGGTCTACTCGCATTAGCAATAAAATAACTATTTCTCTCTAAAGTAGAACTCAGATTGCTATTCCCACTATGGCTAATAATTATTAAATAAGAAGATTACAATTAAATAAGCATTTTCCTACGCATTTTGTCTATAATAGCTCATTTAATCCTCACAACAACCCTGAGAGGTATATGCAACTATTACTCTCCCCATTTTATAGATGAAAATACTGAGGCCCAGAGAGGTTAACAAAGTCATGCAATTTGATTTCAGGATGTCCTTAGAGTATATGTTTTAACCCATATACTGAAATGTCAATCCTCATGATACTGCACCAGGGCAGCCCTTACTCTACAAGCATCTAATGCCTGTCTAATACACTCTGTACAAAAAGAAGAAAGATCTGAGACCTCACACTCACCTCCCACTTCTCGTTAGAACCCTTTTCCACTTCTCTACTTTTCCTTCTTTCCTCTCACTGTTTCAGACTTCCACTTTCATCTCACTCTCTGAGAATCCCTTATTCCCCTCATTCTCATGGTAATGTCACCAACAGGGCAGGAGGGTTAAAAGCAAAGAGTTCAGTGTCTGTGTGAGACAGACAGAGAAATCCCTGGGCTGCTTGTCTCCAGCTCCCCATGCCTCTACAAGAGAAGGCAGATTTTCATGAAATACAGAAATAAAGATGCACAATTGATGGGAAAAAGTAGTAAAAAAAAAATAACAGGAAAGTATTATTTGTGATGCTATTTCTCATTCATTACAATTCAGCAGGTCAACAGGAGAAATTGACGGTCTCTTAAATAATACATTTTAAAGTGTCATAGTTCTTCTTGCCCTTTACGAACTATGCTTTTTCAGGTTGACTTTTAAAATAGGAAAGGGCTATATGTTTACCAGTTTGGCAGATGGTACCTTTATTAGAGCAAGAACAGAAGCTAAAAGGGTAACAGCACAGACACATGGATTCATTTACCTGCGTATAAGAGTTGAAGGAACCAAAACTGGAGCAAAAACACATTAGCCAATAAAATTCAAATGGAGAGTTTAGCAGCACAGGTGGGTACTTAAAAATGATTTAAATGAACTGGCAGGTTGTAGTGACATTTTCCATTCTGCAATCATGGCCATCACAAAGTGTTATGATCTCTTTAAATTCACAAACCAACCCCAAAAAAGTCAGGCTCAATAGAAGCAGACAGTAACTAAACTAATGATACAAAAGGTATACAATCTATTATATTGCTTTTGTATTCTCAGCAAAAAGGAGAAAGAAAGGGAGACAGATAGACAGACAGACTCATATATGCATACAGGATAGCTGGCTTAGGGCTATGGCTCACACTTAAACAATATATATGGTGAGTTAAAGGCCTTTTTTTAGACACCAAATGCATTTTCTGGGTGGTCTGGATTTTATCACTCACGAGGTTTTAAAACACTTCATTTCTAACTCAACTGTAATATAAACATTAATTCACAAAAGTCACACTCTCAGAATTGGGAGAGATTTTAAGAGGTCATTTAAATTCTCTTCTTTCCTATGGAGTTAGTCGAACTTTGTCTTCTCCAGATTATGTGCTTCAAGTCACAAAGGTAAGACCCTTTATGTTTTTGGTACATTGGCAAACTCAACCAAATACCAGGGCAACTTCAGAGAGATGAAAGGAACTCTCCAGAAATAAAGCACATAGAACAATAAATGTATTCACCATTGGGTACTTCCTGAGAAATTTCACATGGCACATTATCACCTTTTTCCATGCAGACACCAAAACGTTTGAAAGGTAAATTGGACCTCTTCCATATTCTGGTTTAAGAGGTTGTAAAGCTATATTCTGCTCCATTTGTTAGTTATTCTACTTAATCCCATAATGGATTGCATTTCTAGACTGGATAGGTATATTCTCAAGTGATAATGGCATCATTTAAAGTAGAAAGTACTGCTTAAATGCCAATATTCCTGATGGCTTAAAAAGCAGTTGTACTTGGCTAATGAATATGAAATTGGTCATACTTCTATTTATTGATTGAAAAAATTAATGTTAACTTAAATGCCAACTGGAGAAGGAAATGGCAACCCACTCCAGTATTCTTGCCTGGAAAATCCCATGGACAGAGGAGCCTGGTAAGCTACCATCCATGAGATGGCAAAGAGTTGGACATGACTGAGAGACTTTACTTACTTTACTAAAAGCCAACTAGTCTACCGGCACAATACTAAAATGTGTATATTGACAAATGTGATATGAATTTGCTGTGCTCATTTAGTCACATATACAGCAAATTTGTAATATACTACCAAAACTTTGAGGGAGTCATTTATTATTTTAAACTTACTATGATCACAAAGCAGTTATATCTAATATAATGGGCTCTTTGCTAAGTGTCAAAATGCACTGATTCCATTTTTAAAGACTAAATAGTTTAATTTCATCAAGAATTACACATAGTTTCACTCTCCTCTTACAAACAGTTCTTCTTGACAAAAGTATAAATTCTGATGGAACATGAAGCTTACTAAACACTACATCTAAGTATGTCATACTAAATCTCTGAGTATACATAAAATATATTTGGTGCATCCTGACTTTATTGGCTGTTATTATTGTGTTTGGTGACACACCTTCGTGAAAAGCTCTAACAAATAAAGCATATAACTGTAATGTATTTGAATCTCCAAAAATTAATAATGACAGAGAAAAAGAACTGAGCAAAGGTTTTCATAGGGCTAGGTATATAGTAGGGGCTTCCCAGGTGGCACAGTGGTAAAGAATCTGCCTGCCAATGTAGGAGACACAGGTTCGATCCCTGGGTGGGAAAGATACCCTGGAATAGGAAATGGCAACCCATTCCAGTGTTCTTGCCTGGAAAATTCCATGGACAGAGGAGCTTCACGAGCTAGTCCACAGGGCTGCAGAGAGTCGGACATGACTGAGCAACTGAGCACAGATACATAGTAAGCACAAATAATTGTTTGTTAAATGAATGAATAGCTGGACAGATAAAACTAGAATGGGCTCCACTGTTTTAAATTTCATGATTAACTACTAAAATTAGTATTAAAATTATTTGAAACAAATGGATTTTGAAAATTAACTCTAAAGCTTTTTAGTCTGTGACTAAAACACAGTTAGCAATTTCCTATGTTTTATACTTACCTAGTTTATACAGAAGTATAAATTCAAACTGAAGATGAGCTGTGGCAGAGTAGTCATATATGTTGAAGAAATATTATTAAGGAATATCACATGCAATGAAACATTGTGCCTCACAGTATTAAAAATTAAAAAATAAGTATAATTTGAAAATTGAAAAATATTCAGCTGACTATATTTCCAACTTTTGAAATAGTGTAACATTACTGAGGAGAGGGGAGAACCTCAAATTTATGTCCCAACTCTTTTGTTTTCCAACATATGATAGTTACATTGAAAATTATTATCCTAATTCTAACTATCAAATAGTGACATATGACTTCTCTGAATGGTCACTATACCTTTTAATTTAGTTTGCAAAATAACCCATCTTCTGAATTACAGTGTAAGTGCATTAACACTCATATGTACTCTCTTTTTAAAACACCAAGGTGCAATTTAGTTAAAGTAAGCTTTTAGAGAACCAATACAATACAGTCAGAGTAAGGGGCTTCCCAAAAGTCTGCTAAATCTAGGGACAGATTTTGATGATCTGGAGGAATGACTGAATCCCATATTTCAGGTAATCCTCCCGAAGTTCTCAGGCCAGGGCTGAATGATACTGAGTGGGTGGCAATAAATTTGAGATTATGCTCCCTGCAAGTATACTTCCCAGTAGAATTGTAAGTCTATCTATATAGCTTATTAAATGCAAAGTGATCATGCTTAACAATCTGGCCATGAAGAACAGGGCTGATGGATTTTATAAGGAGCCAAATGTTAAAAACCACATTTCTTAAGAAAAGTCCAACTCAACTCTCCTGACATGAAGTACAGGGGCTATGATCACTCTAATATAAACCCAAGGACAATCAAATTCCTGCAATTCATCCACAGAGAATGGTCACAACGCCTTTAAACTGGAGGCTGTTCAAAGCAAATATAACCCAACACTCACAGCCTTAGCTTTCATGAACATAACCTCAGCAGATCTAGCTTTAACACATGTGCTCTTCTGATAATGTTAAAAGGAATTAGCTGTGAAACACCTGGAACCCAGGTTTCCAGGTTTGGAACCTGGGGACCTAATTGACGCAACTTGCTTTTTCATACTTCTGATCATACTAGTTTAAATTCAGGGACTATCAAGCGAGATTTAAAATGATGGTTTTAAAATAATGAACCAATGGCAAGGACTGAATAGCTAAATCAATGGGTGATTTAAAATATTCTCAGTTCCTGTTACTAAACATGTTATCTGCATTCTAGAGAAAGCTTCTCTATTTGCCATGTCAGGTTATAATGAATCCAACTCATCCCAAACTGGTATTAAATCATTAAGAACTTAAAACATGTGGACAAAAAAAAAAAAATGTGGACAGATGGAAGACGAGAACACACTCCTGTCTAACATCAACAAAAACTGTCTTCTGATTTCTCAAGAGATCACTCCCATTGACCCTGAATGTAACCAACAATATAACAATATTATAGCACTAGCTCTGCTTGAAAATCAATAATACAGTGTCTGAGTTGAATTCATGGTGCTTTATTCAATGCTGGATTTCTGTTCACAGATTCAAAGGCAAAGGAATAGTCAATAAAAGCCACAAACAGTCTTCTCATACTCCTGACAGATTTCTTCACCAGGTGGTGGAGCACCATGGCAGGTTGGCTGGGCTGCAGCCCACCTGCGCCTGGAGCAGAATGTGGCACAAGAAATGCAGGCTCGCAATTCACAAGAGCAGAACTGGCGTAAATTTCAGAAAGACTATCCAGTGAGCCAGTGGGCATATGATTCGGAGAGACGAAAGAATTCTCTTCAAACATTGGAAAAACATTCTGGGTCTTAGGAAATACTAAGTAACTCTAACAACATAGATGAAAAGCAGAGTTTAAAATCTATCCAATATGTTCACATGGGTCCATTTTATGTTACATGAAATTCACCTCAATTTTTCAAATCCAAAAAGAAAAAGGCTATCAGTGAAAACTCTGCTAGAGAAAACGCAAATTTCCAAAGCAATCACTGATCCATGACTGAAAAAGAAACAAATACAACTGACGCACAATTGTGATTAGCATCAGAAGGCCTGCTGCTGCTTAATCCAAAGAGATCGGCTAACAATTATTTCCTCTCATCTGTGTGAATGGTCTTTATTATTTGAAGATATCTAATAAATTCCCTTCAGATTCCAACCCCAAGCCTCACTTTATTAAGTAGTTCTTAAGCAACAATGCTAATTATAGTTAACTGTGAGAATTATTTGACAGTTCAGAGTCAGTAATTTCTTCAATGTTTCAAGATTTCACCCTGATATACTGTATGGGCCTCTATTTATCTCGCTCAGAGTAACTGAATGAAACACAGGATTAAACATGCATATCCTTAGAGCCCAATGCTACTGCTAATGAGGAGTGACCACATGGAGATCCATGAAAATTGTTTCACGATAAGGGAACATTGGTACAAAGGCTTTGTGGGAGGAATGAATTTGATGTGTACAAAAAGAGATGTCAATGCGGCTCAAGTGTAGTTGGCCAAGGGGACAGGAGTGATTTTTTTAAAACAGTAAGGCCAGAAAGACAAATGGATCCCTGATCATGCAGGACCTGGTAGGTCAGGTTGTAGTTTTAGCCACTCAATCATGTCCAACTCTTTTGTGACCCCATGGACTGTGTAGCCTGCTAGGCTCCTATGTCCATGAGATTTTCTGGGCAAGAATACTAGAGTGGGTTTCCATTTCCTTCTCCAGGAGATTTTCCTGACCCAGGGATCGAACTAGCATCTTCTGCGTCACATACAGATACTTCATCATTGAGCCACCAGGGAAACCCAGGACAGGTTAAAGGGTATGAAATTTACTCGACGTGTAATAGGAAGACTTTAGCATTTTAAGCAGAGACCTGACATGACACCTGGTAGCTCAGTTGTAAATAATCTGCTTGCAATGCAGAAGACCCGGATTCGATCCCTGGGTGGAGAAGACCCCCTGGAGAAGGAAATGGCAAACCACTCCAGAATCCTTACCCGGAAAGTCCCATAGACAAAGGAGCCTGGTGGGCTGCAGACCAGGGGGTCGCAAAGAGTGGGGCACAACTGAGCAACTAACAAACAAGATCACTGGGGCTGCTGCTCAGACTGCAGGGAAGTAATAACAGAAGCCAAAAGAACACTTAGGTGGCTACTAAATTTGTGTGGTTAAAATGGCATGGCTTTGACTGATTAGCAGTGAAGATGAAGAGGATGGTCTGATTGAGAACCTGCTTTGAAGACAGACTAACATGCTCCCTGATGCGGACTAAATAGGGATGGAGCAAAAGACAGGTGAAAAATGAGCAAAGCAGCATTACTTTCAGGGCTTTTTTTCAAGCTAAAAAATTCAGAAACTAATCAGGATGAAGATAACAAGGTGGGAAAGGGTACTACATGAGTAGAGAGAAACTCCTAGGCCAGGTATCTGAAGAAGGAAGCAGTCAGGCAGGCTTTCAAGAGCTGAAGGAATTAGAAGACTCCTAAAAAGAACACTCTACATGGTCAGAAGGAATAATACTTAGTAAGGATCAGAATCAAAACATTAGGTCCATACATTTGAGAAACTGAATTATGGTCAAAGAGTAAAGGAAAGGACTTTGGGAAGTGAGCTGTTAAGAAGTGGGCAACTGTTCATGATATATATACTGACTGACTCCTCACTGAAATTGATCCTTACCCATACAGATCCATCAGTTTGGGACACTGGGTCAATCGTTCAGTATTTCTAAACAATTATAAGTTTTTCATATATTGAAACAATAGATTTTAACACTATTTTAAACTATTTCACCATTTTTTCTGATCTTAATTTCGCTATCAATATTTTATACCCTGCAAAGGAATACCAGGAAAAAGGCACCTCTTATGTACACTACCCAAGGTGAAACTTTTGATAAAGGAAATAAAGTGCTCTAATTTGGAACACCTTTGGAACACTTAGGATTTCTTAAAGACTCATATATTGAAAGATAGATGTTATTTTTGTTTAGTATCAGAACCTCTTCTAAGCTCTTGTGATTATCATACAAATACTTCACTGGGAAGGAAACAATTTTGGAAGAGGTTACATTTCTAACCTTATACTGACTGCATAGCTCAAAGCACTGAAAGGAATTTATCCTTATTCACATTTCATACCACTGTGCACAACATTCAACCACTTCATTTTTAAGTTAAACATAACTAACCCACTGCTGGTAATGGAAGCTCCACCGTAGGTCAGAGGAATCTGACAACCAGGTCCCTTACATTCATTCATCTGTTCATTCATTTTGCCAGCAGAATATGCAACTGACACAGAATTCATATTATATACCTGAGAAAATATGACATATGTATATAATTTGTATTTTTCACTCATTTTTCTCCTTCATCTGCTCTTCTAGAATCTGCCGAATTTTTTTCCTTGCTTTACTGTTTCTGTTTTAAGGTTACATTTGAATTTATGTTCTTGTTTACCACTAAGAATCACACTCAACACATCTGAAAACAGCATGTTTTGGAACCAGGCAGAAAGCGTTAAACACCAGCACTGTACTGCATAATATATCATATATATTTTATTCCATTAAACGATTAATGATGGACAAACCAGGTTGCTGAGAGCACTTCTAGTGCTAAGAAATAATTGAAAATTTGGAAAAAAGAAAAAGGATGTTGTTCCTAGTAGAATTCCTTCTTTCCTATAGTAATGAGGTGGGGAAAGGCAGGAGAAACGAGTAACAGTCTGAACTTTTAGTAGTAGTGGTCAATATACAGAAAAGTGTGCTTTTTAAATATGTATGTATGTATATATACATATACACATCTTAACATGTATATATACTTTATATTTCACAAAATATAATTAAATCAACATTTTTTTAAGATTCCTTTCTCAGTTTTCTGCCTCTTACACGCAATTCAGGACCCCGAAGCTCATAAAATAAACCACAACTCAAACTCATCATCCTATCAACATATACAAAATTTAGGTGAAAAAACATAGCTATGGACTTTTCTTTGGAAAATATATGTTATCCTCATTTACTCATTAAACCTTTCCAAAAAGTCACAAATGGTGGTGATACTGTTCTGTTTTGTTTTCTTTTAACTTAAACTTAGTGTTTTCCATAGAGACCTTTCAATGCATTTATTGTCCACTAGGGAAAAGTACAGTATATAAAGCTGAAGGAAGTCACTCTTCTTACTGTTTTAACTATGAAAGATGTCATTTCTGAACATTTAAGACTGCCCTTACAACTTTAAAGAAGCTCTCATCTTATGAATTTTTTTGCTAATGTTCCAATATTACTTTGGTGAAAGTTCTCTACAAACCTACTTTATTCAATATTTATTCAATTTACTTAAACATTGTTTATTCAATATTCATATTGCATGGGAAACTGACATGGCTGTATTCCATATGCATAGCAAAGATAATTCCCAAAGCAGAATTTGCTACTTTGCTATTTTTTTCAAACACAGCTGAGGTTAACTAGAATGAATGAATGGTGAACTGTGCTACTAGGGAAAATCTGTCCTCCCAGGACTCCTGAATGGTGCTCCCCTACAATCACAGCACTTGCCTAACTCCCCTGCTAGAATGTGAGTACCAGGAGAGCAGGGCCTTTGTGGTCGAATTTGTCCATTACTGTATCCCCAGCCATAAAATGTTGCCTGACCACAGCAGGTACCAAATCAATGCTCTGCAAGTAAGTCTGGGAATGGATGAGTAAATAAACAAAGAAGATATGCATCAGCCACCCTCAAGTAGATCAACCCAGAGATATTTTAATAGAGCAGGATTGTTTACTAATATTAACTTTAAAAAGCCATTTTTATTTTCTTATTCTGCAAATAAGCCAGCCAATTGCCTTGCAGTGCTGTTATGAAACACAAAGGAGAGTCATCTGAAGGGCCACTCTAGTAACATCACTCTCAAATTCTTCCCTCCCTGAAAATGTGTATATAGTCTATTTGTCTACCTGTCTTCCCGAGAGGACACGGAAACCCAAATTTTGACCTTTAAAACACTAATATACCTCTCCTTGGATGGGGAGAGAGAAGAGAAAAGGATGAGGCTCCACTGAAAAGGCAGCATTGTCTTTATCTTTGCTCAATTAAGCCAAAACAGAAAAAGTTAAATATTTTCTCAAAATTTGCCTTACACTATGTTCTATGGACACTTCAGTTGAAACAAGCAACAGTTAATGAGTTTCCTCCATTTCATAATTCTGCACTTCATATTCGTTTTTTAACTTTTTATTTTATATTGGAGTAAGGTGGCGCTAGTGATGAAGAACTTGCCTGCCAAACAAGGTGTGTTTGATCCCTGGGTTGGAAAGATCCCCTGAGGAGGGCATGGCAACCCACTCTACTACTCTTGCCTAGAGAATCCTATGGACAGAGGAGCCTGGCAGGCTACAGTCCATAGGGTCACAAAGAGTTGGACACGACTGAAGCAACTGAGCACACATAGCTAATTAATGACGAGTGATAGTTTCTACTGCACAGCAAAGGGACTCAGCCACATGTATCCATTTTCCCCTAAACTGCCTATGCAGGCTGCCACATAATAGTGAGCAGAGTTCCCTGGCACTTCATATTCTTAAAAGAGTGCAAGAATTCACTTAAATCTTTGCTAACTTGACTCTCACTGGAACTGAATAAGATTTGGAATTCCAGCAGAATATAGCTATCTTTGTTGCTTTCCACATGCAATGTAATTGCCCTTTTCAGCTTCATATCCTCCAGAACTGAAATGGCTTGTGTATCTGGGCTTACTACTTACAAAAGAAAAAGAGATCTTTAAGCAAAAAATAATGAGTTCAATTACAAGATGGCTTAGATTCTGACAAAGAAAAAATATTTGAGAGTAAAACTGATGAGACACCAGGACAGGATAACAAACAGAGCTGCACAATCATTCTTCTCGAACATTTTTTTAAAAAAGATATATATATTTTTTAAGTTATTGTCTTCTTTCTTTGGAAGACTCTGACCTTGTGGAATGTCTCCTAAAGTTAGATTCTGTAAGAACATTATTGAGTATCATGACAGATAACAATTAAATATCATAAATCCTTTTCTGTAGGCAAAATCTGGTTACATTCACTGTTGTGGACTTTCAATATTAAAAAACTGTTATACACTGTGACAAAAGAGATTTTTCCCAGGAACACTGTCCTCAAAGTAATATTAATTAAATTGGTACCACAGTAAGAAGATGGTAAATTCCTGTCCTTAGGTCTGGTGAAGTGGCAGTAGCTTAATCAAATTTTCTAATGTCTCTAAAGAAAGCTGAGCGCGGAAGAATTGATGCTTTTGAACTGCGGTGTTGGAGAAGACTCTTGAGAGTCCCCTGGACTGCAAGGAGATCCAACCAGTCCATCCTAAAGGAAATCAGTCCTGAATATTCATTGGAAGGACTGATGCTGAAGCTGAAACTCCAATACTTTGGCCACCTGATGCAAAGAGCTGACTCATTTGAAAAGACCCTGATGCTGGGAAAGATTGAGGGCAGGAGGAGAAGGGGATGAGAGAGGATAATGTGATTGGATGGCATCACTGACTCAATGGATATGAATCTGAGTAAACTCCAGGAGTTGGTGATGGACAGGGAGGCCTGGCATGCTACAGTCCATCGGGCTGCAAAGAGTCGGACATGTCTGAGTAACTGAACTGAACTGAATGTCTCTAAGAAAACAAATGCCTCAAAAAAGAAAAGAAAAGAAAAGAAATGCCTCAGAAAAAAAATGGTGGCCAACAGAGAAAAACACAGAGGAGAAGAACAAAATCTGGTAACAAATCTTTGAAAAGTTTCTAGAGAAAAAAAAAATATATATATATATATATAATTTATTTCTGTACATATATATATATGCATATTTAAACAGAAAAGGCTCTACAAGGAGATCAAGGTCACCACGTGGTACAGTAGAAGCCCCTCACTTTGGGCTCACTTGAAGCTTGGTGGGCGACACATCCCTCTACCAGTCGGGATTCACAGGTCAGGAATCAATGGGATACATGTCAAATTAACCTAATTGACTTCATGAGCTCCAATAAGTTTTAAAGTTTATATTGACACTCAATCTCATATATGAACTGCAGGATAAATGATCAAGATAAGAAAATATGATCAAGAAAAATGATCAAGATAATTGTGTGTTGCAGGTTGGGCGGGGGTCAGGGGGGAGGGGGAGGATTGTTAACTGGGTCGGAATCTAAATCAAGTAGGCTCAAACACACAAAGATCCAATTCAAGGGTGCTGGATAACATATGTTTATGACAATTTGGATCAGTGCTAGTTTGATCCACCGGAGAGACACGCTTTAGGACCAGATCAATTTGGAGATAAGGTCTGAAGATTATTTTAAATATAATACAAGGCATTCATACAAAAATGCATATTTATTGAAATAAGAAAACAGAAAACTAGTAAAAATATTGAAAATGTCAGTACATTGCGTGGCACTTAAACTGAGCATTAGCTAATTTTAAATGATTGCTTTCTCCTCCAAAGCTGCCAATATTGCCGGCAACAGATGTTGTTACTGAAAATGCTAATTATTATATGCCCTAGCTGCCATCTAGTTCTCTCTCTCTCTCTCTTTTTTGTTTTGTATTAGCAACTACATCTGTGCATGTATAAACTGCATACGATTTGAAATTGTGTTTTATGTAGGATGACATCACAAAACCAATATAGCAAAGAGATCACTTTTTTTATTTCCCAATATTAGATACTGTTTTATAAGTAGCACTGAGTAAAATGAAGTTCATCTATGATCTCTGACTTTGTCACATTTCAGGTCAATGGGTTATAATCAGAATTTATTTCCATTAAGTTCTAATAAACAAATACCCTCAAAATATCAATAAAATGTTAAGACATGGAAAAAGGTCACAAAATACATGCCATGTTAAACTTTCCAAGAAACAGTCACTGCAGTATGAACTTAAATATCATTAAAACAGGTATACACCTTAAATATTACTCTTTTTAGCAACTCAGAAAGGCAAATATTTACAAAGAAAAGGAAGATCCAAAATGAGACTAGACAGCTGTCTGAAACCCTAAAATAATTTCTCCTGCTTCATTTCTAAATATCTTATATATCAAAAAACTTACTTAACCTGCATTTATACTAATGAAATATGAAAATTTAT
Source organism: Budorcas taxicolor (assembly GCF_023091745.1). Lineage (NCBI taxonomy): Eukaryota > Metazoa > Chordata > Mammalia > Artiodactyla > Bovidae > Budorcas > Budorcas taxicolor. The sequence continues at coordinate 73,182,899 of NC_068918.1, read as the reverse complement.
CACTTTATACCTAGTATTAAATTCAGTTGTTAAATATAAAAGATTGAAGGTTTAAAAAAACACCGCACACACTAAAGTTAAAGGATTCTGAGATTAGATACCAAAAACACGGGCCTGTAGCCTTTTAAAGTAGAGGTGACACAATTAATAGAATATTGATTCATTTCTAAGTAATTTTCTACAAGTAGTTGACAGGTTATTTCTTGCCAAAGTGATGATAAGGGAAAAGTTATTCAGTCATAATGAAAGAAGAGTGGGAACAGATATGGAATTGAAGTTTAACAATGATATTGCAGGGGAAGTTCTATTATCAATGCCCTGCCTAGCAACTGATATTCTATCCTAATTTATTCCAAATACTTTTGAATATCTATTATGTGCCAATGCTGGCTATCAAGGCTGTGATTTTCTGTGCACAGCAAACCTTTGACAGATGCACTATAGAATTTTGATGCATAGAAAATCTATTTTTGTTACAAATTTTGTACCCTGCTGTTTTGAATATAACTGTCAGAAATAAGTGATGAATTGAGTAAGTCCTATGAGTTGGTACAAAGGCAATTCAATGAAGTCTAAGACCCAAGAGATAATATCAAACTCTTGCCAAAAAGAGATCTGTGTTTACTGTGAACTTGGAAGAACTTTTTCAGGGCAGTAGAATTTTACTCGATGGCAACAGAGCTGTAGGGGAGCCAAGGATAGACAATGATGAACAAATCTTTCCATAAACAGTGCAAGAGACTAGGCTCAGATCAAATACTTGCAGACTTTAATGAATTTTTATCTCTCTCTCTCTCTCTTTTTGGACTATAATTGCTTTACAATGCTGTGTTAGTTTCTGCTATATAACAAAGGGAATCAGCTGTATGTTTACATATATCGCCTCTCTCTTGATGTATGTATACATATATTCCCTCTCTCTTCTACTTCCCATTCTTCGTTCTTTCATAATTATGATGATCTTCCTGAAGACCATCAGGGGAGGGACAACTACATTTTTGAGAGAGCTCCTACATTTGCATGTTGTGTAGGACTCTTTCCATGCAGAGTATGTCTTATGGACAACTACTGGAGATATGAATTACTATATCCCCATCCCACCCATCTAGGTCATTACAGAGCACCAAGCTGAGCTCCCTGTGCTTTACAGAAGGTTCCCACTAGCTAACTATTTTGCCCACTGTAATCTACATATGTCAATCTTATTGTCCCAATTCATCCCACCCTCCCCGCCGCCCCATGTCACATGTCCATTTGCTACATCTGAGTCTTTATTCCTGCCCTGCTAGAGTTTGACAGAGAGAAGTAAGTCAGAAAGAGAAAAACAAATAGTTTATACCTTTTTAAAACCATCAAAACATACTACCAAACTGCACCATTTAGAATTAAGCAACAATCCCACAGCACCCTATCCATTAACATTACATTGGAGAGAGATGATGGAAGAAGGACAAAAGAATTTATCTTTTATGGAACTCATAGAAACAAAAAAGTACGGTGGTGGTTGTCAGAGGCTGAGGAGTTGGGGGAATGGGGAGATGCTGGTCAGAGGGAACAAGCTTTCAGTAATAAGAGGAATAAGTTCCAGGGACCTATGGTACAGCATGGTGACTAAAATTAAGAATACCATATTATCAATACATGTTATATGTCAGTTATATCTGAACATGAGCCTATAATTTTATGAAGTGTTAACACTAAATAACACTTAAATTGTTTAAATTCTTAAAATCAGATCATTGATTTCTTAAGACTAGATCATTCACAATCAGGTAGAAGTTACACCTACCTCCCATTCTTCATTTTCTCACATAATCCTGGTGATCTTTCAGAAGACCATTAGGGGAAACTAAAACATTTTTGAGACAGCTCCTACATTTGTATGTTATAAGGGACTTTTGCCATGCAGAGTCTGTCTAATGGACAACTCTTAGAGGTATGAATTACTGTGCATACCACATAGATGTGGAAACAGGGTTCACACAGCTTAAAAGTGACAAAAGAGAGTGTGATCAATGACTCTGGAATTACATGGAAAGAGAAGTAGAGATAAAGATGCAGAGATAGACAAAATCTGTATTCTAGAAGGCCTTATATTTCAACCATATCTAAAATCATTTAATTCAAACATTTTGTTTATTTAAATATTATGAGAATACAAATATTGATACCCTATTCTTGTGTCAGGAGTGGACTAGACCCTTTCAGAATTAGTTTTAAATATATGTAAATTCCCAAGAAAATACTAATTCCTTAAATAAAGCTAAGACTATGCTTGTAACTTCTGCTTTTATATTGAGGACTAACAGATATATCTGCAAATCAGCATTTTTAGCAAACAGTGGAATATCTGATCTTTTTCATAGATGTCAAAACTTTTTACTCTAGAAACTGAGGCATGCGATTTTGTTCTCAAATACCTAGGAAACTACTTCATAACTTCAGTGATGGAATTGCTTTCTAAGGAATTTGAATCCCATAACATCAACTAGATGTTGGCCAGAATGTAAAACAGCTCAAAGGAAATTGAAATTTTTTAATAGACAAAGGGCCAAATAAATATAATAAAAAATTCTTACAGGTCATCAGTGATTTCAATGTAAAACTATCAAATCAACATGTATCTTAAATTATAAAATTTGTGGCTCACAAGCGTATGATAAAATCAATAGTCTCATATATTCAGTCAGTTCAGTTCAGTAGCTCAGTCCTGTCTGACTCTTTGCAACTCATGGACTGCAGCACACCAGGCTGCCCTGTCCATCACCAACTCCCGGAGCTTACTCAAACTCATGTTCATTAAGTCAAAGACGTCATCCAACCATCTCATCCTTTGTCGTCCCCTTCTCCTCCCACCTTCATTCTTTCCTAGCATCAGGGTCTTTTCCACTGAGTCAGTTCTTCACATCAGGTGGCCAAATTACTAGAGTTTCAGCTTCAGTATCAGTCCTTCCAATGAATATTCAGGACTAGTTTCCTTTAGGATGGACTGGTTGGATCTCCTTGCAGTCCAAGGGACTCTCAAGAGTCTTCTCCAACACCACAGTTCAAAAGCATCAATTCTTCAGCACTTAACTTTCTTTATAGTCCAACTCTCACATCCATACGTGGCTACTGGACAAACTAGAGCTCTGACTAGATGGACTTTTCATACATTATAGGAGTATATCTGGGAACAGTCCACCTGCCAGTGTGCAACTTTTGATCCAGCATAACTACTTACATGAATTTATCCTAACAAAAAATTACAGTCCACTCAAGTCAGATCTTTATAGAGAAAGAATCCACTGCAACATTATAAGGTCAAACAGAAAAAAGGCATTTTTCCAGTTTACAAAGTACAACGGAATATCTAATATTCCATAAAAAATCATGATTTTTAATATAAAGAAATATAAAAAGCTTATAAAAGACTATTATGAGAGGAAGAAAGAAATCAGTATTCAAAAAGACAAAAGCATGATATAAAATATGATTCCAAATTTGTATAAATATGCTTTACATAAATATATTTATACAAAGAAAAGTAAAGTTAAATAGAGAAAGACAATAACTTTCGCTCCTGAGCAGCAGAATTAACTGGTAAGTTTTATTTTCTTCTTCCTTTCTTTCTGCATTTTACAAGAAGAGCACTTTCTCTTTAATATATTCAAGAGTAAAAATGTAAATGCTATCTTTAAAACTAATGAAATCTGTTTCAATTTGCCAAACAACATTCAAGGTGGTTTGCTATATATATGCACATGTGTGTTTAAAGCTGACTGTCATTACTGTCTTTGATGACAGTATAATTCTCAGACTTTTCTGAAGAACAATTTTTATACCAACTTTTTCAAGATGAAAAACCAAGGCTCAGCAAGGTAAATGCTGTGAGCAAGGTAAGACCATTTCACTCAACACAACACAACTTTTGTGTCCAGAAAGACAATCTCTTCATTCTCCTTCCCCGGTTCCCTCTACTATCTCTTGCTGCTTCAGAAGTAGTCATTCCACTGTATCTGGGGATGAATGGCTTCAGGACCATTAGAGATAATAAAATCCATGGATGCTCAAGTCTCTTATATAAAATGGCATAGTATCTCTACACATCCTCTCACCTTCCCACGTGCTTCAAATCACCTCTAGATTATTTACAAAATGTACTATAATGTAAATCCTATGTACACGCTTGTAAGTACAATGTAAATACTATGTAAATAGTTGCCGTGTGTGTGTGTTAGTAGCTCAGTCGTGTCTGACTCTTTGCAATCCCATGGACTATAGTCTATCAGGCTCCTCTGTTCATGGGATTCTCCAGGCAAGAATAGTGCAGTGGGTAGCCATTCCCTCATACACGGTATCTTCTCAACCTAGGGAATGAACCCTCATCTCCCATATTGAACGGCTGGGGACATCACAAATTCAAGTTATGATTATTGGAAATTTCTGGAGTTTTTTTCTTTTCAAATATTTTTGAGCTGTTGTTGGTAGAATCTATGGATGCAGAACCTGCAGATAACAAGGATCAACTATATCTTAATTCTTTATTTAACCTCCCAAAAGATGTTTTCAATGTAAAAGGATAACATGGAGAACTATTTAAATGAGTAACCTCCTCAGTTCCTTCCAGCCCTAATCTACCACCCTGCTTCCTGATACACACTTGTCCTAAATAGGTATATATCAGGAAATGGGGTAGTGGAGTCCCAGTCTTCAATTTCTGGTTTTTATTAAAGCAAGCACTCTACTATTTTACAGCAGTTTGAGCCTCAAATGAGATTTCTCCCAGATTGCAATAAATATTTGCTAATTTTGATTTAATTTAAAGAGCAGGGAGGTTAATCAAGAGCAATTAATCAAGAGTACAAACTACACGTTACAAATAAATAAATATGTTTTGAAATCTCATAACAACTCTTCCAGTTATTTATAGTCTCAGAATATGCCATTCCAATTCAGTCTTAGAAAATAGTATAAAATGTGTTCCATATAATTTTCAGTAAATAAGGAGCAACTCTAAGTTTCAAATATTATAATTTCTATCATTTCTTCATCAGATGAGAAATTTCAGTTTATCTGGCAATGCGAAAAGTATTATGGATATTGAGGTATAAAAGACAAAAAGCTTAAAGATAATAGCACATGTCCTGAAAGAAACCACAGCATACGTGATTAAGTCATAGTATAAAGCAGCCGCTTTAAATGTCAACTCGTAAGAAATGGGAAAAATTAAAACAAAAAGATGCAAATATAAACAGGTTTTATAATAATCTACCAGGAGTAAATTGCTTTTCTGATAAAGTTTGTGTGTCTTTCCCAAGACAGGATTAAGAAATTAAGAATTTCGTCTTGATAAACTTCTACCAACTGAGATAAATGTGAAAGTCAAAGACATTATGTCAATACCCAAAATGAAAAGGCCCTCCTCAACAGACGTTATCAGTTCCAAACAGGATTTGGAAAATCTTATTAAATAGGGGTGCAAATCAAACTTTCCTATTAGACTGAATTTTTAAAAATAAATGCTTTCATAAAAGACAATCTTCTTTCTAATCTCTATAAGAATTACTAAACTGTAATAAATGAGGGTGTCAACACTACAGATTTCCTGCCTTGGGAAGTCACAAACTTTAGCTGTAGGCATGTGCAGCTTTTGTAAAAGGAAAAATGAGAATTTTAAAACGCCTTTTGTTCAATTGGAATGACCTAAAAGAATGAAAAGCTACAGAGCAAATATTGACCACCAGGTAAAAAGTCTAGACATTTTTAAACTAGTTTGTATTTGTCACAGTCAAGTTGACAAAATGCACAAAGTTGAAAAAAGCACAAAGAGGCAGTTGCATTCTTTTAAAAGATCCTCAACAGTTATGTCTGCAGAGTTTCAAGTAATCTCTTCAACCATTATCAGAGTAGAGTGGCTGCTGCTTTTGAAGCATTTTATCATGAAAATAACCAAGCATACAGAATAGTTGAAAGAATGGTATACTGTCCAATACTGACAACCAGACTTAACTCGTAAGATGTTACCATATGGGTTCTAGCTAAAGAAATATATTTTATTTATTTATTTTTGGGAGTCATTTCCAGATAAATCATTCATACCAACTACTTGATACATCTGATGTCTGTCCATCTCAGGAATCTATAAAACATACTTTTATAATACAGTCCCATAAAACCCCCAAATAGAACATACCCTTATCAAAACAGGTCAACCACTGCCACTATTAATAGGTCCTAGGACAAATCACTTAAACTTTCCAAGTCTCTGTCTTCTCATCTTTAAAAAATGAGGGTGCTAAACTTGAACATATCCAATGTCACCTTTGGTTATGGGCTTCTATGGTGGCTCAGACGGTAAAGAATCTGCCTGCGATGCGGGAGACCTGGGTTCAATCCCTGGGTTGGGAAGATCACCTGGAGGAGAGCATGGCAACTCACTCCAGTATCCTTGCCAGGAGAATTCCATGGACAGAGGAGCCTGGTGGGCTACAGTCCTTGGGGTCACAAAGAGTTGGACACAACTAAGCGACTAAGCACACAAGCACCTTTGGATATAATGTTTATCATCTCAATACCACAAGAAGACTGCTCCCACTGGTTTCTTCAATATTGATATGGAATTCAGAAGGTACAAGACACCTGGTCAAAAGCAGTCCGCTCCCTCAACTCTCAGTGCTGTGGATGCATTTCTGGAAATCACTCCAGCTTTAAAGCAAGGATAACATATGGTACAAGTAAATTATTGAACTATTTAATTGTCTTAAAGTATTGATTCTCAACTACATGAGATTTCCCGAGATTTTGGTTTACATTATAATTTCTCCAATCATTCATTAGCTTGCTATCAAGATTCACTGCTCAGCTTTTATAAATAAGCATAACAGGTCATTAGGCTTCCATTAGATGCAATTACTTCAAAAAGAGCAAATGTTCCCTTTTCTTTCACCACATCACCTATCTCCCACAACAACAGGCTAGGTAATGTAGAAACCTAGGGTTTGCTTCAAATACTAATGCAGAACAGCACTCAGTCATTACAGTCATTAATTCAAGTTATTCACTACCTATCAAAAACCTCACTCTCAAAATAGAGATTAGGCCAAAGTCATCTGAGAATCATCAGAAAGTTTAATTATTGAAATTCAAGAAAGATCTTCCCCTGAGACTCCCCAAATCTAACGCATGGCCACCAGCATCTGAGATAAAAAGTACACAGATTATAAAAATTACAGCTGCCCTAATTTTGTAAATTTTTTTTTATTTTGCCATGTTGCAAGCTCTTAGCTCCCCGACCACAGAATGAACCCGTGCCCTTAGCAGTGAAAGCACAACGTCCTAACCACTGGACATCCAGGGAATTCCCGCTGCCCTAATTGTAGATTGAACAAAAATGTCAGAATATTTCTTTTCACTAGATACTGCTGCCTCAGGGGCCATTAGTCACACTCAGAAGACATGGTCCCTTTCATGTAGCTCCAATGGGAATCTAAGTTGTCTGGAAATTGTATGATTGGGCTGGCAGAGAATGTACCTTAAAATGGAATTTGGCTTGCTGCCCTAGAAAAGAAGAAAAATGAAAAGACCCTGCATTGCAGAAAGATAAGAGGTGTTGGTATGCAACATTCTGCCACCTGAGTTGAGACAAACAGAAACTTTTAGCTAACATGTTCTTCCATTATTTCAAAAATTAATCCAGCAGTCAACAATAGTAAAGCATGTGAATAAATACTGTCATGGTTTTTGTTTGCTTGGAGAATAAAAATTACAGAAAATCTAATATTTCCATTTAGTAATACTCTAGCCCTAAATAGTGAATTCATGAATATTAACTTATCAATCCTATACTATCTTTCTAAAATAAATAATGCATATTACTCCCACTATCTAGAAACTGAGGATGGATATACCACTTGAATATTGCAATAGATCAGACAGCAAATAAGACAATCAAACAGAGGTCTTCAGATCCTACATTCAGCATTTTCCCCATGATATTTCACTTTTAATATACTCTAAAGATCTAACATGATAACTAAATTATACATTTTGTAGTTTACAAATTATTTAGCAAAGAATGCTGGGCATGGCAACCCACTCCAGCATTCTTGCATGGAGAATCTCCATATACAAAGGAGCCTGGCAGGCTACAATATATGGGGTCACAAGGAGTCGGACACAACTGAAGCAACTTAGCACACACAGCACAATATAAAGTTTATAAATTGTTTAACCAAAGCTATTCTAATTATTATTAATAATTAGCACTTTCTAAAACTATCAAATTCTGTAAGATAAAGTCATAAATTTATCCCAATAAATTTGAAATATTTTTCCAGTTTTTTAAACCTAACATTTATGGTTTCAAACTCTTACTCCCAATCTAATGCTAAAAAGTAGAAAAGGCAGAAAGTAGATTAGTGGTTGCCCAGGGGTAGAAGGATATGGCTTTTCCAGTAGTCATGTATAGATGTGAGAAATGGACCATAAAGAAGGCTGAGCACTGAAGAATTGAACTTTTGAACTGTGGTGTTGGAGAAGACTCTTGAGAGTCTCTTGGCGTGAGAGTTCCAGAGAAACATCTACTTCTGCTTTATTGACTATGCCAAAGCCTTTGACTGTGTGGATCACAACAAACTGTGGAAAATTCTTAAAGAGATGGGAATACCAGACCACATGACCTGCCTCCTGAGAAATCTGTATGCAGGTCAAGAAGCAGGTTAGAACTGGACATGGAACAACAGAATGGTTCCAAATGGGGAAATGAGTATGTCAAGGCTGTATGTTGTCACCCTGCTTATTTAAATTATATGCAGAGTACATCATGAGGATGTAGGACTGGATGAAGCACAAGCTGGAATCAAGATTGCTGGGAGAAATATCAATAACCTCAGATATGCAGATGACACCACCCTTATGGCAGAAGAAAAACTAAAAAGCCTCTTGATGAAAGTGAAAGAAGAAAGTGAAAAGTTGGCTTAAAATTCAACATTCAGAAAACTAAGCTCATGGCACCCGGTCCCATCACTTCACGGGAAATAGATGGGGAAACAGTGGAAACAGTGTCAGACTTTATTTTTGGGGGCTCCAACATCACTGCAGATGGTGATTGCAGCCATGAAATTAAAAGATGCTTACTCCTTGGAAGGAAAGTTATGACCAACATAGACAGCATATTCAAAAGCAGAGGTATTACTTTTCCAACAAAGGTCTGTCTAGTCAAAGCTATGGTTTTTCCAGTAGTCCTGTACGGATGTGAGAGCTGGAGTATAAAGAAAGCTGAGCGCCAAAGAGTTGATGCTTTTGAACTGTGGTGTTGGAGAAGACTCTTGAGAGCCCCTTGGACTGCAAGGAGATCCAAACAGTCCATCCTAAAGGAAATCAATCCTGAATATTCATTGGAAGGACTGATGCTGAAGCTGAAACTCCAATACTTTGGGCACCCGATGTGAAGAACTCACTCATTGGAAAAGACCCTGATGCTGGGAAAGATTGAAGGCAAGAGGAGAAGGGGACGACAGAGGATGAGACGGTTGGATGGCATCACTGAACTGATGGACATGAGTTTGAACAAGCTCCGGGAGTTGGTGATGGACAGGGAAGCCTGGTGTGCTGTAGTCCATGGACCGCAAAGAGTCAGACATGACTGAGTGACTGAACTGAACTGAACTGAGGGCTAGGAGGATGGAGGAGAGGAAATAAAGAATCCTCATGAGTAGTGGGTTTCTTTTATAGGAAACAGTACAAAAACTTTAAAATTTCATTTGTAGTAATAGTTGCACAGTCCTGTGAATATACTAAAAAACACTGAATTTTATACCTTGAGTGAATTGTATTGTATGTGAATTACATCTCAATAAAGCTATTTTAAATAGGAAAATAAGGAGTCAAAGTAGACCATTTTTACTTATCATAATAACATTACAAATCCAAGGACAAATTGAAATTTGGATTATTTATTCAATATTTATGAATACTTGCTCTATTCAAAACACTCTTTTAAAGTAAGATATGACCCCAAATTCAAGAAATTGAAAATACTTCAGAAAGCAAGATGGAGAAATAGACAGTGAATTTTAACACCAGAGAAAGTTCAATATAAACTATATAAAAAACAAGTACACATAAAATGTAATGGATACTAGAGTGATCCCCTGGAAATTTAAATATGTAGCCAAGTATCACTTGGCTGTGTGATCTTAGGCAGCATAAAATAGTATATTAAAGCATATTAAGAACAAAGGTCTACATAAATATAAATGCACTGTTTCCTCATAAATTAAATGAGAAAAATGGTAAAAGAATTTCTACAATTTTTATATACACTAAAGTTTTATAAGTCTACAATTTAGATTAATGCAAAACTGATTTCTATCATGAATTATTTTTCATTTTTGCTTGAAAAATTATGTCAATCTCTCATCAACAGAGTATAACTATTTTTGTCACTATCATACTGAAATAACTCACATCCAAAGGAAGGTCATTTCCATTTAAGGGAGACATTCAGAGGAACTGTTTTTTTATTTCAAAGGTATGAATATTGAATAATTTCAATATTATTCAATAATTTTTCATTTTAGAATGCTATCTTGGAAATGTTCTCCATGTCTGAATATCTCCAATATTCACAAACAAATTTTCTTTAAAACTGGTCTAAATTTTGGAAAGAGTCAAAAGTCAATGACATTTGACTGGCATTCAAAAGAGTAATTCTTTTTATTAGGATGAAAATATTGATAAATGAGCTTCATAGCCACTTCTGATAAACAAGTACCCAATGTTCTCTGAATATAGTAAGCACGCTTCTATTGCCTATGTCTTTGCTCACTGAGGGGTTTATTTCCAGAATGCTCTATTCAACTCTACCTACCTAATCTCAAGATCTCTATTAAGTATTAACTTTCTCTAAACTCTTCTCTTACATTTTCAAGTCAAAATATACTCTCTACTCTGTTCAAACAGGTTTGAACTTTATTGTATGCTATTTGTCACATTCCATTTAGACAGTGTTTGGGTTTCCAGCACAGCATCTGGAATTCAGATAGTTTGGAATAGACTATTTGGTCCCCAAATTCAGTAAATCAGTTAACATCACTATATTTTAGTTTATATTATACAACATGGTTTCATTTTTCATCTGAAAATTTCATAAAATAGTTTTAAATGATATCACCTATTTTCTGGGAAGATATAGGAAAGGAGAATTCAAGCTGCCAGTAAGCATGTAAATAGTTTGTCTTGCCAAGGGGAAATTTTGCAATATATAGCAAATGTCATTAAATGCGAATTTGATCCAGTTATCCTATTCTATAATGAAAATATATCCAGGAGATAATCAGGATGGTCTCAGTGATTTATGATGATGTTCACCACAGAATTATTTATCATGAGAACACTGGTGATAACCTAATTATGTAACCATAATGGATCCCTTAAATAAATTATCCTTCAATAGAATTTATATTTATCCCATTAAAAAAAATCACAATACAACAAAATGTTTAATGACATGGAGAAAAATTAATTGTGTGTAATGTTTAAAAAGAAGGTTATAGAATTCCAGAGAAAACCTAATCATAAATAACAATTCCTTTGCTTTCATATCACAATCACACAGGCATGAGGATTGCAAATTGCCCAGAATCTCCACGCTAGGTAGGCGCACACCCAACTTCATTTTTAAAAAATTCTGAATTCTGAGTAAATGTGATTTCAGATAATGTTTTCAAGCAAAAAAATTCAATACTTTTGGTACAGAAACTTTAAATTATGAATCAAAAACCAAAATCAACTGTATTAATTTGCGTTAAAATGAACCAATCCATCTTCTTAGACTGACAAAATGAGCCTATTAAAAAAGCATCCAATGAACCAATTTCAATAAGAACAAAGTCTTTATCCTCTTACAGTTATACAGCCAGAACTCAAATATCAAAATATCTTTAAAAAGAACATATTTCACTTTGCTTAAACTTCTAGGAGAAAACAACTACATCTCCACCTCACAGAACTGGCAGCAATAAAGCATTCATTATAGATGATCTGTTTCCTCATCTGTAAAATGAAATGGTTGAACTCAATGGTTTCCAACATCTCCTCTTGCTCCAGGATTCTCTAGCTCATGGCTTAAAGGATACTAGCAGAAATTTATATAACTGAAAATGAAATGTACATAAATTTAGAAATAATACTATTACTTAGTTAATGTGACTTCTCTTTCTATACCTTCAATAATGCATGGTTCATTCTAGTCCCATATAATTCCTAAAACTATCTGAAATTAAGTGTAAAAAGACACTGAATCTGGAATCAGAAAGACTGTGTTTAGTTTAGGTTGTATCACATATTAGCTGAGCAATTACTGACATATTTCTTAACCTGCCAATTTATAAAATCTGTTTCTCCACTTGCTAAATGGGAATAGTGACAAATTTCTTTCCTACCTTGCTCTTAAGGAAAAATAGTCATGTAGTAGTTAATTAATGCCATACGTATTAATGATGAAATATATGAGATAATACACTGTAAATTCCCACACACTCTAAAAATAAAAATAAACTGCACCAGTAGTAAAAAGACTTTTTTCAGTCATGGAAGCTTGAAGTTATTTTATTGCTGTGTTTGACCACTTTTCTTTCAATTTTCCTAAAGCAAAATAGTCTATTGTGGAAACAGTTCAATGTGTTCTTCCATTTGATGCTTTTCCAAAATTCTTACTTAAGCTTTATCTAGCCATACATTCATATCGGCTTATTATTTATTAAGCATTTAAAGGTTCTTTCTGCTTTTATAAGTGAGCTTTGTTATAAATTAATCTTCTAGAATTTCACAGAACTGAACAAACTAGAAGAAGAAAAATGAAAAGAAATCCTCTGATGCACTTCATATGCTTTCCAATTTCAATTATTTGGATTCATTTACCTTGCCCAGAAATGAATATACTTCGTGAAACTGAGCAAGCTACCATAGCATGAATTTTTCTCTATTCTTCTATCTCTATGGTAGAAGTTCTACTAATTGCTTATTTTAGAGGGCTAAAAATAAACTACCAAATATACCAAGAGAAGCAGGAAGTGCTCACAGTCACTACTAAGGGGAGTAGATAATATCTGTACATTTAAAATCTATCAGTGCATTCCTCTTGGAAATTTCCCCTTGAAGTTTAATAAACTTTATCCCTAGGCTAAACACAAACCACCAATATTTTAGTTTAAAATTTCAATACTCTAAAGGAGATCTTTTATCCATAGTCATAATGCTATACCAATGCTGTCAAAATGGCTGTTTGTCCCCGATTTCTAGATTACAAATCTAGACCTAAGCAAATAATGATATCCTGGCTGTTAAAAAAAACAATTTAGAAGGCAATCCTGTAGAATGATTTCAATTATTTTTTAGTTAATTGGAAAACCATTACCTCATATCTGATTATGCTGCTTTAGCTAAAAGTCACTGATAGAATGAGTTTTCTGAATAACAAAATTTTAATTTGATAACTTTTTAAAAATAATTTTGAGATACACATTGACTTGAGGAGCTATGTAAAATACAGATCAGGAAGTCATATAAATAGTGCTGCTGCTTTTTAAAGCCAGAAGAAAATATCTGATGACAAATAGGGAGGTAGATACTGTCTTTCTTGACCCGCTGCACTTTAAGCTGTAATCTGAACCCATTGAGAAAGAAGAAACACAGTGAGAGTAAGGGAAGTAAACTTCCCAGGTGTCCATACAGCCTTGAGGCAACAGACCCAGCACACTGATGGAGATGGGGAAGATATAAGTAAGTCCTTCCACATTTGGCATTTTCCTCCCATTAAATACTTCAGGCTTCCAAATTTTTTGAACTATCCAAAATGTGTTTATCATACAACCAAGAAGAGAGAGTGTTCATGTGATCAACCGGAGTTCTACCTCCAGGCAAGAGACCATGACTGACCATTCTTAGAGTTCAAACAATATGTGTATGAGTCGATTATAGAAACAAACTGAGGGAATCTAAGAGATGACCATCAAATATCTACATCTCAACACTCAAATAAAGACAAAGTAAAGTTCTATCACCCTAGAACACTGGAGGATTTAATTATTCAACGAATGCAAATTTTCCACCTGCAAAAGAGGACATTTAAGGGAATAAGAAATATAAAATTTAGCTATATGGCGTGTAAATCATTTGAAGATATGCCATTCCACTCTCTATATTCTCTAAAAATGCATAATCAACCTTAACTACCTCTAAATAAAGGGAGCCCCCACTATAGATGAGAAGTGGTACATAAACTTAATTCATCAGTGAATCTGAAACTCTATTCAGAGATTATGCACCTCTGTCATCATATACCCTTGCTTTTTGGCACCGTAAGCTTCCACATGGCTCTCTGTTGTCTACATGCAAACACACACACTACACCAACACAAGACATTTGTAGACATCACCTATCAATCCCGATTTCTGGGTGGCATCTTCCCGTCTCTATTGTTCACAAAGTACTCAGAAGCAGCTGCTCTGGTACCACAGAAGACATGGTTTTTCAGAAAGGACTGAGATCAGTACAGTTCTGAAAATCTGAGTCCTCCAGAAGACTGGGCTAAGAATAGTCAGAGTTTCACTGTAAGGATGAATCAGTAGTTACCAAAATGGTGTGTGTATATCATCACATAGGAAGAAAAAGACAACCAACTGGGTTGCAAGAAGAGAATAGTAGAAAGTATACTCTACTAATTTTTTAAATGCTTAAATCATGAGGAATCCAATTTATAACACTAATTTTATATTTTTCTCGTTTTTCTATAATGGTTAATGTCTCAATCTACTTTACAAATAGTTGCCTTCACCATGTCTTCAAATATTTTCATAACAAATATTTTATGAAAGTTGGCACTAAGGAAGAGAATGGCACTATAAAACATAAATTTATTCAGCTTCTAGTGCAAAGATTTAGTGATGAAATATGCCCAAGTTATCAGATAACAATGAAAACAAATAAAAGTACATTTTATTTTTTAATCATTTACATTTACCTTTGCCTTTACTGTACTCTATTAGGAGAAAAAATATCTTGATAGTCATTAATATTTTAAAGGAACTAAGCAATCAAAACCAAATCTGGAAAAATTAGCATCCAGCATAAGGTGATTTTAGGTCATCAGGGCAATTTCAATGTTGTTAATTATACCTTCAAGTAAGCAGCACTTATTTTTCAGTTTCCTGTCTAAATTTTATGTATAACCAGAAAGAAATATTTTAAGTGTCAAAAATACTAGTGAAAGTGTAAATAGGTGAAGAGAAGGGAAAAAGTATATTTTAACTCCAAAGAGTTATAAATTCCAAGAGCTTCTTTTCACTCCTCCCTAATCTTCAAAACATACAGGGAAAAAAAAAAAGAGAGAGAGAATATTCAACACAAATTTCCAGTTCTGTCATACATAAGCTATTTTCTTGTAGATAAAAGGCATATAAATATAAGCAAAGAAAGAGGTGGTATCAGAAAGGAAAAGGTCCGATGAAGGCTGAATTTCCACTTAATATGTAAAAACAGAGATCCTAAATAAAAATGTAAAAGAGGGATAAACTGGATTTCAAAACACAAATATGAATTTAAAATAGTCATTTTCTCAACACTATTTCCAATTCGTCTAAGTCTGTAAGTGTACTTACAATAGACTGCCTCTATATTTTTATGAAGAAACACTGCAACTTAGAGCATTTCCTTTCTAAGAAACTAAATTTAGAGAATGTAGGAGGCATAGGAAGCGATAGTCATGATAGCATTTAAAATGTAAGGGGAAAAAATTTACAGTGTCTTAAAGTAAACAAACACCAAACTTATTTAAACTTTTAAGTATTATACACAGAACACTACTGATAATTAAAATACAATAAAGTACTTTTGGTTGGTATAGATATTTCACTTATGTCAGTATTTCAGATGGCAGTTGTTTATTAATATGCAATTCTGCAACCAAAATTTTTATTTACATTATATGAGTTAATATAGTTCAGTAGTTAAGATCAGTTCTTAACCAAGCAAATAAAATATATCCATTACTAAGTGATTTATTTCCTGGTAATTTGCCACTTCCTATTTTAGGTATCTAGTTCTTCAGCCAAATTTCATATATCACTGACTTACATTGACACCTGCTGGAAAGTACTGGAATTGTTTATTTCTCATTTCATTATCTGGACAGTTGTTAATTTTACTTTTGAGAAAAAAAAATGTGAAAGATAAACATCTTAACTGAGAATAATGCAAATTTTAATTTTTTAAGAGAAAAAAGTAACATTCAATTCTAAACACTTAAATTGTAGTGGTTTCTTTAGGAAATTAAAATCTCAAGAAGTCAGCCCAAAGAGTATTTTAGTTGGGAACTAACTTATTCAAGGACTTTATTAACTTAAGTTGTACTAATTTGAGAAGTAATTATGAAACTAAGCAAACTTCTCCAGTATTTGAACTTCTGCCTTTCATCTTAAGACCATCTTAATACCTTGGTCATATGACTTGAGGAAACTATCTAATTTTGTGAAAGTACACATACAAATAGATGAGAAAAAAGATCCAGTTAATGAAACAGGATGTTTTATATATTCATACTTACAGATAAAATGATAAAATAATGAGTTAGTGAGTCAGCTTTTCTTCTCTATTATCAAAACTGCCTATTTATGAACTATATAAACATTTCAACAGGATAAATTTATTATCTGAAGTGAACCAAAACACAAAACATTTGAATAAATAATTTATGAATTTTTACAAGTTGTATTAAGTTTTGATGAACTTCAAATGAAAACGCTTCTATTTCTGCAAAGAATGCCCATCACCATAATCTGTCTGCTGAAACTTTTCAAAAAAAAAAAGATTCCAGACAGAAACACATTTAATTGGCCAAAATGTAAGAAACAACAATATATATGATAAAGTTAATAGAATTCTGCTTTCCCCTGTCTAATCCACTGCCATATAATAAGCACGATTCAGGTGCTCAGACATGTCATATTTTATGATGTCAGAAAAGTAACATCGTCCTAGAGACAGCTGTTTGAATTATAAATGACTTTGGCTAACAGGGCAACAAGATACATTCTCGGGAATGGTACTAAGAACATGATATGAAGGAGGAATATTGTACTGCGGTGCTGGATAAATTTCTTCAGCATTCCAGTTATAACACCCCCTTCCTTTTTCATACCAAATCACTCCAATTTCTGACAAAAGTAATAAGAAAGTACGAACATAGTTTACATAAAACAAAACAATGATCAAAAATACAATAGCTAACTTAAAAAATATACAGAAGCTCATTCAATGGTTTAGGATGACGTAGTATTCGAAATTTGCAACTGTTAAACAAGTTGCCTTCTCAAAGTGTACTTAAATCCACCTGTCCAAATAAAATTCAGTTCTTCGTGTTTAACTATAGTATATGAAGATTCAGGAATATGGGGGATATTTTACCATGAGATGTGTTTCTCACGGTAGTTTCTAAAATGTGTTTTAATTTTTTAATTGATAAACAATGAACTATAAAGAGATGAACAGTTTTTAATGAATCTACTAAAAGATTATTTTAAACTTTTTAAAAATCTACTGACATTTATGTAAAATTAATTGCCCATTTAGTATTAAGACCACAAGTACCTCAGAGGTAACAGGTCTTAATGAATGTAGTTTTTGCTATTATTTCCTCCAAACAGTTCACTAGTCCTTTACAAAACACAAGATTTTGTCAATTACAAAATAAAAGGCACTAAAATAGTACTTGCTCCTGATTCTGAAACAAAATGTAATTAAGCAATTCACTTCAACAGCTTCTACAGTCAGTCACTAAGAAAAGGAATCTTTCCTTGATAAGAACCCTCAAAGACTAGATTTTAGAGCCAGAGAAACAGTAGAATAGTCTGACACCAGAGATCCTCATTTTCAATCACTCAGTTACCTTACAGAGCTTCTGATACCGAGGAGAAGAAACTGCCATCCTTTGTAAACGATGTAACAAAACCACAACTTTCTGCAGAGACGTTCTCACCACAGCCATCATTTTAAGTTTACCACACTTCTGCAGACACCTCAGAATTTGCATTATAAATGAAGAGCAATGATCATTTCCTCCCGGTCACTGGACAATGATTTGCCAGTTCTCTGAGCATGCTCGTTTCCAGGAAAGCATTTGAAAAATACAGGGGACTTAGGTGCTAGGCAGAAGGAGGCTGGTATTCCTTCAACTTCTTCTCAATTTAAAAAACATGCACAAACGCCACCCAGAAAGCCCCCAGCAGATGCACACAGCCAGGACTTGCTCAGCCCAGCACGGCCAGACAATGAGGCAAGTTGTTGGGCAGCCAAACGCTGCCTGCTGCTGGGAGAGGAGAGCGCTCAGTAGCCAAAAAGGATATTAAGTGAAACATTAAAGCTGCAGATACAAAGCAGATATCCCCGGGGAACAGAGATTCAACACATCACCAAGATGCATGCCTTGTAGCAGGTTTATATTAAGCGATCCAGTGGCATTCACTCTCTCACTTTAAAGAAAGATGCGTTCGCTACCCGACTAAACGCAGCTCTGGCTGTGTTCTATGGGATGAGTGAATAGAGCCCATGACAAATCTCGAGCAGAACAGAAGGGGACCTGACTCAAAGGATATCAGCCCAGACGTTAAGTGTTAATAAATCCCCTCCACGCAGGTCTCAGAACAAGACCATCTGAAACAAAACAAAAAATACATTCAGGGGACTTTACCTAAGATCCCCTAAAAGCAGAGTCGTCCACAGGCTCTCAGATGCCTGCTTAGCTAAGAGGAAAGCCATCAGAAATCAAATTTCTAATGTCAGGTTAAGACTCCCCTAATTACACAGTAAGGTTAATAAAAAAAAACAAAAAAACAAAACAGAATCTGTAATTGACTACTAAACATTCAAATTACCACATTTCCCCTTAGTATCTTCATGATCTTGTTTTATTTGCCACAAAGCTGTTTTAATTTTAGAAGTAAGAAATGTAAGACATGATGTATATGTCACACAGACAGAAGCACCCAGTACAGAATTTTGAGGTCTTATGTTTATGTGTATATATTTCAGATGCATTTTCTAAATACTTCAGCTTTTGAATACCACAGTAAATATCAACTGAGGTAAAGTACTGTTAGGTAATAAGCAAAATAACCCAGAATGATTCCATGACCAGGTTAAAGGGCACAGCCAGAAATAGAAGCCAGACGTTTCTCATTATGTCCTGCTCAAATGAATAACCCGGGTAAGTCTGCATTTTCACCTTTCTGCATCACTGTCATGATTCTTTAAAAGAAAGGCAGCATTTAAAAATATTCATTTCTTATCTTTTACTGTGTCTGCCTTCTTAATCCTTCATTTTAGCATGATTTAAAGCCCTAAAGTGGGTCTTAGAGGGTTGCGTTTATCAAGCAGCGTTTTTTTGAGTTTCTGTTTGTCTATTTTTTCCCAGCAGCTGTATACTGAGAACCTATACTGCCTCCTTCTGGAGAGTCTAACATCAAAATATCTATACAAAGCCCAACTTGGAAGAGGTCATCAAAGAATGAGGTGATTAAAACTAGCAATTTTTTAGGCAAATATATAGAAACAGGAAGTAGATTAGTAATTATTTGAGGGTCAGAGAATTGGCAACAGAGGATTGATAGCCAAGGGGTATAGGGTTTCTTTTTGAGGTGATGAAAATGTTTTAATTTGATTATGATAAAGGTTGCACAGCTCTGTGAATACAGTAAAAACAATTCAATTATACAACTTAAAGGGATGAAACAGAAGGATTGTAGGGTATGTGGAATGTTAAAAAGCTGTTATAAAAAATGAAGTTGTAATTCCTGTCCCTGAACCAACAGGTGAAGCTTCTACAGTACAGGTAATGCTCCCTAAACACCAGAGAGCTGGGTAACAGACAAGATCTGAAATGATCTAAACAACCAAAGCCTACGCCTATGGTAAAGAGGATACAATTTAGGCTGAAAGAGAACACAGGAGACAAAAACAGAATAATCCCAAAGCATATATTATTAGAGAGTAAAAACAGCAACCCCAGAAAGGCAACAGGGCAACAGAATTTTACTCAGGAAAGAATCAAAGCATGTTAATTAATTGGTACTGATAAAATTTAAAGCTTATATTTTGAAATATAATTAAGGTGATGATAATAATATCTTAGAATACAGGCAGGAAAATTAAAGAGTAAATGCATTTGAATTAATAGACAAACTGACTTTCATTCAAAAGCAAAAAAAAAAAGTCTGTGCATCTTTGGTCAAGTTCTCTCATTTGATTACAGATCCACAGTGACAACTGTGTGCCAGGCATCTTGTCCTGAACATTCCTCAGATGCCTCATTTCCACGCAGTCCAAATGGAACTCACCATCATACTCTGCACTAACTTGCACTGCTTCCCTGACTTTTTCTTTTCCTGTCATCCCCAATCTCAGATTCTGACACCACCTATCAGTTCTTTGTCCATAACCCTTCCCCTGCCCTTAGTCTACTCATACTATCAAGTCATTAGGTCTCTTCACCCATACTGCCTCATTTCTAGTCATTTTTATCCCTGACCAGATGGCTGGAGTATCCTGTTTGGCTGTCAGTCTTGCCCAATTCAAACACATTCTCCATAAAGTCATCAGTTAGATTCCTGCAAAATAAAGTCCCACTGTATCACTCTCTTGCTTAATATTCTCTGAAGACTTCTCTTCGTTGCCACCAGGTTAAAATACGAAATACTTGGCAAGTCATACAAGACTCTCTATGATCTGGACCACTCAGCTCTCCAAGAGCTTTTGTCTCCAAAAAGATCAGGTTTTCTCTTGCCAACAGTTCTCTGCTGAGGAGAAAAACCTAACTGCTGCGCAGCAGGGCAATGAAACATAAATTCATAAGTCCAAGTGATCATTTATTCTTATCAGAAGTGGTATGTATCATGGCATACTCCCAGAAATTAATCTTCATCTTCCCATGTGTTTCCAAACTATGCTTTATCAAAAGTTACCCAAATTCACCTTAAACCAAATACAGAATAAATTTCTTCACCTTCATGAAATATTCCCATGGCCTTGCATCCCACTATGTTAAAACACAAAGCAAGTACAACTAGAAAATATGTCACGTAAGCAGTTCTGCATACAGCCCTGGTACACAGAGCACACACTTGCCGAGGTCCTTATTCCATCGTTTTGTGCACACATGTCCTCCACCACCATCAGCACACCAACAGAACATGAGTTTTATAACTCTAAGTGCTTTCCCTCATCCTTTTTCTTCAACAAATATCTTTCCATTTCCAAATAAGTTTTCATTTTTAACTGCCTGTTCACTCACACAAAAGGAGTCATTAAAAACAAAACTCCAAAGGAAAATTAAAATTCTATTGCATAAGAAATACTAAACAAATGGTACTAAGTCTAAAAATCATCTACCTATAAGGTTCCCAAAGCAAAAAGCAAAGCCATCGATTTTCTTTTTTTAATAAAGTGAAGAGAATGTTTTAAAATTAAGAGCATTTAACAAAGAAGCAAGGGAGTGAAAACTCATGCAAACTACCATAATATGAAACATCCAAACCATAAATAAATGAATGTGCTTATCTTTAGGTAGAGAGATGTTAATAAGCTTTTAATAAATGCCCTCTTTATTATTTCTTATGAAACAAAATAGATTATTTTAGCAACATTAAATTAGTTTCAAGAAGCATTTAGCATTCATGTTATAATGTATAACAGTAACCTCTTTAGTCAGTAACCTCTTTTTCCTGACGCTGGTTGCCATAAGACAAGTAGTCCTGTGTTAGTTATTTTTATTCAAAAAGATTTTAAACATCTCTATTTATATGTATTTTTTCCACAATTTGAATAATTCATTAAATATTGAGAAGAATTTTTGACTATGTAAAAATATATCCCAGGATAAAATGTATTTAAAGACATTATTAAACTCCAAAATAGGTCTGTGTTTTACTGGTGCTCATCATCGAGGTTCACTTCAAGCCTCCTTTGTTCATTGTCTAAAAGTGTTACCTTCTTAAACGCACAACCTGCATATGTTTGAGTTTAACATCATTATATAAATTGAGTATCCGTGAGCATTATTGGGTCAGACTTATCATTAAATCATAAAAAAATAATATATTCTAGCATACAGCCACATTCAGAGCTCTCCATAACCCTCTAAACATGAGATGATAGCTAAATATCTTATCAATTAACATGTATAGTGACTTCATAGGACTCCAGAGGGTAAGACAAAACACACACAAAAAGAACAGATTTATCTTCAACATTTGCCTGCTCATTCTCCTTATCAAGACCCAAGGGTATTATGTAATGAATCAATGAATAAAATATAAGAAGTAATGTAAGTAAACAGACTTTTGTTGAATTAATCTTGAGAATTCAACCATCAAACACTCTAATAGTCAATATGCATGGGAATAAGTTATTAATAAGTCTATTCCAAAAGGGTCTTTTTAAAAATTTTATAACTTTTTAATGATAATAATTTCAAACAGAGAAAATTTGTAAGAATCAGAATTGTTCCAAGAAAGTTTCTGGACCCTTCATCCAGACCCAAATATCTGTTAACATTCTGATGTTTTGAGGGAAAAGATTTTCTAAGAAAGGACTCAAAAAAGGTCATCACACTGTATTTCATAATGATGATGTTTTAGGGCCCAAGGGCAGCTGTCAGTATTTACTTAGAATTTCCACACAGAGATCTGCATAGGCAACAGTGTAGAATAATGTGATCTCTGCCCTTGAAGAACCACATGATCAACTAGGAGAGGAGGAGACAGGCATCAGATGACAATGGATCATGAGTTCACAAGCATCAGAAATAATACCTGTCAAAATGTTGTGAGCATGACACAGCACAAAGAAGTAATCAGATGTAAAACTCTGGTAAACAACGAGAGTTCTCCAATGAAGCTGGTTTAAGACTGAATTCTAAGTGAGAAGGCCTGTGATTGGCAAGAACAGGTCATTCTGCACAAATAAAATGGGAAATTCAAGGGCACTGAAGAGTTGCACTTAGGGCAGAAAAAAGATTCAGACATGCTTCACAAGATTCCTCAAAAATTCTTTTAAAGGAAAGATTTTGTATTATCATATTTCATGTGGAAGAAAATTTGAACCTCAGACTGCATTTACAATTGTAGTTATCAAGCTAAAGACATAAAAGCAATACCTTCAAGCCCAATATTCTTAGTTGTAAACTAAGCCACAGGGCCTTTGCAGCTTTTATATTAAGTATTTACAATAAATGAACAAAGAAACAACTTCATATTAAAAGGAAATGCCCTGATAAATCAGGTCTCAATAAGGCTAACTGTAATAGGGCTTAAGATGACAGAAAATAGAATAGTTATGAGCTTATAAGTCTAAATGAATAATTATCACTTCCATAAAACAAGGTGTTTTTTTTTTCCTTAATGATTAACTAAGAGTATTTCATAGACCTCACTTCTGGAAACCAACTATTCACAGAGGAGTATGGATTTCATAACTGAAGAAGGTGATAGCCTCACCTGTAAACTGTAATAAATTTTGCATGTAGATGGATCAAAAGAGGATGGCAAAAATTAAAATAGAAGGCACAGTTTCCCATGCACTTGCCTGCATCTGCTGTGTGAGTTCTCTGGCCAGGACAGTGTCCTGAAGAGCATTCTCCCGCTGAGAGGCATCCGCAAGCACATTAACTGTGGTTTCTGCTTCTTGTATCCACTTTAGGAAGTTCTCCAGATCCTTGCGAGAGCTTTGCACTGTCCTTAGCTCAGCCTCCAAGGCACTCTGTCTGTCAGCAATGCTGCAAGTAATAAAATGACAGGCACATCTCCATTACTTACAGTGTGACAGGCCACAGCAAGCACATCCTCAAGAAAAATTAACACACAGCCTCCAAGCAACCTTTATTTAAGTACCTAATGTAACTAGAAGATCTGTTTCTATGTGTGTCTTGAATAATCCTTAATAGTATGTAAATTTTGAGAGGAAGGAGTGGTTGAGAGATATAAATATTAACAAAATCATATCATATCATAAAATAATCATCACATTTTACAACTCGTAATTGTACATTAAGTTAGTCCCCATACATTTTATTCTTCCCTGGTGGTAAAGAATCCACCTGCAATGCAGGAGACCTGAGTTTGATTCCTGGGTTGGGAAGAGCCCCTGGAGAAGGGAAGGGCTACCCACTTCAGTATTCTGGTCTGGAGAATTCCACGGACTGTATGGTCCATGAGGTCTCAAAGAGTCGGACATGACTGAGTGACTTCCACCAACACTCAAAAGGTAATATCAATAAATATTCATACACATGACTAAATGAATTCTAGAAAGAAGTAATATCTGAATAACTGGTTAAGATACAAATAAAAAATTTAAAAGACTTACTTTATATATTTTAAGCACTTCATATCAATACAAATTGGTTCTTTAAGCTCACATAATAATATTCAGAAGACATCAGACAATCCAGTTTTTATAAAGCATTCATTAAATTTACACCAAAAATTAAAGCATATATCTTGAAGTTGCACGATTTAAGAGATACACACACCTGTAAACCCAATGTGTAAAACTTCATGTATCTCAAAGCTCCATAAAAAGAAAACAACTTAATTTATGAATGGACACCAACAAGTTCCCTCATAAGTATTTAAACTCAAGAGAACTGAATATAAATATCCACACAAAAACTTGTACACAAATCCAGCATTACTTATTTAGAAGAGTCAAATAATAG
Source organism: Budorcas taxicolor (assembly GCF_023091745.1). Lineage (NCBI taxonomy): Eukaryota > Metazoa > Chordata > Mammalia > Artiodactyla > Bovidae > Budorcas > Budorcas taxicolor. Next base: position 73,158,150 of record NC_068918.1, on the reverse strand, counting down.
AATTGACCCAAATACCCATCAACTGAGAGAGGATGTGCTAAACAAAATGTAGTATATTCATTCACAAAATATTATTGCATCATAAAAAGGAATGATATACTGATACATGCTCAATATGGATGGGCCTTGAAAGCATTCTGCCAAGTGAAAAAAGCAGATACGAAAGGCCATATATTTTGTGATTTCATGTACATGAAATATTTAAGAGGACCAAATCCATGAAAGGAGAAAATATATTAGTTGTTGAGGACGACTGGAAGGTAAAAGAAAACAGGGATTGACTTGCTAATGGTTGTGGGTTTCTTTGGGGAGTGATTAAATGTTCTGAAATTAAGAGTGTTGTGATGAAGCACAACAGGGAAAAGATACTAAAAGCCACTGGGTTGTACATTTTAAAAGGGTGAATTTCATGAACTATACCACAATTTAAAAATCAGCACATGTAATAAGATTTTATGTACATATTTTTTCCAACTGTCCATCCACTTATTCATCCATTCATCAGTATCCATCCATCTGTATATACAGACAGAGGAAGAAAGGTCTGGAACACTAACTTAACATTAAAATAGTTCCAGGTGCTGGATTCTAGTGTGGTTTACTTTCCTATTAGAACTTTTCTGCATTCTTTGAATTTACAATAAACAAGCATCTTTCTTACATATCAATAAATGCATTCATTTAAAAAATGGATGAAAAATTTAAATAGACACATCAACATAGAAGATAAATGAATAGCAAAAAAAAAAATCACATGAAAAGATGCTCAGCATCATTAATCATCAGAAAAATGTAAACTCAAACCACAATGAGCTATCACTACATAGTAGAATGGCTTTAAGAAAATGACCAGACCAACTCCTGGTAACATTACAAAGTGTAATGACTGCAACTCTCACAGTTGATGGTAGGAGTATAAAATGGTACAGCCATCCTGAAAATGTTTGTCAGTTTTTAATAAGGTTAACCATGCACTTAAAGATACAAGCCAGGAATCTTATTCCCAAGAGAAATGAAAACACACATCCACACAAAATTTAAATGCAAATGTTCATAGCAGCATTATTCATTATGGTCTAAAGCTGATAATAACTCAAATATCATCAACCCATAAATAGATAAACTGGGGCATATGCACATAATGGAATACTACTGAGCAATAAAAATCTAAATGCTAATGAAGGATGCAACATGGGTGGAACCTCAAATGATTTTGCTAAGTAGAAGAAACCAGACATAAAAGCTACATACTGTGATCCCATTTACATAACATTCTGGAATGTCATCAGCCTCATCTCAACACTTACTTCTGAAAAATCTCCAACAGTGTTTGGCTGCCTACAGAACAAATTGAAATTGCTTTCCTGTAACTAAATAATAATCCTCCATGCTTCTGCTACTGCTGCTAAGTCGCTTCAGTCGTGTCCGACTCTGTGCGACCCCATAGACGGCAGCCCATCAGGCTCCACTATTCCTGGGATTCTCCAGGCAAGAACACTGGAGTGGGTTGCCATTTCCTTCTCCAATGCATGAAAGTGAAAAGTGAAAGTGAAGTCGCTCAGTCGTGTCCAACTCTTAGCGACCTCATGGACTGCAGCCTACCAGGCTCCTCCGTCCATGGGATTTGCCAGGCAAGAGTACTGCAGTGGGGTGCCATTGCCTTCTCCAATAATCTATCACTAATTTACTTTTCCAACTTTACCATGCAGTTCAGTCCAATGATTCAAATCAAATATTTGTAATACCATGTCCACATAAAAATTGTATACTCACATAAAAATGTCCTTCTGCAGGGATGAAAGAAATCAAAGATGACATGTTCATGGATCGGAAGAATCAATATAGTGAAAACGAGTATACTACCCAAAGCAATCTATACATTCAATGCAATCCCTATCAAGCTACCAATGGTATTTTTCATAGAACTAGAACACATAATTTCACAATCTGTATGGAAATAGAAAAAACTTCAAATAGCCAAAGCAATCTTGAGAAAGAAGAATGGAACTGGAGGAATCAACCTACCTGACTTCAGACTATACTACAAAGCTACAGTCATCAAGACAGTATGGTACTGGCACAAAGACAGACCTATTGATCAATGGAACAAAATAGAAAGCCAAGAGATAAATAAATCCATGCACATATGGACACCTTGTCTTTGACAAAGGAAGCAAGAATATACAATGGAGAAAAGATAATCTCTTTAACAAGAGGTGCTGGGAAAACTGGCCAACCACCTGTAAAAGAATGAAACTAGAACACTTTCTAACACCATACACAAAAATAAACTCACAATGGATTAAAGACCTAAATGGAAGACCAGAAACTATAAAACTCCTAGAAGAAAACATAGGCAAAACACTTTCTGACATAAATCACAGCAGGATCCTCTATGACCCACCTCCCAGAATATTGGAAATAAAAGCAAAAATAAACAAATGGAAACTAATTAAACTTAAAAACTTTTGCACAAGAAAGGAAACTATATGCAAGTTGAAAAGACAGCCTTAAGAATGGGAGAAAATAATAGCAAATGAAGCAACTGACAAATAATTAATCTTAAAAATATACCAGCAGCTCATGCAGCTCAATGCCAGAAAAATAAACAGCCCAATCAAAAAATGGGCTAAACAGACATTTCTCCAAAGAAGACATACAGATGGCTAACAAACACATGAAAAGATGCTCAACATCACTCATTATCAGAAAAATGCAAATCAAAAGCACAATGAGGTACCATGTCATGCCAGTCAGAATGGCTGCTATCAAAAAGTCTACAAACAATAAATGCTGGAGAGGGTGCGGAGAAAAAGGAACCCTCTTATACTGTTGGTAGGAATGCAAACTAGTACAGCCACTATGGAGAATAGTGTGAAGATTCCTTAAAAAACTGAAAGAGAACTGCCATCTGACCCAGCAATCCCACTGCTGGGCATACACACCAAGGAAACCAGAATTGAAAGAGACACATATACCTCAATGTTCATCGCAGCACTGTTTACAATAGCTAAGACATGGAAGCAACCTAGGTGTCCATCAGCAGACGAATGGATAAGAAAGCTGTGGTTTTACATATACACAATGGAATATTACTCAGCTATTAAAAAGAACACATTTGAATCAGTTCTAATGAGGTGGATGAAACTGGAGCCTATTAAACAGAGTGAAGTCAGTCAGAAAGAAAAACACCAATACAGTACACTAACGCATATATATGGAATTTAGAAAGATGGTAAAAACGACCCTATTTGCAAGACAGCAAAAGATATAAAGAACAGACTTTTGGACTCTGTGGGAGAAGGCGAGGGGGAGATGATTTGAGAGAATAGCATTGAAACATGTATATTACCATATGTGAAACAGATCACCAGTCCAAGTTTGATGCATTGAAACATTCAAAGCCAGTGCACTGGGACAACCCTGAGGGATGGGATGGGGAGGGATATGGGAGGGGGGGGTCAGGATGGGGGACACATGTATACCCATGGCTGATTCACGTCCACATATAGCAAAAACAAGCATAATATTGTAAAGTAATTAGCCTCCAATTAAAATAAATATACTAATTTGAAAAAAATATGTCCTTCTGACTATCTTCACCTATCAAAATCCTTCCAGTCCTTTAAGGGTTAAGGATTACTTCCTCCAAAACCTTTCAGTCTAATTAGGTTTCCTTGACCAGAGTTCATCAAAGGTCAAAACTCCTCTTCAGAAATTTATCACATGTATCCTGAAAAAACCCTTGGACTGTGATCTTATCTCACTCTTTATCGTAGAGACTTCTTGTCTTCCTCCCAGTTCCATAAACACACAATAGGCAAAAGCAGTCTTTTGCATCTCCATATTTCTCAGTCTATTATAGCACTCTGTGTAAGTTGTTCAGTCATGTCTGACTCTTTGTGATCCCATGGACTGTAGTCCACTAGGCACCTCTGTCCATGGAATTCTCCAGGCAAGAATACTGGAGTGGGCAGCCATTTCCTTCTCCGTGGCATCTTCGTGACGCAGGGATCAAACACAAGTCTCCTGCATTGCAGGCATATTCTCTACCATCTGAGCTACAAGTAAGTCACTATTATAGCATTATAATAGCATTTATAAAATAATGAAAATCTTTTTATAACAGGACTTCAAAATTACCTCCCAAATATCACTTTTCAAGAAGCTACACAGTAAAGGCCTCTAGAATATTCAGTTCGTAAATCCAGAAAGAAGACAATATATTAAGAAGCATAAAAACAAGAAATCCAACGCATGGAGAAGCAAACAGGTTCTCACATTAATGGTGAAAGGAGATCTCAGACAAAGGGTTATGTATTCAAATCGGATCAGATGATGCCTGTCTTCATCATACCAACTGCTCTGTTTCTTGTTTCAGTTTGACAAAATTAACAAAGAAGACACTCCAGCAAAAAAGAGTCTTGAAAAGTGGACAAACCCAGGTGTTGTTATTATGGGTACACAGGTTAAGCTTGTGAAAAGTACTGTAATTTTAACTTATGTGTCATATGTCAAATATGTTGAGGTCTGCACTCTCTTAACATTAGTATGACATTAAAATCAACTTCACATCCTAACAGAAAAAAAAGGACAAAAACAAATAAACAAAATACTCCATGAGATCCTATGAGGAAAGCACAGAAAATCCTTAGGATAATGGCTGTGCACGAGGCTTTGCAAACTGTCTCCAGAAGAGACGTCTGCAAGAAAAATTATTAGAAGTGATAGACTGCTTAATGTGATTGACCTTGTAGGAAATTGTACTGTCAGGCCATGGAAAATGTGGGAAGAATTAGCAATAGGTGCAAAGAAAACTAAGCATATAAAAACAAGGCAATTATTAATTTCAGGTAAAATAAAGAAACAAGATTATAGTAAATGTCAGTACGTGGCTGTTAATGATGCTTAGACAGACATAATACTGTCAACATTGAATATCTGCTTCTCTAAAAATTCAATGATAAGACGATACAGACACTATGGAAAACAATATGGCAAGTCCTCAAAAAATTAAAAATAGAATTAACATGATCAAGCAAGGAGAGGAAAAATGTTGCCCCTAGGGAGGGGGCTGTGCTGAGTAGTGAGAAAACCACTATAAGTCCCCTACACATGAACCTCAGGTTGCAAACTTTCAAAGACGCAAATGCGCATTTCCAGGTCTAGTCATGAAAGCTAGTTCACATGCCTGGCATACTTTGTATGTGCGTGCATGCATCCTCTACAAGTGGTTGTTCTTATGTACTTTACTGCACAGTACTGTGCAGAGTATGGTAGTATGGTACCTTTATTTCAAGCCCAGAATGACTGGAAACAAGCATAAAAGCAGCAGTGATATAGCCGGGACTACTGAACTTTTCAAGGTACTGTACAGTAAAATTAAAAGTGTCTATTTTTTGTGTTTGCTTGTTTTTATGTATTATTTGTGGGAAAAGTATTATAAACCTATTACAATACAGCACTATATAGCTGATTGGGTTAGTTAGGTACCTACACAAACTTCCTTGGAATTAACAAGCAAATTGGGCTTATGAACATGCTCTCAGAATAGAACTCATTTGTTTGGAGGGAATTACCGTATTATAAATCTTTCAATTTTTAAAGAATTTTTAATCATATGCATATATTTCTTTTTAATCATTAGAAGTTATCCACCAGAATTTGCATGGTTGGTGGTGATGGTGTTTAGTCTTCCACTTAACCCTGCCCATATTTTCAACTATTAAAACATCAGCTAAAAAAAAATACTAAGAATAACCAAATAAAGGCTGCACCCAAAAAAGTATCAGAATTAAAGGAGTACACATGCACAAGTAATCAACCAGGAGCAAATGATTCTAACTTTAAGAACATTCATACAAAATTTAGTAATTATAAATTTATTAGACTATTCTTATTTTAAGAACACATAAAATTTAGTAGTTATAAAATTTAGTGAAGTCAAACACTTTCATTTTACATAATAAGTGTCCTATATTCTTAAGAATAAAGATGAACATAACATGTACATAACAGGTTATGTGGCAAACAGCTAATGTAAAATCACATCATTACAGATTAGCTCTATTAAATCCTAAGAATGCCCAGACTAGGGAAGAAGGAAGAGGACACAAACGTCTAAGAACCTCATGGGTGAAGTCAGAGAGTCTCTATGTAAGAGTCATTTATATACTTAACAAGCATGAAGGACTAGCCTAGCAGGGGAGGTGAAAAGTCTAAAATGATGCTTCAAAGGAAAAGGGAGGTAAGAGGATCATGAGCGCGTGACCTTAGACAGTACTGGATCCACTAAGCTGCATTAATACCAGCAGCACACTCTGTTAACCAGCAGAACATTCTGAATTCAGAAACTAGGGCATTTAGTATCAAACTGTCAAATTATCTACTAGTCATCGGTGGGAAAAGAGATTGTCCTTTAAAAATACTCACTTTGTAGGAAATTGCTGCAAAATAACTTTTAGGCAATGGTTAAGAGATGTCTACTTTGTCGGTTACTAAAGCAAAAAGAACTGAACTGAACTGACAGTAAAAAGAATACAGGTTTTGAATCAAGGCAGATATGGTTCCACCACTGACTAGCTGTAAAAGCTAGGGCAGTGCCCACCTCCTCCCACATAATTTTCATCATCCTTAAAGTCCACTTTAAGGCACCTAGGTTTTCCACGGTCTGCGCCTTGCTTACCTCTCCTAAGATTATTTAATCACTCCAAGCCTCATGCTTTATCTACGTCCAAAAAGGAACCAACGACTAACCCTCAAAGTGGTCGCTATTACACATTTAGAGCTTTATTTTTTACTTTAAATATCCTTCTTCACGCCTCCCTCCTCCCACTGACTTTTCCCTTTCTGCCTGGTTAATTTCTGCTTCCCTTGCAGAACTGGGTGCAGACACCTTCCAAACCTATGGTATCTCATTCCCATAATTTCTCTTATGGTGGTTATAAGCAGGTCATTGCTGCTGTAACGACAAATCACCACAAATACAGTGGCTTAAAAGATTTTCCCTAATTTGGTGAAATACTAGGAAATTAATTTTATTTATGGGATGCAAATGTGCACTTTAATAAATAAATGTCCTGGGAAACTTTTTAAATTCACACATATCTGGTGTCATATTTTTTTACCATGATCATAATCAACTACTAAAAATAGTGAACATACAGAAAACTAAATTCTGTGTACAGAAGTCCAAATTATCTTCATGTTATTATAATAAAAATCACAATCACAGTATTTATATATAGTCTTATTTTTGAAACTAATATAAGTTTATATGATATTTCTAACAGAGTACAGCTCAAAAGTATCAGTTCTCCACATCACTCATTTCATTCTTTTTTTAAAAAATCTAGAAAAGTTACACTGGACACTACAAAATACTACAAGAATCTTTTACTTATTTCCAAGGAGTTTCACATGATTTGTCATAATACCATAAGGCAAAAAAAGTCACTAAAATTAGAGGCTCAGGAGTATGTATGCACACTATATGACATAGGCTAAGTTACTTTTACTGCCATTTGTACACTGTTCTCAGAAGGAAACCACCTAATTTTACCACCTCTTCCATTTACTAGATATACGCTTTGGGGTAAACCATTCAAATCTCCAATTTTCTATTTCCATCCTTAAAATAATGAGCTTGGCCTAGTTGAGTAAAGGGCCCATGTCAGAATCAGAATCTCTAGGGGTCCTTTGAAAACTACAGAGTCCACCAGAGATGATAAAACCCACTGGAAGAGTTTATCCATTCTCACTCTATCCATAGTCTCAAATTCAGCTTCATGAAGAATCACTGCACGTAAATAAAATGTTACTGATGGGAATGGATATGTGGTGCAGACAGCAAAGAAGCCAGGAAGCACTAATGCGGAAGATTCAGTCCTAACATCACATCCAGCACTGAATTTACACTAGGCCACGATTCTCAATGCAGAGCTTCTATCTGGCACTCCTGGTTGCTACATCTCAAGAAAGATCAGAACAGAGCCGGAGGAAGTTCTGAGAAATGTAAATGAGAGGGTATAGCAGAAGGAACACTGGCAATGAATCGGAAATAGTTTTAAGTTCAGGAAATTGTGGCTACTAGACAAAGATACAGAAGATTTTTTTTTAATCTTTCAAAATCCACAAATCATAAAGCATAAAGATAGGCTGAAAATCTAAAAGACACAAGTTTTGATGTTTAGAAGGATAATTTTAGCAGAAATAAAAAGTTTTTGTTCACACAGAAGTCACAGATTATAGAATTCTTTACAGCAAGAAATGGTACAGAACAAAAGTATAAATAACTTCTCATAAAAGATTTAAGGAATACATGGGTGACAAATTTATAATAGTTCATATTAAAAGGAACTGAGATTTTTAAAATGCAAATGGTTATTTTTTAAAGAGAAGTCTGTTATACAAGCAACTAGCTGATATGCTACAAAATAGCTTACCGTCATTTTGCAGCATTACAACACATGGTCACCCACATAACTGACTTTTTTAAAAATGTGATTTTAAATGTTAAATAATACTTCATTTTTAATCTATAAGATATAATATTGTTTAATATGCATGTGCTTATCATTAGTCAAAAGAGTGTCTGAACATAAATAGGAGAATTTTTTTTTTAAGACTTCAATGGAAAAAAATGTCTCAACAATCTAGAGATGTGTCTTGCTAAATTCTGGTATACTAGAATGGCAACCTTTACAGTTACATGAGATTTAAATACATTTTTCTCTTCTAGAGTGGAAAATAGTAGCATCAGTAGTTTGAGTGGCATGTAGAAAACTTGCAATGAAACAATTCCTTAAGCTTTCCAATGAGTACCTTCACAAGGTAATTTGTCTTTTGGTGTATAAAATATCATTTAACTAGGAAATATATTCAAAGCACGCTTTAATGCAGTGAGGAAATGCAGTGGATTTGACGATTAACTAGTCACTGGAGACATTCCCAACCTTCTATGGTATTTTGTGACTAATCTTTGTTACCTAGATATTGGGTTCTCATCAAGCATTTAAAAATTCACTCCATCGAATTTAAGGAGATTGTTCTAAGCTGCCAATGCCACATCACTTGGAAGCTTAAGAGAAGTTCCCCACTCCCACTGCATATATATTCAAGACAGAGCTATTTCCCTGTGAGGATTCAGCACCGCTGCTGCTGCTACGAAGTCGCTTCAGTCATGTCCGACTCTTCGTGACCCCATGGACTGCAACCCAACAAGCTCTTCTGTCCATGGGATTTTCCAGGGAAGAGTACTGGAGTGGGTTGCCATTGCCTTCTCCGGAGGATTCAGAATATCACATCCTATTTCCCTTTCCACTAAGTCAATTCAGTTCAGTTCAATTCAGTCATTCAGTCGTGTCTGACTCTTTGCGACCCTGTGAATCGCAGCACGCCAGGCCTCCCTGTCCATCACCAACTCCCGGAGTTCACCCAAAATCATGTCCATCAAGTCAGTGATGTCATCCAGCCATCTCATTCTCTGTCGTCCCCTTCTTCTCCTGCCCTCAATCTTTCCCAGCATCAGGGTCTTTTCCAATGAATCAACTCTTCACATGAGGTGGCCAAAGTATTGGAATTTCAACTTCAACATCAGTCCTTCCAATGAACACCCAAGACTGAGCTCCTTTAGGATGGACTGTTGGATCTCCTTGCAGTCCAAGGGAATCTCAACAGTCTTCTCCAACATCACAGTTCAAAAGCATCAATTCTTCGGCACTCAGCTTTCTTCACAGTCCAACTCTCACATCCATATGTGACCACTGGAAAAACCACAGCCTTGAGTAGATGGACCTTTTTGGCAAAGTAATGTCTCTGCTTTTTAATATGCTGTCTAGGTTGGTCATAACTTTCCTTCCAAGGAGTAAGCGTCTTTTAATTTCATGGCTGCAGTCACCATCTGCAGTGATTTTGGGGCCCAAAAATAAAGTCTGACCCTGTTTCCCCATCTATTTCTCATGAAGTGATGGGACCAGATGCCATGATCTTCATTTTCTGAATGTTGAGCTTTAAGCCAGCTTTTTTACTCTCCTCTTTCACTTTCATCAAGAGGCTTTTTAGTTCCTCTTCACTTTCTGCCATAAGGGTGGTATCATCTGCATATATGAGGTTATTGATATTTCTCCTGGTAATCTTGATTCCAGCTTGTGCTTCTTCCAGCCCAGCATTTCTCATGATGTACTCTGCATAGAAGTTAAATAAGCAGGGTAACAATATACAGCCTTGACGTATTCCTTTTCCTATTTGGAACCAGTCTGTTTTCCTATGTCCAGTTCTAACTGTTGCTTCCTGACCTGCATATAGGTTTCTCAAGAGGCAGGTCAGGTGGTCTGGTATTCCCATCTCTTTCAGAATTTTCCACAGTTTATTCTGATCCACACAGTCAAAGGCTTTGGCATAGTCAAAAAAGCAGAAATAGATGTTTTTCTGGAACTCTCTTGCTTTTTTGATGATCCAGTAGATGTTGGCAATTTGATCTCTGGTTCCTCTGCCTTTTCTAAAACCAGCTGGAACATCTGGAAGTTCATGGTTCATGTATTGCTGAAGCCTGGCTTGGAGAATTTTGAGCATTACTTTATTAGCGTGTGAGATGAGTGCAATTGTGCAGTAGTTTGAGCATTCTTTGTCATTGCCTTTCTTTGGGATTGGAATGAAAACTGACCTTTTCCAGGCCTGAGGCCGCTGCTGAGTTTTCCAAATTTGCTGGCATATTGAGTGCAGCACTTTCACAGCACCACCTTTCAGGATTTGAAGGAGTCCAACTGGAATTCCATCACCTCCTCTAGCTTTGTTCGTAGTGATGCTTTCTAAGGCCCACTTGACTTCACATTCCAGGATGTCTGGCTCTAGGTGAGTGATCACACCATCATGATTATCTGGGTCATGAAGATCTTTTTCGTACAGTTCTTCTGTGTGTTCTTGCCACCTCTTCTTAATATCTTCTGCTTCTGTTAGGTCCATACCATTTCTGTCCTTTATTTTGCTCATCTTTGCATGAAATGTTCCCTTGGTATCTCTAATTTTCTTGAAGCGATCTCTAGTCCTTCCCGTTCTTTTGTTTTCCTCTATTTCTTTGCATTGATCACTGAGGAAGGCTTTCTTATCTCTCCTTGCTATTCTTTGGAACTCTGCTTTCAGATACTTATAGCTTTCCTTTTCTCCTTTGCTTTTCACTTCTCTTCTTTTCACAACTATTTGTAAGGCCTCCTCAGACAGCCATTTTGTTTTGCATTTCTTTTCCATGGGGATGGTCTTGATCCCTGTCTCCTGTACAATGTCACAAACCTCATTCCATAGTTCATCAGGCACTCTATCAGATCTAGTCCCTTAAATCTATTTCTCACTTCCACTGTATAATCATAAGGAATTTGATTTAGATCATACCTGAATGGTCTAGTGGTTTTCCCTACTTTCTTCCATTTAAGTCTGAATTTGGCAATAAGGAGTTCATGATCTGAGCCACAGTCAGCTCCCGGTCTTGTTATTGCTGACTGTATAGAGCTTCTCCATCTTTGGCTGCTAATAATTTAATTTTACTAAGTCACTACAAATATTTGATCTTCTTTAACCAACCAATACTGAAACACACCCCAACACTACTCCACACCTTTCCCAATCTACCTTCAAAACCCTTCTTCCATTAAACCTGGAGAGCTATCCTACCACTGGCAGACTCCTCAGATCAATCCCTTCATCTTTCAAGTGAAATTGGTTTCCATAAGGCCATGAATTTATCTGTGAACTTTTAAAAAGCTTCTTCTCTTTCCTCTTGGACCTTATATGCCTGGGGTGAGGGTCTGCCTGACATGAGGGTCTGCCTCCTTAGCATGGTTACTTTCCAAGCCATTGTTCTCCCATCTTCCAGACAAAATCCCACTCCTTCAAAGCAGAAGACATTCTCCACTGTGTTCATGTGCTAACCTCCAGGTCCATGGAAATGGCACATAGACACTGCTCGCTGCCTCAACAATGAAGTAGAGTCTGAAATCAAACTCAAGATCTGCTTAACAAGCCACAGGCTCCAGTGAGGGACTTCACCCAGCAGGGAAAGGGACATGATAGACACCATTATGCACTAGATGTGTCCCAGTCTCCACTCCCATACAAATACCTTCCTCTCCCCTAGTCCCTCTCTGTCTGTGTTTCGTCTGCATTCTTCTGACTTATCTCCAAGTAGATGCACGTTGATAAAGAGCACTACAACAGGACCACCTTCCCTTTACATGTATTAGAGATCACAAATAGGGACCCAGCACTGCCCAGCACTGAAGTTCCCCTAGGAAGCTATCTGTCCCATCCACCTAGACTCTGCTTTTACCAACGATCCTCTTTCTTCAAACTTCTGGCAGTCCCACCTCCAAACCTCACTAAGAGGATGCCTCATGGATCATAAAGAAAGCAGACGTCATTGCACTGAGAATCTTTCTACTTCCCACCTCTAAAGCTCCAGGCCACGGGCATCTGCATTCATCTTCTCACTGCCTTTCTGTCATAATGGAAAAAGCATCCCAGCTCTTATCAAACTCAATTCTATAGATCCCGCCTTCTTATCAACAGAAGGACCTCTTTCCTCTTCCTTTCTCTCCTCAGTCTTGAATCATAACTCTACTAGATCAACCCCATGAGCACATTCACATGCTTTATTTTTCTCCATTTTAAAGAAAAGTTATTCACTTCTCTCTACCCTTCACTGCCTTCCAGGTACTACCTAATCTCTCTGTCCCTCTTAACAAACTTTGCTATAGATGGTCCCAGAAATTGTTTCTACTTCCTCAACTTCACCTAACTCTCTAGCTTCTACTCCATCACTCTTTAAAATTGTTCTTTTCAAACTAACAAGAATCTCCAAGATGTGGAATTCCAGGAATAGTGTTACGTCATCTTTTCGGATTTCTCAGTTTAATGAAACACAGTGAATCATTCCTTGCTAGAAACATTTTCTTCTCTCCATTCTTTCTTTAAATATTCTTTTTGCTACACTGCTGGGCTTCCCTGGTGGCTCAGACAGTAAAGAATCCACCTGTAATGAGGGAGACCTGGTTTTGATCCCTGGGATGGAAGATCCCCTGGAGAGGCCATTCCAGTATCCTTGCCTGGAGAATCCCCATGCATAAAGGAGCCTGGCAGGCTATAGTCCATGGGTTCACAAAGAGTCAGACATGACTGAGCAACTGAACTGAACTGAACTGAGGGCTTTGAGAGACAATTAGGTCATGAGGGCAGAGCCACCATGAATGAGATTAATGGTCTTGTAAAAGAAGCCTGAGAGAGCACTCTTCTCCCTTCTGCCACATGGGGGAACAGGAAGTCTGTCCAAAGGAGGTCCCCCACCCCACCATGCTGGCACCCTGATCTCAGACTTCCATTTCTGTAGTTTAGAAGCCACCCAATCCGTGGTGTTTGTTATAGCAGCTGAACAGACAAGGACTCCAACCAAGAAAGTTGCATTTTCTAAAAGTTCCATCTGTTAATAAACATTAGAAAATCTATACTGTACTCAGTAAATCAGATCACCAACTAATTGAAGCAGAGACTATTCAAAATGACTATAGACAAACAACTGATGATGACTCAGCCTTCCGCTCATTTAACCCCAGACAGTACTGTCAAACAGACTGAAGGTCAATGGATTTACAAGGAAGACACAGTATGACAGAGCAGATGATAATAATTTGGGGTAATCTTTTGTTGAGCATGTACCATGTACAAGGAACTTTTATACATAATTTTTGATCTTCACAATAGTCTCACTCATTAGATATTATGTTCTGTACAAGAAGGGGCTTCCTTGGTGGCTCGGCGGTAAAGAATCTACCTGCCAATGCAGAAGATGCAGGTTTCATATCTGAGTTGGGAAGAGTCCCTGGAGGAGGAACCCACTCCAGTATTCTTGCCTGGAAAATCCCATGGACAGAGGAGGCTGGTGGGCTACAGTCCATGGGGACACAAAGAGTCAGATATAATAACTTAGTGACTAAAACAACGAACAACAAGAAGAAGCAAGGTACTGAAACTCAGTGAATTGAAATAACTTGGTCAAAGTTCACACAAATAAGTGAATAAAGTACAGATGTCAATCAAGGACTATTAGATACCAAAGCCAGTGTGCTTTTGGTCCTGCCTATACAAACCAAGAAATGCATTAACATAGGCAGCAAAAGCTGGCTTCCAGGGAATGAGGACAAAGAAGAAAATATCCACTAATTAATGATCTATAGGATCATTTATTCTTTATAACATAAAGTTATATTGTCTCATTTCCCTCACAATATTTCAGGATAAATAACTGTGTGCACATGTATATGTGCACTCCAGGGTTAAAATAACATTTCAGATCCAACTGAGGCATCTACACTCTGAAAGTTACTATTAGTAAATTTCAACTATCATTATCTCAATGTGTGCTACAGAATTTATTAATGGGCATTATGCAATGTAAGGAAAAAAAATTCACTGGTGAAAAGAATGGTAATCAAGATATGTCCTAGGCTTCCCAGATGGCCCTAAGTGGTAAAGAATCCATCTGCCAATGCAGGAGACACGGGTCAGATCCCTGAGTAGGAAAGATCCCCTGGAGTAGGAAGTGCCAACCCACTCCAGTATTCTTGCCTGAGAAATTCCATGGGCAGAGGAGCCCGGCAGGCTACAGTCCATGGGGTCGCAAAGAGTTGGACACAACTAAGCACAAGGTATTTCAATTAGTTTAAAATGTTAGACACAGACCTGTTGGTTAGAGAATCCAAAATATCAAGAGCCAGTTATGTTTAAGAACTAAGAATCTTTTTGTACATTAGGAAACCATTATGAATGTACCTAAATGGCGTATTAACCCCAACTACAGTCTGAAGTAGCAAACACATTAATATTTCTGCAGCCAGGAACAAAGTTATTTGCACTAAGCAGGATAAATAAAGACTATAATAAATAGCCTCATGTCAATTCAAAGCATTCGGTTATCAGAGCCTATTGGATTTTGGTATGACAGATAAGGGACTGTGGACCTGTAACTGTGAATGGCCAAATAATTTAGTCAAACTGCAATTCAGACAAAACATTTCCTTTGAAAGCTGATAGTAAACTTCACACATTATGCCACAATAACAGTGTTCCATGGCAATCTAATAACCCTTCACCCTCCAGAATCTGGCTGACAATGAGGTACATTCAGAATGTGGCTGGACAATAAGGGAAAAACCACAGTATACGGCGGTTCCACGGCCACTACAACAGGCACAATGGCCACGTTCCGGAAGAGAGTTACATTTATTCATAGCAGATGCTCCCATATCTTTAATCAGATCAGGTTTCTAAACTCAACACAGATAAGAACCAGTAACTGGAATGCCAAAGATCCAAGAGATGGGTACACAGAGCCATCATCAGCAACAGCTAAAGTTCTGATAACAAAGAAGAAAAATAAAACTACTTTAAAGGAAGGGAAGAGCCTGACAGCATAGGCAAAAAGATTTGGATTCCAATCTCAGCTCTGTCCATATGAGCTGTGTGATCTTAGGTCTTGCCTAACTTCTCTCTGCTTCAGTTTATTCATTGACAAGATTGATGAAAATTCTGCCTATCTCTTATAGTTGTTGTGAGGATAAAATAATACAAGGGAAGAGCTTAGCACAGAGCCCGACCATGAGGAGATGCCCAATAAAATTTATACACCAAAAACAAAGCATAGAATCTCACAAGGCATAGCAACCTGAATAAATTTGCCACCAATTCTTCAGAACATGGAGAGCACTGTAACAATTCAGTTTAGAAAAATGTCATCTTGGCTCTGCTCTGTGCCTTTAAACATGTCATTTACCTTCTCTGAGCCTAAGAGCATTACAGCAAACCAAGTATTCTCAATAGAAGAGATAAACGGCTTTTTGGCGGAGTGAGGTGGTAGAGGGAGTGAGAAAAATTGACTCTTTTTAGGAAGAAATCATATAACTATAAAGTATCAAGACAGATCACAGTATTACAATATCTTGGGAGCAGGAAACTGAAAATGTTCTTTAAGGGGGATGATAATGTCAAAAAGGTTAAGAAACACCAGTTTAAGTGAACTATAAGCTCATGTACAGCTCTTAAGGTTCCTTAATTCTATCTTCATAACAATAATGCCAAGAATTCAAAAAATGTTTAGTATAGGTTCACATACTATACTTAAGAAGGCAAGGAAAGATTTCTGTATTCTAGAAATATCACCAATTAAACAGTTAAAAACTATAAATATCATTCTGTTTAAAAGAGAAAATCCTAGCAATAGAGCTATTATTCATGCTGGGATTCTGTGAGCCACAATTTGTTGTATTTTCTCTGCTTTATAGATAATAATATATCTAAATCATATCTAAATATTAACATGTTTATTTATTTCCTCCTGAAATGCAGAAAGAAAATAAGGAGAATGACTTGTTAACTACTATGAAACTGGAACACTGTGGCCATTTCAGCTTTGATAAATGAAAGATCACCTTGGAATATAATTCATTTTTAATTGCCTCTTCCATCTAATCTAACTACTGCTGTAGGCTGTCTTAAAATATTTACAAAGTAAAAGCAAAAAAAAGAACTGGAGTTGCTAAATAAAGCAGGCCACACATTCCAAAGTGATCAATTTTTTCGGTATCATTTACAATATAAACAAAGTCATAATTCTTACAGATGGAATATTTGGAAACACAGGGAAAGTATGCTTAAGGATGATCTCTCTCAGTGTTACGTCTGGGGTTTCTAACTGAGATACAATTGACATATGTGACTGTATTAGCTTACCATGATCTGATACATGTATATATTGCAAAATGATTTGCACAGCAGGTTTAGTTAACATCCATGACCACACATGGTTACAGATTTTTTTTTGATGGGAACTTTTAAGATTTAGTAACTTTCAAATACACAATACAGTATTGTTAACCATAATTACCATGCTTTACATTACATCCCCGGAATGTAAGTTTGTCCTTTAAAGATGCTTTTAACTCCCCTTCATTCCTGCCTTAGTTTTAGAATCCTTCAGTCAGTTCAGTTCAGTCGCATAGTCATGTCTGACTCTTTGTAACTCCATGAATCGCAGCACGCCAGGCCTCCCTGTCCATCACCAACTCCTGGAGTTCACTCAGACTCACATCCATCGAGTCAGTGATGCCATCCAGCCATCTCATCCTCTGTCGTCCCTTTTTCCTCCTGCCTCCAATCCCTCCCAGTATCAGAGTCCTTTCCAATGAGTTAACTCTTCTCATGAGGTGGCCAAAGTACTGGTTTCAGGCTTAGCATCATTCCTTCCAAAGAAATCCCAGGGCTGATCTCCTTCAGAATGGACTGGTTGGATCTCCTTGCAGTCCAAGGGACTCTCAAGAGTCTTCTCCAACACCACAGTTTAAAAGCATCAATTCTTCGGTGCTCAACCTTCCTCACAGTCCAACTCTCACATCCATACATGACCACAGGAAAAACCATAGCCTTGACTAGATGGACCTTTGTTGGCAAAGTAATGTCTCTGCTTTTGAATATGCTATCTAGGTTGGTCATAACTTTTCTTCCAAGGAGTAAGCGCCTTTTAAGTTCATGGTTGCTATCACCATCTGCAGTGATTTTGGAGCCCAAGAAAACGATGTCTGACACTGTTTCCCCATCTATTTGCCATGAAGTGATGGGACCAGATGCCATGATTTTCGTTTTCTGAATGTTAAGCTTTAAGCCAACTTTTTCACTCTCCTCTTTCACTTTCATCAAGAGGCTTTTTAGTTCCTCTTCACTTTCTGCCATAAGGGTGGTGTCATCTGCATATCTGAGGTTATTGATATTTCTCCTGGTAATCTTGATTCCAGCTTGTGCTTCTTCCAGCCCAGCGTTTCTCATGATGTACTCTGCATAGAAGTTAAATAAGCAGGGTGACAATATACAGCCTTGACATACTCCTTTTCCTATTTGGAACCAGTCTGTTTTCCTATGTCCAGTTCTAACTGTTGCTTCCTGACCTGCATATAGGTTTCTCAAGAGGCAGGTCAAGTGGTCTGGTATTCCCACCTCTTTCAGAATTTTCCAGAGTTTATTGTGATCCACAGTCAAAGGCTTTGGCATAGTCAAAAAAGCAGAAATAGATGTTTTTCTGGAACTCTCTTGCTTTTTCGATGATCCATCGGATGTTGGCAATTTGATCTCTGGTTCCTCTGCCTTATCTAAAACCAGCTTGAACATCTGGAAGTTCACAGTTCACGTAGTCACAACTAAAGAAAAGCAGCTGTTCTAAAATGCTAGAAAGATCAATATTACAACTATATTCTGCTTTAACCACTTCAGAGTTTTGTATTTCCAACACTTGTTTTTATTTTCTCCAGAATCCAAGGGAGACAGAGCAACATATTTATGTTCATGAACTGCCTCATAATTTTCTTTGAGTTTCCCAATATTTACAATATAGATTTTAACTAAAAATGACATTTTAAAAATGTATAAAATACATCCAGATCAAACTGTTACAAACATTTGGCTATAATTCATTACCTGTAATATGTATAATAAAGTGTTCCATTTTATTCACTGCAAAATATATGTGGTTTTGATATCAAATTAGCTTTCAGGCATTTGCATCTGAATATATAAGATGCATGTGAAGCCATAATTTCATTTAGACACAGGTATTCCCAGTACTATGCAGGAAGTACACACTTTCTTTTACTGAAGATGAATATAAATATGCAGCCTTAAAGAGATGCTAACCACTGTTAACACTGCCTCAAATTCTAGATGTTCAAGTGACATAAAAATTTCTCTTATAAACACATGCTATTTTAGACTGTTCCAAACATACTGACAAGACAGAGTAATGGAAAGAAAAGATAATAAATGAGTTGAAGCCCAATATACACTTAGTACATTTCAGGAGTCTAGTATGGATCCATGTGTTCTCAGCCTCAAATGAGAATAACCTGGTCACATAGCACATGTTTCCCTATTAGGGATAATGTTACCCTGAGGTGCCATAATACCAAAGTGTTCCTTACCATCAGAGTACCACCAAATGTATTCTAGGCAATGCTGAGAAGCATAAGAAAATCAGAACTCATAAAATGATCACTGTCAAGGTTTAGGTTTAATCAAGGAAGAACTTCATTGCAGAAATTCAATTAGCTAACGTATCACACTATACTAAGTGTGTTAATACTAACTCGACACAGCATAATATTTTTTTAAAAAAAATAATAAAATAGGCATCTAATAGGGACATCTTCTACATGCTTCCATGAGAAAGCCAAAGCAATCAAATTCTCAACTTGAAATATACATACATACACCTGTCAAAGCTTCAGCAATACCTTTGCTTTAGATTGATCCATGCTGTTTTTAGGTACTCTGTGGTTTCTTTCACATTTCTTGTGTCATCACTGCCATATTCTTCCAGCAGTTTCTGCAGGACACTATCGAACGCCATTACAACACCATCTCCAGCAGCCAGTTCTTGAAGCAGCATCTAAGGTGTAATTTCAGATGTAATCATTAAGACTGGATCACTCAGTTACAAATATGACCGAAACACTTGGTCCTTTCAATAAGTTTTAATATGTTTCAGACACAGATATCAAAAGAAAGGAACACATTATAAGGCAAACTCTTGCATGTAAGCTCAAACAAAAATAATTCTGGAAGTGAAAAGTGATCAAGTACATAGCAAGTACATAGCAGATGGTGTTAAAAGATTACTATCTTTTCCTCTTTGATATATTTTAATTCCTCAAACCATTTGCCTTGTTCATTACAAATGCTATGCATCTGATCGTAAGAGGAATATGCATCTCATAGGAATGAATTTACTATAGAGTTAGTTCCTCTATATGCACTTAGAGATACAGAAAGGTCGACAATATGGAAATCTTCTTGCCCCTGGATCACTATGCCTGCTTACAAAGTTAACTCTTGGGTGGATCCAGTAGTGAAGCAAGGGTTACTGAGAGTGCCTGAATAAATTATATTGATGCTGTGTGTCCATAGACATTAGCTTTATGATACATTTTTTTTCCCCTGAGAGTCCCTGCATCAAGATGCTGCTGCTGCTGCTGCTGCTGCATCGCTTCAGTCGTGTCTGACTCTGTATGACCCCATAGACGGCAGTCCACCAGGCTCCCTGGTCCCTGGGATCTGCCAGGCAAGAATACTGGAGTGGGTTGCCATTTCCTTCTCCAATGCATGAAAGTGAAAAGTAAAAGTGAAGTCCCTCAGTTATGTCCGATTCCTATTAACCCCATGGACTGCACCCCACCAGGCTCCTCTGTCCATGGCATTTGCCAAGCAAGCGTACTGGAGTGGGTAGTCATTGCCTTCTCTGCCTGCATCAAGATACTCCCCATGAAACCTAAATGACAAATGAATGTTCCCATAATTTTTGTAGTAACTAGCAGAAAAATCCACCCTAGAGTACCAGAAGAACAGAACCATGCTGCTAATTCAGTTCAGTCACTCACTCATGTCTGACTCTCTGTAACCTCATGAACTACAGCATGCTAGGCTTCCCTATCCATCACCAACTCCCAGAGCTTGCTCAAACTCATGTCCATAGAGTCAGTGATGCAATCCAACCATTTCATTCTCTGTCGTCCCTTTCTCTTCCTGCCTTCAATCTTTCCCAGCATCAGGGTCTTTTCCAAGGAGTCAGTTTTTCGCATCAGGTGGCCAAAGTATTGGAGTTTCAGCTTCAGCATCAGTCCTTCCAATGAACAGTCAGGACTGATTTCCCTTACAATTGATTGGTATGAGTTCCTTGCAATTCAAGGGACTCTCAAGGATCTTCTCCAACAGCACAGTTCAAAAGCATCAATTCTTAGGTACTCAGCTTTCTTTATGGTCCAACTCTCACACCCATACATGACTACTGGAAAAACCATAGCTTTGACTAGATGGACCTTTGTTGACAAAGTAATGTCTCTGCTTTTTAATATCCTGTCTAGGTTGGTCATAGCTTTTCTCCCAAAGAGAAAGCATCTTTTAATTTCATGGCTGCAGTCACTGTCAGCAGTGATTTTGGAGCCCAAGAAAATAAAATCTCTCACTGTTTCCATTGTTTTCCATCTATTTGCAATGAAGTGATGGGACCAGACACCATGATCTTCATTTTTTGAATGCTGAGTTTTAAGACAGCTTTTTCACTCTCTTCTTTCACTTTCATCAAGAGGCTCTTTAGCTCTTCTTTGCTTTATGCCATAAGGTTGGTGTCATCTGCATATCTGAGGTTATTGATATCTCTCCCAGCAATCTTGATTCCAGCTTGTGCTTTGTCCAGCCCAGCATTTCTCATGATGTACTCTGTAAATGAGTTAAATAAGCAGGATGACAATACTCAGCCTCGATGTACTCCTTTCCTGATTTGGAACCAGTCTGTTGCTTCATCTCCAATTCTAACTGTTGCTTCAGGAGGCAGGTAAAGGGTCTGGTATTCCCATCTCTTTCAGAATTTTCCACAGTTCAATGTGATCCACACAGTCAAAGGCTTTGGCATAGTCAATAAAGCAGAAATAGATGTTTTTCTGGAACTCTCTTGCTTTTTCGATGATCCAAGTAGATGCTGGCAATTTGATCTCTGATTCCTCTGCCTTTTCTATATCCAACTTGAACATCTGGAAGTTCACAGTTAAAATACTGTTGAAGCCTGGCTTGGAGAATTTTGAGCATTACTTTGCTAGCGTGAGATGAGTACAACTGTGCAGTAGTTTGTGCATTCTTTGGCACTGCCTTTCTTTGGGATTGGGATGAAAACTGAGCTTTTCTAGTCCTGTGGCCACTGCTGAGATTTCCAAATTTGTTCACATATTGAGTGCAGCACTTTCACACCATCATCTTTGAGGATTTGAAACAGCTCAACTGGAATTCCATCACCTCCACTAGTTTTTGTTTGTAGTGATGCTTCCTAAGGACCACTTGACTTCACATTCCAGGATGTCTGGCTCTAGGTGAGTGATCACACCATCATGATTATCTGGGTCATGAAGATCTTTTTTGTATAGTTCTTATGTGTATTCTTGCCACCTCTTCTTAATATCTTCTGCTTCTGTTAGGTCCATACCATTTCTGTCCTTTATTTTGCTCATCTTTGCATGAAATGTTCCCTTGGTATCTCTAATTTTCTTGAAGAGATCTCTAGTCTTTCCTATTCTATTGTTTTCCTCTATTTCTTTGCATTGTTCACTGAGGAAGGCTTTCTTATCTCTCCTTGCTATGCTTTGGAACTCTGTATTCAGATGGATATATCTTTCCTTTTCTCCTTTGCCTTTCGCTTCATTTCTTTTCTCAGCTATTTGTAAGACCTCCTCAGACAACCATTTTGCCTTTTTGCATTTCTTTTTCTTAGGGATGGTCTTGATCATTGCCTCCTGTACAATGTCACCAACCTCTGTCCATAGTTCTTCAGGCACTCTGTCAATCAGATCTAATCCCTTGAATCTATCACTTTCACTGTTTAATCTTAAGGAATTTGATTTAGGTCATATCTGAATGGTCTAGTGGTTTTCCCTACTTTCTTCAATTTAAGTCTGAATTTGGCAATAAGGAGTTCATGATCTGATCCATAGTCAGCTCCCAGTCTTGTTTTTCTGACATACAGAGCTTCTCCATCTTTGGCTGCAAAGAATATAATCAATCTGATTTAGGTGTCAACCATCTGGTGATGTCCATGTGTAGAGTCGTCTCTTGTGTTGTTGGAAAAGGGGTTTGCTATGACCAGTGCGTTCTCTTGCAAAACTCTGTAAGCCTTTGCCCTGCTTTGTTTTATACTCCAAGGCCAAACTTGCCTGTTACTCCAGGTATCTCTTTGACTTCCTACTTTTGCATTCCAGGCCCCTGTGATGAAAAGGACATCTTTTTTGTATGTTAATTCTAGAAGTTCTTGTAGGTCTTCATAGAACTGTTCAAATTCACTACTTCAGCAATACTGGTTGGCGCACAGACTTGGATTACTGTGATATTGCATTGTTTGCCTTGGAAACGAACAGAGATCATTACGTCATTTTCGAGATTGCACCCAAGCACTGCATTTCAGACTCTTGTTGACTATGATGGCTACTCCATTTCTTCTAAGGGATTCTTGCCCAAAGTAGCAGATATGATTATCACCTGAATGAAGTTCACCCATTCCAGTCCACTTTAGTTCACTGATTCCTAAAATGTCAATGTTCACTGTTGCTATCTCCTTTTTCACGACTTCCAATTTACCTTGATTCATGGACCTGACATTTTAGGTTCCTATGCAATACTGTTCTTTACAGCACTTTACTTTACTTCCATCACCAGTCACATGAATAATTGGGCACTGTTTTCACTCTGGCTCCATCAGTTCATTCTTTCTGGAGTTGTTTCTCCACTCTTCTCCAGTAGCACATTGGGCACCTACCAAACTGGGCAGTTCATCTTTCAGTGTCGTATCTTTTTCCCTTTTCATGCTAATGCTGTTAATTAGAAAAGAATATTCTGAATAGAATGATTGAAACATTGATATCGCTTTCAATTGTATTCCTCTGGTTAAGAGTCGAAGGGCTTTGCTGATTATTATTTTTTGAGTCATTTGGTTAAAACAAATCAGCAGATAGCATAGAGAATGATAGTGATAGCATAGCAGATAGCATAGAGACAGACAGAGAATGATCCAGAAAACCAGGATACTGGCCACTTGATTTTTAAGTAGCAATCATGGAAAGTCTACAGGTCTGAAGAATAAAAACATGCTGTCCTGTTTCAGATTTTGCTCCCCATATATTCTATATTATATCCTTCATAAGCATACACCTTCATCTAGGCTATCTGAAGGGCAAATCAACGTTACACCAAAATATAACCTAACAACCATAACCTCCGATTCAAGAATATTCTTTATGACTGTAGAGAGATTTAAAGTAGCACTTTGAAGTACCATAAGTATTCAATATCATTAACTCTATAGTCAAACTAATCATAAAAAGGTACTTGCTCTGATGATATTGATGAAACAGTTTGGTTATAAAGTATTACAAGAAACTAAACTTAATACTTGATTTGTTCACTACATGTCTGCTAAGTCTCTTCAGTCATGTCTGACTCTTTGTGACCCTCTGGACTGCAGCCTGCCGGGCTCTTCCATCCTTGGGATTCCCCAAGCATGAACACTGGAGTGGGCTGCCATGCCCTCCTCCAGGGGATCTTCCTGATCCAGGGATCAAAACCACATCTCTTAAGTCTCCTGCATTGGAAGGAGGGTTCTTTACCACTAGTGTCACCAGGGAAGCCCTTGTTCACTACATTAGCCCTCATGAAAATTTTGGGAGATTTCAAAAATAAAAATGACCTTCAACATAATTACAGAAGGGAGTAAAAGGAGGATTCCTGGGATTCTGAAGGTGTTTTTTTTCTAGATGCTGGTTCATGGGTGTGTTCCATCTGCAAAGAATCAGTGAGCTGTAATTCTGGGATACAAGTACATTTCTACTCGTTATTACTCTAGAAATTTTTCAAAAAAACCTTCCTGGTCAAATTCTTTATATAAATTTCAATGTACATTCTAAGCCCTTGGGAAAACTTTATGCCAAGGGTCCTAAAAATTCTGGTTAACAATAGACTAAAAAAGCATATCCCACAAATTGGTAATGCCAGAAAGTAACTAATGAGCCTTACTTACTTGATTATCAGAAATCTGTTTGACAAGGGGATCCCTTCGAGCCTGTTGCAGAATGTAGAGGCGAGCCTCATACTTTCTCATGAGCTCCTCCGTCTCCTCCCTGTGGTCATCCCACTGGAGACTGTCAACAATCATGTCCTCCAGCTGCTGCCGTCTTAACTCCACACCGTGCTGGGTGTTATCCCACTGGTTCTTGACCTTTTCCACTGGAGGAGGCATTACATTAAAAAAAAAAAAAAAAAATCCCAGAAAGCAGTCATTAGGAAAAGGAAAAAATACATGACACCAAATTCATCATAAATAAGGTCACATATGGAAAAGAGAAAGGTAGCCAAATGGTACATACATTTTAAAGGAATTTTATTATGTCTGCCACACTGTATGACTGATACATTTTTGAAATCATCCTTGAAGAAAAAAATGTTGAATTAAACTCTATTCTGATTGCATTAAAATATCTCACAATAAAGATATTTACTATTTTAAACTGATAAAAAATTATTTTAAAAATTAATTCTTACCTAGTTTATATTTACAGAATCTGGTCTGAAGAAGGGAGATGACAGTACTTCTGACAGTACTTTATGATATAATCTTATGACCACAGATACAGTCACTTGTCATCCTCTAAGGAAATGCTCTAATGTAGCACTGATTTTAAGAGAAAACAAACTATTTAAGAGTTCTTTTCACATTTGTTTTTCTGTAGCATGAAACCTCTCTAAAAGGAAGTGTTTTTATATATTTAAGAGAAGCACTAAAAGTAAATGAGATTCAAGTTCTATGTATCAACAGTTTCTATTATAAAAAATCTATATTGACTCTTTTCCTCTCTCTTTTTTTTACTTTCTTTTTATTTTCCTTTCTTTGATTTTCTTTTTTGGTCCCTTTCTCTTCTTTTCTCTCTCCTACTTTCTTATCTTTTCTATTTTTAAGAGGGAGTTACAAAAAAGAAGAGACTTCCCAGGTGGCACTCGTGGTAAAGAACTCTCCTGCTGGGTTCAATCCATGGGTCAGGAAGATCCCCTGGAGGAGCAAATGGCAACCCTTGCTGCCTGGAGAATCCCTTGGACAGAAGAGCCTGGCGAGCTACAAGTCCATGGGGTTGTAAGAGTCAGACATAACTGAACACACACACACACAATCTATCAATTAATTTAAAAAGAAATAAAATGGCTCACTTAGCAAAAACAAACCAACAGTGTGAGACACTAAAAGTTCTCTGCTAACTCATCTCTTATAATAACTTTGCTGGTGCCACATTCATGTTGAAATCAAAACATGTTTAATAGGGGGAACAGTTGACTTTCCTTGAGAAATATTAGCCAAGGTAATAAAATACTTTCCAGTTCATATTCTGCCACAAATATTTGTTAAGTTCCTAACTGGTATTGGGCAGTGTGGGAAATCTTGGGGCCAAAGAGGTGAATATTCACAACTTATAGAAGGGAGAGAGAATTAATAGTGAGATCTACAGTGAAATTATAGGGGGGAAAGGCCATAGCAGGAACTAAAGATAGAAAATACAGTTCACCAGGGACTAAAAGAGGGTGGGAAAGACTTCGCAGAGTGGGTGACATTTTATCTGCTGAGTAGAATTTCACCTGGGGAGAGAAGGCCAAGAAGAAGAAAACATAATGTGAATAAAGGTAAGAAGACTAGGAAATGTCAGGACGTTATAAAGAACAGATATCGTTCAGAACAGCTACAGACAGTGCTGAGGGCTACAGAGAGGAAAGGAATGATGCAAATGGACAGTAATTGTCCCTACATGACATTCTTAAGAATCCTGACTGTTCTGTATGTCATACAGATTTAACAGATGCCTGTAGGCCAGAAAGCCAATTTGAAACAGGGAACTTTGTTGCTGCTGAGTTGTATTTAATTTTTGTTTCACATTGTATTTAACTAAAGTATTCTCAAATTAGAGCCAGATACACAGGTATACAGTAGCTACTCAACACATATTTTTGGAATGAATTGAATGGATTTTTATTCCTATGGGTTTCTCTAACTTTTGTCTTTTTGGTTTCTTTAAAAGAAATTCTAACCTAAATGAAAAAAAAAAAAAAAAAAAACCTTCAATGTATTACTAATTACTTAAAAAGTAATGCTGTCCATAGTTTAAGGAATTCATAAGGGAATTATGACAATCTTCTCAAAAAATTAAAAAAACAAGGGAAAGCTATTTCATTAATAGAGATTATCAAATATTAAATTATCAAATAATATTCATTTCTGGCTGAATAATCTTCAAAAATGTGCATGTTACCATTTTCAAGGAAAGTGAGTGATGATGTATAATTTTATTTTTTAAATCTTACATTTTTCAGTGATTGCTGTTCTCACGTCTGAACTGGAAGCTTTATTTTTCAGATTCTGTGCCAATGTAAAGACATAATCGAGCTGAGGATGGCGCTGTTCTAAGTCAGCCTTTGTGATCTGTCAAGACAAAATGATCGTTAAGATAGGTTAATAAGCCGTACGATAAAAACATTAACAAAGCATAACTGGTGTGCTGCCATCCAAGCTGTTGTTTTCCTCCGGAAAGGAGCAGTGAGGCATCAGTGCTATAGAGGAGAAAGTGCAGGCTCTGGAGTCAGAGGCCCCAGGTTCGAATCTTGACTCTCCCACTTATTATCTGGATCACCAGGCAAGGTATTTTACCTCTCTTGTTTCCACAAAAAGAAATAATAAAAACACTTGCAGTTCAGCTAGATCAAGTCTGAGGAGGTTAAATGAAGAAAATCCCTTTGAACTCTAAAAAGTATGTTCAAAACATCAGCAAGGGGACTTCCCTGGTGGTCTCTGGTTAAGAATCCACCTCCCAGTGCAAGGGATTCAGGTTCAGTCACTGCTCTAGGAACTAAGATCCCACATGCCTTGGAGCAACTAAGCCCGCAGAGGGCAACTACTGAGACTGTGTGTCACAACTAGAGAAAACCACGCCCTGCGACAAAGAGTTGGTGCAACCAAAAAACAAAAACATTAGCAGTGATTTCTGCAACCGATGCTCTGCACATCTGTCCTACAACGGAAGTGAACATAAACTAATGGCACCTACAGGGTGGAGATGAGGGGTTAGAAAAATTCAAACTAGAAGAACTGCAAATTAAATAACCCTAAACCCAAAGAGTCGGACACAACTGAGTGATTAAGCACAGCACAGCACAGACATAAAAGACTGCTGCTTGAGAAAGTTTGAGTTTCTTAGGAGGGAAAAGTTAGCAATATTAGGAAAACGGTGTGTTTTAAGCATAGAACTCACACAGAGCCATAAAGATTAAAATATACAACTTCCAAAGAGAATCCACGGCTCTTCCTCTGTGAATTCCCTAACTTTTCAGATTTCAATTATTTCTATAGTGTCAAGTATTATTTCTAAATGGCTCATTCACAACCTCTAATCCTGAATCACACAAAGACAGTTCAATGAATGCTGATCATTTCCTTGCAAGTGGCATAAGGACCTTTCAACACAACGTATCTGAAACTAAATCAATCAAACCCTTATCCACATTCCATTTCTTCTGTTCCTGATTTCCACTAATTGCAATGACATCATCTCAGCCACTCAGAAAGGGCTTTTCTCCTTGTTTTAAGCATCTCTTGCACTATTCCCAGTCTTCTTACTCAAGCAGAACATTCTCATGATCAGTCTCCAGCCACAGTTTTAAAAAGAAAATGGGAAGAAAAGATGCTTACTGATTGCTTACAGACTAAAAGTCCAAAGAGCTTTGCTTAGTCCACAAGCTCCTTCAGAAGGTGGACTTGATCTGACTTTACTGACTTCCCACTACACCTCCTTATTGCACAACTGTTGAACCATCCCTCATGTTCCCCACCTCAAATCTTTATTCTCCCTGGTCCCTATACCAGAAATGTCATTTATTTTGTCTCTAAGCATCAAAATTCCACATAGCCTGCATTCCTTCACTGTGGATGTAACCCTTTCTTCATCCTGGCTCCTCTACCACATGGCCTGTACCTGCCCAGTGGCTTCTATAAGACTGTGCCTGGTCACATATAACTTTAATATGGGAATAAAACTGGTACCTACTTCACAAGATTGTTAAAGTGAATGAGATAATACATGCTAAATACTTAGAAAGACACCTAGCACACACTAAGCACTTAATAAGAGTTAGTAATAGCTGCTATTATATTGTTATTTTTCAAAGTTCATTCTTAGTTTCTATCTTATATATTCTTTTCAGCATCCCTAGACAACATATAGCCCAAGACCAAAAATACACTGAATATGGAGAAAGAACTTCAAAATTGATATCAAATGGCATATGTATAGAAATAAAATTATAGTCAGGAGAGTCTCACTGATGATGTCAACAATTAAATAAGCTCATTATGAAATATAGGTTGAAAAGGCACTTCAACAAATGCCTATATGACACTAGGGACTAAATTAACACCAGTTTACATTTATACTGATACCGCCAAATTTAGGACATCAGTTTTAGCTCGTAAAAACAGAGTCTACAGCTCACATTCTTAACCAAAACAACACAAATGCAAGAAAAGCTTTATTCATCAGACCTAGCCAGCATGTCTGACAGATCAAGAACTTTTAAGAGGAGAGTGGACTCTGCTCTGAGGGGCCGGGGGCGGAAGGGTGGTCCATGTCATGAGCATCTTGGAGGCAACCGGGTAGGGCCAGGCTGCTTCAGACCTACTGCCTCTCCAGTCAGTGCATTGGCATCTGAGCTTCTGCAGTGCCACCGGGACCCAGGAGTGGATGGAGGCGATAACCGCTGAGGAAGGGCTCATTGCCATTCACTCCCACGCAGTCCCCCTAATTAATCATTTTGCATCTGCTTATCAGACACAAGCACAGTTGCTTTCCTTGTGAAAGTGAAATGACGTCGCTCAGTCATGTCCGACTCTTTGCAACCGCATGGACTGTAGCTTACCAGGCTCCTCTGTCTATGGAATTTTCCAGGCAAGAATACTGGAGTGAGTTGCCATTTCCTTCTCCAGGGGATCTTCCCGGCCCAGGGATCGAACCCGGACCTCCCTCATTGTAGGCAGACGCTTTACCATCTGAGCCACCAGGGAAGCCCCCAAAGCTGTTTATTAACAGAAGAGTACTGAAAATTGGAGAAGGAAGCTGTTGGGGCCACGAACTGTGAGAGGCTGGGTGACCTGCTTCAGCAGTTGGACTTTGTGATGCTGGCTGTGAGCCTGAAGGCCCAGACCCAGGGCCTGATCAGGAGGTGGGAACTGAGGTTAATGAAGCCCACCGTCACCCTCATCAACATCAGCAGAGGTCTACTAGTTGATCAAGATGCCCTGGTGGAAGCCCTTCAGACCCGGCTCATTAAGGCAGCAGCGTTGGATGTGACATACCCAGAGTCCCTGCCCAGAGATCATCCTTTGTTGGAGTTGAAGAACATCACTCTGACACCTCACAGTGGAAGTGCAACTCATCAAGCAAGTCGGATAGATGATGGAAAATTTGGTTGAAAGCATCCTGGCATCTTTCAGTGGCCTTCCTGTTCTTAAGGAAGTGCTGCTTAAATGATTTATGTGAGTTAAGAATTCAGTGGGATGAAAACACGGCAGATTAAATGGGAAAGAAACACTTATAAAAAAAATTTTTTTTAAAGCTCATTCTCGCAGAGTTTAAGATAAACAGAAGCGATCCAAACAGATCTTGTCTACTCCTGTGCTCTGGTGTTTCCATGACAAACCTTTACACTAGGTACCTACTTTCATTCGTGAAATTGTCTTATTGATCTCTTCTACATCCCCGACAGTGACAATGTTGGACTTCAGCATCTGGTCGATCAATACCAGCCAGTCGGCTAGTTCTGTTATCGTCTTATCCAGATCAGCAGGAACTGAAATTTCTGAAGTACGAGGAGATGCGACAGGAATATCTGATGCAGATGATGCTAGCACCACCTTTTGGACACCGGGATGAGCTGAAATTAAAAATGAAGCAAAGTATTAGTGACACAGCAGGATATTCTGATACTGGTGATATAATGGAGATGTATGTATATGTGTATTTATGTAAATTTTACTTTAAGTAAGTAAAATGATTGAAAGAGGGTTGTTTTTTTTAATTGGAGGATAACTGCTTTATAATGTTGTGTTGGTTTCTTCCATACAACAGGAATCAGCCATAAGTACACATACATACACTCCCTCGGTTTTTCTTTATTAATGCTGAAATGGCAATGTTACTTCCTGAAAAATCTATAAGACTTATGGTTGCAATAAAGCTAATTAAAGGCAGTCTCACCATATTTT
This sequence comes from Budorcas taxicolor, assembly GCF_023091745.1. Taxonomy (NCBI): domain Eukaryota; kingdom Metazoa; phylum Chordata; class Mammalia; order Artiodactyla; family Bovidae; genus Budorcas; species Budorcas taxicolor. The sequence goes on along the minus strand of NC_068918.1, from coordinate 73,127,243 downwards.
GGGCTTCCTAGGTGGCACTAATGGTAAAGAACCCACCTGCTAATGCAGGAGACAAAAAAAAAAAAGGCAGGTTCAATCCCTGGGTTGAGAAGATCCCCTGGAGGAGAGCATGGCAACCCACTCCAGTATTCTTGCCTGGAGAATCCCATGGACAGAAGAGCCTGGTGGGCTGCGGTCCATAGGGCTGCACAGAGTCAGACACAACTGAAGTGACCTAGCATGCACACAGCCTATTCGAGGGTAGCAATAACTCAAAAGCAACTAACAGTAACTAAGACCGATATCAAGAGAAAATTGTAAAAAATACATCAACCATGAGAAAATTAGGAGTGTTATTTTATTTTGTCAAGATGTTTTTGCTTTAATTATAAAGCCAATTTATTTGTAATTTTTCGTCCTTTTTTTTCTTAACTTTCTAACATGAGTATTAGTCATTTTAATAAACACCATAGTGAATACCTAGGTAACAATATTTATTTATAGTCACTAACTTTTAGTTACCCTTTTTCTTATGGCTAAATACTTAGACTCCTCTTAAACTTCTACTTTAAAAAAGATTTTCAGATACAGCCAACTAATAATTGACAAGGGAGCCAAGAATATGCAATGGAGAAAAGATAGTCTTTTCAATACATGATGCTAAGATGATTGGACATTCACATGTAAAAGAATAAATGTCTTACACCACTTACAAAAGCCTTAAATGTAAGACCTGAAACTATGAAACTCCTAGAAGAAAACATAGAAATTAAAGCTCCTTGACGCAGATCATGGTATTGACTCATTGAATATAACACCTGAAGAATACAAAGCATAAGCAATAAAATCAAAACTGAGCAAGTGGGACTACCACCAAACTAAAAAGCTTCTACAGAGCAAAAGATATCAACACAACAAAGTGAAAAGACAACATACACAGAACAGGAAAGAGTACTTGCAAACCGTATATCTGCTAAGAGTTAACACTGAAATACATATGTATACATAGAACTCAGATATAAAAAAGTGAGAAAAATCCTATCATTTGAGACAAGATGGATGGACCTTGAAGGTATTACGCTGAATTAAGTAAGTCAGCTACAGAAAGACAAATACTGTATGATCTCACTTATGTGTGGTATCCAAACGAGGAAAAAAAAAAAATCATAGGAAAAGAGACAATCAGACCTGTGGTTACCAGAAGTGAAGGGGAAGAGGGAGGGGAAATAAGAAAAGGTGGTCAAAAGGTACAAATGTCCAGTTACAAGATAAACATTAGGGATGTAATGTACAACATGAAGGCTATAGTTAACCGTGCTGTATGAGATACAGAAAAGTTAAGAGAATAAATCCTATGAGGTCTCCCCATAACAAGAAAATTTTTTTCTCTTTTCTTTTGTTAAGTACGTCGATATGAGAAGATGACCCATTTATGATAATCATTTCACAATACATGTAAATCAGACCATCATGCTATACACCTCAAACTTACACAGTGATATATGTCAGTTATTTCTCAATCGAACTGAGGGAAAAAAGGTTTGAAGATGCAAAGTAATAGGGTATGAAACTCAAAGTTAGTCATAATAAGCTAAAAAAAGACTTTGCAATTCTAATGTTTCTATTAGTGCCAGATGCTGAGCACAGCCTCTCACAGGCAACAAAGGGTGGAGGATGTAAGCACCTCACGAAAAGTGGCACTATGACTAGGAAACACTTGCTGGCAGAATTCCACTCAGTTCACTTAATGGATAGGTCCTGAATATTCCTGTTTTTAGTTGCCTTTCTCGATCTTCACAGGTTCTAACACAAGAATGTCATTTTGTGCCCACCAGCCACATTTTCCACTTAGACTTATGACACACTCTTAGAGACGGAGACTTCAGTCTTTCTTCTCTGTGACTCAGTCCATTCCTGCTCACTGGTTTTCAGTACAGATTTTACAAGCACAGAAAGCACAAGCCCTTGGTTTTGCTTTTACAAAACCTTGACATGCTGGGCCCGCAGACTTGATGAGACACATAAGCTAACTCTGCCAATGTAGGTCAAAGCTGACGAATACTTGGCACAAGCGCTGTCTCTTTGTCCTCTTTCTTTGCATCACAGACATTTCTAACAATTACATTTTTTCTCAATGACTTAAGATGTACCTTCTCAACACAACATTCCATAGAGCCACTGCCAATCAAAAGAAATCAGTAAATACATTAAAATCTTTAGCTTCCATCCATGGCTCTAAGGGACCTGAAAATCAAGATATTTTCTGGTCATCCATCAAAGTCTATTCAGATAATCTAGATTAACCCTTTCTTTCCCTAAATAGTCAAGTTTTGACCTAAACTGTGTATGTGATTACTTGCTTCTGTCCATATGTAGGGGCTGATCAGCCATATGTAAATGTTTAGATGTAATATTCCAAGTTCAGAGAAAAGCTTGATAAATCAAGATCCCTCCCATCAATACATTTAATTAACAGCATTATAGAGGGGTTAGTAATACTTTTAACTCTTTGTTTTTCGAACAAACAAAAAGAGCTTAAAAATCATTACTCTGAAAGCTTTAAAACAAACTTTTTCTACCTAGGTGTTTATCATTTGTCAGTTTTCAGGTAAGGTATTATCAACAGAACTTAACACAGGTACAGTTATATCTATCAAGGATACTTTCAAATTCCTAGCACAACACTGAAAGTCAGAGAACATTAAAAAATAATAATAATAAAAAGCAAGCCTGTACCATTAAAAAAAAAAGAAAAAAATAATACTCTTAATATTAAGGAATATTAAAGAAATTCAACAGAAGTGATTTTTCTCTTAGTCTTGCTTACTTGTCATCTTCTAAATTAGGTCTCATGCCGCTCTTTTTAAAATCTCAATATTCTCTCAGCACACCTAATTTCTTCATGTGTTCCAGAGCCAACTCAGTGGCACAGTCTCTCTTACACATCTCCGTTTCTCCTCTAACATACCATGTATTTCATTCATTTATGTGTATGTATATGAAAGATAAATAGTTTAAGAGCAGGGAAGTAGTTGGGATGGGCCATGGATCTGGCACAAGGTGGCAATGGATTGGATTTGAAACCCAGAGAAGAGTCGAGGGTGTCTCCAAGTGCACTGGCCTAAGAATTGGCCAAATTACCTAAAGTTATAAAGTATCTAAAGTCATGGGACTGGTGAACAAAGCTAGAGAAGAAAGCTCTGAGGATTAAGGTACACCCATGCCACGAAATACTATACATCAGTTTAAATGACTATACTAGCACTACAAGCGGAGAAGGCAATGGCACCCCACTCCAGTGCTCTTGCCTGGAAAATCCCATGGGCGGAGGAGCCTGGTGGGCTGCAGTCCATGGGGTCGCGAAGAATCGGACGCGACTGAGCGACTTCACTTTCATGCATTGGAGAAGGAAATGGCAACCCAATCCAGTGTTCTTGCCTGGAGAATCCCAGGGATGGGCGAGCCTGGTTGGCTGCCGTCTATGGCATTGCACGGAGTCGGACACGACTGAAGCGACTTAGCAGCAACAACAGCAGAGTTACAAGCATCAAGATGTATGCTAATAAGAATGATCCAGTAGAGGAGACAAAGGGGATCAGTTAAACTCAAGAGAAGGTGTGATCTGTAGCACAAGTGGAAGGGGAGGTGGTCTTCGAAATGGAGATAACTCTTCCACTGAAGAGGAAGAAAGCATGTAGTTTGTGGGTACACAGGAAGGCAGATGGAGGGAGTCTGTGATGGGAAACAGTACTTTAGTTTTGTTGAACAAACAGTACTTTAGTTTTCAAAAATGAGATGAGGTCATTAGTAGAGAAATGAGCAAGGGGCACTCAGAAGAAAGTGCAGTGAGTTGGTCTTCAGTGCTGAGTGCCCATCTGAGTGTAGTCAGCAAGAAGCTAGCATGTATAGACCTCAAAGACAATACACAGGTGAAAGAATTCAGAGCAGATAAATCCATCAAGACAGAACACAGATCTGTGGTTGCCAGGGGTTGGGGCTAGCAGGGAAGGGGGACAAACTGTTGAGTAAGAGTTTTCACTCTGGAGTGATGGAAATATTTTCAAACGAGACAGAGACAGTGGCTGAAAAACACTGTGGAATGTCCTTGAATTGTTCACCTTAAAACAGCTAACTTTATTTTTTAATATAATTTTTAAAGGAATAATAAAAATCAGAATTACAATACTGTATAGGAGGCACAGAGCACACTGGAATTAGCTTCAGGTTTCACACTTCAGGGAGGAATATCTTATGAAGAATAAACTGCCCACCTAATGGAAGGTGTAGTTTTGCTGGCAGCTTTTTGTACTTTATTTTTTATTTTTATTGTTTGGATATATACTTTTAAATTTTTATTGGAGCATAGTTGATTTACAATGCTGTGTTTTTTGTACTTTTAAATATGCATTCAAATTTTCCCCGCTCCTTTGCCATAATGATGTTAGATAATGATGTAAGTCATTGGCACTTCTCTGCAAATCTACAGCATCAGGCCAAACAGAAAGAGAATAGTATATGAATACAGATGATGATATTTTCAAAAGAGAAAGTGTTCACTAGGTAATAACCTAGTGTGCTTTTGCAAAATGCATCAGGCCTCTTCCCTATGGTTATGGAGTTGAACTTGAGGTGACAAAGCAGCAGGACCCAAATGCTAATCCAAGTGTTCTGGATCTTGACTGACAAAACCAATCAGGTGCCAGGTATTTCCTGTACAAGGTATTGGGAAACACAATTAAAAACGGAATACAAACTTGGCCCTGAATAAGCTTCCAAAAAAAAGAAGAAAAAAAAGTCTTGTCACTCATCAGTTTCCGACTCCAGAAGGGGAACAGGAGAAAGAAGAGAGGAGTAGTGAGAAGAGAGGAGGAGGGGCAGAGGAGCAGGAGGAAGAGCAGGAGGACAGAGGAGGAAGGGGAGAGGCAGCAGATGGCACACAGGAAGCACACAGGGTTAATCACATCTGAGGTTCTGCCTGGTGACTCAACAGCAGGAGAGCCGGCCAAGGTGGTTCAGAGAGCTTGCAAAGCAGTGATTAATTAGCAGAGGTCACAGTGGTTATGGGGCAGTAGCCTGCACTCTAGTCTCAGCAAAGAGAAGGATATGAATAGTGAGAAAACACTCTTCATTCCCCTATCTAAGTGATCAGCCTTTGTCCACAAACAGCCTCCTTGAGATGGACACCTCTTAAACTCCTTCTCCCGGGAATATCCAAACTTTTTGTTTTCAGTCATCATCAGTGCCTAGTTACACATCTCCAGAACATGCTAACACAATGACCTACCATTGATTTGCTGAAAAGCTACATGTCCCTAGAAAACTATTTCCCCAGCGTCCCCACCTTGCTTCTCCCCTCGCCTTCAGCAAGCTTTTGGGGGGCTCAGGTTCCATGTTCAAGAAAGGCTAAAAGTCTTATTTCCCATGAGAGGAAATGCCTTGCATACACTAGGCAGTGAAATACATCTTGTGTTTAGAGAAGACATTCTTTTCAAATGATTGAAAGCAGAATAATAAGTCATAACTGCATTGTGTTTTTAAATAAGTTTTCCTAATTCACATACAATGCTCATAATCATAAAATTCTGCTATGTTTATAAAAAAATTTTGTGAAGGAAAAAACTGTATCTTACCAGCAATTCTCATCTGAGCAACAGAACAGGGATCCTGGAAGCGTTCCTTCAGCACACCAGGCACTTCTCTGCATATCTACAGCATCAGGCCAAACAGAAAGAGAACAGTATATAAATACGGACGATGATATTTTCAAAAGAAAGCATTCTTCTAAATGATCTTGCTGTCATTTTCCTGCCCCTCCTCAATGCCTAAGCTTCTGTGTCCACTTTCACTGTTCAGTGGGGTCTTGCCTGACCCCCAGCTGACATCAAGAATGTCATCCAGTCCTTAGCCGACCTGCTCCTGTACAACATTTAATACTGCCACTTCCTCTCCCTTGATTCTCTTGGTATTTTACAATGGTGGTTTTACTCCCACCTCTGTGATAGATATTCTATGCTTGATCCTGGCCTCTCTCCCTGGGGCCTGGTTTCTAATTGCTTCATTTATCAAGTGGAGTTTCAAGAGACTGATGACTTTCCAAAACAGATCTTCAGTCATCCTCTTCCTGTCAATTGTATATATTCAGATATGTCCAAGAGTGGAGTCATCACCGGTCTCCCTGACATCCGCTTCACTCTCTGTCTCCTCGAGCTCCTGTCATTTATGCTTCTTTTCCCTGCAATGTCTTTCCCTCCAATCCTCCATCTGACTAATACTCATTCATCTTTAGTAAATTAGCTTGGATATGAACTCCACAAAACCTTCCGTGGCTACCACCCAAAGTTAGGTAGGTTCTCCACTTTTATATTCCCACAGATACCTCCTTGTTACAATTGCTTATCTCCTGTCTCACCCACAATGAGCTCTTTGGGTTAAGAAGCATTTCATACTTTTGGCTACATTTCCAGTTCTTAAAATGGTACCTGGCATAAAATGAGAGCCCAGTAAAATCCTACTGAGCAAATAAAAGCACGAATTAATGAAAAAATCCAGATTAGTATTTCCTAAAATGTGTCTGTTGAAATTCTCTACATGATGAGCCTTGCTTTTGCTTGGTCTTAGATTCTCATAACTCACATAATTAGTGTAGAATCTATGTGAAGTCCTGCGATAAAGGAAGCTCTGTCTGACATTGTGCTCCCAAAGTGACCAGCATGCCCTATTCTACACAATACCCATTGACATCCTCTGTGTTAAATAAATACATGTGGTCCGATTGAATATGCACAAGCTGAGTCTGGCATGTTGGACACGGGGCCAACACGTCTGAAAAACAGCAAGGAGAGAGTGTAGCAGATGAAGTCAGGGAGATAACAGGAAGCCAGAACACGACAGCCTCATAAGCCACCATCAGGACTTTGGCCATTAGTCTGAATGAGATGGAATACTATTAGTGGGTTTTTCTCAGGGGATTTACTTGACCTGAATGATTCTTAACAAATACTTTGGTTGCTTTGTTAAGGAGAGGCAGACAAAGGGGAAAGTGAGGCAAAAGGGAGGCCAATGAAGTGGCCGTGGCAGGAATCACACGAGATGACAGCAATGATAATCACACAGGAAACAACTTAGTGGCCACAGAGGCAGTGAGAAGTGGCCAAGTTTATGAAATTTTGCAAGGCTAAGAAAAGAGGAAAGAATTGCCCAGGGAATACCCATGTGCCACTCAATATTGACATTTGTTAAAATTGCTCCATTTGCCTTATTGTGTATCTACTCATGGAGCCTTCCATTCAAACTGTCCATCAAGGAGACAGGAATTTTGAAGGAGAAGCTGATGATGGAGACTCCAGGGTTTATTCGTTTGTTTTTCACTGAGATATAATTCACATGTTGTAAAACTGAGTCCAGAGTTTTGGCATAAACCATAATAAGGATGTGATTACCAGTAATTGAGGTGGGAAACGTAAACTAAGACCCCAGAGGGAGGTGGAGTCAGGTACTCGTCTTGTATGTTAGTATCAGATGCCTATTAGATGTCATAGATATCAAAGTACAGATGCTCAGCACGCAGCTGTGATGAAGTCTGAATGGGGAGAGAGGGCAAGGCCAGAGATGCAGCTGTGTGAGTCATCAGTAACAGTGACCCATCAAGACAGTAGCTCTCAAGCAGAGAGGCTGGATCAATAAAGTATCTAAATCATTAGCTATAGAAGAATGGCTATCATTTTAAAAGGATGGAGAAGAAGAAAAATGATTGATATGGGTCCTGTCCAAACCAAGACAGAAACATATCTGTTCAGTGTCCCAGACAGACTTCTTACTGAGTACGTGCTCATTTGCTCAGTCATGTCCAACTCTTCACAACACCACAAACTGTAGCCCGCCAGGCTTCTCTGTCCGTGGGCTTTTCCAGGTAGGAATACAGGAGTGGGTTGACATTTCCTACTCCAGGGGATCTTCCCAACCCAGGAATCAAACTGAGTCTCTTGCATCTCCTGCATTGGCAGGCGGATTCTTTACCACTGTGAAACTTGGGAAGACCCATTATGCTATGTACCCAACTCAAAATAAATAGAAACCTATTACTTTACCTCTGATTCAACTGCAAAAGAAGCAATGGTGTGAGAAAAAGGACTTTATCTTAGTCATATTGGTAGCACATACCATTACAACCTACTTCAGTTCAATTCAGTTCAGTCGCTCAGTCATGTCTGACTGTTTGCAACCCCATGAATTGCAGCATGCCAGGCTTCCCTGTCCATCACCAACTCCTGGAGTTCACCCAAACTCATGTCCATCAAGTCAGTAATGCCATCCAGCCATCTTATCCTCTGTCGTCCCCTTCTCCTCCTGCCCTCAATCCCTCCCAGCATCAGACTCTTTTCCAATGAGTCAACTCTTCACATGAGGTAGCCAAAGTATTGGAGTTTCAGCCTCAACATCAGTCCTTCCAATGAACACCCAGGACTGATATCCCTTAGGACGGCCTGGTTGGATCTTCTTGCAGCCCAAGGGACTCTCAAGAGTCTTCTCCAACACCACACTTCAAAAGCATCAAATCTTCGGCACTCAGCTTTCTTTATAGTCCAACTCTCACATCCATACATGACCACTGGAAAAACCATAGCCTTGACTAGACTGACCTTTGTTGGCAAAGTAATACTGCTTTTTAACATGCTATCTAGGTTGGTCACAACTTTCTTTTCAAGGAGTAAGCATCTTTTAATTTCATGGTTGCAATCACCATTTGCAGTGATTTTGGAGCCCAAAAAAATAAAGTCTGACACTGTTTCCACTGTTTTCCCATCTATTTCCCATGAAGTGATGGGACCTAGTAAATACATGCTGAATGAATAAAATCATTTGAAATAAATCTATATATATGAAAAGTCACATGCAACATCACAAAGTTATTTTAGGCTTTCATTTTTCAGAGCATAATTATTAGGATTTTATTGCCTAATTCTAATATACACTCATTATTTAATATAGTATATAACATATAAAATCTTCTATGTCAAAAAATCCCATGTGAAATAAGTATTCTTTGAGAACATAAGCTTCCATCTATGACAGATGAAAAAAACATAATTATCAATACTAGTAAGCATTAGTAAAATGTGCCCATATTTGGGTACACTTAGTTGCATAATCCCACTTCTTTGAGAACAAAATCAATAAACATGAAAAAGGTATCACAGTAATTCTTAATGCACACCTTATTCCATGACGAATTTACAGTTCTTAAGCTCTCTGAAACTTTTTCTCTTTCATGTAAACTCAGACTTTTATCTGAAAGCATTTCCAGTTCAGTTCTTTTCAGCCACTTGAGTTTCTCAGCTTGTACATCCATCTCCTGGGTTAAGTCCTAAGGGAGTCAGAAGAGAGGTATGGTTAAAAGTTTGTCATGCCAGTAAAAGATCAAGAACTGTGTTAGAAATCTCTATGGGAAATAGTCCTATAAACGTGGACCTTTAATTTCTTAAATGGAAAATAAACTTCTAAGAAGCCTGAATTGATGTTAACAAACTGTAACTAATTTGGGAATGAACTCCCACTTCCAGTATGCACTGTATGCAAATGAATTACTACTCCCAACTCTGCACCTCTTAACAGGGTCATATAATGTCATATTTATCTTGACAACTTAATATTCTGTTCTTAGATAAATCATAAAAATGGTGTTTATTCTAACAAAAGGCCAAAAATCCCGAGAAACAACAAAAGCATTTTATGCGTGCATTGTCTACCTATCCCAATATACTGTGCTAACCCTTGTGACTAACCCCAAATTGTTTACAAAAGGCATATTCCAAGAAAACTACTAAAATTTTTATAATAAACACGAACAAGCTTGTTAGATATTTGTCAGATTTTGAAATGACAACTTAATAACCACTTGCCATGTATTTTTCATCAGTATTAAAATTTTCTTTCCCCAAATACCTCAATCCTATTCCTTTAGATAAAATCTCTAATCAGATTAGTGGGTATCATTTTAGATATTCCTTGCTGCACGCATGTGTATGTATCTATACTCACACACAATTTCTTTTAATAAAAATGTGAGCACATTTTGCTTATTGCTCTACAAGTACTTTAATTCTTAACACAAAAAATATAAAATTTGTGGATATAAAAATGTATGGACATTTGGGTATATTATTAATAACATACCTATATACCTTTATGTATTTTTATATGTTGTATACCTATACAATTTTAAACAATTCTTGCTGGTTGCAGATCAACAAAGAAACTTTAATTAATACAACTGTGACAATAAGTCCATAATAAGCTGCAGTAACTCTCAAGTCACTTGGAGTCTTCTTGTAGAACTCATTTTATAGATGCTGCTGCTGCTGCTGCTAAATCACTTCAGTTGTGTCCGACTCTGTGTGACCCCATAGACGACAGCCCACCAGCCTCCCTCATCCCTGGGGTTCTCCAGGCAAGAACACTGGAATGGGTTGCCATTTCCTTCTCCAATCCATGAAAGTGAAAAGTGAAAAGTGAAGTCGCTCAGTCATGTCCGACTCTTTGCGACCCCATGGACTGCAGCCTACCAGGCTCCTCCGCCCATGGGATTTTCCAGGCAAGAGTACTCGAGTGGGTTGCCATTGCCTTCTCTGCATCTTATAGATAGTAATCAGTAATTAATAATTTTCTAAATCCAAAAGGAAAAAACTATACTTCCCAGCATTATTATATTCTAAAATGATGATGACAGTTTAAAATATTCTAAAATCCTTTGGTCCAATACTTAGACCCACATGACATCACTTTTACATGAGTGAAGCCTTACCTCTGCAATGATGAAATAACAGTTGCTCTTTAAAATTAAAAATATATATATATATTCCTCTTTAAAGTTCACCACTCTTACCATAAATACAAAGCTTCTTCCCCTTTTCTTATTTAGTCATGCAATATCTTATTTTTAGTGTTAATGTTCATGCATCAAAAAAGCATCAGCAAATATAGAGACAAATAAATCACTTACTGTTAATTCTTGCAGGTTTCCTTCCAGTTCAGTGGTTGATCTTTTCTGTACAGCATTCTCAGCCTTTGTTAACCAACAGATAATCTCATCTAGTCTTTCTCTATACTCCATCATCTGCTTACTTTCTCCTTTTAACCTAAAAGGACAAATTATTTAAAAATACTGAGAAAATTAACCAATTAACTAGAACACTATATATCTACATTGGATATTCTGACTAAATATGCCACATACAAAAAAATAATCTTAATATGTATCAATTATTTTAACATGCACTTCTAAATGAGTATTAATAGTAATGTATACATTTTGCAAAGTTATATGCAAATATAAGAATAAGATTTCTTCCTTCAATAAATTAAAAAAACATTGAAACTAAAAAATGTTGTCTTCCTTCATCATAAAAACTATGTATAAATTTAATACAAAGGACTTTTTAAAGCTAGACACCACCGTACAGCATAGTGGAGGCTTTAAAAAGAACACATGAAAAATGTCTTTATCTAAAATAATAAGGAAAAATACATAATTCTCTTTGAGTACTCCATGGAGGTAGAAAGGTATCATTATATGACATTCACATTAGGGGGCAACTATTACTCTACTTTATTCATAGGAAAGAAAGAGCAAGAACAAGGCAAGATACCAAAAATGGGAAATTTTTAGAAATATTAGGAAAGACAAGAAAAATGGGAATTTGATGAGCTCATTAAAATAAGTATTATATTTGAATATAGCACCAAGTTACAAAAAAGGGTTTAGAAAAACAAAGCCAAAGTTTTAAAGGACATAAGGAAACAGTCATATGAATATAAAAAAGGAACTGCCTTAATTACATCTTTTAATGTTATAAGAATAACATTTATAATTATATAAACCATCTGTCAGAAGATGAGAATATGATCAGAACTCATTTGACAAACAAGATTTTTAAGAAAGAGTTTGAAAGCTATTTAGAACTTGGTGGTGGTATCACTTCTATAGCTCCTGCTATTAGCTGATGGCTTAAAAATAAAATGCAATTTTTTAAATGAATTATATTATGTCATCCCTAATAAGAATTTACATTTTTATGCCTATAATTTTTTCTTTTTAATCACAAATACACCTAACACAATGATGCAATACGTATAGATTAAATGCTAAATAAATCTTATATATTTAATAGAGAGTCAGTGATTTTTGAAGAAGAGTATTTTAATGTTTAAAAATCTAACCAGGAAAGGGAGAGGAATAAAATAGGTGTTTGGGATGAACATATACACACTACCATATATAAAGTAGACAACCAACAAGGACCTACTCTATAGCACAGGGAACTATATTTAGTATTTTGTAATAACAAATAAGAGACAAGAATCTAAAAAGAATAGATACATATGTATGTGTATAACTGAATCACTTTTGTGGTACACCTGAAACTAACACAACATTGTAAATAACCTTTAATTTTAAAAAATTGATGATAAATCTCTACAGAATCACATCTTTCCCCAGCAGCTCAGTCGGTAAACAATCTGCCTGCCATGCAGGAGACCAGGGTTTGATCACTGGGCTGGAAAGATCCCCTGGTGAAGGGAATGGCAACTCACTCTGGTATTCCTTCCTGGAAAATCTCATGGACAGAGGAGCCTAGCAGGCGAGGCTAAGAGGTTCCAAGTGTCGGACACGACTTAGAGACTAATCTCCACAGGATCATAAGCTTTCATTTTTAAGCATTCATCAGGAGAGAACACTGCTTCAAGAGTTAAATAAATGAATAAAGCTATATTGTTTAGACCACCAGAACCCAAACAGGTAATTCACCCTCTGTATCGAAGAGTCTTTAAATAACAACTGGAAAAACAATGAAAATATTACTATTGACCTTGTGTTTCAAAAAAAGTAGCAATTTAAATTTCCAGGGTTTCATAATCGCAACTAATGTAGTATTTTGAAAATATATCTATGAGGAAAACTAACATTATCAAGTAATTTCAATAAGACATATTTGAGTCTCACAAAATTTTCATCTGCAAACTAGCTAAATATAATCTACATTTTAAATGTTATCACTAAGTAAAAACAAGTTATAAATTCATGATCAAACAGTAGATAACAATTGCTCATTAAGGAATAACACCATAAGTTGCTGAACTGTGCAAATATTTAACAACAGACATTCAATACAAAAATAAATTGAGCTGTGTGCTATTTCTCAATGAGTAATAACAGTACACATAATAAGCCCATAAAATTGCAAGGTGGCCCCAAGTTAAGACAAATTCAAACCTAAAGTTAAATGTGAATTTATGAAAACAAATACTGCTTTAATTAAAATACAAGATGCTAGAGAAGAGATTCATTATTCTTTCCTCTTCTCAAAAAAATGAGTCAAGCATCTTTTAGCTTCACCATGTCAGTCCCAGAAGCAATAATTGTCACATCCCACAGAGATCCATTTGAAATTGATTAGGGAAATTTCTACAGTTATTGCTAATACCATACCAGCAAGTACATCTTTTTTCTTAAGAAGACCTTGAAGAGATCATTTTCAAGCTAGAGGGACTCTCCCTGCCAACTCGTTCACTTCAGTTGAGTTGCTCAGTCGTGTCTGACTATTTGTGACCCCACAGACTACAGCAGGCCAGGCTTCCCTGTCTATCACCAACTCCCAGGGCTTGCTCAAACTCATGTCCATCAAGTTGGTGGCCATCCAATTATTTCATCTTCTGTTGTCCCCTTCTCCTCCTGCCTTCAATCTTTCCCAGCATCAGGGTCTTTTCTAAGGAGTCAGTTCTTCACATCAGTAGGCCAAAGTATTGGAGCTTCAGCTTCAGTAACAGTCCTTCCAATGAATATTCAGGACTGATTTCCTTTAGGATTGACTGGTTTGATCTCCTGGCAGCACCAACTCATTAGCATGACACATAAAATCCTGTGGGACTCCCCACCCTGCCCCTGGTCCCCTGAGCCCTTCTCACCATCTAACCACAGATTTTTTACTCAGCCACACTATTTCATGCCTCCCACCTTGCCTGTTCTGTACCATTTCCCTTCAAGACCATCCTTAAGAAAAATTTATAGGAAATTGCTATAAATGCTTCAATATCAGCTTCTGGATCCCTCCCCTGAATGTGTGAATTCCACAGCCCATCACCCCTGAGTCTATGACAACACACTGTCTTCTTATAATAATAATGTACCCTTCATCACATCAGATTACTTTTTCCTTTAAACATTTTCTTCATCATAGTCCCTCTGAGTTCTTTAGTCATACTTGTATCCCCTGCGCTAAACACAAAGCTCATAAATACTGATCAAATCATTTAATCAATCATTGGTAAAACACCAATACCATGCTTGGAGAATAAGTCATAGGATAGCTTACAATAACAGAACTAGATATTTTGAGGGTTTAGTATGAATAGATAGGGCATAAGCTTTTTACAAAAAGTGTCTCCTTTAATCCTCATGACAATCCTCTGAGAAGATACCCCAGTTCTCATTCACAGAGGAGGAAACTTAGCCAGAGAGCTCTGAGGTCTACCCACCTTTTACATGCACAGTATTCACGAGATTAAGTACTGTCACTAACTTTCTATGAGACCCTGGACAGTTATTAATACTTCACTTCTCCACTCTGAGCCTCAGTTTCCAAGCTGTACAATGGATCTAACTAGCCCCCTCACAGGATAGTTGTGAGGATTCAGTTCAGTTCAGTTCAGTCGCTCAGTCGTGTCCAACTCTTTAAGACCCCATGAATTGCAGCATGCCAGGCCTCCCTGTCCATCACCAACTCCCAGACTTCACTCAAACTCATGTCCATCGAGTCGGTGATGCCATCCAGCCATCTCATCCTCTGTCGTCCCCTTCTCCTCCTGCCCCCAATCCCTCCCAGCATCAGAGTCTTTTCCACGTGAGGTGGCCAAAGTATTGGAGTTGCAGCTTTACCATCAGTCTTTTCCAATGAACACCCAGGACTGATCTCCTTTAGAATGGACTAGTTGGATCTCCTTGCAGTCCAAGGGACTCTCAAGAGTCTTCTCCAACACCACAGTTCAAAAGCATCAATTCTTCAGTGCTCAGCTTTCTTCACAGTCCAACTCTCATATCCATACATGACCACTGGAAAAACCATAGCCTGAACTAGACGGACCTTTGTTGGCAAAGTAATGTCTCTGCTCTTCAATATGCTATCTAGGTTGGTCATAACTTTCCTTCCAAGGAGTAAGCGTCTTTTACATTCATGGCTGCAATCACCATCTGCAGTGATTTTGGAGCCCAAAAAATAAAGTCTGACATTGTTTCCACTGTTTCCCCATCTATTTCCCATGAAGTGATGGGACCAGATGCCATGATCTTCATTTTCTGAATGTTAAGCTTTAAGCCAACTTTTTCACTCTCCTCTTTCACTTTCATCAAGAGGCTTTTGAGTTCCTCTTCACTTTCTGCCATAAGAGTGGTGTCATCTGCATATCTGAGGTTATTGATATTTCTCCCAGCAATCTTGATTCCAGGTGGTGCTTCTTCCAGCCCAGCATTTCTCATGATGTACTCTGCATAGAAGTTAAATAAGTAAGATAACAATATACAGTCTTGATGTACTCCTTTTCCTATTTGGAACCAGCCTGTTGTTCCACGTCCAGATCTAACTGTTGCTTCCTGACCTGCATACAGATTTCTCAGCAAGCAGGTCAGATGGTCTGGTATTTCCATCTCTTCAAGAATTTTCCACAGTTTATTGTGATCCACACAGTCAAAGGCTTTGGCATAGTCAAAAAAGCAGAAATAGATGTTTTTCTGGAACTCTCTTCCTTTTTCCATGATCCAGTGGATGTTGGCAATTTGATCTCTGTTTCCTCTGCCTTTTCTAAAACCAGCTGGAACATCTGGAAGTTCACGGTTCACGTATTGCTGAAGCCTGGCTTGGAGAATTTTAAGTATCACTTTACTAGCCTGGGAGATGAGTGCAATTGTGCGGTATTTTGAGCATTCTTTGGCATTGCCTTTCTTTGGGACTGGAATGAAAGCTGACCTTTTCCAGGCCTGTGGCCACTACTGAGTTTTCCAAATTTGTTCGCATATTGAGTGCAGCACTTTCACAGCATCATCTTTCAGGATTTGAAACAGCTCAACTGGAATTCCATCACCTCTACTAGCTTTGTTCGTAGTGATGCTTTCTAAGACCCAGTTGACTTCACATTCCAGGATGTCTGGCTCTGTGAGTGATCACACCATTGTGATTATCTTGGTCATGAAGATCTGTTTCGTACAGTTCTTCTGTGTATTCTTGCCACCTCTTCTTAATATCTTCTGCTTCTGTTAGGTCCATACCATCTTTGTCCTTTATTGAGCCCATCTTTGCATGAAGTGTATCTCCTATTTTACTGAAGAGATCTCTAGTCTTTCCCATTCTGGTGTTTTCCTCTATTTCTTTGCATTGATCGCTGAGCACGATTTTCTTATCTCTCCTTGCTATTCTTTGGAACTCTGCATTCAGATGCTTATAGCTTTCCTTTTCTCCTTTGTTTTTCTCTTCTCTTCTTTTCACAGCTATTTGTAAGGCCTCCTCAGACAGCCATTTTGCTTTTTTGCATTTCTTTTCCATGGGGTTGGTCTTGATCTCTGTCTCCTGTACAGTGTCATGAACCTCCGTCCATAGTTCATCAGGCACTCTATCTATCAGATGTAGTCCCTTAAATCTATTTCTCACTTCCACTGTATAATCGTAAGGGATTTGATTTAGGTCATACCTGAATGGTCTAGTGGTTTTCCCTACTTTCTTCAATTTAAGGCTGAATTTGGCAATAAGGAGTTCATGATCTGAGCCACATTCAGCTCCTGGTCTTGTTTTTGCTGACTGTATAGAGCTTCTCCATCTTTGGTTGCAAAGAATGTAATCAATCTGATTTTGGTGTTAATCATCTGGTGATATCCATGTGTCGAGTCTTCTCTTGTGTTGTTGGATTAAATGAGGCCAAATGCTGTCTTTGCCACATGGCTACCTCTCAATCAAGACACACAAACTATGATTGACTTTTACCAAACCACACAAAATAAAAGATGATGTTAGATTATAAACAGTTGCCAGGACTGCCCTGGTGGTCCAGTGGTAAAGAATCCACCTGCCAATGCAGGGAACACGAGTTCCATCCCTGGCCCAGGAAGATCCCACGTGCCATGCAGCAGCTAAGTACATGTGCCACAAATACTGAGCTCTCACTCTGAAGCCCATGAGCCACAAATACTGAAGCACATGTGTCCTTAGAGCCTGTGCTCTGCAAGAGAAGGCACCACAATAAAAAGCCTGCACATTGCAACCAGAGAGTAGCCCCTGCTTGCTGCAACTAGAAAAAAGTTGACCAAGGAACAACAAAGACCCAGCACAGCCAAAAATTTTAAGTAAATAAACAAATAAAAATTTTTCTAAATTAGGCAAAAGCTCTTTTTTGCAACAAGCATGTATTAAAAAGTAGCCACAAGCCAAATACTCAAAGTTCAATATTTTATGTTATACTATAATACCGAACTTGATAAAGTATTAGATTGGCCTTTAACAAAACAATAGTTTATCACTAAAATAATATATCATCTACAGTTAAACTTATCAGAAAAAAATATCTTGGAGATTTTAAAACAAAACTATCATTAACTCACCCTCTCAAGATGAAATGTATTCAGCAAAATAGGAATCATCCATTAAATCCTGACTGTCTCAAACATAATTTCAAATAATGGTAAAGTAATACATGAAATAATATGTGCAATGTTGAGTATTCTATTCACTGGTAATCAAACATGTTTGCAACCAGAAGACACCCTAGTATTAATATGTGGGGCATTGCAACATAATCTGACATAAAAACACAATAATAAATTATATTTACTATGTCATATAGATGAGGAACTCTATTATGTACACAGCACTGACGTATAAAGACACAGGGCACCCTTAGACACCAAGAATTCCTCAGTGAGGCAGATTCCTCTTCAAGACCCAGAGACCCTGTCAGGAAGTGAGGGAGGGAGAAGCTTGCCCTGAAACCCCCTTCTTCAGCCAGAGAGTCCAGAGTGCTCCTCCACCTACTTCAAATTCCTGTCGCAAAGTCCCTGTGTCATAATAAACAGTCAGCAAAAAAGAGGAATGAAGATTTTTTTGACATATCTGAGTAGAAATGTTAGGCAATGGATGGCCTTTTAAACATAGAAAAACACAAAAATACAGAACGTGGGCAGTGGAAGTCTTAAACGTCAGCAAAACTCTTGTAACATGAGAGCAAAAAGTGAAAGTGTTAGTCACTCAGTCGTATCTGACTCTCTGCAACCCCAAGGACTTAGCCCGCCAGGATCCTCGGTCCATGGGATTCTCCAGGTAAGAATACTGGAGTAGCCATACCCTCCCCCTAATAGCAAATGATAAAAAGAACTTGGAACTCATCATCTTGTATCTCAAGGTTCTGCCCAAATACCCTCACCCCGTGCCCTTGAGTTATCACGGCTTAATCACCTTGGTCGCCGATCCTTCACTTCTGCAGCGATTGCACCCCAGCGTTGGTTTAAACCTGCCAGCTTGTCCTTCAAGAAGCTTCCATCTGTCGGGGAGAGTTTCTGTATAATCCCATCCCCCGTTCTGTTTAGTGCTGCAAAACTCGGCTGGTGGCTGCTGATCCCCTCCTCGAGTTCCTGTAATAGAGAACCACTCAAGATTAACTCCACTGCTAAATTAAACTGTTCTGAGGCAGTGAATCCATTTAGGTACCATGGCGTAGTGTCAGTATAAGTGTTAGAGAAACAAAGCCCTGGAAAGATATTTTATGTATATGAAAAAGGCATTTTTAACACTTTAATTACATTTCAATCAACAGATTAAATGAAATCTATTTTGAAATCTAACCCACTCTTATGAATGTCATCAGGCAAAATACAGCAAAAGAGAACAGCCTAATAATACAAAATAAATAACAGCTTTTTATATTGACACATAAGCATCAATCATGCTTGATTAAAATGAATTCCTTATCCTCTAAACATGGGCTTGAAAGTGTCTCTTAAAAAACTGTTTAAACCCTCTACTCCCATATATTATTATGTCTTACCATATGTAAGTAAACCTCAGTGTGCATTTTATTGAGACATTGCTTCACTGGTCTGTAAATTTTTAAGCAATGGATTAAGAAAGGATATTTTAAAGTCAAATTTAAGTACTTCTCTATGACTCTAAAAATAAGAAAAATGTATTAACATATTGATGAGAAAATAAAAGCATTCTCTAACTCCTCATAAACCTTCTACACTAAATATATTTTAAAAATTTAATAAAAGAGAAAATATTCTCAACAAGGGTAAATTGAAATTTTAACCATTATTTCTAAAGACCTATTACTGTCAGCAGAACTGATTTAACTATTGTGTTCTATTTTCCCAAGACTGAATTAGACATACATGAGCAGCTGCCCTGATATAACTCAAAAATAATTTACTTTTATAATAATGATCAATGATACAAAGAAAAATAAGATCTCTAAGTGTTTAACTATAGAAAATAAAGGTGAGGTATACAGATATCTTTTTGTCCTTGATAGTCTTGAGCATAAAATTTTATAAGTTCTGAATATAAAATTTTAAAAATAAAATTGTTTTGATATTTTTCAAATATTATTTAAATTTCTTTAAATTCCTAATTTAAATTGAAAGACTATTTTTTTCATAGACCTTTAAAACTGAAAACTAGAACTGGAACAAAAATAACAGATGGTCTGTATACCCCTGAAAAATTAATACTGTAGGCCCCTCCTTTTAAAACCTGTCTTAAACGGTGAATACTAAATAAGCCAAGTTTTCAGCACATCCCCAGCCTCTTACAGAAAGCACTCACCTGCTGATGTATCCTGGCCTTCTCTAAGTCCAGGCCACCATCCTGAGCAAAAGTACCAGCCAGTAACTCTTCAGCTTCTGTTATCCAGTGTGTGAGGTCATTAAGGTCACAGTGGAACTGTCTCCATTCCTCCATAGCCCTATCAAAATAACTAAGGGACAACAAAC
Source organism: Budorcas taxicolor (assembly GCF_023091745.1). Classification (NCBI taxonomy): domain Eukaryota; kingdom Metazoa; phylum Chordata; class Mammalia; order Artiodactyla; family Bovidae; genus Budorcas; species Budorcas taxicolor. Next base: position 73,107,241 of record NC_068918.1, on the reverse strand, counting down.
AAAATAGGTTTCCAAACTTTCCAGGACCATCTAGAAGCGATTTTCTAAAAAGGAAATTTAAATTTCATTTAAACCAAAAGCCTCAAAATGAGTGAATTCACAGCTCACTGCTCTATAAGACCAGTTTTCGTAATGGATTACTGTTAATGATTCCTCTTACAGAAACATGCATCATACCAAGAGTAAAGCAATCTGCATATACCTCCCCCCTCACATCATGCACACAGACACACACACACTAGGCAGTTTTCTAATTGAATAGAGAGGCATCTCTGGCTGCAAAAATCAAGATAGATTAGCTGCAGGCATGTTAGCCCACCCAACTTTGAACACTTAACATTTTAGATATCATGAAATGTATAATATGATTAATTACTTTATTCTCTGAGGAAAAAATTAGGGGATTTTATTTCCAAAACACTTAGTTCCCAGCTAGAACAAAACTTAAAGGCCAAAACACATCAAAATTCCCTTGCAGTCTATTAACTCTGTGCTACAGACTGAATTGTGTACCCCCCCAAAATCCATATGTCGAAGCCCTAACCCTTAACATGACTATATTTGGAGACAGGGTGTTTAGGGAGATAATTAAGGTTAAATGAGATGATAAGTTTTAGTTTCTCAGTCATGTGCAACTCTTTGTGACCCCAGGGACTGTGGCCCAGCAGGCTCTTCTGGCCATGGGATTTCCCAGGCAAGAACACTGGAGTGGGTTGCCATTTGCTTCTCCAGGGGATCTGCCTGACCCAGCGATTGAACCCACATCTCCTGCACTGCAGGTGTATTCTTTACCATCTGAGCCACCAGGGAAGTCCAAATGAGGTCGTATCGGTCACTAATCCCATAGAACTGTTGGCCTAATAAGAGAAAGAGACATAAGAAATCTCTTTCTGTGTGTCTCTTTCTGTCTGTCTGCTACTGTCTGTCTGTCTGTCTCTCTCTCTGCAAGAGCACAGAGGAAAGACATGTAAGGTCACAGCAAGAAGGTGTGTCCTGCAAGCCAGGAAGAGAAGCCTCACCAGAAACTGAGCTCTGCTAGTACCTTGATCTTGGACTTCCAGCCTCCAGAACCGAGAGAAAATAAATGTCTGTTGTTTAGGCCATCTGCAGTCTCTTATTACGGCTGCGCTACACTTAGCAGCAGCAGCAGCAGCAGCAGCAGACTAACGTATACTCTGTGCTGTAACTAACCTGGTGTGTCTCACTGATCAGAACACACAGCAGGATGGGAGAAGCTGCAAAGCTCAGGCTAGACAATGAGACAAAGACTGCTAAGACTTCTATTCAAACCTAACTTGTTAGAAACGAGATAAAGTCAGACTCCAGTGCTTGTCGTATCCGGGACAAAATAAAATAAATATGAAGAGGAAAAGCTTTCTTGGCTTGGAATCCTATGTCATTTCTGTCGACCTTTTTATTTAGAGTAGTGGTACCAGGAGAAGTTTAGAAGAGATCTCAGAAATTTTAGTGACAATACAAAATAGTTTGTAATAAAAAGGTAATATTAATATTTTAAAAAGCAATAAAATGGTCCCTAACATTGCTAACTGCTAAATAATGTTTATGTTTCCTTCTTCCATGAAAAACATTTTGAAAATTCAGTTAATATTTGCTGAGTGCCCACAAGGTTACAACATTCTATTGGGCATGACAAAAATAAATGCACTTCAAACAAAACATGATGAGAAGATATTAAGATAATCTTCACTATCATTTGTAAAAACACAGCAAACATAAATTCTGAGATGGTGAAGTGTGAATAGAAAATATTGCTAGAAAGGCTGCTCCAAAGACTGAGAATAGAAATGTTAAACTTAGTAAAGGTAATTACCATCAAAACAGAACATAAATTCCAGTAAATCTAAGCATAATACTTGTGGATTTTATATTTTAAAAAAAAAAACACGACAGAAAGATCCATGTTCAGATGGGATTCAAAGAACTATCTCATCCTCTCTAATCCAGCCAGCTTTTATGGGAGGCAGCAGGGAACTGCAAAGGACTATGGACTTCCAGAGACTCATAGGACTCAAAGTACAAGTCTTACCCCATCTATGGTTTGTATTTGAAACAGAAGCATGTAAGTTTACTGTCTCTAATATTCCAACTTGATATATTCCCTCCCAAACTCATCTTATTGCAAAGGAGGCATAAAGGAGTTCTCAAAGAAAGATATCTGATTATTTTCAAAGTATTTATCTTTTACCACAGATCAATAATACTAAAAAAAAAAAAAAATTCATAGGCAAAACAGCATAGAGAACTCTTGTAGACAAATGGACTTGGTGGTCACCAGGTGTAATTATCACCTATAACTGAAACCATGTAAGCACAGAATATTTGCCATTGCCTTGATGTTCTATGAAGAGAACAGAATAGAAAGGAGTGCTCTCAAGTACTGCCTTTAAAACTAGATATACAGGAAAGGGGGGAAATAAACATTTTAGGATAGGTTACCAAGGTTGGAAGAGGAAAGCAAGACAAAAATTAGAGGTATGAATAAGAACGTAAACAACTAATGCATCCAAGTGCTGGGCCAAACCAAATAAGAGAGACAACCTCCCAGCAAATGAAATCTAGCAAGCACAGAAAAGAAAATAATAAAATAAAAATGTGATAGAGAAGAACTTTCTAACATAAGAGAACACTGTCCTGTGCTCAATTAAAAAAATATCTAGGAAAAAAACTACTTGCTAAAATTTTTATAATCACAAAAATGGCATGAATATTGGCAATCAACATAATCCACAACGTCCTTGAAATTCTGACACATTAGCCAGACGCATATATGCAAATAGGATAAGTGAAAAAAGAAGAAACAAAATTATATATACAACTGATGTATCATAAGAAAGGCTAAGAAAACATGTTATACCCATATACTGAGGTGTACACACACACACACACACACACAAATAAACACAGCGCAGAAGGTGCAGAAGAAACTTAACATACATCAATTCTACAAACGAAAAAAAAGCACAAAAGTGCCGAGCGATAGTCCTAGAGAGAAAGATGTAGACAAATCTTCAAAACCTTACTGAAGACACAGAAAGGATCCAAATGAATGAAAGAATACATTTCAAATTGACCGTTTTTTCTAAGATTGATTAAAATGACTAAAATTTTACTGGAAGAATAAATATAGAAAAAGTATGAATTTTAATGTTAGAATAATTAGAGGAAACTTACTGTGATGGATTTTAAAAATTTATAATGCTTTGAAAATGAAAATGCTATGGTATTAGATTAAAATTGATGGTGTGATAAGGTGGAATTAGCAAAATTAAATAAATATAAAGTAGAAATGCCTTTAAGTGTATGATAAAGGAAATATCACCAATGATACTTTCTTGGCGGCTCAGATGGTAAAGCGTCTGCCTACAATGCAGGAGACCCAGGTTCGATCCCCGGGTTGGGAAGATCCTCTGGAGAAGGAACTGGCATCCCACTCCAGTACTCTTGCCTGGAAAATCCCATGGATGGAGGAGCGTGGTAGGCTACAGTCCATGGGGTCACAGAGTCGGACACGACTGAGCGACTTCACTTCACTTCACCAATGATAATGGAGAGCTGGATTATTCAGCAAAATGTATAGAGAAAATTGGCTGCTCATTTAAGAAAAACAAAGCAAAATACAACGGATTAGTGTTTCTTAACTCAGGCTCCACAAAAAATGTCAGCTGGGAAGTGTTCAAGACGTAGATATGCGTGGCCTCTACTCTTGCTACTAAAGAGCTGGTGGTGTATACAGACATAGAGAATGGACTTCTGTTTGCCATGAGGGAAGAGAGATGGTGGAGGGACACATTAAGAATTTGGGATTAGCAGATGCAAACTACTACACACAGAATGGATAATCAACAAGGTCCTACTTTATAAGGAACCATAATGATAACGGCAAAGAATTTTTAAAAAGAGTTCATATATAGAAACACCAAACCTGTTCTGTGAAAAATAGCATGCGTGTTTTGATAGTTCAGTTCAGTTTAGTCACTCAGTCGTGTCCAACTCTTTGCAACCCCATGACTGTGGCAGCTCAGGCTTCCCTGTCCATCACCAAATCCGGGAGCATGCTCAAACTCATGTCCATCGAGTCAGTGATGCCATCCAACCATCTCATCTTCTGTTGTCCCCTTCTCCTCCTCCCTTCAATCTTTCCCAGCATCAGGGTCTTTTCCAAGGAGTCAGTTCCTTGCACCAGGGGGCCAAAGTATTAGAGCTTCAGTTTCAGCATCAGTGCTTCCAATGAATATTCAGTGTTGATTTCCTTTAGGATGGACTGGTTGCATCTCCTTGCAATCCAAGGGACTCGCAAGAGTCTTTCTTCTCCAACACCACAGTTCAAAAGTATCGATTCTTCAGCACTCAGCCTTCTTTATATTCCAACTCTCACATCCATACATGACTACTGGAAAACCATAGCTTTGACTAGACGGACATTTGTTGGCAAAGTAATGTCTCTGCTTTTTGATATGCTGTGTAGGTTGGTCATAACTTTTCTTCCAAGGAGGAAGAGTCTTTCAATTTCATAGTGGCAATCACCATCTGCAGTGAATTTTGGAGCCCAAGAAAATAACCTCTCTCACTGTTTCCATTGTTTCCCCATCTATTTGCCATGACCAGATGCCATGATCTTAGCTTTCTAAATGTTAGGTTTAAGCCAACATTTTCACTCTCCTCTTTCACTTTCATCAAGAGGCTCTTTAGCTCTTCTTTGCTATCTGCCATATGAGTGGTATCATCTGTGTTTCTGAGGTTATTGATATTTCTCCCGGCAATCTTGATTCCACCTTCTACTGCAACCAGTCTGGCATTTCGTATGATGTACTCTGCATAGAAGTTAAATAAGAAGGGTGACAATATACAGCCTTGACACACTCTGTTCCTGCTTTGGAATCAGTCTGCTGTTCCATGTTCAGTTCTAATGTTGTTTCTTGACTTGCATAGGAGGTCAGGTAAGGTGATCAGGTAAGGAGACCAGTAAGGCAATCTGGTATTCCTGTCTTTTTAAGAATTTTCCAGTTTGTTGTGATCCACACAGTCAAAGGCTTTGGCATAGTCAATAAAGCAGAAGTAGATATTTTTCTGGAACTCTCTTGCTTTTTTGATGATCCAGTGGATTTTGGCAATTTGATCTCTGGTTCCTCTGCCTTTTTTAAATCTAGTTTGAACATCTGGAAATTCTCCATTCATGCACTGTTAAAGCCTGGCTTGGAGAATTTTCAGCATTACTTTGCTAGCATGTGAGATGAGTACAGTTGTGTGGTAGTTTGAGCATTCTTTGACATTGCCTTTCTTTGGGATTGGAATGAAAACTGACCTTTTCCAGTCCTGTGGCCATTGCTATGTTTTGCAAATTTGCTGGCATATTGAGTGCAGTGCTTTCCCAGCATCATCTTTTAAGATTTGAAATAGCTCTCAACTGGAATCTTATCACCTCCACTAGCTTTGTTCATAGTCATGCTTCCTAAGGCCTACTTGACTTCACATTCCAGGATGTCTGGCTCTAGGTGAGTGATCACACCATCATGGTTATCTGGGTCATAAAGATCTTTTTTGTATAGTTCTGTGTATTCTTGCCACCTCTTCTTAATATCTCTGCTTCTGTTAGGTCTATGCTGTTTCTCTCCTTTATTGTAACCATCTTTGCATGAAATGTGCCCTTGGTATCTCTAATTTTCTTGAAGAGATCTCTAGTCTTTCCCATTCTGTTGTTTTCCTCTATTTCTTTGCATTGATCACTGAGGAAGGCTTCTTACCTCACCTTGCTATTCTTTGGCACTTTGCATTCAGATGGGTATATCTTTTCTTTTCTCCTTTGCCTTTCACTGCTCTTCTTTTCTCAGCTATTTGTAAGGCCTCCTCAGACAACCCTTTTGCCTTTTTGCATTTCTTTTTCTTAGGGATGGTCATGATCACTGCCTCCCGTACAGTATCATGAACATCTGCCCATAGTTCTTCAGGGATTCTGTCTATCAGATCTAATCCCTTGAATCTGTTTACTACTTCCACTGTTTAATAGTAAGGAATTTGATTTAGGTCATACCTGAATGGTCTAGTGATTTTCCCTACTTTCTTCAATTTAAGGCTGAATTTGGCAATAAGGAGCTCATGATCTGAGTCACAGTCAGCTCCCAGTCTTATTTTTGCTGACTGAATAAAGCTTCTCCTTCTTTGGCTGCAAAGAATATAATCAATCTGATTTTGGTATTAACCATCTGGTGATGTCCATGTGTAGAGTCTTCTCTTGTGTTGTTGGAAGAGGATGTTTGTTATGACCAGTGCATTCTCTTGGCAAAACTCTGTAAGCCTGCTTCGTTTTGTACTCCAAGGCCAAACTTGCCTATTACTCCAGGTATCTCTTGACTTTCCATTTTTGCATTCCAGTTGCATATAATGAAAAGGACATCTTTTTTGGGTGCTAGTTTAAGAAGTTCTTGTAGGTCTTCATAGAACTGTTCAACTTCAGCTTCTTCAGCATTACTGGCTGGGGCATAGATTTGGATTATTGTGATATTGAACAGTTTGCCTTGGAAACAAACAGAAATCATTCTGTTGTTTTTTGAAATTGCACCCAAGAACTGCATTTCAGACTCTTGTTGACTATGAGGGCTACTCCATTTCTTCTAAGCGATTCTTGCTCACAGCGGTAGATATAATGGTCATCTCAGTTAAATTTGCCCATTCCAGTCCATTTTAGTTCACTGATTCCTAAAATGTCAGTGTTCACTCGTGCCATCTCCTGTTTGACCACTTCCAGTTTGCCTGGATTCATGGACCTAACATTCCCAGATCCTATGCAATATTGCTCTTTACAGCTCTCCATAAGATGGTGGAGTAGAAGGATGTGCACTCATCTTCTTCTGTGAGAACTCCAAAATTACAACTCGCTGCTGAACAATCATCAACAGGAGAATGTTGGATCCTACTGAAAAAAGACACCCCACAACCAAGGGTAAAGGAGAAGCCCCAGCAGGACAGTAGGAGGGGCAAAATCACGTTTAGAATCAAACCCCATACCCACCAGAGACGCTTGAAGGGCTCAAACAAAACTTGTGTGCACCAGGGACCCCACAGAGACTGAGCCAGACCTGCCTCTGCATGTTTGAGTGTCTCCTGTGGAGGTACGGGTCAGCAGTGGCCTGCTGCAGGGGTTGGAGCTCTGGGTGCAGCAGACCTGGGTGTGGCATAAACCCTCTTAGAGAAGGTCACCATTAATCCCACCAGAGAGCCGCCAGAACTTACATAGGACTGGGGAAACAGACTCTTGGAGGGCACAAACAAAATCTTGTACACACCAGGACCCAGGAAAAAAGAGCAGTGACCTCACAAGAAACTGACCTATACTTTCCCATGAGTGTCCAGGAGTCTCCAGTGGAGGCATAGGTCAGTGGTGGCCTGCTGCAGGGTCGAGGGCACTGAGTGTGGCAGTGCATACACTGGACCTTTTGAAGGAGGTCGCCATTATCTTCATAACCTCCACCATAGTTTGGTCTCAGGTCCAACAACAGGGAGGGATCACAGCCCTGACCATCAACAGCAAACTGGATTAAAGATTTACTAAGCGTGGCCCCACCCATCAGAACAAGACCCAGTTTTCCCCACAGTCAGTCTCTCCCATCAGGAAGCTTCCATAGGCCTCTTATCCTTATCCCTCAGGGGGCAGACAAAATGAAAACCACAATCACAGAAAACTAATCAAACTGATCACATGGACCACAGCCTTGTCTAACTCAATGCAACTATGAGACATGCCATGTAGGGCAAGGCAAGATGACAGATCATGGTGGAGAGTTCTGATAAAATGTGGTGAACTGGAGAAGGGAATGGCAGACCAATTCTTGCCTTGAGAACCCCATGAACAGTATGAAAAGGCAAAAAGATATGACACAGAAAGATGAACTCCCCAGGTCAGGAGGTGCCCAATATGCTACTGGAGAAGAGTACAGAAATAACTCCAGAAAGAGATGGAGCCAGAGCAGAAACAATGCCCGGTTGTGGATGTGACTGGTGATGGAAGTTTTGATAGGGATTATATTGAATCTGTAGTTTGCCATGGTTAGTACGTACACTTTAACAATATTAACTCTTCCAATCCATGAGCACAATATGTCTTTCCACTTATTTGTTGTCTTCAGTTTCTTTTATTAGTATCGTATAGTTTCCACAGTAAAAGTCTTTCACCTCCTTGGTTTAATTTATACTTGGGTCTCCTATTCACTTTGATGCATTTGTAAATAGGATTTTTTTTCTTAAAGTTCTCTTCCTGAGAGTTTGTTATTAGTGTATATAGATGCAACAGATTTCTGGATATTAACTTTGTATCCTGCAACGTTACTAAATTTATTAGCTCTAGTAGTTTTAGACGGAGTTTTTAGAATTTTCCATATATAGTATCAGTCTCGTCAGTAAGCAGTGTTGAGGAAACTAGACAGCTACATGTTAAAAAAAAAAAAAGGAATCTAGACCATTTTCTCACACTATATTCAAAAGTAAACTCAAAATGGATTAAAGACTGAAGTGTAAGACCTGAAGCCATAAAGCTCCTAGAAGACAATATAAGCAATATGCTTTTTGACATAGGTCTTAGCAGTATTTGGGGGGATGTGTCTCCTCAGACAAGGACCACAAAAGCAAAACCATACAAATGGGACTACATCAAACTAAAAAGCTTTTGCACAGCAAAGGAAACTATCAACAAAATGAAAGGGCAATCTGCCACCTAAGAAGTTACTTGCAAATGACGTCTGACAAGGGGTTAATACTCAAAATACGTAAAAAACTCACACAACTCAATATCAAAAAATCAACAATCCAATTAAAAAATGGGCAGAGGCTGAGGAGACATTTCTCCATAGAACATATACGAAAGGCCAACAGGTTCACAAAAAGATGCCCAACGTGTCATTAGGGAAATGCAAATTAAAACCACAATGAAATATCACCTCACACCTGTTAGAAAGACCATCATGAAAAAGGCAAGAAATAGCAAGTGCTAGTTTGGATGTGGAGAAAAGAGAATCCTTGTCCACTAGTGGTAGGAATGTAAATTTGTACAACCACTAAGGAAAACAGTAAAGAGGATCCTCAAAAAATTAAAAATATAACTACTCTGTAATCCAGCAATTTCACATCTAAGAATACATCCAAAGAAAATGAAAACTAACTTGAAAAGATATCTACACCTTCATGTTCATAATAGCTTTACTTACAATAGCCAAGATATAGAAGCAACTTAAATATCCATCAACACATGAATGGATAAAGAAGGTGTGTGTGTGAGTGTGTGTATATACAAATATGTATATGATATATATATATATATATGCACTTAGCTGTAGAAAGAATGAAACCTTGTCATTAGCAACAACATGGATAAACCAAAACGGTATATGCCAAGTGAAACAGGTCAGAGAGAAAGACAAATACTGTATGTCTTTACTTATATGTAGAATATAAAAACAAAAGAAACAAATATAACAAAACAGAAAAAGAGTCACAGATACAGAGAAAAAACTAGCTATCACCAGAGGAGAAAATGGTAAGTGGAATGGGCGACACAGATAAGGAAGGATTAAGGGAAACGAACTACTAGTATGAAATAAACATGTTACAGAGATTTAACGCACAGCACAGGAGATCAGTCCTGGGTGTTCAATGGAAGGAATGATGCTAAAGCTGAAACTCCAGTACTTTGGCCACCTCATGCGAAGAGCTGACTCACTGGAAAAGACCCTGATGCTGCGAGGGATTGGGGGCAGGAGGAGAAAGTAACGACAGAAGATAAGATCGCTGGATTGTATCACCAATTCGATGGACATGAGTTCGGGTAAACTCTGGGAGCTGGTGATGGACAAGGAAGCCTGGCATGCTGCAATTCATGGGGTTGCAAAGAGTCGGACGTGACTGAGCAACTGAACTGAACTGAACTGAACTGAACAGGGAATATAGTCTATAATATTGTAATAATTTGTATCTTACATAATATGTAAAAATATTGAATCACCATGTTGTTCACCTGAAACATAATATTGTAACTCAACTATGCTTCAATAAAAATAAAGTACATATGAATTTACAGGTCTTTTAAACAATTAAATATTAATTTAATTTGCACATACCCTTTACGATCATTGTACATTCTATTAATTCTGTCCCATTTTGCATTCAACTGAGTAAGTGTATCCCGAATCTGAATAGCTTCAGGTCCGGAAGCTTCAAGGATAACATCTGGTTGTTTTTCATGAATGACTGCAATCTGCTCTCCGAGTTTGTCCAGTTGATCTTTGATATTCTACAAAGATATTTTCATAAATTAACAAAAGCCAGCAAAGAGATATAAGAATGGAATCACGAGACCAAAAATTTATATTGAACAAGTTACTTAAAAATAATGAGACATAATTGCTGCTCATCAAAACTGGCAACTTTTTAAAAAAATAATATCCAGTACAGGCCAAAGCAGGTATGCTTTGAGGTATGCTACATAATTTCCTAACAGCAGGGAAAAACATCCTGTGACGTTCCAAGTGGCAATTGTACAGGACATAAAAAGCTTTAATAATATTCTGTAAAGGTAATGAAGTGTTTTAAAGCTAGAAATTACATATACTTTCAAACATCTAATAATGCTAATTTAAATGACAAAACTGAGTTACCAGATAAACCTATCAACTCTATCAGCGTTTATTATGACATGCTACAAAAATGCAATCAAAATATGAGTCTTGATGATATCAAATAGTTTTTGCAAATTACCTGAAAACTTTCAGACCCCTAATTAACTTACAATCAACATGATATTCCATTTCCAACCACTAGACAATCAAATCATTCGTTCTAGGTGGTAAGATAAATGCTGACATTTCTCATCAAATGACAATCAAGTTTCCAATATAGGAATAAAATTTGTGCGTCTGTTTGACTTTAAAATATCTCTGATGTTGCCAAAAACACTGTGTACATTTAAAAATCCATACCAACTATTAATAAATTAAAATGTTTGACAGCATTTCATTGGCAGTATAGGAAAATTTGTTTTTCATACATATTACTAATTCCTTGGCACAAATGTAAAAGGCTAAAGACCATTTAAGTAGGTACAGTGACAAATTCCTTGCTTTATTTCTATATTAACTGCAGGTATTCAAATGTACTGCCTGGATATTTACCTTCAGAGAATCTTCCTGAAAGGAGAATTCTTCATAGACAACAGAGCTTAGCTCTGGAGTATTAAGTGATAATTCAACATCATCCATGGAAAGTAAAACTTTGTTAATTTCAATCAGATAATCTGTGGGAAGGGGTGGTGATCTAATTCCAGAAGCGAGCTGACTTGTTCTCTGTTGAATAGGGACTGCCTGTATAGACATCAATAATAGCAATACACATCTCTTAGAATATCCCCACAATGAACAGCAGTAAGTAAAAAACTTTTTAAAAAATCAACATTATTTTGTGGAGAAATTCAATACCATAAGCAGAAATTTTAAAACTTGCTTTAATTTTTTAAAAGTTTCCCTGCACTGCTATGGAAACCATTAACAATCTCTCTGTAGCCTGCTGTTAAAAGGCTTAAATAAGCTGTTAATGCTTGAAAGGATTTTCTTTAAGACTTACACCACTAAACTCATTTAGAAAATAGGAAAGCATAATGACTCCTTTCCAAAGTTATTGAAGAAATGAGAATGTGCTGCAAATCATGAAATTCTGTATGAATTAAAAATTTTAATACCATTGTTATTATTAATAATAATAATACCATTATTATTACACTCTATTTTTTTTTGAATTTCACAATTAGATTAAACACTTCTGGGCCTTGCTGGTGAAAAAGTAAATAAGGGTGAAACATGTATTTGTAATATAAATTGCAAATGCAATGGGAGGTTTAATTAAAATAATATCCAGGCAATTCAGTATATAATCTTAATCTTTGAGAACAATAAAACACAATATGAATGCCCTACATAAGATGACAGGTCCTACGATGCTAAATTCAGACAGGTTCTAACTTAGGTGCACAGTTATTTATCCTAGTGTAGGATTTTCTGTATCCTCTAATCAGAGCTTTCTAAACAGTAAAGTGCTCTCTGGGATAGGCCATTAGTCCCTGGGTTCAAGTCCTTTACTCTTTGACAGCTACCATTTAATAATTGCTGTCTACTGCTTGCCAATGGTCAAAGAGCATCTGACTCATGAATTAGGGTAGTCTCCTTGACACTTTCACCAGATTTCTATATTGAACTTCTGAAAAATGGTCCTCCTCTGAAAACTCAAAGATGACACTGAAAAGGCTTTCCTGATGGCTCAGTAGAAAAGAATCCACCTGCCAATGCAGGAGACACAAGTTTGATCCCTAATCCAGGAAAATCCCACATGCTATGGAGCTGCTAAGCCCGAGTGCCACAACTGCTGAACCTGTGCTCTAAAGCCTGAAGTTGCAGCTACTGAGCCCACGTGCTGAAACTATAGAAGCTCGTGCGCTATAGGGCCAGTGCTCGGCAACAAGAGCAACCACTGCAATGAGAAACCCACACAGCATAACTAGAGAAAAAGGATGTGCAGCAAAAGAGACCCAGTACTACCCAAAATAAATAAATAAACAATATTTTTAAAAAGATGACAGTGAAAATGGTCATAACTGAAAATGGTTACAATTCCTAAACGAGACCTAAAACCAAGATTAAAAACAGTGACTGATTAGGATGGTGTTGACTCTTGCAGTCTACATTTATGTGTCTCCTACAATTTGATAAACTGACTTTCACCAATTGATAGGCAGTCCTGGGTAGCCAAGTGAGAAGCAAGTCCACTGATTTCCTAACTGTATCCACAGGTTTGTTTCTACCTGACACTAATATTAATTTTATTAGACTAATGCCACACATTCAAATTTCAGTCAGAAAACATGTCTAGGTATTTACTTGTATGTCTAAGAAGGCAAATTATGCATTTTAATATAAAAGGCTGAAAAAAAAATGCGTACACTCAGGAACCAATTTTAATAAAAAGATGTGAAATATTTCTTAACAATACCTTTTTTCAGATTTTAATTTTAAACAGGCCAATGTTTTGGCACATCATAAAAGGAAACTCAGTTGTTCCTCTTCTTAACTTTAAGGAAAAAGTAAAAAGGCACAAAGAAAGTACTTAACAGGTTGAGTAATCACAGCAAAAGAGTAAAAAAACAGGGACCTGTTCCCCTACTTGGCTTTCGCATCTATCAACCAGTGTCTTGCTCAGAGAACCTCTGTTTTTTCAAGACCCAAAATTACTCCAGGCCTCCAGCTATATTTGATCTGTGCTTGTAGGACATTCAACTTTATAGTATTTTCCTTATTAGCAACACTAAACATCATACGCCAGATTGTCTTTTTCAATCTGCAATGTTGGATGACTGGTGAGAGTGACTTGTATGCCTTAACAACCACTACAAGGTGAGGAATTCTGTGCTGTTTCTTCAGTTATACAACAGACTGTGATTCTGCAAGGTCACATGTATCCGATTCAAGGTGAACTGGGCAGGTCAATTGGTATTGTAAACAGAAAGTTCAAAGGGTTTTTCTTTTAAAAAAAAATTGTTCATTAAACACTGTATTCTTCTATTAATGCATACATGCATGCTCAGTCACTTCGGTCGTGTCCCACTCTTTGTGACGCCCTGGACTACAGCCCACCAGGCTCTTCTGTCCATGGGATACTCCAGGCAAGAATACTGGAGTGGCTTGCCATGGCCCCTCCAGTGGATCTTACCAACCCAAGGATCAAAACCAAGCCTCCTGCATCTCCTACATCGCAGGCAGACTTTTTACCCACTGAGTCACCTGGAAGGCCTTTCTATTAACACTATACACATAATCTAGGATTTCCTGAGTGAGCCTCTGTACCCTTGCAGAAGCAGCAAGGCCATCCAAGATTCAAATATAAGCTTACTATAGTCCCCAAATAGGTGTTATCCCAAGAGAGTGATCAATCAAAACACCCAAGGAGAAAAATAACATCCTCAAGATCTAACCTAGACTTTACTTCTCAATATTTTTATTTTTAAAGAATTCAGCTAGAACACAAAAATACACATATATACAAGGTAGCACTAAAATTAGACAATACTACATGATGCACCTCATGTCATACTGCAACCTAAATTCCAGATACATTAAAAAATTGATTTTAAATGACACCTTACAAACATGTCCCATGGGCAGAGGAGCCTGGCGGGCTGTTGGCCATGGGGCCCAAGAATTAAACATACCTTAGCAACTAAACCATTACCACTATTACAAACATTTTCTAAGTTTTGTTTTTATCAATCATAGGGAAAACTTGGGGCTTCCCTAGTGGTTCAGACAATAAAGAATCTGCCTGCAGTGCAGGAGATCTGAGTTTGATTCCTGGGTCCAAAAGATCCCCTGGAGAAGAGAATGGCAACCTTTTCCAGTATTCTTGCCTGGAGAATTCCATGGATAGAGGAGCTTGGCAAGCTACAGTCCATGGGGTTGCAAAGAGACGGACATGACTGAGAACTAACACCAACACACATAGGGAGAACTTGGAACTAAACAGAGTTGAACATTCGTCAACTCTCTGGAGGATAAGGACAGTTTTTTAAAAAAACTCAAAAAGGAAAAACCTAGTCACGTGTGGCTAAACAAAAATTTTAAATGGCTGTACATTAAAAGTAGAACAATCAAAAGATAAAAATCAATAAGATGATACTTTTAAAGCAAATATGACAAGGTTAATAGGTTTAGTTTAAGAAGATCTAGCATATAATTTAAAATAGCAATACCCTATTAATTTAAGCACACGAGAAAAGGACATTCAATATATATTTCAAATAAGAAAATGAGTCCTTTTTTGAGTTTACATTCATAATTTTTTAAAAGCCACCTATATCACTTTGTAGGAGAAACCACGTGAAAGGCAGAAGATGAAAAGGGAAATGCTAGGAGCCCCTCTGTGCTCTAGGGAAGTCTCTGGAAGCCTCTGACCTAAGGGGTTATTTATATTTTAAATACGGACAGAAGAGAAGGAGGCACTGAGGATGAGTGTGATCTTGACTGAAAGCTTAATGTCCCTTCCCTGACAAAAACTAAGGACGCTGATTATGATGTGTCAATGTAGATTCATCGGTTGTAATACACACACCTCTCTTGGGCAGGATGTGGATAAAGGAAGAGGCTGTGTATGTATTGGGGGTGAAGGGACAGGGTGTATGCAGAAACTCTTTGCTGTGAATCCAAAGCTGCTCTAAAAAATAACGTCTATTTTTTTAAAAAATCAAACAAGAAATTTAATATTCCTTCGCAATAGGCTCTGGTTCCCCACTGCCTGTCACCTCCTTTTTTGGCAATAGGCTCTGGTTCCCCACTGCCTGTCACCTCCTTTTTTCGCAATAGGCTCTGGTTCCCCACTGCCTGTCACCTCCTTCCATTTTCTCTCTTCACCAATCTCCACCCAATTCTCCGCTCACTCCTTTTCCCATTTCCAACCTGATTTCATAAGGAGGTTGAAGTGAAAAGTGAAGAGAAAGTGTGAGTAGCTCAGTCATGTCCGCCTCTGCGACCCCATGGACTGTAGCCCGCCAGGCTCCTCGCTCCAGGGGATTCTTCAGGCCAGAATACTGGAGTGGGTAGCCATTCCCTTCTCCAGGGGATCTTCCCAACTCAGAGATCAAACTCAGATCTCACTGCAGGCAGATTCTTTACCATCTGAGTCACCAGGGAAGCCCAATAACGAGGTTAATCCGAATGAAAACTCACTGAAGAGGAAGCGAAAGGATTTTTTCAGCTAAAATCCTTCCCATGCTCCAGCTTTCTGTAGGTGCACACACCACCCAATCCTTTCTAGGCCCTTTCCCCACCTCCTCTCATCCACATAAACTTTTTCAAATCATTTAACCGAGGGTAAAATATTGCCCATAGCATGCAGTGGCTCACTGCTCACCCGAAAAAAGAGAAAAGAAAGAAAAGGAGAGAAAACAAGTCCTGTAAACTGGTGGTCCTCAATGCTGACTGTACCTTAGACTCATCTATAAAGTTTTCTTTTTCAAGTCTCCACGCCTAGGCACAACCTGAAAGAATTTGATTTAACTGGTTTGAGGCTTGATTTTATTTAAGCCACTCAAGGGATTCTAATGTTTACAGTTAACAGTTTTAAAAACTATAGATTTGAAGAATATAGGTCAATGTAAGAGGGAAAAAATGCTTTAATATTTTTAAATCATTTTATTTATAATAACTAATGTTAGTGAAGTCAAAATGAAGCCACCCTGTAATAGTATACATTGGGCTTTCAAAAACCAAATGTATTTATGCATTAAAAGTCTAAAAATTATCTGTATTTTGGATCATTAATGATTTCTGATTTGGGACCCAAAGATGAAGTACCAGAGATTAAAGATACCTTTAAAAGCAACAATTAAACAAACAACTATAATATAATCTAAAAGATGTTAGAAATAAAAATGGAAACAAGTCTTAAGAGACAACATATTTTTAAGATAAAACTCACACCAGGGAACAACAATAAAATGATGCGTTTGAACTGTGGTGTTGGAGAAGACTCTTAAGGGTCCCTTGGACTGCAAGGAGACCCAACCAGTCCATTCTGAAGGAGATCAACCCTGGGATTGCTTTGGAAGGAATGATGCTAAAGCTGAAGCTCCAGTACTTTGGACACCTCATGCGAAGAGTTGACTCACTGGAAAAGACTCTGATGCTGGGAGAGATTGGGGGCAGGAGGAAAAGGGGACGACAGAGGATGAGATGGCTGGATGGCATCACGGACTCGATGGACGTGAGTCTGAGTGAACTCCGGGAGATGGTGATGGACAGGGAGGCCTGGCGTGCTGCGATTCATGGGATCGCAAACAGTCGGACACGACTGAGCGACTGAACTGAACTGAACTGAACTGAAGGCACCAGTTGAGAAAGGTAGAAAAAACCAGTATAGCTATACTATATGGGGAATGACAGTGAATCACAGAGGTGGCAGAGGTCAAACCAAAGCCTCTATATATCATTACAGTGACAAATCTTATACCTAAAGCTTTTTCTGCATCTCACAATATTCCTGAACAAGTTCTTTGGAATAGGAATCGTATGATCAGCCATGACTTGGGGGATGAGGAATAATCCTGAGAAAAATACAGAAGGTGGGCTGGAGCTATGGAAAGCTTGGGGAATAGCTAATAGGTAAAAATCACAGGAGTCTGAATTATGGAAGGGATACAGGACTTAGGAAGTTTCTTTCCCAGGTTCTTAAAACAAGTAACTGGTAGAACTGGATTCAACTGCCGGTTCAGGCCCATATCTTATTTCATTTGGACCTACTGGTTTTAATCCTTCCTCAAAGGGGTGTGAGGCACAAAGCCTATGAGGAACAGGAAATGATTGAGATGATTTTGAGGTTTCTACCTTGAGAATGGGTAGTTTTGAAAAGTAATTAACTAAGATAGTGAATAAAGCAGAAAATGGGTTGGGGGGGAGTGAGAGGGCTAGTTCAACTTGGAACCTGTTACGAGGCAGCAGTATAAACAGATGGAGACATCCAACCGACAGCAAGCCAAGAAACCTGCATCTTCTCGTAGATTCCAACATCATCAACGGAAACTGGTTCTAGGATTACCTAACAGACCTCTAAGGAACACCAGTATATTTACAAAGCAGCTGCAAAGATGGCCATTGAAAAGGGAGCTGGTGGTGAATCTTTTTCTAGAATATAAATCATATTTTATCAAAGTCACAAATTTAGTTATTTGTAAGCTAGAATCTTTTTCTAATGTGGTCAAGACCTCCACACATAAAATACAGAACTGAAGGAGAAAGTCACACCGCAAAGGTTTAAAACATTATCAGAAATCCAAAAGGGATGTCCCATAATAAAGTGTTATGTATCTATTTTCTTAGTGTTGCCTCACCCAAAAATATAAACCTATCTAGCAATACACACTAGAAAGAAGGAAATACCATGGCAATTGGTTTGTTTTGAGACATCATTGATTTGATGTCTCATTGATTTGAGAAATCATTTCTCAAATGATTTGAGAAATCATTTGATTTGCAACACCAAACATCTGAATGGCAAGAGCTGAAAAAGTTATTTAAGTGGAAAAGAATCTCCCCCACGACAATACCTTAGTTTTGTTGTATCTTGTGTGCAAAAGTAGTAACTGCAAACGGATCTTTTCTTTCTTAGTATCTTCCATAGGTTGATGCAACATTTGCTCTCCTCTCTGTAGAACTTCCTCAATCTGGGCTCTCTCCTCATCCATCTGAATGTTTGAAAGATATAAATTACTCAAAAGGAAAAAGCACAAGGTCAATTACTGTCAGTTCCAAGCAGAACCAACCTACAAGGTATAGTATAGTCAACATATGTTTATCTGAATGATACACAACAAATGTTTGTGTTTTTCTTAAAATATTTTATATATGAAGTTAAAATAGTTCATAAAGACTGCTAGTTTAGAAGTTAAGTAGCACTAAGATAACACTATCATCAGAAAATATGTCTATTTTTTTCAGATATTCTGTAAATTACATGACAAATCTTACATTGACACTTTGTAGAAAATCACATTTAAATCTGTTCTATCATGTTTGGCAGATATCTGGGTAAGCATCATTAGTGTGAAGATGTAATTAACAGAGAAGAAAAGTGACAACACCATGGTTTTTAAAATCTCCTTCAACCAACCTTTTCATCTTCATCACTGGATTCCAAGTGTTTTTCCATAACTTTTAACATATTATCTATGTCATTTTCTAACTTTTCCAAGTCAGAGAAAGGCACACCAACTTCAAACGCTTCAGCAGTGACCAGACACGGATATGATAACGGTTCCTGGCCAATTAGCAACTGTGGAGGGAAAAGCGCTCTTGAAAAGACGGTCTTAACTTGACCTTTCACCTTTAATCGGTGTCAAGAAAGAACTAGCATTTATTTGAATTGACTTTAGTTTATTCATTCACACAGCAATAATTTTACCAACTTGGGCATCTCTGATTACCACATTCTCCAAACTCCAGCCACAGACGTGAAGCAGTGTGCAAGTGACCCTGACTGCCTGGAGTGTGTGAGGGGCATTGTAGGACCACAAACAGACACATCAGGAAACAGTGCCAGGATGCAGGGCCACCCCTGCCGTGGCCACAGAGAGGAAGAAAGCCACCTCCTAATACAGGAACACCCCAAAGAATGACTCCCAATTAATGTTCTCCAGTATGGGCCCCTTGGACTGTGATACCCAAACTTCAAAAAAGTATACCTTTCTCAATGCAGTACTTTCAGACAATATCTATATAGAAATAGTTCATACGGACGTGCCTAAAATCAATGTGTGTGCATGCTCAGTCACTTCAGTCATGCTTCACTCTTCATGACCCCATGGACTGCAGCCCACCAGGCTCCTCGGTCCATGGGATTCTCCAGGCCAGAATACTGCAGTGGGTTGCCATGCCCTGTCTCCAGAAGATCTTCCCAACCCAGGGATCGAACCCATGTCACCTCAATCTCCTGCAACGCAGGTAGATTCTTTACCAGTGAGCCACTGGAGAAGTCTAAAATCATGTAACAACTTTAATAAAATGAAATGCAGGAAAACTGGCAGTGTTGACTGAACATGGGGAAGCTAGCAACCTCTCTGGAAAAATCTATTTAACAGCATTTATATGAACAACTTTCACAACAATTCCAAGGAATTCTACGAAGTGATCCTAAGGGCATATTAAGACACAAGCAAAAAGACATGCATAAGAGAATTTTAACAAGACAATATTTATAAAAGCACAATAAAAGTGGAAAACTGACTTAAAAACCACAACAGATCATATAGTTTAATACCTGTTAAAAACCTTGTCAAAGGAGAATAAACAAAACAATATAAAAATGTTGATACTTTAATATCACACACATATAAGAATATAAATACATGCCAAAATGTTAACAAATTATTTATAGGAAAAATAATCATTTTCTTCGTACTTTCTTTCAATCCTCCTCTTATGTCTCCTATATTACTCTTTTACATTTGTAGAAAAATCTCCTATAGTGCTACTGAAAAGACTAAATAAGAGTTAAAGCAAGATTTTTGTTTGTTTTCTTTAAGTTGCAAATAATCTAAATATATTCTTAGGCTATGAAAGATAGTTTGGCCTATTATATCAGATATTTTGGGATTCCCTGGTGGCTCAGTGGGAAGAATCTGCCTGCAAATGCAGGAGACCCAGGTTTGATTCCTGGGGCAGGATGATCCCCTATAGAAGGAAATGGTAACTCATTCTGGTATCCTTGCCTGGGAAATCCCATGGACAGAGACTCCTGGTGGTCTGTAGTCCATGGGGTTGCAAAGAGTCAGACAGGACTTAGCGACTAAACGACAACAACATCAGATATTTCAAAACAAAGCGAAGTTAGAGAATATTTACTTCCTACAAAAAAGAGGACCCTCCTCTTAGATAATTTGAATACTTGAAACCTTTTCTCAAATGGGTTATTTTCTTTAATACTAATTTCTTAGATTCTCTCCTTCATTTGGACAATCATAAATAAGAACAAATGCTCAATCAAAGAAAAGTGATAAAACCATTTTCGTTTAATTTTTTTGTTGTATATACCATATAATTGAGGCTTCCCAGGTGGCGCTAGCAGTAAAGAACCTGCTTGCCAATACAGGTAGATATAAGAGACGTGGGTTCAATCCCTGGGTGGGGAAGATCCCCTGGTGAAAGGCATGGCAACCCACTCCAGTATTCTTGCCTGGAGAATCCCATAGACAGAGGAACTTGGCAGGTTACATTCCACAGGGTCGCAAAGAGTTGGACACAACTGAAGCAACTTAGCACGAGCACCATGTAACTATCTACCATTCAGCTACATATCTACAAGAAAATAGTTTTATATAAAAACATAATTACTTACTTTGGCACTTCTGATGTGTTGAGAGACCTTTTCAAAATTTCTGTTCAATTCAGCTAATTTTGGTTCTACAAGCTCCCGGCTTGAGCCTCCACGTGCACTCATCAAAACAACAGCTTGATCTCGGACATTTTGCACTTGGAGATTGACATCATCCATCTCAGAGAGTAAACGCTAATTGTAAGAAAGCACAAAATTATCACATGGGAAAAATCAAAACCAAACATGGGTGCAGTGCTAACTGGGAAGTAAAGGGAGCTTAAACAAATGTCTGAGACTTCTAGTAAGAGACTTCTGTGCATCAATTTGAATAAGAGCTGTTCATATATTTAACGAGAGAGACTCATTCATGCTATACGGGAAGCATTTTAAACTACTCCCAGTTTATATAAAACTTTACTTTATAATTGAATAGTCTATAAGATTTATTGTGTCATTTCCTCAACCATCTTATTCT
Organism: Budorcas taxicolor; assembly: GCF_023091745.1. Classification (NCBI taxonomy): domain Eukaryota; kingdom Metazoa; phylum Chordata; class Mammalia; order Artiodactyla; family Bovidae; genus Budorcas; species Budorcas taxicolor. The sequence continues at coordinate 73,085,859 of NC_068918.1, read as the reverse complement.
AAGAATTGCAAAGTTTCTTGAGGCTGATAAAAGATTAAGTAGCAAGGAACAGACTTTAACTTCTTTTCCCCCTAGAAATCTTGTTTACCACCATCCCCCTTTCCTTGGTGAAGGTAAACTGGTTTGGAAGGGAACTGAATATTACCATTTAGTTTTTAACTAAAATGTACAAGAACATTACGCAGTTTCCTCTGGCTAATTTCATAATGGTCATTAAATTCATTTTCAGGCCTAAGAAAGGGATGCAAATACCTGCCTCAATTCCTACTTCATTCATAAGTTTTTGAAGAGTGCTGGAATTCTCTCAGGAGTATGGCTATGAGTACATTTTGAGTGAAGTACCAGCTTATCTGTATGTATCTATAAATTCTGCAAATGTTTTCCTTGTGATTACAAGAATGAACGATACCACAAGGCACTCAGTGATCTAAGACAGGGAGCCTAATCCACTGTTCTGAAGAATCTGTGCTTACTTGTTATGGTGGCTGAGAGAAATTAAGTCGTTTGAGGAAGTAGTTTTTAAATTAGTGTATGTAGATAGAAACAGGAGAACATCAGCTTAACTATGGAACTTATAGAATGTGTTCTCTTGCATCTAAATGTGATTGTCATATTAAAAAAAAAAAAAAAACAGCCACTGCTTGTCTCAAATTTCGCTAGTTATGTAGAGATTCTTGAAATTCTCTTTAAGAAAAATCAAGTAGAAAGAAATAAACACTTTACAGATAGGTCTTGGCTTTTATGAAAAATTGTCTAAAGGTATGCTAAACATATGTTAGTGGTCTAATAAATTTAATAAATTTAATAAATTCACTAAAAGTGTAGTCCAGGAAATAAAGAAAATGTAGTGAAGAAAGGAAACTATCTCATTGTTTAAAGGTTTATAGATGCATAATAAAACACTCTAAAATGGTTTTGTTTCATATAAACCATCTGGTGTGAAAAAGCTCTGTAACATCTAAAGGACCTGAATCAATTGTTATTTTGCTGGCAACAGACACATTCTTTATTGTTTGCAGGTTCCTCATCAAATCTTTAATTATGCAGTGTTTCCTGTCATCGATAAACAACGTGAAGGGGAAAAAAAGATTCATTCAGTGATGTCTGCAAAATGTTGCAAGAGTATATTTGTAACCCAGAATTCAACTGTTCATCCATATCTGATGTGTCAGAGAGTTCCAAAGAAGGATTGGTGGGGCCTGAGCAGTAGACAGAAAAGATTTCCCAGGGGGAATTCTTAAAAGTTAGGTCTGACCTTCAACTTTGAAACAAAATGTAAAAACACAGGAAAGAATAAGGGCTACTCTTAGAAATTTTCTGAGACTCTGGAGTTCCCAAGACAACAAGTTCTTCTTTGCTTATCACCAGTGCATAAGGGTATCAAGAAGCTGAGCAAAGTGAAGAAGTCTGCCATACGGCACTTCTGAAAAAATGTACTATTCTTTCACAGCAGATTCCTCTGAAAAGCTGGGTCGGTGGGGAATATGCACCAAGAAATGAAAGCCAAATTACTCATTATGAAGTCTGTTTTGCTCCAACTTTCTGTAGTGCCACCAAATTTTGCAAGTCATGAAAAAAATAACTAAGAATGCACTTTCGCTGTTAACTAATGATGCAGCATTCAACTATGCACCATGACAAAATGAAGTATTTTCTGTTTTCCCAGCTTATTAAATTACAATGGAAAAATTATGTTAACAGCCCCATAATGTGGCACTTTTAGATGCCAATTCTTACCTAAGAGGAATGGAACAAAAATTTAGCTAAGACAAAAACCAAAACAAACAAAACGACTCATTTTGTTTATCCCACCAACATAAAAGTTAATAAATCTCCTGCACGAGAAACACATGTGTACAAGTAACTTGGAATATTCATCAAGACAAAGGAGACAGCTAAACCTTCCATTCTCAGAAGTGTTACTGGTCTGCTACCTTCACAATTTCTTCTCGTTTGCTTGCTGGCTTTTTTTCGATCTCATCCAATAGTGCTTCAGCTTGATAAAGCCAAGTGCTTATGTGAGCAACATTGCCATCAAATATTTCCAACTGGTTCTGATGGTTCTAGAAAGGAATTAATAAAACACTGATACAACCATATGAAATAATTAAGACAATAATCCTTGAAGACATTTAAAAGGTCTTCAAAGACCTAAGTAATGCTGAATTTCAAGAAGAACTTCTACCTTCCTGCAAAGCTCTTCCCCAGTGGATAAATCTCATTCCAAAAAACGCACAGCTGTAAAAGTAAAAGTGTTAGTCACTCAGCCGTGTCCGACTTTGCAATCCCATGGACTGTAGCCTGTCAGGCTCCTCTGTCCACGGAATTCTCCAGGCAAGGATACTGGAGTGGGTAGCCATTCCCTTCTCCAGGGGATCGTCTCAACCCAGGGATCAAACCTGAGTCTCCCACATTGCCAGCAGATTCTTTACTGTCTGAGCCACCAAGGAAGCACAGCTGTGGTTGGGTACTTTTTCATTTTAATTTAGACCTCAACATAATGAAAAATTGAAGACTAGAAGGCAAAAAGTTCTTTATAAATTTCATTTTATTTTAATCCCTATTTCTCATTCATATACTACAAATAATCTTATTGGCCCTGCCTTGATCATATTAGTTAAGAACTCATTTAAGGCAGCAGCAGCATTTAAGTACTAGTAAAAAAGCAATTCAAATATGGTTGAATAGATTTTGCCTACTCAAAGCTTGAGTGCTTGAGGCAGGGCCCATGTCTTTTCACCTCAGTACCATCAGCACTTAACAAGACACTTGGCATAGATCTCAGTGATATTTCCTGAAGCATAATATAACATGTGATTGAGTTAAATTTGAAAACAGAAGCAAACACTTAAGCCAGTTAAAACAGGGCAAAATTTCTGAGGCAAAAGCAAGAATTTAGAATTTGATCAAAAAGAGTGCAGAAGCTTTAGGATGAACTTAACAACTTCTAGGAAATATATTTTATAGGATGAAAGAAGTTTAAAAATAAGCAAATTATTAATCTATAACATGTAAAAATCACTGAAAAGTAAAATGAGAATAAATGACATAAGGAAAGTTTTGACAGTGGTCTGGATTCTAATTAAGAATTGACAAACATCAGACCAAAGCAGGTAAATCAAATGAAACAGAAAGCTATTATTTGAAAGGAGAATTTAGAAGGTACAGACTATAAAAGACAGAAGTAAGGAACATGAGAATGTGGAATAAAACTAGTCACAATAAAAATGAATATATAAAATAGTTAAAGAACATATTCTATGAGCCAAGATTTCACATTTGTTATTCAACACTTAACAACTTTGTTGCTGCTGCTACTGCTAAGTTGCTTCAGTCGTGTCTGTGCGACCCCATAGATGGTAGCCCATCAGGCTCCCCCATCGCTGGGATTCTCCAGGCAAGAACACTGGAGTGGGTTGCCATTTCCTTCTCCAATGCATGAAAGTGAAAAGAGAAAGTGAAGTCACTCAGTCGTGTCTGACTCTTAGCAACCCCATGGACTGCAGCTTTCAAGGCTCCTCTGTCCATGGGATTTTCCAGGCAAGAGTACTGGAGTGGGGTGCCATTAGATATGTTCTTTTAATTTCATTTTATATATGGGAAATTAAGTAATTTACACAAGGTTATGAAGATAGTAAGTTGTAGATGAACTCTGAATATGAATCTGACAGGTCAAGACGTAAGCCCACCAACTTTAATGCCCTATACATTCTGATTGATATTGAAACACATGATAATTTATTCTTCTCTGTTTCTATCCATTACCCAGTAATTCTATGAATTTGGAAAAAGTCCTATCTCAGATATATCTGAACAAATAATAATTTATGGATGAGAACTCTTTTTAAGGGAGGAGATGGTGATGCCGCTATATAGTATTCATTGCTAGTGTTAATACAAGAGAAACAGAAAACATTACGAAAGTAGAGGGGCACTATTTTCATGAAATGCTAGTTAATTGTGTAATGGTATAACCAAAGATTAACAGCATATAACACTTAACAATTATTATAATTATCATAATATCTAAAATTGATTGTTTTTAGTTATATAAGAGCATAATCACAAAAACTGTGTGAGGTAAAAATTATAATAATGTCCATTTTACATATGAGAAAACTGAGATTTAGAGAATGCTTAATTTAAGTAACTTGACCAAGATCGTCCAGTTTATAGTCAAAACTTTAACCTGGGCTATCAATATGCAGGTCAGGAAGCAACAGTTAGAACTGAACATGGAACAGACTGGTTCCAAATCGGAAAAGGAGTGCGTCAAGGCTGTATATTGTCACCCTGCTTATTTAACTTCTATGCAGAGTACATCATGAGAAATGCTGGGCTGGAAGAAGCACAAGCTGGAATCAAGATTGCCAGGAGAAATATCACCTCAGATATGCAGATGACACCACCCTTATGGCAGAAAGTGAAGAGGAACTAAAAAGCCTCTTGATAGAAAGTGAAAGCGGAGAGTGAAAAAGTTGGCTTAAAGCTCAACATTCAGAAAACGAAGATCATGGCATCCCGTCCCATCACTTCATGGGAAATAGATGGGGAAACAGTGGAAACAGTGTCAGACTTTATTTTGGGGGGCTCCAAAATCACTGCAGATGGTGACTGCAGCCATGAAATTAAAAGATGCTTCCTCCTTGGAAGGAAAGTTATGACCAACCTAGACAGCATATTCAAAAGCAGAGACATTACTTTGCCGACTAAGGTCCGTCTAGTCAAGGCTGTGGTATATCCAGTGGTCATGTATGGATGAGAGAGTTGGACTGTGAAGAAGCTGAGCGCTGAAGAAATGACGCTTTTGAACGGTGGTGTTGGAGAAGACTCTTGAGAGTCCCTTGGACTGCAAGGAGATCCAACCAGTCCATTCTAAAGGAGATCAGTCCTGGGTGTTCTTTGGAAGTAATGATGGTAAAGCTGAAACTCCAGTACTTAGGCCACCTCATGCAAAGGGTTGACTCATTGGAAAAGACTCCGCTGCTGGGAGGGATTGGGGGCAGGAGGAGAAGGGGACGACAGAGGATGAGATGGCTGGATGGCATCACCGACTCGTGAGTCTGAGCGAAGTCCAGGAGTTTGTGTTGGACAGGGAGGTCTGGCGTGCTGCAATTCATGGGGTCTCAAAGAGTCGGACAGAACTGAGCAACTGAATTGAACCTAACTGAATCCAATATTAAAACCTGTGCCCTTCTTTAACTAGTACACCTTTTTTAGAACATTAAAAACATTATATATATAGCCTGTAATAGTATGAATATTAAATACGATATTGTCATTTAAACTGTTCAAGTACATATTTTTATGTATATCACAAATGGTTTATTACTTAATAGAAAGGAAGTACTTTGAACTCTTTCTAGTTATTATCTTTCAAAGCAAAAGTTACAATGTAGTCTAAATGAAATTAATTCACAAGCAAAACATTATTGTGACAAACGGAAAACACTGTTTGGAATTCCAATCCAAGCTGTCTTCATTTTCGCGTATTGGCAGGAGACGCGATCTCGCCATGAGGCTCTTGCTAAAACTCACCATCAGGGTGCTGCACCAATCCTCAGCCCAGGTGCGGACCCGGCTCCACCCAGCACTAAGCACACAGAGCTTCTCTTCCAAGACGGCCTCACCGCCCTCGACCAAGTTCCTCAGGGCAGCACCGCTCTCTGTGATGGCGTTCAAATCGGCTTTTCTTTTCTCCAGATCCTTCAGAATATTCTAAAAAATAAAAATTCCAACACCCACTTGATCTCACAGAACATGATAAAAGTTTACACAACGATCATTTTTAACATGTTTTTCTTCCATATATATATGACTCCCTAGATTCGTCAAAAGTGCACAAGATTCCACAACTTGCTAACATGAGAGTTTTTAAGTTTCAAATAAAAATTAAATATTTAATTACACAAATACCAAAGGATGTAACAATTTTAGATGTGGAAAGGTAATTATTTCATTTATTTTTAAGTATAAATTTATTCAGTTCAGTTCAGTTCAGTTCAGTCTCAGTCTGGCCGACTCTTTGCGACCCCATGAATTGCAGCACACCAGGCCTCCTTGTCCATCACCAACTCCTGAAGTTCACTCAGACTCACGTCCATCGAGTCAGTGATGCCATCCAGCCATCCCATCCTCTGTCGTCCCCTTCTCCTCCTGCCCCCAATCCCTCCCAGCATCAGAGTCTTTTCCAATGAGTCAACTCTTCACGTGAGGTGGCCAAAGTACTGGAGTTTCAGCTTTAGCATCATTCCCTCCAAAGAAATCCCAGGGCTGATCTCCTTCAGAATGGACTGGTTGGATCTCCTTGCAGTCCAAGGGACTCTCAAGAGTCTTCTCCAACACCACAGTTCAAAAGCATCAATTCTTCAGCGCTCAGCTTTCTTCACAGTCCAGCTCTCACATCCATACATGACCACTGGAAAAACCATAGCCTTGACTAGGCGGACCTTAGTCGGCAAAGTAATGTCTCTGTTCTTCAATATGCTATCTAAGTTGGTCATAACTTTTCTTCCAAGGAGTAAGCGTCTTTTAATTTCATAGCTGCAGTCACCATCTGCAGTGATTTTGGAGCCCCCCAAAATAAAGTCTGACACTGTTTCCACTGTTTCCCCATCTATTTCCCATGAAGTGATGGGACCAGATGCCATGATCTTCGTTTTCTGAATGTTGCGCTTTAAGCCAACTTATTACACACCAATAATTATCTGCATCATAACTTCACATATGAAGAATCAATTTCATTTTCAGTAACTACAAGCGGGCAAAGCAAGACTACCCCAGAACTCAAAATTCTAAAATACTCACAGTGAATTTATCTCCTTGACTACTACAGGAAACAATTGATGTGCACTATATTTATTTGCAAGGACTACAACCTTATGCGAAGAACCGATGCTGGGAAAGATTGAAGGTGGGAGGAGAGGGGGACAACAGAGGATGAAATGGTTGGATGGCATCACCGACTCGATGGACATGAGTCTGGGAAAACTCCATGAGTTGGTGATGGTCAGGGAGGCTTGGCATGTTGCACTCCATGGGGTTGCAAAGAGTCAGACACAACTGAGCGATGGAACTAAACTGAACAGCCCTATAACTAGGTAACTTAACATATAGTCTGTTCATAAACATTACAAAAAATATTTCATCTTAAGCACATCACAGGAAAAGTAGCACATCTAAGCTTTGGTTCTGCAATTGTCATATTATGTAAAGGTAATACTCTGGATGGTATTATAACAACTTGATTCTCATATTTATAAGTTTGACTAGAGAATTATAAAGAGAATGTTGGGTTCCAAAATTAAAACTGCAAAGTTCTTTCAATCAAAACGTAGCATGCACATATCTACCCTACTGCTGTTGTACCTTTTTAGAATAATATTTAAATAAATCATTTCAAGGAGCTCAAGTCCACATTCATTCTTACATCATTCAATCACATTTTGAAAGATAAAAATCGCAAGTGAGTCAAGATGTAAGATTCATTTGGCCTCATTAATTACTGGTATATTTATAAAGACATCAAAATATTGCTCTCAATTAAGTGTTCTTCTCCAGCAAGGAGGGGGAAAAAACAGAAAAACAGAATACCCAGAGCCATGCTCTCTTCAGTTATTAACTTTCTACATTCCTTCAGTGGCTATGGACTGATTGGCTACAGTAGTCTTTAAAAACTATAAGAAATAATTAATTACATGCAACTAAATTTAAACAGTACACAAACCATGTTAATAAATTTTATTGTAAAGAAAATGGCTACACCGAAAATGCTGATTTTTAAGCTATGGAATAAAAACATTACGTTCTGGAATGAAGGTGCTATTTAAATTTTGCAATGGAAAATATAATTTTATAGTGGTGGAATGGAGAAGGCAATGTCAACCCACTCCAGTACTCTTGCCTGGAAAATGCCATGGACGGAGAAGCCTGGTAGGCTGCAGTCCATGGGGTCGCTAAGAGTCAGACACAACTGAGCGACTTCACTTTCACTTTTCACTTTCATGCATAGAAGGAAATGGCAACCCACTCCAGTGTCTTGCCTGGAGAATCCCAGGGACGGGGGAGCCTGGTGGGCTGCCATCTATGGGGTCACACAGAGTCGGACACGACTGAAGCAACTTAGCAGCAGCAGCACAGTGGTGGAAATACACTGAAGAGTTGAAAAATATGCATGGTTCTTAACTCTGACAATACAAGTTGAAAAAATTGGGTGATAATGTTACGTACTGATGTTTCATTTGGTTTACTCTAATGATGTGAATGTACTGTGAATTTGTGATTTGTATATACCATCTTCATTATTTCAAATCTGAAATAAGATTAAGTGGGAATTTAAGAGTGAATGGTTTCAGAAGAAATAAATATCATTATTTATTGTCTTTGCCCTAAAGATGATAATCAATTGAAAAACTAATTGAATTTATGTGAGTACACAAAGATGATTAAAAATTAAATATGCAAAAATTGATATTGCCTGTGTACCAGCTATAAGAAATTAGTTTAAAATAAAAAGTATACTTTTTACGTACTAATAAAATAAATACACAGGAATAAACTTTTTGGCATATATGCATAATGTTTACAAAGCATTATGTAGAGAGGGAATTTGGAGAGGAAATGAGACATTTACATGTTACTAAAATGACTTAATTTAGTAAAGATGTCAATTCCCCTCAAAACAAATTTATAAATTTAAGGCAATTCAAACCAAAGTTTCTAAAAGAATTTTTTAAAGAATTTAAGAGTAATAATTTTAAAATTCATATGAGTATATACAAAAGAAGGAACATAAAGTCAGGAAATCCTGTCATTAACTACATGCTAAAGTTTATTATAGAACCACATACTAAATAGTTGAAGAACTTTTCAGAGGGTCAGATCAGCGAAGTAGAAAATAAAGCAAAGTAACAGACAAAAAGAATACATGAACTGAGCAGGTCAAATAAGTGAGGAAAGGATAATTACTCAACAAACAGTGCTGAGACAACTAGCAAACTATTTGGGGAAAAAAGGGTTAGAGCCTTACCTCATTACATACACCAAACTAAATTCCAGAAGGATTAAAGCATTAAAGGTAAAAAAGTTGAAACTATAAAAGAGCTAGAAGAGAATATAAGTAATTATGTAATTTTATTGTAAAGTTGGCCTTTCTAAACACTAAAGGCAAAAATTAGGAAAAAAAAAGATCATATTCTTTAAAAAAATGTATAAGTGTTTTTAAAATATACAGAACAGAAAGGAAACTAGAATGGCAAAAAATTGCATCAATACACAACATATTAAGCTTTAACAATTGTAACAGGTAAAGATCTCCAAATTAAAAGATCAAATGGAGACAGAGCTACAAAGGGAATGTTCTAATTAAATAACCAAGACATGTTATTTGTCTACCATTGTCAAAAGTTTAGTTAAAACAGGCAAGTAGGAATTCTCACTAACAGCTGTTGGGTAAAACATTTCTGAAGGACAATTTTGTAACCAGTATAGACTTTAAAATGGATACATCCCTTGACCCAATATTTTTAGAGCTAAGAATTTATCCTCAGAAAATTAATTAGCATTAAAATATATGCTAAGATTTAACCACAAGTATACTCATCACAGCAGTTTTTACAATAGTGGAAACTGGTAATAATTTAAATGGCCATGAATGGAGGAATGGGACAATAAGAAATAAAATATTCAATGAAATACTATCTATCTCCAATGTGTGGCACAAAACACTTGTAGATAAAAGAAAATGTTAAAGATATAACCTGCTTTTCAAAAAGGTAATGAAACACTAGATAAAATTCTTTTTAAAATATATGCTTATGCCTGCATGTCTACATGGGCCTACAAAAAAACTGAAATGATAACAGGGTCTTCTTTGAACAAAGATCATTTTTGCTCCTGTCTTTTTTTGGTATTACACTATGCAAATATCATTCAATTAGCTTATAGGACTCATGGGACTAATAAAAAATAACGACTTTCAAAGTGTATTGTAGAAAAAAGATAATATTTCCTTGAAAAAACTTTAATTAAAAAAAATATATAGTTAAGTGCCTTTGGTTGTCATTCATCCCCTGTAACCCATGAATTCCACTGTTTTTCACTTCCTTCATATATCCCTTTTACTCCACACAGCCCACGGCAATTATACATTCCATGAGCTATTAAACTGAGAACATTCTTTCTAGTAACTAATATCTTGAGTTTCTTACAACAGCTAACTCCAAAGAGCATTCAAATTAAGGAACTATATTACACCAGGACCTCAGAGCACCTCCCTCTTCACACCCCAAAAGTCAACACCTGTAGAAGTCAAAACTGACACCTGGCGTTTTTATATAAAGCTCTGTCACAGTACTGATCATTTATTTTTAGCATTTATCTACAGTATACATGCGTCTTAGAAAATGAATTAACAAAAAGAGAATGCCTTGGTTCAAAAAAGAAAAACTAGTTTGTGTTTCATTCAATTCTTTGTCCACCTCAAAAGAGAGAATTGGCAAATCAACTCTCTAACCTATGTGATTTCTACTACTTTAGAACTACAACTTACTTTAGCCCAGGAAATTTCTGTATCCAAATCACCAAGCAAAGTTTCTGAAGTGGATTTCTGTACCAGTTCTGTTTCAGTAACAGAAAGCCATTCAGAGAGAGAAGCAGCCTCTTTCTTCATTTTCCGAGCCAACTGGGATGCTCTTTCCAGATCCTGTTTTCCCTCTGTCACCTTAAAAAAAAAGCACAAGAGAGATGAACACGGGTGGAAACAAATATGAGCTAAAGATCCACACAGATTCATAGTTAACCTCCAAGACATACCTAACCTTTATCTCTGGCACCTAGAATCACTCCATTCTTGCATTTCTGCAGGAAGACAATATACTGTAGTGGTTAAGTGTCAGGCCACCCTGGATTTTCATCTTAGTTCTACCACTTAACTTCCTAAGTGACCCTGGTAGAGATCTGGCCCTCAGAAGGTTGTTATGAGTTTTTAGTGAGGAAAATATATACACAAAGGTCTTGCCCCAGTCCCTTCAACAGGGTTAAGGAATCAATTAATATCATCTTTCATCATTTTGAGCATAAGATGTCTTAAAACCCTCTCAATGAGGGATTCTGTTTAAAAAACAAACATACATCAACAAGAGGGAGAAATAGCAAGATTTTTTACAATCATATGTTTCACAATTAACTGCTTAATTTAAAATACATTAAATGGCTATGAAATACAAACTTTTATTACTATTTTGTTCTTACTGTTGTTGTTAGAAAGCAAATGAACTTAACTGACATTTACCTGCCTCTCACATTATAGTAATGAATCTACACATGTTATACAATAAAACCCTGTGATCAGCACCGTTTTTTCCACTTAACAGAACAGGACAGTGAAGCTTAAAAAGGTTAAGGCCATGAGCAGAGCGGCATGACCCCGAGACTGAGCCTGGTCTGACCACTGGCATTATACAATGGTACGTTCAGACTAAAGTGATTCACAACCTAATGCTGAGCTGACACTTTAAAGGATGTCAAACACAATAAATACACGAAAACATGTTCCTCCTTTTATGTGCACGTATGTGTAGATGACAATATTATCAGTAGTAGAGTGAAATGTCATGTATGGGATGAAATTTTTCAGATATAGAAATCAAATTTTCTTAGTAAGTAAAATGGGATTGCATTTCTTACTCATCCTATAAGTTTATTTTTACTCTTGCATGTCTCAAAGATTGATTATTATTCAATTCCTTCATAAAAGTGAAATTTTTTTCCTATGGAGTTTAATTAAAATTCATGACTCTAAATTAATAGCACCTCAAGGCAGACTTCAGGAGAAAAATATTTGAAATATGTTAAAAGATATTATGATACTTATCTGACTGACAAGCCCAGGCAACTACACAATCATCATAAAACTTAATGCTACCAAAGATTTTGGTATAAAAGGAAGAAAATAATTTAGAGTTCAACTTATAACAATTTACACTCTCTTCAGCTGATCTAATCAATATATTTTAAGATGGACTGAATATTAAATTAGGCAATATCAAGTTGTAAATCTTTTACCTAATCATTTATCCCTTCTCTCTCCTGGATATGCAAACATTCCTTCTCAATAGGATCATTCCCACCAAGGATGAAACACTCAAGCATCTGTCTGTCTATCTCTTTCTCTCTCTCACACACACACATATACACACACATACATACACATACAAATTTCCTCCTCTGGCCCCACCTTCCCTCCCTCTCTCCTACCTTTCTCATGCAAATTCTCAAAACCATTTGTCATCCCCCATATAGTGTTCAAGCCATGACATTCTGGCCTCTACCTCCATCATTCCACAGAAATCATCTTTGCTAAGCTCAGCGATGACCTCAATGGCAAAAGATCTACTGTATGCTTTTAAGTGGATGCCTTGTTTTTAATATTTCAGTAATATTCCAAACAAAAACCTACACTCCTTCTCCAAATACCCTCCTTCCTTCAGCTTCCCACACCTAGCATGTTCCTGGTATACTACCACTTCTTACCACTTTTTTATATGTAGTTTCTCATGCATATAAAATATATGGTTGCACAATGTGTGTTTTTAAGGTGCATACTGTAATCATTTTATATACATATATATTGTGAAATGAGTACCACAGTTAATTAACACATTCATCATTACATAGTTACCTCTTTCTGTGGTGAAAACGCTTAAGATCTACTTTATTAGCAGATGTCAAGTTTGCAATTATAGAAAACAACACGGAGGGCCCTCAAAAATTTTTAAAAAGAACTACCACTATATGATCCAGCAACCCTACTCCTGGAATACAACAAAGGAAATGAAATCATCATTTTAAAGAGATATCTGCATTCCCATACTCACTGCGGCATTATTCACAATAGCCACTGATAAATAAATGGATGAAGAAATATGGGTATACATATATAAACACACACACATACATATATACTTTAGTCTCTTTTACAAGCTCATCTTCTTCAAATGTCCTCCTAAGTGATGTAAGCCCTCAAAACTTACTTAATTCAGAAACTTTTCTTTTTTCACTCTTGATATATCCTCTCCCTAGGCGATCTCATCATCACTGAAAATTTTAATTATCACCTCTATGCGTATGACTCAAAAAATTTATATCTTCATCCCAGATATATTCTCCAGACTTGAATAACTATGTGAATATCTGACATATCAATTAACTCTCGCAAAGACACTTGAAATGTCAACATATCCAATACACGTTTATGATTTTCCACGCTTCTGCCTTTAAGTGTCCCATCCAATGATGGCACCACGATCTTCCACATAATCAAGCCAGAAACCCAGGAGTCTCCTTCATCTCTCTCCTGCATCTCCACATCAAATCCTCCACCAAGTCCTGTTTACTTTACATCCTAAGTATTTATTTTAAAAATCTGTTCATACTATCTCCAATCTTCCACCCTAGTTCAAAGCACCATCATTTCTCACTAAGAGCATGACAATGACTTCCTAACTGGTCTTCTTACATCCATGCTTGCCTGTCTGCAATGTACCCTCGAAACTGCAGTGAGTGGCCTTTTAGAAAAACAAATATCTGAGCATGTTCTCTCCCTGCTAAAGCCCTGTAATAATTGCTCATTACTTCAGAGACAGAGATTAAAATATTTACCACAAACTCGAAGACACTGGTAGGATCTGGTATCATCACATCTCTCCAGCACATTTGTTCTCACACTTGTTCTCTCTGCTTTAGCCACACAAATGTACCATGCTGCCTATTGCCACAGACTTTTACACATGATGTTCCGTCAGCCTCAAAAATTCTTCCACTGATTTTTGCCCTGGCTACTACGACTTATCCTTCAGATCTCAGCTTATACACCACTTTCTCAGGGAAGCTTTCCTAACCCAGACTGGATCAAATCCCTCTTTACACATACTCCTACAGTGCTACATATATTCCTTCATAACACTTTCGGCTGATAATTTGACATTACTTTGTATGACTGCTTGATTAAAGCTTTCTTCTTTTATTTCTCACAGTTCCACTTGGCAGAGATAACATGTTTTTGCTCATCACTGTATCTCTAACTGCCTGTGTAACTCCTCATATACAGTAAAGTCTAGTGTTGAGTGAGAAAATGACTTAACTCTAAAGCCATAATCACAGAAATTTGGTGTAAAAACCAGCCACACTGTTACCATTTATAAAATGCCCTGTCAATTAATAAATACAGTGAAAGTGAAAGTCGCTCAGTCTTGTCCAACCCTTTGTGACCCCTTAGACTATACAGTCCATAGAATTCTCCAGAATACTGAGGTGGGTAGCTGTTCCCTTCTACAGGGGATCTTCCCAACCCAGAAATTGAACCCAGGTCTCTCGTATTGCAGGCAGATTCTTTACCATCTGAGCTACAAGGGAAGCCCAAATAATACAGTACTATTTCACAAGTAACTTCAGCTGTATAATATAAAAAGAAGCTCTTACCATATGTGTTCCAGATGTGCAGTGTATCAAAAATGGTATACCAGTATATCACATCAGTAATCTAATATTGCAGAAGTGAAATCCAAATTGCCCAGGAAATGTATGACTGTTAGTAATCTCAAAGTAATCACAAAATTGCAGCTTGTATTCTCTGGGCTTGTGTAGAAACTTGGTTAATATTTAATAACCACAGAAGGGTTTAATATATTATCTAACACAGCTTTTCAATATTAATGAGAATGTTTCACTTCATTTGTTTCTGTGTTTTATCTTGTTTTTGCTTGTCTGGTTTCAGGGCAGAGATTCTCAATAAGAGAAGACGTTAAGCTTAATGGATCCAGTCAGTCATTCACAATAAAGGGCCTAACAACTTCCCCACAAATTCACTAAGCTGTCCAAATTATAGATGTTTCTGGATAGGATTTTAAATCCTGCTGGATTAATGTGAAGTTCCTGATACTATTTATTAGAGTCCTAATGTTTTTAACACTTCTCAAAGGATTGTTCAATCTAGAAATCCAAGGACCAATAACCTGTGTTTACACAGAGACTATTACTTTTGGAGTTTCCTCACAATAACTTATGAAATGTCATAGCCTTTGAAAATATAGAAATTAGTCTGGATTAAATATTAAAAATACATTTCTATGTAACTATTCACCACTTTAATAGTAACATACTCTGTGAAAAGGCAAAAAGATATGATACTGAAAGATGAACGCCACAGGTCAGTAGGTGTCTATATGGTCTATAAGGTGTCTATGAGGTCAATATGCTACTGGAGGAGAGTGGAGAAAAGAGGCTGAGCCAAAGCGAAAACAACGTTCAGTTGTGGATGTGACTGGTGGTGAAAGGAAAGTCCAATACTGTAAAGAAAAATATTGCATAGGAATCTGGAATGTTAGGTCCATGAATCAAGGTAAATTGGAAGTGGTCAACCAAAAGACGGCAAGAGTGAAAATTGACATTTCAGGAATCAGTGAACTAAAATGGACAGGAATGGGAGAATTTAATTCATATGACCATTATAACTACTACAAAGCTATGGTTTTTCCAGCCATCATGTATGGATGTGAAAGTTGGACTATAAAGAAAGCTGACCACCAAAGAATTGATGCTTTTGAACTGTGGTGGTGGAGAGGACTCTTGAGAGTGCCTTGGACTGCACGGAGATCCAACCAGTCCATCCTAAAGGAAATCAACACTGAATATTCATTGGAAGGACTGATGCTGAAGTTGAAACTCCAATATTTTGGCTACCTGATGCAAAGAACTGACTCGTTGGAAAAGACCCTGATGCTCGGAAAGACTGAAGGCGAGAGGAGAAGGGGACGACAAAGGATGAGATGGTTGGATGGCATCACTGACTCAATGGACATGTGTTTGAGTGAGCTCTGGGAGTTGGTAATGGATAGGGAAGCCAGGCATGCTGCAGTCCATGGGGTCGCAAAGAGTCGGACACAACTAAGCAACTGAACTGAACTGAAATGTGGACAAGAATCCCTTAGAAGAAATGGAGTGACCCTCATAGTCAACACACACTTTTAAAGATATATAATAAAAATTATTGGAATAAATGGAAACATGAATGATTGATGCCATAAAATTCAAATAAGCATTCTTCTCCCAGAAGTAAAATTTTAGAATACATAAATGAGAGAGACAGAGGGGCAGTACACCTGCCCTGCTCACCTGGGCACCCAGGTCATTGTAGAGAACCTTCAGAGAAGTCAGCTGCTCATCCATCCCCTTAGGGTTGTCGGTTTGCTGCTTCTGGACAATGTGCCTTCCTGTTTTGATTACTGTCTCCACTTCAAGCTTGACTTCACTCAAAATTTTATAGAGTTTCTTTAAAATAAAGCCAGACAAATAATACATATTAGTGAAAATGTGGTAACTGGAAACATTTCAGAACATGGATGACAAAGATCGACAGCTAAGAACTAACCATGGAGATCAAAGGGCTTTATCTCTCTCAGATATGGTTCAAAGAATGAGTAAGATGAAATCAAGGTTGTAATAATTTTTTAAATTCAGATAAGAAAATACACTCATAGGGATTATACTTGTCTTATTTAAAAAAGACTCAAACCTGTATCTTAAAGGCTTAGGGACGTACTTGATAATATGAACATTTTTCCTACAAAAAATGGGAAACATGAGGACAAAAAGTTGAACGTCTAACATTTTTTAAAATTACATTTTTCAAAATCCTAAATGCCATTACTAGAAAAAAGCTAATGCTGGCTATTTCCGGCTGTGGGAATTTCAAAGTATTAAGATACAATTTTTTTCTTACAGTTCTCTGAAATACAAAGTCTACCACAATGAGCACATGTTAGTTATATAATGAAAAAACATATAAAAGTTCCATACATCAATATGTAAGAAGTTGAAGTTATATAGGTCAAATTCAGAGATGCCCTCATCCTCATTGCTTTGAAACTGAAAAGCTTTATCCTGGGCAGGTTCTCTTATCTCCATTCATCATAGTGTTGACCTGAAACACCCACGTGGCATGGCCCCATAGTAACAGACCACTGGACTAAATGACCCAAGATCAAGGACAGTGCTTGCTTTGGTGATCTCTGCATCTCAGTAAATATACCTGTACATTCATACATGCATATGCACACGTATTGTGTATAAAAATACATCCTATTTGTCATCCTTCCATTCATTCCAGTTTTTAAGTAATCAAACAATCTTCAGTATGCAAAGACATGTAGAGATTGCAGTTTTGAAAAGCACAAAGAGCTCTTCCCAGACTTTTCTTAACATGTGTCATCTTCCGTTTTCTCATGATTCTTCTCAGGCAAAATATCAATTCTAAGGCTGAATACTCAGGCTGCTGCTGCTGCTGCTAAGTCGCGTCAGTCGTGTCCGACTCTGTGCGACCCCATAGGCGGCAGCCCACCAGGCTCCCCCGTCCCTGGGATTCTCCAGGCAAAAACACTGGAATGGGTTGCCATTTCCTTCTCCAATGCATGAAAGTGAAAAGTGAAAGTGAAGTTGTTCAGTCGTGTCCGACTCTTCACGACCCCATGGACTGCAGCCTACCAGGCTCCTCCGCCCATGGGATTTTCCAGGCAAGAGTATTGAAGTGGGGTGCCATTGCCTTCTCCAAATACTCAGGCACATGATCTTTAAATTTCTGTGCAACTGAATTTTAAAGTTCAAACTAAAAAGTAATAAAGTCTTTTAAATAATTTTTTCTTTTACATCTTAAGTTTAGATTTGATTTAAAATTTTATTTTCCTAGAGAATGATTTTTATGCTACCATATGACTGACATCCATTCTAAGTATAATTTCTTCTTTCACACTTTAGGCTTAAACTTTATAAATTAATATTTAAAATTTTACTTTCTTTGAGAATGAATTTGCTGTACATTGCAATATTCCTGACATTCATTCTAAGTATGGTTCTTCTGGTAGTGGTTTAGTTACTAAGTTGTGTCCGACTCTTGTGACCTCATGGACTGTAGCCTGCCAGATTCCTCTGTCCATGGGATTCTCCAGGCAGGAATACTGGAGTGGGTTGCCATTTCCTGGTTCTTCTACCTAACTCAAATTTATCCTTTAAAATTTAGCTGTTTAGTCACATTCTGTCAAAGCCTTCCTTAACTTCATATTGTGATTAAGATTTGCTTTCCTCTTGTTTTTAAATCATGTTATATACATGTCTATTCTAGTTTCCTTATCTCATTACACTGTACTTCAGTTCAGTTCAGTTCAGTCGCTCAGTCGTGTCCGACTCTTGGTGACCCCATGAATCGCAGCACGCCAGGCCTCCCTGTCCACCACCAACTCCCGGAGTTTACTCAAACTCATGTCCATCGAGTCGGTGATGCCATCCAGCCATCTCATCCTCTGTTGTCCCCTTCTCCTCCTGCCCCCAATCCCTCCCAGCATCAGAGTCTTTTCCAATGAGTCAGCTCTTCGCATGAAGTAGCCAAAGTATGGAGTTTCAGCTTTAGCATCAGTCCTTCCAAAGAACACCTAGTACTGATCTCCTTTAGAATGGACTGGTTGGATCTCCTTACACTGGAGTAATTGATTTTAATCTCTGCTGTCTCTCTCTCCTATCTCTTCTAATTTCCTAGGAGGAAAGGACCACACTTCTAATTTTCTAACCTGTTTTTCATCATTTATCCCTATTCTTGGCACATTTTAGACTAATAACAACTGAACAAACATGTACATAAGCACTAGATGAAGCTATATTAGCAACAGGAAAACCCGTTGGACACATTAATTACCCAGTGGCCTTACCATACACTTGTCCAAGTGGGTCTGTATGACATCAGGGTCCACATCCTTCACATCCAGAATATGCAGCTCTGCTTTCACACCATCAAGCACACGCTTGCAGTCAAGCATGCGCTGTTCAAAGTTAGCAGGCTTCTGGAAAAGCTGGAACTTTGTGGACACCTCTCGAAGTTTCCTCTGTTGGCAGAAATGAAAATAATAATTCATGTTAGAATGATAAACTCTCTCAGCAGAGAATATTAGCATAACACATATTTCGAGAAGGGGTAGAATAAAGGAACAATAAAAATACTCCTTAACGGAAATCTGTGAGGTTGCCCGATCATCTTAAGGAACTGTACAGCCCAGGTGTCATGAATTCCTTGACACTCAGGGTCTCAATCTGAAATATAATGAAAGGCTAAGCTAGCCTCACTGTAATGAAAACCACATTAATTTTCTCACCTGTCTGAACAACACAGTTCAGAAACCTAGAATTCCTAATGCCCTTCAACACAAGCTCAAAGTGGAAGTCAGTCTGCTTCTTCCATCACAGGGCTGTCAGACTGTGCCCCATGCACTCAGCCTGCCCAATGTACCAGTCACACCAGTCCCGATGGAGTGCGTGCACGTAGTCATGTTCAACTCTCTACAACCCCATGGACTGTAGCCCGCCAGACTCCTCTGTCCATGAAATTTTCCAGGCAAGAATACTGGAGTGGATTGCCATTTCCTTCTCCAGGGTAGCTTCCCAACCCAGGGATCACACTCATGTCTCCTGCATTGGCAGGCAGATTCTTTACCACTGAGCCTTCGGGGAAGCCTGTACTGATGGAGGTTCTGTGTCAATGGAAAGACCTATACAAAGTGAACTTCTAAATCGACATTGCTCTGTCTTCTCAACTCAACTAGAAAACTCAGATCCAATAGTTTCCACCCAAACAACAATTTGTTTCTCCTGCCCACCTTAGGACACAGTATGCCTTCAACGCATCACTCTCTGCCCCTTCTTCACATCACAGAGAAGACCAAAGGCATCCAAGTCATCAGCTCTTTCTCATTTTCTTTTTATGCCCAACACACTGAGAAGTAAAAGGAAGCTGCTCTCCCTCCTCACCTGCAGCACATCCATCTGACTTCCTCCCCTGGCAGTCCGGCCCTCTGGGGAGGTCTGGAGTGGAGACCTTGTACTTCTTCTCAACTCCTCTAGAGTCAGCTCATGGGCTGAGATCTCTGCTTGGATTTTCTAGAGAGATTAGAAAAGGGAGAGAATGTCGTTTTTAAGTTTCATAGAGTCATACAACAGGTAAAAACACACTCTGACATAAACTTTAATCAGCATGCAGAATAATAATAATGTGTGTGTGTGCCCAGTCGCTCAGTGGTGTCCGATTCTTTGCAACCCTATGGACTTTAACCCGCCAGGTTCTGCTGCCCATGCGATTTTCCAGACAAGAATACTGGAGTGGGCTGCCATTTCCTCCTCCAAGATAATAACAATACGGCCACCCATATTGCAGGACTCTGTGCATGGTGCATGAAGATCTTTGCACTGGTCATTTCGAATGCTCACCACTTATTTACAAAAACAGAATTTTCCCAATTTCATAGCTAAGAAAATTAGAATTTTCAAATGGTGGCCATTCACTAGGACCTCACATAAAAACTATGAGAACCCCCAAACCCACATGCTGCCCTGTAAGTAAGGTCAGCCTCTCTCATTGACTCTGGGTTGAATGGCAGGCAGGGGTGGTTCCCATGCAGATGAGGAGATGATTACAGATGCTCCCTTTATGATTGGAACACCCTCACATCCATGGCAGTACCTGAGCTTCCTGCGGAACTTGGAAGGCATCTACTCTGTCAGTCAAGTACGTTGTGAGCTGCTTGTCCAGCTCCCCTAAGCTCTCCTGCAAGACCTGAAGCATGTGGTCAGTTTCCCGCAGGACCTGGAGCTGCTTTTCCAAAGAAATCTGCTTGCTCTCTGCCTACAGGAGGGGAAATGTAATCATTAGCCTCTCAGCACAAACAGAAATGGCTGAATAGAAGAAAACTCTTATGTTCTAACCACCAAGAAAAAGAGCAAACTATGAAAGCACTACTTCAAGACTTTGGCCTGCACTTTAAATAACAATTAGCAATAACAGTGAAATTGCCCTTCTAATACCTTATGCATCTTGCAGTAAATTACTTCTTTCTATATATGTAACATGGAAAAATAGGAAAATGCTCTTGCAGGCACTATGTTAAGTGAAATAAGTCAGAGGGTAAAGGACAAATACTGTATGACCTCACTTATATGGGAATCTAAAAAATAACAAAAACAAGAAAGAAAAAACAACAAAAAGGAACACCAAGCTAACAGAAACAGAGAACTGGTGGTTACTAGAGGCTGGGGGCAAGGAGTAGGCAAAAAGGGTGAAGAGGATCAAAAGTTACAAGCTTCTAGTTATAAATATATCAATCATGCTGAAGTGATGTAAGGCATGATGGTTATAGTTAACAATACTGTATTAACACATGTAAGAATTAAAGATTTTAAAATTAAAAAAATAAAAAAATAATAAAAAAAATACTGTATTGAGAGATTAGATCTCAGAAGTCCTCATATTGCAACTATGTATCATATCAGAAGTTAACTAGTCTTATAGTGGTAATTACTTTCTAATGTATACAAAATCAGATTATTATGTTGTACATCTGAAACTGATAAATGTCATATATCACTTATACCTCAATATAAAAAGGGGAAAATGTAAAGATTTTTTATGTAACATACTAAAATAAAGGGAAAAAATAAAACGTCATTTATTACACATTTAGGGCATTCTTAGGACTCAATAAAAAGCCTATAAACAAAAATAGAAAATATAACAGAATGTCTATAAATACAGTGAATACATAAATCTATGTTTCCAAAGTTTAAAAAAGTTCTACAGATGTGCCTAGTATTGAACCACTATTTGTTGCACTTTGGGGTTAAGTTTGAAGCTATTCATGATCTAATCATCAACAGTTATTTTTTTAATACATGCCTAAAAACTTCTAATACCCACTTATCCCTTCTATAAAAACAGTCTCCTTTCTTTGCTTACTGATATGAACATGCACGTTTGATACTTTCTGAGTATATATCTAAGAGACAATGAATGACTCTAATGTTTACTGAGATAATGAGTTATTATTTTTATATACAACTATAATATAATCCTTAAAGAAAATTAAATAGTTCACAAGTAGCAACAATCTCACAATTAAAAACTTCTTAATCATCCAGTTCTGCCTGCCTTATAAAGTCTTCTCCTCCCCACCTAGTATTTCAGCATCCTCAGCACCCCCACTGGTTACCAACTTTTCCCCTTGGTATAAGTTTTTGAGGTCAGCTCCATATCATAAACATTTAACCAACACTCAAGCATGGCTCCGTTCTTACCAGGTGACTGAGATCTTCATATCGACTGTTGAAAGCCTCCAGTTTCTCACTAATTATGTCATCAAGGATTCCTCCATCAATCAGAGTCTGGCCAAGTTCCCGAATCTGGGTGCGATTGTCTGCTGGATGTCGCAAAACAGATTCTAAAGACTGGACAGAGACAAAGGAAAAAAAAATAATGCATTTACCAAGGCAAAACATATCAACGATCATAAAACTGTTCACTTGTTTAAGACAAGCACTATATGATATCACATATATGCAGAATCTTAAAAAAAAGTCAAATTCATGGAAACAGGCACTTGCTGGGGGTAGGGAATAGAGGAGAAGGGGAGAAGTTGGCCAAAGGGTAAACATTTCCAACAATAAAATGAATAAATTCTGGGTGTGAAATATATAGCATGGTGATTATAGTTAACAATACTATATAATATATTTGAAAGTTGCTGAGAGAGTAGATCTTAAAGGTTTTCACTACAAAAAAGAAATGGTAATTATGTAAAGCAATAGAGATTTAACTAACCCTGTGGTGGTAATCATTTTTCAGTATATGAGTGTATCAAATCAATCCACTGTACATCTTAAACTTACACAATATTATATGCCAATATTATCTCAATAAAATTGGAAGAAAAAACAAAATTGCTCATTTTTTTAAACAAATAATTCTGCCTTCTAGAAATCTATCAAAGGAACAAGATCATAAATAATTAGATAAAATAAATAAAACTGAGAATTCCACATGAATGATGATATGATAAATCCACAAAAGTAATTTCAATAATTATTAATTACATAGAGAAATGTTCATGGTATGATTCAAAATTTAAAAAAAACAATTATTATTCAAATAGCATTATTTCAAACATTTATTTATTACATTATTAAAAATATGTTCTTCTTTTTCTACAACATATATAAAATGCAAGGCACTGTTTTATACACACACACACATATATATACGTGTGTGTGTGTTAGTCACTCAGTTGTGTCCAACTCTTTGCAACCCCATGGACTGCGTCGTAGCCCAACGGGCTCTTCTGTCCATGGAATTCTCCAGGCAAGGATACTGAAGTGGGTTGCCATTTTCTCCTCCAATACACACACACACACACACTCACAAATCTAATCCTCAGGCTAAATACTATTTTCATATTACAGATGGGAAAACTGAAGCTCAGAGATATTAAGTAATTTGCCAACATACACACAGTAAAAAGAAGAGCTAAGGATTCCAACTTGGCTCCTAAGCTCCAAAGCCTTTGATCCTGTCACTAAAAGCACTACTTTTTAGCATGTTGATGTAAAAATAATAAGGAAAAGAATTCTAAAGAAGTACACTAAAATGCTTTACAGTGTTATCTTAGACTTGACTTTATACTCTTCTCCATGTTCCATATTTTTAGAATGTATATTTCAACTCTCATGTTAGGAAAGTATGTGTTTTTAAAATAAGCTTTGATTTTTTTTTAATACATTCAGCCTCTGACTCTATTTTATCTGAGAAATGACATCTCTCCAGCAGAGCATGTGGTTCCTAGAAGTTAGATACCAAATCTGACCTATTTCTGACCTTTAATCCAGTCATCTACTTAATCACTTCATCACTTTCCATTCTTACAGTTTTAAAAGCATAGCTACAATCTTCCTCTTTTAAGAAACTCTATTCTCTCCACACTTTATTCCACCTAAGAAACAGTTACTAAGTTATCATGTGCCACAGGCTGTGTTGGTAACTGGGAAACAACAGAAAATTCCGGCACATGTCTTGGCCTCAAGGAGCTCACGTTCAGGCATGGGGATAGGATCCCAGGCCTCTAACACTGCCGTTTTCAATTTGTCCTCCAAGTTTTCACATCTGAGGAAAACAGAGTAGGAGTCACTGTAAATACAGGCGCCCCTTGCCACATCTAAGGAGCAAAAATAACTTTATGAAGAAACAAGAGACCAACTGTCCTAATGACAGGAGGCAGGGTTTTATCCAGGGACTGGTAAAAACAATCTGGAGAATTACTAGAATGCTTTATGGTGTCTAAAATGTACTAATCAGAAAACAACCATCTCATGAGGCTGAGTTAGTGGGTCACCAATAATCTAAATATATGATGGTATGAATATTTCAGGCAATGCAAGAAAACACAAGTTACACCGAAAGCCACGGAGGAAGCAAAAGCGTTTGCTGGCATCCTCATTTGAGTTCTCTTTCAGCCTCACTGAAACAAAAAGCTCCACTCAGAACGCAGGCTCCCACCTCCAGGGCTTCGCCGACAGCTTCTGTCTTCTCAGGCAGGGCTTCTGTGCTCTTCATGCGCTCTTCCAAAGTGTTTAGCCAGGTGGTCTCAAGATCCAAATAGTGAAGCAGTTCAATCCAACAAGACCATACCTCCTAAAATAGGTGGGGAAAGTCAGACAAGACACGAAGCCATTTAGAGACACAGTGCATGTCTACGACTGCACATTCTCTCCAATCAACAATAACTTCATTTAGACATGAGTATAAATGGGCATTGAGAAACTGATGAAGCTGGAATTTCAAATAAGTGGAATAAAATCAAATTCTTCAATTAATTGTATTAGACCAGTTGGAGGGAAAGTAAGTCAGTCCCTCAGTCGTGTCCGACTCTGTGACTGCATCAACTAGCGTGCCAGGCTCTTCTGTCCATGGAATTCTCCAGGCAAGAACAGTGGAGAGGATAGCCTTTTCCTTCTCCAGGGCTCCTTCCAGACCCAGGGATCGAACCCGAATCTCCTGCATTGCTGGCAGATTCTTTACCATCTGAGCCCCAAGGGGGAGCCCAAATAGAGGAAGGTGGGAGGCAAAGAGCAATAAGCTGCCTCACCTTTTTACCCTGAGATAAATTTCAAGGGTCTGTTTAAATGCCAAAAATAAAATTATGTAATTAGTAGAAGATGCCAGGAGGGAAACACTGTTATGATTTTTTTAATAGAAAGTGAGAAAAAAAACCCTCAGACTTGTAACTCTTTTTAACAACTATATAGGAAATTGGATTTCCCTGGGGACGACCCTACTCCTATATAGACTTTTTCCAACTTTTTTCTAAATTCATATGAATGTGTCTGTATATGAAGAGAACCATATTTATCCAAATTGGAGTTTCGCTATGCTTACTGTATTAGCTGCTTCCCACGTGGCTCAGTGGTGGTAAAGAATCCACCCGCCAATGCATGGGACGCAAGAGATATGGGTTTAATCCCTGGGTCAGGAAGATCCCCTAGAGAAGGAAATGGCAACCCACTACAGTATTCTTGCCTGTGAAATCCCATGGATAGGGAGCCAGGTGAGCTATAGTCCATGGGGTCACAAGAGTTGGACACAACTTACTTTACTAAACAATAACAGAAATTCTATTAGTTGGGATCAACTTACTCCCTATTCCTATGGGGAGCTGGGTGTTAGAGCGTGAATTTATCCTTCAGTTCCTAAGAGTAATATTATGGGAGGAACATGCCCCTTGGAAGAGTCTATCTGACTGACACATTTAGGAGACAGAGCTCAACATGGAATCTCCTGCATTGGTCCTCTTTCAGACCCACTGAGAGAGGACACATTTTAGCATGGACTCCATATGAGATATACCTACCATGTCAGGGGTCAGCCAATTTTCCTATAAAAGGCCAGATAGTAAATATTTTAGGTTTTACAGACCACATTTGGTCTCTGTCACAGATTCTTCTTTGTTTATTCTTTCTGTGTGTGTTCTTTTGTTTTTAACAACACTTTTAAAATATACAATTTTTAGCTCCTGGGCCATACAAAAAGAGCCACAAAGCAGATTTGACCTTTAGGCTATAATCTGCCAACTCCTGTCTAAGACTGGAAGGGAAAAGAGGTTTCTTGTCCCCCAAAATTCTATAGGCAGGAAGCAGGCTGAGAGATCTACTCAGCTGAGGGACTTCTCTGGTGGTTCAAGGGCTAAGACTCTGCGCTCCCAATGCAAGTGTCCTGGGTTCGATCCCTGGTCAGGCAACTAAATCCCGCATGCAGCAATTAAGTGTTCTCATGCCACAGCTAAAGACCCCATGTGCTATAACTAAGACGTGCCACAGCCAAATAAATAAATATTTAAAAAGAAAGAAAGAAATCTGCTGTAGAAAAGTAATAAAACTGGTGGAGAGAGACCTGGAGAAGGAGAGGCCATCGGGAAAGTTCCAGCTGAGCTCCCACTTGAACGCAGCAGCGACCTGAGTGGAATACCCATAAACTACACGGAGCAGAAGAGCCACCCAGCTCAGCCAAATCATCCCACAAAACCATAAAAATTAATAAATGGGTGCTTTTGCAAGCTATGACATTTGGGAGAGCTTTGTTATGCAGCTATGAGTAACTGAAACATGAGAGCATACACTAAGAATATAAAAACACGTTTGGGAAGATTAAACACCATCTTCTGGATAGCAGGCACTTCAAGAGAGGGATCAAGAGATGGGATGGATGGGAAAGAAGGGAACAGGTTCTGTAATGCCAATGTATTCTATTTTAAAAACAAGATCTGGAAAAATATGGGGAAATGTTACCATTAGCTATATCTGAGGGATATATTTATGGGTGTTAGTAATATCATCTGTACTCTTCAAGAAGTTTGTAATACTTCCTAATTTAAAACACTTTAAAGGAATATAGAAATAATCAAGGTAATAAAGTTGTACTCTTCAGAAGAAAGGCATCCTTACTCTAACTTAGAAATCTGGGCTGTTTCTACCCAAGGTCCATAATGCTGAGTGCTTGCATTCAAATCTCTTCTTGCCACTTTCCATTCAAAGATACCAAGGTGTCATCTCTTCTCTTTTATCTATATCGTTTCCTTACACTTTCCCTTTATTCTCTTAAACTAATTCTCTCAAATTAATTCCAAAATAATTCTAAAAGTATTTCTCAAAGAAATACTAAAACCTTGAAATATTTTCATTCTTCATTCTCAAACTGTCACCTCTGGGTGATAAAGACACCACGAAGAAATGACACAGAATTTATGGTGGTCTTTCATTAGCTTGGGATATCCTGGGACTCTATTATTTACACATATGGTGAGTAGCTATTTTGGCTATAAATAAACAGGAAAACAAAGAAATAAAAGCAAAATCATGGATGGTTAGGACAGAAAAGACAAGACTGTAGTAGAATTCAATTCCAGGATCATCCAGCGGGACTTCAGATTAGCCATACATAATGTTACATACATGTTCACAGAATTTTAAATTCTCAGATGAGTAACCTCAGGTGTTAGACAATATCTTAATATTAAAGAATGAGGTAGCGTTTGACTTGCAGCTTCCTAACTGTGACTTGATTAGCAGCAGTGCCTGTGTAATCCAAATAACACACAGTTTATCTTAGCACAAGTCTTCCCTGGTAGCTCAGACAGTAAAGAATCCGCCTGCAATGCAGGAGACCTGGGTTCAGTCCCTGTGTTCAGAAGATCCTCTGGAGGAGGGCATGGCAACCCACTCCAGTATTCTTGCCTGGAGAATTCCACGGACAGAGGAGACTGGTGGGCTACAGTCCATGGGGTCGCAAAGAGCCGTACCCAACTGAGCAACAAAGCACACAACACAGATCTCAGCACAAAAGAGATTCAGAAAGAGTGACTAGTGAGTGAATTTACTTCATAGATTACAATTGTCAGTGACATTTTAGGATTTATCACAATATAGTCATCTGTTTTAGGTTGAACTGAATTTAAATTAAAATTGCTATAAATTGAAGAGCTTGTTAAGTCTTTTATGAGATGTAAGTCTTTTATGAGATGTAACAAAAGTCACACATATGAAAACAAATAAGCAAACACTTAATATTAAAAAAAAACTGCACAGACTCATCTACATCTTAAACCCAGTGGCCAGGGTGCAGGAAATGGTCCAGCAAAATACCAGCACATTCAAGTTAGTGTTTCCTTCATTCTAAGTAAAACCTATAATTTTAGTGTTCAGTTACTCAGTCACATCCGACTCTTTGAGACTCCATGGACTGTAGCCTGCTAGGCTCCTCTGTCCATGGAATTTTCCAGGCAAGTAAACTGGAGTGGGTTGCTTTTTCCTACTCCAGGGGATCTTCCCGATCCAGGGATTGAACCAGCAGCTCCTAAACTGGCAGGCAGATTCTTTACCACTGTACTGTCTGGAAAGCCAAGGTCATCACCACCTATCTATAATTTCTTTTAATAAAATATAAGTGGGAAGGTATAACATTAAGTATTACACTATCATTCTGGAATTTTAAAATGACACATGTACACATTTTTAACAATTATACATATTAAGCAGATACAAACTGTAATTTCCAAAAAATATTTTAAAAATTAAACTCTGAAATTTGGAGCTTATAAAAATAACCTTAAATGCAGGATGTCAAGAAGTTTAAATAACTATTATGATGGTCAGCCACATATAAGCCACATTTCTTTCAAGTTTAAAGTACTTCTCCTAAGAACTAGGCTAATGGTTGATTCTTCATTTATAAATTTAGACACCACTGTAAAACAGAAACCTCAGTTCATCTCTGTGTACTACCAGGCTAAAAAAGAGGAAGTACTCATTGTACATTGTTTTAGAATTTCAGAACAGGAACAGACCCTACAGATCATCGGTATTATGAAAACCTTGTTTTCACATTTAGTCAATGTCTAAAGCTAAGAAGAAACTTTTCCAAGAACCTTCCACCAACTGCAGTCAGATCCTTATATCCAACTTTCTTTTCTCTCTATTTCATTTTTATCAACCTAATACCTAAATTATCATCTAATAATATATTGTAACTATTATCACCAATCATTATTTCAATCATTAAAGAACTACTTTTATGATACAGTATTTGAAAAGAAAAATGGAGGTTGTTTTTTTTTTCCCCATGATATGGAAATAGCCAATACAGTACAGAGTTTGAATCTCAGAAAGGCATCTGAAAAAAGATCCCGTACCTCCAGGGTGTGGCACTTTCCTCGAATTCTATTACAAAGAAGTTGGTAATTCTCCAGCACAACGTTCAGCTCAGACGTCAGCTCCTGGCCACCAGAGGGCACTTTTGCAGCTAATAACTTGATGCTGTCCTTGAGAATCTTCACTCGCACCTCCTTCTGCAGCACGTCCTCTTTCGCCCTCTGTTCCAACACAGAATGAACTTAAAAATCAGCTCCCTGTCTCAGTAATCAATTTCTTCTTCAAAAAATAACCAAACCAAAACTAAAACGTCCAGATGATTCTAACTGCCTGTTGGAACAGAGAGTACTTTGTGAAATAAGAGTGCTAACTACAACAGTAGAAATTAACACAACATTGTAAAGCAATTATGTGAAGTGAAGCGAAAGCCGCTCAGTCGTGTCTGACTCTTTGCTACCCCATGGATTATACAGTCCATGGAATTCTCCAGGCCAGAATACTGGAGTGGGTAGCCTTTCCCTTGCATTGGTAAAATATAATCCTTTAAAAAACTATTTGCACAGAGACATTTTGCTTTTGTTATACTTATAGGCAAGCTGCAACTCATTTTTTTTTTTTAAGTAGCTTTCAAGACACTCTGTCCTTTGGCTTCAACACTGAAGGACAGTAAAAACAGTGTTAGAAATGTGGGAATGATATCCAGCTCTTTCGTATATATAAAAAAGAGACTGGGCAAGGCTATTGACACAGGAATGTAAGTTTACAAGAAATACATCCTGTGGACCCAACTGACACTGAATTCCTTGACAATACTCCTATGACTACTCTTGCCTGCCCCAGTAAAATGTTTGGTATTCATGTGTGCCCTATGTATTAGCTGGAAGAATATGGCTGATGAAATAAAGATAGCTCCCAACTGAAATAGGTAAGTCTCCCTTGTTCCATATGAAAAATAATGCTTCCTGAAAATATCTGGAAATAAACAGTGGTGATGGTTGCACAACATTGTGAATATAAAACTGAGGCCAGTAAATGGGTCATTCTCTGCAGCTCCTCAAGATTCTAACACAGAAGACTCTGTCAGGAGCCCTCACGGACACAACTCATGGCTGAAGTTCAACACATGGAGTCTCAGCTTCCTGCTGCTGCTAAGACACTTTAGTCGTGTCCGACTCTGTCCGACCCCATAGATAGCAGCCCACCAGGCTCCCCCATCCCTGGGATTCTCCAGGCAAGAACACTGGAGTGGGTTGCCATTTCCTTCTCCAGTGCATGAAAGTGAAAAGAGAAAGTGAAGTCGCTCAGTCATCTCCGACTCTTCACGACTCCATGGACTGCAGCCCACCAGGCTCCTCCATCCATGGGATTCTCCAGGCAAGAGGACTGGAGTGGGGTGCCATCGCCTTCTCCGCTCAGCTTCCTATCCTTACCCAAATCATTAATGATAGCTGCCTTTCTATTGTTTTAAATGGAAATTTTCCTGTGAGAGATTTTATGTACATACTACCCTCTAAGGCTAGGTAGATGAGTGACTGACTGGTTTTTAGCAGAGGAGATGAGATATAAAGCCCCGTGACCCTCACTGTCCCAGGCTCACCTTCATTTCTTCCACCGCACTCTCGAGTTCTTCTGGTGACTTATATTCAAAGTCCCTCTCCAGGTAGTCCTCTTCTGCCTGCGTCATCCATTCCTGCATCTCTGCCAGGTCTTTTTTCAGGTTCACCACTTTTTCCTGACTTTCAGACAACCTATTTTTTTTAATAGCAATCTACAAAGGAAAAGTCATTCACTCGAATAAACAAATATTAATACATTAAATGTCAACTTGTAGTTTTTAATGTCTAAAAGACAGAGCAATAACTTTCCACCAAGAATCTCAAGATTTCAAAGTCAGATGAAGCTCTTAATACATTTGGTCCTGATGCTGTGGAATATAAGCAATAACGAAAACAACAACTATCACTGGGATTCACTATCACATTTTGGATAGTAATATGGAAATATCTAGTATAATTTTGAAAATGCAACCGAAGGACTCTAACTTAAATCAATAAAAGCATATATCTCAAGGAAATCTATTAACTGAAGCAGCCAAAATGTCCATTTTCTCCTTCTTAACAGGATTCCCCAGTAAAACAGCATTTTTAGAAAACAGAGAAGAGGGACTTCGCTGGTGGTCCAGTGGTTAAGAATGTGCCTGCTAATGCAGGGGTCACAGGTCTGGGAAAATTCCACATGCCGCAGGGCAACTAAGCCGGTGTGCCACAACCACTGACGGCTAACATGCACGTGCCATAAACACAAAGTCCACATCCCTAGAGCCCGCGCTCTGCCACAAGAGAGGCCACCGCAATGGCAAGTCCACGCACTGCAACTACAGAGAGGCCCCTGCTCTCCACAACTGGAGAAAACCCGCAGCCACGAAGATTCGACACAGCCACAACTAAGGAAATCAAAACATAATTCAAAAGATAGAGAAGAGGAGACTACTACTAAAGATATTCATAAAACACTGCTTTACAAAACTTTGGTTTTGATAACCTGCTCTACTGGTATACTCCACGCAGCTAAAAAAAAGTTACATTAGAAAATAGGTATTTGTCTGAATCTGGTTCAATAACTTTGTCAACTATTTCAGGGAGCCTGAAAACACCCTTCAGAGAGATCCTCCCTCTAACCACACACTGACTTCTGCTGTGAAAGAAGATATCAGACCATGGAGACCATCCAGGACTCACTTCACTATTCAACCTCCCACTCAAATGAAATCTCACGGTACTGGTCACCTTGCCAGGGCTTGGTTGGCTGTGAAACTGATGGTGACGAAAGGGCAGTACAGGGATAGGATGGCTCTCACGAGAATAAGGGGGAAATACTTACTGGCTTTCCTGTTCCACTGTCCAAACAGGGTCATGGTCATAAAAATAGATGGGCACTAAACAGGGGCTTGGATCTCACTGCCCAACATGGAACTCAGAAAGCCTACTGGTAGCAACCCACACAGCCCTGCTGAGCAACACTTCAACCTGGTGAGCTTTAAAAAAAGGAAACACAGATTTCGGGGACCCGCATTCCCCAGATTCTTTTCACAAGTAGTTTCTAAACACTAGTCAGTTATATACAATTTTCATGGAGCCTCAGAGAAGTAAGAAAGATAAAGACACTGTAGCAAACTTCTCAAAAAAAGAAAAGCTCAAAGTTATCATTAATTATTTTGAGATTATATACTTTCTATATTTTGGCATTAAGATGCTTTTTCCTTTCATGAGATTGGGAATATAACAGACTGTTTTTATTTGTGGATTTTATATGTCTGTCCTTCCTTAGAAAAATAAAAATTTCGCAACATGATGTTTGTCCAAAATTTCTTCAACCTTTTTACTACTCAATGAAATACAATAGTTTAGAACTTTACATAATTACTCATACAGCACATGGTTGCCTCCTTGCTGGAGACACTTAAAAATTTTTCCTGTACATTTATCCCCATACTTTGAGTCAATAGCAATTCAAAATTAATTCCACGTTGTCATTTGTGTATGTACGTATATATGTAAACAGATGTTGTTGTTGCTATTAAGT
Organism: Budorcas taxicolor; assembly: GCF_023091745.1. Taxonomy (NCBI): domain Eukaryota; kingdom Metazoa; phylum Chordata; class Mammalia; order Artiodactyla; family Bovidae; genus Budorcas; species Budorcas taxicolor. The sequence continues at coordinate 73,053,222 of NC_068918.1, read as the reverse complement.
CGCACAGTCGTGTCTGACTGTTTTGAGACCCCATGGACTGCAGCATGCCAGGCCTCTGTCCCTCACCATCTCCCGAAGTTTGCCCAAATCCATGTCCATTGCATCGGTGATGCCATCCAGCCATCTCATCCTCTGATGCCCTCTTCTCCTTCTGCCCTCATATATACATAGATAGATACATATCTATCTATCAGTATCAGTGGATTAATAGATCTAAATACCTACATGTATCTATCAATCAAGGCTCTATCAATCTATCCATCTATCTCATCTTCCTTGCTCCTCATCATCACTTCCAAAACATTTTCCTTATTTACTTCCCCAAAATACCCCAGCACCTTTTAAGCATATATCACCAAATTATAACACATTTAGAGGAGTCTGAATTTGACTAGAATATAAGATGATATTATGAAAGCATTTTCTTAAGTGTGACAATGATATTGCACTTTTGTAGAAGACTGTCCTCATTCATGGAAGAAGCATGCTGAGTATTTAAGACTGAAGTGTCAAAATACTTTCAACTTCCTGTCAAAACTACATGTAGCAAAAAAAAAAAAGGCATATGTGTGGGTGGTATGTATATATATGTAAAGAGGTGGGGGAGAAAGAGAAAAGGCAAATGTGGTAAAACACAATTGGCAAATTTAGGAATGGTTTATGGTTCTTCCTGCAACCATAATTTTAACTGTTCTTTAAAATTCAACTTGCTCAAAATAAGGAAATTGTGGGGAAACAAAATACTCAGGGATGTAAATATAAAGTTTTCTTATATAAACATTAAATAAGAAAACACTGTATTGAGGGATATATACTATCTATGTGACTGTCTGTAGAGTATTCCTGCATTTCACATTTTCTCTTCTCATTCTTTTATCCCTTCTCACTCACTTCAGCTCTATGCAACCTCACTATTATTTCACTAACAAAATAGAACAATCAAAAGAAAACTACTACACCATATTTCTATAGTACTCCCAGTTGCTGCCCCATCCATTATCACAGAGGGACCTCCTAACAGGAGCTCTTTCACTTGAAGGGTGGACCTCATCCACTCTTGCCTAACCACCGACTTTGTTTCAGTCTTTATCTTCTCTCAGTCTTCTGTATCATCTCCTCTTTCTAAGTGAAATCTTTTTTGGCATGCAAACTTTCAATAATATCTTTGAAAAAAATAATTACAAAAACAGTTCCATTCTAGTACAAATCTCATTTCTCTGTTCCCCTGAATAGAGAAATTCTCAAAGCTGGTTACCCTTGCCCCAGGACCTCATCTCCTTTCCTCTCCTCAACATTCTGCAGTGTGACTTTCTTTCCCACCACTCCATTGGAACCACTTTTCTCAACGTCATCAAAAGCTTCCATCTAATGTGCTTTCAGTTTTGACTGGGCTCAGCTCAGCATTGATCTGTGAAAAGTTTTCTCCACCCAGCTTTTGGGGTCTTACTCCTCTGGCATTTCCCCTGGGGCAAACCTTTCCTCCTTAGTATCCTTGGCTGGTGATTAGTGCTGGAAACCCCATTTGCACATACTGTAATTTTGAATTTAGTCCCAGTATGGGCAGCATCACTTGACCTATTCCCACTAAAGCTTCTCCTTGAGTTTTTTACCATTTCAGTAAATGGCACCACAATTTACACAAACTGGAAGCTTCGCAAAAATCCAGAACAGTTGCTAACTATTCACTTTTTCTCATACCACATTAATCTATTACTAGACTCCCATCTCCACTTTCAAAATTTAGTCCAAACCTAACATTTCCCATGACCTCCACCACTATCTCCCTACTCCACGGGGCCATCTTCTTTCTCCAAGACTGCAATAACCTTTTAAGTATTCTCCCCACTTTTATTCTTGCTTTCCCAGAGCAAATTTATCCACATGGAAGCCACAGTGATCTTAACGGGTCTATCATATGTCAATTCATTGCTCAAAACCCTCTGCTTTCTAAGTGAAATCATACTTGGAATAAAATTCAAAACCTATGCCTCAAAAGCAATACACAACCCATCTCTACTTACCTCCTGACCCCAAATCCTTCCCTCCAACCTGCTAACTCTTCCCTCCATTCTATTCCAGCTACAATGACGTTCTTGTTCTTTATTGCACACATCAAGCTCATTCCCATCCAGGGGCAGAGTGGACAACAGTACCCACCCTTCATTTAAAAAGTTATCCAATTCTTGCCCCAACCTGCCACCCATGCTATAGTTATTCTAGATCATTGGTTTTCAGTCTGGATGGGATATAAAATTATTCAGTTAAGAGAAGCCATTATCTACCTCTTGAAATTCACATGCAGGTTAAGCTGAAAAACTTACCTCCTTGCTAAATTTCTCCAGTTGTGATTGGCAGTCAACTAGCTTTGTTTGCATCCAGGCTTTGATTCCAGCAGCTGGACAGCTTCGGAGGTTAGCCTCTATTTCTTTCATGTCTTTCAGAGATGATTCTATTGTTTCTATTTCATTAACAAATGCCTGAACACGTAAAACAAGCCCTTGTTGAGTCCATTCCGACATAAGTGGATGCCATTATTATAGTCTGTCTGCCTCTATCCCTGCAAATATTTTAAGAACAGACTGCTTGGGAGTGAAAACGTTTACCGACTTATGAAATATTGTGTCTTAAGAAATTCATTTCACCTGGGTGATTCAAATAGCCATCTGCCAAATTAGACTGCAAATACTTCACTTTCAGCAGGGAAGAGTACTTTTAATTAATTTACAGAAGCCTAATGATTCCACCAAATATAAAATGCATGAAGTACTACTACTGGCAAACTTCATTTGTAAACAGCGTTTTTCTTAAAGTCTCACCATAAGTACAGTAAGAGTGATATACAATTGGATGACACTAAGACTGTCACTGCAACGTAAAACAGCAGCTACTAATGAACTAAAATTGCTCTTGTGTTCTCCATCCAAAATTTATTCTTTAATAACCTATGTGTGAAAAGAATCTGAAAAAGAAATAGATACATATATAACTGAATCACCTTGCTGTACATCTGCAACTATGTTCCAATATAAAATAAATAATTTTTTTAAACTTTATAATCACAGCCAAAAATAGAAATGTGAATTACGTCATTCTTTGACTAGCTATAAAGTCAAAAAACAGGTTTATATTGAAACATATTTTATCTAGGTTTATTGTCATGCCATATTCTTACAATTTTAATAAAAGCAGCAAATAATAAAGAGGAAGAAGAAAATTTTATTTATTACAGCAGATTCCCCAGATCAGCAGAACTCACAGAGCACTGGTCAAGCTGTCTTTGCAGCCCTTCGGCATCTCCTTGGACAGCCTGCTCTTTCATTAAGAAGTCTTTCACACCAGCCATCCACTTCTCAATGACTTTCGAATCAGCCTAGATCGAACACAATAACAAAGGGGGATATTACTCAGTGACATTCAACCTACTACATCTCAAGATCTATTGCTACAGGAGAAAAAGGCAACTTTTCAAAACTTTGATAGCATCATTTTCATTTATTTTATTTCTTAAAAAAAAAAAAAACTTCCAACATTGAAAATAATTATTTCCTTCATTGTCGCCTAAAATCCTCATGAGATGATATCTTGGTGATCATTCTAAAAACTTCAAAATGTTCTCCAGTGAACAAAGCTATCTTGCTTAATATGAGCTATATCTATGATTAAAAATTCAAATTAAAGGGAGAAATGCTTTTCTAGGTATAATCAGCTTAAAAAATCTTTCATTCTTATATAATTTAGAACTATTTTCTCCTTAAGTTAGCTACTCAAAGCAGGATTTGAAAAATAGCACAACGGAGAGAATACAGTAGACTGTTCTTAGTTCTGTTATTGGATGCTTTGTTATCTAAGAACCCAATATGGTCCACTACCCAGCTCCATTCCTTCAGCCAGCACTTACTAAGCACCCACTGTTACCCAGTTCCTGTGTGTGGTGCTGGGGAAATGAGAAAGCAAACATTTTGCAGAAAGAATGAGACTTCAGAGAGGTAGTAACATTGGAACTGGACCTTAAGGAATGCAAATAACTAGGTCCAACTTCAGCTCCAAAACTACATTAAAGTGATGGTCATTTCTTTCCAGGTGCCCATTCATCATTGGTCAGCACGACTTGTTCCTTTCCTTGTACCTTCCTCAATTATGTGCTTCTTGTTCCTCCCTAGGAAGGGAGATAAATTAACTATCTTATTCAAAAATAACCTTCAGACTGGAAAGCAGCCACTATGTCTCCCCTTAGTCTTTTAGTGGTTATAAACTCACAATTCATGCCATAATGTCTCTGGAACATGATACTCAGATACTGTTCTCAACACCCCAATCAACATGCTCCGGTAATTACATCAAATTTTTAACGTATTTAAAATATGCCACCAAGAACCAATTACTCTTATCCTTAAAATACTGGAATGAATGACAAAGAGGGAACCTAAGTGGTATTTCAGATATAGATAGTACATTCAGAAAACGTCATCTAAATTTTTTTTTGTTTTATTTTTCTTATTGTAGAGTTGCATTTTGTTTCCTTTTCAAAAATTTTTATAGATATATATATTATTCATAATATTATGGTTAGCTAAAACCCCAAAATTTCCATAATGACCTCAAAAGGATATTTTCCCTACCCTCTATTGTTTAATTAATCTCTGTAATAAATTCAGAACTTGAAATTTACAAATATCAACAATATTTAACAATACTACTTAGTAATAAAATAATAAAAAACCAACAGAATGATTTGAATTTTTAGTCTCTCCACTTTCTTATCAGCTGCTCTTCCCAGCTTTCTCTTATCTGCAATCTAACAGTGAGGCACTGTTCTTCTGTTGGCTTGGGGTTTTTTTGTTGTTGTTGTTGTTTGGTTGGGTTTGGGGGTTCTTTCCCAGGTGAAAAATAAGGCCAATTACAGTGCCTTCCTGAGAATCCCCCCGTGAGGACATCACCTTGTTCATTACCCAACAAACTTCTCAACTTAGTTTTCAAAACATAGCATAGCATCTAAGTAGCATTTCACTTAGGTTTTAAGGGATGTTCCCAAATACTTTACTGAAACCAAGCCTTACCCAAAATGATAGTCTGTGAGCACTATTTAAGCTAAATGAGCACACATGAAATGTGAGACCATGAATCTGTATATCTAATAATCTAGTATCCTCCTCCAAAAAATAAATAAAAGAAAGCAGTACTTAAAGAAATGAGGTCTGGACAAGGCTTCTGAGTGGTGTCCATGCTGTTTCTTGGGGACCACCACACTCCTTCCTTAGCACAGGTAAGGTTTCTGGTCAATCATTTATCTACAGCTTTGCCAGGAACTGACATCAAGCTTAGTGCAGGTCCCTTAGCTTCTAGAAAAGAATGTACCCCCTTATTTAAGACATTTACCCATTTCCATTGTCCTGGTAATTTCCTCACAAGTCGCATAATGCGACCTTGAGATCATGGGTAAAACACCACATTACTGGGGATGTAGATTTAGGCATCAGAAGGATCGCGTGGTTTTTCCATCTAACTCATAATTCAGGCTCTAATGCACTCTCAGTAATGACCATTCTCCACTTTCCAGCTCGCAAGGTCATTCTCTGATGAAGATGGGAAGCAAAGAGGGCTTATGTGGCCGAGGCTTTCTGTCTCCTCTATTCATATTATACCACCCGGAGCAAGCATTTCTCATTCTCCTTGTTCCAAGCACAGCTTTGAAAGCCCTTTCAGTCACACTGAGCTCTTTGCCCAAGCTTCCTTTCCCTCTGCTCTTTAGCCCATTTCTGTCACTCTTCTCATATATCCATGCTACTCTGATAATATTTTCAATTGGTGACATCTCTCTTCTTTTGGGCTGGCTTCAGCATTCATGGGTCTCATCCAAGAAGACTGCTTAGGAAGATACAGTCAGGGCAGGATAGGGTGGGGGGAGCAAAAGATAAAAAGTGCAAAAGGAAAGTATAAATATATCTATAGAGTTCATGAGAGCCTTTTTAAACTGTTCACTTAACTTGTTACCACTTCTTGCACTGTTAATCTCTAGTCTGAACTTTTTAAGAATTCAAGGCAGCATTACAGCTGTGTAACTGGGCAATTCATTAAATTGAGTTTGGAGTAAGGAAAACTAACAGTTTCCGGGCCAAGAATTTTTGAAATTTATATGGAGGTTTTAACCACAATCAGCCTTGACTGAAGTGAGCAGCCTGAGTGATCCCTGCCATTGGTACAGAAAAGGAAGTCCTGTGCCATCAACTCCTCCCTCTCTCCCTCCTTCAGACACACACAGACCCTTGTGAGCACACACAATTCACACACACACACACCCGTTCCTCCTCTTACAGTTACATGCATGCAAGCTCAGTCACTCAGTCACTCAGTCGTGTGTCGGACTCTTTGAGATCCCATGGACTTTAGTCCGCCAAGCTCCTCTGTCCATGGTATTATTCTCCAAGCAAGAATACTAGGGTGGGTTACCATGCCCTTCTCCAGCAGATCTTCCTGACCCAGGGACAAACCAGCACCTCCTGTGGCTCTGCACTAGCATGCAGATTCTTTACCACTGAGCCACCTGGGAAGCCCCCTTGGACAGTTAAACATGAGAAAAAAGGAAGAGGGAAGCAACAGACACCGACAACCCATGGAGACCAATGGATCATCCCAATGGTAACAAAGGGAACAGAGAGGAATCTGAAAAGCTGTTTTCACTACTAAAAGTCCTGCAGGTAATCCTGACCACGCTCAGTTCTAAGACAGGCAGCATGACCTTTGAAAAGAAAGACCAAGGTCTGAATACCTAGCTCAGCACCTAACCAGCCACGAGACCTTGAGAAACTTCTCAGCTTCTCTTCTGGGAGCTTCCATAGCTTACCTATAAAGCAGGAATAATAACAACTACTTTGCCTGACTATTCTGAAAAACAGAGATGGTTTAGATTGGCTCTGGTACAGAGTAGGTTTGCAGTAAATGCTAGCTATTATTACTCAGACCTACAAAATCAAGTGCCTTATTACCAAGGTTAAGCCCACAAAAGACTTACCACTTTGGGTTCTGGTATCTGTTCCCAACAGACACTTTGCAGAACCAGCAGCAAGCGTGAGGACATATTTGCATAAGCATCAGTGTAAAGTGCTCAACTGCTGTCAACATCAATGCTAGTTCCATCCTATAACTGCTCAAAGTGACTGTGTGAAGGAGCTACTGCTTGTGAAAGGGCTCTTGTGCTTTCTCACCAGACCTGGCTGAATTCAGCTCAGCAGAAGGAACCTAAGTACATGAGAAAAGGCCCAAAAGAAAGAGGCCTGAAAACAGCAGCTTCACAGGGCCTCTCTACCCTATGGCTGTACCATGTGGGAAAGGTTATTAGGTCACTAAGATCACTACAGCAGTGACTTGTGTGCAAGTAAATGTGAAAGATGAAGAAGCCTTCCAATATCTCCTTTTTCTCTAGAAGAAAAAGAATTGTCTTAGTCCACTTGTAGCAGATGTTTCCTGTGCTTTTAAAAAATACTGAAATCTGCTCATCTTTAAGTGAACTGTACAGATAAGAGGTTACAAAGAAAGTGAAAAAGCTCACATGAAGAGTGTCTCTCTGTCCATTTAACAATCACTCAGCTGATGCCTTTATGAGTTTCTAATGTACATTAATGTGTATTTAATTTTTTTTACCATCTCCATCCACTTGCAGGATGAATATAGGAATAGATAAATAGAGATAAAGAGAGACACTTAAATGGGGCAATTTCTAATGTTCTGTCTTCTCTGGAGGGGATTCAGTTCTTTTAAAGCATAACAAAAAAAAAAAATTGTTTAAATCCGAGTAAATTTCTAAAATGAATGTTATTATTTCACAGGCAGAAACACACTATATATACTAATTGAAGGTAACCATTTCTCATTCCTATTTATACTCATAAATTCTCAATGAAATATAAAATGACTAATATGGAAGTTATGAAAACCAAAGTACCAAATACTTCAGTTTGGAGGGGTCAAAATGCTGCACTGACCACCATAGCTCAAAAGCACTGATTTGTAAGCACTTTGGCTGAGCAACACCTGCTGCTGGGTCACAGAAAAGGAATGTGAGGTCACAAAAACAATTCCATTAAGCCTACATGTCCATCTCCCACACCCCAGCCCCTGAACCAGGGATGGAGGAAATCTGAAGCCTCGTATCTCTGGACGGACAACAGTAAGATTCCAAGGTACACAACTACCACCCAAGATTTTATTTACAGCAAAATTCTTGGCATTGTATCTTGTTCCTCCCCCATCTGTTGGAATGTCCATGGCTTGTTAAATAGCCAATATCTAACCCAAGACATTGGCAAGAAGAGCTGTGAAACCAAATTTAAAACAGTAACTTAAGGCAGTATGTTTCTCTTTCCTTTGATTTATATTCATTCATCTCAAAACACTCTCAGTGTTCCCTCACTTAGTAGAAAAGGCCAGTAGTGACACTGCTACTGCATTTATTCATCTGAAACCAATAGAATTCTTAACTTTAGATCCAAAAAGCATCAATATTTCCTGGATTAAAGTAGAACGCATTTACAATGAGGAGAAGGAAAAAAAAAAAACCCTATGAGATCATTGTATCAGTTACGTGTTACCTAGAAAGAATTAAATCAGTTACACGGCATATTACTTTTAGAAAATGTTTACCATCGGGTTTTTACCCTGATATGTGTTCCAAAGTAATTTCTAAACTTGGTTCTGCTTGTTTCAGAGCTCCAGCATGTTCCCTTCTGTGCTCCGGGTAAGAACACAAGGAGTATTCAGTGTGTGTCTTTGCTCATCAATTGAAGGGAAAGGTGTGACTACATGGGTGGCCTGCCAAGGACACCCAGGCATTTAGACTTTATAACAGATCCAACCTCACTAGAGGTACAAACGCGTATTATGCCTGCAGGCACCTGCAAAGCAGAGGCGTTCACATCCACTTGCCTGCTATATGCCAGACAAGGTTTCTACGCTCAAAGAGCTCACGCCCTGGCAAAGGACAGGCAATACAGGTCTCTGCCTTAATCAAAGGTGGCCTGAGATCGAATTGTGAAGGTGTAAACAACATGTAGTGGAGGAAGGAATAATTAGCTGTGAGTGTGATGGTGAATAAGACCAAAGACTGCCCGTAGAAGCAGCTTCTTCTTTAAGGATGAACTGAGAAAAGGAAGCTGTAAATTCCTAGCAAGTAAGTGACTTTTCCGGAAAAGGGCAATTGTCCGCTGTGTTCTTAGTGACCCACAACACTATGTCTGCACCTGACACAGCTCACAGGAGAAGATGCAGGCTCGAGAGCAAGGAGAGGGCAGGAGATACGAAATGTTTGCGAGAGCACTGTGTATTATCATGGTAAATACAACCAGATGCTTTCCGGACACACAGCTCTGGTATTAGTGCGGACAGTGAATCCAAGAGAGAAGAGGCTGCAAAAGCAAGAGTCAGATTTAAACGGTAATGGGATTATCAGGGCAATAGGTTACATGACAGTCTGCAAACAGAAGGAAGGGGCTAGAGAGAAGGTTCAAGGAGGAGGGAGGTAAATACTGGTAAATATGAGAGTTTGTGTGGGCCTTGAGGACAGTTTCATGACTTGGAGGTGCTGTGTCCAACCCCGTGCGACTCTACGGACTGTAGCCACAAGGCTCCTCTGTCCATGGGATTTCCCAGGCAAGAATACTAGAGTGGGTTGCCATGCCTTCCTCCAGGGGATCTTCCTGACCCAGGATCAAACCCACATCTCTTAAGTCACCTGTATTGGCAGGCGGGTTCTTTACCATAAGCGCCACCTGGGAGGCCCATGACGTGCTACAGGGGATCTTGAACAGGGTAAAGGAAACCACAGGAAATACACTTGCAGCCCCTGAACTCAAAGATATTACTGCTGGTGATAGCAGTGTCTTAGGATTTTATAATATTTAATCCCCATAATTCATAAGAAACTCATGTCAGTAAAATCAATAGTGAAATTTTTCATATGTTTTAAAATATTTTGCTTCCTGGAAAGAGTGGTAGGACTTTCCATAAGAGTTTTTTTTAAGCACCAGTCTACATCTTAAGTACAAGAATTGAGATCATTAATTTGGCAAAAAATAGATTTAAAGAAGAATTTACAAACATATTTGAACGTGACACTGTGAATAACAATGCCGGCCCCACCACTATCTACATAAAAGAAACCAGCCATGTAGATATGGGAAAGGCAGGCATATAAGAAAAACACTATTTGCCAATGAATAACAGAAAACTAAAATCTGCACATAAAAAGATACCAAGATCACCTTACAAGTATCATAGGGATAGAGGGAAACTATAAGTACACAGCTCTGAAAATACTCTCAAAGTTTAAATGTGTTGTGTCAATAAAAAGCATTATTATTTTGAGTAGTGAAATTGATACTCTAATCCATATTCATGCATTTGTGTACCGTCTATTTAAACAGACATGATACTGGGATACAAGTAATACTGGCAGTATCAGCTGAGTCCCTCATGGAGTCCCAGTATCACTTAGTTCTGTTAGTAAGGGGGGAAAATGATTAAAATTAGTCATATTCATGAACTTTTCTTTCTTACTTTGAGTATGTTTATCTCCAGCAAGGATTGCTGTTACTGTTAGCTACTCCCAGGAAAGGAAATAGTATTGGGGAAGAAAAGTGAAAGCTGGTTGCTCAGTCACGACCAACTCTTTGCAATCCCATAAACTGTAGCCTGCCTGGCTTTTCTGCCCACAGAATTCTTCACACAAGAGTGCTGAAGTGGGTTGCCAATTCCTTCTGCAGGAGATCTTCCCAACCCAGGGGCTGAACCTGGATCTCCTGCATTGCAGGCAGATTCTTTACCATTTGAGCCACCAGGGAAGCTCATTGGAAATGAAAGGGAACTTAACTTCTCAGTGCTCATTCTCAGTCTCTATTACTCAATGTCTTCAATGAACAGTATGTATGTATTTCTTACATAGTTTAAAATGCATTTGAAAAATAAACAAGTCAACAACTTTGTTCCCAAGAAACATCATCATAAATTGGCACTGAATCAAAAACCTACAGTACTTCATGCCTTAAAGACAAAATAGAACTTGGGTGCCTAGAAAAAGACACCAGGTCAGTAAAAAAGGAAAAACAACTTTAACCTGCAAATGAATATTTATTGTAATTATCTTTAGGGAAAAAATAAAAGTTTTCCTAAGTGAACTGTAGGTAGTTAAGTAACAAGCAATTAGTTCAAAGCAAATATAGGAGCAAAATGTTCTTCAGAATTGAAGAAATATATATTTCAATAAAGAAGCTGCATAACTAGGGAATACAGACATCACCAACAGTCTTATAGTTAGGACACAAAAAGTAAATTAAAAATTTGTAATTCACATTAAAATCTGTTAATGTAATAAAAAAACAACCAAAAAGTCTAAATATCCAGACACATGTGCTTGAAGTGAGACATTTTTAATGGAAATAAAGTTGGCGTACGTGCCAACTGGGGTTCCCTGGCAGCTCAGACAGTAAACAATCTGCTTGCAATGCAGGAAATATGGGTTCGATCCCTATGTTGAGAAGATCCCCTGGAGAAAGGAAGGGCTACTCAGGCCCGTATTCTTGCCTGGAGAATTCCATGGATAGAGGAGCCTGGCAGGCTGCAGTCCATGGGGTCACAGAGAGTCAGACAGGACTGAACAACTTAAGAAAAAGAAAAGTTGGCATATGCTCCAATTGACCTAGATTTGCTACATTAGTAACAACGACAGAACTTGCTTTTGTGTTCTGGAGGAATATTTATTCACTTTAAACTCCATATTAAAATATTGGCATGCATTTAGTTAACCCTAAAATAACACATCAAGAAGTCAGAAGAGACTAACCCTTAGGTTAATCTTCACTCATAAATTTTCCTAACTACATCTTGGAATTTATGAAAATAAAGCAATGATCTTTTGAAAAGATAGGAAATACTTTAACCAGCATTGCTCAACCCTGGCCCTGATGACATTTGGACCAGACAATTCTTCTGTTGTGTGGGCTGTCCTGTGCATCAGCTGTAACCATGGCCTTTACACACTAAGTTGCCAACAGAACCCACCCTTTCCCTATGGCTGTGATAACAAAAAATGCTCCAAACATTAAAAAATGTCCTTCTGGGGGGAAATTTACCCATGGTTGAGAACCACTGATAATCCAATACTTGGAACATAACAAAAATTTTAAATCACAAGTAAGAGTAATTGTGGATTTTAATGTTGGAAAGAATGACAACTGAAGACTGGTGGCTCAGACAGGAAAGAACTTGCCTGCAAAGCAGGCACCTGGGTTCAATCCCTTGTTCTGGAAGATCTCCGGGAGAAAGGAAGGGCTACCCACTCTAGTATCCTTGCTTGGAGAATTGCATGGACAGAGGAGACTGGAGGGCTGCAATGAGGTCGCAAAAAGTCTAACACTACTGAGCTACTAACATGTGCGCACATGCGCAAACACACACACACACACACAAAGGGAAGTGGATCCACTCACAAATTTAAATAAGCCAAAAACACTGAACTACAGAAAAACACACTCCTCTTCAAAATTAATGGTTTGTTCGAATGAGATCTCAGTGTAGAACTGCAGCTTATGCTTCAAGAAAACTAACTCTTACCACTACGACCACACACACACAGAGCCCCTGCCATCCTTATTCTCCTGTCATGCTTTGGATCTGTCCATTGGTTTCTGTGTCAAACGGCTTCCCTCATATTTCAGTGATCCCCTCTCTTGCTCATCTCCCTGGATCCTTTCCTAGACTGTATCGCTTACCAGCTTCTACCACATGCTCTGATTTTAATTTTTAAAACATCATTTTCATAAGTTTTGTCATTTCAATATTTCCACTTTCTCTGAAACAACTTTTATAAAAATTCTCATATATATGTATAAAAAACATCTCTAAGTATATATATATATGTGTGTGTGTGTGTGCACATCTAAATCTCACATTACTAATCTCATTTCATTCACTGAAAAATATCACTGCGTGCCTTCTCTATGCCAGGCACTATATGAGAAGTATACTTTGGATACATCAGTAGAGAAAATAAACCACAAAAGACCAAGGTAAACAGGCACTGAAAGTGAAAGTGAAAATCCCTCAGTCCTGTCAGACTCTTCATGACCCCACGGACTATACAGTCCATGGAATTCTCCAAGCCAGAATACTGGAGTGGGTAGCCTTTCCCTTCTCCAGGGGATCTTCCCAACCCAGAGATCGAACCCAGGTCTCCTGCATTATAGACAGATTCTTTACCAGCTGAGCCACAAAGGAAGCAAGGAAGCACTAGTGGGCTACAAAGAGATTGTAATCAGTTCATCCTTCATCCCGACCTTGTCTACCAGGTGAGAAGGTAGAGAAGTTCATCCTTTTCTCTACCCGACCGTCATTACTTCCCTTCTTCATCCTCCTTGCAGGTGAAACATTAAATCCTGACTGTCCCATTTGACATGGACCTTGACCAGTTTCTCCTTACATCCTCACATTATCCTTTCCTCTGGAACTATTTGCCAACATTTTCAGATGGAACAAAGGATCCTGCTTCTGAATACCTCAGTTGGTAAAGAATCTGCCTGCAATGCAGGAGACCCCTGTTTGATTTTTGGGTCAGGAAGATCCCCTGGTGAGTGGATAGGCTACCCACTCCAGTATTCTTGGGCTTCCCTTGCAACTCAGCTGGCAAAGAATCCGCCTGCAATGCAGGAGACCTGGGTTTGATCCCTGGGTTGGGAAGATCCCCTGGAGAAGGCTACCCACTCCAATATTCTGGCCTGGAGAATTCCATGGACTGTACAGTTCATGAGGTAGCAAAGAGTCGGCTTTCACTTTGCCGAATTTTCATGTCCCTCAAATCACCTGCTTTCCCAATCTGATACTGGTTGTTAGTAGCCTAGTTCAGGTTTTACAAAGGTCCAAAAATGTCTGAAATCTTAACAAATCATCTTCAAGAACTCGGCTATCTGCTACTATCCAGGCAACTTCTACCACTCTAACCGAGTCTCCACTGCAATCTAACCACCAGCTATTTCATGCAGGCTCATCTCTGAAACATTATTTTGACAATTTTAAGCAATTTTCTCTTATCTGCAAGGTCCAGTTTACTGCTACCAATAAGCTTTTTTGCCAGGCAAAAAGAGATAAATGTGTTTTCCAGCACCATTAAAAGTATGTCTTTGGTTGGAATTTTATATCCCATCTTAAGTACATTAACAAACATGGGACCAGAAAGAATGCAAACTGCTCAAATAATAGATATTTACTGACAATTACTACTTTACTCTGTAATAAACTAAACCTCCTACTGGCCTTTCAATTTACCTCAAAAGTTCTGAGTTTGGGGATAATTTCTTCAAGCAAATGCAGATCTTTGGAAACCTTGACCTTCAGTTTGTTCCACTTTCCTTGAACATCATCAAATTCTTGCTTAAATGTTTTTTCTATATCTGGAGAAACATTTTTCTCCAAAGCCTTTGTTTCTTCTGCAAGTTTATGTAAGGTAGGTTTTTGATTCACCAGGATTTCATCAAGAGCCTGGAAAACAGAGTTAGAGATTAAAAATACACATAATAATCTATCTGTGAAGATATATTCAATAATAATGATTATAAACAGTCAAAATCACTTTTTAAAGAGAATTTGATCAAAAAATAATTGTGAAAAACTCATGAGAAAAGAATGTGCCCAGTTGCTTCAGTCACGTCCAATTCTTTGAGACCCCATGGACTGAATCCTTGCGGCCATGGGATTTCCCAGGGAAGAACACTGGAGTGACCTGTCATTCCCTCCTCCAGAGGATCTTCCAGACTGGGGGATCAAATCCACGTCTGCTGTATCTCCTGCATTGCTGGTGGATTCTTTAGAGCTGAAACACCAGGGAAGTCCCATGAAAAACCAATAAGTATAATCAAAAAAGTCATAGCTTTCCCTATATGAGTTGTGTGTGGTTTCAAGACAATATATTGGGTTGGCCAAAAGTTCATTTGGGTTTTCCTGTAATATCTTATGGAACACCTGAACAAACTTTTTGGCCAATCCAACATTCTCTGCACTAAAAACCAGCAGAACAACAGGCCCAGTGAGGGCCCAGTGTGCAAGGCTTGATGGAGAATCAGTTATATCTGATGAAATAGTGCAGGCACATGCTTTAAGTGACCAGGGAAGCATTTTCATTCAACACAGAAAAAGAAGAACACAATCGATATTCTTCATTTCATTAAAGATATTTTATCCAGTTGAGAATTTTAAGCTAGTCAAATAGAAGGAGAAAATATGCTTTTATTCTATTAAAGGGTTTCCCAGGTGGCACTAGTGGCAAAGAACCCACCTGCCAATGCAGGAGACATAGAGCCATAGGCTCGATCTCTGAGTCAGGAAGATCCCTGGAGGAGGAAATGGCAACCGGCTCCAGTATTCTTGCCTGGAGAATCCCATGGACAGAGAAGCCTGGCGGGTTATGGCCCATGGGGTCACAAAGAGTCGGACACAACAGAAGTAACTTAGCAAATTCTATTAAAAGCATTTAATAACTATCTTGTATCTGAGATCTTAAATTATAGTAATTAACTCTCAAATTACAAGAAATATAAGCAATGTTTGATCAATTTTGACCAAAACGAATACATTTTTAAAAAAACATTTCAAAATATATATGTTAGAAATGAACCTAGACCACTTAGACCTAAAACATATATTACCTTTTTTTCTTGGAGGGCCTTCTCCACCTTTGCAAGATCATTCAAGACATTCAAAGACATCTGGGCCTTACTTTCAGAGTCATTTAGCAGATCTGTCAGTGTTTTCAATGTTTCCAAATACGCACGTCCAGGTCGGCTCTTCAGTTCTGTTTATGGAAAAGTATTCACTTTGAGAAACTATTGTTAGGAAATTAATATTTCTATATCTATTGTTAATCTTCATATATAATAGGTGAATTCTATTACACAAGAAGTTAAACTCCATAATTAAAATTACAAAGGGTCTCTCTTAGAGATCAAATAAATCACTCTACTGGCATTTCTGAGAGTCAGACAGTGGTGACTTCATTCCTGCGGATGTTGATGCTTGAAATATTAAGTAACCCACCATCATTTTTCTTCATTTCATCATGATGAAATGTCTCTCTGAAGACGGTACTACAATGATCCTTTTGTCTCATGTAATCTCCTTCTCCCCAGTAGCTACACAAAGAATAAAAGGAGACAAAGATCCCCTCAGCCAGTTATCCTCTAAGTTCAAGTGTGTAGACAGGCTGACATCCGCAGAGGGGTGGACGCTGTACAAAACACCACAGCCAGGTGCACAGGTACCCTGAGGAATAATGGCTGCCCCAGCCAGCTGGAGGGATGGCTACTTCAGCCACTGATGTAAAATTTACAGACAAGCAACACTAGAATGGGGAGGAAGCCACCTCATATGAACCACAAAGAGCTGAGACCAACCAGCCCAAAAGTTAAGAAACCAGAAGTATTAGTCACAATAGTTCAAGGGTGGAAACAACCCAAACGCCCATCTACAAATGAATAGATAAGCAAAACATGAAGTCTACACAAAACAGAATACTATTCAGCCTCCAAAAGGAAGGAAATTCTGACATACCCAACCCACAAAAAGGAACTCTGAGGATAAGTGAAATGAACCCGTCAACAAAAAAGAAAAACTGTCTGATTCCACTTAGGAGAGGTTTCTAGAATAGTCAAACTCACGGCAACAGAGAGTAGAATGGTGGCTGCCAGGGGCTGGGGAGAGGAGGAAATGAAGAGCTGCTGCTGAACGGGTATATAGTTTCAGTTTTACAAAGTGGAAAAAGTTCTGGGGCTGGGTTGCATGACAATGTGAATATTTTACATTCCTGAACTCTACACTTTAAAATGGTTAAAATGGTAAGTTTTATGTTATGTATACGTTACCACAATCAAAAACAAAAATAAATAAATTTACCAATTGTTCTAAAGGTAAAAATAAATATTTAAACTGCTCTTGTCAAAAATAAAAGCCTATTTCGTAATGGCAAATTGAAAAGGAGGTCCTCTCAAACCCTTCAGGGTCTAGATTAACTAGTTCAGTCAACAGAAGTATGGTGTCCAAATGCCTTTCCAAAAGAAAGGAAACAAGACACAATTGCTCGCCATGCACACATCCAGTCTTAAACGTCATTACATAACTTACAATTGCCCCAAGGAAGGATATGGTTAAATGTGTAGCTTTTCAGCATGCCTTTCCCATAGTATTACATAATACAACACAATTCCTGACTTAAAAACCAAGGAGAAAATAATATACGAGGAATGAGTTTTAAAGATCTACAGGAATTAACTTTTCCAGACCAGTCCTAATCCAAAGGTAAAAATTCTTCAAAATGTTTCTGACATTGAAAGAGGAACACTATTTCTTTGAAAAGAGGAGACAGTATTGCTAAAACTTTAACCATCTGGAGCGAACAGGAGCAAGCAATCATTCTTTTTAGCCTTGTTAGTAATGATATCAGCTGGCCTTCTTCAGTGAAAGGGAGAAACAACACTCTAAAAAAAAAAAAAACTTTAAAAATCATTATATCCCATTAACACAGTCTGAATAGCATGTGAAAGATGTCTGCATTTTTACGAACAAGTGTGAATCCAGGAAATAGTCTGAATATTAAGAAGTGGAAGAGTGGCGGGCACAGAGGAATATACAGTGAGGCTGGTGTAAAGCAAGCAAGTGAACTAAAGGTCTAAACGCATCCTGCGCTATGTCACTTCAGTCATGTCCAGCTCTTTGCGACCCCATGGACTACAGCCCACCAGGCTCCTTTGTCTATGGGATTTCCCGGGCAAGAATATTGGAGTGGGTTGCCATTTCCTTCTCCAGATTTAATTAGGAGTAATTTTTAAGTTAAGTCAAACTGAGAAAGCAAGATGGTGGAATCATCCAATAGAAAAATGCAAGAGAGTGGGTTTACCTTTCTCGAGCTGTTGGTGGCGCTCTTCTAAACCCTGTTGCACGGCTTGGTAGCGGCCCACCAAGCTCTCGAAATCCTGCTGGACAAAGTCTGGGGCAAAAGGCCGAGACTTCAAGGCTGAGCAGCTTGCACGCAGCATTTCAATTCCGGGGTGGAGGCTTCGGAGGTTTGTCAGCTCCCGCTACGAAGAGAAAATGTGATCGCACAACTCGCTGAGGATGAACATCCTCACAGAAAGTCAATCAGAGCAGAGTTCACCGAAAGCATGGGATACGAGGGGCATCTTCTTTATTTTTTTAAATATATACATGTATCCCCTCCCTTGTGAGCCTCCCTCCAACTCACCCCACCCCATCCTCCTTGGTCATCACAGAGCACGGAGCTGAGCTTCCTGTTCTATACTCAGGGAGCTATTGTGTGCAAGCGAAAGTGCTAGTTGATGAGTTGTGTCCGACTCTTTGAGACGCTGTGGATGATAGCCCACCAGGTTTCTCTGTCACAGGGATTCTCCAGGCAAGAATACTGGAGTCAGTTGCCATTCCCTCTTGCAGGGGATCTTCTCCACCCAGGGACTGAACCCAGGTCTCCCGCATTGCGGGCAGATTCTTTACCAACTGAGCCACCGGGAACTTGCTGTTTTACACACCGCAGTGTATATATGTCAGTGCCACTCTCTCGACTCGCCCCTTTCCTACCCTCTTTGTGTCTGCAAGTCCATTCTCTGTGTTTCTATTCTTCACTACTACTTTTCTCGATTCCTTATATAGCGAGCATCTTCTTTAAACACAGCACTGGACATAGAGTCCTTTCATATGCTGGATGGCTGTGTCTTTACCTGATGGGAGTCCTTCAAGCTCGGCAAGGACTCCTGGGGAGATTCTGAAGAGGCAGTGTGTTTTACCCACTCTTCTTTTGTCTTTATGGTCTTTTCAAGCTCATCAAGGTGCTTGAAATAAGCATTAATATCTTCCTGCAGCTGTATTTTTCTTGCCTGATCTTCCAAACGCTGTGATATATTCTTCCATTCCGATAATACCTTCTCTAAAATATTTTTTACTTCTTCAGTAGGAAGACCTTCTAGGTAGACATAAAAAATAAGCAGATACTTTAGATATTGTTACAAAATTTGTTTTCAATTTGCTGTAAACATTATAACATATTGAAAATGAGGCAGTATTATATTTACTGATCACTCTCTTAAGTTCCTTTTTCCACAACAAAAATTAAAATGATGCTCTCAAAAATAATTATGTTTAATTCCCTGATAAAAACAGGAGAGAGGGAGCTTATAATAGCAGTTCAGGAGTGGGGTGACCATCACAAAAAGCGTAACAGTGGAGTGTCAGCCACTGCCTTCTCTACAGAATGTGTGTTTCTGTCCTTAGCAACCTACTGCTTTACTAGTTTCTAGTCTGAGTCTGAGAAATAAAATGAAGTGTTTGGATTTGTCTGAGGCCCTGACATCAGAAGGTAGGCCCTCTGTCACCAGGAAAAAGAGAGGAAAAGGAGGAGACAGATTGAGACTTTGGTGACCAAACCACATGTCATAGGAATTTCAAAACAAATGTCTAGAGTCCCTAGTGCTGGGAGCAACCTGGTGAGTGCAGAAAAGGAAGTCAGCAGGCAGGATTCAGCAAGAAGCATTAGCAAGCCTACTGGAATGTTACACATAGACCAGGAAATGACAAAATATCAATGCAGTGCTAAGATTATCTACTTAGAAACATATCAGAAAAAAAAAATTATGTTTATTGTTGACATCTTATAATTTTGTTTGTCTCATATTTTTGAGAGGTAGAGAATGTTCATAAAAATAAGTTATATATAATAACAGGCTTTATCATAGTCTGTCCCTTAATATAAAATACTACCAAGTCATAAAATTACTATGAAAAATTATAGGAAATCTACAAAAGAAATGCTATATCCTGAGGAAGGCATGCATGTTGAAAAGATGGGCTTAACATCTTTATTATTTAAGTAGGAGGGCAATAAAACTTTGTAAATATATGCCATCAAAATCCAGGGTAATGAGAGCTCTACAGGGGAAATAATGGCATGTAAGACAAAAGATCACCTAGGATCCAGAGACGATGCAATTTTGAAAAATTTTGTAACACACCACTGAAAATTAGAAATACAAACGTGACATTACATAATGTACATGTATCACCCATGTCAATTGCTGAAGTAAACTGTCCATCATTACAAAGATAATACAACATCACACCTAGACAAAACATTCACACCACAGTTCAAGTTCAATTAGCCCTGTTAATTCAGGTCATAAACTAAATAAATTACTAAAAAAAAAAAAAAAAAAATAGTTTTTTTCCGACAAACTACCTGAGCAATGGAAATCTAGCCTGTGCTTCTGCCTGGCCATTTCCATTTTAAGTGGGCAAAGAAATAACATCAGCCACTTCCAATTTACATGTCAGGGTAATTTATGATAAACAAGAAAGGAAATTAAGCTGGAAATAAAATTCCTAAGATGGAAAATTGTCACTACAAATCCAGAAAATAGGTAAGAGGTACTTATTTTAGGTTCTAGGCAAGCTGAAAATCTTCAAATATTTTTTTATTCACTCATGATATTTCACCATCCATTCACTTTGCCCTTTCAAACCAGTTCTCAAAATTTAAATCTCCCTCCTCTAAGATTGATATTATTATAGTTTGGACCAGTATCAAAGTAATAAACAAAGCACAGTTTACATCTTAAAAGAGGAAAACCCTACACTGTCTTTTAAAACAATTGTTTTGCTCCTAGAGGTCCAGAGTTATAGCTTTTCTATTTCTATAGAACATCCAACTCTTAGATGACTGATCTAAAGCCAAAATCAATATCCCATCCTTGTATTAATTTTCTAGAAGGGATAAAATATAACATTCTGGCTACTTACTCTCACTTGACGTTAACTTTTCAATCTATCACTATTAAAATCAGAGAAATGTTTGCAGAACATTTCATCATTATCAAATTCTTTAGGCTTATATGTGTGTTAGTCACTCAGTCATGTCTGACTCTTTGCAACCCCATGGACTATAGCTCACCAGGCTCTTCTGTCCACGGAATTCTCCAGACAAGAATACTGGAGTGGGTTGCCATTTCCTTCTCCAGAGGATCTTCTCAACCCAGGGATTAAACCCGGATCTCCCACATTGCTGACTCTTTACCATCTGAGCCACAAGGACTTTGCCAGACAAACAGGAGTCAGTTCTTAGAGCTACATCATCCAAGTGCCCCACTTTCCTGTTATAGTAATTAATGATCTTTTGGAATAAAATAAGCTAAACCAGAAAACCAGGTTTGTTATGGCAGTTGTGAAAGTCAAACAAAACAAATTATATCACTTTTTAAAAACATTTTTGTGCTACAAGAGATGTCACAAAACGTAATTCACACGTGTTAGGTAGAAAGGTCCTATCAGACTGCACTGTGCTGGAATGTTTTGATGAAACTAGTTTGAGAAAATCAGTGATACAATTATTTGAACATCTGTCTACTGAAGAGCTTGATGTGTTTTTCTAGCTGAATTGAATCATGATCTGCCTCCTTATTTAGGGAGACTCTGGGTAAATTTACACTCTGTAAAAACACTTCTACATTAATTATCCAAGGTCTAGGATTTATTTCAAATGTATTGAGGAAGAGGAAAGGCAGGAAGGATGACCCAGTTGTTCTTTCATTTCTGTTCAACATTTCTGGTTTTAAAACAGCAGTAGGATTAACAGCACTAACCACATGTTAAGAAGGAAAATGCAACACTGTAAAATTAGAATAATGGATAAAATGGAATAACAGTGGGAAATTTTTTTAATCACTTTTCTTCTCTCACTAACAAAAGGCACAGACTCCCCAAAAATGAGAAAATTAAACCCAGAATATATAGACTCTGTTCAGATCAATTTCCCCATTTCAAAGCTTCCTACCCCATCTTAAAAAATTTTAACGACTGACGTTTTTTAAAATAAACAGAATTGGGGCCCTATAGGAATGAATGAATTTTCACTGCTACCAAAGCTCCAAAAAAAAAAAAAAAAGGTAATGCAAAATATCAAAGATTCACTATAAAATTAAACAAGTATACACGAGGTCACAAAATTCACCCCTTTATAAAATATCATATATTCCCTGATATTTGTACTTGATCTTTCGCAAATAGCACTTTCACATGAACTCAGTTTTCAGAGTATATATTATAGAAAATGCCTATTCATAGTAAGATTTTATCAAGCAAAAGGTGTCGTCACCTATCGAAACTTCTTCACTTTCTAGACAAGGGAGCAAAGTAACAAAAGGGTTACTTGATTTGCCCAATGACACAAAACTAGGAAAAGACAAGAGGCACCAAGGTCTCCCATTCATTCCCCAATTCAGTGTGATTCTTGCTTTAACCTCTCATGATCTCCCTCCCTATGTAGTCTTCCTATGAGTCTCTGAACTCTAAATCTGCCATACCCACCAAACACTGACACAGACAAGAAGTTAATTGAGTTCACAGACTTATGAAATTACCCCCTCACCACCCAGATGAAGTCTGGTTTCCAAGCTCAAATGTTAATGTAGAAGTAAAGAATCTATGATTGTAACTAACATGAATTTAACACATAATTTATTGTAATTATTGAAGTATCTTAAAGGAAATTACATTCTCTGTCTCTAGGTCCCTTCAAGTAAATACTTGAAAGAGTAATCTTCAAGTGGGGTGCCCACACCCAGGAATAAGACACTTAACAGTGGACTGTGAATGAAAATACTGTTCTACTTGGAAGGAAGGGGAACTAGAGAGACAGGAGGGAAAGAGAGACAGAGGAATGAGGGAGGGAGAAGAAAAGAAAGAAATTAAGCTGTACTAGTAATTTACAACCTGACCTGCCTCTTGAGAAACCTATATGCAGGTCAGGAAGCAACAGTTAGAACTGGACATGGAACAACAGATTGATTCCAAATAGGAAAAGGAGTACGTCAAGGCTGTATATTGTCACCCTGCTTATTTAACTTCTATGCACAGTACATCATGAGAAACACTAGGCTGGAAGAAGCACAAGCTGGAATCAAGATTGCTGGGAGAAATATCAATAACCTCAGATATGCAGATGACACCACCCTTATGGCAGAAAGTGAAGAGGAACTAAAGCCTCTTGATGAAAGTGAAAGTGGAGAGTGAAAAAGTTGGCTTAAAGCTCAACATTCAGAAAACAAAGATCATGGCATCTGGTCCCATCACTTCATGGGAAATAGATGGGGAAACAGTGGAAACAGGGTCAGACTTTATTTTGGGGGGCTCCAAAATCACTGCAGATGGTGACTGCAGCCATGAAATTAAAAGATGCTTCCTCCTTGGAAGAAAAGTTATGACCAACCTAGATAGCATATTCAAAAGCAGAAACATTACCTTGCCAACAAAGGTCCATCTAGTCAAGGCTATGGTTTTTTCAGTGGTCATGTATGGATGTGAGAGCTGGACTATGAAGAAAGCTGAGTGCCTAAGAATTGATGCTTTTGAACTGTGGTGTTGGAGAAGACTCTTGAGAGTCCCTTGGACTGCAAGGAGATCCAACCAGTCCATTCTGAAGATCAGCCCTGGGATTTCTTTGGAAGGAATGATGCTAAGGCTGAAACTCCAGTACTTTGGCCACCTCATGGGTTAGGGAATCTTCCTAACCCAGGGATCGAACCCAGGTCTCCCATATTGCAAACGGATTCTTTACCAGCTAAGCTACCTGGGAAGCCCATATATATTTATATCATATATAAAGGAGATCAGTCCTGGGTGTTCTTTGGAAGGAATGATGCTAAAGCTGAAACTCCAGTACTTTGGCCACCTCATGCGAAGAGCTAATTCATTGGAAAAGACTCTAATGCTAGGAGGGATTGACGGCAGGAGGAGAAGGGGACGACAGAGGATGAGATGGCTGGATGGCATCACAGACTCGATGGACGTGAGGCTGAGTGAACTCCAGGAGTTGGTGATGGACAGGGAGGCCTGGCGTGCTGTGATTCATGGGGTCGCAAAGAGTCGGACATGACTGAGCAACTGAACTGAACTGAACTGAACTGAACTGAAATGTTTCTCATATTTAATGTTCAGCAACTCATGTGATAACATTCTAGAATAATATTCTGCAGAATAACAGCTGTAGAGAGCATCAATTATTGTTATATATAATATGAAAATGAAAGTTGCACAGTCATGTCAGACTCTTTGTGACCCCATTCACTATGCAATCCATGTTATTCTCCAGGCCAGAATACTGGAGTGGGTAGCCATTCCCTTCTCCAGGGAATCTTCCTAACCCAGGGATCGAACACAGGTCTCCCACATTTCAAGTGGATTCTTTACCAGCTAAGCTATCTGGGAAGCCCATATATATTTATATCATATATATATATATATATGATATATATATATGAGAAGGAGATCAGTCCTAGGTGTTCTTTGGAAAGACTGATTTTGAAGCTGAAACTCCAGTACTTTGGCCACTTCATGTGAAGAGTTGACTCATGGGAAAAGACTCTGATGCTGGGAGGGATTGGGGGCAGGAGGAGAAGGGGATGACAGAAGATGAGATGGCTGGATGGCATCACCGACTTGATGGACGTGAGTCTGAGTAAACTCCAGGAGTTGGTGATGGACAGGGAGGCCTGGCGTGCTGCGATTCATGCGGTCATGAAGAGTTGGACACGACTGAGCAACTGAACTGAATAATTTATAACAATGGTACATTTGCATAATTAATAAATAAATGTATATATACTGGGCACATACATGTTTTTCTGTATGTGTATGTGACCTCAGTATATTTACAAAATAAATTGATGTATTTTTCAAAAGGCAGAGGGAAAAACAATCTAAAGTGTTTTAAAATGTGGTTTTCTGGGATGGAAGCAATTGATTGATCCATTACAGACACCAGGAAACTTTCTGGACAGGTGGAAATATTCTATATATTCATAAGTGTGTGTAGGTTTGTCAAAACAAGACAGTTTCATATATTTCAATATAACTTTAAAAATGTGAAAATACTAATAATGATTAAGTGGATGAGGAGTAAGTACAGATAATTCGAGAATGGTAGACTATCATTAATTACTGAAGGGATAATTGATACAGGAGGTTCACTGTACTATTCTATCTGCTTTGTGTATATTTCCATTTCCTATAGTAAGAAGTCAAAAAATAAAAAGGTTGAAAACTACACTGTTGAAGAGTCTCATCTACTAATATTCATAACTCGGCTTTGGGTGTCTCTGGCTTTTATCAAAGAGAACTGCAACAGACTTCCAAATCACTTATTGTTGGAATAAAGAATAGGGCTTATAAGAAAAGTCTTTCAAAGCAAGACCCCGAAAGAATCATATACAAAACTGTATGGCAGAAATATTAATCTTTACATTCTCCAGAGCCACTGGGTCTATGGGGGAAAAAAAGTTCTTTAGGTACAAATTTCAAACACAAGTAACACCTTGTCAAATTTAACTATAATAAAATACCTGTACTAAATCAACATAATGCACTGAAAGCTATCAAAAATCAAATAATCTCAATGAATTTACCCTAATGTAACTTCACATCCCTTATATTGCCAAAGTAACATTTTCTTTTACTGCCTCCCTCCAATATGTAACCCCATGGACGAGATTTTAAAATCTCCCACACAAATGGATTTTAACTCCTGCTGAGGTATGAGAGTTTTATTTGGGTTCTCTTAACCATATAAATATCCATATAAATCCTAAAGGAAAATCAGTCCTGAATATTCGTTGGAAGGACTGATGTTAAAGCTGAAACTCCAATACTTTGGCCATCTGATGGGAAGAGTTGGCTCATTTGAAAAGACCCTGATGCTGGGAAAGATTGAAGGCAGGAGGAGAAGGAAACGACAGAGGATGAGATGGCTGGATGGCATCATCCACTCAATGGACATGAGTTTGAATAAACTCCGGGAACTGGGGATGGACAGGGAGGCCTGACGTGCTGCAGTCCATGGGGTCGCAAAGAGTTGGACATGACTGAGTGACTGAATTGAAACAGCATTCAGAGTTACCATCTAAGAAAATATTTTTTAAAAAGCAATGTTCTCACCTTTTCCCATTTGCTCCAAAAGAATTTGTCCAGTTTGGTTTAATTCATCCAGTCGGGGTTTTATTTCCATCTGTTCTTTTTCTAATCCCTGAAAATAAAGCCCCAAATATAAGAATAGTTCAAACTTTCTTCTCAGTATAATGCTGATGCTTCTTGACATTTTTATATTTTATGGCCCTCTCACATTCTCTTTAGGGGTTACAGTCAAAGTTTACCTAAAAAAATACTACAAGATAAAACTATGCCATGTCAGGCTGCCCTCCAGGATGCCAGAAGTTATTAAATGTCAAAAGGTAAATGCAAACAAACAGTATAAAATCTTCATTTCTTTTATAAGGGAAAAATCTGTACACTACATTTATGAGTTTCTATCAGGAGGAAATAATTAAAATTAGTATTTTAGATCCAGGATATCTAGTCACATATATGAACTCAGTAAAAATAAGTTTGAGTCAAATGAATGTGCTATGAAGACAGAGATTACCAAACAAAAATTATTTAAGATTTCAGAAAGAAATAATGAGTCTCAATATCATTTGTTGGTTTTATATTAAGCATAAGGTATAATGCAAATTTTAACCACAAGCATAATTCACACATAATTTTTAGACACTGACAATATGTTTCAGGACCAAAGTAAAGAATTTTATTCTTTATATTTGAGAAATGGCTGCTAATTTTCATATTTTTGTCTCTACGGTTTGATATTCTCAATGTCCCTATATCTCAGAGACAGAAGAATAGAAAATCTTTCAGAATCAGTAAGAAAAGGCTGAGTAAAATCATGGACACACAAAAACACACTTAAATTTTTGTGTACACAGTCAATATTAGAAATGTCAATAATTATCTATTAATTAACTACTCAAATAGTGTCCAAAATAGCACAATCAAATGTTCCAGGCAAAAACAAAAACTTCCAGGTAAACCATATTATTTCAACCAGATAACCTGGAGGTAACTTTTAAGATAACTTTTAAGGTCTATAAAGGTAACCACTATCAAATATTCAATAAATTTAGCTCGCCTATTTTGATGCATACAAACTTTACTGTAACTCAGTCAAACAGCCATTTTTATAGTCAAAGATCAAGAAAGAACAAGAGATTCTAAGAAACACTACTTACTTTTGTTTAACTACCAATGCAAAAAAGTTACCATCAAACTGGAGAAAATTATTACCTGCATTATATAAACTGATCTGCTACTTTTTATGGCAGTGGTACATTGAACGAAGGATTCTCCACTCAGATATTGCATCAGTTACAAGTTATTCCTTCATTAAAACAAAACTAGCTGATATTTCCCAAATTTGCAAGAAAAATTAGCAATGGTTAAATTTTCTTTATTTTACATATTTCCCATCCTACTGACACTATTTATCTAAAACAACAAAATAAGCAAACTTATAAAGGAAAAACATAAGAACTGCCAATCATGCTTTACATACACATGTGAAAGTTGCTCAGTCGTGTCCGACTCTTTGCAACCCCATGGACTATACAGTCCATGGAATTCTCTAGGCCAGAATACTGGAATGGGTAGCCTTTCCCTTCTCCACAGGCTCTTCCCAATCCAGGGATCGAACCCAGGTCACCCACATTGCAGGTGGATTCTTTTCCAGCTGAGCCACAAGGGAAGCCCAAGAATATTGGAGTGGTAGCCTATCCTTTCCACAACTGTTATTTTTATCCTCTCAAATATTACAGTAACAATTTCTGAAAGTAAAATTGCTTCTAGATCACACAATGGAACTTATCAATATTTTATGGGATTTGTTCCATAAAGATCACCATAACTTCCAAGTTCTCTGCCAGTTTATTGCCTTGGATTAATATCCTCTACTGGTCGTTCAGAAGCACATGAAATCATGGAACACAGCTCTCACATCTGGCTCTCTTGATCCCCTGTGCAGAGGGCTCTGATAATGGTGCTTCCACATCCCCACTGTCCACAGTCATCATTCTCTCCTTCCATAAGCCAAGAACTTTACAGAGTGCTGAAAACACAGGCTTCAGTGGAAAATCATCCTCACTTTCTAAGCATTGGCAGCAGACATATAAACAATGATGTAAATGCAGTAAGGGTTTTCACAGGGGTATGGTCAAAGCAATATGGAATCTGCCTATCGAGGCTAATGGAAGCTTTCTGAACTAGAGGGTGTTTCAGCCACAAAGCACAAAGGCTTACTAAATGGCCATTTGGAGCCCAGAAAACAACACATGGAGAAGGCAAAGGATTGAGAAAAGCACAGGAGTCAGGAGGGCTGGAGCTCTAAGGAGTGAATGAGAGCTGCAGAGGCTGTGCTGAGAGGTAGAGAAGACACCTGCCTGGGAGGCCTTGTATGCTGGGGCCCGGCAGCATTCCCATCGTCTCCCTACGCAGTGGGAAGTCATCAATTAACTGCAAGCACTGGAGCTGCAAAATCAGATTGATATCTTACACTGACCACTGGTCGGAGAAGCTAAGGCTGTGAGAATTTGAGAAGGGCAGGTGAACAGTGGCAAACGCTGCAGAGAAAGGAGATCTGAGGAAAATAGAAATCTATCCTTTCGAAAGCAAGCGTCAGTGGTGACCTCTAACTAAGAACAGTCACAGTGGAATGATAAAGCAAAAATCAGTCTCAACTTCTCATGCAAACATTCAAAGTCAGGTCTAACCCCAAACCATCTCTCCAGCCTTAACTCTCTACCACTTTTACACACACATCTAACACAAAACTAAACAAACTCTCTGTTCCAAGCATTACAGCACGATTGCCCCACTCTGAACCTCTGCTCAAGGGCACTGCCTGCCAGGTTTGCCCTTGAGCCCAGCTCTACGCCCCTCCCTTCAGTGTCACTTCCCCCTCTGGACTTCACCAGTAGATAGAGACAGCTGCAATCCTGGCCTCCTCACGATTCCCACAGTACGTACTACTTTCTAACTCACATCATGGACATCTGAATTTTTAAACGTTCTCCAAACTCTTTTCCAACAAAGGTCCATCTAGTCAAAGCTATAGTTTTTCCAATAGTCATGTATAGATGTGAGAGTTGGAGCATAAAAAAAGCTGAGTGCAGAAAAATTGATGCTTTTGAACTGTGGTGTTGGAGAAGACTCTTGAGAGTCTCTTGGACTAAAAGGAAATCAAACCAGTCAATCCAAAGGAAATCAATCCTGACTATCCATTGGAAGGACTGATGCTGAAGCTGAAGCTCCAATACCTTGGCTACCTGATGTGAAGAACTGACTCACTGGAAAAGACCCTGATCCTGGGAAAGATTGAAAGCAGGAGGAGAAGGGGACAACAGAGGATGAGATGGTTGGCTGGCATCACTGACTCGATGGACATGAGTTTGAGCAAGCTCCAGGAGTTCATGATGGACAGGGAATCCTGGCATGCTGCAGTCCATGTCCAACAAAGAGTTGGACATGACTGAGCAACTGAACTGAACTGAAACTCACTCCACTGGTGATGAAGATGGAGTGAGTTTGGCACTGCTCAAAGTGCCCAAATAATTCATGCAAAGA
This sequence comes from Budorcas taxicolor, assembly GCF_023091745.1. NCBI lineage: Eukaryota > Metazoa > Chordata > Mammalia > Artiodactyla > Bovidae > Budorcas > Budorcas taxicolor. Next base: position 73,023,690 of record NC_068918.1, on the reverse strand, counting down.
TGCATAGAGACTTCATGAACACCAATGACATAAATCACTACAACCTCCTGCTTCAATTTACATTACTACTCACGCAGTATAAAGTAGCACAGCTAAGATCCCATACATTTTATAGTATTTATTTTTTTAAATACATCTCATCTTTAAAAAAATGTATATAGAAAAAATCTGGAGATTCAAAATTGCTTGTTGTATTCAGAAGCCAAAACATCTTCAGCATGATGTTCATATAATATTAGGTGTCAGATTAAGACAGATCTAATCAAGCTAAAAAAGGAGTAGTAACAACTGGACCATTTTAGCAAGTGTCCCTTCCTGCACATCTCAGTGGTAAAAGAAGGAAGTAAAAAGGGAATTGATGTCAGCCTGCTTGAACAGATTTAAAATGTAATAGAGAGTTCTAAAAGCTACCTTATGGCTACATTTATTTTACAGGATGATTTTTGGATCCCATCACATCTTTATACCAAGAGCAGATCCATTCTGATGAAATATTTTATTCACTTGGATATTTTTGTTTTATGTTTTACCTTCAACTTCTTTTTCATTTCTGATGTTTCTTGCATCTTCTTATACTCTTTTATCTCTGTGGCTTGAATGGCAGTCTTCGATTTCAAGATCCAGGTCAACAGCTCAGCACTTATAGCATCAAACCTGATTTAAGATTCAGATATTACCAACTGTCATTCATTTTCTACTACTGTTTCACTTGGCTCAAGAAAGAGAGCAACCACAACACTGATACACTCCTCAAAAATAAAGGCAACACAGAAATACAGTAACCACACAAAATCACATCATACATTTACAGTTTGAGGTATGAAAAGAGGAACAAAGTTGTAATGTTAATAAATAAAATTATTAAATAAAATTTTTAAACATTATAAGAAACTCCTGTATTTTTACAAGCTCTTTGTAGATCATGAAAAACAGATATGGTGAGATACCCACAGGTAACAACAAGTACAGACATTCCTAAACTAATGCCTTCTTTAACTCAACATGTAATTACTGAGCCTCATATATGCCAGGCACTGGACTGGGCTCTTAATATAAAGGTAAACCAGAAACAATCCCAGAAATTCACAGGATGCCTCCTAATTCAATTGGGAATAGCTTCCTGGAGAACAACAGCTTTATGCCCACGAGTTATCCTTGCAAAGGGAGAACAAAGAAAGGGAGGAACACACTCTGAGCACTGTAAGCAGTTAAGTGCAATTGGAATAGCGAGTACTAACCAAGCAGGGAGGAACAAGATGTGGCAGAGAGCCTCTCGGACCAGTAACTGGAAGGCCCTGCAGGCTAGCTGAAGGAGCTGAACCTTAACTGAAAGGCAACAGAAAGCCAGTGAGGGGCTTAAAGCATGGCACTGACATGATTATATTTACCCTTCTGGGTCCCTAAAAAGAAACAATAGAGGCAAGTCCAGAAAAATAGACTGTAGTAGTCACAGGAGCCAAAACTAAGTAACAGTGGATAAAGAAAAAAGGGAACAGACCTGGCAGGTGTTGAGAAGGTCAGTTAAAACCACAGTGATGAGGAACAAGAGGAGAAACAGTCACTGGGTGCTGGCCACATGCCAGGCCCTCTCCAAATGGTTTCTGTGCATTATTAACTCCAGGAGTCCTCACAACAACCCTGTGAGTATACACTATTATTATCCTTTCTAATGATGAAGGAATTGAGCTCACAGAGGTTTTAAATAACTTCTCCAGACCACAAAGCTAACAAAGGCTAGAGCTGGGATTTAAGCTGAGCAGTCTGTGCTTGTAACCAGGACTCTGCACACAGAACTCAAAGCAACTTCTGGATATTTTTAGATGATTCTCAGGTAAGCACAGGTTGTCCTTGCTGATTCTTTCGGGAAACTTGGCTGAACGGGTTTTCAGTGAATTCTGAGTATTTGTCTTTTCACCAAGGTAAATTTTTCTTGTCATTTGAATGGGATTTTGTGACACTCTAGGCAAATAACCAAAGGTCATAGTATCAGTCAAACCACCGTACACTCCTCATGTCATCTTCACAGCAGATTTCTATTTAATCTTTCAGGAGCACAAGCCAAAGATCATGTTTTAAATGACCTTGGAGACTTAGTCCATCTCTGCCCTCAATGTGAGCAAGAACAATATGAATGTATTAGAGCCGCCCTGATCATCTCAGGTCATGTTAATAGATAGGAATCTAGATTATAGGAAATGACTGTTACTATGGTGTTAAAAGAAAAAAAAGAAAAAAAAATAGCCACTAGCGGCACCAGGAGAGGAGAAGGGGAAATAAACCATTACTTCTGAAGCATGTATTATAAGCTGTGCTTCGCAGTTATTCAAGGTTCATACCTGTTCAGACAGCCCATTTTAAGACAAGCTAATAGTGCTTTCTACATCAGACTAAAAATAATAAAGGATCAGAAAATCAAGTCTCACTAGGATACTTAACAATATTCTGGACTTTAGGACAATGTAAACTAGAATATGAAATGTACCCTTAAATTCTGAAGAGGTACCATATTGAAGGGGGTGATGTGGTTGCGTATCACTCCAAAATGCAAAACTAGCACCATGATTAGACTGAGAGGGGTTTTAAAGTTTAAAAAAAGACAATATTTGGGCAAAATTTCTAATAATGAAATTTCACTGCTGTCTATTGTAACAAAACTGAATGTACTCAAGCCTCTGTGGGTCTAAGAATGAACTGAAGCCATTTCTGCATCAATCAAATCGCAGACAGAAGACTGTGGAACTCACAACCGGTTGCCCACCCAACAGACACCTCCCTCCCCACATTTTTTCCTTGCTGCCTGAGTACCCCCAGAACACAACTACAGAGATGGAAAACGCAGGATAGATTCAACCTCCCAGGAACCCAGGGCAGGGCAAATGTCTGAGTTTTGGCCCATGAGATCAGAGTCAGGGAGTTAGCTAATATCTTCCAGAAAAGGTCTTTCTCCCTGATTGAAAAAAAAAAAAAAAAAATTTTTGTTTGAAGGAAAAACTTCCCTACCTGCGTATAAAGCAGGTTATACAAAGTTGTCATGCCAAGTGCTACAGCAGCATCTTGGGACCATGAGAAGACACGTTTTGCCTTTTACCTTGCTAACATGCTGAGGACGGCAGAGACAAGGTGCCACGATGCTGACCCACACCTTCCCATTAAAACTGCCCCACCTCCGGACTTTTTGCAACGTGAGATAGTCAATGACTTCACTGTATAAGTCACTTTGGGCACAGTATTCTGTTTCTTGCAACAGAACTCACCCTATACAACATGGACATGTGTAAGATTGTATAGTTAGGCACCATGACATTGCAATTTATAGTAAGAAATAAACATTTGTTTTTCAGCCTTGTTTCTAACACAGAGTTCCCAAGCTCTTGGAATTTCCAAAGTGATAAGAGCAACAAAGGTGTCATTTGTCCTGTTAGTGAGATGACTTTTGAATCCCATCTAAAAAGGTAGGCTGGTTGTCAGGAGACCCAACCTTGTAATGAGAAGGTTGGAACTATTAGTCTCACCTTGCCCCCCTGACCTCAAGGGAGGGGAGAGGGGCTGGAGGTTGAATCAATGGCCAAAGATCAATGATCTAATCCATCATGACTTTGTAATGCAGCCTCCCCAAAAAGCCACAAGGATAGGGATCAGAGAGCTTCCAGAAGGTGAGCACGTGGATGTTCAGGCAGACCAAGGCACCTGGAGAGGGCATGGGAGCCCACACCCTCTCCCCATGTCTTGCCCTGTGCAGCTCCTCAGTCTGGCTCTCCCTGAGTCATATCCTTTTATAACAAACCAGTCATTTATTAAGCAAAATGTCTTCCTGAGTTCTGTAAGCTACTCTACAAAGTTAACTGAAGCAGAGGAGGTGGTGTTAGAAATCTCTGAACTGGTCAGAACGATAGGCAACAACCTAGACTTGTAACTGGCATCTGAAGTCCACGGAAGAGGTGGTGGAACCCTCTAACCTGTGGCCAGTTGGTAAGAAGCATAGGTAACCTGGCATCTGATCTGGGATGTGGCAGGAGCAGGAAAAACCAGACCTGGAGGAATGAACCCCTAACCCATGAAGTCAGAACTGGTACCAGAACCTATTCATGCACCCTAGTCTTTCATAGCCTGCCCAGTTTCCAAACGCATGAACTCAGCACTGGAGATACACACTGCCTGATACACGGACAGAATCTGGACACTCAAGAAATAAAAGGTCTACAGTAAGATCAACATCACAAGCATCTCCCTCATCTGTTGCCTTGGCTCCAGAAGTAAAAGTTCCACAGCTGCTGTTTGCAACTCAGAGGTCCAAGTCATGGTCTTAAAAGCAGATGCTGTTAGGATGCAGGAATGCAGCCTTATTACCAAAACTAAAGTCAACAGGTAAAACTGCAATCCTGCTTTGTCTAACAAAAGCTAAACTGGGGAAATCATATTATTTTTATTCAGGCAAAAGTAACTGCCCAGGTACCCAAGCACTGGAATTCTACCGTCAAAGGGCAAGAAAACTGCAGTATTCAAGGGCTGCTCTGAGACTATCTGTTCCAGGGCTGGTGAGCGTGGTCCCTGCCTGGCCCATAGGAAAGCGCTGCAGAAGCTCCAACACTAGTGAAAGCTCAGTGTATACCAGACTGACTGTTCCTCCCGTAAAGATCCTGAGTTTCTTTTGAGTCAGAAAATGAAACAAATTTTACCAAAGATGGATCTTTGGTAACATGATCCATTAGTAAATTCCTGTACTAAGACAAAGGAATTAACAAGGAAAGAAAGAAGACATGAAGAGAGAAAGGGAAGGAAAAAAGAACGATCTAAAGGAATTACTTCCCTGAATTAAGTATCTTTTAAAGGTAAGAAGAAGGAGGGTCACAAAGAATAAGGAGATAGATCTAAAGCAAAACTGTAGGAACTATGACAGTGAAAGAAAGAATAAACAAAGGATCGTAGACAATTATATCCACCCACAGTAAACGATGGGAAAAAAAGGACTAAGGAAACGATATATTCTGTCCATGAAGGCTACAGGCACACAGTTCTCCCAATCGAACCAAAGATAAATAAAATCCAGATGACTTAGATGCTTAACCAGTATAAAGTGGAATATTCAGAAGACTCAGAGGTAGTGAGTGGTTCAGTAGTTGAATTTCCATTACGATAATTCTGTTTAAATTTGCATATGATTAGCGATCAGTACAAAATAAGTACCGAGAACAAAATATTAATATATCATGTGCAAAATAGTTCTCACTTTTTTTTAGCTTCCAAATCCACAGGGATCTGTCTCTTCTTTGGGGGAGGAGGAGGAGGCAGCTCTTGCTTAGACCTTTTTGTAGTTACTTGTTCTCTTAGGCGAACCGTCTCTAAAAGATCCTTCTGAGGAATCTGGGACATTCCCAGCTTTGCAACAGCCTGAGTCACCTGAAATAAAAACCAACCAGGTTTAATGTTTTACAACAGCTTTACTGAAATATAATTCACAAGTCATAAAATTCTCCCTTGAAAAATATATGATCCTATGGTCATCAATATATTCAGAGTTGTGCAACCATGCCCACTTTCTAATTCCAGAATAGGCTTATCATTTCAAAAGGAAATCCCATACCAGTAACAGTCACTCCCATCCTTCTCTCCTTCTTGCCCCGAGAAATGACTGATCTACTTCCTGTCTCCATGGATTTGCCTATTCTGGGTATGTCATGTATTAATAGAATCAGTGCATTAACCTGTGACCAGCTACTTTTACTTAGCACAGTGTTTTCAGGGGTTCATCTCTGTGGATTCATATATTGGTACATTACTGTATTATTACTTAATACTCCCAGGTGGCACTGGTGGTAAGGAACTTGCCTGCTAGTACAGGAGATGTAAGAGATGCAGGTTTGATCCCTGGGTCGGAAAGATCCCCTGGAGGAGGAAATGGCAACCCACTCCAGCATTCTTGCCTAAAGAATCCCACGGACAGAGGAGCCTAGAAGGCTACAGTCCACAGGGTCGCAAAGGGTGGGACATGACTGAAGTGACTTGGCACACAGCACACAATACTATTCCATTGCATGAATATACCACATTTTGTCCATCCATGTATCTACTGATGGATGTATGGGTTGTTTCACTTTTCGGCTGTTGTGAATTTTGCTGCTCTAAACATTCATGTACAAACCAAAGGGTTATTTTTTATCAAGGTGTTAAAATATTTTTTAAATTTATAAGATTATTTAAGATGAAAAAATCATTTTGGAGAAGGAAATGGCAACTCATTCCAGTATTCTTGCCTGGTAAATCCCATGGACAGAGGAGCCTGATGAGGTCACAACTGAGTGACTGAGCACCAAGATCATGTCTAAGTGTTATCAGTTACTAATGGTCGAATGACTGGATATCAGAAGTTTTCTAAGGTCTGCTAAAATTCAGTTTCGAAAACTAAAGAAGATACATGTCAATTTTTCAATTTCACCATTAACCAGGTATTAAAAAAACAGCTTTTTAGTTTAACTACTACTTCCACCCTTATGGTAGACAGTGAAGAGTAACTAAAAAGCCCCTTGATGAAAGTGAAAGTGGAGAGTGAAAAATTTGGCTTAAAGCTCAACATTCAGAAAACGAAGATCATGGCATCCCATCCCATCACTTCATGGCAAACAGATGGGGAAACAGTGGAAACAGGGTCAGACTTTATTTTTTGGAGCTCCAAAATCACTGCAGATGGTGATTGCACCCATGAAATTAAAAGACGCTTACTCCTTGGAAGGAAAGTTATGACCAAGCTAGATAGCATATTCAAAAGCAGAAACATTACTTTGCCAACAAAGGTCCGTCTAGTCAAGGCTATGGTTTTTCCAGTGGTCATGTATGGATGTGAAAGTTGGACTGTGAAGAAAGCTGAGTGCTGAAGAATTGACAGTTTTGAACTGTGGTGTTGGAGAAGACTCTTGAGGGTCCCTTGGACTGCAAGGAGATCCAACCAATCCATTCTAAAGGAGATCAGCCCTGGGTGTTCTTTGGAAGGAATGATGCTAAAGCTGAAACTCCAATACTTTGGCCACCTCATGCAAAGAGTTGACTCATTGGAAAAGACTCTGATGCTGGGAGGGATTAGGGGCAGGAGGAGAAGGGGACGACAGAGGATGAGATGGCAGGATGGCATCACCGACTCAATGGATGTGAGTTTGAGTGAACTCTGGGAGTTGGTGATAGACATGGAGGCCTGGCATGCTGCGATTCATGGGGTCGCAAAGAGTCGGACACGACTGAGCGACTGAAATGAACTGAACTGAACTGAAAATATACCTGAATGTATAATTTCCACGTAATGGCACAAGGTATTACCCGAAGAAAAGGTACCTGGTTGGAGGAATCTTCTAATCTCTGAACCAAGGAATCCCATCTCTGAGTCAGTTCTTCTGAGTCACTGTTGATCTTCTTGGATGTTTTAGGATTATCAAGTAATTGACCCACATCCTGGCCAATCTCACTCAGCTGATCCAATGCTTGGCGCTTCATTTCCATGTCTTCCTTCAAAATCTAGTATTTCAGATATTTATTAGATCACTGAATCACTTTAAACAGGAACTCATCTTCCTGTTCCCCAGTCAGAAAATGTAAACATGTATATTTTAGAGTAAAATTTACCTGCTTTAATTCCCTAAAGCTAAAACATAAGACTTCTGGTTCTAGATGTTACAAGGCAGCATTCTAGCATTAGTGAAATGAATTCATTCACTAAATTATATTAACTATTGACATAAAACACTAAGATATCATAGGCTCACAAGAGAGGTGCTGACAACAACATCACTTACAGCCAGTCGTCGAACACTGACGCTTAGTTCCTTTTGGTCTTTAAAGTTGCTCGTCTGGACTTTATTTAAAGATTCTTCTTTTTCAGTTAACCATGCTTTCAACAAGCACTGCAAATAATACCAAAGTTAGAAATATATTTAGGGAATCATTTGGTAATTCAACTCAATCAAGTTCTAAAATCTCTCATTTTTATGTTACTAGAGGCTTTATCCACATCTGGGAGAAGGATTTCAAACCCCTAAGCCTGAGGCATAAAAAACTCAGAATATCTTTGCTTAAGATATAACCCTTCACAGATTTGCAACTGATCAACCTAAAATTAGCCTCAAACCTGGAAAACAAAACCTAATTCTCAGGAAGGCTGATAGCTCTAAAAGGCTAAATCCAACTATCCAAGTCTGCAAAAGAATCACTTTATAACTCTCTAGATGCAGAGGGAAGGTCAGAGATTTTCTTTTCTCAGTCCCTCTATTAGGGAGAAAAGAGAGAGAAGTCAAGTTACATGGCTTGTAAACTGCAGAGCCAGATCACAGACCCATACCCCAAAGCTGATGGATTCTCCAGGTATCTTGCAGCACAACCTCACTAATGCTCCAGATTCAACAGCAGTTATGATTAGAAAAGGAAGCCTGAGGCTACTCCAAAGTCAATATGAAAATCTTTAAACTTCATTGGCCAACAATGCATGTCTTTTAGACATAAGATATTTAGTAAAGAGATAAATTTGAAGGAGGGATTTTAAAAAATGGCTGCCTTGATATAGTTTTTCCCAAAATGTAGTATTTACCACAGAAACCTTCTTCTATAGATTGAGGGGGGAAATCCTTGGTTCTGTGTTTGGAATCAACTCTTTCTCAAGTTTGATTTATCAGTTTATTTAATAACCATTCTCTGCCTTTATATTTCACCCAGAAAAGGACAAATATTAAGAAAATAATGTAAATCTGAATTCTGTCCTCAATGTAGTAAGAGTTATCACAAAAATACCTGCAGCACCAGATAGAAAACGCAGACACCACAAAGACTGCTTCTAGTTTTGAAACAGTGGGGTAGGGAGAGGAAATTCATAAATGACTTCATGGTCCCTGATGGATATGTCACTGGCAAAGCCCACTGGGATACTGGGAAAAATAAGGTGGAATCTAGGTGACATGGTCTGACCTCTTCTGGGTTTAGTCTAGCTTCACTGGCTTATAGCGGGCAGTGTGCAAAGCCCTCACACCTAACAGGGTGGATTAGTGTTCCCAGAAGGGAGTTACTGTGCCCAGCACCTCAGCTGGGCACCCTATGTGCACAAGTGCTGTGTGGGATGCCTCAGTCCAAGATGGCAGCGACAGGTATAGAGAGGCTGCACATGGCACTGTGATCCGCAGCCCAAGAGCTCTGCCCCTCCCGCCAAGAGGAGCCCTCTAAGTCAGCCCCATCAATGACTGACTGCCAGGGAGAGCACTGACTACAGCGCAAGCTCACTCCTTTCCTTTCTTTCATCAAAGAATAAAATTCTCCTTTGCTTCTGAACCAGACAGTTTCATTCTGTGGGCTCGAATATCACTAGGCAAGAGGGCCCTTGTAGGAGCCAGACTCAAAAAGAGTTGGTAACAGGTGGGGAGAACTTAAAGACAGATAGGCAAAAAGACATTTCAAGGCAGATGCCACACTTAAACAAAAACACAGAGACTAGAAGACTAGTTCACCGTTTCAAAAAGAATGAAAACAGTACAAAACCCATAAGGACTCTACCATGGACCATGCACTGCGAATACAGCACTGAAAGGAAACAGCACTACTCTGCACGGAGAAGAAGGACTACTCTGCACTGAGAAGAAGCACTACTCTGCACTGAGAATAAGCACTACTCTGCACTGAGAAGAAGCACTACTCTGCACGGAGAAGAAGCACTACTCTGCACGGAGAAGAAGCACTGCTCTGCACTGAGAAGAAGCACTACTCTGCACTGAGAAGAAGCACTGCTCTGCACGGAGAAGAAGCACTGCTCTGCACGGAGAAGAAGCACTACTCTGCATGGCCACACGGCCGTGACAGTCTCGGACTGAGCTACAAAGCAGGAATGCAGGATCTGAACACTGAGTACATGAAAGGACAGGGGACAGTTTGGAAAGGTAGGTTAAAGTCAATCACAGAATATCCCGCTGGCCACACTTGGCTCACGCTGGAGAAATTTTGAACTAATTCTCAGAGCCCATTTCTAACTATCTTAAAGCCTCTGCAACTAAGTGAACAACAATCCCTTGAAAGACTGTTTAATTCAGACACAGCTGATTGGTCTTATTCTCTATAACAACAAATTATCAATTAAGTATCAACGCTGGCTTCATTTCTATATTTTAACAAGATTTCTCCTTCCATATCACTAACAGAAGGCCATTCAAAGGTCAGTTTTAAACCTAACATAATAAATGGCCAAAATCCTAGCCACTCTCTACTTTTAAATATTTGTAATTACCAAATTTTGATTCTTTCCGAATTTTAAATTAGTTTAATTCTTTAATTATTTTAAGAAGAGTAACACAATGGTTCCCTAGGAATCAGTCTCCTTACAATCATTAATGAAGTTAAATTTCAATTATTCTATGTGACTTTTTGGCCTGAAGAAAAGATAAGTAAATTTAAGTCTTTTTAAAGCAAAATGTAAATATTTCAGAAATCAGAATCAGGTCTATCATGCAATTCTCAAGAGGAAAATTCTGGTCAAAGATTGAGGGCAGGTGGCAGTAACTTACAATTTACATGGGGACAAACTATGCAACGTGTTTTTTAAGAGTTCTCTCTGCCATCATATTTAGTAAATCACAAACAGCATACATTTGTTTTTATCCCATGAAAAGTATATAGCTGCTTTTTGTGGATGGAAATAAATGGCATTTAAAAGAATCACAGTGGACCCTGGGATGTGGGAACAGAGTATCCGTTTATTTTCTACACCACAACTCTTTGGCATTTCGAAGACGAGTCTTGCTTATTTGTATTCTGTTTTGATGGTTGCTTTTCTGGAAGGATGGAGATGGGCAAAAGGCCACCAATCAGACTGAAAACTCTAAGTGGCAGCTTTGCACCAAAGGTTCATTTTCTATGTTAATCCTTGGTGAAAAAAATTAGCTATGTGTTGAGTCATCGGTGTTGCTAAATATTTTTCTTGTTAATTTCAGCAGTTATTCTGATTAAAAATCACAGGTTTAAAGTTCACAAAGTACTGAGTGGAATCATTTATCATTATGTACTGAGCACAAGCCATACGCTAGGCTGTATGGCTACAAGTTCAAATACATTATCCAACACAAATACAGTAAAAATTATGTCAAGTAAATCCTAAAACTAGCATATCTAAAAACTAATCTAACTAATGAACAAGGTCAAATTGTTATTACAATAGAGCTAATTTATAATGCAATCTCTATGAAGAAACTGCATAATAGACTGAAATCTGACTTTTAACATAACAAATAATTATTTATAAATTTTCCTTTTGAAGAAATATAAGTGATTTATTCAAATGCAATAATTATGTATACAGCTTCGTACCTGTTCTTCCAATAACTCCTGCCACAAAATGTTGATTTCCTGTAACCTATTCCAACGTTCTTCAGTCCATCGGCACACAGCAGTCCAGCGTTCACCGAGTTTCTAGAAAAGGAAAAACCGATCCTTTGTCAACAAAGCCTTAAGGGATAGTTACCACAATCCTTAAAGAAATTCTTGAAATCCATTGTTCTTTAATACAGAGTAGTAATTATGAAAAATATTATGAACATTGCTTTAAATAATACAGATGAATTCTATAAAATTTTAGATAAGACAAACTAATTTCCATAGAATTTAACTATTTCATATTACACAGTTAGAATATGGCACAACTTGAACTCTATCTTGTAACTTTTGACTCCAAACTCCAGCTCTTTTCTTTCATTGTGGCTGTTATATGAGAATTTGACAGTTTCACATATACCTTCAAAATACAGCAAACATATTTACTTTCAAGGCTTCCATTTTTTCAGGCTATAATTATCTTTAAGATAAAATTCAGTGCATGGCTCATTTCTTAACCATTTTTACATGCCAAGACAATCATCATCAGTAGTACCAAAAATTATGAAAAAAAAGTTTTTAACTTATAAAAACTGTTTTGATTTGTTCTGTTTATATTGCATGATATACAGAAAATTCCACCAAACAGCAACAGAATATTATAAGTATTAGCAAGACTAAATAAATAAATTTGATACATTTTTAAAAAATCAATCTTCATGATGACTTTCCCAACTAATTACTTTATTATCACTTTATAAATAATGATTAATAAATTCTGTTTTATTTCTTCATTACTTACCTATGAGCAAGAATTATTTAATGCATTTTATCTTATTTCAATTTTTATTATCAAAATAGGCTTTGTATTGCACAAAAGTAGAGAATGTAGAGCCAGAAGACAGATCTCTCGTCTCTACATGAAAACTCATTGCCTATTTAAACCTCAGGGCCTCCACTCAACCACTATGAATATCCTCACTGTTAAAGTGATAAGACATGAATGCCTACCTCTAAGATTACTGTAAAAACTAAATACTATCACACCAAAATCTCAAAACTACAGGCCAGTTTTAAATGTTGCAAAAGAAAAAGAATTCCATATGTTAATTTATAGTTACTAAAAATCAACTGAAAGTTACTGAAATCATCACCCAGCAACATTATATCAGGTAATCCAAGTTCAAATAAAATACAGCTGACCCTTGAACAATTGGGCGGGTCCACTCATACTTGGATTTTTTTTGATAAGTACATAGGAAAAAATTTTGAAGATTTGTGACAAAAATTTGAAATGAAGATGAACCACACAGCCTAGAAATATCAAAAAAAAAAAAGAAAAAGAAAAAGTTAAGCATTCAGGAATACATAAAATATCTGTAGATATGTATATAACATACAAAATATGTGTTAATGGACTATTTGTTACCAGTACAGCTTCCAGTCAACAATAGGCTATTGCTAGTTAAGGTTTGGGGAAGTAAAAAGTTATACTAGGATTTTCAACTGCTTGAGAGGTCAGTGCCCCAAACCCCACGTGTTTAAGAGTCAGCTGTAGCAAAAACTTTCTTTATAAAGACTTGTAAACATACACCACAGTCACTCAGCAAAAAGCAGCAAGTTGTCAGGGTTCCCAAAACTGATGTTGACATTTACACATTGATCTACTAAAGAAACAGGGATATTAAATCCTACATGACTAAAATTCTCAAACTTGACTTTTTTTTGCATACTTACTGGGCCCCACTCCCAGTGAGGCCCAGAAATATGCATTTGAAGAAATTCATCGAGTGATTCTGAGCAAGAAGTCTGTGGATCATTTGTTGGGATCAGTTCTTGAGCTTCAAAATCTTGTTCATACACTCAAAGGCTGAAGTAAATGAATGATACCTTGGTTCTCCTATAAACTCCCATGCTGTGGAAACCCAGCTGGGAAGTACAACCTAAAGAAGATGGTTTTACTAACCTAAATAAACAGACTGAACATGAAGAATAGGAACAATGTGTAACTGGGGCTCAGACCCCAGGTGCCTTAGCACTATCCTACTTTATAAGTCCTTACCTGTAACTGATCTTCCAAAATAGCTGTAGCACTCTCGCCGCTGTTTTCATCAACAATCACCACCATGTGAGTCAGGGAATTCACTTTCACTTGTTCAGCCTCAAGATCATTTTGCAAACTCTACAGAAAAAATTCAGAGAAACCATTATGTCTACTCTTTCCATTTACATATTTAAAATCTACCCAGTTGTCAATAGCAATTAAGAACACTTAATGAGCCATCCTGTTTAAATGTCCAACCATTAGCCTAAGTGTTCTCCTAAGGAAACAAACCCATTATACATCTTTACATTTCATTATGAACCAAAGCAATTTGAAAATGCAATGTCATAACAGACTGCAAATGTGATGTCATCACTTTTATTATTTTTATTCCAAGTTTTGGCTGAAAGAATAAGAGAAAAGGGGTCACATAATCAAGTTGGGTGCATACAGTAGGAATTAAGAATATAGAATCTTTAAATCAAAAAAGTTCCAAATTTAAATACACAGAGACAGAGATCATTTTATCTAGTACAACACTGTATAAAGCGACATAAGTCAAATGTGATTTGATAGTCAGAAGCTGTTCTGATTCATTACCCAGGAAAGCAACTGGGGTATACAGACAATTTTCTTCCCACCTCTTCCATGGGAAGAGAATGCCAGGTCACAAGACATATATTTAGGTATATAGGTAATTTATTCAAATACTACCAATAGTGTTGTCAAATGCCTTGAGTTTTTGTATTTAATGTATCCTTAAAGCTTAAATTACCCATTTATCTAGTTATTTCATTGAGAAATAAAATTCTTCAAACACTTTGCAGAGAAGCTATTTTACTCTACCTTTCCTTGATTGTGAAAAGTTATCTTCTAAATTTGTGACCTCCCTCATAGCTAAGTTGGTAAAGAATGTGCGTGCAATCTTCTGCCTGCAGGAGACCCCAGTTGGATTCCTGGGTTGGGAAGATCCCCCGGAGAAGGGATAGGCTACCCACTGCAGTATTCTTGAACTTCCCTTGTGGCTCAGCTGGCAAAGAATCCGTCCACAATGCAGGAGACCTGGGTTCGATCTCTGAGTTGAGAAGATCCCCTGGAGAAGGGAAAGGCTACCCACTCCAGTATTCTGGCCTGGAGAATTTCATGGGCTGTACAGTCCATGGGGTCGCAAAGTCGGACACAACTGAGCAACTTTCAGTTTTCAAACCACTCACAAAACTCGTGAATCCTCACCTAGGAAAAGAAGCAATAGCTTTCCTGGCAGGATTATGAACAGATCAATCTGAGGGTTTCCTTATTTTCCAACACGTTGCATTCATGCAATGGACTAGGGTTCTTAACCACTCATGAATGGAAAAAAAAAAAAAAACCTTAAGAATCTTATGAACACTATGTACTTTCATAACAAACCTCTACATACCCATATAAATTTTGACCTGTGCTTTCATCCCTGGCTCAGAAAACCCACATCCCTATGCACTCCACCCTGCAAGCTACTGAATACAAGAGCGCACTGAAGGAGTGTCCCAGCTCTGTGCTAACGATAGACGCCATCAGCCCCTGAGAATTCTAAGTGCTGCTTTTTCATATTTGATAAGGTATAAAAGAAATATGAGCCAGATTTACTTTATGATCTTCCAGCAGCTTTTGCAGGGATTTTAAGTCATCATCCAGGGGGCAAGTTTCCATCTTTTGAATGCGTTCTTCCGTGAGTGTTAACCAGGCGGACAGCTGCTGAAGCTGTTTCCTCTGGAGTTCCATGAGGACATCGTGCAACCTGTCCAAGGGGAACAAAGCATTATCCCCACTCCTTCTTCCCTTTGCAAAGGCAAACACACACTCCAGGCATCAAGGAAATGGGGCAGGGAACACACTCTTGTCTAACCTTTTAAAGCAACATTTAGTCTGTAAATATAGAAACCAGCAAAAAAAAATTATTTTCTTCCTAAACGCAGTCAACTAAATGCACTCCAAAAATGCAAATAACAGCAACCTCTATTTGTATCAGAATCATTGTTTCTTTAATCAGGAATTCCTGCCTATTAAATAGGTGGAAATTACAGTGGAATAGTTTGCTCCTTAACATACAATACATGAAATAAAATGAACCGTACTCTTGAAAAATGTTACAAAATGGAATTCTAGATAAATAAAACATAGCCCTATCTTCAGGTCAGAGTTGATGGTTAGCCAGCTTTAATACTGCAAAGTCCACATAAAATGACTTTGCCCTTTTTTTGCTGATTTCTGTATGGCCACTTTTACCTTTTTATTTGGTTAACATATCAAAGGAGAAATAAAGATCACAAAAATTCCAGCAATGCTACATACAGAAAAGAGTCAAAATTTGACAAGGCAAGTTCTCTGGTTATCTTGTTCCCACAGACATGTAGACTTTTACTTGTGTTAAAGTGGGCAACAGGGACTTTCAGTGGTTAAGACTTCACCTTCTAATGCAGAAGGTAAGGGTTCGATCCCTGCTCAGGGAACTAAGATCCCACAAGCCTTGTGGACAAAAAAACAGAACATAAACAGCAGAAGCAATATTGTAACAAACTCAATAAAGACTTTTTAAAAATTCTTAAAGAAAACAACTAGGCCCCATCTTGCAGCAGTGTTCACTCCCGGGCTTCCACTCACCGGGACTGTCTGTCCATACTTTCGACTCTGAGCGCCTCCCATCTGGCATTCAGCAGGGACATTTGTTCCTGAATCTCAAACTCCTCTTCATCTGTCAGAGTTCCTTGTGTTATCAGTTGGTTTCCTGCCTGCAAGACGTTCCCCACGCTGCTCTGGTGAGCTGTCAGCTCCATCATGAAAGCCTGGGAAGGTACATCATTATGATCTATGAGCTGCTCATTGAAGAAAAGCAAATCTTAATAAATTGTTAATGCCCAAATATCAGTGCTGTGGGGGAAAAAAAAAAAAGTAACCATGCAGACTTCAAATAAAGAAGACTTTGATCCATTTTTTTTTAAGCTCTGAATATTGGAAATAAGCAGCTGACCTAAGGAAAAAGATAAGATCAAAGAGGACCATGTTACATCTGATAACACAAGCTATTTTTATGTCAATGCTGATTATGCTACTGATAGATCATTAACATGGAACTATGAGAAGATATAATAAATAAAACACCATGCTTACCCAAAAGGACTTGCTTAAATAAAATGACCATTTGTATTATTTTCAAACCAAAATAGCAAATAAGACCTGTCAATTAACATAACATCAAAAAACTACTTAATCAAAAGAATTCTTCACATAATCCAATCACTACAATGCAATATATTCCTGAAATAGTAGGAAATTTTCATTATATAAAAGTATACAAGAATACTGGATACAAGTTTGCTTAATCATATAACAAATAAAAATAACCACTTCCTAGGGAGCATTCAAAATTTAAAGACTTGATGTACTGATTAGCCATTTTATGTCTTAACTATAATAATACACTTCCAAAATGAGCAGTACTAAAGCGTTGATTTTTGTCAGTGGCTCCACTGAATCTACAAATTATGGTAAGATCAAAATCGAAAATTTAATTCTAACATAGAGTTAATCACCCATGCCAATTTTATAATGAAGCCCTATTTAAAAATCTTAAGTCCTCCAAAAAAAAAAAAAGTGTAAAGCAGAGATATTACTTTGCCAACAAAGGTCCACCTAGTCAAAGTTATGGTTTTTCCAGTAGTTTTGTATGAATGTGAGAGTTGGACTATAAAGAGAATTGAGTGCCGAAGAATTGATGTTTTTGAACTGTGGTGTTGGGGAGATCCAACCAATTCATCCTAAAGGAAATCAGTCCTGAACATTCATTAGAAGGACTGATGCTGAAGCTGAAGCTCCAATACCTTGGCCACCTGATGCGAAGAACTGACTCATTTGAAAAGACTCTGATGCTGGGAAAGATTGAAAGCAGGAGGAGAAAGGAATGACAGAGGATGAAATGGTTGGATGGCATCACCGACTCAATGGCCATGAGTTTGAGCAAGCTCCGGGAATTGGTGATGGACAGGGAGGCCTGGCGTCCTGCAGTCCATGGGGTCACAAAGAGTCAGACACGACTGAGCAACTAAACTGAACTGAACTGAAGTCCTCAAATAATGCCATGAAATTTCTGTGGAGCAGAATTCAGTAAACATTATACATCAGGGTGCATCTCCTGATTAAGACACAGGCACCATGGCTCATCAGCTACAGATGACTTACTTCATGGGTTGCAAACTGGTCTTTGACTTCTTCCACATCATCAGAAATGTCATCCTGCTCCTGAAAAGTGTCCTCGGCAGAAAGCAGCCAGGTCAGCACTTCCTCCAGTGCTATCTGATAGCTGTCTAGATCCATATCAACCTCCGTGACTGTGCTGGGGGTTTCAGCTCGGGGACTCTCTTGCTCCTCCTCTGGTGCCGAGCTCTATAAAAACAAATCCAAGAAAATCCACAAGCATCGTGAAGACCAGAAGGTGTTCAACAAAGGCACACTGGATGGAGACCCAAGGTAAACACCACTGGGTCTTAAGGCATCCATTGGAGTCTCAGGAGCTGAGTGAGCAATGCTGTGAACTAGTCAGAAAGCATTTATTCATGCCAGGATGGCAAAGAGTACAAAAGCGGTATCACTCATGGATTCTATACTCAGACATACTCTAATATAGCTGTTGGTGCTGTTCAATCGCTCAGTCCTGTCCAACTTTTTGAGACCCCATGGACTGCAGCACACTAGGCTTCCCTGTCCTTCACTATCTCCCAGAGTATGTAGTTGGGAAGAGACAAATAACCCACATGAATCACTTCTGAACAAAAATAAAAAGGCTCTTAACAAAGTTATAAATTCCATGGGTCTAACAAGGGATGTCATTTGAATTCATCAAGGGATAGATCAGGACGTTTCACAGAGGATCTGGAACATGTTGGACCTTGAAAGGGTAGATGTCATTTAAAGAGAGCAATTAGAACCCTTGTTAAATTGCTTTTACTGAATAGCATTTTAGCATTGCATTTTAGACACTAAAAGACAGCCATACATATATAGGCTACTGTACGGATGATATTTTTCTGAGGCAGTAGCCCTCTAGTTTACTAGCTGGCTTTTTTTGTTTGTTTTTTTAGAGCATGTGGAATAAGTTATTCCAAGCTCCTTCTAAGCAATGAAGTATTTTCTTATATACTTCAGAATTGTACAACCAAACTAACCACCTATCTCATTCACTAGTTCCCTACCAGAGCAAAGTTCTTTAAAATTTGCCTACAGCCTGTCTCTACCTTTTCACTTCTCATCCACAATTTTCATGTATCTGAAACATACCAAAATGTATAGAAAACAACATAAGAAAAGCTCATGTATTTAACAACTGCTTTTGTTAACACTCCCTTCCATGCTGATCAGAGTGGTCCTGACCACACACCTGGAAAGTATTTTGCCACTGTTACCAGTAACCTTCTCAATGACAAATCCATTCTTCAGCATCATCTTCAGGATTATCATGTAATGAACACAAAACCAGAACATATTTTATAACCACAGTGCTAGAACAACATACATAAACCAGAACTGTTTAAAGCAAACTCAGAAGTCTGGTCACCTTCTGTTTCTTAAGGTCTCAGTGGCATTCTATACATCTGACCTGTCCCCACCCTCTCGAAGTTCTCCTTTCCCTGCTTTAATAACACTGCCTTGGTTTTTCTCCTAGTTCAAAAGCATTTGCCAACATGTAAGTAATGAAGCTCCTCAAAATTAAGTCCCAGGCCCTTTTTTAATTCTCTTTATGTACTTTGCCTGCAAGGCTTCATCCATTGCTATTAGATTTCAAGAACCTTCTATTAATATATCCTATTACCTTTATATTTCTCATCCCAAACTCCTATGTCCCACCTTCCTTAACATTTCCACTTCAATTCTTCATAGGCATATCAAGCCTTGTCGATCTTTAAACCCTTCATTTTTTCCCCCCAAACCTCTCCGGGCTTCCCATTTCTGTAAATGGCTCCTCCGTGCACTTAACTAACTCCTCCAGGTAAACACCAGGGGGCCAGACGTGGTTCCTCTTTTTCTTTCCCCTCCTACATTTAATATGGATAAGTAATTCCTACCTTCAAAATTTATCTCAAACCCATCCAGGTCTTTCCATCTTCACAACTGTCATTTGATCTCAGGACTACAACAGCCTGATCACCAGTGTCTTCAGTTCCCTATTACTATCCAAACTTCTACCTCTACCATCCACTTCTCACAGAGCAGCCGGAATGATGTTTGGAAAATGCAATTATATCCTAAGACTTCTCTGCTTAAAATCTTTCACTGCTTCCTCAATGCTCTTAAGATACAATTGAAAATTCTTAACATAGTTTGTAAAAATACTGTGACAGCGAGAAACAGAGTGTGTGTGTGTGTGTGTAGGGCCGGATTTCAATTAGGTTAATCAGGGAAGTCCTTTCTGAAAAAGTTCCATTGAAACTGGGGAAAGATGGGAAGCTTGCCATGCAAACAGTGGGTGGAGGAGCGTTTCATGGAGATCAGCCCACAGGTACAAGAATCTGGGGGAAGGAGAGAAGTCCACCACGACTGGAGTACACTGGCCTGAGATGAGTTGGGGCAGTGGGCTGGGCCTTGTAAACTACAAGAGGAGATGAGGTCTTTAACAAGTATGAGAAAGCAAGTAAGAAAAGTAAACACACCCCAAGATATTTTGAAGGAAGAATCCAAAGGAACACAGTAAATGACATGCAGGAGCTAAAAACAGTGAATCGGTGAGCCCATAGATGCAACACTGGATAATTAGGAGACAGATGATACCAAAGAGAGAGAAGGAAAAATGAGTTAAGTCCTGGACCTAAAACTCTGAAACTGGAAAGCCAGCATAATCCTGGAGATCATGTAGTACCAAACCTCCATAATCTAATGAAGATATCTGAGAACTAGGAAACTTAGTGACCAGCTAAAGGTTATTAAGATAGGCACTAGGATCTATGAGGTGGAAAATGGAAGGCGTTATCTAACTGCAAGTGTTCAGAAGGTATTCATTCAAATACAAGAGGAGATTTTTGACTGAGAGATCAATTTCAAGAGAAATTCAGGAATGATTTACTGATCACCTAATGCTCTAAGCACATATCTGTAGAAAGAGAAAGAGAGGAAGGCGGGCTATTAGCATTCATTGAAAAGTAAAAGATAGCAAGATAGGTCAAAGACTAGATGATTACAACTTGACCACATCATATTTCTTTCGTTAACTTAATTCAACTTCTAAGGCATTAATGAAAGCATGCAAATGAAGCGTTTAATATCAATATACTGCTCTTTTTTATTATTCAGTTATACATACACATGTATCTGGGCTTCCCTGGTAGCTCAGACAGTAAAAGAAGCCACCTGCAATGCAGGAAATCTGGGTTTAATCCCTAGGTT
Source organism: Budorcas taxicolor (assembly GCF_023091745.1). NCBI lineage: Eukaryota > Metazoa > Chordata > Mammalia > Artiodactyla > Bovidae > Budorcas > Budorcas taxicolor. The sequence continues at coordinate 73,002,914 of NC_068918.1, read as the reverse complement.
GGAAAGTCGTCCTGGAGAAGGGAATGGGAACCCACTCCAGTATTCTTGCCTGGAGAATCCGTGGACAAAGGAGCCTGGTGGGCTCCAGTCTATGGTGTCATAAAGAGTCAGACACGTCTGAGCAACTAACACATACACACACATATACACACACACACGTATCTATAGTCTTTCTAAAATTCTTTTCCCAGTTAGATTGTTAGTGAATATTGAGCAGAGTTCCCTGTGCTAGACAGTAGGTTATCCATTTTAAATACAGTAGTGTGTACATGTCAATCCCAAACTCCCTAACACACTTGCTCTTAATCAAACAGCATGTTTATGCAAAAGCATAATTATCTCAGACCCTAACTCCAGCCTTGCTATATGAAACATATTTTTTCCCTTTTAAAAAGTAAAATCACTAAAGTTGTGGTTTTCCGTCACATGCACATGATGGAGACAGCATGCTAACTGATAAACTGAAGCTCTGATGCTGAGAAACCAACATCTTCTCAGTCAAGAAAAAAATCCTCAGAATTCTCTTACCTATTACCTTACAAAAAACAACACGGCAAGTCAAATATAATAGCGAAAGTTTACCTGTACCTGTATGTTAATTTCTCCTTCTTCACATTCTTTCTTATATTTCCTTGGGAGTGTTTCTACCTCACGGATGGCATCTATAGTGACTTGCTGAGGTAGCACTTCAAACAAAGACGTTAAGTACATAATTATGGATTTCTTGTCAGGAAGCTGAACGGCAACATCTAATAGTAAAAGAAAATAAGAGCCAGCTTAAATTAGATGTCCAAAGTATGTGAATTACTCAATATTAGCCATAAAATAACTGTCCTTAGTGCCCATAAACAATACTAGTTATACTATCTTCGCAATACCACAGCTTGGTAACTTTCATATAATATATGAGACACAGGTAAAGATAATTACCTATGGATTTTTGTGCAATATCCCATTTCTTAAAAATCTTCTCTAAAAGTTTCCCCCACAGGCTGAAAGATAAGCTACCATTTAAGGTAATGTCACAGATTTCATTCATATTATGAAAATAAGTCTAGACTTCAGTCTTGCAACATTCGTAAGTAAAGTTTTCACATCGTATATAAGAAGCTCGTTCATACAAAAAACACATTTTAATGAAATGAACCAAACACTAAATTGTTCATCTAAGAATTTTGTTTTCCTAAAACATTAAATCTTATGCTGGTATTTATTAACTATTCTTCTGTGATGTAATTAAATTTCCTCCTGAAGGATCCTAGAAATTGTTAAGCACAAAAGTATTATGTCTATAATACAAAGTCGTGTACCATATTTCAAAAGGAAAAGCACTTCCTTAACTCTCACAATTCTTTCTACAAAGAGAGAACAACAACAACAAACAAACAAACAAACGAAAATACTGCATTTCAAGTATTCAATAAAATTGTAAAGCAAAACCAAGGTTGAAATTAAACACTGAACAATACCTTCAGGATCTAATAGCTTTTCAATTCCCAAATAAGTTTGAGCCTTGCTGAAGGCATGTTCAAGTCTCTCAGTTGGGGACATTTTGACAACTCTATCCCAGCTGAAGAGATCAGGTCTGAAATTAGCATGCAAATAAAATTCAGTGATGATGAAATACATGGGGAAAAAGTTGTTACTGTTGTAATCATATACATTTCAGTTTTTTACTTTTTTATTTGTGACTATAAATTTAAAAGTTTATCTTGTATATCCCAAAAGCTTGTCAGATATATAATACTTTATAAAATAATCTATAAATATGAAAATGACAGGTAAAACATTCTAAGATTTTTGTATTGGTTAAATATGCTGTTAAAATTCTGGAGTAGCCACTGAATGACTAGAAATGATACAATATTTTCCAAATAGTGAAAGAAAGAAAAAAAAAAGGAGGAAAAACCCACAAGAAGACAAGAAGAAAAAGTAAGAAAATGAGCTCAAAATAAATTAAAGAATGAGCTTCTGTAAATACATCAGTTATCACAATAATGTTAATGGACTAAAATCTCTGATTAAAAGACCAAGATTAGCAGAATAGAAAATCCAGCTCTAATCACTTCACAGGATATTTCTAAGGCAAAAATCCCTAAGAGAATTTCCATCCACTCTGCTCCATAGAGCTATTGTTTAGTATTTCATTTCTATCGTGATTTTCTTTTAATCCCACAAATTGGACATTACTGTCACCCTGACTGCTTAAAAGTTGATCATTTTCTTTGTGCTCTATCTGCTCTTGCACCTTGGACCAACCTACCTTTCTGAGATTTGCCTCCATCACCCCACCCCCAGTTTCCTCTCTGACTCCATCTCCTGTTACACTCCTTACTCACACCCCTGCACCCAGGGACCTCCCGCATGCCAGGTAATTCCTCTCATCTTGCATGATAGGTTTTTCTTCGGCAATGTTTACCACTTCTATATGCCACACAACTTACATTTCCTTTTTTTTTTTTTAATTGCCTGCTTCCCTCTATTTGAACATTAATTCCAAGAAGGAGGACTGGGATTTTTGCTTGCTTTTTATCTCTGTTCTACGTCCTATGCCTAGCACACAGAAGATACTCCATACATTTTTGTTCAGTCAAGCAATAGATAGAAAAATGTTTTAGCTACAATTCAAGTTTTCTGGCAGCATCTCTTAACCAACTAGAAACAGAGGACAATTTCCTTAAACTGATTCAGGAGATGAAGACTGGGGTTTTTTTAATCAGATAAAAGGTATATGAAAAAAAAAAACTACAGCAAATTACAGCATTATGGTAAAACATTAACGAACAAGACATTCTGTCTCAGTACTACCAATTTAGATCAATATTATACTGAAGGACAAGGCACAAATAAAGGGGAAAGAGAAGAGGAGGGAAAGAAAGAGGAAAGGAGGGAAGGAGAGAAAAATTATTATAATTCATGAAAAAAACCTATAGTAACAAAATAAAACCTACAATAACAAATTTGAAATTTATCAGAATTTAATAATCTTCTAGATATAAGCCATAGAAAAGTCAACTGCATTTTTATATATCAGTAAAGAACATACAGGAAATAAAACTTGAGACAATAAATAATTTACAAGAGGGATAAAACCCATAACAAATTTTGCCTTTCGCAATTAAATTCTTGCTGCATCTGGAATTTATTGGGGATATGGTGATGCAGGGATCCAATTCATGCGTTTCTACTTATTCCATACCATCTATTAATCTGCAGCATTGGCTCAGTTGTAGATCAGAATGGAGCTATTTCTGAGCTATTTATTCCCTTAGGTTGAACCACATGAAACTGCCATTCTTACGTGTCAAAAACAGTCAAATATTGGCAATTTCTTATGCTTCAGCTTATTATTACATTGTACTTTATTTGTAGTGCTATATAGTCTCAATTAATATAGCTTCATAATTAGTCTTACTTTCTGTTTGGAAAGTACTTTAGCCTGTCTCTTCTTCAAGAGTGAAGTGGCTCCTTTTGATCCCTTGGTCTTTTATTATAGAATCAGACTCTGATCACAAGTTTCATGAAAAAAAAAATCATTTATCTATTTTTAATTGGGATTGCACTAAATTTATAGTTTTTTCTTTTAGCAGAAGGCTGAAAAGTATCACAATTCTTTGTGTATATCACTGGTGTAGTGCGGAATGAGTGGGCTTGAACTATGTGAATTATTTTACTTTTTTTAACTTACAAATATGTACAAGAAATCATGGGTTTTGTACACTGTGGCATTTAAGTCCTATGGAAACAAAATGTGATGGGTGGGTTTTTTTCTATGATATTTCTTTTTTTTATGTTTTCAGAGAGCATGTACAGAGGAGAGAGTGGTCGTGGGAAGGGACCTTAGGAGGGATTAAGTAGGGAGAGACAGAAAGGATGTACAGATTTGTACAAATCTGCACAGCTAAGAAGAATCACATCTCACTTATGTCGGTGGAGCACGGCATTAAAGGCAAGCCCATCTGTCCAGCTGGTGGTGAAGTTGAGGACGTTGACCTGACTGTATGGCCTCGTGGACTGGCGCACCCAGCTCAGCAGGATCTTCTCGCTGTTCGTCTGCTGCAGGTCTGACATGATATCCTTCATGACATCTTTCACCTGTTCAAATGAAACAACACCTGCCAATAACTCCAAGTAGTAACTAGAACCAAGTCCTTGAATAAGGAACGCTATATTCATGAACCACTGGGCCAGGCCAATGGTATTCATTTTATTTCAAAAGTTTCCTTTAAACACTGGAAACCATTTTAACATATAATGATTTAAACATTTTAACAGTAATGATTTTGCTTCAGAGGTCATTTTAACCTCACCTTTACATATCATGGCATTTTCTATATCTTAGCAATATTTTTAATACATTTGGTTACAGTGAACATTAATTTCGTAGCCACAAAAAAATTTTAAAACTATACATTTGCAAACATCTTTTAACAGGAGGAAAACTCAATTTTTATTTTCTACAGAAATGAGAAAGAAGGGAAGAATTTGGTTGACTACGAAATCCAAGAATGAATTGCATTTCCTGATGGCAGTAACAATTAAAATCTAGAAATAACATTTTATGTTATTATTCTAAATTAATACATATGTTTTAAGGAAGTGTTCAAATAATGGTGTGGACATTAAAAAAAACATACACAAGAGCCAACTTAAAGGGGCTTATAAAATAAATAATGATAGTGAAAGATCATAACCTACTAAATAAGTAAAAATCCATCAGTGTGCACAGATATATAAATGAATAGATAGACAGATACAGAGAAACGAGAGACAAGGGAAAGCTCTTCCTCACAAGTGGAAAGATAATTAACAAATGTAGAAGAAATGAAATTAGAAAATCACTTTGCCAAGCACCATAGTAATAACTGATGGCTCAGTGGTAAAGAATCCGCTTGCCAGTGCAGGAGACATTGGTTCAGTCTTTGGGTCGGAAGGATCCCCTAGAGAAAGAAACGGCAACCCGCTCCAGTATTCTTGCCTTGGAAATCCTATAGACAGAGGAGCCTGGCAGGCTACAGTCCATGGGGTCACAAAAGAGGGACATGACATAGCGACTAAACAACAACAACAACTACGAATGGATTTTAAAAAATACGGACAAAAGTTTAATAAGTAGCTGAATATTTACAAAGTCTCAAAATATATCTCCACAAGATACTTTTCAATAGCAAAGGGCAGTCACCTTACAGTGGAGACACAGGCAGAGTTCACCTTACCCAAATGATGAGTTAATACAGCCGGAAAAAAAATACCAGACAGCATGTGCTTTGTGATATGGTATATTAAGAAAAACTCAGCAACATTTTTGTGGCATTTATCCCACAAATGAATAACCTAAATCTAATCATGAGGAAATATCTGTCAAACCCACAAGGAAGAACATTCTACAAAATAACTATCCAGTACTCTTCAAAAACGTAATATCACACAGTGCAAAGAAATACTCAGAAATTATGCCAGATTAAAGATGACTAAAACGACAAGAAAAAATAATGTAATTCATAATCCTGTATTCTTTTCTCTAAATGATATTATTGGGGCAATTGACAAAATCTCCATCAGATCTCTAGATCACATAATTATTTTGTTTCAATATTATCTTCCTGATTTTACTAATTATATAGTATTTGTTAGGGTATAGTATAATAATTGTATAATGATTAATATTAGCATTATAAATATTATAAAAATGTATAAATATATTTATAACAATATATAAATATTACATATTTGATATTTTATATTATTTTAATATATTGTAGTTATATAGGAAAACTTCTTGTTTTTAGAAAAATAATTTGCTTTTACAAAATACACACTTAACTATTTAGTGAAAGAGGGACAGAGAGAGAAAACACAAAAATACAAATAGCTGTTAACATTTGGAAAATCTGAGTGAAAGGTATCCAGGAATTCTTTGAGTTATTTTTGCAATGCTTCTATAAGCCTGGGATTTTTAAAATTTAATATTTAAAAAATAGATACTTTTTCTCTATGCCAGGAAAATAGAGCAGTTTGTCAGGCTTTTCATTCCAAATAAGTTGAATTGTATCCTTTCTCCAAATTCGTATGTTGAAATCCTAACCCCCAGCACCTCACCATAGGGATGTATTTAGAAATAGAATCTGTAAAGAAGTAGTTAAGGTAAAATGAGATCACATGAGTTAGCCCTAATCCAGTATGACTGGTATCTTGGAATAAGCAAAGATTAGGACACAGATATACACAGACCACATGAGAAGACAAGAAGAAGGTAGCCACCTACCAATAAAGAAGAAACCAACCTTGCTGACACCTAGATCTCCAATTTCTAGCCTCCAGAATTGTGAAAAAACAAATTTCTATTGTTGAAGCCACCCAGTTTGTGGTACCCTGTGGTAGCTCTAAGAAACTAATACACATATGATCCATTCCCAATTCCTATTAAGAAGTAATTGAAAATTTCCCCACCTGCCAGTGCAAAATGATGCTCCAAAGTAATCCTAAAGTCAGTTTGTGATTTCCATCTACAATGTCCGTTCCTCCTATATTCACTAAATCCACCTAGTAAAATGAAAAAATAACTTTTAAGACAACTTTTCTACAGAAACCCAGGTTTTTGGTTTAGCACATTTGGACAACAATATAAGTAAATGATAAGAAAATTTTCACTTTAGAGAGTCAGGTAAACCAAAGTCACAAAAATGTATTACTTAAATAATAGATCAATATAGTAATCACAAAAAAGCACAACCATTCCTTCACTCATAGAAAAGGTTCAATACCTCTCATATGAGAAATGTTTCTAAAAATCGGTTGACACCGCTGCCCAGAGCAGGTGGCTGGTTTCGTAATAAATCATCCCAATGGCATCAAAGGACAAACTTACATTATTCTGATGTAAAACCTGCAGCACTCTGTTGACATTATTTAAAGCGTGCACCCTTGTGGAGCCACGTTCCTTCGGCTGGAAAGCAAAACACAAAAGCAAATGAGACAGTGTCCCTCCATGTTGCTGTCAATCATTGACATTGAGAGGCACGTGAAACAGCAACTCAGCCTACAGATCCACTCTGTGCTAGGAGCCCACGCTGGGTTCTCGGGCCACCATGGAGGCCAGCACTGACAGAATGCAAATCCTCCCACAAATAGCATCCTAAGATAGTGGTTCCTTAGCATGCCTGAACACGGAATTCCCTAGGGATCTTGCCAAAACACCAATGCTGTGTCCAATCCCACTCCCTATGATTGTGTTTTAATGAGCCTTGAGTGTAGTCTGGTTTGGGAATTTGTACAAGATTTCCCTGGTGATTCTAAGGTACAAACAAGCTTGGGAACCAATGCTCCACCAGGGAAAAAGCTTATTCTGTCTCAATTGGGCTGAAGGCACAAAGATTTAGAAGTTACGTCACCTCCACCTGCACTAGTGTAGACAGAGCAGAGAGGATTCAGAGGTGCTATACTAGGATCCAGATAGCATCACGAGGGCCCGCTGGGAAGGCCAGAATTGCCAACTGGGCCAAGGTGACCTGGGAGGCTTCTTTCTGCCTCACTGGCCAGGGAATCTTATCTAAGAAAGGGATCAGTTTCTCCAGTAGGTGCCTGCCCACCATCTGGTGCAAAGGTAGAGTGTAACATCCCACACTCTAGCAAGAAAGAAATTCATCTTCAGAAGTGCATCTCTCTGTACCTTTTATAGTAATTCTACCTCTAGTGTCAAAGTTTGTACCCATAAAATGCATCCTGTTCATTGGCAAACTTACTTCTGTGTGAGTATTAGGTACCGTGCACCTAAAGTAATAGAGTTGGATTTGATGATGAAACAAACATGAAGAGAATACGGAAAATCTGCATAAAAATAGATGTCATCAGTTTTGATAACTTTTTTTTAACCATTTGTTAAATAACATTAAACATATTTGTCTCTACTTTCCACTATTCAGAATATCATACCTTCTTTACACATCCATCCTTCTTTGTAATTCTCTACTGCCTGAGAGCAATAAAAATAAAGAGTAATTTTTTGGATAAAAATAGAGTCCTCAATAAAGCCTAAATATAGCTCCATCAAAAAATTCATTAAAACCCTTTTTTTATGTTCCTATATCAGCTTTTACATTGTAAGGACCCCCAGAGGGTCTTCAAGTATCAGCTATAAGAGATACTCCATTAGACTGGTTCTAGAAGATAACATCTCTCACCAGTGAGGTTCCTGTGAGGCCTTCTAGAAGATCCAATAGCTTCCTTCCATCCTTGAGGTCTGTGAACATATCACTGATGGGTGGTTTTCCACTCTGTAAAAGAAAAGTACAATATCAACAGCAGAAATTTCACACATAAATTGCAACTTTTTTTTTTCAGTTACAAGCCTGGGTGATCAGCAGACAATACAAATTTGCCTTGTATGGAAAAAAAGCACAAAGAACCTTGAATTCTATAACAAATGTTATAAGTTGAAAGATATAAACTGCATTATTTCTTAGAAAAGGAGTAAATAAAACTGTGGTTAATATCAATATGCTTTGACTATGGTAAATATGGTTGACCATTGAACAACACAGTTTAAATCCTACAGGTCCACTTACAGGTGGATTTTTTTTTTTTTTTTTTAGTAGCAGATACTACAATTTGGCAATAAGGAGTTCATGATCTGAGCCACAGTCAGCTCCCAGTCTTGTTTTTGCTGACTGTATAGAGCTTCTCCATCTTTGGCTGCAAAGAATGTAATCAATCTGATTTCGCTGTTGACCATCTGGTGACATCCATGTGTAGAGTCTTCTCTTGTGTTGTTGGAAGAGGGTGTTTGCTATGATCAGTGTGTTCTCTTGACAAAACTCTATTATTAGCCTTTGCCCTGCGTCATTCCATAATCCAAGGTCAAATTTGCCTGTTACTCCAGGTGTTTCTTGACTTCCTACTTTTGCATACCAGTCCCTTATAATGAAAACGGACATCTTTTTTGGGTGTTAGTTCGAAAAGGTCTTGTAGGTCTTCATAGAACCATTCAACTTCAGCTTCTTCAGGGTTACTGGTTGGGGCATAGGCTTGGATTACCATGATATTGAATGGTTTGCCTTGGAAACAGAGATCATTCTGTCATTTTTGAGATTGCATCCAAGTACTGCATTTTGGACTCTTTTGTTGACCATGATGGCTACTCCATTTCTTCCAAGGGATTCCTACCCACAGTAGAAGACATAATGGTCCCATCACTTCATGGGAAATAGATGGGGAAACAGTGGAAACTGTGTCAGACTTTATTTTGGGGGGCTCCAAAATCACTGCAGATGGTGATTGCAGCTATGAAATTAAAAGACACTTACTCCTTGGAAGGAAAGTTATGACCAACCTAGATAGCATTTTAAAAAGCAGAGACATTACTTTGCAAACAAAGGTCCATCTAGTCAAGGCTATGGTTTTTCCAGTGGTCATGTATGGATGTGAGAATCGGACTGTGAAGAAAGCTGAGCACTGAAGAATTGATGCTTTTGAACTGTGGGGCTGGAGAAGACTCTTGAGATTCAACCAGTCCATCCTAAAGGAAACCAGGTCTGGGTGTTCATTGGAAGGACTGATGCTAAGGCTGAAACGTCAACACTTTGGTCACCTCATGTGAAGAGTTAACTCATTGGAAAAGACTATGATCCTGGAAACGATTGGGGGCAGAAGGAGAGGGGGACGACAGAGGATGAGATGGCTGGATGGCATCACGGACTCGATGGACATGAGTTTGGGTGAACTCCGGGAGTTGGTGATGGACAGGGAGGCCTGGTGTGCTGCGATTCATGGGGTCGCAAAGAGTCGGACACGACTGAGCGACTGAACTGAACTGAAATACTACAATATTATATGATCCATGGTTGGTTGAATTCACTGATATGGAACTGGGACAGGAGAGAGCTAATTAAATTATTTGTGGGTTTTCAATTCTGCAGCATCAGCACGTATAATACCCCATGCTGTTCAAGAGTCTGGTGTATTCCTGAGAAGGAAGAGGTGTTAAAAATATAAGTCAGCATAGAACACCTGGGTGCAGAGACCAAAGAAAACAGCGTATTCCTCTTCCAGCTCTACACTTCACATTCTCAGTATAACCGTGGCTTTCGCTATTTCCATTCATGGAAGCAGGTCATGTCGTCATCAATTTCAGCTCTCCAATTCACTCTCTGGTGCTTGGTCTGTGCTTGGTCTGTATTTCTAGCTACTAACTTCTGAATGATTAGGATATTTTTGGCTCTCTGTCTAAACTCAGTATGAGTCCTGTATTTTAAATGACAAAACTTACATAATTTCTAAACTCTTTGTTTCTGATGTTGTTAGTTGCTCAGTCGTGTTCGACTCTTTGCAACCCCGTGGACTGTAGCCTACTAGGCTCCTCTGTCCATGGGATTTTCCAGGCAAGAATACTGGAGTGGGTTGTCATTTCCCATTCTTGGGGATCTTCCCAACTGAGGGATCAAAGCTGGGTCTCCTGCACTGAAGGCAGATTCTTTACCATCAAGCCACAGAGAAGCATGAAGTTCCCCTGATGAATATATTCTATTATCTAATGCCAGAAAATCCAAGTTCATTCACAGATAGACGTTGTCTTTGTGTGACATCATAGTTGTATGCAACAGGACAATTACTCATGGAAAATCTCAATATGACCATTAACTAAGTAGTGAACCTAAATCACCAACTTAACTGTCTTCTAAATCACAGGTTATTATAAAAATCAAAAAATTAATATTAGGTTCAAAGGTTATAAAGCACAGTATAATAAATGTTTCATAATTATGTTGAATCAAATTATTCTCTTTCAGCATGAAATCTCCAGAGATTAACAGTCTTAGTTCTTATCAGTAATAAAGATATTTTATAACCATTAATTATTGTATCTTCATTATTCTTCACTTTAAAAAACATGAAATCATATGAAACAGAATTATACTGAGCTTGACATGGATAAGCGGGAAGGAAACCATTCTGAAGTTTCCTAAACTTTGCATTTTCCCTTTTTTCCCTCTCCTCTTGATTTCTTATGATTTTGATTACATATAACATATACTCAACCAATGGTTTTTATCAGGTGGCTTTTCCATAGTTCACATATTCTAAATGAAGGGAGGTATGGTAAAGTCTTCACCACAGAATCGGTAAAGAATAAACTATCATGTATTTATATCTGAGACAAAGCTGCTTTTTTATTTCCAGCTACCACTGTGTTAGCAGCAATGATGTCAGAAACACATAGATGATCTCCATCTATCACATAATATAAAGATTTGCGTGATGCAGGAGGCCAGATCCAGAGGCAATACCCTGGGGCAGAGCAGGAAAGATTCCTGCACGTTAAAGATTTCTTGGGACCGTTCCATGTTTCCAATGCGGAGGTATGGGTTAGATCCCTGGCAAAAAAAAACTAGGATCCCACATGCCTCGAGGTGTGGCCAAAATTTTAAAAAAGAAAAAAAAAATTTTTTAAGACTCCTTACCTGCTGTCAGTAAAAGCAAAGAGCAGAAATGGCCCCAATCATCTGCTACCCCTACCTTCGTCCTCTCAAAACCCACCCAAGTACACTTAAGCAAAGTAGCCACCAAATATCCAGATTCCCTTTCAGGAAGAGGTGAACAACACTGGTTTTAGAACAAAGAGACAAGAATACAGGTAAAGTTCATGGAAGAAACAAATAGAGATATCCAAGCACAGAAAGGATCTTAAGAATACTGAGGACATAGGCAGCTAAATAATGTCTGGGCAGCATTTGTGATTGTTGCTGATTAGTCGATAAGTCGTGTCCAACTGTTTACAACCCGATGGACTGTAGCCCACCAGGCTCCTCTGTCCATAGGATTTCCCAGGCAAGAATACTGAAGCGGGTTGCCATTTCCTTCTCCAGGGGACTTTCTCAACCCAGGGATCAAATGCACAGCTCCTATAATGACAGGTGGATTCTTTACCATTGAGCCACCAGGAAAGCCCCTGGGTGGCATTTATCCATTCTTAAATCCACTACATTATCCATTTTCCAAAAAAGAAATAAAATAACACAGACCAGCATAGAATACAATATAGTAAATATATTAGTCAAGGACTTCCCTGGTGATCGAGGGGTTAAGAATCCACCTTCCAGTGCAGGGGTCCATGTTCATTCTAACTTGCTGCTCAATCTCAGGTCAGGAAACTAAGATCCCACATGCCACAGGGCAGCTAAGACCTCGCACCACAATTAGAGAAAGTCCACAGGCCACAGTGAAGAGCCCGTGCACCGCAACAAACAGCCAGTGCAGCCAAAAACAGAACAAACACATAAACTGAAAAATATATAAATAAAGGTATTAGTCCATATCACAAACAATTACGAATGCCCATTCAGAACCTTATTGTAGACCAGCCTCTTATCAGCCATGTAACTTTAGAAAAGTGGCCTTTCTACATCTACTGACTCGTCGGATGATGACAGAGGTTCAATTAATGCTTGGAATTATCATTCATATCAGAAGCATAACCTTCATGTTTTATACTGTCATAAAAGTGCCACAAATGTCAACAACAGCTGAAAGAAAGGGTAAAACAAATAAGCACTTCATCTCAGGCAGGCATGTAAAAGCAAATTCGGAACTTGAGTATATGTTAGTGTCACTTCGCAGGGAAAGATCTTCCAAGTCCCAAATTCACCAATTCAGTGACCTGTACGGATACATTCCATTCAAAAACAATGAACGTGATTCTACAAGAGCACACCTGCACTTTACGTATGCACCGTGAGACAAGCATAACTCAGCAGCAAACGCAGTAGATTCTTCCTTAAGCTCCACTGCTGCTCAGTGGTTAAAGCAGGAGGCATTCATCAAGAGGCAGCATTCACTTTCCTGCATCAGACACCCTTTTCCTCTCTCTTGTCCAGCTCATTCATTTGTTCACTGAGCAACACATCTTCAGGAAAACTCCTTGTGAAACATTCTCTTGAAACAAAGGTAACTGAGACTTAGTGCTGTCCTTCCAGAAGCTAATCACTCATACTAGGTAAATCAATGCCTTTATATTTTTTAAAAACCAAAAAAAATCCAACAGTAACAACTCAACTGCTTTATTCATTTTGCAGATTTCAGGAAAATACTGATGGCAATCCATATGAAATATGCTTTGTGCTATGTCCCTATTCTCCTAACTCCCCCACCCCACTCCCAGTGATGACATGGTCACTGTGACTTCCAGCTGGTACCTTCAGAAGCACCACATACACCTGCAGGAAGGAAAATACAGCCCATGGATCTCCGCAGTGGAGATTTTTTCCCTTAAATTAAGTTTCACTGCAATATAGATTATACTAAGCTCAGGAGACCTTGGTTTGATTCCTGAGTCAGGAAGAGCCACTGGAGAAGGGAATGGCTACCCACTCCAGTATTCTTAGGCTTCCCTTGTGGATCAGCTGGTAAAGAATCACCTGCAATGCGGGAAACCTGGGTTCAATCCCTGGGTTGGGAAGATCCACTGGAGAAGGGAAAGGCTACCCATTCCTGTATTCTGGTCTGGAGAATTCCATGGACTGTATAGTCCATGGGGTCACAAAGAGTCAAGAGTCCAGCATGACTGAGCAACCTTCATTTTCACTTTCATGAAAAGACACTTAACATCCATCAGAGAGAGGCAAATTAAAATCACAATAAGAAACCACCTCACATCTAAGATAGCTAATTTAAAAAGCAGCCACAACAGAAAATAACAAGATTGGAGAGAAATAACAAGTGTTGGGGAACAAGTGAAATACTGGAACCCTGTACTTTGCTGGCAACAATGTAAAATGATGCAGCCACTGTGGAAAACTGTTCTGTCATTCCTCAAAATGTTAAATTACCATACAACCTGAGGGAAGGAAGGGACCAGGGCTCTTACAAATTCAAAACAAGTTCTGTGGTTCAGAACTTACATATAAAACACACATTCACGCTCCCCACACCCATGGCCAATCACTACAAAATACTGCATATTCCCGAAAAAAAATACAATTTAGGAATGTCCCACATACAGATGGAAAGAACCATGACCCCTTTCCACGTACCGACCCGTAAAGTTACACCTCTAAGTATGGTGATTCAGTGATTTGTGTCTTACAACAGAGGGCAGAAAATGCCTTTTGTAAAGGTTCAGATAGTATTTCATTTAGTCTTTGCTGGCCAGGAGGTCCCTACTGAAACTTCTCAAGCCTGTTGTCATGATGTAAAAGCAGCACAAGCAATATATACACAGATAAGCCGAGGGGAACGGTGTCTGTGTTTCAACGAACTTGATCTGTGGACATTGAAATCTGAACTTCATATACTGTCCATGCATCATGAGATCTTTTTTTGATTTTGCAACCACCTAAAAATGTGAAAACCATTCTTAGCTCATGGGCCATACAAAAACTGACAGTGGAAACATGAAAAGTTTAGACATAATAATAGCATGACTTACTATGTATCGGTTATGTTCTAAGAGATCAATATAGATTAAATGCATTCTTTGTTTCTTTAAATAGAACTTTAAGGTAAGAAAACTGAGACACAGAAGTGACATGACAGATGAGAGGCAGAACCAGGCTATGATACCACAAGGTCTGACTCCACACCCAGGTTCTCAAAGTCCATACTGAATTGCGACTAAAATTACGATTTAGAGAGCACAGGGTCCTGACATACAGGGAAGGAAACAGTTAATTAGTGGTGAGGTGGGAGGAGAAAAGGAGAGGGTATATTTATTTAATGACTTCCCAAAGACAGCAAACAAGATATATACCACATGTAAATGAACTAACAATGAAAATTCTGTTCCAAGTTCATGGCTTTAAAGCATCTCTGGTACTTTCAAATCACAGGCTCTAAACATGGGATCCACCCTGGGAAACAGCTGGAAATGTCAGAAGTCATTGCTGAATAAAAATAAAAATTGATTCAGCCCGACAGTTAAACTTTTATTTAGATTTTTAATTCTCTGCTGAGACTTATTTGCAGAAATTTCTCTGACAGAGAGAATACAGTTTAATAATTCAATTGGACAAATATCTGGTGAATACCTCCTTTGTGCCTGACCCTGCAGAAATGCCAAACTCAAGTCACCCTCCCCATTTACAAGCGAGGGTTTCCATAGTTTTTCAATAAACACAAAATTGTACACATGAATAATCCTGAATTTGAAAGACAAATAAGCCTTGAGCAGCATTTAGCCTTTTTTGTTGTTTAGTCGCTAAACTGTATCTAAATCTTCTGCAATCCCATGGTCTGTACCCCACTAGGCTCCTCTGTCCATGGGATTTCCCACACAAGAATGCTGGCGTAGGTTGCCATTTCCTTCTCCAGGGAACCATCTCGACCCAGGAACTGAACCCAAGTCTCTTGTGTCTCCTGCATTGGCAGGCAGATTCTTTACCACTGAGCCGCCTGGGAAGCCCCTATAGATATGGCATACACACACACATACACACACTCTCACACACACACGTATATAGTGTACATGTGCTGTGCTCAGTCATGTCTGACTCTTTGCAACCCCATGGACACAGCCCACCAGGCTCTTCTGTCCATGGGGTTATTCCAGTCAAGAATACTGGAGTGGGGTGCCATTTCCTACTCTAGAGGATCCTCCCAACTCAGGGATCGAACCCGAGTCTCTCACGTCTCCTGCACTGGCAGGTGGATTCTTTACCACTAGTCACCTGGGAAGCCCATATAGTGTACATGCCATCATATGTTTTGCATTCTTCTCAGGTCAATCTGATGCCCCAATCAATTTTAAAATGATGCTCTAGCATCTGATAACATATTGTAAGTTGAATAGTCTCTCTCTCTCTTTTCTTTTGAGTGATTTTTTTTTGCAAGGAGTTACTTTAAAAACTCAAAAAGAAGTGAACGATTTACTTTAATACATCTTTTAATATTTTAAAAAAGAATCTTTAATTTATGAATCCCAAATCTCAGCACTAATAAAAATGTACCTCTTGTAATCCTTTTTTTTTCTTAAAAATCAATAATGAATCAGTGAGCACCATGTACAACGTCATTTTGGTTAATTATGTGTATATGTAAAAGGATTTCTTTTAACTATTTTACAACAAAAATGTACTTTTTCTCTTGCTGGCAGAATTAAAAGTGGTTTTAAAAAGTCTCTTTGGATTTACTCTACCATCTAATTTTTGTAATATCTATTACTGTATAAAAGAAATATACACTTTAAAAAGTGAGGTGAAGTGAAAGTCACTCAGCCATGTCCAACTCTTTGTGACTCCATAGACTATACAGTCCATGGAATTCTGCAGGCCAGAATACTGGAGTGGGTCGCCTTTCCCTTTTCCAGAAAATCTTTCCAACCCAGGGATCAAAACCAGGTCTCCCACATTGCAGGTGGATTCTTTACCAGCTAAGCTATCAGGGAAGCCCAAACCATTTAAAAAGTGGTATCAAAGGGGCTTGCCTGGTGGCTCAAATGGTAAAGTGTCTGCCTGCAATGTGGGAGACTCAGGTTCAATTTCTGGGTTTGGAAGATGCCCTGGAGAAAGGAACAGCAACCTACTCCAGTAATCTTGCCTGGAAAATCCCATGGATGGAGGAGCCTGGTAGGCTATAGTCCATGGGGTTGCAAAAGAGTCAAACATGACTGAACAACTTGACTTCATCAAAGGTCCATCTAATCAAAGCTATGGTTTTTCCAGTAGTCATGTATGGATGTGAGAGTTGGACTGTAAAGAAAGCTGAGTGCCAAAGAATTGATGCTTTTGAACTGTGGTGTTGGAGAAGACTCCTGAGAGTCCCATGGACTGCAAGGAGATCCAACCAGTCCACCCTAAAGGAAATCAGTCCTGATTATTCATTAGAAGGACTGATGCTGAAGATGAAGCTCCAATACTTTGGCCACCTGATGTGAAAAACTGACTTGTTAGAAAAGACTTTGATGCTGAGAAAGATTGAAGGCAGGAGGAGAAGAGGGTGACAGAGGATGAGATGGTTGGATGGCATCACCGACTCAATGACATAAGTTGGTGCAAACTTCGGGAGATAGTGAAGAACAGGGAAGCCTGGCGTGCCTGAGTCCGTGGGATCACAAAGAGTTGGACACAACTGAGCGACTAAACTGACTGAATTGATCTCTAGGAAAAATTAAACAAACTGATGAAATTAGGTTCACAATAATTATAAAGCATACAGCTTAATGGATGAAATGAAGAGTGCATAATCTTCAGTGCCTACTTTATGATTCAGTCCACGGCAAAAGAGCGAAAGCTGCACTGCTTTCAACTGAAAAGCAAAACAAGAGCAATAAAATGCCAAGCAGGTCAGTAAGCACCTTGACAAAGGAAAGCCGGCAAAATGTGCCACAGTCACTTAAAGAATGAGTGAGTGCATGGCTCTCGGCCAGCCTCTTTAAGAATTCGTGGTGGTCAGCACAAGTCCTTATGAGCTGGACAAGATTCCATTTAGAAGCTTATTTGGAAGAAGGGAGGGCAAGAGGAAAGGAAGGAGAGAGATTCCGGAGAAGCAGATGGCTCAGGCAATCCAACTCACGTCACAGTAGCTACACAGCAGTGATAGTTGCTGTGCTCACAAAGGAGTCAAACTAACGAAGGCACATTTGCCTTAGAAATTATAGAATACCATAAAATACAAGTTAAATCCAATAATATCTTTCCGAAAATCAAAAATAATACAGAGTGAAGTCAGAAAAAGAAAAACAAATGCCATATATTAACGCATACATATGGGATCTAGAAAAATGGTACAGATGAAACTATTGTGCAGGGCAGGAACAGAGACACAGACATAGAGAACAAACACGTGGACACAAGCAGGACAAGGGGGACAGGATGAACTGGGAGATTGGGATTGACATATATACACTACTACTACTACTACTAAGTCGCTTCAGTCGTGTCTGACTCTGTGTGACCCCATAGACAGCAGCCCACTACACTCCCCCGTCCCTGGGATTCTCCAGCCAAGAATACTGGAGCGGGTTGCCATTTCCTTCTCCGATGCATGAAAGTGAAAAGTGAAAGTGAAGTCGCTCAGTCGTGTCCAATTCCTAGCAACCCCATGGACTGCAGCCCACCAGGCCCCTCCGTCCATGGGATATTCCAGGCACTACCATGAGCAAAATAGACATGTAGGGAGAAGCTGCCGTATAACACAGGGAACTCAGCTGGGTGCTCTGTGATGACCTAGATGGGTGGGATGCAGGGTGAGGAGGTCCAAAAGGGAGGGAATATATCTATACCTATAGCAGATTCACTTCTTGGCACAGCAGAAACTAACACAACATTGTACAGCAATTACACTCCAATAAAAATTACTTAATTATTTTAAAAGGTCATACAATATGTAACAAAAAGTGGCTCAGAAGGTAAAGAACCTGCCTTCAATACAGGTTAGAAGCTTGATCGAGACCAGGGTTGGATCCCTGTGTCAGGAAGATCCCCTGGAGAAGGCAATGGCTACCCAATCCAGTATTCTTGCCTGGAGAATCCCATGGACAGAGGAGCATGGCAGTCTACAGTTCATGGATAGGACCGAGCAACTAACACTTTCGGTAAAAACAAAAGTAACTGAGATGATACTGAGAAAACCGGGATGAAAAGGAACACAATCCTAAAAGAAATCAATCCTGAACATTCACCGGAAGGACTGATGCTGTAGCTGAAGTTCCAGTACTTTGGCCACCTGATGTAAAGAGCTGACTCACTGCAAAAGACCCGATGCTGGGAAAGATTGAAGGCAGGAGAAGGAGGGGACAACAGAAGATGAGATGGTTGGATGGCATCACTGACTCAACAGACCTGAGTTTGAGCAAACTCCAGGTGATGGGGAAGGACAGGGAAGCCTAGCATGCTGCAGTCCATGGGGTCACAAAGAGTCAGACCTGACTTAGCCACTGAAGAGCAAAAGGCTCCCACACGCAGCAGCCATGGGCAAGGCCACTTGCACACTCCATGAACAAATAACCAGGTGAGGTCTGTTGCATCAATAAATAATACAGCTCATTCCATATATGCTCAACTAGCAAAGCAGTGGAAATGGCTGCAGAATCCAGTGGCTGCCTCAACAGACAGCCTTCCATGGAAAAGGGCAAGGCATCAGTCAGGGCTTTGATAGTGGTAATGTAAAGGTAAAGAAAAGATTTCTTTTGTTTAATAAAGGAGAGGCAGTCACCCTGCCCCTTCCTTCTCCTTAAGGTCTCTCCTTAAAGACATAACAGGCCTAATTTTGGGGTCAGGAATTTGATAAATCCATCCTCAATTTTCCAGTGCAAAATAACAAAGACTTCAAAATCATCTCAGAAGTCTGTCAGGAGATTGACAGGAGACCAGCACAAGGAGCATCCATTTGTCTTTCCAGGAGAAACACACTTACTGTTCTTTGTTCTACTTTATTGTATGTTTGTATGAAATTCTGTCCAGATTTCTGGTCTTTTACCAACTGTCTGTGTGCACCTCATCTGACACAAACATTCAATAATAAATCGTGTTTTCTCTGTATTCTATGATGAATAGAGATCTTGTAGTTGACAGGATTTTTTTTATTTCCCCAATGAATTATAAAAATAAAAATAGCAGTGTCAGCTCCCTCTACTTCCCACCCAGTCTGACTCCCACCACGACTGGTCATAGTTGAAGAGTGACTACCAGTAGCCACTGGAGCCAAAAGCTTCCTAGGGCAAGTACAGTTGAAAACGGTTCCTAGATCTCCTAGTCCTCTTTAACAGAAAGAGCTTCTTTTCCCCAAAACCACCATCTCTTTAAGAATCCTCTGTTTATAACTCACTGGCCCACAACGTGCCAATCAGAGCCCATCTCTGAAGATGGAGATGGTAGGGTTACATGGGCTGAATGCAAAAGCACAAGGTAGGTGGCTCTGTCTCCTCTCTCTAGGTGAAGGCGGAAAAGCCATTTCCTATCAGCAGATCAATCCCAAAATTGATTATCGATGACAAAGGCTTAGCATACGCTACCAAATTTCCAAACCTGTTTAACGATTAGAAATACTAAAGTTCAGTCGCTAAGTCATGTCCGACTCTTTGCAGTGCCGTGGACTGCAGCACACCAGGCTCCTCTGTCATCCAGTCATCCACCATCTCCCAGAGTTTGCTCAAATTCATGTCCATTGAATCAGTGATGCTTTATTTAACCATCTCATCCTCTGCTGTCCACTTCTTTGGCCTTCAGTCTTTACCAGCATTAGGATCTTTTCCCACGAGTCAGCTCTTCACATCCGGTGGCCAAAGTACTGGAGCTTCAGTTTCAGCAATTGCCCTTCCAATGAATATTCAGGGTTGGTTTCCTTTAGAATTGGCTGGTTTGATCTCCTTGCCGCCCAAGGGACTCTCAAGAGTTTTCTCCAGCACCACAATTCCAAAGTATCAATACTAATAGCCTCAATCAAAATTATTTATTAAATCCTCAATATGTATGAACACAGCATGTTAAATAATGTTTAATATATATATATATTTTTTAACTTAACCACAGTAACTAAGTGAAGGTCCTGTTTTCAAGTATGTTTGGAACCAAACCAATCAAACTGAGTGAAAACAATAACAACAAAAACCAAATATTTACATAATAGAGCTAAAACATGTCAGGAAGCTGTTTAGGAATATGAAATGCACTGTACTGTTTGCTTTATAGGTACTGGGGAATAGACATAAATTGAAACTTAAGGAACCACGTGAATGTTTACAGCCCCCTAAAATAATTAGTTGGCCACCATACACATATTCATGAAAATAAGTCAATAGTAAACTCAGTGTGTAACTCCAACTCAAATCTCTACTACAGATGTTTTTTATGATCAAACAAGGAAGCCTGTACAGTCTCCCTCATGACACTAAGAAGGGGACTAAGCACATAGAGGCAGCTTTTGTTGCACTCTCCTACACATCCTTTCCCACTCCTATTTTTGTGACCCACCACATCCAGTGTGAACAGAGTTGCAAACAACAGGACACAAAGCAATGTCCCACTGTCTCCAAAGGGAACATACTGGAAAAGCTCTTCACATTGAAATGGTTTAAAAATGCTTCACAGATTTCCTTTCTGATGTTCTATACATTTGAAGTTCAAGTTTGGAATAGTAACAAAATGAAAACTTGGCTCATCTTTGTCTTCGAAAAAGGAAAAGCAGAAATCTGCCCAAACTGAAGTTCAGCATTTTTAAGTGGGCCTATTCTCTACCTAACCTTTATTCTTTAAACTTCTTTTGAGAACTGCCTCACCAAACTGATAAAAGAGCTTCTGCAATTTGTACATCTCTGCTCTGACAGATGAGCAGTTCTGAACTTCAGCCAAAGAAAATGCAGGCTTAAAGTCAGAACAAATTTCTAAACACTGAAAGAGTGAGGCCTTCGCTGCCTCCCTTCGGAGGAGAATCCACTAATAAACGAGCCTCTTAAAATCAGAGTGAACAAAACACTCAAACTTCACCCACCAGACCATGGAATAAAGTGGGCTTAATAAGCCAATGCCTTTTTCCATTTTTGCTTTAAAATATATGTACAGCACAGATCAGGGGTACCACAAATTGGAAGGGTCCCTGATAGAGTCTTAATTTAGCATTCCTAGGTAATTATAATCTATAAAGTTTCACAATAATGCCTCAATATTTCTTAGCAATATGAGGCAAGTAATTATGCTCCAGTGTGTTTTACAACTAAAGGAGTAAAAACCAAGTGACCTGGCAAAAAAAAAAAAAAAAACTGGCTAATAATTTGCCCGAGGTCATAAATAAAAGAGCAGCATACCCAGGAATAAGTATTTAATTTCCAAATTCTCAACTCCTCTAGATAATCATTTTTTCCTATGCTTTCCATAACTTCTCAAACCCAATAATCCTAAATTATTCTACACTGTGTGACTTCTCAGGATAACCAGACTCCAAAGTGGCATGTATTCTGTGACATACTAACAAGGATTTGCAGCGAAAAGAATATATATGTATAGTAAATGCTGTCTTAGCTATGCAAGTATTATACAGTATTCTCAAACTCTTAACCAAACCCCTTAGAGAGGAATGAATTGAGCAGATTTTAAGTTTTAAAGTTCATTTTTCATCACTGTGAACTCAGTAGGCACATCCTATTTGAAGAAGCCTCTCCCATAAATAAGAGAATCATACATATTAAATCCAAATGATGATTTAACAATCTTTCCAGCACATCTCCCAGACACCAGGTAAATGTGGAAACTTTGCATGGTTGGATTTGTTTTTGTGGATAAATGCATCAAAACCTTAATGTTTTGTTTCCATGAAATAAAGCAATTTATGCCATTCTGCACTCAATTCCACACTCTACTCCATCTATTTCCAAGACAACCACTTTCACCTGGTTTTTGGACGTATATACTGTTAGGCATTTAAATGTATGCTTCTGTCACTGCCATTCATTTATTTACTAAGCATACAGACACTCACTGAATGCTTACTAAATGCTAGAGGTTGTGCCAGTTAATAAAATAGACAGTCCCTGCACCCATGGAACACACCACTGTCTAGAAAAGGGAAGACAAGTATTTTGAGACGCAATTAGTTAAAAGACAATTATAGTAAGTGCTTCAAAGATTAACACTTTAGCATACAGAACATATCCGCCCAAGTCTGGGAGCTCAGAAAAAGTGTCCTTGGGAAAGTGACATTTAAGCTCAGGCAAGAAAAAGGAGTAGGAGCTGCCTAGAAAAAAATGGAGGAAGGAGAACATGCTAAAGCCATGAGAAGGTCCACTGCAGTGGCCAGAGTATAATGAGCTAGAGTAAAGTGAAATTAAAGTAGATTGCAGGGGCAACTTCTTAGGTTCTTAAAAGCCAAATAAGAACAAACAGACAGCCATTGAAAGATTTTACTGAAGAGAAAGAGGTATTTAGGCTTACACTTTAAGAAACACTCCAGCTATTCTGTAGAAAATAGAAGGAAGGAGATGGATAAGGTGAACCATAGAAAGGAAAACCTAGTGGTAGATTATGATAATGGCCCACATATTCAGGGATAAATTCCCCAAATAGTAAAGTCATGATTCTCAAACAAATGTATTATTAAAGTACATTTAAGGCTTTAACTCATTAAGCAATCAGGAAACCAGAAGGTATTACAACTGGTTCAAAGAAAAAATTTTTAAACCACATGTTAAATGCAATACAGGAAAGTTGAAATAAATTGACAACAGATGTAAAACCTAGTCTACCCAAGGGGAAATAATCAATTGCATTCCAGCCACTCTGCATTTTTATGGATAAGAATCATTTCCATTACTAACCGTTTTCTACAACTCACTGAGTTGTACAGTAGCTCAAAGATGATATAAGGCAGATACCTCATATGGCTGAGCTGACAGGATTCCCACAGATTTTCTGCCCACCAAAAAGGCATTTAATTATTCTTAACTCAGATAAAAATGACTTGGCAAAAGGGGATGTCAGTGTCAGGAAAGATGGAGAAAAACGAATGATGTTGAATGTATATGGTACTAGAATCAACAAAATTTGGCATTTGAGAATTTGGTTGGTGTGGGGGGGTGTTCAAGAAGGAGATGTCCAGGGAAGGAATTTAAAACAAATTTCTAAATGGCAGAAGAGGCCATAAGGGTCTACTTGGATTTCTCAGCACAAGGACAGTACTACTCTGTAGAGAGACTCACATTGCACAGAAAAAGTAGACTCGATCAATAATTACATTTTAAAGTCACCACAACATACCAAAGGACATGGATAAAAAAGAAATGAAATAAAATCCGTTCCCTTCAACAGTACCGTTTTTTCTCTTGCTAACCTCTTTAAAGAGGAGAGTGAAAAAGTTGGCTTAAACCTCAACATTCAGAAAACTAAGATCATGGCATCTGGTCCCATCACTAGATGGGGAAACAGTGGAAACAGTGTCAGGCTTTATTTTGAGGGGCTCCAAAATCACTGCAGATGGTGATTGCAGCCATGAAATTAAAAGACACTTACTCCTTGGAAGGAAAGTTATGACCAACCTAGATGGCATATTGGGAGAAGGCAATGGCACCCAACTCCAGTACTCTTGCCTGGAAAATCCCATGGATGGAGGAGCCTGGTAGGCTACAGTCCATGGGGTTGCTAAGAGTCGGACACAACTGAGAGACTTCACTTTCACTTTTCACTTTCATGCACTGGAGAAGGAATGGCAACCCACTCCAGAGTTTTTGCCTGGAGAATCCCAGGGACAGGGGAGCCTGACGAGCTGCCATCTATGGGGTCGCATAGAGTCAGACACGACTGAAGTGACTTAGCAGCAGATGGCGTATTCTAAAGCAGAGATATTCTTTGCCAACAAAGGTCCGTCTAGTCAAGGCTATGGTTTTTCCAGTCATGTATGGATATGAGAGTTGGACTGTGAAGAAAGCTGAGCGCCAAAGAATTGGTGCTTTTGAACTGTGGTGTTGGAGAAGACTCTTGAGAGTCCCTTGGACTGCAAGGAGATCCAACCAGTCCATTCTGAAGGAGATCAGCCCTGGGATTTCTTTGGAAGGAATGATGCTGAAGCTGAAACTCCAGTACTTTGGACACCTCATGCGAAGAGTTGACTCATTGGAAAAAACTCTGATGCCGAGAGGGATTGGGGGCAGGAGGAGAAGGGGACGACAGAGGATGAGATGGCTGGATGGTATCACCGACCTGATGGACATGAGGCTGAGTGAACTCCAGGAGTTGGTGATGGACAGGGATGCCTGGCAAGCTGCAATTCATGGCGTCGTAAAGAGTCAGACACAACTGAGCAACTGAACTGAACTGAACTGAACCGAACCTCCGGATACACCATGCCCAAATACAACCTGATCCCAAACTCAGCAAGAATCTGTGGGGAGTTTATGGAAATCTTCCAGTTCAGAATTTTTATTCCCTTTTCTGATCATCAGTGTGGAAGAGGCCCGACTTACAGAATTAAAACAACCAGAAGAAAGGAAACAGTGTGCTTGGAATTTAGTGTGACAGTTATGAGCTCTCCTCTTTGTATCCAAATAATCATAAATCCTTTGATAACTGTGTTCTAGGCTCCTCCAGATTTCCTTCTAGACTTTGACTTCTTATCAGAAGTAATCGGAAAGGAAATGTTTTCAGGGGCAGCTCTACTTTGATATTTTTTTCTCCAAAAAATCTTTTAATAGTAGCCATAATAAAAAATAAAAATAAAAAACCTGTTCTTGAAAAAAAAAAAAAAAACCTAATAGTGGTCTTAATAAAAATTGTTCTTGAAAACAATAACAAGCTTTTAGCTTCCATGTCAGTCTACATAACTGGACCTTTTACTGTAACTGACAATGTTACTTAATCATTTCATTGTCTTGCTAATAATTACAAGCTTCCTGGGGCAAAGAATTTACATGGGACTTAAAGCCTTCATTTAATACGTTATAAATGTATCCATGTAAATATCAAGTTCACTAAATAAACTATTCTAGTACTACTGGACTTTGTGTTCAGATCTTTTTAAAGATATCAATGCTGTGCTGTGCTTAGTTGCTCAGTCGTATCCAACTCTTTGCAACCCCATGGACTGTAGCCCACCAGGCTCCTCTGTCCATGGGATTCTCCAGGCAAGAATACTAGAGTGGGTTGCCGTGCCCTCCTCCAGGGGATCTTCCCGACTCAGGGATCAAACCCAGGTCTCCAGCATTACAGGAGGATTCTTTACTGTCTAAGCCACCAGGAACACCCAAAGATATCAGTGACCCATGATAAATACTGAGTTACTTCTTGAAAGAATTCGGTGGGGTATATGACCCACATGATCAGTAAATACTGAGAACCATCCAGGGAAGAAGAAGTCCCAGGACAATAACAGAAGTGAGGATATTTTTAAAGCTCAGAGTGAAGGAGTACTTGGGCAGCACTGGGTTCAAGGGTCTAACCTTACATGTATCAGCAATGGCTACGGACCTGGAAAGGACGTGGGTCTGCCGGGTGATGCCCCAGTTCAGTGATCTATCATGTGCTGTTAAGGGAATGTCTTGTCTGGGTGAGATTCATGGCAATAATGATAAGCTTCAACATTTTCAGTTATTCTTGCTCAACTGTCATCTTTACTTCTCTTTTTGTGTCCTACAGTGCTATCTAGGTCTCTCTAGTCTCACAAACAGGAACAAAGTAATTCACCTGGTTTCAAATGTTACTTAAATGCAAGCCTATCAACACTACAAAGTTTTCACATCAATCTTCAAAATCAGCCCTAAGGTGATTCTTCCACAATGACTCAAGCTGCTAAAAACGAGGTCTGCTACCTTGCACTGTCTAGAAAAGGACCATATTAACCTCAGTAATCGTCAAAATAGAGAATCTCACACAACTGAGCACTCATGAGGCCCTTGGGATAAAATATCTCCTGTATAGACTCTTCGTTCCTAAAACCATGTTGCCCAGAATCTGGTCCACACGAAGACGATTACTTCAAAAGTTTTGAATAATGTTGAATCCAAAGCACCCAGACGTTAACTGTACCTCTTGAACAAAACAAATAAAATTTTACCAAAAATCACCTCTGTCTGCTTCAGAGTAATCCCACACACAAAACCACCAATTATGGAGTAATTCTCTTCCTTGACCCTCTATCAAAGTCAGGCGGTCTTCACATTCCTTACATTCTCAGAAGCAAGACAAAATATTCCTCAACAAAAACTTGGAAAACCTAAAAATATACTGCAATCAAATAATGAACTGTAAATAGTGGGACGTGGAACAACTTTTAAACTGCACTGCAACTCAAAGTAATCTTAAAACATTCTGATTTTGCCTCAAAGAAATGCCAATGTTTATTTTTCTGACCTTTGCAACATTCTCAAATGGAAAAATAAGAAATTTTAAAATTAAAAACCCCCAAAACAGGGTTTCTCTGAGATGCCTTTAGCTTTTTGCATAGTCCTATAATCAAAAATGGAGAAGGCAATGGCACCCCACTCCAGTACTCTTGCCTGGAAAATCCCATGGATGGAGGAACCTGGTAGGCTGCAGTCCGTGGGGTCGCTACAAGTCGGGCACGACTGAGCGACTTCACTTTCACTTTTCACTTTCATGCACTGGAGAAGGAAATGGCAACTCACTCCAGTGTTCTTGCCTGGAGAATCCCAGGGACAGAGGAATGGTGGGCTGCTGTCTATGGGGTCGCACAGAGTCAGACACGACTGAAGCTACTTAGCAGCAGCAGCATAATCAAAAATCTGAAAATTCTTCTCCCATCTCAGATTTAGAAGACAAAATTCCAACTCAAATGACCAATGAATAATTATATTAGAACTAGTTTAAAAAGAGCAATATCAATTTCTCTCTTCAGCATTCTTGCTCCTAAAAAATATTAATCAAAACTTGATTATGATCCAAGTGGTTAGAAATGCTGAGAAAGAACAGATTTGGGGGAAATAAATCAGGAAGTTCAAAAGAAAAGAACCACAGGGCAGTAAACATTATTAGCCAGACCTATCAGTATGACAATCCCCAAACACTACACAAGGTAGAAAAGGCTACCTGAATGATAGCAAATTGATTTTAACCAGGCAAAAATGAAACCATCATCTTTTTAGCTAAGTAAGCACAAAAATTTCCCAAAGAGATATTATTTCCTAAATGCACCAAGAAGCCACAGAATCCAAAGCAGCAAGCTAGCAGCTTCATATCTAGAGAATGCTGTTATTTTTTTAGTTACTAAGTTGCGTCCGGCTCTTTTGCAACCCCATGGACTGCAGCCCGCCAGCCTCCTCTGTCCATGGGATTCTCCAGGCAAGAATGAATGCTGGAGTGGGTTGCCATTTTCTTCCTCAGAGTATCTTCCCGACCCAGGGATTGAACCCATGTCTCTTGCATCTGCTGCACTAGAAAGGAGATTCTTTACTGCTAAGCCACCTGGGAAGCCCCTACAGAATGTTAGATAAAAATACAGAGCTTTTTACCATGAATGTTTATACCATGAACTTTTTATACCAGAATTTCCATTTAAACTTATTATAGAGAGTAAAGGAAAAATAAATGTATCTGCATACTCAGAAGATTTCTGTTAGGTCACATTTCCTAGGGAAAATTCACTGCACCTCCAACAAAACTCTATCAACCAGAATGAGGCATTCAAATCATCAAAGTTTTTGAAAGTCTCCATTACCTTTGAAAATCGAGCATTTATCCATTTGGTAAAGGTTTTCTTCTGTACATCATTGTGTTCATCTGTGGGAGGGAAAAGGAGAGAGAAGGGAAAATATTAGAGTTTATAGTTTTACTCAGGTGCTAAATAAGATTATCTCCATCCTGGAGAGTTTTACATTGTCTATTAGTAGAATTCCTGAGGCACAATGATCCATAGTTAATGAAGGGATGACTGATGGATTCGATATGTATGGAGTCTGCTAACAAACATCCATAGCAGAGGGAGGCCCAGGCACCTTTCCAGAGAAGCTGGCTTTTTCACCCCACATCTCAGCATATCACCACCAACCCTTAAATCCATGTTCATGAGAAAAGAATCAAGACCTTGCTTTCAAAGTATTATATACATGTACACATAAGACTTTCTGTTGCATTTTGTTTAAATACAGTTTCAGCATGCCAAAAATGTTATAGCATGTTCAAGACAAAAAAATGGAAGATCTTTTTTCAAAAAAACTAAGAAACTCATGATTCCCCCCCTTTTCATACAATTCCTATAGAACAAAAACTACTATAAAGTTTATAGCTAATTGTGTAATCCGTCAGTCTTATCTTTGAAAGCAATCTACACCCACCACTGGGCACATACCCTGAGGAAACCATAACTGAAAAAGGCACCTGTACCTCAGTGTTCATTGTAGCACTATTTACAATAGCTAGGACATGGAAGCAACCTAGATGTCCACAGACAGATGAAGGGATTAAAAAGTTGTGGTATATATACACAGTGGAATATTACTCAGCCATAAAAAGGAACACAACTGACTTAGTTCTAATGAGGTGGATGAACTTAGAGCCTATTAGATGGAGTGAAGTAAGTCAGAAAGAGAAAGACAAATATCATATATTAACACATATATATGAAATCTAGAAAAATGGTACTGATGAACCTATCTGCAGGGCAGCAGTGGAGATGCAGACAGAGAGAACAGACTTGTGGACACAGGGTGGGAAGAACTGAGTGAGAGAGTAGCATTAAAACATGTACATTACCATATGAAAAACAGAGAGCCAGCGGGAATTTACTATATGACACAGGGAGCTCAAACCCTATGCTCTGTGACAACCTAGAGGGGTGGGAGGGGATGGGAGATGGGAAGGGGGTTTAAGAGGGAGGGGACACACATATAACTATGGCTGATTCATGTTACTACATGGCAGAAACCAACACAATATTGTAAAGCAATTATCCTCCAATTGAAAATAAACAACCTCCCTTAAAAAAAAAAAAAAAAAGGAATCTACACATTTTACAAGCGGAGAAACCACAGGAGTTTTTTTTTTGTTGTTGTTTTTTAATGACTAATGTTGGCTTGAATTACAAATTCATTTTCCAGGTCAAACAAATAAAAATTGACCTTAAAATATCTAAAGGACCCTGAACCTCTTGAAGATGGGCAAAGTGACCTAGTTAGGTATAAGGAAGTCATGTAAAATGGGAGTTAATAACACTTACAAGGCACTGTGAGGGCTGGTGGATACAAGTGGAAATACTTGGCAAAGAGCTGGCATTGAGCTCTTTGTTGTTATTCTAGTTGTAATTATTATTATAGTATATGTGTGAACAAGACAAAAATATCCATGGTACCCTTTCTGTTACTTCTAATCATACCCTCTTCAATTGTTCCTCAATTATCTGTTAAAATGAGCAACAGTCATTGTTGGCATAAATCCTACAAAAGAGCATGTTAACAGTCTCTGAGTTGTTCTAAAAGCTGTGTAAGGAATATTTGCAATAAAGCAGAAAGCTTGTGGTACTATCTGCACACACACACACACACACACACCTTGTTCCACTACTGTCCATGTAAGGAATATTTGGAAGAAAGCTTGTGGTACTATCTGAACACACACACACACAAACACAGACCTTGTTCCACTACTGTCCATGCTGCCAGGCTGCTTCCCACATAATAACAGTAAAACAGTAACAAAGAAGGCTCAAGTGCGCTCCATCCTCAATGCATCAATTTCAAAGAGCTGCCTTCAACACAGACCTCCTCACTCATCTCTAATAGCATAATTACAAGTTCAACCACGACTTCACCAAGTTAGTGGTATCTTTGGGCCTTATTCTGTTCTGGAAGGAGAGCTTGTAATTAAAAGGTCATTCCTGGAATAAATATAGCAAGAGTTTCAGAAAAGAGTGCCCTTCTACAGATCCATAAAGGTAACTGGAGACTGACTCTGAAACACAAAGAGGGCAATGGATGAAAAAACTAAGAAACTTCGTCTTGTCAGCCGAGCTAGGACTCAGCCTTTCACCAAGGACAACACAGTCAGCATCAGCCTCAATTTCAGGCTTTCTACCATCTGATCAATGCCACATATGAGCCATTGATTAACCAAGAGGACTTGCTGATACACTCTGAATGTCCCAGCCTTGACCATCACATCGAAGAGAGACAGAGCTGAGATTATATGCAGTATGTAAGACACACACCAGCCTGAACAGTGCTATACCAGCCCACTAATATGAATTTAATCTTAAATATGTGTTCAGAATACATGGCAAATTCAATTATTTTGCTATAAACAAAAATATATATAATGGTCATAAGTATTACATTTTCTCAGTTCCATAAAATTCCTTGAATTTAATAATTTTTACCAAATTATTGGGAATTCAGGAAATTCTGAGAAGCAAATTTTATTTCACATTTTATTTCTATTTTATTTTTTACATTTCTACATTTTTTAACCTCTTTTCTGAGCATTTAATCTTCTTACTTTCAAAAAATATATTAAAATAGCTAATAAATACTATATGGGTTCCTCTCCAGAAATAATGCGAACAAAGAAATGAGTACCTGTCACCTTCTCAAATGATGACCGTGTGGGTACTAAGTCATTTCAATCGTGTCTGAGTCTTTGCGACCCCATGGACTGCAGCTCACCAGGCTCCTCTGTCCATGTGATTCTCCAGGCAAGAGCACTGAAATGGGTTGCCATGCCCTCCTGAGGGGATCTTCCCGACCCAGGGATCAAACCCTCATCTCCTGAGTCTCCTCCATTGGCAAGCAGGTTCTTTATCACTAGTGCCACCTGGGGAGCCCCCAAAAGATAACTAAAAACCTCCAGCTGTATCACATATAGAATGAGATCAACTATTTAAAATAGGTTCCCATCATACAGAGATGTGTGTAAAAATTAGAAGTTAGTGTTTCTATAATAGTTTTTATCTTTGGTTCAAATAAAAGTCTGAATATATGTCTAATTAAGTATATGATATGAAATGAAGTTATTGTTGTTTAGTTGTGAAGTCATGTCCAATTCTTTTGCGACCCCATGGATTATAGCCCGCCAGGTTCCTCTGTTCATGGGATTTCCCAGTCGAGAGTACTGGAGTGGGTTACCATTTCCTTCTCCAGGGTATCTTTCCAACCCAGGGATCAAACCCGCGTCCCCTGCATTGGCAGGCAGGTTCTTCACCCTTGAGCCATCAGAAATAACGTACTGCCTTGTAAAAGATAAATTGTCTTGCATTCAAACTTTTTAAAAATACTCCAAACTTTATAAACACTCTTCTTTATTCATTTTTCTGGGGAAAGGGGGGATTTACATCTCAATAAGCCTTGATTTCACATTTCCCTTTTCACACAACATACACACATACACACACACACAAACCTCTTATTTTCTATCAGATATGAATTCAGTAAAGGAATAGGAATTAGCCTGCAGTTTTTCAATTATGAGTTGTTTTTTTTTTAATGTAACAAATTTGGAACACTTACTAGTATAGAACTGCCCTCCACACCACAAAAAGTTAAGCTAACAACCTTGGCCCAAGTCAGTGTTTCAGGGAGACAGAAATTTGCTAGCAAAGTTGGTAGCATGACAACTAAAATCCTAAATCACGCTATTATGATCAGTTGTTTTCATTATATACATAGAAATTTATACCAAATTTCAAATCTCAAATTTGTTCAACTCTCCAAGTCAAGTAGTTATTTTAATGTTTCCAAAATAAAAATGTGTAAGCAGATAACACAACTTTACAGATAACTGGATTATTTATATGTGTATTGAGTATAATTTACATGTTAAATTTATTCTTTCAGGTTTCCAAACATGTGTTTTCTTTATATTTGAATTTTAGAGAAAACATCTAACTTTTGAAAGCCTTTTTTGGCTTAGTAAATCTTACCCATTAATGACCTTTCTCCATTAGGGGGACAAACACGGGACTGAATTAGGAGAAGAAAAATGTGTTAAATCCCTTAAGGCTGATTTTCCAAATTCTTCCTCTAAATATTTTGCTCTTCTTAAAATGCTTTTGACAAGCTCACACAGATCCAAGGGCCGCTGCCCAGGCTGGAATTTTATTTTTGTGATGGGTAAGAGAAGTGAAGCAAGAAACATCAACAAAACCGCCTGATAAATCTTCCAGGAAACTAGCTAAAATTTTTTTTCACTTCATCAGCTCAAGGGCACATCAAAAATTCTTTTAGCAGAACCTAGAAACAAATCTCAATTTAAATCTTAATCTATAATGTTTCTCTAAAACAAAATAATAATAATCCAACATTACAACCATAAAACAAAATTCTGTATTTCCATAGGTCTATCTATATGTATATAATATAAACACAAACTTAGGATAATTGTTGTACAATATTGTGTGGTTTCTCCTTTCACCCCGCTTGTCCACAAGTCTCTTCTCTATGCCTTTGTTTTCATGCTGCCCTGCAAATACATTCATCAGTACCATCTATCTAGATTCCATATAAATGCTTTAATATATATTTGTCTTTCTGACTTCCTTCACTCTGTATAGTAGGCTCTAGGTTCATCCACCTCATTAGAACTGACTCAAATGTGTTCCTTTTTTATGGCTGAGTAATATTCCATTTTACCTATGTTCCACAGCTTCTCTATTGATTCATCTGTTGACAGAGAGCTAGGTTGCTTTCATGTCCTAACTATTGAAAAATAGTGCTGCAATGAACACTGAGGTACCTGTGCCTTTTTCAATTATGGTTTTCTCAGGATACATGTCCAGTAGTGGGACTGTTGGGTCACTGGGTAGTTTTATTCCTAGTTTTTTAAGGATTCTCCAGAGATTGCCTTTTTTAAAAAATATCTTTCTGCAGATATAATTTACATCCCATATAAGTCAGCCATTTCAAGCATGCAATTTAATGAGTTTTGGTATATTAAAATGTCAATGTTTTGTGTAGAATATATATAACATAAAATCTGCTATTTTAATTATGTTAAAGTACTCAATTTGGTAACATCAATTTCATTTACAATGTTGTACAACCATTCTCATTATTTCCAAAATTTTTCATCCACCAAAACAGAAATTCTGTAACCATTTAGCAACACTTCTCCCATTCCCCCACTTGCCCAGGCTCCAGTAACTTCTAATCCACTTTCTAATTCTATGCATTTAAGCCACCTTAATATTTCACAGACATGAATTCACA
Organism: Budorcas taxicolor; assembly: GCF_023091745.1. Lineage (NCBI taxonomy): Eukaryota > Metazoa > Chordata > Mammalia > Artiodactyla > Bovidae > Budorcas > Budorcas taxicolor. The sequence continues at coordinate 72,969,358 of NC_068918.1, read as the reverse complement.
CATCATCTGTCCCTTGGTGTCTGACTTATTTCACTTAGAATAATGTTTTCAAGATTCCTCCGTGTTGTAGCGTGTGTCAGAACCTCATTTCTTTTTTGTGGCTATTCATAGTATGTAATAGTCATTGCATGTATATGCCACATTTTTTTACCCATTCATCTATTGATAGACACTTGGGTTGTTTCTATCTTTCAGCAATTGTAAATAATGCCACAATGAAAACTGTGTATTAGTGTCTGTTCCAATCCCTGCTTTCAGTTCCCCTGGATATACACCTAGGAGTGGAATTGCTGGGTCATATGGTAATTCTATCTTTAGATTTTTGAGGAACTGCTGAAACGTTCTCCATAGCAGGTGCATTATTTTATACTTCCACTAGCGATGTATATGGGTTTCAAATTCTCTACATCCTCACTAACACTTTCTTTTTTAAAACTATTATTATTACAGCCATCCAGGTAAGTGTGAAGTGGTATGTAATGGTTTGTATTTGCATTTCTTTAATGACATTACTTTGCCAACAAAGGTCTGTCTAGTCAAGGCTATGGTTTTTCCAGTGGTCATGTATGGATGTGACAGTTGGACTGTGAAGAAAGCTGAATGCCGAAGAATTGATGCTTTTGAACTGTGGTGTTGGAGAAGACTCTTGAGAGTCCCTTGGACTGCAAGGAGATCCAACCAGTCCATTCTAGAGGAGATCAGTCCTGGGTGTTCTTTGGAAAGAATGATGTTAAAGCTGAAACTTCAGTACTTTGGCCACCTCATGCAAAGAGTTGACTCATTGGAAAAGACTCTGATGCTGAGAGGGATTGGGGGCAGGAGGAGCAGGGGACGACAAAGGATGAGATGGCTGGATGGCATCACTGACTCGATGGACGTGAGTTTGAGTGAACCAGGAGTTGGTGATGGACAGGGAGGCCTGGCGTGCTACGATTCATGGGGTCACAAAGAGTCGGACACGACTGAGTGACTGAACTGAATTGAACTGAATGACTTAATGATGCTGATCATAAAAAGGCATTTTGGAAACTCAAAAATTACCAAGCAAAATCCCCTAAACTTTGAAATTTCCTGAAGACTCCGAACTAGCCCAAGTTCAAAAGTATGCTACTACAAAGCGGCTAGGATTCAGCGACAGCTCTTTTGCACTTAATCCATACAAGATTGCAGAACAATTAATTTATTCCCCAAATAATTATTTTCAGAATTTGATATAGCCATTGATTCCTGTCCATCTTCTAATTCCAGAGTGTATTACCTCTAAACTATTTTCTCCTTGATGAGTTCCTCATGCTTTTCAAATGAATGCACAGGAATACAGGAGGGAATGCTTTCCTACTTTCACTCTTTATACCTGCTAATCTTAACTGAAGAGTGTCTGTAAGTTCTACAGGTACCTGGCATTGTTTCTAACCTTCTTTGTGGAAGTATGCTTTGGAAAAACTTTTTTTACATCTTAGATATAACCATATTAAATGTGCTGCAAATGCAGAAGAACAAGGAGAAAGAAACTGTAAACTTTACATACAAAACACTTCACTTTGGACTTCTATCCTGAGAGTAAGAGAGTTTTATTAAAATCACTGGAAATATCACAGAATAAGGAGAGGTTATTTAGGAGGAGCTGAATGAGTCATAAAGATAATGAGTCACTGTCATCGATAGAAAACTAATTTTTTCTTAATGATTGAAAAAAGTTAGACTAATTAAAAATTTTTCTGTAAACTTTGATTCTTCACTTTATTCCAGCTAAATAAAGATCTATTGTGTTCTAAAAACTGTCTTCAGTTCAGTTCAGTCGCTCAGTTGTGTCCAACTCTTTGCGACCCCATGAACCACAGCATGCCAGGCCTCCCTGTCCATCACCAACTCCTGGAGTCTACCCAAATTCATGTCCATTGAGTAGGTGATGCCATTCAACCATCTCATCCTCTGTCGTCCCCTTCTCCTCCTGCCCTGTCTATGAACCCTCAAAAAACTATTTCCTAAAAATATATCTCAAGATGTAGAAAATCCATGCAAGTAAGTTTCCATGAAAATTCCCTAAAAGAATCCCCAGGCACATTTTTAAGTTGACAACTAATATTTATAGTAAATTTAAACACAAAAACAGACATAAGTCCTAGCACATTGTTAACAAGGTGCAAACCTAGATCATTTGATTATAGAAAATGTCTCCTCTATTCCCTAACTGGCAAAACTAACTCCTCATTGTCAAACTAATCTGCTAAATCAGACATAATTTCTGACGTGGGAAGTCTGACTTTAGTTTTCTATTTAAAGACACATTTGGATTTTAAAGATTCGGTAATAAAGAACCTACAATCTTAAAAAATTAAAATGAAATAAAATAAAAACCACTTTCAGGGAATTCTCTTGTGGTCCAGTAATTGGGACTCAGTGCTTTCACTACCAGGGCCTGGATTCAATCCCTGGTTAGGGAACTAGGATCCGGCAAGCCTCACAATGCGGTCAAATAAATAAATTTCAAAAAATTTTTAAAAATTAAAGCTACTTTCACATGTACTCCAGGGCAACAACTCCATCCAGAATTCTGATTCTAAGGTGAGTGGATGGATAAACAGATGGATGAATGAATGGAAGGACGGATGGATGGATGGGAGGACAGAAAGAGGCAAAAAGCCTGGCCCCAGATACAGTAAGTCACTGACTATTTTTAAAATTCTTAAGGAAGTATTCTTTGCTTTGCATTCCTAAACTGCCCTGTGTTTAGAGCCTCACAATAATGCAGCCCAGTAAGATGGATGGAGGATAAGAAGTATGTCCTCCTCTTGAAAACTGTAGGAAGAGAATCCTAAAAGGAAAGACGGGAAAGCAGAAAGCAGGTACCTAAGATGCCTCCTCACGTGGCTTAAACAACTTGGAAAAGTTGGCCACAAAGGGACACACACATTCCAGGGTGCAAACCACTCTAGGGGCTTGCTCACAGTTGTCCCAACCCAAGATAACACTCCAGAGATGATGAGCTGTAATTTAATTAGAAAGGCTAAACTCCAGAGGTGGCTGCTACAAAGGCATCAATTATCTTTGTCTCCATTAACACCAGAGCCTTTGCTAATTAATTTAATTAATGTGAGAAATGCACTTTTTCTGTGGCTTGAGAACTGGCATAATTAGAAGGTTGGAAACAATCTCCCACTAGTGAATATAGTGTTATTCAATGCATGTAAATTGGCCAAAATATTTTACAGACATGTCCCAACATCAATTAAACAACTGAAATCTAGCAAGTCTAGAAGGCCCTGCATTTGGCCATGAGCTGGGAGGGTTCTAGTTATCCAATGCTTTCTATAAGTCTAACTAAATTGTTTCTCTAAACCAGCACTGTGCGACAGAAAGACACATAATTTTAAATTTTTTAGTAGCCACATTTAAAAAAAAAGAGGTAAAAATAATTTTAGTAATGTTATTTAATCCAATATATCCAAAATAGTATCATTTCAACAAATATTCAATATTTCTAAAACTATTGATATCTTACATTCTTTTTTCTTACTGTCTTTGAAATTCAGTATATATTTCACACCTTTAGCATGTCTCAGCTTGGACCAGTCACAACAGCCTTCACACTGCATTGCACAGGTCTAGAATATTCCTGCATCTCTTGCAACTAAAACCTCATGTCCTTCAAAAGGACAGAGCACCAAGCCCATGAAACAGGCTGCATGAACTTTTTTTGAGCCTGGTGGCTAATAATGACTGTTTAATGAATGGAGCTAGTATTACTGAGTAAAAATAAAGCAGAAATTTACAGTTGGGCATGACCAAATTGGTCTTGTTCATTTTGTAAGACTTCTGGTCCAAGAAATAGACAGTAAGGATAGGAAATATTTCTAAGTCATTCTTACATTCATCATTTAGTTTTAATATTTTCTACTCTTTCAGTGGAAATTAGTTGTTCATCTATTTTGAGGAAAACATTGTACGAAGAAACAGATGGTGACACTGAGCACCAGACAAATTCTATTGGTCCCAAAAAATATCCAAGTGCTGCTTTTAAGAAGCTATCAAGGGGAGGTATGTGAAGAATTGGGAGACAGGTATGAGGCAAGTACATAAATAACAGATGGACAATTATAACTAATATATTAGGGTGTGTGTGTGTTTTAGCTGCTCACTCATGTCCAACTCTTTGTGACTATAGCCCAACAGGCGCCTCTATCCGTGGGATTTCCCAGGCAAGAATACTGGAGTGGGTTACCATTTCCTTCTCCAGGGAATCTTCCTGACCCGGGGATCGAAATCAGATCTCCCACATTGCAAGCAGATTCTTTACCATTTGAGCCACCAGGGATGCCCATAAATAGGTACAAATATATTTATAAATTCAGAGGGAAAATGTTTCTTCTTGGTGGAGGTGAGGAGGAGATCAGAGAAGAATTCAAGAAAAAAGTTGCATTTGAATTGGGCCTTGAATTAACATGTTAAAAGCATATATAAATGGTGGTGGAGGGGGCATTCACAGAAGAGACCAGCTGAAGCAAACAGTCTTAAAGGCCTGAAAAGAACAGGACTGGCAGACAAAAATGCATGCCCTTTCTCTGGCTGGATGATTATGGACCAGAGTTACATTGCCCCGGGCCCTTCTGTCCATGGGATTCTCCAGGCAAGAATACTGGAGTGGGTTGCTATGCCCTCCTCCAAGGGATCTTTCTGAGCCAGGGATCGAACCCACATCTCATGTCTCCTGCATTAGCATGCAGGGTCTTTACCAGTAGCACCACCTGGGAAGCCCGGAAGGTCAATAGTGTCTCTCTATTAGGGGAAAAAAGGACCAGAAGAGAACTGGATTAGGAAAGGAAACTCTTTTCACCTGATGAGTTAGAGGTTAGCAGGATATTTGGCAATGGCGACCCACTCCAGTACTCTGGCCTAGAAAATCCCGTGGACGGAGGAGCCTGGTAGGCTGTAGTCCATGGGATCTTGAAGAGTCGGACATGATTGAGCGACTTCACTTTCACTTTTTACTTTTCTGCTTTGGAGAAGGAAATAGCAACCCACTCCAGTGTTCTTTCCTGGAGAATCCCAGGGATCAGGGAGCCTGGTGGGCTGCCGTCCATGGGGTTGCACAGAGTTGGACACGACTGAAGCAACTTAGTAGTAGTAGTAGGATATTTGGGTGAAGATACCAAGCAGGATTAGAGCAAATGGGAGAGAGTCTTCACATAAAAGAGGCTATCTCAGAAGCTCAAGTTTTCAGAAGAAAGACATATCCCACAGTGTGAAAGCAAGTTACCGGAATTGCTGGGGAAAATGAGGCCTGAAAAAAAGATAAGTGAACTTAACCCCTAAGACCAGCTGACATATGATGCTATGAGGGAACAGGGAAGCTGGGCTGGCAGACCTGCCAATTATTACAAGTTTCCTGGCGCAATATGACAATATCTATATTAAAATATTTTTAAATTACATAACCATTGACCCAGAAAGCCTGAGAATTTATCTTACGAAATCATTAGACACACAGATATTTAGAAATCTTCAAAAGGATGTTTTTCAAAACATTCTTCATAATTGAAAAAAAAATTGTTATTCTAAATGTTCATCCTTGGGCATTATTTAGAAGTATATTTTCATACATAAATGCAAACATCAAAAATGTTACTAAAGAAGAATATACAAAGACATGGGAGGATTTTTCACACTATATTAAGGAATAAAAGTGCAGGCCAAAGAGTACACACAATGCGTCATGTGTATAATACGACCAGAAAGGTAAGAGCCGAAACATTAGCACTGTTTATTTCTCAGAAGAGCCTGAGAGACTCCTATAGTCTACTATATTTTTAATTTCTGAAATACACACATAATACTGCGCACATAATACACATAATTTTCTTTAAAACACTGACCCTGCAAAAGGCATTTTTCTCCATTTCAATGTGCACAAGCAGAAAGGTTAGAGAATTTAGCAGCTATAAAAATAAACCAGGCTGGGAGGAGGTCTGCCTGCCTGTCGGTCTGCTTTTGACTGGGATGGCGAGAATAAAGAGACTTCCGTGTGTTTGTAATTACATGCAGACAGGAAGGATCTAGTGGGGAGGGAGAGATGGTAGATGCCAAGACTCAGTACCCGAGAAGGGTTCCCTCAGGGAGCCAAACCCCAGAGGATGAATGAGAGAAATGTATCAGAATCCACACTTTTAAATTAGATGTAGTTAAGGGCACATATTTCTAAATATGAAATTCTCCAAGTTAAATTGCTTGTATCTGCCTTTCCAGTGAGTTTTCCACTCCAGTCTGCAGAGATTATTAGATGTAAAATAAAGGTCCCTGAGTTGGTCCATCTCTCCTCACCTTCTAGTCTATCCACTGTGGAAACACTGTTGAAAAGGAAGTTCCATCATTTAAAATACACCATTTGCAATAAATTCAAGTATATCTAGGCAAAATGATCAGGGCACTGATCAGTTAGGAAGATGAGAAGATAAAATGTAAGATTAAGGCAAAACAGAATGTTATCCACAGTTCAGGGCTTCCCTCATAGCTCAGTTGGTAAAGAATCTGCCTGCAATGCAAGAGACCTGGGTTCAATTCCTGGGTTAGGAAGAACCCCTGGAGCAGGAAATGGCAACCCACTCCAGCATTGTTGCCTGGAGAATCCCATGGACAGAGGAGCCTGTCAGGCTACAGTCCATGGGGTCGCAAGAGTCTGACACAACTTAGCAACTAAAGAGAAGAGAGATCCACAGCTCACACAAGCTACCTAGACTTTATAAAAGGCCTAATACTATACTCAGTTTGAGAAAAAGAACATTTACCTTGGAGAAAACGAAGTATTTGTCCTTTGATCATGTACTCATGAAATACCATGCAGTGCAAATGCAATTTTTAAATTAAAAAAATATATACAGTATATCAGAAGTAGCTTTTTGAACTTTTTTCTCTATTTTGGAATGTTTTAATATTTAGCCACAGCAAGTTAAAATCAAGATGTTAGATAATTTTTTAAAAAGGAAGTCATTTTACTAAATTTTCAAAATTGCAAGTCCATTAAAATGTGATCCTTTGCCCAAGATAAATATTTATAATAAGCAGGAAGAAAATGCCAGAAAGGAACACTATGTCTCCCCTTAAAATCGCGGGGGTAAAGATTTTTCCCATGAACCTCAGAGTTAAGAAATCAGCCCATGAAACACAGCACTCTTTGCTTAAAAGTGTATAAATTGAAAGTTAATAAACAAAACAAATTAAATATAGCCTTATGTTGAAAAATGCATATTTCTTCATTTTCAGTTTAGATAACCATGTAAAAAGTTCACAGGTGTTATTAATACTTTTTATTGAAAAGCTTATTCAGGTAGGGTTAGACAAAGGAGCTAAAAGATAAAATCTAGAGTATCAACAATGCAAAAACCACTACCCAGCACACTAACCATGATCAGCACACATGATCATTTATCCTCTAAAATCACTGTTGAAAATTAGGATCCTGCTTCAAATTAGCACTGTCTTTATTTAATAGTCTATAATGTGGGTCTGATTTTTTTGCTGTTTATAAAAATTCATAAAGTCAGTCTATACCATTTCTGGGAATTGCAAACTTGGCAATTATTTCTGTATATCATAGATCTTCCTTCTCTTTGTCTTAAATGTACATCATTAAAGCATCAAAGTGGGCTTCCCTGGTGACTCAGATAGTAAAGAATCTGCCTGCAATGTAGGAGACCTGGGTTTGATCCCTGGGTTGGGAGGATCTCCTGGAGAAGGGAATGGTAACCCACTCCAGTATTCTTGCCTGGAAAATCCCATAGACAGAGGAGCCTGGCGGGCTACAGTTCATGGGGTGGCAAAGAGTCAGACATGACTGAGTGACTAATAAAGCATCAATAAGTCTAGATTAACTTGAAGATTACTTTAATCAATTTAGTTGATGATTAGAAGAAATTCATGCTTGCTTTTCTGAAATAAATGATTTTATAGCTAGTAATTATATCTGCTCTCCTCTTCCATCATTTTGGACTGAAAAGTCTTAATCATTTTAGTCAGTTTTATAAAAACACCAAAAGCATTTGCTCCAAGACTTAGCTTCCTTACTAGATCTCTCTCACTCTAAAATCATTTCTAAAGTAGGAGACCAATACTCCCTGAGCACAGTCAAAACAGCTTTGCAAAGAAAGGATAATGTTTTCTGTTTTCTCCCATATTTCCTTCCTAATGACATCCTAACAACTAGGGTCCTTTGACCTTGCAGCAGCCCAGTGACCGTCTTCTGAGAACACTGCAATTGCTACCTCTCTTCCATCATCCTAGACATTATACTGTAAAACATAATTCATGATGACAAATTTTTTTTGGAGTTAGCAAGAGAGTGAATCAAACAAAAAAGATTTGGACAGATAATCTTTCTTCGGAGCATTAGCACTTCCCTCAGAACAGTAAACTAGCAAACCTGACTGAACCTGAGTTAAAAGCACACGCAAAAATATGCCCAAAAGAACTGAAATCAGGACCTTGAATAAACATCTGCACACCCGCATTCATAGCAGTCTTATTCACAATAGTTAAAAAAATGGAAGCAACCCAAGTTTCCACCCACGGGTAAAATGGATAAACAAAACATGGCATATACAGACAATGGAATACTGCTTGCCCTTCAAAAAGGAAAAAATTCTGACACACTGTATGACATGGATAAACCTTGAGGACATTTTGCTAAACAGTCACAGGAAGAAAAATACTGTATGATTCCATTTATACAAGTTGCCTACAGTAGTCAGATTTATAAAAACAGAAAGTAGAACAGTGGTTTCCAGAGACTAGGGGAAAGTCAGGAATTGGGAGTCATTGTTTAATAGGTACAGAGCTTCCATTTGCCAAGATAAAAAGAGTTATAAAGGTGGATGGTGGTCATAGTTACACAACAATGTAAATGTACTTAATATCACTGAACTATTCACTTAGAAGTGATCATGATGGTAAATTTTATGCTGAGTATTGCATCACAAAGAAAAATTAGGGAGGAAAAAGCACATCAATAACCACTTTCATTTCTAATTTCAAATCAAAAACATGATTTTCAAAGAAGAGATATCTGATATGTCTCAATGCATATATTCCCCAACAAGACAAATAAGGAAATTTTTCTTGGTTTCATTTTCATCTTTTAAAAGACATATATTAGAGCTCAGTAGCTCAGATGGTAAAGTGTCTGCCTACAATGAGGGAGACCCAGGTTTGATCCTTGGGTTGGGAAGATCCCCTGGAGAAGGAAATGGCAGCCCACGCCAGTATTCCTGCCCGGAAAGTCCCATGGATGGAGAAGCCTGGTAGGCTACAGTCCATGGGGTGGCAAAGAGTCAGACACAACTGAGTGACTTCACTTCACTTTCACTTTGAATATAAAGGCAAGTATTCTGAATTCTAGACTCAGACTTTTGTTTTTCACTATGACCATACCTCTGGTCATCTTACTTCAGAGGGATTTCCTACTCAGTCCTCCTTTTCCCTTCCTTGCTTTCATGTCTAATCTCATTTTTTTCTTCCTTGAAGCAAGTTAGCCATTTATAACACTCACCTCCCCCTGAAACTAAGGATAACCATATGGCCCTGTTTGGACTGATGGTGAGCCAAAATCCATGTGCATAAATTATCCCAGGATCAGATCTTCCAGCCTCAGTCAGGCCTGCAGTCCTGGCCAACACACTGACTGCAACCTCATGAGAGATCCTGGGCCACAATCTCCAAACAAAGCCACTCCCAAATTCCTGACCAAAGAAATTGCATAGGATAATAAAGATTTGTTTCAAACTGCTAAAGGCTGGGATAATTTGTTAGACAGCAATGGATAACTAACATAGATTTGATGCTAAGTTTCAGAGTAATTTGTTATGCAGCAAGAGATAAATAACACAGCAGGTATCCAGCCATCGATCTGACACCTGCACAGACTCATTTCAAACTGAACACATCTGAAACTGAACTGCTGGTCTTCTCTCAAATCAATTCTGTCCAGTCTTTCTTAACTCAGAGCATGACACCTTCATCCATTTGCTTTTTTATGCCAGGACCCTGAAACCAATCCCTGGCATTCCACAATCTATCTGATACCACAATCTATCACCAAATTTTGTTGGTCCCAATTCCTAAATATACTTTAACTCCAGCCACAACTCTTCACCTCCCAGCCATCTCCAGTCCGAGCTACTGTCATCTCCTGCTTGGAATCCACTAATCTAAAGCCAATAACCTGGCACCATCTCCTAATGTCTGTTCTTGTTCCCTTCCAATACACTTTCTAAATGTAGCCAGCTTAACAATGAACTTTGGAACAATTAAGTTAACATGGTTTACAAAGCTCGGAACCTTCTGACCCTTGCCTATGTCAAGTCTTATCTTGCATGCCTTCTCCTCCTCTCTGAAGCTCCAGTCAGTGGCCTCTGTGTTTCTCAGATGTACCCAGCCCTTTCTTGCCCCAGGATATTTGCTCACGCTGCTATGTCTACTTAGAGCCCATTCTCAACCTGCTGAGCCCATATGGGTATTTCAGGTCTAATTTTAAACACCTTTTCTTCAGAGCAGACTTCTAACATCCCCAGTCTTTCAAAGTATCCAGCTTCCTTTTGCACCCTATATCTATCTGAATGTGATTACATTTTGATTTGTGTAAGCCCATTAGGTCAAGAAAAGTCAACTTTGATCACCATAGTATATACAGCTCCCAATACAGGTTGTCGATTTTAAAAATTTGAGTGGATGTATATAACGTGTCCATTAAGTTCAAACAAACTATATATTGACTATAATTCAATCTAGACTTAATAACTGTCCCCTCCAATAAAAGAACATGAATCTGCTGTATCTATGGCCTTTCTATCCATCCATCTGCAAAATATTAAAGCCATGATCACTGAGATGACCCAGATTTTCTTTCTCATTTCCTCTTATCCACGTGCTTAAAGATCATTTTATTATTGGCAAAGAATGAAAATGTGACTTCTAGAAACATTAAAAAGAAGAAGAGCAAGAATTAAAATACTCCCTAAAGGCAGACAAGAAAAGTAATTCTAAAGCTCATTAGAAAACTAAATTGACCCCTGATTCATCTAAACAAGAACGTTTTATCCTGGTGCTTAGAGTTTTGATGAACAATCATTTCCCTTTCCAAAGCTTGGCTGATTTGTGAAGGCAGGCGGATCATGACTCTGTACAGGATGATTTTGTGATGAAATCAGAGACCTGCTGCTGGGAGAACCAAGAAATACTAATAAGGGCAAGCTGGAGCACAGCATAAAGCAACCATCCCCAGTTACTCACTGCCAGTAAGTACTACCCTGACTTGCAACCAGAGAAGGAGCAGGTCTGGGAGCAGACACTGTGGGTTCTGAAGCCACGCCACACACAGTGAGCAGCCCGACAACAATGCCAGCAGCAACTGACCAGAGAAGAAACTGTGCAGTGCCCTCCCCAGCGGAAAGAAATAGAAACCACGCATCAGTCTTTGCCCTGTACTCATACACACTGGCCATCAGCCCAGCTGCAAGACTAAACTCCAAGAGCACACGGGTACATAATATAAAGGCGTGATGGTGCCAAACTTTCATGAACAGCACACATATTTTGACTTAATAGATCTATATGAATACACACTAGTAGAATATAACTGCAATTATACATACAGTCCATGGGGCGGGGGGGGGGGGGGGGTGGTCTCAAAGAGGTGGACACAACTGAGTGACTTTCACTTTACTTCATTCATATAAATACATGTTATAATATATTACACACATACACACAGAAAGAATGGTAAGTTTTTCACTTCACTAGAAGTGAAGTTTTAATAAAAGAATTTAATCAAAGACACCAATGGCAGTCGTATACATAATTTTTTAATGTATAAAGTACCAGAGCTCACTGATTAAACTATTTTTTCTTAATAATAAGAAGAAAATAAATAACATTTAGGATATTATTATAGAAATTCTCAAATCAAAACAATAACCATATAAAATGTATTCATACATGAATAAGATTTTACTGTTAATACTCATGTTAAATGTACGATTTATAAAAAGGCTGCTTTGTTGGGGGTTGGGAATCATGCCATAAAACTGCCATGCAGAAGGTAGTGACCATCAGAGTCACTAGAACAGAAAAAAGGTATCCCCAGGCATGAGCCAAGCAGGAGCTAGGAAACAAGGATACCAGTTTTTAAAGCCATCAGGGGATACACTCCAACCAGCAAGCAAGACCAAAGCACCCGACTGGCAGGGCAACCAGGTGGGTCCCCACTAGGAAAGAAAGAGCCAGTGTAACAGCTCTATCAGAGGTCAAAGTGAAATAGCAAATCAACAGCCAGGCAAATCACACTGAGTAGAGATATATAATAATCAAAGACAAGTCAGGCAAGGTCACACATTCAAACAAAGAGCCTGGCCAAAAAAAAAAGTCACCATGACACCTAGCTACAAGGAAACTGAAATGACCTTGTGTTAATATGGATAGTAATGAAATCAGAACATTCTATAAACTTGAAGGAGTACATCTAGAAATGAAAGTTACAGCTCAGATCAATTTCATATCCTATAACAGGCAGATAATGTGCATTTCCCTAGCCATAAGCAAATATTCTAACATGTTATAAACTAGAACATATTACAGTTTATATATTTGCATAGTGAAAGTGAAAGTGAAGTCGTTCAGTCGTGTCTGACTCTGCAACCCCATGGACTGAAGCCTATCAGGCTCCTCCGTCCATGGGATTTTCCAGGCAAGAGTGCTGGAGTGGATTGCCATTTCCTTCTCCAATAAACACCATTTAATCCTGAAAACCATGAAATCCTCTCAAGTCTCACCTATTATTGGTCCTAAAAGGATCAGTTTTGAGGATAAGGTAGACATATGCAAGATCTCCTGGAGAAGAGAATGGCTACCCACTCCAGTATTCTTGCCTGGAGAATCCCACAGATAGAGGAACCTGGTGGGCTACAGTCCGTGGAGTCGCACAGAGTCAGACATGACTGAGCGACTAATACTTGTAAACTTGTAAGTGTTATTCCAGATAACTGACTACATAAAGAAAAGACTCGATTTTTACATATATTTTATTTTTAAAAATGTAGAACTAAATCCAAGTATGATTATGTTAACATGTTGTACTACTACAAGTCCCATACCATGTAGCTATTGCCAGAAGGAGAAAAATTCCTGGTCTAAGAGTGGGAGGAAAATTATTGAATTATTTCATCAAGATTGAGGAATTCTAGATCATCTTATTCTTGATTTTTCTGCTTTCTATTCATTATAAGAGTGGACTTCATTACAAACCCAATCAGAAAAATCAAATGAAAGAGAGAAAAAAGAAAAAAAAAAAAGTCTATCAATATAAATGTCATATGACTTGCCAAGAAGTACTCTATTTTATCTAAAAAGATGCAGTGGAAGCAAATGAAAAAGACATGCCAATGGTAATCCAAAGGCTTTTCTTCACAGAACCTGTTCACAAATGCAAATCTTAAAAGACACTGTGAAAGCACCAAATTACTAATATTTGTGTAGTTTGAAGAAAAGAACTAGAAATAATATAAGCACATTACAAGCAATTGCTCTTTTATAATAATGATAATAGCAGTGGCAGAAATAGTTAATATGTGCAGAGTTCTTACCACGTAAGGGAATGGTACCACTCCCCTGTATTATCTTATTTTTTGGTCAGTTGAAATATAATTCACATGTCACAAAATACATCCATTTAAAGTACATAATTCAGTGGGCTTTAGTACATTTGCAAAGTTGTGCAACAGTCTTCTAATTCCAGAACATTTTCATTATTCCCAAAACTCTGTACCCTTTATCAGCCATTCCCCATTCCCTCCCCTCCCCCAGCCCCAGGCAACCACTAATCTACTTCCTTCAGATATTCCTATTCTAGACAATTCATATAAATAGATTACATGGAATGTGATCTTCTGTGCCAGGCTTCCTTCATTTAGCATTATGTTCCCAGGGTTCATGTTTATATCAATACTACATTGCTTTTTATGGCTAAAGTGAAGTCGCTCAGTCATGTCCGACTCTTTGCGACCCCGTGGACTGTAGCCCAGCAGGCTCCTCCGCCCATGGGATTCTCCAGGCAAGAATACTGGAGTGGGTTGCCATTTCCTTCTCCAGGGAATCTTCCCGACCCAAGGATCGAACCTAGGTCTCCAGCATTGCGGGCAGATGCTTTAACCTCTGAGCCACCAGGGAAGCATCATTTTATGGCTAAATAATGTCCAATTGTATGAGTGCGCGTGTGCACTCAGTTGTGTCCAACTCTTTGTGGCCCCATGGATTGTAGCCTGCCAGGCTCCTCTGTCCACGGGATTTTCCAGGCAAGAATACTGGAGTAGGGTGCTATTCCCTTCTCCACGAAATCTTTCCAACCCAGGGATCAAAGCTGGGTCTTCTGCATTGCAGGCGGATTCTTTACCGGCTGAGCCACCAGGGAAGCTCAAGCAGTGCATAAGAGTTCTAATTTCTCCATATCCTCATCAATACTTCTTTCCTATACTTTTTATTATACTTATCTTAGTAGAATCTCATTGTGGTTTTAATTTGCTTTGCCGTAAAGACTAAGGATGTTGAACATATTTTCATGAGTTTACTGGCCATTTGTGTATATCTTTGCAGAAATGTCTATTTAAAAGTTAGCCCACTTTCCAACTGGGCTATATGTCCTTTTATTGTTGAACTGTAAGAATTCTTTACATATTCTGGATTGTAGGTCCTCATCAGAAATATGATTTCTAAATATTTTCTCCTGTTTGCTGCACTGTCTTTTCACTTGTGTTATCTTACTTAGTCCTCATAACAACCATGAGATCGTAACATGATCCTGCATTTTATTGATGAGGAAACGGAGTTAATAAACTTGTCTGAGGTTTCATAGCTAATAAGAATTGAAGAAGAGATTCCAACCCAGGCAGTCTGCCTCCACTAATCAGTAGGATGTACTGTCAGAAACACTAAGTACTAAATAAATAAGCAGGATTAAAAATAATTAACTTAAAAAAAAAAAACAAGACAAAACCAGCATTACTGATGCTTTGCATAGAAATACCAGAGGGCCCTCCTCTTGTTTATACCAGTCTTCTTGAGAAGAAAGAGTAGCTTAAAATAAAGCACATTCAGCCTTTAAAAGGCAAAACTTGGCCTCTAAACAGAGTCTATTCTTTTCAATTGTAGGAAACTTTCTTACTGAGTTATGTAGTTGAAACAAAAGAATTCAGAATATAAGGGGTATTTTTGCTGAGATTTAAACATTGTAAATCATCACAGTGGGTGTTCTGTTAGGTGGAGGCCCATTTCTTGGCCAACAAGCCCCTCTGTTTGAAATGTATGCCTCCCCCAGCTCTATACAACCACACTCCGAGGAGATGAACAAAGCAGAGTTTTAGCAACTAAGATGTCATTCTGACAAGTTGCTCTTGACTCTCCTCTTATTTCTGCCACCAACCACATTAAATATAAAAGTCAATCTACAAATGATTTTATTGTTTCTATAGAATGATGTTCATGCTAAATAAAGAGCAGAGCAGTGGTTTTAAAGGAATACACTAGATTTACCACTACTGGCATGAAAAGGAATTCAATATGTATAGCTGAAGCAAAAACAAAAAAAACTGTAAAACATATGATTTTGTATTTGTTAAAAATATGAATTATGAATAAATAATAATATAGTCTGTGAGCATATGCACACACACACACACACACAAAAATCTAATGATAAGGATTTCCCTCCCTAGGAACAGGGCTTAATTTTTATGTGATGAAATGCTCAACTTTTTAAACATATATACAAAATATTTTGTGGTTTTTTTTTAAGGGGAGCATTCTCTCCAGTAATTCCACAAACCTTAAAAGTCACGGAAATGAATGAATAAATATGAATAAATGAACTAAACTTTATATTTTGTTCTATATCTGGATAAGTTTTAGTGACTTTACAAACTTCTTTAAGTTGTGAGAAAAACTGTAATTGTATGTGATTTCACGTGAGGGCAGAAATTCCACAGTTCTCATCAATTTTTAAATGACTCTTTGGCCCCAAAAATGTTTAAGCACATTATCTCAAAAGATTGTTAAAGTCTCTGTTTATGAAAGGACAAGACAGAAACTAAAGGATCAGATAACTAAACAAAATCCCTTAAGCCAAATATAGTACAAACGTCTTCTAAATCATGAAAAACAGTCACTAGATCTCATTTAGATCCTCTTTTAAAAATTCTTAGGATGACACTAAGCCAATCTTACTTTTAAGCTTATAATTTATAGGTCTAAACACTGAAACATATGTTTCTCTTTCCTTTATTTACAACACAAACACCTTTCCCAAAGCAAATAGAGAGGGAGGGAAAGAGGGAGTCCACCCTATGAAAAATAACTTTAACCACATCTATGAAGTATTTGATACTTCCCTGGTGGCTCAGAGGTTAAAGCGTCTGCCAGCAATGCAGGAGACCTTGGTTCGATCCCTGGGTCAGGAAGATTCCCTGGAGAAGGAAATGGCAACCCACTCCAGTATTCTTGCCTGGAGAATCCCATGGGCGGAGGAGCCTGGTGGGCTACAGTCCACGGGGTCGCAAAGAGTCGGACAACTTCACTTTCACGAAGTATTTGCTTCTTTCTTTTAATCATTGTTTATCAAGCATCTACTACAAGTCAGACTCACTGTTCTCTATTTAATGTCATGCTTACTGTGATAGCCCAGGGGCTTTCCTTCTTTCTTCTACTCACTACAGAATATAGAAACTGAAAGAATGAATATACAGAATCAAGCCATCTTAAATGTCCATGTGATCATTCTCAACTGCCTGTACAAAAGATCTTCATCAGAAATGAAAAGGAAGAGTAGTGATAAACTAACCAATCCTTAGATCACCAAGGATTATTAACATTCCCCTTACAAAGGGGCACAACTTTCCTAGACTTTTTCTCTTGGCCTTCATCCAACAAATAATTATCTCCTTGAAGATAAGTTTCTCCTTGAAAATAAAAGCTAATCAAATTTATTACAGGAAAACAAAAGAGTTAGATAGTGTCTAAGCTAGTAAGCTATTAAACTGACATCTATCTGTCTATGACAAAATCCTACTTTAACAGTAAACTGAAAGTGATCTAGTTTCATTCTTTTATAAGTGGTTGACCAGTTTTCCCAGCACCACTTGTTAAAGAGATTGTCTTTACTCCATTGTATATTCTTGCCTCCTTTGTCAAAGATAAGGTGTCCATATGTGTGTGGATTTATCTCTGGGCTTTCTATTTTGTTCCATTGATCTATATGTCTGTCTTTGTGCCAGTAGCATACTGTTTTGATGACTGTGGCTTTGTAGTAGAGCCTGAAGTCAGGCAAGTTGATTCCTCCAGTTCCATTCTTCTTTCTCAAGATTGCTTTGGCAATTCGAGGTTTTTTGTATTTCCATACAAATCTTGAAATTATTTGTTCTAGTTCTGTGAAAAATATGGCTGGTAGCTTGATAGGGATTGCATTGAATTTGTAAATTGCTTTGGGTAGTATACTCATTTTCACTATATTGATTCTTCCGATCCATGAACATGGTATATTTCTCCATCTATTAGTGTCCTCTTTGATTTCTTTCATCAGTGTTTTATAGTTTTCTATATATAGGTCTTTAGTTTCTTTGGGTAGATATATTCCTAAGTATTTTATTCTTTTCATTGCAATGGTGAATGGAATTGTTTCCTTAATTTCTTTTTCTACTTTCTCATTATTAGTGTATAGGAATGCAAGGGATTTCTGTGTATTGATTTTATATCCTGCAAATTTACTATATTCATTGATGAGCTCTAGTAATTTTCTGGTGGAGTCTTTAGGGTTTTCCATGTAGAGGATCATGTCATCTGCAAACAGTGAGAGTTTGACTTCTTCTTTTCCAATTTGGATTCCTTTTATTTCTTTTTCTGCTCTGATTGCTGTGGCCAAAACTTCCAGAACTATGTTGAATAGTAGCGGTGAAAGTGGACACCCTTGTCTTGTTCCTGACTTTAGGGGAAATGCTTTCAATTTTTCACCATTGAGGATAATGTTTGCTGTGGGTTTGTCATATATAGCTTTTATTATGTTGAGGTATGTTCCTTCTATTCCTGCTTTCTGGGGAGTTTTTATCATAAATGGATGTTGAATTTTGTCAAAGGCCTAGATCACTTTCTAACACCACACACAAAAATAAACTCAAAATGGATTAAAGATCTAAATGTAAGACCAGAAACTATAAAACTCCTAGAGGAGAATATAGGCAAAACACTCTCCGACATAAATCACAGCAGGATCCTCTATGATCCACCTCCCAGAATTCTGGAAATAAAAGCAAAAATAAACAAATGGGATCTAATTAAAATTAAAAGCTTCTGCACAACAAAGGAAAATATAAGCAAGGTGAAAAGACAGCCTTCTGAATGGGAGAAAATAATAGCAAATGAAACAACTGACAAACAACTAATCTCAAAAATATATAAGCAACTTATGCAGCTCAATTCCAGAAAAATAAACGACCCAATCAAAAAATGGGCCAAAGAACTAAATAGACATTTCTCCAAAGAAGACATATGGATGGCTAACAAACACATGAAAAGATGCTCAGCATCACTCATTATTAGAGAAATGCAAATCAAAACCACAATGAGGTACCACTTCACACCAGTCAGAATGGCTGCGATCCAAAAATCTGCAAGCAATAAATGCTGGAGAGGGTGTGGAGAAAAGGGAACCCTCCTACACTCTTGGTGAGAATGCAAACTAGTACAACCACTATGGAGAACAGTGTGGAGATTCCTTTAAAAATTGCAAATAGAACTGCCTTATGACCCAGCAATCCCACTGCTGGGCATACACACCGAGGAAACCAGAATTGAAAGAGACACATGTACCCCAATGTTCATCGCAGCACTGTTTATAATAGCCAGGACATGGAAACAACCTAGATGTCCATCAGCAGATGAATGGATAAGAAAGCTGTGGTACATGTACACAATGGAGTATTACTCAGCCATTAAAAAGAATTCATTTGAATCAGTTCTGATGAGATGGATGAAACTGGAGCCGATTATACAGAGTGAAGTAAGCCAGAAAGAAAAACACCAATACAGTATACTAACACATATATATGGAATTTAGAAAGATGGCAATGACGACCCTGTATGCAAGACAGGAAAAAAGACACAGCTGTGTATAACGGACTTTTGGACTCAGAGGGAGAGGGAGAGGGTGGGATGATTTTGGAGAATGGCATTCTATCATGTATACTATCATGTAAGAATTGAATCGCCAGTCTATGTCTGACGCAGGATACAGCATGCTTGGGGCTGGTGCATGGGGATGACCCACAGAGATGTTATGGGAAGGGAGGTGGGAGGGGGGTTCATGTTTGGGAACACATGTAAGAATTAAAGATTTTAAAATTAAAAAAATAAATAAATAAATAAAAGCAAAAAAAAAAACAGTAAACTGAGTATTTCTTTAATGTACACTTTCTAAAAATCTAAATATTTGCTATTTTTAAAATTATAAATATTAATCAGTGACAATTACATTATTTATATAATGATGACTGGGATGGAGGTCAGAAATAAAATCACAGTCTATAAAGTAATCAAGGAAGAAGTAACATGCTTAAATGACTCTTACGGTGTTGGAAGTATTTTCTTAATAAATCCTGATTTCACATATAAGTCCTTAAAAATGTACGTAGAGATTTCTTGGAAGTGACATCCCCCAAAATATGCACCTTAGTTCAAACTAAACTAACAGATTCAGTGGGTAAAGAATCCGCTTGCAATGCAGGAGATGAAAGAGACACAGATTTGATCCCTGGGTCGGGAAGATCCCCTGGAGGAGGAAATGGCAAGTCCAGTATTCTTGCATGGAGAATCCCATGGACAGAGGAGCATGGTAGGCCATGGTCCATGCGATCGCAAAGAGTCAGACACGACTAAAGCGACTGAGCATGTGCTTAACTACTGTAACATATCAACTTTTATATTCATATGATAATTGTAATATCCAAGTTCTTATGCCAACAGTAGAATGCAATGAACATAAAATCTGTATCATCTGCCATAATAACACTGAATGACCTAAAATAAATTCCTTCTAAAGGCCAAACTATCATTGAATTCACAGATGAACAAAGAAGCACCTTTTAACTAACCTCGACCTTCTTCACTTTTCATAAAATGAGTCATTTAAATTTCACTTTTAATTTCGCTACTCACTTGTTTTGTTCCCAAATACACTTCAACACCATGCTGGATATTTCTCCTTAGTAACATTCTGCCAAATGACACTGACAGAAACCCCTAAATCACAGTAACTGAAGTATATGGTTCAGAATGAAGTGCCAGTGGTTTACATGTTTTTGTCAGAGCAAAGTAAAGTCTCCTCTTCATTGTTCATTCCAGAACTGCAGTGCTACACTGTCCTTGCAGTTGAAAGCAAATGGGTCATTCCTTCCCTTTTCCCCATCATCAGATAAATATGCAGATCCTAACACAATCACACACACACTCTCACACTTCTTCCAACATTTTTAAGAATTAATTATAAGTCAGCTGCCCAAAAAAAGTGCTGAAATTTATTTCAGACATGCAAGGAATGATTGGGGAATTAACCACCATGCCAAATTGTTTGTGCAGAGGTTCTTTCCCCCTGCCCCCACCAAAAAAGTGCAAATCAAGAGTTATTCACCACAGCATGAGAAGGACTTGACCCACCATTACTGGCTTTGAAGATGGAAGGGAGCCATGAGCAAAAGAACACGGGCAGCCCCTTGAAGCCAGAAAAGACAAGAAAACTGATTCTCCCCTAGGGCTTTCAGGAGGAATGGAGGCCTGCCAACACCCTGATTTCAGCACAGTGAGACCTATGTCAGACTTCTGACCTCCAGGACTGTAAGGTATAAATTTGTGGTTGTTTCAAGCCATCCAAAATGTTCACTTGGAAGGACTGTTGCTGAAGCTGAAGCTCCAATACTTCGGCCACCTGATGTGACGAGCCAACTCACTGGAAAGACTCTGATGCTGGGAAAAATTGAAGACAAAAGGAGAAGGAGGCGGCAAAGGATGAGATGGTTAGAGAGCATCACTGACTCAATGGACATGAACTTGAACAAACTCTGGGAGATAGTTGAGGACAGAGGAGGCTGGCGTGCTGCAGTTCTTGGGGTTGCAAAGAATCAGAAATGACTGACATTGCACACATGCAATGTGATACAGCAGCAATAGGAAATCAACACTTCTACTTATCTGCAACATTTCTTCATCATTCATCCTTGCCAGTGAATCACAAACTTGGAAATATCAAATCAGAAGTAATGATATCAACACAAAGCAGGGAGCGCAAAGCTATAGCTATCTAAGCTTCTAGCCCCCTTTGGGCAAAATATACTTGCCCAAGGAGATCAGCAGCTATTAACAAAGCCCACACAAACTGGATCGAAAGAATGAAATTTGGCCTCAGAGCCTCTTTTTATCTTTCAAGGGAAAAATAACTAGGAAAAAAAAAAAATACAGAAGAGAGCGCAAAGAAGACACAGATCACAATCGAAGCAGTTTCTGCAGGTATTGGCTGAGCTCCTAAACCAGACACTGACAGTGAACATGCAACCGCAGGGAACAGTCATTGACACACAAGTTCTTTCAATCACAGTTACACCCAGGAGAAGAGTGAGCTCAGCTTTTGGCAGCAGAATCTTAAATACTTAAAACCATGAAGTGAGCTTTGCCATAACTCAAGTTAATTCTTCAGCAGAGCCAAGACATTCCCAAGCTACCAACTCCAGTGTCCAGATCCTCCATCCCTCTCTCGATGTAGAACTATCCACCCTCCTATTTGCATCCTAAAGATTTTTGAAAGATTTAGGTTCTTATATCACAAGTCCTGCACACATTTCATCTCCAAACGTTACCCAATGCCTTCAAAGTCATGCCTAGTTATCTCTATTGAACAGTGTGAAGTAACCTACTTCGCACAGCCATTTGGCACACGTGCCTACAGTCACCCCCTACTCATTGGTGCCCTCTGCCTGGGGATTCTCCTCCAGCCCAGCACCCTCATCAGTTTTCATATCAGCTGGTACCCTCTCTTTCATGAAACCTTTTGACAGATTTTCCCCCTCTATCCAGCTCTATACTCCACCCCCACCTTCTGTTTTTTGAGTTTTTGTGGGTTTTTTTTTCTTTTTGGTTGTGCTGCGTCTTCGTTGCTGCACATGGGCTTTCCCTAGCTGTGGAGAGAGGGGGCTACTCTCTAGTCTTGGTGCACAGACTTCTCGGTGCAGTGACTTCTCTCGTTGCAGAACAGAGGATCTAGGCATGCAGACTTTGGCAGCTGCAGCACACCGGCCTCACTGCTCCTCGGCATGTGGAATCCTCCTACACTAGGGATCGAACCCATGTCCCCTGCACCCACCAAGTGGATTTCCATACACTGTATCGCCAGAGAAGTCCCACTCTCATCTTGTGAATTCACATTGCATTTTGTTCATTACTTATAACAAAACAATTGGGGGATTTTGAAAATTAGTAATATTATAAAAGTATTAGTCACTCAGCCGTGTCCGACTCTTTGTGACCCCATGGACTGCAGCCCACCAATTTTCTCTGTGCATGGAATTCTCCAGGCAAAAATACTGGAGTCAGTTGCCATTCCCTTCTCCAGGAGATCTTCCCAACCCAGGGATCGAACCCGGGTCTCCTGCACTGCAGGCAGATTATTTCCATCTGAGCCACCAAGAAATCCCTAATATATATACATATACATGGCCTATACACACACACACACACACACACACACACACACACACATATTATATATCCATGCCTATGTTGATCTCCCCTCCTAATGAGACTCTTAATTCCCTGACGGAAGAAATTTTCTTATTCCCTGGCCTCTCTCACAAAATTCCTTACACACCATAAATATACAATAAGAAATCACCCAATATATCCTTAGGGGAAAGAGAGAAGTCTTGATCATTAAGAAGAAATTAAGAGTTAGCCATGTAAGAAAATTTCTTTAACAGGGATAATTCAATTCCAACAGAATTATAATGTTTGGGGTGAGGGGAGCTTTGTTTTGTTCTGTTTGCTTGCGTTAAGCAGGGGAATATTCTAATGGGAACTGTTGTAATAAGAAGTTTGTATCTCTGCCCATCTGCTTATTCCAAGCACACAATCAAATTCTTACCAGCTGACTTACAGCCTAGAAGCTGTCCTGAAAGAGGAGATGTAAGACCAACTGGAAAGCAAGCAAGTAATAACAGGAGGAACAGAATGAAATCAGGCCCACTCACCTCTCAACCATTTCACATCACAACAGTCCTGGGAAGGCCAGGCTCTCAATGCACTGCTTTTCAAATGAATCTGTCCCAAGTGTGTAACAGTAATAGCTACAAGATCTTGTGACAGTTCACCATACTAATGGATATGTGTGCATAAACAAATAACTAAGAGCAGGGGCACTTCCATCCCCAATAGATGGAAGTAAAGAGGGACTGACTAGAAGGCAATCTTTTCCTAACTTCTGACTCCAAAGCCCAGAAAACGCACAGAAAAGAAAATAAGCACAAAGCATAGTTCTGGATGATACTGGGTTTCACATCATAATATTTTGTCTCTCTGTCTTTAAATCAAAGTAGTAAATTATCATGTGCTACTCTTAAATCGTTATGCATTATTTTTAAATTCTCCTGAAAACATCAAATTCAAAGTGCTAAGTACTAAGAAATGATTCAAAATCATATTTCAAAGACCAAACCAATACAATATCAAACTTTAAAATCAAGCTACTAACAAAGCAGACATACCTATAAGTAACTCTTCACTATATTTCTATTCTGAACAACTTGCACATGGTAGGTCCTCAAATGCACCTTTATTTCAAAGTGTTACAGTACAAACTCAGCTTCATAAGTCATCATCTATCCTAAGGATCTAATGATCCGTTCACCTAACTGAAATCAACTTTCCCATCATATAAAGAATAACCTTTTATCTTTTTTTTTTTTTCCTCTGCCTTGCTTCAAACACTATCCAGGTGTAAATGCAGACCTATTCTCCATATCTTGGCAAAGCTTACTTTGAACAAGCAGTTTCTCATGACCTTTAAGTCTGTTTTCAACAATGAAATCATTTGGCACTACATCCTATTCAGTTATTAATCACAAACAACAAAGGAAGAACTTTCACATGAAAAATGTAAAACCTATGTGCGCCAACATTCACTATGGGTCACTCTGGGTCACGTTCGCAACTAAGGTCACTGAAACCCTTGGAATGACCTCAGCCTTTTAGAATACATTCAACATTGTGCTGGCGAGGAAACAGCCCAGTTCTGTGACTTCTAGATAAGTACTCCTCAAGGTCTGCACGGGGAAGAGGGTGTGCTGACAGACAGTGGCTGGGTGATGGGTAGACGGGAGGGTGTCGGGAGGGGCAGAGATTCGGGTGCCTCTGTGTATGCTGAGCACCCCCCCACCCTGGGTGGCTCTTTCTAGGGGGAAAATTTGTACCCCATCTAGGGTACCCACTCCAGGACCTCAGTATTCTGACTCCACCCATTTAAAGAAACAGAGTCATTGGTTTCTGATCAAATTTGACTTTTTAAAAATCAGCTCCAGTCAGTTGATTTTTTTTTAATTAATGAAGCTAATATTTTACTCCTTTTCTCTGTTTCCCTTACTATTACTATCCCTATTATTAATTTGGACTTTGTTTTTATACTTTAAATTTTAGTAAGGCAGTGGCAGCATAATGAAAAAAAAAAATATATATATATATATATATATATATATATATATATATATATATCCCTGGAATCAAGTTGAGCCTCTAATTTAAAAGGCACTTCTTTCTTTATCACTTGTCCCTTTAAGGATCCATAAATAAACTCATCTGGTTTTCCCCTCAATTCCTTGATGCTTTTAACTCAAACACAGCCCTCCAGACTAAGCCTGAAATGGAAATAAATATTGCCCCACCTGCAGCAAAGGAGATGCAGACATAGAGCACAGACTTGTAGACACAGTGGAGCAAGGAGAGGGTGGGACAAATTGAGAGGGTAGCATGGAAACATGTACACTACCATATGTAAAATAGATAGCCAGTGGGATTTGCTGTGTGACTCAGGGAGCTCACACCAGTGCCCTATAACAACCCAGAGGCGTGGGATGGGGTGGGAAGAGGGAGGGGACATATGTATACCTATGGCTGATTCATGTTGATGTTTGGCAGAAACCAACACAATATTATAAAGCAAATATTTCCAAACTAAAAGTTAATAAATTTTTTTGAAAAATATTGCCCTGCCTGAGCCAGGACAGATGCAGCTCTCCTTCAGAGAAACAGGGTGGTGGGCCTGGTTGGGCCCATTGAGCAGAGGGAGGCAGACACCTGTCCAGCCACACAAGCTCTAAACGATCCAAGCTGCTACTCTGTGTTTTGTGCAGAATGCTGGCCGTAACTTAATGTACTGCCAACTTGTAAAGAATGTATGTAAAGTTTTACATAACAAAAAGTTTTAATTTTTACAAGTAAAAGTATGCATGTTGGTTGACAAGAAAAAAAAAAATGTTGTTGTTAAGTCACTAAGTCACCTCTGACTCACTCTTCGACTCCATGGACTGTGTAGCCCACCAGGCTCCTCTGTCCGTGGAATTTTCCAGGTAAGAATACTGGAGTGGGTTGCCATTTCCTTCTCCAGGGAATCTTCACAATCCAAGGACTAAACCTGTGTCTCCTGCATTGGCAAGTGGATTCTTTACTGCTGAGCCACCAGGCTATATATAGATGTGTGTGTATATATATATATTGCCCTGCCTGTCAAACTAGCAGAGCTGCAAGCTAAATGGCATTAATAATTAGCTCAAATTCAAGAACAAAATTCAGAGGATAGTAGATGAGGTGTTTTTTTTTTTTTTTTTTTTTTCTTTCTAACCTTAGTCTCTCTCTAGGAAGCCAAAAACTGAAAACCAGCAAGCCCTGGAGTCACTCCATGGTGTGAAGGAAGTGGCAGAAAGTCACATTAGGCAGGGACACTGAAAGCCAACCTACTGTGACTTTAATCTCACCATGCAGTCCAGAGACTCTTTCCTGGCAGTAGCATAACTAGAATTTTTACTTGTCCAATTGTGTTTTCAGTCACTGAAACTAAACTCATCTACCTCCTACACAGTCAGGTCTTTCAAAGATTTCTATTTTCCTGGTCTGTTTTTTCTCTTCTTCCACCAAGGTCAAAGGAAAAGTTGTCTAACATCTTAGTCCACTTTACCCCAGAAGCAGCCCATGAGATAAGGATTCTAGTATAAGTAGTTTATTTTGGAGACGACCCCAGGAAACACTGGTAGGGAGTGACAAATTGAGTCAAAGAAAAGTAGCCAACAAAAGAATTGTTTCAATTATCAGTGAATCTTAATTCAACAGGGAACTTGAGAGAACCACTATAAAATGCTCATCTCAAAGGGATCTGACCTGAGATTTACAAGAGAGCTAGGGACTTATACTATAGCAGTCACTGGCTGTGAGTTGCTGGGGGCTGGCACTTCCTACCAACCCTGGAGATGAGCTTTTCCAGAAAAGTGAAAGAATGCAGGTGCCTGAACTGGCAACCCTCCTGTGCAACAAAGTGTTGGAAGCAGGGGTTGCGAGAAGGGCACCCACGGCCTCTGCTACAGCTAGGATCCAGATTGTTCCCAAACCAGAGGCAACCACAGTAGATGACACATATCACAGAATACAAGGTTGAGTGCTTTTCCACCAAAATATCCTTCAAAAAAAGAGGATGCCACCTTATATTTAAATCCAGAAAGTTCTCATATTATGGGACACTGTCAATTACTGTGTCTTAATCTGAAACAGTAAAGGACTATTTGGGTAAAACACAGTAATCTGAAAGGACCTCAGCAATGTTCAACTTGGATGCTATTACAGGTCAAGCAAAGAAACTTGATGCAAACTTGCTTATTGAGGGTATGACTTTTCAACTTCATATGGTAGATGGCAAAACAGCTCCAAAACAAAAGTGTGGGGGGAAAGGGGGTGTCAGGATGGATAAGCCAGAATCCTCAGATATGACAACACAAATAAAGAAACATAGGCAATGCTTGTCTCGACTAGTAGATACAAGAACTGAAAACAAAACAATATGTGGTACTAACAATTGCATACTGGCTGGATCTCAGAAATACTGACATAATTATACACAACTGACGGCATTTAACTTAATACAGTCCTTCTGGGGAGTGATATTTAGTCATACAAGTCAGAAACCCTAAAACTAAACCTCTTGTCCCAGAAATTCTGGTTCTAGGAACTTATGAGAAATAAGTTAACTGAAATGAAGAATGATAGCAAAAAACAATAACAGTAATAACAAATATTTATATAGCACACATTAGAGCAGAGCCCAGTTGTTCTAAATGTTTTATTTCAGGGTTTTCGACTGAGAGCCAATCTGCCTTCTAGGACACACTGGACAATGTCTGGAGACACTTTTGTTTATCACAACTAGTGGGTAGTGGCCAGAGATGCTGTTAAACATCTACAGAGTACCAGACAGCCCCCGCCCCCGCCCCGGCAAAGAATTTCTGTGTTTTTGTGTGCGCAGTCACTCAGTTGTGTCCAGCTGTTTGTGACCCTTAGTCTGTAGTCCACCAGGCACCTCCGTCCATAGAATTTTTTAGGCAAGAATACTGGAGTGGGTTGCCATTTCCTCCTCCAGAGGATCTTCTCGACCCAAGAATCAAACTTGGCGTTTCCTGTGTCTCCTGCATTGCAGGCGGACTCTTTACCACCGAGCCATCAGGGAACCTCCAGCAAAAATGTACCTGGCCCACAATGGCAATAGTGCCATGGTTGATAAACCCTGCTTTATATCTACTCACTTATATAATCCACAAGACAATCCTATAGTACTTTCATCATCTTCATTTTACAGATCAATGAAGATTATTTTTCAATATAGTTACCCATAATGTCGAAAAGCTAGTAATAAAATAAATACCAAAAAAACAGGGAGTTAAATAAATTACATAAAGCTACCCAATGGAAACATGAAAATTACTTATGAAATATTATAAAACTAAAATAACCAAAACAAAGAGTTAGAAGAGTTATGTAATTACAATCATTTTTAAGATATGAACACAAAGACTAAATGGGAAAATAAGACCTGAAAGGTACTAATGTATTAAGATGGCAGATATAAGAATATTTTTCTTTTCTAACATTCTTTCATATTTCTGTGATTTATAAAAGAAAAATTACTCAAAAATGTAGGTAAGAAATCTGGAATTTTCTTTAAAGAATAAAAGTGTTTATGAAATAAGACATTATCTTTTTTTTAACAACACAAAAATTAACAGGCTAAGAAGATAGTTAATATCAAGACATTTAGGAAGAAGGATTTCCATGGAATAGCACCAAATATTAGTTCTTTAAATTCTGAAGTCATAATTTTTCTGTTCGGCATAAGAATAAAGAAGCTAGCTTTTATATCTCTTTCTCTTCCCTGGTAACTCAGTTAGTAAAGAATCTGCCTGCAGTACAGGAGACCCAGGTTCAGTCCCTGGGTCAGGAAAATCCCCTGGAGAAGGAAATGGCAAACCACTCCAGTATCCTCGCCTAGAAAATCCCATGGACAGAGGAGCCTGGCAGGCTGCAATCCATGGGGTCGCAAAGAGTTGGGCATGACCTAGAGACTAACACATGCACACTGTACCTATTTTATGGCTCACTATTACCTAAAGGGGCTTCCCTGGTGGCTCAAACAGTCAAAATATGACTGCAATGCAGGAGACCTGGGTTCAATTCTTGGGTCGGAAAGATCACCTAAAGAGAATGGGCAAAAAGAATCAAATTTCAATTCAGCTAAGTTTGAGTCCTTTAGCATCTCTAATCGGAGAAGGCAATGGCAACCCACTCCAGTACTCTTGACTGGAAAATCCCATGGATGGAGGAGCCTGGTAGGCTACAGTCCATGGGGTCACTAAGACTCAGACATGACTGAGTGACTTCACTATCACTTTTCACTTTCATGCATTGGAGAAGGAAATGGCAACCCACTCCAGTGTTCTTGCCTGGAGAATCCCAAGGACGTGGGAGCCTGGTGGGCTGCCATCTATGGGGTCCCACAGAGTTGGACACAACTGAAGCGACTTCGCAGCAGCAGCAGCAGCATCTCTAATACATAAGTGAAAGTGGAAGTGTCAGTTGCTCGACCCTCTCTGACTCTTTGTGACCCCATGAACTGTAACCAGGCTCCTCTGTCTATGAAATTCTCCAGGCAAGAATACTGGAGTGGGTTGTCATGCCCTCCTCCAGGGGATCTTCCCAACCCAGGGACCAAATCCCCGTCACCTGCATTGGCAGACACAATTCTTTACTTCTAAGCCACATGGGAAGCCGGTAATACTAGTCTTATTAGTAGTAGTAACATTATTATTGTTGCCATTACTAGTAACATGTATTTAATGCTTCCTTCATGGGTTACTATGTAATCTAACCTCTATAACATCCATATGATGTAAATGCTTCTATGGTTCCCATTTTTCAGCAGAGTTCACAGATATTAAAAATTAAGGAACTTTCCCAGGGTGTACAGAGGTAGTAAATGGAGGTACCTGGGTTGAAATTCAGGTAATCTAACTCCTCTGAAACCCAACTGCTCCAATCAAAATATAGGTGTGCTTGGGACAAGGTGGGGGTCAGGGGGAAGACAGGCTCTGTCCTTGTTCCTCTCCCTACAGCAATGAACTGACTGTATCTGATACATGGGATGTAAACCTGCCTTTTGAAGTACATATCCTGGGACCTCCCTGGCAGTCCAATGGTTACAACTTTAGCTTCCAATGCAGGGAGTGCGGGTGCGATCCCTGGCTAGGGAGGTAAGATCCCTCATGCCTTGTGGTCAAAAAATGAAAACATAGGACAGAAACAATATTGTAACAAATTCAATAAAGACTTTAGAAAATGGCTCACATAAAAAAAAAAGAAATATATTTCCTAAATTTTCTGAGTAGACCTACCTAACAATGAGTTAACCAACAAGATCTCACATTTTAAATAATTTTAAATCACTAAAATTAATTTTTATTATTTCAGATTTAAATACCATAAATAATTATTTTTAAAATCAATCAATATTGACAAATAATTATTTGTGAGGATGCAAAGGAGAAAAAAAATTAGGCTTTCAGAGTTTTCATAAGAAGTCCTACAACCAACGATTCTCACTTGAGGGGATTTCATTTGATCCTAGACCCCTATTGGGATATTCTCCCTCTCACAGATCTGAAGATTAATAAGTCTATCTATCTCCTTTCAATAGGAAAATGGATACCTAAGACTAAGGAAGAAGGGATATCTGTTTAAACAATTTAAGCATCTGTTTCTAGAACGCTGAAGAGGAATGGATAGGAAAGTTAAATATAAAACACTATTTGTAGATATTAAATTATTGGGCTTACACATCTCTAGTCACCTCACCTCCCCAGAGTATTTATTACAAAATGAAGTGGCTGAAAACAAAGTGCTGTGATCTTCTGAGATCCCTGAAGCGAAGATTAACTTAACAAACAACAGGGATCAGGACACTAATAACATATCATCATGGGAAACGAGGGGAATTTGGCATGAACCAAAATACAGGCTTCTGCCCAAGCTGAGCCACTATCAGCTCAAAGCAGGCTACAGGTTGGTGTGAGGAAGGAGTAGGAACAACTGATCTTTACATTCCACACCTACAGAAACCTCCAAATTCCACACCTGTGAGCTGCCTTAGTCACAGGCTACAACCTCAGGAAGGAAAATGGCAAGTGAGGAAAGCAGAAAACCTTTGTGAATAGAGCTGAGATTTCTTCCCACCATATGTACATGTCTGACAAACTGAGTAAATATTATAAAAAAATACAGCCTTATTTACATGTCGAGATTTCACTATGTAAAGAATCCTGATGTGTCTTTCTTAGTTAGCTGAGTGTTTTTAACCATCAGCGGTAACTGAAATGAAGACACCAACAACAACAGCAATAATAGCAAATATTTAGAAAGAACTTACAGAAGCAGTAATCAGCTCAGTTCAGTCCAGTGGCTCAGTCGTGTCCGACTCTTTGCGACCCCATGAATCGCAGCACGCCACGCCTCCCTGTCCATCACCAACTCCTGGAGTTTACCCAAATTCATGTCCATCGAGTCGGTAATAGATGGCTCAAAAAGCTTTCTATCAGGGGTTTACGACCAGGAGCAATCATTCCCCATAGGAGATTTTTGACAATGTCTGCAGATATTCTGGGGAGATTGTAGACATTAGTTGGTGAGCTTCCCTGGAGAAGGCAATGGCACCCCACTCCAGTACTCTTGCCTGGAAAATCCCATGGATGGAGGAGCCTGGAAGGCTGCAGTCCATGGGATCACTAAGAGTCGGACACAACTGAGCGACTTCACTTCCACTTTTCACTTTCATGCATTGGAGAAGGAAATGGCAACCCACTCCAGTGTTCTTGCCTGGAGAATCCCAGGGACATGGGAGCATGGTGGGCCACCGTCTATGGGGTCGCACAGAGTCAGACACGACTGAAGCGACTTAGCAACAGCAGCAGCAGGTGAGCTTCCCAGGTGGAACTAATGATAAAGAATCTGCCTGCCAATGCAGGAGATGTAAGAGATGCAAGTTGGATCTCTGGGTCTGGAAGATTCCCTGGAGGACAAAATGGCATCCCACTCCAGTATTCTTGCCTGAGAAATCCCATGGACAGAGAAGCCTGGAGAGCTTTAGCCCATGGGGTCAAAAAGAGTTGGACCTGACTGAATATCTGAGCGCCAGGACTGACAAATACATTTGCTCACCATTATTCCTTCCGATCATTTGGACATTATTCTGACTGGTGGGGGCCCAGGCCATCAGTTCAGTTCAGTTCAGTAGCTCAGTCGTGTCCAATCCAGGTCATAACAGTTGTTACATACTTTTTTAGTAGTATACCTCTACCTGCTGCTGCTAAGTCACTTCAGTCGTGTCCGACTCTGTGCGACCCCATAGACGGCAGCCCACCAGGCTCCCCTGTCCCTGGGATTCTCCAGGCAAGAACACTGGAGTGGGTTGCCATTTCCTTCTCCAAAGCATGAAAGTGAAAAGTAAAAGTGAAAATGAAGTCGCTCGGTCACGTCTGAGTCTTAGCAACCCCATGGACTGCAGCCTACCAGGCTCTTCCGTACATGGGATTTTCCAAGCAAGAGTACTGGAGTGGGATGCCATTGCCTTCTCCAACCTCTACCTGAATACACTATAAATTGTTAAAACAAGCCTCATACCTAACAACACCTGAGAGGTCAATAAATATTTTCATTAATACAGAGTGCTTCAGATATATTAACTGAATGTCAGCCTTTGAAAATAACCTTCCCCTTTTCCAGGTCCCCCAAAACCAATGACACCTGAAAAATCTATTGTATAATCTAATTATCATAGGAATTGGCCCACTCGCTTTGTAAATATACTTGCAACTATGGCTGCATGCAAGAATTCAAATACAAAAGCCTAACTTAAAGAAAAACTTGGTAGAAGTTATACATAGCATTTCATCTGTCAATCTACAAACTTTTAATAACAACCCTTAGGGAGGCCTTTAGTTAATGCTATTTAATAATGACTGAATGAATAATAATATATCATTATTGTTCACTAATTATGACATAGTAAGGGCTTCCCTCATGACCCAGATGGTAAAGAATCTCCATGCAGTTCAGGAGACTTGGATTCAATCCCTAGGTCCTGGAGGAGGGCATGGTAACCCATTCTAGTCAGTATTCTTGTCTGGAAAATGCCATGGACAGAGGAGCCTGGCAGGCTACAGTCCATGGGATCACAAAGAGTTGGACATGACTGAGCAACTAAGCACACACAAATATTACATAGTAATAAAATATATCAACAACAGAGGGAAGGGAACACAGACAAGGGTATATGGGAATGCCCTGTACCATCTTTGCATTTAATTTCTATAAATGTAAAACTATCCTAAAATAAAATTTGCTTCAAACAAGGTAAAAATACAAATAACAAAGTTACAGTATATTTTTCTGGGCAAGAAAAATTTTTAAAAGCTAATTCTCATATATCCATATTACATTTCACTCTCACATGCTGTTGATTTATAAAACCAATGAAAAATGGTCAAGAATTATCCAGGTGGCTTCTGACTGTGCTGCTGTATTCCACACGCACACCTGCTCTCCAAACACTTCCGACTGGGATTCTATCTCATTCAATGGAGAGAAAAAGAAAAAAAGAGCAACTAAAATGTGCCAGGAGCTGTGGTAGGTCTGAGGATTCAAAGACAGGAACAAGCCCAGTCTCTAACCTCAAAGTCCGGAGTTGGGGTTCTCAAACAGGCAAAATCACTTGCAGAGATTTTTAAATGTGATAGATCACACTTTCAAAAACACTGATCTATAACATCTGTAAATGGAAATCAAGAAGAAAAACAAATACCATGGAAAGATAGGTAATTAT
Source organism: Budorcas taxicolor (assembly GCF_023091745.1). NCBI lineage: Eukaryota > Metazoa > Chordata > Mammalia > Artiodactyla > Bovidae > Budorcas > Budorcas taxicolor. The sequence goes on along the minus strand of NC_068918.1, from coordinate 72,935,835 downwards.
TATTTCTAAATTTTAATAAGTCATCAAACCAAAATATAAATTTGTATGTTCAAATTATGTTTAAAAGCCACTTATTTTATGTGTGTTGATTTGGAAAGCAGTGTGCCCTCAGCACATTTATATCATAAATATAGAGTTTATATGTAATCTATAATAATATCTTGGGGCTTCCCTGGTGGTTCAAATGGTAAAGAATCTGCCTGCAATGTGGGAGATCCAGGTTCAGTGAACAGAGGAGCCTGGCAGGCCACAGTCCATGGCATTGCAAAGAGTCAGACATAATTGAGCATGCACACACATGTAAGATCTTGCCTATTGGAAATATATGTTGAGCTAAACACAGTGCAGTAGGTGGCTCAGTGGTAAAAAAAAAAAAAGAAATCCACCTGCCAGTTCAGGAGACGTGAGTTCAGTCTGGAAGATCTCCTGGAGAAGGAAATGGCAAACCACTCCAGTATTCTTGCCTGGAAAATCCCATGGGCAGAGAGCCTGGTGGGTTATAGTCCATGGGGTCACAGAGAGTCAGACACGACTTAGTGACTGAGCGCGATAACATCTGTCATAAACGCTGGGACAGATGAACACTCTAGGGATTGCTGACTTTGATCCTGGTGGGGAAGCTGTGGGAGAAGTAGAGAGGGGGGTAGCCAACCCACACCTGGAAGGCAGGAAAGGATTCCTAGAAAAGATTTACTTGACCAGCCATGAAGTAAATTGGTTTTACTTCAACAGCAGAATGAACTTGAGGGACTTCCCTGCTGCTGCTGCTGCTGCTGCTGCTAAGTCGCTTCAGTTGTGTCCGACTCTGTGCGACCCCATAGACGGCTCTCCGGTCCCTGGGATTCTCCAGGCAAGAACACTGGAGTGGCTTGCCATTGCCTTCTCCAATGCGTGAAAGTGAAAAGTGAAAGTGAAGTCGCTCAGTCGTGTCCGACTCTTAGCGACCCCGTGGACTGCAGCCTACCAGGCTCCTCCACCATGGGATTTTCTCGGCAAGAGTACTGGAGTGGGGTGCCATTGCCTAGTGGTCCGGTATTTAAGAATCAGCCTGCCAATGCAGGGGACACAGGTTTAATCCCTGGTCGGGGAAGATTCCACATGGCATGGGGCAAGTGGGCCCCTGTGCTGCAACTACTAAGCCTGCACTCTAGAGCCTGTGCAATTAGAAGCCCACACACTGCAACTGGAGAGTAACCCCTGCTTGCCGCAACTGCAGAAAGCCTGTGTGCAGTGACAAAAATTCAGTGCAGCCAAAAATAAATAAACAAATAAATATATTTTTAAAAAATAAAATAAATAGTTGTAGGATGGGAGAAAAAAGGAAAGAAAGAATGAACTTGAGGACACACTGCTCAGAGCAGGGAAGGCTCCGTACCAAGAATATTTACAGCTTCCAAAAGCAAGTGAACACTGGCTGCAAAGTACCGACCCTCTGCAGCTGGAAACCAGTAACACAGATTAGCCTAAGTCACGCCATCCAGGGTCAGAGAAGGGGGCTTTGTTCATTTGAATTCAAGTGGCTTCCCTGGTAGCTCAGAGGGTAAAGAATCTGCCTGCAAAGCAAGAGAGCTGGCTTTGATCCCTGGGTCGGGAAGATCCCCTGGAGAAGGGAATGGCTACCCACTCCAGTCTTCTTGCCAGGAGAATTCCATGGACAGAGGAGCTTGGAGAGCTACAGTCCACGGAATCCCAAAGACTCAGACACAGCTGAGGGACTAACACTAACCCAGACAAAATATGCAAAGAGGACTTTAGAGCCTGAAAGGATGCTGCAGAAAACCATCCTGCCTCCTCTCACTTGCATGGTCGTCTCACTGGGGGAGCTTCTTCACATGCTAATAGCTTTCTCAATTTAGCCTACTTGAATAGCAAAATAGTTGCATCATACGGACTCTTGTTGCTTGGCTTTGACATGTCTTTGCTCTTTATTTTTTTTTGTCTTCTCTAGGATCAGCCTGCCAATAGGCCTGTCTCATGATTGTCAGTGTTTCCATTTTTAGCAGCCCTCAGGCCCCCTACCTTTCAAATTTACTTTCAAACTGAATATCTAAGTCTGAATTAAAGAAACAATCACTAAAATGAGTGCCTAAGACCCATAAGGAAAGCTGAGCACTGAAGAATTGATGCTTTTGAACTGTGGTTTTGGAGAAAACTCTTGAGAGCCCTTTGGACTGCAAAGAGATCAAACCAGTCAATCCTCACAGAAATCAGTCCTGACCATTCATTGGAAGGACTGATGCTGAAGCTGAAGATCCAATCCTTTGGCCACCTGATGCAAAGAACTGATTCCTTGGAAAAGACTCTGATGCTGGGAAAGACTGAGGGCAGGAGGAAAAGGGGAAGACAGAGGATGAGATGGTTGGATGGCATCACCAACTCCATGGACATGAGTTTGAGCAAGCTCCGGGAGTTGGTGATGGACAGGGAAGCCTGGAGTCCATGGGGTCGCAAAGAGTCAGACACGACTGAGCCACTGAACTGAACAGAAGACACTTCACTGATGTCCCCATCTGCTTCATCAGTGATGAAGCATTCTCCCCATCACTTCCTTCTCCCCATCACTTCACAGTGATGTCCCCATTGATGTCCCTCAACATTTATGTGCAGCCTACAGGGCACACAGCGGTCCTGGAATGCCAGTGAGCAGAATCATTTAGTTCAAAACCTGACTTAAAACACCCAGTGAGACTTCCCTGGTGGTCTAGAGGCTAAGACTCTGAGCTCTCGATGCAGGGGGCCCAAGTTCTATCCCTGGTCAGGGAACCAGATCCTGCATGTCACAACAAATATCCCACACATTGCAACTAAGACCTGGTGCAGTCAAATAAATAAATTAATCAAACAAACAAACAAAAGCACTCAGCAATTACAACAGGACTCAGAAAACAGCAGGTCTCCATACATATTCTCTGAATCATTTATTTTGGGCTCTTCTTTTTTTTTTTTCTTATCTCTCATTCTTAACCATGTGTAGCTGGGTTGAGGTTGACAGAAAACTGAGCACTACTCTAGGTAAGAACCAATGATGAGAAAAATAAAATTGGAAAGTTACAGGGAAATTAATGCTTACCTTCTTCCTAACACAAACCCAATATGATAAGACTTCTTTGGCATGAAACACCAGACAAATATTACCTACTGACTGACTTACAAATTATGGGAAGTAAATGTCAATTCTTTATTACAGTAATCAAGAAGGAGATTTACCTTCAACACCATTCTTTTTTTATTTAGATTTTATTACTTTGAGAAATTCTGCAGCATAAGACCTAGCAACAAATTCAGTAAATACACAGGACTTTTTTTAAGGGTGCTCAGTTAATTCAGCCACAGACAAATTCTCAACATAAAGCATAGGCTTTTTCTTGTAACAGCAGAAGAAGTGGATAGGAAGTAGCTGGTTGGATAAGAAGGATCCAGTGGGACACAGAGGAAAGTGAGAACAGTTTTCTCAACCCACTTGCAAAATATCCATAACTCCTCAGCGTAAAGTCCATTACAATGAAATCCACCATGATTTTTTAAATGAATGTGAGTAAAGATGGACTGTAATCTTTATTTTAAAGAATCCACATGGTTAGGTATAAAATATAGTAAGTATTTCATTTCACGATTTTTTTCCTTCTCCAAATGTCCCATAAATCAGTGGACCTGCAAATACACACAAACTTTAATTTTCCTTTGCCTGCTGTAATACTAGTTATTCAGAGTCCGACAATAAATACTTGTTAACAACTAACTAAACAGTTATCAGAGTACTGTCAGATACCAGACTGCATGGGTAGGTCAGGGTTATCTAGGGAGAAAATGTATCTGACGGGGAAATATATTTCTTCCGTCAAACACAATCCAGGAGCTTCTAACACCAGAAAGAGAGTTATTGCCTGAAAGTCAAAGCAGAAATTAAAAGCACAGAATCCAGGAGTCAAACTAGAAAACAGGCCAAGTCAAAAGCCTGGAGGCTCGCTATGGCAGCAGGTACCTAGCTGGTGGCCGGAGGGCTGGGCCAGAAGTCTGTGTTGGTGCGTCAAGAGGAGCTGTTTCTCAGAAGGTCATGTGAATAGCTATCAGATGAGGCACTCCCACTGATGATACATGAAGACTTTGTGCAAGATACCTATCTCAAAACTTCAGTGTAGCCCAGCCTCTAACAGTATCCCGATCAATGGCATTAAACTGAAATCTATCACGCTTCCAGACCATCACAACAGTATTCGTCTATTTGGAGAAATAGTCCTCTCTGCAGACTATACAAAGCTTTCTATATAATAGGCACCAAAAGGCAAACAGGTCACACAGCACAGACTCACATGGGAAGCTGTATACCCTTTCCCTTTGCTTGCCTTGCTTGACTGCAAACAATACAAACCTTTCTTAACAAATGAAAGTGAACTTTGAAACTAGCAAAACATTTCAGGCACCCTGCCACAGACACTCTCCAAGCAACAGCAGGCCGTTTGCCAGCCTGTATAGGTTGAAATTTCTTGCCACGTACTGGATCTGTGGTTAAATGAGCCCAGCAGAGAATTACAGCTTTGATGCTTTGATGTGAAAAATCTCTAACAGATCTTGATCGAAGGATGAGAAAAAACTGGTAAATTTTCAGTATGATGGTGCATGTGGGGCCTCACTGAAGCCAATATTACCTTCATTTAGCGTCTAAACTGTATTTTTTTCCATTAACTTAAAAAGCTCTACTATAATCTTTCCTGCAATTTACCAAGCAATGTGCAAGGGATCTTACATGCATACACTTTTTAAATTTTTTTTCATTATATATTTTTATTTTTGGCTCTCCTGGGTCTTCACTGCTGCTTGAGCTTGTCTCCTGTTTCAGTGAACGGGGGCTACTCTCTAACTGTGGCCCTTGTGCTTCAACGGTGGTGGCTTCTCCTTTTGCAGACCACAGGCTCTCGGGCTCACAGGCTTCGGTAGCTGTGGCTCCCAGGCTCTAGAGCACAGGCTCAGTGGCTGTGGTACACAGGCTTAGTTGCTCGGAGGCATGTGGGATCTTCCCAAATCAGGGGTCAAACCCATGTCTCTTGTATTGGCAGGAGGATTCTTTACCACTGAGTCACCAGGGAATTCCTTACACGCATACACTGTTTTTAAAGACTTAGAACAGCTCCACTATCTCCATTTTGCAAAAAAGGAAACTAAGACTCGATATGCAACATAGCTGGGATTCAACCATGCAATTCCAAGTCCAGATCCTTTCTGATAACTCTAACATGTCCCACAAACTACACAGAACATGGGCTATTCTAAAAATAATCCTGGGATTCACCATTGCTACGAAAATAAGTTATCAGGATGTGAAAATATAATAAAATAGCAAAGGCACTTAAATAATTACCAGTCTCAAGGGCTCCTAAATAATTATCAGCCTCAGCACAGATTGGGATGATGACAGCTTCCACAGCTGAAAGAGAGCAAGAAAACACAGAGCCCAAGTCCAAAGACACAAACTTCTGTCCCAGAGACCCAGAAATCAGGTTTGTCTTTTAGACTGGAAGTTAAGCATCTTAAAACTCAAAATTCAAGTAAGTCATTCAAAATTTGCCATTTTGGATTAATTTCCTTTGAAATCAGTAGAGGTTTAAAAGTTCAGAGATCCAAACACCGTGGGGGTGGGGGTGGGGAGGAGCAATGTATAAAAAGGCAATTCATTGAAGAATTTCTCCAAAGAGCCAAAAAATATATGCAGAGTTCAATTTCACACACAAACGAACACACACAATCCAAGTCCAAACAAATATATACTAGTTTTCATCTCTCTCCCTTTTGTAGATGGCAGTTTAACAGTGAAAGCATATTTGCCCCAGAAATTACCCAAATGAACTAAATTATATGTACACAGGTCATTACTGTTAATATTTTTTAAATGGGATACACTATGGCCAGAAGGTTTCAACTTCAGTTTAAAAAAGAAAAACTCTGCTTGTAGGAATTTAGACCTAAAAGTATACACTTGTATAGTCACCAAAAAAGAGTTGTGGCAGGGCAAACAAAACAACAATGATATGGAGGGAGAGAGGAACTGGAAACTTGCCACTTTGTATAATTTTAATTCTTCATTGAATTTTTTAAGAAGGGACCTGATTATTTAAATATATCACTAAAAATTAGATTTAGGATCAAAAATGTACTTCAATAAACAAAGTGAGAAAGTGAAAGTCACTCAATTGTGTCCAACTCTTTGTGAATCCATGGACTATAGCCTGCCAGGCTCCTCTGTCCATGGGATTCTCCAGGCAAGAACACTGGAGTGGGTTGCCATTTCCTTCTCCAGAGGATCTTTCCTACCCAGGGAGTGAACCCAGGTCTCCTGCATTGCAGGCAGATTCTTTACCGTCTGAGCCAATGCTTCATTAAGCATTAATGCTTCTTAATGTAGCATTGAGAGTAACCCCACAGAGAGGGCCACACTAATTCCCATCCAGCTCAAAATCCAAGTTTCAATATTTTCTGGTTTAGACAGAAAGTTTCTAAGCTGTGTTCCTTTAGCCCTGGACTAAAATTGCACTTTGTCACAATGGTAGGACTGGGCTATGACTCATCTTCCTCTCCCAAACAATGAAAGTTCTAGTTCAGTGGGAAAAAACTACTTGAGCTGCCAGTTCATTGAACTGTTCAAATCAAGGTCAAAATATTGCAGCAGGGTAAGGGAGTCACCAAGCCCAAATCCCATCTGATTCCCACACCAGTCTATCAGTGGCCCTCCAACTAAATCCTAAATTTGCTGACAATTAGAGTAGGAAGCACCTGGTGCCCTCTAACTAGGCTCAAAGAACCGTAGTGAAACATGAAACCAGGACCCATGTCATAATCATACCTTTCAAGTAATGCCAAGGAAAACCACAACTAAAAAGATGACAGAGTGCACAGCGTCAGCTTAAATACATTTTAAGTACCATTTTAAGCCTAAATACATTTTAAGTGCCATACCAACACAATATTTGATTTTCCATTCCTATATTGTAGGTAGCAGGCAAAGTTTATTTTCAATTGACTATATTTTTATAATTTTTACAGAACTTACTATTCCTTTTATTTACCGGGAACTGTTACTACAGCTTGCAAGTTGCTTTGAAACATGTTACCTAATTATTCGTGACCAAAATCACCTGGGGGATGCTACTGATTGGGGACCCGTCTCAGAAGTTCAGTGACTTACACATTGATGCCACAGGCAACTGAGACGTGGATCCCCTCCCTCAAACAACTCTTCATTACCATGTTAATTACACTTCTCATTCCCCCCCAAAGTTCTTCAGTTTCAAACAACTCACTCCATCTACCCTTAACCCAACTGAACAATTATTTTTCTCTCAAGCCTCGGCAAATTACATTCCCCTAACCACTAACTCATTTTCTTTATAAACATTAAGATCAGCTAAAATTTCACAAGCCCTGAGAAACTCCCTCAGACAAACCTCACAGCACTCTGACCACTCTAAATACTCATACAGCCTTTATATTCATACAGCCAGTGGGTGGGTCAGGCAGCCACTAATTCCTGGCAAAGATAATCACACTTCTTCCTTTCAAACTAACCCTGGCACCCAGAACCTCCCTGAAGTGTCCACAACCGGCCCCACCTCCATATTCAGACAGACACAGACACCCCAGCCCCTGGTCAAATTCTTTTTCCAAAGTTCTCCACTTGCCTTGCTTCATGAGGACACTACCATCTAGGACCTCTGTCTCTTCAGAGCGGTCTGTTCAGTGCACCCCGAGCTGGCCTATTCCCCAGCGAGCTCTTCCAAGAGCTTCTTCCCAGTGACAGCCATCTTCAGACAGACCATAGCCTCATGTAACACACTCTTCTCCATCAGCTCAAACCAGAAAGCAGGAGGTCTGGCCCTCCTGTAGCTTCCTCCAGCTCAGAGGAATCTGTTCACCCACCCATTCCTCAAGCGGAAACTGAGACTCCCCTGCTAACAGGCATGGGCTGAGTGCAGAAGGACAGCATAAGCTTCCTTCCTGTCCTTCTTCTGGAGCTTTCAGTCTAACAGGGAACCATACACTTCCCCCATATGCTTCCATCTTGAATCCCCATCAGAATCACTTGGGCAGCTTTTGAACAGTTAGAGTCAGGGCCTCAGTCTAATTATACCAAGATCCCCGGTGTGGGGCTCCAGCACGCTGGTGATTCTAACGTGCAGCCAAGGTTGAGAATATGTGAACCCATTCAAAATGACTGACTCAGAGTTCTGTCAGCCTGAAGAGAAGGCAGGAAGGATGGCAAGAAAAGCGAGGCCTCCCAGAAGTGGCTTCCTGGGCAGACCTAAATCATCTGCGCGTTGGTAGATGCCTGCAACTCCAAGTAATTTTTTATTTCACACCTTCAAGCCTTTTTTTAAAAACTTATTCTCCTTCAATTAGATTATTTGTTAACATTTGGGCATTTGTACACAGACATCAAGATTAAGAAAAGGCAAAGGAAATATTTTAAATAGTTTAAAATGTAATGATTCTATACCAGAGAGACAGAGATACAGATAATCAGATTTCAACTTACTGAGAAGCAAATGCACTAAATTAGAGTTGCACATTTTAGAAGATAACACAGGGCAAAAGGATGGGCAGTTTCAAAAATAACACTGAAAGGCTTATTTTCAACAAATATATATTTCAATTTATTCCATTTTATTACTTGTTTTATTACTCCCTTTAGGTTCTGCAAAAGTCATTTGAAACCTCAACCCCAGGAACATCAACAGTTTAATGCAAAATACTGATGGTTTCACTCTTTCCACCTTACTTGAGGTCTGTAAATAAAGGATTCACCCCAAAGTTTAATCTATTATGGAGACTGCTTGAAGATCAAAAATAGCCACATATTGCAATGGAATATGCCACCCATAAACATGTACTTTTTTATACCTTTATTTACAAGATCACTAAAGAGAGCTATCCTGTAGATATAAGAAAATAGTAAATCAATAACAGCCAATAAGAAAAGAACCTAGGTCCTTGCAAATCATATACACACTAATCTTCTATTTTTATTAAAATAATGTGCCCTAAAATGTATTTTTTTAAAACATACTTTCTACTTTCCTAAAGCCTTTGGACTGACCACAGAGTAGGAAATAATGCTATATGAATGAATGAGAATTCATATTTAAAGCTGAAGTCTACCCGTATAAAAGTTTGCTTATTATTTAAAAGTTTATTTGAATTTTTTACTTCTAATTATCTTCCTATTTCTGAGACCCTTGGTAGCAAGACATTACTGCACAGACTAGCAGACAATGAAGATTATTCATGCTGGGAAAAGGAAGAGAATTAAGTGAAAGTCAAGAGATATATTTGAAAGGCTACAAGCTGCAATGCTGCTCTTGTACCTGAGGTTTTAATTCAGGTTTCTGACAGATATTTTAATTTTCTGTTGAGACCACACGGTTCTTTAAATAAGAGAGAAAAGTAACAGCCAACAAAATGAATTATACCATGCTGATCTCTTATTACACTTGGCCAAGAAGCCAAATTTGCTAAGAAAACATGGGCTGCTCCAATCATTCTAGTTGAGAATTCATTCCTGGAGAGGATGCCTACCAGCATTTACCACCACATTCACATGGAGTTAGTAAGGAAAACCTAAGAGGGAAAGAGTAATTCCAAAAGAAAGAAAACCATTTTTTAAAAATTCTGACCAGTCTAAAAGTTGTTCCATACTAACAACATTTAAGCATGATATGTAAGGTCAAGTATTACACATCACTTGAGTTTTTTATTTTTTTTTCCCATAAAGTTTCTTTGATCTATATGGACATCAGAACTAATCAAAAAATCTAGGTCCCCCTGGAAGCAAACTCCAGCAACAGAAAAGTGCATGATCACATCTAACATGAAGTTCCGCGTCTGAGTTCTTCTGCACAAGACTGCCTAAACACAAAACCCCTCCATTTACAATCCGCCCAAAAGTACAATGTCTGATTCTCCCCTTAATCAGCTCTGAACCACTTTTAAAAGTAAAATACATTTTTAGTCAGCACAGTAAATCAAGTACAACAGTACACTATCCCTATGCAACAGCGCAAAGGAAACTTTCTCTATAGGACAGAAATAAGCTAGTTTGAAAATACATGAAACATGTTGTCACAACAAATATATGGCTCCTTATGTACTTTTTTCCAAGAAGCCAAGAACTGGAAAATCATCGCATTCTGAAGAAAAGATGAAACCCCACAATGCTGGTCTTGACTCCTCAGACTCTACAACAGATGCGACATCAGGAAGAACATGCCGGGGTGGTCCCATCCCCAGCTTGGTCCTGCCTCCAGCAGCTCTGTTACTTAACACACTGGGTTCAGTAAGGGACTGAGAGAGCCCAGTCCTGGCTGACATCCTCTTTTCAAAACCTCAGGGGAGGGAGGGCAGGGAGTCAGGCAAGCTGACAAACTTACCTGGTAAATGCTTGCCAGACTGGCGAGCTACGTGTCCTGGCACATCAAATCTGTACTTTTTCCAACGAAACGCGGTGGCCGCCGGGCCGCTCATCACCTACATTTGCTTAAGTGACGAGGAAAAAGATGCAGAGGAAGTGGATTTTAACAGAAGCAGCCTGCGAACTGCACACTGGGATGTCCTGTTTCGCCGTGGCTTTTATTTTTCCCATGAGAGGATCTGACTAAAACCTAGCTGAATCTCCTCTAAATACCAGACAGGATGTTACACTTCGCAGTTAGTGAAAATTCCTTAGGTCATTTTCTGTCACTGTTCTTTTAATTGTCACAACGGAGGGCCTTTGAATGTTTCTGATCCACTACAAAGAGATTGTAACTTTGCTTCCTGTTTTTGACAGCGTCAGCTGATAAGGACACCTCCACCCACCTCCTTACCCACATGTATATAAATAGAGGTGTTTGCCCTGGGTATACAACTGGACTGAAGAGTTTGGTTATATATTAACTCTACTTCAAAGCATAAATTGAACTTGTTATTTCACTTCAATATGCATATACACCTTGGGAAAAATGGAACTCAAAAGAATTTCTTAATTCCTTAGAGATTGCTATTATGGAAAAAAATACATTCAACCACACAGAATCATAAGATCAGAGGTAACAGTTTTGACTCATATTTTCCAGCCTGATCTATCTTGTGTATTTGCCTTGCTCTTTTATTATCACGGAACACAAATGTCAGGTGCCTCAGTGGCAAAGAATCAATGCTGGAGTCACGAGTTCAATCCCTGGGTCGGGAAGATCCCAGCGAGAAGAAAATGGCAGCCCACTCTAGTATTCTTGCCCAGAAAATCCCATGGACAGAGGAGCCTGATGGGCTACAGTCCATGGGTTTGCAAAAGAGCTGGACACGACTTAGCAACACAACAACAGCAACATACAGATGTCATCCACACACATTCAACAGCAAGGAAAACCATGACCCATACTGCCTCATGGGCTTTTTATTTCTATTTAACTCTTTTTTTTCTCTCCTGCTTTGAAACAAAAACTTTCAACTTACAAGCAAAGATTTTCATAACGTAGGTTCTCTTGTCAGGATACACACAGATTTAAATCAGAAGACATCTCTCTTCCTGCTACTGGCTGAGATACAGTCAGTCCTTGGCCACTCTCCTCTTCCTTATCTCTGTATTTTCTAGACTAGAAACCATAGGCCTGGCAAAACACCCTCTCTAAGCCTCAATATCCAAACCTGTAAAATGAGAGTAGAGACCTCACCTGTCTCGTGGGATTGTGGTGAGGAGAGAAAGAGTGAAAAGCACAATGCTATAGATTAGGTCACATGGTCAAAGCCTGATTTTTTTTTTTTTTTTGGTAACAGCTTTATTTAGATATAATTCACATAGCATGCAATTAACACATTTAAAGTATATTATTCAGTGGCTATTAGTATATTCACAGAGTTATGCATCCATTACACAATTTTAGAACATTTTGATCACCCCAAAAAGCACTCAATCTCCATCTTCTCTCTGCACCAACCCCCTAATTCTAGTCAACCATGAAAATCTAATTTCAATCACTATAGATTTGCCTCTCCTGAGCATTTCACATAAATGAAATCATAGAATATATAGTCCTTTATGACTGCCTTATTTTACTTAGCATAATGTTTTCAAAGTTTCTTTCATGCTGTAGTATGTCAGCATATCATTTTGTTTTACAGCTGAATAACCTTCCTTATATGAATATCCTACATTTTACTGATTCACTTATCAATTGGCAGACATTTGGGTTGTCTTTACCTTTCAGCTAACATGAATAATGCTGCTATGAGCATTCATGTACAAATTTTTATATCAACAGATGTTTTTATTTCTCTTGAGTATAAATACCCAGGAGTAGCATTACTGGATCATAGAATAGGATTCTACAGTTAACCTTTGGAAGAACTGCCAGATAGCTTTCCAAAGTGGCTGCACCATCTTCCATTCCTTCACTAGCAGTACATGAAGGATAAAATTCTCTCCATACTCACCGACACCTATTTTTATCTAGTTTTTATTTTTTTCATTATAGCCACCCTAGTGGGTGTGAAGTGACATCATCATGGCTTGATATACATTTCCCTGATGGTTGTCAAAGCCCAAATACAAAAATGTATTTCAACACTTTAATCTGGTATAACATACCAGCTAAATACTGCTGGTGTTCAGATTACATCTCTAAGCAAGAGGCTGCTAAAGCAGTTGGTTTATCTTCCCCTACCCAAGGGCTGCTTATGAAAACATTAAATTCTAAATCAGTTGTTTCCACATGTCTCTCTGTATTTGTCTTCTTCCTAAATAGAAACAGTCTCAATTAAAGCAGCCTTTTATAAGTGAATAACCATAATTCTTTATAGGAAGAAATTTTAGACAAGATTTAATTTAAGATTAAGGTTATTACAAAATTTTACGGAAGCCAAGAGGAACAAGTCAGGATTCTAGATACTACCGATGTCTTCCCCTTTTCTCTAAAAAATGTGATATTGAGAGGATAGTAATTATTCTGATTCAAAGGGATTATCCAATAAAATTCAAAGAGATTATCTAATCCAAAATTCAAAACATATAATCCAATCTAACTTGAGGGATTATCATATTTTCTAATTTGAAGTCTTTATGTAATCTAACTCAATCTCATTCAAAGAGATATTCATTTTTTTCAGATTTCTGATGTTTGAAAAAATTCATGTACAATGAAATGAATTATTTTATTCCTAAAACATTCTATTTTAAATTATTTTTAATGCCTTAAAAAATTAAAAAGAATAAAGTCTACATAAAACACAAGAAGGAAAATACGAAAAGGCTATAAGCTTTAAAAAAATAACTTTTCCCCTGTTTTTCAATATAAGGTCTCAGGCCCCACAAGATGTATTAATAATATGATTCATTCATCTTCTAAGAAATTTTCCATGTCCCAAGGCTGCACTATGTAATCCACTGTTTTTGTTATTTCTTGGCATACAGCTGACTATGAAACTGACCGCTGAACTTTCCTATGTCAAATAGAACTTTCCATTGTGGGAAATTTCTAAAACATTCATATTAAGCTAAGTGGAAATGTCATCAGAGTTCAGGAGCAAATACGGCTTGTATCACCCAGTACAATTTCTAAACCAGATTTTACACAGGAAAGGCAAACCATTGAATGAAAACAACAAGTACAAAGGCCACATTGGAGTTGCTGTAAATACTTGACGGTGAAGAAAATCAAAAGCAACAATTGGTTTATCAAGGTTATCTGAAAGTTCTTCCAAAAAAAGTCTAAAAGAAGAGCACTTTTACAAACTGTTCTGTAATGTCTACCCACTGACCCCTTCTTCTGCTAGATTACACGGTGGCCTCATTTCTAGTTCTCATGAAATCAATAGACCATTTATGTCCCAAGTATCTGTCTAGGGTATGCACTTTCTTATTCAATTTGGTGTTGACAGCAGTAATCAAATTTTGTACATACCACTAGCTCTATTATAGCTCAATGGCTACTGGCTGCCAGCCTAGGTCTACTCTCAGCCAAAAGGAAGGGAAAGAGTAGCCTGCAGAGAGAATTACAGACCGCATCAGCTGAAACTACAGAAGGTGGTGTGGAAGTGAGACAGTGAAGCAGAGGCCTTCAAGACAAACCCTCCTTCCACCGGGGAGACACATGCCGGGCACATCAGCACAGCCAAGCCCGAGTCAGCCAACCTTGACCATTTTCTTCATTCCCTCTGTTATCTGCAAAGCTCTGGGTTTTGAACATCTTATTACAACTTTCCGTTCTAACCAATGAACCTACACCTACGCCTGCAGAGCAGCAGACAAAAGCCAGAAATAAACCATACCCTCCAACACTAGGGAGATGAAAAGTGAGGCATCACAGGTGACAACACTTCCCATGAACTGTCCAGATACAGTCAGTTCCATGTTGTAACTAGGATCAAGGCTTTTTCTTGGATCAAAAATTTTTCAATTAATCTTCTTCTGCTAAAACAAGGTCAGTTTTAAAAAAAAAAAAATGAGGAGGGATAGAAACCTAGAAGTCTACTCAACCTGCATTTTTAGAGTTCAGAGTCTCTAGGAAAACCATACTCCTGCTAACAGATATTCTCTGCTTAAAGGGAGCATGGATGATACCACTTCTTGCTATCTAAGGTTGGCTAAAGCAACTATTTCCTCATTTTTTAAAACCTGAAATAATTTTAGACTTACCCAAAAAGTTGTAAAAAATTGTACAGGGTTTTCATAGTCCCTTAATCCAGCTTCCCCAAATGTTACCATCTTACAGAACCAGAGTACTTCTGTCAAAACCAGAAAATTAGCACTGATGCAATACATTGAACTACACCACAGATCTTATTTAAATATCTCCAGTTGTTCCCCAGGACCTGCACACAAGCAACACTTCAAAAACACATCCTTTCATTCACTCTCTAATGAATGTTTCTGATCCCCTCACCAGAAGTCCTATTTTCTTTCATGTTGATGAGGTAGTTTCATTATTAACCATTGAGTGTTCCAGTCTAGAAATGCTTATTTCCTCCACAATTCTCTCCACAGCTAATCTGAGGGTCTTATCAGCCTCATCTTGTAAACACAGGTCAAACTGAGTTTCGCAATTCCTTGTCCAGAACACTTAGAACATAGAGGAGCTACCAAATCAGAGCCTTTCCCACTTGAGAAAAGTTACATAGGCTATGCACTCCCCTGGAGGAGCTAGTGGTAAAGAACCTGCCTGCCAATGCAGGAGACATAAGAGACAGGGGTTGCATCCCTGGGTCAGGAAGATCCCCTGGAGAAGGAAATGGCCACCGACTTCAGTAATCGTACCTGGAGAATCCCACGGACAGGGGAACCTGGAAGGCTACAGTCCCTAGTACCGCATAGAGTCAGACACGACTGAAGTGACTTAGCACAGCACCCAAGACAAAAACAGCAAGACGTAGGATAATTTGCCCCAATCAAATACACTAATACTCCTGCAGTAAATATGTGTGTTTTAGGAGGTGAGTGAGATAAGGAAAGATTTCAAAAGCATCCCAACACTTCTGGTCAAATTTTGCCCCCAAAATGAGCTCAGGTCAAGCGCAGGTTTTACTATCAAATGAATTACAAAAACCTTTCTGTTTTCAGAGTTCTTTTTAGCTATTGTAACTGCGAATGAGTGTGGACCTCTACCAATGAAATATGTGGCTTCTTGTGTTGCCCACCCACCTTCACACCACATCCACTTTCACCTCCAGTGTTACCTCTGCCTCCAGGCTCTCTTCACTCCAATTAACTCTCCCAGAGTCTCCAGGGTGACCTTTGTAAAATACTTGCAGCTCTCTAGCTTCAAAATCCTTCAAGATTTCCCATGCAAAAAAAAAGGAGGTTGGAGTCTAATCTTAGGCAGTTTAGTTTACAAGGCTCTCCACCATCTAAGCCAACCCTTTTGACTAGAACAGTGCTACACCCAAGAAGAAAACAGAATTGAAAAAGGTGTAATCCCTGTCCCCAAGATGCTGCCAATCTAATTCAGTCTCTTGAATATTTTCATCAAACTGAAAATATAGAATGTAGCTTCTCCAACCATCAAAGGAATATGGGAATCTTTTTTTAACTCATTCTTTTCTAGCTAGGAAATTCTACCTTAGCTCTTGATCACATTAAAGATTACTAATAAAATCCCATATGTTAACATGAAAAGGATTTTTTACATGATTTTAACAACACATGTCTAAAAATACTTGCTATGCTACTGTTCCAAATACAAAGAGCGAAAGCCAGAAAAACTTTTCTAAAAACAAGCAAACCCAAAAAAGCAATGTCAAAGATGGTATTTAATGGGCTGAGTGAGTTCTCATGAGATTGTTTTTCCAAAGCACAAAGATATAAATAAAATCTGAAACCATGTCTTTGTTTCCATATTAGTATATTAATGGAAGTGAATGACATTATAACCAGCAAAATAATGTTAGAGAGAGCTAAACAAAAATCCCCACCACCAAAGAGCTCAGAATTTATCCCCAACCACATAGAGACCTATCTCTGATGTAGACTTTAAGGAACATACACCAATGAAAGAGGAAAGAAATCATATTTTAAGTATTTTGGTTTTATTTTCTAATGTGCAAATAGACACACAGAATGGTAAAAGTTCCTAGATATTGTATTTGAAGATAAATTATAACATTTCTTACAATTATCTCAAGAAAAGTGCACAAAAGCAGTAAGCATAAGAGATAAAGAATAGTACCACTGAATCCCATAATGATGGGGGTAGAGAGAAGTGGTCGGTATATACCTGCTTCTCCCTACACCAAAAGAGGGGAGGAGGCTTCCTTCCCAGGGCTGTCTTCCTCTCACAGCAGACTGTGTGTGTGACTGTGTGTACCCACACATGGCAAGATTTTCACTGGCAGTGCTAAGTTACTTCCAAACAGAAGTGACAACTGCTGTGATCTGACCGAGGTGAGATATACGTGGCTGACAGCACTCATCACTGCATGGACATCAAGTGACGCTACCACTCTGTAAAAGCCAGGATCCACTCTGCCAGGGCCGTGGTAGAATCTTGTAGTGCCTGCCGCTTAAGGCAGGGGTTCCTGGCACAACCACTCACGTGGCAAACACCTCACTCTAGCAGAAGGAAGGAAGGTTATCACCAGGGTTCTTCAGGGAGCAGGAACAGGTATTTAAGGAGACATGAAAAGAGACAAATAAAACTCAGCTGATTTACAAAGAACTTTTAAAACATTACCAAACAAGAAAAGAAGGGAGTAATTTTCCCAAATTTTCTACATGTTCTGTTTCTATCAATCGGGCAAAAAATAAACATTGTCGTTTTTCATTTACCTTTGTATTGTCATCCTTTAGCATGGAGCCTGAAATGTTGTAAGGACTTAGTAAATGAGCATTTACTGAAAGAATAGACACAAGCTAATGTGGAAGACATCAGAACAAAAGTTAAGAGTGATCCAGGATAGTGAGAGGAACCCTGGGCATCTCTCACACACACAGAGCTTCCACAACAAGGCCATCTGATGCAGAAAGGAGGTACCACAGTCTATGACATGAGCAAAATCAAACATAGCAGTTCTGGGGCAGACTCTGCTCTGGGATCAGAGAAACTGACCAAGTGAGAAGGGTGCTTTCAGGAATGTAAAAAAGGATACATTTGGAAATAAAAGTGCTATCAAGATAGAGGCAGTATCATTGGCAAGCTGCTGGGCTGTGGAGCAAAGATCAGCCAGTGAGTTTTCTTGAAGTACATCTGCTGTCACTGTGAGGAAAACCTCTCTAGTTTCCAGAAGGTTCCAGAACCCTCCAGCTTCATGGAAAAGTATGGGAAAAAAAAAAGAAAAAGAAATGTGGGGATTATTCTTTGTTGTTAGTTGTAAAAACATCTAGTGGGAGAGCTGACTTGAGAATCCTGGTGACTTAAAAAACAGTCACAACCTGAAAGTCGAGAGGTATGTTATATTCGGTGTGAATTTTTAGGACTTCAAGGCCAGGAGACAGCATCTCAAGTGACCCCAAGAGAACAGCTCCGAGGATGCAGGGGGAGGAGTCAGGTTATATAGAAATGTACAACAAAGGGCAAGTAGTCTGAAAAACAAAAGTATTTTTGCAAATTAAAGAAAACCAGATTATCTCAGGTTAAGGAATTTAGTGTTTTTCTATGAATGGGAAGATGCAAGAGTCTGGGCTCACTGAAGTCATCTCAGCTACCTGGGGCCAGGATCCCAGGGTTTTTTTCCTCAGTGCTCACCAGAGGGAGCGGTTGCAGCCCAATGGATGCCGGATCTCCTTCTTAGTTGCCCTTGAGGGCTGGAATGGCTGATGACTGTGACATCCTAGTTTATTGACACAGCAGGAAATACTCCATTTCTCACTCCCATAGGGCACAACACCCTATAAAGCTGGACATGTCACTCATAACAGTTTGCCCTTTGGTCACCTGCAGTGACAATCTCAATTCAGTGTTTCCCGTGGAGCTCTTAGGCCCTTATGCAAATCTGAAGCTGTGGGCCACTCATTAGACATGGATATTAACTTGCATGAGTCATCTGTATATTCAGCCTGCAGCTGATACCACACAAAGATAGTCCTGCCTACTCATGGCACACCCACCCCACTCCCATGTGGGAATGAGACATAATCACCTACTGAGGGCTGGGAGTGGGGAGAAAATGAAGGATCCAGGTAATAATGAGACAGAACCAATGCCAAAGAACTGACCTTGGGTATTTTAAATCCGTTTCAGGATTTCTAGGATGATGTAGCTGCCAAGAGATATCCAGGTGCATGCTATGTTGCTTCAGTCGTGCCCAACTCTTTGCGACCCTATGGACTACAGCCTTCCAGGCTCCTTTGTCCAAGGGATTCTCCAGGCAAGAATACTGGAGAGAGTTGCCATTTCCTTCTC
Organism: Budorcas taxicolor; assembly: GCF_023091745.1. Lineage (NCBI taxonomy): Eukaryota > Metazoa > Chordata > Mammalia > Artiodactyla > Bovidae > Budorcas > Budorcas taxicolor. The sequence continues at coordinate 72,916,981 of NC_068918.1, read as the reverse complement.
CAGGGGATCTTCCTGACCCAGGAATTGTCTCCTGCATGGACCAGTGGATTCTTTCTTTACCACTAGCACCACCTGGGAAGTCCAATAACCAGGTGAGGAACAGAGAATGCAAGTAATGGTTGTCAGCCCAGAACTTATGAGCCATGGGACTTATAAACAAGATCCCTGAGCCCTGGGCCCATGGGAGTCAGCCAGCTAATTGATTTGTTGACTTAGCACCTACTCTGTTCCATGCGGTGCAGACAAGAACCAGTTCCCAGGCCCGGCAAAGTGAGGCAACTGCAGAGGGAATGTGTGGTGCCCGCTGTCACTCCCTCAGGGATCAGCCCCAATACAGGCTGGGGCCTGCAAAAGGGGAAAGGAGAGGGCAGGGGCTGCCAGACGAGGTGGGAGTGAACACGACAGAGGCAAGAAGTGCACAAACAGCCTATGATTAAACCATCTAAGGAGTGACAGAGAACAGGGAGGAAGACAGCAGGGTGGAGCTCGGAAACAGTACCAGAAGGTACAAAAGAGAAAAACAGCGATCCAGAAAGAAGAGGAGAAGAGAGCCAGGCCCATAGTCCAGGGCTGCCCCTGACAGGAAGCAAGTTCTTCCACAGTTTGCAGGTTGGGACCACTTATGTGCCACTTCGTACAGAGTTCCACTTTCCATAAAATCTCTCTCCTCCAGAGAATGTTCATGAGTAAATCCGTGTATCTATAAAAAGATTTAAAAATGGAGCCAATAGAACAAACCTGGTTTTAAATGAGGAACGTTTAACGCTAAAAATAACTTCCCTGAGGCTGCCAATTCAGTAGAGGGTTGGAACGACCCATGTTTCTATTGGAACATCAGTCTATAATTTGGTGAGTAAAAAGTGACCAATTTTAGGGACCTCTGAACTTCAGAGTCCTTTCACATTTATTTTCATGGATGCCTGCAAAATTCTTACAGGTTAAGCTGTGTCAGTATCTCAGCCTCTCTTTAAAAAACAAGGTAACTTAGGTTTCATAACCCCAAGATAGAGTTACTCGCTCAGTTGTGTCCAACTCTTTGAGACCACATGGGCTATAGCCTGCCAGGCCCCTCTGTTCATGGGGTTCTCTGGTCAAGAATACTGGAGTGGGTTGCCGTTTCCTTCTCCATTCATGACACCAAATTCATGCCGTGGGTGTTCTGAACCTCAGATCCAACTCCCTGCCCCAAGTATTTCCTTCTATCCCATCGTGGGCCTTCAAGAAGCAGCTCACTGGCTGTCAACAGCACTGCCTGAACCATCATGAAGCCCAAAGGTTTCAAAGTTGTTTCTCTAAGGGTAAATAATACTATATAATACTTCCTCTCTTCCTCAAAGTCACAGCCAAAAACCATATGAAACCAAAAGGAAATGCATGTTCCTCAACAGCAGTCAGGTCCCAGGTATCATGTAGCCAGCTCCACCCCCATCGCAGTCCCAAACTCTGGCACAAACACAAGCTGCAGAATCTTGAGGCCAGTCAGAGGTGAGCCCTTCTGCAAGAGAATGACAAAAGGCCCCGACACTTCCACTCCCCAGGGCATTAAACCATAGCCTCGAAGGAACAAGGTGGTTATTCTTCATCTGAGTTACTAAACTGAGCCCCTCCACGCCGGAAAGAGGGGGCAGGAAAAGGAAATGAAAGCAAGTGACTCTAGGTTCTGGATTTCGTATGCAAGATTAGCCAGCAACAGGTGCAGCGTTCCGGTGAAATTAAGCATCTCCAAACGCCTCTTGTCTGCACCGCACAAAGGGCCCAGGCACAGAAACCCAACATTAGCAGCGCTGTCAGAAGTGCAAGCCATCATCATTTTCTAGCCAGTAGCAATTTTGGAAAAAAAAAAAACATTACCAGGCAGACCACAAAATATTTCTCTGCTGACATAAGACTTCTTTCACATTATCCTCTTCTGAAACACTGTAAAATAATTTAAACGTTGGTAATCGTAAGTCATTTTTTAATGCCTGGTGACCACCACAGTGCCTGGTATGGAGTACATGGGCAGTAAACATGTACTGGATGAATGAATGAAACCAACAGGTAAATAAGATGTTGCCGTCACAAAGAACGATAACCAAAATCTCACTTTCAAAATAGTATATAAATGTATTTTTCCGCATTTCTCCAAGAAGGGAACAAAAGGCTGGAATCAGAAGCCAGGGAAAGAAATATCAATAATGAAACATATCAGGAGGTGCCAATCACCCAGCCACTGACTAAAGCCGAGAAGCCCTGTCTGCCGCCTCTTAGGATTAACAGTTCTGCACAGGCGTTCTCATTTGGAGGAGAACAAATGGGGAAAACAATCATAACCATTGAAGCAATTCACTTTCGGATTTTCCTTTCACTCAGAGTGCCATTTCACATAACAGTTTCCACCTGCCATCACTATAGAACTTACAAAATAAATGTTGCTGCATAATCTTTCAATATGATGAAAATAATCTGCTGACGATATGTCATGGAAAATATCTTGTGCTGTATGTGACATGTATAAGAAAAATATGAGTGTGGGTAAGATGAAGTGGAAATGAAGCCATTTTACGGACTTTTAAGAACTGAAAAAAAAGTGGAGGGAAATAGCAATGAAAGTGATGAGGAATGTTATATGAATACTGTTTTAAATAAAAAGAATAATTATCAATATGAAAACATCACTGATTTATATAAGGGTTTAAATAATGATAATGATATTAATTATAAAAATAAGATTTAAGAGCACCAATAAGAATAAATCACCAAAATTATCAGGACAAGTCAGAGAACTAAGCAATACAAATAGAAATGCAATATAATTTTATAAAATGACTATAAAGAATGACTTGATTTAATGATGCAGTTCATTCAGCTTTCTTTAAATTCATAAATTTCTCTTCTGTTTATAACTTAAGCATTCTGAATAGAATTTCTCTCACCTTTGTATATTCAATTTAAAGAATCCTTAGTTTTTTTTTTTTTCACATCACTCCTTCCAAGATCCAGGGGAAATTCCCACTTTCTTTTACCTAGTACTTTGGCCACCTCATGCGAAGAGTTGACTCATTGGAAAAGACTCTGATGCTGGGAGGGATTGGGGGCAGGAGGAAAAGGGGATGACAGAGGATGAGATGGCTGGATGGCATCACTGACTCGATGGACATGAGTTTGAGTAAACTCTGGGAGTTGGTGATGGACAGGGAGGCCTGGCGTGCTTCGGTCACAAAGAGTTGGACACGACTGAGCGACTGAACTGAACTGAACACCCAAAGGTCTTAAACAAAATTCTTCACTGAGATACTAAGTGCCTAGTTAAGAACTACCTCAAACTTCAAGGAATAAACTGGAATTGCAAGTCCATTAAGAATGTGTTTGATGAACCTAGGGTCTGCCATACAGAGTGAAGTGAGTCAGAAAGAGAAAAACAAATATGGTATACTAACGCATATATATGGAACCTAGAAAGATGATGCTGATGAGCCTATCTAAAGGGCAGCAGTGGAGACGCAGACCCAGAACAGACTTGTGGACACAATGGGGGGAAAGAGAAGGTGGGGTGAACTGAGAGAGTAGCATGCAAAGATACACATGACCATACGTAAAATAGAGAGCCAGGGGGAATTTGCTGTATGACTCAGGGGGCTCCAACCGGGGCTCTGAGACAACCTAGAGGGGTGGGATGGGGCAAAAGGTGGCAGGGAGGTTCAAGGGGGAGGGGACCTATGTACACCTATGGCTGATTCATATTTATGTATGGCAGAAACCAATAAGATATTATAAAGCAATCATCCTTCAGTTAAAAATAAATTTTAAAATGTTTAAAAAATAAACAAAAGGACAATCAAATTAAATAAAAAAAGAATGTCTTTGGTTTTCAAGTGAGGCCTTTTCATTCATTCCTTCACCCATTCATTCCCTCATCTATAAGGATCTATCACCCCTACGGGTCAGGCGTTGAACAAAGCACTATGGACACAGCAGTAAACATGAAATGCCCTGATGGAGATGACAGTCTGGGGACCTCTCAGCAACAAAGCAAACAAGCAATCAGCATTGTGACAAGTGAGCTGAAGCAAGCAACAGGATGGATGGTAGGAATAACAGGACGAATCTACTTCAGACGGGGAGTCAGGATGGGCATCTCGGAAAAGGTGCAATTTAATCCATCACCCAATTATAGTCAAAGGGGCTAGCCAAGAGCTGGGGAAGGTATCCAGGCATAGGAAAGAGCCTGTACAGAGGCTGTTTCCAGAGCTGCAAGCTGGCCACGGCTGAGGCGATGGGCAGCAACAGAGGAGGCTCATTAATAAATACACAAACAGCATCTCACCACATAGTTCACCCAACACACCTATGCCCTGACACACACTTTCCCTTCAGCCTGGAATCCCTGTCTTCCACACTCTCCTCTGCCATCTCGCAGGTGCCTCCTCTGGGAAACATCCCCTGACTCTCCAAAGAAGAGTCAAACTCCAGAAATGAATCCCTCCTAGTCCACGGTCCCACCAGCCCTAGTACTCGCCACTATTACACTCCTTAGCAACTGGCCCTGAGTCATTCTCTAAAAGCCACTAAGCACAGGTCTTGCTTTATTTGTCTCTATTTCTCAACAGTCTACCATGGAATTCGGCACCAGCAGACATGCAATAAATGACAAGTGAGTCAGCGAACAAATCGAGAGAGGGATGGCCAAATGAAGCGAGCACAGGATGGCCGCTCATGCCAATTCATTACTCAGCCTTGGAGCTTTGGAATAGCACCACACCACGGTTTTAGCTGATTAACCTATTTACAGTCTGCGGGTGGGGTGGGGGGGAGGGTGGAGATTTCTATCCCTTTATGATTTCCATACAACAAACACTTTGGGACAAATCTCCTGGCATCACAGACAAATGATGGATAATTTTCAGGGTGTCATTAGATACAGACTCCAATCCATCCATATCAACATGTGTAAAGTGCCAGGTCTGGTATTAAGCTCAAGGGCTGACAGCGGTTCTGTTCTGCCCTGGAAGGTCTACAGCACTAGCAAGCAGAGCAAAATCCTGTTTCCAAAATACTGTAAACTGACTTCTTTCATAATATTTTTACAAGAAAATGGTAGTCAAAAAATTCCAAGGTCACCCACAGAACAAAATGATTTAGAATCTGTTACTCAGTCATTTTTACACTATTTCTTGGCTTAATGAGTCCTGCTGAGGTTTCCTTTCTACAAACAACGCACAAAAGTTTAAGGGCCACTGTAAGTTCTTTACCTGCCTGTGACCCTCCATCGTCCCGATGTGTAGAAGCGGATGTCACTTCCATTTCCTGCTGGCTCAGCATGTCCTCCAAAGGTAGTTAAGTTTCACAAGCCAACCGTGCATGTTTCCTGAAGTCACAAAGATGTGTGTACCCCTCGGCTGGAGAGTGTGCTTTGCTGGAGTCAAATTTTAAATGAGGGCCAAACAGTATGAGAATTGTGGGGAGAAGAGTCCCTCCCCAACTGGCCTGACCAGAATGGTTGCATTCCTGCCCTGTGCTCAGCCCAATCCCCTTCTGCTCCGTCTGAGCCTCTGCCAGGCCGTGGAGCCTGTTGCCTTAAAACCCAGAAGAATGAACAACACTTATCTGCCCAGGACTAGCCAGGTAAGGAAGGTGTGTATCTTTACAAACACAAAGGAGCGTAGCGCCTCCTCAGTTCTCTTTAGGTTTTTCTTACATTTGTGCCAAATGAAAACATGGGTGAAGAATAACGTTTAGGAATTAAATGATAAAAAATGTTAAGGGTCCAGCTCTCTCAAGAAAGCTGGTTCTCATAAATTTTATAACCAATTTTTCAACCTATATACTTGAAACGAATTTCTAAAGCTTTTAGAGGTGGAGCCATTAATACATGAAATAATACATGCCATCAAGCTAAAAGGTAAACTCGGCCTCTTCAACCAGAAGTAAAAACACTACCGAGTGAAATACAAACTGTATCTTTTTGCCAACCTCACCACACAGTCTCAGCTCACTTCGTTCCCAATCACTGCCCTCATTCAGGTTTTGCATGGGCCAAGTTCCACCCTCAGACAACACCCCGGCGTCAACTGAAATGTGGCTTCCTTAGGAGGCCTTCCCACCACTAGAGCCCTCCCAGGTCCAGTGAAGCCCCCTCGTGACGCACTATCACAGCATTGCAGGACATTCTGATGCCCTAGAGTTGCAATTACACAGCTCTGTATATTCTGCAGTGTGGTGTCTGTTTCTTCTCCTAGTCTGCACACTGCAAAGGCCGGGTACCATCACCGTGTGTGTTCACCGGCTTTGTTGACCATGGCAAGTACAGTGCCCAGCCTAGGGGGCACTCCACAAAGAGTTATTCCCATTCAAACTGTTGTCCCTGTAGAAATACTCAACATGAATATCATACGATACAGCTTATAGATGGAATCTAAAAAAATGGTACAAATGAACTTTCTTACAAAACAGAAAAAGAGTCACAGATATAGAAACCAAACTTATGTTACCAAGGGGGACCGTGGGGGGAGAGATAAATTGGGTGACTTGGATTGACATATACACACTACTAGATATAAAATAGGACCTACTGTATAGCCCAGGGAACTCTATTCAATACTCTGTAATGACTGTACGGGAAAAGAATCGAAAAAGGAGTAGACATTATATGCATATAACTGATTCACTTTGCTGCACAGCAGAAACATTGTAAATCGACTATACTCCAATAAAAATTAAGTTAAAATACTTTTCATGACATACTGCTGTTACTGTCAAAGCTCTAAGGAAATAGATGTTCGTCTTAAATAATCACCATCATCCAAGGTGATTACAATGTCAAGGGTCCCCGAACTCGGACAGGGAAAAAAAAAAAAAGAGATATCCTCACCCACTTCTTCCATCCAAGTACTAACCAGGCCCAACCCTGCTTTGCTTTCAAGATCAGACGAGATCAGGCGCGTTCAGGGTGGTGCGGCCATAGATTCTTCAACCCACTTGTAACAGAAATTTGCATCTCTAACTAGGCAACCCACTCCAGTATTCTTGCCTGGAGAATCCCATGGACAGAGGAGCCTGGTGGGCTACAGTCCACAGGGTCGCAAAGAGTCAGAGAGGACTGAGCGACTTCACTCATTCACTCACTAAGCAGTTAGATCACAAAACACACTCTTAGGAGTATCTTTGGCAGGATCACCAACAAAAATCACAGCCATTTTTACATCACATTATAGCTGAAAATCATTTGGTTCATAATCACTTCAGAACAGACCAGACTAGACTAGAATAAAAGTTACAGAATACACTGTTGGAACTTGTCATTCCAATGCATTAATATAAAAAAAAAAAATACTCTATCACAGGTTTTTTCAGCATTTTGTAACTGAATTTCAGTATGAATTGTTTTTCTTTGTAATGCCAAATATTTTATTCTATATGCATTTAAAAACATTTGCCTTGATTCACCTAACTGCCAAAGGAGTCCAGAGGTAAAACAGGAAAGGATGTGTGATAAACAATAAAAACCCTAATCTCTATCATTATCAAAAGATATAAACATTTGATGTACTGAGAAACGCTTCTTTTTTTGTTTTGTTTTGGTTTTGGCCACACCACACAGCTTGCAAGACAATCCCTCAAGTAGAGACTGAACTTCACCCTTGGTAGTGAAAGCATGGAGTCTTAACCACTGGGCTACTGGGGAATTCCCAGGAAACACTTATAATTCTGTTTCCAATGGGTTGAACATAAATTTACTCAGTGAGGAAATGAATAAAACATTTCCAAAAGAAAGACAATTTAAAATTAGCAGAATTATTAAACCAAGAAGTTACTTTTTATGATAAATAAAAATCTGTATTTCAATAGTTTTAGTATAAGATAACTTTTAAACAGGTGGCACTAGTGGTAAAGAACCTGCCTGTCAGTCCAGGAGGCATAAGAGATACGGGTTCAATCCCTCAGTCTGGAAGATCCCCTGGAGGAAGAAATGGCAACCCACTCCAATATTTTTGCCTGGAGAATCCCATGGACAGAGGAGCCTGAAGAGTTATAGTCCATGGAATCACAAAAATTCAGACAGGACTGAGGTGACAAAGCACACACACAGCTTTTAAAGAAGGAATTCTCAAAGGACGTTCATAGGTTTTAATAGTTACTGTACAATTCAACGGGTTCGACTAACAGATATCTTCAACATGCTATTTTTGTGATATATAACTGACATATAATATTAGCTTTAAGTGTACAGCACAAATAATTGATGTATGTATGTACTACAAAATGATAACCACAATAAGAACATCAGTTAACATCCATCACCACACATAGTTACAATTCTTTTTCTTGTGATGAGAATTTTAAGATTTACGCTCTTACTAACTTTCAAATATGCAATATAGTATTGCTAACTGTAGTCACTCCACTGTACATTAAATCACTAGAATTTATTTTTGTAGCTTTTAAACACCTTTACCAATCTATCCCTCCCCCAATACCCTGCCCCTCTGTAATCACCAATCTGTTCTCTGTATCTTTGAGTTCAGGTGGGGTTTTTTTTCTTTTTTTTAGATTCCACATATAAGTGAGATCATGCAACATTTGTGCCCCCTTGTTTGACTTATTTCACTTAGAACAATGCCTTCAAGGTTTACCCATGTTGCGACAAGTGGCAGGATTGTGTGTGTGTTTGTGTGTGTGTGTTTACATCTTTGTGTGTCAGTAGACATTTATTTGTTTCTGTGTCTTGGCTATTATCAAAAATAATACAAAGAACATGGGAGTGCAGATACCTCTTGGAGATAGAGATTTCATTTCCTTTGGATATATACCCAGAAGTGGAATTGCTAGATCACACTGCAGCTCTATTTTTAATTTTTTCAGGACCTTCTATATTGTTTTCCACACTGGCTGTACCAATTTGCATTCCCACCAACAGTGCAGAAGGGTTCCCTTTGCCCCACATTATTGCCAACACTTATTATTTGTTTTTTTTGACAACAGTCATTCCAACAGGTGTGAGAGGACATCTCATTGTGGTTCTGATTTGCATTTCCCTGATAATTAGTGACGTCAGCACCTTTTTTTTAACATATTCTTGATAATGATGAAACTTCTCCAGATTTTTTCCAGCTCATTTTTGAGTCACTAAGCCCCTGGGGTTTGTTTGCAAAGCACAGATACTAGGCAGGTAGGATTACAAAGGCTTCCCTGATAGCTCAGTTGGTAAAGAATCCATCTGCAATGCAGGCGACCCTAGTTTGATTCCTGGGTCGGGAAGATCTACTGGAGAAGGGATAGGCTACCTTCTCCAGTATTTTTGGGCTTCCCTTGTGGCTCAGCTGGTAAAGAATCTGCCTGCAATAGGACCATGGGATCACAAAGAGTCAGACACAACTGAGCGACTTTCACTTTCACGTTTCAGGATTACAAAACGTACCACATTCTAATTGCTACCAGGAGCTTCCATAGTAACAACTGAGGTTTACCCCATCTTGCTTCTGGAACAGCTCTATGAGAATAGGCACATACCCTCCAGGAGAAGTAATCATTAACACCCTTGCTGTGAGTTCCTTTAATCAGCCAACCATTAATACCCACAACACTCCAATAAAAAAGGAGCTCCAGGAGATGCCAAGCCTAGATGGAGTTTGAAGGCCAGTGAACAACATTTAGGGGCTGGATCAGAGGGAAAAAGTTCAGAGAAGGTACAAACATCCAATTTTGCACAAACCTTGATGGCAGCCAGCAGATCTCTGCCGCATTGTAAAAACTGCTCTGGAAAACAATACCACAGCTTTTCTTTCACATAAACCAAAAGGAAAGTAAGAGGAAAGAACTGGTGCTCACACCTCTACTCTCTTCCCCCTCCTCTTGTTTCCCCTCTCTCACACCCTATCTCTGTTTGTGCTAAAACTGAAGACTTCAAGCCCAAGATCTGCCTGTTTTAATCCACAGGTGTATATCACATCTCTTTCAAGAAATTAACAAAACCCCTGGGCTTCCCTGGTGGCTCAGACAGTAAAAGAATCTGCCTGCAATGCAGGAGACCTAGGTTCAATCCCTGGGTCAGAAAAATCCCCTGGAAAGGGAATGGCAACCCACTCCAGGATTCTTGTCTGAAAAATCCCATGGACAAAGGAGCCTGGCGGGCTCCATGGGGTCCATCGGGTGGCAAGGAGTCGGACAAAACTGAGTGACTAACACACACACCACAGTAAACATAAACTTCGAATCCTTCAAGAAGTCCACAGACCCCACCCTTAAACATATGAATATCTCCTGGAAAGCTGTCTCTTTTCAGATACAAATCCATGGACAACCACCAAGAACAGAATGAGATTTGAAGGAAAGTGAGCAAGACATTTTCCTGCGGTCCAGGCAGCCCAGAGAAGCAGGAAGAATACTGTGTCTGGGGCTACTGTGTAAGCCACAGAAAGTCATTTCCCGGGTCCTTGAATGAATTTCAGCAATCATCAGGCAACAGATGTGGACGAGATGGCCCCTTAAAGCATCTTCCAGCTCTGACATTCTGTGGAGGCCCATGTTTTCACAACAGCCATTCACAGTTATTAAATGAAGAGCTGAAGGAGGCCGTTTAACTCTAAAAAATGGTTTCTAAGTCCGGAAATGCTGGAAAGAGTCCACTTCGGCTGGAAGGTCTGCAGGCTCTCACTGTTCATTTAAAATGTTCCATTCCTCACATTTGTATTCCATTACAACCACAACTTGTGAAATGTCTAACAGAAAATCTTCCCACCATCACTGGCAATAATGGAAAGTTCGTGGTGGTAACGTGAGGAGAAGCCTGTCTCAAAATAATCTGCATCTTTGCAGTTCACATGCACAATAAGGGATTTCAAAAGCCACAAAGCTTGCCAAGCCTGGCAGAAGGTATAGAAAATGGTAGGATAACCATACCTAACTTGGCAACAAATTGGGTGCTGAAAAAAGACAGCTACTTAAAAAATTTAGGGGACCATACTACTTCCAGGATTGCCAAAGAGTAATATTGTGCCACATTTCCTATCCTGTCAATAATTTTTTTCAACAAAGTGATTTCTGAAGTAAATCTCTCATTACATGTTTTTCCATTTTTACCAAGGTAATAAATGCACATGGTTTTTTAAATCAAATAGGACTGCAACAAAATGCAGTAGTCCTGCTTCAGTTTTACTTCCATGAGGCTGCCCCCTTTCATCTGTTATCTATTTATTCTGACATTCATTTACCCATTTCTAAATACTGTGCTTGCGACTTCCCTGGTGGTCCAACCGCTAAGACTCCAGACTCCCAATCAAGCGGCTGGGGTTCAATCCCTGATCAGGGAACCAGATCCCACACGCCACAACTAAAAAGATCCCGCATGCCTCAAATAAGACCCGATGCAGCCAAATGAATAAATCAATATTAAATTAAAAAAATAATAATGTTGAAGAGGTCTGATCCAGATAAAAAATTAAACAGTCATTAAAAAAAAAATACTATGCTTACACTACTATTTTCTGATTGTCAGACATGATTTACAGAGTTTCCATATAACTTACATTCACTCTCCCAATTTCTAATGTCATATTTTTAATTTCCAAGATCTCTTATTCTCTGAATCTAATTTTTATAGCATTTTCTTGTTTCAAAGATGCAATTATTTTCCCACATCTCTGATATATATAATATCAGGTATCATTTTTCTCTGTTTCCCCTAAATTCCTTTTTCCTGGTGTTCGGGTGTGGCTGTAATGACAGAGGCTCCCCTCCAACATCCGACTTCTGGCATCCTCTCGCATTTCAAAACAAGGCAGTCAACCGCTCAAGTTCTATGAGCTTGGGTGTCACCTGCCAACTCCTGGGCTCAAACTAGGTCACCCAGTTCCATGCTGTGACGTCACTATACTCCAAAGGCTTCCTAGTGGCTCAGGTGGTAAAGAATCTGTCTGCAATGCAGGAGACCCAGGTTCAATCCCTGGATAGGGAAGATCCCCCTGGAGAAGGGAATGGCAACCCACTCCAGTATTCTTGCCTGGAGAATTCCATGGACAGAGGAGCCTGGCGGGCTACAGTCCATGGGGTCGCAAAGAGCTGGACACAACTGAGTGATTAACACTTTTACACTTTCATACTATACTCCCAACAAAAGCATTCTCTGGTTTGGGCTGGGATAGCTTCAAGAATTCTGATGTCCCTTCCTTTTCCTGATGTCAAACCGGAACCTCATCATCTCCGTGAAATGTATAAATATCTGTTCTCCTGTGCGGGAAGGGATGAAGGGGGAAAGACCTGAGAGATAAAGTACACTGTTAACCGTTTTTAGCCCCAAACTCCCTCCGCTTCCCCGACCCAGCCTCAGACAATCCTGGTGACTCTAAGTCAGGCGCCTGCCAAGTCAGGTGCATCAGGCCACCTCTGCCTGCCAACACGCTCCCCTGGTCCCCCGGGCAGTCCCCCCCACTCTGCCATCATGTTCCTCAACCACACACAGCTACCTTGTCTCCACTCTCCTTTGGCCACGTAAGTTTATTCCTTTGGGGGATTTTGCTCTAACTCTAGTGCTATGACAGCAACAGCAAAAATAGGCACATATGGACTCTTTCACTTTTAACCACAAGTTCTGCTTTCTTCAGTTTATCCTTAGGAAGGCTGCTTCCCCAGAGCGGGACATTGGTTGCACATGGCAGTAAGAGGCAAGTAAGACCTGGTTCTTGCAGTCCCAAATTCTAAAAGACAATCCTGCTGAATATTTTAGGGTCAAACCAGACTTTGTACAGGAATACCTGTCACATCAGATGTAACTGTCCTTTACTCATTCTCTTCACGACTGGGCCCAGTTTAGAACTGGGATTCAATATTTACAGTACAACACAGTGACTTCATACATAACGAAATTTAACAGTTATAGGAGGAGAAGGGGATGACAGAGGATGAGATGGTTGGATGGCATTACCAACTCAATGGACACGAGTCTGAGCAAACTCTGGGAGATGGTGAAGGTCAGGAAAGCCTGGTGTGCTACAGTCCATGGGGTCACAAAGAGTCAGACATGACTTAGCAACTGAACAACAGTTACAGTATAAAATTACATCTCTTTCTTTTATCTTCAAATACGAAAATTTACGCTTAGTAATTCAATACAGCCAAATTATAGCTGCTATTTGGGGACCTCAAAGCAGGCTGACTGGTATGTACTGAAAATACTAAACTGCCTTAACAAAAATTAAATAAATTCAAATGAATTTTATCTCTGAAAAATATATGCTAAAATAAACACAGAAATTCAAAGCCCATATTTACTAAAGAAAAAATTCTATAACCATATCAAGTATATTATTAATACTGAAAGAGAAAACACCCAATGTAAGATGTTGCTACAACCCAGATGCTAACTGTCTCAAAGAACTGACTATAAGCTTTCAAACACAGACAGCATTTCCCATAATTTCTCAATACTTTACTTTTGGACTAGAAAGAATTTCACAGCTAGATGTCAATATCCCCTATAAAATCCAACAAAAAGAAAGAAGAAACTTCTCAAGCCAAGAAAGTAAAGATTTTCAGCATATTTATAAAATTGCAAACCTTTGCCCAAAACACTTTGTTTAGAAGCCAATCTGATTAAGACACTGAAAGTCATGGAAGCTCGCAGAAAATATTTTACCAATATTGTGATATATCTTTAATGTATCACAAAAAGATGCTAAGTAAAGAAATGTAATAATAGGTTCTTTCCTTTATTCCCTTTAAAACTTTATGTGTTTCTGAGATAGATGAAGTTAAAAATTAAGGTAATTACTATTAAGTGACTTCAAACTTGAAAGCAAAATATGTATTAATATTGTGCTCCACGGATTCTGACCCAGGAATATTTAATAATTCTAACATTCAAAACAGAGGATCTCAAAAATATATTTCTTTGCTCTTTTCCATCATATCATTAGAATGGGAAGATCATTTTGCTCTCATTCAAACAATAATAGTTATATCAATTATAATAATTACTCTTGAAAAGAGGAGTAAAGATGAAGATACTAAAATATTTACAAATACTATTTATAGTTTTTAATCTTAAATTTGCCTGGTAGTCATGACAATTTAATGGCCTACTGAAGTAAGTATAATTGATCCAATCTCACTAAATTTAAGAATTACTAAGAATTACCTTTCTTGTGCCTTTGCTACATAAATGTGGAAATTAGTCCTTGAGTGACATAAAACGGTCCGTGAAATCCTTTTTCTTTTTCTCCAACACTCAGCATACCGAAATATCAGTCTCACCTACTGGGTCTCTGTGTGGGAAACATTTCTGAGATTTGTTAATTTCCAATACCTAATAAGGAAAGATAGAAGCCCTTCATGATGAGTCACAACAATGTTTCTGGTGGCTGAAATAAATTCCTGCCCCACAAAGTTATCTACAGGGTCTAGTCAAGGCTATGGTTTTTCCAGTAGTCATGTATGGATGTGAGAGTTGGACTGTGAAGAAGGCTGAGTGCCGAAGAATTGATGCTTTTGAACTGTGGTGTTGGAGAAGACTCTTGAGAGTCCCTTGGACTGCAAGGAGATCCAACCAGTCCATTCTGAAGGAGATCAGCCCTGGGATTTCTTTGGAAGGAATGATGCTAAAGCTAAAGCTCCAGTACTTCGGCCACCTCATGCGAAGAGTTGACTCATTGGAAAAGACTCTGATGCTGGGAGGGATTGGGGGCAGGAGAAGGGGACGACCCAGGATGAGATGGCTGGATGGCATCACTGACTCAATGGACGTGAGTCTGAGTGAACTCCAGGAGTCGGTGATGGACAGGGAGGCCTGGCATGCTGCAATTCATGGGGTCACAAAGAGTCAGACATGACTGAGCGACTGAACTAACTAACTAACTAACCGTGAAAGGCCACTCACAGACTTTTGGGGATCGGTTCACCCAGGTTTCCAGATAAGTGAAGTGAAGTGAAGTCGCTCAGTCATGTCCGACTCTGCAACCCCATGGACTGTAGCCTACCAGGCTCCTCCTTCCATGTGATTCTCCAGGCAAGAGTACTGGAGTGGGTTGCCATTTTCTTCTCCAGGGGATCTTCCCAACCCAGGGACCGAACCCGGGTCTCCTGCATTCCAGGCAGATGCTTTAACCTCTGAGCCACCAGGGAAGTCCCAATGAGAGACAATAAATTCCACAGACACACTTGCTGGGTGCTCACTAATGCAGGACACAGTTCAGGAAGTCACACAGACGTTGGTCACAGAAACGTCTAGACCATTCAACTCTCCACCTAAACAGAGACAGCCAAATCCCTAACAAAGGCCCATTTTGTTCCATGCCACAGAACTAGGTTCCATTTTTTAAATTACAGTTGACCGCTGAGCAAGGCGAGAGTTGATCCAAGTATAATTGTATAGCTGCCCTGCCATGTCCGTGGTTCCTCCTTAGGCAGGGATTCAATCAACCAGGCAGTCAGGTAGCACTGTAGTATTCACTATTAAAAATACCCATGTATATAAGTGGCCCCGCTCAAACAGTTCAAACTAGCATTGTCCAAGGGTCAACCATATATCATTTTTAGATTTTCTTGTAGCAAAATAACTTTGGATGGGCTTATTATGATTATTGTTTGCTTGGAGTTAAATACTAAGCACTGAGAAGTACTACAGGGCAGTGATACGGACTGCGGCACAGCTACTTGGATTTAAACTCCAGCTGTGCCACACACTACCTGTGCTACGTTGGGTAAGTTACTTAACCATTCAGTTCCTTGATTTTGTCACTGTAAAATGGGAATAACGAAAGTGCCACTTTCATAGTGTTGTTGTGAGAAATAAATAAATTCATATGTGTGTGTGTCCGTGTGTATATATATATATATATATACATGGATATTTGAGTCAATAAGTAATATTAAAACAGTTGAACAGCGGCTGGCAGAGGAAGCACGCAAAAACCATTAAGCTACTCTCCTTGTTGCTGCGATGCTTCTTATCCAACAAACGTTTTTACATGCATTTCAGATTAAAGTTAAGCAACCTGTGCAAATGCATTTAATATGATGAGGTAGAGATTATTTAAAATTATCAGCTGATTCCAAACATCTGCGCCCATACAGCTGTTCATACACAGCAAGCTCATGTGAGTGCTTTCAACCAACACTTTCTCCTACTCATCCCCATCAGCAGAAAAAGGCCATAAGAGAATATGGTAAATAAAGCCGGAGTACCATCTATCTTGGAGTAGAGAAAATACTTAACAGATTCTAAAAAGCCAACTCCAATGAATGTTCCCAGTATTAAATGAGGCTTATGTGAGTCCAGCATCAACCTGAATGCTAATATTTAACACCCAGACTGAAAGGAAGGGCTGAAAAACAGAGTGGTTATGCTAATTGTTTTGATGAATGTTTTTACACTAATTTGTTTTGATTAATGTTCTTGACTCAGTAATCCTACCTATGAGAAACTGTCCTTTGCTCCAGGATGCACCCTCTCACCTTACTTAATACACTTCCTCACTCTCTTGCTCTCCCCTTGTTCCCTACATTGCAAAGCCCAACCAGAACGTCCCACTGTGTGACCATCAGGCATGTGCCAACCAACATAGTGGCCGGAAACATGGGTCAGAGTCCATTTGGCCAGACCTGGGAAACCTGGATCAACAGAGGTGCCCCCTGTCTCACTCCACAGCCTACCAAAAGTCAAAAGCAAGGATGCAGAGGGGAAGGGAGGGAAGGAATAAAGACAGAAAATAACAACAATAATAACAGCAGCAAAGCAAGAGCCTCCAACAGAATTCACCACTCTTAATTCATTTAATCCTCACAGCAACTCTCCAGATTCACTAAAACTTAGTAGAATCATTCTTTTCCTTCTACTTAATCCCCAGATTTAACATTTTTTAAATTTTTCTTTAAATAAAGTGGAAGTGTTAGTCGCTCAGTCGTATCCGACTCTGCGACACCATGAACTACATAGCCTGCCAGGCTTCCTCCAGGCAAGAATACTGGAGTGGGTTGCCATTTCCTTCTCCAGGGGATCTTCCAGACCCGGGGATCAAACACAGGTCTTCTGCACTGCAGGCAGTTTCTTTACCATCTGAGCCATCAGGGAAGTTTCTTTAAATAACTTGGGACCAAAACTTGAAGACAGATACAATGTCTCAAATAAATCTCATGATATATAAAATCCTACATGAAAACCTACCAGGCTCCCTTATTTATACAAATGATGACATGAAAACAAGAAGCAGGATATGAGTGACCCAAGTTACTCTTAAGGAACAATCATCTAAATCTCTAGGACCAAGTGAATGTCTCATAAAACAAACAACTGAAAGCATTATCAAGAAATCCTTAAGTGTCAAGGTCTCTGGCAAAGGAAACATGTTAAGTGCAAAAGCTGTGGTACACCCAGAACAAGCACTCCCAAGGAAAAGACGTTATGGATAGGAATACCTTGGGACATGACATCATATAGGTGAAAGACAAAGACATGTGGCTTCATTTAGAAAATTACAAAAGAACAATGGGGGGGGGGGGGCGGAGTCTAATCAAATATCATACAAATTCACTTTATTTCAAAAAGATACCAAGCAAGTCTGTCTTTTTACTATTTTTTTCAATAGATGATACAATAATTAAACTAGCTAACCATGTATTTCTTGTATCTTCTAAAGAAACCTACAGGTGTGAGAAAGAAGGAATATCCTGCTACTGCTACTGCTGCTAAGTCGCTTCAGTCGTGTCCAACTCTGTGCGACCCCATAGACGGCAGCCCACCGGGCTCCCCCGTCCCTGGGATTCTCCAGGCAAGAACACTGGAGTGGGTTGCCATTTCCTTCTCCAATGCATGAAAGTGAAAAGTGAAAGTGAAGCTGCTCAGTCGTGTCCAACTCCGAGACCCCATGGACTGCAGCCTACCAGGCTCCTCCATCCGTGGGATTTTCCAGGCAAGAGTACTGGAGTGGGTTGCCATTGCCTTCTCTGAAGGAATATCCTGAAGGGAGATAATTCCTCTAAGAACTGGGAGTGGCAAAGAAGTCCAGAGCACGGCATCATTAGCAGATTGTGTGGCCTTATAACAGTTGCCAAGTGTTTTCAGGATGTATTACAGAGCAATAAAATCCTAACAACAAAATGCCTAAGCCAAAAATGAAACTCAGAAAAAAACAGGTAGTAGGTCAAAAGATGGTAAAACATAAGGATTTGAGGTTTGTTTAAAAAAAAAAAATTTAATTCCCATCTGGAAGCTATTTCCAGGAAAGGAAAGGAAGAAAGACCAAAACCCAGCAAGAAAGCTTATGCTTAAGAATTACTGACTGTGAGAGCAGAAATGTACACACAACTGTGGAAAAAGTTCCACACCACACGATCAAATATCAAAGGGTTTCTTGACAGGGAAGTCTGAGGACCACATTTTTTTTTTAAAATCATTTCTGAAAAGAAAGGTAAGAGTTGATGTTATCCTCATATTATAACAATTTGATAACTGACCAAGGTAACAGGATCTTTTAAATGCGTTGCTGATTTGAGGCAAAACACCAGAGAACTTCTTCCCATATCTATTATTTTAAATGATTTTACAAATCTTTACCAGGTTTACAATAAAGGATGCCACAAGTCAGAGTCAAGAGTCTATTTAGTCCAGATATCATGTAGAGCTGGGGATGCAGCTTTCTCCACATCATTCACTGTCCCATTACAAGGTACCAGGGAAAAGGTTTGGAGGGCTCAGGGCCATGAAAACAACTGTTTCACATTAGTAAATGTCTTTTTGAAAATTTATGTATCATGCCAGTCTTCTAACTAACCATTTTCCTCTTTGCATTGCCTAACAGACATTCTGAGACAAACCTGCATTCAAAGTTTAATAATAGCACAGGGTATTTTATGCAAAGCAAATAGAATGTCTGTGTACCAACTCCTCTTGGCCTTATCTTATTAACTGGCTCATTTTTTCTTCTCTCTGCACTTTCGTTGATTTTTTTTTTCCCCCAAATTCTATTTCTTATGTGACTTTCTGTAGTAATCTGCAATAAGATGGGGGGTGAGGGCTTCTTTGGTGGCTCAGGCGGTAAAGAATCTCTCTGTAAGGCGGTAGACCCAGGTTCTATCCCTGGGTCAGGAAGATTCCCTGGAGAAGGGAAAGGCAACCCACTCCAGTATTCTTGCCTGGAGAATTCCAAGGACAGAGAAGCCAGGAAGGCTACAGTCCATGGGGTCACAAAGAGTTGGATACAACTGAGCAACAAACACACATGCATCTTTTAAATATTACAAAAACCTACTGTAAGATCCAACTAATAACTCAAATGTATCCTGGTCTATAAAACATGAATAATTATATCTTTCTTACAGAATTAGTTTAGGGAGTAAATGAAATAATGCATGTGAAAGGTCCCAGTACATAAGCTGACCTCTCTAGCTCCTTCTCTTTTAGGAAGTACTTTCTCAACCTAAAATTAATTTTCTTCATGTTCTTCTGTTTAGCAAGCAATCAATTCATTCACACATTGCTAGCTTTTATGATATAACTAACCAGTTACAATTCTAAAAGGTTAATGTATATCCAGACACTTCCCATTAAAAAAATTGACTTTGGCTAAGACTCCTGAACCCATCTATTACATGAAGTAAAAGTTTAACAAACTATGTTGAATTTTAAATAAGGGTCATATAAATGAAGACATTGTAACTAAGGGGTTGATATACTAACATATTTACCCAGACCTTCTGATTTCCAACATTTTCTTTTAACATGACTGCATTTCCCCACTCAGTGGCACACCAATGAGCCCACTATACCCCAAACTTAGGAGTGAGGGCTGTGAGATCAGTCAGAGCCAACAAGTGACAATTTTGCCAAATACTGGAGAAATAATACTTTCAACAATAATATCAGTTTATCCATTTTTAAGAGTTTTGAAAGAGTTGTTGCTGTTCACTCACTCAGCTGTATCCGACTCTTTGCAACCCCATGGACTGCAACACACCAGGCTTCCCTGTCCTTCACCATCTCTTGGAGTTTGCTCAAACTCATGTCCATTGAGTTGGTGATGCCATCCAACCAGTTCATCCTCTGTCGTTCCCTTCTCCTCCCACCTTCGATCTTTCCCAGCATCAGGGTCTTTTCCAATGAGTCAGCTCTTCATTCACATCAGGTGGCCCAAGTATTGGAGCTTTAGCCTCAGCATCAGTCCTTCCAGTGAACATTCAGGACTGATTTTCTTTAGGATTGTCTAGTTTGATTTCCTTGCAGTACAAGAGGCAGCGGAGAGTAAAACATTGGGGGAAACAGAAACTGAAATTCCAAAGCTGCATCTTCCACCTAAGAGCAGGGAGTGGGCAGAAAATAGCCCTGACCAGGATACCAGGGAGCCAGGAGTCACAGACTCTTGAGATGGGCTTATACAGCGCCCAGAGCCGCGGCACTCTCATCTGTCACTTGGTAGTCACGTCTACTCCCTGTGTGTGTGTCAGTCACTCAGTCGTGCCTGCCTCTTTGCAACTCCATGGACTGTAGCCCACCAGGCTGCTCTGTCCACGGAACTCTCCAGGCAAGAATACTCGAGTGGGTGGTCATTTCCTCTCTTCCCAACCCAGGGACCGAACCCGGGTCTCCTGCATTGCAGGCAGATTCTTTACCATCTGAGCTACCAGGAAAGCCCCATAAAACAATCCCTAGGATTGTTCATCATAAAACAATCCCTAGGATTCTAACAAGGATACAGTGCTTTTCAGGCAGATCTCTACTAATGCCAAGCTGCCACATTCAAAGTGAAGTCTGTAACCAGCGTGAAGGCACCAGGTGAGAGGGCAGAGGGGCCGAAACCAGCCAGAACAATGACTTCAAGGAGAAGGAACACCATTTTCTTTGCGCAAAGGCACAGTCCACCAAGTGCAGCCATCAGACTGCGTCTCCCCAGAGGAGGTCGTGTTTGTCCGATGCCCACCTAGAAAGGATGCTCTGGCCTAATATTCATAAAGACAGAACATTGCCAAGCAGCAGCTCTAACAGATCCACTGGACTCGCCAGGTCTCTGATCCCTCTTTCAGCAGTGCCCATGGCAACCGCTATGAAACAGTAACCAGTGCGTGGAGCTGGCCCTGACCACACAGTGTCAGAACCTCAGTCAATTTCCCCTTCCCTGACCTCTCCTATCACAGCAAACACCCGAACCTTCCCCTCTCTGCCCTGCATTTTACCCACGTCTGACACACACTCCCCCCAGTGCTGGAAGAGGGCGCTGACCCACTGCCCCTACCAGGCCTGGAGGAGGAGCTGCTGGAAGGATGATCACTACAGACGAGTGATCCTGGACCCTGCTCCCGCTCTGCAGGTGAACCGAGAGGCGTTTTATGAAGAAGCAATGTTATAAAGGATGATTACCTCCAATGGCACTGTTAATGCTCTCACGTCTTTCTGTACCATTCAATGTGACATAGGATTCTGTCAGCTAGTTTATAGTTTAGAGTTTCCAACAAGCAAACCAGAAACTTTTTACAGCACAGCAAGTGCCTCGACCTGAAGTGCTGGGCCCCTCTTGATCTCAACCAAGTCACTCAGACTCACAAAACTTCAGTTTCCCTATCTATAAAAAAGAAGGAAAGAAAAGAGATGGAGACAGAGGGAGGTGGGAGAGGAAGAAAAAGAGAGAGGGGGAAAAAAGAGAACAAAAAACAATAAAATATCTTCTTCCTCCCAGATCTGCTGTGAGTGCTACAAAACTCAATACACAGGACTGTCTGGTCACTGAGAAAAACGGTGATCATCACAGACACACAGTTTCTAATATATGATGCCAGCATCCAAAAAACTCTGAAAACCAAGGGTTTTCTCATAGCCCACTTGGCAACAAAACATGACCTGAACTGACCTGAGGCTATTTATAACCTTGTTTGTCTTCTATTTGTGTGAATATTCATAATTTTAATACAGAAATATTCATCTATTTAATTATGGAATGCTGTCTTAAACTCCCCCCGAGACAGTTCATCATATTCGGCAGCAGTCCTCAACCTTTTTGGCACCAGGGACGGGTTTCATGGAAGACGATTTTTCCACGGACTGGGAAGGAGCGGGATGATTTCAGAATGAATCAAGCACGTTGCGTTTATTCTGCATTTTATTTCTAATCTAATGCCGCCCTGATCTGACAGGAGGTACGGTCCATGGCCTGGAGGTTGGGGATGCCTGATAAAGAGCATGCTGCTGCTGCTGTGTCGCTTCAGTCGTGTCCAACGCTGTGCGACCCCATAGACGGCAGCCCATCAGGCTCCCCTGTCCCTGGGATTCTCCAGGCAAGAATACTGGAGTGGGGTGCCATTGCCTTCTCCAATGCCTAAAAGTGAAAGTGAAGTCACTCAGTCGTGTCCAACTCTTAGCAACCCCATGGACTGCAGCCTGCCAGGCTCCTCCGTCCATGGGATTTTCCAGGCAAGAGTACTGGAGTGGGGTGCCATTTTCTTCTCCGATATAGAGCATATGTACCATAAACTCTGAAACCAAAAAAAAAACCATACATCTGGTTCCAACGGTTTTGGATACGTGATTGAGGGTGTATCATAACTCATCTCTCAACTGAAGGAGAGGGTATTTTGCTGAATCAATCCAAGGGCAGTCTCACAGGTTGGATTTCGACTTTATTTCCCATCAGGGAGTTGTCAGACTGTCAGAGCAGCTGGGGCTGAGCCCTGGGACAGGTTGGGATAGGGGTCCTGGGTCTAAGCAGGCCAGGCACAGGGTCAGAGGAGGGAAAGCTGAAGGCAGAGCCGAGAGTGGACAAGGAACCCAAGCCTGCTGCGGTACCTCAATTGCTGTTAGAGGACACACGCCATCAAGTACATTCTTATTATAATTTGCTTAGTCACTTTTCTTTCTAAATTTTCAAAGTGAATCTAGTTTTCATTCCCAGCACTGGCTCCCTCAAGTCTGGGCAAACTGCCATTGAATCACAAGGGCCACTCAAAGGGACTTTTTTTAAGCTGTTGACAACATTAAGCTAAATAAGTGAATATTCTCCAGCCTCTTCCACTGGTGTCCTTCCCCACCTCACCATCCATTAAAATGACACTCCATTCATTCCAAAGATACTCCACTCCTAGTAGATTAAATATATAACATATATACTATAAATGATAAATATGAGTAAAATGAAACATAGACAGGGAAAGCAGAAAAGTTTAAGAACTAAATCAAGTTAATCTTTCCCTTTATAATACAAGCTCTGACCTAGAGGGGTGCTGCCTTCAACACTGCCCTTTTGAGGGGCTCTATTCTGTTTTCTACCAGCCTCATCCCTCCCCACAGGATGGAAAAAATACAGAGCCAAGGGGACCCATGCACCCAGAGTCCACGTGACCTCTTCTGCCCAAACAAGCCCTGAGCTCACTTTTCAAGGGTGAGCCGCACTATTCACTGCTTGCAAGGGAGATACAAAGAGAGACCGTGAAGGTTTGCCTAGGTGACCACCAACTTGTGCACATGGCCCTTCCCAGTGCAGAATGGAGCAGGCATGGGAAAACCAGGGAAAAGGCCAGTTCTCCCAGCTGCCAGGTTCTGACACAGAGCTCCTCTACTTAGGAGGTAGAGAACTCTAAATTTAAACCTAGCCCACAAGCTGTTATAACAGTATACTTGGCATTGTTATAAAAGTATACATGGCATTATCCATTCTTCCCTTCTCCTTTTTGGTATCAGACACCCAGCCCTCTTCTCTTCTGCAATTTTTGGCTCAGCGCATGGCCACCCACCACAAATCACACTTTCCAACCTCCCTTGCCCCTGGATGAGATCATGTGACCAAGCTGCAGCCAACAGGACAACAAAAGGAAACCTGGATGCAGTCTCTGGGTCATATCTTTCCAAAAAGGACATTGCTCATTTTTCACTCCTCTCTCCCCTTTCCTTGGACTAGAACTTGGATGCAGTGTTGAGGGGCAGCTGCAAACAAGACGAGACAACACCGCAGAATGATGGAATTTATAAGAAAGAAGGAACCAAGATGCCTAAGAGACCGTACGGGGCAGAGCCACCAAGGCACCCAGCAACTCTGAACTGTAAGATGAGAGGGAAGACAACTTTGCTCGTCTGAGCCACTGCTTTGGGGTTTCTTTGGTCTAGGCTCTTTCTAAGTAAACATTTGCAAATGATCTAAATAAACCGGTTATAAATTTGATACTTGTGGATACACTAACGCATTCAATATGTCAGCTATAGTGACCCCAGACAAAAGACGACAGCACTAAGCCTTAGCAAGAAAAATAAAATGCAGAAAGGGAGGAGGGATTTCTGTATGCATGCAGACCTTTTGTTTTTTTCCCTTAAAAGTCCTACCAGAAAAATTTATCAAATATACAGCTAAACATACAAGAAAAAATAAAAAGCTCCAAATAAGAATTAAGCATAGCATCAAAAGGTCTATAGCATGACATGAAGATGCTCAGTCTATCCTAGATTGTTTTCTTATTGAATATAAAACAGGAAAAACGTTGGATATACTTAAAAAATAAAAACACAAATTTTGCTCATGTGATATGATTGAAGCTATTGTTACATGCTTGTTTAGAAAGACAGGAAAGAATACAGCCA
The DNA here is from genome assembly GCF_023091745.1 of Budorcas taxicolor. Classification (NCBI taxonomy): domain Eukaryota; kingdom Metazoa; phylum Chordata; class Mammalia; order Artiodactyla; family Bovidae; genus Budorcas; species Budorcas taxicolor. Next base: position 72,892,461 of record NC_068918.1, on the reverse strand, counting down.
CAAGTATAATAAGTTCTTATATGGCAGTAATAGCTAATATTTATTGAGTGCTTCTGTGTACCAAAGTACTTTTACATATATCAATTTAATTTTTGCAACAACACGAGGAAGGAGGTATTATTACTATGCCCACTTCATTGATAAGGAAACTGAGCTAAGCAATTTGTCCAAGGTGACCCAGCCAACGGATGGTCACGTTTAGATTCAAAATCATATCTTCTGATACAGTTTTGAACCAATCCCTATAGTATTGCTGCAAGAGAGTATGGATAAAAATTTTAAGTACTGCAGGATTTTCATATTCTGCTTTTCAAACATTGTATGAAATAATAATGTGCTATACTTCATCCCTAATCCTATTGAGACATTAAATGCTTAGCCCAAATGCTATCATATAATCCTTTCTATAATCCCAACAACAATACTGCCTATAAGAATCCAGGGATAGAGAATATTTGGGACAGTCACAAGATCAATGCAGACAAAACTGAAGTTCCAGCAATGAAGAAGATGGTAACAGAACGCACTGCTTCCCTAGCACAGCTTAGATAATTGCTGTTGATGTTATTTAATCGCTAAGGCATGTAGTGACCCCACGGACTATATAGCCCGCCAGGCTCTTACATCCATGGGATTTCCCAGGCAACGATATTGGAGTGGGTTGCCAATCCCTTCTCCAGGGGATCTTCCCAACTCAAGGATCGAACCCTGGTCTCCTGCATAAGGAGGCATGAGCCACCAGGGAAGCCCAATTCATTTATTTGAACAATTGGTTCTCTGGAGCGTCTAAAGCAATCTATGTAAGATCATCTAGCCCACAAACAAATTGGGTTAGAGCTGATTCTTACCCTACAAACAAATCAATTAACTGTGCAGAGAAACTGACTAGTTAATTCAAGGTCACATACTTGGTTATTTGCAGAACAAAATTAGACCCTTACTCCTCTCTGAGACTAAAGTAAGATCTTTCTTTTTAATAGAGTGCCCAGATTTTCTAGAATTTATCAACTAAAGCAGTGATTTTAAGTTCCAAAAACTATAAAAGGCTCTTAGGGGCCTGAGGTGGGCTTCCTACCACTCCCATCCCCCAAAGCTACCCTCTACGTATCAGCTTGCATTAAAGAGAATAGCAATGCATCGTCACAGTCCTAAAACAGGCCTCTAACTAAGACTTGTTTTCAGAAAGACTTCCAAGATCTAAAAAAAAAAAGGAAAGAAGAAGGAAGGGAGGAAAGCTAACACAGTTAACAAAGTATGAGCATCCTTACTTTCAGGAACCCTATACCTGGATCTTTTTGGAGTGCTTAATCTGAAGAAAGTTTCCTACTGCCAAAATTCATCTCATAGAAAAATCACCATGATCATTTCATTAAATAGGCATTTTTGTGCCAAATAAAAAGTTAATGCACTCTCAGAATAAATGACAGTCTTGGAAAAGAAAAGGCAGTTGATAACCTTACACTAACAAATATGTACATTACATTGGCCTTAGTCTTCTCATTTCATGTCTGGGTGCTGAAAACATAAAGCTGTCTGCCAACCAGTAATTGGGAAACAGTCATAGGCTAACATGGAGCTACTTGATCACTACAATAAAGATATAATAAAGAGTAAACTCTTTTATTTATCTCAGGGATTACACATTTATCGAAGGCAACAGAAAACCTTTATTTATTGAACACAAGGGCTTCGCTGGTGGCTCAGTGGTAAAGAACCTGCCTGCAATGCAGGAGATGCAGGTTTGATCCCCGGGTCGGGAAGATCCCCTGGAGTAGGAAATGGCAAACCACTCCAGTATTTTTGCCTGGGAAATCCCATGGACAGAGAAACCTAGTGGGCTACAGTCCATAGGGCTGCAAAGAGTCAGACATGACTGGCTGACAGAGCATACATGCACAGTGAACACACACTGTGTGTCAGGTACTGTTCTAGATACTAGCAACTGAACTGAGGCAAAAGACCTACCCTCATGGAGTTTACACTCTAATGGAAAGAAACACATGTCAGCATAGCGCACAAGTAAACTGTAGATTGTGCTAGTGGGTGACAAGTGTTACAGGAAAAAATTAAGCCAGGTAAAGTGGGTGGCTCAGACGGTAAAGCGTCTGCTTACAATGTGGGAGACCCGGGTTCGATCCCTGGGTCGGGAAGACCCTCTGGAGAAGGAAATGGCAACCCACTCCAGCAGTCTTGGCCAGAAAATCCCATGGATGGAGGAGCGTGGTAGGCTACAGTCCATGGGGTCGCAAAAAGTCGGACACGACTGAGCAACTTCACTTTCACTTTCACTTTAAAGTGGGTGGAGAGTGCTTCAGAAAGGAGGGTTTACAGCTCTAATCAGGTAGTAACACAAGTCCCAGAGAACTGGGAAGAGTACTCCAGGCAGGGCCCCCAGGGCAAAGATCCTGAACTGGGAGGGCACTGGCTGTGTACAAGGAGCAAGAGTTCAAGGGGAGATAAAGCCAGATCACCCAGGACCTGTGGGTCACTGCCAGGTCTTTCGCTTTCTCAATAAGTAAAATGGGAAGTAGCTGCAGAACTGCGAATGCAGAATGATATAATCCTGTTTTTATACCTTTAACAGAAGTTTAAAACTTCCGTTTTTAACAGGCTCACTCTGCTGCTGGTTCAGACCAGCCTCAGTGGGACAAGGAGGGAAGCAGGGAGACTGTGGAGCGGGGGAGAGAGGCTGCAGAAATTCAGGCACGTGTCACAGTGGCCTCGCCCACACCAGTGGCAGTGGAGATGCTAACACTGGACTAGGATTCGGTAGGAAGAGTATCAGGAAAATAGAGCCAACAGGATTTCCTGATGGACTGGATGTGGTTACAAGAGAAAGAAGGGACCACAGAGATGACTCCAGAATTTTCAACCTTCAACCTGAGCAACTGGAAAAATCAGATTGCCTTTAGGAGAGATGGGCAAAACTGTGGGGTCAGGTTTGGCTTGAGGGGAGATGAGGAGTTCAGATTTGGGCATGTAAGTGGAGATGCCAAGCAGGCATCTGTTAAAATAAGTATGAAGCTCAGGGGGAAATGTTGGGGCCAGAGATAGAAATGTGAGTCCAGTGTTCAGATGGTATTTAAAGCGAGGCTGAAGAATGACAGAGGGAGTGAGTGGTAATAATGAAGACGTCCAAGGACTATACCATGGATCCTCCAATGTGAGGAAGAAGAATCAGCAAAGGAAAAGGAGAGAGAAACTGGGAAGAGTATGGTGCATCCTGGAAGACAAGCGAAGGAAGTGCTTCCTGAGGGAACAAATGACGGACTGTGCTGACACTGCTGAGAGAGCGAGCAAAATGAGGACTGGAAACTGACTGGCAGATGTAGCAACGGGGAAGTCTCTAGTAACTTTGCCAAGTGCAGTTTCAGTCACATTGTAGAAACTACGCACTTAAGTGCCATTAAAGTGGTTTAGGAAAGAATGAAAGGAGAGGACTTGCGACTGTGTATAAAAACCTCTTCAGAGGAAGTCTTTTTACAAAGGGGAACAAAGAAATAAGATGATAGGTGAAAAGAGCTGGAAGATGTAGAGTGAAAGACTTTTTTAGAGAATAAAAGTCGTAGTTCATATGCTGATGGAAAAAATCCGCTAGAAAGGAAAACAGTAAGGACGCAGAAGGTACACTGAAAAGATCCTCGAGTGAGCAATATGCGAACTGTGAACTTCCAGATGTTCAAACTGGTTTTACAAAAGGCAGAGGAACCAGAGATCAAATTGCCAACATCCGCTGGATCATGGAAAAAGCAAGAGAGTTCCAGAAAAACATCTATTTCTGCTTTATTGACTATGCCAAAGCCTTTGACTGTATGGATCACAAGAAACTGTGGAAAATTCTGAAAGAGACGGGAATACCAGACCACCTGACCTGCCTCTTGAGAAACCTATATGCAGGTCAGGAAGCAACAGTTAGAACTGGTCATGGAACAACAGATTGGTTCCAAATAGGAAAAGGAGTACGTCAAGGCAGTATATTGTCACCCTGCTTATTTAACTTATATGCAGAGTACATCATGAGAAACGCTGGGCTGGAAGAAGCCCAAGCTGGAATCAAGATTGCCAGGAGAAATATCAATAACCTCAGATATGCAGATGACACCACCCTTATGGCAGAAAGTGAACAGGAACTAAAAAGCCTCTTGATAAAAGTGAAAGAGGAAAGTGAAAAAGTTGGGTTAAAGCTCAACATTCAGAAAACTAAGATCATGGCATCTGGTCCCATTGCTTCATGACAAATAGACGGGGAAACAGTGGAAACAGTGTCAGACTTTATTTTGGGGGGCTCCAAAATCACTGCAGATTGTGACTGCAGCCATGAAATTAAAAGACGCTTACTCCTTGGAAGGAAAGTTATGACCAACCTAGATAGCATATTCAAAAGCAGAGATATTACTTTGCCAACAAAGGTCCGTCTAGTCAAGGCTATGGTTGTTCCAGTGGTCATGTATGGATGTGAGGGTTGGACTGTGAAGAAGGCTGAGCACCGAAGAATTGATGCTTTTGAACTGTGGTGTTGGAGAAGACTCTTGAGAGTCCCTTGGACTGCAAGGAGATCCAACCAGTCCATCCTAAAGGAGATCAGTCCTGGGTGTTCATTGGAAGGACTGATGCTGAGGCTAAAACTCTAATACTTTGGCCACCTCATTGGAAAAGACCCTGATGCTGGGAGGGATTGGGGGCAGGAGGAGAAGAGGATGACAGAGGATGAGATGGCTGGATGGCATCACCGACTTGATGTACATGATTTTGGGTGAACTCCAGGAGTTGGTGATGGACAGAGAGGCCTGGCGTGCTGCGATTCACGGGGTTGCAGAGTCGGACACAACTGAGCGATTGAACGGAAGTGAACTGAGCAAGAGAGGATGGGATACCATTATATAGTGGGGATGGCCTTGGGCAGGAGTGGTCAGAAGTAGATGAATTGTCAGAACTTATGGATTGATTCCTCTTCGGTTGACTTCAGTTTTCTTAGGACAAGAGTAGGCAAAGTCATCAGCTAAGAGTCAAAAAAGGAAGGAAGGGGTGAATATTTCAGGAAAGAGGAGATGGTATGAAATAATCATGCAGAACAGTGGACGATGAGTGCCAAGTAGCATCAAGGTCTCTTGCATGATTTTAAATTACACGAAGGCAAGGAATGAAGGGTGTGTTTATTCCCAGCCATCGTCTCTGCATGGGGACTGCTAGGGAATAGGTAGAGACTTCGATTAACCAGGGGTGGGGTTTGACAGTTATGACAAAGCAAGAACGTCAAGGGAATTGGAGGCATGAGAAAGGAATGATTTTGATTGGTAATCTCAGTAAAGGGCAAAGGGGTAGGCAAGAGCATAGTGATAGTGGAATGACAGATTCTAGACCCTGCTGGAGCAGAAATCGCTCAACTTACAATGCGAGAGGGAGTGAGCCAGAAAGTGTGACACTTGAAATTCAGACTGTGGAGGACCTGCCGTCCTAAATGACGGTATGGTTTGGCCAGGATATAAGCACTGAAGCGAAAGACAAGATCATTAGAAAGAGAAACTCAAAAACTGAGAGTATAGTGTTGAAAGAATCATCCATGTTTACATTAAAATCACTAAATTGGGTATCTTTTTAAAACTTTTTTACTCGAGTATAGTTGGTTTACAGTATCATGTTAGTTTCAGGTGTATAGCACAGTGATTCAGATATATATTTTACTTTCTTCTTCCGATTCTTTCCTTTATAGGTTATTACAAAATGTTGAGTAGAGTTCCCTGTGCCACGTGTTGTTGTTCAGTCACTAAGTCGTGTCCAGCTGCTTGTGACCCCATGGACTGCAGCACGTCAGGCTCCTCTGTCCTCCACTAATCTCCCAGAGTTTGCTCATATCCATGTCTATTGAGTCAGTGATGCTATCTAACCATCATCTCATCCTCTGGCACCCCCTTTTCCTTTTGCTTTCAATCTTTCCCAGCATCAGGGTCTTTTCTAAACAGTCAGCTCTTCATATCAAGTAGCCAAAGTATTAGAGATCCAGCTTCAGCAACAGTCCTCCCAGTGAATATTCAGGGTTGATTTCTTTTTAGGATTAACTAGTTTGATCTCGCTGTGCCACATAGTAGGTCTTTGTTGGTCTTCTGTTTTGTATAGAGTAGTTTATATATGTTAACCCCAACCTCCTAATTTATCCCTCCCTGATCCTTTCCTCTTTGGTAGCCATAAGTTTGTTTTTTAAAAAGTGACTTTTAGAGAGAGTTAACAGTGAACCACTCTTGAGAGCCCCTTGGACTGCAAGGAGATCCAACCAGTCCATTCTGAAGGAGATCAGCCCTGGGACTACTTTGGAAGAAATGATGCTAAAGCTGAAGCTCCAGTACTTTGGCCACCTCATGCGAAGAGTTGACTCACTGGAAAAGACTCTGATGCTGGGAGGGACTGGGGGCAGGAAGAGAAGGGGCTGACAGAGGATGAGATGGCTGGATGGCATCACGGACTCAATGGACATGAGTCTGAGTGAACTCCGGGAGTTGGTGACGGACAGGGAGGCCTGGTGTGCTCCAATTCATGGGGTCACAAAGAGTCGGACACGACTGAGTGACTGAACTGAACTGAACAGTGAACCAAGAGTTAAAATGACCAAGAAATGAGAGGGAGTGATGGGGGGGACAGAGTGACATCCCAACAATGACATTTAGTGGGTGATGCAATTCAGTGATATGAGACTTAAGCTGGGGTTGGGGGGTGGCACGGTCTGGTCAGCACGTGGCATGAGAAGCAAAGGGTACATGACCTGATCTCTCCAAAAAAAAAGAGAGGGTGGAAGAGGAGATATCAGAAAGGCCATCAGGAAGTGGGGTTCTCATATGAGGACCACTACTCTTACTCCAAGAGTACAAGAGAGACTGCTGGCCCATTTTCAAGTGACAAATATGTCATCATTTGCAAAAAATGTTTGATGTTAAAAAAAATGAAGCATTGTGATACCCACTCCACCTGAGCTTGATGAAGCACAAGTTCCACTAATTAAAAAAAAAGATCTGAGCCAGATTATTAATTAGCAATTTGTCTGATTATTTGCTACTTTTAGCAACAAAAGGGAAAGATTCATCAACAAATAAAAATTCATTATATGCAAAACTAGGGTCAAACATTATCCGAAATTTTGCCCTTCAAGCTTTGTGTCTACCCACCCTCATCCTGGCAATCAGGTCTTTTGTTTGAATGGCCCTGAGACAACAGAGGCGACATACGGCCCAGAATTTGACCTGGGGCAATAGTGTGGGTCCCCAAACTCATGTCAGAGTGTCAGACCGCCAATTTAGTTCCATCAGAAAAGACTGAAACCCTACAAGAGACTGATAAGACAAAAGTTTCTGGTGGATCATAGGCCTCTTTTGAGGAAAAAAATTAAAACTGTGCACACTTTTTTCCCAGAAAACATGCAGGGGCATATTAGTAAAAATTCTGGACACGTTACAAGCATTTCTTAATAACCCTCTCCACTCCCTCCCCAAGCTAACCAAGTCAGCTAGAATAATATCTGCAAGTTGGTTTCCTATGACTCTTAGAGATAAATACAGTCAACTCCCAAGGGGTTAACTACCAATATCAGCTAAAAATATTAAAAATCAAAAATCGCTTCTTAATTCCTCATTTTCCACTGCCATCATCTACCATGTCTTAAATTACCCTTTTTCCAGATGCTCATTCTAGGGTCAGTCAAAAATCTCAGACAATATGAAGAGAAATAGAACAGTTCTTGACAAAATTTGAAAAATTTTAAGGATGTGTTTAAAAGAGTTCCATGGATACTGAGGAAAATAGTCAAGACTCCAGCTGTCAATTTTCAAGGATGTGATCTTAGTCTGGGCCACGCTCCTAGGAGATGTAGATAATGGGTAGATAGGCAAACAGACAGACAGACAGAAGGACAGAAAGAATACATCCCCTAATCATCTTTCTCCCCTAAAATGGCTCAGAAGGTAAAGAATCTGCCTACAATGCAGAAGACCTGGGTTTGATCCCTGGGTCAGAAAGATCCCCTGGAGAAGGGAATGGCAACCCAATCTAGTCAGTATTCTTGCCTGGAGAATTCCATGGACAGAGGGTCCTGGAGGGTTACAGTCTATGGAGTCGCAAAAGAGTCAGACATGACTGAGCAAATAACACCAGCACTCAACAATCTCTCTCCCCCGAAACCTTAACAGAAAGGCTACTCCTGCCAGGTGTTGAAAGCAGAAAGCAGACTCCTTCCCCACCACTCCATCCCATTCTGTCCATCTCTTGCCTAAAGCTTTCCAACACTCCCCTCTTCTTATCCCAATTACCACTCCTTAGTTCAGGCCAACAATACCCCTCATTCTTCACCTGTGACAGTCACACAGTGGTCCCCTAGGCCTCTAGCCTTGCCCCATCCACCGCCCCAACACAAGTCATCTGTTCTACAAAGCAAATCTCATCAGATCAGCCCTCTATTTGAAACTTCTCAGAGAAGCAAAACCTTCTAAAACCAGGAGTGAGAGAGAGGAGGGCATCACCAATTGCCAGAGAAAAATAAATAGCGTGTGATCAGATACTTGAATTGAGGTTTATGTTGTAGTGTGTGTAATCTGTGTGTGTGCGTGTGTTGGAGGAAGAATTTGGGAAATGTCTGGAAACTAGACAACTTTTTTTTTAATGCTGAGGTTTGAAAAAATAGGAACTATTTCAAACCCACAAACAGACAACAGGAGAATGGCACGGTGTATATCACTGAAGGGACGCTAGGCTGTATGACACAGAATTCAACACACACCTACATTCATTCTTCCAGCAGCTCAAAGTGCTGGCACTAAGTCACAGTTCTGCATAGCTCCAGTAATGGCAGTTGGCCCAATGCCGTTGACTTGGCCAGACTTGCACCTCTCCTCCTTCCCAGGGTCAGCCTAAAGCCAGTGCACAGGCCAAGACATGGGCCTCAAAGCTCAACACCGTGGTCTCACTTGGGGAAACCTCTGAGGAGTCACCCCAGCTTCAGGGCTCTCTAAGGAGTCAGATGGTGCCCTTGCTGTAACTGAACTGAAGTTCAGATTTTCCCTACACCCAAACCTTCTTCCCTCATTTGTTTCAGGAACTGTTCTCATATCTGGTATATCATTTCTACATTTTTTTGGTATGGACTGCTTCATTATTTTTTAAAATAGTGTTAAATTTTCAATTAAAAAAAAAAATCCTGTCAGAGTTCCATGTGCTATACAGTAGGTCGGTTACCCATTTTAAATAAAGTAGTGTGTACATGTCCATCCCAAACTCCCTAACTATCCCTTTCCCCTATCCCCACCCCCCAGGAACCATTAAGTTTGCTCTGGAAGTCGTTGAGTCTGTTTCTGCTCAGTAAGTTCACTTGTATCATCTCTTTTTAGATTCCACGAATAAGTGATGTCACACACTATTTCTCCTTCTCTGTCTGACTTGCTTCCCTAAGTATGATACTCTCTAGGTCCATCCATGTTACCACAAATGGCATTATTTCATTCTTTTTAATAACTGAGAAGTATTGAATGAGGGAGGAGAAGGGGACGACAGAGGATGAGATGGTTGGATGGCATCACCGATTCGATGGACATGAGTTTGAGCAACCTCCGGGAGTTGGTGATGGACAGGGAAGCCTGGCGTGCTGCAGTCCATGGGGTCACAAAGAGTCGAGCACGACTAAGCGACTGAATTGCACTGAATATTCCATTGTGTATAGGTACCACACCTTTTTATCCATCCCCCTGTCGATGGACATTTAGGTTGCATCCATGTCTTTTGCTATTGTAAACAGCTCAATGTTATGTGACAGCCTGGAAGGGAGGGGACTTTGGGGAAGAATGGATACCTGTATGTGTATTGAGTCCCTTCTCTGCTCACCTGAAACTATCACAGCATTGCTTGTTAATCGCTATAGCCCAGTACAAAACAAAACAAAAAAAATTTATAATCCTTTCAGAGTTACTCAGGATACAACCCAAACTCCCAACCATGGCATATAAGACTTCAACAGTTGGTCTCAGTTTAACTTCTCAACCCCACTTCAGCCACACTGAGTGATCTGCGGTTTTAACCTCCAAACCTCTGGCATGTCACTGATTCCCTTTATTTCAATAGCCCTCCTCATCTCCCTCTGCCCACTTTTTGTCTCACTTGTATTCACTCTTCTGATCTTAATTTAGATACCTCTCCTCAGGAAAGAAACCTTTCCTGAGACCCTTAGATATCAGCTACCCTTCCAGGGAGCTCACACAGCAATCTATGCTGTTTCACTTTTTTAAAATCTAACTGCCTATTCAATCTGTTTACTTAAAAGCCTGTGCAACCGCCCTCTCCAGGCAAAAGATTAACTGACCTCTGGAACTACGTCTTAGTCACCCTGTGCCAATCCAAGTGCTTGACATACAGTAGGCGACAACATGCTAGTCAAAATGTCTTTTACAGGTAGGATGGATGGATGGTTGGTTAGGACAGATGGATGAATAGATAGATAGGTAGCTATGTAGGTAGAGACAGACAAATAAATCCTTCCCTAACAATCTCCATGATAGAAAATAGAGCTGAATCTTGAAGCCAGATTCACAACCTCAAGAGACAATTAAACTGGCCAAGTCAAAACCTTAGAAACCACAATGTACAACCCACACAGAATTTTCAAGCTAGCTCTTCTGTTTTTCCTTAAAGGTCAGGAGAATGACCGTTCTGAAATATCAGCCTCTATATTAGAATTTAAAGTTAGCCCACTGAATATCAGGATTTGAAAGACAGAACTCAAGAGAAAAAAACAATATGACAATAGTAACTTCTTTCTTCTATTCCTCAAAGCTCACAACAGAGCATCACATTAGGAAAAGCATCTGTTATCTGAATAATTATGATTTTTGAGCATCCCTGTTTTATTGACTGAACTCCAATGACCTTTCCACCACTTAATTATTTCCTAAATGAGAGGTATTTCTCAACATCTGTTCTTGATTTGTTTTTAATTTCCATTTACTCTATCCTATCTGTTGAAAGTGAAATCAGTAATATAGGATGACACTATCCGCACATGAAACATCCTATTCTTCAGTTAAGTTTCCTCTGAAATAGTTTTCCAGGCTCTTTTCACACATAAATTTTCTTTCAGCTGTCCAAGACTATTCCCTTCAAGATAAAATTAATATTACCTTTCTTTGCCTCCTTTTCAAAGAGCTTTTATATTATCTTTTCTCTTATTTTAATCAACCTACTTTTTTCCTAAAGCATGACATTTCTTTCAGAATATACATATAGAAAAAAATTACAAATGCTATTAAAACAGTTCAATTCAAAGTCACCTGAACAAGCCGACCAAGAGCGCTACTTTAGAAAAACAGCAATTGTTAATGTAATTAAGGAGTAAAAGCTACCTTTAAAATGTAGAAATTAATCAAGTTAAGCATATAAATTCTGGAGGAAGAGCGAATACTAAAAGGACTGTTACATGATTTATAACGTAATTTTTAAAACTATACATCTGATTGAAATATATATATATGCATTATAATGTGAAAAGCTATCTATCAGATTGAAGAATATAAAACAAATCCCTTGAAGTGAAGTTTACATTATAGCTTTATACATGTTGTTACTAACTGCAAACCATCTTTCAAATCCTCTCCCCTTCTCCTCTACCCTCGTACCACTCTGGTCCAAGCTCCCATGATCTCTAACCTTAGTTATTTTCACAGCTTATCTGCTCCCTTCCTCCCTTCAACTCTGCTCCCTTTGAAATTTATCATTCATACTGTCCACCAAGTTATCTTTTTGAAAAACAATACTTACTCCATCATTAACCCACTTAAAATCCTATAGTAGCTCCCAACAGGGAAAAGATCAGACCTCTTAGCCTGCTTTCAAAGAGCTTTCAAAATCTGGTCCCAACCTCTCTCCTCATCTACAACACCCCAGCCACACTCACCTACCAGCTGCAGGCTCAAAACGCACTGTTCTTTCCCATCGCCTTGGAATGCCCTCCCCTCACAGCCACACAACTATCTCCTATGCATCCCTCAAGGCACACTTCAACTCCCTTCCTCTAGCTCTCTCTTTCCCAATGAAGTAAGACCTGTCCTTCCTCCTCCCCCGACTCCCCAGCTTTGGGTACACTGCACAGGGTTTGTGCAGGGCTGTCTCCTTACTCCTCTCTTCCCAACCAGCCTGAGAATACCTGAATGAAGCAGAGACCAACGTCTTGCTCACCTCTGGGCCCTTCATCTAGCTACACTGAATGAATGACAAGCATTTGCTGAGTGAATAAGGTATGTATATCAGCAAGTCTGATTATTTTAAACCATTAAAGAGCATGGCGAGCCCTTATTGAGCACTTACTGTGTGTGGAGACTAAGCTAAAGGCTGCATCAGAAGGTCAAGTTAGGAAAGCACATGCCCATACACAAGCAAGAGGAGCCAAAAATAGAAATAAAGAGTGAACAAGAGGGAAGAAGATTGATTGTGGCTCTGTGATCGATCAAAGAATAGAATGCTTTGTGGCATTTATGCTGATGTTTGAAAGATGGAGGTTTCAAAACCAAGGGGTGGGGAGGGAAGAACAATCAAGCAGAGAAAACAAAGCAAGCCACGTCCCAAAGACAGGAAAAGGACCACGGGCCGTCCTCACAAGCACCGTGCGCCTCCCTCACAGGGTATATTTTGGAGGGAGGGAGGCATAAAAAGATAGGTCAGCATCAGACGTCCCTAAATGTTTCACTGAAACATGCATGCAAATGAGTTCCCCTCTCTGAGCAATCTGCCTTGATGCCAGGTCCCCAGAGTAAGATCTGTGCTACACCAAATGCTCCAAAAGGCCAGCCCCAGACAGACAGCAAGCATATGTGTGCATTCTCCAAATACCAACACCCTTCGATCTTCTAACAGGCTACATCTCTTGAAAAAGCACATGTAAGTTAGAATAATTCAAGTCACTCTGATTTTTCTTCTTGAGACACAGTATTATAATGGTATTTAATATATGATTAAGAGTCTCTTCTTGATGAAAGTGAAGGAGGAGAGGAAAAAGTTGGCTTAAAGCTCAACATTCAGAAAACTAAGATCATGGCATCTGGTCCCATCACTTCAAAGCAAATAGATGGGGAAACAGTGGGAACAGTGTCAGACTTTATTTTGGGGGGCTCCAAAATCACTGCAGATGGTGACTGCAGCCATGAAACTAAAAGAGGCTTACTCCTTGGAAGGAAAGTTATGACCAACCTAGATAGCATATTCAAAAGCAGAGACATTACTTTGTCAACAAAGGTCGGTCTAGTCAAGGCTATGGTTTTTCCAGTGGTCATGTATGGATGTGAGAGTTGGATTGTGAAGAAGGCTGAGCACCAAAGAACTGATGCTTTTGAACTGTGGTGTTGGAGAAGACTCTTGAGAGCCCCTTGGACTGCAAGGAGATCCAACCAGTCCATTCTAGAGATCAGTCCTGGGTGTTCTTCGGAAGGAATGACGCTAAAACTGAAACTCCAGTACTTTGGCCACCTTATGGGAAGAGTTGACTCATTGGAAAAGACCCTGATGCTGGCAGGGATTGGGGGCAGGAGGACAAGGGGACGACAGAGGATGAGGTGGCTGGATGGCATCACCGACTCGATGGACATGAGTTTGAGTAAACTCTGGGAATTGGTGATGGACAGGGAGGCCTGACGTGCTGCGATTCATGGGGTCACAAAGAGTTGGACACGACTGAGCAACTGAACTGAACTGAGCTGAACTGATGTTATAGAACTGACCACAGATACTATAAGTAGAAGCACAAAAATAAATAGCTTTACATTCCGCAGTATAACATTTTCTAAACACCTTACAAAGGGACTATAAGGATAACAAAGAAATAGAGTACAAAGTGAAAGTTGCTCAGTTGTGTCTGACTCTTTGCGACCCCATGGACTGTATCCTAAGTCGCTTCAGCCGTGTCCAACTCTGTGAGACCCCAGAGACGGCAGCCCACCAGGCTCCCTCGTCCCTGGGATTCTCCAGGCAAGAACACTGGAGTGGGTTGCCACTGCCTTCTCCAATACCTTGAAAGTGAAAAGTGAAAGTGAAGTCGCTCAGTCGTGTCTGACTCCTAGCGACCCCATGGACTGCAGCCCACCAGGCTCCTCCGTCCATGGGATTTGCTAGGCAAGAGTACTGGAGTGGGTAGCCTTTCCCCTTTCCAGGCCATTTTCCCAACCCAGGGATCAAACCCAGGTCTCCCACATTGCAGGCAATTCTTTACCAGCTGAGCCACAAGGGAAGTCCAAGAATACTGGAGTGGGTAGCCTATTCCTTCTCCAGGGGATCTTCCCAACTCAGGAATTGAACCGAGGTCTCCTGCTTTGCAGGCGGATTCTTTACCAACTGAGCTATCAGGGAAGCATCAAATAGAGTATACCTGGAGTTTTATCACAGAGCATCCCAGGAGGTGGCTTCTGGATATGGCCCAGGGCCTTCAACACCAAATAAGACTCAGTCACTCTCCCAGCTCTAAGTCAGACTTGCATTTTCAAAGACAGTATTTTGATAAGGGGTCACGTTTCTTGCAAACTTTAGAATTCCCTGAATAAAATCCGAACATGGCCCCGTTCACAAAAAATAAAGAGAGATGAAAGAAAGAGGCAGACCAAATAGGAATCCATTTCACCAGTATCTCAGTTGATAAAGAATCTGCCTGCAATGCAGGAGACCAGGGTTCAATCCCTGGGTTGGGAAGATCCCCTGGAGAAGGAAATGACAATCCACTCCAGTATTCTTGCCTGGAAAAATTTCATAGGCAGACAAGCCTGGCAGGCTACAGTCTATGAGGTAGCAAGAGTCGGACACGACTTAGTGACTAGACCTGTATATAGGGTTAGCGCTGTATAGCACAGGGGACTCTCCTTGGTGCTCTGTGGTTACCTAAACTGGAAGGAAATCCAAGAAAGAGGGGATATATGTATGCATGCATGCTCAGTCACTCAGTCATGTCTGACTTTGCAACACTATGGACTGTAGCCCACTAGGCTCCTCTGTCCATGGGATTTCCCAGGCAAGAATACTGGAGTGGGCTGCCATTTCCTTCTCCAGGGAATCTTCCCAGCCCAGGGATCAAACCTGTGTCTCCTGCATTAGCAGGAGGATTCTTTACCACTGAGCCACCTGGGAAGCCCGACGTATGTATACATATGGATGGTTCTCTTTGCTGTACAGCAGAAACCGACACAGCAGTGTAAAGCAACTATACTCCAATTTTTAGAAAAAGAGGCAGAAGCTGGAGGGATGCTGCCACAAGCCAGCGAAAGCCAGGAGCCACCAGAAGCTGAAAGCGGCAAGGGGAATTCTTTCCTAGAAACTTCAGAAGGAACAAGGCCCTGCTGACACCTCTATCTTGGGCTTCTAGCCTCCAGAACTGGGAAACTATAGACTTCTATTGTTTTAAACCATAAAACTTGTGGTCATTTTGTTACAAAAGCCATAGAAACTAATACAGGGGGGTTGATCCTTGGTTTCCTTTACAAACTTAAACTCCTTTCAGCAGCTTAAAAACTGCAGTTGACGTATTTGATTATCTTTTAAGACAATTCAATTATCTGACAAGTTAACCTCAAATGTACTTAAATTCTTATAACTCTAATATTGGACTTGGAGGGCATTAGGGTCCAAGGGAAATAAATGAGACAGAGAAAGACAAATACTATGTTATCACATGTGGAATCTAAAAATACAACAAACTCGTGAATATGACAAAAAAGTAGCAGACTCATGGACATAAAGAACATACTAGTGGTTACCAGTGGGGGAGGAGCAACATAAGGGGAGGGGAGTAACAGGTGCAAACTATTAAGCATAAATTAAGCTACAAGAATGTATTTCACAACATGCAGAATAGAGTTAATAATTTATAATAACTATAAATGGAGTATAACCTTTAAAAATTGTGAATTACTATACTGTACTCCCATAACAGATTGTATTACTGTACATCCAACATGCCTCAATAAAAAAATAAAGATTATTAAAAAAATAAATACAATTACAAAAACAAGGAGGCAAATACAATTGTAATACCTTATTAACCTTAAAGAAGGTAAGAAAACTAGCATCAAGTTACTATGTTCTTGCACTTTATATCATATCTTAGAGACCATCCCATATCAATACAGAAAGAACCTGTGATTTTTCATTGCAAATAATTCCACTGTATGAATAAGTTATAACTTAAGTAAAAAGAAAGAAAATCAACATAAAGGATGGATGTGGGATTTTTCCTCACCATGAGTCAAACCATATCTGTCTTGGAAATGTTTCTTAGAAAAAACAGACAGTACGTTTTTATGATAAGTTCAGAATATCACATGAAAGAATTCAGGTTTCTACTCTAACCTTGCAGCAGGAAGAGGTTAAATGCACCAAACTGAAGACCAAGGTGCTCCAAGAAGAAATATTTCAAGGCTGAATATTTTGGTAGGATCTTCCAGTTCAACAGTCCACAATAAGAAATACACCAAAGTTTCATCACTCTCCTGCTCTCTTTGCACAGTTTTACCTTTGCTCAGCACAAGAATACAAGGCAAAAGAAAAAGAGTCCAAAACCACAAAATCCCTACCTCTTAAAATTATTTAAAAAGAAGAGGTTGTTAGTAGAAATAGTCTTCAACATTGGACTGTAGCTCTCCTTTCTCCTCTGAAATGCACAGACCACTTTCACTTTGGTTCCAAGAGTCTTAAACCTGCTTCCTTTGTCCATAAATCAATGGCACTAAACAGAGTAACTGCAGAGCTTGTTAAAACTCCAGACGCCGGGACCCCACCTCACGTGACTGAGTCGGAATCCCAAAGGGTGGTTCTGACATGTAGCCAGAGTTAGGAACTCTAAGAGGCTGAGCCTAAAACCCGACTTTCAAAATAAAAGCATATGTCGACATCTATGTAATTACTGAACTAATGAAAATCACAAGACTCACCCATAAAGAATAAGAAAACTAATCAATTTGTATTAAAGCCTTTTTCACAGAAATATCCTACACCAAAATCTTAATCAGAACATGGCATGAGACAAATGTGCAAACATTCAAACAATGGAATTAGAAAAGATGATCTCACCAGATAATATCTTTTTAATCATGGGATTTTTCTAAGTTCTGCCAGTTTAGAGACAGAAAGTCATATTTTTTTTTACTGGATTTCTCTGCTCTATCAGAAATGTCATTATCAATGTGCTTTGTTCTGATCTTCAGGAAAAAGAATGTTACATAATTCAATACTGAGATTGATGAACTGGACAGAAATCATAATAATTAGCCTGCCACCCACCCACCAAAAAAAGTTCATTTGAAAATATTCACCTACAAAATGTTATTCTCCTGCTTTACACCTTGATTTTAATGACTGTGACAAACAAAACTGATTTTTTTTTTTTTTTGCTTTTTTAAGTGAACAGATCTCAAAATCGGTATAAGGTTGTGCCAACGCAAACTTTAATCTTAACTGCCAAGAGTGCACACACACAAACAATTCCTATTATTGGCTAGGCTAGGAGAACAAGCTTTTGACAGAGAAGGTTCACAGAATATAAATAAATCTCAGGTGTTTGGTTGTGAAAAGGCATGGATGTCAAGGCCAGAGAGCCACATGGAACCTGGGACTACTTGCCTCCCACACTTGACCTATGCAAATCCAGGGGTAGAGCAAGGAAAAGTGAAAGGACCAGGTCTAGCTTAGATTTCTCAGTCCACAACCAGCATTTCGACAGTAAATATATATTAAAATTTCACACCGATTCACCTCTCAAATACTAAACTGACTGTATTTATTATTAAACAATTAGGGCACACCAAAAAATAAGAAGAGTAGAACAGTAAGTATCTATGCCTACACACACACACACACAGCTTAAAGAGAGAGAGGAAAAAAAAATCTAACCAATACATGTGCAACCACCTAAGTAATCTTTTGCAATAGAATTTTAACTAATATTTACAACCACTTCGATGATCTTGCATGTTCCCTTGTTTTCTGAAAATCATCCTATCGACATCTAGTTCAAATCTGGGCTCAAATAAGGTTCAGTAAAACTGAGTTTTCCATTCTGTCTATATACTAAAGACTTCTACTGCTTAGAACATTCTCCAAAACTTGTTTTCCTGTGGAGAACAGATCACCTACACAGCTTTCCCAACCTTAGTAACAGGTCATGAGAATTACATGAATGCAGAAATCTTTCCTATGATGGCACTATTTCAGCCTAATGAGGTACCAACACAGAATATTTTATGTGCATGACAAGAATAGCTACTCTCCTCTGTTAAGAGTTGAATTTCCACCAGGGTCACTGTCCCTCACCACAAATCCCCAGGGCTCATGGAAAAAAACCAAACACGCTCAAAGACTCCCTTCAAAGCACAGGCATTCCAGCCAAGTAATGCTTTGGTGGGGGGGAGGAGGGCAGGGTTGGGGGAGAGAAAAAAACCTATATTTCACAGTCCCTTAAACTCTTCAGGAAAATCCCCACACAGATATTTCTTTAAACAAAAGAAAAAGAAGACCCATGGGAAATACAACATAACCACTGTTTTTCCTAAAGAAAGGCCTCTAAAAGATAAACAAATAAGGTAACCTTCCTCCCAGCTTCATAAAACCACATCTTCTTAAGAAAGTTTAAACATAGTATGCAAACACAGTATCATTGTTAGGCCTGTTATAAATGTAACCAGGTATAATATTCCATAGTAAAGAAATCATTTTATTTTTATTTCACTGGCCTCCCTTTTCTCCCCTCCCAGTCCACTCCTTCCCAACCAACCCTTTCAATGCCATAGACACCCATCCAGGCATCAGACCAGGCCTCAAACTGCCAGACCGCAGTCCATCCGAAATCCACTACCTTTGTTTTCACCAGCCAGTTAAAAGCCTTGAGCAGCAAGCAAAGGAAAAGAGAAAAGGGAATTCACGTCAGAAACAGATTATTAGTTCTTCTACCTTCCACCCAGAGGACTGCCAGTCCTCTGCTATTTTCCTTTGCCAACTTCTAGAAGAGAATGATAGAGACCAGGGCCAATAATCAGGGCTGAGAGCGGCAGGTTATATCTCCTGCGATCGGCCTTCCCATGGCAGGACAGGATGCCCGCCAGCGGCCTGGAGCAGCTCTATCTCACGGCCAAAGGCCCCAATTTTGTAACCACAAAGGCAGAGGCAGAGGGATGTAGCGAAACAATTAACACTCTGCAAAATTTCTAAGGAATTAATTTAGGCACGAAAAAAACAAAGGACCATCTGGCAGCAACAAAATAAACTACCTGGTAAATTAGGAGACTGGGTGCTCCATACAGAGCTCGAATGCAGAGTTTCTGGAATCAGAGCACCTGAGTTCTCACCCCAGCTCTGACATTTCTAGCTCTGTAGCCTTTTTCATTGACTAGACATTCATTGCTTACCTGCTATGAGCTAGACACTGGGCTGAGCCCCAGGGATGCATGGGTCCCTGCTCTTGTGGAGTTAAGTTGAGTAGGACATTGAAAGAAAAGTTCAGGTGTTAGTTGCTCAGTTGTGTCTGACTCTTGACGACATCATGGACTGCAAGGCTTCTCTGTCCTTGGAATTCTCCAGGCAATAATACTGGAGTGGGTAGCCATTCTCTTCTCCAGGGGATTTTTCCCACCCAGGGATCAAACCTGGGTCTCCTGCATTCCAGGCAGATTCTTTACTATCTCAGCTACCAAGGAAGCTAACAAACACACACACACACACACACACACACACACACACACACACACACAAAGAGAAACAAGAAAACTACCAGAAAGTGACTGAGCATAGGGGGAACTTAAATATACAGATACAGTCAAAAGTGACTGGGAGTGACCTTCCTCATGGTCTTCTGGCTAAGACTCTGCACTCCCAATGCAGTGGGCCCGGTTCGATCCCTAGTCGAAGAACTAGATCCCACATGTCACAACAAAAAGATTCTGCATGCTCCAACAAAGACTGAAGATCCCTGTTGCCACAACTAAGGCCTGGCACAGCCAAATAATAAATATTTATTTGACTGTGCCAGGTCTTCGTTGCCTCACGTGGGATTTTTTCATTGCACAGACTCTAGCTGCGGCAGTCGAGCTTAGCTGCTCCACAGCATGTAGGATCTCAGTTTCCAGTGTTGTTGTTTAGTCACTAAGTCATGTCTGACTCTTCTGTGACCCGCGGACTGTAGCCCGCTAGGCTCCTCTGTCTGTGGGATTTCCCAGACAAGAATACTGGAGCCGGTTGCCATTTTCTTCACCAGGGGATCCTCCCGACCCAGGGATCGAACCTGCATTTCCTGCATTAGCAGGTGGATTCTTTACCAGGTTTAGCCATCAGGGAAAACCCTTAGATCCTAAACCAGGGATTAAACCCACATTCCTGCACTGCAAGGCAGATTCTTAACCACTGGACAGGCAGGAAAGTAGTAAATAAATAGTAACAACAACAACAACAAAAAGATGACTGGGAGAGTTACTTCCTACAGTCAGAAGGCAAGTTTTCTCAGAAGTGATACTAAAGCCTAGATCTACCTAATAAAAGGAGCCCATCAGGCAAAGATGAGGAAAGAGGGATGTGCAAAGGCCCTCAGGCAGGCATGGTTGGGCCGCTGCAGAAATAGAAAGGTCAGTTTGGCAAATTACTTCTGTGTGGCTCGTGTCCGTCATCTGTAAAACAGTCATTGTGAGGATGAAACTCTGAGCACCACATCCACTGTATGTAGTCAGTCAATGTCAGTTGCTACAATTATCATAATCAGTGAGATCCCATCACTAGAGGTGTGCAAGAAGAGGTTGGGTACTCGGGGGCATGGCCAGGCAACAGGACCTCTCAGGTTCCATCAACAATTAGGTCAGGATTACACAAGAAGACAAAAAGTGAAGGAAGCAAGGATAAAAATGTTACACTCAGGCTTCCTGTCCAAAGGCTGTTAAAGAATGCTTTGAATCATGCAACAATGTGGAGTTTTAGCGACTAATTCATTCAACAAATGGCCCCTTCCCATGTGAGAATCTATGATTCTAATCTCTACTAGTCAAAATCCCCACAAGGAGCTAGTTGGCAGTCTTTAGCCCTGAAGTCCACCCTCTTTACAGGGCTTTGAGCTAAAACTTACCAGAACAGCATTGAGAGGAACAGAAAAGGTTGACTTATGCTATGTTACTGGCATTAAAGCATCAGTATTGATAGAATAAAATAGCACTGAGGCTTTTCTTTGATTTTACACATATCTCAAACCATTTTATTATTTCATGTTTAAAATGTTCCAAGCAGAAGTTTACACACCACAGACTCCATTGATAATATATTTCACTTAAAAAAAAAAATCTTACTCTTGATCTACTCTCAAAATACTTAATAAACTGTAAAACTTTCTGAAGCTCACTAATTCCGGCTATCAAAGGTGTACTGATTAATGACAGACAAATTTGACTTGCATGTCTTTAAGTTAAGGAAAGATTTACTTTTACCCAACCCCAAGCCCTGAATCATTAAAGGTCATATTCTTTCAAGTTCTTTTCTAAAACTCACTCAAATCCAAGACAAATGAATTACAATCATTAAGAAATACATGATTTTTATATTCATGAAATATTTCATCACCTACTCTTGATAGTTCAGATTTCTGTTTAGTTGGTAGAAATTACTTTAAAAATTATTAAACCTCATACACTGCATAAAGCAAATTAATACTGAATGAGGGCAATATAAACAATCCTAATACCTTAACATAAAATGCACCAATACTTTTATGAAGCGAGGTTTTTAGACTGTTCAAACTTAGGGATTTGAGGAGGAACGAGATAAATCTTCATGAACCAAGACAAAAGTTTATCAACATAATCTCAGCATCAGGTCTTCCCTACCCCAATCTCTATCCCCTCCACCATAGCTAGATCCTCAAATAGTAGAAACACAGAAATAGATCTGAATCAAAATTCTCCTATAGGAGAATATGCATTATATGTATATGATTCCTTTGACTTTCAGAAAGCAAGATTGAAATTAACAGGCCCATTCAAATCCAAATTTATCTACTGCCTTTGCAACATAATCCAGCCGAAAGAATGTGATTCAGATCTCAGCTATGCAACAGCTAAGTTTTCAATGCTTTTTGAAGTAGGAGCCATCAAAAATAAAAAAGAAAGTAACAGTCATCACCTTGGCATTAAAACACTTGAAGCAATTTGATATTTTTAAGAATACTTTAGAAATACTTTAAGAAGTAATACAGGCTCATTGAAAAGCATTTAAAGTGCCTATGAGTAAAAAAAGAGAAAAATAATAATCCCCAAATACCAAGACGACCACCATTAACATTTTTGTGTACATTCTATTGAACTTTATTGGAAAAAAATTTTTTTCACATAAATGACTTTGTATTGCACATAATTTTTATATAACAACATCAACAACATGTTTCTATGTTCATATATACATATTCATAACATTTTTGTGAATGTATAACCTTTATTTTATGAATACACCTTAATTAGCTCCACTGAGATTCTATATGATTTAGTCAAGTCCCCTACACTAAAGGAACAGCATAGGCTAACCATTGTTTCCTAAAGTTATTTGCCTATGACATCCTTTTTTGACTTATATATTAGAATTTACACTTGTTTCAAATGCTTTGGGAAATTATGATTTAATCAATCCTCAGTATTGGATTTTTATGGTATTTCTAATTTTTTTCTATAATAAAAATGCTATGATCAACTTTTTGCTTGTATAGTTCTGTGTCTTCCCTAGGAAAAAAACTCCAAAAATAGAGGTACTGGGCCAATTGGAATGCATACATTAAAAACATAGTAAGTTCTACCCAACTGTCCCCAGTAGTATATGAGAATAGTCAGTCTTTTGAAATGATCATTTTTAATTTCAAGAGTAGTTTAAAAGTTATGTGTACTCATCATATATAACGAGTATTTTTAAACTTTTATAATTACTTTTTTATGGACATGGTTAAAATACACAGTTATAAATAAATATCAAAGGTCTTACCGTAATGGAGGTTGACTCAGAAAACTATTTAAGAACATAACTCCTCACAATTTATAGAACATGACAAGCATGGGTACATTAAATTGTCTCACTGTCATCTTCCTCCTTGTTACATCTATATTTTTCTGGACATACATTCTGTACTGTTTAGAAGATATTAGTAATCCCTTACATCAACACAGTACTTTATACAACTAAAGCATTTAAATCAAGATAAATGTTAGGGGGCATTAAACTTTCTCGGAACATACTTTAAAATAGGACGTTAAGCTGTACCCCCCAAAAGATCCTTCAAACTACACAGTAGTGGCTACACATTTAGAACCAAGACTGTAATAACCAGTCTTTACCAATCAACCAACACCAGGGCCATGAAGGGAAATATACCTGAAATGTGTGTGTGTCAGTAGATCAGTCATGTCCAACTCTTTGTGACCCCATGAACGGTAGCTCACCAGGCTCCTCTGTCCATGGAATTCTCTAGGCTAGAACACTGGAGTGGGTTGCCATTCCCTTCTCTGAGGGGTCTTCCAAAGCCGAGTCTCCCACATTGCAGGCAGATTCTTTACCATCTGAGCCACCAGCAAAACCCTCATTTCTATTAATTTAGAGCCTATTTTCAGTGCATATTTCTGCAGATTCATACAATAAAAAGCAACCTTCTAACATAATATAAAGATGGTTCACATAGCAAAAACAGACATGAAGTTCCTTTTTTGGTTTTAAAGTGACACTGGGTATTAAGTTAATAGGCCAAAGTAACTCTCAAAGTTACTTAAGTATAGTGTTCACACTCAGGGTGGAGTTCTGTGTAATTTTCAAAACTCAGGTCCTGGCTGCTCAAAAATATCTCCCCATAGAGTCTATCTCAGAATCATATTTGTTGCTTTTTAAAAATGCCGAAGCTTTTACTCAGTAGGTCTGGAGTGGAGCCAATTTATCTGTATTAAAAAAAAATAAAAACAAACCCTCCCCAGTTGATTCAGTTATACAGCCAGAGTGGTAAAGTACTTGATTATATAAAAAGATTGGGGGGAAAATAAATAAATAAAAAGATTGAGGGAGGGAGTGATATCCTTACATAATCAATTTAAATCTTCAATGAAAACCATTCATCTGTCTTAATCTAGTTTCCTAGATAACCTAGGTAAAACTGTACCTTGAGAAGATTTATAAGATGCTTCAAAAAGGGAAGCAGAGGTAGAAGAACACCTGTTGGCCTAGCACTGGTTAGAAATGGGATGGGGGAGAGGGGGTATGAAAGCAAATCTCAAGAAGACTACCCACCCCATCTGAAACCACAGCATTTCCTACCTAAAGCATCATTTTTTAAGCTGCACTTTTATGTTCAAGAGGTTTCTTATAAATGAACAGCAATCAGCTAACAGGTAGCAGTTTCACCAATCAATGCCAATCAACATACCAGGAGACCAAGACGGATTGAGAAATTAAGACAGAATACACAGAGATATCAAGGAGGGCATGGCAACCCACTCCAGCATTCCTGCCTAGAGAAACCCCGTGGACAGAGGAGCCTGGCAGGCTACAGTCCATGGGGTCGCAAAGAGTTGGACACAACTGAGCGACTAGGCACAGCACACACAGAGATATTGTATTACCATTTACAGTGTAATAGTCATTTGTCAGATTTCTGTTTCTCAAAAGAAGTTTGTCTCATAACAACAGTACAAAACAAACAAAATCTCATGTCTTCTAAGTAGCTTATGAACAAAAAATCAGCCATTTTCTGAAGCTTCCGTTACTTACCAGATCTGGACTTAATGATGTCGCTGAACTCATTCTGCCCATCGTCAGCTCTGGCCTCATGCTCTCCATACTTGGCCATCTTAGTTGTGTTTCAGTACAATCCAAAGGCTTGACAAGATCCTCTTTTAAAGACTTTCAATTTTCTATAATCATCAACATCAATACCTAAAGAGAAAAGGGGAAACATGGATTTTTAAAAATATACAAGACTATATTAATATGTTGTAATATATTAATACATGCTGGCATATATTTATGTATAACATATTGCATATAGATGTAATATACAACCACAATATATATCATAGCTGTATAATATATATGACTATAGATATTAAAATATATGTATATGTATTATATATGGGCTTCCTGGTGGCTCAGTGGTAAAGAATCCACCTGCCATTGCAGGAGACGCAGGGGTCTAGGATTCAATCCATAGGTCAGGAAGATCCCCTGGAGGGCATGACAATCCACTCCAGTATCCTTGCCTGAAAAATCCCATGGACAGAGGAGCCTGGTGGGCTATAATCCATGGAGTCACAAAAAGTTGGACACTACTGAAGAGTCTGAGCACACACACATGCACATTATATATGGTTTTATATAGTAATCCTTCATTCAACAAATATTTATTTGGAGCCTATGGCAATCCACTGCAGTATTTTTGCCTGGAGAATCCCATGGACAGAGGAGCCTGGTGGACTAACGTCCACGGGGTTGCAAAGAGTCGGACATGACTGAGCAACTAACACTTTCACTTTCACGTATAAAGCACTGATCTGGGCAATGGAAATATGACTATCAAAGAGACGAAACCTATACTAGTTTGAAATCCAGAGACACCAAGCAATTAATTATATAATGGAGTATTTCATTATACTACTAATATGTTACAAAAGTACAAAGGAGAAGCATAGAGTAATATGAGCATACTGCGGAGGAATCTGACCTGCTCTGGGCAATTAAAGAAGGCTTTCTTGAAGATGTGACATTTGAGCCAAGCCTTCAAGGATGAGCGATGGGAAGAGAAAAAGGTAAGAATCTCCCATGTAACGTGACAAGAAGCATCAAAGAACATTCAAAAATCTGAGCAGAGGCCAGTGCTTTTGGAGCCTAAGAGGAGAGGGATTTGTTGAACTAGGTGAAGTAACAGACAGGACCAGGAACAGGGCTGTGAAGACAGCCTGTAAAGGATTTTGTTATTTCTCCAAAGAACAGTGGGAAAACAGCAGATGATTTCGAGCTGGGAAGCAACATATGATTGTGGCTTAAATAAGTGTAGATAGAAAGAAGTGGGTGGACATGTGGGCTATTAGATATTAAATGAAGGCCAATGGGATTTGGGAACTGACTGGATATGAGTTTCAGTATACTGAGGCACAAAATGACTGCCCAATTTTGGCTTGTGCAATTGAGTCACTGGAGCATGAGCGTCTGAAGGAAGAAACAAGGAGTGTGATTTGGATTGATGGAGTTTGAGATATACAAGTGGAGATAACCAAAAAGTCTGATCTCAGGAATGGTCTGGATTATACCTTAATCTGAAGAGTTACATGGTATAGCCATTGACACAGATTTTATTCTGGAAAACACACCATGTGAATTCTCCTGAGAACAGACAGGACTCAAAATAATTTTAATCTTTTAGTAATTAATGAGTCAAGGCATGTTGAGAATTTACAGAACTGAGGATTCTACCCTGCACTACCACTTTTCTTTTAAAATGTCATCAATTAGACATGCACTGCCCTAGAACTTTCTGGAACACAATGCCAAAGCAACCCAAATAGAATCAAAATTCAAGTTCAAGTTCAGCAACTTGGCTATATCCTAACATCCCCTTACGAGCACCCCAAATGCCAGCTAAATAAATCAATCATTTAATTGGGAAAATAACTGTCAAGACATCCCAATATTAATCTACAAATAATAGACATTAATTCACATATTGTAATAGATATCAAAACCAGAGTTTATTGTTAGCTAGGATTAGACAACTCAATTATTTAATTCAAGGACACATCATATGGTATTACTATTTTGTAATATAGTTCATTTTACATATCTATTCACTGTTTGCTTCCCTGGTGGCTCAGATGGTAAAGCGTCTGCCCGAAATGCGGAAGACCCAGATTCGATCCCTGGGTTGGGAAGATCTCCTGGTGAAGGAAATGGCAACCCATTCCAGTACTCTTGCCTGGAAAATCCCATGGATGGAGGAGCCTGGAAGGCTACAGTCCACAGGGTCACAAAGAGTCGGACACAACTGAGCAACTTCACTCATTCACTATTTAGAAGTTCTTACATATTATGTTTACAATATACAACACTCAAGGACATACCATATTGTTTTATATTTCATAACAATATAAATACATAAAATGTAAAATGTCTTTTCCTTAGTAGTTAGGAAAAGGGTATGTTCTAACAATAAAGAGGTCAAAGTTACCTTAGAAAAAGGTTTTAAATGTTAAAGTGTTTGAGGCAGATGAAAACTGATGAACTAGTAAAGCTTTAGGAACAATTTCCTCTCCAAAAGGGAGAAATATATGGACTGGATCATCAGCCTGAATCTGCGAGATTCTGAGAGTATAAAAACATTTTTCACTTTTTATACTGTCCACTACTACTGCACTTTATGGATTATTATGTAATTAGGTTCCTTTCAGGGGGTAAATTACCTGCTAAAGATTTGCTAAATTCTTAAATGTATTTTATTACATTCAAGTACCAAAAGTTTTGTTCAGAAGAATACACATAAAATTTTATTATGAAAATCAGCTTTTCCCAACAAAAAATTCTCTTTACTGGAAAGCAACTAATTATTTCCTTTGAAATATATTTCTAATTCTTTTTCATAAGTGGTCTTAGCCAAGGTCTTCAAAAGATTTTTCCCATTCCACAAAAGAGAAAAGTAAACTGCTTGCACAGAACTGTGTTTCATTTGCAAGTTAATATTCCTTCATCATAAAGTTTTACTTTGCCAGCTCCTTAAGATAACCTCAGATTTTCTCTTGATAATCAAAATCCTTTACAGGCTACACAGATTCAGCAGTAAGTGGGATCAGAGTACGAGGAAAGACTGGGCAAATTCAGAGAACTGCAAATGACCATTTTAACAGTGTCATAGCCACTGACTGATACTTTGTGCCACTAATTGGCAGGGATCTCCAGGTTGAGTAACATTTGGCAGCAAGTCATTATTGGTTGCTGGAAGACAGGATCATAGCTTCATCACAAGGCGCCTGTGTGACCCTCCACGTCCACATATATACTGTGGAAACAGCACCATCTTCCACACCAAGCTAGGTGACAAACCGAATAAAAGAAAGACATATTGCTTTATAATTATAATTTATTGTCACCTCTGCTCTAGGTTCTGTTTCCCCAAAATGAAGTTCTGCAAAGTTTAGCCAGTTCTTTCTCACTGAAACCAATACCCTTAACTCTACATCCAGTTCTTTCTTCAAAAACTTCTCTCGCTGTCATAGGCAACCAGAAGCCACCACAATAAACCTGGGTTAAAAGGACGGGGGATGGCCTCACAGGCAAAACGCATGCTTTAATTTTTTTTTTAATTTGGAAATTAAAAGATATAAGAATACAAACATGTTTAACAATGTACAATTATGATGGAAATATGCTGTAGGTCCTTGGGCAAAAAGTACTCATTCCTTTACATAATCCTAAGAATGCCAGAGATAGTGGAAAGGAAAGCCCGGGGGCCAGAGTTTGAGGCTCTGTATGAAACTTAGTAAGACACCGCCCAGTGCCAAGAACTGTCATTCATTCTCGGAAGCGCTCCAAGGGAAGTTCAGACTGTTGTGGTTCATGCCATTTACGGGGGCAACCAGTTCCAGGTAAACACCTGAAGGAGAGTTAAAGCGCAGTCTTCAGGTCTCAGAAACTGGTCCAGGGGGCGGGGAATGACTCCGCGTAAACCGTGGCCCTCGCCCCCCCGGTGCTCTGGAGGCCGAAGAACCCAGGAGCTCCGCATTCCTGCAGCTGTCGCCTGATTCCCGGGTCCCCCGGGTCCACTAGCAACCAGCCCAGAGGCGCCCACCCGACTCCCGAGGCCCAAGCAAGTTACAAAGGAATAGATGCGGCTACTGCCGGGTTCCCAGGAGCAGCAAGCTCCCGCCCGGACCCAGGGGATCCGGGCTTCCCAGAACTCGGTTCACTCCCCCACAAGGGGTTACAACCCGCGGGGCCCAGGTGACCCTGGAAGCTGGCAAAGAGGAGACTCTCCCCGGGGCATCCCGGGAGCGGGGGAGCAGTTAGACCCAGGTTAGACCCGGGCTCCCCAGTTCAGTGGAAAACAAAGTGTGAGTCTTCTGGCTCCTGCAAGCCGGGCACACTCTCTCCTCCCCTTGAAACAACCCTGGAATCAATCCCTTTCGTAATCTGGGGCTTGGCTTTAAAAAAAAAAAAAAAAATCCACTTTTAACAGAGTGCCTTCTAAAACTTGCACAGCCTAAAATTTGTGCTGTGTCGGTTTCCTAAAGGGTCCTTGAGCGACCAGTGCCTCGGACCCCAAGCAAAACAGGGACATGAATTACCTTACCAATTGCTGCAAGATGTGCCAAGGATCCGGGACCCCAGAAGAGGCAATCGCGCGGGACTACTCACAGACTGAGCGCTCCTTGTCACCTCACCAAAACCCCACCCTCGGGAGCAGCAACGGCCCAGAGGTCGAGCACGTTTCCTGCCAGGCAGATGGCTGGGAACGTCTCCCCACCCGGTCCTGGCGGACATCTCCGGGGCCCCGCCTTCCCGGGGCTGAGGGGTGTGTGTGTATGTGTGACAGGCCCTCCTAGGAAGCCACGTCCCCTCTTGGAGATCACTGGCCCAGAGCGCACGGAGGCACGACCCTCTCACCCCAGCCAGGAGAAAAACTCAGGGAGTCAAGAGGCTGCCCAGAAGCAGTCGAAGGAGTTCGGATCTTTAGGAAATACTACACGGATTCCGAGGACTTCCGAGCCCGAGCTCTCCCCCACGTTTCTGGCATTCCCTGTCCCAGGGCGGGGAGCTGAACTGAGGTTCCAAGGAAAGTGCACGCAAAAGTTGGTTACATCTTAGGCTCAGCCTTGAGAAGGAGCTCGGGACGCTGATCCTGGGCACAGGAGCTGCTGAAAACTCCATCCTCCCCGCAGCCTACGTCCCGTGTCCCGGGGCTGTGGTCACATTACCCGGCCCGAGGCTCAATAATGCATGGACTTACCTGCTCCCATGCCCCGCGGGCTGCCTCGTCAGCCCGCCGCCGCCGAGTCCCAAGCCGGCCCGGGTCTCCTCGGATGTGTTTCAGGCGTAGTAATCGCGGGTGTGTGTGCAAACGTGGGCTTTGTGGTGCGGTTTTTTTTTTTGGTTTGTTTGTTGTTGTTTTTTTTAAGGAAATATGGAAAACCAGACCAGATCCGAAAGAAAAAAAAAATTTTTTTTTGACACTCGATTGTAAACGCCCCTAACTTGTGCAATCTTCCTGCCCCGTAGTTCCGCCAAAAACAAAACAGTCCCAGTGCAAACCTGGAACGGGCGCGCAGGCACCAAGTTTGCCAAACACTGGAGAGTTTTCCGTCTGCAGAAATGACCCCGAAGGAGGGTGGCGGGGGGTGGGGGGTGGAGGGGCACCGCTCCCTGCGATTCCCCAATCGGCTTTGGAAGCCGGAGGCTCCTCCTCGCCCCTCGGCGGGAGAAAGCCCGCGGGCCGCTGCGGCCGCCCGCTCCCCTCCTCCGAGGAAAGGCGACTCCACAACTTCGTGCGCTGGCGGCTCGCGCCCCCGGCTCCTCCTCCTCCCCTCACCCGCCCGCCGGCCGGCCCCTTTGTTGAAGCGGGGAAAGGAGCGCCGGAGGCCGGGGAGGGCGCAGGACCGCGGGGTGCGCGCCTTCGCCCTCCTGGGAACCCGCTCCGGTACTGGCACACGGGTTCGTCCTCCCCAGTAGAGGGGCGCCGAGCAGGTCCGGCTCCCCCCTCGGCTCTCCCGTCCCGGCTGCCGCAGGGCCGGCAACTTTGTTCCGGGAGATCAGGTCCTCTCGGCTCCGGGTTCGGCCCCGGCCCGGCCCAGGCGGCCACCGCAGGCTGGGCTCCGGGGAACGTGGCGCCCGGGGTCACCTGACCGCGCGCCCCGTCAATCAGCGCCCGCCCCGCGCTCCCTCCCCGCAGGCAGCAGCCCGGCTGGCACTCGGCTGGCCTGGGGCGGCGCACCCGGAGCGGACGGTGCGTGCTGAGAGCCCGGAGCTAGCATGGATGCCTGGTGCTGCCTGGTCCCGTTTATTCAGATTAACCGAAAATGTGAGTCACACCCACCCCAGGCCAACCCGGTCTCCAGTTTTCCTCCTTTGAGAAATGAATTCTCATTTGCCCCTCCATTCGCCCCATCTCAGTGTGTTGACGTTTTCAAATTTTTGGTCCTAGTTCCAAGGGTATATTTATATAATTTTCTTGGTGTCGTTTTTAATATTAAGAAAAACTTGACAATTTCGTTTTACATTCGTTCATACATATATACAAATAGTGTTTGCGCTGATCTTATTTTTCCATTTTTCCACTACACATACACACTTAAACATCTGTTACAGAGTCTGTTTCAAGGCTAAGGTGCTGGTCAAAATAATACCTGGTAAGAAATGCCTTTGTGCTGTGTAAGCTTTTTTGTTTACATATTTCATTCCCAGTGTGTTCCTGTGTTTCTCTTACATGATCAATACACTTGGGAGGGAGGAAAAAAAAAACCAGCAACCTAAATTCCTAGTTCCTATAAACAATGAGAAAAGGAACTCTGGTTTGTTGCTGGTTTAATATTTGAGAGTTAACAACTTTTGAGTTAGTAAAGACAAACACTAGGGGCCTTACACAGTTTTTTCAGAAAGAATTCACTAGTCTTTTATTAGTTATAGAGTAAAAGGTCTGTGGGTGGGGTGGAGGGGGTTGCATTCTGAAAGACAGTATTCCTTATAAAATCTCTAGCTTAGACTCCTTCCTTTATGTGGAGTTTCTTCACATAAGCCAAATAAAATCCAGAATATTAATAGGAAGTAAGTATAATTAATCATCTGCTTTCATTCATTCATTCATTTTACAAACATCAATTTGGGGCCTGCCAGGTTCACTGGTGCTGTGAAAAATACACAGATAAATCTGTCAGAGATGTTGCTTTAAAGAATTCAAATCTACTAAGTGAGATAAGGCAAGTAAAAAAAAAAAAAGAATATGCAAGATCAGCGATAAGTGCTACAAGAAAAGGATAGATCAAATGCATTCTGAGTCGGGCTATATCACAGGAAACTAGGGCTTCTTTTAACTGATAATTCTACAAATTCTTAAAGCTACTTGTCATGCACTGTGTCTTGGTGGAGTTAATGAAAACTCAAATCTCCTCCTTTAAAATAAAACCACTTGGGAATGTTTGAGTATTTCATTACTCAAAATTATGTAACAGAAAAGCACTTTGCAAACTGCAAAATGTTACACAAAGATAAATTTATTAAACTCAAAATTTTGAAGAAAAACAATCATTTGGGAACCTAGAATTTCTGAGTTTTCAAGCTCTGAGGGATGTTTAGTTAAGTTTCCCAAAACACCCTAAGGAAGGGGACACATGGAACAATAGGCACCATCTGTATGAGACCAACTCCAACCCTGACATCCAGCTTCAGGGGTTTCCAGTGTCTTCCCTGGGACCTGTGCCCTGCCTGTTTCTAGCCCTTCTCCTCTCACCCAGACACAGATATTCTTTGCAGGACATAAGCAATGGAGGCCAAAGAACTTGCTGCTGATGGTATAACTGAGTAGTCCCACTCTGGTCCTGCTCCCTGTTTGCTCAGTAAATAGAGAAACCACAGTTAGTTGGAGACTTTGTCCTCAGAGGACTATCTCTCCATAGAGCAGCCAGTGTGACCTTGAGAATTGAGTTGAGGGGAAAGTGGAGACAGACCACCAGGACGTAGATAGCAGTTAGTGCACCTGCAAACAACATTATTCCAGCTGCAGTCCATGCAGCAGGGACAGTAGCCTATAATGGGGTTTTGTCCCCTCAACCCCAAAGTAGATGTAGAACATTCAGAAAAAGTGATAGGAATGTGGCCCATGTTTGTCATTAACCCAAACTCTGAATTGCCCCACAGTCATCGAGAACATGAAAATTCAAGAAAACTGAGCTGATGTCTCGGGGATAAAGTCCTTGACATAGAAGAAAATATGATGATATGAATAGTGGATAGATTTCTATATAAAGATATATGCATATGTAGGTATCTATAATATCAAGAGACATGATTCCAAATAGATATGGTTCATATATAGGAAACTGCGTACTAACATAAGAGCCAAAAAGAAAACTTTCCAACTAAACTTTTTATGCAAAATTATATAAATGCAGATCCTCTCTGAACAACAGAAGCATCGTGAAATACACAAAGTATTAAAAAGCAAGGGGTTGAGTAATATTTCATTGTATATATATGGCATCTAGAAAGAGGATACTGATGAACCTACTTGCTGGGCAGCAATGGAGATGCAGACAGAACAGACTTATGGACATGGGGGTGGCATGAAAGGAGAGGGTGGGATGAATGAAGAGAGTAGCATGAGACACATACACTAGTATGTGTAAAATAGACAGCCAGTGGGAATTTGCTGTGTGACTCAGGGAACTCAAACCAGGGCTCTGTGACAACCTAGAGGGGTGCGATGGGGTGGGAGGTGGGAGTGAGGTTCAACAGGGCAGGGACGTGTATGTACCTACGGCTGATTCATGCTGATGTATGGCAGAAACCAATACAGTATTATAAAGCAAATATCCTTTAATTTAAAATAAATACTTTTTTTTTTTAAAGCAAGGTGCTCCTTCAACTTTTTCCTTTGTGTTGACTATGAATCAGTCCCCCCGCATGGAGGGACATAGGTTGGAGAATTCACCTTACCTTTTTCAAGTCAAGAGAGTATAGCTCTATGGCTTATGTATAATAGATATTAAAATATTTGCTGAATATTGTTGCTAAATTCTTCAGTCTAATATCTAATATCTAACACTTGCACAAGTTAAAAGTACATATAAATAAAATTCTTTGTGATATAAAGAGGGAAAATTATAATGGATTTTTAGACGATAATGATTTTTAGACGATAATTAGCACAATGGCAGAGTTTCTCACAATTTAGTGAACTTAAAAATCGCCAAGGAGCATATTTAAATTCAGATTGCCTGCCAGCTGTGAGAAATTCTGATTTACTGGTCTGGTGAGGCCCAGGAAGCTGCAGTTTTAATAAGCAACCCATGAGGTTAGATCACAATGGTTGGGGAATCACACTTTGAGCCACTATTCCCTAAGGGGCTGGCCTCAAATAGGCCATTCTGGATGATTGAATGGGTCTAGAAATTGCCCTACAAGGAAAAAAATCCATACTGGATCAATCATAATTTCAAAATACCCACAATTAGCCTTAACACTTCATATTCAAGTGTTTCATTCAGTTGTGGATCACTCTTGAGATTACCAGAAGTCATTCACACCTCAGGAGCCATCTGGGCAATCAACCTGCTCTGTGGTTCAAAGCCTGCCTGGCTGATCTCCAAGGAAAAGTCTGATGGTGTGAGGGCAGAGAGGAGAGGACCCTGGAGGGTATGTGTGCTGAAATGCCAGGTCCAGGGAAACTAAGGACAAAATAAAAGGACTAAGCTGTTGGGGAGGAAAGAGCAAATGACACAAATGGAGAAAATAAAGGAGGCTCTGAAGCAGAAGGAAGGGGAGCAGAGAATGGAAGGTGTAAACCCACACCAGCTCCTTCTCTGTGTGCCTGCCCACTGACAACCAAAAACTGGAGTTATCACCAGTTCAGTTCAGTCGCTCAGTCGTGTCCAAATCTTTGTGACTCCATGGACTGCAGCAGGCCAGCCTTCCCTGTCCTTCACCAACTCCGGGAGCTTACTCAAACTCTTGTCCATCAAGTCGGTGATGCCATCCAGCCGCCTCATCCTCTGTTGTCCCCTTCTCCTCCGGCCTTCAATCTTTCCCAGCATCAGGGTGTTTTCAAATGAGTCAGTTCTTCCCATCAAATGGCCAAAGTATTGGAGCTTCAGCTTCAGCATCAATCCTTCCAGTGAATATTCAGGACTGATTTCCTTTAGGATTGATTGGTTTGATCTCCTTGTAGTTCAAGGGACTCTCAAGAGTCTTCTCCAACACCGCAGTTCAAAAGCATCAATTCCTCAGCACTCAGCTTTCTTTATAGTGTTAGCATACTTGTTACTTTTACTTGGTTTCATTTACTTTGTATAATTTTATAATGTTGCCACTGGCAGAGATTATACAGAGTTTCTCCTTCAACCCTTTAATTTCATGGATAAAGAAACAAATGGACTCCATTGTTGGAAATGTAAATTGGTGCAGTCATTATGAAGAATAGTGTGGAAGTTTCTTAAAACTGAAAATAGAGTTACCATATGATTCTGCAATCCTACTCTTGGGCATATATCCAGAGAAAAACATGGTCCAAAAGGATACATGCACCCCAATACTCACTGCAGCACTGTTTACAATAGCCAAGACATGGAAGCAACCTACATGTCCCTCGATAGAGGAATGGATAAAGAAGATGTGGGATATATATTCAATGAACTGTTACTCAGCCATTAAAAAGAACGAAATAAAACCATTTGCAGCAACAAATGGTTGGACCTAGAGTTTGTCATACTGAGTGAAGTAAGCCAGACAGAGAAAGAGAAATATTGTATGATATCACTTATCTGCAGAATCTATAAAGAAACAATACATATGAACTGATTCAAGAAACAGAAAAGGACTCCCTGACTTAGAGAACAAAATTATGATTACCAGGGGGTAAGGATGGGAGAAAGGGATAGTTAGGGAGTTTGGGATTGACGGGTACACACTGCTATATTTAAAATGGGTAACTAACAAGGACCTATTGTAAAGCACAGGGAACTCTGCTCAATGTTATGTGACAGACTGAATGGGAGGAGAACAGATACATGTATATGTGTGGCTGAATGGCTCTGATGTTCATCTGAAACTACCACAAGTCTGTTCATTGGTTATACTCCAATATAAAATTTAAAAACAATTTTTAAGATATAAACAAATGAAAGATGCAAAACTTACTAGGGAGTAACTTTAGGTAAAATAAAACAATCTTGGCAGAAAATGTCCAAATTACCAAGAAGTGGGAAGAGCACCACTAAGTTGTATAAGTTCATTGTTAACCTGAAGGAGGAGGGCAGCTAGCTGAAAGCCAACAGGCTGATTTACGTTACCTGTGCTCAGTGCGTGCATGCTAAGTTGTGTCCAACTCTTTGTAACCCCATGGACTATAGCCCACCAGGCTCCTCTGTCCGTGGGATTTTGCTAGCAAGAATCCTGTAGTGGGTTGCCATGCCCTCCTCCAGGGGATCTTCCCAACCCAGGGACTGAACCCATGTCTCCTTTGTCTCCTGCACTGCGGATTCTTTACCACTGAGCAAGTGCTTATTATTATATTGACACATCATTTGTATGAGGTTGGGGGACCTTGATCTCTAACCTCCTGTCTGTGAAATAATACCTCCCTCAAATGCTGTTGTGAAAGATCAAATGAATCCCTTGATATAAACCATTTATCACAATGTTTGATACTTTTAAGCTTTCATTTTGTTCTTTCCTCTCAATTCAAAAGGATTTGCTGCCATTTTGTAATAATCTTTAATTTTTTTTTTAAACATTTCCAGAGTGCCCACTATCTACTGAGGGGCTGGGTGTGCAAATGGGAATAAGCTACAGCTGTCTTCAGAAAGCTCCTGTTTGGTAAGAAAGACTAACACATAGACAATTATAAATTAATATGGATGCAGTACAGCCAAGATGTAACATGAACCAAGAAAGGGACATGTAACCCAGTAGAATTACTTTGCCAACAAAGGTCTGTCTAGTCAAAGCTATGATTTTTCCAGTAGTCATGTATGAATGTGACAGTTGGACTATAAAGAAAGCTGAGCGCCAAAGAATTGATGCTTTTGAACTGTGGTGTTGGAGAAGACTCTTGAGAGTCCCTTGGACTGCAAGGAGGTCAAACCAGTCAATCCTGAAGGAAATCAGTCCTGAATATTCATTGGAAGGACTGATGCTGAAGCTGAAACTCCAATACTTTGGCCACCTGATGTGAAGAACTGACATTTGAAAACACCCTGATGCTGGGAAAGATTGAAGGCAGGACGCAAAGGGGACGATAGAAGATGAGATGGTTGGATGGCATCACCGACTTGATGGACATGAGTTTGAGTAAGCTCCCGGAGTTGGTGAAGGACAGGGAAGGCTGGCCTGCTGCAGTCCATGGGGTCGCAAAGAGTCGGATACGACTGAGCGCCTGAACTGAGCTGAACTGAACTGAGGGGGTGGAGGGTATCAAGAAATGACACCCAAGCTGATCCTTAAGAGAGCATAGAGATCATAAAGGACATCTATGGTCTTGACTCTGCCCAACATCTTTTCTCCTCTTTTGGAAGGAATGTTATCTCTTCCTTTAGGTAATTGCTCCTCCCTTGCGCCAATCAAATTTTGTGGAGTTGTCAATCACTTCTCTACCTTGTCTTGGGGTGGGCTTATGACTCAAGAACAGCCAATCATTTCAAATTTATGAAATAAATTTAGAAAAATCAAGAGAAAATACTGTGTAATGTACTAACAATGTTGGAATCAGACCAAAAGAAAGTTTTATTGTTTATAAATTTCTTTAATTTGCCATCAATCTTCCCTAGAAATTTTGATACCTAGCAGAGAGAGCATTAACTACAGAGCAAATGAACTCTGTATTTTTCTCTATGTTTCTCCTTTCTTTTTCTGTAGGGTGGATCTAATCAGTAGGTATGGGAGATCCAGGCTGGGCCCATCTGAGTCCTTCCAGAAGAGTTTTCACAATAACACTGGAAGGGAATCTTTTTTCTCTTTGGAATTAGTTTACTGGAGCAGCATAAAATAGAATCTCTCCACAGCCCTCTCCTGCTGCTACTTTCAGCTTGAGTTCTGTACCTATAGAGGAGAAAATAAAGTACCACATCTGGAGCTGAATAAATGTGCAAAAGGAGACTTGAGGATGTGAGAGTTCCCGGTTTCCACGTACAGAGGAGTGCCCTTTCTATAGCTCCTTTTTTCTCAGTGTTAACCTAGGTTGGAATTCTATCACTTGTGACTAGACAAGCCCAGTATAATATAAAAATGAACCAGGGACTTCCCTGGTGGTCCAGTGGCCAAGACCCTGCACTTCCAAGGCAAGAGGCCCAGGGTTCAATCCCTGGTCAGGGAACTAGATTCCACATGCCACCAATAAAGATTCTGCATGTCAAAACTAAGACCTGGTACAGCCAAATATATAAATAAATACCTTTAAAATAACAATAAATAAATCATTATCTTCATGATAGGAAGTCAATAGATAAAATCTAAACCTTAAAAAAAAAATAACAAGGAGCATTACAAGCTTATTACTTAGAGATTTGGAGGTAATATCAGAAGAGTAGCTTAAAAGTACAAAGTAGATGCTTCTGAGAAAGAGGCTATGGAGAGAAGCCATTGGAGACTGACATTTGTCTTTGCAAACTTTATAGAACTAGCTGATGCTTACTTATGGGCATATTTAACTTTAATTAAAATAAAATAATAGGCTGACAGAATTCACAAGTGAATGAAGAATAGTATGAAAAGAAATGGCTCATGGTTAGAACTAGAGACCTCGATCTGAGTACAGGAGGCAGGCCACATTGTGACTTTTGTGGACCCTATAGGCACTTTTGACTCTGTGGCTCCCTCCCACTCTAATATCAATATTTTAAATTATTTTTTATGTAATTTATATGCTGCAACATTTTTTTCTTCTTGCTGCTGCTGCTGCTAAGTCGCTTCAGTCGTGTCCAACTCTGTGTGACCCCGTAGACGGCAGCCCACCAGGCTCCCCCGTCCCTGGGATTCTCTAGGCAAGAACACTGGAGTGGGTTGCCATTGCCTTCTCCAATGCAGGAAAGTGAAAAGTGAAAGTGAAGTCGCTCAGTCGTGTCCGGCTCTTAGCGACCCCATGGACTGCAGCCTACCAGGCTCCTCCATCCATGGGATTTTCCAGGCAAGAGTACTGGAGTGGAGTGCCATTGTCTTCTCCATTTTTCTTTTTAGACAAAATTTAATAAAATTTCATGGGCTTTTTAAAAAATATCATGGTCCCTAAGCACTGTACCTACTGATTAGATCCACCCTACAGAAAAAGAAAGGAGAAACATAGAGAAAAATACAGAGTTCATTTACTCTGTAGTTAATGCTCTCCCTGCTAGGTATCAAAATTTCTAGGGAAGATTGATGGCAAATTAAAGAAATTTATAAACAATAAAACTTTCTTTTGGTCTGATTCCAACATTGTTAGTACATTACACAGTATTTTCTCTTGATTTTTCTAAATTTATTTCATAGCAGTAACATCATATTGAAATGCTTGAACCTAGCAGCTTAACGTAGGCTTCCCTGGTGGCACAGCAGTAAAGAATCCTCCTGGAATTCAGGAGATGCAGATTTAATCCCTGGGTCAGGCAGATTCCCTGAAGAAGGAAATGGCTACCCACTCCAGTATTCTTGCCTGGGAAATTCCATGGACAGAGGAGCCTGGTGGGGCTACAGTCCATGGGGTCGGAAGAGTCAGACAGGACTTAGCAACTAAACCACCACCACAGCAACTTAATATAAACCATTATTAAACTTGCTGGATGTATTTGCAATTTTCCATAGGGTTATTCTCAACCAAATATAATATTAAAAGGCTTTCTGTCTCGAATTCTTTCTCTGTAATTATAAAGTGAACCTGATATTTGCCATTGAGCTACAGTCCTTCTACTTCTGCATGAAGATTATGGCATACATTGTGATCAACTTAATCATTCCCATTTCAGTTAGTTAAGTTGAGGAGATCAAGACTTTGTGCCAAATTTTAAACAAATTTGTTTAACATGTGTTTGAATAATAATCCCTGGTCAGGGATTGAACCCACATCCCTTGCATCAGAAGGCATCACCAACTCAATGGACATGGGTTTGGGTGGACTCCGAGAGTTGGTGATGGACAGGGAGGCCTGGCATGCTGTGGTTCATGGGGTCACAAAGAGTCGGACACAAGTGAGCAACTGAACTGAACTGTCATGGCCCAGGTTCAATTCCTGGTCAGGGACCTGAGATCCCACAAGCTGTGTGACCAAAAAGAAAAAGGCATCATACTGCCTTTTATGTTTAGTTACAGCCTCCTATTTATGAATCTTGTTTCCTGAACAAGTTATAAACTCCTGAGGTCCTAGAGTCTGTCAGATTCTAACATGGTAGACATAGTAGGCCATGTTAGACATGGCCTAATATGGCCACACATAGTAGGTTCCCATTCAATAATTGATTGAGAAGAGGAAAAATACTTTTGGCTGAACTTTTCCATTTCCATGCGGATAGCGGGCATTGTAAAATATATATGTGTATATGAATGTGAATGTACTTAATACCACTCAACTGTACACTTAAATATTTTATGTTATATATATTTTACTACATTAAAATTATTATTATATGTATAGTAAACCAAAGTCCATGTTTTATATATCTTCAAATTATATCTGACAATTTTGATTACTATCTGCTTGGTTTATTAGACATGAATGAGTTGGAAGAAAACACTGGGTTTGAGTCCCTGCTGTGTCAAGAGAACATCTATGTGATGACCTAGGATACTATTATTTTACATTTTGCGCCTCCATTGCATGTTCTGGAAAACCAATGGACAGATTCACTGGATGATCTCCGAAGGCCCAGTTCAATGAGTCTGTAACTTCACATGTCTCTGGAGAGCACACATCATCTCCAGAATCATGTGAGAACTCTATCTGGCTCCCTTCCCAGATCCACAAACCAAACTGTGCGGAGCATAATCTATCCCACTCCCAACCCTGGAGATTCTAAAAACAGTTTGGGAAACTGATAGCAGCTGTGAATTTGGAGGCCTGTGCTTCTGCCCCACCCTGGCTGTGCCTCTTTTTTGGGAATTCCAGCTAGGCATATGCTCAACCAGCATGCACCGACTAGTAGCACCGACTGTCTTTCAGGTTTGGGGAAGGGCTGGGGAAGGAGCCTTTTCTTCCCTCAACTACAACAGGAAGTGCTTGGGAAACTGGTCTCATTCATTACTTTAGCGAGATTTCTGAAGTTTATTAACCTCAAATTTTAAGTAGAGGAACTTTCGTCTGTTTTGCAGTTTGCAAAATCCGTTACTTTTTTTTCAATTTTAATTTCCCACATTAGGGTAAAGGATATTGTTCTGATGGTTGTCCTTTGAAATTAAGTATGGAGGCTGAGTTGGTGGCTTGTTTTTTGTTTTTTTCAAAATAAAAGGTTTTGTTTGAACTTGCAAAACCCTCTACATCTTTTAGCTCAGATTATTTACCGTAACTACAAATCTGTCAGCCAAAAAGGCAACAGTATTAATAGGGTTTTAGAGTGCTAGCACATTGCAAAATCCCAAAGCCTCCCTGTGTACAGGCAAAGCATGGGGCAAAAGAGGAGGGAGCGGGGATGACATCTTAATTGTAGATCAATGGACCACCCCAGCTTTCCAGGAGTCCTGAACAAAAGGCAGAGCTAAATATTTTAGGCCTGAGATCACTGCATTCTCAAGGAATCTTTGTATAAAGAAAAGAGAGGAGAGAGAGCTAGAGAGAAAGGAGGGAGAGAGAAATTTCTTGCTGTCATTGTCTTAGTAAGTATTTAACTATTTAATGATCTGCTGACTCTCCATGGGATTTAGGGTTATTTATATAATGATTTAATAAAATTCAAGCTAAATGGCTGAGGAAAGCTGAACCAAATTAAAATTATAGGTTGGAAAGATAGGATGAGGTCAGAAACAAGGTTAAGACACAAGAACACATGAATAAATTTTTGATTACTCCTTGGTATTGTGCCACAATGATTGTGAACAGCAATGCTTGTTTAACTATCACAAAATGTTAGATGTTACCAGGGTGTTGCTCCCAGACCCTTCTTCTAGAGCTATTCCCTGCAGTGGCTCAGTGCCGATGTGCCAGAGCCCTACATACCTTGCTTATCTCCCTTCAGATGATACGGTCTGTCCAATATTAACCTGAGAGGTCACGGCATGGCAGGGCGATTCCTGGGGTTAACTTCTTCAAATTCTCGAGTCTCCTTGGTCATCTTTCTGTCTTTGGGGTTGATTGATGGTCTTGGGTTGGCTGGGTGAACACTGCAGTGTGGTTTCTCTGTGGCACCTCCTTGGACTCGACCGCCAGCCTCTCCAGTGGTTACCTTAAGTAGCCGAGTCTTCGGATCCTGCCAAATCGAGGTTCAGCGGTTAGATTCATTTTTCCGGTGATGATGGAATACCAGTTGTGTGGTTTTGTGATTACAATGCAGTTTCTTCAGAACATTTCTATGCTACTTTATATTTTCTCCAGGAATTTGATAACCAACATATTTTTAAAAATATTAAAATGATACTGCTATTTTTTTAATCTAGAAAATTTTTCCTAAAAAAGAAACTCAATCCCAGTTTATCATTTCCTCTAAAAACTGAAGCTTTTCCATCTTTAACCTAGTTGTTCAGCCTGTAGGCTAGACTGGAGGTGAAAAGGTCACAGAAGAATTATTCCAAAGGAGAAAGTATTAAACATTTCCACACTCCACTGATGAATCAGAAACAGAGAAGGAGGGGCTGGATGATGGCTCATACACTGAAGAATTCTAGAGCTAGAAAAGAACGTTGCCCTTAGGCTAAAGATTTCACAGCTGTATTTCTCCCATTGAACTTGGCCTTGGGTAACAGAGGTCAAGTTGGGGGCAGGGTGGGAGGAACTGGGAGATTGACATATATATGCACTATTGATGGGCTTCCCTATATAGGCTCAGCTGGTAAAGAATCCGCCTACAATGCAGGATACCTGGGTTCCATCCCTGGGTTGGGAAGATCCCTTGGAGAAGGGGCTACCCTTCAGTATTCTGGCCTGGTAAATCCCATGGACAGAGGAGCTTGGCAGGTTACAGTTGCAAAGAGTCAGACATGACTGTGTGACTTTCACTTTCACACTATTGATACCTTGTGTAAAATAGATAACTAATGAGAACCTACTGTATAGTGCAGGGAACTCTACTCACTGCTCTGTGGTTACCTAAATGGGAAGGAAATCCAAAAAAGTGGGGATATAAGTACATGTAGAGCTGATTCACTTTGTTGTACGGCAGAAACTAACACAACATTGTAAAACAACTATACTCCAATGAAAATTAATTTTGGAAAAAAGTACAGAGTAGAGAGTGGAACAGGGGCAAAGCAGAGACTATGGCCACTTGATTCTCTTTAAGTCAATTTGCTCCACTGTAAGTTCATGATTTGAGGAGGTGGGGGGCAGTATGACTGACACACTAAAAAGCTGAACATATTTAATGCATACATTTTGGTGAGTTTGAAAATAAAAGTGTATACCATGGGACTATCACCATGTGTTAGTTGCTCGGGATTCCCCGGTGGCTCAGACAGGAAAGAATCTGCCTGCAATGATCCCCGGGTCAGGAAGATCCTCTGAAGAAGGGAATGGCTACCCAACCCAGTATTCTTGCCTGGTAAATCCCATGGACAGAGGAGCCTGGCGAGTTACCGTCCATGAGGTCACAAAGAGACACAACTGCAAGACTAATATGTAATCAGTACGTAATCAATAAAAGTTTTGAAAGTTTTACTTTGGTTTCATTATGGGACTGAGCTATATGTGGCCTTATAAAAATCTTGCTTTGTGTCATTTTCAAACCTTACAGATAGCTATGATATGTAATATGCAGATTAAAAAAAAATTGAAA